>NC_140588.1:84171923-87169072 GCF_964204655.1 Triturus cristatus
AAGCACACTTACTACTCTTTTTTTTGGCAAGTGATAATCACTTTTACAGACTGACACATTATGAATCCACTTTTCAGATTCTTAAAAAAGCACATGTCCAAACTGCTTTTTCAGACCAGCACCATTTGTAACCTGGGTGACTGCCTACACTCCAGCAAGGGCAACCAGCCTTAGTGATGCTGTATGTATTTGCATTACTGAGTCCAACCTCAAACCCTTAAACTATTCTTTTTTTATACCAGTACACCTTAATTTATCGTGAAAACATAGTCCATATTATTTTACATGTTCCTCATGTTTAAATTTCTCCCAAAACAGAAAATAATAAACACAACTTCAACAAAAAGAATTGCATTTCTATTATTCATTTCTTAATTTACCATATACATCCCCTCTCAAACTCTAAACTCACCTTTAAAATTAGTTAGTTGTGAAAGAAATGTGGCACTCAAACAGCAGATTATCAGAGCCAGGATCTCTGTTCTTTACACCTCTCTCCTCTCAGCAGAACCAGATAATGGCAAACTTTCCCTCTCTTTTTCCACACATATACATGTTAATTTCAAATCTCAGTGCTTCCCCCTTTTTTTCAAATGTAATCACACATTTCTATTGGTTGAAAACCAACCCTTTTCCAAAAGTACCCTTCCCCCAACTTGACTTCTGCCTAGTACCCTTCCCCCAACTTGACTTCTGCCTGCTACCATAGCAACAGCTCATGGAACACTGCTGTGTGGAGTTAGGTCAGAAGTTCACCAAACAATGTTTCAATTCCACAGAGCAAGAGTGCTTGACTTTTCAAACCTAACAGCAAATCCATAGTACTGTTCTTTGGTAACACATTTTTCTGTACCAATACAAAACATGCTTCTATAAATTTACACATACAGCCTAGTTTTTAGTGTAGAATGGTATGAAACAGCCAATCAGTTCTTTTTAAAAAAAAAAAAATATGTATGCCTCCATTTCCAAACTGTCTTTCATTTCTTTTTACCATTCTACTGAAATACACCTCCTGAGTGCACCCCGATCTCCTTGGAAGATGTTCACAGTGTGGATTGTAGGACACAGCTATGTCTTCTGGAGTGAAAAGTATGCAGAAAAAAGAGGTATGGTGAGAGACCTTGCTTTGCCAAATGTAGACATTAAATGGATTGGTCAGAGAGGGTTAAAGTGGCACCAATTGATGCCATTGGTGAAATCCTTCATGCAAATCCAACACCCTGACCTCATAATAGTGCACTGTGGTGGCAATGACCTAGGCACTTTGACTGGGGTAGGTCTGGAAATGCTTATGAAGGGCACCTTTGCACAACTGTTTTCACTTTTCCCTAAAACTGCCTTTGTGTTTTCTAACATATGCCAAAGGCAAAAATGGAACTGGTCCAATCATTTCTGTCCGCAGATTGACAAAGCAAGAAAGCACGTCAACAAATCTGTTTCTGCTTTCCTCCGTGACTATGGTATGGGTTCCATTTACCACAACAACTTGCGTTACGACATGCAAGACATTTATAGAGGAGATGGTGTGCAATTCAATGATGAAGGGAACAGAGTCTTCCTCTTGAACCTTAGACTCTGCATCGGTACTTACTTGTAGGTACCACTAAAAAATCACTTCATAAACACAACGGCTCTTTTTAGAGCCCCCTAATATCTAAACACTTAAATCTGCATTACATTTCTTTTTTTATTTTTTTTTTTACCGTACGCTTACGGTGAGCTTACCGTACGCGTACCCCGCGATTTTTTTTTAAATCAATAAATGTTTTCTTTGTACTTTTCTGTCCTTCTTTGACCCCCTTACAAATGTTAGGGGGTCTGTAACTCTCCTCTTTGCCCCCTTTTCTTGTTATCACTCTTTTTTTCTGAGTGAAACACACGAAATGGCGGCCGCCGCTTCCTGGTTTCGACCGATTCGAATGTTTACTAAGATCTAAGAGCCAATCAGAATCGCGCTCGCGCACGCCACCGTACGCGTACGGTAAGCGTACCGTAAGCGCACCGTAAGCTGGCTCAGATATATATATTGATTTAAAGGCTATTTTCTCAGAATCTACTGAACAGATTTACACCAAACCAACAAAAGGCACTTCCTTGACCTGAGGACTACCTCTCTGCCAAATTTCAAGTAATTCTGTTCAGCCGTTCGGGCTCTAGCCCTGTCAAAAGGTCCTATGGAAAAATGCATGGGAAAAACGCGTTTTGGGACCCCCCTTTTATCTCAGCCCCCGCTTGACGAATCCCCCCGAGACTTTCAGGGTAGGAGCGGAGCGTAGCGCCCCACCTATTTTGAAAACTTCGCGAGGATTCGTCGACCGGCGCCAAAGTTATTCAAAATAGAATGTTGCGGATTTCCTATGGAAACGTGGTCCTAACTATAACTACCTACTGGCGACCGCCAGTAGGTAATATATATATATATATATATATATATATATATATATATATATATATATATATATATATATATATATATATATATATATATATATATATATATATATATATTACCTACTGTCGGTCGCCAGTAGGTAGTTATAGTTAGGACCGTGTTTCCATAGGAAATCTGCAACATTCTATTTTGAATAACTTTGGCGCCGATTTACGAATCCTGGCTAAATTTTCAAAATAGGTGGGGCGCTCCGCTCCGCTCCTATCCTGAAAGTCTCGGGGGGATCCGTCAAGCGGGGGCTGAGAAAAAGGGGGGGTCCCAAAACGTGTTTTCCCCATGCATTTTTTTATAGGACCTTTAGTCCACGCTACAGCCCGAACGGCTGAACAGAATTACTTGAAATTTGGCAGAGAGGTAGTCCTCAGGTCAGGGATGTGCCTTTTGTAGGTCTGGTGTAAATGTGTTCAGTATTTGCTGAGAAAATAGCATTTAAATCAATATATATATCTATAAGCGCGCTCCGAGCGCGTACGGTAAGCTTACCGTACGCGCACGGTGCCGTGCGCGAGCTTAATTCTGATTGGTGGTTACATGACTGTAAACATTCAAATCGGTCAGTCGGGGGCGTGGCTTGGTCGCATGGTGGGCTAGTCGCTGATCGCTGCAGCTCCTGCCCCGTATGAAAACATCCTACCTGTATCCTGGCGGAATTGTGCCCATTCTCCTACACGCGGGGGTCGGAACCCCCCCTGGTCCCAAGACACCGGGCCGAGTGCGGTTCTGATTGACGGCGGACGAGGAATCCCACTTTTTTCTCCCCCGGAGTGGTGGCAGCTTCCCCACGCGTACAATGGCGGCACGGACCGCGACTGCCTAACGGACAGCCTGTTCGGGGCCGACCCTGCTGCGGAGACGCAGAATCAGTTCTCCCCACTCTGTCTGGTTCAGGAAACACAGTCTGACCTGGAGGGTGCCGTCGGCCTGGATATGGTAGGCTCCGACCACAGGTGAAGGAAAGCCCGGACGCTGGGACTCTGTGAGAGACTAACATGGACACTGTAAGTACTGAGTTTGGCCCGTCAGGCACTTGGCTTTCCTGGGGGACATTGCAGCACGAACATTGAGCCCTCTGCGCTGGTGGGGGGGTGGGGGGGAGGATGGGGGGGGTTTGAGACCTGCTGAAGGGAGGTAGAGTATTCCGCCAACGCGCTGGTTAGGTGTGCCGGCTGTGGAGTGCCAATGCAACCTGGCTAGACCTTGGTCGGGCGGGGTTGCTCGGTGCCAGGCAGTCGGCTGTTTCACGAAGGGTGAGAAGGTCGAGAAGATTTGCAGTTGTAACTGTTTTTGTTTTGTTAAACTGAGAGGGGGATCTTGAGGGGTGGGAGGAGCTTTGGGGCGGGGTTCTGAGTCCTCAGACCGGGATAGGTTGTGAGAACGACGGGCTACCGCCTGTGGGTGGGGGGGGTTGGGATTTACAGTTGGGGGTTTGTTGGGGTTGCTGCCGGGTCGGGTTCATATTGGCACATGGGGGATCGAAGATCTGGGTCTCGGGCGGGGGCGAGGTACGGCATTGATGGGGGGTCCACGCACCACGGGCGGGGAGCTAGAATGCCGAAGACGGTTTACCTATGACAGGAGGTACACAGAGTTGCAAACTAATAACGTGGAACGTGAGGGGGCTCAATAATAGGGTGAAACAGATCCGGGTGGCATCTTATCTGAGGCGATATGGGGTCGCTGTGGCTCTGCTTCAGGAAACCCATTTATGGGGAGACTGTCTTAAATATGTCCAACGCAGGTGGAGGGGCCAGCTCTTTGCCACATCCTACTCTGGGTTTGCCCGGGGGGCGCTAATCTGGGTGGCACCGGGAGTCCCCTTCCAGGCTCTACATGTTAAACAAGATTCAGAGGGTAGATTCGTGGCAGTGAAGGGGACACTTGATGGACGCAATATCTGCCTGGTGAATGTTTACGCCCCGAATAGTGATGACGGGGGGTTTCTGGGCCGTGTATTGGGAGTGCTGGATCTGGACCCGGATACAGAATTGGTGGTGGCAGGGGATTTCAATTGTGCCCTAGATGGGGAGCTTGACAGATTCCCACCCAAGCCAGATGCTAAGCCCCATGTCAGAGAGGCGATGGGCCGCATGTTACTTAATTATGGCCTACTGGATGTGTGGCGCCACCGTAACCCTAGTCGCAGAGTGTACTCGTGCCACACACCTGCTGCCAACACTTTTAGCAGATTAGACTACTTCTTTATTCAACAGACGGCAATCTACCGGGTAGCGGAGACGCAATATCTAGCCAGTTATTTGTCAGACCACTCCCCGCTCCTGATCACCTACTCGCTGGCCCGACCGCGATCGAGAATACCACTTTGGAGGCTCAATACTGAAGCCTTGGGGGACCCGATTTATAACGACGCTATCCTGACGGGGTTGACAGAATATATGGAGATCAACTGGGGCTCCGCCGGCACCAGATCGACCGAATGGGACGCAATGAAAGTGGTGGATAGGGGGATATGTCGGTCCACGGAGGTAGGGGTTAAAACAGTGCTGGAGCGTGACTTGCGGCGGCAGGAGATACGGCTGGAGGAGTTGGACTCGGAACTCCCCATGCATGCGGAGTGGTCGGCTGAAAGGGACGCAGTGAGGCGGCGGATAGGAGACCTATGGGACTCGCTGGGAAATATGTTAGAACGGAGAGTAGGCGTCGCTGGTACACGGAAGGAGATAAGGCAGGGAGGTTGCTGGCACGCCTGATTCGAACAGAGACTCAGCCGCGCCCGATTTTGGCCCTTAAAACCGATTTGGGACAGATGGTGTATACCCAACAGGAAATAAATAGTGTATTCGTGGCCCACCTACGTAAAGTATACTCCGAGACGCAGTCTCCCTCGGCCCCTGAGGCGGTGGAGGCCTTTTTGGGTGGGTTGGACTTGCCCAGCATAGACGTGGAAGACCGTGACGCACTGGGAGGCCCCCTCAGGGGGGAGGAAATACGGGCAGCTATCGCCCACCTAAAGACTGCTAAATCCCCGGGAATGGACGGCTTACCCACGGAGCTTTATAAAGAGTTCAGTGGATTGATGGTCCCCAAATTGCTGGAAACCACGTTGGAGGCCGGGACACGAGGGGTGCTCCCGGACTCCATGAGGGAAGCACTGATTGTAATGATCCCCAAACCGGGGAAGGATCCCCTCCTCCCCGGCTCTTACAGGCCCATTTCCATGCTGAATGTGGATCTTAAAATCATCAGTCAGGTGTTGGCGTCCAGGCTCCTCCCATATCTTCGGCGACTGATCCATGAGGATCAGTCCGGTTTTATACCGGGTAGAAATGCTTTGAGGAATATCCGACGCCTGGCGCATATTATGCAATCCGTGGAGGGCCGAGCTCAGCAGAACACTTTAGTGTTCCTCGATATCGAACAGGCGTTCGACTCAATCGGATGGATTTATCCCTGGCAGGTTCTGCTCCGGATGGGTTTGGGGGCAGGATTCGTCAACTGGATCAAGTTATTGTATGCTCGGCCGTTAGCACGGGTCCGCACGGGTCGATACGTGTCGGAGGCATTTACCATACAGAGGGGAACGCGGGAGGGCTGCCCGCTTTCCCCATTGCTGTTTGCCCTGGCAATGGAGCCGTTGGCGTGCCATTTGCGCAGGATACTCGAGGGACGGGGCATACGGGTCGGGAACTCGGAGCATGTGGTGTCATTGTACGCCGACGATGCGTTGATATACCTAAGTCGACCGACCCAATCACTGCCGATATTGTTGGCAGCGCTGGCCGACTTCGCTGACGCCTCCGGACTCTATATTAACAGAGCAAAATCACAGCTCTACTCGATTGAAGCTCAGATCGATTGGGAGGCGGACCAGAGACCAGATCTGGAACTCCCTTGGGCGGAGGACACGATCCGCTACTTAGGGATATGGCTGGATAGGTCCGCAGAAGGGTTCTATCAGCGTAATATGGGGAGGATCGTCCGGGGGTTGCAGGGTAGTATTTCCTTTTGGAACATCCTTCATCTTTCCCTGATGGGAAAGATCGCACTCATAAAGATGGTTGTCCTGCCCCGGTGCCTCTATACCATGCAAGGGTCCTTTTTCGAGATCCCACACAGGGTTTTTCGGGAACTCGACTCGCTCCTGGTCCAGCTGCTATGGAATGGGAAACGATGCAGGGTCAGCTTGGAGGTCCTGAAACGTAGCTGGGGTAGGGGAGGTTTGGAGATTCCGGATCTGGAACTCTACTATTTTGCATCGCAATTGCAACATGCCATAGCCTGGTTGGATGCAGATCCCTCGTGGGAGAGGTCCCTGCTGGCGGGCACATACGGGGACCGACAGCTCGGGGCTTTGCTGTGGCGGGCTGGGGGGCTGGACCCACCCCTGGTGCAGCTTGGGGCTGCAATTTGGAATCGAGTGATACGTAAAGTGATTCCAGATAGACCCTTTGCCCCGGAGGCGGATATCTGGCAGATGCCACCCTTTGCACAGATTGACCGCGTAATGTCCACGGAGGCGTGGAAGTCAGGGGGCTGCCTGATGTTGGCCGACCTGTACCCGGATGATAAATTTATTACGTATCAGGAGGCAATGACCGCCTTTGCGCTGGGAGCAGGGCAGTTTCTGCAGTATGCAAAAATAGCGGCAACAGCACGGCAATTGTGGCCTACGTTTCCGGAGGCTCCGGGGCACACCCGGACTTTGGTCACCATGATAGCCATGGCGGGAGGGGGACACTTTGTTACTCACCTCTATAAGGCGTTGCGGGACGACAGAAAAACCGGCCCCCTCAAAATAGAAGACAAATGGCAGCAGGTGTGCCCGCGGGATCTTACACCGCGGGACTGGGTGCGAATCCATGAAGGGGTGCGGAAGGTGGCAGTGAGCAATCGCTTTAAGCAAATCCAGTACAACATAATACACATGACATATTTATCCCCTAGACGGTTGCATGCCATTGATGGCTCCAGAGACCCCCACTGTCCAAGATGTCGGGGTGCCCCAGCAGATTTTCTACATATGGTATGGACGTGCCCAACGATCCAGACGTACTGGGGGGCGGTTATTGCAGAGCTGACCCGGATAACCGGTTGGGAGATTGCATCGGATCCTCATGTGTGTCTGCTGGGCCTGATTCCGCGAGACCCGAAACGCAAGATAAGCAGGCGGTTTCTGGTCCTGGGGCTAGTGATAGCCAAAAGGCGTATAGCTATCCACTGATTGACACAGCAGGGACCTATATTGGCGAAGTGGAGATCAGATTTACGGGAATGGGCCCTAGCCGAGGAGGGGCACATGCGGAGCACCAGGAGAGACCTTAAGCTGCCTGAGGTGCTACTAGCATGGGGGGTGATGATGCAGGAAATAGCGGGACAAGCCTCCCAGATCACTATATCCAGTACGGCTGACATGCCCATCGGGGTGGGAGAGACCCCAGGTCGAGAGAGGGAGATCGTCGCAGACCCCGAGTGAATGCGTAGGAAAGCAAACCTTGCGTTGCAGTGACCCGGCAGAGGGGGGGGAGGGATTGGGAGGGGGAGGGGGGGCGGTTGGGTTAGGGGACGCGGTTGGGAGGTGGGAGGGGGGAACTGTTTTTCAAACTGGTTTGGGGATAGCGAATTCACTGAGGCATCGATTGCACATACTGAAGATACTGGTTGCCCCACGGGGTTGCACCCACACATTGTGGCTGGGACCTGTCTTGCGGTTTACAAGATTGAGGCCTCTTTGGAGCATCTGTTGATATTACCCTGTTATGCAGTGTATTGATGGTGACGGAAGTTGTAATTTTGTGGACGCCAATAAAGTTTGTTTAAAAAAAAAACATTCAAATCGGTCGAAATCAGGAAGTGTCGGCCGCCATTTTGTGTGTCTTACACTGATAGACAAAGGTGGAGAACGTGAAAAGGGGGCAACGAAGAGAGTTGCAGACCCCCTAGCATTTGTCAGGGGGTCCAAGAAGGTCACAAAAGTATGAAAAATACATTTAAATTTTTTTTTTTAAATCACGGGGTGCGCGTACGGTAAGCTTACCGTACGCGTACGGCACAAAAAAAAATAGAAGTAAAAAAAAAATATATATATATATCTCACTTTCTCGTTTTTGCATTCTTTTTGGTACTGGTTATACTTCTTTCTGCAATATATTTATGACTATATTCTTTTGATTTCCTGTGGGGATACATATAGGGATGAATATTTATCTTCATTTTTAATTTACATTTTGTATTTGCATTGTGATGCTTTACTACAGGTGTTTGCGATGATTGAAATCTGTAAGCAGTTGGAGTACTATACCCTTAATGATTTGTTCCGTATCGAAAAAACAGATGGTTGAGATTGTCACAATGAGTACTTTACTCTTCATTGGTTTGAACTTACTGAAATAATGTGACCATTGTCGCACTGTTATAAGGTCTTGATTGAAGGAAATAAGGAACGTTAAACAAATTGACATCTCTCTAAGTTGCATACTGTGACAAAGATGCAATTGGTATGAATACATATTCTTTAAGATTTTGTTTTACACATAATATGCCATATCATTAGAATTTATTTAGTTTTTTTCAATAAAAACGATTTGAATTTAAAAAAAAAGAATTTATTTAGTTTTACTCTATGTGAACGAATTTATATAAATGTTTCATCCATTATTCACATGAGTGGGGGATAATGTGAAATTGTAAGTCTTTTGTTTATTTTCATGAAATGTCTTTAAAAATACTGAACTTTGACCCTACGGTCATGTGACCAAGAGCTGGATAGCTCGAAACGCGTCTTGTTTGCCCTGCAAACAAACTACAAATTACCAAATTGGATTTGTGTGGCTCGTGCTTGCATAGAAATTGTGCGAGCTGTTGGTGGATATATATATATATATATATTGTATTTAGACACTTATTTACCCATGTCTTCTTCCATTAATCTTTAGCTATACATATATTACAAATATTTATTTTTCAGAAAGACACATATGTCATCAGTGATGTAATATCTGACGTCATCAGCAGAGGATTGCGGTCGCGTGAGTTATAGTTGCCTGCACTAACTATAACGGGGGAATTTCATTGGTTTTTTACGAGTGAAATGTCCAGCTAACTATAACATGTGTGAAACCTATGGTTTTTTAAGTGAATATATATATATATATATATATATATATATATATATATATATATATATATATATATATATATATTTCGCCTTCGTTTCCCCGAGGGGATTCCCCACGCACTCACGGACAGAAGCCAAACTTAGCCAATAAAGTTTAGTTTAGTTGTAATCCATTTAATCCATTTAATCACAGCGTGCCAGTTCAAACAAAGGACTCTACGCGTTTCACCTCCCCTGAGGCTTGTTCACGAGATTTACCAATGATACAAGGTTTTTTTCTTTTTTAAATACATCTAAAAAAACGTGAAGTGACATCACATCCTGTTTTAGTGCAGCAAGGAATTGTGGTCTTCGTAGTTTCTAACCCTATTTGCCACATTTTTAATACATTTTTAACTGACAATATGTCTGCAAATTTATAAACAAAATTAACATTTATGCAACCAATTTGCTTTTAAGGTTTATCAGGTTGACTACAGTTTAGTCATGTATCTAATTGTTCCTTTCTTTCTATTTGTAACCTATTACGATAATTTCCCCCTCCAGTGGGTCAATATGAAACAAAGTTTGTCCTGTTGTTTCAAACGGTCATATTTCCTCGCATAGGTAAAGATACGACCCTCCAAGTAATCCTCTTTATCTCATTGGAACTTCGATTGTTTTCTAGCTTTCACAGTTTCCTCATGTTTCTCTATGTACTGTTCCAATTCTTCTTTGAATTTAAATAAATCTGGGTTCATAACCACCGTAGCCAATTCCTTTTCCATGTCTCTTAGTTGTGTGGTTGTTTTATCAAGGTCTATTTGGATATGTTTAACTAAAATTTCCATTAATCCTAGTGAAGATTTTAGGATGTACTCACCCCATTCACTCAATAATTCATTACTGGTATCTGAATGATTGGGCATTAATCCAATGCGAAGCCCACGTGGTACTCTTTTTACCTCCAAATACTGTTTTCAAGGAAGTTACTTCCCACCACTTGTTTATTTCTTTTTTTGACAATTTCTCCCATGTGCGCAGTCTGTTTTTCACATCAGTTCTATGTGTGCTGCTAGTTGATTCATTGCCCGTATTCACTGTTGTATCTTGTTCAAAAAATGTGTCAATAAGGGCATTTCTATTAGCCTCCCTTTTATCCATTTTTGAACTGGCTCAAAAATACACTTTTCTTGGCGCTGTTATTTTAAGACAAAAACTTCTCCAGTCATTTATATTTTTCTTGATATTCCATCCGTCTCTTGCATTACCAATTCCGCTTTCAATCCTAACAGAGCTAGTTCTCCGAGTTATCTAACTCGTATCTTTTCGCGGGACAGTAAGCCTTAAAGAGACCAGCCGGCTTATGTTCCCAACAGAGATACAAAGTTTCACACAAATATTTCCTCACGCTGTCGGCTTACCGGAAAAAGCATTCCAAGACTCCACGCCTCCCTCCGGATTCGCGTCTCCTGTTTCTGCTCCCAGTATTGCTGCCAGACAGTTCGTGGAGTGTTTTTCTGTGCCGGCGTTCACCCGGTTCCAATTTCGTTTTCCGCAAAACGGCCCACTTTCGGATTCCAGGCGCTCTATGGCGGTGCAAATGAGGTACGGCAGGGCCAAGCCGTTTGTAGTTTCGCCTTCGTTTCCCCGAGGGGATTCCCCACGCACTCACGGACAGAAGCCAAACTTAGCCAATAAAGTTTAGTTTAGTTGTAATCCATTTAATCCATTTAATCACAGCGTGCCAGTTCAAACAAAGGACTCTACGCGTTTCACCTCCCCTGAGGCTTGTTCACGAGATTTACCAATGATACAAGGTTTTTTTCTTTTTTAAATACATCTAAAAAAACGTGAAGTGACATCACATCCTGTTTTAGTGCAGCAAGGAATTGTGGTCTTCGTAGTTTCTAACCCTATTTGCCACATTTTTAATACATTTTTAACTGACAATATGTCTGCAAAATTTATAAACAAAATTAACATTTATGCAACCAATTTGCTTTTAAGGTTTATCAGGTTGACTACAGTTTAGTCATGTATCTAATTGTTCCTTTCTTTCTATTTGTAACCTATTACGATAATTTCACCCTTCAGTGGGTCAATATGAAACAAAGACATATGATATATTTGCTAATACTGCATATAGGGCCCTCCAGTGGGCCTGACCTGAATCTCATTTTTGTATATATTTATAAAGCAGTTATATGACAATTAAACCTCAATTAATTTATCAATTTGAATTGCTGCCTAATGACACCCCATGTTGACAAAACAAAATTTGTGAAAAACAATCAAACCCTAAAATACTAAAATACAGGAGGCCAAAGTTCATGTCCTTATCATTCTATGACCTTATCTATAGTATTAGCCACTTATACACTTTGTGTATAAGTGGCTGCATGGGTTGATGAGTAGCTACATGGGTGTCTATTTAGGTTATTAGTTGGTTTTTTGAGTATCAGTCTGAGTGTCTGCATGGTTTGGTGGGGGGTATTACGTAGTGCATAGGTGCATGAATGTTTGACTCACCTTGAGCCGGTGGAGTCGACGGACTCATGGTTACGCACCTGCGCGCTACGAGAGGTACTAGACCTGATAACGATTTTAGCAGCTTACACAGCAACCCCACACATTTTCCTACTCCCTGCTGATGAGAGGCAACTACCTCGAAACACGTGTCCAGGGATGGCACACGCCACGCATACTTGCATTCACACTCGAGCATAGGTGTATCCGCCGACGCTGACCTTCAGGGACCATTTTCATTGGGGGAACACGCCTGGTAGGTGTAGCAGTGTGCGACCAATCTGGTTTAACTTTATATTCAGGCTCCCTTGAGCCGGTGGAGTCGACGGACTCATGGTTACGCACCTGCGCGCTACGAGAGGTACTAGACCTGATAACGATTTTAGCAGCTTACACAGCAACCCCACACATTTTCCTACTCCCTGCTGACGAGAGGCAACTACCTCGAAACACGTGTCCAGGGATGGCACACGCCACGCATACTTGCATTCACACTCGAGCATAGGTGTATCCGCCGACGCTGACCTTCAGGGACCATTTTCATTGGGGGAACACGCCTGGTAGGTGTAGCAGTGTGCGACCAATCTGGTTTAACTTTATATTCAGGCTCCCTTGAGCCGGTGGAGTCGACGGACTCATGGTTACGCACCTGCGCGCTACGAGAGGTACTAGACCTGATAACGATTTTAGCAGCTTACACAGCAACCCCACACATTTTCCTACTCCCTGCTGACGAGAGGCAACTACCTCGAAACACGTGTCCAGGGATGGCACACGCCACGCATACTTGCATTCACACTCGAGCATAGGTGTATCCGCCGACGCTGACCTTCAGGGACCATTTTCATTGGGGGAACACACCTGGTAGGTGTAGCAGTGTGCGACCAATCTGGTTTAACTTTATATTCAGGCTCCCTTGAGCCGGTGGAGTCGACGGACTCATGGTTACGCACCTGCGCGCTACGAGAGGTACTAGACCTGATAACGATTTTAGCAGCTTACACAGCAACCCCACACATTTTCCTACTCCCTGCTGACGAGAGGCAACTACCTCGAAACACGTGTCCAGGGATGGCACACGCCACGCATACTTGCATTCACACTCGAGCATAGGTGTATCCGCCGACGCTGACCTTCAGGGACCATTTTCATTGGGGGAACACGCCTGGTAGGTGTAGCAGTGTGCGACCAATCTGGTTTAACTTTATATTCAGGCTCCCTTGAGCCGGTGGAGTCGACGGACTCATGGTTACGCACCTGCGCGCTACGAGAGGTACTAGACCTGATAACGATTTTAGCAGCTTACACAGCAACCCCACACATTTTCCTACTCCCTGCTGACGAGAGGCAACTACCTCGAAACACGTGTCCAGGGATGGCACACGCCACGCATACTTGCATTCACACTCGAGCATAGGTGTATCCGCCGACGCTGACCTTCAGGGACCATTTTCATTGGGGGAACACGCCTGGTAGGTGTAGCAGTGTGCGACCAATCTGGTTTAACTTTATATTCAGGCTCCCTTGAGCCGGTGGAGTCGACGGACTCATGGTTACGCACCTGCGCGCTACGAGAGGTACTAGACCTGATAACGATTTTAGCAGCTTACACAGCAACCCCACACATTTTCCTACTCCCTGCTGACGAGAGGCAACTACCTCGAAACACGTGTCCAGGGATGGCACACGCCACGCATACTTGCATTCACACTCGAGCATAGGTGTATCCGCCGACGCTGACCTTCAGGGACCATTTTCATTGGGGGAACACGCCTGGTAGGTGTAGCAGTGTGCGACCAATCTGGTTTAACTTTATATTCAGGCTCCCTTGAGCCGGTGGAGTCGACGGACTCATGGTTACGCACCTGCGCGCTACGAGAGGTACTAGACCTGATAACGATTTTAGCAGCTTACACAGCAACCCCACACATTTTCCTACTCCCTGCTGACGAGAGGCAACTACCTCGAAACACGTGTCCAGGGATGGCACACGCCACGCATACTTGCATTCACACTCGAGCATAGGTGTATCCGCCGACGCTGACCTTCAGGGACCATTTTCATTGGGGGAACACGCCTGGTAGGTGTAGCAGTGTGCGACCAATCTGGTTTAACTTTATATTCAGGCTCCCTTGAGCCGGTGGAGTCGACGGACTCATGGTTACGCACCTGCGCGCTACGAGAGGTACTAGACCTGATAACGATTTTAGCAGCTTACACAGCAACCCCACACATTTTCCTACTCCCTGCTGACGAGAGGCAACTACCTCGAAACACGTGTCCAGGGATGGCACACGCCACGCATACTTGCATTCACACTCGAGCATAGGTGTATCCGCCGACGCTGACCTTCAGGGACCATTTTCATTGGGGGAACACGCCTGGTAGGTGTAGCAGTGTGCGACCAATCTGGTTTAACTTTATATTCAGGCTCCCTTGAGCCGGTGGAGTCGACGGACTCATGGTTACGCACCTGCGCGCTACGAGAGGTACTAGACCTGATAACGATTTTAGCAGCTTACACAGCAACCCCACACATTTTCCTACTCCCTGCTGACGAGAGGCAACTACCTCGAAACACGTGTCCAGGGATGGCACACGCCACGCATACTTGCATTCACACTCGAGCATAGGTGTATCCGCCGACGCTGACCTTCAGGGACCATTTTCATTGGGGGAACACGCCTGGTAGGTGTAGCAGTGTGCGACCAATCTGGTTTAACTTTATATTCAGGCTCCCTTGAGCCGGTGGAGTCGACGGACTCATGGTTACGCACCTGCGCGCTACGAGAGGTACTAGACCTGATAACGATTTTAGCAGCTTACACAGCAACCCCACACATTTTCCTACTCCCTGCTGACGAGAGGCAACTACCTCGAAACACGTGTCCAGGGATGGCACACGCCACGCATACTTGCATTCACACTCGAGCATAGGTGTATCCGCCGACGCTGACCTTCAGGGACCATTTTCATTGGGGGAACACACCTGGTAGGTGTAGCAGTGTGCGACCAATCTGGTTTAACTTTATATTCAGGCTCCCTTGAGCCGGTGGAGTCGACGGACTCATGGTTACGCACCTGCGCGCTACGAGAGGTACTAGACCTGATAACGATTTTAGCAGCTTACACAGCAACCCCACACATTTTCCTACTCCCTGCTGACGAGAGGCAACTACCTCGAAACACGTGTCCAGGGATGGCACACGCCACGCATACTTGCATTCACACTCGAGCATAGGTGTATCCGCCGACGCTGACCTTCAGGGACCATTTTCATTGGGGGAACACGCCTGGTAGGTGTAGCAGTGTGCGACCAATCTGGTTTAACTTTATATTCAGGCTCCCTTGAGCCGGTGGAGTCGACGGACTCATGGTTACGCACCTGCGCGCTACGAGAGGTACTAGACCTGATAACGATTTTAGCAGCTTACACAGCAACCCCACACATTTTCCTACTCCCTGCTGACGAGAGGCAACTACCTCGAAACACGTGTCCAGGGATGGCACACGCCACGCATACTTGCATTCACACTCGAGCATAGGTGTATCCGCCGACGCTGACCTTCAGGGACCATTTTCATTGGGGGAACACGCCTGGTAGGTGTAGCAGTGTGCGACCAATCTGGTTTAACTTTATATTCAGGCTCCCTTGAGCCGGTGGAGTCGACGGACTCATGGTTACGCACCTGCGCGCTACGAGAGGTACTAGACCTGATAACGATTTTAGCAGCTTACACAGCAACCCCACACATTTTCCTACTCCCTGCTGACGAGAGGCAACTACCTCGAAACACGTGTCCAGGGATGGCACACGCCACGCATACTTGCATTCACACTCGAGCATAGGTGTATCCGCCGACGCTGACCTTCAGGGACCATTTTCATTGGGGGAACACGCCTGGTAGGTGTAGCAGTGTGCGACCAATCTGGTTTAACTTTATATTCAGGCTCCCTTGAGCCGGTGGAGTCGACGGACTCATGGTTACGCACCTGCGCGCTACGAGAGGTACTAGACCTGATAACGATTTTAGCAACTTACACAGCAACCCCACACATTTTCCTACTCCCTGCTGACGAGAGGCAACTACCTCGAAACACGTGTCCAGGGATGGCACACGCCACGCATACTTGCATTCACACTCGAGCATAGGTGTATCCGCCGACGCTGACCTTCAGGGACCATTTTCATTGGGGGAACACGCCTGGTAGGTGTAGCAGTGTGCGACCAATCTGGTTTAACTTTATATTCAGGCTCCCTTGAGCCGGTGGAGTCGACGGACTCATGGTTACGCACCTGCGCGCTACGAGAG
The DNA here is from genome assembly GCF_964204655.1 of Triturus cristatus. Taxonomy (NCBI): domain Eukaryota; kingdom Metazoa; phylum Chordata; class Amphibia; order Caudata; family Salamandridae; genus Triturus; species Triturus cristatus. The sequence continues at coordinate 84,188,272 of NC_140588.1, forward strand.
GTACTAGACCTGATAACGATTTTAGCAGCTTACACAGCAACCCCACACATTTTCCTACTCCCTGCTGACGAGAGGCAACTACCTCGAAACACGTGTCCAGGGATGGCACACGCCACGCATACTTGCATTCACACTCGAGCATAGGTGTATCCGCCGACGCTGACCTTCAGGGACCATTTTCATTGGGGGAACACGCCTGGTAGGTGTAGCAGTGTGCGACCAATCTGGTTTAACTTTATATTCAGGCTCCCTTGAGCCGGTGGAGTCGACGGACTCATGGTTACGCACCTGCGCGCTACGAGAGGTACTAGACCTGATAACGATTTTAGCAGCTTACACAGCAACCCCACACATTTTCCTACTCCCTGCTGACGAGAGGCAACTACCTCGAAACACGTGTCCAGGGATGGCACACGCCACGCATACTTGCATTCACACTCGAGCATAGGTGTATCCGCCGACGCTGACCTTCAGGGACCATTTTCATTGGGGGAACATGCCTGGTAGGTGTAGCAGTGTGCGACCAATCTGGTTTAACTTTATATTCAGGCTCCCTTGAGCCGGTGGAGTCGACGGACTCATGGTTACGCACCTGCGCGCTACGAGAGGTACTAGACCTGATAACGATTTTAGCAGCTTACACAGCAACCCCACACATTTTCCTACTCCCTGCTGACGAGAGGCAACTACCTCGAAACACGTGTCCAGGGATGGCACACGCCACGCATACTTGCATTCACACTCGAGCATAGGTGTATCCGCCGACGCTGACCTTCAGGGACCATTTTCATTGGGGGAACACGCCTGGTAGGTGTAGCAGTGTGCGACCAATCTGGTTTAACTTTATATTCAGGCTCCCTTGAGCCGGTGGAGTCGACGGACTCATGGTTACGCACCTGCGCGCTACGAGAGGTACTAGACCTGATAACGATTTTAGCAGCTTACACAGCAACCCCACACATTTTCCTACTCCCTGCTGACGAGAGGCAACTACCTCGAAACACGTGTCCAGGGATGGCACACGCCACGCATACTTGCATTCACACTCGAGCATAGGTGTATCCGCCGACGCTGACCTTCAGGGACCATTTTCATTGGGGGAACACGCCTGGTAGGTGTAGCAGTGTGCGACCAATCTGGTTTAACTTTATATTCAGGCTCCCTTGAGCCGGTGGAGTCGACGGACTCATGGTTACGCACCTGCGCGCTACGAGAGGTACTAGACCTGATAACGATTTTAGCAGCTTACACAGCAACCCCACACATTTTCCTACTCCCTGCTGACGAGAGGCAACTACCTCGAAACACGTGTCCAGGGATGGCACACGCCACGCATACTTGCATTCACACTCGAGCATAGGTGTATCCGCCGACGCTGACCTTCAGGGACCATTTTCATTGGGGGAACACGCCTGGTAGGTGTAGCAGTGTGCGACCAATCTGGTTTAACTTTATATTCAGGCTCCCTTGAGCCGGTGGAGTCGACGGACTCATGGTTACGCACCTGCGCGCTACGAGAGGTACTAGACCTGATAACGATTTTAGCAGCTTACACAGCAACCCCACACATTTTCCTACTCCCTGCTGACGAGAGGCAACTACCTCGAAACACGTGTCCAGGGATGGCACACGCCACGCATACTTGCATTCACACTCGAGCATAGGTGTATCCGCCGACGCTGACCTTCAGGGACCATTTTCATTGGGGGAACACGCCTGGTAGGTGTAGCAGTGTGCGACCAATCTGGTTTAACTTTATATTCAGGCTCCCTTGAGCCGGTGGAGTCGACGGACTCATGGTTACGCACCTGCGCGCTACGAGAGGTACTAGACCTGATAACGATTTTAGCAGCTTACACAGCAACCCCACACATTTTCCTACTCCCTGCTGACGAGAGGCAACTACCTCGAAACACGTGTCCAGGGATGGCACACGGCACGCATACTTGCATTCACACTCGAGCATAGGTGTATCCGCCGACGCTGACCTTCAGGGACCATTTTCATTGGGGGAACACGCCTGGTAGGTGTAGCAGTGTGCGACCAATCTGGTTTAACTTTATATTCAGGCTCCCTTGAGCCGGTGGAGTCGACGGACTCATGGTTACGCACCTGCGCGCTACGAGAGGTACTAGACCTGATAACGATTTTAGCAGCTTACACAGCAACCCCACACATTTTCCTACTCCCTGCTGACGAGAGGCAACTACCTCGAAACACGTGTCCAGGGATGGCACACGCCACGCATACTTGCATTCACACTCGAGCATAGGTGTATCCGCCGACGCTGACCTTCAGGGACCATTTTCATTGGGGGAACACGCCTGGTAGGTGTAGCAGTGTGCGACCAATCTGGTTTAATTTGCTTTTAAGGTTTATCAGGTTGACTACAGTTTAGTCATGTATCTAATTGTTCCTTTCTTTCTATTTGTAACCTATTACGATAATTTCACCCTCCAGTGGGTCAATATGAAACAAAGACATATGATATATTTGCTAATACTGTATATAGGGCCCTCCAGTGGGCCTGACCTGAATCTCATTTTTGTATATATTTATAAAGCAGTTATATGACAATTAAACCTCAATTAATTTATCAATTTGAATTGCTGCCTAATGACACCCCATGTTGACAAAACAAAATTTGTGAAAAACAATCAAACCCTAAAATACTAAAATACAGGAGGCCAAAGTTCATGTCCTTATCATTCTATGACCTTATCTATAGTAGTGAAAATTTATAGATGATAATGGAGTTCTTCATCCTGATTTAACCCATGAGGAGTCAGAGTCCTGAAATTTAGGATGTGTTTCGACTCTTTCTGCCTGAGAGTTCTCTCACGATCACCTCCTCTGGGATGCATTCCCACCGCTTCGACAGCGTAAAATTTAAGTTCTTTCCAGTTACCATGATGTTCTTTTTCCATGTGTTTGGCCACCGCATTACTTCTGTCGGTGTTTATCGTGGCCCTCACATGCTCCCGTATACGTTTTTTCAACTCGCACTTCGTGCTTCCCACGTACTTGAGAGAACAGGGACACTCGATGATGTAAACGACAAATTGACTTTTACAGTTAATCAATTGTTGGATTTTCCACATTCGTTAGTTGGCCATTTTAATTTCCTTCATGTTTTGAGCAATGGTACAGACCTTGCAACACGTGCATTTGAAAAAGCCAATGGGTTTTAACCAATTTGTCTGGTTTTTTTGGCCCAAAAAGTGACTATGAACCAATTGGTCTTTAAGGTTTTTTGTCCATCTGTATGTGATATTGGGGTGATCCCCCACAATGCTTGAAGTTGTTTGATCCATTTTTAAAATGTGCCAGTTCTTGCGCAGTATTTTGATCAATTGTGGATTGTCAGTAGAGTGAGTAGTTATGAATCTTATTTGGTTTTTGTCCTGGTTGCGATGTTTTAACCATTCTTCTTCTTTTGAGCATATTCTCTTAATTCTGAGAAACTCCCCATAGGGGATGTTCTTGATCAAGCTCTTTTGATGGAACGATTCAGCATGTAAAACTGCATTCGTTGCAGTGTCTTTACGATGTAAGGTTGTGTGAATCATATTCTCCAAAATGTAAATTTCAGTATCCAGAAAAACAACTTTTTCTTCACTGATATTATATGTGAATTTTAAGTTGAATTCAGAGGTGTTCAAAATCTCAAAGTATTCCGCAAATTCTTTTTCAGATCCTTCCCAAATTATGAATAGATCGTCTATGTATCTAAACCAAGCTATGGTTTTATTTACATAGACATCATGTTCACTGTTCCAAGCCCAAGTCTGCTCCCATAGGCCCATCGTTAAACAGGCATATGATGGACTAAAGGAAAATCCCATTGCTGTCCCCTTTGTTTGACGAAAGATTTCCTCACCAAACATAAATGTGTTTTGTTCCAGACATGTCTGTATCATTTGTAATAACATCACATTATGATCAGAGAATTGAATGTTTCTTTCTGAGAGGAAGTGTTTACATGCTTTCAAACCAATGTCGTTTTGGATGTTCGAGTATAGTGATATAACATCCATTGTTACTAATTTGTAGTTTGTTTGCCAAGGTGTATCCTGTAAATGTCTCAATAGGTCCCCTGTATCTTGCAAATAGGAACTCAAATTCTTTACATATGGCAACAAAAATACATCTAAAAAATTGGCCATTGGTTCCAACAAAGCTCCTTTCGCCGAGATTATTGACCTCCCTGGTGGTTGCAGTGGATTTTTATGTATCTTGGGAAGGAAATAAATGGTCGCCATTTTCGGATGTTCCATGGTCAGATATTTCACTTCGTCATCATTCAACAGGTTTTGTTTGTTCCAAATATTTAGCTTGATGTCCAATTCTTCCTTCCATTTTTTTGTGGGGTTTATTTTTAGTTTCTCATAGTATTCTTTGTTTTGTAGTTGTGAGTATGCCTCTTTGATATATGCATCTTTTTCTAGGATGATGATGTTGCCCCCCTTATCAGCCATTTTTATTTCAATGGAATCGTAATTTTTAAGTCCAAGCAAGGCTTTACGTTCTTCAAATGAGAGGTTGTCTTGTTTTTTCGAGTGGTTTATTTTGTAAAGATCTTTTATGACACACTCATGGAAAAGATCAATTTTGTTCCCATGTGGCAATTGTGGATAAAACGTGGATTGTGCTTTCTTGTAACTGCAGCCAGCTCCCAACTGGTCGCAGTATGATCGTAGCTCACTTTCCTGATGTCCTGGATTTTTATCCAGATCCATTAATGTGATAAATTGTGTCGCATCTTTCGCCTGCAATACCATTTCTGGTGTTTCAACGGTTTTGTGGTGTGACGCCATTTTAGGATTTTCCGCAAACAGCTTTGCTAATTTGATTTTGCGAACATATTTATATAGGTCAATTCTTGTTTCAGCAAGATCAATGCCAGTAGTAGGGCAGAAATTTAAGCCGCGTTGGAGAAGTTTTGTTTCAGTGTTAGTTAAGATTTTTTTGGAGAGGTTTATAACTTGTAATTCTTGATTGTCATTTGCGACCATCTCATTTGGATTGACTAGTTCCATTTCTGTCGCATGCTTCTCGTCGTTTTTCCCACTCGACTGAAAATAGGGTTTGCGCTGCCGCTTGCCTCTTCTTGTTGATTTCTGCGGGCGTTTCCACGTCCCCTGCCTCTTCCTCGATTGTTGGTTTGTGGCATTCCCATATTCTTCTCCCAGTTTTTTTGTTGCAATGCTAATCTCATTTCCCCTAAAAAAGAGCATTTAACTCTTGCGTCACTTTGATCACCTTCCACATCACTTACATCAGTTGATGTTAATGAGGATAGACTTCTGCTGTTTGTAGCCATATCTAGTTTGTCCTGTTGTTTCAAACGGTCATATTTCCTCGCATAGGTAAAGATACGACCCTCCAAGTAATCCTCTTTATTTCGTTGGAACTTCAATTGTTTTCTAGCTTTCACAGTTTCCTCATGTTTCTCTATGTACTGTTCCAATTCTTCTTTGAATTTTAATAAATCTGGGTTCATAACCACTGTTGCCAATTCCTTTTCCATTTCTCTTAGTTGTGTGGTTGTTTTATCAAGGGCTATTTGGATATGTTTAACTAAAATTTCCATTAATCCTAGTGAAGATTTTAGGATGTACTCACCCCATTCACTCAATAATTCATTACTGGTATCTGAATGATTGGGCATTAATCCAATGCGAAGCCCACGTGGTACTCTTTTTACCTCCAAATACTTTTTCAAGGAAGTTACTTCCCACCACTTGTTTATTTCTTTTTTTGACAATTTCTCCCACACTCAGACTGATACTCAAAAAACCAACTAATAACCTAAAAAGACACCCATGTAGCTACTCATCAACCCATGCAGCCACTTATACACAAAGTGAGAGACTGATACAGATATTTACATATTAAAACATTACTCACTAAGCCATGTATTCACTTTGATACACTTTATCAGTCAGTTACAAAATATATTTTTCAAAAAAAATCATCCATTTAGACATTTATATACACATTTATTCTTCCATCAACCTTGAGATTTACATATATAAAACATATTTAATTTTCAGAAAAACACAGATTCACTGGATGATGTCATCAGTGATGTCATCAGTGATGTCATTTGAGATGTCATCAGTGATGTCATGAGTGATGTCAGTGACCATGTCATGAGTGATGTTATATGTGACGTCATCAGCAGTGGATTGCGGGTGCGCGAGTTATAGTTACTTAACTAACTATAACGGGGGAATTTCATTGTTTTTTTACGAGTGAAATGTCCAGCTAACTATAACGTCTGTGAAACCTATGGTTTTTTCACTAATATATATATATATATATATATATATATATATATATATATACTATATTTCCTGAATAAAACATGGGTTTCAGGGAGGTTATAATTAGAAATTAGCATTTAAAAAACCTTTGAAATTCACCGATAAAAACATAGGTTTCAGGGATGTTATGGTTAGTTGGACATTTCACTTGTACAAAGCCAGAGAAATTCAGCCATTATAGTTAGTTGAGCTAACTATAACTCGCGCCCCCACAATGCACTGCTGATGACGTGACATATTACATCATTCATAACATGGTCAGTGACATCACTGATGACATCTCAAATGACATCACTAATGACATCATCTAGTGACTGTGTGTTTCTGTAAAGTTTAAATATGTTTAATATATATATATATATATTTTTTTTTATTTTATTTTTTTTCCGCAAAACGGCCCACTTTCGGATTCCAGGCGCTCTATGGCGGTGCGAATGAGGTACGGCAGGGCCAAGCCGTTTGTAGTTTCGCCTTCGTTTCCCCGAGGGGATTCCCCACGCACTCACGGACAGAAGCCAAACTTAGCCAATAAAGTTTAGTTTAGTTGTAATCCATTTAATCCATTTAATCACAGCGTGCCAGTTCAAACAAAGGACTCTACGAGTTTCACCTCCCCTGAGGCTTGTTCACGAGATTTACCAATGATACAAGGTTTTTTTCTTTTTTAAATACATCTAAAAAAACGTGAAGTGACATCACATCCTGTTTTAGTGCAGCAAGGAATTGTGGTCTTCGTAGTTTCTAACCCTATTTGCCACATTTTTAATACATTTTTAACTGACAATATGTCTGCAAAATTTATAAACAAAATTAACATTTATGCAACCAATTTGCTTTTAAGGTTTATCAGGTTGACTACAGTTTAGTCATGTATCTAATTGTTCCTTTCTTTCTATTTGTAACCTATTACGATAATTTCACCCTCCAGTGGGTCAATATGAAACAAAGACATATGATATATTTGCTAATACTGTATATAGGGCCCTCCAGTGGGCCTGACCTGAATCTCATTTTTGTATATATTTATAAAGCAGTTATATGACAATTAAACCTCAATTAATTTATCAATTTGAATTGCTGCCTAATGACACCCCATGTTGACAAAACAAAATTTGTGAAAAACAATCAAACCCTAAAATACTAAAATACAGGAGGCCAAAGTTCATGTCCTTATCATTCTATGACCTTATCTATAGTAGTGAAAATTTATAGATGATAATGGAGTTCTTCATCCTGATTTAACCCATGAGGAGTCAGAGTCCTGAAATTTAGGATGTGTTTCGACTCTTTCTGCCTGAGAGTTCTCTCACGATCACCTCCTCTGGGATGCATTCCCACCGCTTCGACAGCGTAAAATTTAAGTTCTTTCCAGTTATCATGATGTTCTTTTTCCATGTGTTTGGCCACCGCATTACTTCTGTCGGTGTTTATCGTGGCCCTCACATGCTCCAGTATACGTTTTTTCAACTCGCACTTCGTGCTTCCCACGTACTTGAGAGAACAGGGACACTCGATGATGTAAACGACAAATTGACTTTTACAGTTAATCAATTGTTGGATTTTCCACATTCGTTTGTTGGCCATTTTAATTTCCTTCATGTTTTGAGCAATGGTACAGACCTTGCAACACGTGCATTTGAAAAAGCCAATGGGTTTTAACCAATTTGTCTGGTTTTTTTGGCCCAAAAAGTGACTATGAACCAATTGGTCTTTAAGGTTTTTTGTCCGTCTGTATGTGATATTGGGGTGATCCCCCACAATGCTTGAAGTTGTTTGATCCATTTTTAAAATGTGCCAGTTCTTGCGCAGTATTTTGATCAATTGTGGATTGTCAGTAGAGTGAGTAGTTATGAATCTTATTTGGTTTTCGTCCTGTTTCTCTTTTCCTTTTTCTTTCAACAGATCAGTTCTCTTAATACTCATGGTTCTCTTTAGGGACTCCTGGATTGATTTCTCGCTGTAATTTCTTTTCTTGAAGCGTGTGATTGCTTGGTTGCGATGTTTTAACCATTCTTCTTCTTTTGAGCATATTCTCTTAATTCTGAGAAACTCCCCATAGGGGATGTTCTTGATCAAGCTCTTTTGATGGAACGATTCAGCATGTAAAACTGCATTCGTTGCAGTGTCTTTACGATGTAAGGTTGTGTGAATCATATTCTCCAAAATGTAAATTTCAGTATCCAGAAAAACAACTTTTTCTTCACTGATATTATATGTGAATTTTAAGTTGAATTCAGAGGTGTTCAAAATCTCAAAGTATTCCGCAAATTCTTTTTCAGATCCTTCCCAAATTATGAATAGATCGTCTATGTATCTAAACCAAGCTATGGTTTTATTTACATAGACATCATTTTCACTGTTCCAAGCCCAAGTCTGCTCCCATAGGCCCATCGTTAAACAGGCATATGATGGACTAAAGGAAAATCCCATTGCTGTCCCCTTTGTTTGACGAAAGATTTCCTCACCGAACATAAATGTGTTTTGTTCCAGACATGTCTGTATCATTTGTAATAACATCACATTATAATCAGAGAATTGAATGTTTCTTTCTGAGAGGAAGTGTTTACATGCTTTCAAACCAATGTCGTTTTGGATGTTCGAGTATAGTGATATAACATCCATTGTTACTAATTTGTTGTTTGTTTGCCAAGGTGTATCCTGTAAATGTCTCAATAGGTCCCCTGTATCTTGCAAATAGGAACTCAAATTCTTTACATATGGCAACAAAAATACATCTAAAAAATTGGCCATTGGTTCCAACAAAGCTCCTTTCGCCGAGATTATTGGCCTCCCTGGTGGTTGCAGTGGATTTTTATGTATCTTGGGAAGGAAATAAATGGTCGCCATTTTAGGATGTTCCATGGTCAGATATTTCACTTCGTCATCATTCAACAGGTTTTGTTTGTTCCAAATATTTAGCTTGATGTCCAATTCTTCCTTCCATTTTTTTGTGGGGTTTATTTTTAGTTTCTCATAGTATTCTTTGTTTTGTAGTTGTGAGTATGCTTCTTTGATATATGCATCTTTTTCTAGGATGATGATGTTGCCCCCCTTATCAGCCATTTTTATTTCAATGGAATCGTCATTTTTAAGTCCAAGCAAGGCTTTACGTTCTTCAAATGAGAGGTTGTCTTGTTTTTTCGAGTGGTTTATTTTGTAAAGATCTTTTATGACACACTCATGGAAAAGATCAATTTTGTTCCCATGTGGCAATTGTGGATAAAACTTGGATTGTGCTTTCTTGTAACTGCAGCCAGCTCCCAACTGGTCGCAGTATGATCGTAGCTCACTTTCCTGATGTCCTGGATTTTTATCCAGATCCATTAATGTGATAAATTGTGTCGCATCTTTCGCCTGCAATACCATTTCTGGTGTTTCAACGGTTTTGTGGTGTGACGCCATTTTAGGATTTTCCGCAAACAGCTTTGCTAATTTGATTTTGCGAACATATTTATATAGGTCAATTCTTGTTTCAGCAAGATCAATGCCAGTAGTAGGGCAGAAATTTAAGCCGCGTTGGAGAAGTTTTGTTTCAGTGTTAGTTAAGATTTTTTTGGAGAGGTTTATAACTTGTAATTCTTGATTGTCATTTGCGACCATCTCATTTGGATTGACTAGATTCATTTCTGTCGGATGCTTCTCGTCGTTGTTCCCACTCGACTGAAAATAGGGTTTGCGCTGCCGCTTGCCTCTTCTTGTTGATTTCTGCGGGCGTTTCCACGTCCCCTGCCTCTTCCTCGATTGTTGGTTTGTGGCATTCCCATATTCTTCTCCCAGTTTTTTTGTTGCAATGCTAATCTCATTTCCCCTAAAAAAGAGCATTTAACTCTTGCGTCACTTTGATCACCTTCCACATCACTTACATCAGTTGATGTTAATGAGGATAGACTACTGCTGTTTGTAGCCATATCTAGTTTGTCCTGTTGTTTCAAACGGTCATATTTACTCGCATAGGTAAAGATACAACCCTCCAAGTAATCCTCTTTATCTCGTTGGAACTTCGATTGTTTTCTAGCTTTCACAGTTTCTTCATGTTTCTCTATGTACTGTTCCAATTCTTCTTTGAATTTTAATAAATCTGGGTTCATAACCACCGTTGCCAATTCCTTTTCCATTTCTCTTAGTTGTGTGGTTGTTTTATCAAGGGCTATTTGGATATGTTTAACTAAAATTTCCATTAATCCTAGTGAAGATTTTAGGATGTACTCACCCCATTCACTCAATAATTCATTACTGGTATCTGAATGATTGGGCATTAATCCAATGCGAAGCCCACGTGGTACTCTTTTTACCTCCAAATACTTTTTCAAGGAAGTTACTTCCCACCACTTGTTTATTTCTTTTTTTGACAATTTCTCCCATGTGCGCAGTCTGTTTTTCACATCAGTTCTATGTGTGCTGCTAGTTGATTCATTGCCCGTATTCACTGTTGTATCTTGTTCAAAAAATGTGTCAATAAGGGCATTTCTATTAGCCTCCCTTTTATCCATTTTTGAACTGGCTCAAAAATACACTTTTCTTGGCACTGTTATTTTAAGACAAAAACTTCTCCAGTCATTTATATTTTTCTTGATATTCCATCCGTCTCTTGCATTACCAATTCCGCTTTCAATCCTAACAGAGCTAGTTCTCCGAGTTATCTAACTCGTATCTTTTCGCATGGGACAGTAAGCCTTAAAGAGACCAGCCGGCTTATGTTCCCAACAGAGATACAAAGTGTCACACAAATATTTCCTCACGCTGTCGGCTTACCGGAAAAAGCATTCCAAGACTCCACGCCTCCCTCTGGATTCGCGTCTCCTGTTTCTGCTCCCAGTATTGCTGCCAGACAGTTCGTGGAGTGTTTTTCTGTGCCGGCGTTCACCCGGTTCCAATTTCGTTTTCCGCAAAACGGCCCACTTTCGGATTCCAGGCGCTCTATGGCGGTGCGAATGAGGTACGGCAGGGCCAAGCCGTTTGTAGTTTCGCCTTCGTTTCCCCGAGGGGATTCCCCACGCACTCACGGACAGAAGCCAAACTTAGCCAATAAAGTTTAGTTTAGTTGTAATCCATTTAATCCATTTAATCACAGCGTGCCAGTTCAAACAAAGGACACTACGCGTTTCACCTCCCCTGAGGCTTGTTCACGAGATTTACCAATGATACAAGGTTTTTTTCTTTTTTAAATACATCTAAAAAAACGTGAAGTGACATCACATCCTGTTTTAGTGCAGCAAGGAATTGTGGTCTTCGTAGTTTCTAACCCTATTTGCCACATTTTTAATAAATTTTTAACTGACAATATGTCTGCAAAATTTATAAACAAAATTAACATTTATGCAACCAATTTGCTTTTAAGGTTTATCAGGTTGACTACAGTTTAGTCATGTATCTAATTGTTCCTTTCTTTCTATTTGTAACCTATTACGATAATTTCACCCTTCAGTGGGTCAATATGAAACAAAGACATATGATATATTTGCTAATACTGCATATAGGGCCCTCCAGTGGGCCTGACCTGAATCTCATTTTTGTATATATTTATAAAGCAGTTATATGACAATTAAACCTCAATTAATTTATCAATTTGAATTGCTGCCTAATGACACCCCATGTTGACAAAACAAAATTTGTGAAAAACAATCAAACCCTAAAATACTAAAATACAGGAGGCCAAAGTTCATGTCCTTATCATTCTATGACCTTATCTATAGTATTAGCCACTTATACACTTTGTGTATAAGTGGCTGCATGGGTTGATGAGTAGCTACATGGGTGTCTATTTAGGTTATTAGTTGGTTTTTTGAGTATCAGTCTGAGTGTCTGCATGGTTTGGTGGGGGGTATTACGTAGTGCATAGGTGCATGAATGTTTGACTCACTGTATGTGTTGAAGACAGCATGTGTGCAGGACTCTATGGGTGGATGAGTGTGTGTATGGGTGTGTTAGTGAGTGAACGACTGTCTCAATAGTGTCTCCAGTGTCTCCATGAGTAACTACTTATGTTTTAAACTAGTATATGTGACTATTGGTGTATATAAGTGAGTATATGTGATAGTGAGAGATTGGAAGAGTTCCTGTATCAATAGGTATGTGTTTCTATAAGTGATTGTTTAAAAGACTAAGTATGTGTAAGTTTCCGTAGAAGTAAGTGTGGTGGTGTGTGTATAACTGTATATGAAGGTAAATGGATGTTTGATTCTTTATTAGCATGAGTGACTATGTGTGTGAGTAACTCTATGGATGAGTGGCATTGTGTAACAGGATGTACAGGTGTATGAGTACATATGAGTGAGTACATGTATGAGTGACTGTATAGGACTGTTGGTGAATGAGTAGATGTGTATGTGGATCTTAGAATTACAGAAGAGATTGTTGAAACTGGTATTGGAATTTCCAATATTTTTTTATTTTTTAGTCTCTATTTTTGAATGTGTATATCAAAGGGTATATTAGGGTGAGAGGAGGTCTGCCACTCTATCACAAGGATGATGTCATCAGTGATGTCATCAGTGATGTCATTTGAGATGTCATCAGTGATCTCATGAGTGATAAGCCCTAATTAGTGAGCACATAGTCAGGTGGTACACCAACACTCCAACTGTAATTCAGTGAATATGAGCACGAGATGGGCTGTAGACAGGGTCATTTAATGTACTTAAAGGAAATTTATTATACTGTCTTTCCCATGTCCCATAGAAAATCTACTGAAGTTTGAGTTAATATACGGACAGGTGAGTGCATTAGGCCTCACGTTTTTCTTCTTTTTTTGGGTTGCATGCAACACATGCACTGCTACACGGCAGGGACCTTAAAGAATAAGGCACAGAGACATAACGCCCTGACGAAGGCCCTCAGACCCGACTGGGCTACCCATATGGGCCGAAACATGTTGGCACACAGTTGAGGGTACATTTGAACAGAATTAAGTTCAAAATAACCCCAGAAAAAGTTTTTAATGATACCATGAGTGCCCGTGAATAAAGGACTCAGGAAAGGGTACACTCATAGGTATTTTTAACCTAATCTGGTTCCCTGCTTAACCAGTTACTCATTTATCTAAGCACTCCCATTACATCTTTGGTTGAGTCCGCCCAGAGAGTACCATCTTCTCTGGGTGTGGAGTATTTGCCTATGATGAAGCATGTCACTATTATGTGAGTGAGGCTTTTACTTCAATATCTTTGATATTCCACCTGAGAAATAGGTAGTTGAATAACTCTCTAACACATCCTTAGATCGGGTTATTCTACCAGTTTAACAGTAGTTGCTGATTGTGAAAAAAAGTTTATCCGGGAGAACGCAACTATGTTGTTTATTCTCTCACTCTCTATGTGTGAAAAACGAGTTTAGAGGGGCCTCCATAGCCCTGAGAGCTTTCAAAAACACGACTCCCAAGAGGAGCATCAGGACACCAAACAAAGTTTGTACTAGGTGGACTTACAATAAAGAGCCGAGGGCACATTTATCACCCTACAGGCTCGTAACCATCCAGTCATAATGGCGGAAGGACTAGCCTATGACGAGGATGAAATATCATCCATTTTAGCCATGCCACCACTGATCTCTAACACTACACTCACGTATGTAAGCCAAAACAATGGCGACTGGGATTCCTTAACAGAATTAAAACGGACCCAACTTAAAACTTTACTTCATGGGGCAATCATGACCGAATATTTGAGGGGTAATATAGCACCCAACAGCCTGATTGTGGCGAACTCTCCACGAATATTCCTCAATGACTCCGAATTTAGACGCAGCTGGTCCTTGATTGCATGGAAATGCAGCAGGGACTGGCTCGTCTTAATCATTAAGACTGCAAAAAGACTCTCAGATGCTCTTCTCATCGAAATAAAAACATTGGAAAACAGTCTAAAAACTCAAATCACAATCGCACAATTTAAGAAGAAATTGGATGAAAATAACAAAGTAATCAACGAGTATAAAGAATACCTCACTCAAGCCAAAATCAAAAAATTTCAAAAAGATTTAAAAAAATTTAAGTTTGAGAATGTATTTCCATACACGAGAGAGGATTATACTCCAACTGAAAAGGATAAATCAGACTTTTCTGACACAGATAGTACAGGCTCCAGGAATTATTCCAGCGATTCATCATCTGATGGCCAGAAAGGCAATTATAGGCGAAGAGGGAATCGTTCGAGAAGGAACAGAGGAATATACCAGCAAGTAGGCGTACATCAACAACCACCTTTCGGATGGAACCCCTTTATGCAAGCACCTTTCCAACCACCGCAGTTTGGATACCAATGGCAACCCTATCAGCAGCTTTTTTTAGGGAGAGGCCGCACACGAGGAGGAGGCAATCGGAGAGGGCCCCGGGTACAATGGGAAATGAACAGAGAAGACCTAACAGCACAGGAACCCAGACCCAGCACGAGCAAGAACACTCGGGAATATTAAACCTGAGTAGCAGAGTCCTCTCTAGACAACAAAAAGAAGTTCTGAAGAAAGGACTGGCTTTGTTCCGATGAATAGATCAAATCTTTTTGACCTAAGAATTGAACTAGCCGAATTTTTCCGTAGACTTCGACTATCTGTGTTTTTTACGGAAACAGAGGGACCCGAGGAATTGGTTGACATTACAGACAAAAACACCGGCCTACGGAAAAAATCAAAATTCATCCCTCCAAACCCTACTATGCCACCAGCACTACTAGCCTTTGAGAAGGCAGTAACATTGGAAATTGACCAACTAAAAGATAACAACAACCAAACATTTAACAATTTTACATCAATTGAACGGCGTACATTGGCTGAGTTTGAAAAGATGCAGGACATCATAATTAAACCAGCAGACAAGGGAGGAGCAACAGTGATCCTACCTATTGAAATGTATAAGAACGAATGCCTGAAACTACTCAATGACCCACGTAATTACTCACGACTGCAAAGAGATCCAACTGGGAATTTGAAACTAAAAATACATGAGATGGTTTCGGAAGCAGCAGAAGAAGGATGGATCACCACCACAGAGGAGAATTATTTAAAAGAAACGGATCCAAAGATCCCATACTTTTATATCCTCCCTAAAGTACATAAGAATATGCATCCACCACCAGGTAGACCGATCGTGTCAGGCATCGGTTCGGCACTCGAACCACTCTCAAAATTTGCCGACCATTTCCTACGACCAATGGTACAAAAAATGCCTTCCTATCTAAAAGATACACAAGATATCTTGTTGAAACTCCAACCGCTGAGTTTTGATCCAACTACTGATTATCTGATGACTCTAGATGTGGAAGCACTGTACACTAGTATCCCCCAAGAAGCTTCCCTCACAGTGATTGAAAAACTGCTGGGATTGGAAAATTGGACATCAATAACACCAATAAAATTCGTCGTCTAGTGTGTACGACTAGCCTTAACTAGGAATTATTTTGAATTCGAAGGGGAGTACTTTCTACAAACCCATGGTACTTCTATGGGCATGACCTGCGCACCGAGCGTAGCATGCCTGTACGTACATGACTTCGAAATACGCTTCATCTACAATGAGACAAACCCGTACCAATCCAATCTGGGGGTATGGAAGCGCTTTATAGACGATATCTTTATAATCTGGAAAGGAAATGCCGACAGAGCAAAATAATTCCTGGCTTGGTTAAACAGCAGGGATGAATACCTGAAGTTCACAATGACTTTAGAGAGAGATTCCATTACGTTCTTGGATCTAAAGATTTGGCCAGCAGATGGGACACTAAAAACTGAAGTGTTCTATAAACCCACTGATGCCAACAATCTACTCAGGTACGATAGCTTCCACCCCAAAGCCCTACGAGACAACTTGCCAGTCGGCCAATTCCTAAGGCTAAGAAGGAATTGTACTGACAAAGCAAATTACGAAATCCATGCTGAGAAGCTAACACAAAAATTGAAGACAAAATCCTACCCAACATAACTGATTAAACAAGCATATAAAAGGGCTAAGAACAGCAATCGTGAAGGACTATTGGAACCTACAAAGAAACCTGACAACAAAAGAATGGTTTGCGTCACTACCTACGGAACAGACTCTAATAAAGTAAAAAACATTGTTTTACGACATTGGAGAACATTAAACTCTGGCGGTTTGAAACTGGAGAAACCGTTGTACGCTTTCAAGAGGGGAAAATCAATCAAGGACTCCGTCGTTCACACTCGCCCAAAAAAGAAACAAGGCAAAGCAGGCCAACAAAACACACTATGGAATCTACCAGAGGTAGTCGGACACTTCCCATGTGGATTGTGCAGTGTATGCAGATTAACAACACCTAGCAAAGTGATCGACGTGGGCTTGAGAACTCCTTGGGAACAACGATCCTTCAGTAACTGCAACAGCCACAATGTAGTTTACTTAATCACGTGTATCTGCAAGAAGATATACATTGGCATGACTACACGAAAAGTGAAGATCAGAATTAACGAGCATCGCAGCACATTCAGATGTGGTAAAACAATTACCAAAATGATGCGACATTTTCAAACACAGAAACACAATGAGAATGACTTCACTTGGACGGTGATTGAAAAACTACCGGATAGTTGCAATGAAAGACAACTACTAAAACTAGAGCAGAGATGGATTTACCGTTTGTCAAGCACAACGTTAGGTCTCAACGAAGAAATCCTGTGGTGTTCTATGACCTAACCTGAACACAAGAAGAATTACCCTCGCAGTTCAGCCAGTGCAAATATAACAAAAAGCCGAAAATATGAGGAATATTAAAGAAATATATACCAAAAATTGACATCAAGTAGGCCCTAAACATGCCATTCTTATAGAAGCTTCTTACAACTGAAGGGAAAGGAAAGTGTGTCAGCCTGTAACAGTATGACCAAATAAGGAGGCTGAGAAACTAGGAGTATTTGTACGAATACAGCCCCTACCAAAAAAGAACCCTTAAACTACATGAACACGTGGTATTATTATATATAGAAGCCCTGAACACACACTGAATGATTTTCAGGGGTGGGAATTAGACGACCAGCATGGAGAGTTGGTTAAAACAGTAAACAAATGCACAGGCAATAGGATTTAATAAAATTCACCATTGTGTTGCATATTGTGATTGAACTAATAGGACTCCATGTACATGTCTCTATAGCGCGGCTCAACAGCATATACAGTAAGCGACATAATCACTGTCTCTCCTCACTGTAGCATTATCAGTAGAAGGATTGTCTCGCATCTACAGAAAAAATCCATGAAGTTGGGCATAAGTGATTAATACAATTTAAAAAAATAAATTAAATAAGTAAATAAACACGAGGGGATAAGAACACCGACAACATGATCGTATTGAACTACACTACCCAGAAGTCCTGTAGTTTAACGTCACATACGTCATTAAATAACCCAGCATTCCGTATTCTAACCATAGAGAATACACGTAATGGGACAGAACAACCCACCAATGAGAAGGAAAAGCCCTACTTAAGAGACACGGCAGTCGCGTACACATCTCCGACGGCAGACGATGTGTTTTACGAGGTGTAACGGCGGTGCGGTGTCCTTGACGAAGTAAGTTGGATGGGGGCTGTGCACACCAGGGAGGATGAGGTATAACGATCTGATACATGCTGCATGCAGCGTAGACATAGGCACAAATTCTCAATGCGGGAGACTACTTATCGTTCTACTTTTTCAACACAGTAGAGTTATACGCTGGAGGGGTACTTAAGTAGACTGTGCAGAGGGAGTTGTTTTTTCAACAAATAGCGCACCTATGAGGGACGCGATATAGAGTATGAAGGGATATTAGAAATGTGGAATTTTCTAAGCAGACTAACATACAGGTCAAACATTATCAAACCGCTGTCGTGGGTTAAGTGCCATGGAAATAAGATGGAGCACGAATACATAAGTACCTTGGAAGTAGGGTTAAGAGATGTTACACTTAAAATAACCACGGCGACAAGAGCTCCCTGTGACAGGGGGTGGGGCTAGACGAACACCCAAAAAAATGGTTTTATATATATATATTTTTTTATTCAGTGTTTGACTACAGGACAGCACCTGAACACACGAGAGCTGCATGATGCTAGTAGGCATCAATCAGTAGGTGAACGTCACCATGATTCCCTAGACTGAGTAAAATATATGTTTTATTAAAATACCCGCCCCAATTATCAAATCTTAAAACAACACGCTAAAGAAAGGGTTGTGTACAACATAGATTGCTAGGATTGGTGGCAAACACAATTGTATAGTCACGGTCTTTCCACTTATAGACAACACCTTTTTGATGGTGATCACGTCATGTGGTGATTATATTTCAGTGTAATGGCAAATGTTTTTTAAAAAATGGATTGAGTAGTGAAATCCACTAAGCCCTAATTAGTGAGCACATAGTCAGGTGGTACACCAACACTCCAACTGTAATTCAGTGAATAGGAGCACGAGATGGGCTGTAGACAGGATCATTTAATGTACTTAAAGGAAATATATTATACTGTCTTTCCCATGTCCCATAGAAAATCTACTGAAGTTGGAGTTAATATACGGACAGGTGAGTGCATTACGCCTCACGTTTTTCTTCTTTTTTTGGGTTGCATGCAACACATGCACTGCTACACGGCAGGGACCTTAAAGAATAAGGCACAGAGACATAACGCCCTGACGAAGGCCCTCAGACCCGACTGGGCTACCCATATGGGCCGAAACATGTTGGCACACAGTTGAGGGTACATTTGAACAGAATTAAGTTCAAAATAACCCCAGAAAAAGTTTTTAATGATACCATGAGTGCCCGTGAATAAAGGACTCAGGAAAGGGTACACTCATAGGTATTTTTAACCTAATCTGGTTCCCTGCTTAACCAGTTACTCATTTATCTAAGCACTCCCATTACATCTTTGGTTGAGTCCGCCCAGAGAGTACCATCTTCTCTGGGTGTGGAGTATTTGCCTATGATGAAGCATGTCACTATTATGTGAGTGAGGCTTTTACTTCAATATCTTTGATATTCCACCTGAGAAATAGGTAGTTGAATAACACTCTAACACATCCTTAGATCGGGTTATTCTACCAGTTTAACAGTAGTTGCTGATTGTGAAAAAAAAATTATCTGGGAGAACGCAACTATGTTGTTTATTCTCTCACTCTCTATGTGTGAAAAACGATGTCATGAGTGATGTCAGTGACCATGTCATGAGTGATGTTATATGTGATGTCATCAGCAGTGGATTGCGGGTGCGCGAGTTATAGTTAGCTTAACTAACTATAACGGCGGAATTTCATTGGTTTTTTACGAGTGAAATGTCCAGCTAACTATAACGTCTGTGAAACCTATGGTTTTTTCACTGAATTTGCAAGGTTTTTTAAATGCTAATTCCTAACTATAACGTGTGTGAAACCCATGGTTTTTTCAGTGAATTTGTATGGTTTTTTAAATGCTAATTCTTATATTTAACGTGTGTGAAATTTTTTTAAAAAATTTTTTTTGCAAGGTTTTTTACATCTTTTTTTTTTACTTTATATTCTCTTTAAACACTGTGGTAAAATTTAAAAAATTCTGCAATATATAATTTTTCACCTTTTTTTTTAACCAAACAGGTAAGATATAGTAGTATAACATAGTGAATCTTTTTTCCTTTTTTTTTTTTTTTTTTTACGTGCGCGTACGGTAAGCTTACCGTAAGCGCACGTTTTGCTTCATGTACATAATATTTCTACTCTGTTTGCGTATGGTTACGCAATTTACGTAGACGTCTGTACTGCGTACGCGACGCGTAAGCGCATACGTTACACGCGTACGTTACGCGGAAGTGTTGGAGCGTGCCTGTTATGCGCATGCGCGCGTGCGCGTGTCTTTTATATGCGCATGCGTACTTTTACCGTAAGCGTGCCGTAGGCGTAACGTACGCGCACGGTGGGTCATGTGATCAAGAAACAACACTTTTGATTGGTTTAAACTACTTTCAGTTCTAGAACTCTCCTACACCACACCCATTCCCCTCATTTCTGCTTGTGATCCCTTAGGAGAAGGAGCTGAGTTGTCTTTGTGATACGATGGCAGAACAGCAGTCCTCTTCTGAGAGTGAGCCAGGTAGCAGCATCATCAGAGAGAGAAGGAGGAAACAAAAGACTTCTTTTGTATGGGAATATTTCACCTATCCAGAGGGGCAGAAAAAGGTAAATGCTCCTTTAGTCACCTGCTCACTTTGTGAGTGTGTCTTATGTAGAGGGAATCCTAGGAAGAAGTATTCCTTTGGAAATCACTCTATGGTTAGACACATTAAGGATAAACATCCCAGGACTTATGCTAGACATACTGGAGAAACATCTCCAGTAAGTCACCCAAGCACACCTGCAGAAGCTCAGCCGAGTACATCTTCGGCAGCTCAGCTGAGCCCTTCCTCTGCGGTGGGAGCATCACCCTTTTCTGGTCCTCTGGATATAAACCCTCGTTTTGGGAGGGTTACAATGAGGTGCACAAGATGTCATGGCATTATTGTTCATGCGGAGACCAGTGTTTCCCTCATAAACAATAGAATAGACCAGCACATCTGTGGTCCTTGTTAGTATTCCCATTCTTTCTTTCCTCTTTCCCTTTATGAACACAACGGTTCTTTTAAGAGCCAACCTTACCTCTTAACTTTTTTTAAAAATTTTTAAATCAACCTACAAGGTCCATGAGGGACTACTACAGAAATGAGAGAAGCATAGAGAAGAGTAGTGAAAAAAGTGAGCATTAAAGTAAATGTGTGAAAATTCCAGAAATTTCACCCTTACCTGACAATGAAAATAACTAAAAGAAAAATAAGTGATTTATTTTACTTTCTATAAAGAAGTTTATTTTTTTATGTTTCCTTTCTCAATCTGTAAAAAAAGAAAAAGGTATTATTATTTAACAATACTTTTTAGAATACAGTGCACATATTTTCATATTTCAACAAACATATTTTTGCCCTTTTTTTGCTGTTTTCAGAATATATTGCATTTTACTGTAAATCGTAAAAGCAATTGCATTCATCACTTAACAGTGGGCAAAAAAAAAACAATCAGAAAGATTGTTTATAAAAAGCCCAGAATCTCTTCTCACTAAAACATACCGTAATAGAAATAAAACATTTGCAATATAAATCTCACGTAAGAACAATAACTAATTTCAGTAAATATCGTCTGAAAATTCTGTTGCATAAGCATAATCTCCAAAATAATTTGTAAGTCCACAATGCAAATTATTACCTTTCCGTAAGGCCAAATGGTAATTTTTATAATAATTTTTGATGACATTTCCGATGGTAATCCAATTTAATTGTAATAATGTTTTCTACAGATGTTGCAATTTCTTTCTAAAATTTTGGTTTCAGAAAAATTAAATAGGAATTTGCTAAATCAAAAGGCAGACGTTGCTTGAAAACCAATTCAGAATCATTACACAGTGTCCAGCCTTTTTCACATTTTTGAAAAACTGTGTAATGACCAGAAGTTACAAAAGGCCCATCATGGAAAATTATTGCAACTGTTACAAAAGTTTTGCCAGAAATTGATAATTGCTGTCCTGTAAATTTCTTTATTAAAGTGTCCAATTTTGTTCCATCAGCTCTACAATGTTGCATCATTAAAATTACATACTGTCCATATTTCTTTAAAAATAACGTTGAAAACATGTCTGATTTACATTTAGAACATTCCATGTTGTGATTGGCATCTTTAACTAATTTACTAAAAGTCACTGATTTAGTATCTGGCAATGTTAAATAGATAAACCTTTCAGAATCAACATTAGAGCTGCATGTGTAGAAACAGTTTTCACAACTATGTTCCCATTTATAAGAGAGACCAAACATATTTTCTATTTCTACCCCTTCATCTTCAAGTACCAAAAGGATGTACATCAAGAATTCTTGTGCATCTTGCTGGACATTTTGAGAAAACTGTGTTCGTCCTGAACAAACATCTAATAGATTTCTAATTTCATTCGCACTTTCTATTTTAGCTTTATCAACACTCAGTTTCTCATAAAGAAGACTTAGCACAGAACAGAATCTTTTTTCATGATTTTCTATTATCTGCTCTTGCAAACTTTCAAATAAAATACAACATTCAGCACTACATTTGCGTAGCAGTTGACACCAGAGCTATTTTCAAAATGGCAACCAACAACCTCTTCCACATTGTCCTTTTTCTTTTTGCTTGCAATCACATGACTCTCTTTTTGTTTTCTCTTCTGTACATCCTCATTACAGATATTCTCAATTCTCCTTTTCCGACAAACAACACGTTTCTCCAACACAGGATACTGACCTAAATGAGGAGCATAGGTTCTTCTTAATCTATTATACTCCTTAACACAATTTGCATCAGCACTAACTTTTGAGTCATCAAAGTCTATCATGAATAAACCAGATAATGTTTTCACTCGTGACAAAGCAACATATGCCATACCTTCTTTGAACACAGTAGATCCAATGTTTACAAATGCACTATCAACAGTTAATCCTTGACACTTGTGAATAGTTACAGCATATGCTAGAGAAAATGGAAACTGCTTCCTACGTACATATAAGTCTTTCACAAGCAAAAAACGGACTGAACAACGACTAATGTCTTTTACCTCTTCAATCTGATCAAATTTTATTTTTAAAAACTCAATTCCTTCTTTTTTCTGGTAGTTAACAAAACCCACAACTTTACCCATAGCTCCATTCACTAAACCTTTTTCAACATCCAAATTTCTCCTTAGAAATACTCGACAGTTCATGCAAAGATATAGATTTTTTTCTAATCCAGCTGTTTTCGAAATGTTCTTCTCTAGAGAATCCAATTTATTTTTCAGTTCGCCTGTTAATGTAATAGTAATTCTTTCATGTTGGATTTTGTCCACTGCTTCCATTTTCTTAATCTCTTCCTTTTCCAATTTCAAAAGTTCCTCATTGAATATCGAGCATTCACGTAGTGTTGGCATTAAGCAGATTACAGTATTTTTTTCTGCAATGTTCTTGTATATTTTCTCTGCAACTATTTCTTCACTTGGAAATAAATTATGTAGCAACCGACTCTGTAATACTTTTCTGCCTACTTCTGTGAGTAGTCCAATTCTGATATCTTTCAGAATACTTCCATATTCTTCATCATTTGCTTGCCTCATATTGGTAGTGAGTTCTTTGTACTCAAAGAATGACCAAATATTCGCATTACCAATGCTTCCTAATGACTTCTTCGTGTCCTCATGTGTCACAGTATTAAACACTGGTTGTCCTTTAACTGGAGTGAGCTGCAGTAGATCCCCAAAAACTATAACATGTTTTCCACCAAATAGCACGTCATAGTCTCTTTTTAGAATTTGCTGCATTCTTAAATGCACAAAGGCAAGCATTAAGTTTGATACCATGCTTACCTCATCAATAATGAGAACTTGCATCTTCTTCAACACTCTTGAAACTTCGAAACATGCTTCGCCAGTTAGCTTGTGATATTCTATTTTGTTCTCATGCTCCACTGGTAACATTAGCAAGCGATGGAGAGTAATTCCTTTTATATTATATGCTGCTAACCCAGTTGGAGCAGTAACAACACAAGATAAAGTTGAATCAGTTTTTTGCTGTAGGTAGGTTCTGATGACTTTAATTAAGAAACTTTTCCCAGTTCCAGCTTGTCCACTCACATACAACCTAATTGGTTCAAATGATGTGCATGTGCACTCTTTATTTTCATGTAGTAATCCGTGATCAATTTTTTTTCTGACTTCTTCATCAATTTGTCGTTGTTCTTCATTCAGTTGTTGTTCCAAATCTGGTAAGTCTATTAAATCTTCCTGAGCTTGATTCATAGCCGTTTCCACTTCAGTCATGGCTATTGCAGCTTCATTTTCTAAGATTGGCTGTCCCACTGGATCTTGACTGAGCGTTCCAGAACTTTGGCTGTCTTGAGAACTGTCTCTAGCTACTTCAGCTGCAATTGTAGCTTCCTGTTTAATTTCTTCGTTTAACATTTGGACATAATTCCTGAAAATACTGCATTCAATGGTATCTTTACATGCATTAAATGAATCCTCATAGCTTTGAAATTCTCCAAGTAGTTCGTCCTCTGAACGCCATGGTTTAAACAACTGTAAAAGTGCCAAGTAGTAAAATTCCTTTTTGTCAGTAGTGTCACAACTCAGCTTCCTGTGATTAATCAAACTTCCTTTTGTTTGCTTCACTAAACATCCTTCCTCACCAATGACTTTATATTTTCCATTGTTGATGTCTTCTGTGGCTTTCCGTGAAAATATGTAGTTCTGCAGCACTTCATAGAGACACATGTTTTCAAGATGATGACTTCTTTTTGGGTAATATGTGTCCAACATGTTTGTTTTCAAAATATCTGTACTTTCTGGGTCGTTCTCGGCCAAATATTCAATTTCTCCAACAGATTTCAGTACCCGATTTTGCATTCCTGCAAGGCCTAAACTGACCCAAATTATTCTTCTTGATTTCGAGTATAGACTTGCAGATGATAACCTATCTGAACATTCGTAGGATCCAATTTCTCGATGCTGTAACATCTTTAAACTGAAACTGTACAGCTTCTTACTGACAGTCTTCTCGTGAGAAATCTCTTCCCACATTTCCTTCAATTTCGTTTTCTCAGATTTAGTAATGTAAGATGTGACATACCGAGCAACAGCAATAGAATTGTCTGCCACACACTGAATATCCATGTTAGCATTCCACATGGATAAAAGGACTGGGTTGTAGTCATTTATATATTTTGACTCTTCTTTTCTTCTTAGGTTGTACGTATTTTTGGGAGATTTTCTTGTAATAGTATGTCGCACAGCTGACATAAAACTGTTGACTCTTCCTTTTGAAAGAACAGGTCGTGGAAATCCAAATCGACATTTTGTGTAGAATTTATCTTTGGTCTTGTACTTCCGTCGACAGTATTTTCCACACCGATGACTTTGGAAACGTAAAACTTGCTCTTTTAACTTTTTCTCTTCTGTGCTTTTAGGTATAGCACATGTTGCATATTCTTCAATGAAAGATAACACTGCTTCATCAGCATCTGTTCCAAATTTTGGAGCATCCTTGATCCACAACAGCATATGAATGTGAGGAGCACCTCTTGCTTGGTACTCTTTTCTCCAAAAGAAATCCACAACTTCTCCAAGTGGTGGATTTTTTTTATTGCAGATAAAGGACATCATAGCCTCAAATCTATGATTGAAATATCTGCAAACATTAACCGGATCCAATGAGCACAATTCTCCTGCTGTCTTGTATTCGATGTTTTTAATGTTTGAATTTGCCTCTCGTAGAAAATCCAGTAAATCATCCCAAGCGTACTCTGCACAGCTTAGGGTAAGGAACCATGTTGGAGTTCCTAAATTCCGTAACATACATTTCAATTCTCCATGGCGTCGGTACCAATATTCATTCGTCCCACGCTGACAAGCCATCAGATTGATCAATTGTGATTCCAAATGATCATCTCGCTGCTGCACTTTGTTCATAAAATCCTTAGCAGACACATTATGTAGATGTGTTCCACTTTTTAAAATGTGGTTTACTGCATAAGATAGTGCAGACAAGTCACTTTCAAATAAACACACATTGAATGAGTATAGACTCATACGTATTTAAATCAGAAAGTTCTGCAGGAACTTCAACCAATTCTAAATTATTATGTACAGCTCTAGCTGGCATTTTATTTTCTTCCAACTTGTTGTAACAGTATTTACAAATACGATGATCTTCACCCAAATCAAAACAATTTTCAAGAAATATATATGTTGCAAAATCCTTCCACTTATAATTATCTTCTTCTTCACTTTTTTTGTAGAGATCAACATTCCTTGTTTGGATTTTGTAATGGCTTCTCCGGCAACAAATACAAGTAATATTTGGTCTTTCATTAGAGATGATAGCAAATTTTGTAATTTGATCTTCAAATTTCTTATTTACGGAGGGTTCTACATTCTCTTCCACATTTTCCTCAATAACTGTGTCATTCCCTGCACTTTCTTGTTCTGGACCAAAGTAACAAAACTGAATCTCATCAGTAACCTTCTCAACATCTGATACAGATCCATGAAACAGAGCCTTATTCAACTCCTTTAACTTTAGTGCTGGACTTTTAGCAAAATACAATCTTCTCCCAAATTTCCTAATTTCAGTATGATGAACTGCCAGCATCCTAAAATGGTGAAAAACACTTTGACAAACTTTCCTAGATAAACAAGCCAGAGAGTGTCCTTGCAAACCAGTATTCTATCTCACTCTGCATTGATCTAGTCCTTGAAGCACCTTAATCTTCTGTTTAACACTCTTTTTACTATATTCTCTTAAAAACTCACGTAATTTATCAATAGATTCCTGTCGCAAAGTACAAATCCTACTACAATTCCAAGTATACACTGGGGCTTTAGGACGTCTCCCCATAACTTCATCTGCAATCACTTCTTCCTCATTTCTTGGAACCATTTTCTCCTTTTCCATTACACAACCATCCTTAACTTCATATGCTCGACCACTGGTGTCAACTGCATGCAGCAAACGATTACTTTGAAGATAACTCTCTTCATTAAAAAATGGTTCAGTACTTAAACTATGCATCCATTCTCCTAAAAACACTTTACAAAAGGTTTTTCTTTTTACTACTCTTTTCTTTTTGCTTTGTGACTTCATTACATTAACTATTTTTTCTACTGTACACATCCTGTTCAAAATTAAAATGAATAGTTTTCTTTTTAAATCTAAAGCCTTAGCTACAATGGCTTCTATATCTTTTTTTCTCTTTAAAAATGTAGCTCTTTTCTTATATTTTTTCACATCCTTTAGCAAATTGGACATCACTCTTCTCTGAAACATTTTCCTACGGATCTCTTTAAATGCTGATTTTCTTTTCAAGTTAATTTTTATAGCTTCTGCTTGTACATTAGCATTTAGTAAATTCTCAGTATTCTCCTGTTGTTTTCTACTTGAAACAGTTTTTCCAATGGGGGCATTTTTAAAATGTTTCCTTTTTTTGAATATTTTTTTAAAGAATTCCTTTGTCTGCTTACCAGAAGACTTTTTCTTTTTCCCAACATGAGCATCTTCAACTAACTTGGGTCTTCCAGTTGTCTTCAAATAAACAATTTTTTTCTGTTGTTTTCTCTGTCTTGATTTTATAGGCATCTTATATTTCCTTCACTGCTCTGGAGCAATACCTGAAAGAAACTATAAAAAAATACCTTTTTGTAATTTAAATATATTACTATATTTGTTATGATCTTTTCTTTTCTTATTACACTATCTACCCCTTTCCTACAAGTGAAAAACACAAGAAAACCAACACGAATTTAATCTCTAAAATCAATTCCTGTGTGCACACAGACTCTTGGTGTAATTCTAGGCAGATCACGATATTTCATTTGCAATTCAAAAGCACACTTATTTTTTTTTGTTGTTGCAATTGTTAATTACTCTAACAGTCTGACACATTTTCTTTATAGTTTACAGAGGCAGAAAAGAGCACATGTGCAATCTGCTTTTTTAGAGCATGTACATGTGTAACCTGGCTGACTGACTGCACTCCTGAAAAGATAATGATCCTTGGTGATGTTAAATGCATTAGCGTTTGCTTGCCAATTTCAAAGCACACTTACTACTGTTTTTTTCTGCAAGTGTTAAGTACTCTAACAGTCGCATACATTTTCATTACAGTTTTCAGACACAGAAAACAGCACATGTGCAAACAGCTTTTTGAGACCATGAACATGTGTGACCTTGGTGACTGACTACGCTCCAGCAAAAGAAATCAGCCTTAGTGATGTTGAATGTATTAGCGTTACTCACTGCTACCTGAAACACCAGTCACTTGTGAATACTTAGCATGATTCTACAGGATAAACTGCTGGGTGGGTGCTAACAGTCTGCTTATGCAGTCTGTGTATTTTCAGTTGCAAGAGACATATGCATGTTTACTTCCCAAAAGAACCAGAGAGACACGAAATACATCTCTGACAGCAATTCCTCTGTGCTCACAGACTCATGCTGTGATTTTACGCAGAAATTTGCTTGCCAATTTCTAAGCACACTTACTACTGTTTTCTGTGATTTTAGGCAGAAAATGAAATTTGCTTGCCAATTTCTAAGCACACTTACTACTGTTTTTTCCTGCAAGCGTTAATTACTCTAACAGTCGCATACATTTTCATTACAGTTTTCAGACACAGAACACAGAACACAGCACATGTGCAAACAGCTTTTTGAGACCATGAACATGTGTGACCTTGGTGACTGACTACGCTCCAGCAAAAGAAATCAGCCTTAGTGATGTTGAATGTATTAGCTTTACTCACTGCTACCTGAAACACCACTCACTTGTGAATACTCAGCATGATTCTACAGGATAAACTGCTGGGTGTGTGCTAACAGTCTGCTTATGCAGACTGTGTATTTTCAGTTGCAAGAGACATATGCATGGTTACTTCCCAAAAGAACCAGAGAGACATGAAATACATCTCTGACAGCAATTCCTCTGTGCTCACAGACTTATGCTGTGATTTTACGCAGAAAATGAAATTTGCTTGCCAATTTCAAACCACACTTACTACTGTTTTCTGTGATTTTAGGCAGAAAATGAAATTTGCTTGCCAATTTCAAAGCACACTTACTACTGTTTTTTCCTCCAAGTGTTAAGTACTCTAACAGTCGCATACATTTTCATTACAGTTTTCAGAAACAGAAAAGAGCACATGTGCAAACAGCTTTCTGAGACCATGAACATGTGTGACCTTGGTGACTGACTACACCCCAGCAAAAGAAATCAGCCTTAGTGATGTTGAATGTATTAGCGTTACTCACTGCTACCTGAAACACCAGTCACTTGTGAATACTCAGCATGATTCTACAGGATAAACTGCTGGGTGTGTGCTAACAGTCTGCTTATGCAGTCTGTGTATTTTCAGTTGCAAGAGACATATGCATGTTTACTTCCCAAAAGAACCAGAGACACACGAAATACATCTCTGACAGCAATTCCTCTGTGCTCACAGACTCATGCTGTGATTTTACGCAGAAAATGAAATTTGCTTGCCAATTTCTAAGCACACTTACTACTGTTTTTTCCTGCAAGCATTAATTACTCTAACATTCGCATACATTTTCATTACAGTTTTCAGATACAGAAAACAGCACATGTGCAAACAGCTTTTTGAGACCATGAACATGTGTGACCTTGGTGACTGACTACACCCCAGCAAAACAAATCAGCCTTAGTGATGTTGAATGTATTAGCGTTACTCACTGCTACCTGAAACACCACTCACTTGTGAATACTAAGCATGATTCTACAGGATAAACTGCTGGGTGTGTGCTAACAGTCAGCTTATGCAGACTGGGTATTTTCAGTTGCAAGAGACATATGCATGGTTACTTCCTAAAAGAACCACGGAGACACGAAATACGTCTCTGACAGCAATTCCTCTGTGCTCACAAACTCATGCTGTGATTTTATGCAGAAAATGAAATTTGCTTGCCAATTTCTAAGCACACTTACTACTGTTTTTTCCTGCAAGCGTTAATTACTCTAACATTCGCATACATTTTCATTACAGTTTTCAGATACAAAAAACAGCACATGTGCAAACAGCTTTTTGAGACCATGAACATGTGTGACCTTGGTGACTGACTACACCCCAGCAAAACAAATCAGCCTTAGTGATGTTGAATGTATTAGCGTTACTCACTGCTACCTGAAACACCACTCACTTGTGAATACTAAGCATGATTCTACAGGATAAACTGCTGGGTGTGTGCTAACAGTCTGCTTATGCAGACTGTGTATTTTCAGTTGCAAGAGACATATGCATGGATACTTCCCAAAAGAACCAGAGAGACACGAAATACATCTCTGACAGCAATTCCTCTGTGCTCACAGACTCATGCAAAAATCACCACATACATCCCCTCTCAAACTCATAACTCACCTTTAAAATTAGTTAGTTGAGAAAGAAATGTGGCACTCAATCAGCAGACTATCAGAGTCAGAATGTCAGAGCTGTACACCTCTCTCCTCTGAGCAGAACCAATGAATGGCAATGTTTCCCTCTCTTTTTTCACACATATACATGTTAATTACAAATCTCAGTGCTTCCCACTTTTTTTCAAATGAAATCATACATTTCTATTGGTTGAAAACTTCAACCCTTTTCCAAATGTTCCCTTCCCCCAACTTGACTTCTGCCTGCTACCATAGCAACAGCTCATGGAACACTGCTGTGAGGAGAGAGGTCAGAAGTTCACCACACAATGTTTCAAATCGAAAGACCAAGAGTGCTTCACCTGTCCAACCTAACAGCAAATCTAAACTATTCTTCTGTGGGAACACAATTTTCTGAACCAATACAAAAGATGCTTCTAAAAATGTACACATACAGCCTAGTTTTTAGTGTAGAATGGTGTGAAACAGCCAATGAGTTCTTTTTATTTTAAAAAAATATGTATGCCTCCATTTTCAAACTGTCTTTCATTTCATTTTGCCATTCTACTGAAAGACACCTTCAGAGTGCATCCAGATCTCTTTGAAAGATGTTCACAGTGTGGATTGTAGGTCACAGCTATGTCTTCTGGAGTGTAAAGTTTGCAGAAAAAAGAGGTATGGTGAGAGACCTTGCTTTGCCAAATGTAGACATTAAATGGATTGGTCAGAGAGGGTTAAAGTGGCACCAATTAATGCCTTTGTTGAAAACCTTTCTACATCTCCCACAGCCTAACCTTATTATTGTGCACTGTGGTGGAAATGACCTAGGCACTTTAACTGGTGTAGGTCTGGAAATGCTTATTAAGGACACCTTTGTGCAATTGATGTCGCTTTTTCCTCATTCTGCCTTTGTATATTCTAACATATGCCAAACGCAAAAGTGGAACTGGTCCAACCAATTTTGTCCGCAGATTGACAAAGCAAGAAAGCACGTCAACAAATCTGTTTCTGCTTTCCTCAGAGACTATGGTATGGGTTCTATATACCACAACAACTTGCGTTACAACATGCAAGACATTTATAGAGGAGATGGTGTACATTTCAATGA
Organism: Triturus cristatus; assembly: GCF_964204655.1. Classification (NCBI taxonomy): domain Eukaryota; kingdom Metazoa; phylum Chordata; class Amphibia; order Caudata; family Salamandridae; genus Triturus; species Triturus cristatus. The sequence continues at coordinate 84,219,596 of NC_140588.1, forward strand.
TGAAGGGAACAGAGTCTTCCTCTTAAACTTTAGACTCTGCATCGGTACTTACTTGTAGGTACCAAAAAACACTCATTGAACACAACGGCTCTTTTTAGAGCCCCCTAATATCTTAACACTTAAATTTGTTTTTTTCTTCTTTTTTTTTTATTTTCTACCATACGCCTACGGTAAGCTTACCGTACGCGCACCCCGCGATTTAAAAAAAATAAAAATAAATGTATTTTTCATTCTTTTATGGCCTTCTTGGACCCCCTGACAAACACTAGGGGGTCTGCAACTCTCTTCGTTTCCCCCTTTCCACGTTCTCCTCCTTTTTTTTATCAGTGTGAGGCACCCAAAATGGAGGCCGACACTTCCTGATTTCGACCGATTCGAATATTTACAGTCATGTAACCACCAATCAGAATTGAGCTCGCGCATGGCAGCGTGCGCGTACGGTAAGCTTACCGTAAGCGCTCGGAGCGAGCCCATAGATATATATATTGATTTAAATGTTTTTTTTTCAGCAAAAACTGAACACATTTACTCCAGACCTACAAACGGCACATCCCTGACCTGAGGACTACCTCTTTGCCAAATTTCAAGTAGTTCTGTTCAGCCGTTCGGGCTGTAGCTTGGACTAAAGGTCCTATAGAAAAATGCATGGGAAAAACGTGTTTGGGACCCCCCCTTTTTCTCAGCCCCCGCTTGACGAATATCCCCGAGACTTTCAGGGTAGGAGCGGAGCGGAGCGCCCCACCTATTTTGAAAATTTCGCCAGGATCCGTCAATCGGCGCCAAAGTTATTCCAAATAGAATGTTGCGGATTTCCTATGGAAACACGGTCCTAACTATAACTACCTACTGGCGACCGCCAGTAGGTAATATATATATATTTGTGCATGGCTTATAAAAATTACGAAAAATTAAAATATTACCTTTCAAAACGAAGTGCATCATATGTCCTCCATGTGCGCACGGTGCGCGAAGCGCATCGTGCGTACATGGCCCATCTAGCGTAACGTGGGCACGCGGTGCGCTACGCGCACCGCGTGCCCACCGTGCGTGCACGGCACTAACTGCGTAAAGTGGGCGCGTGGTGCGCGAAGCGCACCGCGTGCTTACTGTGTGCGCACGGTGCGCGAAGCGCACCGTGCGCGCCCGGAACGAACTGCGTTAAGTGGGCGCGCACGCCACGAATGGCGTAAAGTAACTTAGCATTTAAAAAACCGTACAAATTCACTGAAAAAACCATAGGTTTCACACACGTTATAGTTAGGAATTAGCATTTAAAAAACCTTGCAAATTCACTGAAAAAAACATAGGTTTCACACATGTTATAGTTAGCGGAAATTTTACTGATAAAAAACCAGTGAAATTCCCCCGTTATAGTTAGTGCAGGCAACTATAACTCACACGACCGCAATCTTCTGCTGATGACATATGTGTCTTTATGAAAAAAAAATATTTGTAATATATGTATAGCTAAAAATGTATGGAAGAAGACATGGGCAAATAAGTGTCTAAATACAGTATTAGCATCAGCAGAGGATTGCGGTCGCGTGAGTTATAGTTGCCTGCACTAACTATAACGGGGAAATTTCACTGGTTTTTTATCAGTAAAATTTCCGCTAACTATAACATGTGTGAAACCTATGTTTTTTTCAGTGAATTTGCAAGGTTTTTTAAATGCTAATTCCTAACTATAACGTGTGTGAAACCTATGGTTTTTTCAGTGAATATATATATATATATATATATATATATATATATATATATATATATATATATATATATATATTCACTGAAAAACCCATAGGTTTCAGGGGCGTTATAGTTAGCTGGACTTTTCACTCGTACAAAACCATTGAAATTCCCCCGTTATAGTTTGTTCAGCTAACTATAACTTGCGCGCCCGCAATGCACTGCTGATGACGTCACATATTACATCACTCATGACATGGTCAGTGACATCACTCATGACATCACTGATGACATCTCAAATAACATCACTGATGACATCATCCAGTGAATGTGTGTTTTTCTGAAAATTACATATGTTTTATATATGTATATCTCAAGGTCGATGGAAGAATAAATGGGTATATAAGTGTCTAAATGGATGATTTGTTTTGGAAAAATTGATTGTATAACTGACTGATTAAGTGTATCTTAGTGAATACATGGCTTAGCGAGTAATGTTTAAATGTGTAAATATCTGTATCAGTCTCTCACTTTGTGTATAAGTGGCTGCATGGGTTGGTGAGTAGCTACATGAGTGTCTATATAGGTTATTAGTTGGTTTTTTGAGTATCAGTATGAGTGTCTGAGTGTCTGTATGGTTCGGTGGGGGGTATTACGTAGTGCATAGGTACATGAATGAGTGACTCACTGTTTGTATGTGTTGAAAACAGCATGTGTGCAGGACTGTATGGGTGGATGAGTGTGTGCATGGGTGTGTTAGTGAGAGAATGACTGTCTCAATAGTGTCTTTATGAGTAACTACATATGTTTTAAACTAGTATATGTGACTATTGGTGTATATAAGTGAGTATATGTGAGAGTGAGAGATTGAAAGAGTTCCTGTATGAATAAGTATGTGTTTATATAAGTGATTGTTTAAAAGACTAAGTATGTGTAAGTTTCTGTAGAAGTAAGTGTGGTGGAGTGTGTATAACTGTATATGCAAGTAAATGGATGTTTGATTCTTTATTAGCATGAGTGACTATGTGTGTGAGTAACTCTATGGATGAGTGGTGTTGTGTAACAGGATGTATAGGTGTGTGAGTACATATGATGAGTGAGTACATGTATGAGTGACTCAATAGGACTGTTGGTGAATGAGTGGATGTGTATGTGGATCTTAGAATTACTGAATAGGTTGTTGTAACTGGTATTGGTATGTCCATTGTTTTGAACATTGTAGTTTCTATTTTTGAATGTGTGTATCAAAGGTTATATTGGGGAAGAGGAGGTCTGCCACTCTATCACAAGGATGATGTCATCATTGATGTCATTAGTGATGTCATTTGAGATGTCATCAGTGATGTCATGAGTGATGTCACTGACCATGTCATGAGTGATGTAATATGTGATGTCACCAGCAGTGCATTGCGGGCGCGCGAGTTATAGTTAGCTGAACTAACTATAACGGGGGAATTTCAATGGTGTTGTACGAGTGAAAAGTCCAGCTAACTATAACGCCCCTGAAACCTATGTTTTTTTCAGTGAATTTCTAAGGTTTTTTTAGATGCTAATTCCTAACTATAACGTGCCTGAAACCTATGGTTTTTTCAGTGAATTTCAAAGGTTTTTTAAATGCTAATTTCTAACTATGCCTACAGAGATAGGACATGTGTAGAAAGAAGAAAAAACGCACAGAAAGAAAAAAAAGAAATGCAGAAAGAAGCAACAGAAGTCCTCAAAGACGAAGAAAAGTGCAGGAGGAAGGATAACGTGCAGAAAGAACAAACAGAAGAGCAGAAAGAAGCCTTGTTGCAAAATCATTTTGTACCCTCAACTTTTTCAGACGGATACTGGTGGTAACTGAGTCTGACTAACCAGTCCTAGAGCCAGTGCTATGTTAAAAGACACTCAGAATACAGTGAAAACACCTACATACACTAGGGAACACTATGCGTTGGGGTTCCACTGTGATCAGCATGACCTCCTCTGTAAGCCCCTGGTATATAATAGGGCAGGGGATTAAAACTACCTCTTAAAACGCGCCACAGGGCGTGTTTGCACACGTCACCTCAGGCCCCGTCCCCTCACTTCCCCACTGTGTAAACACGCCCTGTGACCATTTTAAGTGGGGAGATTAAGTCCCCTTGAATCCTGAGGGTCCCTAGGGTCCAACTAGACCACTAGGTACCTCCAGTAAGCGCCACAGAGCTGCGTTGCAGAGAGATGTAAAAAGGGGCACGGCCTAGACCTCCTCTCTGCAACGCAGCAGAGTGGTGCTTACTGGAAGCACCTGGTGGGCTAGTTGGCCCCCAGGGTTCCTCAGGATTGTTGAAGGGGAATTATTTCCCCAACTTAAAACGCACCACAGGGCTTGTTTGCACACATTAACTCAGGCCCCGTCCCCTCCCTTCACCACTGTGTAAACACGCCCTGTGGCCGTTTTTAGTTGGGAGATTAAGTTAATTTGAATCCTGAGGGTCCCTAGGGTCCAACTAGCCCACTAGGTACCTCCAGTATGCGCCACAGAGCTGCGTTGCAGAGAGGTGTAAAAAGTGGCAGGGCCTGGACCACCTCTCTGCAACGCAGCTCAGTGGCGCTTACTGGAAGCACCTGGTGGGCTAGTTAGCCCCCAGGGGCCCTCAGGATTGAAGGGGAATTATTTCCTCAACTTAAAACGCGCCACAGGGATTGTTTGCACACGTTAACTCAGGCCCCGTCCCCTCCCTTCCCCACTGTGTAAACATGCCCTGTGGCCGTTTTTTAAGTTGGGAGATTAAGTCCCCTTGAATCCTGAGGATCCCTAGGGGCAAAATAGCCCACTAGGTACGTCCAGTAAGCGCCATTGCAGAGAGGTGTAAAAGGGGCACGGCCTGCACCACCTCTCTGCAACGCAGAGCAGTGGCACTAACTGGAAGCACCTGGTGGGCTAGTTGGCCCCCAGGGTCCCTCAGGATTGAAAGGGAATTATTTCCCCAACTTAAAACGCGCCACAGGGAGTGTTTGCATACGTCACCTCAGGCCCCGTCCCCTCCCTTCACCACTGTGTAAACGCGCCCTGTGGCCGTTCTAAGTTGAGAGATTAAGTCCCCTTGAATCCTAAGGGTCCCTAGGGTCAAACTAGCCCACTAGGTACTTTCAGTAAGCGCCACAGAGCTGCGTTGCATAGAGGTGTAAAAAGGGGCATGGCCTCAGAACACCTGTCTGCAACGCAGCTCCCTGGCGCACACTGGAGATACCTGTTGGGCTAGTTGACCCTCAGGGACCCTCAGTATTGAAGGGGAATTAATTCCCCAACTTACAACTGGCCAGGAGGTGCATTTGCAGAGTGCTGAAAGGAGGGGGCGTGGCCTCCAGAGCAATGCCGGTCTTTTATTTATTTTATTTTTTTAAGAAGGAGGGCTGTGTGGCCCCCTTCTTTTTCTAATTTACTGGCCCTGGGGACCCCATCCCCCAGGGCCTGCACCCTAATTTTTTTTGTTGAATAAAATTAATTTGGCCCTCCCAAGGCTTTAATTGGCCCCGGGGACCCCAATCCCCAGGTCATGGCCTTAGTTTTAATTTAAATTCTTTAGGAGGGGGCTGCGTTGCCCCCCTCTTCAGGCCACTTATGGCTCCGGGGACCCCATCCCCCAGGGCCGGCCTTTGTTTTTTAATATTTAAAAATATATATATTTATAGAACCACCTAGGACATGCTGGAAAAACCGTATGTACCTATCACCATGACGATTTGCGTGATATTCATTAAAAGGCGTAGAATGAATCCACACAGAATGTATTTACACCGCTAGTGAAGCTCTGACGTGTCTGACGCCCTACCGTGCCTAATCCCGTCGCCCCCGCCGGTGGGTTCTCTGCAAGTAGACACCCTTGTCGTTTATTTATACAAACATGGGTAGCTATTGACGGGCACATTTAATATACACGCACACCAATCCATTTAAAGGGGATTCGACAAAAATTCGACCAAACTATGCAAGAAACCCCCCTCACGGTTAATAAAAAACACATCCACCGCCGGATGTGTAATACTTTTTATTTTACTCTCTGGATAGGAGACGAACCTCACTTGAGAGTCACAGCGTGCTCCTGGCTGAGCCCAATGCTGTGTTACACCCATCAGTGTCCGCCGATTGCCTCACACCTCTGTGTTGTATTCCACCAGCTAGTGCGTATGCTATGACACTCTCTAGCCCATGTGCACTGTAACACCACCCCGTGAATATGTCATGCCACACTTGCCTTTGCACGGGTTATATTGCCCCATCTAACGTGCCTTCCTCGATGTGTATGTTATAACGCACAGCGCTATCCCATACATATTACAATCTGGGATCCATATCTTTGTCACAGTGCATATGCAACGTTACACTCCCCAGCACATATTTTATATTACAACTTTAGAGACTAGTTATGTTATACAACACTGCCCTGTGCATATTACACTCCAAGGCGCATATCGCATAGCACGTGCTAGTGCCTGTGCTAACTCGCGCTCTCCAATGAATCTGTCATTGCGCACAATGTATTGCATATTATATTTCATACCCCGGTTCCTCTTATATCACACTTTTTGGTACATAGTTTATACCATATACTACATCTAGTTTTCATTTTCAATCGTGCTCTCAGGACTATGTTCTATATAACACTGCGTCCACCTACCCTTTTCACGGGCATTATATTTTGCGATGGGGGTGGAGGGTCAGGGGGTGTTTCTGCTAAGTGAGCCCGGAGTCACAGTCACAAACGTCCTCTTCTTCCTGAATAAAAATGAGATTATGCTGCATACTTGTTCATATTTTAAGTAGTTCGCACAGACACACATTTTAAAAACAATAAAGTCCCTAATACCCACCTTATCTGAACAGTTAGCTTGCTGCCCCATCCACCTCCTCCCTATCCTCTGTTGTCTGAATCCATGGACTAGCCTCCTCCCTCCTGCCATGCATGGTCTGATGTGCTGCCACTGCCCTCCATTTAGCATGATGTACCAGTCCACTCCTCCTCCCTCCATTGCCCAATTCTATGGCCCATGATTGACCTCCTGCTTAGCCTCTGTGCTTAGCTTGCTGCCCCTATTCTCCTTCCCCCTGCCCTCCGATGTCTTTGTGCATGCCCCTGCTCCATCCTTTTTGTCCACTATGTTCCATGGATCTGCCACTCCTATCTACTCTGAGTGTTCTGTTGAGCTGCCACTCCCCTCCCACCTGCCTAGCATTGTCAGATGACTGTAACCTGTCCCTGCCACCTCCACCCTGCCTGTCCACATGCCATGCCCCTATCGCCTTCCTCCTGTCCTCCATGGTCCATTTTACTGCCACACCCTTCTGCCCTCCCTCATCTGTTGTGCTGCAACTGCTCCTCCTGCCTGCCCCGCGCGGTCTGTTGTGAGGTCCCTTCCCCTGAACTCTCCTGTCTGTGCCCAGGTCCTGAACCTCCCTTCTATCCTCCATGGTCCTTTGTGCATGCCCCTGCACCCTCCTTCTTGCCCATCATAGCCATTGTGCTGCCACTAACCCTCCTGCTTGCCATGCATGGTCTTCTGTGCTGCCATGGCCCCTCCTACCTTTCCTGTGTGGTCAGCTAGCTGCCCCTGACCCCCTCCCACCTTCCCTCCATGGTCTGTGTGTATGACAGTATAGTCTCATTGTTGCTCTCCACGGTGTGTCTTGTTTCTAGTGCCCATCATGCCTGACCTCCATGGTCATCTTGCTGCTCCTGCCCTGCCCCCTTGCCCCCAGCCCTCTGTTTCCATGTGCAGACCCCTATTCCCTCCTTCCTGGCTTGTCGGTTCCATTGTAATGCCCCTGATCCGTCCCTCCTGCCCTTTATGGTCTGTTATGCTGCAGCTTTCTCTCCTGTCTGTCCATTATGGTCAGCTAGCTACCATTGCCTCTTTCCCATCTGTTCCCTGTTGTCCATGTGCATGATCCTGTCCCCTCCCTATTGCTTTCTGTGGATTGTTGTGCTGCACTCCCATCCCGCATGCGCTGTGCGGTGTATTGTGCTGCTGCAAACCCTGATGCCTGCCCTGTAGGGTCAGTTTGGTGCACCTCTCCATGTCCCTCCTGTCCTCTGTTATCCGAGTCCATGTCCCTACCCCAATTCCTCCTGCCTACCATGATTCAATGTACCATACTTGCGAACATTTTGAACTTGGTAAGAGGGAGATTTTGAAAAAAAACTGGGGTATTGATTTTCCCTTTTGAGTTACATTGAAAAAGAGGAGATTGTAGACAGGAGATAGATCAAATAAAGCCCATTTGAGCTTAAAAACATTGGACGTTTCCTGGCTGAAACGGGTCTGTTGACATGTATGGTTATACTACCACTGCCTCTTCCTTCTGCCCACAATGGTCTATTATATTGCCACAGCCTCTCTTGCCAGTCCTGTATTGTTGGTTTGTTGCCCCTGCCCCCCTTTCCACTGCCCTCCATAGTCTGTTGTGCTGCCACTGCCCTTCCTGCCTGCCCAGTGTGGTCAAATTGTTGCCTCTGCACTCTCCTACCTGCCTTCAATTTTCAGAGTCCATGCCTCTGGCCTCTGCCTTTCAACAGTATTCCAATGAACAACTAGATTGCTAACATTCTATATTTATTACAAAAGTGTGGAACGCCTGACGTCATCTTGATGTAATCAAAACTGTAATACCTAGAGTATTTCCTTTAGAAATTACATATATGAGAGGGTCTTATTTGCATCAAAATTATGGTTAGTGCTCTAAAAAACTAAAATGAGGACATATTTTCTGAGTTTTCCAATAGCGACAAAGAACTTTTAAATTATTTGTAATCTTTATTTTTTTTTATCCAGTTGACCACTTGATTAAATATTGCACCTTGGCGAGAGGATGTGGTGTTACTTCCAGAGCTGCAGACTTTGCAACTGGGGAACCAGGTTGGAGTTTCTGCTTCAGCTCAACATTCTGTGATTGTGGTCAAATCACTTAATCTTCCCATGTCTACAACCAAAATGAATTTGATCTTGTGTGATGTAACCAATGCTCATGTAAAGCATTCCAATACCTGACAAGTCTGCACTATATAAAACTGCAAATACACAAAAAATAAGTGTTTTGCACACTTCTGTCATTGGGCTACATGTGGGCTACATCTGGGTGATATTTGTGCTGCATTTAGGCTCTTTTGTGTCTGGTGGCCATCTTGGGAGATTTATTTGTTATGAAGTTTCCTAATTTCCTCATTTACTGCAGTCTCCTCAGTAGGAAATGCTTTCAGGTTTGTACTTTGATTCCATCAAGAAGGTATTCAGATATGTCACACATTTGCCATAAATTCTGAATTTTAGCACTCTAGTTGCTCATTAGATCACTGTAGTAAAGCTACTGCTCACCACGGAAGTCTGCTGCTGGTATTAAAAGTGCATGTTTCAGTCTGCATATCAGAATTTTTTAATGAAACAGAAGAGGATTTGAGAAGTCACTCAAAATGTGCCCTAATTTTTCTTTCTTCAGCACTAATCATAATTTCTATGGCAAAATGAACCCCCTCATTGTGTTCCTTTTTAAATTAAATGTTTTAAGTGTTACCAGTTTATTCCAATCAAGATGGCTTCAGGTGTGCCATACTTTTGTCATAAGTAAGACAGTAAGCGCTGTAGTTGTTCTTAAGAACACTCTGGGACATTCTGTCATTAGGCTATACTTGGGCTACATCTGGGTGATATTTGGGCTACATTTGGGCTCTTTTGTCTCTGGTGGCCATCTTGGGAGATTTATTTGTTATGAAGTTTCATAATTTCCTCATTTACTGCAGTCTCCTTAGTGGGAATACTTTCAGTTTTTTATTTTGATTCCATCAAGAAGGCATTCAGATGTGTCACACATTTGCCATAAATTCTGAATGTTAGCACTTTAGTTGCTCATTAGATCACTGTAGTAAAACTACTGCTCACCAGGGAAGTCTGCTGCTGGTATTCAAAGTGCATGTTTCAGTCTGCATGTCAGAATTTGTTTATGAAGTAGAAGAGGATTTGAGAAGTCAAAATGTGCCCTCATTTTTCTTTCTGCAGAACTAATCATAATTTCTATGGCAAAATGAAATCCCTCATGTTGTTCCTTTGTAAATTAAATGTTTTAAGTGTTACCACTTTATTCCAATCAAGATGGCTTCAGGTGTGCCATACTTTTGTCATAAGTAAGACTGTTAGCGCTCTAGTTGTTCGTTAGAACACTCTGGGACATTCTGTCATTGGGCTATACTTGGGCTACATCTGGGTGATATTTGGGCTCTTTTGTCTCTGGTGGCCATCTTGGGAGATTTATTTGTTATGAAGTTTCCTAATTTCCTCTTTTACTGCAGTCTCCTCAGTAGGAAATACTTTCAGTTTTTTACTTGGTTCCATCAAGAAGGCATTCAGATGTGTCACACATTTGCCATAAATTCTGAATGTTAGCACTCCAGTTGCTCATTAGATCACTGTAGTAAAGCTACTGCTCACCAGGGAAGTCTGCTGCTGGTATTCAAAGTGCATGTTTCAGTCTGCATGTCAGAATTTTTTTATGACATAGAAGAGGATTTGAGAAGTCAAAATGTGCCCTAATTTTTCTTTCTGCAGCACTAATCATAATTTCTATGGCAAAATGAATCCCCTCATTGTGTTCCTTTGTAAATTAAATGTTTTAAGTGTTACCACTTTATTCCATTCAAGATGGCTTCAGGTGTGCCATACTTTTGTCATAAGTAAGACTGTTAGCACTGCAGTTGTTCGTTAGAACACGCTGGGACATTCTGTCATTCGGCTATACTTGGGCTACATCTGGGTGATATTTGGGCTACATTTGGGCTCTTTTGTCTCTGGTGGCCATTTTGGGAGACTTATTTGTTATGATGTTTCCTAATTTCCTCATTTACTACAGTCTCCTCAGTAGGAAATAGTTTCAGTTTTTTACTTTGATTCCATCAAGAAGGCATTCAGATGTGTCACAAATTTGCCATAAATTCAGAATGTTAGCACTCTAGTTGCTTATTAGATCACTGTAGTAAAGCTACTGCTCACCAGGGAAGTCTGCTGCTGGTATTGAAAGTGCATGTTTCAGTCTGCATGTCAGAATTTTTTAATGAAATAGAAGAGGATTTGAGAAGTCACTCAAAATGTGCCCTAATTTTTCTTTCTGCAGCACTATTCATACTTTCTATGGCAAAATGAACCCCCTCATTTTGTTCCTTTTTAAATTAAATGTTTTAAGAATTACCACTTTTTTCCAACCAAGATGGCTTCAGGTGTGCCATACGTTTGTCATAAGTAGGACTGTTAGCGCTCTAGTTGTTCTTTAGAACACTCTGGGAAGCTGCAGTAGAACACAAAGGAATCAACTGACAGTCTCTGCCCTTGTTGGATCTTCATGTTTTACTGAGAATGTCAGACTTCATTCAGACTGAGAAAGATTATGTGAATTTACAGAAAAGATGCTCTCAGTTAGCTTATAGATCACCTTCCAAACCTCTGTGGGAAAAGCATGAGAAAATAGTTTTCTCTCAAACATGATTCATGATATCACAGCAGAAGGCTTTTTCACATGGTAAAATCACCTTAGAACACACCACAATTCCTAAAATGAGTATGGTACCATCAACAAATGATTTCTAATGTAACTAAAGTCTTAAAACCTTCTATTAACTGCAATGCTTTTTAATGAGGTGCTATCATGTATATTGGTCCCAAGATGGCTGCCAACACTTCTTGGATGAAGTGCTGACAGCCAATCTGATCTCACGATGAGATGTGTGGTTAGGCTCCGCCCAGATATATATGTGATTTTACTTTTGATTTTCTCAGGAACTACTGAACGGATTTACACCATTTAAGCAAAAGGCACATGCCTGACCTGAGGACTACCTCTTTGCCAAATTTCAAGTAATTCTGTTCAGCCGTTCGGGCTGTACCTTCGACTAAAGGTCCTATGGGAAAATGCTAGGGGAAAACGCGTTTTGGGACCCCCTTTTTTCTCAGCCCCCGCTTTACGAATCACCCCGAGACTTTCAGGGTAGGAGCTGAGCGGAGCGCCCCATTAGTTTTAAAAATTTCACGAAGATAAGTCAACCGGCGCCAAAGTTATTCAAAATAGAATTTTCAGATTTCCTATGGGAACTCGGTCCTAACTACAACTATCTACTGGCGACCGCCAGTAGATAATATATATATATATATATATATATATATAGATATATTACCTACTGGCGGTCGCCAGTAGGTAGTTATAGTTAGGACCACGTTTCCATAGGAAAACCTCAACATTCTATTTTGAATAACTTTGGCGCCGGTCGACGAATCCTCGCGAATTTCTCAAAATAGGTGGGGCGCTACGCTCCGCTCCTACCCTGAAAGTCTCGGGGGGATCCGTCAAGCGGGGGCTGAGATAAAAGGGGGGTCCCAAAACGCGTTTTTCCCATGCATTTTTCCATAGGACCTTTAGAACGAGCTACAGCCCGAACGGCTGAACAGAATTACTAGAAATTTGGCAGAGAGGTAGTCCGTAGGTCAAGGAAGTGCCTTTTGTAGGTTTGGTGTAAATCAGTTCAGTTGATTTTGAGAAAATAGCCTTTAAATCAATATATATATCTGAGCCAGCTTACGGTACGCTTACCGTACGCTTACGGTAAGCGTACGGTGGCGTGCGCGAGCGCGATTCTGATTGGCTCTTAGATCTTAGTAAACATTCGAATCGGCCGAAACCAGGAAGCGGCGGCCGCCATTTTGTGTATTTCACTCTGAAAAAAAAGAGTGAAAACAAGGAAAGGGGGCAATGAGGAGAGTTACAGACCCCCTAACAATTGTAAGGGGGTCAAAGAAGGACAGAAAAGTACAAAAAAAACATTTATTGATTTTAAAAAAAATCACGGGGTACGCGTACGGTAAGCTCACGGTAAGCGTACGGTAAAAAAAATAAAAATAAATAAATGAAAATCAGATTTAAGAGTTTAGAAATTAGGGAGCTCTAAAAAGAGCTGTTGTGTTTATGGAGTCATTTTTTTAGTGGTACCTACAAGTAAGTACCGATGCAGAGTCTAAGGTTCAAGAGGAAGACTCTGTTCCCTTCATCATTGAAGTGCACACCATCTCCTCTATAAATGTCTTGCATGTCGTAACGCAAGTTGTTGTGGTAAATGGCACCCATACCATAGTCACGGAGGAAAGCAGAAACAGATTTGTTGACGTGCTTTCTTGCTTTGTCAATCTGTGGACAGAAATGATTGGACCAGTTCCATTTTTGCCTTTGGCATATGTTGGAAAACACAAAGGCAGTTTTAGGGAAAAGTGTAAACAGTTGTGCAAAGGTGTCCTTCATAAGCATTTCCAGACCTACCCCAGTCAAAGTGCCTAGGTCATTGCCACCACAGTGCACTATTATGAGGTCAGGGTGTTGGATTTGCATGAAGGATTTCACCAATGGCATCAATTGGTGCCACTTTAACCCTCTCTGACCAATCCATTTAATGTCTACATTTGGCAAAGCAAGGTCTCTCACCATATCTGTTTTCTCTGCAAACTTTTCACTCCAGAAGACATAGCTGTGCCCTACAATCCACACTGTGAACATCTTCAAAGGAGAACTGGATGCACTCAGGAGGTGTCTTTCAGTAGAATGGCAATATGAAAAGAAAGACAGTTTGGAAATGGAGGCATACATATTTTTTACAAAACAAAAAGAACTGATTGGCTGTTTCATACCATTCTAGAAAAAAAACTAGGCTGTATGTGAAAATTAATAGAAGCATGTTTTGTATTGGTACAAAAAAATGTGTAACCAAAGAACAGTACTATGGATTTGCAGTTAGGTTTGAAAAGTCAAGCACTCTTGCTCTGTGGAATTGAAACATTGTGTGTCGAACTTCTGACCTAACTGCACACAGCAGTGTTCCATGAGCTGTTGCTATGGTAGCAGGCAGAAGTCAAGTTGGGGGAAGGGTACTAGGCAGAAGTCAAGTTGGGGGCAGGGTACTTTTGGAAAAGGGTTGGTTTTCAACCAATAGAAATGTGTCATTACATTTGAAAAAAAGGGGGAAGCACTGAGATTTGAAACTTACATGTATATGTGTGGAAAAATAGAGGGAAAGTTTGCCATTATCTGGTTCTGCTGAGAGGAGAGAGGTGTACAGAACAGAGATCCTGGCTCTGATAATCTGCTGTTTGAGTGACACATTTCTTTCACAACTAACTAATTTTAAAGGTGAGTTTACAGTTTGAGAGGGGATGTATGTGGTAACTTAAGAAATGAATAATAGAAATGGGAATTGTTTTTGTTGTAGTTACACATGGTGGATTCATAATGTGTCAGTCTGTAAAAGAGATTTTCACTTGGCCCGAAAAAAAAAGAGCAGTAAGTGTGCTTTCAAATTGGCAAAGAAATTTCGTTTTGGCACTAATGTGAAAACATGACTGTGTGTGCATAGAAGAATTATAGGCAGAAATGTATTGCGTCTTGCTCTGGTGATTTCACAGTTGCAGTAGATGGAAAAGAGGAGCGAATTTTTGGGGGAAGAAGCAGAGGTTTAGCACACACCCATGTGCTTGCCATGTATAGTCATGCACAGTAATTAGAAGCGAGTGGGGTTTTCAGGTTTAAGTCTGTAATGCAAATACATTCAGCATCACTAAGGCTGGTTGCCCCTGCTGGAGTGTAGGCAGTCACAGAGAATACACACGGTGGTGGTCTGAAAAAAAAACTGCTTGGACATGTGCATTTAAATAAATTAAAAAAAAAGGTTTCAGAATGTGTCAGTCTGTAAAAGTGATTTCAAATTGAAAAAAGAGATATACACTTGCCCCCGAAAAAAAAAGAGCAGTAAGTGTGCTTTCAAATTGGCAAAGAAATTTCGTTTTGGCACTAATGTGAAAACATGACTCTGTGTGCATAGAAGAATTATAGGCAGAAATGTATTGCGTCTTGCTCTGGTGATTTCACAGTTGCAGTAGATGGAAAAGAGGAGCGAATTTTTGGGGGATGAAGCAGAGGTTTAGCACACACCCATGTGCTTGCCATGTATAGTCATGCACAGTAATTAGAAGCGAGTGGGGTTTTCAGGTTTAAGTCTGTAATGCAAAAACATTCAGCATCACTAAGGCTGGTTGCCCCTGCTGGAGTGTAGGCAGTCACAGAGAATACACACGGTGGTGGTCTGAAAAAAAAACAGCTTGGACATGTGCATTTAAATAAATTTTAAAAAAAAGGTTTCAGAATGTGTCAGTCTGTAAAAGTGATTTCAAAGTGTAAAAAGAGATTTTCACTTGGCCCGAAAAAAAAAGAGCAGTAAGTGTGCTTTCAAATTGGCAAAGAAATTTCGTTTTGGCACTAATGTGAAAACATGACTCTGTGTGCATAGAAGAATTATAGGCAGAAATGTATTGCGTCTTGCTCTGGTGATTTCACAGTTGCAGTAGATGGAAAAGAGGAGCGAATTTTTGGGGGAAGAAGCAGAGGTTTAGCACACACCCATGTGCTTGCCATGTATAGTCATGCACAGTAATTAGAAGCGAGTGGGGTTTTCAGGTTTAAGTCTGTAATGCAAATACATTCAGCATCACTAAGGCTGGTTGCCCCTGCTGGAGTGTAGGCAGTCACAGAGAATACACACGGTGGTGGTCTGAAAAAAAAACTGCTTGGACATGTGCATTTAAATAAATTAAAAAAAAAGGTTTCAGAATGTGTCAGTCTGTAAAAGTGATTTCAAATTGAAAAAAGAGATATACACTTGCCCCCGAAAAAAAAAGAGCAGTAAGTGTGCTTTCAAATTGGCAAAGAAATTTCGTTTTGGCACTAATGTGAAAACATGACTCTGTGTGCATAGAAGAATTATAGGCAGAAATGTATTGCGTCTTGCTCTGGTGATTTCACAGTTGCAGTAGATGGAAAAGAGGAGCGAATTTTTGGGGGATGAAGCAGAGGTTTAGCACACACCCATGTGCTTGCCATGTATAGTCATGCACAGTAATTAGAAGCGAGTGGGGTTTTCAGGTTTAAGTCTGTAATGCAAAAACATTCAGCATCACTAAGGCTGGTTGCCCCTGCTGGAGTGTAGGCAGTCACAGAGAATACACACGGTGGTGGTCTGAAAAAAAAACAGCTTGGACATGTGCATTTAAATAAATTTAAAAAAAAAGGTTTCAGAATGTGTCAGTCTGTAAAAGTGATTTCAAAGTGTAAAAAGAGATTTTCACTTGGCCCGAAAAAAAAAGAGCAGTAAGTGTGCTTTCAAATTGGCAAAGAAATTTCGTTTTGGCACTAATGTGAAAACATGACTCTGTGTGCATAGAAGAATTATAGGCAGAAATGTATTGCGTCTTGCTCTGGTGATTTCACAGTTGCAGTAGATGGAAAAGAGGAGCGAATTATTGGGGGAAGAAGCAGAGGTTTAGCACACACCCATGTGCTTGCCATGTATAGTCATGCACAGTAATTAGAAGCGAGTGGGGTTTTCAGGTTTAAGTCTGTAATGCAAATACATTCAGCATCACTAAGGCTGGTTGCCCCTGCTGGAGTGTAGGCAGTCACAGAGAATACACACGGTGGTGGTCTGAAAAAAAAACAGCTTGGACATGTGCATTTAAATAAATTTAAAAAAAAGGTTTCAGAATGTGTCAGTCTGTAAAAGTGATTTCAAAGTGTAAAAAGAGATTTTCACTTGGCCCGAAAAAAAAAGAGCAGTAAGTGTGCTTTCAAATTGGCAAAGAAATTTCGTTTTGGCACTAATGTGAAAACATGACTCTGTGTGCATAGAAGAATTATAGGCAGAAATGTATTGCGTCTTGCTCTGGTGATTTCACAGTTGCAGTAGATGGAAAAGAGGAGCGAATTTTTGGGGGAAGAAGCAGAGGTTTAGCACACACCCATGTGCTTGCCATGTATAGTCATGCACAGTAATTAGAAGCGAGTGGGGTTTTCAGGTTTAAGTCTGTAATGCAAATACATTCAGCATCACTAAGGCTGGTTGCCCCTGCTGGAGTGTAGGCAGTCACAGAGAATACACACGGTGGTGGTCTGAAAAAAAAACAGCTTGGACATGTGCATTTAAATAAATTTAAAAAAAAAGGTTTCAGAATGTGTCAGTCTGTAAAAGTGATTTCAAAGTGTAAAAAGAGATTTTCACTTGGCCCGAAAAAAAAAAGAGCAGTAAGTGTGCTTTCAAATTGGCAAAGAAATTTCGTTTTGGCACTAATGTGAAAACATGACTCTGTGTGCATAGAAGAATTATAGGCAGAAATGTATTGCGTCTTGCTCTGGTGATTTCACAGTTGCAGTAGATGGAAAAGAGGAGCGAATTTTTGGGGGAAGAAGCAGAGGTTTAGCACACACCCATGTGCTTGCCATGTATAGTCATGCACAGTAATTAGAAGCGAGTGGGGTTTTCAGGTTTAAGTCTGTAATGCAAATACATTCAGCATCACTAAGGCTGGTTGCCCCTGCTGGAGTGTAGGCAGTCACAGAGAATACACACGGTGGTGGTCTGAAAAAAAAACAGCTTGGACATGTGCATTTAAATAAATTTAAAAAAAAGGTTTCAGAATGTGTCAGTCTGTAAAAGTGATTTCAAAGTGTAAAAAGAGATTTTCACTTGGCCCGAAAAAAAAAGAGCAGTAAGTGTGCTTTCAAATTGGCAAAGAAATTTCGTTTTGGCACTAATGTGAAAACATGACTCTGTGTGCATAGAAGAATTATAGGCAGAAATGTATTGCGTCTTGCTCTGGTGATTTCACAGTTGCAGTAGATGGAAAAGAGGAGCGAATTTTTGGGGGAAGAAGCAGAGGTTTAGCACACACCCATGTGCTTGCCATGTATAGTCATGCACAGTAATTAGAAGCGAGTGGGGTTTTCAGGTTTAAGTCTGTAATGCAAATACATTCAGCATCACTAAGGCTGGTTGCCCCTGCTGGAGTGTAGGCAGTCACAGAGAATACACACGGTGGTGGTCTGAAAAAAAAACAGCTTGGACATGTGCATTTAAATAAATTTTAAAAAAAAGGTTTCAGAATGTGTCAGTCTGTAAAAGTGATTTCAAAGTGTAAAAAGAGATTTTCACTTGGCCCGAAAAAAAAAAGAGCAGTAAGTGTGCTTTCAAATTGGCAAAGAAATTTCGTTTTGGCACTAATGTGAAAACATGACTCTGTGTGCATAGAAGAATTATAGGCAGAAATGTATTGCGTCTTGCTCTGGTGATTTCACAGTTGCAGTAGATGGAAAAGAGGAGCGAATTTTTGGGGGAAGAAGCAGAGGTTTAGCACACACCCATGTGCTTGCCATGTATAGTCATGCACAGTAATTAGAAGCGAGTGGGGTTTTCAGGTTTAAGTCTGTAATGCAAATACATTCAGCATCACTAAGGCTGTTTGCCCCTGCTGGAGTGTAGGCAGTCACAGAGAATACACACGGTGGTGGTCTGAAAAAAAAACTGCTTGGACATGTGCATTTAAATAAATTTAAAAAAAAGGTTTCAGAATGTGTCAGTCTGTAAAAGTGATTTCAAATTGAAAAAAGAGATATACACTTGCCCCCGAAAAAAAAAGAGCAGTAAGTGTGCTTTCAAATTGGCAAAGAAATTTCGTTTTGGCACTAATGTGAAAACATGACTCTGTGTGCATAGAAGAATTATAGGCAGAAATGTATTGCGTCTTGCTCTGGTGATTTCACAGTTGCAGTAGATGGAAAAGAGGAGCGAATTTTTGGGGGAAGAAGCAGAGGTTTAGCACACACCCATGTGCTTGCCATGTATAGTCATGCACAGTAATTAGAAGCGAGTGGGGTTTTCAGGTTTAAGTCTGTAATGCAAATACATTCAGCATCACTAAGGCTGGTTGCCCCTGCTGGAGTGTAGGCAGTCACAGAGAATGCACACGGTGGTGGTCTGAAAAAAAAACTGCTTGGACATGTGCATTTAAATAAATTAAAAAAAAAGGTTTCAGAATGTGTCAGTCTGTAAAAGTGATTTCAAATTGAAAAAAGAGATATACACTTGCCCCCGAAAAAAAAAGAGCAGTAAGTGTGCTTTCAAATTGGCAAAGAAATTTCGTTTTGGCACTAATGTGAAAACATGACTCTGTGTGCATAGAAGAATTATAGGCAGAAATGTATTGCGTCTTGCTCTGGTGATTTCACAGTTGCAGTAGATGGAAAAGAGGAGCGAATTTTTGGGGGAAGAAGCAGAGGTTTAGCACACACCCATGTGCTTGCCATGTATAGTCATGCACAGTAATTAGAAGCGAGTGGGGTTTTCAGGTTTAAGTCTGTAATGCAAATACATTCAGCATCACTAAGGCTGGTTGCCCCTGCTGGAGTGTAGGCAGTCACAGAGAATACACACGGTGGTGGTCTGAAAAAAAAACAGCTTGGACATGTGCATTTAAATAAATTTAAAAAAAAAGGTTTCAGAATGTGTCAGTCTGTAAAAGTGATTTCAAAGTGTAAAAAGAGATTTTCACTTGGCCCGAAAAAAAAAGAGCAGTAAGTGTGCTTTCAAATTGGCAAAGAAATTTCGTTTTGGCACTAATGTGAAAACATGACTCTGTGTGCATAGAAGAATTATAGGCAGAAATGTATTGCGTCTTGCTCTGGTGATTTCACAGTTGCAGTAGATGGAAAAGAGGAGCGAATTTTTGGGGGAAGAAGCAGAGGTTTAGCACACACCCATGTGCTTGCCATGTATAGTCATGCACAGTAATTAGAAGCGAGTGGGGTTTTCAGGTTTAAGTCTGTAATGCAAATACATTCAGCATCACTAAGGCTGGTTGCCCCTGCTGGAGTGTAGGCAGTCACAGAGAATACACACGGTGGTGGTCTGAAAAAAAAACAGCTTGGTTTCATAATGTGACAGTTTGTTATACAGATTTTCACTTGCCCAAAAAAAAAGAGGAGTTTGTGTGCATTCAAATTGGCAAAGAAATTTCGTTTTGTGACTATTGTGAAAAGAAATGTAGTAATATATTTAAATACAATAAAGAATTTTTTTTTTAGTTTTTTTGCAGGTATTGCTGAAGAACAGTGAACAAAATTTAAGATGCCTACAAAATCTCGAGTTCAAAAAACGCTAAAAAAAAAACTATATTTGAGGACAACTGGAGGACCAAAGTTAGTAGAAGATGCTGATGTTGGGAAAAAGAAAAAATCTTCTGGTAAGCAAAAAAGACAATTCCTAAACAAAATATTGAAAACAAACAAAAATGTACAAAATGTCTGTTCTCGGAAAAATGTAACAAAACCTACAGAACAGCAAAAAATTGAGGATTTAGTTAATGCAAATATACCTTCTGCAATTGAAAAGTTTAACATAAACAGAAAAACAGCATTTAAAGAGATACGTAGAAAAATGTTTCAGAGAAGAGTTATGTCCAATTTGATAAAGGATATAAAGAAATATAAGCAAAAGGCTAAATATTATAAGAGAAAAAAAGAAATTGAAGCCATTGCAGCAAAGGCATTAGAATTAAAAAGGAAACTATTCATATTAATTTTGAATAGGATGCGTACATTAGATAAAATGGTTAATGTACTGAAATCACAAAGCAAAAGCAAAAGAGTAGTGAACAGAACAAATTTTTGTAAAGTGTTTTTAGGAAAGTGGATGCATAGCTCAAGTAGTGAACCTTTTTTTAATGAAGAGAGCTATTTTCAAAGTAATAGTTTGCTGCATGCAGTTGACACCAGAGGTCGTTCATACGAAGTAAAAAATGGTTGCATAATGGAGAAGGAGATAATGGTTCCAAGAGATGAGGTACAAGTGATGGCAGATGAGGCAATGGGGAGACGTCCTAAAGCCCCAGTGTACACTTGGAATTGTAGTAGTATTTGCACTGTGCGTCAGGAATCTATTGACAGATTTCGAGAGTTTCTAAGAGAATATAGTAAAAAAAGTGTAAAACAAAAGATTAAGGTGCTTCAAAGTCTGGATCCATGCAGAGTGAGAGAGAATACTGGTTTGCAGGGTCATTCTCTTGCTTGTCTATCTAGAAAAGTGTGCAATAGTGTTTTCCATCATTTTAGGATGCTGGCTGTTCATCATACTGAAATGAGAAAGTTTGTGAGACGGTTGTATTTTGCCAAAAGTCCAGCAATAAAGTTAAATGAATTGAATAGGGCTCTGTTCCGAGGAACGGTATCAGATGTAGAGAAGGTTGTTGATGAAATTCAGTTTTGTTACTTTGGTCCTGAACAAAACAGTGCAGAGAAGGACACAGTAAATGAGGCAGAAGTGGAAGAGAATGTAGAACCTTGTGTAAGTAAGACATTTAATGATCACATAACAAAATTTGCAATAGTCTCTAATGAAAGACCAAATGTTACTTGTATTTGTTGCCGCAGAACTCATTATAGAAAACAAACTAGGAATGTTGATCTCTACAGAAAGAGTGAAAATGAAGATAATTATAAGTGGATGGATTTTGCAACATATATATTTCTTGAAAATTGTTTTGAATTGGGTGAAGATCAGCGTATTTGTAAATACTGCTACAACAAGTTAGAGGAAAATAGAATGCCGACCAGAGCTGTACATAATAATTTAGAATTGGATGCTATTCCTGCTGAACTTTCTGAATTAAATACATATGAGTCTATACTCATTCAATGTGTTCATCCGTTCCAGACCATAGTACGTATGGAGCCCAAAACTGGTAAATTACCTCCTTCAGATTTACTGAGAGGTTTAAAAGGTAGAGTGGTGTATTTGCCCTTGGATTTGAAAAAAAATATGGAAACTATTGATGCGGATACTTTGGAAACTGAACCATTAATTATTCTGGTTAATGGTGTACCTACAAAGAATAAGAAGATTTGGCATGAGCTGGTAGATGTGCGGAAAGTACAAAGAGCAAATTTGTATTTGAAAAAAAATAACAAATGGTATGAATCAATTTATATAGTAGAAGAAGAAGAAGAAGAAGATTTACAAGGAGATACAGAAACACCAAGTGGACAAATTGAAAAAGTGGACAAGTCAAAGGAAGAAGAAATTTATGAACATTTTAGCATACATCCTCTCCATTCGAAAGAAGTTATGGGAGACAATATTGATCTCTTTCAGATGAAGAAAGCAAAAGGAAATCCCGTGAGTGTATGGGAGGAGAGCTTGGAAGCTCGATGTTTTCCCCAGCTGTTTCCTAAAGGAAAAGGAGGACGATACGATGAACGTCCGGAACAGATTCCAGCTTCTGAGTATCGGACTACAAGACTATATGCTGAAGATCCCAGATTTCGACAAAGTATCCCTTATTTGTTCCATCTTTTATTTGAAAGCGACTTGTCTGCACTGTCTTATGCAGTAAATCACATTTTAAAAAGTGGAGTACATTTACAAAATGTGTCTGCTAAGGATTTTATGGAGAAAGTGCAGCACCGAGATGATCATTTGGAAACACAACTGATCAATCTGATGGCTTGTCAGCGTGGGACAAATGAATATTGGTACCGACGCCATGGTGAACTAAAATGCATGTTACGCAATTTAGGAACACCAACATGGTTCCTTACCCTAAGCTGCGCCGAGTACGCTTGGGATGATTTACTGGATTTTCTACGAGAGGCCAATTCAAACATTGAAAACATCGAATACAAGACAGCAGGAGAACTGTGCTCATTGGATCCGGTTAATGTTTGCAGATATTTCAATCATAGATTTGAGGCTATGATGTCCTTCATCTGCAATAAAAAAAATCCACCCCTTGGAGAAGTAGTGGATTTCTTTTGGAGAAAAGAGTACCAGGCAAGAGGTGCTCCTCATATTCATATGCTGCTGTGGATCAAGGATGCCCCAAAGTTTGGAACAGATACTGATGAAGCAGTGTTATCTTACATTGAAGAATATGCAACATGTGCTATACCTAAAAGCACAGAAGAGTACAAGTTAAAGGAGCAAGTTCTACGTTTCCAAAGTCATCGGTGTGGAAAATACTGTCGACGGAAATACAAGAGCAAAGAAAAATACTACACTAAATGTCGATTTGGATTTCCTAGACCTGTTCTTACAAATGGAAGAGTCAACAGTTTTATGTCAGCTGTGAGACATACTATCACAAGAAAATCACCTAAGAATACCTACAACCTTAAAAGAAAAGAAGAATCAAAAAATATAAATGACTACAACCCAGTCATTTTATCCATGTGGAACGCTAACATGGATATACAGTATGTTGCTGACAATTCCATTGCTGTTGCTCGATATGTAACGTCTTACATTACGAAATCAGAAAAAACAGAATTGAAGGAAATGTGGGAAGAGATTTCTCACGAGAAGACTGTCAGTAAGAAGCTGTACAGTTTCAGTTTGAAGATGTTATCGCATCGAGAAATTGGATCCTACGAATGTTCAGATAGATTATCTTCTGCAAGTCTCTACTCGAAGTCAAGAAGAATAATTTGGGCAAGTTTAGGCCTTGCAGCAATGAGAAATCGGGTACTGAAATCTGTTGGAGAAATTGAATATTTGGCACAGTTCGAACCTGAAAGTACAGATATATTGAAAACAAACATGTTGGACACATATTATCCCAAGAGAAGTCATCATCTGGAGAACATGTGTCTCTATAAAGTGCTGCAGAACTACATTTATTCACGGAAAGCTGCAGAAGACATCAATAATGGAAAATATAAAGTCGTTGGTGAAGAAGGATGTTTGGTGAAGCAAACCAAAGGAAGTTTGATAAATCACCGGAAGCTGAGTTGCGACACTACCGACAAGAAAGAATTTTACTACTTGGCTCTTTTACAGTTGTTTAAACCATGGCGTTCAGAGGATGAACTACTGGGAGAATTCCAGAGCTATGAAGATTCTTTTAATGCTTGCAAAGACAGCATACAATGCAGTACATTCTCAACTTATCTGCAAATGTTAAATGAAGAAATTGAACAGGAAACTACAATTGCAGCAGAAATTGCTAGAGACAGTTCTCAGGACAGCCAAAGTTCAGGAACATACAGTCAAGATCCCCTAGGACAACCAATCGTTGAAAATGAAGCATCAATAGCCATGAATGAAGTGGAAACGGCTATGAATCAAGCTCAAGAAGAATTTATAGACTTAGAAAATTTGGAAAGACAACTGAATCAAGAGCAGCAACAAATTTATGAAGAGATCAAAAACAAAATTGATCACGGATTTCTACATGAAAAAAAAGAGTGCTCATGCACATCATTTCATCCAATCAGGATGTATGTAAGCGGACAAGCTGGCACTGGAAAAAGTTTCCTAATTAAAGTCATCAGAAGCTACCTAAAGCAAAAAACAGATTCTACTTTGTCTTGTGTGGTTACTGCTCCAACTGGGTTAGCAGCATATAACATAAAAGGAATCACCTTACATCGTTTGCTAATGTTACCAGTGGAGCATGAGAACAAAATACAATTCAACAAGCTAACTGGAGAAGCATGCTTGGAAGTTTCAAGAGTATTGAAGAAGATGCAAGTTCTCATTATTGATGAGGTGAGCATGGTATCAAACTTAATGCTTGCCTTTGTGCATTTAAGAATGCAGCAAATTTTGAAGACAGACTATGACGTGTTATTTGGTGGAAAACACGTCATAGTTTTTGGGGATCTTTTGCAACTTACTCCGGTTAAAGGACAACCAGTGTTTAATACTGTGACACATGAAGACACGAAGAAGTCATTGGGAAGCATCGGTAATACAAATATTTGGTCCTTCTTTGAGTACAAGGAACTTACAACTAATATGAGGCAAGCAAACGATGAAGAATATGGAAGTATTCTGAAAGATATCAGGATTGGACTACTCACAGAAGCTGGCAAAAAAGCATTACAGACTCGGCTGCTACATAATTTATTTCCAAAGGAAGAAATAGTTGCAGAGAAGATATACAAGAACATTGCAGAAAACAAAAGTGTCATCTGCTTAATGCCAACTCTACGTGAATGCTCAATATTCAATGAGGAGCTTTTGAAATTGGAAAAGGAAGAGATCAGGAAATTGGAAGCAGTGGACAAAATTGAGGATGGAAGAATTACTGTCACAGTAACAGGCAAACTGAAAAATAAATTGGACTCACTAGAGAAGAACATCTCCAAAACAGCAGGATTAGAAAAAAATCTATATGTTTGCATGAACTGTAGAGTGTTTTTAAGGAGAAATTTGGATGTTGAAAAAGGCTTAGTAAATGGAGCGATGGGAAGAGTTGTGGGTTTTATTAATTATCAGAAAAAAGATGGAATTGAATGGTTAAAAATAAAATTTGATCAGATAGAGGAAGTTAAAGACATTTGTCGTTGTTCAGTTCGTTTCATGCTTGTGAAAGACTTATATGTACGTAGGAAGCAGTTTCCGTTTTCTCTAGCATATGCTGTAACTATTCACAAGTCTCAAGGATTGACTGTAGATTGTGCATTTGTGAACATTGGATCTAGTGTGTTCAAAGAAGGTATGGCATATGTTGCTTTGTCACGAGTCAAAACATTATCAGGTTTATTCATGATAGACTTCGATGACTCAAAAGTTAGTGCTGATACAAACTGTGTAAAGGAGTATAATAGATTAAGAAGAAGCTATGCTCCTCATTTAGGTCAGTATCCTGTGTTGGAGAAACGTGTAGTTTCTCGTAAAAGGAGAAATGAGAATATCTGTAATGAAGATGTAGAGAAGAGGAAAAAAAAGAGGAGTGATGTAATTGCAAGCAAAAAGAATAAGGAAAATGAAGAACAGGTTGTAGGATGTCATTTTGAAAATAGCTCTGGTGTCAACTGCTACGCAAATGTAGTGCTGAATGTTGCTTTTTATCTGGAAAGTTTGCAAGAGCAGATAATAATAAATCAGGGAAAAAGATTCTGTTCAGAGCTCAGTCTCCTTTTTCAAAAGCTGAGTAAAGATAAAACTCAAATAGAAAGTGCTACTGATATTAGAAAACTTTTAGATGTATGTTCAGGACGAACACAGTTTTCTCAAAATGAACAGCAAGATGCTCACGAATTTTTGATGTATTTTCTTCAGGTAGTGGAAGAAGAAGGAGTTCCCATTGACATTTTTTTTGGTCTCTCTTATAAATGGGAACATAGTTGTGATAATTGTTATAATATAAGTGGTTCTATTGTTGATAATGAAAGGTTTATTTATTTGACATTGCCAGAGAGTAAAACAGTCACTTTTGCAAACTTAGTTAAAGATGCTAATCATAGCATGAAATGTGGTGAGTGTAATTCTGACATGTTATCAACATTAATTTTAAGGGAATACGGACAGTATGTAATTTTAATGATGCAACGATGTAGAGCTGATGGATCAAAATTGGATACTTTAATAAAGAAGTTTACAGGACAGCAATTATCAATTTCAGGAAAAACTTTTGTAACTGTTGCAATAATTTTCCATGATGGACCTACTGTTACTTCTGGACATTACACAGTTTATCTAAAATGTGAAAAAGGATGGACACTGTGTAATGATTCCCAATTGATTTTCAAACAACGTTTGCCTTTTGATTTAGCAAATTCCTATCTAATCTTCCTGAAACCTAAATTTTAGAGAGACTTGGCAAGATCTGGACAAAATAATTTTACCATTTTACAGGATTACCATTGCAATTTTGTAGAAAAAAGATTTTTAAAATTATCATTTGGCCTAAAGGAAAGATAACCAATTGTAATGTGGACTTTTTAAATTTTTAATGCAATTTTGAAAAACCAATAATTTAGAGATTATCGGTAACTTCTGCACATTTTAAATTTTGGAATGTTATTGGACTGCCACTGGAAATTTTTTCAAAAATGATTTCAAAAATTACTATTTGGCCATGTGGAAAAGTAAGCAATTCTATTGTGGACTAAATAAATTATTCGAAAAATTTTCGTGAACCAAAATGTTACAGAGAATCGGTGAGATCTGGACAGATTAAACTTTAGAATTTTAATGGTTTTCCCTTGGAAATTTATTCCAGGGAAAGAATAAAAAATACTATTTGGCCTAAAGGAAATAAAATCAGATGTATTTTGGAGTTATTTGAGATATATTATTGTGAATGTACTTCTGAAACAAAAATATCAGACGGTATTTTAAAGAAAAAAGTATTGTTTTTAGATGACATTTTTTAAGAATAATATGCATTTCTGTAATGATAAGTTTAAGTGAGAAGAGATTCTGGGCTTTTTTAATACAATCTTTGAGATTGTTATTTTTTTTTGCCCGCTGTAAAATGATGAATGCAATTGCTTTCACAATTTATAGTGAAATGCAATATATTCTGAAAACAGCAAAAATAAGGCAAAAATATTTTTTGGAAAAAAATGTAAATATGTGTACTGTATTATAAAATGTTTTAAAAATATTAATACTTTTTTCTTTTTTTTCAGATCGATATAGAAAATTTTCGTAAACTACAACCATTTTAAAAACTATTTTTTAAAAAAACAAATGAATAAATATTTTTTTCAGTGAGTATGGTAAGTCAATAGTAATAATTGTAGTCTTTCAAGGACCTTGTAATGTGAAAAATGATTTTTAGTGTTTTTTTAAAAAAATAAAAAAAAAGGTACGCTTACCGTACGCGTACGGTAAAAAAAAAAAAAGTTTTTTAAAAAAAATGTAAAAAAAAGATGAAAGATAAGGTTGGCTCTTAAAAGAACCGTTGTGTTCATGCAGGGACAGAGGAAAGGAACCATGGGAAAATCATTCAAAGCTACAAATGTGCTGATCTATTTTGTTATTCACTAGGGAAACACTGGTCTCCCTATAACAAATTAGAGCTTTACAAAATGTGCAATGAATATCAACCTTCCGAAATCGAGGGTTCATTTCCAGAGGGCCAGCAAAAGGAGATTCTCCCCCCACAGATGAAGGGCTCACCTGAGCTGCAGAAGAAGGAGTAAGCTCTGCAGGTGATGGTCCAGGCTGAGCTGCTGTGGATGTACTGGCTCGTCTTTCTGAAGAGTTACCTCCAAAAAGTTGAGCATGTGTCCTTTTGTGTACATCCTTGAGGTGCCTCATCATGGTGTGATTCCCAAAGGAATACTTCCTGTCAGGATTACCTCTAGAAAGTACACGCTTACACAGCTTGCAAGTAACTAAGGGTGCATTCACCTTTTGCTGGCCTTCTGGAAAAGTAAAATAATCCCAAACATAAGAAGGTTTTACTTTCCTCGCTCTCTGCCTCAAGACAGTGCTGCTGGTGCTAGCCTCACTCTCAGAAGAGCTCTGCTGTTCTGCCATCGTATCCCAAAGACAAACCAGCTCCTTCTCCCAAGGGATCACAAGCAGAAATGAGGGGAATGGGTGTGGTGTAGGAGAGTTCTAGAACTGAAAGTAGTTTCAACCAATCAAAAGTTGTGTTTCAAGATCACATGACCTACCGTACGCTTACGGTACGCTTACGGTGCGCTTACGGCAAAAAGTACGAGTGCGCGTAAAAAAGACACGCGCTTGCGCACATGCGCATAACAGTCATTTCCCGGCACTTCCGCGTAACGTGCGCGTGTTGCGTAAGCGCGCACGCGTCCCACGCGCAGTACGCGCGGCTACGCAAAGTGCGTAACTATACGCAAGCAGCGTAGATAGATTACGGACGTTGCGTAAACCGTACGCTTACCGTGAGCTTACGGTACGCGTACTATAAAAAAAAAAAAAAAAAAAAAAAAAATCTGGAAATAAATTTTACATGTTTATTTTAAAAAATATATATAAAAAAAATATTTAAGGATTTTAAAAATTAAAGCATAGTCTTTATAAACGATAAGAAAATTAAAATAAAAATATGTTTGAAAAAAATGAAGAATATAAAAAAAAAATAGCATTTAAAAAACCTTGCAAATTCACTGAAAAAACCATGGGTTTCACACACGTTATAGTTAGGAATTAGCATTTAAAAAACCTTGCAAATTCACTGAAAAAACCATGGGTTTCACACACGTTATAGTTAGGAATTAGCATTTAAAAAACCTTAGAAATTCACTGAAAAAACCATAGGTTTCACACACGTTATAGTTAGGAATTAGCATTTAAAAAACCTTAGAAATTTAGTGAAAAAACCATAGGTTTCACACATGTTATAGTTAGCTGGACATTTTACTCGTAAAAAACCAATGAAATTGCCCCGTTATAGTTAGTTCAGCTAACTATAACTCGCGCGCCCGCAATGCACTGCTGATGACGTCACATATTACATCACTCATGACATGGTCAGTGACATCACTCATGACATCACTGATGACATCTCAAATGACATCACTGATGACATCACTGATGACATCATCCAGTGAATGTGTGTTATTCTGAAAATTAAATATGTTTTATATATGTATATCTCATGGTCGATGGAAGAATAAATGGGTATATAAGTGTCTAAATGGATGATTTGTTTTTGAAAAATTGATTGTGTAACTGACTGATTAAGTGTATCATAGTGAATACATGGCTTAGTGAGTAATGTTTAAATATGTAAATATCTGTATCAGTCTCTCACTTTGTGTATAAGTGGCTGCATGGGTTGGTGAGTAGCTACATGGGTGCCTATTTAGGTTATTAGTTGTTTTTTTGAGTATCAGTCTGAGTGTCTGCATGGTTCGGTGGGGGGTATTACGTAGTGCATCGGTGCATGAATGAGTGACTCACTGTTTGTATGTGTTGAACACAGCATGTGTGCAGGACTGTATGGGTGGATGAGTGTGTGTATGGGTGTGTTAGTGAGTGAATGACTGTCTCAATAGTGTCTTCAGGAGTAACTACATACGTTTTAAACTAGTATATGTGACTATTGGTGTATATATGTGAGTATATGTGAAAGTGAGAGATTGAAAGAGTTCCTGTATGAATAAGTATGTGTTTCTATAAGTGATTGTTTAAAAGACTAAGTATGTGTAAGTTTCCGTAGAAGTAAGTGTGGTGGTGTGTGTATAACTGTATATGCAAGTAAATGTATGTTTGATTCTTTATTAGCATGAGTGACTATGTGTGTGAGTAACTCTATGGATGAGTGGCATTGTGTAACAGGATGTATAGATGTATGAGTACATATGATGAGTGAGTACATGTATGAGTGACTGTATAGGACTGTTGGTGAATGAGTGGATGTGTATGTGGATCTTAGAATTACTGAAGAGGTTGTTGTAACTGGTATTGGTATGTCCATTGTTTTGAAATTTTTAGTCTCTATTTTTGAATGTGTGTATCAAAGCTTATATTAAGGTGAGAGGAGGTCTGCCACTCTATCACAAGGATGATGTCATCAGTGAGGTCATCAGTGATGTCATTTGAGATGTCATCAGTGATGTCATGAGTGATGTCACTGACCATGTCATGAGTGATGTAATATGTGACGTCATCAGCAGTGCATTGCGGGCGCGCGAGTTATAGTTAGCTGAACTAACTATAACGGGGCAATTTCATTGGTTTTTTACGAGTAAAATGTCCAGCTAACTATAACATGTGTGAAACCTATGGTTTTTTCACTAAATTTCTAAGGTTTTTTAAATGCTAATTCCTAACTATAATGTGTGTGAAACCTATGGTTTTTTCAGTGAATATATAGATATATAGATATATATATTAACTACTGGCCAGTAGGTAGTTATAGTTAGGACCAAGTTTCCATAGGGAGAGCATTTTTTGTTTTACTTATAACTTTGATATCGTTTGATGAATCTTCATGAAATTTTCCAAACTAATGCTTTGTTCATATCAGGTCCTACGTGGAAAGTTTGGGGGTGATTCATCAAGGGGGGACCGACAAGAAAGGGGGTCCCAAAGCATTTTTTCTCCATGCAATTTCCATAGAAACTTTAGACAAGGCTACAGGTCGAACGGGTGAACGGAATTACCCCAAATTTGGCAGGGAGAAGGGTCTTGGTCTAGAAAGTATGCTTTTGTTTATTTGGTGTAAATCCGTTCAGTAGTTTTGGAGAAATATCAAAATTGACAGATATCGATATTTGGGAATTCTGCCATCTGATTGGCTGAGGCATTACGAGCACGAGCTTGCTGCTTATTGGCTGCGAGCGGTGCGAGCGGTTGCAACCAGGAAGTGTTGGCAGTCATTTTGTGATTCTGTTGAAGCAAGTAAGGGGAAGGGTAGGAGCACTGTAACCTCTGTCGGGTGTTTAGGGTGTGCTATACAGGGGTGCGAAGTGAACTACTCATCCCTACTGGGCTGAAAGTGCTGGGCTACGGAAATTAAGTGAGGTATTGCCTAGAGTCTGATGCTGCTAAGTTGAGCTGCTGCGGGACTCAGGGATTAAAGCATGAGGCCAAACTGTGTGTCTTATGCTGTGAAGTCAGGTGCCCTCTCCGGTGCACCACACCTGTGGAAGTAGTGTCAGCATGTGTTTATACCTACTAGGACAAACTACTGACCCCTACTGGTCTGAAAGTGCTGGGGTACGGAAAATATGTGAGGTATTGTCTAGAGTCTCATGCTGCTAAACTGCGCTGCTGCCGGATGCAGAGATGAAAGCGTAAGTCCAAACTGTGTGTCATATGCTGTGAAGTCATGTGCTCTGGCCGCTGTGCCACATCTGTGCAAGTAGTTTCAGCATGTAGTTATACCTACTCGGAGGAACTTTTGTTTCGAATATTGTAAGTTGTGTATGGTGTTTAGGGGAGTGTGACAGGAAATGTACGCGTATCAAATCAATTCGGTATTTGGAAAGTGCAAACTACTCACTCGTACGGGTCTGATGGTGCTGGGGGCGTAAGCTGAGCTGCTGCTGGCCTCTGGGATAAAGGTGCTGAACAACTGACCCCTACCGGTCTGAAAGTGCGGGGTACTGAAATTAAGTGAGGTATTGCCTAGAGTGTTATGCTGCTAAATTGAGCTGCTGCTGGACTCGGGGATGAAACCATGAGCTCAAACTGTGTGTCCTGTGCTGTGAAGTCATGTGCTGTGGGCGCTGTGCCACACCTGTCCAAGTAGTGTCAGAAATATTTTATACTTAGTAGGGGAAGTTTTGTTTGGAACACTTTAACTTGAATATGGTGCTGTGATCCGCAGCACTTGCAAAGACAGTTCACCCAGGACATGCAGCTGACGTGCAAGGTATATGTGGACGTGAATGGTGTCAACCATGTGTTCGGGATGCCCTGCTATGCATCGGTGGCTCTTCTTGTAGCTACACTGTGCCAATCTTGTGGATGAAATGGCACAGCTTGGTGCAATGAGCCGGGTCTGTGTGCAATGGGTGCAGGGCATGGTTGTGGTGGGAGTACAGGTGAAGGCCATTTCACGCACGCTAACTACGATGAAGGACTTTTGAGTGTGGGATGTCCCCTCTTTGTTCTCAAATCGGGCAGTGGGTAGTGTGGGAGATGGATGCAAATATTATCGTATCTGTCAGGGGGGGCTGGCTCCTTGCAAGTTCCCTCTCAGAGCAGCAGATGTGTTAGCGCAAGATAGCTCAGACAAAGAAACTTTCATCCTTACAGTAACTTCTCCAGGTGCATTCATACAGGATGTTTACAAAGGCCGGTCATGGGTGTTGTGGGATGTATGGACCCTGGTCATCATGGATGAGATGCTCAGCACGTGGACATTGGCGGGTTCACTATTTGTTACGTTGCCAAACAGCTGCTATGGCACACCTTTGTAATGCCTATTGGCGCATGTCCTGTGGCATTCCAATCACACCGTGACACTGCCGTTTGGAGGTGGTGCATGCCACTTTACAACATCGACTGCTACTGCCCTTCTGGTGGCCACAGCAGAACACAGAGACACACTTACCGTACTTCTTGCACACGAACATGTGAGAGACTGTTCTGCTTGGGTTTTCGGATCAGATAGAACCCGCTCATCAGAGCCTCACTAACCCAGCCAGAACGTTACCCCCTCCCTAGAACCTATTTACAATCCTACAACCACATATATTTATCACCTAAGGACAGGGGATTCCTACTATGCATACCAAGATCTCACAATCGGCGGCCTCGCGATCCCATACGGATCCAGACCTCTCTGCCCATACGACAGTATCACAAGTGGCGGCCTCGCGGTCCCATACGAACCCAGACCTCTCTGCCCATACGACAGTATCACAAGTGGCGGCCTCGCGGTCCCATACGAACCCAGACCTCTCTGCCCATACGACAGTATCACAAGTGGCGGCCTCGCTGTCCCATACGAAGCCAGACCTCTCTGCCCATACGACAGTATCACAAGTGGCGGCCTCGCGGTCCCATACGAACCCAGACCTCTCTGCCCATACGACAGTATCACAAGTGGCGGCCTCGCGGTCCTATACGAACCCAGACCTCTCTGCCCATACGACAGTATCAGCACAATCGGCGGCCTCGCGATCCCCTACGAATCCAGACCTCTCTGCCCATACGACAGTATCACAAGTGGCGGCCTCGCGGTCCCATACGAACCCAGACCTCTCTGCCCATACGACAGTATCACAAGTGGCGGCCTCGCGGTCCCATACGAACCCAGACCTCTCTACCCAGACGGCAGTCTCAGCACAATTGGCGGCCTCGCGATCCCCTACGAATCCAGACCTCTCTACCTAGACGGCAGTCTCATACGACAGTTCATCCTATGATCACCATAACATACAAAAAGGGAATCAGTCTCACTATTCATCAGATCACACAAGGATTGCCAGTTCGGGCATAGCCTGTTCTCAGGTTTGAGGGGCTCTTCTTTCCCTTATTCAGTTACCACTTACCTGATCAGGGTTAACATCTGTTCATGTAGCCGCAGCTGACTAGAAGAATAGGCTACCCTCTTATACAAGAACACACACAGCATATGTTGGTTCACTACAAACTGGATACTTTATTACTCATTGCACATACAATCACATAACATTACGATATAACACATAACCTGCAAAGAAAAGTGAAAGATTAAGTTGTACACTCTAATAAGAAAGGGTCGACATCACCTTAGTAGTATGTAGCCTGCACTCAGTGGTCATCTAGGCTTCCTTCTCGTCTGTGCCTCGGCTCGCCTGGAATCACCCTTCTCCGAGTCACTGGGACCTCTTCCTTATCGGCTACTCTCTCCTCTCTGGTTATTCTGTTAGGAAAGCATCTGTCTCTCAGTTCTTCTCCGCCTTCAAGATGGCGTCTGTCTTCCCTGGAATAAGTAGTAGCTCTACTGCTAACGGCTAGATGCCGCCTACGGACTGAACATGTAACTGCCTCAAACTTTCACTAATATAGAGGTGCATTTCCTCATGGAAAATTCCGGCCCGTAACCTGCCGCCCACCAAATTCTTGTACCTCCCCGTACCAAGGACACGTTCCCAGCCGGCCGGCCTGATGTAGTGTCTTCGGCATGAAGAAAAATACAATCCTTCGATAAGGGCCGGCCTGAACCGGTTCTCTCCAAGCGAATAACACCTCATAACTAAAACATTGCATTTGACCTAGAAGAATCCCAAGCTGCCGGAGCAGAAAGAAAGATGGAGTCTCTCCCGTTTGAGGCCTACCAGGCCGCAATTCAGCACGGCTCCATGAAATACCCTCACTACAGGACAGGTTATCCCTAATACTAACGAATCTATCCCCTAGGCTATATGTGCAAGCCCTGATCTATGGGAAAGAGCACAGAATCATGTCGAAGTGCCTAGTAAATAGGCTCCATTCACTACTCTAGCCCTTAGGCTTGAATGGTAAGAGACTGAAGTCATATTCAATCACTTGTTAACACAAGAAGGCCAGGAAAATCGAGCAGAACATTTCACCCTTGACTTCAGTCTATTATACATTCATTAAACAGAACTAACATCTGTGGAAGAATAATATGAAACAAAACTAACTGATCTACGTCTAGTACCAAGTGTGCAGAATTGAAGTAGTGAAGGAATACACTGAATAAAGCAACAGATGGAAATCAAAATGGCGATAGAAATCAGAATACCTCCTAATATCTGACGTAAGAAATGCAAATCAGGTAACCAATTAAAGAGCCAGTCAAACCAGCCCTGGTCAATGTGTTTTCTAACTTCTTTTGTCAAGTCATGTAGCCTATTAATGTGAGCTCGAATGGATTGTGTATGATCAGACAAGTTAAAACAACAAAGACCCTCAAAATCAGAACAATCGTGTCCATGTTTAAGCAAAAGATAATCAATGGCCGCTCGATTTTGCAAGATAGCCCTACGTTCACCCTGGGCGTCTAATAGCATGTCCGACAGGACTGTAGAAGTATTATTAATGGATTTCACCATCCAGCAGGCCATTTTCTCAATAGATTTGGCATTATAGACAGCCAAAGCAGGAACACCAATAATTGAAATAGCCAGGCTAAGGTATTCGGACTTAGAATATAAATGCAAAGATGAGTCACAATCCTCCTGTAATCTCACTGTATCTCGAATCACACGAGAGTTGGCATTCGGATGTGAGGAAAACATCAATAAACTCAACCTAGTAATGGCACAGGGGCCTCCAGAAATATTTGCGGGGACATATGGCCAGGAAGTATTACCACATGAGAAAAGCCATCCGGCAGGTAGTAACATCGTGCGATAGTGACTGGGGGTAACTACCATACTCTTACAAGTCATGTTGTTCTGAACAGAAGTACATGTTTTCGGTGTCCTTTGAAAGCACAAAGTCCGTTCATGAGTGGTGAATGAGGTGGCACCTTTCAATTTTCAACGCATACATTCCGAAATTGCACTAGGATTACACGTAAGGAAAAAACACAAATCACCTTGTGTGATATTATAAGTAACTATTTGGGACTGGATGGGGGGTAGCGGATCTGACAGTTCAGTACACAAGGGGCAATACTGATGGGTAGCGAAATCGCCCAGAAGAACATTGGGGCGAGCGGTTGATATATTGAAAATATGAGTCAAAGTCTCCAACGATGCAGGGACAGCAACCAAACAAGTTGCCAAAATGTCGTTTACTGATCTCATCGGTGTCAAGCAGAAATGAGGGGCGCTAGTCACCCGTTTCGCTAGTGAAGTCCAAAAGTTCGATGACGAATCCCACGCAGCGAAGGAACGCGACACTCGGGTGTTCAACTCATCCCGGGTTGATGGGATCCCTCCTCTCTCGTCGCACCAGCCCGAAAACAGTCCGACGCCGACACATCCTGCAGCAACAGTCCAAAGAATGATCTGAAAGGGAATCAAATACAGGCATTATTCATTCTCGTAAGTAACATTTGTCAGCCGGGACTGCTTCCCAGCTATCTTTCCCTGGTCTCATAACTAAAATGGTATTATCTTGACCGGTTGCAATGACCTCTGCTTGTTCAGGGGGATTCTTAGGCGACTGCACCCAAACTCTGGCCCCAGGATTGTCGGTGGAGCCAAAACCTTTCTGGCCTCGTACAGTTAGCAACGTTGGGGCAGTGCCTTTTACCATCTCACCACTGAAGACAGGCATTATTAGCAATTGAGCCACTCGGTCAGTTTTATGTATCAGTAAGTCAACCTCACTGCTATTCAGCAGGAGCACCTTAATCTCTCCCTGATAATCACTATCAATGATTCCTCCAAGCACCTGAATGCCTTTTACAGCCAGCCCCGATCTAGGGGCAATTAATCCGAAATTTCCAGGTGGTATCTGAACACCAACACCTGTCTCAATGATGACTCGATCTTTACTTTTTATAATGGTGTCATCCATGGCATGCAAGTCTAAACCTGCCGACCCTGGGGTCGCTCTGCATGGAGCCAAAGCTCCGGGAGTAATCTCCCAGTACATCACAGTCTCTCTGATCTCGTTAGGTTTAGCATCAACATTCGGAGGAAACAAACGCATAAGTGGGGATTCAGCATTTAGAAAAGGACGGTTATTCAAAATCAATAGCGCTTGAGGCAAAAAATCTCGCCAATTCTTATACTTGTCATCTGTTAATTTGCGAAGTTGGTCTTTTAGCAGGCCATTCAACCTTTCCACAAGACCCGAGGCCTGTGGATAATATGGTATATGAAATACCCATTCAATATTGTTTTCCACACAGAATTCCTGTACCAATCTTCCACGAAAATGGGATGCATTATCAGATTGAATTTGGAATGGCACACCATAATACATCATAATCAATTCCAATGTTTCTCATCTGCAATGTTATGAAAGAATTTGTCAAGAGAGTCTATCGGGGTATGAGCATCCACATGGAAGATTGTAACAGTACTCTGTGGGAGCATTTCCCAAATCTCCTGCCATAATTCTTTTCCCCACAATTCCTTGGAATGGATTTTCCAACTATGGGAATGCCAAGTCGGTAACCAAACTGCCAGTCCATTGGCAGTAGACCAAGAATCGGTAAAAATATGACATGTGCCAGGTAACTCTTGTTTCAGAACTTGATAAACAGCATAGAGTTCAGCAAATTGACTGCTCTTACCCTCACCGGTTGTACTCAGCAATTTTTGTGTGATCGGATTATAGGACACTGCCTTCCAATGCCGTTTCGTCCCTATGAACCTTGCTGAACCATCCGTAAACCAAACATGGTTTCTGTCCTCTGCGGACAAATCATCAAAAGGTTTACCCCACTTAACAGGAGACTCCTGTACTAAAGGTACGGAACATTCACTCTCAGTTTCAGTTGATGGCGCCCGTGCCACCTGCTCATGCAAAGATGCAACTCCTTTTTGTCCCACACGTGCCCTGTCTTGTATATACCATTTCCATTTAATCACACTCGCCTCTTGAGCGTGTCCAATTCGGTGAGTTTTCGGCGAACTCATAACATACTGCATGATAGGAATTTCAGGTCGCAAAACTATATCATGTCCCAAAGTCAATTGTTCGGTATCCACCAGAGCCCAATAACATGCAAGTAGCTGTTTCTCAAAAGGTGTATAACGCTCACCAGCATCAGGTAACTTTTTGGTCCAGAAACCTAACGGTACTCTACTCTTACCTTGTTTCTGCCACAAACTCCAATTCGCATAAAGGCCTTGTACAGACACATTCAAATCCACATCACCATCACATACAGGCCATAAATCCAGAGCATGCTGAATTGCTTCTTTTGCCAGATTGAACGCATCTTGCTGTGGTTTACCCCATTCAAATGCATTCTTTTTACGAGTGACCTGATACAAAGGGGCCAATATTTGACTCAAATGAGGAATATGCTGGCGCCAAAATCCAAACAAACCAATGAAGCTTTGGGCTTCTTTCCTATTTCTCGGAACTGCAAAATCAAGAATTTTCTGTTTAACCTGAGGGATCACTTCTCGGTGCCCTTCATGCCAATTAATACCCAAAAATTTCACAGCCTGGGACGGACCTTGTAATTTATCCGGGTTGATTTCCCAACCTTTCTCACGCAAGCACTCAATGACTCTATCCAATTGGGTCTGAACTTCCTCTTGTGATTCACCTTGGATCAAAATATCATCAATATAGTGACATATCTGAATTTGTGGATGAACTGGTACCTCAGCCAGATGCTCTGCCACCAGCCGGTGACATATCGTAGGACTATGCACATAGCCCTGAGGAAGACTTCTAAACGTCATCTGACACCCGTTCCACGTAAAACTGAATTGTTCCTGACACTCAGGGGCAATCGGAATTGAAAAGAAAGCATTAGCAATATCAATGGACGCATACCATGTACCTGGATGTTTCTGGATTCTTTCAATTAGGGTAATAACATCCGGTACTGCAACAGTCAAAGAGGGTGTGTGTCTATTCAATTCTCGATAATCAACAGTCATGCGCCAAGAATTATCACTCTTACGTACAGGCCAAACAGGATTATTCCAAGCAGAAGTAACTGGGGTTATAACTCCTGCATCCACCAACTCCTGAATAGTGGTACTAATCTCTTCATGACCACCTGGAATACGATACTGTTTCTGACGAACCACTTTTGTCGCCTGAGGAACTTTTATGGGGGGCATTTTTAAACGACCAACCCGTACAGGCCTGGACGATATATAATGTTTAGTTCCAAATTGGTAACATCCATCATCTAAGTGCAAAGTCATTCCTTTCAAAATATCAATTCCAATTATGAATTCTAAGAGTGGCACCACTAATACAGAGTATTCTTTTCTAGGAATTCTACCTATTCTCATTTCAAGTAAGGTTTGAACTGCGGGAGTTTCCTTTCCACCTAATCCAGTAATTGTAAAAGGCTGACCTTTAAACTTCTTTGATTTTCCATGAATAAGAGTGGCCTCCGCTCCTGTATCTACCAATGCTCGGGCCCTTTGGATATTACGATGTCTCCAATAAATATCAATATCTACATAGGGTCTATTATCTCTGTGAGCCCATCTGTGTACTGGAGCTTGACCTATTTCCTAGTCCTTTTTATTGTGTTCTGTGTACCAGGATAAATCAGGATAAAGACCCTCACGGTTTCTAGGTATCGATACCTCCTGTTCATATCCATCTCCATTACGAAATGGATTACTGTTCCCTGCATTGTACTGCGGGTTTCGATCGGCCAATATGTGTCGATCCTCTCTCCTTCTCAACTCAGGGGATTGATCCCTATCATCTCTACGTCTGCTGTTAACATAATCATCTCTCCCCCTCTCTCTTTCCCCCTCTCTCTCCCTGTCTCTCTCACGACGGGGGGACAAATCACGCGCATAACGTCGATCATCACGACGATCAGAGCGCCCACGGCGGTCGTCATCACCGCTACTGTCAGAAAAACCACGATCACACTCAGTTGTCCGAACACGCCGGGCACCCTCCTTTCGATCCAAGCCACGTTTGCGAAACATTTCCCACAAACGAGAAGTAGTCTCACCATCAATGTCCTCCTTTCGCACACCATCAGCCAGAAGAGCAAGAAACATATCACGTCTAGTAAATTTATTTTCACCAGGAGTACGAGTGTCAGGCCGGGACTGCCATTCAGGTTTAAACCACTCACCCAACTCACCGAGTTGGCGTACCGATTCCAGCACCACAGATAACATGTTACCAGTCTGATTAATCAATAAAGTCATCATGACCTGCTTATAAGCAACAGGGGAAGAACGAATAATACGATTCCGCACAGAAGATGTCAAGAAAGCATCAAGCAACCGGTCAGCAGTATTCAGAAAAATTGCCGTTTTCATCACCTCCTCTTTGAGACGTTGCGCAGCATCGCGCAAAGTATACCACGGTTTGTCATTCACAGGCCAGTCAGACTCAGTAGGATATTTTTGATTACAACCCTCAGTCGCCAATTGAAGCAAAGAAATTTGACCACCACCATTAAAGTTACGAAAATGATCCTGTACAGTAGAATCCGAACTCAAGGAACAAAACTTCAAACAATCGCCAGCATCCAACATAATGCCAGCAGCGCCCAGTTCATAAAGGCGCACCATCCATGTGAGCAAGGGCTCACCAACTCGCTGCCGAAATCGCTGCAAAATATCACTAATTTCTTGTTGAGTAAAATCCTCCAAAGAGTCTAAAGCAATACCATTCGGAGCACCGGGAGCCTGCTGCACCTTCCGTCGAAAAACTGGATGCGCCGAGACCGCGGGATGAGCATCACAAGGAGCTCGACCAGTACACGTAGAGGAACAATCAGTAGAAGAAGCATCGACCCCGCTCGAAGGACGAGCGCAATCACGGGGTGCACCATCAGAGGCGCAAGAAGCAGATTTACAAGCACGGCCGTAGCGAGAGGACTCGCGCTTGGCAGACTCCTCACCCGAGGAAGGAGAATCATTCGAGTTCCAGATATTACCATCCCATTCATCAGGATTCCAATCCAGTCCGGCTTTCGCCACGACCAGACGCACCTTCCGCGTCGAAACCCGACCACGCCGATTCTTGTATTTATAACGAGCAATTCGCACAGCCGCTCTCTCGGCAATAGTTTGGTACGTCTCAAGTTTGTCAGCAAGCAACTTATTTTGACACCGCAACAAAGTATGAGCATTCTGAATCTCAACAAAGTTCGCTTCCAAATCCTTATGCAAGTTCTGCAACTTCAACAACCTCTCATGGAGAATCCTGTACGCAGACAGAACAATCCAACCTCTGCGCCCTAAAACGGGAAGCTCATCACCCTTAGATACCGGCGCCTTCTGTAAGCAAGTAATCACATTAGCCGGCTCCGCCAGCTCCAAAAAAGAATTCCAATTCTCACTCAAACCAGTAGAATCAGCCCACTCACGGGCTAAGGCTTCATAAGGCGTTGAATCCCAGCCGGGAATATCAACGGGCAACTTAAAAGTAGATTTCAACTTTCTAGAAAACATTTTTGAAAAGAAAGAAAAAGAGAAAAAGAAAAAGAAGAAAGAGAAAAGAAAACTACACGCAGGTAGATACAAATAATATACAAACAAAACCACGCACGCGCCAAAGGCAAACACAATACAACCACAACGCACACAGGTTTCGTAAACGGTTCGTGACGCCAAATGTTCTGCTTGGGTTTTCGGATCAGATAGAACCCGCTCATCAGAGCCTCACTAACCCAGCCAGAACGTTACCCCCTCCCTAGAACCTATTTACAATCCTACAACCACATATATCTATCACCTAAGGACAGGGGATTCCTACTATGCATACCAAGATCTCACAATCGGCGGCCTCGCGATCCCATACGGATCCAGACCTCTCTGCCCATACGACAGTATCACAAGTGGTGGCCTCGCGGTCCCATACGAACCCAGACCTCTCTGCCCATACGAAAGTATTACAAGTGGCGGCCTTGCGGTCCCATACGAACCCAGACCTCTCTGCCCATACGACAGTATCACAAGTGGCGGCCTCGCGGTCCCATACGAACCCAGACCTCTCTGCCCATACGACAGTATCACAAGTGGCGGCCTCACGGTCCTATACGAACCCAGACCTCTCTGCCCATACGACAGTATCAGCACAGTCGGCGGCCTCGCGATCCCCTACGAATCCAGACCTCTCTGCCCATACGACAGTATCACAAGTGGCGGCCTCGCGGTCCCATACGAACCCAGACCTCTCTGCCCATACGACAGTATCACAAGTGGCGGCCTCGCGGTCCCATACGAACCCAGACCTCTCTACCCAGACGGCAGTCTCAGCACAATTGGCGGCCTCGCGATCCCCTACGAATCCAGACCTCTCTACCTAGACGGCAGTCTCATACGACAGTTCATCCTATGATCACCATAACATACAAAAAGGGAATCAGTCTCACTATTCATCAGATCACACAAGGATTGCCAGTTCGGGCATAGCCTGTTCTCAGGTTTGAGGGGCTCCTCTTTCCCTTATTCAGTTACCACTTACCTGATCAGGGTTAACATCTGTTCATGTAGCCGCAGCTGACTAGAAGAATAGGCTACCCTCTTATACAAGAACACACACAGCATATCTTGGTTCACTACAAACTGGATACTTTATTACTCATTGCACATACAATCACATAACATTACGATATAACACATAACCTGCAAAGAAAAGTGAAAGATTAAGTTGTACACTCTAATAAGAAAGGGTCGACATCACCTTAGTAGTATGTAGCCTGCACTCAGTGGTCATCTAGGCTTCCTTCTCGTCTGTGCCTCGGCTCGCCTGGAATCACCCTTCTCCGAGTCACTGGGACCTCTTCCTTATCGGCTACTCTCTCCTCTCTGGTTATTCTGTTAGGAAAGCATCTGTCTCTCAGTTCTTCTCCGCCTTCAAGATGGCATCTGTCTTCCCTGGAATAAGTAGTAGCTCTACTGCTAACGGCTAGATGCCGCCTACGGACTGAACATGTAACTGCCTCAAACTTTCACTAATATAGAGGTGCATTTCCTCATGGAAAATTCCGGCCCGTAAACTGCCGCCCACCAAATTCTTGTACCTCCCCGTACCAAGGACACGTTCCCAGCCGGCCGGCCTGATGTAGTGTCTTCGGCATGAAGAAAAATACAATCCTTCGATAAGGGCCGGCCTGAACCGGTTCTCTCCAAGCGAATAACACCTCATAACTAAAACATTGCATTTGACCTAGAAGAATCCCAAGCTGCCGGAGCAGAAAGAAAGATGGAGTCTCTCCCGTTTGAGGCCTACCAGGCCGCAATTCAGCACGGCTCCATGAAATACCCTCACTACAGGACAGGTTATCCCTAATACTAACGAATCTATCCCCTAGGCTATATGTGCAAGCCCTGATCTATGGGAAAGAGCACAGAATCATGTCGAAGTGCCTAGTAAATAGGCTCCATTCACTACTCTAGCCCTTAGGCTTGAATGGTAAGAGACTGAAGTCATATTCAATCACTTGTTAACACAAGAAGGCCAGGAAAATCGAGCAGAACAGAGACACCCCATTTCCTTCGCCGCTTGTGCATGCAGGAGGATGCATGCGTAGCTACATTTCCAGGCTCACTGCCAATGCTGAGGTGACATGGTAACATCCGCTGAAGACAGCACACTGTGATGTTGCAGGGCCAGTGCCTATCATGCTAACACAATGACCACACAGACATACTTGCTCAGGTGTGGGTTCGGGGGGCGTTGGTAGTCCTGGGGTTGTTGCGAGGAGTGTTGTGGCCGTCATGGGTATCCGTGCATCATGCTCATTGACTCTATGGCACCTGTGGGTGTTCAGGTGTGGCTCTTGTAACACCAGGAGAAAGCAGGTGTAAAATCTCTGGTGCTAACGCGGCTTATAATTTGTTTCGATTCGTACATTTTGGCTTTCGTTGTGAAAGTTGTGATGTGGTTTTTTCGTGTAAATGAACTGGGCAGTGTATCCAGTCAAGATCCAGCACCTGACCCACTATTCCCAATCAAATTAAATACAATGAGATTTCTTTATTGCTTTTGTGTGTACACTGTAAATGCACCCACTACCATAGTGGAATTCAATACAGGATTTTAGTAATTAGAATAGATCGCAAAGGTGCACCTCATGTGTTTTTGCACGGGAACGCCTACTCTGCATCTCATTATCAGCACTTTAATGCAACTAAAGTTGAGATAAATCTAACACACTATTCAGAAGCTGGTGCAAACTGCAGACATCACCAGTATTTCCGCGATAACTGCCCCAAAATTTAACACCATAGTGGACACCACCAAATAACAGTAATAAGAACGAGAAAGAGTTACACAGCACTTAAGTAACAACCAAACACTTTATTGAAATTTAACAAATTCAACACAAAACAACAAGGCGAAAGACTCCTGTCGGGTCCATCAATGTCGATGACACAGCCTGGAAAATAAAGCACAAAATAGGGACGTTTGTAATGCGCATATCAGAGGAGTGAGACACAGAGAAAGAGAGAAGGAAAAAAAGCCGGAGAGAAAAAGAGAGGGAAGGAAAGAAAGGGAGTGAAAAAGGGAGAAGGGAGAGAGAGAGAGACAGAAGGAAAGGAAGGAAGAAGGTGAGAGAGAGAGTGAAGA
Organism: Triturus cristatus; assembly: GCF_964204655.1. Taxonomy (NCBI): domain Eukaryota; kingdom Metazoa; phylum Chordata; class Amphibia; order Caudata; family Salamandridae; genus Triturus; species Triturus cristatus. Next base: position 84,263,470 of record NC_140588.1, read on the forward strand.
GAGGGAAGTGAGAGAGAGAGAGAGAGAGAGAGAGAGAGAGAGAGAGAGAGAGAGGTACTGCCACCCCTGCGCAACCATGACCAAATAATTACCTGCTGCCGTCGGAGTGTCTACCAGTGGGCACTCCATGTGCCCGTCAAAGCTCTGTGGCCTGGCAGATCTCACATATGTCGCTGAATCCTGAGTCATGAATGGCGGAGACCACATCCGCTTCTCCGCGGCCCGGCAGATCTCACGCTTGTCGCTGAGTCCTGAGTCATCAATGGCTGAGACCACATCAGCTTTTGGGGCCACTTACCCTGTGCAACGCAAGTCAGCGCCACGTGTGGGATGCCGCTGACGGCCATACAACTTAGGGTGTGACTAACCCTGTGCACCTCAAGTTGGCGCCACGTGGTAGTAGGCCCCTGATGGCCATGCAGCTCAGGGTGCGACTAACCCTCTGCACAACACTTCATGGACTCTTTATGATTCAGACCCGCTGAGCGTCCGCCATCCAGTCACCACTGGCAATAAAGGATGTGACGTTGTCGATGCATATATTTGTGCGGTCACATGGCCTGTGACGCATGTGCTGGATGGGTGTGGTGTGTGTGCAAACATGCCCTCAGGGAGTGGCCATGACATGTTGACAACTAGAGCACTGACCTGCACACCAACCGCAAGTACGTCTGCATCAGGTAGCTATGTTGGGGTGTGAAAACGTGTTTTCTCAATGGAGTTTCCATAGGAAGTTTTAGAAAAGGCTACAGGTCAAACTGCTGAACGGAATTACGCCAAATTTGTCAGGGAGCAAGGTCTTGGTCCAGAAAGCGGGCATTCTTGCATTGAGTGAAAATATAAAAGAAAGGTCTCGGGGGCAATTTAATATACCAGAGCTCTGTTTCTGCAAGATAACTCTTTCACGCTGCCTCTGCCCAACATCACCACTTCGCAGCTATGCCGTTAGAAGCCAGTCCGTCATCTCGTAGCTCTCTACCTTTGCGAGCTAGTATGCTACTGTGACTGAACTTCTGCGAACTACTATGGTGCTGTTCCTTTGGAAGCGGACGGCTTGTAGTACTGCGTCTGTGAGTCGATCGGACGGGCTGCAGTTGTCCCTCTGCGAGCCTGGGCGCGAACTGTTCATAAGTCACACTACATAAGCATTAAGAAGCCATTTTGTGATTCAGTCCGTCAGCTGGCATCTGTCCGAGGCATTTCTGAAAACATACCAGAGTTCTTTCTGTGAGAGATACCCCTTTCATGCTGCCTCTCCCCACATCAGCAGGTATTGCACCCTCTTCCCACATTACCAACATAACCCTAACAACCTTCCTGGAGCCAGAATTGTCCCTGTGCGGTTGGACAAACAAGAATCCTAGTAATGTAAACAAAACAACAACCAATTAAACTGAAGGGAGTCTGGTGTTGTGGTCGCTGCCACGAAGTTGGGGTGACTGTCATTCAGGACTCAGGACACAGTTCCAATTGTGGGATCGACTTGTATTGAGCAGGGTTAGCGCACCACGTGTTGCGCCTTGTGTTGTACAGGGTTAGTTGCACCACGTGCCGCCGGCCTTGAATATGGAAATATGCCTGACTGATCAAAGGGAGTAGGTTGCTGTGGTCGCTGCCACCGACTTGGGGTCAGTGCCATTCAGGACTCAGGACACAGTTCCACATGTGGGATTGTTCGGCTTGTGTTGAACAGGGTTAGTGGCACCACGTGTCACCGGCCTTGCATATGGAAATACGCCTAACTGATCAAAGGGAGTATGCTGCCACAGACTTGGGGTCACTGCCATTCAGGTCTCAGGACACAGTTACACATGTGGGATTGGCTTGTGTTGAACAGGGTTAGTGGCACCACGTGTCGCGCCTTGTGTTGAACAGGGTTAGTGGCACCACGTGTCGCGCCTTGTGTTGTACAGGGTTAGTGGCACCACGTGTTGCTAGCCTTGCATATGGAAATATGCCTAACTAATCAGAGGGAGTCTGGTGCTGTGGTCACTGCCATGGACTTGGGGTCACTGCCATTCAGGACTCAGGACACAGTTACACATGTGGGATTGTTTGGCTTGAGTTGAACAGGGTTAGTGGCACCACGTTTTGCCGGCTTGTGTTGAACAGTGTTACTGGCACCATGTGTTGCGGTTTGCATTGAATTATGCCTGAATAAGTCCACGTGGTGATGACTTGTGGTGCAGTGAGTTAGTGGCACCTGAAGCACTAAGCCTGTGCGCACCCTGCGATGATGCGTGGTCCGGGCGGGCCTCACTGGTAGCAATGTCTTTGCATGCTTTGAAAGAATCTTCATAGCAGTCAAAATCTCCAAGTAATTCTATTTCAGTCCTCCAAGGTTTGAAGAGTTGGAGAAGAGCTAAATAGAAAAACTCTCTCTTATCTGGAGTATCACAACTTAATTTCCTGTGATTAATCAAATTTCCTTTGGCATTCTTTAAGAAACCTCCATCAGATCCAATTACAGCATATTTCCCTTTATTTATTTTCTTTGTAACATTTTTTCTAAAACTATAATGTTGCAGTATTTCATATAGACATATGTTTTCCAGGTATGGACTTCAATTTGGATAGTATGCAAGCAACAGGAATTGAGTTATCTGCAACATATTGTATGTCCACATTTGCATTCCACATCTTCAAAATTACTGGATTGTGATAATTAATGTACTTTGATTCTTCTGTTCTTTTTATATTATAATTCTTTTTGGGTGATTTTCGAGTGATAGTATGCCTCACTGTTGACATAAAACTGTTCACTCTTCCTTGTGATGACTTATGGTGCAGTGACTTAGTAGTACCTTTGGCGCTCACCGTGTTCGTACCCTGCGATGATGCGTTGTCCGGGAGGGCCGCATTCGGAGCATTGTCTTTTGTCTATTGAATTCTGCCTCAGTAAGGCGATGTGTCGATGTCTTGTGGTGCACTGAGTTAGTAGTACCTTTGGTGCTCAGTGTGTACGTACCCTGCGATGATGCATTGTCCAGGAGGGCCACATTCGGACCAATGTCTTTTGTCTATTGAATTCTGCCCTGGTAAGGCCACGTGGTGATGACTTTTGGTGCACTCAGTTAGTGGCATCTAAAGTACTCAGCGTGGGCGCACCCTGTGATGATGCGTGGTCTGAGAGGGCCGCACTGGGAGCAATGTATCTTGCGTACAGCACTGCATCATCTGCAATCGCTACTCCATCTGAATTGGGAGGCCTGCTGTCCGCAGTGTAGATCAAAGACAGTAATCTGTACAGACATAAGTCTGCGGTGCTGTGCCGCTGGGTTCGCAGGGGGCCTGTGTCGAGGAGAGCCGCGGTCATGGCGGCAGCCTCGTGACAGGGTGAGACCCGCCACTCTGGCACAGTCGTTGGTCTTCACAGTTCACAAGTGAACCATGCCCAGAGCCCCGGCCTATTTATTCACACTCCTACGCTGAAGTGGCGTACATTGGACCAGCCCACTCCGGTTACACTTATGCTTGTAGGGGAGGACGATACAGCTACATGACAGAGATCGTCCCTAGTGTTTGACGTAACATGGTTGGGTCCACTGTCCACATCATTACAAGCACCAGTAGTATTTGTGCACATGGAGAGGTATGTGTTCTGCATACTGAGATGTGTCCAGCACATCACTGCTACACTTTGCATTGTGTGCATTGTTATTCATGGGTGAATTGCTTCCTTCACATATAGTTTGTTCACACCTGTCCCAATATTCAGCTATTGTGTGGCTGAGGGGCCATGCCATTTTCAGAAAGTTTGCTGTCTTGTTCTGCGCTTCCTCGGTGGTAGAGAGGGGGGGTCCTGGGGGTGGTGGTGGGTGTTGTGGCATTCTTGGGTGTAGGAGCTGCTTCATCAGTAGGTCTATGACATGTGTTGGTCTTCAGATGTGGCTCTGGGCTGGGCTCCCTTTCATACTGTCTGTAGTTGTTTAATATTTAAAAAACAAGAAGACCTTAAATAATAAATAAAAAAAATACAAAAACAATTTTTAGGGTATTAAAGTTAAAAAATATCACATTGTTTTTCAAAATTACTGAGAAAAACATAGGTTTTATGAACATTATAATTAGAAATTAGCATTTAAAAAACCTTTGAAATTCACTGAAAAAACCATAGGTTTCAGGGATGTTATAGTTAGAAATTAGCATTTAAAAAACGTTAGAAATTCACAGAAAAACCCATAGGTTTCAGGCACGTTATAGTTAGAAATTAGCATTTAAAAAACCTAGAAATTCACTGAAAAAACCATAGGTTTCAGGGATGTTATAGTTAATTGGAAATTCACCCGTTATAGTTAGTTGAGCTAACTATAACTTGCGCGCCCGCAATGCACTGGTGATGACATCACATATTACATCACTCATGACATGGTCAGTGACATCACTCATGACATCACTGATGACATCTCAAATGACATCACTGATGACATCATCCACGTGATAGTCTGACACACCTCCTCACACTCTAATATAACCTTTAAAACACGTACTCTAAAATACAGACAACCATTTTTGAAACCATAGACACACCAATAGCAGATACTAGAAACCCATCCACTGATTCCTATCTGTATATTGTGAGCTAGACATTCACTCATACAGTCACTCATACATGCTGTCACTCATCATTACATCAGTATAATATCCACTCATACACCTACACATACATTCACACAGTGCTACTGACCCATAGAGTTACTCACATATCTACTCAGTCATGCCAAAAATCAATCACACACCCATGTACTCACTTATGCAAATATATACACTCCACCTGACTTATTTATACACACACCACCTCCCTTATTTATATAGATGCAAACACATACTTACTCTCTTATACAATCACTAATACAACTACACATTCATGTATGTAGACACTTTTGTAATCACTTTCTCTCACGTAAAGTCAATTATGCACCCCAACGCTCACATATGCTGTCTAAAAACATATATAGTTACTCACATATATACAACTGAGACATCAATTCACTAATCAACACACCTGTACACACAGTCAGCTACTCATACAAGCCATCCGAGATGCACTTTCGAATCTGTACAATCAGTGAATCAGCCATTCAGACATGTATGCACAGAGTCGGACACCCCCCCACCCACCCACATAGACACTCAGACACCCATACAGATACTCATACAATCAGTCAATAACCCATATAGACACTGATGTAGCTACTCACCAACCCATGCACCTGATTACACACCAACTGACAGACAAATATAGACATTCACACAGTTTAGTCACTAACCCATGCATTCAGTAACATACGTTTAATCAGTGACTTATACCGTCAGTCATGCATCTACTAAATAATCCATTCAGGCACTTCTACATCCACTCATTCTTCAATAGACCTTGGCATAGATATATATGAAAAATATTTAAACTTTATAGAAACACACATTCACTGGATGATGTCATCAGTGATGTCATGAGTGATGTCATTTGAGATGTCATGAGTGATGTCATGAGTGATGTTTTTTTCAGTGAAAAAAAGAAATAAAAATTAAATAAATATATATATATATATATATATATATATATATATATATATATATATATATATATATATATATATATATATATATATATTATCTACTGGCGGTCGCCAGTAGATAGTTATATTTAGGACCTATTTTCCATAGGAAATCCGCAACATTCTATTGGGAATTTCTTTGGCGTCGATTTGTGGAAATGTGGATTTTCCTGATCAGTTATGTCCCCTATCTTGGACCCCAACGGTTCTATATGCATGTTACAAGTACATGTATGTTCCCTCCAGTTCCAGTTTCTAAGACGCAAACATATGTGTGTCTACCGTCAACATGTTCTCTGTCAGATCCGCCATCAATGGGCTGGATATTCCATTCCTAAGTATAAAAGGCCACCGACTTTATATGGCTAAGTTACTTCATCTTTACAGTTCAGGCGAGTAGGCCCGATTCTGTCCTCAAAGCCTTTCCCTGCTCTCTGTCTCTGACAGCTTCAGCTTGAGCTCGCATCTGTATCCATGAACTTTGTCCTACTCCCTGTGCAGCTAACGGTGCCTGCCTCGGCTAGTTTTCGCCTGTCTGCCAAGAAGTTGTATTTCACCTTCGAATTATCTATTTTGCTCTTCAGCCGATGCATTCCTGTCCAGTGATTTAGGTAAACATTTCCTTTAGCTCACAAGCAAAGGACTCAGCCTTTCCGTCCTCCTGCAAGTGATTCATAGCCCTGTTGCCATGGAAAGTTTTCTGCCCCTCGCATCTCATATAGACACTTAGACGCTTGTACACGCACACAGTCAGTATAGAATAGATTCTGTCCGAGAGTCTCTTCCTTGTGGATAACATAGTTCTTTAAACATAGGATGTTAGATATGATTTGGGATTAGGATGACTTGACCCCAGACTTCTCGTCTCCACATGTAGAGCTAAATGTCAAGTCCCCTTCACCCCCTAGTTGCACGTCAATTACACGTCATGCTGCCGCGCGCGCATCTATGCCAAGTATTATCTTATAGATCCACCTATGTCTGATAATTCTAACCAATCATGTTTCTTTTATTCCTTATTACGCCTAGTTTCGATTATGTCACTGTCACGTCATTTTTCTTATCAAATGTTACGCCTTCTACATTCGTTTCATTGTAATGTACTTATTATAAAAATACATGTCTGTTAATAAATTATTGTACTTCACTTCCTGAACCTTCGTGGTGACGGAACCTGAGGGCCGCGACTCGAGTCGGCCATTTTGAATGGAATAAAGCCCATTAGAAACCTCTTATACCACGGATTCTGCCTCTCGTTATTTTGAGCTATTTTACTTTAATTTAAGATTCCGCATGAAATTCAGTCCGGTAATATTTATTTTATTTACCACATAATGGCGCCCGAACAGGGACACTTTCTCATCTCACGCGCCGGCGGTGCGTTGCAGGCCCGGTCTCCTGCCACAGCTGGACGGACCATAAACGCGTACCAGCAGGATTTCCTGTAAGCTCCCTCCGGTCAAGCGGGGGCGACTGAGGCTGCGATCAACCCAGACGAGGCGGTGAGAAGTGCGAAGTATCCCGACCAGAGCCTAGCTGAGAGAGCAAGATCCGAGGTATACAGAGGCCCACCAGGTTTTCCGAAATTCCGACGTCCAGAGGGTCCGATGTCCGCAGTTATCGAGTCCTGTCCATTCTCTGAGGCCTTCCGTTTCAAGGAGCTACTCGGTGAGTACCATCGCCGGGGAGGCGTGTTGACGCGCACATAGTTTGTGCCGGTCAAGACGGATTTGGGTACACAAATCCGGTCTGCACTGTTTAGCAGTGTATATGTACTGTTTAGCAGTATATCAAGTATTCCGAAGTATTCAGTTATTGTCAAGAATTCAGCGTGGTGATTAGTCAGGCAGACTGTCATCATTGTCGATCATTGTTATAATGTTTAATGTTTAATGTTTAAAGTATTCAGAAAATGTCTTGCATATTGTGGTATGAATGACTGTTCATTGTTCACTGTTCATTATTGTGTTTCTCGTATTAAGCAAGTTCAAGAGTAAGTATCAGGTCAGTTGTCAATATGCCGCTCTTCTCGAAGTTAAGACAGATTACTACCAGAAAAGGGGTGCTTGAAGAAGCAGTTCCTATTCCTCCTAGAGACACTCCAGGACATTTCATGTACCATAAACATGGCTTAGATGCCATATTGTTTCTTGATCTATGGGTAGATTATACCAAAGGATTACCGGAAAGTCAAAGGTGGCCCATAGCGGGAACCTGGGATGCAGAGTGCATCATGAAAGTGGAGGAAGAGTTATGGAAAAGAAAGGTCAGACAGTCACAGAAAGACGCTGTTGAGTTATGGCGTAAAGAATCTCATAGACGAACAGAAAAAGCACGTAGACAAGAAGAGAGGAGTAAAGAAAGTTCAAATAAAGTTCAAGAAAATCTATTAATTGAGGAAGGTATCCGAGTGAAATCAGAACAAGTAAATAGACAAAGAAATGCTCTTATGAATGGTATGTATCCCCTTCTAGCCGAAGGACTACCTAAGGCTGTTACGGAGGTGCCAAAAGACTTGCCACCCCCATTATTTCCAATTAAGGTACATCCAAAGGGGCATCCCAGAACCGCAGAAGATGTTTTTCTTTCCTCATATCTAGACGATGCAGCCCCCGAGTATGCTAACGCCACACCACATAGAACGTCTGGCGGAGGGGTTCAACGTCAGGATCAGGTATCTGTCCCCGTGCAACAGCAAGTCCCGACGCAAGCTTCGGCAAGCACATCTGTTTCCGCATCTGTCTCCGCAGTCGACTCTACAGGGGTATCGACGCCCATAGTTGCTGTATCACGTTCGACGAACCCTTTCACACCCGACGCCCCAGATGGGGCCACGGGAGGTGCTAGCAGTATTTTTACACCACCTAGAATAAATAAACTTGTTTTTCAAGAGTCAGCACATTCACGTACACCTAAGTTCGTAAATGAACGTACGCTTAAGGAACTTCTTGTAAATTGTAGATATGACCCGGTGGTTGGTAAAGAGGACGAAATGGTCCTGGCATCATTACGTATCAGACGAGCCGCAGAGTATTTAGCAAGGTTACCAGGGATGGCTACGCATCTAGATAACATATATCATTTTGTTCAAACAGGACGAGATCCAGGATGTATTAACAGAGCTATGGAATTCCAGAAAGTAGAGATACAAGGGGAACTGTTACGTTTCCTCATAAACTGTGTGATCAGAAATCAAGATCGTCCGGGGGTAGACCGGAATGCAATGCTTATTCTTACAAGATGGAGTCAGAATATATCAGAAGGGAGACACGATAAGCAAAATTGTATAATAGCCATGTGCCGAAAAATACGTAAAGAAATAGAGCGTATTCATGAAGAGAGATTGGGAACAGACGAGTTTGAGCAAGATGAAGTGTCCGAATCAGGGGACTCTGCAAGACAGTCAGAGACCATAGCCTATGTAGGCAGAGGAAGATCTTGTGAAAATACTAGATGTTTTTCTGATCCAATACACTCTGTATGTCCAAATAATAGCAGAACGTATCCGACGCCTGTAATAAATCTGAAATCTCCTGAACATTCGTTTCAAGCCGCAGATAAAATACTACGAGAACGAAGGGGTTATCACCTCCTCGATTCCATGGATGAGCAAGAATTAGCCAGATCAGCCGTTCACTGGATTGTTAGTCCTGAAAAATACGGTGATGAGACCGTAGCACACACGTTTCTCAACCTCAGTACAGATGAACAACGTTTAGCTGGAATCTATATGATTCAGCAACTCCTCATATTATATAAGAGCCAACATGCTGACCCTGGTCCTTTACCTGATATATTAACGGAACTACTCACAAACAGATGGAGAGGTTCTAGTAATAAGCTAATTAAAGAGATATTAGTGTCACGTAAGCAGTACGTCTTTTTTGTAAATCCAGATTCTCTCTCCCTGCCCCCCAGAGAAAGAGCACCGTACTACATGGATAGACAAAATCCTTTACGGGAAGTGCACCCAATAAAAGGCGAAGACAATGAGTTTCACCGTGTATTCGTTTACACACCCATATCGAAAATGGAATTATTAGAAATGAAGAAAGTAGTACCTAGTCATGACAAAGACCCAGCGGGTTTCCACCGAGAAATTAAAGACATGTTACTGATGGGAGAGTACACCTTTCCTGATATTATGACGATTTTAAAAGTGCTTTTACCTGCTGGCATATATGAAAAACTGAAAGAAAAAGAGTGGGAAGTGGGAGACCAAAAGATAGACTGGACAGCATTAGCAGAGGAAGAAAGGGGCCGAGCCGCAGGTTCAGGGCTCGGAGATAAAGTTAAACTATTACCAGGTTTACTAGTACAGGTACTGCCACGTTTATTAACTACAAAAAAGGAAGATTGGGGTGCAATCACAGCCTGTAAACAAAAGCAAGATGAAGACACAAGCGATTATTATGCTCGATTTGAAAAATGTTTTGGTATAAATAGTGGTATAAAAGCAAGTAGTGACTCATATCCACATTTATTTGTGACAAAATTAGTGGAAAATGCATTGCCTCCAGTGAAGAATAGAATATTGAAATTCGAGAGTACCTGGCAAAGTAACACTCCGTCGCAAATGCTACAAATGTTACAGTATCATCACAATAGAATTAGGGATGAACAAGAACACGAGCATAGACGCATGAAGGATACAAAAATGAAAATGCTAGTTTCTCAGACAGTACCAGCAGATGGTCACAAAAAGGGTGTGACACATTCTGGTGATTCTGCAGTTCCTGTAAAAGGAACCTGCAATTACTGTAAACAACTAGGCCATTATGTACATGATTGTCAAGTCCTGAAACGAAATATAGCTATAGGTATTGCAAAAGAGAGACCACGATTAGTTAGACAAGATCAGGATGAAAAAGGAGCTATGCAGCATGGACAGTCCGTGCCAGTTCAGCAACAGTCTATGCCAGCCTCACAGCAACCCATACAGTTTGTGCCAGCTGCACCACCGTTGCCTGCTACTGCCACACAAACCACAACACAACAAATGTATCAGACTGCACAGTATGAATACCCTGAGTATCAGCGTTACACATGAACCAGCCTAGAGAGGGAAGTTGACTTACCGCTTATCGAGATTCCGGTAGATCAAGAAGGACCTTATGTACATAGTGAATTATTAGGTCAAGATAGAAAATTCTTACTCGATACAGGGGCAAGTCGAACAACCATAAAACGTAGTGAAGTTCCAGGGGCACCCCTCTCAGGCTCTCAAAATGTTTCCCTTGGTTTTTCAGGAAAACCTATTGTTAATGAAGTATCACAGCCTCTACCACTTACGATAGGACCTTTGACACGAATTACAGATTTATTGCTTACTAAATCATGCCCAGAAAATTTGTTAGGAATTAAAACTCTGAAAGCACTAGGAGCCATAATATGTTGTTCTCCGGAAGGAGTAAGGTTGTTTTTGCGTGATTTTAAAGGTCACTATGTGTCTAGAGACATGGATCCCCGACTACAGATTTTACCAGCACATCTATGGGCACAAGGCCCTACGGATGTTGGCTGCATGAACATTACACCCTATCGAGTTACATTGAAAGCAGGAGTGGTACTACCACGAATGCGACAATACAAGTTACCGCATGATGCTGTAGTGGCTTTGTTGAAAATCATTGATGAACTAATTGCCCAGGGAGTAGTTGTAGAAACAGACTCCAATGTATGTAATTCACCGATAATTCCGATTCTTAAACGAACTGATCCTACTGCTCCGCCAGTATACCGATTGGTTATTGATTTGCGTGAACTAAACACGTGTATTGTACCACAATTCCCTGTGGTCCCTGATATATCATCATTGTTGACAGCAATTGATTCCGAAGCAACATTCTTTACTGTAATCGATCTCAAGAATGCCTTTTTCAGCGTCCCAATAGATCCGGAAAGCCAATACTTGTTCGGATTCAGTTTAAATGGGCGCAGCTTTAAATTCTCACGCGCTCCCCAAGGATTTACAGAAAGCCCCAGCATCTACAGCCAAGCACTGAAACGAGAACTTGACAGTATACACATGCCAGTCAATACTGCACTGCTTCAATATGTCGATGATCTGCTGATCACCGCGAGAAGCGAGCCAGAATGTGAAAAAGCTTCTCTGACAGTTTTACATTTCCTAGCCGACAAGGGGCACAAGGTGTCCCCTTCTAAGCTGCAATTCTGTGTTCAGCGAGTTATTTATCTTGGTCACTCGCTGTCCAAGGAGGGAAGGCAGCTTACACCAGATCGTATCCAGTTAATTGCTAACATGTCAATACCCCAGACACAGAAGGAGGTGCGGGCTTTCATAGGCCTCACTTCATATTGTAGGCAGTGGATCCCTCAGTACGCATTTCTAGCAAAACCACTCATTCAGTTAACCACACAGGAGGCAGCCACATCGACTGTTCTCCCTTGGACTCAGGAACATACACAAGCTTTTGAAAGCCTAAAGGAAGCTTTATGTCAAGCACCTGTTTTAGCAACACCATGTTATAGCAAACCTTTTACACTCTTTGTTACAGAACGCGAAGGTACTGCCTTGTCAGTACTCACTCAGGATCAAGCAGGATCACGCAAGCCATGTGCTTATTTTTCCAGTACATTAGATCCCGTAGCTCAGGCTTTGCCTGCATGCCTGAAATCAGTGGCAGCGACAGCTTTAGCAATCAGACAAAGCGATGCCATAGTATTGGGACACCCATTGACAGTTCAAGTACCACATGCAGTAGAGGTTCTTGTGAACCGAACACAAACACAACACTTGACCATAGCAAGACTTACCGGTTATGAACTGACATTGTTTCAACCACACATAGAGATCCGACGGTGTAATACATTGAATCCTGCTACACTATTACCTGTAATTGGAACAGACCCACTAGCTCATGATTGTGTTGAAATCATTGAAATAAAGACGAAACCTAGACAAGACTTGACAGACGTTCCATTGTTAGATCCAGACCTGACGTTGTATGTAGACGGATCATGCATGAGAGCAAGTACAGGAGATTTAGTGGCCGCGTATGCAGTCACAACAGACACTGAAGTTATTGAGACACATTGTATAGATATTCTGTCAGCCCAAGCAGCAGAACTTATTGCTCTAACGCAAGCCTGTATTCAAGCCACAAATAAGAAAGTTAATGTATACACTGACTCACGTTATGCATTCGGAGTTGTACACGACTTCGGTGTGCTGTGGCGAGAGAGAGGTTATTTAACGTCCCATGGTGCCCACATTCAGCACGGACCCCTCATTCATGCCTTGTTAGACGCACTACATCTACCCACTGCTATATCGATTATGAAATGTAAAGCACACACGAAGGTTACTGATACCATTTCTCAAGGCAATGATTTAGCTGACAGAACAGCTAAACAGACTGCTCAGAATCGCACATTAGACATGACAAAGCCAATAGTTCAGACACCAACACAGTGTATGACAATTAAGGATCCCACACTTGACGTAATTGACATACAGACACATGCCACAGCAGAAGAAATAAAGAAATGGACTGAACTAGGAGGGATCCAGACAGATCAAGGATGGATGACGAAGGAGAAATCTGTATGGTTTCTCCCCGATTCCATGGTTCAAGCCATTATAGCTACAGTTCACAGTCCAGCACATTTAGGAGAGAAGGCTATGCTAGACAGCATTCAGCACATTTGGTTCAACAAACATTTACGAGCAGCAGCTAAACAAAAAGTTCGTACCTGTATGATATGTTGTCAGTTTAATCCAGGAAAGAGTGTTCCCGTAGAGCAGGGTGGATTTCAGCCTCCTGACCATCCTTTTGAAGTCCTCCAGATGGATTATATTCAGATGGAACGTTGTCGAGGATTCAAATATGTCCTCGTAGTTGTCTGCGCTCTCTCCCGTTGGACAGAGGCGTATCCCGTATCAGATTACACTGCCTCGACTACTGCCAAGCAGCTAGTTCGAGAATTCTTCCCACGGTACGGTTTACCACGTGTTGTATATTCAGATAACGGTCAGCCTTTTTCATCCGAATTAATGAAACATGTCTCACTCCTGTTGGGATATCAGTGGAAATTCCACTGTGTCCGACACCCCGAAGCAGCAGGTCTCGTAGAAAGACATAACCAGACACTGAAAATCAGACTGTCCAAAATATGTAGAGAGAAAGGTGTCGACTGGATAGTAGCATTACCAGTTGCACTCTTTTACATGAGAATGGTAGCACACTCTAGAACAGGGCTATCCCCGTATGAGGTGATCTTTGGTAGACCGCCGAATATGTGGGGGACGCCTATACCACGTAAAATAACTGATGTTGACTGTAATATGCTGACAGATTACCTGGCTTCCTTGATGTCTGCACTACAATCTTCTCGTTCACAGGTAGCTGCAGCCTTTCCCGACAACACTGAGGCGAAACCCCATGACGTTGTTCCGGGTAATCTTGTCTTTGTGAGAAATTTCGACAGGAAGAGTCAATTGGAGCCCAGGTGGAAAGCACCCAAGTTGGTCCTGTTGACCACAAGAACAGCCGTGAAGATCGAGGGACGAAAAGGGTGGATTCATTCCAGTCACGTAAAAAAATTTCATGGACTTCCTCCTGACACAGACAGTACTGCCCGTGTGTCTTCCCCCATAGACTCAAAGCTACCTTTGGCTGAGGCCAGTAGCACCGAACTCTATAAACAGAAACTCAGGTCCAGATCTAAACTGTCGGACGATTTGATTGTTTAAGTCCTCTCCAAGGTGAAGCGGTTGAATCTGTCCCGACATGTACCCCTTAGGTCTGAATCATGTAGAGTCCAGAATCATAATGAAACGACATGCTTATTGTAAATTACTGCGTAACCACTGTATTGTGACATTATTAATTTTGTTTTTATTGAGTTTTTTAATAGTTACTGCAAGTATATTGTTGCATATGTATTATCCTGTTTCTAAACGTGTTTTCAATATAACTGATGAACATTCTTTTAGTGACCTACCGCCACATGAATTATCCTATAGACTTGCGCTGCGCAATAACACATTTATTAGTATGTTACATCATTCCCATCAGACTAGTAATGCGACCAATTGTTGGGTGTGTGGCCGACTCCCTCCCTATCAGAATAACAAAGGAGTTCTGCCTTTCTTTCCACATCCGTTCACACACAATGGCTCCTGTGGAGCATGGTTTAGTTTATTAAATTCCATAGACCCAGACACAGCAGTTTATCAACAACATTGGATATGGGGAAATCTGAATCTAGTTTTATTCAAAGTCTGTCACCCTAATAAGGAGGGTCACCTCAGTAGAACAGGAACTGATCTAGAAAATGAAGTGTATAAATTAGGTAATTTTACACCTAATCTTATGATTTTGAATGTCAAATCCGAAGTTGAACTAATTCTGCCCACTATGTCAGTATTTCCAGTTAAGGGTGAATTATGTGTTAGAAAAGTTGGTTCCAAACACATGGGCCATAGCCAATGCGTTACTACAGTAGAATATAGTGATCAAGGTAAATCTTCATTTAGAGCTTCTCGCCATTCCTACTTCATATGTGGTCAGACTGCATATATGCGTCTGCCTCTAGATTGGGATGGTACCTGTTACATAGCATTCCTTTTGCCACCTGTTTTCCTAGCTCCCCCTGATTATTATCGAAATATTCATTTAGTACACAATAGAGAGCAAAGAGATCTCCCAGTTGTCGATTATACTGAGACATCATGGGACAAGTATGTAGATTTCAATAAAGGTATCTTTCCCTATATAGGTACTATATCAAATAGTAAGCTGATACGCAGACTCACCAAGACTCTTGAAGCTGTAGTAAACGAGACTATAGCCGCCCTAGGCAATCTGACAGAGGAACAATCAGTGATGAGAATTGTTGTTCTCCAGAATCGTCTTGTCCTTGACGTCATCCTGGCCGATAGGGGCGGAGCTTGCAGGGTCATCGGATCCAGCTGCTGCATATTCATACCAGAAAATTCGCCATCTGTATATAAAGCTATAACACGCCTTCATAAGATTGTAAGCCAGATACACGAGAATCCAGGCACTTGGACGTGGTCCGGGTGGTTTTGGAGTGTGATATCAGCCTGGGGATGGAGAGTTCTATCCTTCCTAGGTATTGGCCTTCTTATGCTCTTCAGTTGTTGTCTATGCCTACAATGTGGACCAGCGATTTGTGGTCTGTGTGCCACATCGTGTATCCCACATCAAGGTTTTCGCTCAAGATCCCGGAAGAAGAAAGAAGAAGAAATGATGCTCCATGAGCAAATCAATGGAATGATGAAGATTGATGTCTCGTGAAGGGCAAGAAGGGGACAAGGAGGGAATGTGGAAATGTGGATTTTCCTGATCAGTTATGTCCCCTATCTTGGACCCCAACGGTTCTATATGCATGTTACAAGTACATGTATGTTCCCTCCAGTTCCAGTTTCTAAGACGCAAACATATGTGTGTCTACCGTCAACATGTTCTCTGTCAGATCCGCCATCAATGGGCTGGATATTCCATTCCTAAGTATAAAAGGCCACCGACTTTATATGGCTAAGTTACTTCATCTTTACAGTTCAGGCGAGTAGGCCCGATTCTGTCCTCAAAGCCTTTCCCTGCTCTCTGTCTCTGACAGCTTCAGCTTGAGCTCGCATCTGTATCCATGAACTTTGTCCTACTCCCTGTGCAGCTAACGGTGCCTGCCTCGGCTAGTTTTCGCCTGTCTGCCAAGAAGTTGTATTTCACCTTCGAATTATCTATTTTGCTCTTCAGCCGATGCATTCCTGTCCAGTGATTTAGGTAAACATTTCCTTTAGCTCACAAGCAAAGGACTCAGCCTTTCCGTCCTCCTGCAAGTGATTCATAGCCCTGTTGCCATGGAAAGTTTTCTGCCCCTCGCATCTCATATAGACACTTAGACGCTTGTACACGCACACAGTCAGTATAGAATAGATTCTGTCCGAGAGTCTCTTCCTTGTGGATAACATAGTTCTTTAAACATAGGATGTTAGATATGATTTGGGATTAGGATGACTTGACCCCAGACTTCTCGTCTCCACATGTAGAGCTAAATGTCAAGTCCCCTTCACCCCCTAGTTGCACGTCAATTACACGTCATGCTGCCGCGCGCGCATCTATGCCAAGTATTATCTTATAGATCCACCTATGTCTGATAATTCTAACCAATCATGTTTCTTTTATTCCTTATTACGCCTAGTTTCGATTATGTCACTGTCACGTCATTTTTCTTATCAAATGTTACGCCTTCTACATTCGTTTCATTGTAATGTACTTATTATAAAAATACATGTCTGTTAATAAATTATTGTACTTCACTTCCTGAACCTTCGTGGTGACGGAACCTGAGGGCCGCGACTCGAGTCGGCCATTTTGAATGGAATAAAGCCCATTAGAAACCTCTTATACCACGGATTCTGCCTCTCGTTATTTTGAGCTATTTTACTTTAATTTAAGATTCCGCATGAAATTCAGTCCGGTAATATTTATTTTATTTACCACAGATTGACGAATCTTCGCGAAATTCTACAAACTTTTGGCCAGCTCCGCTCGGCTCCTACCCTGGAAGTTTTGTGATGATTCGTCAAGCGGGGGCCAAGAAAAAAGGGGGGTCCCAAAACGCGTTTTCCCCATGCAATTTCCCGTAGGATCTGTTGTCGCAGCTACAGCCCGAACCGCTGAACGGAATGACACCAAATTTGGCAAAGAGGTAGTCCTCAGTTCGGACTCGTGCCTTTTGCATATTTGGTGTGAATCTGTTCAGTAGTTCCTGAAAAAATAAGGGTAAAAAAGTTAGTGATATCTATGGCCGCGGACCCTACCCGCACCGTACGCGAACCCTCCCCGAACCGAGCGCGCAACCTCCCGATCGCGGGCTGAATGCTAATTGGCTGTCGAGCGTCTCTCTACATTCAAAACCAGGAACTGTTGGCGGCCATTTTCTGCCTCGGTAGAAGTGAGGCTGAAGAAGCAAGGGGAATAAGTGCGTAAAACATATAAAGGGGGCAAAGTGGAAATACTCTGACCCTCTAGAGGTGCTTAGGGGGTCCCAGAAGGACCCCCTGGGGCCCCCCTTTTTAAAAACAAAAAAGCGGCGAAATGCGCGCATGGTGCGCGCATCCTATCGTGTTGGATGCACGGATTCTCGCGCAGTGGGTTCGCGGATCCAAGGAAAAAAATAATGAAATTGTTGGGAGATAAAGATTAAGCTTAAGTGTTTTGTTCTTGAGTGGCTCTAAAAAGAGCCGTCGTGTTCATTGAGAGTTTTGGTACTTATAAGTAAGTACCTATACAGAGTCTGAAGTTGTTGAGGAAGACTCTGTTTCCTTCATCAGTAAAGTGTACTCCATCTCTCCTATACATCTCTTGCATAAGAAAGCGCAGATTGTTATTGTAAATGGACCCCATTCTGTAGTCTCGGAGAAAAGCAGAAACAGATTTATTCACATGTTTCCTAGCTTTCTCAATCTGTGGAAAAAAATGATCGGACCAGTTCCATTTCTGCCTTTGGCATATGTTAGAATACACAAAGGCAGTTTTAGGGAAAAGTGAAATCAGGTGTGCAAAGGTGTCCTTC
This sequence comes from Triturus cristatus, assembly GCF_964204655.1. Classification (NCBI taxonomy): domain Eukaryota; kingdom Metazoa; phylum Chordata; class Amphibia; order Caudata; family Salamandridae; genus Triturus; species Triturus cristatus. The sequence goes on from NC_140588.1 coordinate 84,281,595, forward strand.
ATAAGCATTTCCAGACCTACCCCAGTCAAAGTGCCTAGGTCATTGCCACCACAGTGCACTATTATGAGGTCAGGGTGTTGGATTTGCATGAAGGATTTCACCAATGGCATCAATTGGGGCCACTTTAACCCTCTCTGTCCAATCCATTTAATGTCTACATTTGGCAAACTTAGGTCTTTGTGAATGCCTTTGTTTTCTGCATACCTTTGGCTCCAGAAAATGTAGCTGTGTCCCACAATCCACACTGTAAGCATCTTGTAAGGAGGTCTGGATGCACTCAGATGGTTTCTGTAAATGAAATGGCAGTTTGGAAAGTAAGATGTTTCTAAAATGGTGGCTAAGATGCAATTTTGAAAAAAGACAAGAAATCATTGGTTGTTTGACAACCTTCTACACTGAAAGGTAGGGTGCATATTTCTGTTTTTTAAACGCTTGATTCTTATTGGTTAACAAAAACAGATTGTAAGGAGCATTATATATGATAAGCTGATATGTTGAGAAGTCAAGCAGACTTGCTGTTTAAATTAGCAACATTGTGTGTGCTGAACTTGTGACCTGTGTGCTCAGTACAGTGTTCCATGACCTGTTTCTATGGTAACGGGCAGAAGACAGATTGGGGGAAGGGTTGAAGTTTATGTCATTTGGAAAGGGTTGAAATGTTTAACCAATAGAAATGTGTGTTTGCTTTTGAATTTATGTGGGAAGGAATATGATTTGATGTTTACATGTATATGTGTGGAAAATGAGAGGGAAACTTTGCCATTCTATGGTTTTGCTGACAGGTGCACAGTGCAGAGATTCTGTATAAGAAAATCTGGTGTGTGACTATTATTTGGTGTGTGACTGATATACTTCTTAATCTACAAAACATCTTGAAAGGTGAGTTATTTAATTGTGAGGGGATGTATGTAGACTATTTTTATTTTAATCAGACTAATGTATTTTTTCTGCTAAAGTGTAGGGAGTATTTTTTTTTCTCTACAATCTTATTGACAGTGTGTGTGCATGTAGAAATCATTTTGTGATAAGGATTTGTGTTTTTCATGTGTTTGTAGACAGATAACTATGCAGTTCTTATATTTTGGTAGATTTAGAAACCACTTATTGTTTATGAATTTGTGAAATTAGTTATGTTTCTGTAGCAAAATGTAGTACTCCTTGTAGATGAAGAAATGTGTTTTGGTATAGTGTAAGGGATAGTGTTGTTTGTCTAGAATCACACAGAGAGCCTGTATGCATTTGGGAACCACTGTGGAGAAGCGTTTGGTAACATCGTGCATTTGCTGACAGATAGCTGTTTTGAAACGTGTCATGTTGTCAAGTTTTAGTAGCATTAGAAGACAGTTATGGCTTATGCTTTCATTAAATGAGTTAGGTATTGACAGTAAAGTGTAGTCGTGAAATATGTAGATTGTGTGGAGTTCCCTTACCATTTCCAGTGTAGTGAATGAGTTTTGGTAAACTCCTAGGAATACTGGTGCTTGTCTAGAATCACACTGTGAGTCTGTGTGCATTTGGGAACCACTGACAGAGAAGCGTTTGGTAACATCGTGCATGTGCTGATAGAAAACTGTTTTGAAACCTGTCATGTTGTCAAGTTTTAGTAGCATTAGAAGCCAGTCTTTGCTGATGTGTTGATTAAATGAGTCAGGCATTGACACTAAAGTGTAGTCGTGAAATATGTAGATTGTGTGCATTTCCCTTACCTCTTCCACTGTAGTGAATGAGTTTTGGTAAACTCCTAGGGATAGTGGGGCTTGTCTAGAATCACACTGTGAGTCTGTGTGCATTTGGGACCCGCTGTCAGAGAAGTGTTTGGTAACATCGTGCATTTGCTGACAGAAAACTGTTTTGAAACCTGTCATGTTGTCAAGTTTTAGTAGCATTAGAAGCCAGTCTTTGCTTATGTGTTGATTAAATGAGTCAAGAATTGACACTAAAGTGTAGTCGTGAAATATGTAGATTGTGTGCAGTTCACTTACCACTTTCACTGTAGTGAATGAGTTTTGGTAAACTCCTAGGGATAGTGGTGCTTGTCTAGAATCAGACTGTGAGTCTGTGTGCATTTGGGAACCACTGTGAGAGAAGCATTTGGTAACATTGTGCATTTGCTGACAGAAAACTGTTTTGAAACCTGTCATGTTGTCAAGTTTTAGTAGCATTAGGAGCCAGTCTTTGCTTATGCATTGATAAAATGAGTCATGCTTTGACACTAAAGTACAGTACCATGTAGCATTGTCTTTACTGCCCCAGAACTGAAAATGTTATATTTTTACCCAGTCACTGTCCTATAAGTAGTCTGAGGATTTAGTCAGTTTCTAAGTACTTATGTTGTGAACCATTCTTTACCAAATAGACTGCTTCAAATGTCCATGCGGTATGCATGTAGTTCTCTAACCACCTAAACAGTTGTTTTTCTCACCTTCAATTTTCTAGACCGTTTCCGTACACTTCCAGGAAACACCCTATCACTCGCTTTGCAGTCTTCTAGTGACCCATTCATGACCATGTACTAATCCATTCACTGTGCCAAAACCCAAACACTTATAAATTCGCCAATACACTCTCTTTCCAGTACTCTAATGATTCAGTCACTGCCTAAGTATTTATGCACTGAGCTAGGACTTAGCACATGAACTTCTTCAAACCCCTATGCACTGTGCATGCAGTCTTCTAACCACCTAGACACTTGCCTTTCACAGTTTCAATTCCCTAGTGAGTATCCATACAGTCCAGCAAACATCCTGTCACTTCCTTTGCACTCTTCTAGTGAGCCATTCAGTACCAAGTACTAATCCATTCCCTGCGCCAAAAGCCTACCACTTATAAATTCACCCAGGCACTATCTTTGATGTAGTCTAATCATTCAGTCAGTACCCACGTACTCATGCAGTGAGCCAGGCCTTAGCACATGGACTGCTTTAAATGCCTCTCCAGTATGCAATCAGTTCTCTAATCAGCTACACAGTTGTCTTTCGCAGCTTCAATTCCCCAGTTAGTATTCATACACTTCTAGCAAACACCCTTTTACTCACCCAGTGTGTCTCTTTTTAGTACTGTAATCATTCAGTTAGTTAGCATGTAGTCTTTTTGTGAGGTAGGCGTTAGGGCATGAACTGCTTCAAAGTAGTATGCATTATGTATGTAGTGTTTTAATCATCGTCACACTTGTGGTTCAGGGCTATAGTTTTTTAGTCTGTTTTTATATCAAATGTGTTTGTACAGTAATGGAATATTGTAAATTTGAAAGTTATTAATATACATTTCTTTGTTACTCTTTTTTGCAGATACTGTTTTTCAACGTTAAAATCGAGAAAGTATGCCACAAAAAAAAAGAAAAAGAAAAAGAAAAGAACAGAGACAGGAGGATTATTTGAAGAAACATCAACCACAAGTATTGAATGAAAAAGATAATGTGGCTAAAAGGAAAAAATCTTCTGGTAAGATCACGAAGCAATTTATTGAAAATGTTTGTAGGAGTAAACAGAATGTAGAGAATGCTGCAACTTCAAATAATTTTTGGAGTAAGAAAAAAAATCAAAATAAGAGGAAAAGTAAAAAAATAAATGTTCAGTCAAAGGAGATAAAGTATGGTAAAAGAAGACAAAATCAGTATGAGGAATTACGCAAAAAAATATTTTACAAGAGAGTAGTGCATAATTTGCTGAAAGATGTAAAGAAATATAAAAAGAGAGCTTTATTTTATAAAAAGAAGAAGCATATTGAAAGCATTGTGGAAAAGGCTTTTGAAGTAAAAAGGAAACTGTTTATTTTAGTGTTGAACAGAATTCGATCACTAGATAAATCAATATATGTAATGAAGGCCAAAAGTAGGATGAAAAGAGTTATTAATAAAAAAAATGTTGTGATGTTTTTTTGGGAGAATGGAAACACAGTTCTAGTTCAGAGCCTTTTTTTAATGAAGAGAGTTATTCACTAAGTGAAAAATTATTGTATGCAGTTGACACCAGTGGTAGAGGTTATGAGGTTAGTGATGGTTGTCCAATGGAGAAAGAGAAAATGGTTGATAGAAATGCAGAAGAAGTGATAGCTGATGAAGTTTTAGGGAGACGTGCTAAAAACCCTGTTTACACTTGGGATTGCAGTAGTGTTTGTTGTGTACGACAGGAATCTATTGAAAAATGATGTCGTTTTTTACGAGTCTATACTAAAAAAAGTGTAAAACAAAAGATTAAGCTGTTGCAAGGACTAGACCCTTGCAGAGTGAGAAAACATACTGGTTTGCAAGGTCATTCTCTGGCTTGTCTTTCTAGGAAAGTTTCTGAAAGTGTTTTTCACCATTTCAGAATGCTGGCAGTACATCATACTCAAATGCGGAAGTTAGTGAGAAGGTTGTATTATGCAAAAAGTCCAGCACTAAAGTTAAGTGAGTTGAACAGTGCTCTTTTGCGTGGGTCAGTTTCAGATGTGAAGCAGGTCTGTGAGGATATTGAGTTTTGGTACTTTGGGCCTCAGCAAGCGAGTGAAGAAACTGACACATTAGTAGAACAAAATGTTGAAGACAATGTAGAACCTGTAATTACAGAAAAATTTGAGGATGAAATGACAAAGTTTAAGGTAATTTCAGGTGAAAGACCAAATGTTTCTTGTATTTGTTGTCAGCGAAGTCACTTTAAAAATCAGACTAGGGGTGTCCATTTTTTTTTCTTTCTATTTTAAAAGTGAAATAGAAAATAATGATAAGTGGATGGAATTTGCAACTTATTTGTTGGTAGAGGATTGTTTTGATTTGGGATGTAAGCAGCGTATTTGCAAATATTGTTATAATAAATTAGATGAGAATAAAATGCCTGCTAGAGCTGTTCATAATAATCTAGAGTTGGTTGCTATTCCTCCAGAGCTGATAGATTTAAATACGTATGAGTCTATTCTGATACAATGTGTTCACCCTTTTCAGGCTATTGCTCGTATGGAGCCCAAAACAAGTAAATTACCTCCATCAGAGTTGCAAAGAGGATTGAAAGGAAGAGTTGTGTATTTACCATTAGATTTAAGGAAAAATGTTGAAACTATTAGTGTAGATCATGCAGAAAATGAGCCACTAGTTATTCTACTTAATGGTGTTCCTACTAAGAATAAGAAAATCTGGCAAGAGTTAGTGGATGTTAGAAAAGTGCAAAAGGCATCATTGTATCTGATAAAAAATAATGAGTACTATAGAAATGTGTTTGTTGGAGAAGAAGAAATAGATTTAGCAGAAGATAGTGGACATTAAGTGGACAAATTGAAAAAGTGGACATGTCCAGATGTGAAGAGATCTATGAGCATTACAGTGTACATCCACTTCATTCCAAAGAGGTGATGGGGAATACAATTGAGTTGTTTCAAATGAAAAAAGGAACAGGAAGTCCCATGAGTGTATGGGAAGAGAGTTTGGAAGCTTGTTGTTTCCCGCAGTTGTTTCCAACAGGTAAAGGTGGACGATATGATGAACGTCCTGTGCAGATTCCTGCATCTGAATATCGGACAACAAGATTATATGCAGAAGATCCAAGATTTCGACAATGTATCCCTTATATGTTTCATCTTCTGTTTGAAAGTGACTTGTCTGGACTTTCATATGCAGTAAATCACATTTTAAAAACTGGAATGCATCTGCAAAATGTAACTGCAAAGGATTTTATGGATAAAGTGCATCAGAGAGATGATCATTTAGAATCTCAGTTGATTAATCTGATGGCATGTCAGCGTGGGACTAATGAATATTGGTACCGTCGACATGGAGAACTGAAATGCATGCTACGGAACTTGGGAACTCCTACATGGTTTGTTACACTAAGCTGTGCTGAGTATGCTTGGGATGATTTACTTGAATTTCTTCGAGAGGCAAATTCCAATATAAATATTATTGAATACAAGACACCTGGAGAATTGTGCTCTTTGGATCCTGTCAATGTATGCAGATATTTCAATCATAGATTTGAAGCTATGATGTCTTTCATCTGCAATAAAAGAATCCTCCTCTTGGAGAAGTTGTGGATTTCTTTCGGAGAAAGGAGTATCAAGCAAGAGGTGCTCCTCACATACATATGTTGCTATGGGTCAAGGATGCCCCCAAATTTGGAACAGATTCAAATGAAAGTGTTTTGTCTTTCATTGAAGATTATGCTACATGTGCTGTACCAAATAGCAGAGAAGACAAAAACTTAAAAGAACAAGTCTTACGATTTCAAAGCCATAGGTGTGGAAAATACTGTCGACGAAAGTACAAGTCAAAGGATAAGTTCTAAACCAAATGTCGTTTTGGATTTCCACGTCCTGTATTAGCCAAAGGAAGAGTGAACAGTTTCATGTCAGCTGTACGACATACCATCACAAAAAAGTCTCCCAAAAACACCTACAACTTAAGAAGAAGCGAAGAATCAAAATACATAAATGACTACAACCCAGTTATTTTATCCATGTGGAACGCTAACATGGATATTCAGTATGTTGCGGACAATTCTATTGATGTTGCTCGATATGTAACGTCTTAGAAAAGACTGAATTGAAAGAAATGTGGGAAGAGATTTCTCACGAGAAGAGTCTAAGTAAGAAATTATACAGTTTCAGTTTGAAAATTTTATCGCATCGTGAAATTGGAGCATATGAATGTTCAGATCGGTTATCATCTGCAAGTCTATATTCCAAAAGTAGAAGAATCATTTGGGTGAGTCTAGGTCTTGCAGGAATGCGAAATCGGGTACTGAAATCTGTTCAAGAAATTGAATATTTAGCAGAAAATTACCCTGAAAGTACAGATATTTTGAAAACCAATATGTTGGACACATACTATCCAAAGAGAAGTCATCATCTTGAGAACATGTATCTCTATGAAGTGATGCAAAACTACACTTTTAAACGGAATATTACAGAGAACATCAACGATGGAAAATATGGAGTGATTGGTTCTGAAGGATGTCTGGTGAAACAAAGGAAAGGAAATTTAATTAATCACAGAAAACTGATTTGCGACACTGCTGACAAAAGGGAATTTTACTATTTAGCCCTTTTGCAAATGTTCAAACCATGGCGTTCTGAACTGGAATTACTTGGAGATTTTCCCAGCTATGAAGATTCATTTAATGCTTGTAAAGATAGCATACAATGCAGTGCTTTCGCAAATTATGTGAAAATGTTGAATGATAAAATTGATCAAGAAGCTTCAATTGCAGCTGAGATTGCTAGAGACAGTTCTCAAGATAGTCAAAGTTCTGCTGCACTGAGTCAAGATCCACTTGGACAACCAATTGTTGAAAATGAAGCAGCGATTGCCATGAATGAGGTGGAAACAGCAATGTATCAAGCACAAGAAGATGCAATACAGTTAGGAAACTTGGAAGAGCAACTAAATGTTGAACAGAAACAAATATATCAACAAGTGAAAGAGCAGATTGACCATGGATTACTTCATGAAAAGAAAGACTGCTCAGGTACATCATTTCAACCTATCCGAATGTATGTGAGTGGTCAAGCTGGAACAGGAAAGAGTTTCTTAATTAAAGTAATTACAAGTTATCTGCAAAAAACTCGCATTTGTCTTGTGTTGTCACTGCTCCAACTGGGTTGGCAGCACATAACATTAAAGGAATTACTTTACATCGTTTACTAATGCTGCCAGTAGAGCATGAGAACAAATTGGAATACCACAAGCTATCTGGAGAAGCTTGTTGTGAAGTTTCAAGAGTCCTGAAGAAAATGAAACTTCTCATTATTGATGAGGTGAGCATGGTTTCAAACTTGATGCTTGAATTTGTGCATTGCAGAATGCAGCAAATTCTTAAAACAGAGTATGACGTGTTATTTGGAGGAAAACATGTCATAGTTTTTTTGAGATCTACTGCAACTGACACCGGAAAAAGGACAACCGGTATTTAAAACACTTGCCCATGAAGATACCAGAAAGTCTCTTGGCAGTGTTGGTAATGTGAACATTTGGAGTAATTTTGAATACAAAGAACTGACAACAAATATGCGACAGGCAAATGATGCTGAATATGGAAGTATTCTTCAACATATAAGAATTGGAATTCTTTCAAAAAAAGGGAAAGAAGCTTTGGAGAGTCGATTACTTTGCAATGTCTTTCCAAATGAAAATACATTTGCTGCAAAAGTGTACGTGGAAATTGCTAAAAATAAGTCAGTGATTTGCTTAATGCCAACACTGCGTGAGTGTTCAATATTCAACGAAGAATTATTAAAATTGGAAAATGAAGAAATTGTCAAAATGGAAGCCATCGATAAAATACTACATGAAGGAATCACTATTATTTTAACGGGTAAGTTGAGATCAAAAATAGATTGTTTAGAAAAAAAATATCTAAAACTGCTGGTTTGAAAAGACACTGTATGTGTGTGTAAACTGTCGGGTAATTTTAAGGCGTAATTTGGATGTAGAGAAAGGTTTAGTTAATGGTGCAATGGGCAAAGTGGTGGATTTTGTGAGTTATCAGAAAAAAGAAGGAATTGAATTTTTTAAAATTAAATTTGATCAGATTGATGAAGTTAAAGAAATTGGTCGTTGTTCAGTTCGTTTTTTGCTTGTTAAAGATTTATATGTCCGTAGGAAACAATTTACATTTTCTCTGGCATATGCAGTGACTATTCATAAATCTCAAGGATTAAGTATAGACAGTGCATTGGTGAACATTGAATCTAATGTATTTAAAGAGGGTATGGCATATGTTGCTCTGTCGCGAGTCACAACATTATCTGGTTTGTTTTTGATTGATTTTGATGAGACAAAGGTTACTGCAGATGCAAACTGTGTAAAAGAGTATAATAGGTTAAGAAGAGTGTATGCTCCAAATTTAGGTCAGTATCCTGTATTTGAAAAGCGTGCGGTTGGTCGAAAAAGAAGGTTAGAGAATATCTGTTCTGAAGGTATCAAGAAAATAAAAGAACAAGATAATGTTGTGATTGCAGGTAAAAAGAAATTGGACACTGTTGGAGAGATTGTTGGTTATCAGTTTGAACATAGTTCTGGTGTCAACTGCTATGCTAATGTAGTGGTCAATGTTGTTTTTTATCTTGAAGATTTGCAAGAGCAATTTATGGAGAATCGGCAAAAAAGATTTTGTTCTCTGTTGCACTCTGTTTATGAAAAATTGACAACAGATAGAAGTAAAATACAATCTGTTTCTGATGTTCGTAGTCTTTTGGATGTGTGTTCTGTTTCTACACAATTTACACAAAATATCCAACAAGATGCTCAGGAATTTTTAATGTATATGCTTACCATTTTTGAAAATGGAGGTGTAGAAATAGAAAATATTTTTGGCCTTTCTTACAAATGGGAACATCATTGTGAAAATTGCACGTATACATGTTGCACCAATGTAGACACTGAGAGATTTCTGTATTTAACATTACCAGACTGTAAATCAGTGGCTTTCAATAAATTAGTGAAAGGTGCACATCAAAACATGGAGTGTAGCCAATGTAAATCAGAAATGTTATCCACATTATTGTTAACAAAATATGGAAAATACATAATTTTAATGATGCAACGTTGTACAGCTGATGGAAGAAAATTGGATACTTTAATAAAACAATTTGTAGCAGCACAAATATCAATATCAGGAAGGACTTTTGTAGCAATTGCAATAATTTTCCATGATGGTCCTTCCACCACATCTGGACATTACACTGTCTATCTAAAATGTGACAAAGGCTGGACACATTGTAATGATGCCCAGTTGGTTTTCAAACAACGGTTGCCTAGGGAATTACAAAATTCCTACCTAATATTTTTTAAGCCAAAGTTTTAGGAAGCTAATTCACTCTCTGAGGAATTTATTATTATAATTTAATAGAACTACCATTGGACAGTTTACATAAAGAAGAAGTGCAAAAATACCATTTGGCCTCAAGGAAAGGTATATTTTTGAATTATGGACTTTTTGGTGGTCATTTATTCAGTGATTATTTTAATGGGGCAACATTTACAGTTTTTACAAGTTAAAGTTATACAATTTTGTAATCTGTAAACATTTCATATGTGTATGATTTGTATTTTCTGGTATTTTACTGAGAATAGTATGTTGTTTTTTTTTTTAACAATCTTTCTGATTGGTTTTTTTTTGCCCGCTGTTAAGTGATGAGTACCATTAAAATCACTATTTCGAGTGAAATTCAATATAGTCTGAGAACAGCAAAAAAGGCAAACAAATTACTTTGTGGAAATTATGTTGTGTTGTAAAAAATGTATTATTATATGTTATAATTTTTATTTTATTTTCTTTCACAGATCCAAATTTTAAAATGAACAATTTTTTAAGAATTTATATTTGAAAGAAAAATAGGCAAAAATGAATAACATTTTTTATTCCTATTACTGTGAAAGTAAGTTTAACTAAGTCTCAATATGGAGAATGAAGAGGCCTGCACGAATCTACAAAGTTGAAACACGTTTCTTAAAACACTTTGTTTATGTAGTTTTGAAATTTGACCATAATCAGATATCAAGTGACCTGCAAAAAAAGAGATTTGAGGGGTTCATAATATTTCATCTTTTTAGCTGTTGAAGGACCGCAAATATTTCAATCATTTTTCTTTGAACATCTTTGCAGTCAAAATTCTGTGCTTACCTTCTATCATTCGCAAGGAAATTTAAAAACGGAAATATGTCACTTTTTGTAACATAGTTATTGTGTAAGATATTCTTTCATATTTTCAAAGAGAGGAAAAGGCACTCAGTGTTGTTGTGCATGATTGCACTTAATACTCATAAAACAAGACACATGTCTAGATTTATTAGAAATCGTAAATCTCGATATGTGTGTGAATGGTGCACCATTCTATAATTGGTGTAGGAAAGCACAACAAAGAGAATTGTTTTAATTTCTCCACATTATTATTTCTTCAATGCATGCTGAAATATTCAGCATACATTGAAGGAGAAAAATGCATTTTCTCATTGTTTTTGTACAGGAAGGTGTGTCTTCCTGTAGAAAAACAAACAGCACATGACACAGATATCCTTGCACTATTGTGCAAGGGTACCTGTGTCACCACATGGCTGCAGTTTAAGCAACCGTGCAGAGAGAAGCATAGATTTGCAACATATTTATGTACAAATGTTGCATCCCTGTGCTTCGGAAGTACTACAGCACACAGCAGTTAAAGAGGTTACTGTGTGATGCTGCAGCACTTCCTTATAGTTCTGCACTTATACATTCACCATACGCTACTAATGCATTCATTCAGTCAATTACGTACTACACATACATTCATCTAAACTTTCACACACTAACAAAGAAATTTAGCTCTTTTTTTAAACCAGGAAAGTTAGTTCTTAAAAGAACTTTTTTTTTCCTTCTTTCTTCTTTTATGTTTTTTGGGGGCTTTTTGAACAATTTTGTGTTTTTTGGGGTTTTTCTGAAAAAAAACACCAGGAGAAACCAAACAATGAACTTCAGGGAACAGTAAAAAAAAAAACAAAAAAAACCTCTCAAATATGACTTTTCTGCCGGCGGCAGATGAGGTCGATTGACTGCTCGCCATAGCACAAAGTCTTATTGCACTTAGTGAAGAGCACTTTTAAAAATTGAAATTGAGGATGGATGTCCAAGGTTTGGTCTGAGGGATGCACTCTTGACGTGCTCGGCTGCGATGAGGTGGATGGCGCAGGAGCAGGAGTGTCTCTCATGCATCAGCACTCTTCACGTGCAAGATTGTTTGGATGAAGGCTCCTCATGTGCTTCATCATACTTGACGTGCCGCAAGAGTATTTCTTGGTGGGATCCCCTCTCGATAAGACTCTTTTGCAAATTTTACATGTGACCAAGGTGGCATTGGTCTTATTCTGTCCTTCGGGAAAAGTAAAAAATTTCCACACCACTGAAGCAAAACGTTTTTTCTGTGGTTCCTCCGGCAAAAATTCATCCTCAGAGGTTTGAGGTGATGCAGGTGATGCCTGCTTCCCTGAAGCCATTTTTGGTTGCAAAAAGTTAGAACTAAGTGTATACTTAGTCTAAAAAAATCTTCTTCTGTCCAAAGAGATGGTTCTCCAAAGAAGCTCAAAGAAGAATGATTGAAATGGGTGGGGTCTTTCAGTAGTTAGAACATGAAGTGTAATGAACCAATCAAATCTCTTTTTTTTGCAGGTCACATGGGATCCGCGCACCGTGCGCTTACGCAGCACGCACCCAGCGCGCATCCGCGAAATCGAATTAAAAAGAAATATAGGATTCGATGTCATAATATATTTGTTTTAAGACTAGTTTAGAGTTTGTCTTTAATTAATATTCACATGCAATACATAAATATGTGTTTTTAAATGTTAAATACTTCGCGGGATCCGTGCACCCAGTGCATCACGGACGCATATGACGCATCGCGGAAGCGCGTACACGTCGCGTTACGTACATCGAACGTGTCGCGTATAGGCTGGGAGTCGAGTACCGGTCGCATAGCGATCGCGCACTAAACACGTACCCAACGCATACCATGCGTGGATGCTATCGCGTACAGATCGTGAATGGTGCGCATAGGGTGCGCGGATCCAAAAACATTGAAAAAAATATTTATCTAAAATAAAGTTTTGCACTTATAGTTGAAAAAGTATTTTGAAAAATATAAAAAAAAATTTTGGGAAAAACACATTAAGTTCAAATAATATTTTTTACTTTTTAAAAGAATTAATTGAAGAAATATGTTTAAAAAATGATGATAAAAAAGTATTTAAAAAAAAAAACTCAAGAAAATGACACACTGAATTTGAAAAATATAGAAATGCAACATGATATCTTTAGAGATAAGTTATAGATAGGAAATTAGCATTTAAAAAACCTTTGAAATTCACTGAAAAACCAAAGGTTTCAGGGGCATTATAGCTAGGAATTGGCATTTAAAAAACCTTTGAAATTCACTGAAAAAACCATAGGTTTCAGGGGCGTTATAGTTAGGAATTGGCATTTAAAAAACCTTAGAAATTCACTGAAAAAAACATAGGTTTCAGGGGCGTTATAGTTAGCTGGACATTTCCCTCGTACAAAACCCTAGAAATTCCCCTGTTATAGTTAGTTCAGCTAACTATAACTCGCGCCCCCGCAATGCACTGCTGATGACGTCACATATTACATCACTCATGACATGGTCAGTGACATCACTGATGACATCACTGATGACATCTCAAATGACATCACTGATATATATATATATATATATATATATCCTCAAGTACTCTTACACTCCGCGATTCTGCCACCAGCCACGGAAAAAGAGCACGGACCACAATCCTTTAGTATCGATAGTTTTTAATGTCCTTAGGTTACATCCACAGAGTAGCAGCCATTACGCGTTTCGTCCCTGCTAGGGGACTTGATCACATGACGCTGAACCACCAATTGTGTTGCACTTATAAAGGGGGTAGGGCCTAGTGTGTTTCAACAGTTTTTTTCAAATGAAACATTGAAACTTTATTCACAGTCAGTCAGTTTCAACCTTGTCCATATGTCTTTACGATTGTAGTTCTTTCGAATTGGCATAGAGATTTTGCTATAGATTTGAATATTCATTACCACCATGTCATGATTAAACAGATTAAATTCATTGATGACAATAAATAAATATATAAATATACATAAATAGAATAGTCTATAAATTTAAACAGTCACAAAGATAAAATCTTGTGTAAATATATAAATGTATAAATACTTATGAAGAAATCATATATTTGAATAAATACCTAAAAAATATATATACGTAAAATGCATAAAATTCAGAGTATATGATTATAAAATACTTCACAATTCAAAATGCAATCTTGTATGGCCCCCATTGATTGATTGATACTAACAAATTGGGAGCCAAAGTTCTTTACACTTAATGGTTACACACTTGAAAGACTAAAAGAAAGAGGACAGATCAGGTTGCCAACTATAAAACTCATCCCCGATACGTCACATTACATTAAAATAATTTTTTGTGATTTTTAACTAATTTATTCGTTTTTTTATTTGTTTTTTTATGTCTAGTTTGATATTGGTATTGTTGTGCAAAAGTGCTTAATTTAAAACTACTAAAAAAGTGACAGGTGCTTGTTATATATAAAAAATGTAAGATTATGATATATATAAAAAATATAAAAAGGGAGAGGAGAGGAAGGAGGCAAGTTTAGAAATCATTGTAACTCCGTGGTTACTATAATATCAGTTGCTATACGAATAGTAGCAAATTACTGGGGCTTAAAGATAATGCAATCAATCAGACCCAATTGATCTGATCGTCAACCTCACATTGAAGTCTCATTGCAGCTAGGAAAAAAGGGGAACCTTGTATAAAATATAAACTGTAAATGTGAAAGTTAATGTACATATAGACATTAGCTGTCTTGGCATAAGCGTGATATTCAGAGACTGGCGTGTAGCTCCTCTGAGCTGTTCAAACCATGTGGGTGTTTGCTGTCCAGATTTAATATATAGTACATTTCCAATATTCTGAGTGCTCTCTCTCTGTCACCCCCTCTTTTGTTTTTGGGGACAGAGTCAATGAGGAAGTAACTTAGGTCTTTTGGGTTACCCTCATGTATTGCTTGGAAATGACGAGCCACTGGATACGCCTGATCATGGTTCTTAATGGCACGTATGTGTTGAAGTATCTTGTGACCAGGGAGAATGGTACTCCCAACATACCTTAATTTACATGTACACTCCAAAACATATATCACATGGTCAGTTTTACAGTTCAATGATTTGGTAATTTCCATGTTAGGACCCCCAAAAGGTGTGGTGTAGTTTGTTGTGGAGATTCCAAATTCACAGGCCTTACAAACCTTACATTTAAAGAATCCCCGTCGTTGTGACAACCAAGATCCCTTGGCTCCCACCCCACATGGATCATTGTCTACCAACATATCTTTCATAGATACTCCTCGTCTATATGTGATAGCTGGTCGTTTGGGGATTTTTTTTACCAATTATCGGGTCCGGTTTTATAAGGTACCAGTTTCTGTTAAGTATTTTCCTTACTGCTCCTTCTTGGCGATTATATTGAAAGATGAATCTAAAGTTGTTGATTGATTCATCGTCTGAGGCTTTTAGTTTAGGGGTTGGACA
This sequence comes from Triturus cristatus, assembly GCF_964204655.1. NCBI lineage: Eukaryota > Metazoa > Chordata > Amphibia > Caudata > Salamandridae > Triturus > Triturus cristatus. Next base: position 84,296,654 of record NC_140588.1, read on the forward strand.
GATCAGTGTTTCTCTATTGACCTGGTTACATTTAGTTAGGGCTTTGTCTAGGCATTTATTGCTGTAACCCCGCACCTTGAAGCGGTTAATGCATTCCTGTTGTGCTATTTTTAGGGATCCACTTTCACTACAAATGCGTTTTATTCGTAGCAGTTCCCCATAAGGAATGCTTTGAATGAGGTGCTTGGGATGGGCACTATTGGCATGCAGGATAGAATTTCCTGTTGTTGGTTTTCTGTGCAATTTTGTTTCCACCCTCCCTTGTTCTATGTACACCTCCACGTCAAGAAATATTATCCCTGTTTTGCTGATATTAGAAGTAAATTCTAGGTTTATATATATATATATATATATATATATATATATATATATATATATATATTATCTACTGGCGGTCGCCAGTAGATAGTTATAGTTAGGACCCTGTTTCCATAGGAAATCCGCAACATTCTATTTGGAATAACTTTGGCGCCGGTCGACGAATCCTCGCGAAATTTTCTAAACTAATGGGCCGCTATGCTCTGCTCCTACCCTGAAAGTCTCGGGGTGATTCGTCAAGCGGGGGCTGAGAAAAAAGGGGGGTCCCAAAACACGTTTTCCCCATGCATTTTTCCATAGGACCTTTGGACACAGCTACAGCCCGAACGGCTGAACAGAATTACTTGAAATTTGGCAGAGAGGTAGTCCGCAGGTCAAGGAAGTGCCTTTTGTAGGTCTGGTGTAAATCTGTTCAGTAGTTTCAGAGAAAGTAGCATTTAAATCAATATATATATCTGTAAGCGCGCTCCGTGCGCTTACGGTAAGCTTACCGTACGCGTACGGTGACGTGCGCGAGCGCGATTCTGATTGGTTGTTAGATCTAAGTAAACATTCGAATCGGTCGAAACCAAGAAGTATCGGCCGCCATTTTCTGTCTCTCGCACTGAAAAACAAAGGTTGATAACATGAAAAGGGGGCAACGAAGAGAGTTGCAGACCCCCTAGCGTTCGTCAGGGGGTCCACAAAGGATCAAAAAGTATGAAAAATGAATTTAATAATTTTTAAAAAAAATCGCGGAGTGCGCTTACGGTAAGCTTACCGTACGCGTACGGTAAAAAAAAAATAAAAAAATAAATAAATTAACAATCACATTTAATATATAAATCTAAGGACCCCCAAGGGTGAAAAAAACAATTGATATTGTGTAAAAAATGGCGTGGCGTGCACGGTACAAAATGCGCAAGGTGCGCGAAGCGCACCGTGCGCGCCAAAATTAACAATAAATAGATAACTTAGCATTTAAAAAACCGTACAAATTCACTGAAAAAACCATAGGTTTCACACACGTTATAGTTAGTAATTAGCATTTAAAAAACCTTGCAAATTCAGTGAAAAAACCATAGGTTTCACACACGTTATAGTTAGCAGGACATTTCACTCGTAAAAAACCAATGAAATTCCCCCGTTATAGTTAGTGCAGGCAACTATAACTCACGCGACCGCAATCCTCTGCTGATGCTAATACTGTATTTAGACATTTATTTACCCATGTCTTCTTCCATTAATTTTCAGCTATACATATATTACAAATATTTATTTTTCAGAAAGACACATATGTCATCAGTGATGTAATATCTGACGTCATCAGCAGTGGATTGCGGTCGCGTGAGTTATAGTTGCCTGCACTAACTATAACGGGGGAATTTCATTGGTTTTTTACGAGTGAAATGTCCTGCTAACTATAACGTGTGTGAAACCTATGGTTTTTTCACTGAATATATATATATATATACATATATTCACTTAAAAAACCACACATGTTATAGTTAGGTGGATATTTCACTCGTAAAAAACCAATGAAATTCCCCCGTTATAGTTAGTTCAGATAACTATAACTCGCGCGCCCGTAATCCACTGCTCATGACGTCACATATTACATCACTCATGACACGGTCAGTGGCATCACTCATGACATCACTGATGACATCATCCTTGTGATAGAGCGGCGGTCGCGCGAGTTATAGTTATCTGAACTAACTATAACGGGGGAATTTCATTGGTTTTTTACGAGTGAAATATCCACCTAACTATAACATGTGTGAAACCTATGGTTTTTTAAGTGAATATATATATATATATATATATTCCACAAAAAACTCCAAACAATGTTCGTATGCTCTCAGTAGTAAAGGTACAGCAACAACGTAGTTCAGGTCAGAGTGTTTATTGACCTGAACTACGTTGTTGCTGTACCTTTACTACTGAGAGCATACGAACATTGTTTGGAGTTTTTTGTGGAATATTGGATTCACCGGTGCGCTTCGCCGGCATGTATGCCACCCTCCATGGGTCCCTGCACCCCAGAAGAAGCATCGTCTAATTTTGGTATATATATATATATATATGTATACATACATATATAAATATATATATATATATATGAGGTACACCAGAGTTCACACAGCTTGCTCCACAATCGAAACAAAAATGGGCTACGGACTCCAGGTTAGTGCGTGATTCCTTTTTTTATTTAAAAAGGCAGACGCTTCAGCATGGTTGATGACACGTTTTACCCAACAAGTGGGCTTGTTCACATGACAACACTCTCGTCTCCCGCAGTTTTTAAACACATTTTTCTCCACTCATTGCGTCACGTGATTTAGTGAACATAAAAGAAATACTTTATATATATATCCATTTGGCAATCAGTAAATTTCCTTAATTACATATTTAGAAAGGCAATACAATTGATATAGTTTTTATAATTACTGGATCAATCCCAGATAAAATATAAATAACAAAGTGCAACATGCGTGAATAAAATCATGAAAAAATATATAATACTAGTTTAAATACAGATATGAGTCAAGTGCAAAAAATAGGCATATTAAAATAGTTATTAAAATACATTCATGTATGTACAAGATAGGCATATCATTATCATGAATGTCACATTCGTCAATTGACTTTATGTGCATGTGTGCCTATAACCGCCCAAGGGAAATACTACATTTCTGCAATGTGGTGTTATCCGCTATAATTTTTGCAAAGGTTACAAAAACTGTCAAGATTACTTTCTTGTTAGAGGTAACATGGTTAACCACAATAATTCATGGGAGTTTCCCTTGCATCTTGCTTATGACCCTCTATTTGAATCCATTACGACCATGTTGCCTCGATAATTGCTGATCTTTTAGTAAAAACCGTATTGGAATATACTTTAAAGTGCTTCAAAAAGTGCTTTCTAAAGTGTATATGTGCTTCGAAACTAAAAAATAAACAAATAATCACAATTGTATTTATTGTGAATATAAAGATCTAACAAAAAATCCAAATTTATTTATTTAAAAAAATCAAGATTTTCAGGAGTATTGGGGGAAGATTAAGCAAATTGCTGATTATATTAATTGTCATAAGCATACTGATTAATGGAGAAAATGTCTTCGATCGATGTGACTTTCCTGATTAGAGAGGGAGCATGCATGATTTTGTTGTCACTAGTGGCTCGATTCAAATTTTTATACTTTTTTAACATATTTTCTTATATATACATGAACTTCAATGATTCCAGATAACCAATCCAAATTTAGAGATGCAATCTCAGGGTGAAGTCCATTGGGGACCTAGATAGAAAAAGGGGAAGTTTTAAGTATATGAGTATTTAAATATGTAAACATTGGTGTCCCTGAATAAGGGAGGTTTAAGCTTGTGTATAGACTTTCACAATTACATTCCAAATATAATAGGTTGTTAAAATTGTTAAAATTATATTATATCTTAATGATTTCATAAGTAACCACTACAAAATATATATAAATATAAATATTATATTATAGAACAATGTAAAATATTCAATTTCCATAAAATACAGATATTCTAAAAAACAATCCACAAAAATCTAAAAAGCAGTTTTCCTTATAGAAAGTTGTACATTTCTTCCCCATTATTGAGTCCATTGGGAGTGCGAGTATCTAGTTCAAGTATAAACTTCGCCTCCAATTGTCTAAGGACTTTTTCCCTGTTCCTGCCTCTTCTCATTGGTGGAACCGCAGCTATGACATAATATTTGAGATCTTCTAGTTTGTTCCTATGTATTGCCTTAAAGTGTCTAGCCACTGGGTAAGTCAGATCTGAATTGACTATTGCTCTCAGGTGCTGCAGAATACGTACATGAACCTAGAGCTTTGTGCTGCCTACGTATTGTAAGTCACATGTGCAACTCAACACATAGACAGCAAATTCAGTACGGCAGCTGTATCTAGCCTTGATTTGGTTAACTAGTGCACCGTATACGGTAGTGTAATGTGATGTATTATTTCCAAATTTCCATGCTCTGCATGTATTGCACTTGATAAAACCGTTACGTGGTGCTAGCAACATTGTACTGGGCTGGTTGGCTAGGGTTGTCAAATCAGGACTAGACCTGACTAAGGCATTGTACATAGACTTGGATTTCTTAAATATTAAAGCTGGGGGGATTGGGAATAACTAACTGAGTACTGTATCTGTTTGGACTAATGGCCAGTGTTTGTTTATAATAGTCCTGATTTTCTTGTGTCGACTACTGTATGTTGTTACAAATCTCATTGAAGTAGTTTCAGTATTCTCAATGGCTGAATTTCCTTTTCTCTTGAATCCTGTGGTCTTGGAGGTAGTTAATAATTTGCTCCTAGATTTATTTCTGACTTTGGCAAAAGCTGTATTGATGACCTGGTCACTGTAGCCCCTAGCTGAGAACCTGAGCTTACATTCATTGATACACTCTTCAAAAAATTGATCAGTGCTACAGATTCTACACAGCCTTAAGAATTCCCCATATGTGATACTTCTTATCAAGTGGGTGGGGTGAAAACTTGACGCATGAAGTGTCGATTTCCCAGCTGTACTCTTTCTATGTAATGTGGTCTCAATACCTCCTTCTCCAATACATATATGGACATCCCAAAAATCCATGGACTTGTTAATTTCTGCAGTAAACTGGAAATTAAGATTGTTGACATTGAGTTTCTGAAAGAAGTCTCTAACCATAGCCTCAGGTCCCTTCCATATGAAGACTATGTCGTCTATGAAGCGCATCCATCCTATGATGTGCTCCTCCCATATGTTTCTGTGTTCCACCCTGAGGACCTGCTCCTCCCGCCAGCCCACGTGTAAACACGCGTAGCTAGGGGAGAAGCAGGACCCCATGGTGATTCCCCTGATCTGATGGTAAATGTCCTTATTAAATAGGAAGTAGTTATTATAGAGACATAACATTATCATTTCTACACTCATTTTGCCATGTTGGTAAAATTCCATCGGTCTATTTCCTAAAAAGGACTTTACTGCATTGATACTAGGCCTGGGCGAAGCACTACGCTATGCTCGCGTAGTTTGCGAAGTTCGCGCTACTTCTCACTACGCGAACTGCACGTAGCACAGTGCGAACACGCGTAGCGTAGTGTTGCGTAGTGCTGCGGTCATTTTTTGCTTGCTCGCGGTCCTCAACGTCAAGTTGGCGACCGCGAGCAAGCAAAATGACATCCTGGCGAGACTTTTTCCTTGTTCGCGATCGCGAGCATGGAAAATAAACCTCCCGGCGAGATTCCCAACGCGAGGAGGTCAGGTTTCTCATTGCGAGGGGTCGCGTATGCTCGCGACCGCTCGCGATGAGAAACTACCAGTTCGCGTTGAGAAAGCTGCCGCTCGAGTAAAAATCTACTCGGGCAGCAGAAAACTACAGCTCGCACTGTGCAAGATGCCATTTTCAATGATTGCACAGTGCCGGTTGCTTGTCCGCACTGTGCAATCATTGAAAACAACATCTTGCACAGTGCGAACATGTTACTACGCAGTTCGCGAAGTGCTACGCGTAGCTCGCGTAGTGCGAACTTCACTTTGCGTAGTTTCGCGAAGTGCTACTTCGCGAACTACGCCCACCCTTAATTGATACCGTCTATGTGGCTAATACTAGTGTATAAAGCACACACATCAAGGGATACCAATAGATATTCAGATGACCATGTGATATCATTAAGTTTCACAAGGAAGTGAGTAGTGTCCTTGATATATGATGGCAGAGCAACTACCAATTCCTGCAAGTGGAAGTCCACATATTCAGAGATTTTTTCTAAAGTTCCTCCTCTCGCATTGGTTATGGGTATATATATATTACCTACTGGCAGTCGCCAGTAGGTAGTTATAGTTGGGACCTAGTTTGTATCGGAAAATGGCAACATTCTATTCGCAATAACTTTGGCGCGGATTGATGAATCTTCGTGAAATTCTCAAAACTAATTCTTTGTTGAGATCAGCTCCTATTTTGAAAGTTTGGTGGTGATTCATCAGGGGGGGCCGAGAAAAAAGGGGGTCACAAAACGTGTTTTTTCAATGTTAATTTCCATAGGAAAATTTAGACAAGGCTACAGGTCGAATGGGTGAATGGAATTACCCCAAATTTGGTAGGCATAGGGGTCTTGGTCTAGAAAGCACGCTTTTTGTTTATTTGGTCTAAATCCATTCAGTAGTTTTTGAGAAGTATCAAAATTTACAGATATCGATATTTGGGAATTCTGCCATCTGATTGGCTGAGGTGTTATGAGCGCGTGCTTGCTGCTGATTGGCTGCAAGCGTTTGCAACTAGGAAGTGTTGACCGCCATTTCGTGATTCCGTTGAAGTGAGTAAGGCGGAAAAAGGGCAAAAAATGTGGGAAAGAGGAGGGTAGGAGCACTGTAACCTCTGTGGGGTGTTTAGGGTGTGCTATAGAGGGGATGCAAAGCAAACTACTCACACCTACCAGTCTGAAAGTACTGGGTACGAAAATTAAGTGAGGTATTGCGTAGTCTGATGCTGCTAAGGTGAGCTGCTGCGGGAGTCGGAAATGAAAGAGTGAGCCTAAACTGTGTGTCTTATGGTGTGAAGTCATGTGCCCTGGCCGCTGCAGCACACATGTGGAAGTAGTGTCAGCATGTGTTTATAGCTACAAGGACGAACTACTGACTCCTACTGGTTTGAAAGTCCTGGGGTATGGAAAATATGTGAGGTATTGTCTAGAGTCTCATTGTGCTAAGCTGAGGTGCTGCCGGAGTCGGGGATGAAAGCGTGAGTCCAAACTGTGTGTCATATGCTGTAAAGTCATGTGCTCTGGCCGCTGTGCCACATCTGTCAAGTAGTGTCAGCATGTAATTATACCTATTCGGAGGAACTTTTGTTTTGAATATTGTAACTTGTGTATGGTGCTTAGGGGGTGTTATACAGGGAGTGCGAAGGTAAATTTGCGCATATTAAATCAATACAGTATTTGTAAAGCGCAAACTGCTCACCCCTATGGGTCTGAAGGCCCTCGAGGCCAGCGTGGAAATTATGTGAGCTATTAAGTGAGCTATTACCCAGAGTCACATGGTGCTGAGCTGAGGTGTCCAAAGTTATCCTTCATAAGCATTTCCAAACCTACCCCAGTCAATGTGCCTAGGTCATTTCCACCACAATGCACAATCATGAGGTCAGGGTGTGGAAGATGCAAAGAGGTTTTAACCAAAGGTAGCAATTGGTGCAACTTCAATCTTCTCTGTGTAAACCATTTAATGTCCACATTTTGTAAACCTTGGTCTAAGTCAATACGTCTCTGTTCTGCATACCTCTTGAACCTGAAAATATAGCTATGTCCTACGATCCACACTAGCATTTTGAAGGTATGGTTGGAAGGTATGGAAAGATGTCTGTAGCTCATGCAGTTCCTTGGTAGAATAAGAGATATGTTTAAAGATGGGGAAGTACTTTTTTTGCCATACAAAACGATACGTGATTGGGAGTTTAAAAGCATTCTTTTTTAAAAGTAGGGTGCACATTCGTTTTGTGGAAAAGCATCTTTGTGATTGGTTAAGAAAAAGCAGTTTTCATATCATAGGATAATATTTGCTCAACTGAACCACAGCTGCTACTTGCATTTGGAAGGCACTGTTCAAACTTAAAACAACCGTGAACTTTTAACCTGCACGTGCCGTTAAATGTTCGAGAAAATGTTGCAAAATATATCGTTAAGTTTAAAATAAATTATGAACTGTTAACCTGCACGTGTTGTAGAATGTTCTAGAAAGTGTGTTGATAGAATACGTTGCACTTCTGACTTCCATGTTCTGACCTAACTTACTTGGGTATTTGACTGTCTGATTACCCTTTCCAGTGTTCACAGGCTTTGTCTATTGCCTGCAGCCATCTCCTACCCCTGGTCCCTCCTGCCGCCGCAGCTGGGTCATCACGGCCGCAGTGTGGGGGGACTACGAATCCCGGGAGCCTTTGTGGCCGGAAGTCGCCCGCGAGACATCCGCGCCAGGAGGCGTTAAATTAAGAACAGAGGCCCGACGGAGCGGGTTTCTCCTAACTTACTTGGGTATTTGACTGTCTGATTACCCTTTCCAGTGTTCACAGGCTTTGTCTATCGCCTGCAGCCATCTCCTGCCCCTGGTCCCTCCTGCCGCCGCAGCTGGGTCATCGTGGCCGCAGTGTGGGGGGACTACGAATCCCGGGAGCCTTTGCTGCCGGAAGCCGCCCGCGAGACATCCGCGCCAGGAGGCGTTAAATTAAGAACAGAGGCCCCGCGTCGCGGGACGCGCGCGGGCGGAGCCCGGGCAAAGGGTGGGCCGTCTGAGACCGTCAGTGGCAGGAAGGGGCTGGGCTTGGCCACCCCCCTAAGCTGTTGGTAATGGGCTCGGACTGATATTTTGTGACAGGATCTGGTTACAGTGGTATATGCGCACTAGTTAGGCCTATTTCTGCAGTATTATTAGAGATCGTACTGGGATTTGTTTAATTTAGTGTTTTCCCCTATCCACGTTTGTAGATAGTTAAGTACGTGCCAAACGGAAGTGGATTGTTTATGTGTATGGTGGGTGTCTTATTGTTATTTATCTTAACATGAATAAGAGGAAGGCTGGTGACAGGGTGGGGGGGACTTTAGATGATTATTTAATCAGGGCAGAGTCGGCATTGAATCAAGAGATTCAAGCTGTCGAACGTAGACTTTCTCTAGATCCTGCCTTATCATTGCCCTGTGTCCAGCCCCCGGTAGTTCCATCTACAACCAGCAATCCCTGTAATGATGACAGCATTCTCCCTGTTCCCCTGTTTATCTCACCTACAACAGGCTTTCTTGATACGTCCCAGCTCAGTGTTAGTTCACCGAGTTCCTCTAGGGTTACCACGAGAGGGAGAATGGCTCTTAAAGGGAACGAGAGAACCGCCTACTAAAAAAAGAAAAGGGCAAGGTGCTAGCAAGCAAATTGTATTGTTGGCCCAATCAGAGCTTAGAGGGACTCTAGCAAAGGTTCTGATTCTAAGGGTAGATCACTGATGCAGTCCACGATACAGCCCCTCCTGGATTCCCTAAGTGCTACCCTTAAAGATCAGCTAGTTGCCCTTATTCAACCCATTTTACATAGATTAGATCTAGTGGTAGAGAGAGTAGACCAGATTGAAGCTAGATTTAATAATAGTAAGACTCCTGATGTAAGGTTATCAGCACAGATGAATGGGGAAATGGTTGACAGCGTAACCATAGAGGATTGTAACGTTAGACCCATTATGACAACTAGGGCCCCGGCAGCTAATCCCTTCAGACGGGAAGTGAAGGATCAAAATTTAGTATCGATAGTGGTCTCTAAAGGGGGTACTAATCCCCACGTTGAGCAAAGCCAGCCTCTATTAGCTAAAAGGGTAAGAAATGTGGAGGAGGGAGATGGGGTTTACAATACACTTCCCAATTTGCACCATCCCCCTGAAGCCACCCCATACACAATAATCTTAGTAAATGTTCCACCTCTCACTGATGGGACCCTTGAACATTGGTCTAACCTTAAGAACAAATCTTTGTACTGCCTTGGCCAAAGATTGGGGAATAGTAAGGCCTTTTTCGATGAATTTAAAATGGTGAGGCGTATTAATTGGATTGGCCAGTCTCATAAGTCCCTACCAAGTGATTGTGTGGTGCTGAGTTTCAGGTCTCCGTCACTGGTTGAATATATTTTAGATGTTGTCTCTCAACAGTTAACTGTGCCCAATGTGATTAAAATTCTCCCATTAGGCTTTTTTTACAAGCCAGAAAGATCCCACTTCACGAGGGAAGGCCGGGTTTTGCCGAATATTCCCTCTTGGCCTAACCAGCCCATTCCAACATTTAATCGTTTTGACATTTTATCGTCTTTGGAGGATAACGATTGACGTGGGGTCAGCTCTGACCATTTCCTGTCGGAAGTACTTGGGGTATCGGTTCCTTCATGTCGAGTGGGTTCGGATAGTGTTGCGATATCGATCCTCAGAGAAATTCCCTGTCAGGCTAACCCCTCCATTAATTTACAGCCTCCTAGGGTCTGTTTAGCTTACCCCTCTAATGAGTCCTGTCAGGTGGTGGTAACTAGTCCTGCTAGTCCTATTGTGAAAATTGCTTCATGGAATATAGCAGGTTTGGAATCTAGGTTAAATAAACCAGACTGGGCAAGTTTTATTGACGACATAGACATTTGGTCGTTTCAAGAGACATGGGCATTGGTCCCCTTATTCCGTAGAGGTTTTCTAAAAATTTTTAAACCAGCGGTCAAGGGCCTTAGGGGTAGACCGGTGGGTGGTTTGACCACGTGGGTTCGTCAACGCGAGGGTGTCACAGTGGTAGAGGTTCCGATTGATAGCCCAGATATATTGGTAACCAGGGTTCAATCAACGAAAGGCCTTAATCTCCTCATTATTAACATCCATGTTAGGGGTCTGCCGGGTGGGAGATGTTCTCCAACTTGTATACTTTTAGAGAGCCTCCTGGAGACAGAAATGAAGTCCATCAATAAGTTAGTGGCTGGGGACTTTAATACATGTTTTGAGCCTCTGGTCTTGGACAGAGGGGATCTAACTGAGGTTGAGGATTCTCTTTGAGGTGTTCCCCAGATGGAGCTGACTCCCATTAGGAAATGGACACAAGCTGCCCTGTATATGAAGGGAATATGTTTAAACAAGGGCTTGAGAGCCGTTAATGGGAGAACTAAGTCAGATAGGCTAGGGAGGATGACCTTTGATAACGGCAGAACCGGGAGTCGTATTGACTATATTCTAGTTAACTTGGAGATGTGGCCACTTATTGTTGATATGGTGGTAACAAGTAGAGTAGAGAGTGACCATAATCCCCTCCTTGTTTCTATTAATGATAATAGTTTTATTAGCTCCCTTACGGCCGTTGATGCTCTCGCATCTGTGGATGTAATTCTAACCAATGATCAAAGAAGGGTGCGTTGGCCTAAGATCGCCACAAGTGAGGATACACGGGTTCTAATTAGGAACCTGGTTAGTAATACCATGGTAACACTCAACTGCTTTAAGTCCCAGGAAGCGATTAAGGGTAATATTCGGGACATCCACAATGCACTATTTACAGAGCTTAACTCTTTTTTTGTTAGAGCCTTACCACCTACTAACAAAGGTAAAGAATTGAGATCCTGTACCTGGTATAACAAAGATTGTAGAAAGGCCCAAAGTGCTCTGATTCAGGCCATTAAATCTAGGCTACCTGCATCCATCCAAAAATGTAGGGCTGATTACAAACTCGCCCAATTAAAGGCAAAGAAAAATTGTGATGAGGACCGTTGGAGGGATTTATACCAGGCTTGTGACGGCCGTAATATGGTTCAATTTTGGCACCATCATAAATGGGGCAATTGTCCCCATTATATGCGGCCCACAACTCATGTTGAGCCCCAGCAGTGGGTTGCGTATTTTGAGGAGCAGTTTAAGGTCAGCGTTAAGCCCGCTTCTATTATATTTTCCCCTGTATTTGAAACCCCCTTGGAATTTCCTCCCAGTGAGGTGAAGTCTGTATTAAAAAGTATTCGGAGTGGCAAAGCCCCGGGACCAGACTGTATCCCCGCTGATTTATTGCAACAAGAGCAAGATGTATGGGTCCCGTACTTGACGATGTTAGCTAATGGCCTTGCGGGTGGAGCCTTGGTCCCTGACTCGTGGCTTGGGGCGGAGATTTTGCCGATCTACAAGAAAGGCGATCGCTCTGCCCTGGCCAACTATCGGCCGATTAGTCTTATAGATTCAGTACAAAAAATCATAGCTCGCCTAGTACTGGGTCGTATACAGAATTGGATGATCGAAACTAATGTGTTGACTCCCCTTCAGGCAGGGTTTTGGTCCCATATAGGGACCCAGGATCAAGCATTTAGGGTTGTCCTTTTATATTGGATGGAGGTTTTTCTTGGGGGTGGTAAGCTTTTTGCGGCCTATGCCGACTTACGGTCCACGTTCGATCTTGTGCAAAGGGCTAAGTTATGGGAAGTTCTTCTGGAGATGGGTATGCCTAGAGAGTTGGTGTCGATCCTGGTAAATTTCTACGATAACACGTACGCCCGAGTTCGCTGGGGTAAACCAGGGGAGATGACAGAAAGATTTAAGGTATCAAAAGGAGTTCGTCAAGGGTGTGTGCTTGCCACTACCCTGTTTTCGCTGTTCATTGACAGGGTTATAAGTTATTTTTCTAATCATTCGACAGATGCTCCCTCTCTGGCTGGTATGAAGATCCCCCTCCTCATGTTCGCGGACGATACTCTCTTTCCAAGACAAGACAGGGCCTGCAGTTGGCCCTGTCTCGTTTTGAGTTATTTTGCCGTGAACATGAGTTGGAAATAAATGTAGGCAAGACTAAGTTTATGGTTTTCCGTGGCCCAAGGCGTGTTAGTGTGCAAGTTCGTATGGGAGGTGCTATTTTGGAACAAACGGCTGTGTTTACCTACCTGGGTGATACCTTTAGTGAGAATTATAGTTGAAAGCAACAGTTGGACCCCCTTGTTCTCAAACATGGCCAATTAGGTGGAGCCTTGTTGAAAGAGCATAGCCTTTCTTTAACCAAACCTATTGCTCCCCTGATGAAGATTTATGGTTCCAAGATTCTCCCTGCCATTATGTACGGTGCTGAATTGTGGGGATTTAGCAACTTGTCTAAACTAAAGACTGCACAGAATAAATTTCTTAGGTCTGCAATAGGGCTTCCCTAATCTACACCTTGTATTCCATTATTATATGATTTAGGTTTCCAGCCCATTGAGGATATGGTAAGGTATAGACCCCTTGCGTTTTGGCGTCGTCTGTGGACCACACCGGAACTGTCTATTTATGCCAAAGCACTTCTGAAAGTTAAAGGGCTTGAGGGTTCACATAGGATCACTTGGTTGACTGAAATTAAAACATTGTTGATTAATATAGGGATGGGGAATCTTTGGGCTAATCCGGACACAGCTGTTTTCCCTTCGAAAATTGTTCTTAGGGATGCTTACTGGTGCTGGATTAAGGACAGGAGATCTGCTTCCCTTACGGGTAGTTCTATGACAGCAACGTTCCTTGCTCTTAAGGATGAGTCCGCCTATGAAGGTTATTGGGGCACTATTACAATGCAACTTGATCGCAAACTGTATCACCAGTTTAGAGTCGGCTCCCTACCACTGCGAGGGCTGACAAAAAGTTGCCCCTTTTGTGTGGACCAGATAGAAACCATGGATCATTTTCTCTTTTGTTGTCCGGCATATCTACTTCCACGGCGTGTGTGGCTCCGGCCAGTATGTCGATTAATGAAAACTCGTTCTGCACAGGTAGCTAGTAGAATTTTGAAATCTGACACTTCAAAACCTGTGATTATAGGTGTTGCTAAATTCATCAGCTGGGTTTTGATTCTTAGGTTTCTCGGAAGGCTAAAATCTAACTTGTGTCACATGTCTTTCCGTCGATTTTAATAACTGTTATTTTTATGGCTACAGGGTTAGGTATTCTGTGTTTATTATATTTACCTATTATGTTCAGTCATTGTGTTTTAACAATATGCATATTTAATGATTTTTTTATTGGTCTTATTATCTACACACTTATTGTTATGTCGACATAACTATTTTATATGAATTTTATTATGTATAGTATGTCTTTTATGATGAAAATCGAATAAAGACCTTTTGGTATGGTAAAAAAAAGGTTTACAAGGAAAATTAAAAAGAAACCAATAGAGAGAAGTTTTGAAACCTAAAAGAATCAAGGAACTATTCTAATTTGTTCTTTACATGTGTTTATGTGTGGAGCAACACATTTATAGACACAGCAGCACCAGAAAGAGGAAGAAGCAGGGAGTGGGGGGACGGGTGGAGATGGGCAGAATGGCACACGTGCGCAATTAAGTACAGCACAGGTATAGACAAACAATGGCCAAAATGAAATAAACCAACAAGGAGCACAATTCACACAACCCGCCAACATTACACCACTGAACGAGCATAGAAGTGAAAATCACGCTGCATTCATACAGGATGTGTACAAAGGCCGGTCGTTGGTGTTGTGGGATGTCTGCGACCGTGGTTATCAAGGGTGAGATGCCCAGCACGTGGCATATGGGCGAGTTCACTATGTGTTATGTTGCCAAACAGCTGCTCCTCCCTCCCACGAGCCCCCACACTTTTCTATGGTGCGCTGTTGTATATCATGCACTCGTACAGCACACCATTGTAATGCCTATTCACGCATGTCCTGCTACATTCAAACGACACCATCACAGTGCCGTTTGGAGGTCGTGCATGGCGCTTTACAACATCGAGTGCTGCGGCCTTTTTGGCAGGCCACACCAGAACAAAGAGACACACTTTCCGCACTTCCTGTACACAGACATGTCTGAGACACCCTGTTCCCCTAGCCGAATAGGCACACCCCTTTGCTGACCTGTGTACTCTGGACCAGCACATGCCGGTAGTGCATGCAGGAGGATCCGTGCGCAGCTGCATTTCCAGGCTCATTGCCAATGCTGAGGTGACAGCAAACTGTGATGTTGCAGGGCTCGTGCCTATCATGCTAAAACAATGACCACAGGGACACACTTGTTCAGATGTAGGTTTGGGGGGCGTTGGCAGTCCTGGAGTTGTTGTGATGAGTCTTGTGGCCCTCATGGGTATCCCTGTATCATGCTCATTGATTCTGTGGCACCTGTGGATGTTCTGGTGTGGCTCTTGGCTGTGTTCCATTTCATGGTGCAGGTAGTCGTCCTGTTTAACACCAGCAGACAGCAGGTGTATAATACCTGGTGCTAACGTGGCTTATCGCCAGAATTTGTTTCGCATTGCAAGTTGTGATGTGATTTTTTTCGTGTGCAGAACAATATACAAACTGAGCAGTGTATCTCGTCAAGATCCAGCACTTGACACACTATTCCCAATCAATATAAATACAACGAGAGTTCTTAATTTATTTTGTGTGTACACTGTAAGTGCAGCCACCTCCTCAGTGCAATTCAATACAGGATTTTAGTATTTAGAATAAATCGCAAAGGTGCACCTTGTGTCTTTGTACGGGAATGGCTAGTATACATTTCATTATCAGCACTTTAATGGAAGTAAAGTTGAGATAAATCTAACACACTATTCAGAAGTTGGTGTAAACTGCAGACATCACCAGTATTCCCACGATAAGTGCCCCAAAATGTAACACCATGGTGGACTCCATCAAATAACAGTAATAAGAACAAGAAAGAGTCACACAGCAGTTAAGAGAACAACCAAAAACGTTATTATTTGTTTTTTACTTTATTTTTTATACATATATATGTAAATGATAAATGGAAAATAATTTGCAAAAATTGATCTTTTTATTAACATAGATATAAATGGTAAACTAATAAACAAAATATAACAACAATAATAGAAAACAAGAAGGTGGAACACTCCTGTGGGGACCATGGATGTCGACGACAAAGCCTGGAAAATAAAGCACAAAATAAGGACGTGTGTAATGGGCATATCAAAGGAGAGAGGCACAGAGAAACAGAGAAGGTAAAAAAAGTCAGAGAGAAAAAGAGAGGGAAAGAAAGAAAGGGAGTGAGAAAGGGAGAAGGAAGAGAGAGAGTTAGAGAGATAGAAGGAAAAGAAGGAAGAGAGAGAGAGAGAGAGAGAGACAGACACTGCCGCCTCTGCGCATCAATGAGCAAATAATTACCTGGTGCCACCGAAGTGTGCAGCAGTGGGCACTCCACATACCCGTCAACACTCCGCACATCCCAGATATGTCACTGAGTCCTGAGTCATGAATGGCAGAGTTGACATCAGCTTCTCCGTGGATCTCACAGATGTCGCTGAGTCCTGAATGGCGGAGACCACATCATCTTCTCCACGTCCCGGCAGGTCTCACACATGTCACTGAGTCCTGAGTCATCGATGGCGGAGACCACATCAGTTTTTGGGGCCGCTAAGCCTGTGGAACTCAAGTGTGTGCACATGGTGGTAGGCCCCTGATGGCCATATGTGGTTTGGGTGGTACTAACACTGTACATCTGAAGTCCGCGCCAAGGGGGTGGTAGGCCCCTGATGGCTATACAGATCAGGGTGCGACTAACCTTCTGCGCAACTTTTCAAAGACTCTTTGTGGTTGAGACACGTGGAGCCTCCACCATCTAGTCAGCACCGGCAATAAAGGATGTGACGTTGTCGATCTATTATATTTGTGTGGTCACATGGCCTGTAACGCATGTGCCAGATGGGTGTAGTGTGTGTGCAAACCTGCCCTTGGGGAGTGGCCTTGAGATGTTGAGAACTAGACCACTGACTTGCACACCAACAGCGAGTATGCCTGCGAAACGTAGCTATGTGGGGCCACCGTCGGAACGTAATCACAGTTGCATGGAGTGGTGTGGCGTGGCGTATGATGGAACAGGGCAGGGATAGCTACAATAACACGGTCGGTTCGTAGTACTGCGTCTGTGAGTCACGAGGACAGGCCACAGCTGGCCTTCTGCGAGCCTCGGTGCGAACTGTTTATAACTCACACTACATAAGCATTGAAAAAACATTTTGTGATTCAGTCCGTCAGCTGGCATTTGTCCGAGGCATTTGTGAAAACATATCGGAGCTCTTTGTGTGATAGATACCCCTTTGATGCTGCCTCTCCCCACATCAGCGGGTAATGCACCCTCTTCCCAAATTACCATCATTCTCCCAACAACCATCTTGGGCCTGGAAGTGTCCCTGTGCAGTTGGACAAAGAAGAATCTTAGTCATGTATAGATTTACATATAAAAAATGTATTTAAAGAAAAGAACAACAAATAAGACTGAAGGGAGTCTGGTGCTGTGGTCGCTGCCACGAAGTTGCGGTCACTGCCATTCAGGACTCAGGACACAGTTACACATGTGAGATCGGCTTGTGTTAAAGAGGGTTAGTGGGACTACATGTCGCCGGCCTTGCATATCAAAATATGCGTCACTGATCGAAGGGAGTGTGGTGCTGTGGTCTGTGCCACGGACTTGGGGTCACTGCCATTCAGGACTTTGGACACAGTTACACATGTGGGATCGGCTTCTGTTAAAGAGGGTTAGTCGCACCAGAAGTGCTGAGAGTGTATGAGCCTGTGATGACGCTTGGTGTGGACGGGCCGCACTGGGAGCAATGTGTCTTGGCTATAGGACTGCATCATGTGGAATCACAACTCTATCTGAATTGTGAGGCCTGCTGATCATAATATAGGCCAGAGATAGCGGTGAGCAAGGGCTCACAGCCACGTGCATATGTTGGTGGCGTCACCGGCCTGCGTAGTGCAGGTTCAGTGGCACCACTTGTCACCAGCCTTCAATATGAAAACAGTCCTCACTAATTGAAGGGAGTGTGGTGGTGTGGTCTCTGCCATGAAGTTTTGGGTCACTGCATATGGAAATATGTCTAACTGATCAAAGAGAGTTTGCTGCTGTGGTCGCTGCCATGGACTTGGGGTCACTGCCATTCAGGACTCAGGACACAGTTACAAATGTGGGATCGGCTTGTGTTGGACAGTGTTAGTTGGCACCATGTGTCCAAAATTCAAATTGTGAGGTCCGCTACCCGCAGTGTAGACTGCTGAGTGTTCATTTGTACTTGAAAATGAATTTGGTCATTGTACTAAAGCTAGAACTGATATAAAAAATGCTCAAGAAGAAAGGATAATAAAAGGATGTTATGTAGATTTGAGGCCTGTAATAGTTACTTGCCTAGTGGACTCTGTAGTTAATGAATGAAGAAATAATTTTCATTGTGAGCCCTACTGAGTGCAGTGTAGGCGTATGATGAAAAGATGAAATGAGTATAGAATACATTGACGAAGTGTGGTATTTTCTGAGTACAATCTTGTTAGAAATTAGCATTTAAAATTGGAATTGCAAGCTGTACTGCCTGTAGTGTAGACTGCTATTTCATGTTGGTTTGCATTTGAAGATTAATTTGGTCATTGTGGTAAAGCTATAACTGATATAAAAAATAAATCTGGAAGCGAGGATACTAAAAGGATAATATGTAGGGTGTAGGACTGTGATAGTAAGTTGCCTACTGGAGTCTGTAGTTGCTTATGGAAATACTGCTCACTGATCAAAGGGAGTGTGGTGCTGTGGTCACTGCCACAGACTTGGGGTGACTGCTATTCAGGACTCAGGACACAGTTACATACGTGGGAACGGCTTGTGTTAAAGAGGGTTAGTGGAACTACGTTTTGCCGGCCTTGCTTATCGAAATATGCCTCATTGATCGAAGGAGTGTGGTGCTATGGTCGCTGCCACGGACTTGGGGTGACTGCCATTCAGGACTCGGAACACAGTTACACATGTGGGATCGGCTTGTGTTGAAGAGAGTTATTGGCACCACGTGTCGCCGCCGTTGCATATGGAAATATGCCTCACTGATTGAAGGGAGTCTGGTGCTGTGGTTGTCTCACGGAGTTGGGGTCACTGCCATTCAGGACTCAGGACACAGTTCCACATGTGGGATTGTTCAGCTTGTGTTGAACCGAGTTATTGGCACCATGTGGCGCCGCCATTGCATATGGAAATATGCCTAACTAATCAAGAGGGCGTATGCTGCTGGGGTCGCTGCCATGGACTTGGAGTCACTGCCATTCAGGACTCAGGACACAGTTCCACATGTGGGATTGTTCGGCTTGTGTTGAACAGAGTTATTGGCACTACGTGCCCCACCAGCCTGCGTAGTGCAGGTTCAGTGACACCACGTGTCGACGGTCTTCCATATGGAAATACCCCACACTGATCGAAGGAAGTCTGGTGCTGTGGTCGCTGCAATTCAGTACTCAGGACACACTTACATATGTGGATTCGGCTTGTGTTGAACAGGGTTATTTGGCACCATGTGTCGTCGGTCTTCCACAGTGTAGGCCGGAGGCAGCAGTCAGCAAAGGCCTACAGGCAGGTGACGTTGACTTGAGCTGCACAGATTGGGAGCATGTGTTCTTCTTAACCCATTATAGTGTCTTACACAATTTGCGTCACTACTAATCTTGAATTGTGAACTGTGTAACCCCAGTGTAGGGCGGAGGCAGCGGTCAGGATAGGCGCACATCTATGTGGCGATGATTTATGGTGCAGTGAGTTAGTAGCACCTGAAGCACACAGCGTGTGCGCACCGTGCAATGATGCGTGGTCTGGGTGGGCCACAATGGAAGCAAAGTGTCTTGAGAACTGGACTGCAACATCTGCAATCGCCACTGCATCTGAATTGTGAGCGCTGCTGTCCGCAGTGTAGATCGAAGGCAGTAGTCGGTACAGACGTAAGTCTGCGGTGCTGTGCCGCTGGGTTCACAGGGGGCCTGTGTCGAGGAGGCCCGCAGTTATGGCGGCAGCCGAGTGCCAGGGTGAGGGCTGCCACTATGACAGACTTGTTGGTCTTCCCTCAAGTGAACCACACTTAGGGCCTGTCCTATTTATTCATACTGCTACGCTGGAGTGGCATACGTTGGAGCAGCCCTCTCCGCTTCCGCTTCCAGGGGAGGACAACACAGCTACATGACCGAGATCTTCCCCACTGCCTAAGGTAATATGGTTGCGTCCACTGTGCACTACACTACAAGTATCAACAGTATATCTCCACATGGAGAGGTTTGTGCTTTGCATAGTGAGGTCTGTGCAGCACATCAGCGTTACACTTGGCATTGTGTGCTTTATTATTGAAGGGTGACTTGCCTCCTTCGTATATAGTTGGTTGCCACATCTCCCAACATTCAGCTATTGTGTGCCTGAGGGGCATGGTGTTTTGGGAAGGTCCGTTGTCCTGTTTTGCGCTGCCATGGTGGTAGTAGGGGGGTGGTGCGGGGGGAGGTTCTGGTGGTGGTGGCGGTGGGTGTTGTGGTCTTGTTGGGTGTTGGACCTGCATGATCAGTGGCTCTATCACGTGTTGGTCTTTAGATGTGGCTGTGAGTTGGGTCCAATTCACGGAGTAGATAGTTGACCTCCTTACACCAGTTAAAGGTTGATGTTAATTTATTACTGCTAACTCGGATTATCGCCTGCTTTTTGGATCGCATTGCAGATTTGGCTGGTCGTTGAAAATATGGGGAAGTGGTGTTTTCATTTTTTTTTTTTTGCACGGGAGCGCCTAATTTGCATTTCATTAGCGTTAGTTGTGGCTCCCATTTGTGGCGATTTTGTTGGCGTAAGGTATCGATGGAAGAGTGGTGAGATTTGCAGTTTTGACCAAATTGAGAATGGGTTGATAATTAAAAAACACAGAAATAAAGATAGGTTTTATGAACATTATAATTAGAAGTTAGCATTTAAAAAACCTTTGAAATTCACTGAAAAAACCATAGGATTCAGGCACATTATAGTTAGAAATTAGCATTTAAAAATCCTTAGAAATTCACTGAAAAAACCATAGGTTTCAGGCACGTTATAGTTAGAAATTAGCATTTAAAAAACCTTCGAAATTCACTGAAAAAACCATAGGTTTCAGGGATGTTATAGTTAGTTGGACATTTCACCTGCAATGCACAGCTGATGTCATCACATATTACATCATTCATGACATGGGCAGTGACATCACTCATGACATCACTGATGACATCTCAAATGACATCACTGATGACATCACTGATGACATCATCCAAGTCAAAATCTGATGCACCTTATCAGACCCTAATATAACGCTTGATACACCCACTCTAAAATACAGACTATAATATTTGAAACCATGAACACACCAATACCAGTAGGTACATATCCACTCACTAATTCCTAGGTCTACAAACCCATCCATTCATTCACCCATACAGTCAATCAATCAATCAATCAATCAATCAATCAATCAAATCCACTTTATTCGATTACTTAAAATCAAGAAAGTATACAAAACATCTAAAAACAATTTAAAAACATTAAAACGTTTCCATTATTAAAAATAATATATCACAGTCAACAATAATAAAAGCTAATTTAGTTCCTCCCGTGTGGCCACCTGTCGTTTCTTCATAGACCTAAGTGATGCCACAAGAAAACTAGCAACACAAAACATGGTTACAGGGGATTCCATTAGTTGAAGAAACAATAAAGCAGGTTTAGTTTGAACAAAAGCTTTCTCTTTCAAAATAGGGAAGATGAACTTTTTCCTAGCTTCATGGTAAAAAGGGCAAAAAAGCATAAAATGTGTGGTGTCTTGGGGAGAAAAATCATCACATTTACAGGGGGCCTCATCTTCCGATCTAAACCAACCCTGTAAATCACTTAATACTAAGTGAATCTGGTTAAAACGAAATTTTGTCAGTAGCCATATGTGATAAGAATTCATAACTATAGACAAATAGGGATGCATGGTTAGAGACATGATAAGCAAGAAGTGAGCCCTTACAGTAGGTTTACTTAACTCCTGGGATTCACGCTCAACTTCGCAGTGCTTATTAAAATTTGTTTTAACACATTTTAGGTCGGCTTTACTTAGGCCTTCAGGATTGGTGAAAATCTCTGGCCGCCCAATTTTCTTAGTTGACATTTTAATATAGGACAACCATTCGATTTCCTTCATATTGTCCAAATTGATACAGTCCTTCAGGATCCTATGATTCAACTTAAGATTCGGGTTTGTCCAAATTCTGATCCACAGCAGGATAGGCGCTATTTTTATAATATCTGAGATATAGCCTGTCCCTAACTCAAGATGGATCGAAAAGGTCGCAGTGGATTGAGGGAGGCCGAGAAGAGCACATAAAAATGTATTTTCTTCTCTTTGTATGGGGTCAGATTTAATATGTCCCCATATTGCAGCCCCATATCTAGCAATTGAAACAGTTTTAGCCTGATGTATGGCTAAAATAGCTGCGTATGGTTTTCCTCCCAATCTTTTCGCGAAACCCAATATTGCAGCTGAAGAACTGCGGACAGCATTCACCTTAATAGAGAGTTTGGGCCCCAACTACCTTTATCATCAAAAACAACTCCCAAATATGTGAACACTTTCACCCTCGAGATTACTTCACCGTTACAATGGAAGGCTTTAAGGTGCTTTTTCCCCTTACCCAATGACATAATGTGTGATTTGCCATTATTAACCACGAGGTCCATGGAATTAATAAAATCCCCAAAAGAATCCAGTAATCTTTGTAACCCAAGAGGTGTCCGGGCCAGTAAAACTGCATCATCCGCGTAGAGGAGTACAGGTATAGGAATACCTCCCATACGCGGGATATCAGGTGTGGCAGATAACAATTTTCCTTCCAAGGCGTTTATATACAATGTAAACAACATAGGTGCTAGAATGCAACCTTGGCGCACTCCTCTGCCAGACTTAAAACTAGCTGTACATTTTCCCACCTGAGTCATCCTTATAGAGGCACTCAAGTCTTTGTGTAAATCAGCCAGGAAGTACATAAGGGGCCTGTCAAGTCCCAAATCCAGTAACATGGACCATAGCTTTGACCTGTTGACCAGGTCAAAAGCCGTGGACAGGTCCATGAAGCCTAGATAAATCGAGCCCCCTGTGGCTTTTGTATATTTAGAGACAATCAAATGTAAATTAAGGCATTGATCCTCTGTGCCCCGCCCCGCTCTAAATCCGTACTGAACGTCGGTTATTATATTTTTCTCAGATGTCCAGCTCGTCAGCCTGCCTAAGATAACCTTCCCTAGGGTTTTAATGGAAGAATCCAACAGGGATATGGGTCTGTAGCATCTGGGGTCTCCCCTTTGGCCCGTCTTAAACACGGGGATTATGATCGAACGGGACCATGACTCTGGGGGAGCAGTTACAGCCACAGTATTAAAAACATTCATCAAAATTTTTGCCCAGTACTCAGGGTTGGCTTTAAACAGGTCCGAGGGCACCCCATCTGGGCCTGGCACCTTGCGGCCAGCCGTTCCCTCAATCGCTTTTCTCACCTCCTCAATATTAAAAATAACAGGGGACATCGGAGGATTAGAAATAGGTACCTCAAAGGTATCCAGCTCAAGATTACTCCCATAGATTTTTTCAAAATGGCTTAACCAGTCCTCTTCTGATATGTTAAGTTCTAAAACAGAATTCTGCGAGCCAGATAACAGAGGAGTATTAATGATTTCCCAGAATTTGGAGCTATCTTTCAGAGTAGCATTATCCATCAAAGCAGCCCAGGCTTCTTGCTTAATTTCCCTTTTCCGCACCTGCACTGCTTGTGCATACTCTTTCCTTAGTTGAGTAACTAACCCTTTATTCCTGGGACTATCATTAAGAGCCTTTTTAAGTAATTTATGGGCTTTGGTACAGTTATGGTCAAACCAACCAAGTGCAGGATTATTTTTAACAGTTCGACCCTTAATAGTAAGTTCTTTTGCCACTTGGAGGCATATAGCTACAAATGACGTAATTACTTCTCCACCCAAATATGGCGGGTCCGTACATATGTTTAAATCTGAACCAACCTTTGCAATGAGTGTATCATAAAAATCTCCAGGGGTAACCTTACTCCAATTCAGCCTCCTTCCCTGGTCTTTAGCTTTAACATCCATTAGAGCAAGAGGCAGAACAGTTTTTCCCTTATGAGAAAATTCGTTATCAAGCACTATTGCCACCGGATTATGATCACTAAAAGAGGAACGAATAGCATTATAAGAAAACACATATCTTAAAAGGCCTGGGGATAAGAATATATAATCTATAATGGATTCACAGTCCCTAGCTTGATAAGTGGGAACACGGCTGCTCTTATCAAAAAACCCAGCTTCATACAATTCATTATTGGCTAGCAGAGTCTCCAGAGCTTCACCCTTAGAATTATGTTCAAAGTGTTGGGGGGTTGTGAAATCCGGTCCATCAGTATCTTTATATTGACAATTAAGATTACATAGATGCACGTTAAAATCACCCATCAAAATAAAATAGCAAAAAGTGGATTGATTTGCCTTATAAGATTCTAAAAAATTAGATAACCAAAAAATATGCTCATTTGGGGACTCCCCCTGCGGTGAATTATAGCAATTGACAAGAATTAATTTGGTGTTATTTGTCAAACAAGCTTCCAGTATAAGACAGTTCTGAGAAGTACATGCAACCTTGTTGATCCTTCCTGTAATGTTTACTGAGATCAGAAACATGAGACCACCTCTGTCTCTCCCTGCTGTTGATCTCACGGCTGGAACAAAGTAGGATGTATATCCGTCAAGCCAAAAGTCACAGACCTTGTCCCAAGTCTCTTGCAAGGCTACTATATCGTATTGCTTCACAAAATTTAGCCATCCACTATCATTCTTTTTGGTCCGCAAGCCCGCAATATTCCAGCTTAACATCCTTACCTTTTCCCCTGTACTATTAGGAGAACAGATTGAGATGGGTTGTGGGGTACCAATATTCAATGTTGCCGGTGCTAGTTCTATAGGACCCTGTTCAACCAAGCTATCACTTTCCTGCCCCACAATGTCTTCGCGTCAGTCACAGGCCTCCAGGCCCGAAAGTGCCCCAAATCTGTTATGGGTGGAGATCTTTGATCCAAACCCACTATAGTTATTAATATTATAGACTCCAGGGGCTACAGGGATCTGGAACTCACTAAAGGTGAAAGGTCTGAGTCTCACGTGATTCAGGGGGGGTTTAATTAGCTGTGAATAAAAATAACCCAGCGGGCGCACACAGACATTATTTGCTTCGTGGACAAGTGAAGCTGCACGTAGCAGAACTGTGGCCGCGTGTTGCGGATATTTGAAATTTACAATTATACAGTCCCCATTACAGGTCTTACGGGACGGGCCAACCCAGTTAGTCCTTCTAGTGGATAAGATTTGATCTGAAAATCTTATCGGGAAGCCGCATTTTCTATTCAGCCAAGACACTGTTTTATTTTTTAAGGACTCGTGCGACTCCTCGTGGGGCTGTGCAGTATGACTATCAAGGATAGGCACATTAGATAGCACAACCACGTATGGCGCACATTCAGGGGGAAGATTAGTAGAACAATTATTTCTTCCCTGTCTAAAACTTAGTAATTCCTCTTGGCCCGAAGAAGATTGTTTGGGTAAACCATTTAATGGTGTAGGGTCGGGGGGGACTATTTCTGTTACAATAGGAAGCTGGGTGGGATACTGCTTAGTAGCGTGAGTTGTGTCCCATGGGGCACCAGTAGAGCCCATAGCCAATACCTTATCCCTTTCAATTGTGGCCAAATGATTCTCTAGCAAATCTCCAAGCCTCTTAACTTCTGATTTAACAGAATCTAATTGGAGTACTAAAGATTGGGTATGCTCAACTAACTTGGTCTCAAATTTGGCTTCTAAAGTACATACCAAAAGGGCAAACTGCTCCGGTGATAAGTTAAAACTGGCTGTGCTATTCTCTTCCTGCAAAACAGATCCAGAGACAGAGCTGTTTAGAACTTGGTGGTTAGTTTCCCCTCTTTTTTTAGTGTGCTTACACCCCCGCTTATATTGATGTTTCCTACAAGCTCTTACTGGTCTAGAAATAGGTAGGGCCTCCTCTACATCAATAGTGGAGGTGTCAAAAAGTTCCTCTAGAGGCTCAGAGTGAACCTGCACTTCCACCGTTGTATCCACCCTATTACTCTGATCTATTATATCAGCTCTTATGCTTTCAGTCGAGGGACTAAATGTGGAGTCGAGAGGGGCGGGAGGACTCCCTTTACCAAGTGAGGCTCTCCGATCATTATTAATTTTACTAACAAATTTAACCAAATAGTTGTCAATTGGACCCGAACCAGCTATAACTTTATCTTGTTTGCTAATAGGCATAGTCGGATTTGGCAAATAAGGACTAGCAGTAAAGAATATACCAGATGCTAATAACAGCAAACTAAAGGAATATCACCAAAAAGTATTATCAAATTAAACCTAGTATCATCACTCCAACAGGAGGACAAGCAATAATCCCACGAAGTGACTCAATTGCACAACACGTAAGGAGTCTCAGATCGTTTAACTCACAGAACCAAAGTCCATGGCCCAGCCCGGCCTCCCTCGGCCCCGGACGGCCACAGATGGCCCGCCCTTTGTCCAGGCTTCGTCTGGCGCCGTCCGCGCGCGTTCCGCATGGCGTAAAGGGGGGCTGCCTTTTATCAAGGCCTTGGCAGGTAAGAGGCGGGACCGGAATTGCAGGTGAGTCCCCTCAGGCTCCTGGGGCTTGTAGTCCACTCGCGTACTGCTGCTGCTTACTGCCCCACTGTCAGGTGCTGCGTCTCCCGCGAAGTGGGAGGCGCGAGGTCTTCAAATAGCCCCCAACAGGTAAGAGGCGGGACCGGAATTGCAGGTGAGTCCCCTTAGGCTCCTGGGGCTTGTAGTCCACTCGTGTACTGCTGCTGCTTACTGCCCCGCTGTCAGGCGCTGCGTCTCCGCATACAGTCACTCATACATACAGTCAGCCATCAATACAGCATTATCATAACCAGTCACATATCTATACAGACACTCACACACTGCCTCTCATTCATAGAGTTATTCACACACCTAGTCAGTAATGGAAATAATCAATCACACTTTCATTTACTCACCTGTACAGTTATACACATACCACGTCACTTATTTAAACACATACTAACTCATACTCACACTCTAATACAATAACTAATACAAGCACACACTGATCCATACAGGCACTCTCACAATCACTCACTATGACATATAGTCATTTATGCAGTCCAACACTCATATATACTGCCTTTCACATATGGAGTTACTTACACATGTGCCACTGAGGCATCCATTTACTCACCAAGACACTCATAGACACACTCACCAAGCCATACAGCCCTTCACAGATACAGACTTGAACACATATGTCCAGTGAATTATCCACTTACACATCTATGCACAGAGTCACACCCTCCACCCACCTACACAGACACTCAGGCACCCACACAGGTACTCAGACAAGCAATCAATGGCTCATATAGATCCTCATTTAGTTGCTAACCAAACCATGGAACTGCTTACACACCAACTGACAACCTAAACTGTGTGAATGTCTGTATCAGTTGCTAACACATGAATTAAGCAAGACACAATTAATCACTCACTTATACAGTCAGTCACACACCTACTTAATCATCCATCCTGACTCTTATACACCCATTCATTCTTCAATACACCTTGGCATATATATATAAAACATATTTACATTTTATAGAAACACACATTCACTAGATGATGTCATCAGTGATGTCATCAGTGATGTCATTTGAGATGTCGGTTATGAAATTGGGGGAGGATTCAATATGGTGAAACAGAGGCTGGAATCCAGACTAACTTTTTACACAATGCATATTACCTCTGACACCATTGATCACAACATTTGTTTTATCGACTAGTCTGTTTAATGACTGCGATTTAAAACTTTTTTTTCTTGCTTAACAATTCTTAAATGAATGAACACTACTCCTTAGTGATACACTTCTTCTATACAAAAAACGGTGACATATATTTACATATATACAGTGATTTCATGACATATCTAAATAACATTGCAGTTAATTGAAAAACATTCAAAAAGCCAGTTTTGGCGTGACAATAATCATGTGTCCGATATTGTTAGATTTACAGAACTTGAGCCGATGAGCTCCTATAGTTCTGGCTACTAATGCGGTCCTGGGCAGAGTCGGGTACCTATGACTGTAAAGGGTTCAACCAAACATATAGATTGCATTCCTTCTATTTGTTTGCTTTAGGGAACGAGATGGTTTCTAAATTCGTCTCCCGCATAGGTGTTCACGATCACTGCATGTTCGCCAACGCGTTTCGACCAGTGTAAATGCGGACCTGTGGGGTGTTTATGGGGTCGTCGTCAGGGCTGATATTAAGTTGTTATCGGACTTCTGTTCCTGTAATCGAATCATAATGGTGTATATTTAGTATTAGTGCTGAATTGAATGGTTGTGAATGAAGAAATTAGTGCATGAAAAAAGTCTTGTGTCAACTTACGCTCTTTCTAAGACAAGGGGACTTGTCTTTTTTGTCTTGCCGTGTTATATGAGGTGCCAGCTCACTGGGGATAACTTGTGTCTTGTACGTCTTGCTCGTTTCTTTCTGGGGGGCAAGAGAACACCGACGGTTGGCATCTATACCCTGTTATTGTCATGGGTGCTGCTGAGCCAAGGGTGTCATAGTCACCGGTTAGTAGTGGTATTTAGGGCTCCATATTTGTTATAGTGGCTAGTGCGTCTTGAATTATCTTTTCACGTCATGCCTGAAATTTTGTGGCTTACGTTAGTATTAGGTGCCTTGGTTTATTTGGATGGTGCTCAGGTTGCCATGCGGTGCTTCACCGTTTGTGTATTATATTTGGTCCGTGCAGGGGACGGTGTTTATAAAATACCGCTTCACTCGTGGCGCATTGGGTGTCAGCCTACTGGGCGTGCTTAAGAGATATTGATTTAGCTGTTAGACCGTGATATTTTTTACGTGCATATCGCGTCAATTCTGGATTTATATAAGCGCGGTGTTTTCATGGCACGTCCTGTGTGGGCTTACTGTATCGTACCTTTTTCAATCGTCCGGGCTCTCGGTATCTGGTGCGCTGCTCCTCGCTCTTCCTGCTTTTTCTTGGCTCAGGATTACTCTTCTGTCGTTTTCAAAATGCCGGGAAATCCTCTTCCGCTGATTGGTTTTTGTAAGGTGTCCGGTGCCATTACGTATGCCGTGGTTTAGGTCGCAGCTGTTAGTTGTAGTCATGGAAACCTAGCTGTTGCTGTTGCCGAAAAAAATGTTCGGAAAAACTTTATTCTGCCGTTGCGTGTTTTTTGGCGACATCAAGCGCATTCATAGTTGCTGTTCTGACAGCCCGGGATTGTTAGTTGTGATGATTACAGGATTGTTGTCCTGGCATGGACGCGATGTTCTTTTGTATGACCTTTTACTGATCTGCACTCTCTGGCTGGTGTATATATGAATTATTTGGACAGGTGGATGGCGGTTTCACGGTGTGATTTGTTTGCCGTTATGTCGGGAGTCTTGACCCAGTGTTGTCTTTTAGGTTACTGTTCTGATGTGTGGTTTATTTACTTCCTGGGCGAGAGTTGCATGTTTTGGTGCGTGGTCGTGTTTGCGGGTGGTTGTATTATGAGCTGGGCTGGATCCCTGATATCGGGATGTATCTCGGGTTATGCACTTCTAGAACTAGTGCTGTTGGTGTCTCACTGCTTACGTAAACTGGATGTAATGTTGTTAAAATTGGCTTCTCGAGGAGGTGACATGTCAGGCCCCTTTTAAATGATGTTGTATATTTCCGTCATTTCGTTTAATCCATTTTCTATTGTCCCTAGGAACATAATGGTTTTTGCTTCCGTCTTTGAAAGGGTTGCGTCAACATTTTTGCCTTGAATATGGCGTAGAACTGTCCACTTGAGTTCGTTTGGGCTGTGATTTTTCTCAATGCAGTGGGAAACCATCGGTGCATTTAAAATTTTGCATTTAATTCTTGATCGATGTTGCGAAATGCGGTTTTTCACCGGTTGTGTCGTTTTTCCGATGTATGCCAGTGGGCATGGGCATAAAACGCAGTAGATGACGTTGTGGGTGTTACAATTGGTGAAATCTTCATGGATCATGTATTTTTGTCCATATACAAACTTTGTCCCTTCCACTGTACTCTCGCATGATACACATGTACCGCATTTTTTGTGTCCTTTTATTGGAGGCAGTGAAAGCATGGACCTCAGTGATGCTGCTGGATGTTTATCCGTGGTATTTGCACGTACCAGTTTTTCTCTTATGCTAGTATTTTTCTTAAGGGCAAAGATTGGTATCTGTGCAAATGATGGAATTCCTTTTATTGTGTCCCAGTTCTTGCGGATGATCTTTTGCATTTCTGTTGTTCTACTTGAAAAAGTAGTGACGCATACCAGTTTTGGGCCGGTTTTGTCTGGTCTTGGAGTTAAAAGGGAGTCTCTGGGCGTGTACTGAGGTCCATGCTTTCACTGCCTCCAATAAAAGGACACAAAAAATGCGGTACATGTGTATCATGTAAATACATGATCCATGAAGATTTCACCAATTGTAACACCCACAACGTCATCTACTGCGTTTTATGCCCATGCCCACTGGCATACATCGGAAAAACGACACAACCGGTGAAAAACCGCATTTCGCAACATCGATCAAGAATTAAATGCAAAATTTTAAATGCACCGATGGTTTCCCACTGCATTGAGAAAAATCACAGCCCAAACGAACTCAAGTGGACAGTTCTACGCCATATTCAAGGCAAAAATGTTGACGCAACCCTTTCAAAGACGGAAGCAAAAACCATTATGTTCCTAGGGACAATAGAAAATGGATTAAACGAAATGACGGAAATATCCAACATCATTTAAAAGGGGCCTGACATGTCACCTCCTCGAGAAGCCAATTTTAACAACATTACATCCAGTTTACGTAAGCAGTGAGACACCAACAGCACTAGTTCTAGAAGTGCATAACCCGAGATACATCCTGATATCAGGGATCCAGCCCAGCTCATAATACAACCACCCGCAAACACAACCACGCACCAAAACATGCAACTCTCGCCCAGGAAGTAAATAAACCACACATCAGAACAGTAACCTAAAAGACAACACTGGGTCAAGACTCCCGACATAACGGCAAACAAATCACACCGTGAAACCGCCATCCACCTGTCCAAATAATTCATATATACACCAGCCAGAGAGTGCAGATCAGTAAAAGGTCATACAAAAGAACATCGCGTCCATGCCAGGACAACAATCCTGTAATCATCACAACTAACAATCCCGGGCTGTCAGAACAGCAACTATGAATGCGCTTGATGTCGCCAAAAAACACGCAACGGCAGAATAAAGTTTTTCCGAACATTTTTTTCGGCAACAGCAACAGCTAGGTTTCCATGACTACAACTAACAGCTGCGACCTAAACCACGGCATACGCAATGGCGCCGGACACCTTACAAAAACCAATCAGCGGAAGAGGATTTCCCGGCATTTTGAAAACGTCAGAAGAGTAATCCTGAGCCAAGAAAAAGCAGGAAGAGCGAGGAGCAGCGCACCAGATACCGAGAGCCCGGACGATTGAAAAAGGTACGATACAGTAAGCCCACACAGGACGTGCCATGAAAACACCGCGCTTATATAAATCCAGAATTGACGCGATATGCACGTAAAAAATATCACGGTCTAACAGCTAAATCAATATCTCTTAAGCACGCCCAGTAGGCTGACACCCAATGCGCCACGAGTGAAGCGGTATTTTATAAACACCGTCCCCTGCACGGACCAAATATAATACACAAACGGTGAAGCACCGCATGGCAACCTGAGCACCATCCAAATAAACCAAGGCACCTAATACTAACGTAAGCCACAAAATTTCAGGCATGACGTGAAAAGATAATTCAAGACGCACTAGCCACTATAACAAATATGGAGCCCTAAATACCACTACTAACCGGTGACTATGACACCCTTGGCTCAGCAGCACCCATTACAATAACAGGGTATAGATGCCAACCGTCGGTGTTCTCTTGCCCCCCAGAAAGAAACGAGCAAGACGTACAAGACACAAGTTATCCCCAGTGAGCTGGCACCTCATATAACACGGCAAGACAAAAAAGACAAGTCCCCTTGTCTTAGAAAGAGCGTAAGTTGACACAAGACTTTTTTCATGCACTAATTTCTTCATTCACAACCATTCAATTCAGCACTAATACTAAATATACACCATTATGATTCGATTACAGGAACAGAAGTCCGATAACAACTTAATATCAGCCCTGACGACGACCCCATAAACACCCCACAGGTCCGCATTTACACTGGTCGAAACGCGTTGGCGAACATGCAGTGATCGTGAACACCTATGCGGGAGACGAATTTAGAAACCATCTCGTTCCCTAAAGCAAACAAATAGAAGGAATGCAATCTATATGTTTGGTTGAACCCTTTACAGTCATAGGTACCCGACTCTGCCCAGGACCGCATTAGTAGCCAGAACTATAGGAGCTCATCGGCTCAAGTTCTGTAAATCTAACAATATCGGACACATGATTATTGTCACGCCAAAACTGGCTTTTTGAATGTTTTTCAATTAACTGCAATGTTATTTAGATATGTCATGAAATCACTGTATATATGTAAATATATGTCACCGTTTTTGTATAGAAGAAGTGTATCACTAAGGAGTAGTGTTCATTCATTTAGGAATTGTTAAGCAAGAAAAAAAAGTTTTAAATCGCAGTCATTAAACAGACTAGTCGATAAAACAAATGTTGTGATCAATGGTGTCAGAGGTAATATGCATTGTGTAAAAAGTCATTTGAGATGTCATCAGTGATCATGTCATGAATGATGTAATATGTGACGTCATCAGCAGTGCATTGCGGGGGCTCGAGTTATAGTTAGCTCAACTAACTATAACAGGGGAATTTCTATGGTTTTCTATGAGTGAAATGTCCAAATAACTATAACATCCCTGAAACCTATGGTTTTTTCAGTGAAAATATATATATATATATAAATATGCAACCACTTTATCCTCTCAACAAGGGCGACGATGCCGTGTGCAGTTGTCAAATACCGTTTTTTGGTCAATATCATACGTGTTTCAGCTGACCTGCAGCCTTGCTCACCGATAACACAGCAGTGAGAGCGGCCATTTTTAAATATCCCTCCTGCTCGTGATCATGTCACGTGAAACTACAACCCACTTCAAGTGAAAAAAGACTCATAGTTTTTTGACATTGTCAATTCAAACATTAACAATATCGTGTTGCTAGAAATACTTTAACAAAATTCATATTTGTATTTCTAGCAGAAAAAAGGAACTCACTCCATAATAGCAATTTTGCAATTATTTTCAATTATTTAGCATGTTTTTCGGAATTAAAAACATTATTATTTTTCAATAAATTCGATCTTATTTGCAATAACAACATTGCTTTGGCACATTGAATTAGAATCAAGCCCCAGTTAGCCACATTAGATTTATAGTGACCATTACTTTAATCCAATAACATTAGTATAATTTATGGTTAAAGCATTCCTTTGCCTCGTCCTATTGTTGCTGTCATATAACCTAAGTAGGTATACTCCCACCTGCAATCAAGCCTCAGTGGGCTAATACCTGTGCTTAAATATTCTATAAAGTTTTATAAAAAAACATGTTGAGTACCTCACAATTACGCCCTAGTTGGCCCTTCCGTCAGATTGTACCTATTTCCCTGTTGAATTAATTTTGTCATTCTTGAGTATTTGCCTATACACCATACTAACACCTTAGAAATAATTTGAAACACTTAAAACTTTGTATTCGTGAATTTAAAGGCATAATTATTATTATTATTTTTTTAAATACATTGATTACTACAGATGTGTATACATATCTTCCTCTACGTTTAAGCCTTCTGGCTGAATAGAATTTAGTTTGATAATGTACCTTAATTCTAATTGTCTCAGTTTCTTTTTTCTGTTTCCCCTACGTACATTATCTGCCACTGCATCAATTACAAAATATGTAAGCTCATCAGGATCCTTTGCGCGAAAGCGTTCGAAATGGTGCATGACTAGATATGTACGATCGCCATTTTTGATTGCCCTAATATGCTGCAACACTCTCTTGTGTACCTCCAGAATTGTGCTGCCCACGTACCTCAAGCCACAAGGGCATTGAAGCACATAAACAGCAAACTCTGTTTTGCAGCTATATTTACCTTTGATCTTTTTCTTTAATATGCACAAACCTGGTGTATATTGATTCATGTTTATACCATATCTACAAGCCTTGCACTTCGTGCATCTTAGGAATCCCTGACCTTGGTTCAGCCATGTTGTCTTTGGTTGGGATTTTTTCAGGATATTACTAACCAGTGCTTGTCTGAACGATCTAACACGTATAAAGGTCACTTGGGGTCTGCGTGGCACCACCTTGCTGAGAACTGGATCATGTTTGATCACGTGCCAATGTTTGTTTAAGATGTTCTGCAACATACCATGCTGTGTACTAAAGGTTGTCATCATCCGATACTGGTTCCCTGTCCCCTTCCTTTCCTTTTTACCTTCATCTTTTCCAAATAGAATATCCTCTCTCTTTCTTTTTGAAACTTTGCATATTGCAGTATTTACCCATTCTTCTGGATAACCTTGGCCAATGAATCTTTCTTTCAGATTTATGAATTGTGACTCTATTTCATTTTGCTCACTGCAATTTCGCTTGGTTCTTAGACATTCAACAAACATGCTTCGTTTAAAACTGGTTGGATGAAAGCTTGTTGCATGAAGCAACGTACTACCAGAGGTCGGTTTCCTGAATAGTTTAGTTTCCACTTTGCCATCTTTAACATAGATTGTGAGGTCAAGAAAATAAACACTTACTTTACTGACTTCACTTGTGAAGCTTAGGTTCAGATCGTTATATTGAATCTTACTGATAAACTTCTTCACTTCGTCCTCTGTGCCCTTCCAGACCAAAAACAGATCGTCGATAAAACGACTCCAATGTAAGATATTCTCTTTCCACTCTACTTGTTACTGAGTCTGGATCACCCACTCCTCCCACCAGCCCATATGCAAATTCGCATAGCTGGGGGCCAAGCAGGTGCCCATCGCAGTACCGCATACCGGGTGATAAAGTATATTGTTGAAAAGAAAGAAGTTGCTATTTAAGCATTTCTCACCCATCCTCAGTATCATCTCTTTATGTGCCCTCATGCTTATAGGTCTTATCCCCAAGAAATGTTTTATAGCTCCAAGGCCATCTGTGTGATTCATTTCTAGGAAGATTAGTTAGATTGCTCCCCTCATTTATACATGACACAAGTGATGTTTTGTAGAGAATTTACAATCTACCCTGGTAGGATGACTATTTATTAGTCACTATAGATGTGTCCACATTGTACACAAGTATTAGGCACACAGATTGCCTACGCCATCTCCAGGCCCTCAAGAGAGAAGAATGAGCATTCATTTTCCTTCATATACACTAGTGCCATCCCTCCCCCCTACATATTTCGCACTCCTTCCTCAAAATTCTGTAGTTGGGAGAAACAGCAGTGGCCAGTGTGGGGTTGGTTCTTGCCAAGAGCCAGGTTTCTGTGAGAAAAAGGACATCCAGTTTCTAATTGTTTAATAGGTTGAAGACCTATAGCTCATGTTGCTGGAGAGATCTCACATTGATCAAGGCAGCCCGAAACTGTTTATGAGGTTTTCATGCCTTATCTGGAATGTTGGGGACCCTGTTGGGTCTAGGCATAGTGGGAGTCCATGCGCAGCTAGGACACACAAATTTCTCAGTTAGCTTACCCGGGAAGCAGTAAAAACAGCATTTCATTATGGGGGACAAGCGTTAGTGTCTGAGATTTCCACATGGTGTTTGCAGAAGGATCGGATATTGAGCAGGATGCATTGAAGCGGTTCCGGGTTGTTGGGGATCTTCTGAGTGGTCCTGTGTGGCAGGAGAAGTGGCAATAAGGGTAGGTGAATGGTCTTTTGCTTGATAGCGGGGAAAAAGTGCAGCAGTTGTTGTTTCGTTTTCCGGGGTACAGGGCCAGGAGTTCCTCTGCCGTGTAGTGGTGGATGGCAGGAAGGCGTCGGGTCCTGGTGTTGGGTGCAGTTTAAGCATGGATGAGCACAGACGGCTCGACTCTGGCATGCCTTGGGTGCACCCGCTGGTCAAGTCCACTGTGCGGGCACACAGCGGCCTCCATTAAGTAGGTCCTGGAAGCGGGCGAGTCTCTGGGTGGAGGGAAGCAGAAGGTGAGCTCAGACAAAGAAATCTGCGGGAAGCAGGAAACTGTAAGGAAAGCACAGGAAAACAAAGATAGGAAATGTAGAAAATTAACACAGATGCAAAGTTAGCAGAGTTACAAACTCAACACAGATACACAGGTTGCAGGACAATGGACACAAAAATTATATGCTGGCTAACAGGAAGGGGGAGCAGAGTAGATGTGTCATGCAGACACTAGCAGGGCAGATTGGAGGTGGCGAGTAATGGGAGGGAAGGTCATTCAGCATCAAGGAGGCATTCCATGGGATTTGCTGTGGGTTTTCCCACAGCAGCACCCATGGATTTTGACACATTCCCAGATTTACAAGAATCTGTAAACCTGGGAAGGCGTAACGAGGAGAAATACCTTTATTCCTTTAGTTTTTTTCCTCTTTCTGTGTTTACTGCATTCTGCACCACATAGAAACAGGACAACGCCTCTATTGATTGTTTGTGTGCAGGGAGGTGTCCCTTCCTGCACAAAAAAAATCATGCCAACAATGCAGACACTCTTGCACCATGCTGCAAGGGTGCCTGTATTGGCTCTAGGCACCAATTTGTGAGCCAGTGCAGACAGAGAGAACAGGAATTTGCTGTATTTCCTTAATATGGCTCATGCCTACACTTTCCTTTTGATGCAGGACAGCACTACAAGGAGACTTGTGGTGATGCCACAAGCCAAAAAGTAGTAAATGAGGCCCTCAAAGACTAAACACCCTGGGGGAAAGATGAAAGGGAAAAGAAGTAGCAATCAGTTGATCAGTGCTAGCTCGCCACAGGCCCTAAAATAGTAAACTCATTAATAGTACTATCACAAATCTACCATGGCCCGTTTTCCACGTTAAATAATTCTTCCTTCTCATGATAGATCTTGGAATGCTGTATTAGGAATCAAGGTGCAAATCAGACATCTCAAAATTAAATAGCATCAACAGTTTCCAAGTCCATGAATCAGGTAAGATTACCGAAATCTCATCAAAAGTATGGTTAGAACAAAGCACTAGACATATTTTGCATTAAGCTTTTTCAATAAAGGAATACATTCCCTATTCTAAAGATCAGGTTCAGAGTTTTAGATTTCAAGAACTCATGAAGAGTTTGATTTCAGGGGAAAGAGTGAGATCAGAGGAGCATAAGGCTTCAAAGCTTCAAAGCCAAATTAGAGTAGCAGAACTTACCATAAAGAGTAGTTCATAAGACACAGCCGAGTCTCATAAACCAAAATCCAAGTAAATCTGCATACAGTTGCAGTAGTAAGCTGTCAATAATCAAATAGCAAAGTGAGGCACTAGGGAACAAAGTTGCAGGAGTAGCCACAACCGTCCGAGGTCTGGCAAAAGGAAAAAGGAAAACCGTTGCCTCTACCTAGGTACAACCATTAATGTTAAAGTCAGGAAAACATGTTAAAACATTGTATCAGGTTTCTCAAAAACAAAGATTCAAGTAAACCTGCATAAAGTTGTTGTAGAAATATGTCAATAATCAAATAGCAAAGTCAGGCAAAAGGGAAAAGAGTTGCAGCAGTAGCCACATTGTCAGAGGTCTGGCAAACTGGAAAAGGAAAAAATGTCCCTCTGCCTAGGTGCAA
Organism: Triturus cristatus; assembly: GCF_964204655.1. Classification (NCBI taxonomy): domain Eukaryota; kingdom Metazoa; phylum Chordata; class Amphibia; order Caudata; family Salamandridae; genus Triturus; species Triturus cristatus. Next base: position 84,334,188 of record NC_140588.1, read on the forward strand.
CCACTAATATAAAAGTCAGGAAAACATGTTAAAACATTGTATCAGGTTTCTTCTTCCATGGACCAGTAAGATGGCAGAATTCTTTGGTAAGCAGGTTCAGATCCTCCGTTCTCAGGAAAAGACATGCGGCTTGTACACTTTATCATAAGTTTAGCCACCGAGAGTCTTGCGTAGTTGAATTCTGGAAAATTAAGACTTGGTTCCCATAAGCCTTTAAATACAGATATATAGATCAACATTCTACATCTCAATTTGTTTCACTGCAAGAACAATGAACTACTAACAAAAAGGTAAAAACACTGTTACGTAATGCATTCTTTTTAGTATGAATCAAGCATTATTATTTAAATTGCACAGTTTATTCTATTCAAACGTTATATAAAAAGAAAGCAAGAAAATAGGAAGTTCATGACATTTAATTAGTTAAATGATGCATTTGTTAAGCCAGAACATGCTGCAGTTATCACAACATTTCTATGCATGTCAATTTAAGGTTAAGCTTCTAACTCGCATTGTGCACATTTCAGCAATATTAGATTTGCTTTTAGTTAAAGGAACATTGCTTTATAGCTTTTCTGGGGCCTACAGAAGTAATTAAAACCTCCTATTGAAATCAGCCAATTTGAAGGGAGTTTCTTTTCTGCATTATGTTATATTTTTATTATTGCACATTCAACTACATTAATTATTATCAAATGTTAAGTTAATAGTTTTCTCACTAGTCTATGGAGTTCCCACTTCATCATAGAAAGAGAAACAAGCTTAATATCTAATTGGTCGGGCCTCTACTAAAGATAACTCAGAATGCAATCCTGATGCACTATTAAGTTTGTTTTTGATTGTCTGTTCTTTATAGGTTACTGATGAGAGCTCCTAGCAAACACAGAAAGTATTGTAACACTAGAATCACTAGACTTCTAAATAACAAGCAGAATAATATTGTTCATTACACATTTGATCATGTTTTTTTCAAATGATTTGATTCTTTGTCTTTCATAAATTGTCTCTAAAGAAAATGCTGATTATTAGATTCTAACTTGTGTTTTTTTAGGCAGTCAAACAATTCAGGAATAAAGAAGGGTTACTTAACCCAATCACTGACAAGTGGTTTGAGTTGAGTTGAGTTTATTTCACAATTCTGGAAGAAAAACACAATACTGTTAATAGTCCACAAACCAGCAAAGGATGTGTTGAGAGTTCATCACCAACTCAGAAGACCTTCACTTGAACATTCTCAAAGAATCTGCACAGAAACCTAATTGAACCTTGAAACCAAAGTCATCGAGAAGTATACTAATGGATCAGTGTTTCCATAAACTGCAGCAATTAATTGGGAGTGTCAAAGTTATGCTTCCTGAAGTTTAAATATTTATCAATTCTCCAATCAACAACTTGAATGCTCATACACAATTTAACTCATGACTTATCTATTTGTTCCAGGTGCACTAAACCAGTATTCCACAGATTCACAGAAGCTTTCAAGATTGCGTTCATTATGTCATTATTTCACCAAGGCTGATCCTGTCTATAAATGCAGTCACATTCAGTTAAGGAATAATATACAGAATCATTGTGTGGTATACTGCCCATGTTAATGTTAGGCAATGTTCACCACCTGCTCAGCCAGTGTGTTTGTGCTGTGTGCTGCCTGGAATGTTGGAGTGATGATGCACTTCGGAATGTTGGGAGCCTGTGAGGTGAATTGACAGTTAGAGAATGAGCTGAGCAGCAGGTAGGCTGCTCCTGGTGGGGCTGCTCTACAGAACTCAACCACCTGCTTCACAAGAATGTATCTATTTTCAATAAAAATTCATGAACTACATCCTACCTGCGTGGACCTCATTACCACATTACCTATTACAAACAAAATCACAGCATTTACAACATAACTTTAATTATATGTGACATTCGGCAGTGGGTTGGCAGAATAGCAAGACAAAAGTACCAAAAAAACAAAAAAATTAAAAGAACCAAAAAAGCTTACAAATGAATTTAGCAAAGAGGAACACAATTTAATGGTTAAAATGCTAAGGGGATAAGGAGTTATGAATTCTTAAGCAAGTAAAAAGCTTCATAAGAGAGTAAATAGAAACTTATAACTTATTTACTCAACCCTGCCGCACAATATTGCCATCCCCTACTGCATAACTCCAGTGGCCCTGCCTGTAAGTCAATGTTATCAAAGGGGTGCGGTTGCCGGGTCATTGGCCTATTCTGACATTGACCTTTGATAGAATAAGAGCAGATAGAGGCTGCTGACTCACCCCTGTCAAGTTCTATTGAGGAACAGAATTTAGGCATCATTTCGGCCGACCTACAAAGGAGATAGGTTTGGGAAAAGGTTTGCATTTATACTGATTAGAAATGTTGCCTTTGGACTTTCATTTTTTTAAAAGTTAGAACTCTTCAATGTGGTAAGTCAGGATGATGAAGCTGGACAATGCTCCGCAATCGTTACAACGCAGGCGTTTACAACGCATGCCATTACAGTGCAAGTTGTTACAAAGACGTGTTGTTACATTGCATGACATTACAATGCAAGTAATTACAACGACTTGCTGTAGGGGGGTGCTGGAGTTTGGAATAGTATAATTACCTATTCCAACTCCAGTGTATGCAACAGTACGGAAGGTGTTGGATTGAAAATCCAACACCTTTTGCCCCCTACAGCAAGTCGTTGTAATGACTTGCAATGTAATTGCATGCGATGTAACAATGCGTCATTGTAAAGACTTGCACTTTAATGGCATGCGTTGTAAATGATGCGTTGTAAACGTTGTTTACCGGATAGATGTCTCATTATGGCCCTGTGGTATTTTTGAACTTTTTGCTAACAAGAAATGCAAAAAATGTGAATTTTAAAGCTACATACAATTCTGTGGAACACTTGACACCTTTCCCAGTAATCTAGATGTAAAACAATTCTCAGAAGTAAAAAAAGACTTCTAACCTCCAACTCTGCCAAAATATAAACAGGTCTACCTGATACTCTAATTGTCCTCAATGTTTTGAGGATCATTTATTAGGTATCAGGCCACTAATTTGAGTGGGAAAAGATTCTTGCACCACTTTCATTAGGATGACAGCCAAAGGATCAGTTCCAACTACACATTTTTTTTTAAATGCAAGACATCACAACTATCTATGTCTAGGGATTTATCGTTATTCCCAACTGTGGGAAAGTTAGTTCATAGTAGTAGGAACCACTGTATAAGTTCTGCATCCCTCTTCTTGTAGTGGATCACAAAGAACCTACCTTTCTTAGTCTAGGAAATTGGTTTTGGACAAAGGTGCAAGGATAAACTGCTGTCAGCACTCAGCAGCTCTTTTCCAGGCTATCAAGAGTACTTCCAAGTGTTTCTTCTTCTTCTATTCTCTGTGCTTCGGGTTTCTCTTTAGTGATTTAAAAGCAATATCTTCTATTTTTAACTCACTAGTGATAAGTGAATTTTCCCATCCCTATCAGAATCAAATTCTATGTAATCACCGCCTGTCCTTCACTTATTGTGCTTCATCGTATTTTTCAGGGTGGATATAGAAAAGCTTTACTAAAAGGCTCTTTCTCTGCTATATTCTATGAGTGTCCATGCCAACCCTCTGAAGCTCACTCCTGACCAATTTGAAATACATATCTCTTATCCACTCTCCTGTCATCCATCCTTCCTGTGGACTGAAGTGTATGCATGTCTTTGAGATTTCAGTTCTTGCAAAACATTCCCTGGAGTTGTTTCCTTTTCTTGCGTGGGTGGTATCCCAAAATGCAGATTGGATATTGTGTGTTTATGACCTGTTATAAGTGCACTCTTCTTTTACCAAGTGCTATAAATAAGTCGGGCTGAACTCTGTTATGTTATGCAGATTTTTAGAGTGCACTATCACCCAGGAGGGTATTCTGATGCTGACCAGGTGTGAGTCTAGTCAAAAAACAAGGGAGTTACCCCAATGTGACACTCACAGAGGGACGGGGTACTAGAATACAGCAAAACACAGATGTCCCTAAAACAAGAAGGCCTAAGGGATTGTCCTAAGCCAAGTGTCTAATATTCATCGATACTTCTCTCAAAAATAAAATACCCTTCGATCTGTAAGCAATAGATAGTATATGCACTAATAAAAGTCTATTAACAACACTTATTCATAAAAGTCAGATTTCTTTATTATTAATAAACATAAAAAATTGAATCATTTTGGAATATCTTTCCCTCCCGTATTGGGTTACAATCTTAAATGAATTTCATTAATCGCAATTTAAAATTTGATCAATATGAGCAAAAATCATAACAATATAAAATTTGATCAATATACTATCTATTGCTTACAGATCGAAGGGTATTTTATTTTTGAGAGAAGTATCGATGAATATTAGACACTTGGCTTAGGACAATCCGTTCAGGTGTGAGTCTAGCCACATCTAGGGACTAGAGGGACTACTTGAAAAGCCAGGTTTTCAGCTTCTTGCGGATTTCAAGAAGTGATGAGGAGGCTCTTATGAATAGTGGTAGGTCATTCCAAGCTTCAGGAGCAATGTAGGAGAAGTCTTGACTGACAGATCTAGTTTTTCGTATGTGTGGGATTTGTACAAGTAGGTGTCTGGACAAGGGAGGTGTCTGGAAGGCTTGTGAAAGCAGATACAATTGTTGAGGTATGCTGGGCAAGTGTTATTTAGTGCCTAGATAGTGGGGTGAGGGGTTTGATTGTGCTCGTTTGTGAATGTGGAGCCAGTGGAGCTTCTTCAGATGTGGTGTGATGTGAATGTGGCATGGGGGGCTGAGAGTAATTCTTGGACCGAATTCTGAATGGTCTGCAGCCTTCTGGTGACTTTCTGTTGATCTGGGCCTAGACAGTGTTCTTGTAGTACAATTTGCATCTGACAAGGGCTTGTTTCACAGTGATTTGGTGCTCATTGGAAGCCATTTGAAAAGCTTCCTCAGTATCTTCAGAGTATGGAAGTATGAGGCTGTGACAGCATTAACTTGAGCACTCATGTTGAGTGTGCTGTCGATAATGACGCATGGTTCTTCGCGTGGGGGTGGGTGTCGGTTCTAGCTCTGTTACGCACCAGATCACAATTTCGGTCTTGTCGGTGACAGTTGGTCTTCATATAGTGGGTGATTTCTGTCATGCAGACATTGAACTTACTCTGGTTACTGTGCGTCTTGTCCATGAGGGAGAGAATGAGTTATGTGTTGTTGGTGTAGAGAAGATGTTGATGTCATGAGAGAAGATGGTGTTGGCTAGAAGGATCATGTATGCGTTGAAGAGGGTCAGGCTCAGGAAGGATCCTTGAGGGACTCCTCGGATGAGGTCATGGGCATCCAAGGTGTATGGTTCCAGGCTGACAGACCAGATCCTTCAGGTCAGGAAGGAGCAGATCCATCGGAGTGCATGTCTTTGGATTCCAATGTTGTGTAGGTGTTGTATGAGTTGGGGAAGGAGACAGTGTAAAATGTTGTGGAAAGGACCATGAGGATGATGGCTGCCACGTCTCCTTTTTCTGGAGTCATGTGGATGTCATCCATGTGGGATATGAGGGCAATTTACTTGCTATGGTTGGATCTGAAAGCAGACTGAGTGGAGTTGAGGAGTTGACCGTTGAGGTATTCCTATTGTGTTTGATTTTCTTTAAGACCTTTGGTCAGGAATGGTTGCAGGGAGATTGGTCTGCAGTTGGCTAGCATTGAACAGTCTACAGGGGGTTTCTTCAGCAATAGGAAGACAATGTGGGCCGGATTCACAAAGGTAAACTTGGACCTGAAGTCTCACTTTAGACCTGAAGTATAAGTTTAGAGCTGAAGTCTAAGACAATGAGTTGTTTGATGAAGCTAAACAAACCACTAGTGGAGGGAGGAGGGCAATCTGAGGAGATAACTTGATCCTCCTCCAAGCACCAATGTAAGCTGCCTGCACTGCTCAACAAGATAAGGATAAGGAAGAAAAATATGAGCAGGTGCTGGTTGCAGATGAGGACTTTGATGACAAGAAGTCCTTTGTTGGCTCACTGGCCAAAAGACTGAAGCCTGCATAAGGTCTGGCCAGCATTGTACCTCCTACGTTTCCTCTGAGGATTGCCCAGTGACAGCATTCAGCCAACCAGCCACAGTGTTCACCTAACCCAACCCAACATCACCGCCTCACAGTCTGCAGGTCCAAGGTTGATGTGTTGCTTCTCCTACATACTACTCCAATGACAGTGCATGCCAAGCTTGCTCCAAGCATCTGAAGGTCCTAACACCCCTGGTGGGGAGCACGCATCCACTAGGCATGAATCACCTCCCCACACCTTCCACATGCCACCCCTCCCCATTCTGGTGGACCAGAAGGTCGAATCAAAGGGTGTCCCATGCGGAGGGGGCTGGCAGATGGTCATGTTGGCCAGCGGGAGAAAGAGTTTTTCCAACAATAGGGTGATATGAGGCAGGAAATTCATGCCCTTTGGGCTACTCTGTACTGTGTCTTAAATTTCATAATCACTATAGAAGATCCCTTGGGTGATTGACAGGCAGACCCATGTCTTGGACAGGATTAAAAAAATCTTACTAAGACATGTCATGGATGCACAATGACCTAATATCAATCTATAGTGAAAAGAGTGCAACACACCACACCTTGGCCATGAATATAATGGAGGGTATGTTGAAACTGTTTCAAATGATTCCTTCAGGGGCAGCAAATGGAGGTGACCCAACACATCTACCTGCATCCCACCAGGCCACTGGTACTACAACCTGCACTTTCACCCACCCTATGTACACTGGCAACCCTCCCTGTACACATGATCCCCCTGCATGTGCCCGCCCTGCACAGGCACTTCCCTCAACACAGGCATGTCCCCCAACTGGACAGGCATGTCTATTCCATGTATAGGCACCCTCTGCCCCTGTACAGGCACAACCAACAGCTGTGTCAACACCCTCTGCTCTTGTATAGGCACAGCCAACAACTGTACAGGCATCAACCTCCTCAGCTTTGCCAACTAACACACATGTACAGGCAGATGCACCACACCCACTCACACATTGGTACCAACACAGAAAAATGCACTTACTCACAGAGATCCTCAGCACCACAATTGCGAAATCACAAGAGAGATTCCTCATGATTACTGTAAAATGTAAATGCTCCAAACAATTGTAAATAAAAAAGATTTTTCCATGAATCAGTACTTCAATACTGGTTTGGTGATTAGTTGATGATGGTCAAAATGGCTACTTTGGTTGTAGGCCATATGTGATAACTGTGTGTGAGTAAAAAAATTTGATTTGTAGGGCCATCTGTGTAACACAATATCATGATTAAAATCATAGCTAAACACCAACTTTGAAAATTCTCTAATCACATTTCATAGACACTTATGTTTACAAAGAATATGCTTGAAAGGTCACACCTGTTTGCAAACATTGTTTTTGACTATAAATATATATGCTAGAGGTACCTTCTTCTACCTGAGGCTTTGTACTTAGCTTTTCATGTGAAGGCAAGTAGTCAGCTCCCCTGAATGCACCTGGGTACCCAAAAAACTATGAATTAGCTGCTGTCAAGGCTCCGCTCACCTGAAATCCAGGGTCTGCAGGAACAAAGATATGCGTCCCTCTCACCTCCAGACTAATCCTCAATGCTTTACTATATAACAGATGTGAGAAATTAACCAATAGGGTAAAGCGGGTAGAAAGGGTGAAGATAGGAACAGAAAAGGGAAGGATCAACTCTTGGTGCCTGCTCAGTCAAGAATTGGGCCAGAGGCAGACAAATGGGTCAGAACCAGGGTGAGGCAGAAAGTTCAAAACCAAGGTGGTGACTCCAAGAAGTAAGATTCTAAAAACTCTGATAAGCTTGGGGAGAAGGGTAAAGACCAGAAGTCTTCTCAAGGGCACCAAAAATCTTCATCTGGTGAGTCACGATCAAGAAAGGGTAAAGGCAAGAAGAAGCCATGGTGTCAAATATGTAAACAGAAGACCCATTGTACAAGTGATTGTACTATGTCTAAGGACTCAACTCCAGCCACTATAGCACCTAAGGCAACTGTTCCCCCTAGTTCAGCTCCAAGTGGTGGTATTCAGAATAAGGGTGTAGTAGGGTTAACCCTGGGATCTGAGATGGACTCTGGCCTAGTCAGAGTTCCCACTCAGGCTGTGTTGATCTGTGATGGAGGCATGGCTATGGCCTCCTTATTTGTCAGTCCCAGTAATCTGGGCAAATACAGACAGCAGCCTTTGATAAATGGAAAAGAGGCCTTGGCATTCACGGACACAGGAGCAAGTGTCCCAATAGTGACAAAAGATCGTGTGGCTCCTGATCAAATCATACTTGGTGAGATGTTCCAAGTGACCAATGCTAGCAATGTCAGGACAGACCATTCCTTGGCAGTTGTTAATTTCACCTGGGGAGGGGTAACTGGCCCTAAGAAGGTTGTGGTAAGTGCAGACCACCCTGTTGAATGCCTGTTGGGCAATGATTTAGAAACTTCAGCTTGGGCTGAAGTGGAACTCAGGACTCATGAAGAAATTTTGGGTATCCCTGCAGATGTGTTTGCTATGACTAGTTCACAGGCAAACATGTCTTCCACTGAACAGGCCCTGGATCTCGGAAAAATGGACCAGGTGCCTTCCAAGAAGAGGATCAGTAGGGGTAAGGCAGTGTCTTTCCCCTTGCCTCATAATACAGATCATTCTCTTGAGGGAGATGATCTTAGTCCTGTAGAAGGAACTGTCTCAGAGGAACTTGAACCTGATCAGGTTGAGGTATTGGGGACAGGGGGCCCTTCCATGGCAGATCTGAGCCAGGAGCAGCCGAGCTGCCCCTCTCTTGAACCCCTCAGACAGCAGGCTGCTGCTGAGGCTGCTGGGAGTGCCAGTGAGTCCCATAGGATCTACTGGGAGGATGGACTCCTTTACTCAAAGAGTAGAGACCCCAAGCCTGGTACCACCAGGAGGTTGGTTGTAACTCTGAAGTTTAGGGGCTTCCTATTGGCACTGGCACATGACATCCCATTAGCAGGTCACCTAGGCCAAAACAAGACTTGAGACAGAATTGTCCCTCAATTTCATTGGCCTCACATGTCTGAAGACACCAAGGAGTATTGTCGCTCCTGAGTCACCTGTCAAGCCAGTGGTAAGGCAAGTGGTACTTCAAAGGCCCCCCTGATACCACTACCTGTGGTGGGGGTTCCCTTTGAGAGGGTTGGGATTGATATAGTTGGTCCCATGGATCCTCAAACTGCATCTGCGCACAGATTTATACTGATGGTGGTGGACCATGCCAATAGGTATCCAGAAGTGATTCCCCTTAGAACTACCACAGCTCCTGTGGTAGCAAGGGCCCTCCTGGGAATCTTTTCCAGGGTGGGTTTTCCTAAGGAGGTAGTGTCAGACAGAGGTGCGAACTTCATGTCTAGTTACTTGACTGCTATGTGGAAGGAGTGTGGAGTAAATTACAAATTTACCACCCCTTATCACCCACAATGCAATGGGTTAGTTGAAAGGTTCAACAAAACCCTCAAGGGCATGATTAAAGGTCCCCCAGAAAATCTTAGGCGCAGATGGGACATACTTTTGCCCTGCCTTTTCTTTGCCTACAGAGAGGTTCCTCAGAAGGGGGTTGGTTACAGCTCATTTGAGCTTCTGTTTGGACATCCAGTTAGGGGTCCTTTATGTCTAGTGAAGGAGGGATGGGAGTTCCCTCTCAAACCAACTAAACAGGATATTGTGGACTATGTACTTGGTCTCTGCTCCAGGCAACTAAAAACCTAGAGGCTAGCCAGGAATTGCAAAAGGCCTGGCATGACCAAAAGGCTGTGCTGACTGTTTATCAGCCAAGGCAGAAGGTATAGGTGTTGGAGCCTGTGGCCCCAACAGCCCTCCAAGACAATTGGAGTGGCCCTCATACAATAATTGAGCAAGAGGGAGAGGTTACATACCTGGTGGACCTTGGAACTCCCAGGAGCACCCATAGGTAGCTCCATGTGAACAGGCTCAAACCCTATGTTGACAGGGCTGACATGGCTTGCTCATGGCTACTCATGAGGGACAGGAGGAGGAGAGTGATCCACTTCCTGACCTGCTCTCAGAGAACCCTGATGATGGTTCCGTTGATGGTGCAGCCTTGGCAGGCAGCCTCACTGTCCAGCAGCAAACTGATTGCAGAAAGGTTCTTTATCAGTTTAGACATATGTTTTCACTGACTCCAAGTCAGAGTACCTGGTGCACACATGAAGTGGACACAGGTGTCAGTCTGTCTGTTAAAAATAGGATTTACAGGCAACCTGACCATGTCAGGGACTGCATTCGGACTGCAGTCCAGAAGATGTTGGATTTGGGAGTTATTGAACCCTCAGATAGCCCTTGGGCTAGTCCAGTAGTATTGGTACCCAAACCTCACACCCAGAATGGTAAGAGAGAGATGAGGTTTTGTGTTTACTACAGGGGTCTCAATGCAGTCACAAGGACTGATGCCCATCCAATCCCTAGGGCAGATGAGCTTATAGATACTTTGGCCTCAGCCAAGTTTCTGAGCACATTTGACCTAACATCTGGCTACTGGCAAATCAGATTAGCTGAGGATGCAAAGCCAAAAACAGCATTTTCTACCCTAGTGTGCACTACCAATTTGTGGTGATGCCCTTTGGTTTGCAGAATGCACCTGCCACTTTTCGAAGGTTGGTGAATAAAGCCCATACAGGCCTGGAAGCCTATAGTGCAGCTTATTTAGATGATATTGCTGTCTTTAGCTCCACCTGGGAGGATCACCTGGTCCACCTGAGAAATGTTTTGGAGGCCCTGCAGAAAGCAGGCCTCACTTTCAAGGACACCAAGTCCCAGATAGGGCAGAGTCAGGTTGTATACTTGGGCCACCTTGTTGGTGGAGGTCAGGTTCAACCATTGCAGAGCAAAATCCAAACCATCATGGACTGGGTTGCTCCAACCACCCAGACTCAGGTCAGAGCTTTCTTGGGCCTGATTGGGTACTATAGGAGGTTTGTCAAAGGTTATGGCTCCATAGCGACCCCTTTGAATGACTTAACTTCCAAAAGAATGCCAAAAACATTTCAGTGGACAGTTAGCTGTCAAAAGGCATTTGATGGCCTGAAGCAGGGCATGTGCACTGCTCCCATTCTGCAAAGTCCTGACTATTCCAAACAATTCATTGTCCAAACAGATGCATCTCAGTTGGGGGAAGGGGCTGTGTTATCACAATTGAATGATGAGGGTCAGGATCAGCCAGTAGCTTTTATTAGCAGAAGGCTCACCCCCTGGAAGAAACATTGGTCAGCCATTGAGAGGGAAGCCTTTGCTGTGGTTTGGGCTCTGAGGAAGCTGAGGCCATACTTGTTTGGCACTCACTTCATTGTTCAGACAGACCATAAGCCCCTCTTATGGCTAAAACAGATGAAGGGTGAAAACCCCAAACTTTTGAGGTGGTCAATTTCCCTACAGGGGATGGACTATACAGTGGAACATAGACCTGGGAGTAACCATGCAAATGCAGATGGCCTCTCCAGATATTTCCACTTAGATCATGAAGACTCAACTGGTCAAGGTTAGTTTAAGGTCCTTACGTTTGGGGGGCTTGTGTAAGAGAGTAAGATCTGCTTCTTATAGTAACCCCCCACTTTTTGCTGATGTTTCACTGTTTTTGACTTAATCTGGCTGGGATCCTGCAATCCAGGACTCCAGCCTACCTGCTTTCTCCTATCAATTGATTGCATGTACTTTAGCTACACTCCAGATTGGATTCTGGGTTACCCTTATCAGTCCCTAGTATATGGTATACTATGTACCCAGGGCATAGGTACCCAAGGGGCCTCTCATGGGCTGCAGCATGTATTATGCTACCCCTGGGAGACCATTCAAAATGACACCATAGGTCTGATACAGCAGCCTGTGTAAGGTGATGCATGCACCCCTTACTTAGATATAGGTTCACTATATCTACTCCATATCACTGCATACATAAACCTAATAGTCACCCCTATAGCAGGCCTTATCAATCCCGAAGGCAGGTTGCTGGATTTTATGTGAGAGGCTGCACCTGCATGAACCTATTTTCCGGGGTTGTTTGCGATGCAGCCAACCATATATACTTAAGTGCATTACAACCTGTCGTGTTTGGTGTCAAACACCTTGGAATCATACCTCCACACCAGGTATGATTCCCCCCTCCTAAAGGGACATATGCGACACACTGGTACACCCGGTACCAGCTTTCTCGACCCTGGCATCACAAAATGGATGCTGCCAGCCACAGACACGTGTCTGCCCTCCTGCTGCTGGACGAAACTCGAGCAGAGGAAGGCCTGACAATAGGTTTCCTGTCACAGGGAGGTGTGACCACCTCCCAGACAGGCTTTAGTGTATTGGGGCTGGGTGGGTGCACTCAGAGTGCTTTGATGTCTCACTGGGGCCACATTTGGTGTCCCTGTGCATAGTCCAGCTCAAACCAGTGGCAGGAGCCATTTGCTCCTGCTCTGGCGCGAAACTGGACAAAGGACATGCGTGTAGCCACCCCTCTGTCCTGACCCTCCCATTGGTGGGTCCTCAGAGTTTGTCCCACCCCTTCCTTGGGTATAAAGTAGGAACCCCTGACTACAGGACTTAATATTTTACCTGGACTAATCTCTGCTACAGAAACCAAGCACTTCGATGATCTGCACGACGCTGGATGACTGAAGAATCTCCCTTGGAATAAAGGAGTTACTCCCCTGCAAGGCAGGCACCTGAAATGCTTATGAACGATTTGCATCTCCCGAGCTCCTGAGGACTCCGATGATTTCTGCAACACAGGAGGTGGGTTCCCGAGGTCTCTGAGGTTGTCTGTCCTCTCACCAAATCTGAGGCCCGTATCCCTCAATGGGACCGTGCAACCCGAACCCCTGTGCACCGCGTACATTTGCAGCAGCATATGCTTTTTGGCAACCCCTGAGGCTGTGCTTTGGGCTACTTGTAGTCCTGACCCTGAGCAGTATTTCCACAGAACATTTCCGGCCTACACTCCACGAGTGTTCCGTGGGCTGGTGTTTTGTGATTCAGCTCGAGGTCCCTTTGCCATCCCTGGTCCGTCGACCTGTGGGTCCCTGCGAAGGTAACTTTAACTTTCTGTGGGCTTTCCTGGTTGCTCCAGACATACCCTGACTCTCCATAGCTTGGAGAGTCCCCAGGACCTTGCTGGTCCTCACCAAAGCATCTTTCCTCTGCCTGCGTGGGTTGCAGTTGCCAAGGCTTGTTGGTGTTCAATCCGAATACTGACCCCCCAGCACTCGACATCCTTCTTGGGACAGTTCACCTCCAGACTGTTGTCATCATCAACATCTCCTGGTCACCGTGGCTGCAGAGTCAAGCTTCACCTCTTCTCACCTGAACCACCCGACATCGGTGGGCATTCGTCTATCATGCCCCTGGTCACTGTGAAGTGACCCAGACTCTGTCACCTCTGCTTTCAGGCTTTTCTCAGCTCTGATCCAGGCTTAGATCACACCGGAAACTTTTCATTTCCACTTCAGCAGCACTTTTCCGCATCACGCCATTGAAAACTGCGAAGGTTTCTGACATTACTTGACCTCTATGCACCCGGCTCCTCTGGGATAGGTAACACGAGTATCTCGGTACTCTCAAGGGTGCTGGCCTTAGAACCTTGTATGTTTAGCTGGGTTTGCTTAAAGTCCTCTCCAAAGTGTCCTTAATCTTTAAAATTCTAACCGTGACTTTCCCATAGAGTTGTACGGAACTTGCGTCTGTGTTCTCACACTGCACCCATCCTCCGTGGGTCCCCTGTGTCACTACCTTGGGTGGTTCCTTGGGGTCCCAGCGATTCTACATGCTCTAGGCACTCTGTCTAGTCAAGTCATGGTTGTTATACCACTTTCTTAGTAAATGGTTTGTTCTCCCCTGGAGCCCACTGTGTATTGTGCTATTTACTGACGTTCTAGTGATTTTATATTGTGTGCTTTGTTCTCTAATCTCATAAAGAGGTCAGTAGAAATAGTTTAGTAATAAATACATATATTTTATATATTCCTTGTGTGGTTCTCCTTTCATTTGGTCATTCAGGAGGTTATACACTGGTAAAACAATCTGCTTTACATTCCTTCGAGACTTAGCCTGAAGGCTGCTCTCCATAGCTACCACTAGGATAGCTTTCAATAAAGGTTGTCTTTAACCTAATCATCAATAAGGGGTTTTTGGACTGGTACAAGGTGCCCACTTTAATTAGTGGTCAGCATATACCAGGCCAACTTCTCACAATGAATACATAACTTAGGTCTGGAAATGGGTGTGAGTTCTATCCTTCATTATTGTGCATCTTTGTATGTAAACGTGTGATCAAATTCAATGGGAGAGGCGGGATTGTGCCTCGTTGGTTATTTTTTATGGCATATCTTGTATTGGAGATGGTGACTCTGCATTAAGAACAATATGCGATGAGTGTCTCGGGGTCGCAAGGTGTACATTACGTGGCCAATATCGGGGCACATATGGTGCAGGAGGCACAAGTCACAACAGCTGCCACTGGTAAGGGTTCAGTTCCAGTTTGTTGTGGGAGGGCTGCCCCCACAGGGTCATGCTGTAACTCTGTACTAATAATATGCTGTATGGGTGGTCCCAAAGGATTACTGGCCCCTCAAATTGTGGCCAAAAATAAGTACAGAGACATTCAGAAGGCAAAGATGTCAAGACCATATGTCTTTATAAATAGCACCAAGAAAGAGCATATGTAAAACAATTGGTCAGTGCGGTAAGCCAGACTATGGCTGTGCCATGACTGATTGATCTGCTAGCTGGGAATCCAGAGCACTAAGAACGTTTGTGGTGAAAAAATAAACTGTTTCCCTCCCTTCATTACAGCTACAAATCATGGAAAATACATTTTTAAAAAGATTACTGATGGCTCCTATCATTTTGTCTACAAAATTATGTCACTCTGAATTGGGAGTGGACTATGTTGAAGACTGATTAAAAATTGCCCCATTTATCTTTTGGGGGAAAGTGTGGTCCTCAGAGGAATTGTCATTTATTAGAGCGATTATCAAGGATTGTATACATTTGGATAAGGCATTGTCTATCCCTTGGCTCAGTTATGTTAAAAACGTATTTAATAACATTGGTCTGGGAAATTATTATGATCATCCCGAAAGTATACAATCCTAAAAAAAACGCTTATTATAACAAAATAAGAATGACGACTTGGCAGATGAGTTCTTAATTTATAGGCAGCCAAGAGGTCAGGAATTCTACTTATCCTTTACCACCCATACACAATCACGTTTCCTCCTGACTAGGTTTCATTTCTGTACACTGCATTTTCTTGTGGCTTTCCCTAAACATGCAAGTTGGTGAGAGGCTGACTCCCTGCTTATGTAATAACTCGCCACAACAAAGCACAATGCACTTTATGCTTTTTTGCATATTATATAAAGACACAAGAGCTCGTTTTATTAGGCCAATCCTGAAAGAAATTTGTCTTTGTTCCCATAAAGAGGGTTTTCATTATTTACGATCTATGCCATCTGCTGCCGTCTGTAGTGCTGTGCTTAATTTTATCAGAACTGCCCTATCAATTAGAAAACGTTATGAATTGTGTTAGTGAAACATGGCTGTGTGACTATAGGCTTTAAATTCATCCTGTAATTTTCTGAGGAACAGAGAATATGCTGAGTGTTTAAAATCATGTTTTAACTTTTGTTAAATTGTGAATTTATATATTATCTACCCCAACTGTTGTATAGAGAGTGTTAAAGATGTTTTATATGTGATGTATACTTTAATGATTCAATGATTCGAATAAAGTTATTTTGATGATGATGATGATGGTCAATCAATGGAATTGCATTTACTAATATGACCATATATCTTAATATCTTAATTTTGCCACTTTTTTTTAGAGAGACTGTTGCATCACATCTATGGATATAATCAGGGGTAGCAGTCTACAGTCATGGTTTACCCTAGGGTAGCCCTGGCCCTTCCTTTTCTAACCCTGGACAAAAGGTTCTTGAAGGTAACAATAGAATGTTCACAGAACACTATGGGGCATATTATCAAGGACGGCGTTAAAATTATCGCCGGTTTAGCGGCGGAAAACTGCCGCTAAACCGGCGATAATGGGCTTGATAATATGCCCTGGAGAATTCCCATAGAAGCCCACGTTCACACCAGAACATGGGCTTCTATGGGAATTCCATAGAGCATATTATCAAAACCATTATCGCCGGTTTAGCGGCAGTTTTCTACCGCTAAACCGGCGATAATGTTAACGCCTTCCTTCATAATATGCCCCTTAGAGCCTCTGTGTTTCTACTCCATGCTTTTACCATAGCCCCTGAGCAGCAAATAAGAGGCTGTTGAGGGATAAGGGTTGGGTCGAGATGTAAACCGAGGCATGCCATCAGGGGTCGAAGGATGTGAGATGTCACTTCCAATACCCCTGGAATGTTGATGAATTGGCATTCAATCCCACATCCAAGAATGAATGTCCAGTAGAAATTCTTTGATGTTCCTAATAAAGAAATCCCCCTTAGGGTCACTCTTCTTCAACACACCCATCACCAGTAGCAGGCTGTCTACATACATTTTCAAAAAAACGACCATGCATATGTAGGACTTCAAATGACATTTGCATGTAGATGTTAAACACAAACAGGGAAAGATTATAATATTGGAGCTGTTGTTCCTTAATACTGGTTGAGGAATTTCTCACTAAAGGTTTCACCCTTGACATGATTGTTGGTTCCTGCAAGACTGGCCTTTGTTGCGGCAGAATCTGTTCAGATGTGGATATTTTAATGTTTGAGTTTGCATAACTTTTACTGTTTTGTAGAGTACTTAGAGGAGTGACGCGTGGCTTCCTCGTCGTCTGCTTCCCTAAACTGAGCAAACGTCCTCGGAAATATTTAACTAAGATTCCTAAAAAAGTTCATAATTCTCTCTTCCTATCTTGTCAAGAAGATGAAGTTCAAAAAATAGATGCTTGATCGTATAATCTGTCATCACCTTATTTTTTTTACTAATTTCAGAATTTAGCTGTTTCTTTAATGAGTTTAGCTTCCAGTATCATCTCAGAATGCTTAACTCGATGAAAACGCAATCGAACGGAGGCATTAAAATGCCAGAGCGAGATGAAGAAACCTCGGCAGAAATCTGTGGAGACTGCAAGCAATGTCAAGACGATAATGGAGCTGTGTCTAAGCGTGTCTACAGGGACAGAGTTTCAATGTCAAAATTGAGAACGAGGTACAGCAAAACGAGGTTAAGCAAAGTTAATCTTTTATTGTACTCTGGGCATTTATGAGTTGGATTTAGCAACATATAAAGCACTTTAAAAAACAAAAAACGAATACTTCCCCAAGGATAGGCAATGATAAAGCCGTTTAGCAAAGTTTGCTACCTGCACCACCGCAGAACAAAACAAGAGCGAAACAAGAAATCAGCGGGACAGCGGCGTGCCCTGGCTGTGCGTTTATTGTTTGGTAGCTAAAAGCAAAAGCGAGAGCAGGATGTGGCGTTACCTCTTCATTTTTACCTACAAATGAGTCTATTTGCCATCCTTGACTGTCAGTGTATCTCGTTTACCCTAGTTTTGTTACGCCTGCAGTTACAGAGAACAGCATGCATTTCGTTAAGCCTGTTCGATTGCTTTACTTAAACTCTATTTTTGGACCTCAGGCCCTAATGTAAGATCTTAAAGTAAGAGATTATATTTACAAGCCTCTCGTGCACTGGAGCGTCTCACCGGAGTGTCACTTTTTTGACATTCCGTAGGCGCAAAGTGCAAGTCCATATCTACAGTGCCACGCAAAGCCACCTGGCCTTGTAGATAAGGTGTAAGGCCACGCACCGCAAGTCGCTGCGTTGCTTTACATTGTGGCAGGGAGGTGTGCCATGGGTGTTGCTGTGGGTGTTCCCATGCAAAACCTATGGATTTTGACACTGGCCCAGATTTAACCCCTTCAGCGCTGCGCGGATTCCCGCGCAGTGCTGAAGGATCTGAGCGCGGGCGGGGCCATGACGGAACGGTTCCGTCATAAGCACAGCCCAACCGACGTGCATGACGGAACCGTTCCGTCACAAGCGTCGAAGGGGTTAAAACATAGTGTGAATCTGGGGCAGTGCCAAAAACGTACGGCTCTCCAGAGCAGGCGTAACAAGGATGAATATTAAAATTGTTCCTCTTTCCACGTGTGCTGCATTCTGCAGTACACATAGAACACGGAAAACACCACTCACGATTGTTTTTGTGCATGAAAGTGCGCCTTCCTGCACAAAAACAATCAAGCCAAAAACACAGACACCCTTGCATCATGGGGCAAGGGTGCCTGCATTGGCGCACGACTGCAAATTTTGCACTGACGCTGGCTGAGATGACAGGAATGCACCGTATCTTGTAAATACCGTGCATTTCTGTCCTTTTGCATTAGGGCAGCACAGCAAAATGATTTGTGGTGCTGACCTACACCAATGTTTTGCACAAATGCCACAAAGTGTGCCTCTTACAAAGCAGTTATAAGCACACTGATATTTTCATCCTTTCACAGTTGTTGTTACACGTGATCATAAGATTATTATGGGTAATCTCCAGTCAGTGAGAATGATTTTGTAAATCATATTTTTGAAAGGAGATACTGCCCTGGTGTCATGCTGTTTTGCACTGGTCTTGAACAGCCCTTGGGGCCTCATTTACTATGAATTGGCTAGGGTAGTGCTGCAAGCTTTTTTGCTACACTGCCCTATGCCAATTCGAAAGGGCAGGAATGCACTGTATTTACAAGATGCGGTGCATCTCTGTCCTTTCTACCTGCGCCGGGGCACAATTTGGTGCCTAGCGACCAAGCAGGCACCCTTGCACCATGGTGAAAGGGTGTCTGTGTTGTTGGCAGGATTGTTTTTTGGCAGGAGGAACACTTTCCTGCACAAAAACAATCCATGGAGGAAATTGTATCACTTTCTGTGTGTGCTGGAGAATGCAGCACACAGTGAAAGTGGAAAAAATGAAGAGAAATAAAATATGCATACAGTTTTGACAAATTCCCAGGTTTACAGTTCCTTGTAAATCAGGGAATGTGTCAAAACACATGGGTGTTGCATGGAAAAACCCACCACAACACATAAGGAACACCCCCGGATGCAGTGTAAGGCAACACAGTGATTTACGGTGTGTTACCTCACCCCATGTCTACATGGCCATGAAAAGCCATGCAAAGTGGCTTTGCATGGCCTCGTATATATGGGTCACCAGAATGTCATAAAAAGTGACGCACTGACAGTGCAAGGGGCTTGTAAATAAGCCCCTGGGTCCATTGGTTAAGGTGTTTTTCAGGCCCCCACCACCTTCACCTCTGAACGACGGGGTTGCCAATATCAGCACTCATTACTTTTGCTTCCTTCTCAGACCTCTTTCTTCCACTGCTCTACATCTACTGTCACAACTTTACTCTTTTGTAGGTTATTCTTTATTCTTGTTTCCTCCCTGTTAGAAATGGGGTCTCTAGTTGGTGGAGGTAGGTACCTTTGTCCAAATAGGGACCCTTGCTTCTAATCAGGGTAAGGTGGATACACTCCTAAAATAACTACTGCTCATCCCCTTGGTAGCTTGGCACAAGCAGACAGGCTTTTCTCAGAGGCAGTCTGTAAAGCATTTGTGAGCACAGACAGTAAAACTGTGAAAACACTACAAATGGACACCACACCAGTTTAGAAAAATAAGTCATCACTATCTAAACCAAAACAAGACCAAACGACAAAAATCCACAATACAGTTATACAAATATGATTTTCAGATGGTAGAAATAGTTCAGTTCTCGCAAATTGCAGATGCAACACTTTTCTCACAGAGTACCTGGGATGCGCCACGCAAACAAACAAAACGGGCCACAGGGAAGGTGATGCGTCAGTTCCCTACACTCAGGGAAGGAGATGCATTGGTTCCTTGCTCCGTGGAGGTGATGCGTTGATTCCTTACTGCAGCACAGGTGAGGTGATGCGTCTGTTCCTTACCGGAGAGGAGGTGATGCGTTTTCTTACTGTGATCCAGAGCAAAGCCGGGGAAAACCCCAAATTATATCAAGTATCCTCCCTGCGTCGCAGACCCACCGTCACACTAACTCATTCACTCATGCATTCATTGGTGGGGCGCATAACACCAACACTTATACGTCACACCTCACGAGTCTGCACACAGGAGGGTTGATAATAAAGCGCTGGACATGTGGGGGAGTACCTTATTACCTATAGGGAAGAAAAGTTATTTACAAAATATACATTTGCATCACCACTTATAGGATCCTAACCTAACATCAAGGAACTCCACCACTTGGTCGACAAACCAATTAGTTGGACTAGTTGATGGTGATTTAGAACCAGCTAAAACACTTTTTAAGCTTCAGAAACCTATAATCACTTGATCGACAAACCACAAACTCATAAATTCGCTTAATCAATTATTTGTTTATCTAAATATTGTTTGGAATTAATATTAGCATTTTGGTCAATCAAAATGTATAATTTTAAATAGATCAGCACAAATCGCATAACATTTTATATTTACCTATTCTGGCTATCGGGACTTTACTAATTCAATTGGCTCTGCATAAACCGAATTTTAGCCGCTTCAATTGTCCCAATAAAGCGGGCCAAGGCTCAAAGTCCGGAACGTTCTTTGCTCAGCATTCTACAGGCCCAAAAATCGCAAAAGAACCAGAACTCGTGCAAGCGCCTGTCATGGCCTGTGGGGTCGGTAGGGGCGTGCGGTAAGCAATCGATCTGCATTCTAAACTCCTCCCTATTCTACAACCCTTTTATTATGAATTTGGGATAACATGATACATTCTTTTACCAACACTATGATCCGATTGGTCCGTTTGATGAGGTTTTGCAATATCGTCCAAATTTCCCACTGCTTGGAGTCTCACAGATTTTGCTGGTTCACTTCCTCCGAATATGTCATCTTCATGCAACATTGTTGTTGCACTTTTGCATATGTATATTGTTCGATTAGACCAGTTTCTACTGACTGAAGTTTGGCAGTCCTCCATGTTCCTATCCTTGACCAGGCACACTGTGCTCAGGCTAGAGGTTGCCTGGAGGTCTACAAAGCCATTCGAGTCTGCGCAGTAGGCATCGCACTCACGAGACAGTGGCCACTTCCAAACTCCATTTTGGATGCCATATTTTGGTAGGCCCAAATGCCAACTTAAGCAAAACAAACATAAAAGAATAATTAATATACAAAAATGAAAAATCTAATGTTATACCCTCACTAATCCCTTTATGTATTAGTGTTTTCCTAGCTTTAAGCAACATTTAAAGCAATAAAACTCACCCTTCGGTTCAGAACGGGAATGCAAACATCACAAAAGCGACATAAATCATGCGATATTCTATTACCACACGTACTACTATTAATATGCGTACCACAGTAAGTAATTAAGGTTACTCTGCCATGCAAATAGCAATAAGTCCCACGAGTAATTGGTGTTTACAAAGGGTGCAAACGGTGGATTAATATAACACAGCACGTGGTTAATTCAGGTTATTATATTAAAGATTAAATTATTCATATTTTCATGCAGAATAGAGGAGGTATACAACATTTTGTTTTACCTGCTCCATTAACTGCTTGGGGAGGTGATGCGTCAATTTCTTACTGCGTCCCCAATGGTGCGAAAGACTTGGCGCCACGATGCGATGCGATGATCCGGTGACGATGCGTGAACTCGTGTAACCGCACAGCAGGCCTTGCGTCGAACTCAGTGTGATGATCCCAGATTTCGGAGATCGGTGCACTCAATGTGGTGTGCAGTGATTTCTCGAGCAGTGGCAGGTGCAGCTACAGTTTCTTTGGCGATACGTCGGAAACAGGTGTAGATGCGTCTCACTGCTTCGAAGTTGCGGCGATTTTCCAGCTCCCAGCAGAAAATAGTCTCTAGAAGTCCAGAACAGCAGCAGGCACCTCTTTGCAGAGTAGAATTCCCAGCAAGGAAATTCAGGGGAGCAGGTGGTGAAGTCTTTGTGACCTTGAGACTTCAGAACAGGAAAGCTCAGTTTCAAGCCCCTGGAGAGCTTCTTTCAAGCAGGTGACAAATCAAACAGCAAAGTCCTTTTCTCCTTTCCTTAGAAGCAAGTAGCCACTGCAGGCCAAACCCAGAGAGCAAACAGCATAGGGGCAGGATTCCTTCTCAGCTTCTCTGGCTCTTCTCTTTGGCAAAGGTCCCTCTTGATTCCCAGAAGTGATCTAAAAGTCTGGGGTCTGGGTCCCTCTTTTCATACATAAAAATCCTCTGTTCTCTGAAGGCAGAGAGTGTCTGTACCCAGCCAAAACCAGTTCGGTTCTCACTGGTGCAGCTTCCTGACAGGAGGTGAAGACAGCATCGTTGAAGGCTGACCAGGCCCATTCAGGTGAAAGGAAATCTCCTCCCCCTACTCTAAATGCAGCCCAGGTCTATTCAGCCCACCCGTGACTCATCAGACTTCTTCATCCACTGCCCCTCTCCAGCCCTTGTCATCCAAAAGCCAGACATGCAATACACAAAACTTGCAGAGTCACACTGGATGGTTAGGCAAGAAAATGCCTACTTTCTAATAGGGGTATTTTCAAACACAGAATGTAAAAATCACCCTCGCTAAAAGATGCAATTTACCATTCTGAATTCAGGCATACAAACTTTATTTTTCTACCTTGTTCACAGGGCCAGTTATGCTTATAAGATATTATAAACATCTCCCCTTTCTGTCCTATGGAAACAGGTAGCCTTGCAATAGTGAAATACGAAATTGGCAGTATTTCACTATCAGGACATGCCACACACATAAGGGCATGTCTTACCTTTCACGTACAATGCACCCTGCCTACAGGGACTGGCAAGTGTGTGCACTTGCTAAGTCGAAAAGTCAGTCCTGACAGCACATGGTGCCAGGTCTAACACTCCCTTTATCGCTCCTTTTGTATCTTTCTCGTCCTCCTCTTGTGTCCCTCATCAGTCTTTCTCTGTCTTACTGTAGGTCAAGATAAAAATAAGTTCTAATATCAAAACAATGACCACTTGCAACCACCCGCACAAATTAAGCACTGGGTCTTGAGCAAGCATTTTCATCCACTGACTGACACAAAATAGAATTTTTACATTGCACAGTTGCAAATGTCATTCTTAAACTGTTCTTCAGATCAAATGTAAATAAAATTTTGCCTGGCTCTGACACAAAACATACCAGAAACAGTGCAATATACAAGATCTAACTAATGGTTTTCATTCTTGAGAAAGAGTTTCTAGAACCTAGAAACAGGCATTCCTGTCTCCACGTTGAGGTTAGCCTGAAGGTAAATAAGGTCTGTGGCTGGGAAGACGGACAAGATGGTAATGTAGGAAATCTTATAAGTTCAGAGCTTGTTTGTGATTCAAGGCTCAGCAATACACACTTTCTCCAGACTGTCAAGTGTACAGCATTGCAACATCCTGCCTTCCTCTCTGAAATCCCTCGGTGAGCTGAAGAGTTATCTTTAAAAATGATTGCTTCCATGATGTAGAAAAAAAATCCAAGATTTGAAATAGTTTGGCTCGCATAAAAATATTTATTCTGTTTGGATGTAGAAAATCATCTCTCTGCAGAGCGATAAAGCATGTTCTTACTGTAATATTGGGAGAGAGATTACTTTCTGAATGTTTGTCAGTAATATGAAAGTAATGGTACATTATTTTACTCATCAGTCTCCCATTCCGACATAAGCATAATAGAGAATAGAGAGCATTATGATTTTTATTACATAATTAATACACATTTTTAGTGAGATAATCACGAAGACTCCACATTTGAACTTTTCACTTCTCTTGAGAGTAAAACACTCTCAGTCACAATGAATCACACTTGCAAATAAAGATGCAAATTAGTTTTTCTGAAAAATTCAAACTGAGTTGGCTCAGAAAAAGATAGATCACTTGGAGCAAATTGTTGCTGCGTTGGACTTTTTCAGCAGGTTGATGGTTGCCAGTTGGAGAACTGACCTTGTGTTGTCTCATGATTATAGGTTGGTAGTCTCATTGCCTGTACAGTTGCAGAATTGAGTGCTAGTAGAAAATGCAAGTTGATCAGCAACATAACGTCACTTCCTCTGGCAAAGTAAGTTGTGAACTGAAGTTTAAACATGGGTTCACCTCAAAAGGAATCGCTATGCCAGTCGAGGATTGGGTTTTTGTGTCAGAAAACACACCAGCAAAATGCACAACTGCAAGAACCATATTCTTGTTATGTAATTGATATTTATATAGCACTTGTCTCAGTACCATGGCAGATTGGCACTGAGGGCAGTCTTAATTATGCTATGTAGCTAGTAATTAGGCTGCTTGACTTGTGTGACAGTGCACGGCTCTGAAGATCATACAGATTTCGGGCCAGATTTACAAGCCCCTTGCCCCACTTTTACGTCACTTTTCCCATGTTAAAAGTGACGCATAAGTGTCACAAGGGGCTTGTAAATCTGCCCCTTCGTCTTTTTTTTGGGTGCAGTGATGAAAGCCCCTAGCACAGCGTCACTGTGTTTTATTTCTCCTTTCACCACTGCTCATACAGGGCCTCGTGTCCAAACTCTTGTGTGTTTGAAAACTGTGATTCACAAAATCACAGGGGTTGCAGCCATTTCTTAATTTGCAAAAGCACTTTTACGAATCAGAAAATTCTTTCCGACTCCTAATAGGACTTTTGAGTTCCTTTTGTTATCACAAATAGGAGAGGGCAGTAAATGACAGCCCACCTCCTATTTCCCATTCACAAACAAATATATCAACGGGTAGCAACCGTGATTGGAGTCTCAAACCATTGATGCATTTTTGACCCGTGAGTAGCGGTGGTAATTGATTTACACAGGGCAAGGGATCCCCAATGGACTCCCTCCCTTTTGGGAATCATGTTGGTAGCCTCAGGCAGAAGGCACTGGGGCCTTTAAGAAACATGGCTGCTTTAAAAAAAGGCTTTCCATGCTCCAGTCTACGTACAGTAGGGAAGGTGTTGGAATAGTAAATCATACTATTCCTGAAGTTAAAGCGCCATCCAGCGCAAGTCGTTGTAGCGACTTGTGTTGTAATGACTGTAATGAATGCGATGTAAAGGCATTGCGATGGAATGCCTGCGTTTTAATGGATGTCTCCCATATTGCTGCTACAAAAAACTGACCTGCACTAAATGACAGGCCCTAAGCTGATACACTTATGGTCAAGTCTTCCATGCAGCCTGTTAGAAATTAGGTCTGTAGTTGGTGGAGGTATTCACCATGTCAAAGTCTGTACCACAATCCTAGTCAGGGTAAGTCAGTTACAAACCCTAAATTAACCTGTGCTCACCCTCTGGTAGTCTCGCACAGAGCATTTAGACTTAAATTAAGAGGCAATGTGTAAAGTATTTATGCAACACTTAAAACAGTAAAACAGTGACAACACAATACAAAGAGGCTCCACACCTGGTTAGAAATCAACAGGCACATGCATCAAAGGAAAAACCGGTCGCAAACGGGCAGATTCTCAGAATCTGCCCCTTTGCGACCGGTATTTTTGCATTTGGGATGCATCATTCCAAATGCAAAAGTCGCAATTTAAGGAACCTCTAAAATGCGATTACTTAAATTGCGATTGCATTTAAGGAATCCCAAATTGAGATTCCTTAAATGCAATGCATTAAAGTAAAAAATTTTAGCGATTTCGCTAATAGGGGGAGCAAATTACCATGAAGTTGAACTTCATGGTAATTTGCAAAAACTTTGAAAAATGCACTTTTGTGCATTTTTCAAAGTTTCATGTTGCGCACACACATGCCCTTAGGGCATGTGTGTGTGCAACATATGTGCACAGATCAATTTCTGGGGTGCAAAAGGGTGTCATTTTGACACCCTTGCACCCTTGAAATTGCATGAGCAATTTGCGACTACCTACTGGTACTCGCAAATTGCTCATAAAATATGTCCAATTCATTCCTATGGGCCTGGAGGCCCATAGGAATGAATGGGACGGCATTCTTTAATTGCGCCTCGCAATTTGCGAGTTGCAATTAAGGAATGTGTAGGAATCGCTATTTTTATAGCGATTCCTACATGCATAGGCTTTTTCAATTCCTTAATTGCGATTCCTTAATAATCGCAATTAAGGAATCGCAAAAGCCTATGTTGATGCATGTGCCAGCAAGAGCTTAATTTAATGAGCAAAGCAAGACGAAAATACAAAAATCCAATAAGAAGATCCTGATATATGTTCATAAAAGCGCAAAGCACCAACTATGGTTATCTGGTTGTACCAGACCAGGACAAAGTGACTAGTTTAGTATGACTGTGAAGGAGTGTCGGTCAGCTTCAGAGACCCACCTGATCTCACATAACAGAGTACCTTAAATCCTGGTGTGCGGTCAGCTCAATGTTGCTTTGCAAGGCTTTGCATCATTCAGTGTCGGTTCCGTGGGGGACTACAGAAGGCAGAGCACCTTAGGCCCACTTCCAAGAATCCAGGGCTGAGGTGTCACCACTTGGCAGGGTAGACTCACAGTTGGCCGAGTCCAGGTGCGTTAGCAGCTGAGTTTGAAGTCTGTTGTGTTTCTAAGACCTCAGAAAACAGGGGGCAACCTAGCAAGCCCTTGAAGACACCTTGGTTCAGGGCTGGAGAGATGCAGGTCCAGTCCTTCTCACTGCCAGGGGCAAGGAGGGCAGCAGGCAGCAGATCAGCAGAGCAGGAGTCCAGCAGGGTGACAGTCATTTCAGAAGCTCTGCAGCCCTACAGAAGTGTACTAAAGTGGTGGTGTCCGAGGTTCAACATTTACACTTTCGTGCCCTGTTCGAGAAGGTGGGAGAAGCTTCCAGATAGTGGCTATGAAGTGCAGAAAATCCCCTATTGTCCTTTGTCACCCATTCTTTTCACTCTAGCTATTGAACCTCCAGCTAGACTAATAGGATGCAATGCTCAAATCCGGGGTTGGGCCTCGGGTGGAATTGAAGAGGATAATATTCATTTTATACAAGGACGATGTCCTGCTATACTTATTGAACCCATATGAGTCTGGAGCATGGATACTGTGCATCCAGACTCTGTATGGGGAAATTTCTACTTACAGGTGAACTGGACTACATCTCTGTTGATTACAATCTGAAGAGATGCAAATGTGACAAACACAAATTCCAAAATTGGGTATACACATCACACTGGAATCCAAACCTACCTGGAGTTGCATCTCTCTCCCCTTGTGGTCCGCATGGAACACAATTTTTAGTACTGGAGCCGACTTTCCTTCAAGTACTGGGAAGGGTGGTGCTCTTCAAGCAGCTTGTTCTCCCAAGACTCCTTATGTCTTGCAAATCTTTCCACTGCCTATTCCGATGCTGTGGCTTCGTGATCTCACAATGGGGATACAGACTTTCCTGCAGGCGGGACAGCCCCCCTGCATTGCCCTAGCAAATGCCGCCAATCTACCTTTGATGGAGGTATGGCTGACATATGGTTGTACTAGGGGGCATAGCAAATCCTGGTGATCAACAATTGGCTACGTGGCAGCTGGGGAAACCCAACATATAGCCTAGGAGAAACAGTCGGCATTGCTAATGCTACCACGCATGCCTTAACCATGCATATGCCTTAACTACGCATATGCGTGGTTAAGGCAGTGCGCGGTCTAGCTGCTGTCTGCCACAGGGACGGAAGCAGGAATATATTGCTGGGAAGAGGGTCATAGTGAGGTAAGTGGGGCTGGGCTGGGGTAGTTTTTTTTTTGGGCTGGGGTTGGGGGTAGTTTTCTGGGCTGGGGTTGGGGTAGTTTTCTGGGCAGGGGGTAGAGGTAATTTTCAGGGCTGGGGACTCGGGGAAGATTTCAGGACTGGGGAGGTTCGGGGTAGTTTTCATGGCTGGGGGTCAGGGTAGTTTTCAGGGCTGGGGCTTCAGGTAATTTACAGGTTTGGGTAAGGGTCAGGGGTAGTTTAGAGGTCTGGGGAGGGTTGGGGTAGTTTTTTAAAATTAGAGTATTAGGCCTAAGGGCAGTATAAGGGGTGGGGTCGTTTTAAGGACAGCAATAGGATGTTAGGGGGTCGGGGTAGTGTATGTTAGGGGACAGGGTTTTAGGTTTCAGTGCAGGGGAATGGGTAGATGGGGTAGTTTTTAGGGATTAGGGGAGGGTGGGGTAGTAATTTTTTTAAATGGGTGTTTGGATTTTAGGCCTCAGGCCAGTGGGAGGGGTTGGGGTAGTTTTAGGAACAGCGCAGGGAGTGATAGGGGGTCTGGTAGTGTTTGTCAAGGGTTAGTGACAGTGTGGGAGTTGGGAGGGGGTCGGTGTGTTTGGACCTCAGGGCAGGGGGGCAGGTAGGGAGTTTATTGCTTGGACGGGGGAGGGGGTTCACGACCTTAGCTGCACATACCCATTTACAATTAGTGCCTTTACCACAAAATTACATAGTAAAGGCATGCGTGGTAAAGCAATGCGTGGTTAAGATGCATGCGTGGTTTAGGATGTGTGGTAAAGACAATAGTCCCATAAAAGTGATAAAATATGGTTACGAAAAAAAAGAGATTAATATATAATTATAGGATAGGATAAGGATTTATAAAGTGCACTTATACCCGTAGGTTCCTGGGTGCTGGGTGGTCGAGGAGAGGAAGGAAAGTACAGAGCTGCGGACTATGTTGAGAAAAGCCATGTCTTCAGCAGCTTTCTGAACACCTGGAAAGATTCTGCATGAGAGATAGAGGGGTCAGGGTATTCCAAAGTTTTACAGCCACCACAGAGAAGGAGCGTCCGCCCCATCTGACCGTGCGGAATTTTGGAGAGATCAGTTTTCTGTGGGAGGAAGATCTCAAGGTCCTCCTAGGAATGTACCATTGAAACATGGTTTTCAGCTGCTGTGATCCTTTGCTGTGCAAGGCCTTATGGCCCGTACTCAGGACTTTAAAAGAGATGCTCTTCCTAATAGGGAGCCAATGCAGAGTGCGGAGCCCCTCCCTCGCTGACTGATGCCTAGGGATAATAAAGATCAGCCTGGATTCCGCATTCTGGAAAACCTGAAGCCTGTTCAGGGAGGCCATGCTGATATTAAGGCACATGGCATTGCAGTAGTCAAGCCGGGAGTAGGGGTGGGCGGAATTTGCGGAATTAACCTTCGCAAATTATCGCGAGAATGTTTAAAATTATCGCAAACAAGCAGAAATATCGCGAAGATGCAGAAGTTTTTTTCCGGCATGTTCGCGAGATTTTCTGCATGGTTGTGGGTCGCCAACTTACCCATGTGGTTGCTTGCGGGCGTGGCCATCTTGTTCTCGCGGTGCATGATCGCGAGAAGAAAGACGTGATCGCGCGACGCATGACGTCACTGCGGGCGCGAACTGTCGCGAGACAGCGCAAATGGCTAAAAACAATACAACATCTCATGGAGAACGCGACCGGATCAAGAAAACTTGTCGGCGAACGCAGGGATTCAGGTAAGGCGATCGCGCGCGCGCGAGAATGTATCATTTTACAGCGCGAGCAAGAAACAAATTATCGCCAAGCTGCGGAAACCGGAATTTTTGACATTTTCGCGCTCTCCGCGGAACGCAAAAATGTCAAATTATCGCAATTTCCGCGAACGGAACGAAATTTTTGCCCAGGCCTAGCCGGGAGGTGACTAGTGCGATGATGGTGGGCTGGTGGAGTCCAGCATAATATACGGGAGCACCTTTCTGAGGCTTTTTAAAATGTAGGAGCAGGTGTTAACAGTGCGGCTGAAAATCAAGGTCAAACTCCCATCAAAAATGACCTCCAGGTTTTTAACTGTCCTAGCCAGGATGGGGAGAGGACCACCGTCTGCCAGCCACCAGGCATTCGACCCGATTGAGTTATGTGGACCAAAAACTAAAACCTCAGTTTTCTCTGCATTGATCTTAAAGGAATTGTTCTGAATCCAACCGATATTGCTAGCCATTCAGTGGTTGAATTTTTCTGCGACCAGTTGCAAATCATTGGAGATTGAAACAATGATCTGCGTGTCGTCTGCATAGGAAATCACCTTGAACCCAAAAGATCTTATCAGCTTAGCCAGAGGGGTCACATACACAATAAAGAGGGTGGGGCTCAGTGATGAGCCTTGAGGAACCCCGCAGGGTAGGCTGAAAGCCTTAGCTCTGAAACTTCTGCAGCTGACAATATTCGTCCTTCCTGTCAAAAAGGAGTGGAGAATCTGCAAGGTCTTTCCCGAGACTCCCACCTCCCTGAATCATTGGACCATCCATGTAGAGGAGACGGTGTCGAAATCAGCACTGCCGAGCCACCCTGATCCACCTGCATGCAAATTTGATCAGTGGCAGCAATGAGGGCGGACTCAGTACTGTGATTGGCGTGGAAACCATTTTGAGACTGATCTAAGACCTCATGGGATTCAAAATAGTTAATCAACTCAGTGTTGATGAATTTCTCTAGGGTTTTTGCGGAGCAGAGAGAATTGAGGTGGGGCGAACATTGTTGAGTTCAGAGGGATCAGCGTTGGGTTTCTTGAGAAGTGGTGTGACGATGGCCTCCTTCCAGGTGTCCGGATTTATATACATATACATATATATATACACACCACAATTATTTCTCACAGAGTTTCTTTATTGAGTTGTCGCCATAACGTTTCGGCTCATCCGAGCCTTGATCACATGACATGGCAAGATCCATTTTGGGACAGTTTTTAAGGGGCAGGTGCATTGAAAAGCAATTTACCACGTGATAAGTGCTATCATAGACAAGAAAGAGTTCCTTGTTTTTCCCATTCCAGCATTATGACATTAAAAATCAATAGTTTTAGATACCTATATTTTAATATTGTCTGTTTGTCTAAAATCAACGTACAATTCTTGTAAAATACATGTTGTGCACAATTGCTTGTATTTTTGTTATTTTGTCATTGTCTTCTCACATCATGACCAAAGCATATTCACATCAATGTGCCCAATGATGATAGATCTATTGTGTCACAACAGTCTATTGTGTAATATTGTGGTTAAATCCACTTAGAATTACCGGGTAATCTCATAAATGTGTATCTCCTGCTGTATGAGATGAATAAGTCTACCGCTATCAATGTGTAAATTATAAAAATGAGTGGTGAGTATAAATAACTGTGTGTAATCATGCTATTTACAAAACTCCTTACTGTTTTAATATATTTTCTTTTGTTTGAACAGGTATTGGTGGCCTCCCCAATTTGTATCTCTTGTGGACAGTTACCTACGTAGTTATCATGATTTTGAAGTTGTCGATTGTGGTCTTAATACCATATATGATATATGGCTAGGTATACTAGCAAAGCAAGATAGTATCTTGTTCAAGGTGTATCTGTGCAACTTATCGCAAATGTAGATGTAAACATATATAAATATATAACTATATAAATAAATAAATAACTAAATAAATATAAACATGGGTCATTGATAAATACAGAAGTATAAACATCTAAATACATATAAATACATTAATAAATATTCTTTGCATCATTTGTAATATATACTCTAAAATATTTAAAAAAATTATTGATGTGCCCGTATATACAAAAATATTCAAATTTGACCCCATATTACAATTGGTCTAAACTATTGCCTAATTGTAACTGAGCCATAAGATACTTGTGCTTTGTTCTACCTGATTGAAATAAAACCATGTACTACGTATAACCTCTTATGTTGACTTAATCATATCTATCCCAGGCAAGTGTACATACCTTTCGTCGCATTTAATCCCCCTGGATATTTAGAGTCTAGTTGTAAAATATATCCTGTCTCTAGTTTACTCAATTTAGATTCCCTGTCTCCTCCTCGTCTGTGGGGTGGCACTGTATCTATTACAAAATATTTTAATTTTGTATTGTCGGAATCATGCATCTCCCTAAAGTGCCGCGCCACAGGATATGTGTTGTCTTGGTTACTAATGGCGCATAGGTGCTGTAATACCCGCTTGTGGACTTGTGACTTGGTGCTGCCTATGTACTGGAGGCCACATGGGCATACCAGCACATAGACAGAATATTCTGCATTGCAAGTCAGGAGTTTCTGAATCTTATTCTCCTTGTTGCTAAATGGTGTCTTGTATGTATTTTTGTTGACCCCATGTAAACAAGCCTTGCAGGTCTTACATTTGAAAAAAACCTTTGTTTGTTTGTAACCAGCTTGACCATCGATTATTTCCGGGCTGGTGTTCACCAATATATCTTTCATGGAAGGCGCTTTACTGTAAGTGATGGACACCCTCTGTGGTAGCAGGGGTCCAATCACAGAGTCATTGAGGACTTGTGGCCAGTTCTTTTGGATAATCTTATGGAGACTGTTATGTTGTTTGCTGTATTTCATAATCATTCTAAATTCATTAGTCTCCTGGTTCTTTCTCGTCTGTATGCCTTCCACTGTATCTTGTGTATCTAGATGTTTGTCGCTAAGTAATACTTCCCTGCTATGTAGCATTGACTTGGAGATTACTTTGGTGAAAATGTGTTTTGTACATCCCCTTTCTTGAAATCGTCTACTGCTATCTTCCTGAGCTATTTTTAAATCTTGCTCATTGCTACATATACGTCGAAGACGTAACATCTCACCATAAGGTATACTGTTGATGAGATGTTTGGGGTGCGAACTGCTCGCATGTAAAGTGGAGTTTCCTGATGTTTCTTTTCTAAACAACCGGGTTTCTATTTTGTTGTTTCTGATATAGACCTGAGTGTCAAGGAAGTTAACAGAAACCCTGCTAATAGTTGTTGTGAAGTGCAGATTTACTTCAGTTTGATTTATAGCCTCTACAAACTCTTCTGCCTGCTCCTGTGAGCCTTGCCACACAACAAACAAATCATCAATATAGCGAAGGACATTAAAGGACTTAAAAAAGAAGAGGCCGATTTGCGGGATAGATTGGATGTTTTGGAGAACAATGCACGTAGAAATAATCTACGCATTTTGAATGTTCCAGAGGGAAGCGAAGGTTCTGATTTAAAGTCATATATCATTTAATTGTTTAAATCCTCCCTTCAGCGTGAAGAATCTGAAGCTGTAATAAATCTTGACATACAGAGGGTGCATAGGGATGCTTTTCGTAAGAATCCAAATAGAGCGAAACCTAGATGGATTTTGGTCAACTTCCTTACCTATGCATTAAAAGAAAAGATTTTGAATCTGGCATTGAAAACGAAATCTGTGAAGACCAAAGATTTTTCCTTCGAAGTTCGCTCTGACCTTTCTAGGCAGACCTTGGATAGACAGTGGGAACTGGGGAAAAAGCTTGAGGAGTTTAAAAAGCTAGGTGTGGTGCCCAGTTGAAGGTTTAACAGGGTCTTACAGGGTTTCGGAACGTAGGATTCGGATCAGGGTTTCTAGTTTAGATTGGGCCACGGTAATTACTCTCATCACAGCAGCGCATTAATAGAGTATAGATTTGTGGTTAGATATGTCAGTTTAAATGTGAAAGGAAACTCGGGGGGGAAGGAGGAGGGAGGAAGGAAAGAAGGGAAAAAAATATAATAAAAAAATAAAAGAATTAATATATAAATAGATAAATAAATAAAAAAATGAGAAAAAAAAATTAACAATTAAAATAAATAAAACAAGATAAGATATAATTTTGGAAGGGTGAAGAGGGGTGAAAAGAAGAAAAAAAAAAGAGTGTAGAATTGTTTTAGGCTAAAAGATTTTCTTTTTCTCTTTAGTTTTTTCGCCAGTGTATCAGGTGGTGGGGGTGGTAGCCCTCCGAGAGCAGCTTCTGGACTTCATCCAGATTTCTAGGGTAGGGGTTCTCCATGGGGGAAGGGTCGGGACACAGGTGGGTGGTTGGGAGGTGTTGCAAGGTAAAAAATTCAATAAAAATGTCCTCATTTGCCCCTTTGTTACAGTGCTAATCTCATTTTTCAGAGCAATCAAGGAACTTTTAGGGAGCTTTGTAGGTTGTAGGGCTGGTCTTCTGTGCTGGTGCTGGTCTCTGTGGGTGTACCGGTTTGATCCACCATGAGTGTTTTCCAGATTTTGTCTGGAATGTCAATGGCCTGCGTATAAGGCCAAGGAGAGATAAGATTTTGCAATATCTTGGGAACACCCCTGCGCAGGTCATTCTCCTCCAGGAGACTCATCTTCGTAATGACGAGGTCAACGCCCTTTTAAAAAATAAAAAATGGGTTGTACCATATGCCTGTTCTAACCAGACTGCTAATATTAGAGGGGTCCTAATCCTTTTTAAGAAATCGGCCAGGGCACGTATCTTGTTCCAGCTAGCTGACCCGGGTGGTAGGTGGGTTATTGTGAAAGCTGGTATTATGGGGTTCCAGTTCGCCTTGGTTGGTTATTACGGGCCAAATCAAGACGACCCTTCTTTTTTTAAAACTATCTTTCTCCATCTGGTCGATTTACCTGACCCAGTGATACTAGCCGGCGATTTTAATATTGTTCTGAATCCCCTGCTTGATAAAACGCCTAATAACAGAGCTAGGGTTCCATCTAAAACACGGGAATTTTTATTGGGTGCCATGAAGCAATTTGCCCTCTCAGATATATGGAGAGAAAAATCAGGTCACCAGATTGGAGTCTCGTATAGGAATTTTAAGTATTGGCATGCATCTAGAATAGACTATATATTGATTAGTCAGACACTAAGCGGTAGGGTAAAAGAGATTTCTTTCATGGCTTTACATCTGTCAGATCACTCTGGTATTTTGCTGGGGCTTGAGCTGCCAAAAGCTAGCCTTACTCGGTCATGGTCCTTCGACCGTACCCTCTTATTGGAAGAAGAGGAGATCTTCTTTTTGTCGCAGGAAATAGATTTTTTTGGGGGGGTTAATGTGGATTCGGCCCCAATAGCAGTAGTTTGAGACTCTCTAAAAGCCTACTTGCGGGGTCAAATTACAAGTAGGTCAAGCTATAGGAACAAAAAAAATAAAGATGAGGTTTCATCGTTGGAAGCCAAGCTCAAGGTAGCAGAGGGTGATCTAATTGGCCAAGCTTCCCCCTTAATCCAACAAGAGTCCCAGGCTAAGTGTGACAACTTAAGGGGTCAGTTGGAGTCTGTTCTTCACACTAGACTCACTTGAAGATTGGAAGCTAGCAAGATCACCCATTTCGAGTATGGGGAAGGGATTGGTAAACTCCTCGCCTGGAAGGCTAAATCTGATCGGGCAAAGAACCATATTAAAGAAATCATCAGTGGAGACACGACTCTTTCCACAGATGAGGATATAGGCGATGTCTTTCAGACTTTTTTTCAAAACATCTATTGCGAGGATATAAGCGTGGCAAACTCTAGTGTTCAGAGCTGGCGTGAGGATATTACTGTTCCTTCCCTAAACCCGGGACAGCAGCAACAGTTAAATGGGGAAGTCACCCAAGCGGAGGTCAGGGGAGTCATATTGTCCTGTAAAAATCGGAAAGCCGCAGGTCCCAATGGGCTTCCGAGCAGTGAGTGATAAGATTGTCCCTACCCTGACATTGCTCTTCATTCAGATCCTACAGCAAGGGCTGGCGCTCCCTGCTTCGTAGTATAATGCCACAATCATCCTGATCTTGAAACCTGGGAAAATCCCTTCCTGCTGCGGGGTCATATAGGCCAATTTCACTTTTGAATACAGACTATAAGATCTTTGCTTCAATCTTGGCAGCTAGGTTGGGACGTCTGGCAGGTGATATTCTCCATCTAGATCAGAAGGGGTTTGTCTTGAGATGGCAGCTATCAGATCTCACTTATGCTCTCATCGGGGCCATCGATGTGGCATCTGCATATTCCCTCCCTTTAACAGCAATGACTTTAGACTCTACCAAAGCGTTTGATAGGGTGAACTGGACATATTTGACCGACGTTTTGGGGAAATTCAATCTAGGGCCAAGATTCATCCGATCAGTGCAGCTGATTTATCAGAATCCTACGGCCAGACTTTTTGTGAACGGGATCACCACGGAAGCCTTTAAAATCTCAAAGGGGACAAGACAGGGCTGCCCCCTCTCCCCTCTCCTTTTTGATTTATATATTGAGCCTTTTGCTCAACGGCTTAGGGATGATCCCAAAATTCAGCCATTCAAATTTGGAGAGTGGGAGAGGAAGGTTGCCTTGTATGCTGACGACATTTTAATCATGTCAGCCAATCTGTCAACAGCCTTCCCCTCAGTGATAAGACAGGCTCAGGAGTTTGGCCTGGTCTCAGGTTATGACATCAATGCTGCAAAAACCGAAATTATGGCGTGGAACCTTGCGGGGACATTGCACCAGCACCAGTATCAGATCAGCCCTAAAATGAGATACCTGGGGATTAATATAGTTCAGAACATCACTAAGATTGCTGAGACCAATTTAGCTGGGGTGGCCAAGGAGTGTCAGAGGTTGTTGAAATCGTGGGCCCTGCTTCCATTATCCATCCTTGGCAGGGCCAATTTAGGTAAGATGTCAATACTCCCTAAGGTCACCTTTCTTTTTAACTGCATTCCCTTATACTTTGAAAAATCTGCGATTGACAAGCTCCAGCGTGATATAAACTCATTTGTCTGGGCATATAAATCACCAAGAATAGCATGGAAAAAGTTGAGGTGGAGGAGAGAGAAGGGTGGCCTTGCTTTGCCGGATTTTCAGCTCTATGCCTGGGCTTTCCAACTTGCTCATGCGCGCATGTTGATGAAAATGCCGGTTCATACAGGTGCAGGGGTTATGTTTTTGGCCATGCTCAGAGGTGCCAGCTTAGCTGAGGAGGGTTTTTTGTTTAAATTTGGGGACCCGAAAGTCTTCAAAAAGATCAAGCTGAAGGTCTTACAAGGATTTGCTAAAACCTGGACCAAATTTATGGGAGCAATTACACTCAGCTATTTTTCTAGTCTGTCGCCTCTGTGGGATTCTCCTGGCACTCCAGATCGTTTAAGGGACAGGCTGGCAATCCCTTTGAGAGATGCTGGCCTAGTGATTGGGGGGTTCTGTCTCCCTATGGTATTCTCATTTCATGGGATCAACTTAAAGCTAAAGTCGGCAAGGGTCTCTCCAGATTTAAATATCTTCAGTTAGAAATCTGGGCCCAATCTAAGCTTGATCATAGGAATTTTGAGGGGGAAAGTTCTTTTTTAGAACAACAGTTGGTGTCTAAGCCATCAGTGAGAAGGAAGGTCTCATTTTGGTTTAACACCATCGTAGATGCTGTAGACGGCGAATTTAAACTCGCGGAGGAACTCTGGAGGGTTTCCTTACCTGCACAAAATTGGGATCATCTATGGCAGAACTCGTGTAAGCTCTTATATGAGACAGTTAAACCGGCATGACTGAAGAGAAACCACCTGTATACAATTCATCGGGCCTACTTCTCTCCACTGAAGCTTTCAAAAATCTCTTCGGGTCCTCCGGTTTGTTGCAAGAAATGTGGGCTGCCCTCAGCCTCGGACATCCACATGTTTAAAGAATGCCCCGCTCTGGAGACCTTATGGGATGAAGTTGGTTGCTTTTTGTCAAGGATCTTGAGTTCCCCTATCCATATTGATTTGTCCCTTATCATTTTTGGATTTTCAGATGAAGTAACGGGCCCTCCTAGATCATTGCTTTTTTATCACATCTTGTTGGCCAGGAGAGAAATCTGCAAAAGGTGGGCAGGTTCTTCCCCTCTCATTTTCTCTGACTGGTTGTCATCAGCTGTCGCAGTCTCTAAACTCGATCTTGCTAGATTTTGCAGCAAGAAGAAATTGGCATTCTGGGACTCGTTACTTCTTGGTCTGGGCCCAGGAGGTGTGTGAGGGTTTTTTAGTTTTTTGTGTTTTTTTTCCCCTCGAGTCCTATAATTATGCTACCCCAACACTCTCCGGGCTATGCTGTGTGCTCCCTACTTTATAACGGGAGTCCCCCAGTTCTTGGTGCTTGGCATGAGAGTTATCTCTGTTGATTTATCACTGGCATCCTAGCAGACTTCCAGTACCTGTAAGTGGGCGTTTATACATATTTGTCCACTTTCTTCCAGCTTGCTGAGTTTGGTACAGTGCTCATGGATGCGTAGTGAAGCAAGATTGGTGGCGAATGAGGACACAAAAAAAAATATATAGCGAAGCCATATTTTTACATTGTTCTTCATACATTGGCCATGTTTCCCCATGAGGACCTGCTCCTCCCAGTGGCCCATATGGAGAAAAGCATAACTGAGAGAAAAGCTGGCCCCCATGGCTACCCCTTTGGTTTGCTGGTATAGCACGTTATTCAACATAAAGTTGTTATTGTTCAAACAGAATTCCAACATCTCCAATAACATAGTACCATGTTCATTGTATTGTATAGATCTTCGTGCCAAATAATGTTTTGTTGCTTTGATTCCATCGCAATTTCTGATGCTGGTGTATAAAGATGTTACATCTAATGTCATCAACAGATATTCCTCATGCCATCCCACATCTTTCGTAAAAAAACGCAGGTGTCACAAACATGCGACAGAAATGTCTTCCAGAAGGAAGAAGTCAACATACATTGAAGTATGTTCCAGTAATCCCTCCCTGCCTGATATTATCGGATGTCCCAGAGGTTTTTTAGGATCTTTATCTATCTTTGGGATGAAATATAAAGATGGTGTCACTGGATTGTCTTTTTTTAGATACTTGTATTCTTCTGCGGAGATTAGACCTTTGGTTTTCAAAGCTGATAATTTGTTGTGATATGCTTTATATACAGCTTTCAAATTGGAATCATTGTTGCGTATATAACAAGATCTATCATTTAGCTGTTCAAATGCTTCTTTTTTACAGTCCTCTTGAGGCCAGATGACTATATTGCCTCCCTTGTCGCTGTTGCGTATGACTATACTTTTGTCATTATTTAGTCTTTTGATTAAATTGTCATATTGTTGGTTTTGTTTGTTAAAATTTCTCCGGATCATATGAGTGTCTTTATTGAGTTTCTTAATGTGTGCTGTCTCTGACTCATGGAAAACATCAATAGAGTTGCGGGGGGTGATTGGGTTGAAAGTGGAGATGGGTTTGAAAGGTGTTGGTTGTAACAGTGTAAGCCCACTTGTTGTACCTGAATTGACATTTTCTTTCTTGGAATTAGGTACCATTTCCTCTTGATGTTCTGTGTCTCTCCCATTCCATAGTTCGTCCATCTCTCTGAGCAATGGCAAATCAGATTGCGTTAGATATGTACATCCCAAAGTATCAATGTTCGTTGGTCCCTCTTGTTTGTCTTGAATTTTGGCCAGTATGTGGAATTCTTTGTGTTTTAATTTTCTTACACTCTTATACAAATCTAACCTCGTGGTTGCGTAGTTGAAGTCCGTCCCAGGGGAGTATGACAATCCCACGCTTAGTATGCTTTCTTCCTGTTTTGACAGTTGTACATTTGATAGATTGACAATGGTGTTGTTAGTTGTATTGTCCATACTTATTTCTTCTGCCAGTAACCTCTCCCTCTTTTTTTCTGAAGTTCGGCGGGCCGCTTGTTTGCTTTGCGCCTCTGCCTCCGCTTGAAGTTACTGTTTGCTCGCCATTATTTCTCTGTGGTCTTGGTCGGAGAGTCTGTCTCCTTTCATAGCATAAAAAATGCAATTCTTCACCTGGTGATGGTTTTTGTGGTTGTCCTTTCACACCTGGATTTCTCTTGTCAGACTCTGATTCGCTGCCTCCTGCAGAACTTAAATCCGACTGTGATGTTTCAATTCTTGATTCATTGATTTTATAGGTAGTTTTTGTGCTCTCTCCCATTTTGAATTTGGACGCCCTCAATGCATCGTATTTTTTAGAGAAGGTAAAAGTTTGTCCCAATTCATAATCATTACGATCTCTTTGAAATTTAAAGGTTTTTCTTTGTTTGATTTTATCTTCTTCCTTTTTGAGTCTGAGCATCGTTTTGTTTCTCAATTTGTTTTTTTCATCTATTTGGTTCATTTTTTCCAGTTCATCATTGATTTAATCAATTTCTTTTAGCGGTTGAGCCCGATCTCTGTCTGCATACTTAATTAATATTAACACAAGTCTTCTGGAGGAATCAGGGTTACTCTCTGCCCATTCACGCATGAGATCAGGGTTAGGATTTTCATAGCTCGGGCATTGAGGATTCTGAAGCCCCTTGGTATCCTGCCCACATCCATATATTTTTGTAATGATTGTTACTCCCACCACTTACTCTGTTCACTTTTCATCTTTTTTTCTAACGTCTTTAATTTTTCTTTTACGGAGTATTGTCTTTATTTTTGACTTTTTCTTTGGCACCTGATGTTGCTGGGAGATTATCTGAAAACATATTCATCGCCTCAGCCTCCCTGTCTCATACCATGTCGGCTGACATTATGCAATATTTATTCGTAATTTTTGTTACGTGGGTTATAACTGTATAAATCCAGCTAACTTCTGTTGGTTGGGCACTCCTTTCCACCACTGAATACCCGTTCTTCCTACCTTAGTCGCTTCTATTTTCACTGTGTCCTCTGACTCGGCATCCGCAGAGCTTCTGCCGGTATCAGTTTGCACTCAGGTTCAGGGGGGCCAAACGCTGCGTATTCGCCTCGGATCAAAAGCACTTCCAGGTGAACCCAGAACTATATATATATAATTAAATACTTATTATATATTTTGTCCATATAGCAATTTTTTCAAAAGTCCTTCAGACAGTTTAAGCTTCAATATACACATAAAAGAAATTTTGTGAGAGAACGGAGGTAGTGACCTGATTTACTTCTTGTATTCTTGTGCTCTGCTTCCTTGGTTGCCTATAGTCTATGCAAGTTGGATTTTCCCTGACCCGTTCTTGATTAAAAATCCCGGCCCTGATTCACAAAGAGCCACTGAACTCTGGGAGGAGGCTCCGCCATCATGGCAGAATATCTGCACTCCTGATGGGATCTCCGCAATGGGAACTGCAGTGCGGAGATCTCAAAACAAGTGCAGAGATCCCGCTACTGCCGAGGAGCCTCCACCTCGAGTGCGGAAGCTCTTTGTGAATTAGGGCCCCTGCAAATTTTGTGTACTTACTAGAGTTACCAGCTTATTTTCCACTTGCTTTACTTGTATCATCCTATTTTGCTCCAAAGATTATGGCATTTATTTGAAAATGTGTCATTCTGGATGACTTTTTACTGACTTACCAGTATATGATTATTTGGTTTTATAATCGAGTGATACAATTTAGTACTCACATTCTGAATTTCAGCCAGCAATAGATTCCCTCCATTTTCTGATTGTACTTAATTGTTCCTGTAGCTAATTGAATTTTGTATTTTCTAATTTCTTCCAAATTGGGTGCTTTTATTTTGTATCTGCAAACCTCTCTTTATAATCCAAAGACTTTGCTGTCGCATATCCCATGTTTTATATCTTGCGCTATTTTTCTAACATTTCCCACTGTAATATGTTCATTTGTACACCAAGTACACTGACATTTTTATTTAATGATATTGGTGTTAATATCAAAGTATTAAAATTGACTTTGTGGCTTTCATTATGGCTTGCCTCTTAATTTCAATGAGGCAGGTAATAGCTCTTACCGGCTCCGTCGTAATTATGAGAGAATTGTAAAAACAATTACAGTGACTGTGCAGATCTTTTACTGCACATGGAGATTTCAACTTCTTCCAGCAGCTAACATCTGTGTGTGAAAATCAAGATCAAAATTAAGAATTACCGCGGGAATCAGCCCGAGTTTCCACCTACCCAGTAGTAGTTATATCAACAAACAACACAATTTCACACAAGTTTTATCTGTGTGCCTTAGAATGGCTGTTTCAAGTTGAGGTGATATTGCCATAAAATTTAGCTTTTGTGTTTAACCCAGGTTATAGGTAAGGTAGGGATGAACTAGGACCCATGTGTGCGTGAGAAACTTTATCCTAGGGAAATCCTAGCTGTAGGGGATCAATGATATGTAGCAAAGAATATTTCCTTTCTGAATTTTAGCAGTTTTCTAATACAATTTTATTGATTTTTAAATGTGCTGAATGTGTCATATTATCACACCAGCATTGCAATTTAGCCATTCTTCGACAAAAGAAAACTACAGGAGAAAAAAAGGATATAACAATAAAGGAGTCACCCTAAAAACCTAATAAAAAAGAGGAAACTTGTCATAGTCAGAATTGTAGTCAGAATTGTGATTGATGGCCCAGTTTGAAAAACCTTTACATTAATATACTTTATGTACTAGGGATGTGCATAATTAATTACGCCTGTTTGGCTGAGGATGTTTTGTGTACAAAAGTGGCCAATTGTTTATGTGTAGGAATCACAGTTTGCACAACCATAATTGTACATTGGCCTGATTTGCTTTGAGAATGAAATGCCACAGGAGAGGTTTTAGCCAAATATCATTTTTAAACTAACAAGCTTTAATAGATATATGTTTTGAAAAGTTTGCGAATCCAGGAGGCTAGTGAAACTATTCTCTGGGCAAGAAAGGTGTCTCTGGTTGTGCATAGAGCCCTGGGGACCAGTTTCCTAATATCAACTCAGACATTCCGCAAAGTTCCGCAAAGATGTAAAAAATCTCTGCGAGCTATGCAGAATTCCGCGAGCGCGCGGAATTGCTTGTTCCGTCCGCTCGAGGTGCATTTTTCCTGTTCAGGGACACTGTTTGCGTGCTCGGGGGAAATATCTTGCGAACTTGCCCATGCGGTCGCCAATTGGCGCGGCCATCTTGTTTCACTTGTCCTGCCCATTCGCGATGCGTGTTTCCTGTTCACGAACGCGGATGTCCGATGGTGCATCCGAATGACGTGTTCACGATCACAGACTCTCGCGGGATCACGCGGCCGTCTACCAAAATCTCGTGGCGCACGTGAACGGATAGGAAAACTCGGCAACGAATGCAGGGATCCCGGTAAGTCACTACCGCGTGCGCAAACATGCATTTTGAAAGTGCGAACAGGGAAAAAATTCTGCTATGCCACGGATCGCGGAATTGTCGGCATTTCCGCATTCTCCGTGGCATGCAGAATCGCCAAAATTCCGCAAATTCCGTGAGCCAAGCGTATTTTACCGTCCAAGCCTATATATTACACTACCTTAGGTAGGTAAGAGATTTCTGGCCAATACCTGGAACCTGGTCTAATTAACAAGGCCCCAGACACCGCAATGGCTTCACTGTGATTCCACTGTGGTCTTGCCTCAGTTCAAGGTCCAAGAGGAGCAAAAGACTTCTGTTTGGGAAGGTGGCACCCTGTCCTGTCTAGGCAAGGTGGCTCTAGCCAGAGTTTGGAGACATGTCTCTGGGACCCAGACCTCTGGTTTACATGCAGCCTTCATAAACTTCTCACTGGAAATCCCTTGAGCAACTAGCACTCTGTTTCATCAGAGGGCTACCACCTCAGTCTGTCAACCAGGATGCCTGGGGTTGCTTTCCATCTTCCTAGAGCCAATGCCTTGGCAAACAAGGGTTATTATTGGAAATAATGATTACTCGTGTTTATTATCAGATTACAATTCATTCTACCAAGGAAGAACAGCCATGCACCACCACCCGTAGAAACAGGAACAAACTATCAATGCATCAATCCTTTCTGTGTCCAGGCCAGGTGAGGTTTCTTGTTTTGAATCAAATTCGAACGTTAGGCTGCAGGCTCGTCTCTTGGTGGTGCTGTTTTGCCAATTTCTTTTCGTTTAATCTTTACAACCATACTGCCCCAGAAACCAAAGATTTTAGCTTCCCAGAAAATGTTCTGGGGGTTAGGGGAATAATACTGCCATATCTCTAGTCAACAATGATTATGGTCTCTGATTGTCTTAGAAACTCCAACTTCCATCTTTTTCAGCTCTATACGATTGAACCTGGCCATCGCTCTTAACCATGTCCCCGGCTCCAAACTCCAATATGGTAGAACAGAAGTCCTATTCTACTATTCTTAATTCTATTATTCAGGTGACCGACCTGCTTTCAATACTCTAAT
Organism: Triturus cristatus; assembly: GCF_964204655.1. Classification (NCBI taxonomy): domain Eukaryota; kingdom Metazoa; phylum Chordata; class Amphibia; order Caudata; family Salamandridae; genus Triturus; species Triturus cristatus. Next base: position 84,377,976 of record NC_140588.1, read on the forward strand.
TTATTTTACATTTTTCAAAGTAAATAATTCAGGCCCACTGGGCACCCCAGTCAGGAGCATTAAACGGGAGAGGACAGAAAGGCACTGGAACAAGTGTAGCTTCCCTCACAGCAAATTAGCTTTTAAATTGCAGCAAATTTAATATATGTTATTGAAGGTAAAATTACTGTGGCTGCTGACAAATGAATTTCCCTCCAAAAAATCTTTGTTAACAAATTTAAAGTGTACTAATTTAAAATGCAGGACCCTAAAGAGCCCTATATTGTTATTTTTTATCACTCCCTTCATGAGTCAGGAGTAAGTATTTTGCATACCTGCTGCTTTCCTTGGCTATGATAGCTGTTCCTCAGGTGCCCTCTCCAACCCTGATTCTCCATTAGCTTTGGTCCCCATCGTAGGCACAGAAAGTACAATTGAAACCAGATAGGAAAGACATACAAATGTATTTTAACCACCACTCGGATTATCTAGGGCCCCCAGAGTGGCTGCCTGAGATCTGAATGGTCTGAATGGTCTTGGTCTGATAAATGTATGTATTCTGTGAGGTCAGCGCTCATTGACATGCTTTATCTCTACAACTACCACAGTTACCCAAATAACAGATTGAGTGATTAAAGGAAATGCAAGGAGATGAAGAACGGAGTGCTGAACCTTTTCTGACACTTAACCCCAGTCACACATCTGGGTTGAATCCATCATCGTTCTTTAGCTCATTTCGCCACCCCAGTTCAGTCCCAGTCATATGCAAATCAGCCTTGACCATGTGCCTCATGGTAACAGTCCAGCCTGAAATGTCAAGCCAGGTCTTCCCTGTACCAGAAACAAGCAGCCTGGGACCAGTTACGGGGTAACACCCCTCATCAGCCAGGCTAGCTTGAATCCGGTGGCAAAGTTAGCAAGGGACCCACGTTGGGTCAACTTAGGGTGAACAAAGCAAACACAAGGAGATGATGGACAGAGCATTGAAACTTTTCAGACACTCACCCCCAGTCAAGAAACCATAACTGATTTAATGAGCCATTTGCAGGATCAATGTATTGGCCATATATACTTATACGTGCAAGGCATAATCTTTTAGACTGGCATATGCTACTGGCAAGATCAGACAGATATGCACACCATCTGGAAGACCAACCTTCATAAACTCAAGATCCTGCGTGTCCCTCTAAATACAGGGAGAAGGTAGGCATATTATCCCAAAGCACCAGCAATCCACACCAATGGAAGGAAAAGGTGTCCTGATGTGCAGCCTGAGCGAGAATTCATGGGTGAGATATCATCTTCTGCATTGGAGGTAAGAACACCTCACAGAGCAGCCATTCAAAGCTGCTTTAAAAATGTGCTGGGTGAAGAAAGGGAAATGGTGTGGTGTACAAGGCCTAGACTGCAAGGCAGTATCTGGGGCAAGCACACCACTCGACTTAATCTGCACTATTTTGTCTACTGGGGGTGGAAAGCTGCTGGGCAGCGTGACCTTCACTTTGCAGGGTGTAACCCTAGTAGAGGAGAACCTCCCTGAAAGGCACGCCCTCAAGTTGGATAGCCTCTGTCTGCTCTCTGGAAAGGTAGGTTAAGAATGGCTCAAGAGACAGGATTGGAAGGGTGTTAGGTCTACAATCCCTTGGCAACAGTACCTTCTAAAAGTCCACCTTCCAACACCAACAACTGTCCAGTTAAACTCCCAGAGTTTCCAAGTGGCTAGGTGAATTTGGGAGGGTACTGTGGTGAAGGAGCCCTGCAAAGTATTGTAGCCTTAATCACATATTTCATTTTTTGAACCCAACTCAGTTTCACAATAGTGTGTTTTTGGGAACTCAACCTTACCTGTTACTAGTTAATTTGGTTGGATGTGTGATCAATCCTGAAGTTAGCACAGTACTGCAAGAAATTGGGTTACTGGTTGAGGGGGATGAAACACTAATCATGCAGCAACCACAATCCACGTCAGGGTAAGGTCCCTAGCAAACCTCAAATTACCATGTGCTCAATCCTCTGGTAGCCTTGCACAGTGCAATCAGGAGTATTTTGGAGGCAATGTGTACATTATTTATTCAGCATGTCAAACAGTAATAAAGTTAAAAACAACACAAGAAAAATCCCACAACAATTTAGAAATTTGTAAATATTAATAAAAATCAAGAATAAGATTACAAAAGTCTAATCATTAGAAAAAGTGATATGCAAGCTTAAAGATTTCAGTGAAAATATCACCAAAAAGTACCAAGTACCAACTGCAGTTATCTGGTCGTGCCAGACTGGGACAAAGTCACAAGTTCATGATGGCCGTGATTGAGAGTGGGACGGCTACAGGGACCCACTTAGGTTCCCTGAAAACAGTACCTTAATCCTGATGGCGAAGAGATGTGGAGTCCGCTGTCGTGAACGCATTGCACAGCAGAGACGATGTGTGATATGAGCAAGGAGGTGCTTTGCACAGCAGCAGTTCCAGGGAGCTGCAAAGTGCGATGTAATGTCCTGGCATGGAGATGTGTCATGCAGCAGTGGATTCAATGGGCTGCATTGGGTGAGGCAATGTCCTTGCGTGGAGATATGTCACGCCACAACGGATTCGATGGGCTGCATTCAGTGAGGCGATGTCCTTGCGTGCAGATGGGTCACACAGCTCTGGACTTGCTTGGCTGTGCCAGGCGAGGCGATGTCCTTGCGTGGAGATGCATTACGCAGCAACGGTTCCGAACAACTTCTGTGGATGATGCAGAATCCTTAAGTTGGGGAAGCCCAAGCATGAGATGTGATACGTCTGTATGGAGGTGATACTTCAAGCAGCAGAGGTGATGCGCCAGTTCTGCTGGAAATGCTCTGTGCTGCAGAAGAGATGCTTGGGTTCTGCTAAATTCACACATGGGATTGCAGAACACGTTCAGACCCACCTCTGAGGGTCCAGGGATGGGGTAGCACCACTTGTGAGTTCGAGGTTGTTGGATGTCTATTCTGTCCCTGAGGCTTCTAGACAGGAGGCCAGCCAATTATCCCTACTATTCACTCTGGGGTCCATGGTTTAGAGATGCAGGTCCAGTCCTTCTCACCCAGGTAAGTGGCAGCAGATCAGCACAGCAGCAATCCTCCCGCGCAGCAGCCCAGCAGAGTGGCAGTTCTTTTAACAGCAGTAGCAGTCCTTATTCCTGGCAAAGTCCACAGGTCCAGAAGAGTACTGAAGAGATGGGGTCTGAGGTCCAATATGTATACCTGGTGCCCACTTTGAAGTACAGTAAGCTACTTGAGGTTTCCACCCCCCTGAGGTGCCAGGCATCCCCTTCCTCCCTGTCCTGGCCCCAGCTTGACTGTTACAAAAGACCAGTGTTAAACTTCATGAAAGTGCTCAGGCAGAGCCTTTGTGTTGTTCAAGTCTTGCAGGTGATATCTTCTCCCCGTCGTTAACTCAGAGACGCCTTATCCAGCCAACATCAAGCTTTCCTTTGTCTCCCTTTCTGCAAGCAATACACAGAGATCAACTGCCAGCTACACCTAGTCATGGGACCCAGGAACAGGCTGCATGAACCAGTGGTTAGGACAAGAAAATGGCAACTTTCTAAAAGTATACAAAACAGTGATGGATGAAATGATTGAATTAATCTCAGCCACAGGTAATCACTTGAGCTGTATCCCAATGCATCGTTATTTTGCACACCAAGCCACCTCAGTTTGGACCCACTATATATAGATCAATCTTGAGCCTGCTCCAAGAGGAACAGTTCAGCCTGTACTGCCAAGTCAGGTCTTCCCTGAACCGGAACACAGGCAACACAAGACCAGCTTCGCCCTAGTTATGGGCTCATCAGCCTTGTACAGCTTGGTTCTAGTGACAGTGTGTTTTTGTATACTCTAGTAAACTTCTAAAAGTAGAATTTTCAGAACTGTGACTAAAAATGTCATTTCACCTTTGAAGATGGTTTTCAAATGCAATTCTTTAGACACCAACCTCGAACAGTCTATCTGCTCTCAATTGGAAGTTATCACTTCTTAAATGTAATAAGTTAACCCAATGTTATCCTATGGGAGAAGCAGGAGTCACAGAAGTAAAAAAAAAAAGTAAGATGTTTATACAACAACTACATGTAAAAATTAAAGGTACATGCTCAACTTTTGAAACACACTATACCCTGGCCTCTGGGTGGTGTAAGGCCTACCCTAAGAGTGATTTACATGTATTAAAAGGGGAGGTTAAGCCCTGGCAGAGGCTTATCTTGTGAGGACAAAATTGCAGTTAAAAACTGCACCCACATGATGCAATGGCAAGCCTGAGACAGGTTTAAATGGCTACTTAGTTGGGTAGTACAATGTGTGCTGAAAGTACACTAGTAGCATTCAATGTAATTTAAATTTAATTTAAACTGAGGTGGCAATAGAAATGTTGCCGTTTTAGGGTCTAACACCTTCTCTAACACCGTTTACATTGGAGTGGCAACAATAAATCTAACCCCTTTAGTATGCAGTACCTTCCCCAAAATGGTGTAGATTGGAATTGAAATAGTGAATGTTACACTTTAAGTGTCAATCACTTTCCTCTGACTGTTTAGCAGTTTGTACACTTGTACAGTGTAGTACCAACACATATCAAGATTTTTATCTGACGTCACATATTATATCACTGTGTTCACTAAGATTCTGTTAATAAGTCAGTTATACAATTAATTTTACAAAAAAAACCATCCATTTAGACACTTATTTACCCATTTATTCTTCCATTAACCTTTAGCTATACATATATAAAAAATATTTATTTTTCAGAAAGACACATATTCACTGGATGATGTCATCAGTGATGTCATCAGTGATGTCATTTGAGATGTCATCAATGATGTCATGAGTGATGTCACTGACCATGTCATGAGTGATGTAATATGTGACGTCATCAGCAGTGGATTGCGGTCGCGCGAGTTATAGTTAGCTGAACTAACTATAAAGGGGGAATTTCAATGGTTTTTTACGAGTGAAATGTCCAGCTAACTATAACATGTGTAAAACCTATGGTTTTTTCAGTGAATTTGCAAGGTTTTTTAAATGCTAATTCCTAACTATAACGTGTGTGAAACCTATGGTTTTTTAAGTGAATTTGCAAGGTTTTTTAAATGCTAATTTCTAACTATAACGTGTGTGAAACCTATGGTTTTTTTTAGTGAATTTGTAAGGTTTTTTAAATGCTAATTTATGTATGTAATATTATATTTTTTATATATTTATTTTACAATAAACTACCTATATATATAGTTATAGATTGACTGTATCCTGTATTATGGAATGGCTCAGCTCTTTTTTTTTGAATTTGGATAAAGTTGACCAGCATAGTTAATACCTTCTATAAACTTATAAACAGTTTAAAATGTTTTTGTTTTTTTAATGGTTGTTCACGGTGCGCGCACCGTGCGCGCACCGTGCGCGCACCCCGCGATTTTTTGAAAAAAAATAAAATGTTTTTTTCACCCTTCGGGGTCCTTCAGGGACCCCCTGACAAAGGCTAGGGGGTCAGGAACTCTCTACCCTGTCCCCTTTTCACGTTCTCCACCTTTCTTTTTCACTGTCACACACAAAATGGCGTCCGACACTTTCTGATTTTGACCGATTGGAATGTTGACTGACATCTAACCACCAATCAGAATTACGCTCGCGGACATTTGGTGCGCGCACCGTGCGCGCACGGTGCGCGCATATAGATATTTATGTACTTTTAACTGCAATTTTCTCAGGAACTACTGAACAGATTGACAACATATATGCAAAAGGCACATGCCTGAACTACCTCTTTGCCAAATTTCAAGTAATTCTGTTCAGCCGTTCGGGCTGTACCTTCGACTAAAGGTCGTATGGGAAAATGCATGGGGAAAACGCGTTTTGGGACCCCCCTTTTTTCTCAGCCCCCGCTTTACGAATCACCCCGAGACTTTCAGGGTAGGAGCTGAGCAGAGCGCCCCATTAGTTTTGAAAATTTCGCGAGGATTCATCTACCGGCGCCAAAGTTATTCAAAATGGAATTTTCAGATTTCCTATGGGAACTCGGTCCTAACTATAACTATCTACTGGTGACCGCCAGTAGATAATGTGTATATATATATATATATATATATATATATAACCTACTTTAAAAGTAAATTTATGGTGAATATATCTATATATATATATATTCACAGAAAAAAACATAGGTTTCAGGCACGTTATAGTTAGGAATTAGCATTTAAAAAACCTCAGAAATTCTCTGAAAAAACCATAGGTTTCAGGGGTGTTATAGTTAGCTGGACTTTTCACTTGTACAAAACCATTGAAATTCCCCCGTTATAGTTAGTTCAGGTAACTATAACTCGCGCGCCCGCAATGCACTGCTGATGACGTCACATATTACATCACTCATGACATGGTCAGTGACATCACTCATGACATCACTGATGACATCTCAAATGACATCACTGATGACATCATCCAGTGAATGTCTGTTTTTCTGAAAATTAAATATGTTTTATATATGTATATCTCAAGGTCGATGGAAGAATAAATGGGTATATAAGTGTCTAAATGGATGATTTGTTTTTGAAAAATTGATTGTGTAACTGACTGATTAAGTGTATCATAGTGAATACATGGCTTAGTGAGTAATGTTTAAATATGTAAATATCTGTATCAGTCTCTCACTTTGTGTATAAGTGGCTGCATGGGTTGGTGAGTAGCTACATGGGTGTCTATATAGGTTATTAGTTGGTTTTTTGAGTATCAGTCTGGGTGTCTGCATGGTTCGGTGGGGGTATTACATAGTGCATAGGTGCATGAATGAGTGACTCACTGTTTGTATGTGTTGAAGACAGCATGTGTGCAGGACTGTATGGGTGGATGAGTGTGTGTATGGGTGTGTTAGTGAGTGAATGACTGTCTCAATAGTGTCTTTATGAGTAACTACATATGTTTTAAACTAGTATATGTGACTATTGGTGTATATAAGTGAGTATATGTGAGAGTGAGAGATCGAAAGAGTTCTTGTATGAATAAGTATGTGTTTCTATAAGTGATTGTTTAAAAGACTAAGTATGTGTAAGTTTCCGTAGAAGTAAGTGTGGTGGTGTTTGTATAACTGTATATGCAAGTAAATGGATGTTTGATTCTTTATTAGCATGAGTGACTATGTGTGTGAGTAACTCTATGGATGAGTGGCATTGTGTAACAGGATGTATAGGTGTATGAGTACATATGATGAGTGAGTACATGTATGAGTGACTGTATAGGACTGTTGGTGAATGAGTGGATGTCTATGTGGATCTTAGAATTACTGAAGAGGTTGTTGTAACTGGTATTGGTATGTCCATTGTTTTGAAAATTTTAGTCTCTATTTTTGAATGTGTGTATCAAAGGTTATATTAGGGTGAGAGGAGGTCTGCCACTCTATCACAAGGATGATGTCATCAGTGATGTCATCAGTGATGTCATTTGAGATGTCATCAGTGATGTCATGAGTGATGTCACTGACCATGTCATGAGTGATGTAATATGTGATGTCATCAGCAGTGCATTGCGGGCGCGCGAGTTATAGTTAGCTGAACTAACTATAACGGGGGAATTTCAATGGTTTTGTACAAGTGAAAAGTCCAGCTAACTATAACACCCCTGAAACCTATGGTTTTTTCAGTGAATTTCTGAGGTTTTTTAAATGCTAATTCCTAACTATAACGTGCCTGAAACCTATGGTTTTTTCTGTGAATTTCAAAGGTTTTTTAAATGCTAATTTCTAACTATGCCTACAGAGATAGGACATGTGAAGAAAGAAGAAAAAATGCACAGAAAGAAAAAAAAGAAGTGCAGAAAGAAGCAACAGAAGTCCTCAAAGACGAAGAAAAGTGCAGGAAGAAGGATAACGTGCAGAAAGAACAAAAAGAAGAGCAGAAAGAATCCTTGTTGCAAAATCATCCTGTACCCTCAACTTTTTCAGACGGATACTGGTGGTAACTGAGTCTGGCTAACCAGTCCTAGAGCCAGTGCTATGTTAAAAGACACTTAGAATACAGTGAAAACACCTACATACACTAGGGAACATTATGCGTTGGGGTCTCCCTGTGATTAGCATGACCTCCTCTGTAAACCCCTAGTATATAATAGGGCAGGGGGATTAAAACTACCTCTTAAAACAGGCCACAGGGCGTTTTTGCACACGTTAACTCAGGCCCCGTCCCCTCCCTTCACCACTGTGTAAACACACCCTGTGTCCGTTTTTAGTTGGGAGATTAAGTTCATTTGAATCCTGAGGGTCCCTAGGGTCCAACTAGCCCACTAGGTACCTCCAGTAAGTGCCACAGAGCTGTGTTGTAGAGAGGTGTAAAAAGTGGCACAGCCTGGACCACCTCTCTGCAATGCAGCTCAGTGGCACTTACTGGAAGCACTTGGTGGGCTAGTTAGCCCCCAGGGGCCCTCAGTATTGAAGGGAAATTATATCCCCAATTTAAAACGTGCCATAGTACGTGTTTTCACACGTCACCTCAGGCCCCGTCCCCTCCCTTCACCACTGTGTAAACGCGCCCTGTGGCTGTTCTAAGTTAAGAGATTAAGTCCCCTTGAATCCTAAGGGTCCCTAGGGTCAAACTAGACCACTAGGTACCTCCAGTAAGCGCCACAGAGCTGCGTTGCAGAGAGGTGTAAAAAGGGGCTTGGCCTCAGAACACCTGTCTGCAGTGCAGCTCCCTGGCGCATACTGGAGATGCCTGTTGGGCTAGTTGGCCCTCAGGGACCCTCAGTATTGAAGAGGAATTAATTCCCCAACTTACAACTCACCAGGGGGCGCGTTTGCAGAGTGCTGCAAGGAGGGGGCATGGCCTCCGGCATGATGCCAGTCTTTTATTTATTTTAATTTTTTAAGAAGGGGGGCTGTTTGGTTCCCCTTCTTATTCTAATTTATTGGCCCTGATGACCCCATCCCCCAGGGCCTGTCTCCTAATTATATTTTTTTGACCCCAATCCCCAGGGCCGGCCACTGTTTTTTATTATTTTTAAAAAATATATATTTATAGACACACCTAGGACATGCTTGACAAACCGTACGTACCTATCACCATGACGATTTGAGTGATATTCATTAAAAGGCAACCATGCATACAATGAATCCACGTGGAATGTATTTACACCACTAGTGAAGCTCTGACATGTCTGATACCCTACCGTGCCTAATCCCGGTAGACACCCTTGTCATTTATTCATACAAACATGGGTAGCTATTGACGGGCACATTTAATACACATGCACACCAAGCCATTCAAAGGGGATTCAACAAAAATTCGACCAAAACTATGTAAGAAACCCCCCTCACGGTTAATAAAACACACATCCACTGCCGGATGTGTAATACTTTTTATTTTACTCTCTGGAAAGGGGACGAACATCACTTGAGAGTCACTGCGCGCTTCTGGCAGAGCCCAATGCTGTGTTACACCCACCATTGCCTGCCGAGTGCCACACACCTCTGTGTTGTATTCCACCAGCTAGTGCATATGCTATGACACTCTCTAGCCCATGTGCACTGTAACACCACCCCGTGAATATGTCATGCCACACTTGTCTTCGCACGGGTTATATTGCCCCATCTAACGTGCCTTCCTCGATGCCTATGTTATAACACACAGTGCTATGCCATACATATTACAATCTGGGATCCATATCTTTGTCACAGTGCATATGCAACGTTACACTCCCCAGCACATATTTTATATTACAACTTTAGAGACTAGTTAGGTTACACAACACTGCCCTGTGCATATTACACTCCAAGGCGCACATCGCATAGCACGCGCTAGTGCCTGTGCTATCTCACGCTCTCCAATGAATCTGTCATTGCGCACAATGTATTGCATATTATATTTCACGCCCGGTTCATCTTATATCACACTTTTTGGTGCATAGTTTATACCATGCACTATATCTAGTTTTCATTTTCAATCGTGCTCTCAGGACTATGTTCTATATAACACTGTGTTCACCTACCCTTTTCACGGGCATTACATTTTGCGATAGGGGGTGGAGGGTCAGGGGGTGTTTCTGCCAAGTGAGCCCGGAGTCACAGTCACAAACGTCCTCTTCTTCCTGAATAAAAGTGAGATTATGCTGCATACTTGTTCATATTTTAAGTAGTTCGCACAGACACATGCTTTAAAAACAATAAAGTTCCTAATACCCGCCTTCTCTGAACAGTTAGCTTGCTGCCCCATACCCCTCCTCCCTATCCTCTGTTGTGTGAATCCATGGGCTAGCCTCCTCCCTCCTGCCATGCATGGTCTGATGTGCTGCCACTGCCCTCAATTTAGTATGATGTACCAGTCCCCTCCTCCTACCCTCAATTGCCCAATTCTATGCCCCATCATTGACCTCCTGCTTAAACTCTGTGCTCAGCTTGCTGCCCCTATTCTCCTTCCCCCTGCCCTCCGATGTCTTTGTGCATGCCCCTGCTCCATCCTTTTTGCCCACCATGTTCCATGGACCTGCCACTCCTATCTACTCTGAGTGTTCTGTTGAGCTGCCACTCCCCTCCCACCTGCCTAGCATTGTCAGATGACTGTAACCTGTCCCTGCCACCTCCACCCTGCCTGTCCACATGCCATGCCCCTATCCTCTTCCTCCTGTCCTACATGGTCCATTGTACTGCCACACCCTTCTGCCCTCCCTGGTCTGTTGTGCTACAACTGCTCCTCCTGCCTGCCCCGTGCGGTCTGTTGTGAGGCCCCTTCCCCTGAACTTTCTTGTCTGTGCACAGGTCCTGACCCTCCCTTCTATCCTCCATCATCCTTTGTGCATGCCCCTGCACCCTCCTTCTTGCCCATCATAGCCATTGTGCTGCCACTAACCCTCCCACTTGCCATGCATGGTCTTCTGTGCTGCCATGGCCTCTCCCACCTTCCCTGTGTGGTCAGTTAGCTGCCCCTGACCCCCTCCCACCTTCCCTCCATGGTCTGTGTGTATGCCATCACAGTCTCACTGTTGCTCTTCATGGTGTGTCTTGCTTCTAGTGCCCATCCTGCCTGACCTCCATGGCTATCTTGCTGCTCCTGCCCTGCCCCCTTGCCCCCAGCCCTCTGTTTACATGTGCAGACCCCTACTCCCTCCCTCCTGGCTTGTCTGTTCCATTGTAATGCCCCTGATCCGTCCCTCCTGCCCTTTATGGTCTGTTATGCTGCAGCTTTCTCTCCTGTCTGTCCATTATGGTCAGCAAGCTACCATTGCCTCTTGCCCCTCTGTTCTCTGTTGTCCATGTGCATGGTCCTGTCCCCTCCCTCTTGCTTTCTATGGATTGTTGTGCTGCACTCCCGTCCCACATGCCCTGTGTGGTGTATTGTGCTGCTGCAAACCCTGATGCCTGCCCTGCAGGGTCAGTTTGGTGCACCTCTCCATGTCCCTCCTGTCCTCTGTTATCCAAGTCCATGTCCCTACCCCATTTCCTTCCATGATCCAATGTACCATACTTGCGAACATTTTTCACTTGGTAAGAGGGAGATTTTGAAAAAAAAACTGTGGTATTGATTTTCCCCTTTGAGTTACATTGAAAAAGAGGAGATTGTAGACAGGAGACAGATCAAATAAAGCCCATTTGAGCTTAAAAACATAGGACGTTTCCTGGCTGAATCGGGTCTGTTGGCATGTATGGTTGTACTACCATTGCCTCTTCCTTCTGCCCACAATGGTCTATTACATTGCCACAGCCTTTCTTGCAAGTCCTGTATTGTTGGTTTGTTGCCCCTGCCCCCCTTTCCACTGCCCTTCATAGTCTGTTGTGCTGCCACTGCCCTTCCTGCCTGCTCAGTGTGGTTAAATTGTTGCCTTTGCACCCTCCTACCTGCCTTCAATTTTCAGAGTCCGTGCCCCTGGCCTCTTCCTCTCAACAGTATCATAATGAACAACTAGATTGCTAACATTCTATATTTATTACAAAAGTGTGGAATGCCTGAAGTCATCTTGATGTAATCAAAACTGTAATACCTAGAGCATTTCCTTTAGAAATTACATATATGAGAGGGTCTTATTGGCATCAAAATTATGGTTAGTGCTCTAAAAGACTAAAATAAGGACATATTTTCTGAGTTTTCAAATAGCGACAAAGCACTTTTAAATTATTTGTTATCTTTATGTTTTTTTATCCAGTTGACCACTTGATTAAATGTTGCACTTAGGGGAGAGGATGTGGTGTTACTTCCAGAACTACAGACTTTGCAACTGGGGAACCAGGTTGGAGTTTCTGCTTCAGCTCGACATTCTGTGATTTTGGTCAAATCACTTAGTCTCCCCATGTCTACAACCAAAATGAATTTGTTCTTGTGTGATGTAACCAATGCTCATGTAAAGCACTCCAATACCTGACAAGTCTGCACTATATAACACTGCAAAAACACAAAATAATAAGTGTTTTGCACACGTCTGTCATTGGGCTATATTTGGGCTACATCTGGGTGATTGTGGGCTACATTTGGGCTATTTTGTCTCCGGTGGCCATCTTGGGAGATTGATTTGTTATGAAGTTTCCTAATTTCCTCATGTACTGCAGTCTCCTCAGTAGGAAATGCTTTCAGTTTTTTACTTTGATTCCATCATGAAGGTATTCAGATATGTCACACATTTGCCATAAATTCTGAAAGTTAGCACTCTAGTTGCTCATTAGATCACTGTAGTAAAACTACTGTTCACCATGGAAGTCTGCTCCTGGTATTAAAAGTGCATGTTTCAGTCTGCATGTCAGAATTTTTTAATGAAATAGAAGAGGATTTGAGAAGTCACTCAAAATGTGCCCTCATTTTCTTTCTTCAGCATTAATCATAATTTATATGGCAAAATGAACCCCCTCATTGTGTTCCTTTTTAAATTAAATGTTTTAAGTGTTACCAGTTTATTCCAATCAAGATGGCTTCAGGTGTGCCATACTTTTGTCATAATGAAGACAGTAAGTGCTCTAGTTGTTTTTAAGAACACTCTGGGACATTCTGTCATTGGGCTATACTTAGGCTACATCTGGGTGATATTTGGGCTACATTTGGGCTCTTTTGTCTCTGGTGGCCATCTTGGGAGACGTATTTGTTATGAAGTTTCCTAATTTCCTCATTTACTGCAGTCTCCTCAGTAGGAAAAACTTTCAGTTTTTTACTTTAATTCCATCAAGAAGGCATTCAGATGTGTCACACATTTGCCATAAATTCAGAATGTTAGCACTCTTTTTGATCATTAGATCACTGTAGTAAAGCTACTGCTCACCAGGGAAAACTGCTGCTGGTATTGAAAGTGCATGTTTCAGTCTGCATGTCAGAATTTTTTAATGAAATAAAAGAGGATTTCAGAAGTCAAAATGTGCCCTAGTTTTTTTTTTTGCAGCACTAATCATACTTGTTATGGAAAAATGAACCCCCTCATTTTGTTCCTTTATAAATTAAATGTCTTAAGAGTTACCACTTTAATCCAAGCAAGATGGCTTCAGGTGTGCCATACGTTTATCATAAGTAGGACTGTTAGCGCTCTAGTTGTTCTTTGGAACACTCTGGGAAGCTGCAGTAGAACACAAAGGAATCAACTGACAGTCTCTGCCCTTGTTGGATGTACATGTTTTGCTGAGAATGTCAGACTTCATTCTCACATGACTGAGAAAGATAATGTGAATTTACAGAAAATAAGCTCTCAGTTTAGCTTATAGATCACCTTCCAAACCTCTGTGGGAAAAGTATGAGAAAATATTTTTCTCTCAATCATGATATCCCAGCAGAAGGCTTTTTCACATGGTGAAATCACCTTAGAACATACCACAATTCCTAAAATGAGTATGGTACCATCAACAAATGATTTATAATGTAACTAAAGTCTTAAAACCTTCTATTAACTGAAATGCTTTTTAATGAGGTGTTATCATGTATATTGGTCCCAAGATGGCTGCCAACACTTCTTGGATGAAGTGCTGACAGCCAATCAGATCTCAGGATGAGATGTGTGGTTAGGCTCCGCCCACATATATATATGATTTTACTTTTGATTTTCTCAGGAACTACTGAACAGATTGACACCAGACCTGCAAAAGGCACTTCCCTGAGCTGAGGACTACCTCTCTGCCAAATTTCAAGTAATTCGGGCTGTACCTTGGACTAAAGGTCCCTATGGAAAATTGCATGGGGAAAACGCGTTTTGGGACCCCCCTTTTTTCTCAGCCTCTGCTTGACGAATCCCCCCGAGACTTTCAGGGTAGGAGCGGAGCGGAGTGCCCCATCTATTTTGAAATATTCGCGAGGATTCGGCAACCGGCGCCAAAGTTATTCCAAATAGAATGTTGCGGATTTCCTATGGAAACACGGTCCTAACTATAACTATCTACTGGCGACCGCCAGTAGATAATATATACATATATATATATATATAACCTACTGGCGGTCGCCAGTAGGTAGTTATAGTTAGGACCTATTATACATAGGAAATTCTGAACATTCTTTTCCCAATAAGTTTGGCGCCGGATGACGAATCTTCATGAAATTTGTAAAACTGGTGAGGCGCTCCGGGCAGCTCCTATCCTGAAAGTTTGGGGGTGATTCATCAAGCGGGGGCTGAGAAAAAAGGGGGGTCCCAAAACACGTTTTCTCCATGTTATTTCCTGTAGGAAATTTTGGAACAGGCTACAGCCCGAACTGCTGAACAGAATTACACCGCATTTTGCAAAAAGGTAGCCCTTGGCTCAGAAATAGACCTTTTTTTAAATGGTGTAAATCCGTTCAGTAGTTCCTGAGAAAGTCAAAAAATAGAGTTCAAAAAATCAATTTCCCATAGGAAAGTTTAGACACGGTTATAGCAAAAAACTGCTGAACGGAATTACACCACATTTGGCAAAAAGGTACTGCTTGGCTCAGAAAGCGACCTTTTAAAAAATGGTATAAATCAGTTCAGTAGTTTTTGAGAAATTAAGAAATAAATATAGTGATATCTATGGCCGCGGAGGATCTGCGCACCCTCCCAATCACGAGCTTCATGCTAATTGGCTGCCAACACTTCAAACCAGGAAGTGTTGGCAGCCATCTTGTGCCTCGGTAACACCGAAGCACAAGAAAACAGAAAAACAAATGCGCAAAACAGGAAAAGGGGGCAGGGTAGAAACACCATGACCCCCTAGGCCTGCTCAGGGGGTACCACAAGGACTCCCAGGGCCCCAAAAAAAAAATGTTTTTTTTAAAAAATCACGGGATGCACGGAGGATCCGCGGATCTGGCTGAAAAATGTAAAAAACATGCTTCATTATTAATTAGCCCCCGGGTGCGCCAAGTCCCGGGGGCACTGCAAAAAAAACTTTGCGGGGGCCCGGTGGGACCCCTGCAGCTCCGGGGCTTTTTAAAATGTGTGCGTGGGGGTCACAGCCCTCCATGCAGCCCCAGGGACCGCCACCGCCAGGGCTTTTAAAAAATAAATAATAGACCTGTGTGGGGGGGTCGAGCCCCCCCACACGACCCGGGGACCACCACCTCCCCGGGACGCTAAGATTTAAATTTGGGGGTCCGTAATGGATAGGCCTGGGCCAAAATTCTGTTCCGTTCGCGGAAATTGCGATATTTTGGCATTTTCGCGTTCCGCGGAAAGCGCGAAAATTTCAAAATTCCCGCATTCCGCAGCTTAGCGATAATTTGTTTCTTGCTCGCGCTGTAAAATAATACATTCTCGCGCGCGCCCGATCGCCTTACCTGAATCCCTGCGTTCTCTGACAAGTTTTCTTGACCCGGTCGCGTTCTCCACGAGATGTTGGATTTTGGTAGCCATTTTGCGCTGTCTCTCGAGAGTTCGCGGCCGCATTAACGTAATTTGTCACGCGATCACGTCATTTGTCGCGCGATCACGTCTTTCTTCTCGCGATCATGCACCGCGCGAGTATGAGAAGATTGAGATCTCGAACATGTCATTCTACATCGCGAGCCAGAGGATGAGGACGCGGGCACATGTAATCGAACGCGAACAGGAGAAAGAGACCGCGAACACGTCATATCCAACGCGACAGGGACAAAGAAGAGAACGCGATCATATCGTTTTTTACACGCCAGCGGAAGTAATGTGAAGCTCGAGAACTCAACAACGTAAAATTTACAATTTGGAGAGGAATATCGTCTCTAGCAGCATGAAACCATCTGCAAATGCTGATTTTGGATGAAAAGAACTCCTTACATTGA
The DNA here is from genome assembly GCF_964204655.1 of Triturus cristatus. Lineage (NCBI taxonomy): Eukaryota > Metazoa > Chordata > Amphibia > Caudata > Salamandridae > Triturus > Triturus cristatus. Next base: position 84,394,121 of record NC_140588.1, read on the forward strand.
CATTTGGCTTTCCTTTTTTGTGCAAGGAGTCATTTTTTTAAAAGGTGGAGAGAGGGAGGAAGTGACACAGAATCTCCAACTTCCTGTTCCTGTCCAGCAGGCTCCTCCCAGTGATTTGTCCATCTCCTGCTCATTCTGCCTTTGGATTTGGAGCTGGAAAGATCACTCTTTTTGTCTGCTGCATCATTGCAATTGGATTTCAGGATTTTTGGAATAGGATATTTTACAAGTAAGTGGTTGTTGTGTTTGATTGTGGGCATTGCAGTTGTTGTAACTACAATTTATTTTTGATAATTAATTAATTATCATCATTCCTTTTTTTATTTTTTATTTTGTGGGTTGTAGTAGTAGGCCCGAGCTAGCCATGGGCATGGCCTCATGGGTGTGTGTGCATGATGAAGCAACTGTTCCTTTTGTTTTTTGAATGTATTTCATTTTCAAGCACATTTAGGGCATGGATGGCATTGGATTGAGTTGGGGAAGTGTGTTTTTGGGGTTGGCCTTGCTGATGTTGTTGGGTCTGGCCATGTGGCTGGTGGCCATTTTGAGGCCTAGGCCTGCAAGCTTGCCTGGCCTTGTCTGCCAACAGGCCTGCTTTCATCCACTAGGACCAGAGCAGGTAGCCACAGCTTTATTAATCTACTGTTTTCTATGTGATCTGTTGCATTTAGACATCATTTAGGGCATGGATGGCATTGGATTGAGTTGGGGAAGTGTGTTTTTGGGGGTGGCCTTGCTGATGTTGTTGGGCCTGGCCATGTGGCTGGTGGCCATTTTGAGGCCTAGGCCTGCAAGCTTGCCTGGCCTTGTCTGCCAACAGGCCTGCTTTTTCATCCACTAGGATCAGAGCAGGTAGCCACAGCTTTATTGATCAAGTGTTTTCTATGTGATCTGTTGAATTTAGACATCATTTAGGGCATGGATGGCATTGGATTGAGTTGGGGAAGTGTGTTTTTGGGGGTGGCCTTGCTGATGTTGTTCGGCCTGGCCATGTGGCTGGTGGCCATTTTGAGGCCTAGGCCTGCAAGCTTGCCTGGCCTTGTCTGCCAACAGGCCTGCTTTCATCCACTAGGACCAGAGCAGGTAGCCACAGCTTTATTAATCTACTGTTTTCTATGTGATCTGTTGAATTTAGACATCATTTAGGGCATGGATGGCTTTGGATTGAGTTGGGGAAGTGTGTTTTTGGGGGTGGCCTTGCTGATGTTGTTGGGCCTGGCCATGTGGCTGGTGGCCATTTTGAGGCCTAGGCCTGCAAGCTTGCCTGGCCTTGTCTGCCAACAGGCCTGCTTTTTCATCCACTAGGATCAGAGCAGGTAGCCACAGCTTTATTGATCAAATGTTTTCTATGCGATCTGTTGAATTTAGACTTCATTTAGGGCATGGATGGCATTGGATTGAGTTGGGGAAGTGTGCTTTTTGGGGGGTGGCCTTGCTGATGTTGGTTGTCTTAAAGACAATCCATGCTTTTTTTTATGTGTCTGGTCACTGGTGTGTTGGTGTGCAATGCATGCACCCTGCAGAGCTATTTGGGGCCTGTGAATGTTCCTACATTTTGTTGCATTAAAAAGTCAGAGCAGTGTGCTTTAGCTGGCATCCTTTACCTGACTTTTATAGGCCTTTTGTCAGCTCCTGGTGTTTCCCAGGCCCCCGGCTTCTTTGTGATTTGTGTGTGTCCATGTGGGTGGTGGCCTTTTTGGGTGTTTGGACTGTGAGTATTAGTGTCCTGCTTTTGCCATAGGCCTGCATGGTTTTCCTATTGGCTCTTTGGCTTACTGCTTCCATCCATCCACCCTCTTTGCCAGCAGCAGCTCCATGGATGCTGAGATGCTCAAATAATGCAATGGTCCACCCCACTTCCATTAGATTTTTATTTTGTTGTTTATTATTAACTTTCCTATCCTTCCTGAGAGTGTACTGTGTGGCTGTACACAGTACTAAGAGTATACCATAGCTCTAGTTAAAAAAAATAGTCATAAATGGCTAGACTATCTTTTGTTTGCACTAGTACAATACTAAGTAACTGAACCACAACAACAAATGCAACATTTCACTGATGTTCTTCTCCTGTCTTCTTTGCTTTTAGGTGCACAAAAGACAGAGTAGGAGGTGTCATCGGCATCACCTGGCTACCCGTTGTACTGCCAGCCAGACAGAAGTCCTGCTGCGCATCACGCCCACGTGTGACCAGAACTTCTTGTGCATCTGCCTCCTGCCTGACATCTGAAGAAGATGGCCCCAAAGAAAGGTACCAGGTCCAGTACCAAGAAAGTTGCCGGTGAGAAGAAGGAACAGAAAAAGGAAGTGCCATTAACCACGACTGGTGGTGTGCCGGCCAATGTTTTTTTTGGCACCAAAGCATTGTCCGGGAACCAAGCTGGGAGCAGCACAGCGGTCAAAACCCACCAACATAGGCCCAAGGGCTTTAGTGTCGCAGAGGTAGCTAGTCTACTAACGAGCAGCGATGTTCAAGAAATGTCATTACCGCAAAGTAGTACACAATCAAGTTAAACGCTCGCGCAAACTCAGCAGATCAGTGTCAAGCTGCCGCAACCAGAACAGCAGCAGCTGCCGCAACCAGAACAGCAGCAGCCGCCGCAACCAGAACAGCAGCAGCCGCCGCAACCAGAACAGCAGCAGCCGCCGCAACAGCCCACCATAGTAGTTGTTGCTCCTGACGTAGGGGCATTTCAGGAAATCGAGCTTCCTGCAGACAAAGTGGAGCGAAGTCAAACCACTGTTTCAGAACATCAATTGTCTTCCAGACCACCAGCAAGGAAAAGGAGGCTTAGTCCATCATCTTCTTCTTCAAGCCCCACTTCTGATGATCGTGATGACACTTGGGTCCCACCAGCTCGGTCTGAGAGTGATGTACGCCACAAGACATTGCTTCTGAAAAGGAAGGTCCCAGAAAAACTTAGAGTTATGGAGGTAGATGTAGAAGAGGGGGGTGATGATGTTGATGAAGACGAGCCAGTCATCACGCACATTACTCCCGCCCCAAAGGGATTGGAGACCGACATTCTCACCCTATCCAGAAAGGCTGCTACTGAGCGGGATGTAGCACGGATCTCACCAACACAGGTTACACCACCACTACCTCCAGCTGCCATATTTTCCAAGGCCCGGCAGGGACCTACATCCAGCTCAACCATCTCAGTAGGTAGTGGTAGTAAAAGTCACAGTGTAGGTGGACAGGGTCACATATTTTCAAGCACCCCCTCAAGTTCATCTGGTGTTGAAAGTGGCACATCCAGCAGTGCCAGAAAGTTCTCCTCCCCAGTTTGGGATTTCTTTTCTGTTAGCGCCAAGGAGGAGAACGTTGCTATATGCTCAATTTGTCGCCAAGGTGTTCGGCGTGTTAAGCTTGGTACAAACTATGGTACCGGAGGACGAGCAAGTCATCTCAAAATACACCACAATATCGTGTGGGAGGCTCACCTACTTAAGTTAAAAGAAATTAGAAAAACTCAACCCATTGAAGTTGGTCAAGGTGAATCAGGGAGCGATATTATTGTGGTGGAAGGTGAAGAAGAGGGAGGCATTTCTAGCCCTGTCCCCAGTACTGCAGTGGTAACGCCCACATCCTCCTCAGTAAAATCAGAGTGGCACCGCAGTAAGAGCCATACTCAGAGTCAGGCTGAGACACCAAGGCGACCGGCGACTACCTCAATGAGACAATCTGTGTCTTTGAGCCTTAGTGGGTTAATGAAAACAGCACCACTAAGGAAAGTAAGCCAGCCTACCATTGAGAGCATGTTTAGGTTGGAGGGGCAGTTCCAACGCAACCACCCAACGGCACGATTGTACAATGCGAAGCTGGCTAAACTGTTAGCGCTGGACCTTCTTCCTTTTTCATTTGTGGAAGGGGTGGGTTTCCTTGAATTTGTGTCTGCCATCTGCCCTAAATGGAAGGTTCCCAGCCGGTCCTATTTTGCACGAATTGCTGTTCCGGCACTACATCATGATGTGCTGGAATTCGTTGGTCAAGGTTTGCAGCAGAGTGCTGTGCACAATATCCACCTGACAACAGACATGTGGAGCAGTTGCCAAGCCACAGATTACATGTGCATCACTGCACACTGGATCTCTTTTGTGGGGGTTATAGATCAACAACCTGCACGAGGTGTTGTTGACACAGCTGCGATTTTTGAAGGTACTCGGAAACATGCAACTGTAGCCATGTTCGCCATGGAGAAATCTCAGACGGCTGAAAACATTTTAGAAGAGTTTCGCACCAAGGTTTTGGAATGGCTGCGGCCCAGAGGGCTTGGTATTGGTTTTGTTGCCACAGACAATGGCAGTAATGTACTTAAGGCCATGGAACTTGGTTCCTATTTCAGGGTTCCATGTTTGGCACACTGCATAAACATTATAGTGCAAGACTTTCTTAAAAAAGAACCCATAGTCAGCAATTTACTGGCCATCTGCCGAAGAATATGCACTCATTTCAGCCATTCTTTTAAAGCTCGGAAGCAGCTGAGGATCATCCAACGTGAATTTAGGATGCCAGTCAAGGCACTCATCCAGGAGGTGGCAACACGTTGGAACTCAACGTATTACATGCTTGATCGTCTGTACGAACAGCACAGGTCACTCCATGAATATGTCTGGTACAGAAGCAGTGATGCTACTGTTAAAGGCATGACCCTTCAGAGGGAGCAATGGACCCTAATTAAATGCCTGACTGAGATGCTGTCTCCTTTTGAGGTCTTCACACGTGAAGTCAGCAAGGAGGACTGTACAATGGGCCAAGCTATCCCATTGTTGCAAATGCTAGAGCATGAGCTGAATAATGTGTTTGAATCCTACAAAGGTGTAGAGGACAGAAGGCAAGCCCATGACTTGGTGGAGAGCTTATCCAGGCGCTTAACTGAAAATGTAAGGATACAAAATAAAATTTTGGCACAAAAACATTACATTTGTGCCACAATTCTGGATCCACGTGCAAAATTAGGACTAGTGAAGACATTCCTTGCTTTTTCCGACAATGATGTTGCCCGCTACAAAAGTTGTATAGCTGAAGCAGCCATTAAGTTTGAAAAGGAAGGGCTGCTAATTAAAAGCCCGCCACATCAACCCACAACAAGTACTGATACTGAAGCAGGCCATGCAGAATCAAGTGCAACTTCGTCGGCTGAGGGCAGTGCGGTTGGCTCACAATCACAACACTCACCATCACCATCGACTACAGAAACAATAACTGGATCATTAGGCCGAGTACAATCATTATCAGATAGGTATGTAAAGATGGGCTATTGTAAGCACAGTGGTGATGCACAGAAAAAACAGCACAAAAGCTTACCAGCAGCAAACCTGAACATTGAGCGGATGGTCCAGGCCTTTCTGGACGACCCAACAGAGGTGTACGTTGATCAAAACCCAGTGCAGTATTGGTATAGGAAAAGGTCTGAATGTCACAGCTCAGCAGGCTGGCGATAAGCTATCTGGCTTGCCCTGTCGCAAGTGTCTCTTCCGAACGTGTTTTCAGTGCTGCTGGTTCCATTGTAACCTTGAGAAGGACCAGTCTATCTCCAAAAAACGTGGAAAGGTTAACAATGATCAAAATGAATCAGCACTTCATACCACCGAATTACACAATGCATGAATCAACAGAGGAAGATGAGGACAGCGGCTCAGGTGACGGAAGTATTGTGTCAGATGATTACCTACTACTGGAAGAACCCCCAGAGTCTGAGGACGAGCTATACTTCCCTGACAATTAGCCTCGCACTTACTGTCTTCCTCCCTTTTTTCCCCCTTTGTTTATGTGTCTGTCGTTCCGGTTATAAACATGTGAATCGCAACAAATCCATTCTCACCGTCTTCTACTCTTCTAATTTAAGATACAAGTTTCAGGTGTCTGCCATTTGACACTACAGTCCTCAGAATCCAGCTCCTCCGCTCGATCATACTGAATCTCCTGCTCAATTCCATTTCCCTCATGAATGATGATTGGATGATGGTAACAACAAATTCAAACTTTCCTCGTCCTTCCAAAACAAGTGGACCATGAATCAGATGACTACTATAGCTATCCTCCTTTCAGAGCCGAGAGAGACTGGCCATTAACTGAAAATAAGATGGAACAGGTAATGATTGATGCCATGCATTGGCCGCAGAATCGCAGACTGAATGATGTAGATTTTGTTGTGTGTGTTGCGCATGAATTGATGTAATTGTGCACTTCCACTAATCAACTTTCTACAGAAAACACTAATTTTCCCCTTCGTGCAAACAAGAAATGTGTACTTCTCCTGCATCTTGGTGATACATTGCTTTTAATTCAATACAGGAAGGGGACTCACTCAATCTGCGCAATGCAAATGACTGTGACTTAACAGCACCATCCATCATGATGATGGCGAAAGAGACGGCCTGCAGCGTTAACAAGATGAGATGGAACAGGTAATGATTGATGCCATGCATTGGCCGCAGAATCGCAGACTGAATGATGTAGATTTTGTTGTGTGTGTTGCGCATGAATTGATGTAATTGTGCACTGCCACTAATCAACTTTCTACAGAACACACTAAATTTCCCCTTCTTGCAAACAAGAAATGTGTACTTCTCCTGCATCTTGGTGATACATTGCTTTTAATTCAATACAGGAAGGGGACTCACTCAATCTGCGCAATGCAAATGACTGTGACTTAACAGCACCGTCCATCATGATGATGGCAAAAGAGACGGCCTGCAGCGTTAACAAGATGAGATGGAACAGGTAACGATTGATGCCATGCATTGGCCGCAGAATCGCAGACTGAATGATGTAGATTTTGTTGTGTGTGTTGCGCATGAATTGATGTAATTGTGCACTGCCACTAATCAACTTTCTACAGAACACACTAATTTTCCCCTTCTTGCAAACAAGAAATGTGTACTTCTCCTGCATCTTGGTGATACATTGCTTTTAATTCAATACAGGAAGGGGACTCACTCAATCTGCGCAATGCAAATGACTGTGACTTAACAGCGCCGTCCATCATGATGATGGCGAAAGAGACGGCCCGTTAACTTAAGATGAGAAGGAACAGGTAATGAATGATGACAATTAATGGCATGCATTGGACACCTGACTCTGAGCTATTGGTCTTTGTGTTTGCGTTGTTTGTTTGTTGTGCACAAAGTGATGTCAAAGTGTACTAGTAGTAATCTATCTTTCTGTACACAATAAAGAATACTCAAGTCAGTAATATTTATATTTCTACTCTTGTTGTGTCATAAAAATTATACTTATACTGCAGGCCGATCTTCAGTCAGTAAAAGTATCAGAGATGATGATGAAGTCAGGGGGAGGATGTTTCAGGAGTGGCATAAAAAACCTAAAGGTAAACACGTCAACAACAACCACAGCAGACCCAAATGTCTGTGTAGAAGTTGAATAGAGTGTAGCGGTGGGATGACTGCAGTGCATTGATTTTACTAACTTAAACTGTAAAATGCTATGTTTGGAATGGATAATGTGCTTTGCGTTTGTCCAACTCTTTGAGGGAAAAAAAAAGGACTCTAAAGTGTTAACGTAGGATGTGCTAATGGTAAGCACTGTGGGCCTGATCTCTCCTGTTACTGTTGAAGGTCAATGCTGGAAACAGACTAGAGTAGAGATGATGCATATGCATACATGCCACCTCGGAAAGTGTTCTTGTTGCACTACACCATCACTTGTGCATTTGTTTTCACTTGATTTCTCAATATCCCCTTTGGTTTTCAATCTAAAATTACAGTCCGGGCCTTGGCCAAAACTTTGTAAAACATTACAATGCATATTAATTACCTTACCAATCAATCACCTTTTTTTCCAGCCGGGGAGGGGCGAGGCGACACACCCAAGATTGATGGACGAGAGGAGCAAGAGGAATGCCGAGATGCAAAAATCCAGTCCACATTTTTGACCAGGATAACACAGTAATAGTATCCACTTTTAACTTCTTTTAAATAATTTGATTAATATCTTGTATACAATCTTTACAACAGTGTGTTCTTGGAGTTGTTATTATCAATCATCATTAGGTTTGCTCTGTGTTTACGATTCTTCACTACCAATATTTAAAATTTCTATTTGCTCTCTGTTAAAGTATTAAGGCCGTAACAGAACAAGAAATAGAAGTGTATGTAATCCGGGTCTCTCATCATCATGCATGCATTGCCTTTTTCTCCCTTAACATATGGATATGGTAGTCTTCATTGATTGTCATTTGTTTGTCTATGTATGCATACTGTTTTTCTATGTCAAACCTTTCCCAAAATCCCCCTTCCCATCCATTCAACAAACCCTAACCCTCTTTCCCCGGGCTGTGTGACTTATTGTCGAGGTGTAACTAAATTAAATTTACACCAATACTTAATCACACACTTGCTGGGGCGGATGTGGTGAAAGCAACACTACTTCAATTTCAATGCAGAGCGGTGATCTTCTTCTGCTTGCCCTCCCATGAGTAGGATATTTCAGAGGTTATTTTATTTAACAAAGGAACATATACCTCAGCATGAATTGCCGGCATTGATTGGATTTGTTTGTTGTCATTCCTCATATACAGCACTAACTGTTAGACTGTAGGCATAGTCAAGTGACTCGAGTCGACACAACTATAGTTTGTAACTCTGTCTAGTAGGCTATCCTCATAACCACCATTCAGTTTTTTTGTCAAATTATATTTGAGCATATAATTGTTGCTCGGTAAGTTCTGTAATGTACTTCATTCAACTACTCCTCTAACAATCTCTCAAAGGCGATTGACTGTCTCCTTTTCTTTTTTTGGAAATGCTGCCACCCTGCCAGTGTCTACTACTACTACTATACTACCACCACCACCACCCCAATCATGGCATGTATGAAAAAGGAAACCATCTTCACCATGCAGCCAGTGCTGTGCCACAGTTGAACATAAACATCAAGCACCAGTAAGAGAGAAGTTTGGGGGAGGCAGAATTAATAATGGACATGTTGTCAATGATTTCATTTTCACACACCACTCCAAAGAATGAATAGACTAGAGGACAGACTGAAAGTACTAGAAGGACCAGTCAATGAGTGAGGTGTGTCGCATCTATCTGTTTGTGTCTTATACAGTCAGCAAATTATTGAAATCAAACACAGGCTATGGGCGGCCATGCACCAGCAAGGAAACAGTGTGATGTAAAACAGTTACCCCACCTACAAAACATTAACAGCATTGCATGTAACATAGAAAAATATATTTAATTTACCCTAACAAAAATAAACTAAACCCACAAAAGCTGACCCACCCCCCTTCCTAACCCCAACCACTGTCCACAGTAGAAAAAAGTCTTAACGGCCAAACGAGTAAAGAACAAGAACAGGAATTAAAAAAGGGGCAGTGACAGGGACTAACTGGTGGGGCGGGACTGGAGGAGGACACGCATCTGGCGCATCCCGTCCTCTAAATGGGTGACGCGGTGTCTAAGGCCGCGGCAGTTGCAGCCACAGTGGGGGGGGGCACCGGAGATGGCACGGTGGCGTCGGGCAGCCGCCAGACGGTGGCGCCGTACCGGTGGAGGGCGGTGGCTGGGGCCCGGGGCACTGGAGGAGGCTTGAATTGCTGCTGCAGTCTCCTCCTCCTCCTCGGCTAGGACCACCAGCCGCCGGTATTCCTGCTGGATTGCCTCCAGCTTCCGGCGCCGTGCGTTGGCGGCCAACTCCTTCCGGTTGAGTTTCGGAGTAGCTGTGTATCAAAAAGAAAAAAACAAGACAATTGTAAAATATAGTCTTAATAAAACAGTAGGACAAGGTAATTATTTATACACATAGTGGCATGGTAGAGTAGCACTATAAAATAAAACACAGTAGTACATAACATTTTAAATGTCGCCCGTCCTTCTTCCTTCCACCTGTCTTACACTTTTTAGTTGAACAGTGCACCAGGTGCTCTTCTCCATAAAACTTTCAAAGCGGAGTTGAAATCCAATAGATGAGGCCATTGGTTACTCAATACTCCGGCTCCTAGTCCTATACCAATTAAAGGGAATTCTAGTCTTCTAGTTCACTCTTCAAACGTCCCCAACAACTCATACTTACTTACGACATCGGATAGCGGGCGGACTTTTCCGCCCGCCATCCGACTGCTAAAAAGGGTGGGGGTCCCGTGGGGACAATTAATTAGGATGATGCGCCCGGCACAGTGGCGGGCGCACCCTGTTTTTTTTAATTTAAATTCTGGTTGGCTTTGCTGAAAGCAATGCTAAAATGTTGTGCTGCTTTTCCAAGCACAACATGACGGGCCCCGCACGGAGCCTGTCACGTTTTGATTTGAAAGTCGGGGGGGGTACCATAGCATAGGTAGGTACCCTCCATGGGGGCCCCCAAGCATACTCTGCAATGTGTGCATGCCTTTCCGTGGCAGACGGCAATGCCGCCACGCAAAGGCATTCCAAAGTGCAGATTATATGGCTGGCGGTGTGGTGAGAGAGACACCACCGCCATATTGAACCCTTTTCCGCCTGGACATGTCTGAATATTTTCTACAGGGATGGCGGGAGGTTTGCCCCTGCGGTGACGGCAGTGAATTCCAGCCGGCCCGGCGGGGGCAATACGCCCACCATCCTAATGGGGCCCTAAGTCACAACTGTACAGTATACATATACATAAAGTACACCCTTGCAGTGAGTGTGCTGTCAAGTTCAACAATAGTTAAGGATTATGAATCTAACTTACCACCGCCAGCCACTGGTGCTGCCACTCCCCCTACCGCTCCGTTGCTATCTGCAACTGCCGCATCCTCGCCCTCCGCGTCGCCTTCGCTGGCCCCGGCAATGGTGGTCGGTAGTGTGCCTAGAAAACATTACACATTTATTAGGCGTCATATACACCTCCCCCCTATTGATCAGTAGCAAGGTTGAAAAATGAGTTAATACTAACATACATCACTAGTACAAATTAGGTAGTAGTAGAGTAGACACTAATAGGTATATGATCATTGTAGCCTTTGCTTGATTAGCCCTAGCCATGCACATGTGACGTTACCTTTACCTTGCAGCTTCCTAAGACACCTTTGAGCCCACATGACCTGCCTCACACTGCTACTGTCTAGTCTACGCGCTGCGTACAAGTGGTCAACAAACATTAACAAGCCACTTTTTTAGGAAGAACTGGTGTACTACTGTTACTGTTAGTCCATATTGCTTATCCATAGATGCTACACTTTTTGGCACGGCTGAGAAATGCTTGCAAGTTGCAATATACTAACGCACACCATTTCTTTTTTCGCATTACAGACGCAAGATTCCCTTCTACGAACCAGAGCTTCTGAACGATGCACCAACTACCAGTACTAGGTTCTTCTGAGGTGAGGGGTCCCTTCACTCACATCTTCATTTATAAATTTATATAAACTAAATTGCTATGGGATGGTGGTGCTGCCTTCCACCACTGTTCAGTTATCATGATTTAATTCCCAACTGTAGATGTGTAACAATGTATATTGTTTTAATGTTATTGATTTGCCGGTTGGTGCTGCTAAGAAAACAGTGTACAGACCTTCTCAAATTGAAATAAACATTTTAAACTTACATAGACTTGGTGGTATTTGGTGTGGACTAACTTACACGAGTGAGCAAATTAAAGTAAGGGTGTGCATGTGAATTGCTTCCACGACAGAGGTTGGGTGTGTTATGTTCTGGGTTGTGTACTTGTTGGGTATCTTGGGGGAGGGTTCCGAGACCTAATAGGTATGACAAGACAGTACTATAGTCAAGCAGTGGAATTGTGGTGGGTGCGGAATTTCTGATTGAGGTGTGCAAGGAAGGTCCAACCTACCATCACCAACATCCTATTTTCTGGTGCAAATGTATGTGCAAGATCCCTACAACAGTGGTATGTCCTATAGGGTATCAGATCAAAATATTCAGAAATCTGGTAGGGCTGTTGTTGCTGTGAATTTTCAAAGCCTCAACATCAATAAGAGTAAAAGTAGTACAAGACAACGACCCAACGGATTGTACGAGCTACTGGTGAATATGAGTTTTATATTACAACCTTTCACAAAGAGTGGCACTGGCCAACTGGGCAAGACTAGCTACTACAGTACAGACAGACTGATAGTATGTAGTAGTAGTAGTAGTACTCAGAGTCATCATAGCGGAGGCAGGGATAAGATTTTTGAAACCGTACAGTTCGAAGGATAATTGGTGGTAAAAAAATAGCATTTGGAAACACACTATAGTTCGGGAAAAATGGGGCAGTAAAAGTTATGGAATAAAAAATATTATTAAAAACAAGAAGACTTACTGGGGCCAGCAGAGGAGCCCTCAGCGGTGTCCTCCTGGTGGTGTTCCTGTCCTGCCGACTGCCCAGTCCCTGTCGGTCTGCCCCTGGGTGCTGATGAACAGGACAGATATAAGAAAGAGACAAACATTGATGGATGGTGTCAAACAAATACAATATTTTTCAACAACGGTCAAAAAACACTTATGTAAACAACAATTGCAATAACTACATTGACCGATCTCATCTGGTCAACATGTAATATCGGGGGATTCGCAGTTCGACTACTTAAGTTACTATTTATCAACAGTAATCCAGTCTTCCATTCTGATTCCAGAAAACTAAGTTACAACTAAGCCGAAGTAGTAGTACAACGTACCACCCAACCTAGCCCACCTATTCCAGGCATGCCAATTGTACATTAAGTATGCATTTCCTTTGGTTTGATTGATGCTGATCTGCTACTGCTAAGTAACTGCTAAGCCTACCTCCACTCATTGAACAAACTAGAAAAGTTTCTAAAGACTGCCGTACTAGCAGCACGTCACGCAACTGAGTGAGGGGGGGCATCACGCATACCACTAACCAATTAGAAGCTCATACAAAGTACCTAAACCTAAGTATCAATCCGCCCCTATCTATTAGTGACAGGACAAAGTAAGGAGTGAACGTGAGTCACTGTAGCATTATGTAACTTAATTTCTCTAAAATAAACTCGTAAAGAATCACGCTAAGCAAGCGCAAACGCAAAGCTGCAAACAAGTAAGATTAGTAGTAGCGCAGAAGAGCCCCTGTGTCATAATCACAGAAGACTTTTAAACGTTATTAACCTGGAATGTATTGTAAGCAGCAACATTCTAGCTGGTTAGAAGGAAAAAAAGATATTCGCAATATATAACATAGAGCAGAAGAACAGACACAAAGTTGTAATAATTAAATAGGTACTCACCAAGCCCCGGGACCTCCACTCCTAGCAGGTCCAGCAGGTCCTGCTCACGGTCCAGGATGTCTGACCACCGGTGCGTCAGCTGTGCCTGGGTGCGCCGGTCCCCAGAGATGCGCGACACTGCCCGGCGCACCTTCCCCCACCGCTGCCGACGCTCCCGGAGGCCGTACCCGGACCCAGGCCTGCCACCTGCTGCCAGGGTTGAGGGGAGGTGGCGCTGCACAAAGAAAATTAGTGCAGCCAACCCCACCTCCCCAAATAAGGCCTGTGCCTGCACCCCTTGTGGGCGCCGCCTTCCGCAAGGAAGGCGGTCGCGGCTCTGGCTGCGCCGGCGAACAGCCCTACCCTTGGACATGGTTCTGGGGACGGGGCGGGAAAGAAAAGGTAAAATAAATAAAGGAGTAAAGGAAATAAATAGCAGGCAATAGAAAGAGAAAAAGTAGCTAAAAAACAAAAAAAAAGTAGACAAAAACCAAAAATATAGAAGCAGGAAAATAGTTAGAGAAATAATAAGTAATAAAGATCTAAAAAAAGTGGCTATAAACAAAGGATTGAAAAGATTTAGGGAGGATTGAAAATCAGGCCCCAGAACCATGCAATAGAGTGAAAAACAAGATGGCCGCGCCCATTGCGACCACGTGCGCAAGTTTGCGCGATATTTTTTCCCCGAGCAAGCAAAAAGCAACGCGATCAAGTAAAAGCGGTCGCGAACAGGAAATATCGACCGCGAACAGGCGAGAACATGCATTGCGCGACCCGGAACAGGAAGTAAGCATCGCGAGAGGGCGGGACAAGTGAAAACAAGATGGCCGCACCCGTGAGAAACCGCATGGGTAAGTTGGCGACCCGCGATCACGCAAAAAATACCGCGAACAGGCGGCAAAAAAACGTCCGCGTCTTTGCGATATTTCCTGCGTGTTTGCGGAGATTTTCTGCATTTTCGCGATAATTTGCAAAAGTTAATTTCGCAAATTCCGCCCACCCCTAGTAATGGACCCCCAGCCCCGGGGACCACTGCCTCCCTGGGGCATTGCAATTGTTGGGAGGGGGGCCACACAGCCCCCCCTCCTGGAGCCTTTCATGTCCCTGGAGAACGCCATCCCCCAGGGCTGGCTCCTGCAGTGTCCTGGGGTGCCCACCCCGGGACACTGCTGTTTGCAATGACAGGGCGGGAACCTCGCGGCTCCCGCCCTGTCATTGCAAACTGCTTTGCTTCATTGAAGCTTCAATGAATCAAAGCAGATTGCTTTTCCTCATGGGGCGCTGCATGTTAGCAGCTCCCAGTGTGGAAAAGCAATGCCGGCTCCCGTAGGATGCGGGGGGCCGGCAGGGACCGTGGGGGCATTGGGGCTCCCCCACAGTCCCCAACATATCTGATAGGCCCCGGGGGATTGGGTCCCCGGGGCAAATAGTAATTAATGGTAGGAGACGCTTTCTTTTTACAGAAAAATAAGGAGTCGCGTACCTAGCGTGGCCCCGGTGTGCACGCGAGGGGTACGCGACTCCTAGCGAGAAAAGCTATGCTGGCTCCTGAAGGTCGTGGGGAGCCGGCAGGGACCGTGGGGGCATTGGGGCTCCCCCCATGGTCCCCAACATATCAGATAGGGACCGGGGGAAGGGATCCCCAGGGCGAATGGTAATTAATGGTAGGAGCTGTTTTTTTTTTTTACGGAAAACTAAGGGATATGTGTACCTAGCGCATTGCTCAGCGCATCCCCTACTGTGCACGCGAGGGGTACGCGACTCCTAGTGCGAAAAGCTATGCCGGCTCCCGAAGGTCGCGGAGAGCTGGTGGGACCGTGGGGGCATTGGGGTTCCCCCCACGGTCCCCTACATATCAGATAGGCCCCTCGGGATGGGGTCCCCGGGGCGAATAGTAATTAATGGTAGGAGCTGTTTTTTTTACGGAAAAATAAGGAGTCGCGTACCTAGCGTGGCGCTCAGCACGGCCCCTAGTTTACACGCGAGGGCTACGCGACTCCTAGCGCGAAAAGCTATGCTGGCTTCCAAAAGACGCGGGGAGCCGACGGGACCGTGGGGGCATTGGGGCTCCCCCCACAGTCCCCAACGTATCAGATAGGCCCCAGGGGATGGGGTCCCCGAGGCGAATAGTAATTAATGGTAGGAGCCATTTTTTTTATGGAAAAATAAGGAGTTGCGTACTTTGCGCACGCTCAGCACAGCCCCCTAGTGTTCACGCAAAGGGTACACGACTCCAATTCACGCTGGGTGTGCGACTCCAAGCAAAAATATTTGTAAAAATGTTAATAAAAGCCTAGGTTATATGTAAGCATGTTGGGTGGCTCTAAAAAGAGCCCTTGTGTTTATTGGGAGATTTTTGTAGCTACATGTAAGTACCAATGCAGAGTCTTAAGTTGTTGAGAAGGACTCTGTTACCCTTATCTGTGAAATGTACACCATCAGTCCTGTAGATGCCATCCATATTAAAACGCAGATTGTTGTTGTATATGGACCCGATACTATGATCTCTGAGATAAGCAGAAACAGCTTTATTGATATTTTTTCTAGCTTTTTCAATATGTGGACAAAATTGATTGGACCTGTACTATTTCTGTCTTTGGCATATGTTAGAGTACACAAAAGCAGCATCAATTCTGCAAAGGTGTCCTTCATTAGCATTTCCAGAGCTAACCCAGTCAATGTGCCTAGGTCATTGCCACCACAGTGCAAATCATGAGGTCAGGTGGTTGGAGATTCAAAAAGGATTTAACCAATGGCATCGATTGGTGCCACTATAATCCTCTCTGTCCAATCCATTTAATGTCTACATTTTGCAAAGCTAGGTCTTTGTCAATACCTCTGCTTTCAGCATACCTTTTGCGCCAGAAAATATAGCTGTGCACAACAATCCACACAGAAAGCATGTTAAGGGATTTCTGTAGGTAATCAGAAAATGTCTGCAGCTGAGGTAGGCAGGTGGAAGAATAAAATCTATCTAAAATGGTGAACAAGATGCTGTTTTTAAGAAAGTAGAGATTTGATTGGCTGTTTAACAACACTCTACATTCAAAAATAGGGTGCATTTCACTTGGTTTAGAAAGCATGATTCTTATTGGTTATTAACGTATGCTGGAAAGGTAAATCATAAAGGATCAGGTCAAGCATTGCAAAGCCAACCACACCTGCTATTGTCATTTGCAACATTGTGTGGTGAACTTGTGACATGGCAGCTAAGTTGAATGTTGCATGACCTGTTGCTACGGAAACTGACATTAAGGACAAGGGGTGAAGATGTCAGTTGAAAAGCATTATTCACTATGACCAATGGAAATTCATTTTTCAATTTGAAAAACACTGGGAAGCAATGCCATTTGTTGTTTATGTCTATATGTATGGAAAAATAGAGGGAAAATTTGCCAATACTGCTTCACCCTTACAGAATGTGTTGATCTACATTCTCTGAGTGAAAAAGAAAATCCTGAGTGAGTGTCTGAGGTTTTTCATTCAACAGATTTATTTAAAGGTGAGTTACATATTTTTGAGGTTAATTTAAAAAATATTTGACATTTTTATGAAACTGTGTTGTTTGAAATATATTATAAAATGCACAGATGTATATTGAGATTATTTTTTATTGTATTTGAAGTTTGCTTAAAAATCAGTATGTACAAAAAATATGTATTTAAGTGTGTTGGAAGATATAGTTGAATGAAGGCATTTATTTACTATTAATTGGTTAAATATGTACTAAGAAGGTGTATTTTCTAAAATATTCATATAAGGTGTAGTTTATTAGGCATGAATATATCTTCTGTGTAAAAAGGTATAGTTTAAAAATATTGCATTATTATAGATAAAATGAGGTACAGTTGTGTTGTTTGCAAGATGATCATATAAGGTGTTAATAATTATGAATCTGTCATTAGTTGGTACAGTTTCTGCAGTTTTAAAAATCCTTATAAAAAAGTGTTCTTTATTACTGTTCCTTATTGAGTGTGTTGAGAGGTACAGTTTGATGAAGTTGCATATTTGTAGATTTAAAGGACAATATGTAGCTGCAAAGAAAGTCAGTACATTTTATTCTTTCTGGTATGTAGTAGTTAGTATTTCATGAGTCAGGTTTTTGTTTACATTATATTTATATAATTTAATGATAGGTATCTAATATATTAGAGGATTGAAAAGGTGGTGAAAATGTGAATTTATAATTGTATGAGAAGTTATTTTGTGATTCTATAATGTGTAATTACATAGTTAGTATATAAGTAAATGTTCACAATCTATGCGGTGTTTTAACCCCCTGTACACTACTGATTTGCTTCTGCAAAAATGTATACAGTAGCCATGCAGATAAGCAATCACACTGTCATTCCCTGTCCAATCCTCCTATCATCCTGGCAGCACCATGTCTGTATCTACTCTCTGTGCTGAAACACAAGCACTTAAAAACTCACCCTTCTGTCAACTACCACCACTCTTACTATCTAGTTACTGGAAATACACCTATAGAATGCCTCAGGCATTAAGACACATAGTGTACAGTGAAATATGTGCAATATATGCAGGCTTGTAACCCACAGCAGACTACTGATTCACCCTTGCAATAAGCAAGGTAGTATTCATGCAGTGTCCCAATCAGCCTATCAGTCTCTGTCCACTCCTGCAATTATCATGACAGAAGCATGTCCTTATCTAATTGCTGTGCCAATACACAAACACTTACAAACTCACCCTCCTGTCAACTATGAGCTCTCTCACTATCTAGTCACTGTCCATATACATGTAGAATGCCTTATGTATTAAGACACATAGTGCTACAGTGAAATGTGTGCAATGTATGCAGGCTGCTAACCCCCTGCAGACTACTAATTCACCCTTGCAATACGCCAGGTAGTATTTATGTAGTGCCCCAATCAGGCTGTCACTCTTTGTCCACTCCTGCAATCATGCTCAGAGAACCATATCCTTATCTAATGTCTATGCCAACATACAAGCATGTATAAACTCTTCCTGTAGTGAATGACAAGCAGTGTAACTTTCCAGTCACTATCCATGCACTTGTAGAGTGACTCAGGCATTAAGACAAGCAGTTCTACAGTCAAATGTGCACAATCAATGCAGGCCTCTAACCACCAGCAGACTTCTGATTCACCCTTGGTATAAGCCAGGTAGTATTCATGCAGTGCTCCAATCAGACTGTCACTCTGTCCACTCCTGCAATAATGCTGACATTAACATGTCCTTAACTCACCCTCCTGTCAACTACCACCACTCTTAGTATCTAGTCACTGTGCATACACCTGTAGAATTTTTCAGGCAATAATACACATGGTGTACACTGTAACCCCCAGCAGACTACTGATTCATCCTTGCAATAAGCCAGGTAGTATTCATGCAGTGCCCCAATCAGCCTATCAGACTCTGACCACTCCTGCAATTATCCTGTCAGAAGCATGTCCTTATCTAATCACTGTGCCAACACCCAAGCACTTATAAACTCTCCCTGTTGTCAACTACCACCACTTTAACTATCCTCTCCGTATTCATGCACTTGTAGAACGACTCAGGCATTAGACAAGCAGTGGTACACTGAAATGTGCACAATATATGCAGGCCTCTAACCCCCCAGCAGACTACTGATGCACCCTTGGAATAAGCCAGGTAGTATTCATGTTGTGCCCCAATCAGACTGTCACTCTCTGCCCACTCCTGTAATCATCTTGAAAGAAGCATGTATTTATCTAATTTCTATGCCAACACACAAGCACTTAAAAAATTACCCTCCTTTCAACTACCAGCACTCTCACTATCTAGTCACTGTGCAT
Source organism: Triturus cristatus (assembly GCF_964204655.1). Classification (NCBI taxonomy): domain Eukaryota; kingdom Metazoa; phylum Chordata; class Amphibia; order Caudata; family Salamandridae; genus Triturus; species Triturus cristatus. Next base: position 84,413,076 of record NC_140588.1, read on the forward strand.
AATCTATAGAATGCCTCAAGCATTAGGACACATAGTGCTACTGTGAAATGTGCGCAAAGTATGCAGGCCTGTAACCCCCAGCAGACTACTGATTCACCCTTGCAATAAGCCAGGTAGTATTTATGTAGTGCCCCAGTCAGCCTATCAGTCTCTGTCTACTCCTGCAATTATCTTGACAGAAGCTTGTCCTTATCTAATCGCTTTGCCAACACACAAGCACTTAAAAGCGCACCCTCCTGTCAACTACCACCACTCTTACTATCTAGTCACTGTGCATACACCTATAGAATGCTTCAGGCATTAAGACACATAGGTGCCGATTCCGATTCGGAAAAAAAAAATACCGTACGACTCGCATCCGTATTTTTTTACGTACGAGTCGCTCAAGTACCGTACAAACTGGCAAGTATGATTCGCATGGGAAAAACTCCATACGAATCACATCCGGAAAAGTCCCCCACACGTCCTCGGGTCGGAAATTGTGTCAGACACATCCCCGGACGATTTACCGTACGAATCGGAAAAATGAAGTCCGACCGCGCAAGTACGATCACTCCTGTCCTTTCGAATTCACAACTGTATGCAAAAAACACCGTGCGGACCGAACACCCATAGCAAGCTTGGAGACACGTGCCCGCATACGTGCCGAACACCCCACCACAGACCCCGCATGTACGCGCAAAATGCCCCCCGGCCGCGGATGTACGTGCCGAACCCCCACCCGTGTATGTACGAACCGTACCCCCACCCCACCAGTGTATGTACGGACCAGACCCCCACCCCACCGGTGTATGTGCGGACCGTACCCCCACCCCACCAGTGTATCTACGGACCGTACCGCCACCCGTGTATGAATGGAGCGTACCAACACCCCACCAGTGTATGTATGGAACGTACCCCCACCCCAACAGTGTATGTACGGACCGTACCCCCACCCCACCAGTGTATGTACAGATCGTACCCCCACCCCACCAGTGTATGTACGGACCGTACCCCCACCCCACCAGTGTATGTACGGACCGTACCGCCACCCGTGTATGAACGGAGCGTACCAAAACCCCACCAGTGTATGTATGGAACGTACCCCCACCCCAACAGTGTATGTACGGACCGTACCCCCACCTCACCAGTGTATGTACGGACCGTACCCCCACCCCACCAGTGTATGTACGGACCGTACCCCCACCCCACCAGTGTATGTACGGACCGTACCCCCACCCCACCAGTGTATGTACGGACCGTACCCCCACCCCACCAGTGTATGTACGGACCGTACCGCCACCCGTGTATGAATGGAGCGTACCCCCACCCCACTAGTGTATGTACGGACCGTACCCCCACCCCACCAGTGTATGTACGGACCGTACCCCCACCCCACCAGTGTATGTACGGACCGTACCCCCACCCCACCAGTGTATGTACGGACCGTACCGCCACCCATGTATGAATGGAGCGTACCCCCACCCCACCAGTGTGTGTACGGACCGTACCCCCACCCCACCAGTGTATGTACGGACCGTACCCCCACCCCACCACTGTATGTACGGACCGTACCCCCACCCCACCAGTGTATGTACGGACCGTACCCCCACCCCACCAGTGTATGTACGGACTGTACCGCCACCCGTGTATGAATGGAGCGTACCAACACCCCACCAGTGTATGTATGGAACATACCCCCACCCCAACAGTGTATGTACGGACCGTACCCCCACCCCACCAGTGTATGTACGGACCGTACCCCCACCCCACCAGTGTATGTACGGACCGTACCGCCACCCGTGTATGAATGGAGCATACCAACACCCCACCAGTGTATGTCTGGAACGTACCCCCACCCCAACAGTGTATGTACGGACCGTACCCCCACCCCACCAGTGTATGTATGGACCGTACCCCCACCCCACCAGTGTATGTACGGACCGTACCGCCACCCGTGTATGAATGGAGCGTACCAACACCCCACCAGTGTATGGATGGAACTTACCCCCACCCCAACAGTGTATGTACGGACCGTACCCACACCCCACCAGTGTATGTACGGACCGTACCCCCACCCCACCAGTGTATGTACGGACCGTACCCTCACCCCACCAGTGTATGTACGGACCGTACCCCCACCCCACCAGTGTATGTACGAACCGTACCCCCACCAGTGTATGCATGGAGCGTACCAACTCCCCACCCGTGTATGTACGGACCCTACACCCAGCCCCCCTTGTATGTACCGTGCGAAACACCACCACCGATGGACGGTGCGGACCAACACCCTGCCCGTGTTCGTACGCACCCTACCCCAGGCCCACACACCAGCACCCTCACCCAACATCGGGTATGTACGAGTCGTACTAAGCCATAGCAAAGGACAGCACTGTACAACAACATGGCCCATGTACGCACCGTACAGACGCTAAAAACACTCCTACTGAACCAGAACCAACCAAAAAAACACAAGGACAGTCAATCCGAGGCACACAACACCACAAAACATATCCAACAAGGCCAAATACATCCTATACACTGACCTGCAACTGACAAACAGAGAAACAGAGGCCCAAACCACTACCACTCCTTATAACACACCCACCCAAAGTTCAAACACAGCCACACCCACAAATGGACCAATAAAAAGGCCCAACACACACAAACCATGATCATTTGCAACAGATCCACTGCTGCCAGACCCTTAGAGACAACGCACTGCACCATACTTCAACCATCAATACACCTTACACTTGCACTCCTTCACACAACCACCATCACAAACACACCCTCATCACATTCACACACACACACCTGCACACCCACAACCAACCACACCCACACCCATCCACCCCCCCACCCCCACAACCATCCACACCCACACCATGCCCACCAACAAGAATCCAAAGATCACAAAGGACGAGCTGGAGTCCCTTGTCGACGAAATCATCAGAGTCGAGCCACAGCTCTTCGGAACATTGATCAGACGGACCAGCATATCAGAAAAAACTGCCATGTGGGAGAGGATAGTCAATTCCGTGAATGCTGTTGGGTCCACCAGAAGGACCAGGCATGAGTGCCAAGCCAGGTGGTACGATCTGCGGAGGACGGTCCGCCGCAAAATGACGGACGAGCACAACCAGGCCAACATCACTGGAGGAGGGCCGGCCCGCAGACCCGTACACTACCATCCCTGGGAGGAGAAGGTGATGGCCACGCTGCCGCCGTTGATAGTAGACAGACTAGGGGGAGTCCGAGAGCCTGGTGAGTACACAAACAACTCACCTCACATGGGGGGAACGCCATATACAACCCAAATACCAATCATGCACGCAACCCCCCCAAAGCCAGCACCGGACACAACCACACTCCAAAAACACACACATGCCACTAGCGCCTCCATGCCCCATGCCCCAAGCAAGGCCATGCCAAGGCACAGGCCACACAAAACACCAACACAAGACAGGATGTCCCTGATGCCGGGAGGGTGGGCCTCAAAACTAACATAGAGCAACTCTGAAGCACACAACAATACCCTCAGCCCATATGGCTAAGGGCACAGCCATACAAACAGTGTGTCCCCACACAGTACAGTTTTGCCTACTAATGGTGGCCGCGTTGCAGGACGACATGGGTATGAAGGCACAATTTGCACATAACAGCAGCCAATCAAGACACAGCACAGTGAAAGAGTGTCAGCACACACCGCCACAGCAGCAGCGCAGACTCAGACACTACGCCCAATGGGTGCCCGCAGAGAAGAAACAAACCCACATGAACAAGCCAATGGCCTTTGCAAGACCTGCAAACTGTGTGTGCCCAGGAAGCTGGGCTGAGGTGACAGAGGGTGACACACAGAGGGAGGAAGAGGAGCAGAGAGAGGGACAGAGACAGAGGTGGACACAGGGAGACAGACAGAGGGAGGGAGGAGGCTGACAGAGGGAGGGAGCAAGGGAGACAGAGGGAGACGGACAGAGGGAGGAGGCTGACAGAGGGAGAGAGAAAGGGAGATGGACAGAGGGAGGAGGCTGACAGAGGGAGGGAGAAAGGGAGACGGACAGAGGGAGGAGGCTGACAGAGGGAGGGAGAAAGGGAGACAGAGGGAGACCAAATCACCCTTGGGTGGTGTGGCCATGTCCGCTCGTCAGCAGGTGGACTGTGTGCATGTAGACAAGGTATGGCAGTGCCTTAACCCCCCCTTCAACCTTTGATAAACACTAGGCCATGTGTCAATCTGTGCACGAGTACATCCGTGCTGCAGGCACAAACAGAACCTTACACCCAGTATACCTACCCACTGTGTTCGTCAGAACCCTGTCACAAATTGTTAAGTTACCTACCTGCATTCTCAAATAGCATGGAAAAAACACCATTTGGCCACGTACAGTGCAACACGTAAGGCGGCTCTGCATGGCTTGCTACGCCCGCTCACTACAATGCTGACTGCGTTCCCAAAAGATGCATCAACTAAGATTGTGTCACACATAGGTAAAGTGTCGACAGCTGTGGCCAAGGGACATACCCATGCACAAGTGCACTGTGTGAGGAATGCTAGCCAAATCCAACCACCCAGAGGAACTGTGCCAAATCAAAAAAGAATGAAACATGGATGTCGCATGTGACACAATTAACACTGTCTCTCTCACACACAGGTCAACGTCATCGATCTCCCCCCAACACTGGGGGGGAAGACTCACAGGACCAGGCTCTGCATGAAGAGGACCCCACCGGCAGCGACGACTCTCACCACTCCGTGGATGACCCAGACCAACCTGGCCCCTCTGGTGTCCATCCACCTGCAGCACCTGCGTCAGGTACAACTGTGCCAACCACCCCCCCATTCCTGCCACATCCCAGGAGACACCCAGGAGCCCTGCCTGCACACAACAACGCAGCCAGTCTGTCCAGGAGGGACAAGGTTCTCCGGGCACCCAGGAGGAGGCAGGCGACACCGCAAATGCCATCCCTCAGGGGTCCCGGAGACCCGAAGTGCCCACAACGGCAGGCCAGGCGCAAGTGGGCAGGGGTGGTGGGAGTGGAGGATGGCGGAGGCGCGAGCCTGACCAGCCAGCTCAGGACCCGGCTATGGCACACGTCAGAACCATCCTGGACGCATACCGGCGTGACTCCAGAGGCATCGCCCAGGTAGTGGAGACCCTCAATGAGATGAAGGCCCTGCAGGTCGAGCATCATGCCAGGATGGAGGCAAGACATGCAGAGCACTTGGCGGTGCACAGGGACCTGAGCCAATCCCTCCGTCAGATCGCCCAAAGCCTGGCAAACCCTCCCTGTGCCACCAGGCGTAGAGCAGCACCACACACAGGGAGGGAGGAGGAGGAGGATTCATCTGACGGAGCGTCCCTTGCACCGTCAAGCCAGGCGTCTGAGGGTCCCGCTGGAAGGTGGGTCGTCCACGCAAAAGACCGTGAGAGTCAGCGGAACATCACCATCTCCCAGGTCACCTGGCCTGGCACCTGGCCCTATGGCCCAACAGCAGCACAGCAGCAAAGAACATTCTCTGCCACATGGCTTTGCTGGTCACTGTCGGACCAATGTTGACAAAGACTGTGGCACAGACTCTGATGACTGTCAATGGCAAGGACACCAACTCCCCCTGTGAACTTTGGATTCCACACTCCCGCCAAGCACCTCTTGTCACCCCCCCAAACACGTACCCCAGCACTAATAAAATTCATCACAATCACAAAATGATGCCGTCTTTTTGCATTATTCCACTACATGTGTGTGTTGTAAAGTCAAACCATGCCTGATTTCTGAATCAACTCCGAACCACCATACCCTGGGGTCTGAGTCTGGCACAGGACACACATGGGTCACAACGTACCATCCAAAACAGACATGGAGCACCATACTCACCCGTGATGGGCCCAACCAGCTGAGGGGGTGCCCGCACAACTGTGCACACAGACCTATTTAGAAGAGCAACAGTCATGCGCAGAGGTCAGGGATCATGTGGAGTGTCCTGGGGTTGGAGTCCCAGGTATGTGTAGACACGTGGCAGAACCATGTCCTGCATGCTTGAGTCAGGTGGATGTGGAGAATGGTGGGCCAGCCAAGGTTGGATGCATGGAGATGGCACAATTGGGTGTTGGATCACAGTGCCACAAGGTTGTGTTGTGGGTGTGGGCTGCATCCTGAGGGTGTGCGTGGATTGAGAAGGTCATCCTGCAGCTGGCAGTGATCCACTCCCACCATCTCTATTGGACGTTGATGTGGCCTGGTCGCCGGATGTAGTAGCAGAGCTGTGCAGATGCACCCTGGCTGTGGACAAGTATCATGGGATTTCTAACGCACATGTCCGTAGAGTGCAGGGTAGGAGTAGACACGAATGCCATAGTTGACCTGGGGGATGGTCTCCCTCTTGCCTTGAGGTGGATGGAACTGGGGATCTTGTGCATAATGCAGAGTGTGCTGCCGCATGAGGCACAGATGCTGCTGATCAGCATAGCACATGTCAGCAAGCAATCCATGATGGACACCAGCTCGTTTGCGTGGACACTGGGTGCCCTTGCAGCAGGGCCTGCAGCAGCATGCGCCATGTCAAGGAAACAATGCCACAAGTAGCACACAAAGACAAGGATCCCAGGAAGGAACCATGCAAAAGGTGTATGTCAAGGAAGGAATGTCTGGTTCAACATGGCACACACACACACAATGGATTCACATGCGGCACAGTGGCCGTCGTGGAGACTGACATGCCACAAAACCTACACAGCCATGGACATCATGCACAATACAGAATCTAATCCCTGACAAACAGCTTGCATCTTGCTACTCTACACATAGACTCATATGCACCATCTCTGAGAACAATGCCAGACATGCCGCATGCACAGTGGCAACAGACCACCATTGACAGAGATGAGGCACCTTGGAGGCAGAGGGACACCTTTATTACTCATGTGTGTCGGAATGCTAATGCAACTCTGTCAACACATACACAGGTCATGTGGATGAACACGTGGGACCAACACTGGCACCCCCCTTAGCACCACAGATGCTGGAAATCCATGGCACTGGCACACAAGTGACGGGTTACAGCTAAACACCCCCTGCTGCTCACGGAGAGCCTGCTATACACCATTGAGCCCCTAATGGGGTATTCACACACCATGTCAACCCAGTGCAACCCGTATGTTTCCGAGGCCAGTGTTACACACATTGATGGCTCCATCACAATCCCATTACAGATGACTGTCACCAAGTCTGATCATCAATGCAGGTGAATTCTGCTCAAGGTCATGTGCCCCATGGTGATTCTACATGTATGCTAAGTAACCAAACAGGAGCAGTGCACACACATTCAAAACAAATACCACACCCAAATAGCCGTGCTGCATCCCTTACCCGAAGGATATTTTCGAACTTGTCCGTGCATGTAATGCTGATTCAGCACATGTTGCTGTGTTCATGAGGAATAGCAGGAGAACAACGATGCCACCAGCAGACAGCATGCGCAAGTACCTGTGGATGGGAGACACACCAGATGTCAGCCAAAAGAAGTACACCCGCATGCATGTGCATGTACTCGACACGTATTAGGTTGTCAACATGCTAGGTGACAATGATGACTCTGGAAAAACATTAATCTATTGCACCATCACTCGAGTGACACATCCAAACACACCTCAGACTCACTTGGAAGACATGCAGATGGACACACACATTGCAACACATGCCACACACAGCCCAATGCATGCACACTCAGACAGTGGAACTCACCCCTAAGCAAAGAAGTCGCGTATGAGCCGACTCCGCATGTCCTCTGCTGCATCCTCCTCCTCCACATCACTTGCCTCGTGGCCAAGCCCTTCATCCTCCACGGGTGGATGGTCCTGCTCATCTGGATCCAGGATGAGTGGCACAGCTTTCTCCACTGCCATGTTATGCAGCATGCAGCACATGAGGAATATCTTGCAGACCTTCACCGGTGCATGTGGGAGTGCCCCACCGGTCTTGTTGAGGCAACGGAATCGGCTCTTCAGGAGGCCAAACGTCCTCTCTATCACTCTCCTGGTCCGCCCATGGGCGTTGATGTAGCGGTGATCGGCAGCCGTGCGGGGGTTGCGGAGAGGCGTGATCAGCCATGGCATGTTGGGATAGCCAGCATCCCCTACATGGAAACATCATGGACAAGAGTGGGTCAGGAGAAGCAGTAAGACAGGAAGATGACGTTAAATACAGGACTGACAGAGTATACCCACCAACAATACATGCTCGTTCGTTGCGCAGCTGCAGCGTGTGTGTACGGGGCGTATCACTATGGGTACGCATACGCGAGCAAAGCCATGGTGAAACGGCTCATACACGCGCGTGTACGGGCTGTTTCACTATGGCTTTGTTCGCGTATGCGTACCCACAGTGATACGCCCCGTACACGCGTGTGTAGGGGCCGTTTCTATGCATTTGGGGTGCCCTGGGGCCCTGGAACTCACCGTACCTGTGTGTGAATGTCCAAATTACATAGGGGACACATGAAGGACAAGTATAAAGCCCTACATGCATGCTGGTTGTCATGGAGACCGAGTTTAAAGTTTGAATTTTTTTAATCAGGTGCCCAGCTAAAGTCGGTTTGAAAGATTCTACATTGTTGCAAAGTGGTTGTTGAGTTGACATCATGCACAATAAAAAAAAAACAAAGGCACTGACTGTGGTAGGTTTAAAGGGATTGGAGGAAACATAGGATGCAAATGTGAGTGACCAATCACTCTGTGCTCCTGTGAATGAAACAGGGCAGCAAGGCAGATATAAGGCAGCCAGGTCCCATGAGAGAGCACTTGCCTGCACAACCTTTGATTCCACACCACTGCTGCTGCTCGTGTATCCTCTGGCACCATGTCCAGGTCTGTGGAGAGGGCCCAGCCTTTCACCCACGAGGAGAACCAAGCCCTGCTGGATGTGATCCTCCCACAGTACCCCATGCTGTATGGACGACCAGGGGTTCAGGTGAGTGCTGAGTCCACTAGCAAAGACTGTGCCCCTTTTTTGTGACTGTGACTTCTGCCATTGTGTCCATGTGTAACACACATGCAATGTACTGTAGGGTGGGTCCCGGGTGGGGGAATGCCTAATGTCTCCCAGCCAGAGCATGCTGTGGTGCATGTCTGCTCTCCTCACTTGCATTGTGTGTACTGTGACAATCACTGCATGTGGCATTACACATTCTGCCTGTCTAATCCTCCTGGGAATGTTGTTACTACAGTCCTTATGTGAATCTGTGGTCCCCCCCAGTGTGACAGGTGGCAGTACCCACAGATGTGTGTTTGTTTAGTGTACCTGTGCTGAGAGTGTCCAAATGATGTGTTTGTCCCCTGGACATTGGTGTGTGTGTGTAAGTCCCCTGTCATGTGGGTGAGTGCATATGTGGAGTGTAGCACCCCAGCTGCATGAGGGATGGATATACCCTGCCCATCTGATGTGAGCAGGGAGCAGTGCTGTGTGTCTGCGGTGATGGGCCAGCCCCACACCTGTGACACCCCCCAGTCTAGTGGCACATGTGCAGAATGAGGTGTGTAGCTGCAGTCGGCAATGGCAGGTGATTGTCCTGTGGCTGTGTGTGTCTGTGTACTCTGCTGAGGGCGCCTCAGTGGCCTGTGGCATGTGACTGCTTTGAGGTGCTGCACATAATCCTGGTGTCGCTTGTGATGCACAGTGTGAGCCTGGATGATTGATTGTGTCGGACCCCTCATGCCACCTGTGTACTCTACAATGCCACCTAGTGCATTTTGCCTTCCACAGAGGAAAATGTCCCTATGACACAGGTGTAATGAGTTTGATGCATTCTATGCCCTGTTAAAACCAGCCAATTTGTCCTAATGTGTGTCTCTGTGACATGTCGCAGGTGTATTGATGTTGTCTCACTTTTTCATCCTCACAGGTAAGCGCCTCTGCCAAGGAGCAGATCTGGAAGGACGCCGTCAGTGCCGTGAGGCAGACGGATGGTCGGAAGCGGCGCCTAGCCCAGGTGAGGAAACGCTGGCAGGATATCCGGTGCTGGACGCGGAGGATCGCACGGGTCCTGCTGGGGGACTCACCTGTGAGCCAAAAGAACCATGGGCGCCGCCGTCTAACCCACATCCACAAGCGTGTGCTGGCGGTCGTCTTCCCTGACATGGACAGGCGCTTACAGGAAAAGCAGCAGCAGGAAGGGGGTAGGTACATGTGTGTTTGTTGTGTGTCACCAGCATTTGTAAGTGCACAGTTGCATGGATACACTGCCAGGGTTTACATGTGCAGTGCAGTTCCTGGTCCCCAAAGTGTAGCGGTGCTTTCCTTCCTCCCTTCCCCTCCTTGCCATGTGTACCCTGGTCTGTGTGTAGTCACACTTGCACAAGGTTATCTAGGCTGCCAGTTTATCGATGTGCCCAATGCTTGCAGCTTCATGTGTGGGGGTGGTGTGTAACAGGTTTTGTGACCTTGCCTGTGCCCTGTCCAGTTCAGTACTTGTGGGGTCCATGTCAGTTGTCACTGATGCTGAGTCCAGACATAGGAGTGTGTCTCAAAAGTGTATTGCCTTACAGCATGCATGTCCTATTTTGTGGCCTGTGACATGATGTGCATGAGTGTGAGATATGCAGAGTGCAGGGATGGTGGCTTGTGTTGCAGTCAGTACCATTCAGGACCATGGAGTAGTGTGGCCACTACTGTCCCCTGGGGCATCTTTTCCTAGGTATCATGTGTGTAATCCTAAAATGTCGACAATCTCCGTGTCTACAGCATAGGTTGTGCTCTGTGCCATTGTACCCTGGCACCATTTGTATTTACGTACACTCTGCTACATGTGTCCACTGTACAGGCTAACCAAATGTCCCTTGTTCATACTCACGGGGGCCAGTGCCTGTGTGTCTTGGTAAAATGATCTGATGATGGCCATTTGTAGATGATGTATTTGTACCGGCGCACCAGGGGTATTTTGTGTCCAATCAGGATTTCTTGCAGGCCATGTGTTTTTATTCCAGACTAAGAGATGTAAGTGCTTCCTGTGTCTCAAAGAATTGTCTCATGTAGGGGGTGGTTGGTGCGGGCAAGGCCTACATGTCTAAACCTGGAGTCTCCTTGCTAGGTCTGGCCAGTGTGTGATGTTTGTCTGGACATACACTCAAGGTGCAGTGACCCATTAATGTTGGGCATGTTTTTAAGTATTACCTTTGCAGCATGTGCCTACAGTTAATAGACATGGTTCCTGCTCATCCCTTTTTACGCCAACGCTGTGTGCTGCAGATGCTGTGCTGGATTGTCCCCAGTGCCTGGCTCCTTTGTCCTAATCCATATCATGTTATTTGCTTTTGTGTCATGCTCTCCATAGTTGGTCAGTGGCATGGTGGGTCAACCAACTGTGTGTTGCAGGGCCTACATATGTATCTTGTATTGTAGATGTTACTCATGTTGCTTTTCAGGCAATGCACTGTGACCTATGTGGATTTGACTCATGTGACATATGTATACAGGTGTCTGATTATTTCCTGTCTCTTCACCTTGCCCACAGCATCGTCGGGGGACACCGAGGGAGACACTGGCACGGACCGTGTGGAGGGAGCGAGCACCAGTGCCAGCAGTGCAGAGTTGTCTGGCACATCGAGTGGCACGGAGGCCGACGGGAGTGCAGCGGAGGACCTGTCCAGTCACACCACCAGCAACTATGATGCAGACGGGTCCGAGGCTGAGCACTCCGAGGGGGCGGTGGCTGGTCCCACAGCTGACACCAGCACTCCATCACTACCCTCCCCCTCCATTCCGATCACCGGCCTCCCACTTGCTCGTGTCCCTTCCCGCTGTGCTCGGTCACCACGTGTCTCCTTCTTGCCAGGCACTGCACCCCCTGCCCCTGTCTCCACTGCTGCCACCAATGCCGAGTCTGTGGACATCCTGCGGCAGTTGCGGGTTGGTCAGACTGCGACGCTTAATGTCCTCCATGGCCACAGCCGAGTGCTGGACCAGATGTAGGCATACTTGGAGGGCATTTCAGCCGCGCAGTCTGACCAACACAACTTGCTGAGGTCCATAGACTCGACACTGACTGCAGCAGTGGGTCTCCTGCAGCGCTACGTCCCACCCCCTACCCCTGCCCCATCCACACTTCCCACTCCCATGCCTGTCCCACATACACCCAGACATCAGCATGCACGCACCCCACCAGACACAGGCACCACACCTGCAGGGCAGGGCAAGCGCACACCTCCTGGCACGCACACACAGGGTGATGTAGGCACACCCACTGGGTCAGGGGGCAAACGTAAGTCACGCAGCCAGAGTGGGAGTCCGCATTCCACAAAATCCACTCCCTCCAAATCCACTCCCCTCAGCTCTCCTGGCCACGAGTCCAGCAAGGATTCCTTCATGGCCGCTCTGTCCCTGAGCCCAACAGTTACACCACCCCGCAAGCGGGCAAAGGAGTCCCTGGTCAGGGTAGTTGAGTGCCCCCCCCTGTCCACACCCTTCCCCAGTGGAGCTGCGACCCATTCCTCTGCCCCCCCCTCCTTGGGGCCTGTGGTTCCTTCGGGTGCAGGGGAGACGCTGGGGGACCTTGCTGATGTGTGCAGCGCCATCCGCACCACCTCCTTTGGCGCTGCCCCACCCCCTGTGGTGGAGTCCTCTGTCCCTGCATCCACAACGCCTGCCCTTGCCCCTCCTGTCCATGTGGTGCCTGGTCCTTCCCCCCCACATGATGCCCCCCCCCTGTGGAAGACAGGTTGGTCTGAACTGTGCAGGCAAGCTAGGGGACACGCGTCCCACTGTGTCCCCCATCCAGCTGTGACTCATGGACTGCCCTATGGGATTTGTAAATATTGAACGTTCTACAAACAAACTTTTTTTGATCATGCTGATTAAAGCCATTTTTTGTTTCCTTAGAACACTACTGCTTTTCTGATATTGCTGTTGGTGGGGCTGCTACATGATTTTGGGGGGTGATCATGTGTTGGGTGTGTGGGAAATGTAGTAGTGTGCTGGTCATAGGGGGGACCCTGGTATCGGTGTGCCATCACAAGGTGTTAGCTAAGTTTCTTTGTTCATGTAAGCAGTTACTGCATGGTGAAATTGTCCCAAGGTGTGTTCCTTCCTCTGGGTACCCTGACATCTTCCCTGCAGGGTGTTTCCAATATGTTGTGCTGAGCTGTGTCTACATTAGCTGGGTGTGTGACGGACCCCTTCAACTTTGGCCTTGCATGCAGAGCGATGTCTCCACCTGCATCATTCGTGCCATCCTTGGTGATCACTGTACTTGTGTATGTGGACTGCTGATATGACTTCATGTGGACATGTTCCCTTTTAGGCAGTATGCATGTGTGTACTCCCAGCCTCGCACAGATGTGTTACATGTACTGCAGGGTCTTTGTGCACCTGACTGACAATTGTGGCCATTGGATCTGTGGGTACTCCACCCTTTTTCTTTCCATGGGCCCTGCTGGGGGCCTCTGCACCCACCCCTCCTGTGTCTGGGCACTGCTGGGAGTACTCTGCACCCACCCCTCCTGTGTCAGGGCACTGCTGGGAGGACTCTGCACACACCCCTCCTGTGTCTGGGCACTGCTGGGAGGACTCTGCACACACCCCTCATGTGTCTGGGCACTGCTGGGAGTGATAGGCACCCACCCCTCATGTGTCTGGGCACTGCTGGGAGGACTCTGCACACACCCCTCCTGCGTCTGGGCACTGCTGGGAGGACTCTGCACACACCCCTCCTATGTCTGGGCACTGCTGGGAGGACTCTGCACACACCCCTCCTGTGTCTGGGCACTGCTGGGAGTGATAGGCACCCACCCCTCATGTCTCTGGGCACTGCTGGGAGTGATAGGCACCCACCCCACATGTGTCTAGGCACTGCTGGGAGGACTCTGCACACACCCCTCCTGCATCTGGGCACTGCGGGGAGTGATAGGCACCCACCCCTCCTGTGTCTGGGCACTGCTGGGAGGACTCTGCACACACCCCTCCTGTGTCTGGGCACTGCTCGGAGGACTCTGCACCCACCCCTCCTGTGTCTGGGCACTGCTGAGAGTGATAGGCACCCACCCCTCATGTGTCTGGGCACTTTTGGGAGGACTCTGCACACACCCCTCCTGTGTCTGGGCACTGCTGGGAGTGATAGGCACCCATCCCTCATGTGTCTGGGCACTGCTGGGAGTGATAGGCACCCACCCATCATGTGTCTGGGCACTGCTGGGAGGACTCTGAACACACCCCTCCTTTGTCTGGGCACTGCTGGGAGTGATAGGCACCCACCCCTCATGTCTCTGGGCACTGCTGGGAGTGATAGGCACCCACCCCTCATGTGTCTGGGCACTGCTGGGAGGACTCTGCACACACCCCTCCTGCGTCTGGGCACTGCTGGGAGTGATAGGCACCCACCCCTCATGTGTCTGGGCACTGCTGGGAGGACTCTGCACACACCCCTCCTGTGTCTGGGCACTGCTGGGAGGACTCTGCACACACCCCTCCTGCGTCTGGGCACTGCTGGGAGGACTCTGCACACACCCCTCCTGTGTCTGGGCACTGCTAGGAGGACTCTGCACACACCCCTCCTGGGTCTGGGCACTGCTGGGAGTGATAGGCACCCACCCCTCATGTGTCTGGGCACTGATGGGAGGACTCTGCACACACCCTTCCTGTGTCTGGGCATTGCTGGGAGGACTCTGCACACACCCCTCCTGCGTCTGGGCACTGCTGGGAGTGATAGGCACCCATCCCTCATGTGTCTGGGCACTGCTGGGAGGACTCTGCACACACCCCTCCTGTGTCTGGGCACTGCTGGGAGGACTCTGCACACACCCCTCCTGTGTCTGGGCACTGCTGGGAGTGATAGGCACCCACCCCTCATGTGTCTGGGCACTGCTGGGAGTGATAGGCACCCACCCCTCATGTGTCTGGGCACTGCTGGGAGGACTCTGCACACACCCCTCCTGTGTCTGGGCACTGCTGGGAGTGAGAGGCTCCCACCCCTCCTGTGTCTGGGCACTGCTGGGGGGACTCTGCACACACCCCTCCTGTGTCTGGGCACTGCTGGGAGGACTCTGCACCCAACCCTCCTGTGTCTGGGCACTGCTGGGAGTGATAGGCACCCACCCCTCATGTGTCTGGGCACTGCTGGGAGGACTCTGCACACACCCCTCTTGTGTCTGGGCACTGCTGGGAGTGATAGGCACCCACCCCTCATGTGTCTGGGCACTGCTGGGAGGACTCTGCACACACCCCTCCTGTGTCTGGGCACTGCTGGGAGTGATAGGCACCCACCCCTCATGTGTCTGGGCACTGCTGGGAGTGATAGGCACCCACCCCTCATGTGTCTGTTCACTGCTGGGAGGACTCTGCACACACCCCTCCTGCGTCTGGGCACTGCTGGGAGGACTCTGCACACACCCCTCCTGTGTCTGGGTACTGCTGGGAGGACTCTGCACACACCCCTCCTGCGTCTGGTCACTGCTGGGAGTGATAGGCACCCACCCCTCATGTGTCTGGGCACTGCTGGGAGTGATAGGCACCCACCCCTCATGTGTCTGGGCACTGCTGGGAGGACTCTGCACACACCCCTCCTGCGTCTGGGCAGTGCTGGGAGTGATAGGCACCCACCCCTCCTGTGTCTGGGCACTGCTGGGAGGACTCTGCACACACCCCTCCTGTGTCTGGGCACTGCTGTGAGGACTCTGCACCCACCCCTCCTGTGTCTGGGCACTGCTGGGAGTGATAGGCACCCACCCCTCATGTGCCTGGGCACTGCTGGGAGGACTCTGCACACACCCCTCCTGTGTCTGGGCACTGCTGGGAGTGATAGGCACCCACCCCTCATGTGTCTGGGCACTGCTGGGAGTGATAGGCACCCACCCCTCATGCATCTGGGCACTGCTGGGAGGACTCTGCACACACCCCTCCTGTGTCTGGGCACTGCTGGGAGTGATAGGCACCCACCCCTCATGTGTCTGGACACTGCTGGGAGTGATAGGCACCCACCCCTCATGTGTCTGGGCACTGATGGGAGGACTCTGCACACACCCCTCCTGCGTCTGGGAACTGCTGAGAGTGATAGGCACCCACCCCTCCTGTGTCTGGGCACTGCTGGGAGGACTCTGCACACTCCCCTCCTGTGTCTGGGCACTGCTGGGAGGACTCTGCACCCACCCCTCCTGTGTCTGGGCACTGCTGGGAGTGATAGGCACCCACCCCTCATGTGTCTGGGCACTGCTGGGAGTGATAGGCACCCACCCCTCATGTGTCTGGGCACTGCTGGGAGGACTCTGCACACACCCCTCCTGCGTCTGGGCACTGCTGGGAGTGATAGGCACCCACCCCTCCTGTGTCTGGCCATGTACGCTCCATACATACACTGTTGGGGTGGGGGTACGCTCCATACGTACGCGGGTGTGTGTACGCTCCATACATACATGGGTGTGGATACGGTCCGTACATACACTGTTGGGGTGGGGGTACACTCCATACATACACTGGTGGGGTGGGGGTACGGTCCGTACATACACTGGTGGGGTGTGGGTATGGTCCGTACATACGCTGTTGGGGTGGGGGTACGGTCCGTACATACACTGGTGGGGTGTGGGTATGGTCCGTACATACACTGTTGGGGTGGGGGTACGCTCCATACATACACTGTTGGGGTGGGGGTATGCTCCATACGTACGCGGGTGTGGGTACGGTCCGTACATACACTGTTGAGGTGGGGGTACGCTCCATACATACACTGTTGGGGTGGGGGTACGCTCTATACGTACGCGGGTGTGGGTACGGTCCGTACATACACTGTTGGGGTGGGGGTACGCTCCATACATACACTGGTTGGGTGGAGGTATGGTCCATACATACACTGGTGGTGTGTGGGTACGGTCCGTACATACACTGTTGGGGTGGGGGTACGCTCCATACATACACTGTTGGGGTGGGGGTACGCTCCATACGTACGCGGGTGTGGGTATGGTCCGTACATACACTGTTGGGGTGGGGGTACGCTCCATACATACACTGTTGGGGTAGGGGTACGCTCCATACGTACGCGGGTGTGGGTACGGTCTGTACATACACTGTTGGGGTGGGGGTACGCTCCATACATACACTGTGGGGTGGGGGTACACTCCATATGTACGTGTGTGTGGGTACGGTCTGTACATACACTGTTGGGGTGGGGGTACGCTCCATACATACACTGTTGGGGTGGGGGTACGCTCCATATGTACGTGGGTGTGGGTACGGTTCATACATACACGGGTGGGGGCACGCTCCATACATACACTGTTGGGGTGGGGGTACGCTCCATACATACACTGGTGGGGTGGGGGTACAGTTCGAACATACACGGGTGGGGGTACGCTCCATACATACACTGTTGGGGTGGGGGTACGCTCCATACATACACAGGTGGGGTGGGGGTACGGTTCGTACATACACTGGTGGGGGTACGCTCCGAACATACGTGGGTCTGGGTACGCTCCATGCATACACGGGTGGGGGTACGGTCCGTATATACACTGTTGGGGTGGGGGTACGCTCCAAACATACACTGTTGGGGTGGGGGTATGCTCCATACGTACGTGGGTGTGGGTACGGTCCGTACATCCACTGTTGGGGCGGGGGTACGCTCCATACATACACGGGTGGGGTGTGGGTATGGTCCATACATACACTGTTGGGGTGGGGGTACGCTCCATACATACACTGTTGTGGTGGGGGTATGCTCCATACGTACGCGGGTGTGGGTACGGTCCGTACATACACTGTTGGGGTGGGGGTATGCTCCATACATACACTGTTGGGGTAGGGGTACGCTCTATACGTACGTGGGTGTGGGTACGGTCCGTACATACACTGTTGGGGTGGGGGTACACTGGTTGGGTGGAGGTATGGTCCGTACATACACTGGTGGTGTGTGGGTACGGTCTGTACATACACTGTTGGGGTGGGGGTACGCTCCATACATACACTGTTGGGGTGGGGGTACGCTCCATACATACGTGGGTGTGGGTACGGTCCATACATACCCTGTTGGGGTGTGGGTACGCTCCATACATACACTGTTGGGGTGGGGGTACGCTCCATACGTACGCGGGTGTGGGTACGGTCTGTACATACACTGTTGGGGTGGGGGTACGCTCCATACATACACTGGTGGGGTGGGGGTACGGTCCGTACATACACTGGTGGGGTGTGGGTACGGTCCGTACATACACTGTTGGGGTGGGGGTACGCTCCATACATACACTGTTGAGGTGGGGGTACGCTCCATACGTACGTGGGTGTGGGTACGGTCTGTACATACACTGTTGGGGTGGGGGTACGCTCCATACATACACTGTTGGGGTGGGGGTACGCTCCATATGTACGTGGGTGTGGGTACGGTTCATACATATACGGGTGGGGGTACGCTCCATACATACACTGTTGGGATGGGGGTACGCTCCATAAATACACTGGTGGGGTGGGGGTACAGTTCGTACATACACGGGTGGGGGTACGCTCCATACATACACTGTTGGGGTGGGGGTACGCTCCATACATACACTGGTGGGGTGGGGGTACGGTTCGAACATACACTGGTGGGGGTACGCTCCGAACATACGTGGGTCTGGGTACGCTCCATGCATACACGGGTGGGGGTACAGTCCGTACATACACTGTTGGGGTGGGGGTACGCTCCAAACATACACTGTTGGGGTGGGGGTATGCTCCATACGTACGTGGGTGTGGGTACGGTCCGTACATCCGCGGGTGGGTTGTTGGTACGCCCGTACCCAGGCCTTTAGAACGTGGGTACGGGCCGTACCGCCATTATTGGGGTGACGTAGGGGTGGGCGTGGTACGACTCGTACCCACGCTCTTAAGGCGTGGGTTCGGTACGTACCGGACTTGTTGTGTTGCCGGTTCGCGTGTACATCCACTTCTGTTGCTGGACACGCCCCCACCCCCTCGAAGTGACCAGGCCCTGAAGGTCAGGTATGTCCAGGGCATGTATGATTTGTGACTTGGGTGGGGGTTTTGTGTCCTGCCCCTGCCCCCCCCTTTGCCCCTGGGTGTTGTTCAGACCTTCTGCGGCGTCTGCGTCGGTGCCTGTAGAGCAGGTGGACTGCTATGAGGGCTGGGATGACACGTAGGTTTGGGTCCATGGCTGTCCGTCACGTACAGGTGCTCCTTGTGCGCGTCGTCCTGATTTCCCGGCAGTTTTTGGCAGGCGGAGAATTTAATCCGTGCGGGGTGACGTCGGTGCGGATCGTACTTCCTGGTTTGTGAAGCGCAGCCTGCAAGCGTCCCGACGTCACGTCGGCGCTTTCCCAGATCACATTTGTATGTATATTTTCGTCGGTCGGTGATTTGTATGATTCGTACGGAAATGGTGTTTCCGTGCGAATCGTACTTGCATGTTTGTAATGATTTTTAACCGGGTGCGAGTCAGACGGGGAAAACGCTCCGACCGACGGTTCGTACCTGGTTTCTCCAGGATCGGAATCGGCACCATAGTGTACAGTGAAATATGCGCAATATATGCAGGCTTGTAACCCCCAGCAGACTACTGATTCACCCTTGCAATAAACCAGGTAATATTCATGCAGTGCCCCAATCAGCGTATCAGACTCTGTCTACTCCTGCAATTATCCTGACAGAAGCATGTCCCTATCTTATCGCTGTGCCAACACACAGGCACTTATAAACTCTCCCTGCTGTCAACTACCACCACTTTATCCTCTCCGTATTCATGCACTTGTAGAATGACTCAGGCATTAAGACAAGCAGTGGTATAGTAAAATGTGCACAATCTATGCAGGCCTCTAACCCCCAGCCGACTACTGATTCACCCTTGGAATAAGCCAGGTAGTGTTCATGCTGTGCCCCAATCAGACTGTCACTCTCTGTCAACTCCTGCAATTATACTGAGAGAAGCATGTCCTTATCTAATTTCTGTGCCAACAGATAAGCATTTAAAAACTCACCCTCCTGTCAACTACCAGCACTCTCACTATCTAGTCACTGTGCATACACCTATAGAATGCCTCAGGTATTAAGACACATAGTGCTACTGTGAAATGTGCGCAATATATGCAGGCCTGTAACCCCCAGCAGACTACTGATTCACCCTTGGAATAAGCCAGGTAGTATGCATGTAGTGCCCCAGTCAGCCTATCAGTCTCTGTCTACTCCTGCAATTATCTTGACAGAGGCTTGTCCTTATCTAATCGCTGTACCAACACACAAGCACTTGAAAACTCACCCTCCTGTCTACTACCAGCATTCTCACTATGTAGTCACTGTCCATATACCTGTAGAATGCCTCAGGCATTAAGACACATAGGGGCACATGCATCAACAATGCCATTTGCGATTCCTTATTAGCGAAAAATAAGGAATCGCTAATAAGGAATAGCAAAAGGCTATGCATGTAGGAATCGCTATTCAAATAGCGATTCCTTAACTTTCCTTAATTGCGACTAGCAAATTGCGAGTAGCAATTAAGGAATGCCGTCCCAATCATTCCTATGGGCCTCCAGGCCCATAGGAATGAATTGGAGATTGCATGAGCAAATTGCGAGTACCAGTAGGTTCTCGCAAATTGCTCATGCAATTTCAAGTGTGCAAGGGTGTCAAAATGACACCCTATTGCACCCCTGAAATTGATATGTGCACATATGTTGCACACAGACATGCTCTAAGGGCATGTGTGTGCGCAACATGAAACTATGAAAAATGCACAAAAGTGCATTTTTCAAACTTTTAGCAAATTACCATGCAGTTCATCTTCATGGTAATTTGCTCTCCCTATTAGCGAATTCGCTAATTTTTTAACTTTCATGCATTGCATTTAAGGAATCTCAATTTGGGATTCCTTAAATGCAATCGCAATTTAAGGAATCGCTATTTAAGGATTCCTTAAATAGCGATTTTTGTATTTGGGTTGATGCATTGGGATTAGGTTTTATTTACTCGCTAACGGGTGTTATTAGCGATTCGGTATTTTACCGACTGGATTTTGGCTTGATGCATGAGGCTGATAGTGCTACAGTGAAATGTGTGCAATGTATGCAGGCTCCCAATCCCCTGCAGACTACTGATTGACCCTTGCAATAGTCGTATTTATGTAGTGCCCCAATCAGGCTGTCACTCTTTGTTCACTCCTGCAATCATGCTGACAGAACTATATCCTTATCTAATGTCTGTGCCAATTTACAAGCACTTATAAACTCTCCCTGCAGTCAATGACAAGCAGTATAACTTTTCAGTCACTATCCATGCACTTGTAGAGCGACTCAGGCATTAAGACAAGCAGTGTTACAGTCAAATGTGCGCAATCTATGCAGGCCTCTAATCACCAGCAGACTAATGATTCACCCTTGGAATAAGCCAGGTAGTATTCATGCAGTGCCCCAATCAGACTGTCACTCTCTGTAGACACAAGTGGTTCAGCACTATACACTATACACTTCTCATGTAATCAGAGCATGTGACACAAATTGTAGAGATTTTCTTCTTTATTTGTCTTGGTCGCAGATTTCTTGTAATTCATATATCCACATAACCGTAGCCAACGCGTTTCGTCTCACACGAGACTTCTTCAGGGCTCAAGTATATCATGAATATGATCCTTATGTGATGGCAATTTCCTATGATATGGATTCCGCGATGAATGCTTCTCAAAGCCACATGTTATTTTCTAGTCGACTGATAGCCAGCGTGTTCACATCGTAGTAGCGGCGCAATTTTTGTCACATGCTCTGATTACATGAGAAGTGTATAGTGTATAGTGCTGAACCACTTGTGTCTACATATGTTGATGTAGGATCTTATCCTACACTTTTGGGAGTAAAGAGGGGAGTACTCTCTGGTTTCGTGCACCACTATTCACTGATTACGAGAACCACTGATATTTGCTGGGTGCGGATTCAATTAGCCTCTACCCTCATCTTTGTGCTTGTGTAGACTGTCACTCTCTGTCCACTCCTGTAATCATCTTGACACAAGCATGTCCTTATCTAATTTCTGTGCCAACACACAAGCACTTAAAAACGCACCCTCCTGTCAACTACCAGCACTCTCACTATCTAGTCACTGTCCATACACCTGTAGAATGCCTCAGGCATTAAGACACATAGTGCTACAGTGAAATGTGTGCTGGCCTGTAACCTCCAGCAGACTATTGATTCACCCTTGTAATAACTAATACACCAGGTAGAATTCATGCAGTGCCCCAATCAGCCTATCAGTCTCTGTCCACTCCTGCAATTATTCTGACAGAAGCATGTCCTTATCTAATCTCTGTGCCAACACACAAGCACTTAGAAAGTCTCTCTGCTGTCAACTACCAGCAGTGTAATTATCCAGTCACTGTCCATGTATTTGTAGAATGACTCTGGCATTAAGACAAGCGGTGGTACAGTCAAATGTGCACAATGTATGCAGGCCTCTAACCTCCAGCAGACTACTGATTCACCTTTACAATAAGCCAGGTAGTATTTATTTAGTGCCACAATCAGACTGTCACTCTGTGTCCACTCCTGTAATCATCCACACATAATCATGTCCTTAACTAATCACTGTGCAGAAACACAAAGATTTAAAAATTCACCATTCTCTTTCATTGCAGAACTCAAATGATCCAGTCAGTACCTATGTACTCATATAAAAACCCAGAAACTAATACATGTAGTATAACAATCATCTATACAGTATTGATCCACTCCGCTAAACACGTAAATACTAGTTATTCAGTTCTGCAGTTACCCAGTTAGTACCTGTGTCTTGCAATAAATGGATAGTGATTTTAAAAGAAAACAATTAAATGATTTTTAGATACAATATCTTTGTTTAGTAATATAATAGTATATTTTATAAATTTATTTTAATAACATTATGTATATATTTTTTTAAACAGATACTGCTCATCTTCAATTAAAAAAAATCTTACTATGACTAGAATAACACAAAAGAAGAAGCAACAAAGAAAGGAATATTATTTAAAGGAAACACAACAGAACAAAATAGAGGAACTACAACATGTGGAAAAAAAGAAAACTCCTCCGGTAAGAGAACCCAAGAATTTATTTTAAAAACTTTCAAAGGCTGGAAACAGTGTGCATAATGTGAAAAGTAGAAAGAATGCCTCAATAACTAACACGAATAAAAAGAAAAAAGAAGAAATTAATGGGAAAATTTGTTCAGATAAATCAATGTATGGTAAAAGAAGAAAGAATCAGTATGAAGAAATTAGAAAGAGAATGTTTTACAATAGAGTTACCTTTAATTTGTTGAAAGATGTAAAGAAATATGAAAGAAGACCAGCATTTTATAAAAAGAAGAAACAGATTGAAACTATTGTTCAAAAGGCTTTTGAATTAAAAAGGAAATTATTCATTTTAGTATTAAACAGGATTCGAACACTGGATAAACCAATACGTTTTATGAAAGCTAAAAGTAAAAAAAAGAAAATAATTAACAGAACTATCTTTTGTGATTTTTTTTGGGTGAATGGAAACAGTTCAAGTTCAGAGCCTTTCTTTAATGAAGAAAGCTATTTTCAAACCAATAGTTTATTGCATGCAGTTGATACCTCTGGTCGTGCTTATGAGGTTAAAAACGGTTGTCCGGTTGAAAAAGAAAAAATGGTTCCTAGAAATGTTGAAGAAGTGGTAGCTGACGAAGTTCTAGGGAGGTGTACTAAAGCCCCAGTGTATTCTTGGAATTAGTATATGCCGTGTACGTCAGGAATCTATTGATATTTTTTGGAATTTCTTACGAGAGTATCGTTAAAAAAAAGTCTTAAACAAAAGATTAAGATGTTACAAGGACTAGATCCTTGCAGAGTGAGAAAAAATACTGGTTTGCGAGGTCATTCTCTGGCTTGTCCTTCTAGAAAGGTATGTCAAAGTGTTTTTCATAATTTTAGAATGTTAGCAGTACATCATTCTCAAATGCGGAAGTTAGTCAGAAGATTGTATTACGCAAAAAGTCCAGCAATATTTTTAAATGAATTAAACAGTGCGCTTGTGTATGGGTCAGTATCAGATGTAAAAAAAGTTTGTGATGAAATAGAGTTTCGTTACTTTGGGCCTTAAGAAGAGACTAGACAAAGTGAGACATTGATAGAAGTAGGCATTGAAGAAAACATGGAAAGATTAGTACAGAGAAATTTGAAGAAGAAATTACAAAGTTTAAGGTAATTTCGTGTGAAAGGCCAAATTATACTTGTATTTGTTGTCGACGAACTCACTATAAGAATCAGACTAGGACTGTTGATCTGTATTTAAAAAGTGAAAAAGAAAATAATGATAAGTGGAAGGAATTTGCAACTTATTTGTTGGTAGAGGATTGCTTTGATTTGGGTACTGATCAGCGTATTTGTAAATATTGTTATAACAAATTAGAGGATAATAAAATGCCAGGAAGAGCTGTCCATAATGATCTGTAGTTGGTACCTATTCCTCAAGAACTGATGGATTTAAACACGTATGAGTGTATTCTAATTCAATCTGTGCACCCGTTTCAGGCTATTGTTCGTATGGAGCCTAAAACAGGTAAATTGCCTCCCACAGATTTACAGAGAGGATTAAAAGGAAGAGTTGTATATTTACCTCTAGATTTAAAGAAAATTATTGAAACTATTGGTGTAGATAAAGAAGAAAGTGAACCCTTAATTATTCTTGTGAATAGTGTTCCTACTAAGAGTAAGAAAATCTGGCAGGAATTAGTGGATGTCAGGAAAGTGCAAAAGGCAACATTGTATCTTATAAAGAATAATGAATACTACAAAAATGTGTATGTGGAAGAAGAAGAAATACTTTTAGGGGATGGTAGTGAAATGTCAAGTGGTCAAATTGAGAAAGTGGACATATCCAAAAGTGAAGAAATGTATGAACATTATAGTGTACATCCTTTACATTCTAAAGTAGTGTTGGGGAATACTATCGAATTATTCCAAATGAAGAAAGCGAAGGGGAATCCCTTGAGTGCTTGGGAAAAGAGTTTGGAAGCTCGTTGTTTTCCCCAGCTGAACCCAACTGGAAAAGGTGGACAATATGATGATCAAGCAATACAGATTCCTGCATCAAAATATTGGACTACAAGATTGTATGCAGAAGATCCTAGATTTCGACAATGTATCCCATATATATTTCATCTTTTGTTTGAGAGTGACTTGTCTGGACTTTCATATGCAGTCAACCATATATTAAAAACAGGAGTACATCTTCTAAATGTTTCCGCAAAGGAATTTATGGAAAAAGTACATCAGAGAGATGATCATTTGGAATCTCAACTGATTAATTTGATGGCATGTCAGCGTGGTACTAATGAGTGTTGGTATTGTCATCATGGAGAACTTAAATGCACGCTAAGGAATTTAGGAACTCCAACGTGGTTTGTTACACTAAGCTGTGCTGAATACGCATGGGATGATTTACTTCAATTTCTTCAAGAAGCAAATTCAAACATTAAAAACATTGAATTCAAGACTCCTGGAGAATTGTGTTCTTTGGATCCTGTAAATGTATGCAGATATTTCAATAATAGGTTTGAAGCTATGATGTCTTTTATCTGCAACAAAAAGAATCCTCCTCTTGGAGAAGTTATTGATTTCTTTTGGAGAAAGGAGTATCAAGCTAGAGGTGCTCCTCGTATACATATGCTTCTATGGATCAAGGATGCACCCAAATTTGGAACTGATTTGGTTGACACTGTTTTATCTTTTTTTGAAGATTATGTTACATGTGCTATACCTAAAAGAACAGAAGAAAATTCCTTAAGGCAACAAGTGTTACGATTCCAAAGTCATCAATGTGGGAAATTCTGTCGATGGAAATACAAGTCGAAGAAAAAGTTTTATACCAAATGTCGTTTTGGATTTCCACATCCAGTAATATCCAAAGGAAGAGAGGACAGTTTCATGTCAGCAGTGAGACATATCATCAGTAGAAAATCTCCAAAAAATACATACAATTTGAGAAGAAGTGAAGAATCGAAGTATATAACTGATTATAATCCAGTTATTCTGTCAATGTGGAATGCTAATATGGATATCCAGTATGATGTGGATAATTCAATTGCTGTGGCTCAATATGTAACATCCTACATAACAAAATCAGAAAAGATGGAGTTGAAAGAAATGTGGGAAGAAATTTCCCACGAGAAGACTCTCAGTAAGAAATTGTACAGCTTTAGTTTGAAGATGCTGTCACATCGAGAAATTGAATTGTACGAATGTTTGGATCGGTTATAGTCTGCAAGTTTATATTCAAAGTCAAGAGGAATTATTTGGGTTAGTCTAGGTCTTGCTGCAACGCGAAATCAAGTACTTAAATCTATACAGGAAATTGAATATTTAGCATTAAATGAACCGGAAAACACATATATAGTTAAAACGAACATGTTGGATACATACTATCCAAATAGAAGTCCTCATCTTGAGAACATATGTCTCTACGAAGTACTGCAATATTACAGTTTTAATAGAAATACTACAGAGAATATAAATGAAGGAAAATATGAAGTGATTGGTTCAGAAGGATGTTTGGTGAAACATACTAAAGGAAATCTCATTAATCATAGAAAACTGAGCTGTGATACTCCTGATAAAAGAGAATTTTACTATTTAGCACTTTTACAACTCTTCAAACCTTGGCGGACGGAACTGGAATTACTTGAAGATTTTGAGTGCTATGAAGATTCTTTCAATGCATGTAAAGATAGCATTGAAAGCACAGTTTTTACAAACTATCTCAAAATGTTGAATGAAGAAATCGATCAAGAAGCTACTATTGCAGCTGAGATTGCAAGAGACAGTTCTCAAGACAGTCAAAGTTCTGCTCCACTGAGTCTTGATCCTTTAGGAGAACCAATTCTTGAAAATGAAGCAGCCATCGCCATGAGTGAAGTGGAAACAGCAATGCATCAAGCTCAAGAATATATGATGGACTTGGGAATCTTGGAAGAACAACTAAATATTGAACAGAAAGAAATATACCAGCAAGTGAAACAACAGATCGACCATGGTTTTCTTCATGAAAAGAAAGAATGCACATGCACATCATTTCAATCAATCCGAATGTATGTCAGTAGTCAAGCTGGTACAGGAAACATTTCAGAATTAAAGTTTTGATCGGTTATCTACAGAAAACAACGAACTCAGATTTGTCTTGTGTTGTAACTGCTCCAACTGGGTTGGCAGCACACAACATTAAAGGAATTACATTGCATTGTTTACTAATGCTACCTGTAGAGCATGAAATAAATTGGAATATTACAAGCTATCTGGAGAAGCTTGTTATGAAGTTTCAAGAGTGCTAAAGAAAATGAAACTTCTAATTATTGATGAGGTGAGCATGGTTTCAAACTTAATGCTTGCCTTTGTGCATTTAAGAATACTGCAAATTTTAAAAACAGAATACAATGTGTTATTTGGAGGAAAACATGTCGTAGTTTTTGGTGATCTACTTCAACTTACTCCTGTAAAAGGGCAATCAGTATTTAAAACACTTCTGCATGAAGACACCAGAAAGTCTTTGGGAAGCATTGGAAATGTTAACATTTGGTCATATTTTGAATACAAAGAATTTATTAAACATATTCAACAGGCAAATGATATAGATTATGGAACTATTCTTCAAGATATAAGAATTGGAGTATTGACAGAACATGGCAAACAAGCTTTGGAAAGTCGGCTACTTACTAACTTGTTTGCAAATGAAAATATAGTTCCTGAAAAAATATACAAGAAAATTGCAGAAAGAAAATCTGTCATCTGCCTAATGCCAACATTGCGAGAGTGTTCTACATTCAATGAAGAACTTTTAAAGCTTGAAAATGAACCAATAATAAAAACGGAACCAATTGATAAAATAGACCATGAAGGAGTTACTATTATTTTAACAGAAAAATTACAAACAAAATTGGATAATTTGGAAAAATCGATATTTAAAACTGCTGGCTTAGAATTTTTTTTATATGAATGTGTAAACTGTCAGGTCATTTTACGGCGTAATTTGAATGTGGAAAAAGGTTTAGTAAATGGAGCAATGGAAAAAGTAGTTGAATTTGTCAATTATCAAAAAAAGAGATGGGATTGAATCTTTGAAAATCAAATTTGATCAGATTGAAGAAGTAGTGGTTGTTGTTCTGCTAATTTTTTGCTAGATAAAGATTTGTATGTTGGTAGGAAACAGTTTCCTCTTTCTTTGGCATATGCGGTGACTATTCATAAATCTCAAGGTTTAAGTGTAGACAGTGCTTTGGTAAACATTGGGAGTACCATATTAAAAGAGGGTATGGCATATGTTGCTTTGTCCCGAGTCACAACTTTATCAGGATTGTATTTAATTGATTTTGATGAGAGAAAGATTAGTGCAGATTCAAATTATGTAAGAGAGGGTATAATCAGTTAAGAAGACTATATGCTCCCAATTTAGGTGAATATCCTGTATATGAAAAGCGTGTAGTTGGTTGAAAACGGAGATATGGGAATATCTGTAGTGAAGTTAAAGAGAAGAAAAAAAATCAAGATAATGTTGAGATTCCAAGCAAAAAGCACTAGGAGACTATTGAAGAGATTGTTGGATATCAATTAGAAAATAGTTCAGGTATCAACTGCTATGCAAATGTAGTGGTAAATGTTGTATTTTCTTTAGAATATCTTTAGAATGTCTGCAACCGAAAATTATGGAGCATCGAGAAAAACGGTTTTGTTCTTTGTTGCATTCCATATTTGAAAAAATTTTAAACTGATAAAAGTAAAATCCAAAGTATTTCTGATATTCAAAATCTTCTGGATATATGTAGTGGTTCTGCACATTTTACACAGAATGTCCAACAAGATGCTCAGGACTTTCTAATGTATATGCTTGCAGTATTGAAAGATGAAGCAATATATATTGAAAATCTATTTGGATTTCGTTATAAATGGCAACATGAATGGGAAAATTGTAGATTTACTTCTACCACAAACATAGACACTGAGAGATTCATATATTTGACAATACCAGACTGTAAAACTGTATCTTTCAAGAAATTAGTTAAAGCAGCAAATCAAAACATGGAGTGTAGCAAATGCAAATCTGAAATGTTATCAACATTATTTATGGAAAGATTTGGATAATATATAATTTTAATGATACAACGTTGTCCAGCTGATGGAAGAAATTTGGAAATTTTAATAAAATTTTTGTAGCAAGTCAACTATCAATATCAGGAAGAACTTTTGTAGCAGTAGCAATTATTTTCCACGATAGACCTTCTACAACATTTGGACATTACACTGTCTATTTAAAATGCAATAAAGGATGGACATATTGTAATGATGCTCATTTGGTTTTTAAATATCGTTTGCCTAAGGAATTACCAAATTCATACCTAATATTTTTAAAGCCAAAGTTCTAAGAACATAATTCAGCCTATTGGGAATATGTTAATATGTATTAATACCAACACTTTGGACAATTTCAGTATGAAGGATTTCAGGAATATCATTTGAGCTACAGGAAATATATTACTATAAATTAAGCGGTTTTACAGAGATAATCTGTCAGCAAATATTTTAAATGACATCATTTAGAGTATATGGAAATTATAAAGAATCGTTGATTGAATTATTGTTTATCTCCTTTGATAATATATTGACAAAATTCTTTTAGAAAGAAGCATTTTATATATACAAGAGGTGCATTACATACTATATTATTGAGGACGTTATTTATATGCAATGTGCAGAGATAGTTGACTATGTTTAAAATATATTTGACACAGATTTGTTTGTTTTTTAAAACAATCTTATTGCTTGTTGTTTTTTTGCCCGCTGTTATGTGATGAGTAACATTGAAATCACTATTAATAGTGAAATACAATATATTCTGACAACAGCAAAAAAGGCAAACTAAATAATTTATATAATGGTAAAATGATATTGTGTTGTAAAAATTATAAGATTATATTTTATAACTGTATTTTTTCTTCTCTTTTACAGATCCTAATTCTAAATTTACACAATGACTCAGTTATTAAGACACAAAGGGCCCGATTCACAGAACTAACTTAAGACAAAATCCTAAACTTACTACCATTTTGGTATTCACAGAAGGCACTTACTCATTTTGGTATTCACAGAAGGCACTTACTCATTTCGGTATTCACAGAAGTTAGGAGTCCTAACTTTAGGACTCCTAAATGCCTTCTGTGAATACCGAAAGTCTTAAAATTAGGATTTTTCTCAGTTTAGTAGTAGTATAGTTAGGACTCCTAACTTTAGGACTCCTAAATGCCTTCTGTGAATACCGAAAGTTAGGACTCCTAACTTCTGTGAATACCGAAATGAGTAAGTGCCTTCTGTGAATACCAAAATGAGTAAGTGCCTTCTGTGAATACCAAAATGGTAGTAAGTTTAGGATTTTGTCTTAAGTTAGTTCTGTGAATCGGGCCCAAAGTGCTTCAGTCAAATGTGTGCAATGTATGCAGATCCCTAACACCCAGCACAGTAGTGATTCACCCTTGCTATAAGGCAGGTAGTATTCATTTGGTGCCCTAATCAGACTGTCACTCTCTGTTCACTACTTCAATCATCCTGACAGAAGCATATCCTTATCAAATCTCTGTGCCAACACACATGCCGTTATAAACTCTCCCTGCAGTCAACTACCAGCAGTGTAAGTATTCAGTTACTATGCATGCACTTGCACAGCGACTCAGGCATTAAGCCAAGCAGTGCTACAGTCAAATGTGCACAATCTATGCAGGCTTGTAACCTCCAGCAGACTACTGAATCACTCTTTCAATAAGCCAGATAGTGTTCATGTAGTGCCCCAATCAACCAGTCATTCTCTGTCCACTCCTCCAATCATCCTGATACAAGCATGTTCTTATCTAATTTCTGTGGCAACACACAAGCACTTATAAAGTCTCTCTGCTGTCAACTACCACCACTCTAACTATTCCCTCAGTATTCATGCACTTGTAGAATGACTCAGGCATTAAGACAAGTGGTGCTACAGTCAAATGTGCACAATCTATGTAGGCCCGTAACTCCCAGCAGACTACTGATTCACCCTTGCAATAAGCCAGGCGGTATTCATGCAGTGCCCCAATCAGCCCACCAGTCTCTTTCAAATCCTGAAATTATCCTGACAGAAGCATGTCCTTATCGATTCGTTGTGCCAACACACAAGCACTTAAAAACTTTCTCTGCAGTCAACTACCAGCAGTGTAAGTATGCAGTCACTATACATGCACTTGTAGAATGACTCAGGTATTAAGACACGCAGTTTACAATCAAATGTGCACAATCTATGCAGGCCTCTAACCCCCAGCAGAGTACTCATTCACCCTTGCTATAAGGCAGGTAGTATTCATTTGGTGCCCCAATCAGACTGTCAGTCTCTGTCCACTCCTGCAATCATACTGTCGGAAGGATGTCCTTATCTAATCTCTGTGCCAACACACAAGCACGTATAATGTCTCTCTGCAGTGAAGTACCAGCAGTGTAAGTATCCAGTCACTATCCATGCACTTGTACAGCAATTCAAGCATTAAGACAAGCAGTGCTACAGTCTAATGTGCACAATGTATAGAGGCCCGTAACCTCCAGCACAGTACTGATTCATCCTTGCAATAAGCCAGATAGTATTCATGCAGTGCCACAATCAAACTGTCGCTCCTGCAATCATCTTGACAGAAGCATGTCCTTATCTAATCGCTGTGCCAACACACAAGCACTTAAAAATTCACCCTCCTGACAACTACCAGCACTCTTAGTATCTAGTCACTGTGCGAACACCTATAGAATGCTTCAGGCATTAAGACATATAGGTGCCGATTACGATCCTGTAAAAACCGGGTACGAACCGTCGGACGGAGCATATTCTCCGTCCGACGCGTACCCGGTCGTAACAATATACAAACATGGAATTACGATTCGCACGGAAATCCCATTTCCGTACGAATCGTACAAAACCCCGACCGACGAAAATAAACATACAAATGTGATCCGGGAAAGCGCCGACGTGAACGTCGGGACGCACGCAGCCTGCCATTCACGAACCAGGAATTACGATTCGCACCGACGTCATCCCGCACGGTGAATATTTTCCGGCAGCCAAAAACTGCTGGGAAATCAGTACGATGCGAACAAGGAGTACCTGTACGCGACGGACAGACATGGACCCGAACCTACGTGTCATCCCGGCCCTCATAGCAGTCGACCTCCTCTACAGGTTACGACGCAGACGCCGCAGAAGGTCAGAACAACAAAGGGAGGGGGGAAAGGGGGGGGGGCAGGAGCAGGGGCAGGCCACAAAACCCCCAGCAAAGTCACACAGCACACATGCCCTGGACATACCTGACCCCCAGGCCCTAGTCACTACGAGGGGGTGGGGGCGTGTCCAGCAAAGCCAGCGTCTGCCACAACGGAAGTGCTTGACGACGCGAACCGGCAACACAACAATACAGGTACATCCCGTACCCACGCCTTAAGAGCGTGGGTACGAGTTGTACCACGCCCACACCTACGTCACCCCAGCAATGGCCTGGGTACGGCCCGCACAAGCATTCCATAGCGTGGGTACGGATATGTATGGACCGTACCCCCACCCCCGTGTGCATGGAGCGTGCCTCCCACCCCAACAGTGTAAGTATGACCCATACCCTCACCCGCGTACGTATGGATCGTACCCCCCACCCCAACAGTGTAAGTACGACCCGTACCCTCACCTGCGTACGTATGGAGCGTACCCCCCACCCCAACAGTGTAAGTACGACCCGTACCCCTACCCCAACAGTGTAAGTACGACCCGTACCCTCACCCGCGTACGTATGGAGCGTACCCCCACCCCAACTGTGTATGTACAACCCGTACCCTCACCCGCATACGTATGGAGCGTACCCCCACCCCAACAGTGTAAGTACGACCCGTACCCTCACCCGCGTACGTATGGAGCGTACCCCCACCCCAACAGTGTAAGTACGACCCATACCCTCACCTGCGTACGTATGGAGCGTACCCCCCACCCCAACAGTGTAAGTACGACCCGTACCCTCACCCGCGTATGCATGGAGCGTACCCCCACCCCAACTGTGTATGTACGACCCGTACCCTCACCCGCATACGTATGGAGCGTACCCCCACCCCAACCGTGTATGTACGACCCGTACCCTCACCCGCGTACGTATGGAGCGTACCCCCACCCCAACAGTGTAAGTACGACCCGTACCCTCACCCGCGTACGTATGGAGCGTACCCCCACCCCAACAGTGTAAGTACGACCTGTACCCTCACCCACGTACGTATGGAGCGTACCCCCACCCCAACAGTGTAAGTACGACCCGTACCCTCACCCGCGTACGTATGGAGCGTACCCCCACCCCAAAAGTGTATGTACGGACCGTACCCCCACCCCAACCGTGTATGTACGGCCCGTAACCACACCCGCATATGTATGGAGCGTACCCCCACCCCAACAGTGTATGTACGACCCGTACCCTCACCCGCGTACGTATGGAGCATACCCCCACCCCAACAGTGTATGTACGGACCCTACCCCCACCTCGTATGCATGGAGCAAACCCACACCCGTGTATGTTCTAAGCGTACATATCCAGAGACAGGAGGGGTGTGTGCAGAGTCCCCCAGCAGTGCCCAGACATAGGAGGGGTGGGTGCAGAGTCCTCCCAGCAGTGCCCAGATGCAGGAGGGGTGGGTGCAGAGTCCTCCCAGCAGTGCCCAGACACAGGAGGGGTGTGTGCAGAGTCCTCCCAACAGTGCCCAGACACAGGAGGGGTGTGTGCCTATCACTCCCAGCAGTGCCCAGACACAGGAGGGGTGTGTGCAGAGTCCTCCCAGCAGTGCCCAGACACAGGAGGGGTGGGTGCAGAGTCCTCCCAGCAGTGCCCAGACACAGGAGGGGTGTGTGCAGAGTCCTCCCAGCAGTGCCCAGACACAGGAGGGGTGTGTGCCTATCACTCCCAGCAGTGCCCAGACACAGGAGGGGTGTGTGCAAAGTCCTCCCAGCAGTGCCCAGACACAGGAGGGGTGGGTGCAGAGTCCTCCCAGCAGTGCCCAGACACAGGAGGGGTGTGTGCAGAGTCCTCCCAGCAGTGTCCAGATGCAGGAGGGGTGGGTACAGAGTCCTCCCAGCAGTGCCCAGACACAGGAGGGGTGTGTGACTATCACTCCCAGCAGTGCCCAGACACAGGAGGGGTGTGTGCAGAGTCCTCCCAGCAGTGCCCAGACATAGAAGGGGTGTGTGCCTATCACTCCCAGCAGTGCCCAGACGCAGGAGGGGTGGGTGCAGAGTCCTCCCAGCAGTGCCCAGATGCAGGAGGGGTGTGTGCAGAGTCCTCCCAGCAGTGCCCAGACATAGAAGGGGTGTGTGCCTATCACTCCCAGCAGTGCCCAGACGCAGGAGGGGTGGGAGCAGAGTCCTCCCAGCAGTGCCCAGATGCAGGAGGGGTGGGTGCCTATCACTCCCAGCAGTGCCCAGACATAGGAGGGGTGGGTGCAGTGTCCCCCCAGCAGTGCCCAGACATAGGAGGGGTGAGTGCCTATCACTCCCAGCAGTGCCCAGACGCAGGAGGGGTGGGTGCAGAGTCCTCCCAGCAGTGCCCAGACATAGAAGGGGTGTGTGCCTATCACTCCCAGCAGTGCCCAGACGCAGGAGGGGTGGGTGTAGAGTCCTCCCAGCAGTGCCCAGATGCAGGAGGGGTGGGTGCCTATCACTCCCAGCAGTGCCCAGACATAGGAGGGGTGGGTGCAGTGTCCCCCCAGCAGTGCCCATACATTGGAGGGGTGGGTGCCTATCACTCCCAGCAGTGCCCAGACGCAGGAGGGGTAGGTGCAGAGTCCTCCCAGCAGTGCCCAGATGCAGGAGGGGTGGGTGCCTATCACTCCCAGCAGTGCCCAGACATAGGAGGGGTGGGTGCAGAGTCCCCCCAGCAGTGCCCAGACAAAGGAGGGGTGGGTGCCTATCACTCCCAGCAGTGCCCAGACATAGGAGGGGTGGGTGCAGAGTCCTCCCAGCAGTACCCAGACACAGGAGGGGTGGGTGCAGAGTCCTCCCAGCAGTGCCCAGACACAGGAGGGGTGTGTGCAGAGTCCTCCCAGCAGTGCCCAGATGCAGGAGGGGTGGGTGCAGAGTCCTCCCAGCAGTGCCCAGTTGCATGAGGGGTGTGTGCAGAGTCCTCCCAGCAGTGCCCATGGAAAAACAAAGGGTGGAGTACCCACAGATCCAATTGCCACAATTGACAGTCAGGTTGTTAGACGGCGACCTCAGAGGAGCCTGGAAGGGGTCCTGACTACCCTGAGACCCACCCTCGAAGTATTGTAGCCGGGCACTGGCGGGAGACTCCCCAGGGGGAGGAATCTCGTATCTAGGATCGTACTTCTGGCACCACACGACACAGAGTGACCACACCGGGTATTCTTAGAAATCAATCTTTATCAAGTAGGTTATCACTGCAAATATGTACAAGGTGAGCACGGGCTCAATGAGTCTCGGAAGGGGTAGGGGGTAGCGGGACAGTCTCTGGTAAAGGTTCAAGGCAGGGACGTATCCGGCGCACAGCTCACAATCCTCGAGCTGGGGGATACGTGGTTGTAGTCGGGGTCCGGCAGGACCGTGAGAGTCCGTTGGAGCCGCGAGTCACTCAGCGGGCTCAGGTGCAGCTTCGGAGGTCTTACGAGGTTCAAGGAGCCGCGAGTCACTCAGCAGGCTCAGGCACAAGTTCGGAGGTCTTACGAGTTTCAGGGAGTCGCGAGTCACTCAGCAGGCTCAGGTACAAGTTCGGAGGTCTTACGATCTTCAGGGAGCCGCGAGTCACTCAGCAGGCTCAGGTACAAGTTCGGAGGTCTTACGATCTTCAGGGAGCCGCAAGTCACTCAGCAGGGCTCAGGAGGGTCCAAGTTCCAGGAGCCGCGACCACGTCGGCAGGCTCTCGTTGTTCCAGCGTCGAATCTGCCGGACAGACCCAGAGCACCCCTTGTTATAGGTCGACCCCTCTTTGATGTCCGGAGTCTGTGCAGGCAGGGGTCTTGTCACCTGGGGATCGCTTGTCGGGATTTCCTGCTATTGTCTTTTGATCCTTTCGGGGCCGGGTCGGGAGGAGTCCCAGACACCCAGCAGGCACGGAGCCAGCCCTCAGGGAGGCCGGAGGGCCGATCGAAACCCATCGTCCCAGGGGAGTTCAGAGGTGCGATAGAAACTGCTCCTCCCTCTCTCATCCCCTGGAAGTGTGATGTCCTCCAGCCGGAGTGGCGCCTCTAGGCCCGGGTCGCGCTGGGGCCGGGCGGCCATCTTGGTGCATGAAGTGGGCATGCGGGCCCGGGGTGGCCGAAAGGAGAGAGGCCATGGACGGGGACGTCCGGGTCGGTGCGTGTGTCCTGCTGGGGAGGGTCGGCTGGGCCGTGTGCTTGGGCTGCAGGTACCAGGTTTCGGTGGTGCTGGGGCACGTAGGGCCATTCTACGAGGCCGGGTCCAACACGCGTCCCCCCCAGCTGAAAGCCGGAGAGAACTGCCCATCATCTTGCGGGGTTCTCTTCGCTGAGGCGGAAGAACCGGGAGAGGCCGTCAGCGTTGGCGTGGTCCGTGCCAGGGCGGTGTTCTACGGTGAAATCCATCCCCTGGAGGGAGATTGACCACCGCAGTAGCTTGGGGTTTTCTCCTCGCATCTGCATGAGCCATCGCAAGGGCCGATGGTCAGTTTGGACTCTGAAATGGGTGCCGAACAGGTAGGGTCGTAGCTTTTTGAGTGCCCAGACCACGGCAAAGGCTTCGCGCTCTATGGTGCTCCATCTCTGTTCTCGGGGCAACAGTCGCCGACTGAGGAAGGCGACGGGCTGGTCTAGGCCTTGGTCATTCACTTGGGACAGGACGGCCCCAAT
The DNA here is from genome assembly GCF_964204655.1 of Triturus cristatus. NCBI lineage: Eukaryota > Metazoa > Chordata > Amphibia > Caudata > Salamandridae > Triturus > Triturus cristatus. The sequence continues at coordinate 84,449,905 of NC_140588.1, forward strand.
GCCATGCTCGGAGGCATCGGTCTGGACTATGAACTCCTTGGTGTAGTCGGGAGCCTGGAGGACGGGGGCAGTACACATGGCCTTTTTTAGGGCATCGAAAGCTTCTTGGCAGGCAGCCGTCCACTGCACTTTCGTTGGCTGTCGTTTAGACGTGAGTTCTGTGAGAGGGCCGACAAGGCTGCCATACCCCCGAATGAATCTTCGGTAGTAGCCAGTGAGTCCCAGAAAGGCTCGGACCTCCGTTTGGGTGATGGGTGGTTCCCAGGCCAGGATGGCGTCGATCTTTGGCTGTAGAGGGGCGACCTGGCTGCTCCCAACCTAGTGCCCAAGGTAGACTACGGATCCTTGCCCGATCTGGCACTTGCTGGCTTTTACTGTGAGGCCTGCCTGGCGCCGGGCGGTTAGCACCCTCCGGAGGTGCTGGAGGTGCTCACTCCATTCTGAACTGAAAACAGCGATGTCGTCCAGATATGCCGCGCTGAACTGCTCTAGCCCGGCCAGGACCCTATTCACCAGTCGCTGGAAAGTGGCCGGGGCATTTTTCATCCCGAAGGGCATTACGCGGAAGCGGTAGTGCCCATCGGGGGTGGAGAAAGCGGACCGCTCCTTGGCCCTTTCGGTGAGCGCAATCTGCCAGTATCCGCAGGTGAGGTCGAAGGTGCTGAGGAACCGGGCTGCCCCTAGTCGGTCAATGAGTTCGTCGGCTCGTGGAATGGGGTGGGCATCGGCTCGGGTAACGTTATTGAGCCCCCGGTAGTCCACGCAGAATCGGAGTTCGGGGGCGACACCGGGGGCCGCTGCCTTCGGGACCAGGACCACGGGGCTGGCCCAGGGACTGTCAGAGGGCTCGATCACCCCCAGGGTCAACATCTTCGAGACTTCAGCTTGAATGCAGGACCGGACCCGGTCAGGAACCCGGTAGGCTCGGTGTCTCACCGGCGGGCTGTCCCCGGTGTCCACGTCGTGAACACACCAGTTGGTGACCCGGGGGGTCAGGGAGAAGAGGTCGGAAAATTGTCTTAGGAGCTGGCGGCAGTCCGCTTGTTGCTGGGCAGTGAGGGCTGGGGAGAGGTTCACTCCCTCCACGGAGCCATCCTGCTCCTTGACACACAGGAGGTCCGGGAGGGGATCCGACTCATCTTCGGCCCCGTCATCGGTGGCCAGCAGGAGGCTCAGTTCTGTCCGCACGAAGTGAGGCTTGAGGCGGTTCACGTGCAGGACCCGGAGGGGATCCCGAGGCGACTGGACGTCCACCAAGTATGTGACTTGACTCTTCCTCTTAACCACTTTGTAGGGCCCAGTCCATCGGTCCTGGAGGGTGCCAGGCTTCACAGGGGCCATGACCCACACCTGCTGGCCCGGCTGGAACTCGACCAGAGTGGCATTCTGGTCGTACCAGCGCTTCATTTCTTCTTGACTCGCCTCTAGGTTGGCCTCGGCCAGTTCTCGGAACTTCCTGGTCTGGTTCCGGAGGGCCAGGACGTATTGGAACACATCTCGGGGGGTGGTCTGGGGTGCTGCCTCCCACCCTTCCTTAACCAAACTGAGGGGACCTCGGACGGGGTGTCCATAGAGTAATTCAAACGGGCTGAACCCTAAGGACTTCTGGGGGACCTCCCGGTAAGCGAACAAGAGGCAGGGGAGCAGGACGTCCCACTTACGCCGGAGGGGCTCTTCTAGGCCAGCGATCATCCCTTTCAAAGTCCTATTAAACCTTTCTACTAGGCCGTTCCCCTGGGGATGGTACGGGGTGGTGAACTTATAGGACACCCCACATTGTTGCCACAGGGACGTCATATATTTGGAGATAAAATTAGTGCCGCGATCGCTCACGACCTCGCGGGGAAAACCCATCCTGGAAAAGATCCCCATCAGGGCCCGGCCCACCACGGGGGCCGTAATGGTGCGTAGGGGAATAGCCTCAGGATAGCGGGTGGCGTGGTCCACTAGGACCAAGATGAAACGGTGACCTTGGGAGGTGGGGGGGTCCAGTGGTCCCACGACGTCGATTCCGACTCGTTCAAAAGGGGTACTGACGACCGGGAAGTGTTGGAGGGGAGCCTTGCGCTTCCCCCCGCTCTTCCCACTAGCCTGGCACGTGGGGCAGGACTTGCAGTGGGCTTCTACCGCTGCTCTCATTCTTGGCCAGTAAAAATGGGTCACGAGACGGCTGTAGGTCTTGTCCTGACCCAGGTGGCCGGCGAGGGGGACGTCGTGGGCTAAGCCCAGGAGGAAGTCTCGGAAGCGGAGGGGTACCACCAATACCCGTCCGGATCCCAGCTCCATCGACTTCTGCTCACTGTACAAGATGCTATTTTCCCAATAGATTCGGTGCGTCCCGGTCTGGTCCCCTGCGGCTTGGCCCTCGGCCTGGCGCCGCAGCCCGACCAGGGAAGGACAAGTGGCTTGCTCCCGGCAAAATTCTTCCCGGGTGGGCCCCCCCTCGTGGCGCCACTGGGCCAACTCGGGTAGATCTCCCAACTCGGGGACCGGGGCGGGGTCGGATGGTGCGGGTTCGTCGCGGGCGACGGACCCTTCTGATGGGGGGACGGGAGGACCCTCGGCGGGGACTGTTCTGGTCTCTTCGATCGGGGTGCTTTCGACTTCTCTCCGGGGAGTGAGTCGGGCTGACATAGATCGGGTGGTGGCGCACACCCACTCGGGGAGTCCCATCATTCCTAGGTGGGCCTTGCGCTCGACGTGCTTCCAGGGAGAACTCTCCAGGTCGTTCCCTAAGAGGCAGTCGACCGGCTGGGAGGTTCTTACAGCCACCTTGAGTTTACCTATCACCCCTCCCCACTCAAACGGTACCAGGGCTACCTGACACATACTTTCTCTATTGTCTGCGGATATTACGGGGCAAAAGACGTTGGGGAGGATTTGCTCCTCGGGGACTAGGTGCCTGAGGACACCGGTGATACTGGCCCCGGTGTCCCGCAGGGCCTCGACTTGGTGGCCATTGATCTTGACGAGCTGCCCGTATTTCTGTGTGTTGGAGGGTAGGAGGCTACCAGGGATCATCTCCCTATCTCCCAGGGATACTAGGGCCATTGCTGCGGGTGCCCACTCCTCGGCTTCCTCAACCTCCTCCCCCAGGGCTACGTTGGCTATCTGTCTCGCAGGGGTGGTAGGGGAGACTTGGGTGGCCATGGGGCACTCTGGGTCATTGGCGTAGTGCCCGGGTTTCTGGCAACGGAAACATGTGACGGTCACCCGGTGTCCCCGTCTCCCAGGGGGCCCTGTCACTGGTGGGGGGGGCGCCGGGAAAGGTGGAGGTTGTGTCTTCGGGGGGCTAGGCTGGGATTCTCTCGGCCCTCCCTGGTTCCCTCCCCCTCTCTGGCGGGGTGGTCCCTGACTGGCTCGGGGGTACTCTCCTACCATGCCCCGGGAGACCCGGGTGTTGGTCCAGCGGTCGGCCTCCACAGCCAGCTTCCGGGGGTCTGTGAGCTTGCTGTCAAGCAGATGCTGACGTAGTTCTATGAAGCAGTTCGCAGCCAGGTGTTCCCACAACATGAGGTCAGTGAGTTCGGCAAGGGTGGTGACTTTGCTGCCCTTGATCCACCCATCGAAGGCCCGACTGAAAAAGTTTACATACTCCAGCCAGGTGGTGCCCGGGATCTTCCTGCAGTCCCGGAATCGCTGACGGTACATTTCTGGGGTGAGGCCGTATCTTGTGAGTAGAGCCTCTTTCATGTGGCTGTAGGAGGTCTGCAGGGAGAGGGGTAGGTCGAGCAGGGTGTCCCTTCCTTCGCTCAGAAACCGCCCCCACAACCCCGCCCCCCAGTCCTTCTGCGGGATCCGATGGGAGGTCATGGCGACCTCGTAGGCCCTGAACCATTGCTGAATGTTATCGTTTTTATAATATTCCTTGACCACATCCTTGGGGATGTGGACCTTCTGTTCCGCTGGGGAGGCCGTCTCTCGGTTTCCCGGGGGCCTCCCTTCCTCATTTCTGGCCTTGAGCTCGAGTTCCTTCAAGCTGCGTTCGTGCTCCAGTTGGAGCTTCCTTCCTTCGTGCTCCCGTTGGAGCTTCTTTTCTTCTAGTTCGCCTTGTACACGCATTTGTTCTACTGCTAGCTTTTTCTCCGCTAACTTTAATTCGCCCTCGATTTTGAGTTTGGCTAACTCGAGTTCATGATTGCAACTTCTCTCTCTGTCCGCGAGCTCTTCCGGGGATAGGCCCCCGTCTGGTACGATGCCTCGCACCTGATTGCTGCTGCTTTCACTCTGGGGGGGTTCGGCTTCGTCGGGGCGCTCCCCCGTGCCTTCTGGGCGGGAGGCCCCGGTCTCCACCCAAGTTTTCAGTGCTTTCTGCAAATCTTCTTTAGTGTTGAGACCAGTGGTAGCGATTTTAAGTTCTTTGCAAAATTGCTTTAGCTCTTTGTGTGTATATTCTTCTAGATGCTCCACCTGGAACACCCTGTTGGCGTTGGTTTCTGCGGGGCTCACGGTGCTTCCTTCTGCCATCTTTGTCGGTAGTGCTTCCGTTGTTCACGGTACGATCTCTAGGTGATGGGCCCGAATCCTGTCGCTTGCCACCAATGTTAGACGGCGACCTCAGAGGAGCCTGGAAGGGGTCCTGACAACCCTGAGACCCACCCTCGAAGTATCGTAGCCGGGCACTGGCGGGAGACTCCCCAGGGGGAGGAATCTCGTATCTAGGATCGTACTTCTGGCACCACACGACACAGAGCGACCACACCGGGTATTCTTAGAAATCAATCTTTATCAAGTAGGTTATCACTGCAAATATGTACAAGGTGAGCAAGGGCTCAATGAGTCTCGGAAGGGGTAGGGGGTAGCGGGACAGTCCCTGGTAAAGGTTCACGGCAGGGACGTATCCGGCGCACAGCTCACAATCCTCGAGCTGGGGGATACGTGGTTGTAGTCGGGGTCCGGCGGGACCGCTAGAGTCCGTTGGAGCCGCGAGTCACTCAGCGGGCTCAGGTGCAGGTTCGGAGGTCTTACGAGGTTCAAGGAGCCGCGAGTCACTCAGCAGGCTCAGGCACAAGTTCGGAGGTCTTACGAGTTTCAGGGAGTCGCGAGTCACTCAGCAGGCTCAGGTACAAGTTCGGAGGTCTTACGATCTTCAGGGAGCCGCGAGTCACTCAGCAGGCTCAGGTACAAGTTCGGAGGTCTTACGATCTTCAGGGAGCCGCGAGTCACTCAGCAGGGCTCAGGAGGGTCCAAGTTCCAGGAGCCGTGACCACGTCGGCAGGCTCTCGTTGTTCCAGCGTCGAATCTGCCGGACAGACCCAGAGCACCCCTTGTTATAGGTCGACCCCTCTTTGATGTCCGGAGTCTGTGCAGGCAGGGGTCTTGTCACCTGGGATCGCTTGTCGGGATTTCCTGCTATTGTCTTTTGATCCTTTCGGGGCCGGGTCGGGAGGAGTCCCAGACACCCAGCAGGCACGGAGCCAGCCCTCAGGGAGGCCGGAGGGCCGATCGAAACCCATCGTCCCAGGGGAGTTCAGAGGTGCGATAGAAACTGCTCCTCCCTCTCTCATCCCCTGGAAGCGTGATGTCCTCCAGCCGGAGTGGCGCCTCTAGGCCCGGGTCGCGCTGGGGCCGGGCGGCCATCTTGGTGCATGAAGTGGGCACGCGGGCCCGGGGTGGCCGAAAGGAGAGGGGCCATGGACAGGGACGTCCGGGTCGGTGCATGTGTCCTGGTGGGGAGGGTCGGCTGGGCCGTGTGCTTGGGCTGCAGGTACCAGGTTTCGGTGGTGCTGGGGCACGTAAGGCAATTCTACGAGGCCGGGTCCAACACAGGTGCACAAAGACCCTGCAGTACTTGTAACACATGTGTGCGAGGCTGGGAGTACACACATGCATACAGCCGAAAAGGGAACATGTCCACATGAAGTCATGTCAACAGACTACATACACAAGTACAGTGATCACCAAGGATGCCACGAATGATGCAGGTGGAGACATCGCTCTGCATGCATGGCCAAAGTTGAAGGGGTCCGTCACACACCCAGCTAATGTAGACACAGCTCAGCGCTAAATATTGGGAACACCCTGCAGGGAAGATGTCAGGGTACACAGAGGAAGGAACACACCTTGGGACAATTTCACCATGCAGTAACTGCTTACATGAACAGAGAAACCCAGCTAACACCTTGTGATGGCACACAGATACCAGGGTACCCCCTATGACCAGCACACTACTACATTTCACACACACCCAACACATGATCACCACCCAAAATCATGTAGCAGCCCCACCAACAGCAATACCACAAAAGCAGTAGTGTCCTAAGGAGAAAAAAAAGGCTTTATTCAGCATTTCCAAATAAAGTGTGTGTGGTTAAAGTTCAATATTTACAAAGCCCATAGGGCAGTCCATGAGTCACAGCTGGATGGGGGACACAGTGGGACGCGTGTCCCCTAGCTTGCCTGCACAGTCAGACTCCTTCGTCTTCCAGAGCGGGGAGGGCATCATGTGGGGGGGAAGGACCAGGCACCACAGGGACATGAGGGCGAAGGGTAGGCGTCGTGGGTGCAGGGATGGAGGACTCCACCACAGGGGGTGGGGCAGGGCCAAAGGCGGAGGCCAGGATGTCGCTGCACACCTTAGCAAGGTCCTCCAGAGACTCCCCTGCACCCGAAGGAACCACAGGCCCCAAGGAGGGGGGGGGCGGAGGGATGGGTCGCAGCGCCACTGGGGGAGGGTGTGGACAGGGGGTGGGACTCAACCACCCTGACCGGGGACTCCCTTGACCGCTTGCGGGGTGGTGTCACAGTGGGGCTCAGGGACAGAGCGGCCATGAAGGAGTCCTTGCCGGATATGTGGCCAGGAGAGCTGAGGGGAGGGGATTTGGAGGGAGTGGATTTGGTGGAATGCGGACTCCCACTCTGGGTGCGTGACTTACGTTTGCCCCCCGACCCAGTGGATGTGCCTACTTCACCCTGTGTGTGCGTGCCAGGAGGTGTGCGTATGACCTTTCCTGCTGGTGTGGTGCCTGTGTCTGTTGTGGTGGGTGCATGCTGACGTCTGGGTGTACGTGGGACAGGCATGGGAGTGGGAAGTGTGGATGGGTCAGGGGTAGGGGGTTGGACGAAGCGCTGCAGGAGACCCACTGCTGCAGTCAGTGTCGAGTCAATGGACCTCAGCAAGTTGCGTTGGTCAGCCTGCGATGAAAAAATGCCCTCCAAGTATGCCTCCATGTTGTTCAGCACTTGGCTGTGGCCATGGAGGACATTAAGCATCGCAGCCTGACCAACCTGCAACTGCCGCTGGATGTCTACAGACTCGGCATAGGCGGCAGCAGTGGAGACAGGGGCAGGGGGTGCGGTGCCTGGCAGGAAGGAGACATGTGGTGACCGGGCATGCTGGGAAGGGGCACGAGCAAGTGGGAGGTGGCTGATGGCAATGGAGGGTGCGGGGTGAGATGTTGTGCCGCTGTCAGCTGCTGGTGCAGCCTCCGCCCACTCGGAGAGATCATCCACAGACCCGTCAGCCTCATATTCTGTCGTGCCAGTGGACAGGTCCTCGGCCTCACTCTCCTCCGCCTCAGTACCACTCAATGTGCCAGCCACGATGTCAACGCTGGCACTGGTGCTCGGTCCCTCCGCTCCGTCTGTGCTCATGTCTGCCTCCGTGTCCCCCGACGATGCTGTGGGCAAGGTGAAGAGACAGCAATTAATCACACACCTGTATACATATGTCACATGAGTCCAATCTACATAGGTTACAGTGCATAGCCTGAAAAGAAAGATCAGTAACATCTACAAAACAAGGTACAGATGTAGGGCATGCAACACACAGGTTGACCCAGTATGCCACTGAAAATCCATGGAGAGCATGACACAATAGCAAATGACATGAAATGGAGTTTGACATAGGAGCCAGGCCCTAGGGGCAATCCAGCACTGCATCTGCACCACACAGCGTTGCCGAAAATAGGGATGAGCAGGGACCATATCCATGAACTTGAGGCACATGCTGCATAGGTAATACTGAAAACATGCCCACCATGACTGGCTCACTGCACCTTGAGTGTATGTCCAGACAAACATCACACACTGGCCAGACCTAGCATGGAGAATTCTGGTTCTGACATGTAGGCTTGGCCCGCACCAACCACCCCCTACATGAGACAATTTGTTGAGACACAGGTGGCACTTACATCTCTTAGTCTGGGTGAAATACACAGGGGCTGCATAAATGCAAGATTGGACGCCAAATACCCAAGGTGCGCCTGTCCAAATAATCATGTACAAATGGCCATCATCAGATGATTGTAACAAGACACACAGGCACTGGCCACCGTGAGTCTGAACAAGGTAAATCAGGTTAGGCTGTACAGTGGACACTTGTACTACATTTTACGTCAATATACATGGTGCCAGGGGACAATGGCACAGAGCACAACCTATGCTGTAGACACTGAGAGTGTCCACGTTTTGTGATGACACACATGACACCTATGAAAATATGCCCCAGGGGACAGTAGTGGCCACACAACTCCATGGTCCTGAATGGGAATGACTGCAACACACGCCACCATCCCTGCACTATGCGTATCGCACACTCATGCACATCATGTCACAGGCCACTACATAGGACATGCGTGCTGTAAGGCATGACACTTGAGAGACTAACTCCCATGTCTGGACTCAGCATCAGTGCCAACTGACATGGAACCCACATGTACTGAACTGGACAGGGCACAGGCAAGGTCCCAAAACCTGTTACACACCACCCCCACACATGATGCTACAGGCATAGTTCACGTGGAGAAAGCGCCAGCCTACATTACCTTGTGAAGGAGTGACTACACACAGACCAGGTAACACATTGCAAGGAGGGGAAGGGAGGCAGGAGAGCACCGCTATACTGTGGGTAACAAGATCTGCACAGCACGTTTAAACCCTGGCAGTGTATCCATGCAACTGTGCACTTACAAATGCTGGTGACACACAACAAACACACATGTACCTACCCCCTTCCTGCTGCTGCTTCTCCTGTAAGCGCCTCTCCAAGTCTGGAAATACCACCGCCAGCACGCGCTTGTGTATGTGGGTCAGACGGCGGCGCCCGCGGTTCTTATGGGTCTCAGGTGAGTCCCCCAGCAGGACCCGTGCGATCCTCCGCGTCCAGCACCGGATATCCTGCCAGCGTTTCCTCACCTGGGCCAGGCGCCGCTTACGACCATCCGCACTCCTCACGGCACTGACGGCGGTCAGCCATATCTGCTTCTTGGCAGAGGCGCCTACCTGTGAGGATGAACAAGTGACACTACATCAATACACCAGGCACATGTCACAGAGAGACATATTAGAACAAATTAGCTGTTTACAACAAGGCATAGTATGCATCCAACGCATTGCACCATTGTCATAGGGACATGATCCTCTGGGGAAGGGCAAAAGCAGTACGTGCCATTGAAAGTACACAGGTGGAATGAGGGCAACTACACAAGCAATGATCCAGGCTCACACTGTGCATCACAAGCTACACCAGGATAATGTGCAGCACCTCGAAGCAGTCACATGCCACAGGCCACTGACGCTACCGCAGCAGAGTACACAGACACACACAGGCACAGGACATTCACCTGCCATTGCCAAATGCAGCAAGAAACCTCACTCTGCACATGTGCCACTAGACGGGGGGGCTCACAGGTGTGGGGCTGGCCCTGCACATCAGACACACAGCACTGCTCCCTGCTCACATCACATGGGCACGGTATATCCATCTCTCATGCAGCCCGGGTGCCACACTCCACATATGCACCCACCTACATGACAGGGGACTTACACACAAACCGATGTCCAGGGTACGAACACATCATGTGAACACTCTCAGCACAGGTACACAGAACTAACACACATCTGTGGGTACAGTCACCTGTCACACTGGGCTGACCACATAATCACATGAGGACTGTAGAGGCCACATTCCCAGGAGGACAAGACAGGCAGAATGTGGCATGCACCATGCAGTGATTGTCACAGTAAACACAATGCAAGTGAGGACGGCAGACATGCACCACAGCATGCACTGGCTGGGAGACATCAGGCATTCCCCCCCCTGGGATCCCCCCTACAGTACATAGCATGTGTGCCACACCAGGACACAATGCCAGAAGTCACAGTTATAAACAAGGGACACAGTCTGTGCTAGTAGACTCTATACTCACCTGATACCCTGGTCGGCCATACAGCAGGGGGTACTGTGGGAGGATCACATCCAGCAAAGCCAGGTTCTCCTCCAGGGTGAAAGGCTGTGACCTCTCCACAGACCTTGACATGGTTCCAGGGAATTAGTAGCAGCAGCTGGGTCGTCGAATACAAAGATGTGCAGGCAAGTGCTCCCTCATGGGACATGGCTGCCTTATATCTGCCTTGCTGGCCTGTTTCATGCACAGGAGTACAGAGTGATTGGTCACTCACATTTGCATCCTATGTTTCCTCCAATCCCTTCAAACCTAGCACAGTCAGTGGGCTCTTATTATGTTTTTTTCTTGAGCATGATGTCAACTCCAGAACCACATTGCAACAAAGTAGATTCATTCAAACAGACTACTGCTGTGCACCTGCTTAAAAAAATTCAAACTTTAAACTTGGTCTCCATGACATCCAGCATGCATGTAGGCCTTTCTACTTGTCCCTCATGTGTCCCCTATGTAATTTGGAGTTTCCCACACAGGTACGGTGCGTCCCGGGGCCCTAGGGCACCACAAATGCATAGCAACGGCCCGTACAGGCGTGTGTACGGTCCGTATCACTATGGGTGTGCTTGCGTATGCGTACCCATAGTGAAAGTGAGCGTACGCACACGTGTACGGTCCATATCACTATGGGTACACATACGCGAGAACACCCATAGTGATAGTGAACGTACAGGCGTGTGTACGGTCCGTATCACTATGGGTGTTCTCGCGTATGCGTACTCATAGTGGTACGGACCGTACACACGCCTGTACGCTCACTATCACTATGGGTGTTCTCGCGTATGCGTGCTCATAGTGGTACGGACCGTACACACGCCTGTACGCTCACTATCACTATGGGTGTTCTCGCGTATGCGTACTCATAGTGGTACGGACCGTACACACGCCTGTACGCTCACTCTCACTATGGGTGTTCTCGCGTATGCGTACTCATAGTGGTACGGACCGTACCCACGCCTGTACGCTCACTATCACTATGGGTGTTCTCGCGTATGCGTACTCATAGTGGTACGGACCGTACACACGCCTGTACGCTCACTATCACTATGGGTGTTCTCGCGTATGCGTTCCCATAGTGATACGGACCGTACACACGTGCGTACGCTCACTATCACTATGGGTACACATACGGCAGCACTCCCATAGTGATAGGGAACGTACACAGGCCCTCTGAGCGAAAGTACGGTGCCTTTCACACATCACAGTGGTGACAGGCAGCACACAGGAAGGAATAGGGCTGACATACTTGTCCATGGATGGACATCAAGGCATTGTCTGGCCAGTACTACATGTGTGGGGCACAGGTGTGAAAGGCTGTGATGTGGCACATTACTCCTGAGTCGAGAAGGCGCCAGATGTATGATGAGATGTGGACAGATGTTATGTGTGACGGTGCAATGTGTGCCAGGCATGCCCTTAACTCCTTTGACATGTGTGCATGTCGTACTGCACACTTGGGATGAGCGTCACTGGCATGGCACGGTCAACAAAACACGCAAGTGTCCCCTGATGCCCGCTACAGGGGTTACCACACCAGACATGTCACTACCCACAGTGCATGATGTGACTTTGTCATGTATGTGTGGGGGGTTCCCATTAGCTTGATGTTGGAGCTCCCTCAAAAGCATCAGCTGTTGCAGCAACCAACATGTGTCTGTGTGTAGATGGTCATGGCACACTGTTCCGCACACCAGGCCACATGTGGTATCGGATGTGAGGTGCATATGTATGCATGGGACACGGAGTAGCGTAACAAGGACATGTCTGCATCCTCTCTTACATGTACACCTTCATGGCAAGGTGTGTGGGCTGTCCTAGTGTAATGTCATGTGACCTGTGGCTCTAGTGTTCCGCTACCAGTCTCTGAAATCGACATCCTACTTCTGCTGATGTGTGGATGTATGTCACTCCTGTGTTGCGTCTGGCTGTTCACTTACACTGGGACACAGCTAATCCCATGCCATGGCATGTGGAGGTTCACAATCTCCGTGTGTAGCTGGGTCTTGGTAGGAGTGTCACCTGGCAGCCATACGTGTCCAGGGCATGTGGCACATACCTGACTCCGTATGTAGCATATGTGTATTGACAGATTAACATGTGCTCAGCACCAAAAAATTGTTGTTGTAGTGCACTCACTCTTCCTTGTCACTTCCAAATTACTGCAGAGCGCTGCCTCTTCCCCGAGCAATTCCGGACTTGGCTGACATGCGGGAGAATGACTGTATCCGGTGCTACCGCTTCCCCCAACCGTTGATTGTGGAGTTGACGGCGAGGCTGGCACCACACCTGCAACCGCTGCACAGGTATCCTACGACACTGACACCCAAGCTGAAGGTAATGACAGCCCTACATTTTCTTGCCACGGGTACCTTTCAAAATACCATAGCTCATGTTGGTGGCATGTCCCAGAGCATGTTCTGCCGTGTGCTGCATGATTTCTTAGAGGCCATGTTGCTTCACCTGGATGAGTTCATCCATTTCCCAACCCCTGAAATGTTGACTGGTGTCAAGCGTGGATTCTATGCCCTGGGACGGATGCCCCATGTCATTGGGTCCATAGATGGGACACATGTGGCTTTGGTCCCACCACAGGCACAGGAGGTAGCGTACAGGAATCGCAAGCACTACCACTCCATCAATGCCCTTGTGGCGAGTCTGTCCAACATGGTGATTTCACATGTCTGTGCTCGTTTTCCAGGATCAGCACACGATGCCTACATCATGAGGCGTAGCAGGGTGCCTGAAATGATGACGCAGCTGCGCAACAAACGAGCATGTGTTGTTGGTGGGTACACTCTGTCTGTCCTGTATTTTGCGTAGACTTCCAGCACGACCGCTTCTCCTGTCCTACTTATGTCCATGTGCTTTCCATGTAGGGGACGCTGGCTATCCCAACATGCCATGGCTGATCACACCTCTCCGCAACCCCATCACGCCGGCCCAGCTCCGCTACAACACCGCCCATGGCCGGACAAGGCGAGTGATAGAGAGGACATTTGGCCTCCTGAAGAGCCGATTCCGATGCCTCCACAAGACCGGCGGCGCCCTCCCATATGCCCCGGCGAAGGTCTGCAAAATCTTCATGGTCTGCTGCATGCTGCACAATATGGCAGTTGAGAAAGCTGTGCCACTCATCCTGGATCAAGATGATCATGACCATCCACCCGTGGAGGACCAAGGTCTTGGCAATGGGGCTAGTGATGTGGAGGATGTATTCCGCAAGAGGACATCCGGACTCGGCTCATACGCGACTTCTTTGCTTAGTGGTGAGTACCAGTGTCTGTGTGTGCACGCATTGGTCCCCGTGTGGCATGTGTTGCGAAGTGTGTGTCCATCTGCATGTATGCCACGTGAGTCAGAGTTGTGTGTGGATGTGTCACTGGAGTGATGGTGCCAGTGATGAGTGTATTTCCACAGTCATAATTGTGACCTAGCATATTGTCATCCTTACATGTGTCGAGTACATGCACATGCAAGTGGCTGTGCTTTTTGTGGCTGACTTCTTGTGTGTCTCTCTTCCCCAGGTACTTGCGCATGCCGTCTTCTGGTTGCATTGTTGTGGCACTGCTATTCCTCATGGACACGTCATCGTGTGCTGACTCAGCGTTACACGCACGGACAAGTTTGGAAGTCTCCTTAGGGTAAGGGATGCATCAGGGGTGTATTGGGTGTGGCAGTTGTTTACGATGTATGCACACTGCCCCTGTCGATGTTTGGTTCCTCTGCAGACATGTCGCATCACCATGGTACACATGACATGCAGCTGGGTACACCTGAATAGATGGTCAGACTTGTTGACAGTCATCAGTGATGGGATTGTGGAATGTGATGATGGCATCAATGTGTGTTACACTGCCCTCGGACACATACGGTTTGCATTGGCTTGACATGGTGTGGGACTTCCACATCAGCGGATCAATGGTGTATGGCAGTCTCTCCATGAGCAGCAGGGGGTGTTTAGCTGTTAGCCGACACTTATGTGCCAGTTCCATGGCTATGAAGCATTTGTGATGCAGAAGGGGGGATCCAGTGTTGGACCCACATGTTACTCCACATGACCCGTTCATGTGTACTCCGAGTTGCCTCAGCATTCCGGAATACATGACTAATAAAGGTGTGCCTATGCCTCCAAGGTGCCTCTTCTCAGTCAATGCTGGTGTGTTGCCACGGTGCATCCGGCATGTCTGGCATGGTTTTCCGTGATAGTGGCTATGTGTCTATGTGTAGAGTGGCAAGATGCAAGCTATTTGTGTGGGATTAGACTGTGTATTGTGCATGATGTCCATGACTGTGTGGGTATTGTGACATGTGCCATCCCCATGCACCCAACATTGACAAGGCCACCATTCTCTGCATCCACCTGACTCAAGCTTGCAGGACATGGTTCTGCCACCTGTCCACACATACGTGGGTACCCCCCAGGACACTCCACATGATCCCTGACTTCTGCGCATGGCTGTCGCTGTACTCAAAATGTCTGTCGGCACGGTTGTGCGGCCACCCCCTCAGCTGGTTGGGCCCATCACGGGTGTGTATGGTGCTCCATGTCTGTCTTGCCTAATACAATGTGACCCATGTGTGTCCTGTGCCAGACTCAGGCCCCAGGGTGTGGATGGTTGAAGTCAAATGAGAACTCAGGCATGGTTAGACTTTACAAGACACATGTAAGGTAATGATGGAAAAGGTAGGCATCTTCTCTTTATGGTGTAACTTTTTATTTTGGTTGGGGTACCGGGGGGGGGGGGGGGGGAATTACATGAGGGGCTTTCCGGGTGTGTGGAATCCAAAGTACACTAGGGGAGTTGGTGTCCTTGCCATTTGAAATCCTCAGAGTTCATGCCACAGTCTTTGTCAACATTGGTCAGACAGTGACCAGCAAGTCCATGTGGCAGAGAATGTCTTTTGCTGCTGTGCTGCTGTTGCTCCAGTGGGCCAGGTGCCAGGCCAGGTGTCATGGGAGATGATGCTGTTGCGCCGACCCTCACGGTCTTTTCCGTGGACGACCCGCCCTCCTGCGGGGACCCTCAGAAGCAGGCCGTGACGATGTTTGGGATGCTCCGTCGGATGTCTCTTCCTCCTCCTCCTGATCCCTCCCTGTGGGTGGTGATGTTCTACGCCTGATGGCACAGGGAGGGTTGCCCATGTTGTCGGCCATCTGACGGAGTGTACTGTGAATTCCTGTGAACACCGTCACGAGCTCAGCCTGTCTGTCCTCCATCCACCCTTGGTGTCGCAGTAGACAGGCATGTTGCTCCGCATGTTGCTGGGCCTGCTGGGTCTTGATCTCATCGAGGGTCCCCTTCATCTCGTTGAGGGTGGACACAACCTGGGCCATGCCCGTGGTGTCCTGCCGGTATGTGTCCAGGATGTTTCGGACATGGGAATATACCGGTTCCCCAGC
This sequence comes from Triturus cristatus, assembly GCF_964204655.1. NCBI lineage: Eukaryota > Metazoa > Chordata > Amphibia > Caudata > Salamandridae > Triturus > Triturus cristatus. The sequence goes on from NC_140588.1 coordinate 84,465,487, forward strand.
CAACTGGTCAGGATTGCGCCTCCGCCGTCCTCCACTCCCACCACCCCTGCCCACTTGCACCTGGCCTGCCCTTGTGGGCACATCGGGTCTCCGGGACCACTGAGGGGTGGCATTGGCGTTGTCGCCTGCCTCCTCCTGGGTGCCCGGTACACCGTGTCCCTCCTGGCCAGCCTGGCTGCATTGTGGTGGTGGGGCAGGGATCCTGGGTGTCTCCTGGGATGTGGCAGGAGTGGGGGTGGTAGTTGGCCCAGTGGTACCTGACGCAGGTGCTGCAGGTCGTTGGACACCAGAGGGGCCAGGTTGGTCGGGGTCGGGTTCGTCCACAGAGTGGTGAGAGTCGTCGCTGCCGGTGGCTCCGTCATCCCGCCGAGCCTGGTCCTGTGAGTCTTCACCCCCAGTGTTGGGGGGTGATCCACGACGTTGACCTGTGTGTGAGAGAGACAATGTTAATTTTGTTCCATGCAACATCCATGTTTCATTGGTTTCTAAGTTGGCACATTTCCTCTGGGAATTTGGATATGTCTTGCATTCCACTCACAGTGCACTTGTGCATGGGTATGTCCCTTGGCCACAGCTTTTTTGACTTTACCTATGTGTGGCACAGTCTTACTTGCTGCGTCAATTGTGACTGCAGTCAGCAGTGGAGTGGGCAGGTGTGGCGAGCCATGCATTGGCGCCTTCCGTGTTGCACTGTACGTGGGCACATGGAGTTGTTCCACACACTTATATAATGCAGGTAGCTGGCGTTGTGCTCGTGCACAGGTTGGGACATGGCCCAGTGTCTTGCCATGGAGAAGAGAGGGGGATTCAGGCACTGGCCACCCTTGTCTACATGCACGCAGTCCACCTGCTGACGAGCAGACATTCCCACAACCCCAAGGCTGAATTGGTCTCCCTGTGTGTCCCCCTCTCCCTCCCTCTGTGTGTCAGCCTCCTCCCTCTGTCCATCTCCCTGTGTCTCCCTCCCTCTCTCTCCCCCTATCCCTCCCTCTGTGTGTCACCCTCTGTCACCTCAGCCCAGCTTCCTCGGCACACACTTTTTGCAGATCTTTGAATGGCCCTTGGATTGTTGATGTGAGTTTGTTTCTGATCTCCAGGCACCCATTGGGTGTAGTGTCTGTGTCTGTGCTGCTGCTGTGGTGGTGTGTGCTGCCACTCTTTCACAGTGTTGACTGTTCATTAGCTGCTGTCATGTGCAAGAACGTGCCGTCACCCCCATGTGTTAATGCAAGGCGTCCGCCATTTGCTGGCAAGTCTTTCCTGTGTGGGGACACACTGTTTGTCTGGCTGTGACCTAGGCCATATGGGCAGGGGGCATTGTTGTCTGCTTCTGAGTTGCACTATGTGATTTTTGGGGCCCACACTCCCGCCATCCGGCTTACCGTGTCTTGTGTTGGTGTTTTCTGTGGCCTGTGACTTGGCATTGTCCAGCTGGGTGCATGGGGCATGGTGGCGCCAGTGGCATGTGCGTGTTCATGGAGTGTTGTTGAGTCATGCGATAGCTTGGGGTGGTTGCGTGCCTGTTTGTGAGTTTGGTTGTGGATGACGTTCCCCCCATGTGAGGTGAGTTGTTTGTGTACCCACCCGGGTCTCGGAGTCCTTCTAATCCGTCGACTGCCACCACCGGCAGTATGGCCATCACCCTCTCCTCCCAGGGATGGTATTGTACGGGTCTGCGGGGCAGCACTCCTCCAGTGACGTTGGCCTGGTTGTGTTTGTCGGTCATTTTGGCTCGGACCCTCCTCTGCAGATCGTACCACCTGGCTTGGCATTCATGCCGGGTCCTTCTGGTGTCCGCAACAGCATTCACAGCATCGACGATGGTCTACCACATGGCTGTTTTTTCGGAAATGCAGGTCTGTCTGACCAATGTTCCAAAGAGGTGTGGCTCGACTCTGAGGATTTCATCGACAAGGACCTCCAACTCTCGGCTAGTGAACTTTGGATTCTTGTTAGTGGGCATGGTGAGGGGTGTGGGTGTGGATGGTGGGGGGGGTGTGTGTGGATGGTTGTGGGTGTGTGGGTGTGGTTGTGCAGGTGTGTGTGTGAATGTGATAAGGGGGTGTTTGTGAAGGTGTGTGTGTGAAGGTGTGCACGTGTAAGGTGTAGTAAAGGTTCTAGTATGGTGCTGTAGGTTGTCTGTGGGGTCTGGCAGCAGTGAGTCTGTTGCAAAGGCTCATGGTTTGTGTGTGTGGGCCCTTTTTATTGGTCCATTGGTGGGTGTGGCTGTGTTTGAAGTTTGGGTGGGTGTGTTATAAGGAGTGGTTGTGTTTTGGGCCTCTGTTTGGGATTTTGGCAGTTGCAGGTCAGTGAATGTGTTGTTTTTGTGCTTGTTGGACATGTTTTGTGGCTTTGTGCCATTCGAATGGTGTTTTCTTGTGTTGTTTTGCTTTGTCCTGGTTGTGTACGTGCGTTTTTAACGTGTGTACGGTGTGTACTTCAGTCATTTTGTTGTACAGTGCTGTCCTTGTGTCTGGCTTGGTACGACTCGTACATGCGCGATGTTGTGTGAAGGTGCTGGTGTTGGGGCCTGGGGTGCGCTCCGTACTTAGAATGTTGGGGTGGGGGTACGCTTCATACGTCCGCAGGTGAGGGTACGGGTCGTACATATACTGTTGGGGTGGGGGTACGCTCCATTCGTACGCGGGTGAGGGTACGGGTCGTACATACACGGTTGGGGTGGGGGTACGGGTCGTACATACACGGTTGGGGTGGGGGTACGCTCCATACATACGCGGGTGAGGGTACGGGTCATACATACACGGTTGGGGTGGGGGTACGGTCCGTACATACATGGTTGGGGTGGGGGTACGCTCCATGCATACGCGGGTGAGGGTACGGGTCGTACATACACTGTTGGGGTGGGGGTACGCTCCATACGTACGCAGGTGAGGGTACGGGTCGTACATACATGGTTGGGGTGGGGGTACGGTCCGTACATACACGGTTGGGGTTGGGGTACGCTCCATACGTCCGCGGGTGAGGGTACGGGTCGTACATACACAGTTGGGGTGGGGGTACGGGTCGTACATACACGGTTGGGGTGGGGGTATGCTCCATACGTACGCGGGTGAGGGTATGAGTCGTACATACACGGTTGGGGTGGGGGTACGGGTCGTACATACACGGTTGGGGTGGGGGTACGCTCCATACGTCCGCGGGTGAGGGTACGGGTCGTACATACACGGTTGGGGTGGGGGTACGCTCCATACGTACACGGATGAGGGTACGGATCGTACATACACGGTTGGGGTGGGGGTACGCTCCATGCATTCACGGGTGGGGGTACAGATCGTACATACACGGGTGTACATACACGGGTGGGGGTTCAACTCGTACGTACACGGGTGTACATACACGGGTGGGGGTTCGACTCCTACATAGGAGGGCTGGGGGGGTGTTGGGCGCGTATGCGGGCACATGTCTCCATGGTTGCTATGGGAGTTCGGTACGGACGGTGTTTTTTCCATATGGTTGTAACATCGGACGCACGGGATGGATCGTGATTCCGAGGTCGGACTTCACTTTTCACATTTGTACGGTAAATCGTCTGAGGACGTGTCGGACACATTTTCCGACCCGAGGACGTGTGGGGAATAATTCCCAATGCGATTCGTATGGACTTTTTACCATGCGAATCATGATTGGCAGTTTGTACGGCACTTGTACGATTCGTACGGTAAAAAGACCGGATACGAGTCGTATGGGGAATTTTTTTACCGGATCGTAATCGGCACCTTAGTGTACAGTGAAATAGGCGCAATGTATGCAGGCATGTAACCCCCAGCAGACTACTGATTCACCCTTGCAATAAGCCAGGTAGTATTCATGCAGTGCCCCAATCAGTCTATCAGACTCTGTCTACTGCTGCAATTATCCTGACAGAAGCATGTCCTTATCTAATCGCTGTGCCAACACACAAGCACTTATAAACTCTCCCTGCAGTCAACTACCAGCACTTCAACTATCCTCTCCATATTCATGCACTTGTAGAACGACTCAGACATTAAGACAAGCAGCGGTACAGTGAAATGTGCACAATCTATGCAGGCCTCTAACCCCCAGAAGACTACAGATTCACCCTTGGAATAAGCCAGGTAGTATGGATGCTGTGCCCCCATCCGACTGTCACTCTCTGCCCACTCCTGTAATCATACTGACAGAAGCATGTCCTTATCTAATTTCTGTGCCAATACACAAGCACTTAAAAACTCACCCTCCTGTCAACTACCACCACTCTTACTATCTAGTCACTGTGCATACACATATAGAATGCTTGAGGCATTAAGACACATAGTGCTACAGTGAAATGTGCACAATGTATGCAGGCTCCTAACCCCCTGCAGACTACTGATTCACGGTTACAATAAGCCAGGTAGTATTCATGTAGTGCCCCAATCAGCCTGTCAGTCTCTCTCTACTCCTGCATTTATCCTGACAGAAGCATGTCCTTATCTAATCGCTGTGCAAACACACACACACTTAAAAACTCACCCTCCTGCCAACTACCAGCACTCTTGCTATCTAGTCAGTGTCCATACACCTGTAGAATGCGTCACACATTAAGACACATAGTTCTTCAGTGAAATGTGTGCAATGCATGCAGGCCCCTAATCCCCAGCAGAGTACTGATTCACCCTTGGAATAAGCCAGGTAGTATTCAAGTAGTGCCCCACTCAGACTGTCAATGTCTATCCACTCCTTATCTAATCTCTGTGCCAACACACGAGCACATATAAACTTCCTCTGCAGTGAACTACCAGCAGTGTAAGTATGCACTCACTATACATGCACTTGTCGAATGACTCAGGTATTAAGACACACAGTGTACAATCAAATGTGCGCAATCTATGCAGGCCTCTAACCATCAGCAGAGTACTGATTCACCCTTGCTATAAGGCAGGCAGTATTCATTTGGTGCCCCAATCAGACTGTCAGTCTCTGTCTACTCTACTCCTGCAATCATACTGTCAGAAGGATGTCCTTATCTAATCTCTGTGCCAACACACAAGCACTTATAAAGTCTCTCTGCAGTGAAGTACCATCAGTGTACGTATCCAGTCACTATCCATGCACTTGTACAGCGATTCAAGCATTAAGAAAAGCAGCGCTACAGTCTAATGTGCACAATGTATAGGGGCCCGTAACCTCCAGCACAGTACTGATTCATCCTTGCAGTAAGCCAGGTAGTATTCATGCAGTGCCACAATCAAACTGTCACTCTCTGTCCACTCCTGCAATCATCCTAACAGAACCATATATTTCTCTAATCTCTGTGTCAACACACATGCACTTATAAACTTACCCTACTGTTAACTAACAGCACTCTAACTATACAGTCTAGGTATTCTCATGTCTATTCCATATACTTCTCCATCACTTATCAACCACTAAACATATCCTTTTACTCTGCCAATACCAGCAGTATCTTCTTATCCTATCACTCCGCCAATACCTCAGTACTCATTCCAATTACTAGTAATGTATTTATAGAGTGACTTAGCTAACAAGTACACAACGTTTTTTCGTATTTCAATGCATGCTGCATTCCACAGCACACACTGAAGGACAAAAATGCCTTTAGTGATTATTTTTGTGCAGGAAGGTGTCCCTTCCTGCACAAAAACAATCTCTCCACGACACAGACATCCTTGCACCTTATCTAATCTTTGTGCCAAAACACAAGCACTTATAAACTCACCCTCCTGTCAACTACCAGCACTCTCACTATCCAGTCACAGTCCATACACCGGTGCAATGCCTCAGGCATTAAGACACGCAGTGCTATAGTTAAATGTACAAAATATATGCAGTCCCCTAAACCCATGCAGACTACTTATTCACTCTTGCAAAAATCCAGGTAGGACCCATGCAGATCAGCAATCACAGTGTCACTGTCTGTCCACTCCTGCAATCATCCTGACAAAGCCATGATCTTATCTAATCTCTGTGCCAAAACACAAACACTTATAGCTTTTCCTCTCCTTGTAAATACGGCCCCTGCACACACAGCACTTTGTGTTGAAGGGGCGTTCCATGGGTGTTGCTGTGTATGTTCCCACACAACACCCTTGGAACAAGACACATCTCAAGATTTACAAGAAATCGTAAATCTGGAGATGCGTGTGAATGCTACACCACCCTAGACGTGGCGTGGCGCAACGAGGAGAAATGATTTCATTTCTCCTCATTTTTTCCTCCTTCAATGCTTGCTGCATTCCACAGCATGCATTGAAGGAGGAAAATGCCTTTAGTGATTGTTTTTGTACAGGAATGTGTCCCTTCCTGCACAAAATCAATTTCCCCACGACGCAGGCATCTTTGCACCATGAGGAAAGCACAGAGATGCAACATATTCATATAAATATGTTGCATCCCTGTGCTTCGGAAGTGCCGCAGCGTGGTGCAGCCAAAGGGCTTGCGGTGCCACGCTGCAGCACTTCCTCATAGATCTGCCCCTATAAATTAACCATACACTACTAATGCATTCTTTCAGTCAATCATGCTCTACACATATATTCAATCAAACTTTCAGACATTACCATGCAATAATAGTTCTTTTTTTAACCAGATAAGGTAGTTCTGATAAGGACTTTTATTTTCATCATTTGTTGTTTAATTTTTTTTTGGTATTTTTTCAAAGTTTTTGCATTTTTTGGGGTGTTTTTCTCAAAATTGAACAGTACAACAAAAAAAATAAACAGGTAACTTTTGGAATTAAAGATTATTCCAAAAACAAACAAAAAAAAATAATTAACATTGGTGGTTGTGTTGAGCGGCACACATAGCATCCACCGACTGCTCTCCGTAGCAAACTAGGGGCCTGATTCACAGAACTAACTTAAGACAAAATCCTAAACTTACTACCATTTTGGTATTCACAGAAGGCACTTACTCATTTTGGTATTCACAGAAGGCACTTACTCATTTCGGTATTCACAGAAGTTAGGAGTCCTAACTTTAGGACTCCTAAATGCCTTCTGTGAATACCGAAAGTCTTAAAATTAGGATTTTTCTCAGTTTAGTAGTAGTATAGTTAGGACTCCTAACTTTAGGACTCCTAAATGCCTTCTGTGAATACCGAAAGCCTTAAAATTAGGATTTTTCTCAGTTTAGTAGTTGTAAAGTTAGGAGTCCTAACCTTAGGACTCCTAAACTGAGAAAAATCCTAATTTTAAGGCTTTCGGTATTCACAGAAGGCATTTAGGAGTCCTAAAGTTAGGAGTCCTAAACTTAGGACTACTAAATTGAGAACAATCCTAATTTTAAGACTTTCGGTATTCACAGAAGGCATTTAGGAGTCCTAAAGTTAGGACTCCTAACTTCTGTGAATACCAAAATGAGTAAGTGCCTTCTGTGAATACCAAATTGAGTAAGTGCCTTCTGTGAATACCAAAATGGTAGTAAGTTTAGGATTTTGTCTTAAGTTAGTTCTGTGAATCGGGCCCTAGGTTTTTGCACCTGATGCACTGTTCTAAAATGGCAAATTCAGACCTTATATCCATTGGAGCTTGAGATGTTGATGCTCCTGAAGTACTTGCTCCAGCTGCTGTTGGATTTAATGCAGCTCTCCTCATCTTCTCCCAAGCAAAATTCAGAGGATGGATTGTCCGGAGGTGCTTGTACATGCCGGCAGTGCCGCAAGAGTACTTTTTTCACTGCCTCTTGACAGCACTCTTTCGCAAATTTTGCAAGTCACCTTTGTGGCATTTACTTTTTTCTGCCCAGGTGGAAAGGTGAAGAACTTCCACACTACAGATTCTGGTCTCTGTTTTCTGGGTGCCTCCTGCAAGAATTCTTCATCCGAAGATTCTTCCACTTCCTGGTGTTCTCCAAATGCCATTTTTCTTCAGAGTTGAAGAAAAATACCAAAAAAAACACAAGAGGTTGAAGTTGGTGAAGAGATGCTTCTCTGAAGATGGTCTAAGAAGAATGATGAAAATGGGTGGGGTCCTTCAATAGTTACAGTGGGAAATTTTATAAACCAATCAAATCTTTTTTTTGGAGGTCACATGGGATCCACGCACCCTGCGCATACGAAGCACGCACTCAATGCGACTTCTCGAAAATATATTTTAAACTGATATAACTTTATTACAAGTAGAAATATATTATTTTTATGAATACCTTAGATAATCTCTAGCCCTAATATGTATATTAAAGACACATACATTTTAGAACCTAAAAAATTTCGCAGGAGTCGCGCACCCAGCGCGTCCAGTACGCATATGACGTCACGTAGGGCCCATCACCGTGCAAGCATCGCGTACTGTAATGCGCATGTGTCGTGAATACGCGGGAGAAGGAGTTGTGGTCCAGTCGCATACCAGGCACGCACACCACGTAACAATGCACATGTATAACGTAACTGCAAAACACGCACTGTATGTGGATCCTCCAATCCTGGTACGCATACCTGCCGTGCTGGGTACGCTTTCGGTGCGCAACTTAAAAAAAAAATTATTTAAAAAAAGAAAATAATAAAAATATATTGAAAAAATAAAACAAAATAATTATACTATGTTTTACTTTTTTTTTTATTGCAAATTTCAGAAAAGTATATAATATTGTTTAATAAATAATATATTTTAAAAAACTGTTTAAAAACTCCAGAAATTCAGTACGCCAGGCATGCCCAGACGTGGGTCCTGGGCTCACTGTGCCAATAGAATCAAGCTATCCTGGCTGAAGAGGGGTGAAACCCCGAAACTGGTCCTAGGATGCTTGTTTCCGATCTAGAGAGGACCTCGCTTGGCAGTTCAGGCTGGACTGTTCCCAAGAGGCACAGGGTAACGACTGATTTGCATATGGCCAGGTCTAAATTGGGTGGAATGGTGAGCAAAAGAATGATGGATTTAACCCAAATCTCTTGACTGGGGATGAATGTTTTGATTTGTTCTGCATTTCGTCCATCTATTGTGTGTCTTTTGCTACTTCGTCATAAGTGTCCAGGGTATGCCCAGATGTGGGTCCCGGGCTCACAGTGCCACTGGATTCAAGCTATCCTGGCTGTTGAGGGGTGAAACCCCGAAACCGGTCCTAGGATGCTTGTTTCCAGTCGATGAAGGACCTGACTTGGCAGTTAGGTGTGGTCTGTTCCCATGAGGCACAGGGTCAAGAATGATTTGCATATGGCCAGGTCTACACTCGGGTGGCATGGTGAACAAAAGAATAATGGATTTAAACCTGAACTCTTCACTGGGGGTGAATGTTTTGATTTGTTCTGCATTCGGTCCATCAATTGTGTTTCTTTTGCTTCCCCGCCCTAAGCGCCCCGGGTTTTCCCAGACGTAGATCCCGGGCTAACTGTGCCTCTGGATTAGGCTATCCTGGCTGATATGGGGTGAAACCACGAAACCGGTCCTAGGATGCTTGTTTCTGGTCCAGGGAGGACCTGGTTTGGCAGTTCGGGCTGGACTGTTCCCATGAGGCACATGGTCAAGACTGATTTGCATATGGCCAGGTCTAAACTTGGGTGGCATAGTGAGCAAAGGAATGATGGATTTAACCCAGATCTCTTGACTGGGGTTGAATGTTTTGATTTGTTTGGCATCCCGTCCATCAATTGTGTGTCTTTTGATAAGAATACTGTGCATCATGTTTCTTGTATAGATTATAAAACAGGATCAATAATGTATCCATAACTCCGACAATCCTAGACTTATGAACATTCCAACAAATATTTGTAGCACAATAATAACATCTGTGTCATTTGACAGTAGAATGACTCGATTGGAATCATTTCAAACAACCAACTCATCATGTGGCACAGCACGAAGGACAGCGTCCTCTAATTTGCTGTTAAGTTCTGGAACAATATGGCCCATGCCTTTTGAATATATCTCTGCAGGCACTAACATCTCATTGACATGCATTCCTTTTACAATAATTGGAAATTCAGTGTTCACAGCAGTATCAGCAATGGTATTGTGAGTTAATATCTCCAAGTTCAACTTGTTTGATGTTGATGACCAGAATTTATCAAGCTGTACATGCATAGGTGTTGAATGTTTTATTCATGCAAGGTCAATTGTTCCACTTGTAGAAATCCATCTGATTCTCTTGCATTCCATTCAATAGATAGTTCAAGATAACTGTCAAAGCCAAAGTGCAGTTCTTCCAAGGTACACACTGACTTTGAGATCTGTATAACAGTCTGAAAGACACATCTGATGTTTTGCATTGATGAAATCGAGACCATGCTCAATTGTGACATATAGTCCACAACAATAGCAGTTTTCTATGTTGACATCTTTTTGAATTTACATTTTTCAGGTGAAGGTTCTTTTAGCTCTTGCACCTGTTTGTTGCATCTCCACCAAATAATGCGCTTGTTGGAAGAAGATCATGCGACCGAATGTCCTTTATAAATTGATACTTTTGTTTTGCTACATTCATTTCTCTATGTGCTTGCGAAAGTTGTTTTTTATAAACTGTTTTGTAGTGGCTGGAAGTTTAGCTTTAGTGATTTTGTCAAACAGATTTTTCTCTTTCAATTCAAGTCTCTCCTGCTTCAGTTCTGCATATAGTTTTGATCCATGTTCCCGGACATCTAGTAGACGTATCTTTATATCATAATCCACATATTGTTTGGTCACGAAGTTGTATAATCACACAGGCTCAGGCATTTCAAAGGGGTTTCCTTGCTGCTGCATGAAATGAAGAAGGCTGCCAACATGTTTATTCAAATATTCCCTTCTCTTTCCCTCAAGTTCTTGGTGAGAAACAGTTTTAAGATGATCCATTAATTTTGAATTTGCCATCTCTCCGAAAACATTACATATAGAAAGGACTTCAAGGTAAACCAGCTGCCACTGAGGAACATAATCACTTTTACGTGTCTGACCAACAATTCCCTCGGAGCTTTTCTCTGACATCTAGATCGTCTGTTCCAGTTTCATATCTAGAACCACAGCTTTAAACTTTCCGACTCTGTCTTTCACTACAAAATGTCTTTGGAAGGATTATCTGTAAAGGTATGGTTTTTCAACCTCTAGCTTCTTCGCTCTTTCCAAATACCAGGACCCATATCTCAGGTAGTTTATGCAATCAAATTTGTGAAACACAGTAATCAGTGACTCCACAATCTTTATGTGTAGCTCCCAATCACCTTCTCGATCATCATGCACTAAATTTTTCACTAGAGCTATCATGTGTAAAACATTTTCCCAGTATTTGCAAAATTCAGATTTTTTTCACACTCTTTGACAAACTCTGCAAACTTGGCTTTTTGATTTTGAACTGACTGTATTGAACATTGCCTGGCTTTGCATGGCATCTTTTGAATTTAGTGCACCCTGTGCCTTGTTCATCTCTGTGATAACACATGCAAAACCTAATTTGCCATTCTTGTTCCAGAATGCTTTCCAACGCAATGTTTCTATGGCCTCAGAATGATGAGCATACCTTGTAACAAACAAGCATATTGAGTTCTGCTCAATACTGACTGGACAGTTTTGGTTCCAAAGATGTCGGTCTCAATAAGTGCATCATCTATGCCACATCCACTGAGATAACGTCTTGCACAATGCAACACAACTTTGTCATGTGGAAAACGGCCATCATTATATAAAGATCATCAAATTCTACTGTATTGATCATAAAGATATGTCAGCAACAATATAGAAAACACCTTAATTGCAGACACTTGGCAGGAAAGGCAGGTCTTCAAGCTGAGCACAAACATTTTGGAACTGTTTGAGCTGTGTATACAATAGTGAAGTTTGTGACTGGAGATGTTATTACAAGTGAAAACCCAACCTTCTTCAGTGGAACGGGATTCTGGGATATCAGCATGAATTCCAGTGCATGGAGAAACTGGCTTTTCTTCATCCTTTAGTCCTCACCGAATAAGCAATATTGTAATAGTAATTGTAGAGCTTACTACCCCTGATGAGGCATCAGAGTGCTTTCAGTCTGTAGCACGCTACTCTTAAACCCATAAATCATTAGTTGTGAATAAGTATAGTGAAATATAAAAGAAATTTGAGTGGTGGTTATGTCAGGCAGTTATTTGGATTGAGAAGGATAGTGGAGGGATTGAAGAGGTAAAAGGTTTGCATTTATATAGCGCTTGCTACACCGGATGAGGTGTTGAAGCACTTTTTCAGCAAGTAGCACGCTACTCCCGAACCCATAAATGATTAGTGGTGAATTAGTATAGTGAAATATGAAAGTAATTTGAGCGGTGGATATGTTAGTCAATTATTTGGATTAGGAAAGATAGTGGAGGGATAGAACAGGGAAAAGGTTTGCATTTATATAGCATTTGCTACCCCTGATGAGGTGTTGAAATGCTTTTTTGGTGAGTAGTATGCTACTCCAGAGCCCATAGAGGACTAGTGGTGAATTAGTATAGTGAAATATGAAAGTAATTTGAGCTGTGAATATGTTAGTCTGTTATTTAGATTGAGAAAGATAGTGGAGGGATTGAAGAGGGAAAAGGTTTGCATTTATATAGTGCTTGCTACCCTTGATGACGTGTTGAAGCACATTTTTGGTGAGCTGCAGGGTACTCCGGAACCCATTAAGGATAAGTGGTGAATTATTATGTGAAATATGAAGTAATATGGGTGGTGGGTATGTTTGTCTGTTATTTGGATTGAGAAGTATAGTGGAGGGATAAAAGAGAGAGAAGGGTCTAGAAATATGTTTTTTTTAGTTAATAGCTGTAGGAGGGGGTTTGGGATGAGTGAAGTTAGTGGAGGGGAGTTAGTATAGGTAAATATGAAATTAATGTGATAGGTGGACATGTTAGTCTGATATGTGGATTGAAAAGGAAGAGTGGATGGATAGAAGAGGGAAGGAGGGATAGAAGAGGGCAGCGTCTAGATATTGTTTAGGAGTTTATAACAGTAGGAGGGGGTTTGGGATGAGTAAAGTGGAGATGGAGGGGCGAGAGCCAGAGGGAAGGGTTTAAAAAGTCTTGTTTGGAAGATCTGAATAGTAAAAGAGATATGAGATGATGCAAGGAGGGAAGAGTCGAAAAAGGGTTATTTTGGAGATTATAGTAGTGGTATGGGGTTTAGGATGAATGAGAGAGTGGAGGTAGAGGATATAGTGATAGAGGAATGGGGTGAGAAATAGGGTAGTGCATTGGAAAGAGTAGTAGAATGAGGTTTGAGATGAGTCAGAGAGTTGAGGTAGAGGATATATTGGGAGTGGTATAGGGTGAGAAATAGGGTAGTGCAACGGATATGCTGAATTAGAAGCGAAGTAATAAATATATAGATACATAAGTACACAGAAGGCATATCTATGTGCACAAGGAAGGTAATTTCTGTAGATTAAAGATGCATTAATAAAACTGTGTTGTACTTTAAATTAATTTATTTTTATTTTTGTAATTTGATAGTGAAGCAATTGTAGATAAATACTTATGATAAAAGATTTACTTATTTATGCATTCACTTTTATACATGTCAAAAACATAGGGCCCGATTGACAAAGGTAAACTGAGACAAAAGTCCAACTTTCCAAATTTCAGTATTCACAAAGGGCTTTTACGAGTACTAAAGTTTGAATTTTGTCTCAGTTTAACGTAAGTCTTGGTCTTAAGTTTATCTGAGACCAGACTTTTTATCTCAGTTAAACTTAAGACCAAAACCTAAGTTAAACTGAGACAAAAGTCTAACTTTATTATTCCTAAATGCCCTTTGTGAGTACCGAAAGTCGTAAAAGGTGGACTTTTGTCTCAGTTTACTTTTGTGAATCGGCCCATAGAATGATGTAACTATAAGGCTGAGTAGGGAAAATAGTGAACTTAGCAAACCCACGATTAGACATTATATGATAATAAGCCCTGGGAACAACCCTTTTGGTCTTTTATTAATAATTTGCATCATCGTTTTCTTTTATCTAGATTTAGGCTTAACTGTATTCAGTGGTGTCTTACAGTACCTAAAGGTTTCTCAAAGGCAGGGACCCTAAAGCCTTGTTCCTGTGATGATTTTTCAGACCTAGACTTGCTGCACTTTATGTTTTTCTGTGGTTTTTAAAATGATTTACGGTCTAAGTATATCTTCCCTTTTTTTAAAAATTGCCAGTTTGCAAAAGTATGACCAGCCCTGATATATCTGCAAATGCTTTCATCCCCTTTGATATGTTACAGATTTGAAAGTTTTTTAGCGGGGCTGTACGCAGAAGGATATATATGGATCACCCATAGAAATGAATTGTGTTTTGTTGAGCCAAATGAAGAAATGCTTTTAAACCTATTTGATGACCTTTTTAATCTAGTATTTAGAATGTTTAATGTTTATTTTTTTGTAACCTATTTGCTGGTACTATAGGTTTCATCAAGTCACACCACATGTATATAAGGGCTACGTAACCGTTGTATATGTAAAAGTAGCTTTGCTCTCTGTTTTTATCATCTATTTGTACTGCTTGCTCCCTGTGTAAATGTACTTTTATGGCCATAATGCGGCCGAACAAAGTTTTTATTGACTGACTGACTGTAACTATAAGTAATAAGCACATTTGTTAAGCAGAACGAACTAATATCTATATATTTTTTAAAACATAATTATTATACATGTTTATACAAAGAAATACACATATGCAGGTACATATCTATAGTCCAAATAAATGCTCATGTACAGGCAGATATGTTGTATATTTATCTTTGCATATGGTGGTTATGTGGGGAAGAGACGATTCTTGAGTAGTTTTCTGAAGAAAAGGTTGCTCTCTGTGGATCTTATGTTGGGGGTAAAGCGTTCCATAGTGTGGCTGCTTGAACAGAAAAGGATGTGCCACCCATAGTTTTTTTGTTGTACGTTGGGATTTTGTGGCGAGGTGCCACTCTAGTGTGAAGGTTCCTTTGTTTAATGTATTTTGTGATTTCATTCCCGATGAACAGTGGTCCCATTCCATATATGACTTTGTGGGTGATACAAAGGAGCTTGAACGTGGATCTTCTGACAACCAGTATCTAATGCAGGGCTTTCAAGGCAGGTTAAACACCTGCTTGCAGCTCTATTAATAAGAGTAGTCTGGCAGCCTAGTTCTGAATCTGTTGCAGTCTTTTCAAAGTTGTTAATGGTGACCCGTGGCAGAGGCTGTTGGCGTCATAGGGCCCGATTCACAGAACTAACTTTGTTAAATTTTGACTTAAGTTTGTCTTAAGACAAACTTAAGACAGACTTAAGACAGATTTAAGACAGACTTAAGACAAACTTAAGACAGACTTAAGACAGACTTAAGACAGACTTAAGACAGACTTAAGTTAGGATTTTGTCTTAAGTTTGTCTTCAGTCTGTCTTAAGTCTATCTTAAGTCTGTCTTAAGTTTGTCTTAAGTCTGTCTTAAGTCTGTCTTAAGTCTGTCTTAAGTTTGTCTTCTGTGAATACCAAAAGTAGTAAGTTTAGGATTTTGTCTTAAGTTAGTTCTGTGAATCGGCCCCATGGAGTTTGGACAAAACAAGAGAGATGGTAGCCTGGACCTTGTGTGGAAATCCCACATGCAGGAAGATTCATTACAGAGTTTTTATAGTAACAAAGCTAGCTCTTGCCAGTTTGTCCACTTGGGCATTCATTGCTAGCTTAGAGTTCATGGTCATTCCGAGGCTTCTTACTTCCTTTGATACTTTAGGAGGTGTTCCCAGATCTTCAGGCCAGGTGGCTAGTGGGTCAATCTTTTTCCCATAGCCACTCATTGTTTTGAAAGTAATTAATTTGAGATCGCTCCACGTCACTCATTGATCCACAGCTCTGAGACAGCTGAAAATTGCTGAGTTTCCAATGTCTTTGGAGCATTTCAGTTGAAGTAGTATTTGCATGTCATCTACATAGTTATAGCAAGTAAGGTGAAACTGATTGATCAGTGCCAGTAATGACTTCATGTAGATGTTGAAAAGGATGGGTGAAATGATAGAGCTTTGAGGGACCCCAGCATTTGTGAAGTACGGTTTGGATGAGAAATGGGGGTATGGATGACATTAGTTTTTTTGTGAAGGTAGGATGAGAGCCAGTCTAGAGCAGTCCCCTCTATGCCGGAGTCATATCGTCTTTGTATCAGAATGTCACGGTCAACCATGTCAAAGGCAGCTGAGAGTTCCAAGAGAAGTAGCGCAGCAACCCCGTTGCGGTCAATTGTGTTATTAAGGTCATTTCAGATGGCAACGAGGGCAGATTCTGTGCCTCTGCCAAAACGGAATCCCATTTAGAAGTCTGAAAGTATGGCATTATCTTCAATGAATTGTGACATCTGGGCGAATGCTGCTCTTTCTATAAGTTTGCCAAGGAAAGGCCCATTTGGAATGGGTCAACAGTTGTCGAGGTTCAGCGTGCCCAGGTTTGTTTTCTCCAGTAATGGGCATATGTATGACTTTTTGAGTTCTTCATGAAATATTCGCATAGTTAAGGAATTATTGATGATTATCTCACCGGTGTAGAAGCAGAGGTTGTTATAAGAATTTTCTTGATGGTTTGTGGTGGACAGGGGACAGAATGCCTGCTGGCAGGCTTGCTTGCTTTGACCATCATGTGAAATTTGTTGGATGGAACGGAGAGGCTGGGTTAGAGTATTCTTTTGTTGTTGTTTTGGAAAAAGGTAGGCACTGGTGCTTTGTCTTTGTTTTAAATATGAGTCCAATGCGTCTGCTTTGGCCGTGTAATGATTTGCCAGTTTCGCTGTGAAATCTTGAGTAGCAGGATAAGCTCCTTCTAGGCAATTTGAGTTACAATATTCAGTGAGCATTTTATAGAATTCTTTATCTGCACATTTAACATTTTTAATTCTATCTGAATAGTACATTTTCTTAGCTTTTTTTATAGCTGA
Organism: Triturus cristatus; assembly: GCF_964204655.1. Lineage (NCBI taxonomy): Eukaryota > Metazoa > Chordata > Amphibia > Caudata > Salamandridae > Triturus > Triturus cristatus. Next base: position 84,482,269 of record NC_140588.1, read on the forward strand.
CTTGTATAATCTGTTAAGTTTGTGTGGGTGAACTTTGCTTTATTTGAGTTTGTTTTGGGCCATGCAGGTTGAAGCTTTCTCATTTGTTGTTGTATCTCATTTATCTCTGTATTTCTCCCAGGTTCCTGTTTTCTTTTGTTCAGTTGTGTCGTTTTTAGTGGTATCACGATAGTAAGCTTCCTGTTGCCACTCATAGTTTTTTAACATAATTTATTGTGTCTATATCTGTGCTGGGTGTTTTGAAGTGTCCCAACTGAGTTTGTTCCACAGTCAATTGGTGGATGCATCTAAGGTCGTTTTAAAAGCATCACTTTGTGTTATTTTATTTTGGAAAGCAAACAAACGGTGGTCTGACCATGTGACTGGCTTAATCGTTTGAAAGGTAACTAGTTCTGTATTTGCAAAAATGACATCTAGGATATGTCCAACGATGTTTGAGGGTTTGGGGATGATCTGATGTAGGTTCAGTGCATACTAGGCCAGTGGTGATTGTTTTCGGATGGGGCATATTGGGTTTGTCAAACCAAATGTTGAGGTCACCCAGAAGGCATAGGTTGGAGTGTAGTGCTTTAAGGTATGAAACTGTGTCTAGAAGCATGTCTGAGAATGTTGTACTGCTAGGTGGAGGTCTGCAAAGGAGCAGAAAGTATCTGGAGAAAGATGGTAAAGGATTGCATCTGGTAAAAAGGGCCTCACAACCCTGTATGTCAACGTCATCAGCGTTGGTGATTTGTAATGTTTGCTTGAACACAACAGCTGGGCCACCTCCTCTTTTGCGTAAAAGATTTTGAGTGATCTTTTGGCAGCCTAGAGGAACAGTTTCATGTGGGACTCGAGCCATATCCTCTCCTAACCATGATTCAGTGATGGAGAGTATGTCAAATTTTGTGTCAGTGAGAACATCATAGAAGTGGCGTTTGTTTTTAGAGAGCCATCGAGCATTTATTAGTAGACAGTTTAGGGAATGTGCTTTGATGATAGTGTGACTTTGTTTTGTAGAAGAATGAGTAGTATTTTCTGGGCTTCTAGCAGGTGTGTCTTTAGTGTTGGTATTAGCTGTAGGGGGAGAACAATTGTGTAGCTGATCTGTATGGTGGTCCTCATCCAGCAGGCTAAGAAGGCATGTTGATGGGTCTGTGTGTGTAGGTGGTGGAGACAGTGTTTGAGAGTGAGTTGGTGAGCTGTGTTGTTTTTGTAGTGTAACCTTGTTATGACGTAGACATGGAGAAGTTAAGTTGTGAGGAGTGGCATGTTGCTTATTTTGTTGGCATCTGTTTATGGCCGGAAGATGTATGAGTCATGGTGGTGGTGCAGCATGTGGGTCATGTAGTAAGGTTCTAAATTGTCCAATGAATGAGAGGTGTCTAAAAGAGAGTTGCTTTGTTGCTGTATATGTGTTAGGTCTAGGGGATTAAAAGAAAGCTTGGCTTTGCAGTTTGTTCATGGTGTGTATCATTTGTGTAGTCTGAAAGGTGGGTGTATGTTTGCAGTTTGAGATGGGAAGTGTTATGAGGTTTTGTGTGAGAGAGATTTTGTTCTGATTTGTGTGTTATGCTTTGTTTTTGAGGAGCAGTGAAAGGAGATGCTGATGTATTTTTTTCTGAGAAGGATTTGGTTGTAGAGTATTGTATATGAGTACATGTTGTAAGGTAAAGGGGGTGGTGATGTGTGTGTGAGTAGAGTGTATAGTGTGTGTAAGATGGGATAAACTAGAGTTAAGAGTGTGTTAGATTTGTTTGCTGCAAGGGGTAATATGGGTGGTGTAGTGGAGTGTAAGTGTTGTGAGGTTGTGTTAGTGTGGTAGAAAAAAGAGGAAGGTGTTGGTGGGAGAAAAGATGGAAGGTTGAGTATAGGTTTATTAGTGACAACAGGGAGTCTGTTAGGAGTAATTAGAGCAGGGACTGTGTGTCTGAATGGGATATAGTTAAGTATAGTGTGGATTTGGGTTGTGTTAGTGATGAGTGGATTGGTTAGTGGTATAGGATAGAGTGGTGTTTGTTTGTATGTGATGGTGCAAATCTCTGGTAGCTTGGAAAAAAGATGTATAGCAGTGGTTTATGGGGTTTTCTAGTGGGTGCTGAGAGATTAGACTTTGTCTTGACTTACTTTGTAGCAAATGAGTAGAGTACATGTGCTGTGAGTTTGTTGATCTGATTGTGGAGAGCGTAGGGTGGGTGCTGGTGTATATAACATTGAGCAGCCTTTCTAGCCCTAGTCCCGGCCAGTTACGAACAGGCTCAAACAGGCATCTGCCCTTGTCCTCTCCACCCATAACCTCAACACCCGGGCTGAAACGCCCTGAACCCTGACCATAAATAGCCCTTGGGATCAGGTGACCTCTTCGACCAATGGGAACCCTAGACTTAGCTCTAACCAATCACAACCCCAGCCCTAAAACCAATAAGACACCAGCTTCTCATAGCCAATCACAGCCCTAGTAACAGCAGCCAATCATGCACAAAACCTTAAGCCCTACGGCCAATAGAAACCTGAGCCCCAGTCCCAGCAGCCAATCATGCAGGAATAGAAACCCTAACCCCAGGAAACAATCAGAAACCCTATCCACCAATCAGATCACTAACCCTAAGCCCTACATACAAAATATCCACTAACCCAGGAAGCAATCAGCACCCTCAATTACTAAGCCAATGAGAACACTAACCCTAATCCAATAGTAACACCAGATACAGCCACCAATTATTGCACACATGTAGCATCCAATAGCAGCCTATATAAGGTGCCTGTGACCTCAGGCAATGTTTGCTAGGCAGGTAGCTGGAAGCTACTCCTCAATTCAGAATCTCCTAGGAGACAGACAGGGTTAATCCACACTCTCAAATTCTGCAGGTAAGGGCCTTAAACTTTTCCATTTAACAATACTGCTTTTCCAACACTCACCTCACTCTCCTTGCTAAAAAATGAGTGTTATAAACCTTTAGAAATACAGCTGAAACAACTAACAGCAGTTTACTGCAGTCTCAGAGCACCCTCTGTTCAGTCTCTGATATATAATATCTCTGGTTCTAAGGGGGGTCAATCTGGGAACTGGGGTGGATTGCTTAACTCAAAGGTCTGAGCACAGATCAAGGGAGAAACTAGGAGGGAAAATCAGGTAGTCACTGGCAATTTGCAAATACACCAGATTTTGGATTGCAAATCACGCAAAGCAACAGGTAAAATTAAAAAAACAGCCATGGACAAGTCTAAAATATTTCTAAACAAAACAGGTGAAAAATTAAGCAATCACAGGCAGGTAAACATTTCAATTTTTAAACTGTCACAACCACAAGCAAAACAGGGGAAAATGATGCAATCACAGGTAGAGGAAAATCGCTTTTAAATCTCAGGCAAGAGAAAGCACAAGTCTGCCTTCTTACCACCTCTTGGTCATTGGTTCACTGCAATCTAGGGCACATGGAAACCGCAGCTCACAAATTGGAGCAGAATTATAAGTTTAGTTAAATTAGCTTTGTTGATCACAGCATCATGTGAAGAAGATCCATGGCCTCAGCCACTTTGAAACTTTCTGGTAGACTGGGACATGTTGATGGCTTGTAGTGATTTTGCACACGTCAGCAAGGCAGTTGGGTTACAAGTTTGCAGCTTTGTTTGTTTATGCCTACAGCTGATACAGCTTGTTTTACTGCAGCTACTTCATTGGTACAGACTTGAAAACGCACCATGGCAGTATCATGTGCGCTGTATGTTCTAGACAAAGAAGAGCTGTCTTCAAATTCAAAATTGTCAGGAGCAGCAATTGTAAATCATTTTCTGGTAAAGTGACTTGGAGGTGGTGTGCTGTCATATTCACAAGATTTTACAGCACAAACTGCTACCAAGTTCCTGCTCTGTACTATGTCATTATAACTTGTTGACACACCAATCCTGTTAATTGAAGTGATTAGCTCTCTATCTTTGCACTTGTCATGGACTGTGTGGGCAGTCGTTCATGTACAACTGAGTTTTCTTTTTGTTGTGATGTAATTTATAAAATATGATTTGGAAAAGACCGTACATTTGCACAACATTAGCCTGTCAGTTCATGCGATTGTCTTCCACTTCTTCGCTTATATCTTCAAAGTTGGCTTCTGTTTCGCACTCAAGAATTGTAGTTTGTTACAGTTTTGCTGTGATGATAATAAGCAATGATGTAAAAAATGTTAAGACAACATCAGACATTCTTGTTGACTTCCATGATTTGCTAATCTCTGTTGTTTTTGCTTTTGTCACCTCGAGTGGGACGGGTATGCTCAGACGTGGGTCCTGTGCTCTCCATGCCACTGGAATCAAGCTATCCTGGCTGAAGAGGGGTGAAACCCCCGAAACTTGTCCTAGGACGCTTGTTTCCAGTCCAGGGAGGACCTGGCTTGGCAGTTCGGGCTGGACTGTTCCCATGTGGCACAGGGTAAAGACTGATTTGCATATGGCTGGGTTCAGACTGGAATGGCATGGTGAGCAAAAAAACAATGGATTTGGCCCAGATCTCTGTACTGGGGTGAATGTATGACATTGTTCTGCATTCTGTCCATAAACTGTTGGTTTTGCTTTTGCTAATCTCTGGGGCATCACAAAATTTGTCATTAAGTCAAAAATCTAAGTCTTTCGGGACTTTTCTGAAAATAGTTCCAGCTGATTTAACTGCACCCAGTAATCTTATTTTTGCAGCAAGAACTTCAGGAGTCAAATCATCTGAGAGCACCATAAGTCGCTTATTCTTTTTGTTAGACAGATATAAAATGAATTCTGTACTTTTATATTCTCACCAGAAAAATATTATTTTCATTATTATGGATCAACACAGTTTCATCAATGTTGACCATTAATTTTTTGATCTCACAGAGTATGAACCCTTAGCCACAGAGTGGCTTTAAAACTTCATTTGCTGTTTCAAATAGTGCAAACTTAACTGAAGGCTGGCAGTTACGATGCTGCTGGGAGCTCATCGTACATTCATATTTTCAAATCTATGCATGCATGAAGTTCGGGTGGGCATATAAATCTGCTGCAAATACATTTACCTCATTGTTCAGATCAGCCACTCGGCTGAAAACTTCATCTTGGAAGAAACTAGCAACTTCATCAGCAAACCTATTTCCAGGTGTTATAAATCATTGCTACTCTTGAGTAGTGTGCATTTATCCATAGCAATTCTTCAAGGCATCTTCAATACCTCCAACAAACGCATAACAACAATAAGTACAGATAGGGGCACCAGAAGATCTCATAAGCCCTCTTTATGACCACAACTGTCCAAACTCATGAACGAATACTGACTGTTAGTAAAAATGGCACCCTTCAGTTGGTATGAGACACTGAATCAATCAATCAATCAATCACATAATTTGTAAACCGCACTACATACCCGGTAGGGTTTCAAGGCGCTGGGAGGAGGGGGAGGTGCTGTTACTGGTCGAAGAGCCAGGTCTTGAGCAGGGACATCTTAAGGATTTTGGGGGCCCTGGGCCAAACATATTTTGGGGGCCCCTGTTCAGAACAGCTTTGAATTTATGATCCAATTTGAGCCCCTGTTTCCCACGCAGTTTCCGCTTCCTCAGCTGCATTAGCGATCCAGTTTGCAACATAGGCATTAGCCTATATATTCCTGATGCAAACAGACGCTTGCAGCTGACAGCAGTAGTATTTAGTGTTTCCTGCCTTGCTACTAGGTTTTTAATACTTTTAAAATTGTATATTGTGGCTGAATTACTCTGTGCTTTTTAACAATTTCCTCTACCTACGCGCACTTGCACTTTACTTGATTCTGCTTGCCTGCACCTCCTTAGCTGCTCCGATTCGCATCTCGCTTTTTCTCCAGTCCTGGTCCGCCGTGGCTGATACGCCGATTGTGCTACTATCGGGCTCCTCCCTTCCGCCCCCGTAGTTTCCGCTTCCTCAGCTGCGTCAGCGGTCCAGTTTCATCAAAGGCATTAGCCTATATATTCCCGATGCAAACGGACGCGTGCCTTCGGCGCGCCGCTGGTGTGCCAAAGGCAAGGCCCTCTGCGCCCTTCAGCATCCCGGAGGCGTCTGGCTCTGGCCATGCTGCCCAGTTCCCCTCCGGTGAGTTTCTTTCACTACATTACAATAGGGAAAAACCGCTTAGCCTTAGGTGGCTACCATTATGTCAGTGTACAGCTGCTGATCCGAGCTTGGAGGGAGACTTTCGATTTAATAAGTGCAACTGGTCTCTCCTCCAGCCCAGGAAACTCGCACCCAAGATCCTCCCATGCAACAATAACTGTAAAAACAATAAGAAAACAGAGGACTTAAAGGCCACCCTTTTAAATTGTCGTTCTATGCAAATGTATGAACCACACATTTATGACCTACTTTTAGACGAACAGCCTGATCTTTTATTTCTCACTGAGACCTGGCTGTCTGTAGCCTCCAACCCTACTATCACTTTGGCCATCCCTACAGGATATATAACCCTTAGGAGAGACCGACATAGTTGGAAGGCTGCCGGTGTCACCATAATTTACAATTAAAAACTAAACTGCTTTCCCATACCAATGGAAAACATCGAGGGTGCAGAGTCCATAGGCTTCTGCTGTACCTTATCCCACCATCATAGCATAGCTGTTTTTATGATTTATAGACCTCTCGGTGCAATTGGAAATGTTATTACTACACTTAATACAGCCACCACCTCCCTGGCCTTAAAATACAACAACTGCCTTATTCTGGGAGATTTAATTATGTATATGGACAATGGAAAAGACCCTCAAACAATTTCCTTGTTTGGGACGCTGCAGGCCTGCAACATGTTTCCATCTATTTCTTCGGCCATACCCTAGACCAAATCTTTCACAACTTTGACATATAAGCAAGCCTACCTCTTCCCATTACCTGGTCTGACCATCTCCTATTAAAATGTGTCATTCCCAACTCTGCCACAGCCCCTCGGGCTAACACAGGGCAGAGGGTCCCTAATTACAGGACGTTCCATAAAATATCCATCCCGATGTTAGCAGATGCCCTCGGTTGTTCCTCACCGAAGCTGTCTGGCTGCCCCGACTCGGACACCCTCTCAATAGATTCATGGCTCCTTACCAACATTGGTACAGTGGTACCGGTTGTTTCCCGCTCCTCAAAGAGGTCGGCCTCACCAGCTTCATGGTTTAACGGTTCCCTCAGATCTAGCAAAAGAAATTGTAGAAAAATGGAACGGAAATGGCGTAACTCCTATCTACCCGAGGACAGGAAGGTGTATAAAGACACCTTAAAAGCTCATTACATTTTTGTGAAGGCAACCAAGAAAAACTTCTTTAAAACCAAAATAGAATATGCCCAAAATAAGAGTAAGGAAATCTTTAGCATAGTTAAATCCTTTACCGTCCCGAAAGCAGGCACAAAGGAAGGGCCATGTACGGAAGAATGGTCTAAGCAAATAGCTCAATTCTTCCACAAAAGGATCTCCGTGATCCAACAAGCCTTCAGTAACATTTCAGAGGAAGAACTGACCTTCTACCTTAGTTCCGATAGCAAATTTCACCTCTTGGTCCTCCATCTTTACTAGTTTCCCCTGAGTTTTAGCTTGAAGAGTCCCTGACCCTTCTCCAAACTATTAAGTCTGGCTCTCCTACCGACCCATGTCCAGCGAATATCCTGAACCTATTAGCTCCCACCATAAACCCCACGGTAAACCAGCTCTTTAATGCTTCCCTCTCCTCAGGCAACATGCCGAAATTATGGAAGAATGCTAAGATTCTTCCACTGATAAAAAAGGCTAACGCCAAACTGACGGACCCTGCCAACTACAGGCCAATCTTCCTGCCCTCTCCAAAGTTTTAGAAAAACATGTAAACAAGGCCCTCCAAAAACACATTGATGATGGGAAGCTCCTTCATGAGTCCCAATCCGGTTTTAGGGCTAACTACAGTACGGAGTCCGCTCTCCTGGATGTGATTGAATTTCTCAAGGGTAAGCTGGACCAGGTAGGCAAGGCTGTTCTGATAGTGCTCGATCTGTCGGCGGCCTTCGATACGGTCCCACATGAGAGGCTCCTGGAGAGACTTGCTAACATCAACCTGGGAGGGCGCCTTAACATGGATGTCATCCTTCTTGGCAAATAGATCTCAGGACATCTGGCTCCCACCTTTCTCATCCCCGGTTCCGGCCATGAATGTAGGTGTCACTCAGGGCTCCATTCTCAGTGCTCGATCTGTCGGCGGCCTTCGATACGGTCCCACATGAGAGGCTCCTGGAGAGACTTGCTAACATCAACCTGGGAGGGCGCCTTAACATGGATGTCATCCTTCTTGGCAAATAGATCTCAGGACATCTGGCTCCCACCTTTCTCATCCCCGGTTCCGGCCATGAATGTAGGTGTCACTCAGGGCTCCATTCTCAGTCCTACCCTTTTTAATATATATCTATCCCCCCTTGCATTTCTGGTAGAGGAAGAGAGCGTCAAAATTGGTTCCTATACTGATGACAGCTGATTTTTACATGTGAAAAAGGAACCGACTTTGACAGTGCAATGATTAGGTCTTGCCTCACAAAGGTTTTTAACTGGCTTAAGATCAATCAGCTGAAGTGCAATCCTGACAAAACTGAAGTAATCCAGAAATGCCTGACTGGAGCTCTTGGTGGCCAAAAGATCTGCTACCCCCTCACCCCCCCCAGAAAAGGAGAAAGTCAGAAACATAGGAATTGTCATAGACAAGACACTCTCCATGCGCTTTCCAATCCAAAATCTAACTGAAGCTTGCTTTGGCATACTCCGGATGCTAATAAAATTCCTGCCACTGTTACCGCATGAAAGTAGAAAGATCGTGGTGCAGGCTCTGGTGACATCAAAGCTTGACTATGTCAACAGCTTGTACCTCGGTCTTCCCAAAGCCCTTATCCAGCGCCTACAAGTAGTACAAAACGTGACCAGAGCCATCCTAAGACCTAAACCCAGATCTAGTATGAACCCTATTCTTAAGTCTCTACACTGGCTCCGCATAAAAGAATGGATCAACTTCAAAGCGATGACCATCTTCTTTAAAGCTTTCCACAGCTTAGCAGCCGGCTACCTAAATAAGCGAGTTAATCACTGCACAACATCTAGACCCCTAAGATCTTCCAATGCCTACCTGGCCATCGTGCCTAAAATATGCCGTGCCCGCACTGGAGGCAGATCCCTCTGCTTTCTAGGCGCAAAATTGTGGAATAGACTCCCTGAGTCTCTGAGACTAACCACAGACCTACTCTCTTTCAGGAAGAACTTAAAAACCTGGCTTTTTAATAACTGATGGGTCTTTTACGTACGTTTTCCTCCCGCTGTCATGTGCCAAGACACTCTAGTCGGAGTGGCTGCGCGCTTTATTAAATACATTATTTTATTTTATTTCATTAGGTCCCTGACAGTGCAAAGGAACACTCGTCCAAATTCTAAGGGCCTTATTTATGAGGCCTTGTTTCACTTTTATGTCGCCGGTGCGTCACTTTTTGTGACGCACCGGCAGCGAAAACAAGCATTGGCTTAGCCAATAGGTCTCGCTTTTGGGACCTTATAAGTGTTTAGCCATGCAACAGTTGCATAACTAAACAATTATAAGGTCCCAAAAGCGAGACCTATTGGCTATGCCAATGCTTGTTTTAACTGCTGCAATCTATTTAAGCCTCACGGAGAACATCAAAGCGGCCGCAAAGGTGATCGCGATCAAACATCAAAGCGGCTGTGCGGCCGAGAAAGTGAAAGTAATCTCGGTAAAGCGCAACGCGCGCGCCCGCGCACATGCACTGTAGCTCTAGGCTGGCCTGGTAGCACTTTTTGGAGCCCTCACAAAATGTCTCGCCAGACCAGTGCATGCGCTGGGTCAGGCGAGACCTAAAAATGTGCCATGTTGCGCCCTATTTACAAAGTGACCCATCAAGGCAGATGCGTCACTTTGTAAAGCCTCGTAGAAGTGGCACATTGAAATCTATGAGAACTCAGTGCGCCACTTCTAGGAGGCTATTGCGTCAATATCTTACACCTGCCTCACAGCAGGTGTAAGACTGATGCAGGCCCTTTCACATGGGGCTTGCCCCATGAGAAAAGACACATTGCTGGACTTGCGTCTATTTTCAGACACACCCCAGCAATGCATCACTTTTGCGCCTACAGATACGCCAGAAATACTGACGTATCTGTAACTCCTTGCGACATGATGCGACATACAGTAAATATGACGCATCCGTCACGTTGCAAGGAGGGTGCACTAAGAAGTGGCACATCCCTGTTTTCACACAGCGAGGCATCACTTCTCATAAATACGGCCCTAAATGTGTTTACATCTGATATTCAGGGATAGGTATGTGTGTTTTCAATATTGTAACACAGCAGCAGCACACCAATATTACTGCAAATAATCTCTGTGACGCCCTCCAAATTTCTTATGTGTTAGGCCTTGTTTTGATCTAAAAGAAACTTTTTTTCAGTATACGGCATGAAACATAAACACAACATTTCTAAGCAAAATGGCTGTACTAGACTATCACACATCAGGCACATAAAACATAAATTAAAGGAAAACTGTATTTAAAACAATCCGTTTAAGAAATAATCAAGGTCATTAGGGCAAAACTCTGGAGAACGGAGCTGACTTTGTCAGGGGGCCCCCTGAAAGGCTGGGGCCCTGGGCCAGAGCCCACTTTGCCCCTGCATTAAAACGTCTCTGGTCTTGAGTTGTCTCCTGAAAGACAGCAGGTCTTCAGTTTGTCGCAAGTCGAGGGGGAGGGCGTTCCAGGTCTTGGCGGCGCGATGAGAGAAGGACCTGCCTCCGGAAGTAGTTCTCCGGATGCGTGGGACCGTGGCCAGGGCGTGGTCAGCGGAGCGGAGGTTCCTGTTGGGTACGTAGAAGGAGAGTCGACTGTTGAGATAGGCTGGGCTGGTTTTGTGGAGTGCCTTGTGTGCGTGGATCAGGAGTTTGAAGGAGATTCTTTTGTCGACGGGGAGCCAGTGCAGGTTCCTCAGGTGCGGGTGATGTGGTCGCGGCGCAGGATGTTGAGGATCAGGCGTGCGGAGGCATTCTGGATTCTCTGTAGTCTGCTGATGAGCTTGGACGGGGCTCCGGCGTAGAGGGCATTTCTGTAGTCAAGTCTGCTGCTGACTAGGGTCTGGGTGACTGTTTTTCTCGTGCTGGTCGGAATCCATCTGTAGATCTTGCGGACCATGCGGAGGGTGTTGAAGCAGGTGGAGGAGACTGCGTTGACTTGTTTGGTCATGGAGAGTTTCGAGTCGAGGATGACTCCCAGATTGTGTGCGTGGTCGGTGGGGGCTGGGGGGGACCCCAGAGAAGTGGCCCACCAAGAGTCGTCCCATGCGGAGGGGTTGGATCCGAGGATGAGGATTTCTGTCTTGTCTGTGTTCAGTTTGATGCGGCTGTCCTCCATCCAGTCAGTGACGGCCTTCATTCCCTGGTGGAGGTTGGATTTGGCAGTGAGGGGGTCCTTTGTGAGGGAGTGGATCAGCTGAGTGTCGTCGGCGGATGAGATTATGTTGAGGTCGTGCTGTCGGGCGATGCGTGCTAGAGGTGCCATGTAGAGGTTGAACAGTGTCGGGCTGAGGGAGGATCCTTGAGGGACGCCACAGATGATCTTGGAGGCCTCGGAACGGAACGGGGGGAGGCGGACTCTCTGCGTTCTGCCGGAGCGGAAGGAGGTGGTCCAGTCCAGGGCCTTGTTGCAGATCCCTGCATCGTGGAGGCACGTGCGTAGTGTGAGGTGGCAGACTGTGTTGAAGTAGGCGAAGAGGTCCAGGAGGATGAGGGCAACCGTCTCGCAGTTGTCCAGCAGGGTCCTGATGTCGTCTGTGGCGGCGATGCGGGCGGTCTCGGTGCTGTGGTTGCTGCGGAATCCTGACTGGGAGGGGTCCAGGATGTTGTTGTCTTCGAGGTGACGGGTGAGCTGGATGTTGACTATCTTCTCGATGACCTTTGCTGGGAGCGAAAGCAGGGAGATGGGTCGGAAGTTCTTGAGGTCGCTTGGATCCGCCTTGGGTTTCTTCAGTAGGGCGTTGATCTCTGCATTCTTCCAGATCTCAGGGAAGGTGGCGGTCTCGAAGGACAGGTTGATGATTTTGTGCAGGTGGGGAGCGGTGGACTTGCTGGCTTTGTTGAAGATGTGGTGCGGGAGAGGGTCGGATGGGAAACCGGAGTGGATTGTTCCCATGGTCTTGATTGTGTCCTCGATGCTTACGTTGGCCCAGGTTGTCAGGGTGTCGTGGGCAGTGGGGTGCGGTGGGTTCGGTGCAGGGTGGTCGGCAGGTGTCATCCGGGGTCTGAAGCTGTCATGGATGTCGGTGATTTTCCGTTGAAACAAGGTGGCGAGGGAGTCGCACAGGGCTTGCGATGGTGGGATGTCGTTGGCATTGGAGCTGGGGTTGGAGAGTTCCTTTACGATGGTGAAGAGCTCCTTGCTGTTGTGTGCGTTGTAGTCAAGGCGGTCTGTGAAGGACGTGCTTTTGGCGGTCCTGATGAGGTGGTGGTGGTTGTGGATGGCGTCTTTGTGGGCAGCGCGGCTGTCTGGCATCTTATTGTTGTGCCACATGTTTTCCAGTTTCCGGCAGGTACGTTTGGAGTTGAACCAGCTGACTCTTCTGCTGGTGTCTGTGTTGGTGGGGTTTTTCAGTGGAGCGATGGCGTTGGCGCAGTCGTTCGTCCAGCGTTCAAGGGTGAGTGCCCCCTCATCCGGGTTGGTTGGGGTCGTCGGGGGGTTGAGTGCGAGGTTTGTTTGTAGTTGTTCTTCAGTGATTTTGCCCCAGCAGCGGCGGGGGGTCTGTAGGGAGCAGTGGTGTGTGGGCGATTTACGGAAGGAGAAGTGGATGCAGTGGTGGTCTGTCCAGGTGAGTTCGGAGACGTGGCTGAAGGTGACGTGGGGGCTTGAGGAGAAGATGGCATCTAGAGTGTGGCTGGCGTTGTGAGTCGGCGTTGTGACGAGCTGTTTCAGTCCGAGGTTGGCGAGGTTGTCGATCAGGGTGGAGGAGTTGCTGTCGTTGTTGTTTTCCAGGTGAAAGTTCAGGTCTCCGAGGAGGATGTAGTCTGTGGAGGTCAGCGCATGCGTGCTGATGAGGTCGGCGATGGAGTCGAAGAATTGAGGCCGGGGTCCTGGAGGTCTGTAGATGAGGGTGCCTCTTAGGGTCGTCTTTGGGTTTGTGTGGATCTGGAAGTGCATGTGTTCGGCGGTGCTGAGGGTGTCGTTGGTGTTTGTAGAGATCTTGATGGTGTTTTTGTGGACGATGGCGATTCCTCCTCCGGCCCTGTTGGTGCGGTCTCTGCGGGTGATCTTGTACCCGTCTGGGATGGCTATGGCGATGTCTGGTGAGGAGGTTTCATTCATCCAGGTCTCGGTTAGGAAGGTGACGTCCGGTGATGTGGTGTTGAGTAGGTCCCAGAGTTCGATGGCGTGTTTGTGTGCGTAGCGGGTGTTGATCAGGATGCCTCTAAGCTGGTTGGCATCCGTTGTGGTGAGTGTCTTGGAGCTTTCGTGGCAGGAGAAGCTGCAGTTCCGGCAGGTGAAGGGGCCGTGGATGCGCCTCGGGGCGGCCTTGCAGCAGGTGTGGTTTCTTCCTGGGTTGAGAGCGATGAGGCTCTTGGCGTCGTAGGGGAGGTGGTCGGCCTGGCAGGTGCGAGGGCCAGGGGTTCTGGTGCTGGGCGCGGTCCAGGCGCGGACGGGCACAGATGGGCTTGCCTTAGGCACGCCTTTGGCGCCCCAGCGGCGCGGCCGCACAGCGGCCGCCATATATGGAGAGGTGGGGAGGGAGGAGCAGCTGGGAGGCGGGAGGCGAGGGACTGGTGTGGCGAATGGGCGCGGAGGGGGCGGGGCTGCAGAGGAGGCAGCGGGGCACCGAGGAGCGAAAGGAGAACAAAAGCAAGGGGCACAGAGCAGGCGGCGATCCGATTACACAATACAGAATACGGGGGCACAAGCAGAGCGGTGATCAGGTTACACAATACAGAATACAGGGGCAGAAAGCAGAGCGGCGAGCGGGATACAGAAAGCAAAGTACAAGGGGCGCAAAGCGGAGCGGTGAGCGGGATACAGAAAGCAAAGTACAAGGGGCACAAAGCGGAGCGGCGAGCGGGGGGCAGGGGGCACAGAGCAAAGCGGCGAAAAGGAAACAGAGCAAAAATGAAACAGTGAACAACAAACCTAAAGGCCACCACTGGCCACCAGGGATGAGGCGCAGGTGGAAGCCTGAGGGTGGAGGAGGGCCTCGAATTCACCGGCGGTGGCAACAGCAGCGATCAGCGAGCAGCCACAGCGGGGGTGCAGGCGGAGCTGCAGCGGGGGGGAGCAACCTACCAATACTGACTGTTAGTAAAAATGGCACCCTTCAATTGGTATGAGACACTGAAAGATCTAGCAAGTCAAATAGTTCAGGCACTTGGGCAGAAATGACATCACTGAGCCAGAAGGCTTCCAATACACCCTGTAAGGTGCAAAAAGCATATGCAGCTCTCAGATTTTCCCCTCCATCTCTCAAGAAGGAGTAGCCCACAAAAAGAATATAATCTGACTCTGCAAGGGGTTCATCTTTAGTATGAAGACTTGGCTTGGTGCATAGTTCAGTGACATTGAGACAGTCATGCTTAACCTCTTCACCATCAGCTTTCATTCCAGGCAGTGGCAACACTGTGATGGGATGGATTTAGGGCACTGCAATTTCTTAAATTGATATTACCAGCCACCATCATACCCTGCTCATATTTAGTCTGTCTACTGCTGGTCAGATATCGAGTCTTAGTGCGAGTGAGAAGTATCTTGGTGGAGTGAGGAACCATCACTGTAAGAGGTTAGCCAATGACTATATTCTCATTCAATTTAATTTTAAATTGCACTGCACCAACATCTATCAGTTTCTTCACTGTGTAGACAAATTATCTTGAAAATATTTTTTTTTAAGTACAGACCAGGATCAAGGAGTGAGCATAACGTGATTATAGCAAGATTATTCCCAAGCTCCGACAGATGCAATGGAAGCAATCTTAGGCCCTTGAGTACAAAGTAATTTTACAGCTGCAAAGGTCAAATCAGAACATTTGCAACTGCAAAATGTAATTTTAAAATGTTCAAAACTCAAATTGCAATTCAGTTACATGTTATCGAATCGCAATTCCGATTTGCAAGTAAATACCTAATTAGTATTTGGAAGGGGGGGCATATAATACTGATTCCTTAAGTTATGTATTCATGTTTTGCAATTGAAAACAGGTTCCAAAACATTAATATTTTACAACCAATTCAATGGAGGTGGCAACAATTTTCAAATAGAAAAAGATCCTCCTTTGTGAATGTGGCCAAACATTTTTTTTAGGAGAGGCTGTGGTCCTTGGCCTTCAAACAACTGGTTTTAGATTGTTTTATTTATTTTTAGACACATCTCATTTTCCTTTTAGGAAGACCGGCTGCATTTAAAGATTTCTTTAAACGCAATCACAGATATGGTGGTCTTCTGACTCCAGTTAGCCACATTGGCCACCATGCGTATGACTCTAGCCTATTGGGGTGGGTCGCAATTTGCAACCTATCTCATGTAAATGGATCCTGAAGACTAACAGCATACACACAGGTCTGAACCTGCTTGAAGATTGGACCACACTAATATAACGTATAATGTAATTGTGGTTTAATTGTACATTACTTGTAACCTTTGATGCCAGTATTACCATCTTAACACCAATGTATATATAGCACTGTGATTGTGCCCATTTATTGCTTACATATTTTTGTCCCACCTACCCTCTACTGTCCTTTTTTAATCCATTCGCAATTTACGGATTTAACTGGAGGCATTGGCATCATTCTACCTGCCATTGGACGAATGTACTTGGATCTGACCTTTTTGTGACGTAAGCGCAGTACACTGGCAACTTTACAGAATTTCACCTAATTGGCTCCCCGTTTTTCACTTTTCTTTCTCTTTTACTCTCACCTCCGTGATCTATTTTTCCACATGCTCTCGCTATCACAGTTGCATTCAACACTCTACCACTCTGTCCTTTCCTTACCAGCTTAAGATGGCTGACACCATTCTTACTTTCCCTTGTCCCTCGTTCATCTCTATCCAGTGACCGCATGACCATTTCTACCCAATCGCGCTTCACCACACAACCAAAAACCCTTGTCCCACTTTCATCTCTATCCAGAGACCACATGACCATTTCTACCCAATCGCACTTCACTACACACCATAAAACCCCAGCTGGCTAAGGGCTCTCTCACCCACATCTCGGAAGCCGGCATTTACTGTCTGCAACCCAGGAACACGGACCTAGGTAAGCGCTCTCTCCCTCCCAAATCCTACCACTACCCTTGAAGATACCATTCTTCAGACCTGACCTCATTCTTTCCTTACGGCTCCCTCCCCCATTGGGATACTCAAGCCATCGCGCCTTCGCCTTCCCATCACTGGATGGGTAAGCCCTCTTTTCCTTCACTCACAAATTTCTATTACAGAGCAATTGCTCTGCACGCTCCTTAATTTTCCTTATTATTCTTGTTTGCACAGGTCTCACTAATACCGCACCATTACCTTTGATGCTCTAAGTGGTCCGGTTTCTTTTCTTGGTTAGCACCTGCCTGCTCATTCTCTGACATCTATTATAACTCCCTCTTCCCCCCTTACTACAGCTCCTCTATTTTTTCTCCTTCAGGTCTGGCTATTCACCAGTCATGCCCTCAGTTCCATATTTGTTACTATCCATGCGGGAGTTGCCAACATGTATGTGTCTCCCTATAAGTGTTTATTCACGGCTTAACTTACGTAAGGCACGCACGTTCACTCTTCCCAGTTCACAGCGGAATCGTTCACCTTTTCATATTTCTTAGGCACCTTCACTCGGCCAAGTGCAGAATGGCTATGCATTTTCCTTCCTTCCATGTTTTTATCTCTACTCACATGGCCGCCTTCAGACCTTGTCATTAAGGCAAATGTGTAATTCGATTCTATTTATGAGGTGCACCGAAACATTACTACATGAAACAGACTAGTCCGTATTTTACTTCTATGTTTGTACCTGAACCGGTGCTCTCTTTTAATTATCTGTATTTCCTTTTTCTCCCCCTTTTCCTTCTCCTAATTGTACCTCAGTTATTACAGGCAACTGCACACAGGCATGTTTATTCTTAATGTCCTGATGATGATCCATTTATTGTATATATGGATAGAAACGCCGTTGACACCCGATACATCCGATACACCTTATACATTGCTCTAAATTGTCATTTAATGTGTAAAGGTGATCTCTTGCAATTTGTTTGTTACATTGAAAATTGTGTGTTTAATAAACCTACAGCTTTGCCTGAGCCGTTTGTGTCCTTCATTGTTTGTCCCTCTTGGTTTAATTGGATGCAGGCGTGTGTCCCGCTTGCAAATTGTTTTGTCTGTATTGTTCCCATTTGAATTTAAAATATTAAATATCTGACCTCTGTCTGGCTGGACAAGTTATACAAATATAGTACTGACTGGGTCTATATTCATTTTCCCCACTTTTTACTGTTGTTTCTCCAGGGACCACTGTTCTTAACTAATTGCTTAATTCCGAAGGTCACTGGCAGACCTTACTTGGGTTCCCTTGTTTCTTTACAATATAGCTATAGAAATACAGACATCATAGCAATAAGCACACAATTTTCCTTGTCGCTTAAATGAAAATGTTATAAATCAATACAATTTTACACACTGCTCATGTTGCACTCAAAAAAGCTATTTATATAAATACAGTGTTGCTCATGAATGGAGTTGTAGTTTCCAGTCACTTATTCGTGAGCTGGCCGAATAAACAGCACCAGGACATAAGCTGGCTCTCGCTCAAACCCCAAGGAATCTATACTCACTCCTAAGGTCTCTTTTAGTGCATGGCCAACACTACCAGTGTCACCGTTGATCACAGAACAGGGGCTGGTGAGAGGAGCCAAAGAGGCCAGGACACCATCACAGGTATCAGAATCAAGGCTGACAGGCTATTGAAGATTCAGCCCTTCGAAGGCTAGGGAGAGGTGATCTAGACATTTAAAAGCTCCCCACCCATGCTGTGAGCAGGCAGAAAGACTGGTAATAAATCTGACACTACATTACGGGGAATATTGGGGTGGAGGGGACATGGAGCCTGATAGAGGGGGCAAGGTGTAGGAAATAAGAAGGCAAAGGGAGATATCAGAGGCAGAACAATGACAGCCTACCATCTCCTTACAGAAGAGACACCACCATGACAGCAACTGGGGGAATGAGAGAGCAGCAACGCCCCAATCATCTATTAATGCATAAAAGAGGCAGGTAGGTAATAGCCAGGGCCATTGGAATTATGTGGCAAGAGAGGGCCAAATTATGGGGCAGGGTTGAGGAAATTATACAGCAAGAAAAGGAAAGTTATGTGGCATAATGCGGCACATTTTATAATAGTATTGCTTCGTTATTTCACCATTTTTAAACTTGGTGACACGATACGGACATTGGTTGTACTTCATTAGTACCATTTTAACATCCAACTATAGCAATAAGCACCAGAAAGGTTACCAGCCCAGCTTTACAAAAGGCCAGCACCTACACGGCAACACGTGTAGTTGCATGTTTAGTTACTTTTGTTCCGTTTGAGCTAGAAATAAATGTTTTGGGTTCAAATCTGCAGATATGCTGCACATGATGGATTATGTGGAAAATGCGACAAATCTATAACTATGTGAAAATCGTCACTGCCGCACAATCGCATAATTCCAGTGGCGCTGGTAATACCCCAATGTCCTTATAATGCTAAAGAGAAATAAGTGGTTACCTTGTTGTGAGCACAAGAGAAAAAAACAACAGGTTCTGTCTTGATCCCCTGTGCACTGAAAGAAGAAACAGGCAATGGATGGCTGTGCCATGCCTGCAAACCCAGTGAGAGGCCTAAAGGGTGCGTGATTGGCAGTGATTTGACTTTTTGCAAGCAATTCTCGCATTACAGGGCAATGCCTTCATCCCCATGAGAGGTGGTAATAACTGCCACCATACAGAGCCCATGAGAAGCGGAGAATGGATCACACACTTATGTGGCCCTGAGAGATGGGTAATGACCCTACTCCCACCGAGTGTCCACCAAATACATGAAATGGCCCCAGATGCATCTGCAGGGCTAGAGGAAGCAGGTGGGGTCCTACACATTACATTACAGACGTATTTGTAAAGCGCACGATTACCCGTAGGTGTCTTGGCGTTGAATAACAGATGTTTATTGTTATCCAACTCAATGGTACTCATTTTATCGACCTCAGATGGATGAAAGGCTGAGTGGACCCACTGGGATTTGAACCTGTGACCATGAGGTTGAACACAGGCCCCTGCAGTGGCTGCTTTAGTCCACTGAGCCACCAGACCCGGCTTCATAGTGACAATGGGCAATGTTGCGTACCTCTTACAATGCCCTTGTGAGATGGTAGAGTCCCAAGAAAAATCAGAACAGAACTCCTCCCAACAGAAAATACATAAGAGGCAAGAAATAAATACAGGCCCTTCCAATGACCTAGATAGAAAATATTCAGTAGCCACGCCATAACCAAGAGTCGTGATTGCTTGCTAGGGCCCCTGAAGTTCACACGAGGACTGTAAGGTGATACCACCTAGTCGCAGGGCCCTTGGGGCGGGCAGCATCTGTCCTCTACTTACAGTGGCAGGTGGGGCTCTCCACTACTGTGTAGCCATGCACAGCCTGCTGGGGGCACTGGGCAGGGTGCACAATGTTCTCATTCCGGGGGCTGGTCCCACGTTCCATTCAGGTCCCTGCGGGTGCTGGCTGAGACCTGTTCCAGTTGACGAAGCACAACACCACCACCATTTTGGATACACATCACCCATATAAGGTTTAGAGTTGAACTGTAGGCCTCTGTGCCCTGGGGGTCCTCCAACGCCTCTACCAAGTCACGTTGAGTCCAGGAGATGGTGCTTGAAGGCTCCTCAGAGGCCTTGAAGAGCCCCAACGTGCACCCACCGGGAAGAGATCAGGAGGATGTGTACAATATTTCCTCTGAAGCCTTCCTGAACCAAAACACATGGCTACCAGTAATCTAGCATTTGTAATGCAATAGGACTCGCATTTACGCGAGACCTATTGCATTGCATCACGGACAACGGAGTGCGTGCCGGGGAGTGGAAAGAAGGCACAGACAACGGGAGAGCGGGCAGGAGAGGGGGGAAAAGGGGTGAGAAGGCAAGGACAATGGGAGTGCGGATGGAGGAGGTGGGAGGAGGGGGCTAGAAGGCACAGACAACGGGAGTGGGGATGGGGGAGGAGGGAGAAGGATGCGAGAAGGCACGAACCATGGGAGTAAGGGCGGCGGAGGGTGAGAAGGCACATAAATAAATTGTACTTGCAGTCTAAATACCACGTACTGTATGGTGTAACACAAGTAAAGGGGCCAGTAACCATGGGATGGTACAAATGACGACATGGCAGTAATAAGGAGGGACTAACAAGCCTCATAAACAATCAGAAGACATCATTTACGAGGGACAAAGAAACAAGCCAATGAAAAAATGAGTGGGGCAGTGGGGGGCTTCCCTTACATTGGGAACTACAGCAGATCTGCACCAGAGCAGCGCTTGCGCGCTGACTCTAGGCTCGACCTAATGACATGAAGTGGAATCAAGACTATACAGCTTGACATTCGCACCCATCGTCAATAGTGTCAACTGTGGGTTTCTGAGCAAACTGTTGAGTCCTTGCACTTATTATTTTACAAATTAAGCACTTGCCGCCAGTCAAAAAAGGGTAGTCTCGTAATCTTCCTCTGTATTCCCCAAAAAAGCATGAGAATTGTAAAAAAACATAATGAAAGTGATCAGGATCCTAAGATCTGACACTCCAAGAATATATGTCTGTCACAAAATGATTAATCAAAATAAAAAAACACAGTGAACCCAACTTGTTATCTCTATTCATCCACTTCGCCTGTTGTATGTGGGAATTCTGCCTCCATTTCCTACCCCAAATTAAACATAGGCAGTGCAATGCCAAACAAGAGGTTGTAGCCACGGGCTAAAGTTGGATTGGGGGACCGAGGTTTTCAGTACCACGTCTACCCTTGTGTGCCAGAGTAAAACACCTGGTGGACCTCAATTGGCTTTTATTGAAAACTGGCTCTGGGCTACAACAAAGGTTCTAAACAGAGATTGAGTCACTGACAAAAGATAGAGGGTTTACTGTAGCCTCTATGTAAGGGTAATGCTTAGGTCAATGGTAATGATTTGAGTCTATCAAGTCTTTTGTAGGCCAAGGCGAAATGTCTGTTGTGCTGTTGTAATGCATAATTTCACAAATTGCATGTTATGAAAAATTCCCCAAATTACTGCCATAATTACACCATGTTCACATCAAATGTTTATCATGGGAACACAGAAACAATGCAAATAGCTAGAACACAAGTGCAGTGAAGGGGAGAGCGGGGGCAAGTTTTAGGGGCGGAGGCCTCCCCCCTGCTCTTACCACCGGCCATGCGGGGGTGGCCGTGGCAGGAATCACCTGCACCCCCGCCCACCCTAGTCTCACAAGCGGTCGCCAGGTGTCAAACTCAGGGACCGCCACAGGCGGCAGAACTGCCAGCTACACAACTGCACAAGCGGCTGTTGTAGTGTTGTGTTTATTGTGCTATTATTTTAGCACTTTAAATGTCTTCACGTCCCAAATAGAGGCAAGGGAGCATTTAATGCCAAAATATAGTCTAAAGGCCAGTTCTGCATTCTGCATAATTTCGCTTAGTTTTTACAGAATTTTTCCAAATAATTTTGCAATCGACACAAGGATGCAGTTCATGCTAAGAAGTAGTGCTAAATTCTCGGGGCAGATTTAAAAGAACTGACGCATCTCTGCATTTTAGCAGGGATGCATCAGTCAATTAGCGTCATGGAAAAAAAACATTGCACCACCATGGGTGCATCGCATTTACAATGCAGCGCACCGTGACGCAAGGATTGACAGATGCGTCACGCATGTATTGGCGTAAAGGCAACGCATTGCTGGAGTTGTGTCGCAAGCACGGCACAACTCCAGCAATGCTTCAGAATGCCTATTTCTATTATGCTGCGTCACTCCTTACGCCTGCCTCAAGCAGGCGTAAGGTTTTGATGCAGTGCGTCATAAAAGTGACTGGGTGAAATCTTGTAGATTTCACTGTATCACTTTTATGAGGCATTATACCTGACACGTGTATAATGTGACGCAGGGCTTTACAATGTGACACATCTCCATAGATGCATCACGTTGTAAATGTGTCACAGCGTGGTGCATTGTTTATGACACCGCTGAATATCAAAAGTGACGCTATGGCGGCGTAAAAGTGTCACAAGGGGGTGTAAATATGCCCCTCGTTTTTGATAATTTTGCAGACTTTTTGCAGAATTTTTCAAAATTATGCAAAAACAACTCGTGCAGAACTTACACACCGCTACTAATTTCCAGTTTGACAGTGAACAGCCGCAGGTATACTGGGGTAGTAAATAGAACAGGCAGATGCATCTAAAGGCAGTGAAAATTGTTACATTTCTGGCAAACAGTTGTTTATCCTTGAGGGTCTCAGGTCCCTGTATTAGATTTCATTTCGAAAAGCAAGCAGTGAAAGAAATTATGGGGCATATTCTCAAGGATCTATCACTGAGTTATCGGCACTTTATCACAGCCAAATTTGCGATAAATTTATCGCCCCATTCACAAGCTGGTGCTAACAGCCGATACCACCAGTTTACCTGCGATAGCATATGCAAAAAACATCGCCACAGATGACCCCGGCAACTATCGCTAATGAGATGCAGAGTAGGCGTTCCCGAGCAAAAAGCCGCAGCAACACCACACCTCATCATTCTCAACGACCAGCCAGATCAGCGATAAGACCACAATACAGGCGATAAGGCGCGTTAGCCGCAGGAAATTAACACCTGCTCTGACCTGGTGCAAAGTCGGACCACAACCTGCTCCAGAAAAGGCAGCCCAGCCCACAGCCACACCTGAAGACCAACAAATGCCATGGAGCCAATGATCATGCAGCTCGGAGCCCCAACAGGGCCACAACACCCACCACCACCACCCCAGGACCACCCCTCCTGGACCTCCCTGCCCCACATCCCCGGACCACCACAGAGGCAGCGCCGACAAAGACAGTGGACCTTCGGGAAACGCACCAGCCTCACAAAACTAACACCAGACAATGTCACTGCCCACTACAGGATCAAAAGGACAACCATCTTCTGCATCCTGACCATCATTGCCCACAGGCTAACAGTTCCAAAACAGCGGACAACCAACATCCCACCTCAGACAAAGCTGCTGGCTGTGCTGCACCTGTTGGCCTCTGGTACCTCCCAACCAACAACTGCCAGAGTCGGAGGAGTCTCACATCCAGCCCCATACAAGTTCCTCACACCTGTCCTGGATGCAATCATCAGCTTGGTACCCCAGTACCGATACGTCCCCGCAATGCGCAGGAACAGTTGGAGACCAAGCAAGGACTATACGACATAGCTGGATTCCTGCACGTGTTGGGGGCAATCGACTGCACACATTTCTTACTTGTGCCCCCTGCCGACACTGCACACAATTACCGCAACAGAAAGCACAGGCATTCCATCAATGTGCAGGCATAGTGGACCACCGGGGACTCGTCACCAATGTCATCGCCAACTACCCAGTCAGTGTGCATGATTCCTTCATCTTCCGACAGTCCATCATCAACCGGATGGCACCAACGGAAATGCTCTGCTCATTGGAAAATACCAACTGAACACACCACACACCCCCACTCCACAATCATGCAACTGACAACTCTGGCAATGCACACATCACAGACTCACATACAACATGCCTGACCTGCCCATACATCGCATCACCGCAGGATGCACACGCCACCACTGCAAGGACCAACTCTAAAGAACAGGTGCCAAAGTCGGAAGTGTCTTACTATCAGAGTTGCTCACACCTGTCGTGGGTGCCATCATCGGCTTGATACCCTGCTCAGCTCTTCGGGTGCCACTAACTCAGTGCACCACAACTCATGGACCATTCTGGTTGCATATTGGGTGAACACTGTACTTTCTCCGGCTACCACCATGATGCTTCGCAGTTGTTTCTGTTATGCTGGTGCTTTCTGTTTCCGCTTTAATTGTGCTCACTGTTCAAGTTGTTGCCAGCACCAACGACTCCATGAGGGCTGGCTTACACTCACCCCACACACATCCAGCACAGGCGCCACTGTACATGTGACCCTGGCAATAAAGGTGTCGAGCGCATGTGCCCATAGCCAGTTCAAGGAACTATCTGAGTGTGTCTGTGTGCTCATGATGTATGCATTAGGGCCTCGGGCCCTTAAACATTACATTATGCTGTGTACAGCGGAAGCAGTCATGTCACCGCAGGCAGCGGGTGAGACCTTGCACGTGTATCTTTGTCGTCACCCACTCAATACTTAAGAGGAGTGAACTGGGCCAGGGTATGCCAGTCCAGCGTGGGGGTGTGGATGATTATCCTGTGGCTCTGGGTGTGGTTCGGTCCTGGAAATGTGCAAAGGCATGTGTCTCTGTTGCAGTGTGGGTCTCCGTTGGGGAGTGTAGGTGGTCCCTGATGGGGCTTACACACCCACGTATGTGATCTAGTTCGGCTTCCATGAGGTAGAGCCTCACCCGCACCTGTTCGGCCACCCCCTTCTGGCAGTCTGACTCCTGGCCTTGGAATGCGATGTGTGCTTTGGTGGGCTGCTGGGAGCCAGCCTTGATGGTGGGTGCGTCCAGCTGTGTGGTCTGTGCAGGGGATGGGGTATCCTTGATGCAGCTGGGCTGCCCTGCTCCTGGAAGTCGATTGCCTAAGATTTCCATGAACTGTTGTAGGGCATCGGTGTTGAAGTGTGGAGGTCCTCTTCAGCATCACTGTAGAGATTTCTGGTCTGCTCTGCTGGAGGTGTTATTTGTCCCTCTGCAATGTGAAGGGGAGATGCTTGTTGACATTGTGTTGGCATGTATGTTGATGCATTGTTCAAGTTTACATACAGACTGCATGATAATGTACATAGTGACTGTTTAGGAGGAGGGGACTATTTGATGCGGGACAGTGGACATTTGGACTACATGACGTAGGTGAGGTTGTACATGTAGATTTTTATCTCACAGTTTCCTGCTGTGTCAGATGTGATTGACCATTTTCTACACACAAGTGGACCCAGTTGTGTCCTCTGTTCTGCAGTGTAAGTGTTGCACTGTGTACCACATTGTTGTCCATGTGGATGTGCTGTGATTGCCATGTGTGTGTGCTGCATTGTGGTAAAGTCGCCCCTGCAGCTGTGATTTTGCTGCCCCTTATCCCTTGGAGGCAGTGTGCCTTTGACTTTTGTGCTTTTAAGGTGCTATGATGTTGGCGACTTGGGTCATTTGTGCTCTTGGACGGTTTTTGTACTCTTGTGCATTGTTTGTCTGCAGATGTATTGTTGACATCAATGGTTGTTTGTGCACGTGGATGTGTCAGAGTGTGACCTGCTCCTTTACGGATGTGGTCCACACTCCTCCACCTCAGGCTCATGGCATGCACAATGTCATGGTGATTGTACTCCAGCCATGCTGCTCGTCATGTAGTGTCACTTGCATTGTCAGTGTGGCTCACAAATACGCATCTTTGCAGTGTTTCGCATGGGTGCATGTGTGTGTTGTGGAATTGGTGATGTGTCGGGCACATGGACGTGGGCCTACTTGATGTTTGTATGTGTACTGCAGTATGCCAAGGGGATCGGGGACATGACCCAGGGTCATTGTGGGTGACGGTGTGCTTCACGTTGTTGTGCATGTGTGTCATTATGCCCGTCCCCCCAGTCCCTGTTCGTTACTCACCCTGTTGATGTTGTGTCGGGTCATGTAGAGCAGTGTCCGGACTCCCGACTCCTTGCACCATATTCATACTGAGGACTGTGGCCACCATTTGTTCCAGCTCCTCCTGTGGTGCAGGACTCCCACCTTCAGTCGCTGTTGCTGCCTTCCTGTTGGGGGTACAAAAGGGAGTGGTGATGGACGGAGCATCAGAACCAATCAAACACTCACACCCAGTCAACAGATCCGGGTTTGATCCATCACCGTTCTTTAGCCCACTCTGCCACCCCAGTTCAGACATGGCCATATGCAAATCAGTCTGACCCTGTGCCTCATGGGAACAGTACAGCCCGAACTGCCAAGCCATGTCTTCCCTGGTCCGGAAACAACCTTCCTAGGACCGGTTTCTGGCATTTCAGCCGTCTTCAGCCAGGCTTGCTTGAATCCAGTGGCAAAGTGAGCAAGGGACTCAACGTCTGAGCATACCCTGCCAACTGAGGGTGAACAAAGCGGTACAAAACGGGGTGGTGATGGACGGAGCATCAGAAACAATCAAACACTCACACCCAGTCAACAGATCCGGGTTTGATCCATCACCGTTCTTTAGCCCACTCTGCCACCCCAGTTCAGACATGGCCATATGCAAATCAGTCTGACCCTGTGCCTCATGGGAACAGTACAGCCCGAACTGCCAAGCCATGCCTTCCCTGGACCGGAAACAACCTTCCTAGGACCGGTTTCTGGCATTTCAGCCGTCTTCAGCCAAGCTTGCTTGAATCCAGTGGCAAAGCGAGCAAGGGACTCAACGTCTGAGCATACCCTGCCAACTGAGGGCGAACAAAGCGGTACAAAAGGGGGTGGTGATGGATGGAGCATCAGAACCAATCAAACACTCACACCCAGTCAACAGATCCGGGTTTGATCCATCACCGTTCTTTAGCCCACTCTGCCACCCCAGTTCAGACATGGCCATATGCAAATCAGTCTGACCGTGTGCCTCATGGGAACAGTACAGCCCGAACTGCCAAGCCATGCCTTCCCTGGACCGGAAACAACCTTCCTAGGACCGGTTTCTGGCATTTCAGCCGTCTTCAGCCAGCCTTGCTTGAATCCAGTGGCAAAGTGAGCAAGGGACTCAACGTCTGAGCATACCCTGCCAACTGAGGGTGAACAAAGCGGTACAAAAGGGGGTGGTGATGGACAGAGCATCAGAAACAATCAAACACTCACACCCAGTCAACAGATCCGGGTTTGATCTATCACCGTTCTTTAGCCCACTCTGCCACCCCAGTTCAGACATGGCCATATGCAAATCAGTCTGACCATGTGCCTCATGGGAACAGTACAGCCCGAACTGCCAAGCCATGCCTTCCCTGGACCGGAAACAACCTTCCTAGGACCGGTTTCTGGCATTTCAGCCGTCTTCAGCCAGGCTTGCTTGAATCCAGTGACAAAGCGAGCAAGGGACTCAACGTCTGAGCATACCCTGCCAACTGAGGGCAAACAAAGCGGTACAAAAGGGGGTGGTGATGGACGGAGCATCAGAACCAATCAAACACTCACACCCAGTCAACAGATCCGGGTTTGATCCATCACCGTTCTTTAGCCCACTCTGCCACCCCAGTTCAGACATGGCCATATGCAAATCAGTCTGACCCTGTGCCTCATGGGAACAGTACATCCCAAACTGCCAAGCCATGCCTTCCCTGGACCGGAAACAACCTTCCTAGGACCGGTTTCTGGCATTTCAGCCGTCTTCAGCCAGGCTTGCTTGAACCCAGTGGCAAAGTGAGCAAGGGACTCAACGTCTGAGCATACCCTGCCAACTGAGGGCGAGCAAAGCGGGTTTCTGCTTGATTTGACTTTTCACATCATGCCAGCGCATCTTGACCTCCTCGACACTCCGACAGCATTCACGATGGAATGCCATTTTTCCATCTGTGTTACCAATGACATGGTGGAGGTGACTGACAGTTGTTGTTAGTGTTCTGTCACCTCGTGATGACGATCTGCTTGTCATGTGGGCTGTACCCTGTCTTCCTCTTCCTCTTCTCCTTGGCCTTCCCCGACCCCGAGGTTCCTTGCTGGTGGAATGTGGGGCTTGTGGGGTTTACATTGACCTGGGCCGGGTGCATCCATGTTGCTATGCAGTTTATTTTGTTTTTGGTGTGTTTTTCTCGTTCTACTTTTATAGTGCATTTTCCCGGAAGACGTGTGGAAATTGCTGGCCTGTCACTGGTTCTCGCTGATTTTTGTATCGCGATTGGTCTCATCGTAACTTTTTTCGCGTTTTGCATTTTTTTGGCGTCAAATTTATTTTAACGCGGCCATTTGACGTGTTATCGTGGGACTATCGCATGGTGCTGGCGGGTTGAGAATACTACGTTAACACGGCGTCGTTTTCCCGCGATAGACTGCGATATGCATAGTTTGTGTTAAGCTATTTTTGTGATGATTATCACAAGTTCTTGAGAATATACCCCTATGTAACCTGGTGATGAGCCACGCCTGCCCTGTTACATGATGTGCACGCATCGCAGATTTCGAATTAACTTGATTCAAAAAAATCATGTCCTCACAGCTTTAGACCAGCTAGCATCGCCTTATTATTGGGAGACAGCAGAGCGGTATTAACTGCACTAGGGTTCACATGGTTAAAAAACAGGCCTCAAAGTTTGTTCAGTATAGGTAGACGAAAATGTGGATTTGTCAGAAGGCGAATATAGCATTTAATGAGCCTATGAGTGACTGTTCAAGGGTTTTGTTGACCAGCTAGATATAAGCAACAGTCAGCAATGCTCTCTTTCCTAGCCCTTTCCTGCCCACCACCACCTTCCCTGTCAGCTAAATACGTTTGAATCTCACAAAAAAGACGTTTCTTGAGAAAAATAGCTTAATAAAAGCATTCTTAAATCATTGTTTACCCCCTTGTCCCTCCAAAAAAGTGTAGAAGATGAAATGGGAAACCGCTTGTGTATGTTCGTAAGACGTAAAAAGCTATTTAATGGTTGTGATTTCATGTGTCCACAGCCAGACCAGCAAAATAATTGCCTAGTTTTGTCTGAAAATAAAAAGGAAGCAATTTGAAGAAGTTTTTAGACGTTTTCGTGTATTAAGGCTGGAAACAAAAATTGCCCTGGTGTGACTATTGCTCCATGGATTTCTGTGCATTGGCTTTAAACAGTGAATGGCACCACAAGGCCATTTCATTAATTGTATGTGATTTAGGTGTGCTTTTTAAATATGCCCGCACGTGGTTTCACAGCCTCTGTGCTGAGCAGTATCTGCCTTCTTTTGATTTTCTTAACGGTATGATTTAAGTACATTTCACCACAGATACACTAACATTTCGCACCAGGTTTGCATTACTTTTGTGACACAAATCTGTTTCAAAGTGTTGTGGTGATATTTGCTTTCTAATGCAAGTCAGAATTTGCGTTGGAAAGTTGGCAAAAGTAACACAAAGTAGCGATAAGTCCTACTTTGCACTACTTTGCGCCAAGACAGGCATTACATTGGTGGTACATTTACATTTCCACAGTAGCGGCCCGTGGAGGGAGTACGCGGGCGGTGGGGCGGGGTGGGGGAGGGGCAGGGCGGGTGGTAGTAATCTCCCGCTCACGGCTGACCGTAGTAATGTAAACAAATAAATAAATTAAACTAATTTCATGTTTCAGTAGGCGCAATGAAATTAATTTTATTCATCTATTTGTTTACATTACTCCGGTTGGCCATGAGCCGGAGTTCACTACGCCCCACCCTGCCTCTCCCCTCCCCCGCCCCGCCCCTCCACCCCGCGGCACTCCCTCCACGGGCCGCTACTGCATTTCCATGCAATCACCCATGGATTTTGACAGTGATAAACAAGGATTCGCACCAATTAGTTATGCCTCTTGAAGGCAGGTGTAACTGTGAACCAAGTTTAAAAACTCTCAAGGGCATGTTTACTAGCCTCTATCACCACCACAACATCACTGACGTTGCGGTGGCCATAGGGGCCTCGCCTTATTTACAAGGCAGCTTTAAGCCACTCAACAGGGTTCAATGCTGGCTTGTAAAAAAGGCACCCTTTCACACTGTGTTCAGCGTAAAAGGGGAGGGCAATGGGTGTTACAGTGTGCTTCGACCGCAACACCCATTGATTTAGACGCTCCGTATTTACAAGGAAAGCGTAAATAGAAGGAAGCGCCAAAATTAAGTCCAGGGAAAACCTGCTCTTAAACAGGCGCAATGAAGAGAAATGCTTTATTTCTCCTCGTTTTTGGTGTTTCTATGTGTACTGCCTTATGCAGCACACAGACAAACAGCAAATTGCCTATGACTGTTTATGTGAAGGAAAGTCCCCCTTCCGGCAAATAAACAATCATTTTTTTTTTTTAAATGCCATTTCGCAACTTCTACGTGTGCTGCATTAAGCAGCACACATAGAATTTACAAAACGGCATTTAAAGATTTTTTATGTGCAGGAAGGCTGACCTTCCTGCACATAAACAATCTTCACCTCAACGCAGGCACCCTCACACTATGGTGCAAGGGTGCCTGTGTTGGTGCTAGGCAGCTGAACTCAGCACCAGCACTAGGGAAAACGTAGGGGTGTGCTGCATTCTTGTAAATACGGCACATCCCTGCGCTTTCAAAATGGTGAAGCATGGCGTTAGCAATGTTTGCCTAATTCCACGCTTCTCCATTCTGCTGTAAATATGCACCTCAATGTTTTTCAAGCTTTGCATGTTTGCTACTCTACAGAGCACAAACACAAAGTGGGACAAGTAAAAAAGCATAGGAGCATATTTATCAAACTTTTCCGCAGAGCAGCAAGCCACTTTGCTGCATTGCGTGAAAGGGCAGGAATGTGATGTACTTAACACCATACAGCGCATTCCTGTCCTTTCCATGCGATGGAGCAACATTGTCTGCCTAGCGTCAATGCAGGGACCTTTGCATGGTGAAAGGGTGCCTGCATTGTAAGCCGGATTGTTTCTTGTGCAGGAAGGGACATCTTCCTGCACAAAAATAATCCTGAGAGGCATTTTCCTAAGCGTGCTGCAGAATGCAGCACACATAGAAAGAGGAAACACTGAGAAGAAATAAAGATATTTCCCCATGTTACGCCTCACCTGGGAAGGCATAAAATTTTTAAGCATTCCCAGGTCTACCACTAATGGTACATATAAGAATGCGCCCATATCCATGGGCGGATGCATGGGAACACCCAAGCTCCACCCATGGAGCGCCTCCTTGACTAGGAGTAACACAAGGCAGAGATTTGAGCTGCCTTGCGCTACTATAAATATATCAAGCTATGCAGGGCCACGCAAGGTGGCCTTGCATGGCTTGATAAATCTGACTTTGTTGTTGCGTGCCCTTGCACCCTCTTGCATGGCGCAAGTGTGATGCAACACATTGATAAATATGACCCATGGTGTTGGTACTGGAAAAGGCCCCTTTCAGTAAAAAACCTGCCTGAATCAAAGCACAGCCCTTTGTACTATGGTGAAAGGGGATGTGCATAGGCACAGGGTAGCCAAAAGTCCACCAGTGCAGGCGGAGAGAAAAACAGAGCTACAATGATATTTTTCTCTCTCCCTTTGACTCAACATAGCTCAGCACTTTGGTTGCCGTTTTACATTGTGCCAAAAGTAGGTAGATTTCCTCCCACATGGGGAAGATGAGAAGAGATCCAGCTAGAACAATTAGATAATAGTCTCAATACCTCTTTATTCATCTTCCTTGTACATTCCTCACATAATGAGTTACCTTCTTACCTCACAGACACCGCTTAGCCCAGTCTAAAAACTGTACACAGAGCTCAATACTTATAGGTCAGTAAATGAGGGGCTCACAGTGAGCACTTCCTATTTTTTTCTTCTATCCTGATCAGATTGTCGGCCTACCCAACCCAATTTAGATAATTTTGTTTTTCTATTTGCTTAGTAGTTTAACCTATTTTGTTACCTGTTCCATTTTCGCTTTCAGGAGGTCTTGTCTAGCAGCTTTGTTTTAAGTAGGATGCGGCTATTACCAACATTTTGGGTAGACAGAACCAATAGCTTTCATTCCATGGCTCGCTAAGTGGTCATTTCGAGATTAATGCCCAGGATTCATTTATGCAGGCCTGGTGAGATTGATTTTGTTATGCCTCCTAATTTGTATATTCTGGGTTTATAGAAATAAGTACATTGTTTTTATTAGTAGTTTAGCCTGCCGGTCTCCATAATGGATAAGAGCATTGATTTCTTCTCAAATTTAGAAGGTCACACAACATCTCATCACAGAATCTCCAATTCATCAGAGCTGTGTTCTAGACAGACCTGTTGCAGTTTTCTTTTGACATAGGAGAATAAGTTGTTTTCATTTGATGAATCTTCTATCAAAGACTCAGGCTACAGTGTGATTATGGCTAAGAATTCAAGATGCAATGACTTCTACTCTCTCAAACTTCTGCTGGGGTTATCTCTGTCTTTACCCCTTGATCCATCATTTATTGCAATTGTGCAATCCAATGTCAGAAGACTACAAAGATCTCATTCCTGAGACAGCAGAGATTTGGGACAATCTTCAATGATTGTTAGACACCACAAAACTAAGCAGGGGTTTTCAACTAGCATCCCCTCCTCTCTTAGTTGTGACAACCATCTTCAGCAAGAGACGATGGGGGCAATATACAGGGGGTTTAAGACCCAGGGTAGATGTTCAGCTGATGAAGCAGCCATATCCTTCAATTGGAAGGAGTTGGTGATTATCCAGAGAGCCCTCCTTCACTTTTCTTCTATGATTCAGCACCAAGCAGCATGTGTCCCAACCAACAATCAGTGGTCAGATCTTATATCAACTGGCAAGGGGGTGTAGGTGAACCAGCTGTTGCTCTCCTTGTAGTGTAGTTCCTATTTCCCTTATAGACTCTGCGAATTGGAATAATATACACTATGGGCCCGATTCACAGAACTAACTTAAGACAAAATCCTAAACTTACTACCATTTTGGTATTCACAGAAGGCACTTACTCGTTTTGGTATTCACAGAAGGAACTTACTCATTTCGAGATATTCACAGAAGTTAGGAGTCCTAACTTTAGGACTCCTAAATGCCTTCTGTGAATACCGAAAGTCTTAAAGCTAGGATTTTTCTCAGTTTAGGAGTAGTAAAGTTAAGACTCCCAACTTTAGGACTCCTAAATGCCTTCTGTGAATACCGAACGTCTTAAAGTTAAGATTTTTCTCAGTTTAGGAGTAGTAAAGTTAGGACTTCTAACTTTAGGACTCCTAAATGCCTTCTGTGAATACCGAAACCCTTAAAGTTAGGATTTTTCTCAGTTTAGGAGTCCTAAAGTTAGGAGTCCTAACTTTACTACTCCTGAACTGAGAAAAATCCTAACTTTAAGACGTTCGGTATTCACAGAAGGCATTTAGGAGTCCTAAAGTTAGGACTCCTAACTTCTGTGAATACCGAAATGAGTAAGTGCCTTCTGTGAATACCAAAATGAGTAAGGGGCATATGTATCAACATCTCCATTTGCGATTCTCAAATAGCGATTTTGAAAGAATCACTATTTGAGAATTGCAAAACGGGATGTATGTAAAAACTCGCAAAACTTTTGCGATTTCTTAAAATTCCTTAATTGCGATTAGCAAATTGAGAAATCGCAATTAAGGAATACCTTCCCATTCATTTCTATGGGCCAGGAGACCCATAGGAATGAATGGGAAGTAATTCTCAAATTGCGATTCTCAATTTGCTAATCGCAATTTGAGAATAATTTCAAAGGTGCAAGGGTGTCATGATGACACCCTGATGCACCCCTGAAATGAGCATGTGTGTGTATATGGCGCACATACATGCCCTAAGGGCATGTATGTGCGCCACGTGGCACTTAGTAAAAATCCATAAAGTGCTTTTTAAACAGAAATCGCAAATTACCACCAACTAGAAGTTGGTGGTAATTTGCGATTTCTTAAGAATAATTCGCACAACTTTGGTGCGTGTTACATATCATTTAAGAAATCGCATTTTGCGATTTCTTAAATGCTTACGCAAAATTAAGAAATCGCTAAATTAGCGATTCCTTAATTTTGCGATGAGAATTTGCCTCATACATCCCGTTTTGCGAATTTTTAATCGCAAACGCTGTTTTTTGCGAATCGCAGCATTTGCGATTAAAAATTCGGTTGATACATATGCCCCCTAAGTGCCTTCTGTGAATACCAAAATGGTAGTAAGTTTAGGATTTTGTCTTAAGTTAGTTCTGTGAATCGGGCCATATAGTTTTTGCATAGGACTAAGGTCAGTATGCTCCTATCGAGTACCTTAAACGTAATTACTTGTGTGTGCCAGCTAACTCAGAGGTCACTAGAAACTTCTCGAATGGACAAGAAGGGATTCGTTTCTGACAACCGCATACACATGACAACTTTGTTTCCCTTAGAATCGGAATGCGTCTCAGAATTGTGGAAACAATAGATAACAGTTTCACTCAGTCAATCGTGCATGCTTAGTTTCTTCAGAGTTACACAGAAATAGATAGACGGCCATTTAAATAAAAGGGTTTATTGCACAGTCTTTTTTCTCGTGTAAGAGATGTGAGCTGTTACAATCATTAGACAGTAAGCAAGATATAATACGCACAGCGTAAGCAGTAAGAATAAATAATACTGCAATAGCATTGTCTTTTAGCTATAACATATATTCATATATACATACATAAATAACACAGGCTAAAAAGTGAATACTCGTCTGATGCTTCTAAATAGTTCTATCCCAGTGTACCTAACCTAAGTGTAGTACAAGGTAAGAGTAGGTGCTGTTTTCTATAGTACAATATATACTAAGTTAATATGCCAAGAGTCCCGCTAGGTTCTTGTCAACTCCATACCTTAGAATGAGAGAGGTGGGAATCTCTTTCTGGGTCTCAAACTCTAACACCCCACGAAGGGAGTCAGAACACTGGAAGCTGGATTCTCTGCGAGCAGGGATGACAGCGTCTGGTCAGTGCATCAGACCGGGATTTGGTCTCTTCCGAACTTGCTGTGGCGAACCGTACAGTCAAGTCGTGCCGAGCCGTGCCATGGTTTGCCATGGTAAGGGAAGGCATATTTATACCTAGAAGGTGCTTAGGAATGCTAGCATTGACGTAAAGTCGGGCAGAGGAAGACATCATGGATGAACCCCTAAGGCAGAGCTTTCCATACTGTGTGTCGCCTGCAAATGGTGGGTGTGTCGCGTAATGACACTAGTATTAACGGGCACTTAACTGCTGCTAATTAAGAGGCATTCCTTTGAAAGCTTTGTTCTCACTATGCCTCATCTATTGCATAACGTCTCCCCGTAAATGGTCTTTTAAAGACCTGAAAAGTACTCGGGTGCAGCTGTGTGTGTGCCCGGGAAGCTGGGGTGAGGTGACAGAGGGTGACAGACAGAGGGAGACAGACAGGGGGAGATAGAGGGTGGGAGAAAGAGGGAGACAGAAGGAGGGAGACAGAGAGAGAGGGAGACAGAGAGAGAGGGAGACAGTGGGAGAGGGAGACAGAGAGAGAGGGAGACAGAGAGAGAGGGAGAGAGAGGGAGACAGAGGGAGAGGGAGACAGAGAGAGAGGGAGACAGAGAGCGAGGGAGGCAGAGGGAGACAGACAGAGGGAGGGAGACAGGCAAGAGGGAGACAGACAGAGACATACAGAGGGAGGGAGACAGAGGGGAAGAAAGGGAGAGAGACAGAGGGAGACAGAGAGAGAGAGCAGGAGAGAGAGAGAAATAGAGAGAGGGAGGGAGACAGAGAGAGAGAGAGAGAGGGAGGGAGAAAAGAGAGACAGGGGGAGGGAGACAGAGAGAGAGAGACAGAGAGAGGGAGGGAGACAGACAGACAGACAGAGACAGACTGAGACAGGGACATACAGAGACAGATAGAGGCAGACAGGGGCATACAGAGGCAGAGACGGACAGAGAGAGAGATGGAGCGGGAGACAGAGGGAGGGAGACAGCGGCATTCAGGGACAGGGACAGACAGATGGAGGCAGAGACTGAGACAGAGGGAGGCAGAGAGACAGAGAGGGAGACGGAGAGGGTGAGGGAGACAAAGGGAAACAGAGGGAGAGAGAGAGAGAGAGAGAGAGAGGGAGACAGAGGGAGACATAGAGAGAGGTAGACAGACGGAGGGAGGTAGACAGAGGGAGATAGGGGGAGGGAGTCAGGCGGAGACAGTGGGAAGAAGAGGGAGACAGACAGAGGGAGGGAGACAGATGGAGGGAGACAGAGGGAGGGAGACAGAGGGAGACAGAGGGAGACAGAGGGAGACAGACAGAGGGAGTCAGACAGAGGGAGAGTGAGAGGGAGACAGAGGGAGAGAGAGAGGGAGAGGGAGGGATACAGAGGGAGGGAGACTGAAGGACGGAGACAGAGGGAGGCAGACAGAGGGACGTAAACAGAGGGAGACAGAGAGTGGGAGACAGAGGGCGACAGACAGAGGGAGACAGACAGAGGGAGGGAGACAGACAGAGGGAGACAGAGGGAGGAGGGCAACAGAGGGAGCGAGACAGAGGTAGGGAGACAGAGGAAGAGAGAGGGAGGGAGACAGAGGGAGAGAGAGGGAGGGGGAGAGAGGGAGGGAGAGAGAGGGAGGGAGAGAGAGAGAGATAGAGAGAGGGAGGGAGACAGTGAGATAGAGAGATGTGTGTATGCCGGGTCTGGTGGCTGAGTGGACGAAGGCATCCGCTGCAGGAGTGTGTGTTCAACCTCATGGTCTCAAATTTGCTTAAAAATGCACCTTTTGCCCACTTTTATTTCAAAATTTTCTTCTGGGGCAGAACCCCACCGAACCTTCTTAAGTGGTTCGGGCTCGCTTGCTCGTTACACTGCCTTACTGTGTCCCAAAATGATGCATCTCCAAAAAGTGTGTCACCAACATGAAAAGTTTGGAAAACTGTGCCCTAACGAATAGTAGTTCATGCATAATAGATGTGTTCTTGGAGAAATCAATAATCCTAGCTAGGGAACGTCCCCATGGCTTAAGAGTCTGGTTTCTAAGAACTCGTTGTGATGTGGGATTTACGGATGTAGGTGACCATGCCTGTATTTGGATAGCATGGTAAATGCCTAAATAAGGACTGGGATTCTATGCCTAAATAAGGGCAATCCGACTTGTGCCTATATAAGGACATGATTCAGGGAAACCTATGTACGGGTATCTAAATCGAAACACAACACATTTTCACAAAGGATTTGCCTGTGGGGGGAAGAGAATCTTCCTTCTCTAGAAGCAGTGTATCTTCTGGCGATGGAGAATACGCCTGTGGACTTCTGAGTCACAAGTTTCCATTTTAGGTTAAATATCTGTTTATGTTTATATTTTATAAAGTGTACGAGTACCATAGGTGTCCTGGCACAGAGCAAAACAGAGCAGATGAGAGCAAAATAAAATTACAAACAGAAAAGGGGTGTTTTACGGGCCATTTGGAACAAGATATGGCATGATTCAATCTGGAGGGCAAGTGGAAGATTATTTTAACTCTCAAACAAAATGTCTGAGAAATCTCAGCCCACTATGTGTTTTCTGCAAACCTAGGAATATTTAACAGCAAGGTGGAAGAGACCAAAAATTGTCTGGAAGGGCACCATTACAGAAATAAATTGGTGATGCAATTTGTTGAGCCTGCTTTGTGAACCTCTTCATGGCAATCTCACTGTCCCTTAAAAGTACAGCATTTACTAACTGGTAGCCAGTGCAACTCAGTCAGATGTTGAGATATTCTGGCTGATCTTGGGAGTCTTAGTATTAGTCCTGCTGATTGATTAGTCTGTAGTTGGAAACGTTGTACCAGATATGCTGGAAGGCCAAGAAACAAAGAGTTACAATAGTCCAGATGGCTAGAGATCGTTGCCTGGCACAGCATTTTCACATAGTCACTCGGCATGAAAAGAGTGATCTTTCTCAGCATTTTTAGCAGGCCAAAGTTTGTTACTACCAGTTTGCTAATATGGGCTTCGAAACAAACTTTGAGTCATAATTGCTTCCTAAATCGTCTTCAGGTGTAGGACCAGCTTCTAAACAAAGCAGCCACCAAAAAAAAACATATAGAAGAGTTCCTAAAGACTATGACCTCCATCTTATCTGTATTAAGCCTATTGGAATTAGTTTCATGTAGTGGGCCACTGCAGTGAGGCAAGATTTGAATCTATTTTGACTTTTTTTAAGCTTGTTATCTAACCACTGAATACTCTGGATGCCAAAAGCATAAGAATAGAATTGAATCCCAAAGGACGCAATAAAGGCTGAAAGGGGTGTCACCTAGATGTTAAACAAAGTGGAACTTAATGGGGAGCCCAGGAAGGACCCCATAGCAAAATGTGCAGTTGTTAGTCTGAAAAGGCCTCAGGTGCACCACCTGAGATCTCGCCTGCAAGAAAGATTCGAACCAGCTCAACACATCACCATGTAGGTCCAGACCATTAAGCCTATGTAGTAGAATTTTATGTAAGACTATATCAAACACTGAGGGTAGATCCAAAAGAATGAGTGCCACAGAGGACAAAGAAATCCAAGAGAATGAGTGCGGCAGAGACCCCACCTTTGAGGATCATCTGGATATAATTATATGCAGACATTAGCACAGTCTACCTGCTGTCGGAAGGGTGAAATCCTAATTGGAATTTGTTGATTATGATATCTTCATTGTGTCCTTATGACTCTGCCCCCTCCTGTTTTAGAAGATCAGAGAGAGGTTTGGTGTCCAAAGGCTGGATCTTTTTGTGGCAAAAGAGAACACCCTTCTTCCACTCTTCTGCAGTCTAGGTCCATCTCACAAAGTTTAGGCACTAGATGACTTAGTAATTTCTTAGATTCCACGTCTTCTGTGCTAGACCTTTCCCTTCCAGGTAATCTTCGGAGTGGTGAGAAAAGTAAGCAAATATCATGCAGCTGTTCCTCTGATTGTTTTGGAGTGGCCCGGGGGCCATGTTTCCCACTCTGTTTCAGATGTTAGTGTTTCCTCATTGGCAGTTTCGAATAAGTCCTTCTCATCTGAGAATGTTTCTTCTCTCTCCTGCCTTTATCAGACGTTCAATCTGGGGATATTCCTTTCTAGAGTATGAATATTATTGCACAAGGTTGCTCGGAGGAGGTGGCTGAAATTGTTACTCAGTCTAGACAACCATGTAGATTGAAATTGTACTGTAGATATTGGCATAACTTTGAAGTCTGGTGTGGGAACAATGGTGTATCTCCCATTTCTTGTGACCAAACAAAATTTTGGATGTTTTGAGAGATGGATTCCTGCTAGTTCTAGAGGTCTTCACTATTTAAACCAATGGGGCACCATTCAGGCATTCTGAGGGGCTGACACCTTATACATTGGTTCTTTAGATTCACATCTGTTGAGGAGCTTTCTCTTTGCACACTTTTTATTCATTGACCGGTTCCATCCTTGAATCTCCCCCAGTTCTTCAAGCCTTACACAATGTCCCTTTTGAGCCTCTTCTGGAGACAGAGCTTAAGTATCTTTCTGTGAAGGTAATTTTTCTAGAAGCAATCTGTTCAGGGAGAGGGACTGATGACATTAAAAACCTACTATCATCCCCATCTCTTTCAAGATTATTTCTGGATAAGGTGGCCCTTAGGTCAAGGTCTATATTTTTCAAAAAAAATCATCCAAGTTCAATTGCTCAGAAAACGTAATTATACATGTATTCTTTCGGAATCCAACACTCTCCATACTCTGGATGTTCACAGGGCAGTTTAAGTCTATCTTAATAGGACATCCTATTTCCAAAAAGTTGATTCTCTCTTTGCCACCTCCAGTCTTTCATGAAGAGGTGTTTGTCCTTATTTTCCCACCTTTTCTAGGTGGATTGAGTTTGCTATCTCCATATCCTTTGAATCAACCGGTTTGGAGTTCCCGTGCACAAATCAAGGGAGATCTATGAGGGCAATGTTTACCTCCAGAACAACTCTTAAAGACATCTGTAGTGTCACTACTTTGTCTCCACCGCACACTTTTATGGCCCATTACTGACTGAAGTTGAGTGGTGGCTTTTCTACAGATTTTGGCCTTCATGTCCTATCCTCAGCACATAGAAGAATGTGGTGGACAGCGCACTCAATTTGAAAACTTAATCAAGATGTAGTGGTATGCGTGCACGGTTGCTATTATGCCCACGGAGCATATGTGTAATGTACAAGATAGGTGGCCTGGACCCGTGAAGGTGACTAGGACTGCAACCTGCACTGCTTATGCTAGTTCAAACATTCAATTCAATTTGTTTCTCACTTTATTAGCGTAGACAGGTGCTCCAGGAAAACCCATGGAAGTTCCATTTAACTGTATGTAAAAAAATTCTTTCCAATGAAAGTAGCTGTTCTGTAAACAAAATTCCAGGAGTTCCAGTATGAAACTTTTGGGTGCATGCTGATCATCATGATTAAGTAAAGCCCATTCAACTGCCTCAAGCCCATTAGCATGCGATATGGAAGTATAGAGTGCCACCACGTCAATGGTGCAAAGGATCCAATTTTCATGCGGTTCTTCTGCAATAGTTTTCAAGCTACGTAAGAAATCTGTGGTGTCTTCTATATATGTTTTCCAATTTTGAACAAACGGTTGGCGATTAGTGTCAATGATTATCCCTGGTTTTTCAAAAATTGATTCGCATCCAGAGACAATCGGTCGAAATGGAGGGTCGACTAGACTTTTGTGTATTTTAGGGAGTAGATATATTTTTGGTCTCCGTGGGAAAGGATTACATAGGTATTTTCTGGTAGATTAATCGATCCAATGTAATTCCTCTGCTTTTTCTAAAAATAATTCCAACGTTTTCGAAATTTTGATGGTTGGATCATCAAGTAAATGTCAATAAATTGACTCGTCATTTACATGTTCTAGAATTTTTTTCTTGTAGTAGTCTGTATCCATCATTACGAGACCGCCCGCTTTGTCCGCTTTTTGAAACGTAATGCTAGGATTTCTGGCCAATGTTGCCAGGGCGCTATATTCTGCTCTGGTCAAATTTTTTTAGTAATTCAAAGGTATCCAAAGTTTTATGAGATGCAGGTGCCATGTATGTACTCTTAGGCTTGAAGATGGGTAGTGATATATCTTCCTTAGATTCTTTAGGGCAAACATTGGTAAAAAAAATTACGTAATCTAAGTGTTCTCATGAATCTGAATTACGAATATCTAGCAGGTACTTTATTTGACCCTACAGTCTTGCCTGATCTGACATTAAGTCTGCATGACAAAGCGTATATGTATTAGAATTCGGCTGTCCTTTGTTTCCTACACAGAGGGCACCACGCCTTGGAGTTGCGCTACGTAAGAGTTTTTGAAAAAACTTTGTCCCTGACAGAACATAATCACACTGGTGAAGGGTGCATGAAGCGTGTATATATCACATTAGTTTTTTTCAGCTTCAACAGATATCTATTGTGCATTCATTTGAATATATAGTCTCTTTCTTTTCTTGCAGAAA
Organism: Triturus cristatus; assembly: GCF_964204655.1. Lineage (NCBI taxonomy): Eukaryota > Metazoa > Chordata > Amphibia > Caudata > Salamandridae > Triturus > Triturus cristatus. The sequence continues at coordinate 84,523,502 of NC_140588.1, forward strand.
ACCCCTGATGAAGGGACTTTAAGTCCCGAAATGCATTGGGTACAAGTGCCGTAATAATTTTACGGCACCTAGAATTATGTTACGTGAATAATTCATAAAAATTGTATAACTGTGTTTTTTCATTGAGAATTTACTTTCTAAAATACATATGTATGGATTTTGTTTATGATGTATAATATAATGTTTTACATTCGCAATAAATTGAATTGAATGTTTGAACTAGCATAAGCAGTGCAGGTTGCATTCCTAGTCACCTTCACGGGTCCAGGCCACCTATCGTGTACACTATCCTCAGCACATGACATTTTGAATGATTTTCCAGAATTCCAGAGGTAGTAGCGTGACTGATTCACAAAGCGTAAGGGGTCTCATTAGCGGACCAGTACCTGCTCCTCCTGAAGTTTTCAAAAGCTGAAAACATTTTTTTTTTAAAGCAGCAAGGGTTCCTTTACGGAAAAACAAAAGTGTTTAATTTTGGAATGCAAACATAAGGATGTCGGTCTGCTACCCCTTGCAGGACCCCACCCCTGTCATTACACCCAATCAAAGGTGGGTATAAGTATTAGACAGGTCGTTCTAAGACCCCTACAACGTAGTACTTTGTGAACTGACCTATTTGTTCATTAGTCGTTCACAAAATACTATTTCATTCGTAAAAAAGCCTTGCACATATTTCACCACTTTTTGAGAATAGAATAATAGTACATCAAGCCCACATATTCCCCCTTATTTTCAATGGATATTATTTGCAGAGTAATGTAAACGCTTGCACTAATATTTCCTCACCTCTATATTTTTAGTTAGAAAACATAGAAGAGAGACTAATTCCTATTGCTGTGGCTACAGAAACGCCATTTAAACTGGTGTGAAATGACCTATTCCAAATGTAATTTACACTTGCAAAACGAGGAAAGGAACACTGAGATGTTAAAAAAAGGACAGGTAGGTGTGCAATAAAAACAGCCTTAACTGACCACCGCCTGTCTAATTAACCAGCCCATCTGTCTATTTTACAAACTGTGATATGGTGGGTTAGTAAAATTCGATTTTCTCCAAGCCTCAAAGGTATTTAAGGAACGATTCGAGCATAAAAACTATTTTCCACATGTTGGCCGGTAAATTTGTATATGTGTCATACTGAAACAGAGTAACATCTGACACGTTTCGTCCTTGTGACGTTCATTAGAGAAGTGCACTAGGTTCATCATGTATAAACTAGTGTGGGTAGGCCAACTCTTGAGTCATGGATATGCTGAAATATGTGATGGTTACTCCTAGTCTAACCAGGGTTGCTTTAAGGTGCAAGCTATATATTTTCAGTAGCTGTTTATGAAAGTTCACAGTGTAAATTGAGCACACACAAGCACCCTTAGGCATAAGCATTTTTATAATGTTTTTCCACTTTTACATCAAGTCAAGAACATTTTGCACATTTTTCCAGATTATGCATCCCGGTTGTACCTACAAATTAGAAATTTATTTTGAGAAAAGCACTCCACGTACATATATATCCCCTATGTGAATTATGACTATAAAAAAAGCAAAAGAAGTCAATAAAATAATGTTATTTTTTTCGCTGGTGTTTATTGCTAACAAAATAATAGTACCCTTATCGTAAAATAGTTTCCAAAAAACTACGATCCACCACTGGAAATTGTAACACAAAGTATAGTGATAGGATTCTGTCTGTTTCTCCTTGAAATGGGACTCGCCTCCAGAGTCATTCTACAGGCATTGAAATATTATCAACTGCTTCACTTTGGACTGCAAGATCAATCAGAAGTGTTTTTACTTCCAACAATGCATCACATGCTAGTTAATGTTTTATGTCAAATGAGCCAAAATCAAATTGATAAATCCAAGAGTCATCAAGAAACTTGAATGTTACAGATTAATTATGCAACAGTTGATGTTAAACGGTCTCTGATGTGAAATAGTCTCTGCTGTCAAGGAAATGATGTACAGTGCAGCCAAACTTAGCATTGAATTAATGCAGTAAATCCTTCTCCATCGTAAATCTTGCACTCACTCTTCCGCTGTGATGAAATACAGGTCCCACAAAGGATGGGCAATGAAGAAAAATGTTTACAGTTCAGTAATTATTCAATATGTTTAATGACTTTGGAAAATCCTCTCTGCAGTTGGGGATTTTTTGTTAAAACCTGAAAGACGGGTCCATGTTGTCGGAAATCCTTGCCTTCTACGTTATATTACAATGAATACTTGAAATGTTTTCAGTGTCTACTTTTCTGCTAGCAGAAAGGGTTTTTTTCATTTGCAAATTGTTAGGGTGGTCTTCCCCAAACATTTTGCCTTCCTCCTCCATTTCTGCTTATCTAGTTTCTGACCTTAGGACTCTTCACAAATTACCATTGCGGACCAGTGCTAAAGTGCATGTTCTCACTCCTTAAAACATGGTAACATTGGCTTATCCCCAATTGTCATATAATTTACTTGTAAATCCCTAGTAAAGTGGTACTACATGTAACAAGGTGTGTACATTAAATGCTATCAGTGGGCCAGCAGAACTGATTGTGCCACCCCCTTAGGTAGCCCCTTTCAACATGTTCCCGGCCTGCCATTGAACCACGTGTGTGAACTTTTTCACTGCCGTTTGACCTTTTGCCAGTACCAAGCCTTCCTTTTGAATATATATTAATCACCCTTAGGGTAGGCCCTGGACAGCCCAGTGGGCAGGGTGCAGTGTATTTAAAAGGTTGGAGAATCACTATTAGGTTTTATGTGTCCTGGTAGTGAAAAACTCTTCAATTCCTAGGCCTACTTTTTACATAGGATAACATTCGAGCTACCTTAACAAAGTGATTACATTGAAGTTACCCTTAACAAACGACTTGCATTCGCTTCCCAAAAATTGTTTCTTACTATCAAGATGGTAAGTTAGCAAAGCTTCCCATAGTATACTCTACAGAGAATCCAGTGGTACTATCAAATCCACCCTTCTACAGTAAGTAGCAAAGATTTAATGAATGGATCTTTACCCTGAGTGCTTACCAATCCCTCGGAATGTTTCAAATAACCTAAGTAGTGACCACTCTTGGTCACTAACATGTATGAACATATAATTATTCTGTAATGAAACTCTGTTTTCTAAACTACTGCCAGCGGTTCATGTCACGTGCAACCCTGGCTTTCGCCACACCCTATTTCAAAAGGTTTGGATTACCTAATATTCTCTTTTATTTTAGCCCTACAAATGGCCTATAGTGGCTTTACTCTCTTGCTAAATGTAGGACCTAAATTCATCCTTAGTAGCACCCTAAACATAAATCCCATTTCTGCTGAGTCAGAAACTCTCTCATCATCCAAAGTAGAACTGGGCAGAGGGCATCTTATAGCCTGAAAATCCTAAATTACACTGGAGATGATTAATGTTTGGCTTAGTGAGGGCCATGGGACAAACAAGGACTGTACTGTATGAATGATTACCCAGAGAGGGCAGAGAACCTGGAAACATTTGGAGCCATATTTATCAAGATTTAATGCAGTACTGCGCAGCAAGTCACCTTGCTGCATTACAGGGAAAGGGCAGGAATGCGCCGTATTTATCAAAATAAGGTGCATTCCTTCCTTTTTCCATTGCTGGTGCACAATGTGCTGCCTAGCGCCAATGCAAGCACTCTTGCCCCATGGTGCGAGGGTGTCTACATTGTAAGGAGGATTGTATTGTGCATGAAGGGGGACCTTCCTCCTCAAGAACAATCCCCTGCGGTATTTTCCTCTTTCTGTGTGTGATGCAAACTGCAGCACACATAGAAATAGGAAATAATGAGGAGAAATAAAGATATGTTTCCTCTTTATGCCTCCCCTGGGAAGACCAGGGGCGTAACACAGGCCCCCACATCGCCCGCGGTGCAGGGGGGTGCCCAAGCTGCAGGGGCCCCCTCAGCACAATGCTCTGGCCCAGGAGCTCCTGATTGAGCCCTGAGGGGCCCCTCCACATACCTTGCAGGAGGGCCCTTCAAGTTTTGTTACGCCACTGGGGAAGACATAGCATTTTGGCACATTCCCAGGTTCACAGGTTTTGGTAAGTATGAGTCAAAATCCAGGGATTTTGAGTGGGAACATCCGTGCAACACTTATAAAAAAAGCCTCTCCGGGGCAAAGTAATGCAATTCAGTGATTTGTACTTCGCTGTGTTACTCTGGGTTTATGAAGCCACTCAGGGCCATACAAGGTGGCCTTGTGTGATTTTATAATATTGCATGTTTGGGTTGCGTTGTGCATGGACAGCATTGCATGGTGCAAAAGTGGCGCAACCCATATACAAATATGCTCCTTGGTGTTGAATGAAAAAATACAGAAAGCTTATCATTGAGGCAACATTGTATGAAATCAAACCTGAGATCAACCATGCTGCATTCATCCTAAAATGTTGTCAGTCAACTGTACCTCTTACCAATATTATTTTCAATAATGACACTAAATAAATGCGTAGAAAGATTTCCTTATTCTTTAGAGAGAAAATGACAAAGGTCGAAATATTCCCCACCCAGCACGGGATGTCCATGTTAACCCTTCACCCGTGCAAACAAACATGGTTAACTGGTCATTGTTCTAGCAAGTCACCCATTGTGAATGACACACAGTCATTATAAAGCCTAGAGTTTCTACCAACAGCAAGTGATGATTTTTTTTGTAAGTGCCTTTCAGAAAATGAATGAAATAAAATTAACAACGGCCATAATAGATTGTGCTGGCGTAAAATGTAAACGTCATAGAATTTTGCAAAAGGTAGTATCCCTCTTTACTCCCCATTTAATTGGAATGTGTGGGAGGTTATCAATTACTACAATCCTAGTTTTGCACGGGCTAAAATTGTTTCAATTTTCATTACCACACTTTGAAAGAATCTTCCACAGAAATTCCTCCCAAACATAAAACTTATTTTCAGTATCGCGAGCAATAGCAAAATATGTAACTTTGACTGATGTTCATTATGAATGGTTGTAAAGAAACCATTGCTTAACTTCATGAAATGTTTGTGATGGGCAACCCATTTCCTATTCTTTTTCAGTGACGGCCCGTGTAGGGCGTTTTACCGGGGCGGTGATGTGGCGCAGAGGAGGGGCAGGGTGGGGTGTTGCAAAATACGGCATACGGCCGAGTTCAGGTAAGTTACGAAAAAAATTAATAAAACGAATTTCGTTGTGCGCGCTGCATCGCCAAATGCGATGCAGCGCGGGCAACGAAATGCGTCAGCACAATTGTATTGACAAAAGAAAAGAAAGGTGTCAATATACAGTTTACAAAGAATGAAAGGCAGCATCCACCATGCCTTTAAAATTGTGTATTAAGGTGCAGGGTGAACACATTGTGTTCATGAAAAAGAGTGTTTTAAACAACGCAAGTAAAACACGTAAGAGATAATCAGCATTTTTCTTTGGGAAATAATTGAAAACGATATTATTAATTAACATTTACTTTATAATATAACAATGATAATAATCATGGCAAATTAAAAATCCCAATTAGGCTGATACAAGTCATATCAATAACAGGAAGCCACTCATCCTTACATGGAATTTGAAAAAATATTACAAAAGAATTTGGTACCAGAGATATCACAAACCCCTTGATATCTGCACCTTCAAGTGCTTCAGGGACATTTATAAGTCTTATATTGTTCTTCCTTGTATGGTACTCCAGACGCTCAAGACCTTCCTTCAGTTCCTTGTTCTGGGTTGCTAGTTTTGCCATTTCTGTTGTAGAGGTATAGATTGCCTCCTTATTTTTGGGATCTCCAGCTCTAGTGCGTCAGTTCTTAATGAGACCTCCTCCAACTTCTGTGTTAACACCACACAGGATGCTTGAATCGCTCCCTGGTTTGTCTCTGAAACAGAAAACCTATTCTCCATCTCTTCTTTGACTGACTCGTGGAGAGGATCCTGCTGACCATCATGAACATCAAAAACCTCTAAAGCGATAAACCTGTTAGAAATATCGACTGCAGGATGAATGGCAGGGAGAAAACTTCCAGAGCTTCCAGAGCTCTCCACCGAGTTGCTCGGGCGACCTGGAGTGTCTGACGACTGCATGTTACATTTTAGAAGAACTGACATGCCTGGAGACTTAAACTGGTCGGAATCTGATAAAATATCAGAATGCAGCCTGTTAGGGCTGAAAGAACCTTCCTTCCTTCCTTCCTTATTTGGGCCCTGAGTTGTAGATGAAGACAGGACCTTAAAAAATGACTTTAAGAAAGGGGTGATTTTTACTTTTGAAGTTGGTGTTTTTGTGCCCCTACCCCTCCCTCTTCCTTTGACTCCGATGCCAGACTCGATGTTAACACCCTTAGTCCTCCTAGCTGACACTCGGACTTCAGAAACTGGGGGAGAGACTCGGGTAGGCAGGATAGACTGAGCAATGTCAATATTAGTGGCAGACTGAGCCACCCTGGCGCGCCGGGTATATCTACAGATTTTAGATGGCGAAGGACCAGCTTGATGAACTTTGCATGTCTCCATACAATAGGTAGTCACCCCCTCCTTGCTAGACGCCCAGGCAACCAAGTCAAGTGACTTTCCTTGATGGTACCAATGACACAATTGTATATGACTAGGGTGACTAGGATAAAAGTCCCAGAGGAGCCCGACGCAGCTCTTAACTTCCTTCTGAGTGTATGCAACAACCTTGTTGCCGAGACAGGACTCCAAATGCCCTACTTGGACATCAGACTCAGCCTCACCGTCTCCTTCACCACCTCTGGACCTCACACACATGTAATCTCCAGTGCTGACTCTGCCTCCCGTGGCCTGGTCCTGGAGCAGGCATTTCCACTACACCACCACTCACAGGCCACCCCCTCCCACTGCAAGGCTCGGAGCGCCGGAGCCGGCATACCTCCACGAAGTTCCAAGGCCATGCACCACTTCGGGCCACTTAAGAGAAAATGAACAAAAACAAGAGAAGAGACCCAATACTTCAAGATAAGGATGTAGAAGGAGTATTTTAAAGTGGAATAATCATTCTGAGGCTCCCATAGTAAGACAAAAATACAAGCCCGAGGGAGCTTCGGCTGCGACCGCTTAGCTTGCGGCCGCCATGTTTTCCCCCTACATCCGAGCTAAAAATTCTCCTAACATAGATCTTGCCCAGGAAATACAGAGGGTACATCAAAACCGGTTTAAAAGAAATTCAGCAAAACAGAAACCTAGAAAAATTTGAATCAACTTCCTAACTTACACCGTCAAACTGGCAATTTTATCTTCGGCTTTAAAGGAAGGAAGTATAACATTTAAATCTTTTTCAAATCCCTTTTCTTTTTCCATTAGATCCTACGTATCCCACATTACTGCTTCAAGATAGTGGGAGCTGGGTAAAAGAATGGAGGTCTTAAATGAGCTGGTGGCTAAGGCTCAACTGACGTTTCCTGCATCACTTCGCATCATGTGGAATAACCACATGTATATGTATCGCTCAGTTGAGGAGGTTGATGCCCTTATAGATAATATAAAAGGGGGTGAATAAGAAAGAGATGGGGTATACAAGGGGGGCCCCTAGTTGGTGAGACATGTGATTGAACGTTAAAGCAAAGTTTTTTTCTCTATAATGGCCCGAGGGACAGAGGCCGAATAGGCTCCAGCCTAATAGAAGGGAGGGTTTCCCGTGAGGAGGGGTCACTGGGGGGAGGGGGAGTGGTGGTGGGGTGCACAAGGTGGGGAGCAGTGGGTAAAAATTTAAAAAATATCCTTAATCTCACATTGATGAATGACTGTCTGTTCAGGGTTTGGGCTCTGGGATTCACCCTCCGATGCCATGTATATCCCCTTTGAGTAGAAAGGTCAAGTTTATTTTGTGGAATGTTAATGGGTTAAGGTGCCCCCGTAGACAAAGATTGGTGTTGAAATATTTAGAGCTATCCCCGCTCAAATCTGCCTTATTCAGGAGACGCATTTAAGGAATGCAGAGTGTTGTATTATATTCCTAAATATTCCTGGGTAAAATATTTTTGTTCTTCTGAGCAGACAGTTCATTGCAAGGGGGTGGCTATACTGATAAAACAGGGGCAGGATGTTCCATTAAATCTGCCTATACCGATCAAACTGGGAGGTGGATCGTGGCTACACTGGACTTCGGGGGCTTAGAGTTAACATGTGCTTCCTTCTATGGCCCCAATATTGACGATCCGATGTATATTTGTAAATTACAATCTAATTTGATCGATGTAGTCTCACCTTTCATCATAGGAGGTGATTTTAACCTTCTTCTTGACCCCCTAAAAGATAGATCCAATCAGAGCCACTATGTGGGGGCCCCTCGAGTACGTCGAGCCTTGAAAAACATGCTACATGATCTGGAGCTTGTAGATCTCTGGAGGGCAAAGATGAGCGATAAACAGGGGTGAACGTTCCATAGAAAGAAGTATGGCCACTCTTCCAGAATTGATTATGTTTTAACTGATTGATCTAGTCTGGCCAATATGACCGGTATAACAGTCCTGCCCACTCATGTATCAGACCATTCCCCTGTGTTGTTTTCCCTTGCGGGAAAGAGACACAATTTACTTCCCAGATGGACTTGTAAAAGGTCTCTACTGTCAGATGCCGGGATAGCGAGGGCTCTTAAATCCGCCTCCCTAGATTACTTTTCTATAAATATTGGCTCGAGCTCCATGGACTACGTCTGGGATGCCTTTAAGGCTAACATAAAGGGCCTGTTACATAGTCTTATTTGCACGAAGAATAGGGCGGTGGTTCTGGAGCTAATGACCCTGGAGGAGAAAATGCTTGTATTGGGGGAGGAGAGGACCCGGCTCAATCAAGAGAGCTCTGATAGGCTCTCATAAGTACAGAGGGACCTGGAAGATGCCAGACAGGAGTATGGGGTAAGTTAGATCTTAAGTGCAGGGCTCAATGTATGTCTAAAAATATGCAGAACTTTGAATATGGAGAGAGGGCGGGTGCCCTCCTGGCATGGAAAGCATGAGTAGATCGCTCAAAGAATAACATCAATGAATTCATAATAAATGCAAGTGGGGAAATGTCAAGCAGCTTAGAGGGTATGCAAGCCCGCCTTCGCTCCCTTTTTTCAGAGCTGTATAGGGAAGAGACGGTGCCTAATATTGAAACCCTTCAAACTTGGCTGAGAGAGAAATCTCTGCCGACTCTATCTGATGAGAGCCACAATAGCCTTAATGCTCCAATCACTGAGTATGAAATTAAAGCCCAAATAAACAAATGCACAAATAACAAAGCAGCAGGTACCGATGCGCTTCCCAGTGAGGTTTATAAACTCCTCCTGGATTAATTAGTCCCGGTATTGGGTATCTTATTTAACTCACTGTGTAGCTCGGGAGGACAGGCTCCCAGATCTTGGAACGAAGCAACAATCATATTTATCTTGAAACCTGGGAAGGATCCCTTAAAAGTGGATTCTTACAGACCAATCTCCCTGTTGAATGCCGATTATAAGATCTTCATGAGTGTTCTGGCAGGGAGATTGGTCAAGTTGGTCCCTCAGCTGATAAATGTCGACCAAAAAGGTTTCATACCCGGGAGATATATCCAGGAGCAGACGCACTAGCTAATTGGTAACATTGACTTGGCTATGGCTCAATTGGATCCCTTGGCCATAGTGGCACTGGATGCGGCCAAGGTGTTCGACAGAGTCTGCTGGGTATATCTCTGGGAGTTACTTAGGTTGATAAATTGTTACCAAGGAGCCTCTGCAAAAATCGTGCAAAATGGCATGTTACCTCCAGCTTTAACATCCAAAGAGGAACAAGAAAGGGCTGTCCCATCTCTCCCTTGTTGTTTGATATCTACATAGAGCCACTGGCACAGGCGATAAGATCAGATGACCTAATTTCCCCCTTTAAATCACAGCAATACTGTAGCAATTTGGCTTTATATGCAGACGACCTGTTGTTATATACTAATGATCCGGGGGTCGAGGTTTTGCAGGAAGAATGTAGGGGCATATTAACAACGCTTTGCGATAACTATCGCAAAGCGTGCTTAGCGCTCCTTTCCCTAACGCCTGCTATCACAGGTTTTTATCGCGGAGATATCGCGTTATTAGCAACGCGTATCTCCAAGGCGATAAAAATACCTGCGATAGCGGGGAAATCGCCGCTTTGCAGGGAACATCGCTGGTTTTCCAGCGATGTTCCCTGCAAAACGGCAATTACCTTGCTGATACGACCCTGTGGTCGTATCAGCAGAAACCACCCCATATGTTAGGGGTGGCTAAGTCAGGATTTTAGCAGACGTTAGTTTTTGGAGAAAACAGCAGTTTTCTCGAAAAACTAATGTCTGCTAAAATGCTAGGGCATCCTTGCTGATAGCGCGAAGCCGTGTTATGGAAGTTCTGACATGTAGTGAATGTCAGGAACGCCCACTTTGCATCTCATTAGAGATGCAAAGGTAGGCGTAATGAAAAAGGGTGCTAACATGCGAATATGCATGTTAGCACCCTCTTGCTGATAGGGCGATGGTTTTATCTCCGCTCTTCTGGCTTTTAAAGCCAAAAAAGCGGAGATAAGGCCCTTGCTGATATGCCTCTTGGTACACTCTCAGGATATCTAGCCAACACCTCCAAAACAGAGGTGATGTGTTGGAACATTGACAACTGGGAGGGTACCACGAGTAATGAGTTCAAATACCTGGGTTTTACTATCACCAAAGATCTTCATAAAATTCCCCAGATTAATCTGAACAAGACTATTAAAGTTCCCCAGATTAATCTGAACAAGACTATTAAAGAAGTGGATCGTCTTTTTGCCAGATGGAAAAATCTCCCTTTAACAATTTTTGGCAGGGTTAACTTGGTAAAAATGGTTATCTTACCCAAGTTGACGTATCTGTTTAATGCGATCCCTCTTGATTTCCCGTGTAAAGATATCTGTAAAATCCAAAGTAAGATTGGAAGTTTTGTCAGGGCATATAAGGGCGCTAGACTATTGTGGAAAAAGCTGATACGCTGGCTTACCAAGGGGGGCTAGCTCTTCCAGATATTGGCTGGTACTCTGTCGCTTTCCAATTTAAAAATATACGGATGTTACTTGTAAAACCAGAAGAGTCATTTTGGGGGAGGCTACTGGGGAAAATGGTTAAGGCAGACGGTGGAAGTTGAGGAGAAGGCTTTCTGTATAAATTTGGGGCACCTAGGTTCTTCAAAAGGGTGCGTCTGAAAGTTCTTAGGGCTGCCCTTAGCTTATGGTATAAGGTCAGATGTAGATGGAGTATTGGGTACTATTCGGATTTTGCCCCGATCTGGAACTCCCCGGGGACCCCGATTTTCCTGAAGGATAGCCTTGCGATCCCAATAAAAAGGGCGGGCATTACTATCTGGTCAGAGCTTGTAACCTCAGAAGGAGTGTACCCCTGGGAGGTTTTGAAAGCGAAAGTTGGAAATAGTCTTTCTAGACTCAAATACCTGCAACTAGCCTCCTGGTTTACAGCAGAAGAGGGGGACATGTGAGGAGTTTGGGAGTAGGAGCAATCTTTGCAAGAAGTACATCTCAAAAGAAAGGAAGTCTCTATCTGGTATAAGAAGTTCTGGAGGCTGATGATATGGAACATCCTCCGCAGCATGCAATCTGGAACCAGTCTCCCCTTGAATCCGATGTTGAAGACCTGTATGAACCATCCTTGAAGCTTATCTATAATTATGTTGAACCGGCCAGCTTAAAAAAGAACCATTTCTTTGTCATTAATAGGCTTTACTACGCACCCGCAAAGATTTCTAAGTTTGTCCACTATTCTCTCCCAAATGTCCAAGATGCAACCTTCTTAATGCTAATGACATCCATATTTTTTATGAATGCCTTGAACTCAGAACTTTCTGGAGGGAGGTAGGGCACATCTTAGGTTGCATTTTTAAACTTAAAATCAAGTTCAACGTCTCTCTGGTAATATTTGGGGATGACGGTGCGCTTGGAAAGAATCTCCAGCAGGGACATAGAGGCCTGTTGCTATCTCTGGTATTAATAGCCAGGAGAGAAATCTGTATGAAGTGGAAAGAGCTGCGGCCCCCAACTTGTGAGGACTGGTTAAAAGCTGCGTTTGCTATGGCTCGTCTGGACCAACAACTTGGATGCATCTTCCCAAGAGGAGTAGGTCTGAAACTTTTTTCACGGTGAACCAGGTAGCACCAAAATCAACTAAAAATTATACGTCATGGCTCTTTACCTCAGAATCCATAAATGGGCCAGTCCAGTCTACCGCCAAGACTGCGCCCATCTTGCAATCTGCCTCCCCCTCAGCCACCCTCAAGAGGAATAATCGATGCTGAAATTTTCACTTGTCTTGAACATGAGCAATTGTTGGCAAGGATTATTATTCTGGAAGACATTCTGATTTACATTCTGAACCTGATTTGAAAATCTGGGAACATTAGCAGCTTGCTGTGGCATCAGAGGTTATGGAACCTGCATCACTGGGGCTTGTGGCACATTAAAAGTCTGAGATTTAAGTCTAGGTACATTTTGTTACTAAATGGGATTACTGTTCTGAGGTGGTAGAAACCCTGGATTTTGACCCTGATTTGCAGAATTAAGATGGAATTCTCACTTCCACTACCCCAGCATATGGCAGTAGTGACATGTATTAGACTTCCTCAATGTAGCTACAGGAAATTCTGTACTCAGATCAATAGGGACACCCCAACCTCTACCCTGTGACTGAAATCCACCTCCACCCTGCATTGCCGGACCTCCCTGCTGATACCCTCCCTGAATAAGAGGGGCATTCCCTATAAATGGTGGATTCTGAATTACTCTCTGATCACCCTTCATTTGTACAACCATCAATGTTTCCTTTAATTTCTTGAGTCTGATTTCAATCTCATTGTTGCAATATTTAGCATATTGCACAATCACGTTAACCAACTTATTCTGCCAACAAATCAAGAGCTGCTGACTCATTATACTAATCTCAAGCCTCAATCCGGTCACAAACCTAGACACAAAATGTCTCTTATCTTTTGGCCCCAGTGTTTCCATTCCAGTATACTGCTTAAATGCCTGAAACAATCTCTCATAGTATGCTTGAATAATTTCCCTCGGTTCCTGGGCCGTCTGATCAATCTTGACCCAATCAATATCTTGGGGTAGTACCTTGAACTTCAATCACGTCATCACTTGATCATACTTCCTCATCACTGTAGATGAAGGACCATTAGTTGCAGGATCTCTTGTCAGCTGTCTCTCAGGCCACTCTAACACTATTTTGCATGCCATTCACAAATCACTTGGGAGCACAAAATTAAACGAAGTATTGAAATCAGTCCACAAAACCTTTAAAATTTTCACAAACTGCTCATCTTGCTTATTAAACTTGCTAGACCTGGCATCTTTTGGGGTGTTTCCCCTGTCTTTTTGTTTTTTGAACCCTGGGTTTTGACTCTGCTTTTGCATGTTTAGTGTCTCTGTGCACCTTCTCACTGTTGTCCAGTGTGAAAGTGCACGTTTTCCTATTGTAACTGGATTATGGATTGGTGTTTCCATAATTGTATATTTGTTTACGACTAAGTCCCTATTATAGTGCACTGTGTGTGTCCAGGGCCTGTATATCAAATGCAGCTTGTGGGCTTGCAGCACTGATTGTGCCACCCACACAAGCAGCCTTTCAAAGGGTTCTCAGACCTGCCACTGTGGTCACTGCCATGTTGACTTGGAAAGTGCACCCACATGCTAGGCACTAACCTTCACTTTTCTTACATGTAAGACACCCCTAAGGTAGGCCCAAGGTAAACCTGTGGACAGGGTGCAGTGTATGTGAAAGGTAGGACATGTACTGGTGGGTGTGTCATGTCCTGACAGTGATATCCAGTGAATTTAGTTTTTCACTATTGAAAGGCTACTTGTCTGATAGGATAGAATTGGAAGTACTGGGTAATATTTTATGAGTATATCATCCCATTGGGACAAGATATAGAAGCGGAGTTTAGTATGCCTGAACTCAGAATGTAGAAAGGCATATTTTAGTAAAGACGATTTTTATGTTCTATGCTTGAAAATACCTCTTTTAGAAAGTAGGTATTTTCTTGCTTAGACATCCTGTGTGCCTCTGCTGGGTTGTGGATTGACAGTCCGGCTTTGGAGTCACCGGGGCTGGGGTTGTACATTCTCTTCAGACAGCCACTTTGGGGGTTGAGGTGTGTCCTGCCTTTCCTGGATGAGTTAGGGCTGGGCTGAACAGACCTGGGCCACCTTTAGAGTAGTGGGAAGAGATTTCCTTGCACCTGAATAGGCCTGGTCTGTCTTGGATAATGCTGTCTCCACCTTCTGCCAGAAAGCTGGACCGGAGAGGACAGAACTGGTTTGGGCTGAGCACAGACACTCTGCCCCTGAAACACCGAGGGAAATTGAGTATAAATATTGGGGCCCAGACCCCAGAACTTTATAACTCACTTGGATCAAGCCAACCGACACCAGATCCCATCAACAGAAACTGCAGCTTGGACTTCTCTAGTTCACTAAAATTCGGATACTGTGAATTACTTCCTGAATTTGCATCTTCATTCACACTCTCATTCGATGTAGCATTAAGAACTTTCAAAAAGTCTTCCAGTTCCTGGACATTAGGATCAGGATGTACCTTAAGGGCTTTAGTAACTCCCTTTTCTTTAGGTGTGCTATTCTGCATAGTTAAAGGTGGTTCCCCAAATAAGTGAACACAGATCGGGTAAACCAAGGAACGACCTTAAGGGTCCAAATACAGACTGATGCACAGATGGAGCGGGCTGCATTTGCACCACAAGGAGACTTAAAGGGACACATTCACCCACCTTCCGACTCATTGGAGTAATTTCTGATGCCTGTTGTTGAGCGAGAATGGCAGAGTTTTTAATTTCATTTCCCCCAGAACCAGGTTTATATATAGAAACCACTGGCCCTATGGTAACAGGAACTGTAAGTGCATCTGGGACAATTCAAACAGAGGGGGACTCAGGAATGCAGGTCCCTGCATTTCCTCCTATCATGTTTTGATCCACTGTGATAGTCCCCATCATACTCTGGCCCTTCTGCACAGGAGAAATTCCTATTGTACTAGGGTTCATACTTACTAGTGCAGTTGGCAATCCGGAATTCTCACCTACAGCCTCGCTCCCATCTCCCTCTGTTCGAATCTCTTCATTTGCAGGTGGTCGCTCAAACATTAATGCATTTAAAAGACTGTCCCTAGTATCACTATCCCTGTTTTCTTCTTTCTCTCCAAATTCTCTTGTTTTATCCTCCTTTCTATTTTTTGTCCCTATTTTAACTTCTCTGTTTTGCAATATTCGGTATAATTTTGCTCCTTCTATCATATCAGTTCTCCACTTTTTCTGCTCTGCATCGCATCTTGCATCTGCAAAAGTACGCAGTACCTTTTTCATTCATCCCTGATATCTTTCCTTTTCTCTAAGGTGTGGTTTGATCTCATATATAATTCTCCTAAAATTTTAAATAATTCTCAGATTAAATGTACCATTATGTGAAAATGCAAGTGCATCTTCTTTCTCAGTGAGCTATTTATTGCCATATATTGTTCTGCAGTATCATTGGGTGGGGCTTTTCGCACACCTTTAAGAGGTATCTGAACATCTCCTCTGAACAAATCTCTTACAACTTCAAAATATTTCATTTTCGATAAAAAAAATTGTTTCAATACAAAATCATAATTTCACTTAAAATATTGTTCCAAATTATGAACCAACAACAGCATGGCACCTCAAAATGTAGACAGCCAATAACAGTGCAGCTTCACAGCAACCGACCTATCCCAGTTCAGCACGCTGTGAAAACATCTCACTCCTTGCAGCAGCTCACCCTGTTTTACAATTGTATACACGCACACTTTTCTGGAACATGCATGCAACTAAATAAAATGCAACAGCAACAAATAACAAGTGTCTGCTTTACTAAAGAATTGACAGAAATAATTCATACAAAGTAAGACAAACACACTTTCAAATGAACTCTCATTCTATCGGGAATCACTCTGATCAGGTCAGCTTTCCTCCGCATAAAAGGTCCGCCACACTAATCATATCTCACTTTCACACAAAAGATAAACATCCTTATTTTAACTGGACAGTCCACGATGTCTCATGACAATCCCCACAAAACCTCAGTAGACAATAACAATACAGTGACTTCGAAACTTTTAAATCATCCAGGGATCTTAGGACACATCAGACCTGATAACTTCTCTACAAGTAGTGCTACACTCACACACTCATCTAAACGTTACCACATCATATCACTCAATCTCTGTTGGACACCACACATTTGCCACAAACACCCCAGGCTAAGCATAAGTAACTTTTCACTACCCTATTGATACTCACTCCTCCACTGTTAAAACTCAATCTCAAATCACTGGAGCATCACCAATGCCAATTCTCAAAGTTGAAGCATGGGCACAAGGGACTGAGATTGGACCTGGACACACCTAAAGTAACAGATTTCTATCCCTTCTACTTCAGGTACTAAGCATCCCTAGTATGCTACCATCTGAGAACACTCTGGGCCGGTCCTTCCAAATCTATTCTGGTCAGTAAACTTTCTAGTATTCTGAGGGGAAAGGGGTTTACAAAAATTCTAATCTGAAAGTACAGTGTAATCATGAGGACTACCCAATAAAAGTCTGAATCAGTAACTTGCATTTAAAAGGTTTATTGCAAACTCAAACCCAGTCTGATATATCAATCTCAAAAGCATAGTATAAAATAACGAAAGGAGACTAAAATATCTTACAATGTTGGTCCGCAACAGCAAAGAACATATAAGGATCCAAGGAGCACTGACAAAGCACAAAAACGAAAAAGATTTGATGACTATATGAATGGTTCGATCCTTCTACCTAAACATGGAAATGATTTGTAGCATCTAATAAACTCTATACTAGCCTAAGGATAGGGGAAACCCTACTGAATCAAGGAAGCAAGAAAGGTGTCAGCATCAGAACCACTCTAGGAGGTATAAAAGTAAAGAATCAAGCACAGCATGAAGCCACATGATCAGGTACGTCAAGACAGGTCTGTACCTCTCCAGGTCTGAAGGGAATGTAACTACCCCCAAAGTGGATTTGTTACTTAAATTACACAAAGAACATATAAGAAATATGACCTCATTCATATCATAGTACTTTTCCAGTTTCCAAGAAAGAACTTGGCACCTTGAGCACTACTCCCATATTCCAGTCTCCACTTCCAAGGCATCCTTATATTCCTCCCTTCATCAGATAGTACCAACTGGTAACACCTCCTTTGTTCTTCATTAAAGTAATTTGGTCTTGCCTGTTCTTCCTTGCCTCACTATCTTAAAAATACAATATGCTTTTCACTAACTAACAAATATATTTGGTCTGCACCTGCAGAGGAGGAAAACATGCAGAAAAACAACTTTCACGTTAGTATTAAATGTCTCAACTGTAAGCTTAGTTCCCACAATCACGCTAACTTAACAATTCCCGTTAACAGCAAATTAGTTCCACAACCTACATATCATCTATAAAATGAAATCTCTAGTGAAGGAATCAACTATTTTGTACTGTACTCTTATACGCGGCACAATATATGAATACAATTTTATTAATCAAAAATGACAAATGGTCTCAATTCATAAAGAAAGCATTAAATACACTTTTAATTCATTCTCATTAAACCCTGGTGAATGCACTGTATTAAATGCATTTTAGCGCACCACCTTACAATCTAAACCTATAGAAAATTAATATATGAAACCCAGCTGTCTCTGAAAAATAAAAACATTATGCATACACATATATGTCATAACACACAATAGATGCACTTTCTGTTTCTTTGGTGCACCAGATCTCATTAGTATTATTGCATCACATGAGTACATAAGTCCAAGTGTAAATATATTTGTTGTCTAGTCAAACGTAAATGGATGGAGTCAATTATGCTACTCCACTAGCAGTAAAGATTCAGAAGTATTAAGACATTCTTTTCTTAGTACATATTACATATTGCTTTACAAATAAACGATGCAACATTAAAGCAGATGGCTGGAGATTGCATAGTGTACCAAAAACACACAGCAGCTTGATGGTCCCTGATGATATGTGCAATAAAGTTAGGTTTAAAAAATTGCTTCCTTAAACTTAAATAAAACTGACAGAAAAGCATGAAATGCAGAGTACATTGTTTAGAAATTCTATCATATGGTCACGGAACTGACATTGCATCCCATTGTTAAATATTTGGAAAAGCGACAAGGTGGTGTATATTCTTCAGCCGCAGTGTGGTCAAAACTAAACGGTGTTGTAAATTTGTCAACCAAATTAAGTAGACTTGAAAGCCTACAGGTAAAGGGAGCTATGTGTGACCACCGTTTGTTTCATTTATCGGCATAAGCTCTCTTCCTTACCCTTGCATGGAGCAAGGCACCTTTCATTGCTGACTTCTCCAGTGTTAGGGTATTATCCGGGTCTTGCAACCCAGGAAAATCAAACATCGTCCTAAGAGTGTTGTTAATGAAAGACAGCCCAGGGATTTTAAGAACATGCTCTAAAGTTAAACCGTCCTGTATAATTGCCTTTACGTCTTCAATGTCAAGTTTTCCCATATAGAGTGCCACAAGAAAACAGTTTTATATGATAAAATGTCTTCCACGTGTCCTTAGGGGTTTTCACACAGGACATTATAAGTGTCTTGACCTTATTCATTTTTTGTTTACTAGATGCCATAAAATCTGTGAAAGAATCCATTAATCTCTGCAGCCCAACCATGGGACTTGACAAAAGGACTGCATCATCGGCATAAAGGAGCACAGGTACGAAGCGGCCAGCAGCAATCGACGCATCCGCCAGCACGGACCGTAGAATATCATTGACCTCATTTATAAAGAAAGAAAATAAAAATGAAGCCAATACACACCCCTGTTGTACACCTCGCCTAATTCTAAAATAAAGTATCAATTCACTATTAGGGCCACATCAAACTTTAGGTTAGAGCCTCTCATAAAGCTGTGCAAGAAGGCAGACAATTTCCATGGAGACTACGTAAAATAGAAGAGTATGCCAAAGTATAGAATGGTCCAGTAAATCAAATGCTCTAGTGAGATCTGCAAAGCACAAATAAGGGGAATGTGACTTTGCTCTTGTACACTTCCCAATCAGGAGATCAAGATTTAAACAATGCTCCACTGTCCCAAGTCCCTTCCTGAATCCATACTGGGCCTCAGACAAGAAAAAATTAATGGTTGACCAGTCCACTAGTCTCCTTAGGACAACCCTGTCCAGGATGTTTGACAGAAGAATCCAGGAGTAAGATGAAACAGTAGCATTTCGGATCTGCATTTTCACCTTTCTAATATAGACTTAGCCCAGAAAGAGGGAAAACACCTTAGCTGCCTTGTTAAAAATGCAAAATAATATTTGGGCCCACAGCTTCCATGCCTGTAAAGGCATTGACCGGAACCCCATTGGGCCGGGAGATTTCCCTGTAGCACACTTACGCATCTCATCTGTGATTTCATCTAGCGTAAATACCAAGGGAAGGATGCTAGTGGAAATAGAACTCTCAACCATATTATTTGATGCCAGTAATGAACGTCTTGTCTCATTGGTGGGTGCTGAGTCAAAAATCCTCTAAAAGTGAAGAAACAAATGCTGTAAGGGCAGGGCCATAATCGTTATTCAAGTTATATCACTTTGCACACTTCTGTTTGTTGTGCCACAGTTGATTTACCTACTATAGAAGATTGCCGGTTTGCCGGATTGCTGGTTTCATCAATGATGCCAGCCCGTGTGGGGGACTAAATTTAATTTACCGGCACCCTTCGTGGCGTGCACGCCGCTAACGTCGAGGAGAGTGCCAGGAGGCGCACAAATAGCGGCCATGGCTCCCTCAGCGTGGAAGCCTTTGAATACTTCTGATTGTTGTGCCACAGTCGATTTGTCCGCTATAGCAGATTGCAGGTTTGCCAGTTTCAATGCTGGTCCCAGGCCCGTGTGGGGGACTAAATTTAATTTTCCTGCACCCATCAAAGTGCGCACACCGCCAACGTCGTGGAGAGCGCCAGGAGGCGCACAAAGAGCGGCCAGTGCTCCCGTAGCGCGGGAGGCGCAGGGGCGTGTCAGGGCCAAGTGCGGGCCTGTCTGCACCCAGACAAGGCTGGGCTGGTCCATACCTCCTGGCCCTGCGATTTGAAGCCATATATACTGGTAAGGAGTTTAAACTTCTCTTTCTCGTATTAGAGAGTATTAAGTAAAATAGGGAAGAGAAAACTAGCAACAACCAAGGGGAAGTTTGCTGCTAAAACAGTGCAGATCACAAACTATCTGAAAAGTGCTAGGGGCATTATTAATAGTGAGATCGTTCAAGTAAAGGAGCAGTTACCGGCTACTAAGATGGCCCTGAACGCTGCACAAAAGGAGACTGAGTCTGTTCTGGAAGATCACAATAGTGAAAATAGTATCGAGCCCGAGCCAGAAGTACAGGACTTGAACAACTGCAATGGCAGGAGTAACAGGAGTAACAGCTTGAAGGATAACAGTCCTAACACCTCCAAGCTAGATCATCCCACTAGGCCGGGTCCTTGGGTATTGACAACTCCCCTTGAAATTTCCACGGCATCGGACACACATGATTTGATCTCGCCACCCGCGAAAAGGTGTAAACAGTACACAGCACCAGCACCATCAAAGAATAGCCTTCAGAAAAGTTTAAAAAAGGGGAAGATCATAAAGCCAGACGGAAGGGAACTGGTGATAGGACCTGAAGAGCCAATACGACATATGCGAGGCATTGAGACACTCTTCAACAAATTACATGGGAAAATTGACACTATTGAAAGGCGGGTTATGACTGAGATAAAACTAGTGCAAAAAGACATTACCCAATTAATGGAACTGGTTGCAGCTTTAAGGACATCTAACGTACACAATATATGTCAGAAGTCTATGTCTAGTAGGAATATTGATAAGAAATTACAAAATGATCAAAGTCATGTAAATGAAATAGTAATGGTTAATATTCATCAACCACCTGTAACACAAACAGAGGAAGTACCTGGATCATCTACATTGCATCCTGTTGTTAAAACAATGAATGGTAATTTACAAAATGGCTCCAAATATAATCGGGCAACCAAAGGTTATCAACAACCTAAGAGGTACCAGGGGGGCTCTTTTAGTTTGCCCCCTTAGGTTACTCCTTATGTTATTGTCTTAAAAAATCTCCCTAAACTTTGTGAAAATTCCACAGATACTTGGGAATCATTGAAGAACCGGGTTGTACACTGGTTCTCCAGTAATACCCACTGTAACGCTAGGCTTTTATCTCAAGAAATCATGTTAAGAAGAGTCAGCTCAGTGGGTAAAGGGGAAAATTCATGCGATGGGGACTGTGCTGTAGTAAACCTTCGCCACCCTCAAGTTGTAGGTTGCTTATTGGAAGAGTATCAGCAAAATATACTTGGCCATGTCATCGCCCCAATGATACCATTATTGCAGTACCTCTTGGATACTTTTACAGAACTAGTTTTGAGCAGCCCCACCTAACAGGTAGAGCCTAACATAGTACATACCAAGAAATCCTAGGGTCTATTCACATACCAATAGTATACGTGAAAAAATCGTACTCCTAAATTAAGGATGTATCAAAAAATGAAAATGAAAAAGTACTCATGGGGTCACCTAAGGGCAGATCCCTTTAAGGACGTAATCCCTCACTCACCAAAGGTGACATGCTTCATCATAGGGACTCTCCTCCCAAAGGAAACACCTAGTTCCTTTGAGGGCTACAACTCTCTCACTGTGAGGGAGGAGCTCAGGGATGTTTTAATGGAGTCTGTGGGTGTCCTAAACCCACTAATGATGAGTCTAATGTGTGAGTGAGAGCGCAGCGCAAAAGAAAGAACTACCAAGTGTATGAACGTGAATGAATGTTAAAACTGGCTATTAAGCTGTAGAAATCAGTTTAATCAAAGAATGCCTAATGTCAGGTTTAAAATAGCAATGCACACACGGTATGGATTTAAATCGCTGTGGTGTGATGACAAGGGGTCAACATGTTTCAGCCGTGTTGTTCTATGGTTGGATCAGGCTTTCATCAGGATCTAAACATATGCTGCTGCAGTGAAAAAACGTGAAAAACAACCAATTAATTATAAAAGGATATAGTCCACAGAAACCAAAAGAAATTTTTGGTGTTCCAGTGAAAGAATTATTTCATCAGACCTACAAGGATGACAAAAAGAAACACATAATAATTGTCAGCCAAGTCTTCATGCTGAGGTATATAGAAAAAATGCAAGACAGTGGACCTGTGAAGGTGAACCCATAATCAATAGAAAAACTCTTACCCGCAATAGCTGGGTGTGAGACCTCACCTATCCCTGGCAACCGCTCAGGAAGGGAGCACCGCTCTATAATAGAAAGAAAAAGAGCGAGCTGGGTTGAGAGTCCATAGGTGTGCCAACTACTTAAATGCAGAGAGTGCCTATATGAACCAGGACACCTGCATGTGAACTGACAACCCATAAAAGCTCCTCAAGAGAAAAGACCTATTAAAAACAACTGGAGACAACATAACTCCGGCAACACTTGTGGTTTAAATCCATACCGTGTGTGCATTGCTATTTTAAACCTGACATTAGGCATTCTTTGATTAAACTGATTTCTACAGCCTAATAGCCAGTTTTAACATTCATTCACGTTCATACACTTGGTAGTTCTTTCTTTTGCGCTGCGCTCTCACTCACACATTAGACTCATCATTAGTGGGTTTAGGACACCCACAGACCCCATTAAAACATCCCTGAGCTCCTCCCTCACAGTGAGAGAGTTGTAGCCCTCAAAGGAACTAGGTGTTTCCTTTGGGAGGAGAGTCCCTATGATGAAGCATGTCACCTTTGGTGAGTGAGGGATTACGTCCTTAAAGGGATCTGCCCTTAGGTGACCCCATGAGTACTTTTTCATTTTCATTTTTTGATACATCCTTAATTTAGGAGTACGATTTTTTCACGTATACTATTGGTATGTGAATAGACCCTAGGATTTCTTGGTATGTACTAGGTTGGTTAGGGGATATAATCCGTAGTGGTCTTTAAAATTTGTCCCTTGAACCCCCTTTCCTTGAACTATTGTAGTTTGTGAGAGCCTAACATAGCCCTGTTAATTTCATGATACCATCTAGGTTTGTCCCTTTAGGAAGCTGTAGCGAGGTCGACTGACTGGGCCCAAAAGCAGTGCAATTAGATAATATATCTATACTTTCAAGCCTTTGGGCACACCAATAGAAGAAGTATGTGTAGAAGTAGTGCAGTTGAATGAAGGTCACCATACTATCTCCCCTATTGGTATAGAAGCAGACCCCATGGAAGTGCCACAACTAAATGTTTGCAATGTCACCACCCCTTTAATCAGCTCAACTGGTGTAGATCCAACAAGTCGACCATTGGTGGGATCATTGCAAATTATGTCATGGAACATTGCAGGGGTTAAAAATAAATTGCACAACTTAGCATGGCTTAAAAGTATTCAGCATTGCACTTTGATTTTAATACAGGAAACATGGTTGACAGAAGTATTTTATATTAATGGTTTTAAAACTATTTTTTCTAAAGCAATACCGTCTAAGGCTGGGAGAGCGAGTGGAGGCCTAGCAGTATTAATATCGGTGTCCTCTCCCCTGACCTTAAAGAAAACCTACACAAATTCACAGTACTTCCAGCTCCTACTCTTCAGTGTCAAAGGAAAGTAGAGCATCGTACTTATTAATTTTACAGTAATATTTTTGATAACACGAAACACAGGATAATTATTACAATGGAGGCAGAGCTGGAAAATTTTCTGAAGTGATTGTGGGGCGAGTATATATTAATTTGGGCTGGTGATTTTAACAGCGAATTATGTAAATTTACTATAGGGGACCAATGTGGCCATGAAGATGAACTTTGTGACCATACTTCTCCCTTCCCACATAATTCTTACGGTGAAACAATTAACTATGTTATGCATAAACTTAATTTAGAAATAATGGAGCCGGGGGCTTATGAGGGAGCGGTTGTTAATCATACATATGAGGGGGCCAGGTCGTCTACATGTATTGATCACTTTTTAATATCAATGAATTGCAGGTTTCTCGGTGATAAATGTTTTATACAGCCCAGTCTGTTTAGTGACCATCAACCCCTCTTGTTAATATTGAACTCTAACTTATATTATAGAGTGAAGGCATGTGTCTCTGCAACTGATATAAAAACGCAAGGTGAAAATGGGATCTTGATTAAGTGGACAGGCATTGACCCCACTGTTTTTATGGAGAATGTAGTAAAAAAAAATAATCGCAATATAAAAACATGCCTGTACAAACTTTCTAGTAATATTGATACTGTTACGGCCTTCCAAAATATTTCTGATGAAATCTCTAAGGATCTGAAAGTTAAAAATAAGAAAAATAGGGATCACTGCCCACGATGGTTTAACCAACAATGTTCCAGATTAAACATGGATCTGAAGGAAAAATTAAAAGCTAATCGTAGGAATAGAGAAAAAATGTGCATCCTTCGGAAAAGTTATAAGCAAGCCTTAAACTTGAGAAAGACTGAAATCAGGGAGAATGCGTTGGATAGTTTGATCCAAGCAGCCAAGACTAAGAATTCTATCCTTTTTTTGAAAACCATAGACCATCCTTTGTTTAAAGATATTTCAGCTGCAAAGGTTGATACATCAGTGGTGTCAGAAGAATGGTTAACCCACTTTGAGTGTATTTTTAACCCTTCACAACAGGTCACTGAAATAGATGAAAACCGTTATATTACCTTTTTAAATATTCCTAAGATAGAATCTATCACCGTAGAAGAGATAAAAACTACCCTAAAGAACAGTGCAAGTGGGAAGGCTGCGGGACCGGAATGAGTCCCCTTTGATATTTTTAAGTATAATGTTGATTTTTGGTCCCCTATTTTAGCTAATCTGTTTAATGCAATCATTAATGGGGTACTACCAGTAACTTGGGCTGAAAGTGTGATTGTCCCTATTTTAAAAGAAGGCAGCAGAGGTTGCGCAAAATGCTACCGTCCAATATCCCTTCTTGATTCCACCTCTAAATCAATGGGCAGAGTCTTGTTGGCCAGGCTCGAATGCTGGGTAAAAGACAAAAATACCCTAACTGAAGCACAGTATGGCTTTAGAAGGGTTATTGGAATGGTTGAGCAGTGCGTTAACCTCGAGTTGCTTATAGGGAAATACACCCTTGTCAAAGAAGGTCTACTCCACCTTTGTTTTTTTGACCTTTCTAGTGCGTTCAATCTGGTAAATCATTCCAACTTATGGCAAAAGCTAGCTGAGATGGGCACCCCATACAATATCATAAGCTTTTTATCACTGATATATGCTCACTTAACCTCTAAGATACGCTATGGCCAGAATGGGGAATGCACAACGCACTTTAGAGTAACCTGTGGAATTAGACAAGGCTGCGTCCTTGTCCCCCTTTTATTCTCGCTTTATATTAATGGTATTGACCTTTTATTACAGAGTTTGAAAGCAGATGCCCCTATTGTTGGTAAACGTGTAACTCCAGTTTTATTATACGCAGATGATGCAGTCCTAATATCTAGAACTGCAAATGGCCTCCAACTTTTGATAGATAACTTTACAAACTTCATGACTGAAAAAGATCTAAAAATAAATTTGAGTAAAACACTAGTCATGACGTGTGGGAAAAGCAAAGCTAAGAGTGTAACCCACTATGTTGGGGGAGTACCCATCGAAAGGACATCTACATTTTCTTATCTGGTGTTACTTTTTAACAGAAAAGGACCACACACTCTCATTCATGTAAACTAAAATTCTTGAGATCAAGCAAAGCTATCTTCAGATTCTCTCACAAAATAGGTAATAAGCTGACACATGAGATTTTAAAATTATACGGGAGTAAGTGTACCACAGGGGTTTGTTATGGTGGAGCCCTATGGGGCATGGCAGATATCTCCCCATTACAAACTCTTGAAAATAAATTTCTAAGAAGGGTATTATCACTTCCAAACTCAACAGCTACTTATATATTCTATAATGAGACAGATGTACCATACCTTAGTGATTTGATTAGTATAGCCGCCCTCACATTGCGGCATCAAATTTGGAATAAAGATGAAGCGCATTTTGCCAAAGATATAATCCTGGATTGCCTTAAACTTGACTACTGTAGGAACATACCATGGTTACATTATACTCACAGTCTTTTAACTGAGTGTAATGTGGTTATTAATTTGAAAGATCCTGAGAGTATCCAGACCTACAGTAAAGGGAGCTAAAAATTTGACTCTTCAAATCCAGAGAATTAATGAGGGTAGCTGAACTGCGTACAAAACAAGGCGTCAGATCCTATTGTGAAGGACCAATCTCACTGGGCACTCAACAATATCTTGTCTTTATAAGAAATGTACAACATAGATTTTATTTAACGAGATTAAGGCTGAGTAAACTCCACTTTCAGATAGTTTTCCCCAAGACGGGTAAGTGGAGCTCTAACCTACTTAAGTGCCCGTGTGATGGTAAAACCTCCCAGAGTACTTTGCATTTTATACTCTTTTGTAATTTTTATAGAACATTAGAAAATTAATTTTATGACCACTTTTTATTGCTAATAAGCTGTATTCTTAAAAATCAGCTTTTTATCAAATTCGTAATTTGGAAAACGTGTCGATATGTAATGCGGTTATCCTTATTATTCAGATGGCCATTAAACAAAGAATGGATCTTTCATATTTGGAATGCTGGATTATGAAACTGAATAGACTGTATTTTTAATATATTTATTTGCAGTCCCTACCCCCATTACATTACCCAATATAACGTTTTAATGATAATAAGCTGTAATTTGAGGTTTTTACCTTTTTCTTGTATGAATTATTGTATATTTTTATTTTTATTCTTTATTGCTTTTTGAGATGACATGTAAATATTAACGGTATGCTTTACTTATATTCATGAGGAGATGTGCTTTAAGAACAAATAAGGGTGGAAATGTCAACACGTGAAACGTTCTTTGGAATTTTTTAACTATGCAAAATTTTAAAATTTATGATGAATTCTTTTCATTTGTAGAACGCTTTTATGGATATATTTCTATATACCGAATAAAACTTGCTTTGACTTTGACTTTGATATATCATTGGTTTAAGCAGCCTGCACCAGATTTAGCCATGCTTTTTCCCTCAACTCCACCTTCCTGGCCAGTAAGGCGTTATTATACAGCTTCCCTAGTAGTTGAACAGATTTATCTCTTAGGACATGATGTAAAGCCGACCTCAGTTGTTTTAAAGAGTACATTAGTGATTAAACCATTCCTGTCTAGCAGGAAATTTGTCTCTTACCAGATGGACCAAAAGGGAGTTAAGGACCACAGTATTCTACTCAAAGGCTAAGGCCAAGGTGTCAGTATCCCCCTCAGGAGCTAAACATGTGTTGAACTAATTGGGGAGTCGAGACAAAAGATTCTGAATATGCACACATGATCAATTCCACACTACTTAATAAAGACTCAATTTAGTCTGATGTGAACAATATGTGACTTCTTAGCAGGGACTATAGAGCTGTTAGCCTGTGAACGCTAACTACTGTTTTACTGACTCTAATACTAGTGACCAGCTGTTCAAGAATTGAGCTTATCAAAATGTGGTCAATCAATGAATGATTACCCCTACCCACATACATGTGTACCTGAACAATGCTTGCACTATTAATATCTTCCAGCAGCAATAGGTCATACTTATATAGCATAGTATTCAGACAATAGCCATACTTGCTATGTCCGTAGTGTAGTAAAACGTCACCAGCCCAATTGGTGAGACCACTCATCCGTCCAGCTGAAGAGCAGCATTATTGAATGTTAAAGTCCCCATCCCATGCAATTGAACAGACAGACTTAACTTGCAAGACAAATACATTAAAGTTAGTTTCCAGATTTCTAATGACGTCATCATGTGGAGAGTTAAATGCATTGTTATAATAATTAATAATAATCACATCTGACCCTACCTTAAAATTCAACCACACAAAGTGATAATACAGAGAGGACGTGAAAGATTTTCTAATTGTGACAGGTAGTAAATTAGAGATCAGGATCTTTTGACTGCACTGTGCTTGGCTCGCTGGAGACAGAATAACTGGGATAAATAAGTAAGAAAAGCCCTCAACAGGGGTCACTTGACAAGTTTCTTGGATAAAAATAACACCTTTCTGCACAAAAACAATCATGAGAGGTGTTTTCCTCTAACTATGTGTGCTGCATAATGCTCATTGTGCCACTCTACGCCTCCCACGGGGAAGTGTAGCATTCAGATACATTCTCAGATTCACAATTTCTTGTAAATCAGGGAATGTGTCAGGTTCCATGGGTGTTGCATGGGAACACCCGTAGCAACTACCATGGAACACCCCTTTCACGCAAAGTGCTGAGTGAAAAGGGGCCGTATTTATAAGGACATGAAATGCCACACAGGGTGGCTTTACCTGTCTCTGTAAAAATGGGCAGCACACTGTGCCACAGGTGCAACACAAAAAGTGACGTATTGGTGGCTCAAGGGGCTTGTAAGTAAGCCCCAATATGTGTAGTGAGAGTTATATCAAGCAAGTGGGTGTGATTCATAAACTTTATTGGGCTAGTTAAAACAGCCATAAAAGTGTAGTAGCATGAAATAAATATATTAAAAAAGCATAACAATATAATAAAATTCATTACGTATGGCCAGTATAAAAAAAAATAGTACAGAATATAGTTTAAATTAAAGGCCGACTAATACAAAAGGCTTTTCCTCACATGGATGGCTTTCAAAATAAAAAGGGCAACATTGTAACACACAGAGGGTTCACTTAGTGCAATCAAATGTTTCATAGCAGCTTTATATGATCTAGTATTCTGTTTAACAAAGATGGGTTTAAGATAAAAACTCCTAAAATTCTGATAAAATTTGCAAAACAAAAAGAAATGCAATGTGCTTTGCTTACTTTGTCCATCACATGGGCAAGAGGTCTGATCAGGAGGACAATACTCCATATTTGGAAATGCCACTAAGTGATTCTCAATACCACATCTCAGTCTTACCAAAACAAAGTGATGCTGCATAATTGCTGCACAAGATAGATAACTGTATCCATCCTCCTCTTGATCATATGAGATGTATAAAACAACTGACCATTTTGTATAATTAACAGCCATTTGCTGGTCAGCTATATTCTGGAAAAAGGTATCTTTGATCCTTCTCATAGTTTATGATAATACTTGTACAGGGTCTGCCCATATGGGCAAATTAAACAGCATACTAACAGATTAGTTAATATACGATAACCATGGGATACTCAAAGCCTTATCTAAGGCTAGGCATCCTTCAATCATCGGTCTGGTAAAAAAGATATCCTATTTTGCTCATCCAAGTGACCACAGTAACAAAGGTCTTTGAAAAAGTATGTCTTCTAAATGCTGCAGGTCAACCCCCTGTTGGACATACATAGCTGAGAGAGAAGCAGATAAGCAAACTAGCCATTTAAAAGAACTATTTTCCTCCACTTGCAAGGCAGTACAGGTGGCATAGCTCCAGAGACCGGCCCCAAATGTGGGAGTGGTCACCCCACTAGCCTTTTAAATTTCAACCATTTCCTTAATTGGTCAGCTACTTAACTTAGATGAACATTTTAAATTCCCTTGTGAAACCCTACTCATTTTGGCTTTAGTGTTTAAAATCTGTTTGGACCATGAACCGTTACCCGTAAATAAAACACCTAGATAACAAAAAGAATTTACTGTAACAATTGGGGTAGTATCAATATAAAACATTCTACATTGTTTATGCTTTGGCCCACACACCATTGTAAATGTTTTGGATTTGTTAATCACCATTTTCTTGGAGGACATATACTCCCCAAAAGCATCCATCAGACTTTGTAGGCCAACCGGGGTCCTTGATGACAAAACAGCATTGTCAGCATATCACAATACTGGAATAGGGCACCCAACCGCCCGAGGAGCATCAGCTTGCAGAGCCTGTAAGTAGCTATCCACCCCATTAATAAAAAGAGAAAACAGTAGGGGAGCTAGCACACATCCTGATCAAATTCCTCTCACTACTTTGAACATAGATGAGCATTCGCCCTCAGGCCCAAAACAAACATTACTAAAAACGTCTCTTACAGATGAGAAAGAAACCTTATAATTGGCCTGGGTTCACCAAGGCAGGTCAGTGTTGACCAAAGGAGGATATGGTCTACCAAATCAAAGGTGCTACTTAGATCTGCAAAACAAAGCTATAGGGCACCTGACTTGGCTCTATCAGTAACTAAAAGTTAATACATTGTTCAATAGTCCCCATCTGCTTTCTATAGCCATACCGTGCTGGGGATAAAATAGATTGTTCTTGTGGCCATTCTTCGAGCCTTCATGATAAAACCCTACTCATTACTTTAACTGATGGGATAAACAAGAAAGGAAAGCACTCCACATGCAGGGGGGTCACCTGACATGTTTCTTGGATAAAAATAATATGTGTAGTGAGCGTTAAATCAAGTCTATCATGTTTAGTTTATTCTATAGTCCTGCAATGTTCCATGACACTATATCATATACCCCATTATAACCTTATTATAACCGAAGCCCTACTATGCCCTACTATGGCCTGGAGGTGAATAGGTAAGGATGAGTCCACAGGAGCTACTAAGGGCCTAATATGTCAGACTTCATCATGCAAATCATTCAAGGGATCATATCTATTTGCAAGTGTAAAATGGGTAACCTACTTATCCACCGGGGAAAGACAAAAGGGTGAGAGGCGGGACCAGAAGGGGTCTGGGATAGATGCCTACAAAAAAGGCCAGGAGAAAGAAGAGATATATTGCCCTCTAACAAGGAATTAAAAGAAGTATCATGCAAGATCTTTCTAGGCTAAGATGCCTAAAACTTTATAACACAGTCTCCAGAAAAAGATTTTTTTGGATACCCCAAACCAACCCACCCTCCACGTCTGCAAGATTTGACCTGCAGCTAAAATTGAAAATGTTGACCTGGACTAGACCCAGTGCAGGACTTTGTTCCTTAGTTGAATGAATGACTCAACTGAGCACTCTGGTTAACAAAGAACATTTGCCATGACTACTACATAAGGGCAAAATGCATTGGGTAGGTCAATCGTGTCTCAATTGGGGGGGCTGGCCCCTCTATGATGTGCCTTCTAGCATTCAAAGCTCATAACCAATTCCCCATGGATGTAACTTCTTTCTAACCATGGGCAGAAAACTCCACTCTGCCCGTGGAGTGTGCAGAGATTTGCCTACTCCGCGTTCCGACTAGAACGCATAGTAGGCAAATACCTGCACACTCCACAGTGGAGCGGAGTTGAACCCGCCGCCCACCTCCACCCTCTATTCTCGCAAGAAATGCACATGCGTTGATGCATGCGCATGCGCAGTTTTCTCAAACAGTACCCGTATGGCGAGGAAGGGGAGGAGGGCAGCCCTGGGACACCGCGGTAAACAGATAAGTGTTTTTTGATTTTTTTAAATGACTGGTAACTTATATCTTAATAGGGGGTGGAGGCGGGCAGTGTAGCGGAGCTCCGGAGTTTGTTTCCAACTCCGTGGCCCTCCACGTAGCACCGCTACGCACACTACACCCAGGGTTACTGTTCTTTCAAAGGCCTAACTGTGGGGTCAGCTGTGTTGGTAGCCCCAGTTGAGAGGGTATATTGCATAGCCAGCCTCTAGTTATGGGGCCTGCGTATATCTTGGCCGCCCCACAAGTATTTGAGCCCCCTCACTCCTAATCTCAGGTACTTCATCATGTGTATTTAAATGATGTTGAGTATGCTGCGGAACATATGGAAAAATAGACTCCTGGTTGTACTGATAGTGAGAATTATAAGACTTTGAATCCTCTAAGCCGAGGTTAGGAGGAGGAGCCAAACAATGTGTGACAGTCCCCTCCACCCCTTACTGACTCATATTGAGTAGTGTATTGGAAAAAGTAGCCCCTTTAGTTTAACAACCTTTAAAAGTTTCTCAATTGAACCCAACCTTGACTACAAAGGTGCAAGCAGATTAGATATTACATCAAGAACATTCTCCAGCGGTGATCTCTGAAACAGATCTAATTTCTCAGCATTAAACAATGTAGGGTCCGTTACATGACTAGGCTGAAGAATAGCCCCACTGAAATTGGCTTTCTAGGCTCCTTAACCTTTTCTGCTTTGCAGGGGGGTTATTATTAAGAGGGGTAGTATCCTTTCCACAAGTCAGACCTGGCTCAACAGGAGAAATATCAATAGAAGAGGGTGGGTCTATTGTTAACTCAATGTACCAATCCAAGCGATACCATACTCCCTATGTCCCTGGTAGACGAATGGTTGGTCCCCACCCCTGTCTCCAAAGAGCACAAAATGCGGTGTTCCACATGCTCAATTTCTTTTTTCAAGGCCCTTATCATGAGTTGGACGAATCCATCTAGGGATGAAGATGACAGCAGGACTTAGTCGGAGCAATTATTTTATGCTTCCTCGTGTCAGAATGACTGTGCTTAAAATATTACCAAGTCTTCCATTCCCATGAATAGTTCCGATGGTTGATAAGCCTTGTCAGAAAGTGGCATGGTACTAGACAATGACTAATTCCCCTCAAGGCAGAACACAGCTATACATATAAACAGTGTAGACTTTCACAGTAGCAGTTAACAACGGCATCATAGAAATTAAGGAAGTCTTTTCTTGAAGTAAAAGGTGATGGCCAAGCAGTATTCAGGCATGAAAGAAACAGAGATATGGTTCGGGGACCAAGGGGGTGGTCCTGACCTGCCTCTTCCTGGCGCTGAAGGCAGCTGAACAGACCTGTCCTTTGCCAGGGCGCTGCCTGGTGCGTCCCATTCTGTAAGAGATACAAATGCGCTATTAAGTCTTAGGTACACAGAGTTAGATGGGGCTGCCTCTTGGCCTAAAGGATCCAGGAATGTGTAGTCCACGTAGCATCTTGAGCACCCTTATCGTCAAGTTTGGGGTTCTTCTACACAGAACTGCTACATCTACTAAACTACTTGAACACCAACAAGTCTTAATGTTCATCATGAGTCTCTATGGCGGTCTCTACCAGTAAAACTAAGGGAAAAGCTGCCAAATCTAAAACAAATGTGTTTAACTTTATAATAGGGAAATTGTAGATATCAATAAAGCTTAAGCAAGAAGGAATATTTGCTTTGCCCACAGCTCCATCTTTCCCTACAGTGTTTCCTGCTAGATAAAAACAGGTGATCTTTAATTCGAGCTAGTGGTTTCTAGTGATCAGAAACGGTGTTTGTGACAGTCTGCCATGGGATGGTGCTGTCTATCTAATTTAGAAATGAGCACAACAACAGTTGTTTAGTAATTCTTTTTTATTTTAGTTTTTGCTTCTTTTTTTTTTTAAATGATATTTTTTATGTTTTTAACAAACAAAGCCAAGCAGACGGGACAAGTAAAAAACGTATCAGGCAAATGAAAGAGCAGTCTAGATAGACAGAAATTGCCAAATCAAACCATACAAATTATAGTAAAATTAACAGAACCATACAAAGACCACAAATGTAAGTCAATAATAAATACATGGAAGGAGGAGAGCATCCTGGAAACCCTAAAACACTACAGACTGAGCGGACCGGTCCTGAAGAGCAGCTGCCTCCGGTAAACACCCCCGAAATGGATCCCAGATCCAGCCTAGCCATTTCTTCCGAGGATCGTCCTCAATTAGCACCATCTCCAGCCGACTTATATTCAAAAATTCTTGCGCGCCAGATCCAAGGACCAGGAGCCCCGCTAGAAGGCCCGAACCTTGCCAGTACCAATCTAGCTAGTGTGATAAAAAAGAAACAAAAGCCAGATAAACAAACCATGAAAACTGGTGAATGTCCCATCACGATCAGCTTTGAATCTGCCACAATCATCAACTTAAAGATATTCCCAAGTTGACCAAATATTAATTCCCAGAAAGGTTTAATGCTGGACTAGATGCAATGATGTAAACTGCATCGGCTCCAATGCGTCCGCAATGAAAGAAGTGACTATCCTAGCGATGCTTTATAGTATAGAGACGATGAGGACTGTAATACCAATCGCTGACACATTTAATGTGATGTACTTTAAGAGGCATTAGAGCAGAATGAAACAGCATATTATTATACTTAAGGCCTGCACATAAGACTTCCATTTCGAGCCGAATACTCCACTTGTGAACCTTCTCCGGGAACAAGTTGTCACCCTGCTTATAAGATGAGACATGAATTACCTTATAAACTAGCTCAATATTTCTCTTGACAGAGCGTTCCTAATTAGGTCCAGACAGAGATCATCCTCACAGCTCACATCCGCTTCTTTAAGGCTAAAACGAAAATCACACATTTGTAAATATCTAAAAAAAAAACTGTGGACAGGAGGGGGGCCTTTTGCTGTAAATTGGTTGCCTAAGTCTCCCTAAAACACTCCTGAAAACAATCTGAAACATTGGGACTATAGCCCAAATAGGTGAGTTGATTGAAGGGGATAATCCCCAAAAATATTCTCTTAAAGGAGACCGAAATAGGCTGAAAATCTTTAAACGTCTTGAACCCGGTTCTTTTTCAAATATTCTATATCTATTATGACCGTGCAGGGGGTGGTTGAGCTCCCCAACTGGAGGAATACACTAAACATACGGCCCAGTGGACAATGCCCCCACCCAAGTACCATCCTAAGTTGTTAGAAGAAGGATGCCAGATAGTAAAACTTGATGACTGTAAGAGAGACCCCTCTTTCTTGGGCAGCTGTAAAAATTGGATCTTGCACTGTGGCTTCCAGTATGACCAGAAGAACTTCTGCCATAATTACTCAACTTTCATAAAAAAGACAGCCATTAGAAAAAGAGGGATAAGATATTGAGGAAGTATAATCATTTGTATTAGTTTACAGCAGCCAGTGAGCCCCAAATGCAAGAGGTTCCACTTTAAAAACAACTCCATTGAGTGTTGAAACAGCTTACCATAGTAGCTTACCAGGATCTTAAGAGTTTTAGCAGTTAAGGTAACCCCAAGATATACCAGAGACTGAACCCACCTCCAATCCTGATTAGGAGGAACCACATTAGATAAAATCTGAGTCTTCTCCAAGATTAACTTGTAACTGCCAATTTCTCCAAATTACTGGGCTGCCTCCACTGCAGTCTGTTGACCACTAATTGGAGAGGGGGTCAAAACGGCAATTTCATCTGCATAAGCTAAAATCTTTACCTCAAAATTATGGAGTCTCAAGAGTTGCATCTCTAAAGTGTGTTTGAGGGAATGAATAAATGGTTCAGTATAAGAGTGACTAACTAAGGGTGAAAGAGGACACCCCTGCCTTGCCCCACGAATATAGAAATGGGATCTGATTGTTCCCCTGCACTACATATCCTAGCCTTTCGACCCGAATAGAGACTCCTGACACTTGAAGAAAAAAAACTGGCCTAAACCTACAGTCCCCAGAACCCCCCAAAGGAAGGGCCAGGAGACCCGATCAAAGGCTTTCTCTGCATTCAAACATATCATACTGATTGACCCACCCCCAACTGTGGGTACCTTCAGAACCGTAATAGCAGTATTGAAATGAGATGTTGTGTCTCGTCCTGGGATAAAACCATGTTAGTTGAAATCCACCAGATCCATAATAATACCAGACAGCCGATTAGCAAGGACACACATATAGATCTTTGAATCAGCATTGATTAATGAGATTGGGTGGTATAACACACA
Source organism: Triturus cristatus (assembly GCF_964204655.1). Classification (NCBI taxonomy): domain Eukaryota; kingdom Metazoa; phylum Chordata; class Amphibia; order Caudata; family Salamandridae; genus Triturus; species Triturus cristatus. The sequence continues at coordinate 84,559,199 of NC_140588.1, forward strand.
AAGTGTAGGGTCTTTCCCCTTTTTAGGGAAAATAATAATGTTTGTTTCCCTCCATGATCCAGGAACCCTATCCAACAAATCAAAAGAATTAAACTGATCCCTCATAACTGGCGCAAAGTACTGAAGCGAAAGTTGCATAGAACTCTAATGGTATCTGATTGGGACCAGAAAACATCCCTCTGGCCATAGAGCTAATAGCATCATTGACCTCCTTCGAGGCTAATGGGGAGCTCTAATTTAGATCACTGGGTACAAGGTTCCATACACTCAAGATGCAACAGATTTAACCAAGATATATCCTTGGGGGTAGAAATGCAGTCCTCATTATACGAATTCTAATTAAATCTATGAAAGACATCATAAAAGGTTTCAGAATTAGTGACTATGTACCCGTTTTAATCTGTGATCAGTCAAATGCTATTTCAGATAGATCTATCTCTTACCCTAAATTATAAGATTCTCCCCATTTCCTTGCTATTTTCAAAATAGGTCAATTGCTGAGCCCTTCCACTTTTGACCACTCTATTGCAAATGTGTTTTCCTGAGGGAGGCTCTAAGAATCGTAGCATGCTCTCAGAGACGGTCAGCCCATGGACCATCATTCCAAGTCAGTTTCAAAAGCACTGAGAGCCCATCGGGCCACCATTTCTTCTGTCATTTCTGCCTTCCATTGATGGGAGGCAAATTGGAGCATCTGTCTTCAACACAAGGCCCTAAGAGCATCCCAAACTACCAGTAGTCCAGCTGACCCAATATTTCATTTAAGTCACGTGCATTCACAGCACTAAGAATACCCTCTTCCAGCAGGAGCATGTGTTCAAATGTCCTCCTACAAGAGCCTAATGCAGACTTAATCCCCCCATGGACAATAATTGAGAGTTAGGGTCCAACAGAACTCATGTGTTACGTATAATATTTGAAGACGAAACCAAAAACAAATCCAACCAAGGTGAAGCTTAATGGGGCACTGGGTAAAATGTGAACCCTGTATCCCGAGGATGCTCAAACTGCCAGAGGTCAACCATAGCATATGAGAAGACTAACGGATGAACTGCCCCACCAGAGCCGGTACTTTCCCCATCCAGCAAAATCACCAGAAAGTGGGCCAGGGGATACATGCTGGGACACCATGTCTTTTCTAGAGCACAGCATAACATTAAAATCACCCAAAACAATAAAAGGCGGGCCAAAAGATGATGGGCAGATAGAAGGAAGTCATAGACCCTCAGATCATCCATATTAGTACCATATAACACTCAAATAGTAAACCAATGACAATCCTTATGAATCATTGCTATCAACCAGCACCCCCGTTTCCGTTTTTTGTTACAAAACACCCAAACTGCTGTCCTGAGCTAAAAGTGCAACCTCCTTCTGGGCATTATTTATTTATTTATTTTATTTTAGCGATTTATAAAGCGCCTGGTGACCCAAGGGCATCCCCGCGCTATAGAGGTTTATGATCCAGTTGAGGGAAAGGAAGGGAGGAGGGACGATTAATTAGGGAATAGGTGTGTTTTCAACTTTTTGCGAAATGCCAAATAGTTGGGTTCAAGTCTGAGGGAGCGTGGTAGGGCGTTCCATCCAGTGGCTGCTTGGACAGAGAAGCGTCATCCTCCTGTACGTGCCTTTTTACATCTGGGAACGCTGGCCAGGTGCTCATTGGACAGGGACAGTGTCTGATAGCATAGCTCTTTTAATAATACACCTTCCGTCTGAGACAGATGGGTCTCCTGTTGACAAAGAATGTGAGGCCAGAGCAAGTTAAGTTCCTCCCTTACCAGTTTCCATTTCTGTAGTGATTTAACTCCATTGATATTCCATGAAAGAATAAGCAGCGACTGAACTGGACTGCCGCTGTTGCTACCTGTAGTCATTAACCCGCAGGATCCACAAGCTACTTCTCCACCTTGCAAGGAGAACCACAAATACAGATATTCTGATGATGATTATTACAGCGGTGAATCACCTTGCTCAAAATCTAATTGCCTAAATGCTGCCCCAGATGCTCAAAAAGACAAAATCATGACCTCCTTCCCCACCCCACCCCACTCCCCTCAACCGACCCAGACTCCCACCCCTGGCTCCCATGGTGGTGAGAAGTGCTGTGCACCCTAAACCCAAGCTCCATTCCCCCACTCCCAGGAATTGTTTGTATATGGGGTTCTATGCCATTTAGCCCAAGGCCAAACCACCCTACATGTCCAGAGAACCACTAGAAGAAAAAGATTTGGAATAAAGAGCCAGCAACCCAAAAAAGAAAGATGTAGAAAACAAACTGAAGCCAAATTCGAGAAAAAAAAGAAACAAAAAGGCACAGCCAAAAAGAGAATCAAAAGCACAGTTAAAAATGGTGCCTATAAAGGGAAAAAGGGGGGGGACCAACCCATCAACCAATAGTTCTTTCCGTTGAGGCCCTAGGCCTTACCCTTAATGGCACTAACAAAAAAGAGATAATCCATCCCCTACTGAACCTTAAGCATTTTTTTATTATTATTTCCCTTATTTTCCTTTCTTTTCCCTCGCCCCCGCCCACGGCCTGTACATACCATAGTGTGCAAACCTATGGAAAACCCTGTGCATTTAGCACACAGAGAGAAAAAGCAAAAATGAAAAACAACATATAAAATGAGGGAAAGAAGACAATAGATAGAGTAAGACAAAGTATCCACAGCCCCCTGGCTGCCACTTAGTTAGCAGTCCCTGGACATTTAGACTGTCATACCGATAGAAGATCTGGCCATTCTTCCGAATCTGCTGAGTTGCAAACTCCAAAAGTGAGACAAAGGCTCCAAGCCTCTGTGTTGTGCTGTTATGAATTCCCAGAGCTGCCAGAGCCTTGCGACTGTTTGATGGCAAAAATCTGAACGGACAATTAAGTTGATCCCCCTAGCTTTCACTGGCTGCTTAGGAGTGGCCGTCTAGAAGATCTCTTGTCAAAGAATGAAATTGGCAATGGGGATCAATATAGCCCTAGGATACCTGGAGGGCTTGCTGGAAAGTCAAAATGGGAAACGGTGCGCCCATTGTACCATACAGTCTATATCCCAATCACTCAAAGCAGAATGGGCCTCTCAGAACAGATGAAAAACGAAACCACAGGGATCATCCTCCTCAGCCTCCTCGGGGAGACCTAACACCTGCAAATTGGTCCCACGAGACCACCCTTGCGGATACAGTGGAGATCTGACCTTCTCCCTGGGTAATCCCCAAGCTATTAGTTTCCACTGCCTTTTTGAGAGCTGACTAGGAAGTTTCAACTCCTCCGAGTCGTGACTGGACAATATCCATATTTTTTGAAATCTCACCGAAGAACCACTTGAGTCTTAAGATGTGCGGCCTTCAAAGCTAGCAAATTCTTCTGATAATCCTCCCTATGATGTAAGAAGAGGCTATAAAAAGCCCCAGCATGGGTGAATCCTGAGGTGACCCAGCGGGGTGACCAACAGCCAATAGAAGTTCCATCCCCACATCCTGATAACAGAATGAGGGTGAAATGGATGGGGGAGCTGCCTCCAGAGGAGAGTGATTCTTTTTTGGTCAGCTGAGTCCTGTAAGGATCCCATGGCAATTCATCTTCATCTTCCACCTCCAACAAGGTAGAGGGATCGATTACACCTTGATTGAATGCAGGCCCTCCACTTGTTCTACTGGATCCACTGGCTGGCAAGCGCACCTGTCCATCCGATGGAAAGGAGTTGCGAAAGAATTAAAACCCACAGATATCTTGCTACTGTCAGATTGGGGGCCAGCACTGATTGAGCCACTTGATCCAAGCCCTCATCCTGGACACTATCATAGAGGTTTGAGAGAGAATTAAATGCCTCTAGACCATCACGTCCTGACGCAACCTGCTCCAGACTGCAAGGTTACAGAAGCTGAAAAGCTTGAGGTGCAGTTTGCAAGCTCAGAATTGTACAGAGCTGGCTTCAGGATGGGGAGAATGCCCACAGGCCACCAGCCCCTCAGGCAGATCACATTGAGGTGGTAAGATAGAGAAAGAGGGGGCTGTTGTTACTGTTGGTACTGGAAGATGTAGCTTCCTTAAGAGCAAGAAGAGAGGGGTTACTTGCAAGTGCATCAGACGGGCCTGAATACTTGCCCGAGTCCATGGTCACTGTGTCGGCATTCAAAGGCAAACCAGTTGCTAAGAGCACATTGATTGTAAAAAATACCCCAGCGTCCTTTCCCAATCCTGCATTACCAATCTCATCTGAAGTGGTTACTGCAGTGGATGTCACTGATGAAACTGCCACTTTTTCCTGAGTGTTTAAAGTGGAAACAGAAGACTGTGCAGGTGCTTTATCCCCTTTCAGTCCACTACGGGTCCTCGCAGAACCATTGCTCCCTTAACTGATATTAAAAAGCCTTTTCTCTAGCTTGGGGGAGGCGTCCATACATACTCTGCATATTTTCTTAGGCCTTTTTGCATTCATTCTGGCCAACGTTCTTATAGAGCCTCTACTGCTTCCCTTCCTTAAAAGATGTTGGTCTGTGGCTAGACTGGTGAGGAGGTCCAACGTCACCGAGCCCACCAGTGGACTTCATGATGGTCTGTGAACCCCTCTTTTAGTCAACCCTGGGCCACTAGACTCACGTTCTTATATTAAAAGACTTGCAAGAGACTTTGGAGTAGAATTCCTTGTCCTCCTCCTGTTCCAGATTCGCAGCGGAGCCTCTACCTGACCAAGCAGCTGATTGCTATAAGGACAGGAGCTGGCAGCATTGGGGCTCTAACTGGCTCCATAGTGGAACTGGAACGTTATGGCATGCAACCGACTCTTAGCTGCAACTCCTGTTCAGCCTTGCATGTTGGCAGAGGTAGGGAGATGAAAAATATGCTCGCCAGCCTGGTGTGAGCTCTTGTATTGGCGCCTTCCCCTAGTCTTTGGGGGGAGGGATGCTTCCTCTCAGCTGCAGGGCAACATTGTTGCAGTCCAGAATTTCCAGTTTTTGTATCTCTACTGCAGAACCGGTCCCCCGCCAGATTTATCATTTCTCGTTGGGCGGCAAACATTTAACTTGTGACTGGCAAGAATGGAGGTTGTTCAGAGGAAGCAGCCCCTGGTATTAAGGAAGGGAGGTGGTAGAGGCTCCAACAGTTATTTATTGATTAGAAATAGATTGAAAATGACTATTCTCTGCAGCCCAAGCCTTTCTCATATAATTGGGGTCCTGGAATAGTCTGAATTGTTGCACTTGTAGGAGTGTAATGGTTTGTAATTGTGTTAGTGCTATTATTGGCCGCATGGCAGGGGCAATGTGTGGTGCAAGCTGCAGTGGCCGCCTCACGATGGCCCTGCCACATATTTGTTTACAAATTAAGCTCTAAAAACAGGTAGAAGGCCAACATTAAAGTGAGATTTAAATGGTTTAATAAATATTTCTTATGTCTATGGTAAAAATGCTTGGTGGGTAAGCAAATCTCTAATTTAAGCCACAGTTATTGAGTGTATTGATTACTTTTTGTTCCATCGCACGTAGGTTGGTCTTCAACGTCTCAAAAGTGCCAAAAGTTATTTACTCAAAAAGTTTATTTTTTGATCATTTGAAACGAGCTGGTATCTTACCTCAGTGCATTTAGACTGCCATACCACTCTTTCAAATCTATTTATTCTCTTGCAGCTTCTTTGATTTTCACTTCCCTTGATTCTTACTGTTTTTTTAGCACTGCATCCATATTGAGTGGCTTTTTTACTCTGTTTATGCTTTGAGAGAGAAGCCTACCAGAACAAAGCAACACAGTCTTTTATATTTATGACATAGCATTCCCTAGGGCAAAATTGTAGTTGGTCAAAATAAAAATAAATAAAGTAGTGATTTTCAAAAAGATACAGCTTCTTAACAAGGTAGATGAGTTGTTCATCTTACCAGCGGAAACAAAGGAATAAAAGATAGCTTAAAAGTAGCTTTTATAATCACTCGAGCAGGAAGAATATTAATATATTACTTTATTATTCATGCAATTCAAATCCAATCCTAAATGCATTTTTTATTCCTGCCACGTCAGCGTGTACACCTCGTGTAATATAATGCATTAATAATAAACTGTAATGAAGCGAATGTTGAAGACGTTCTGAACATCATGCCAAACATCAATAGTAAAAAAAAAAAAAGTCGATGCAGCACTAAAAAGGGGTATACTTTGTTTTGTGTGTCAAGGATGAGTTGAGGGCTAATTGTGCATTCTTTGGTTTTGTGTAGATGTGTGTAATTGTTTTTTTTCGTGCACGTTTTGCATATTTGTTACAGCAGTTCTGTGTGAGATAATTTGCTTGAAAGCTGGAACTTTTGGGGTGCTTTAACATACCAAAATCACCATTTTCAATATTTTGTAAGACCGGTGCAGTCTGCAAATCGTCTGATAATTTGGAGAAATTCTGAGTTTTATGTTTTATCTGTAGACATCTCAAACGCAAATAAATAGGCACTTGGCCCTGTGCTGAGCCTGTGGAGCTGATCAAGATGCAGACCCATGAAACTCTACAAACTAAAGGAAGACACATACTCTGTAACTACAATAATATAGCATTATAGCCCACTGCCAAGTTCTATATGGTGTGTTAAAATCACTGAACCATAGTTATTTATAGGTCAGTTCACACTTAATTGATGTTTAGACACAGTCTTTAAAACATACATTCTTTAAAATCAATAGCATTTATATATAAATACACTATATAAATACCAATTCATCATACTTCAACTAAAATCACCGGACAGAAATTTAGCCAATGCACAAGCCACATCAAAGAATTCCATTCTTAAGAAAAGTGCAAGTGCATCATTTCAATAATTTATATTATACTTTTTTAAAAGAGGTTTTAAAATCAAGCAACGGGGCCTGTAAAAATGACGACAATCAATTAAAACATGAACATTGAAGTTTTGAAAAGGCAGTCTATATGTGTAGTAATTTTCTTGACTTAGTAGTACTTCAAAATTCTCAGCTCTTACATAACGCACATTTGATGCTACCCAGAACTTTAATAGTACTAGTGGTAATCAGGCATCTGGAAGTGCCGATAAGTACAGAAATACATTCATATTTTCCCATTAATCTACCATATTTTCTGCGGAGGGTCTATTCCTTACATACTTCAAGTCCACCAACCTAAATTCTTTTTTACAGGCTATTTTTTAATCTGCTTTAGAGAGTGAGGCCTCAGCTATTTTTAATTCTAATTGTTGAGTCCCTGCAATAGCTTCCAATCTTTTCTTTACCTTCTTTGCCCACTGTAATTCACTTCTTGCTATTTCAGTAACACAGCAGGCTGATGTCTTCTGCATATTTGTGACCAAAAGCTTATCCCAAAAACGCAAAGTTGATTTATTGGCTAAGACGTTGCAGGCCTGCAAATTTCCTTCTAATCTTATCTCCTGGGACATTGCACCTTTGGGGAGGGCCAACAATTTTTTCAAACATTTGCTTTCACAGCTCTCCCAATTTCTCTCCATACTAATGGCTAATATCTCAGCCCCATAGAGGCATTGTGTGGGGACCATTGCATTCTAAGCAGTTACAAGAGGAGTCCAAAAGGGGCCACCATAAGTCTTAAAGCGAATAAGTCCCCCTATCGTAGTCAATGCCAGCATTCCCACCAATTCTTTATGCAAGGTCCAACTCAGCTGACTAATATATGTCATGCCCAGGTACTTATAGTAGTACATGACCTCTACCCTACTATTGCCTAACTGCCACTTTACTTTTTTTCACGAACATATTTTTTTTAAATTATAATAATTATATATAATTATGTTTGTTTTTCCCATATTTACCTTCAATTTATTAACCTTGCAATAATGATTAAACTTAGTTAGCTTCCTCTGCGGGCCTACTTGGGTCACTTCCAGAATTGCCAGATCATCTGCATAGAGTAGGCATGACACATGTCTACCTCCCATTTTCAGGGGAAAAAAATTAGTCACTGCCAACTTACCAGGAAGTTCGACTAAAAATAAAGAAAACAATGTGGGTGCCAGGACAGAAGTTGCAGAAAAAAGGGTATAGCCAGATGTAGGAGTGCTATAAAGCTATTGGAGCATTCCACTCACTAAGGACACAATATTCTAAATTAAAAAGGAAGAATTAGCAATACAAACATTGGATTTTGGAGCAGAAGGCTTATACCAGCCATAATAGCCCATAACCACTTCATTCTCTTCAATGCCGCTCCCAACATTCCAATTTTATATTACCATCTATAAACTGGTGTTAATATTCAGCTAGAGGAGACAGAGGAAAACATGAAACAGGTGCACATTAGATAAAAAAACCGCTCAAGATTGCCAGTCTCATGTTTTCCTCTTAGATAACAACAAACCTGCAGCCACTTGGTGCATGTAATATTTGCATCTGGAACTTATTTCCATGAGTATTTACACTGAGATCTCAACGATCTCCAAAGTGTTAATGGACAAAATTTCCACCAACAAGTAGTGTCATTCAACCAAATGTGCGAGAAAAACATTTATATTAGATTGTAAAATCAAGCCTGTGCATTGAAACTTTAAGGGGCATATTCTCAAGGACTTACCACCGAGTTATCTTCACTTTATCGCAGCCAAATTTATCGCCCTATTCACAAGCTGGTGCTAACTGCTGATATCACCAGTTTTCCTGCGATAGCAGACGCAAAAAACATCGCCACGGATGACACCGGCAACTAACGCTAATGAGATGCAGAGTAGGTAATCCCGCGCAAAAAGCCGCATCATCACCACTTTGCAACATTCTCAATGACCAGCCAGATCAGCGTAAGATCACAAAACATGCGATAAGGCGCGTTAGCAGGAGGGATTTAACACCTGCTCCTACCTGGTGTTAAGTCGGACGACTACCTGCAGTATGAAAGGGAACCCCGCCCAGAGCCACACCTGAAGAACAACAGATGCCATGGAGCTACTGATCATGCAGGCCGGACACCCAAGAGAGCCACAACACCCACCGCTACCCCCCCAGTGCCACACCCTGGCCCCCCCAGCAAAGATATTTCACATCAAATTCACGAAATCATGAACAAAACAATTCGCCTGATGTCGCACAATTTGAACAATTAACATTCATGTGTAGTCAGAAAAAGGAGAATCAATTTATCTTAGAATTTCCAAACACATTTGTATTCAAATAAAACTCAAAACAACTATTTGGAGGACTCATGGCGGGTCTCCTCTGGACAATCTGTAAGTCACAGCCTGCAAGACAAAATTCAAGATAAGAAGGTGTGTCATGCGCTCATCAAAGGACAGAGAGAGAGAGAAAGAGAGAGAGAAAGAAAGGAAGAGAGAGAGAGAGAAAGAGAAAGAGAGAGAAAGAGAGAGAGAGAAAGAGAGAGGGAGAGAGAGAGAGAAAGAGAAAGAAAGTGAGAGAGAGAGAGAGAGAGAGAGAAAGAGAGAGAGAGAGGGATGGAGAGAGAAAGAGAGGGAGAAAGAGAAAGAGAGATAAAGAGAGCGAGAGAGGGAGAGAGAGTTCTGAGACTGCGCACCCAGGCCTCACTGCTCACCTGCTGCCACCGGTTTGTCTCCAACCACGTGCTGTTATACACTGCGGTCCACTAGGTCCCTTATCTGAAACAGATTCCAGATTCATAAATGGCAGAGTTTATATCATTGCATGCGCCATCATTGCTTGCCCGTCCCTGCGCACACAGGCTGCTGCACTCCAGCCCCTCCCGCCACCCAGCATAGATGGCCCGCCCCTGTGCACCCACGCCTCACTGCTCACCTTCCGCCAACGGCGTGTCTCCAAGAGGGCCCACCATGTAACGGTGCAAGCTCCAAGCCCGGGGCCCGCGACCTTTGCTGCCTCCACATCATGCAGCCCGCACCGCGGGCTACAAGATCACACACGTGATTCTGGGTCTCGATTACGCAATGGCAGAGATCATATCAGTGCACACGACATCATCGCAGGCTGCACACCTGTCCTTCTCTTTAGGTGCCACTAACTCTGAGAACCACGAGGCAACGCCACAGGGTGGTAGGCCTACACTGCGGTCCAGCAGGGCACACACAAATCCTCACCAGTTCGGCCCGCCAGGATGGTGCATCATCACAGGCTTCACACCCGCGCAGCACTTAAGGTGCCCCTACCTCAGTGCACCGAAAGTCACCATCCTGTGGCGGTAGGCCCATGCCAGCTGCAGTACATACGGTGCCAACAAGTCTGCGAAATGCAAGTGGTGGACCCTCTATGATTGAGTCTCGTGAGATGCCAGGTGGACACAGCCTTGTCACCTCTGGCAGTAGAGAAGAACTGGGATATGTAGCATTGTCGCCCCCCCCTTTATATGGAAGCCGAGAGGCCTGGCTCTGCGTACGCCAGGCCAGCGTAGGGTTGTGAATAATTATCCCTGGGCTCTGGGCGTGGTTCATTTCTGGGCTGGACAGGAAACCAACTGATGCGTGTGTCCCTGTCGCAGAGTCGGCGTCACACGGCCCGCAATCAACAATGTTGCAATGTCACATGCACCCTGAGGGCAGCTGCGCACAAAGGCACTGTACAAGGAGCAGAGGACCACTAGGGCTCTTGTCTGATACATGCTAACTGTTGTGTGCACCATAGGCCTAAGGCCTAGCCTCAATTGCAGCGCGAAAGCCACATAACATTTACAAAATGCAAGGAGTAGTCAGACTAACATTAGGGGTGAAAGCACCTTTGTCTCAATACACAAGGCGGAAGGACCTCTGCACCTCCGATCTTGGTCTTGCATGCGGCAGGCACCCCCTTAGAGAGACACCATGGCAGATGATGACGACTCCCACACTACGCTCAGCGCTAATGAAAGACCAACGTATCCACACCCCACACACAGAAGTCCTTGCTCGAGGTACTCTTGCATGGAATGCCCTTGACACTTACGTACACAACAACCCATACATCCAAACATTTCACACATATGACTCATTTCTCTGAGCTGTGGCATATCATCCACATAACTGCCGTAGGTCAGAAGTGTGCCGGTTCTACCTGAGCCACCATCTCAAGGGCAGAACCTCCCGGGGACATGCACAACGCTTGTCAAGTGGAACTGTACCGGGTCCGAATGCTGCCAGTTAGTGTCTGATGCCTTGGTCTGCATGTTGTGGTCCTTGTCTTGCCCATACTGACACACACATGCTAATTAAGTCTACGCAACTTCACTAGTGCTCAACTGTGATGAGTGTTGATTAGAATGACAAATTGTGTGCCTCAATGAGCATTGTCCGTACACAGTGAGGGACTGACTGATGCATGTCACTTAGGGGTGTGTCCCTATTCCCAGCTCCACCTCTGTGAGCCAGACGTTGTTGGGATAGTTGCTGATAGACCTGTGCTTTTACGTGTCTTCAGCAATGTGAGGACGGTGTCCATTTCTTGCCATGTGGATCAATGTGATCCATCACTACAGGCTGTGTCCACCCTGTTGAGTGTGAGTAGGTATGCGTAGAGATGTCCTGTTGTCAAATGTGATGGGGGACACTACTTTAGGCCTTCCAACTACTTTGACATTTCCCACATTGCCCTATTTCTAACATTGCGTGGGGTAAAGTTGTGGAATTGTGCAATTGTTGTTTCAGAGCAACGAGGCCACAACTAGTGCACACATTCCCAGTCATCTCACTGCCTCTGTGTGTCACGGTCACATGCACACTGCTTTTATTTCCCAGGGTGTACCTTTTATTGCAACCAATGTCCTTATATGCATCCATACTTTCATACTTCTTCGATTGTGGACATGACACATCTGTGTGATTTTGAATAATTTATTCACATTCGGTGGTGTGTCGGAGCAGGAGCAGTACATGGCCATGCAAGCCCCACATTACATTGTAGCCCAGTGAAGGGTCAACCAGAGTCATTTAGGGATTGACAAGTACATTGGAAGAGGAAGAGTGCAGTCCACAGTCTGATTGCTGTGTCATTGTTTAGCAGACAAAATATGGCAGTCCATGTAGAGGTCCAAGGTGAGTGTCGCGGAGTGTTTTGGAGGACAGTGGGAGGTGTTGTTACAGGGCATGATGCAGAGGGCAGAACTAAGCTGAAACAGGGCATATGGCGGAGAAGATTGCTACTGGCTCCTTCTTAATACAAAGGTGGAATCACCCGCATCTTCGTCCTCTATTTCATCTGTCTGACATGTGGGTGCTGATGTTTGGTCTGCAGCACTGTGTGCCACTGACACATCAGGGGCGGGAGATGTGTGTGTGGAAGTACCAGCAGCATTCATCAGCGACTGTCTTAGTGGTAGCAATGCCATGATGAGGATCTGCTGGGCATGGAAGATACCAAGAACTTTTCACTGGTGTCCATCTGTGGCAGCCATTCTTTCCGCATGCATCCGCTCCATGTTCTCCATTGTCCTCAGCATCTGTGCCAACTCTTGGCTGACATCGCTGAGGCCACTTTGACTAGACAGTTGCTCTCATCTCAGAGGCATGACTCCAGCAGTTCCGAGCATGGATTGATGGACATCATAGAGCGAACTGTGGGTGTCTGTTAGGGAGTGTAAGTGGTCCCTGATGTGACTTAGACACCCACGTATGTCATCTAGTTTGGGTGCCATTTGGTCAAACCCCACCAACACCTGTTCAGCCATCTCCTTCTGGCAGTCTAACACCTGGCCTTGGAATACGATGTGTTCTTTGGTGAGGTGCTGGGAGCCAGCATGGTGGTGGGTGCTTCCTGCTATATGGTCTGTGCAGGGGGTGGGGTTTCCTCGATGCAGCTGAGCTGCCCTGCTCCTAGAGATGTGTTGCCGTAGCTGGCCATGAGCTGTTGGAGGGCGTCGGTGTCGAAGATGGAGAGGTCCTCTTCGTCATCAGTGAAGAGTTGTTGGGTCTGCTCTGCAGGAGGTGTGTTTTGTCCCTGAATGGGAGATGCAGTTTAACATTGTGTTGACATGTATGTTGATGCATTGTTCAAGTTTACATACAGACTGCATGACAATGGACATTGTGACTGTTTGGGAGGAGCTGACTATTTGATGCGGGACAGTGGAAATTTGAACTACATCATGGGTGTGAGGCTGTACACGTACATTATCATCTCACAGTTTCATGCTATGCCAGATGTGATTAGCCAGTTTCTACGCACAAGCGGCACCAGTTGTGTACTCTGTTCTGTGGTGAGAGTGTTGCACTTTGTACCACATTGTCGTCTTTGTTGATGTGCTGTTATTGCTATGTGTGTGTGCTGCATTGTGGGAGAGTCGCCCCTGCAGCTGTGATTTTGCTGCCCCTTATCCCTTTCATGCGGTGTGCCTTTGACTTCTGTGCTTCTACGGTGCTGAGATTTTGCAGACTTGGGTAATTTTGACTCTTGTTCGGATCTTGTGCTCTTGGGCATTGTTTGTCCACAGATGTGTTGTTGACGTCAGAGGTTGTTTGTGCATGTGGATGTGTCAGAGTGTGACCTGCTCCTTTCCGGATGTGTTCCACACTCAGCCACCTCAGTGTCGTGGTGTGCACATCTCAAATGACATCACTGATGACATCACTGATGACATCATCCATGTGATAATTTAATTCATCTTCTCACGCCCTAATATAACTTTTGATACACCCACTCTAAATTACAGACTGTCATTCTCAAAACCATAGATACTCCAAGACCAATAACTAGATACCCACTCACTAATTCTTAGGTCTACACACTCATCCACTCACTCACCCGTACAGTCACTCATACTTACAGTCACTCAGTATGGGACTATCATATTCACTCATACACCTATATAGACACTCACATGCCGCCACTCATCCATAGAAGTACTCACACACCTAGTCAGTGATGTAAAAAATTATTCACACTCCCATTTACTCACCTATACAGGTAAACACACACCAGCTCACTTACTCATATAAATACTAGCACATACTTACGCTCTTATACAGTCAATGATACCAGCACAAACTCATCCATACAGCCACTCTCACAATCACACACTCTCAGTTATAGCCATTTATATACTCCAACACACATATATACTGCCTTTCACATTTGTACTTACTCACACATATACAACTGAGATATACATTCACTCACTAACACACCCATACACACACTCACCCACCCATACAGTCTATCACAGATGCACTCTTGAAAACATGCACCCAGTTAATCACCCACTCACACATCTATGTACAGAGTCACACACACCCCACCCACACAAACACTCAGGCACTCATACAGATACTCAGACAACCAATCAATAACCCATATAGACACTCATGTAGCTATTCACAAACCCATTCAGCCGCTTACACACCAACAGACAGACGGATACAGACATTCACACAGTTTAGTCACTAACCCATGCATTCAATAAGATAAGTTTAATCACTCATTTATAGAGTCAGTCACACACCTACTAAATCATCCATTCAGACACTTATACACCCACTCATTCTTCAATACGCCTTTCCCTATATATATTAAACATATTTAAACTTTACAGAAACACACAGTCACTGGATGATGTCATCAGTGATATCATCAGTGATGTCATTTGAGATGTCATAAGTGATGTCATCAGTGATGTCAGTGACCATGTCATGAGTGATGTAATATGTGATGTCATCAGCGGTGCATTGCGGGGGCGTGAGTTATAGTTAGCTGAACTAACTATAACGGGGGAATTTCATGGGTTATGTACGAGTGAAATGTCCAACTAACTAACTTTCCCTAAAACCTATGGTTTTTTCAGTGAAAATATATATATATATATATATATATATATATATATATACATATTCACTGAAAAAAACATAGGTTTCAGGGACGTTATAGTTAGAAATTAGCATTTAAAAAACCTTTGAAATTCACTGAAAAAACCATAGGTTTCAGGGACGTTATAGTTAGCTGGACATTTCACTCATACAAAACCATAGAAATTCCACCGTTATATTAGTTGAGCTAACTATAACTCGCACCCCTGCAATGCACTGCTGATGACATCACATATTACATCATTCACATGGTTGAAGACACACCGGTGACACAAAGGTGAGCTGCAAAGATTTTCTCCAGTGTCAACACTCCCTCTCCATCTCTTCCTTTCTCTCTCTCACACTTTCTCTCTTTCTCTGTCTCTTCCTCTCTCTCTCATTCTTTCTTTCTCTCACTTCCTCTCTCTGTCCCTTCCTCTCTCTCACTCTCTTTTCCTCTCTCCCACACTGTTTCTCTCTCTCTTCCTTGTATCGCACTCTTTCTTTCTTTCTTAATATTTCACTCTTCCTCTCTCTCACTCTTAGTCTCTCTCTCTCTTCCTCTCTCTCACTCTTTCTCCCTCTCTCTTCCTCTCTCTCTCTTCCTCTCTCTCACACTGTTTCACTCTTTCTCTCTTCCTCTCTCACTATTTCTCTCTCTCTCTCTCCTCTCTTTCTCTCTCTGTCTTCCTCTCTCTCTCTTTCTCTCTCTCTCTTCTCTCTCACACCGTTTCTCTCTTTCTTGTATCTCTCTCTTTCTCTCTCTCACTCTTTCTCTCTTTCTCTGTCTTCCTCGCTGTCTTCCTCTTTCTTTCTGTCTTCCTCTCTCTCTTTCTCTTTCGCTCTCTCTCTTCCTCTCTCTCTCACTCTTTCTCTCTCTTCCTCTCTCTCACACTGTTTCTCTTTCTCTCTTCCTTGTATCTAACTCTTTCTCTCTCTACACTCTTTCTCTGTCTTCCTCTCTGTCCTCCTCTTTCTTTCTGTCTTCCTTTCTCTCTTTCTATTTCGCTCTCTCTTTCACTTTGTCTCTCATTCCTCTCTCACACACTGTCTCTCTCTTTCTATCTTCCCTGTATCTCACTCTTCCTCTCTTTCTCTCTCATTTGCTGGATGCATTACGCACCATCTTATTTTTCTTTTTGTCTTGCAGGCTGTGATTCACAAATTGTTGAGGGATGACACGCCATGGCAGTACATAGTTTTATTTGTTGTTGTTTTCTTTTAATAAAATATTTTACACACATAGTTGTATTTGTTGTTGTTTTGTTTTAATAAAATGTTTTATATGTAAATCCATACATGACTAAGATTCTTATTTGTGCAACCTCACAAGCATCTTTTTTATTAAAACTGCAGCACCAGCCGATATGTTAGGCTCCACATTTAAAAACGTTCCTGTCACATTTGTTTGTGGGGGTGAGCGGGGATGGCGGACAAGCAGCTGCTCTGGGGGATGCCGGAGTACTGTTGGGTGTCGGACCTGCATCATCGTTGCTTCCACTGCATCTCTTCTCAGAGACCTGCAAACCGGCGGCCTGACTCGTAAAAGTGAGGGCCCGAGAAGTCGCACCGGAAGAGCTGCGAGCCCACCAGTGGTTCGCAGAGGGAGACTTGCGGGCCCAAGAAGGTTGTTGACGGCATGCTAGTGATGTGGGAAGAGGGTGCATTACCTGCTGATGTGGGGAGAGGCAGCGTGAAAGGGGTATCTCTCACAAACAGAGCTCTGGTATGTTTTTAGAAATGCCTCGGAAAGATGCCAGCTGACGGACAGAATCACAAAATGGTTTTTCAATGCTCACATAGTAAGACTTATGAACAGTTTGTACCCAGGCTTGCAGAGGGACAACTGCGGCCCGTCCGCTCGACTCACAGAGGCAGAACTACGAGCCGTCCGCTCCTAAAGGAACAACAGCGTAGTAGCTCGTGGAGGTACAGGCACAGCAGCGTACTAGGTCGCAAAGGTAGACAGCTATGAGCCGACGGATTGGCTTCTAAAGGCATACTTCCGAAGTGGTGATGTTGGGCACAGGGAGTGTGAAAGGGTTATCTTCCTACTAGTGTCCTGGAGTGGAAGTCGTTCTGCCTGGCGCTCACCTGTTTCTCCTTTATTGTTACTAAATCTTAAACCTTCACTGCGTCCAAATCATCGTTACACAGAGCTCCGCTATATTAAATTGCCCCCGGAACCTTTCTTTTATATTTTCACTCGATGCGAGGCACAAGTTGGCTGCTAACACTTCCTGGTTTCAAGTGTTAGCAGCCAAGCAGAGGACACTTCCTGCTTTGAAGAGTCAGCAGCCAATCAGAGGCAAGCTCGTGCTCGGGAGGAAGGCACCGACCAAATATATATATATTTTTTCCCTTTAATATCTCAAAAACTGCTGAACGGATTTACACCATTTAAACAAAACCGCGCTTTCTGGACCGAGACCTTTCTCCCTGCCAAATTTGGCATAATTCCGTTCAGCAGTTTGACCTGTAGCCTTGTCTAAAGTTTCCTATGGAAATTAACATGGGAAAAACACGTTTTCACCCCCCTTTTCTCTCGGACCCCTCTTGACCAATCACCCCTAAACTTTCAAAATAGGAGCTGATCAAAAAAGAGAAACGTTTTGGAAAATTTCAGAAAGAATCATCAAATGACGCCAAAGTTAGAAGCAGATGGAGAGCTCCAGGAGGGGGGTCCGCGCAACCCCCCACCCAACATGAGTGAAGCCCCAGGACTACGGGGACCCCAGCGGGCACCTGCAGCCCCAGCCAGTTCCCGCTATTATATTTTAAGAAATGCCCCCGGGACCTACCCACCCTAGGGTCTCATTAAAATAAAACACGGGAACCCGCAATCCCAGCGCAAATTACGCTGATTAAAAAAAAAAATGTTGTGTCCCCCTGACCAGGCCTAGGAGTCAGGGTGTTTCTACTCTGCCCCCTTCTCTTGTTTTCTACCTTTGTTTCTCTGATTTCTAGCGACTCGCTTCTACCGAGCCACAAGATGGCTGCCAACACTTCCTGGTTTGGAGTGTTGGCAGCCAATCACAGTGAAGCTCGTGCACGGAACTTAGGCTCTGCCCAGATATCGAAACATTTGTTTTTCAAATTTCTCAGCAACTACTGAACGGATTACCACCATTTATAAAAAGGTCGCTTTCGGACTCACGCACTACCTGTGTGCCAAATTTGGTGTAATTATGTTCAGTAGTTTCAGCTGTAGCCTTGCACAAAGTTTCCTATGGGAAATTGGTTTTTTCACTCTTATTTTTTGAATTTCTCAAAAACTACTCAACAGATTTACACCATTTAAAAAAAAGGTCGCTTTCTGAACCAAGCTCTACCTTTCTGCCAAATTTGGGTTAATTCCGTTTAGCCATTCGGGCTGTAGTTCGTTGCAAAATTTCCAACGGAAATTAACATAGGGAAAACGCGTTTTGGGACCCCCTTTTTTCTCAGCCCCCACTTAACAAATCACCCCAAACTTTCAAGATAGGAGATTACCTAAAAAGTGCAACTTTTTGGAAAATTTCATAGAGATTCGTTAAACGACGCAAAAGTTATTAGCAAATCAAAAAATGTCTTTCCTATGGAAACTAGGTTGTAATTATAACTACCTACCGGCGACCGCCAGTAGGTAATATATATATATATATATATTACCTACTGGCAGTTGCCAGTAGGTAGTTATAGTTAGGACCTATTTTCCATAGGAAATCCGCAACATTCTATTTAGAATAACGTTGGCGCCGATTGACGAATCTTCGCAAAATTTTCCAAACTTTTGGCCAGCTCTGGTCTGCTCCTATCCTGAAAATTTCACGGTGATTCGTCAAGCGGGGGCCGAGAAAAAAGGGGGGTCCCAAAATGCGTTTTCCCCATGCATTTTCCCATAGGACCTGTTGACGCAGCTACAGCCCAAACTGCTGAACGGAATTACACCAAATTTAGCAAAGAGGTAGCCCTCAGTTCAGACTCATGCCTTTTGCTTAAATGGTGTAAATCTGTTCAGTAGTTCCTGAGAAAATTAGAGTTAAAAAGATAGATATATCTGGGTGGAGCTTAACCACACATCTCATCAGGAGATCTGATTGGCTGTCAGTACTTCATCCAAGAAGTGTTGGCAGCCATCTTGGGACCATTATACACGATAGCAACTCATTAAAAAGCATTGCAGTTAATAGAAGGTTTTACGACTTTAGTTACATTATAAATCATTTGTTGATGGTACCATACTCATTTTAGGAATTGTGGTGTGTTCTAAGGTGATTTTACCATGTGAAAAAGCCTTCTGCTGTGATATCATAAATCATGTTTGAGAGAAAACTATTTTCTCATGCTTTTCCCACAGAGGTTTGGAAGGTGATCTATAAGCTAAACTGAGATCATATTTTCTGTAAATTCACATTATCTTTCTCAGTCATGTGAGAATGAAGTCTGACATTCTCAGTAAAACATGTACATCCAACAAGGGCAGAGACTGTCAGTTGATTCCTTTGTGTTCTACTGCAGCTTCCCAGAGTGTTCTAACAGTCCTACTTATGACAAACATATTGCACACCTGAAGCCATCTTGATTGGAATAAAGTGGTAACTCTTAAAACATTTAATTTAAAAAGGAACAAAATGACGGGGTTCATTTTGCCTTAGAAAGTATGATTAGTGCTGCAGAAAGAAAAATTAGGGCACATTTTGAGTGACTTCTCAAATCCTCTTCTATTTCATTAAAACATTCTGACATGCAGACTGAAACATGCACTTTCAATACCAGCAGCGGACTTCCCTGGTGAGCAGTAGCTTTACTACAGTGATCTAATAAGCAACGAGAGTGCTAACATTCTGAACTTATGGCAAATGTGTGACACATCTCAATGCCTTCTTGATGGAATCAAAGTAAAAAACTGAAAGTATTTCCTACTGAGGAGACTGTAGTAAATGAGGAAATTAGGAAACTTCATAACAAATAATTCTCCCAAGATGGCCACCAGAGACAAAAGAGCCCAAATGTAGCCCAAATATCACCCAGATGTAGCCCAAGTATAGCCCAATAACAGAATGTCCAGAGTGTTCTAACGAACAACTAGAGCGCTAACAGTCTTACTTATGACAAAAGTATGGCACACCTGAAGCCATCTTGATTGGAATAAAGTGTTAACACTTAAAACATTTAATTTACAAAGGAACGAAATGAGGGGGTTGATTTTGCCATATAAAGTATGATTAGTGCTGCAGAAAGAAAAATTAGGGCACATTGTGACTTCTCAAATCCTCTTCTATTTCATAAAAAAATTCTGAGATGCAGACTGCAACATGCACTTTGAATACCAGCAGCAGACTTCCTTGGTGAGCAGTAGCTTTACTACAGTGATCTAATGAGCAACTAGAGTGCTACCATTCAGAATTTATGGCAAATGTGTGACACATCTGAATGCCTTCTTGATGGAATCAAAGTAAAAATCTGAAAGTATTTCCTACTGAGGAGACTGCAGTAAATGAGGAAATTAGGAAACTTCATAACAAATAAATCTCCCAAGATGGCCACCAGAGACAAAAGAGCCCAAATGTAGCCCAAATATCACCCAGATGTAGCCCAAGTATAGCCCAATGACAGAATATCCCAGAGTGTTATTAAGAACAACTAGAGCGCTTACTGTCTTACTTATGACAAAAGTATGGCACACCTGAAGCCATCTTGATTGGAATAAATTGGTAACACTTAAAACATTTAATTTAAAAAGGAACACAATGAGGGGGTTCATTTTGCCATAGAAATTATGATTAGTGCTGAAGAAAGAAAAATTAGGGCACATTTTGAGTGACTTCTCAAATCCTCTTCTATTTCATTAAAAAATTCTGATATAAAGACTGAAACATGCACTTTTAATACCAGCAGCAGACTTCCGTGGTGAGCAGTAGCTTTACTACAGTGATCTAATGAGCAACTAGAGTGCTAACATTCAGAATTTATGGCAAACGTGTGACATATCTGAATACCTTCTTGATGGAATCAAAGTAAAAAACTGAAAGCATTACCTACTGAGGAGACTGCAGTAAATGAGGAAATTAGGAAACTTCATAACAAATAAATCTCCCAAGATGGCCACCAGAGACAAAAGAGCCCAAATGCAGCACAAATATCACCCAGATGTAGCCCACGTGTAGCCCAATGACAGAAGTGTGCAAAACACTTATTTTTTGTGTATTTGTAGTTTTATATAGTGCAGACTTGTCAGGTATTGGAGTGCTTTACATGAGCATTGGTTACATCACACAAGATCAAATTCATTTTGGTTGTAGACATGGGGAGATTAAGTGATTTGACCAGAATCACAGAATGTTGAGCTGAAGCAGAAACTCCAACCTGGTTCCCAAGTTGCAAAGTCTGCAGCTCTGGAAGTAACACCACATCCTCTCCCCTAGGTGCAACATTTAATCAAGTGGTCAACTGGATAAAAAAACATACAGATTTCAAATAATTTAAAAGTTCTTTGTCGCTATTTGAAAATTAATCCCCATTTAAATTTTTTAGAGCACTAACCATAATTTTGATGCAAATAAGACCCTCTCATATATGTAATTTCTAAAGGAAATGCTCCAGGTATTACAGTTTTGATTACATCAAGATGACGTTGGGCGTTCCACACTTTTGTAATAAATATAGAATGTTAGCAATCTAGTTGTTCATTGAGATACTGTTGAGAGGCAGAGGCCAGGGGCACGGACTCTGAAAATTGAAGGCAGGTTGGAGAGTGCAGAGGCTATAATTTGACCACACTGGGCAGGCAGGAAGGGCAGTGGCAGCACAACAGACTATGGACGGCAGTGGAAAGGGGGGCAGGGGCAACAAACCCACAATACAGGACTGGCAAGAGAGGCTGTGGCAATATAAGAGACCATTGTGGGCAGAAGAAAGAGGCAGTGGTAGTACAACCATACATGCCAACAGACCCGTTTCAGCCAGGAAACGTCCAATGTTTTTAAGCTCAAATGGACTTTATTTGATCTTTCTCCTGTCTACAATCTCCTCTTTTTCAATGTAACTCAAAGGAGAAAATCAATACCCCAGTTTTTTTTCAAAATCTCCCTCTTACCAAGTTCAAAATGTTCGCAATTATATTACATTGGATCATGGTAGGCAGGAGGAATTGGGGTAGGGACATGGACTCGGATAACAGAGGACAGGAGGGACATGGAGAGGTGCACCAAACTGACCCTACAGTTGGGGTTCGCAGTAGCACAATACACCACAGAGGGCATGCGGGATGGGAGTGCAGCACAACAATCCATAGAAAGCAATAGGGAGGGGACAGGGCCATGCACATGGACAACAGATAACAGAGGGGAAAGAGGCAATGGTAGCTAGCTGACCATAATGGACAGACAGGAGAGAAAGCTGCAGCATAACAGATCATAAAGGGCAGGAGGGACGGATCAGGGGCATTACAATGGAACAGACAAGCCAGGAGGGAGGGAATAGGGGTCTGCACATGGAAACAGAGGGCTGGAGGCAAGGGGGCAGGGCAGGAGCAGCAAGATGACCATGGAGGTCAGGCAGGATGGGCACTAGAAACAAGACACACCATGGAGAGCAACAGTGAGACTATGATGGCATACACACAGACCATGGAGGGAAGGTGGGAGGGGGGTCAGAGGCAGCTAGCTGACTACACTGGGAAGGTGGGAGGGGCCATGGCAGCACAGAAGACCAACATGGCAAGCGGGAGGGTTAGTGTCAGCACAAAGGCTATGATGGGCAAGAAGGAGGGTGCAGGGGCATGCACAAAGGACCATGGAGGATAGAAGGGAGGGTCAGGACCTGGGCACAGACAAGAGAGTTCAGGGGAAAGGGCCTCACAACAGACCGCGCGGGGCAGGCAGGAGGAGCAGTTGCAGCACAACAGACCAGGAAGGGCAGAAGGGTGTGGCAGTAAAATGGACCATGGAGGACATGAGCAAGGGGATAGGGTCATGGCATGTGGACAGGCAGGGTGGAGGTGGTAGGGACAGGTTACAGTCATTTGACAATGCTAGGCAGGTGGGAGGGGAGTGGCAGCTCAACAGAACACTCAGAGTAGATAGGAGTGGCAGGTCCATGGAACATGGTGGGCAAAAAGGATGGAGCAGGGGCATGCACAAAGACATCGGAGGGCAGGGGGAAGGAGAATAGGGGCAGCAAGCTAAGCACAGAAGCTAAGCAGGAGGTCAATGATGGGCCATAGAATTGGGCAAGGGAGGGAAGGAGGAGGGGACTGGTACATCATGCTAAATGGAGGGCAGTGGCAGCACATCAGACCATGCATGGCAGGAGGGAGGAGGCTAGTCCATGGATTCAGACAACAGAGGATAGAGAGGAGGTGGATGGGGCAGCGAGCTAACTGTTCAGAGAAGGTGGGTATTAGGAACTTTATTGTTTTTAAAATGTGTGTCTGTGCGAACTACTTAAAATATGAACAAGTATGCAGCATAATCTCACTTTTATTCAGGAAGAAGAGGACGTTTGTGACTGTGACTCCGGGCTCACTTGGCAGAAACACCCCCTGACCCTCCACCCCCATCGCAAAATATAATGACCGTGAAAAGGGTAGGTGGACGCAGTGTTATATAGAACATAGTCCTGAGAGCACGATTGAAAATGAAAACTAGATATAGTATATGGTATAAACTATGCCCCAAAAATTGTCATATAAGATGAACCGGGCGTGAAATATAATATGCAATACATTGTGCGCAATGACAGATTCATTGGAGAGCGTGAGATAGCACAGGCACTAGCACGTGCTATGCGATATGCGCCTTGGAGTGTAATATGCACAGGGAAGTGTTGTGTAACCTAACTAGTCTCTAAAGTTCTAGTATAAAATATGTGCTGGGGAGTGTAACGTTGCATATGAACTGTGACAAAGATATGGATCCCAGATTGTGATATGTATGGCATCGTGCTGTGCGTTATAATATAGGCATCGAGGAAGGCACGTTAGATGGGGCAATATAACCCGTGCGAAGGAAGTGTGGCATGACATATTCACGTGGTGGTGTTACAGTGCACATGGGCTAGAGAGTGTCATAGCATACGCACTAGCTGGTGGAATACAACACAGAGGTGTGTAGCACTTGGCGGGCACTGGTGGGTGTAACACAGCATTGAGCTCAGCCAGGAGCACGCTGTGACTCTCAAGTGAGGTTCGTCTCCTTTCCAGAGAGTAAAATAAAAAGGATTACACATCCGGCGGTGGATGTGTGTTTTATTAACCGTGAGGGGGGTTTCTTGCATAGTTTGGTCGAATTTTTGTCAAATCCCCTTTGAATGGCTTTGTGTGCTTGTGTATTAAATGGGTCCATCAATAGCTACCCATGTTTGTATAAATAAACGACAAGGGTGTCTACTTGGAGAGTACCCACCGGCGGGGGCGCCGGGATTAGGCACGGTAGGGCGTCAGACACGTCAGAGCTTCACTAGCGGTGTAAGTACATTCCACGTGGATTCATTGTATGCATAGTCGCCATTTAATGAATATCACGCAAATCGTCATGGTGATAGGTACATACAGTTTGTCCAGCATGTCCTAGGTGTTTGTATAAATATATATTTTTTTTAAATAATAAAAAACAAAGGCCATGACCCGGGGGTTGGGGTCCCCGGGGCCGATTAAGGCCTTGGAAGGGTCAAATTTATTGCAGAGGTGGTGCAGGCCGTGCCCCTTTTTACACCTCTCTGCAATGGCGCTTACTGGACGTGCCTAGTGGGCTATTTTGCCCCTAGGGACCCTCAGGATTCAAGGGAACGTAATCTCCCAACTTAAAAAACGGCCACAGGGCGTGTTTACATAGTGGGGAAGGGAGGGGACGGGGCCTGAGGTAATGTGTGCAAACACGCCCTATGGCGTGTTTTAAGTTACGGAAATAATTTCCCTTCAATCCTGAGGGACCCTGGGGGCCAACTAGCCCATCAGGTGCTTCCAGTAAGCACCACTGCGCTGCGTTGCAGAGAGGTGGTCTAGGCCGTGCCCCTTTTTTCATCTCTCTGCAACGCAGCTCTGTGGCACTTACTGGAGGTACCTAGTGGTCTAGTTGGACCCTAGGGACCCTCGAGATTCAAGGGGACTTAATCTCCCAACTTAAAATGGCCACAGGGCGTGTTTACACAGTGGGGAAGGGAGGGGACGGGGCCTGAGGTGACGTGTGCAAACACACCCTGTGGCGCTGACCATGTCATGAGTGATGTAATATGTGACGTCATCAGCAGTGCATTGCGGGCGCGCGAGTTATAGTTAGCTGAACTAACTATAACGGGGGAATTTCAATGGTTATGTACAAGTGAAAAGTCCAGCTAACTATAACGCCCCCGAAATCTATGGTTTTTTCAGTGAATTTCTAAGGTATTTTAAATGCTAATTCCTAACTATAACGTGCCTAAAACCTATGTTTTTTTCAGTGAATATATATATCTATATATATTTATATATATTCATAGAAAAAAACATAGGTTTCAGGGGTGTTATAGTTAGCTGCCCATTTCACTCATACAAAACCATAGAAATTCCTCCGTTATAGTTAGTTCTGCTAACTATAACTCACGCGCCCGCAATGCACTGCTGATGATGTCACATATTGCATCATTCATGACATGGTCAGTGACATCACTGATGACATCACTGATGACATCTCAAATGACATCACTGATGGCATCACTGATGACATCATCCACTGAATGTGGTTTAGTTTGAAATTTAAATATGTATTATATATATATACCAATCTGTATTGAAGATTGAGTGGATATATAACTGTCTGGATGGAGGATTTAGTAGCTGTCTGACTGTCTTTTTAAGTGAGTAATTAAATGTGTCTCACTTAATACATGGATTAGTAACTAAACTATGTGAATGTGTGCAGCACTGTCTCTGTTGTTGTATAACATGCTGCATCAGTTGGTCACTAACTACAAGAGTGTGTATATTAGTTATTGATTAGTTGGGTGAGTATTTGTATGGGACACTGAGTTTGTGTGGGGTTGGATGGCGTGTGTGTAACTCTATGCATAGATGTGTAAATGGTTGATTGACTAGATGTATGGGTTTAAGAGTGCATGTGGAAACAGTTGTTTGGGTGACTGAGTGTATTTATTTGTGTGTTGGTGAGCGAATATATGTTTTAGTTGTACATCTTCAACAAAGTAAAAAAATAAAAGGCATTGTATGTGAGAGTTGGTGTATATAAATAAGTATGTGTAAGAGTCAGTGATTGTGAGAGTAACTATATGAATGAGTGTATAATTGTAATTGTGCTTTTTTAACATATTAACGATGAGTTACTATGTGTTTGAATAAATGAGGTGTTGTTGGATAATTGTGTAAGTGAGTACATTTAAGTGCGATACATTTTTTTCATGAGTGAGTAGGATGACTGCATAACCGACTAAGATGACTGCTGATGTGTCAATGTCTATATATGTGTACAAGTGCATTTGATAGTGTTCTATTAATTAATGACTGCATGTATAAATTATTCTGTTGTTGAATGGGTAGGTGTGTGTGCAGACTTAGGAATCAGTGAGTGGGTATTTAGTAACTGGTATTGGTGTGTCAATGGTTTCAAATATGGTACTCTGTATTTTACAGTGAGTGATCAAAGGTTATACTAGTGTATGATGAGGTGTATCAGATTGTCAAGTGGATGATGTCATCAGTGATGTCATTTGAGATGTCATCAGTGACGGCATCAGTGATGTCACTGACCATGTCATGAATGATACAATATGTGACATCATCAGCAGTGCATTGCGGGCGCGTGAGTTATAGTTAGCAGAACTAACTATAACGGAGGAATTTCTATGGTTTTGTATGAGTGAAATGGGCACCTAACTATAACACCCCTGAAACCTATGTTATTTTTCTGTGAATTTCTAAGGTTTTTTAAATGCTAATTTCTAACTATAAGGTCTCTGAAACCTATGTTTTTTTCAGTGAACTTCAAAGGCTTTTTAAATGCTAACTTTTAAGTGTGATAGTAGTTATATCTATTTTTTGTACTGATTTTCTACAGTTTTTTAACTGTTATAAATATTTTATTCATTAAATAACATTATATATTTTTCTGAAAATTGCACAATTTCTTTTTTTTAATAAAAACTGAAATATTGATTAATTTTCTTGTTTTCATTTTTTATTTTAATATATTTATATTATTTTCTTTTAAAAAAAAATCAA
This sequence comes from Triturus cristatus, assembly GCF_964204655.1. Lineage (NCBI taxonomy): Eukaryota > Metazoa > Chordata > Amphibia > Caudata > Salamandridae > Triturus > Triturus cristatus. Next base: position 84,586,080 of record NC_140588.1, read on the forward strand.
ATTTTTTTCGGAGTCGCGCACTCAAAGTGTACACATCACGGTGGGTGCGCGGATTCTAGCTGCCATTTTAGAAGAGCCATGAAGAATCCGTGTATGGTGTGCAACGGCTGTGTGTTTTTCAGTTACATCATATACATTTAATATCACGTGATATGCGCGATTGGTATGCGACCAGTCTGCGACTCCTGCTCCCACGCATTTGCGACACATGCACATTACGGTACGAGATGTTTGCGTGGTTGCGGGTCCCGCGTGACATCATATACGTGCTGGGGCACGTGGGTGCGCGACTCCCGCAAAAAAAATGTATGTTCCAAAATGATCTGTATGTGTCTTTAATATACATATTAAGGCAAGAGATTATGTAAGATATTCATGAACATAATGTATTTGTACTTATAATAAACTTATAATATTTTAAAATATATTTTCGCGAAGTCGGGGGCGTGCATTGTGAGTGCAGAAAACCAGGTCAGCAGAGCTGCTGTAGAGCCAGAGAACCAGGTCAACAGAGCTGCTCTAGAGCCTTAGAACTAGGTCAGCAGAGCTGCTCTAGAGCCAGAGAACCAGGTCAGCAGAGCTGCTGTAGAGCCAGAGAAACCAGGTCAGCAGAGCTTCTTCAGAGGGAGAGAACCAGGTCAGCAGAGCTGCTTTAGAGCCAGAGAACCAGGCCACCAGAGCTGCTTTAGAGCCAGAGAACCAGGTTAGCAGAGCTGCTTTAGAGCCAGAAAACCAGGTCAGCAGAGCTACTCTAGAGCCAGAGAACCAAATCAGCAGAGCTGCTTTAGAGCCATAGAACCAGGTCAGCAGAGCTGCTTTAGAGCCAGAGAACCAGGTCAGTCGAGCTGCTCTGGAGCCTAAGAACCAGGTAAACAGAGCTGCTCTAGAGCCATAGAACCAGGTCTGCAGAGCTGCTGCAGAGCCAGAGAAACCAGGTCAGTAGAGCTGCTTTAGAGGGAGAGAGCCAGGTCAGCAGAGCTGCTCTAGAGCCAGAGAACCAGGTCAGCAGAGCTGCTTTAGAGCCAGAGAACCAGGTCAGTAGAGCTGCTCTAGAGCCTAAGAACCAGGTAAACAGATCTGCTGCAGAGCCAGAGAACCCAGGTCAGTAGAGCTGCTTTAGAGGGAGAGAACCAGGTCAGCAGAGCTGCTCTAGAGCCAGAGAACCAGGTCAGCAGAACTGCTTCAGAGCCATAGAACTGGGTCAGCGGAGCTGCTTTAGAGCCAGAGAACCAGGTCAGCAGAGCTGTTGTAGAGCCAGGGAACTAGATCAGCAGAGCTGCTCTGTAGCATAAGAACTAGGTCAGCAGAGCTGCTCTAGAGCCAGAGAACCAGGTCAGCAGACCAACTGTAGAGCAAGAGAAACCAGGTCAGCAGAGCTGCTTTAGAGAGAGAGAACCAGGTCAGCAGAGCTGCTTTAGAGCCAGAGAACCAGGTCAGCAGAGCTGCTCTAGCTGACACTGACTGACTGACACTGACTGATTGACACTGACTGACACAGATTGACTGACACTGACTGACACTGATTGACTGACACTGACTGACTGACACTGACTGACTGACTGACACTGACTGACACTGATTGACACTGACTGACACTGATTGACTGACACTGACTGACTGACACTGGCTGACACTGATTGACTGACACTGACTGACTGACTGACTGACACTGACTGACTGACACTGACTGACACTGACTGACACTGACTGACTACTCTCTACTACTCTACTACTGACTCTCTACTACTCTCTACTACTCTCTCTCTACTACTCACTCTCTACTACTCACTCTCTACTACTCTCTACTACTCACTCTCTACTACTCTACTACTCTCTACTACTCACTCTCTACTACTCACTCTCAACTACTCACTCTCTACTACTCTACTACTCACTCTCTACTACTCACTCGCTACTACTCTCTACTACTCACTCTCTACTACTCACGCTCTACTACTCATGCTCTACTACTCTCTACTACTCACTGTCTACTACTACTCTCTCTACTATTCACTCTCTACTACTCTCTATTTTTCACTCTCTACTGCTCACTCTCTACTACACAATCTACTACTTTCTACTACTCTCTACCACTCACTCTCTACTACTCTACTACTCACTCTCTACTACTCTCTACTACTCACTCACTACTACTCTCTACTACTCACTCTCTACTACACTCTCTACTACTCTCTCTCTCTACTACTCTCTACTACTACTCTCTACTATTCACTCTCTACTACTCTCTACTACTCACTTTACTACTCTCTGCTGCTGTCTAACACTCACTCTCTACTACTCTACTACTCTCTCTCTACTACTCACTCTCTATTACTCTCTCTACTACTCTCTACTACTCACTCTCTACTACTCACTCTACTACTCTCTACTGCTCACTACTACTCTCTCTCTACTACTCACTCTCTACTACTCACTCTCTACTACTCTCTCTACTACTCTCTACTACTCACTCTCTACTACTCACTCTACTACTCTCTACTACTCTCTACTACTCGCTCTACTACTCACTCTCTACTATTCTCTACTACTCACTCTACTACTCTCTCCTACTCTCTACCACTCACTCTCTACTACTCTCTCTCTACTACTCACTCTCTACTACTCACTCTACTACTCTCTACTACTCACTCTCTACTACTCACTCTGTACTACTCACTCTCTACTACTCACTCTCTACTACTCTCTACTGCTCACTCTCCACTACTCATTCTCTACTACTCGTTCTCAACTACTCTCTACTACTCACTCTACTACTCACTCTCTACTACTCTACTACTCTCTCTACTTCTCACTCTCTACTACTCTCTCTACTACTCACTCTCTACTACTCTCTACTGCTCACTCTCTACTACACACTCTCTACTACTTGCTCTCTGCTACTTGCTCTCTACTACTCTCTAGTACTCACTCTCTACTACTCACTCGCTACTACTCTCTACTACTCACTCTCTACTACTCACGCTCTACTACTCATGCTCTACTACTCTCTACTACTCACTCTCTACTACTCTCTACTGCTCACTCTCTACTACACACTCTCTACTACTTGCTCTCTGCTACTTGCTCTCTACTACTCTCTAGTACTCACTCTCTACTACTCACTCGCTACTACTCTCTACTACTCACTCTCTACTACTCACGCTCTACTACTCATGCTCTACTACTCTCTACTACTCACTGTCTACTACTACTCTCTCTACTATTCACTCTCTACTACTCTCTATTTTTCACTCTCTACTGCTCACTCTCTACTACACAATCTACTACTTTCTACTACTCTCTACCACTCACTCTCTACTACTCTACTACTCACTCTCTACTACTCTCTACTACTCACTCACTACTACTCTCTACTACTCACTCTCTACTACACTCTCTACTACTCTCTCTCTCTACTACTCTCTACTACTACTCTCTACTATTCACTCTCTACTACTCTCTACTACTCACTCTACTACTCTCTGCTGCTGTCTAACACTCACTCTCTACTACTCTACTACTCTCTCTCTACTACTCACTCTCTATTACTCTCTCTACTACTCTCTACTACTCACTCTCTACTACTCACTCTACTACTCTCTACTGCTCACTCTCTACTACTCTCTCTCTACTACTCACTCTCTACTACTCACTCTCTACTACTCTCTCTACTACTCTCTACTACTCACTCTCTACTACTCACTCTACTACTCTCTACTACTCTCTACTACTCGCTCTACTACTCACTCTCTACTATTCTCTACTACTCACTCTACTACTCTCTCCTACTCTCTACCACTCACTCTCTACTACTCTCTCTCTACTACTCACTCTCTACTACTCACTCTACTACTCTCTACTACTCACTCTCTACTACTCACTCTGTACTACTCACTCTCTACTACTCACTCTCTACTACTCTCTACTGCTCACTCTCCACTACTCATTCTCAACTACTCGTTCTCAACTACTCTCTACTACTCACTCTACTACTCACTCTCTACTACTCTACTACTCTCTCTACTTCTCACTCTCTACTACTCTCTCTACTACTCACTCTCTACTACTCTCTACTGCTCACTCTCTACTACACACTCTCTACTACTTGCTCTCTGCTACTTGCTCTCTACTACTCTCTAGTACTCACTCTACTACTCACTCTCTACTACTCCACTACTCTCTACTACTCACTCTCTACTACTCACTCTCTACTACTCTACTACTCTCTACTACTCTCTCTACTACTCTCTCTACTACTCTCTACTACTCACTCTCTACTACTCACTCTCTACTACTCTACTACTCTCTACTACTCTCTCTCTACTACTCTCTCTACTACTCTCTACTACTCACTCTCTACTACTCTCTACTACTCACTCTGCTACTCACTCTCTACTACTCTCTAATACTCTCTCTCTGCTACTCACTCTCTACTACTCTCTACTACTCACTCTCTACTACTCACTCTCTACTACTCTCTACTACTCACTCTCTACTACTCTCTATTACTCTCTACTACTCACTGTACTACTCACTCTCTACTACTCTCTACTACTCACTCTCTAATACTCACTCTCTACTACTCACTCTCTACTACGCACCGTGCGAGCACCCTAACGTGCGCGAGCGTAATTCTGATTGGTGGTTACATGTTAGTCAACGTTCGAATCGGTCGAAATCAGGAAGTGTCAGCCGCAATTTTGTTTGTTTTCAGTGCGAGAGTGAAAAAGGAAGGTGGCGAACGTGAAAAGGAGGCAGGGTAGAGAGTTCCTGACCCCCTAGCCTTTGTCAGGGGGTCCCTGAAGGACCCTGAAGGCAGAAATATATATTTTTTTTAAATCGCGGGGGGGGGTGCGGTGAAAATCCAAAAAAAAAGAAAAAAAATGTTTTAATACGTAGTTTATTGTAAAATAAATATATAAAACAAATAATAATACATAAATAAATTATCATTTAAAAAACCGTACAAATTCACTGAAAAAACCATAGGTTTCACACACGTTATAGTCAGGAATTAGCATTTAAAAAACCTTGCAAATTCACTTAAAAAACCATAGGTTTCACACATGTTATAGTTAGGTGGATATTTCACTCGTAAAAAAACAATGAAATTTTCCCGTTATAGTTAGTTCAATTAACTATAACTCGCGCGACCGCCACTCTATCACAAGGATGATGTCATCAGTGATGTCATGAGTGATGCCACTGACCATGTCATGAGTGATGTAATATGTGACGTCATCAGCAGTGGATTGCGGTCGCGCGAGTTATAGTTATCTGAACTAACTATAACGGGGGAATTTCATTGTTTTTTTATGAGTGAAATATCCACCTAACTATAACATGTGTGAAACCTATGGTTTTTTAAGTGAATTATATATATGTATGTGTATATATACATATATAAACATATAAACATAATCTGCATATCTATATACATATAAATGCATGCAAACATATACATATGCATATATGCATACATATGCATGGTATGTACATGAAAGTCAGTGATGGCATCAGTGATGTCACTGACCATGTCATGAATGATACAATATGTGACATCATCAGCAGTGCATTGCGGGCGCGTGAGTTATAGTTAGCAGAACTAACTATAACGGAGGAATTTCTATGGTTTTGTATGAGTAAAAAGTAAAGGGGCCAAAATACACCCCTGCCGGACCCCTCTCTTTACTGCCCAGGAGTCAGTCAGGCTGCCATCTTCATTAAAACGCACAGCCGCTATTATATTTTCGTGGATGGCTGCCAGAAAAGGGATTAAATCAACAAGATCAAAAGCCGAGGTTAAATCCATAAAGGATAGATGAATATCCCCGCGTTTTACAACTGTATACTTCCCTATCACCAAATGGAGATTAAGGCATTGATCCAATGTGCCTTTCCCTTGTCTAAAACCATATTAGAGATCGGAAATAATATTTGCTTGGTCCAGCCAGTCTGTTAACCGGGCCAGGACAACTTTCCCCATGATTTTTGCCACGGAATCAAGGAGCAAAATAGGCCTATAACAGGCCGGATCATCCCTCGCTCCTTTCTTAAAAATTGGTATATTAACCGCCTTGGCCCAAGACAGGGGAAAGCCAATAAGGCACGCTGCATTAAAAACGTAAGTTAGAACCTTAGCCCATAGCTTAGGATCTGCCTTGTACAAGTCAGCCTGTACTCCATCGGGACCTGGAGCTTTCCCCCCTAAGGTTGATGTGATCGCCTTATTGACTTCGTCAATAGTAAAAACAAGAGGGTGGCATACCCGATCACTGTCTGCTGACCCTGCGGGAGTTCCGGGTGTCACATCACTGTACACTTTCCCAAAGTGTTGCACCCACCTCTCAGCAGGAACTAAACAGTCTTTACTAGAGTTTGGTATATCATCAAACAATGGGCTATTAACAACAGAACAGAAACTAGAGCTGTTGGCCAGGACACTAGCCTGACTAAGCTCCTCCCACGCCATCGCCCTTAATTGCCTTTTCCGTATTTCCACTGCCAATTTGTATACCCTTCTTGCATTCTTAACCCGTGAGACCTCCCTGGGTTTTTGGGTAAGTTCCCACATAAGTTCCTTATGGGTATTCTTACAACTTTCATCAAACCATTTTTAAAATTTTGGGGGCCTCCGTCTGCAAGGAACAGTTAAGTTCAAAGCGACCTGCTTTGTAATTCGGTCAAAGGCTCAAGGATAGATAGTGGTTGGGAGTCCGGGTCTGGACAGGTCCCAAACTCCTGTGCACAGTTGGTCATTAAACTATCAATAAAGCTATCAGGGGTAATCCTCTCCCACCTCACTCTACGTGCTTGATCTATGAGCATAATATTTGCGTTAGTAAGCTGGGTCATGGTCCTATCTCTATTTACAGCGTGTATATTGAGGTCCAGTGTCAGTGGATTACGGTCACTGAAACAATTTTTTGTTGCACTTAATGTGCCTAGTGTCGGCATCAGTGAAAAGGAGACCAAAATATAAGCAATTATGCTGTGACGGCCATGACCAACATATGTAGGTACAGGGCCTAATCTGGCCGACTGCACTGGGCAGATCAGATTATGAGTTGCTAAAAAACTTTCTAAAAAGGAACCGGAAGAGGTGTGTTCAAAATGGGTAAGCCCCTGAGGGCAATAATCCTCCTCCAGACTTGCTAGGCAATTATTAGGACAAAAATGACTGTTAAAATCGCCCAGGACTATAGTATCATACTGTTTTTCAGTGCTGTCTCCATATTTACCCAAGAATACAGTAAGGGCTCTAAGATGCTCTAACTCGTCATTTCTAGGGAAGGAATTGTAGAAGTTAACCACTAGAAAAGTTGACAAATTCTTCCCTGTCAGTTCTACTGCTAGGATGTGGGGAGAACTTGATTCTATCAACTTTACTTTATAAGACAGCTTAAGGTTAATCATCAATAGTAGGCCCCCCTAAAGTCACTCAAAATGTGCCCTAATTTTTATTTCTGCAGCACTAATCATAATTTCTACGGCAAAATTAACCCTCTGAATTTGTTCCTTTTTAAATTAAATGTTTTAAGCGTTACCACTTTATTCCAATCAAGATGGCTTCAGGTGTGCTATACTTTTGTCATAAGTAGGACTGTTAGCGATCTAGTTGTGCTTTAGAACACTCTGGGAGGCTGCAGTAGAACACAAAGGAATCAAATGACAGTCTCTGCCCTTGTTGAATGTATATGTTTTACTGAGAATGTTAAACTTCATTTTCATATGACTGAGAAAGATAATGTGAATTTACAGAAAATATGCTCTCATTTTAGCTTCTAGATCAACTTCCAAACCTGTATGGGAAAAGTATGAGAAAATAGTTTTCTCTCAAACATGATTCATGATATCCCAGCAGAAGGCTTTTTCACATGGTAAAATCACCTTATAACACACCACAATTCCTAAGAGTAGTATGGTACCATCAACAAATGAATTATAATGTAACTAAAGTCTGTTATCACCCTTTATACGTTCTCCTTTTGGTGACCCTCAAAACCTACCATTCACTACAATGCATTTCAATGGGGTGCTAGCATGTATATTGGTCCCAAGATGGCTGCCACCACTTTGTGGATGAAGTGATGACAGCCAATCAGATCTCACGATGAGATGTGTGGTTAGGCTCCGCCCAGATATATAAAATTATTTTTCCTTTAATATTAAAAAAAATCTGAACGTATTAACACCATTTGAAAAACAGGGCGCTTTCTGATCCAACAGCTACCTTTTTGCCAAATTTGGTGTAATTCCGTTTAGCAGTTTGGGCTGTAGCCTTGTCTGAAGTTTCCTATGGAAATTAACATGGGGATAATGCGTTTTGGGACCCCCCTTTTTTCTCGGCCCCCGCTTGACAAATCACCCCAAATATTTTAACACAGAAGCTGACCTGAGCGGGCCATTGGTTTTGAAACTTTTGTGAAGATTCGTCAAATGACGCCAAAGATATTGGCAAAAGAAAAAATGCTTTTTTAATTGAATAAAGGTCCTAAATATAACTACCTACTGGCAACCACCTTTAGGTAATAAATAAATAATATATATATATATATATATATATATATATATATATATATATATATACTTATGTTTGGGAGTCCGCTCCGCTCAAATCCAGATTCCTGGTGTTTGTGCTTACTCAGCGGCAATATGCCAGCCGTGCTCCAACCTATCACAGCGGGGCACAGTACTTAAAAAGCAGGGCGGGAGAAACATTTGTCAATCCCTGGCGGCATCTGAAGAAGTTTTTAAATAAAACGAAATGTGTCATGCTGTACGCCAAATAAAGGAATTATTGCAGCTCACCTGGATTCCTGTGTGTGCTCTGTTGCCTCAGCGAAGCGGGGGAACGTAGAGTTGATGTTTTGGGGTGCAGCCACGAACACCCTTTTGAGTTCCCACCTGTTAGAAATGGGTAGCGTGGTGCAGAGCGGGTGGGCCAAACTCCAGAGGAATTGTGTAAAGCATCTGCGCAGCACACACAGGCGACACACCAGGCACACTACAAAAAGAGACTCCACACCAGGTTGCATGAAAAAACAGGGTATGTATTATGCAGAACACATTAGGATGTTATAACATGTATGAACACGGTGCCAACATGTGGTTATTTACAGGGCAGGGCCAATTGGGCCACTGCCGACATCATCACAATATAATTAGGAGTAATGTAAGTGTAAGGAACAAATGAAAGTCCAGTAGTAATAATAAGGGTATATCAGCCAGTACCTGCTGGCACGACCATGCACATAGCAACATCGCCTTTGCATAAACCATGTAGGCATAAACATGTAGCATCATAACCTCATTGTCATAAATCACAATAGGCATCAAAGCTCACGGTGCACAAAAATAGGCATAAACCTCATTAACATAAATGCTTTAGGTCAGGCATAGAAACACTTTATGCATCATATTCGCATAAGCAATAAATCACTCTAGGCATATATCCAGTTAGCTTTAGGCAACCTTAGATTAGGCATCCTTGTGGGCATAACATTAGGAAGAGGATCACATTAGGCATAAAACGTACTCTGGTATGAACCTAGTACCCTGCAGCATGACTTGAGGCATGGATACCTTAGCGCGAGGCAGAAATCATTAGGCAGAACACCAACAGTACCACATCCATGAGGGATATTCTTGGAAAACCGTATCCGGACATTAGGCCTGAAACAGGATCAGTAGAGCCCACCGAACCATTAGCGTAAATGCATAATCATAGGACATTATAACTTGTCAGTAAGCATCAACAAATGCATCGTGCATTCCATCAGGCCTAATCATATTAGCATGGGGCATGAAACATCAGCGGTCGTGCACCCCGACTATCACCATTCCATGGTAGGGCCCACTTTCGTATGCCAAGCAAATATGCCCCCCCATTGTAGATTAGTCCTTTGCACCACTGCACCTGGGGTGGCCCCTATTCTGGGACACTGGAAGAAGGGTTGGGCCCAAAATGTGGCAACTGCCCACTGTCCAGCGGGGCAGTTGTGGAAAATTACACAGACGCCAACCCTGCGCTTATGGGAGTCTCGCAAAAAGACAGGTCCCAAAACGTTGCAGCTGCCGCTACCGGCGGTGCTGCTGGGTTCAGCAAATTAGGCCAGAAGGTACAGGTTCACTGGAGCCCCCTCCTCCGGGGCTTGGTAGTTGAAGAAATGCCCCCCTCGGTGCATCTGCCAGGCAAGAGAAGGAACTGGCCCCAAAAAGAGAACAAGCACTCGTGGTGCGTGGGGAGCCCCTCCTTCAAGCAAATGGCCCCCGGAACCCTCGATGCCTCCAAGAGCCCCCACTCACCAGGACTCTTCACAGGCGGACTCCTCTGGCCACCGGACTCCTTCCAGCAGGGGACAGGCACCGGTATGTGCCTCGAAAGTCCCCTGCTCTTCCAGGACCTCCCCTTACGGCTTCCTCTTTCTCCGGCAGCAGGAGCAGGGAACACGCGGGGCTCTCCCTCCCACTACGGGAGCCTCGCCAACAGCAGCACGTCTCCTGGCTTCACTCGGGCTCCCTCCTGGGACCTGGGACTTCAATGAAGAGCCCACGAGGCTCCTGACATCTCTGAAGGCCCCGCCCACCGTCAGGCAAGCGCGCCTGGCTTCCTGATCAGGCCAGGATTGTCCTCTCATGCCCATGACCCGCGGCGGTGATTTTCCTCAGTGATCCCCGAGAGCGGGGACAATACGTGGTAGGCTCCCATTTAGTTAATAATGCCAAAAATGTGGGGTGTGCACCCGCTTAACGTTAAAAGGAAAATAGCTGCAGAAACGCGGGGTGGCCTCCTGCTGTTTCACCTGAGCACAATTGCGGTGACAACGCGGGGTGGGCACCCGCTTGCGAATAAGTGCTGGCAATTGCGGGGTAGGCACCTGCGAGCGAAAATACGCAGCTCTCCTTCTTTCTGGCACCTTAAATGTAGCGCCTACGAGGCGCTTGAAGCAAGAGAGCAGGCAACATAAGATGGTAGCGCTCAAAAGGTGCTAGAAGGAAGGACAGTCCTTGGGCTGGAATTAAGTTGTAGCGCCCACAAAGCGCTAGGTCCCACACAATAAATTGGTAGCGCTCCCCTTCACTGGCAATGAAATATAGCCCTCCCGAGGTGCTATGGAGCAGGCAGGAAGGCACAATCGCTGGAAATATAGCGCTCTCGCAGCACAGCGCTGCAGGTGTCAGCTCCTCACCTCCTGGGCAATAAGATAAAGCTCTCTTCTTCTCCAGGAGCTAGCCGGCAGGCAGGGCACAGTTGTAGCGCTCACGAGGCGCTAGGTAGGTGAGCATCAGGCACTACTGGGCAAGATCAGCTGTCAGTGGGCACTCATCAGTACAGGGCCACAGTTCCTACGAACAGTCATCCCCCATAAAGTGGCACTCCTCCTGGGTCAGCGGTCTTCACTCCAGTTAGGGGGCTCTCACTAGCCCTGTGGACAACAGAGGGGTACAGTTGGGCACAGGGGCCAGCACACAGGCCCATGCGGCGGTACCTCCTGGCAGAGAGTCCCCCCTCAATCAAGTCCACCTCAGTCTGCGCACATGGCATCCCAGATCCGCTATTTATACACCCCTCACTCCACCTACCAGAAAGGGCTGGAAGCTTCTGGAAGGTTCCCTGGGGAACCGGTCCCAACTGGGTTAGGGGGAGGTGTAGAGCACCCTGGGTGCCAGGCTTCCCTCCAAAAGCTGGGGGTGGAAAGCAGACAGCTAGACTGCCAACTCACATCAGACAGGCGGCACATTTGCAGACAGGAATGGCATCCATTTTGAAAGTAAAATTTACATCAACATGACATGTTTAACCCCACAAAAGCGAAAGATTCAGGGAAAAATGGCCAAGTCCAACACCACCCCTTCAGAGTCCGGCGGCATGTTGTGGCACAATGGACAAGCTACAAACTGTGTGGTACTGCCAGGACACGCCGCGGACCCAAGATTTGCCTGGCCATGTACTTATGGACTACGGCTTTGTGTGGACATGCTGTTTACTTAAAGAGCATGCACGAGCCTGTACCGGGATCACAGCGGCGGGGTGAGGGACACAGTAAGCAGCAACACCGCCCGCATTGAAGATCTATGGCTAGCGTTAGGATGAAGGGAGCGGACACCGCCCACTTGGGCAAGTACTTATGTTTGGGTGTCCGCTCCGTGCAAATCCAGATTCCTGGTGTTTGTGCTTGCTCGGCGCCAATATGCCAGCGAAGCTCCAACCTATCACAGCGGGGCACAGTGCTTGAAAAGCAGGGCGGGAGAAGCATTTGGCAATCCCTGGCAGCATCTGAAGAAGTTTTTAAATAAAACGAAACGAGTCATGCTGTACGCCAAATAAAGGAATTATTGCACCTCACCTGGGGTCCCGTGTGTGCTTGGTGGCCTCAGCGAAGCGGGGAACGTGGAGTTTATATATGTATATATATATATATAGGTATATATATATATATAAATATTGTCAAAACAACTCGGCAGAAGTTCCCCAACCAGAGCATCCACGGCACAGAAGGAGTCCACAGCAGTCATATTAAGTTTTTTTTTAATCCTTTAACACATGTGCAAACAAAAGAAGACGGTCGACCGGGGTATTTTACCGTTACTCTATCCGTTGAAGACTGCGCATGAACATTTGTCCGGCAACTATTGTATTGCGAATATTGGGACGCTGCCCATTGCCCACATCTGTAGAACCAGAGGGTGCATGATTCCTGTGAACGTGGGATCCTTATAGAGTTCACTTATTGGACCACAATGAAACTTTGGCGTGAATCTAACTGATTGGAGGGAACATCGCCGCTTACTTTGAATCTATTTAGGATTGGTGAAACACTCTGGAAGCTACTTCCTTCTTTGAACGTTGCCATATCCCCTTGCCCTGAAGAAGCCCTTGTTTAGGACGAAACGCGTCGGCTGGTCTTTCTGTAGAAAAACGAAAATAAAATGAATACATAAAAATTGATTCTTGAAGACAATTCATAATCACGTATGAACTGTGCGACTTTGAGCTTCTCGTGTGGTGCACCTCTTTTTTGTTGTGAATATATATATATATATATCTTGTAAACTCGTCTCTGACTTCCAATTGTAGAAAAGACGAAGCAAACCTAAAATTGCAGTGCTCTTTTCTTTATTGTATGCCCAGCACCGCCGCCATTACGCGTTTCGGTCCTCGTGGGACCTTGATCACATGACACGTTACCAGGTACTCACCCCTCATTTTAAAGTGACAGTGCTCAAACAAACCTGTGCTTCATCATAGACATGAAAAAACATATTGGCGTCGCAATTTGTTTATAACATAGCAGCTCTTGTTGGCTAACAATGTGCAAAATGACGTAAAGTAATAATATAAATATAAATATCACTTAGGTTCTCTGTTTAACCTGGAAATAAATACGTGGTAAAACGGAGCCAAAAAGATGCCCTCATTAAAAAAGGATGCCAATTAAAAGAGATACTCAACTGAAATAACACATATAAATACATAATTATAAATATATGTACACTAGTTATAAAATGCATGAACCATGAAAAGTCTAAATATTGACCTTTTCCCATCATAATCGATGTAGCAGCATTAAAAATCTCAGTATTCAATATCATATTGCACAATGGTGAACTGTATACAATGTTACAGTGCCCTAAGTAAACAACACACAAAAAAGCCCAAGTGGGCACTGATCCCTATAAACCAAGTCTTAGATAAAGTGCTAGTGCATAAAGAGTGTCACATTAAAAATCCCTATAAAACCCTAATGCGCAAAGTTATGCAAACTATATAAAAAAGTAAATCGAAAAATCATATCAAAAAGAAGCACTAGCATGGACGTATGGGTACATTCTAATTAACTGATGAGGAAATAACATATTACAAATGCGTATAAAAATCCTTGCTGGAATTTAATCAATTCGGTGTTTTTGTATCCATTTCTAAAATGTATTTAGTTTCCAGTTTTCTCAAAAGAGCTTCACGATCTCCACCTCTCCTCAACGGTGGAATCAAGTCCACCACAAAGTAACGTAACTCAGATGATTTTTTAGCATGTAATTCATCAAAATGACGGGCAACAGGGTACGACGTATCCCCATTGTTGATTGTCCGTATGTGCTGGAGTATCCTCTTGTGGACCTGCAGCCTCGTGCTGCCCACGTAGTGCAGGCCACAAGAACACTCCAGCACATACACCGCAAACTCCGTTTTGCAGGTATGTTTTTTGTCAATCTTAATTGGCCTGCACCTAAACGGTGTGGTGTACTCCATCTTGCTCACTCCATGTTTGCATGCTTTACAGATTGCACATTTGATAAAGCCTTTGTTGACTGTCAACCAAGTGGTATTAGAAAACACTTCAGGACTACTAGTGACCAATGAGTTGCTCATAGAGCATGCTTTTCTGAATGTTAAGTTGGGGGACCTTGTTAGTTGGTCCCCCAGCACAGGATCATTTCTTACTAGTGGCCAGTTTTTATTGACAATTCTTCTGATAGTTTGATGTTGATTACTATACGTCAGAATGAGTCTTGAGGGTTGTACTGTCTCAAGTAGGTTATCCTTAGGTGTTTTACTAGCCAATGCCCGTAATCTGCCCTGCTCATTTGCTTTGGTCATAGCTGTGTTCACTACACTAGGGGTGTACCCTCATGTGAGAAATCTGGTACGGCATTCAGTCTGTGCTTAATGCAATCTTCATCAGTGCTACAGATTCTTCTAATATGCAACATCTCCCCAAAGGGGATACTGCGGATCAGAGGCGATGGATGATGACTCGCCGCATGTAGCAGCGAGTTACCAGCCGTCGCCTTCCTGTGCAATCTAGTGTGCAGCTGTGTATTTTTTTATCAGAATTTCGACATCTAGAAAGCAGATTGCCTCACGACTCACCTGTCCTGTAAATTTCAAATTCAAGTTGTTCTCATTGATCTGTTCAATAAATTGCAGGGCCCCAATCTCCGAGCCCTTCCAAAGAATGAGCAGATCGTCTATGTATCTGTACCATCGTATTATATGATTGGTCATGATTTCCTCTAAAGGTGGCCTGAGGACCCGTTCCTCCCACAACCCCATATGCATACAAGCATAGCTGAGGGAGAAACAGTCCCCCATAGCCACGCCCCTGACCTGCTGGTACACTTGTTTTTTAAACAAAAAAAAGTTGTTTTCCAGACACATAGATATAATGGCCATTAACATTTTGTTATGTTCATAGAAGCAAATGGGTTGTGTATTTAAAAAATACTCTACAGCCTTTAGTCCATCTCTATAGTGGATGCTCGTATAGAGAGACAAGACATCTAAAGATATGAGCAAGTAATCATCATTCCAAACAACATCACCCACTTTGCGTAACAGATCCCCTGTATCACGTACAAAAGATGGCAACGACCTCACATGTTCCTGTAAAAAGAAATCTACGTATTTACTGGCGTTCTCCATGATGCTATTGCACGCCGATATTATTGGCCTGCCCGGTGGTGTAGTGAAGGCAGCGATTTAGATACATACATTGCTATGTTAGCATAAGCGCGTTAGATGTTAGAAAAGCCATCTTGCCACTTTTGCTGCTTTTGCACATGACACTGCAGAGACATGTTATTATTTGAGAACTGCTTGCTTGCCTTTTCTTCACATGAGAACTGTCTGTTGTTCACATCCCTAGACGTGCACTGCAACCTTGGTCTGAACATTGTGTGCAAAACACTCTGAGCCGCCAGACAATGTATGTTTTTGAGTTCAGGTTGATCGGCCCACCCTCTAGCCATAATATGCACACAGCTGCAAATACCTGAATGTCGAGAGCCTTTAATATTACAGTTTGCATGCGTTAGAAACACATTCTGGAGAAGAACATTTACAGGCGCAGAGCAAAGCTGATCCTGTGATGTGATTCACCTAAGCTGATCTTTACGGTATGGGGTTCCCATTCAAGCCTAGAGACCTTCTATTAGTCTAATAATACTAGAAGGGAAGGTGGCTGTATTCCACTGTCATTTATACTATGATTTCTCCCTTCATTTTCTTTGGTATTGTAACAATTGATCGTTTTAGTTTTAATCAATCATTTGTCTGCTTATGTTAGCCAAAGTACTGCATCTTAGGACACGTAGTTTATAGAATAAACATTTTAAACTTTACAGTGTCTCTGATTACTCTTGTTGTGGACTGATATGAGAATAATAACTAACAGGTATTTCTGATTCCCACCATTCCTGAGAGCACTCTAAGTCGCTTGTTCTGGGTTGTCTATACATTGGGACCTACGAGAGAATACGGATAACGAATGGGACACTGATGCTGGTCGGATAGGGGTTCTGGGTACTGAGGTGAGTTTTTGGTACACCGCAATCCACTGAGGTCCTGGTTTCCTGTGCATAGTTCTGTGCATGAGCAGAATCCCTGCAACATGGCGCACCTAACGTTTGGTCTTCTGATTTGAAACACCTTAGTAGTGCTTATATTAGTCCACAACACCCTCACTCTTGTTTCCGGATAGCGGGAGTGACGGTTTTAACCTACCTGTTTGTACGATAGGTTCCCTCAAGCTTGTTAATTAAAAAGGTTTTTAAATTTCTGAACCCTTGTGCTACTGTAATATCCATTGTTGTTCTTCTATGTGTCCTTATGGCGGTCGATATTGCAGCGCATAGCCGTACACCTCTGCGGCGTCATTTGACGCAGTATGGGGTGCCGGACGATGGGATGGCCGTTATTTTTTTGGTGAGTGCCGATGCGCCTTACCCCTACGAGTTGTTTCACTCTTGGGTGACACTGCCGGCAGTGAATGCGGATGATAATACGTTTCACTCCTATACTCACACACAGTTCCCAGCAAATTATACGCCGTATAGGACGCAGGAGATTCCCCTTTCAGCCAGGCAGCATCGCATTTGGTTTAATGGTGCCCTTCCCCATGCGGTTACACCGGCTAGAATGGGCCCTTTGTCAATTCCAGGGGCCACATGGCCGGTGTTGGCCGGATTTACGCCTCATCCCTGCTATCTGACTGTTGCGGTGGATGAATTGCGTGTACTCCATAGAGCCCTTATTACAGTGTATGGGGCTTTAGTGCAATACGTTTCATGTAACGTGCAGGTGGGGGCACCTGCTGTTGCGGGACAACCAGCTGGCCAAGCCGTGGTTGTTATTAGTCCAGTCATGGTTAATTCGGTAATGGGCAAGCGCCCCCAGAATAAGGATGATTTGCCTTATTGGCTTGCTGAGAAATTTGACCAACTGGAAGCGGTATTTCCTCATTCTACCCCTGTGGAGAAACACAGGATCCTCACCATTAGTTTGCAGAAGGACTTAGTCCCAGAGGTGTCCGATTGTGACAACTGGGGCAAGGTCTTTGCCGCAGTCTACTCGAAGTGCTTTGGCACCCGGTCTATGGCTGTGCTTCCCTCCGTCATTAAACGTGTTCAATATAACCACGGTCCGGAGGCGGCTGTAGAGTTGGGAATGGGGCTTGTCGGTGTGTTCGACGTAGTTGCCTCTCTCGTCCTTGGTAATCTCAGGGGAGATACGGTGCAATTCCAAGTGGCTAATGGCTTAGCCCGCGTCGATGAGCTCGACAAGCCCAAAGAGTTGCCTAAAATGATTGCGGAAGCATATAGAACTATTGGCCGCAGTAGCTTAGGGATTAAACTGACTATAGTCATTCCTGACTTAATACAGCAGACTAAGGTGAGTTTGTCTGTCAAAGACGATCGTCCAACTTTCCCTAAGCAAAATTGGTGAACAAAGAAACAGGGGAAACAGCAACAGAAACAGGGGTCTCGTCCTGCCTCTCCCATACAGGCGACTGGTGAACGCACATACGATTTGCGCGATCGCACTAGTATTAAGTCACCTGATAGATTTCAGGTTACTGAACAACGTTCTCCTCATTCTTCACAGGAAACATCGGCCTCACAGTCCGGTGGCGGAGAACGTGTCAAAGGTCGGGGTGCCCAACAAGGACGTGAGCAACCCCGTCAGCCTGACGGTAAATGCAAGCAGGAAGAGTTTGCACGTCAACGTCCCCCGTTTCAGAAGAAGAAAGTTGCTGCATTAACAGCGAGGTATGCCACAGATAGTGCGGACGCAGCTTCGGAGCCTGACATGGGCACTAACGCTGCTCGACAGCGCAGCGGAGGTTACAGTAGTGCGGCAAGCACTGCATCCATTTCTGGAGGCGACAGCAACTGACACATTCATTACTGTAGAAACTGCTGACACTAGAGTGGCTCCCCCTGAAAGACTATATGACATAGTCCTCTTAATTGAAGGTGACATACAACGTACAATACAAGGGATTTTTTGGGATAATCTGACCTCTTCCTATGACATTCTCTTGGCAGAGGTGGACTGGCCCCCGGCTTTCATTTTAGATGCTCCTAGAGGGGAAGAGGTAATCCTCCAGTCCTTTGTGCACACAGTGCCAAAGGAGCACGCTGAAAGGTTTGCCGAAGAGTGGGCTCAGGTGCTTGCACCGGCTTTGTATTGTACTCAGGTGGGCTGGGATAAATTGTCTCCCAGCCATGAGATTCCCTTGCGGTCTATGCCTCAACCACAACCCCAATGTCACATGCGCCGTGAAGCTAGATCTCATGTCGCAGAAATCCTTGAGCAATTGGAGTATCAGGGAGTTATTGAAACATGTGTGTCACCAATGAATAATCCTTTATCCACTGTAACGAAGCCTGATGGGTCGTACCGCCTAGTTTTGGATTAACGGCATTTGAACTCTCATTGCCGGACGTGTGCGGTCCAGAATACCCACAGTTCTGCCCTCGTTGATAGTCTCATGAGAAAAAGGTTTTAAACCACACTTGACATATCCAATGGCTTTTACAGCCATACCCTGTCCCCTATGAGTAGTCAGTGGACAGCGTTTACTTCTGGCGGCAAGCAAAAGCAGTTTAAGAGATTAGCCATGGGCTATAAAAACAGCCCTGGCGTCTTTGCCGCACGTGTTGTCTCTCTGTTAGAGAGCATTGACCCTGATGCGTACTCGTATGTTGATGATATCTATCTCACAGATGACGAGTTGTTGCCGCATCTGTGTCGCGTTGATCGCATTATTGTTATGTTTGCAGACTTCGGTTACAAATTCAACTTTGCAAAGTCTCACATTGCAGAGTATACAGTGTTGTTTTTGGGCTACGAGCTCAACAATGAGGGTCGAGAATTAGCTCCTCACTTTCTGGAGAAGTGCGCATGTCTGCATGCTCCTACAACATTGAAAAAATTACAGTCTTTGCTGGGCTTTCTGAATTTCGGTCGTATATACATTCCCGATTATGCCCAGCGTATCAAGCCACTATATGCCTTGGTACAACCTACTTTTTCCAAATCGAGCTGGCTGCCAGAGCATTCAGCTATTTTGCAATCTTTGCAGGCTGATCTTCTTGCTTCAAAATACTTACTGACACGCGATAACCACACAAACCTGGTAATAAGAATTGTGCCAGGCGCAGTGGGTTTCACGTACTTAACGTTCAATGAGGGCGACACAGTCCCCATTGCCTACAAATCACACTTGTACACTTCGGCTGAATTGCGCTTTTCCTCAGTCGAAAAAGTTTTGACTGCGGTGCAGATGGCGATTCTTAAAGAACGGGCGCTGTCGCAAGGAAAACGCACGTTGGTGGTTACACCGCATCCTGCTCTAGAGGCAGTGACGAAAGCCAGTGTACCCAATTCAAAAGCTTTGCATCCACGTTGGATACAATAGGCCACTTCTCTGACATCGCCAGATGTCACCTATATCTTTGCTGCCTCATTGCAGATGCAGCAGTACTTGCAATATGAATTCGTTCATCCGGCTCCTCTACCTTTGCGCCCGCTCGAAGATTACCATTGTGTCATTTATACTGACGGTTTGGCGCAACCGGCGACGGGATCGAAGCAAGCCTATTCAGCAGCCTGCGCAATTGTAGCGGGTACTTTCGAGAATGGAGAATTCAAGTCTGATGTCGTGCATACGCAGTCATTGGGTGATTGTACCACACAGTTGGCAGAACTACGTGCTCTGGTGCTTGCACTGGAGTTTGCTGATCCTCGGGTTACTACTCTTATTGCGAGTGACTCGTTTTACTGTGTTCAGTCTTTCAACGACATTCTATTCTTTTGGTCTCAAAATGAATACCTTGATTACAAAGGTAGCACAACTAAGCATAAAATGCTTTGGGTTCGAGTGGCAGAACTTAAAGAACATCTGCCTCTCGTGAATGTAATTCACACTCTTGGTCTCCAGCGAGTTGGTGTCCACGCTGTCAGCAACAGCTTGGCTGACGAGGCAGCAAAAACAGCAGTGGCGACATATCTAGTAGCAGCAGTTACAAGATCCAAAAGTAAGATAGATGATGACATTTTGGCAGCTATTGCTGCTACAGAGAAGGCAAGTAATTACCCGAGAGGTTTCCCTTCTCATTGCCATTATCACTTAAGTCCTGATAACGTCCCATTAGACGTTGGTGACAGATTGATTCCCAACACGGACAGCAGGCCATCCTTGATAACAGCGCACACGAGGGTATGCCCATGCCGACGTTGCAGCAACTGTTACTCTGTTACAACGTTACTGGTGGCGCTGGTTATATAAACAGGCTTGCACTTATGTTCTTGATTGTGACATTTGCCAGCAGATTAAACCTTCCACTGCTGCATGCCCACCACAAACTCAGTTGTACATATCTAATAAGCCACTTGGGTGTGTTTATCTAGATCACTGCGGTCCTTTCTCCTCTGATACTGCGTACAAGTATATTTTAGTTGTAGTGAATTCATGCACTTGTTTTCTTTGGGTATGGCCACAAAGGAGTGCTGATGCTCGTACTGTCATAAGGGATTTGCGTGTCTTTGTGGGAAGTTTTGCGTGTGGTACCTTTCATTCTGATCAGGGCCCTTCGTTCGCCTCTAAGGTGTACAAAGAAGCCATGAGATCCTTGGGGGTCCAAGTCAAATTTTCGTCTCCATACCGGCATGAGGGCAATAGTGTAGTGGAACGAATGAACCGTGACTTAAAGCAGTCCTTGACAGCCAGGGTTTTAGGCACTGGCCAGAACTGGTTAGCCCATTTGTACAACGTTCAACGTGCACTTAATAATCTCCCTAGAAGGTCTCTGTGTGGGCGGACCCCATACATTTGGCATAAAAATGTTTGTCCCGGACCTTGATGGTCTAGACATGGCGGCGTCGGCCGCACCCTTTGACGTAGATGATCAGTGTGCTGTGTTACAGAGTCTACAAGAGACCAGAGAAAGTCTCGCGAAGGAACACTTGCCCTCCAGATCTGATGCTGCGCTTCAGATTCCGGTAGTCGGCTGGCTACCTGGAGTTGGTGACCTGGTCCATGAGAAGGTGGAGAACAAGAAGGAGTTCGGCCCCTCTTATCATGCCCCGGTTCCAGTGCTTGGCGTGCAGGGTACAAGAACAGTCATTTAACCTCCACTTCCTGGTCGCAAGGATAACAGGTACATCTCCATTGACAATGTCAAACTACAGCGAGTAGCTGATTCTTCTTAGTATGACTCCAGCGGTCTCTTGCCCTGCGATGCTGAGAAATTCTGTTTTGGCTCCGGCTTCTACCACCATGCCTGATATTGCTATCGAGATGCATACAGTTGCTGATCCTTTGTTGCTACCACCAACTGATGGTCTACCTGAAGATACTGAGTATGCTTATCCTGCAGATGTAACATTGCCTGTTTTACAATCAACCGCAGTTACCCAGTCATGTTTCTCCTCTGATACTAACTCTGTGACTTCCAGGGCCCCATCAAAAGTTTCTATTTTTGCTGTTTGGTTTAAAAGACAGTTTTTGATTCCCCCTTGGACTTACATTTGGCTGATGCTCATATGTATTTTTTTATTTATGTCCATCGGATTTGTGGTGGTATTTTTTCGTCTTGTGAAAGGACACTACCTAAAAGAAAGATCGACAATTATAAAAATTGATGGAACTTTGGCCCCCCACTCCTCATCACACATCATGAAAAGAGGCCAGACTTTTGTGAATATTACTGCCTGGCCTGTGTTAGATGGGATTGCGTGGGATGCTGTTAAATTTCAAATTCATGGACCCACTGAGGTTATTAATGTTCCGAATGTATTTCGTGTTTGGTGTGATGTGGTTAAACAAAACATCCGCTCTGATGATTGGGGCGTTCATGCCATAGAAGCACTGTTTTCTGATTTAAAATATTATGCCGCTTTTGATGCTGAAGATTTGTATTTAGATACTGCTAATTACGGGGAGCTGTTTTGCTATCAACATTATGGCAATCATTTCCTACATAAAGCCAATACGTATCGTAATTTTGTGAATTATACGCAATGGGAACATTGTCCAACGCCAATGTTAGGCAGCTTCAGCACATTGGTGTACAAATGTGCCTATTTTACTGATTTCAGTGTTTCAAAACCTGCCACCTTTTATTTTAAAGTGGCAGCGGAGTCTGCCTCAAAGGTTAGGCTGACACACACTAAATTATTCTATTCCAAATCCTTTATGGATGATTTAGCGGTCAGGGTTTATGATCTGTGGAAAGCTACTATTGATCTTAAATCTGTTTGGGGTTCTAAACCATGGCAGGTACAAGAAACAGAAGCTTTGCATCGTGCCTTCCTCATCCCGACCCACATATTATTTTTCAATTCAACTATTTTTCAGACCACCTGTTTTGGATTGGCTACTTCTAAAAAGCTGAATTCCCCCTATATTCCAGTTCTGGGTGCTTATCCATATTGGGATAATCATACGGATCTGTCCCTTGATGCGTTGCAGTCGTACATTACCAACACATCATTCAATATTTCCAAATTAAATTCGGAAGGATGGTTAATTTGGCAGACAAGTTCAGATTCCTGTCAACATCGTTTTTTGGGACTGCAGCCTGGGTATACGCAGGTTCGCGTAGACCCCTGCTTTGAATCTTCTCATTCTGTTACTACCTACTCTGTTGGGAAGTTATGCCAATCTTGGCTGCAACATTCCACGTTACAACAAACAAATGATGGACGGAATGCTGACAATGCATACATTCTCCCCCAGTCAAGAGATCTGGGTTAAATCCATCGTTCTTTTGCCCACTACACCACCCCAGTTTAGACATGGCCATATGCAAATCAGTCTTGACCCTGTGCCTCATGGGAACAGTCCAGCCCGAACTGCCAAGCCATGTCTTCCCTGGACCGGAATCAAGCATCCTAGGACCGGTTTCTGGCTATCAGCCGTCATCAGCCAGGATAGCTTGACTCCAGTGGCGTAGTGAGCACGGGTCCCACGTCTGGGAATACCCATCCCACTTAGGGCGAAAAGCGTTACAACAAACAAATGATGGACGGAATGCTGACAATGCATACATTCTCCCCCAGTCAAGAGATCTGGGTTAAATCCATCGTTCTTTTGCCCACTACACACCCCAGTTTAGACATGGCCATATGCAAATCAGTCTTGACCCTGTGCCTCATGGGAACAGTCCAGCCCGAACTGCCAAGCCATGTCTTCCCTGGACCGGAATCAAGCATCCTAGGACCGGTTTCTGGCTATCAGCCGTCATCAGCCAGGATAGCTTGACTCCAGTGGCGTAGTGAGCACTGGTCCCACGTCTGGGAATACCCATCCCACTTAGGGCGAAAAGCGTTACAACAAACAAATGATGGACGGAATGCTGACAATGCATACATTCTCCCCCAGTCAAGAGATCTGGGTTAAATCCATCGTTCTTTTGCCCACTACACCACCCCAGTTTAGACATGGCCATATGCAAATCAGTCTTGACCCTGTGCCTCATGGGAACAGTCCAGCCCGAACTGCCAAGCCATGTCTTCCCTGGACCGGAATCAAGCATCCTAGGACCGGTTTCTGGCTATCAGCCGTCATCAGCCACGATAGCTTGACTCCAGTGGCGTAGTGAGCACGGGTCCCACGTCTGGGAATACCCATCCCACTTAGGGCAAAAAGCGTTACAACAAACAAATGATGGACGGAATGCTGACAATGCATACATTCTCCCCCAGTCAAGAGATCTGGGTTGAATCCATCGTTCTTTTGCCCACTACACCACCCCAGTTTAGACATGGCCATATGCAAATCAGTCTTGACCCTGTGCCTCATGGGAACAGTCCAGCCCGAACTGCCAAGCCATGTCTTCCCTGGACCGGAATCAAGCATCCTAGGACCGGTTTCTGGCTATCAGCCGTCATCAGCCAGGATAGCTTGACTCCAGTGGCGTAGTGAGCACGGGTCCCACGTCTGGGAATACCCATCCCACTTAGGGCAAAAAGCGTTACAACAAACAAATGATGGACGGAATGCTGACAATGCATACATTCTCCCTAGTCAAGAGATCTGGGTTAAATCCATCGTTCTTTTGCCCACTACACCACCCCAGTTTAGACATGGCCATATGCAAATCAGTCTTGACCCTGTGCCTCATGGGAACAGTCCAGCCCGAACTGCCAAGCCATGTCTTCCCTGGACCGGAATCAAGCATCCTAGGACCGGTTTCTGGCTATCAGCCGTCATCAGCCAGGATAGCTTGACTCCAGTGGCGTAGTGAGCACGGGTCCCACGTCTGGGAATACCCATCCCACTTAGGGCGAAAAGCGTTACAACAAACAAATGATGTACGGAATGCTGACAATGCATACATTCTCCCCCAGTCAAGAGATCTGGGTTAAATCCATCGTTCTTTTGCCCACTACACCACCCCAGTTTAGACATGGCCATATGCAAATCAGTCTTGACCCTGTGCCTCATGGGAACAGTCCAGCCCGAACTGCCAAGCCATGTCTTCCCTGGACCGGAATCAAGCATCCTAGGACCGGTTTCTGGCTATCAGCCGTCATCAGCAAGGATAGCTTGACTCCAGTGGCGTAGTGAGCACGGGTCCCACGTCTGGGAATACCCATCCCAATTAGGGCAAAAAGCGTTACAACAAACAAATGATGGACGGAATGCTGACAATGCATACATTCTCCCCCAGTCAAGAGATCTGGGTTAAATCCATCGTTCTTTTGCCCACTACACCACCCCAGTTTAGACATGGCCATATGCAAATCAGTCTTGACCCTGTGCCTCATGGTAACAGTCCAGCCCGAACTGCCAAGCCATGTCTTCCCTGGACCGGAATCAAGCATCCTAGGACCGGTTTCTGGCTATCAGCCGTCATCAGCCAGGATAGCTTGACTCCAGTGGCGTAGTGAGCACGGGTCCCACGTCTGGGAATACCCATCCCACTTAGGGCGAAAAGCATTACAACAAACAAATGATGGACGGAATGCTGACAATGCATACATTCTCCCCCAGTCAAGAGATCTGGGTTAAATCCATCGTTCTTTTGCCCACTACACCACCCCAGTTTAGAAATGGCCATATGCAAATCAGTCTTGACCCTGTGCCTCATGGGAACAGTCCAGCCCGAACTGCCAAGCCATGTCTTCCCTGGACCGGAATCAAGCATCCTAGGACCGGTTTCTGGCTATCAGCCGTCATCAGCCAGGATAGCTTGACTCCAGTGGCGTAGTGAGCACGGGTCCCACGTCTGGGAATACCCATCCCACTTAGGGCGAAAAGCATTACAACAAACAAATGATGGACGGAATGCTGACAATGCATACATTCTCCCCCAGTCAAGAGATCTGGGTTAAATCCATCGTTCTTTTGCCCATTACACCACCCCAGTTTAGACATGGCCATATGCAAATCAGTCTTGACCCTGTGCCTCATGGGAACAGTCCAGCCCGAACTGCCAAGGCATGTCTTCCCTGGACCGGAATCAAGCATCCTAGGACCGGTTTCTGGCTATCAGCCGTCATCAGCCAGGATAGCTTGACTCCAGTGGCGTAGTGAGCACGGGTCCCACGTCTGGGAATACCCATCCCACTTAGGGCGAAAAGCGTTACAACAAACAAATGATGGACGGAATGCTGACAATGCATACATTCTCCCCCAGTCAAGAGATCTGGGTTAAATCCATTGTTCTTTTGCCCACTACACCACCCCAGTTTAGACATGGCCATATGCAAATCAGTCTTGACCCTGTGCCTCATGGGAACAGTCCAGCCCGAACTGCCAAGCCATGTCTTCCCTGGACCAGAATCAAGCATCCTAGGACCGGTTTCTGGCTATCAGCCATCATCAGCCAGGATAGCTTGACTCCAGTGGCGTAGTGAGCACGGGTCCCACGTCTGGGAATACCCATCCCACTTAGGGCGAAAAGCGTTACAACAAACAAATGATGGACGGAATGCTGACAATGCATACATTCTCCCCCAGTCAAGAGATCTGGGTTAAATCCATCGTTCTTTTGCCCACTACACAACCCCAGTTTAGACATGGCCATATGCAAATCAGTCTTGACCCTGTGCCTCATGGGAACAGTCCAGCCCGAACTGCCAAGCCATGTCTTCCCTGGACCGGAATCAAGCATCCTAGGACCGGTTTCTGGCTATCAGCCGTCATCAGCCAGGATAGCTTGACTCCAGTGGCGTAGTGAGCACGGGTCCCACGTCTGGGAATACCCATCCCACTTAGGGCGAAAAGCGTTACAACAAACAAATGATGGACGGAATGCTGACAATGCATACATTCTCCCCCAGTCAAGAGATCTGGGTTAAATCCATCGTTCTTTTGCCCACTACACCATCCCAGTTTAGACATGGCCATATGCAAATCAGTCTTGACCCTGTGCTTCATGGGAACAGTCCAGCCCGAACTGCCAAACCATGTCTTCCCTGGACCGGAATCAAGCATCCTAGGACCGGTTTCTGGCTATCAGCCGTCATCAGCCAGGATAGCTTGACTCCAGTGGCGTAGTGAGCACGGGTCCCACGTCTGGGAATACCCATCCCACTTAGGGCGAAAAGCGTTACAACAAACAAATGATGGACGGAATGCTGACAATGCATACATTCTCCCCCAGTCAAGAGATCTGGGTTAAATCCATCGTTCTTTTGCCCACTACACCACCCCAGTTTAGACATGGCCATATGCAAATCAGTCTTGACCCTGTGCCTCATGGGAACAGTCCAGCCCGAACTGCCAAGCCATGTCTTCCCTGGACCGGAATCAAGCATCCTAGGACCGGTTTCTGGCTATCAGCCGTCATCAGCCAGGATAGCTTGACTCCAGTGGCGTAGTGAGCACGGGTCTCACGTCTGGGAATACCCATCCCACTTTGGGCGAAAAGCGTTACAACAAACAAATGATGGACGGAATGCTGACAATGCATACATTCTCCCCCAGTCAAGAGATCTGGGTTAAATCCATCGTTCCTTTGCCCACTACACCACCCCAGTTTAGACATGGCCATATGCAAATCAGTCTTGACCCTGTGCCTCATGGGAACAGTCCAGCCCGAACTGCCAAGCCATGTCTTCCCTGGACCGGAATCAAGCATCCTAGGACCGGTTTCTGGCTATCAGCCGTCATCAGCCAGGATAGCTTGACTCCAGTGGCGTAGTGAGCACGGGTCCCACGTCTGGGAACACCCATCCCACTTAGGGCGAAAAGCGTTACAACAAACAAATGATGGACGGAATGCTGACAATGCATACATTCTCCCCCAGTCAAGAGATCTGGGTTAAATCCATCGTTCTTTTGCCCACTACACCACCCCAGTTTAGACATGGCCATATGCAAATCAGTCTTGACCCTGTGCCTCATGGGAACAGTCCAGCCCGAACTGCCAAGCCATGTCTTCCCTGGACCGGAATCAAGCATCCTAGGACCGGTTTCTGGCTATCAGCCGTCATCAGCCAGGATAGCTTGACTCCAGTGGCGTAGTGAGCACGAGTCCCACGTCTGGGAATACCCATCCCACTTAGGGCGAAAAGCGTTACAACAAACAAATGATGGACGGAATGCTGACAATGCATACATTCTCCCCCAGTCAAGAGATCTGGGTTAAATCCATTGTTCTTTTGCCCACTACACCACCCCAGTTTAGACATGGCCATATGCAAATCAGTCTTGACCCTGTGCCTCATGGGAACAGTCCAGCCCGAACTGCCAAGCCATGTCTTCCCTGGACCGGAATCAAGCATCCTAGGACCGGTTTCTGGCTATCAGCCGTCATCAGCCAGGATAGCTTGACTCCAGTGGCGTAGTGAGCACGGGTCCCACGTCTGGGAATACCCATCCCACTTAGGGCGAAAAGCGTTACAACAAACAAATGATGGACAGAATGCTGACAATGCATACATTCTCCCCCAGTCAAGAGATCTGGGTTAAATCCATCGTTCTTTTGCCCACTACACCACCCCAGTTTAGACATGGCCATATGCAAATCAGTCTTGACCCTGTGCCTCATGGGAACAGTCCAGCCCGAACTGCCACGCCATGTCTTCCCTGGACCGGAATCAAGCATCCTAGGACCGGTTTCTGGCTATCAGCCGTCATCAGCCAGGATAGCTTGACTCCAGTGGCGTAGTGAGCACGGGTCCCACGTCTGGGAATACCCATCCCACTTAGGGCGAAAAGCGTTACAACAAACAAATGATGGACGGAATGCTGACAATCATACATTCTCCCCCAGTCAAGAGATCTGGGTTAAATCCATCGTTCTTTTGCCCACTACACCACCCCAGTTTAGACATGGCCATATGCAAATCAGTCTTGACCCTGTGCCTCATGGGAACAGTCCAGCCCGAACTGCCAAGCCATGTCTTCCCTGGACCGGAATCAAGCATCCTAGGACCGGTTTCTGGCTATCAGCCGTCATCAGCCAGGATAGCTTGACTCCAGTGGCGTAGTGAGCACGGGTCCCACGTCTGGGAATACCCATCCCACTTAGGGTGAAAAGTGTTACAACAAACAAATGATGGACGGAATGCTGACAATGCATACATTCTCCCCCAGTCAAGAGATCTGGATTAAATCCATCGTTCTTTTGCCCACTACACCACCCCAGTGTAGACATGGCCATATGCAAATCAGTCTTGACCCTGTGCCTCATGGGAACAGTCCAGCCCGAACTGCCAAGCCATGTCTTCCCTGGACCGGAATCAAGCATCCTAGGACCGGTTTCTGGCTATCAGCCGTCATCAGCCAGGATAGCTTGACTCCAGTGGCGTAGTGAGCACGGGTCCCACGTCTGGGAATACCCATCCCACTTAGGGCGAAAAGCGTTACAACAAACAAATGATGGACGGAATGCTGACAATGCATACATTCTCCCCCAGTCAAGAGATCTGGGTTAAATCCATCGTTCTTTTGCCCACTACACCACCCCAGTTTAGACATGGCCATATGCAAATCAGTCTTGACCCTGTGCCTCATGGGAACAGTCCAGCCCGAACTGCCAAGCCATGTCTTCCCTGGACCGGAATCAAGCATCCTAGGACCGGTTTCTGGCTATCAGCGGTCATCAGCCAGGATAGCTTGACTCCAGTGGCGTAGTGAGCACGGGTCCCACGTCTGGGAATACCCATCCCACTTAGGGCGAAAAGCGTTACAACAAACAAATGATGGACGGAATGCTGACAATGCATACATTCTCCCCCAGTCAAGAGATCTGGGTTAAATCCATCGTTCTTTTGCCCACTACACCACCCCAGTTTAGACATGGCCATATGCAAATCAGTCTTGACCCTCTGCCTCATGGGAACAGTCCAGCCCGAACTGCCAAGCCATGTCTTCCCTGGAACGGAATCAAGCATCCTAGGACCGGTTTCTGGCTATCAGCCGTCATCAGCCAGGATAGCTTGACTCCAGTGGCGTAGTGAGCACGGGTCCCACGTCAGGGAATACCCATCCCACTTAGGGCGAAAAGCGTTACAACAAGCAAATGATGGACGGAATGCTGACAATGCATACATTCTCCCCCAGTCAAGAGATCTGGGTTAAATCCATCGTTCTTTTGCCCACTACACCACCCCAGTTTAGACATGGCCATATGCAAATCAGTCTTGACCCTGTGCCTCATGGGAACAGTCCACCCCAACTGCCAAGCCATGTCTTCCCTAGACCGGAATCAAGCATCCTAGGACCGGTTTCTGGCTATCAGCCGTCATCAGCCAGGATAGCTTGACTCCAGTGGCGTAGTGAGCACGGGTCCCACGTCTGGGAATACCCATCCCACTTAGGGCGAAAAGCGTTACAACAAACAAATGATGGACGGAATGCTGACAATGCATACATTCTCCCCCAGTCAAGAGATCTGGGTTAAATCCATCGTTCTTTTGCCCACTACACCACCCCAGTTTAGACATGGCCATATGCAAATCAGTCTTGACCCTGTGCCTCATGGGAACAGTCCAGCCCGAACTGCCAAGCCATGTCTTCCCTGGATCGAAATCAAGCATCCTAGGACCGGTTTCTGGCTATCAGCCGTCATCAGCCAGGATAGCTTGACTCCAGTGGCGTAGTGAGCACGGGTCCCACGTCTGGGAATACCCATCCCACTTAGGGCGAAAAGCGTTACAACAAACAAATGATGGACGGAATGCTGACAATGCATACATTCTCCCCCAGTCAAGAGATCTGGGTTAAATCCATCGTTCTTTTGCCCACTACACCACCCCAGTTTAGACATGGCCATATGCAAATCAGTCTTGACCCTGTGCCTCATGGGAACAGTCCAGCCCGAACTGCCAAGCCATGTCTTCCCTGGACCGGTTTCTGGCTATCAGCCGTCATCAGCCAGGATAGCTTTACTCCAGTGGCGTAGTGAGCACGGGTCCCACGTCTGGGAATACCCATCCCACTTAGGGCGAAAAGCGTGTAGTGGGCAAAAGAACGATGGATTTAACCCAGATCTCTTGACTGGGGGAGAATGTATGCATTGTCAGCATTCCGTCCATCATTTGTTTGTTGTAACGCAACATTCCACGTTGGCATTAGGCCTGGGCTAAAATTTCGTTCCGTTCGCGGAAATTGCGATAATTTGACATTTTCGCGTTCCGCGGAAAGCGCAAAAATTCCAAATTTTCCGCATTCCGCAGCTTTGCGATAATTTGGTTCTTGCTCGTGCTGTAAAATAATACATTCTCGCGCGCGCGCGATCGCCTTACCTGAATCCCTGCGTTCGCCGACAAGTTTTCTTGATCCGGTCGCGTTCTCCATGAGATGTTGTATTGTTTTTAGCCATTTGCGCTGTCTCGCGACAGTTCGCGCCCGAAGTGACGTCATGCGTCGCGCGATCACGTCTTTCTTCTCGCGATCATGCACCGCGAGACAACTGAAAACAAGATGGCCGCGCCCGCGAGCAACCGCATGGGGAAGTTGGCGAGCCGCAACCATGCAGAAACTCTCGCGAACATGCGGGAAAAAAACTTCCGCATCTTCGCGATATTTCCGCGTGTTTGCGATAATTTTTAACATTTTCGCGTTAATTTGCGAAAGTGGATTTTGCAAATTCCGCCCACCCCTAGTTGGCATCTGTTAAAATTAATTTATCTAAATTACATGACAAGATAGATTTGAATGATTTTGTTAAGGGTCCTGTGGGTGGCAGGTCCAAGAGATGGGTGTATGCTATTTATAACGAGGTTTGGAAGTTATCACAAATTGAAGCTGCTTCCAGATTGAAAGCTATTGGTCAAGCCAATTTGGAGAAAGTACTAGCTGTTATAGATAATAGCATTAACACCCTTTCTTCCAGAATTTATATGTTAGATAATATTGTTTCATCTGTCGTTGATATTGTGCAGGATGATATGTCTGTTTTGTATCATGGTCAAAATCAATTGCGTTCTATACTGCAGTTTGCATGGACTTTGCAAACGTTAAAGGCTGGGAAAGTCCCTTGGGACTACATGAATACGTCATCTTTATTCCTTCCCTTTAATCTAACTGCGAAACAACAATTCATGTCCATGAAAGAAGCAACATACTCCTTACTTCATATTGAAAAGTTAGAACCTTTGCCTTTCTCTGTGGCCGAATTGAACTCAGCTGTGTGGCTTATCCACGGGTTAATCGCATTGTCATTTCCTTTGTTTAAATTTAGTTCGTGCATGAAACATTATGCCCTAGGTAGATATGAACTGTTGGGTACTGCTTTCCTGCATGAAGTTTGGTCACTCCCATTTACATACAGATGCATGAGAGAAGGTAACGAAGTTTATTTGAAGGGTGAGGAATGCTCTTCCATGCCTGATCACTCTGTAGTCTGTAGGCAAATCCAATTGCATGGTGCGTGCAATGTGCAAGCGCCTAATTTAGCATGCATCCTGAAAGGGATTCCAGTGCCAGCTATTACACCCTCTTTCACATTGTTAGCTAACGGTAGTTATTTGCTTTTAAATACCGAGGCTGGCTGTGGGATGCTAGTGGGAATTCCTTACATTGTGGCTGTATCGCAGATAGTAGTCTGCTGTAAAAATGTCCTTTTCCCACCCCCACATGGGCGGCTAGATGTATCCATCTGGCCTTCCATTCCAACCTTGAAAGCAGAGTTCAACAAGATGAGCAGAATAAGGGCTCTATTGTCTCAAAAAGAAGTAGCTCTGACTTCGTCCCGTGAAACATTTGCCCTTCACATAGCCAAAACCCGCACCGAGGTGCAGGCACTTTTAAACACTGATCTCCCACTTCATTTTGGTGCCCTGATTCAAACTATATTTAACGCCTCGTCAACAACTGGCTTGGCGCATTTTTTCAAAATTGTGGGCTCCGGCCTCGTGACCTCCTTCCAAACTATTTTTGGTGTGATTCCGGCCTTTTTTCATTCTATTTTTTCCAGCGTCTTCGGAGGGCTTCCGTTGATTCCCTCCCTTGCGGCTGGTGTACTGCTGTTGGTCTGCTTACTGCGCAATGGCTGCACAATTTGTGTCACGCGACAGCCTGTCCCAGCTGCTCCATCTTCGTAACTGGATGCTTGAATATTATGGAACTTTACCACTGGCTACCTTGAGCATAGCCTATGGATTATCCTTCCGGTTTGCCTACTTTACATGCGTACAACCTGTTTTTCATTGCCTAGATTGTCCTTACGAATGGGCTCTGGATTTGTGCTTGTCAAACTCGGTGTCTCCTGCCCCGGATTATGATCGACTGATGAGTCCATTAGTGGCTCATGAGTTGGACTGTTCTGGTGTTAGGATTATGGCCTGTGGAGCGGCACATGGAGTCCTAGGGAATTGGGACATCGGAACGGCAGCGTATGACTTCTTGGCAAGAAATTATCTTGAAGAACACGCCAGTTGTCCTCTGATTGTGCTCGAGGCCCCTGTTGTCGAGGAACACATATGTTCATTTACCTTATTAGACTGGATTGCGGGACACTTTTGCAAATCGTTCCAATGACTTCCTCTTGTAAGCTGTCGCTACGTACTGTGCTTACACATTGATGGATTAACTTGAATAGCGTCCAGCTTCCCTTGCACAAACCACATGCTTTTTTGTGTGTTCCAACATCTGGGCTCAATGAGCCTTTGCGTGATGTATTAACGTATCATGTTCTTTTTTCTCCTTCATTTCGGTTTTTTTAACGTTTTTTTTCGAACTTTCACTCCTCTTTATTTGGATTTCCAATACAGGTACTTGGTTCCGCTCTGTCGAACTTGAACTGTGCGTTCCTTTTTGTATCCCTACTTGTTTGTGGTCCGATCAAGGGGGGGTGTAGTGAAGGCAGCAATTTAGATACATACATTGCTATGTTAGCATAAGCGCGTTAGATGTTAGAAAAGCCATCTTGCCACTTTTGTACACAACACTGCAGAGACATGTTATTATTTGAGAACTGCTTGCTTGCCTTTTCTTCACATGAGAACTGTCTGTTGTTCACATCCCTAGACGTGGACTGCGACCTTGGTCTGAACATTGTGTGCAAAACACTGAGCCGCCAGACAATGTATGTTTTTGAGTTCAGGTTGATTGGCCCACTCTCTAGCCATAATACGCACACAGCTGCAAATACCTGAATGTCGAGAGCCTTTAATATTACAGTTTGCATGCGTTAGAAACACATTCTGGAAAAGAACATTTCCAGGCGCAGAGCAAAGCTGATCCTGTGATGTGATACACCTAAGCTGATCTTTACGGTATGGGGTTCCCCATTCAAGCCTAAAGACCTTCTATTAGTCTAATAATACTAGCTTACTAGCGAAGGGAAGGTGGCTGTATTCCACTGTCATTTATACTATGATTTCTCCCTTCATTTTCTATGGTATTGTAACAATGCTGATGGTTTTAGTTTTAATCATTTGTCTGCTTATGTTAGCCAAAGTACTGCATCTTAGGACACGTAGTTTATAGAATAAACATTTTAAACTTTACAGTGTCTCTGATTACTCTTGTTGTGGACTGATATGAGAATAATAACAAATAGGTATTTCTGATTCCCACCATTCCTGAGAGCACTCTTGGGGGCATATTATCAAGCCAGGTGATAAAATTATCGCCGCTTTAGCGGCAGAAAACTGCCGCTAAAATGGCGATAATGGGCTTGATAATATGCTCTATGGAATTCCAATTGAAGCCCATGTTAGATGTCCTTCACATCTAACATGGGCTTCAATTGGAATTCCATAGAGCATATTATCAAGCCCATTATCGCCGTTTTAGCGGCAGTTTTCTGCCGCTAAAACGGCGATAATTTTATCGCCTGGCTTGATAATATGCCCCTAAGTCACTTGTTCTGGGTTGTCTATACATTGGGAGCTCAGAGAGAATACGGATAACGAATGGGACACTGATGCTGGTCGGATAGGGGTTCTGGGTACTGAGGTGAGTTTTTGGTACACCGCAATTCACTGAGGTCCTGGTTTCCTGTGCATAGTTCTGTGCATGAGTAGAATCCCTGCAACAGTGGTACATAAACATCCTTGTGTATTTTAGGTATAAAATATACCACCGGCATCACAGGGTGATCATTCTTAAGAAAACAGAATTCATCCATTGACAGGGGACCCATACTTTTCCATGCCAGTAAATTAGAATAAAAGGAATTCCAAGATGTTTTAACAGTTGCCATGTCACTCCATCTGTAGCAGTCTTTGTCGTTCAATTGGTTCAAGGACCCACTCATATACATATTGCGGGGCCAGAGAACGACGTTGCCGCCCTTGTCTGATTGTCTGACAATTATGTTGTTATTAAGCCGCAATTTTTTCATTAATTTGAAATAGGAGTCATCATGAACAGTGTAACGTTTTTTGATTTCACCTTGTTTCTTATAAAGGATTTTTAGTTCCTGTGTCACCTTATCATGAAATACATCGATATTGTCCCTCAACATTACTGGACAAAAAGTAGACTTCAGTTTGAATGGAGTCAAAGCACTGGTATGATGTCTGCTTAGCATTTGACTGCAGGGTACCACAACATTGTCACCCTCCCTTTGCACTTCTTGAAGATCATGCATTAGCCCAACGTCACCCACTGTTAAAATCGAAGGGCTCATGATTATGTCGGTTGAAGCCATGGATTGCTTTCTTTTCATGGAACCTTGCATTAGGTGAAACTTTCGCAATTTTAACTTATGCACAAACTTATACATATCAATACGACTTCGTGCGTAATTGATGTCACTCTTGGGGCTAAATGATAAACCAAGGGACAATATGGAGGTCTCGCTCTCTGTTAGGGAAATGTCTGTAAGGTTGATGACAGTTTGTACATCACAGTTCTGCGTATTTATGCTCATTTCCGATTCCATTGCTTCTTTGTTTTTCTGTTGTTCTGCTTTCTGCCTGCGTTGTTTGCAGCATTGTCGTCTTTCCCATCTTTTTCTATTATGTTTGAGTTGCTTTTTGCACCCTGTACACTTGGACGAAGTGTTTGCCTTCTGTCCTGGTGCAGACAGTCCACTTCTTGTGCCAGGGAGAATTTGTGAAACCCCGACCTCTGAGCTCTTGTCAGTTCATTGTGAGAACCACTATCAATAGCGGAACTAATATCTGATACTGACGTTGCAGATGGTAACTCATTGGATGCTGTGCTCGGGACTGATCTGGAGGGAATCACCTTTTTGTGTGCTTTGACACTATTGTACTTTTTGGAGAAGGTAAATATTTGGCCATGTTCATAGTCAAGTTTATCTCGCTGAAACTTGAATGCCTTTCTTTTCTTTATTATCTCCTCCTCACGGGATATGCGGGCAATCATATCCTCTCTGTACTTAGTAATCAAAGCTGTAACCTCCACGTTATTGATATCCACCTTCAGAGTGTCAATTTATTTTTGGAGCGCTTCCCGGACACTCTCTGCATATTTCACCAGGAGTACCACCAACCTATGCGACGACTCTAAATTACATTCAGCCCATTCTGAAAGCATCCTCGGGTCAGGGTTTTCATAACTCGGGGGAGCATGATACGAAGCTCCCTCGGTATGCGTTCCACTTCCAGGTACCGGCTGAGAGACTTGGGCTCCCAACACGTTGCTTGCTCAGCCTTCATGAGCTTTTCAAGTTTTCTGAAGAGCTCACGTATGTTGGAATTCATGTCGGGTGCAAGATTTGTAGTGGAACTGGATGGATGTTTGGGGAATTATCGAACATATCACGTGCTGCTGCTTCCCGATTTCATAGCGTGTCGGCAGACATGGTGCCAGCAAACTTGGGCCAATCTTAATGTAAAACCTAGATGCCTGGTTGAATGCCGGCGACCACGTTTTTCAGCATACTCCTTCATTCACTAAAAAAACATAGGTTTCAGGGACGTTATGGTTAGAAATTAATATTAAAAAACCTTGGAAGTTCACTGAAAAAATCATAGGTTTCAGGGACGATATAGTTAGAAATTAGCATTTAAAAAACCTTTGAAATTCATTGAAAAAAACAGGTTTCAGGGACGTTATAGTTAGTTGGACTTTTCACTCATACAAAACCAGAGAAATTCGGACGTTATAGTTAGTTGAGCTAACTATAACTCGCGCCCCCGCAATGCACTGCTGATGACATCACATATTACATCGATTATGACATTTAAGAAAGGAAATGCTGTTTCTGTGAATGAATAAAGCTGGTGGTTTAGGGACTTGAAGCCTCAATATTTCTTCCTTTGTTGTGGTTTTAAAGGACAGGAGGCTCCTAGCCTGTCCAAACAAGGCTGCCCTGCAGGGACGGGGGCCCCTAGCAAAGTGGAGAACTTTGCATGGATAAAATGTAGGAAGCATGTCCCGCTCTACCCTTTAGCGCCATTATGGAATTCCTCCTGGAAGAAGCAATTATGGAGGTGAGAAAGAGTGACAGGAGGGAATTGTCTCATCTTGTCACTTCCGTACAAACTGCTCTTTTAAGCAGATTGAATATGGCAGCAGTAAGAGCTAGACTGCAATTATTTATAGAAGCCTCCTGTGCAAAATGTGACTGTTTCAATTAATTGCACTTGACAAAGCACTTTGCCATGTATTCCAACGCTATCAAGCATGACATGTATGAACATTACAATAACAGAATTTGTACTTTGGTGCATTATGGATGATGTATGCTGCTACTCAAGGTCACGTGGGCATGTGGATTTAAGGCCATCAGAACTACGCACTATGACTTAGCTCACCTGTGAACAAGGCTACCACAGCCGAAATGCGTCAGGGAAAGAGAAAGGAAATACTGCCTCTGTGCATTTGAATAAAGCTTGTGGTTTATGGACCCGAAGCCTTGATATTTCTTCCTTTGTTGTGATGTGTTCCCTTCGTCTAACGTTTCGGCACCTTTGCCTTGATCACAGACTGGAACATCAGCGCTCAGGTGCGCTTGGGCGTATTTAAACTAATTGCATCACGTGACTGAAGTCATCTTACTACTAATCCCACAGTGCATTGTGAACATATTTAAAATGCAAACTGGAAGTCCAAAATGTTAATACCTTCATGGTGATTATTTTTTAACACACGCACTGTAGTTGCTGTGGAATTCTCTTTGCACACAGTCAGGTGAGTTTGTACATACCGCAAATGTTCTCATGGCATGTTACATTCCGGAAAGAAAGCTTTTCGCAGCATGATCATGACAGGATTTTGTCCTGTTAGAATCCCCTCCAAGCGCAGTTCCTTTTGTTTGCTCTAGTGGCATTCCTCAGTAGGTTGGAAGCGCAAGTGAGTCGGGCTCCTCAATTGAATATCCAGAAAAGCATTTCCCCGTTCCGGAGCACCAGACTCTTCAGGGCGGCCTCACACAATGGGCACGGAGCAGCCCATCAAAACCACACTGGTAACACAAACAACGTGAGGCCCAATACTATGAAAATAGCTTTATTTCCAAAATCCAGCAGCGCCAAGTTCCATTCGTCTAACGTTTCGGCACCTTTGCCTTGATCACAGACTGGAACATCAGCGCTCAGGTGCGATTGGGCGTATTTAAACTAATTGCATCACGTGACTGAAGTCATCTTACTACTAATCCCACAGTGCATTGTGAACATATTTAAAATGCAAACTGGAAGATATATATATATATCCTACTGGCGGCCGATAGTAAGTAGCTACAGTTAGGATCTTTTTTCTATTCAAACAGGGTTTATTCTTTTGCCAATAACTTTGGCGCCTTTTGACGAATGTTCGCAAAATTTTCAAAACTAATGGCCCACTCACTTAAGCTGCCATGTTGATAGTTTTGGGGTGATTTGTCAAGCATGGGCTTAGAAAAAGGGGGGTCCCAAAATGCTTTAGGAAACTATAGACACGGCTACAGCCCGAACTGCTGAACGGAATTACACCAAATTTGGCAAAAAGTTACCTCTGGGTTCAAAACGCACTATTTTTGTTAAATGGTGTAAATCCATTTGGTAGTTCCTGAGAAATATAAACATTTCTCAGCTAGACAACTGGGGAAGCGGAGGATCCACAAACCCTCCTAATCTCTTGCCTGCAGTCTGATTGGCTGCCAACACTTCAAACCAGGAAGTGTTGGCAGCCATCTTGTAACTTAGTTAAACCGAGTCACAAGAAAAAGGTAGAAAAACATGAAA
Source organism: Triturus cristatus (assembly GCF_964204655.1). Lineage (NCBI taxonomy): Eukaryota > Metazoa > Chordata > Amphibia > Caudata > Salamandridae > Triturus > Triturus cristatus. The sequence continues at coordinate 84,624,913 of NC_140588.1, forward strand.
ACACAAGAAAAGGGGTCAGAGTAGAAACACACAGACCACCTAGGCCTGCTCAGCGGATCACAAAAGGACCCCAGGACCTAACTTTTCAGCGGGATTCGCGCTGGATCCGCAACTCCTGTCAAATCTTTTCTAAAAAGATGGACTTCATTTTCTGTAAGTCACAGGGTGTGCCAGGTCCGGGAGCATTGAAAAAATGAGATGTGGGGGCCTGCCCAGGCCCCACAGCCCCGAGGACCGCCAGCTCCCCGGAGCTTTTTTATTAAATATGGGACCACCACCCCCCATGACAGGCTGCAGCTATGTCCCAGGGTGCCCACCCCCAGGACATTGCAGTTTGCTAAGGGATGGCTGCTGCCATCCCATAGCAAACAGTGTACCCACTTTGAACAAGCAAGAGCACTTTGTGCTTTGGCCATGCCCCGTGGGATGGGTTCTTGGGGCACAAAATGGCCTGGGAGGGGGGCCACCTGGCCCCACTCGCTTTACTAATAAATAGCACTTGGGGTCAACTAAGTTTCACACAGTTGGATTGCTGAGATCTGATAGCAGGCCACGCCCCCTTTTCCCACCACTTTGCAAACGTCCCTCCTGGCACACTACTAGTTGGGGTATGAAGTTCTCTTGGCTCCAGAGGGACCATGAGGGACAAGAAGCCCTCATGGTACCTCCTGCAAGTCCTACAATGTGGAATTCCTGTGAGCTGGTCGGAGGCCCCGCCCCCTTTCTCCACTACTCTGCAAACGTGACTACTACTTTAAAAAGGGACGGACATTATAGTTAGGAATTAGCGTTTAAAAAATCTTAGAAATTAACTGAAAAAAACAGAGGTTACAGGGACTTTATAGTTAGGAATTAGCATTTTAAAAAACTAACAGGGACGTTATAGTTAGCAAATAGTATTAAGCAAACCTTTGAAATTAACAAAAAAACAAAGGTTACAGAGGAGTTATAGTTAGGGTCAGTTTTTACTCATACAAAACCAGAGAAATTGAGCCGTTATAGTTACCTGAGTTAACTATAACTCCTGCACCCGCAATGCACTGCTTACGATCTCACATATTACATCCCTCATGACATGGTCAGTGACATCACTGATGATTTCACTCATGACATCTCAAATTAGATAACTGCAATGCACGCCCTTAACAAATCTAGAGCTATAAGTTTAAAAGGCATTATTCATATGTTAAAGCCCTGTTTTATTGCAGAATATATGAAAAGAGTAATTGCTGTTATGGTTAGTAAAATAGAGGCAAAACATGTAAATATGACACAAAAAATGGCAACATATTAGATGGCAATTGTTGGAAGAAATATATGATGGAATCCCTTCATTTCTAACACAAGTTATTGTCTAAATTAGCAGCAAAATCTTCCAAAAAATAGTTTTCTAAATGGGACAAACTCATACCTACTCATATTTATACATTTTGCAAGCCTTTAGGCTGCCTGGAAGCAAGGCAATATCCTTCTATATTTTGTCAGTGTTTTTAAGAGAACCAGATGACAAGTGCTATTGTGTGGCTATGACGCTGACTGTTTTTCATAGATGTTCTCTCTGTAATGCCTGAAGTCTGACTCTCCATTCTCATCCCAGAGACTAGTTTCACCCCGACTTTATATAATATTTCTCAACATTATCATGAGATGAAGTGAGCCCCTTGATCTATCATGAAAAGTGTGAATACAAACTTGTGAACTCCTTTGCTAAAGCTACTATGTTTCCTTCTGCCTATAATGTATGAATGCATGACATAGGAACTGCTCATACACCATCACCCTAGAAAATACATCTTCCTATGCAGTGAATAGATAATTGAAATTTGAAACCACATTATGCATTGTAATATATATGTGAATAATAATGAGTGAACAAATAAGTGTAGGCTAATAGGAGGCATAAGACAAAGGCAGCTTGGAATTAATTAGGTGCCGGATATTTATGATAGGGTTACCTATATATATGTTAGATGATCGGGTGGCTGGGCATATCTCAGGCCTACATTTTACCAGTATGTTCATGGAATAAAAGATATATTTAAAATATTCCAGATGTGGGCCGTCAAGGTGACGAAGAATTGGTGATTCCTCAAATCCACTAGTATGCTGACGAGGAATATAATGTTCTTGCTGGTACACCCAATTAGTGATGAGCTGGTGGTGTGAAAAGCAAGTGTTACTTATAAGTAATGCTTTGAAGTACTTTGGCATCGCTTTAAAGCCACGGATTCTCCCACATACTCTTTGCTTGTCAGTGATAGTTTCAAGCAATAGTGTATATGCTTTTTTTTTTTTTTACGGAGTTTTCTATAGCGCAAACTTAACCCGATGTTATTGGGTATCAGAGCACTTTACACAAGCACCAGTTGCATTTCAAGAGGATACATTCATTTTTTCTTTAAGTATGAAAAGTATATGTTTATTATGATGAATACTATACAGTCATATTAAATTCAACAACTTAAATAAGACAAATAACAAAATATAAAAAAGTAGTACAAATATAAACCTGGGGATGGAGGAAGGGAAAAAGGGGTGTACACATGGTACATATAGTCTGATAGAAAAAATACAGAAGGAAGTATTAATGTATACAGAGTAATCAGTCAGTCAGTCAGTCAGTCAAAAAGGCTTTATTTCGATATGAATATATCTTAAAAAGCAAAACTACAACATTGTACAATAAGAAGATAAAAAGGAATCAGTGCATGGAGAGATAAACAAACATTTCATAGTGCTACTGATGCCAATAAATTAACTAAAAACAGGTAAGAATATTGGATAAAAAAAAACAGATTAAACAACATACAAAAGCCTAGATGACCTGATGCGCCAAGCCCACCCTAGGAACTTGGCTAAACCACAAGCAAAGAGGGGCCTTGGGTCATTTTTTAATATTTGTAGGGCTTCTATACAATGTCTGGTTCCAAGTTCTCTGCAAAGTGGTTTTAACCACCTACTCCGGGGGGCTGCATAAGCCGGACATTCAAACAAAAAATGGGGAACAGACTCAGACCTCTTATTACAAAATGGGCAAAGGGAAGTTGTTTGAGATGGAACCTTCCAATTGGATGTTAGTTCTCCAACAGGGTGTAAACCTATTCTGAATTGAAAATATAGGGCCCTGTCTTTACGATTGGAGATGACATCCAGGTAAGGTTCACAGAAGTGAATTTCTTTGACCAAAAGAAAGTCCAAAGTGGACCTGCACAGATTGACATTACTGCTTCTGATGCCCGCCACCCAGCTCCAATAAATCTTTTTCAGCTCAGACTTAGGAGGTGCGGTTCTATTAATCCAGGCCTCGCCAAGACCAAGGCAGAAGAGGAGACGCTTGACCTCCCTCAGCCAATGGATCTTGGACCAGCCTGGTGACCCCAACACCTCGGTTAGGCCATCCGCGTAACTGGATAATTCTGGTGTTCTCCAAATTCTCGCCCATAGGAGCAGAGGGCGGAGCCTAGCCTGATCACTAATTGGCCGAGTGCCCAGATCCAAAAGCAGTGGGAGAGTTGGAGTGCTATAAGGGAGCCCCATAAGATCTTTATGGAATTTATTTTCAGAACGGGACAAATGATCCACCTTATAGACCCCCCAAAGTTCAGCCCCATAGAGAGCGGCGCTAACCCCCCTTGCCCTATATATATCTAGGACAGGAGCAATAGGTTTCAGGGATGAGGCACGATGTTCCTTGAGCAAGGCACCCACCACCCTCTTATGGGTCAGCAACATCTTTTGATGGTGACACTTCCAGCTCATGGAGTCGCAGAGGCGAATACCGAGGTAGTCGAACTCTGACACTCTCTCGAGGGTAGCTGAGTCCAAAGACGGTGGTTTGGCCAACCTTTTCGGGGGGTTAAGGACCAAATACTTGGTCTTAGCTGTATTAATAGCTAACCCTCTCGTATCGCAAAAAGACTTAAAGTTAGTTAATAGACTCTGCAAACCCACCGGGGTTTTAGAAATCAGAAGGGTATCATCTGCAAATAGAAGGGTGGGTATTCTTCTACCGGCCAGGGATGGTGCATCTGCGGGGTGTTGTAGCAGGTGCTCCACCACTCCGTTGACATACAATGAGAACAGAGTGGGGGCAAGGACACAACCCTGGCGTACCCCTCTATTTACAGGTATACGTGCTGTTTTTTGCCCCTGATTTCCCCACCTAATCTGTGCAGAATTATCAGAATGGAGGTTTATCAACAAGCTCAGCAAATAAGGTGGTATACCCTGTTCGCTGAGCACACTCCATAGTTGGCTACGGGGGACTAGGTCAAAGGCAGTCCGCAAATCTATAAAAGCAAGATACAGACTGCCTTTGCCCAGTAGAACCACTTTCCAGTATAGCATCAGAAGACGAAAGGATTGCTCTATTGTCCCCGTGCCTGTTCTAAAACCAGCCTGAAAGTCTGAGAGAATACCCTTTTCCTCTACCCATTGCAGTATCCTTGCCAAAACCACTTTTCCAGCCACTTTTTGTGAAGTATCTAAGAGGCTTATTGGGCGAAAGTTAGCTGGGTCGTTGCGACAGCCTTTCTTAAAAATTGGAACGACCTCAGCACCCTTCCATGAAGTCGGAAGGGATGCCCCTTCAAGACTGGAATTTAATAAGGCGGAGATAAGTTTTCCCCATTCGTCTGGGTTGATGCGTAGCAAATCTCCTGGGATGCCATCCGGGCCAGCAGCTTTATTGGGCGCAAGGGTATTAATCGCCTCCACCACTTCCTTAGATGTGAACACAAGCTCGTCCATAGACTGAGAAGGTGCATGAGGGTGGCATATTCTCAAACTTTCCCCCTGGTCCTGGGCCGTTGAATAGAGTTGGGAAAAATGATTAACCCACGCGCACTCAGGTATGTTACAGGTAATCATTGTGTCCACAGCTCTCTCTCTAGTTCTGAGTAGGTCCCAAAATCCCTTTGCATCCTTCCTTAGACTAGCGGCCTTCAGGTCACACCAAAACTGGTCTTCCCATTCTGTCTTTGCCTTTGTTAATACCCTCCTGTATTTGCCCCTCACGGTACAAATCAGAACTCTATTCTTAGATTTTACTGCCTTTAGAAGTTCACGTTTGGCCATACGACATGCAGCTGAAAACCACCCAGCAGGGCCCTTCCTGCCACCACTCTTATTGACCCTCTTCCCCCCAGTTGGGGCTATGAATAATTCGCCTATAGCCTTTATGGTTCGTTTAAAAACTGCAGGTACCTCTTGCACACTGAATGAGGGGGAGTCTAGGCAAGGTATAATATTAGCCATTACAGATTGTACCTCCAGCATCTTGGCCTTATTACCAATGATATTTTTCCATTTCAGGCGCCTACCACAGTTAGAGGGGCACACTTCATGGGTTGTTTTCCACACATGCGGGGTTAGGAGGGGAGACCAACCCTTCCACAGTGGGGACAGAGACAGGGTTAGAGGGTTGTGGTCGCTATCAATAGAAGGCCGAACCTCCATGTCCACGAGGAAAGACCACAACCGAAAATTCAGCATAATGTAGTCAATCCTAGAGGAATGCCCTATTCTGTTAAACGTATGTGCCCCCATTTGGTCTGATTTGGATCTACCATTAGTTGCTCTGAGACCATGCTCCAGACAAAGAGCATTGAGGTCAATTGCATTTTGGGTCCATCTTCTAATAGGAGTAATTGACAACGGAGGGATGCCTCTCCTTGCATCATCGTCACTAATGCCCAGCACATCGTCCACGGCAAGAGGTTCGAATGTGCAGTTAAAATCCCCAGCTAATAAGACAAGGGAGTCTGGACCACAGCGCTTAAGTTCCTCATCGATGCCAGATGGGGCAAGAATAGATAAACCACCTCTAGTGCTTCTAACATAGATATTGAATATTTCAAGCACTCCTCCACCAGACGGGCCTCTTACTGATAGTCTCAAAAGGTCGGGGGAATTAGTGGCTATACATTTAATAGAATACCGCAGGGAAATGCTTACCCATATTAGCAGGCCTCCGGAGGGGCGCCCTTTGCCTCCGTTCGGTCGAACTGCTGGTGCAAAATAAGTAGTGTATCCCAGCTTAAGTTGTGGATCCATGCACCAGGTTTCCTGGAACAAACAAATCGCAAAAGATTCGATAAATATGTTCCAGTCTGGGATGCTTATATTTCGAGCTAGGCCGGCAATGTTCCGGCTTACTATCTTCAGAGGAATGCTGGGAGTCTCTCTCTGCCCTAAAGCCAATGCTCCTATAATGGGAGTATAATCCATGGCAATATCCTTATCGCCGACAGGTGATACCACAGCAAAAGGAGTTTGAAAGCCTTCAACAGGCGTCTCCCAGCTAAGCTGGGACAACGCCTGTAAATGTCCCCTAGGCGTAAGAAAAGGGAGGAGGGTAGTGATGGAAGAGCTCACCTGCGGCTCTCCAAGGGGTAAACTAGCAATGAATGACTCCCCAGATGGTTCAATGTATAGCTCACGTATAGAGGGAATTACCTGTCAATAACCTTGCCAAAATCGACCCTGCAACTGGCCAGAACTATTATTTTAAATAGGCTGAATTGAGAAATACAGCCACGAATTTGTCTACTGTCCCGACCTTCCCACATATGGGTTCCGGTCTGCCTCGGCAGAGTTGAGGGATTAAAATAGCTGAGGTCACAAGTGCCAATTGAACCCATGCTTCCTACTAAGCTATGTTCCTTCATGGGACCTCTACATATGAAACTGGCAATCCTTGGGTCTTCAAAATTCACTATGATACAATCGCCACAGATAGATTTTTCCCTAGTACCAATCCAACCAACTCTACGTACGTGTATTATCCGGCCCCCCAAAACTCGGGCAGGGGTCTGTTCTCTTTGAGCCAGAATAAGGTCTTATTGAACAATTCGGTATAGGACTCACTCTTACCTGGACTAAGAACCGGAACCCCGGTCAAGACGACTACATAGGGCTGGCACTCAGGAGGGAGATTTATAATAGAGTCCCTCCCACAGGGAGGGGCCTCACCTGGATGCATCACATGGGCTTTTGCAGTTTCCACTAAGTTAGAAGTTGGGATCTCTAGTGCGCTATCAGCTAATGGAGATATAGCTGTAATAGTAAAATTTCCCTCACCTGCGCTAGCCGAGGCCGGGGGACAAACCGTCTTTTTGCCTGGGATAGTGGTAGTAACTTTAGGGGATTTGAATTTCTCAGCAGGCTTAGGGAGAGACAGGCCGATGGTACTGGAAGTACCAGCGACAGACACCGTAGAGAGCAAGTTATGATTAATCGCTTCCAAAACAACTGGTGAGTTGTCGACTGTAGGAACTAAATTGTGTTGGGCAGTAGACGTCACCTTTTTGGCAAATCCCCCGCCTAAGCTGTCATCCCTAGATCTTAGCTGCACTTTTATAAAAGATTTCAATGAGAAAAAATTATCTAGAGTTGTCTGCTCCATTTTATCCATTCGCTCAGTTAGCCCTCTAATTTTATCTAATACTGGCAAAAGTAAAGATTTCATTATTTCCTCCATTTTTTTAACCAGGGGAGAATCTGGGGAGAGGGGCGCTACACTACCAACAATCTGAGTATTGAAGGCGGTAGTTGCATTCCCCTCAGTGGTGCCCTCTTCTTTATCCTCCTGGAATGATCTAGAGTCCCCCCCTGTTACCCTATTGAAAACGCTCCTCCTGACAGCCGCCCGCCTCTGATTTTTACAGGTTTTAGAGAGTCTATTTTTCTGTAGGGTAATAAATCTTCTAGTCTTTAGGGGGACTGGCTGGATTTCCGCCTGCACCATAGTAGTCACCGGGGTAGGTGAGATTAGGAGAGTGGTGGGGTCAGCCGAGTGAGAAATAGAAATGGCTGACTTGCTTACTGCTACGACTGGGGCCACATGACTTTGGGCATTAAGTGCCGTAGCCATCAGATTCTCAAGCCCTTCTATATTGGCTCTCAAGGCCGCCACACGAGGATGGTCCAAAGGAGAGGGGGCAAGAGGGTGCGGGAGTGAGTCCAATACACGCTCCGGTGAGGGTATCTGAGCTATCGGGCCGATCGAAGATCGTCTATCACCAAATGGGCTACCAGATAGCCACCGCTCAGCCATAGAAATTTCTTTGTCGATGACGTTGGCCACACGGGTAATAAACTGATCCATAGTTCCCGCCATACCCCCCACGCTCCCCCTCAGGCTTTTACCTGAGCGAGTTGACATTACTAATACAAGGGCAAACCGTGAAGCAAATCAAAACAAACCCCAGCAGAGTGTATAATAGGCAAGAGGTAAATAAAGAATATATGTGGCTAGAACAAGCAAGTATCAAGGAAGGGAGGCCCAGACACACGAACACCTAACATATGTAGGGCGGCTATTTCAAGAAATGTTCAATAGTCACAACCCAGTCCGAATCCACAACAGGGGGTGATTAACAGTGTTACTCAATGACAGTACCTGGTTAGGGTCGGATGCGTCAGTACCAGTGATTTAGAGGGGGGGCCCAGCCCAGCCTCCTGCAGCCCCTGACGGCCACAGACGGCCCGCCCTCTGCCCGGGCTCAGCCCGGCGCCGCCCGCGACGCGGGAGTACAGCAGCAATTTATGGCGCCTCCAGGCGCGATGATGTTGCTTCCGGGTTCCTTTCCCAGGTCGCTAGGGTAGATGGGATATGTGGTTCCTCCACTCTGCGGCCGCTTCGGATGTCAGCGCGGCGGCGGGAGGAAAGGCGACCCTTCGTTAGTATGCCCGGGGCAGCAGCACTCGTATGTCAGGTAGGCAGGTCTGTGCTAATGTTGGCGAGTGATTAGTCCCCCGCTCCCCCAGAATACAGCAGCAATTTATGGCGCCTCCAGGCGCGATGATGTTGCTTCCGGGTTCCTTTCCCAGGTCGCTAGGGTAGATGAGATATGTGGTTCCTCCACTCTGCGGCCGCTTCGGATGTCAGCGCGGCGGCGGGAGGAAAGGCGACCCTTCGTTAGTATGCCCGGGGCAGCAGCACTCGTATGTCAGGTAGGCAGGTCTGTGCTAATGTTGGCGAGTGATTAGTCCCCCGCTCCCCCGGAATACAGCAGCAATTTATGACGCCTCCAGGCGCGATGATGTTGCTTCCGGGTTCCTTTCCCAGGTCGCTAGGGTAGATGGGATATGTGGTTCCTCCACTCTGCGGCCGCTTCGAAAGTCAGCGCGGCGGCGGGAGGAAAGGCGACCCTTCGTTAGTATGCCCGGGGCAGCAGCACTCGTATGTCAGGTAGGTAGGTCTGTGCTAATGTTGGCGAGTGACATATATGTGACAATATGACATAATAAAAGTAAGAGCATCAAAGATGGAAAGTCATGGAGGTTGAAGAATGTCTTGTGCATCAGGTGAGAGGGCATGATAGTATAGTAGATGAATTAAGAAAGTAGGTAACTTGGCTCCATAAGTCCTTTCTCCTTAACACAAGTGCTATAGGACGCAAAAATGCTGTGTCTAGTCTATGATTAGGGCAAACTTCATACCACCATGTTTTAAATGATAGTTAAGTAAAGTCCTTGCAATGTTTTGTTATTTGCTGAGAGGCAACAGCTAATAGTAAATCTAGTATTTTTATTTTAAAGTTATATCAGCACAATCCTCAATTACACTTCCTAATAATACATTAGATATAGAGAAAGGCACATTAGACTTGAAAATTAAGTTAATGTGTTTCCAAATTTGCAACCAAAAAATATGCATGGAAGGGTAAGTGAAAAGTAAATGTTTCAAATCTGCATGTTGTGCTGAGCATGCCCAACAAGACTCTGGAATTTCTGGGTTTAATTTGCGCAAGGATACTTAAGTAAAAAGTAATCAATTATATATGTAAAATTGTGTTTTCATTGTGTTAACTGCTCTAGAGGATTTTCTGATTTTTTTTATCCAGATTTGTTTCTATGTTGCAATGTGTCAACTAAGGTAAGGTCACATCCCCATGATAATTCGGTATCTGTTTTAGTTCTAGTGATGGCGATGGAGATGTAGACGCCTTTGGATTTGTGTGAAGAAGCTTGCTGACAGGAGTTTGTAGAGTAAGATTAGAGGGAATGTTGTATTGGAAAGAATTGTATGTTTCAAGAATAGTATTTTGTAAGAGTTACAATCTATGTTGAGATGAGGATATGAGGATGAAAATCTACAAAGCGACTGAGCTTGTGAAAAAGATATAGGGAAATCTTGAGAAAATGATTGATGGACCATCTTAAACCCTTTTTCCTCCAGGTTTTCCAATAAAAGGGTCTAATATTTAATTGAATAAATTTAATATGCCAAACAGTGGAGTAAAGAAAAATGTGTAGGTTATTAGAAGTATGTGATAGTATGGATTTAAATACTTTCCAGGAGTTTTAAAAATTGGGGTAGAAAGCTTTTGAGGTATATAAGTAAACATTTGGTATACTTGAAATGAAAAAGGTGATAGAAAGGTTTGTTGTAAATCAATGAATAATGGACAGTATTCTATTGAGGTTGAGATCCAGTGTAAAGACTGTCTTAATACAAATGCCTTGTAGTATTCTGAGAAATCAGGGAAATGTACTCCACCTTCTATATTGGGAAGTTTCAGTTTTAGCATACACATACAACATCGTTTATTGTTGCAGAGAAAAGATGAAACTATGGACTAGAATTTTCTCAAGAACTTAAGAGCAACATTTAATAGAATGCTGGAGATGGTATAAAGAATAATAGGTAGCAACATCAGTTTGATAGTGTTGAGGCGTCCCCCCCGAAGAGAGGTATAAAGAATGTCATCAACTAGTTAGTGAAAATATTTTATTTATGCAATAATTAATATTTACGGATACAGTTGTTTTAACGGATGGGGTAAATTGATGACCAAGATATTTAATTTGTGGAGGATTAAAATTAAAATTTAGAGGGTTAGAAATCATATTTAAAAGTGAATTTGTTTAGAGGTAATATTTCACATTTCTCATCTTTGAGTTTATATCCAGACACCAAGGCAAAAGATGTCACATCAGATAAAAAAATAGGGATGGAAGATTGGGGTTTTGACATGAATAATAAAATATTGTTACCACATGCAACCAAGTTAATCTGCTTAGTATTATGTGTAAAACCATATAAAGGTGTGTTTTGCCTGAGTAGAGTTAAAATTGGTTCTAAGGTTAAGTTAAAAAGAAAGAGGGACAGTGGGAAACCTTCACACAATACTCTACTCAAAGTGAACTCTGAGGAAGTGAACCCATTAATATTGATGGCCTCTTGAGGGGAAGAACCCGAAAGGAGATTAGGGCAGTTATTTTAAGACCAAAACCGTACCAAGTGAGGGTGTGAAATATGAATGACTAATTCACACAATCAAGGGCAATGTGTGCTAAGGGTTTATTAAAGTTTGTAGATTTTGAGAGAATGTTAAAGACCAATCGGGTATTATACAATATATATATCATCCTTTAACAAAACCTGATTGTTCCTCTTCCAAAAAATTAGGAAGAAAGGGCTCTAGCAGCAAGGCTAAGATCTTTGAAAAAATTGTATAGTCAATATTAACTAGAGATATAGTTCTGTAATTTTTGCAAAGTTTTGGATCCTTACCTTCTTTTGGAATAAGACAGATAAGTGTGTCTAAAAAAGAACAAGATGACTTATCAAAGGAAATAAAGGACTTAATTAGAGCATGTAGTTTGGAGAGAAGTGATTTAAAAAAATGTAAATAAAATTTGGCTGTGAAACTGTGGGGTCCTGGGCCCTTATCTTTTTCAAGTGTGTAGGTCTGCATATACAATATCTAATTGTAAGGATGAAAAATCCAACTGTAAATGTTGAAGTTTATAAATAGAGGAGAGATATCGCAGAATTTTAGGGTTGGTAAGCGAATGATCTGGGGTGTATAGGATTTTTTTAAACGTTGAAACTGGTTTAAGATTTCTGGATCTTTGTCATAGGAAAGATTAGAGGCATCCATGATCCACTCAATTTGTAGCTTTTGCTGTTTGATTTTGAGATAGTTTGCCAATAACGCCCCAGATTTATTTTGTCCACCATAAAATTTGGTGCTAGATTTAAGTAGATAAGATGACACATTTTCAGTACATAGCTTGTTGAATTGAAGTTTTGCATTAAGAAGCTGTTGTAAAGTGTGTTGTGTTCCAGAGGTGTAGTAGAAGTGTTCCAATCATTTTTTTTTCTAAAACATGTGTTTAGATTGTATCTGGGTTAATTTCCTTTTTTTGGTACAAAATTAATAATAAAGTTAACAGCCAATGCCTTAAATGCATCCCAAATAGTGTGAAAGGCAATAACTGTAATATGATTAATGTAGAAATATTCATGAAAGAAGGAGGTAGAAGAGTAAGTGAATGAAGTATCGAGTAATAATGAATGATGAAATCTCCATCATTTGGGAGGGGGTAGATCTAGGTAAAATATATAGTTGTGTAGACACAGGGGTGTGATCAGACATCAAGATGGAACCTATATCTGCAGAATGAAGGGTCAGAATTAAAATGTGGGATATAAAGACAGAGGGCCTGATTTAGATCGTGGAGGTCTTACCACTGTCTTGCCTCGACGGTGGTCTCAAGTACTTTGCCAAGTTGACGGTCTTTCACCCCCCGTATTTAGATGCATGCAGGCTGACTCACCGTCTGCGTCAACAGAGTGTTTCCAGCTGCGGATGCGCTTCACCCTGTCATGGGTCGGACTCCAATACTAGCGAATACTACTCCATTGCCATCAAGGTGGCGCATTCCAGCCGAGCAGATTTAGAATTTGTGGCTGTGCTGGTGATCTCCTAGTGGCGGTTCCCAGACGGAGAGAGACCCTCGTGGTACATGCCCAACAATGCCCCATCACTGTGGCCATTGGATGGATGCTTGTATAATGAGCCTGATGTCCATTGGCCAAACAGAACACCTGCATACCACAATATAAAACACACTCCATTTCAGACCATGATCCTTTGCCATTTCATTGCACCACAACAACTTCTAGTAGAACGTTTACAAGTTAATTGAGGTTATTTTGTTCCTTCTCCCTGTTTCTTGTCCCTTTTTCTTCTTTTATTAATTTCCTTGTGCTTAATTAATTTGATTTTATCATATTTCTTTGCACAAGGCCCGGGCAGATAAATCCCAGTTTTATGAGGGAGAATTGTCAGTCATGGTGGATGAAATCATAAGAGTAAAGCCATACTTTTGGAGCCCAAGTCCAAAATACACCAAATTTGGGCAAGACTAGTCAACAGAGTGAATGCTGTCATAAACAATCTGTGCGCATAAGAGGAATTTAGGAAGAGGTGGAATGACCTGTGTGGGAGGGTGCATTTCCTGGCCTCCAAGCACCACCTAGAGGCCCAGAGGACTGGTGGTGGTTCTTCCAGGCCCCCATTACAACTAATGCCCTGGGAGGAGAAGGGCTTGCAGATCCTACATCCTGAAGGCTTGTGGGCCCATCGAGGCCTGAGGCCCTACATGCTACCATCATCGCAGATGGTTCACACAGCCGCACGCTCGAGACACCGTGATGTCACAAGGACTCTTGACAGTTGCGGCCTCTCTAGTGAACAGCTGTTGTTGAAATGCACTTTAGGGATTTAATTGCTTAAATCTTTAGATTGAGACATTTTTGTTGGCCTTTTGGCCTTTTTGAGCATTTTAAGGGCTTTATTATAATTTATAACAATAGACTATATTTGGAAAGGAGAACTCCCTCCCTGAGGGTGTTGTTTTGTTTATCTCAGGTTAACCTTCTTAATTTTCTCTCCTGTTAAGATGTCAGATCAGGACATTAATAGCCCTGAAGCACCCTTTTCTAATTTTAATGAGGATTTGATTACAAAAATAATTCATCAGAGATGCAACCTGCGTGTGCGAAATCTTGCACCAGGTTATGGCCAATAAGAGGCTCTTGGATACTGATGAAGAGATTGACCTGGATTCTGCTTCAGGTGGAGACTGATGGTGATTAGAAAGGGGAAAAAAGGTCAAGAAAGATTACAAAAATTGATGGTCACTCTTCTATGTGCATTCCAGGTGGTCCAAGCAAGTCAAATCAAAATGGAGGTCTAAGCACCTCAAAGCAAATTGGAGGTCTAAGCACCTCAAAGAATTCAGGAGGTCAATGCACCTCAAAAGTATGAGTGCCCTATGAGGCACAAATTTGAAAGGTGTCCATGGTGGCACGTTTGTCCTAGGTGCTGAAAAGAAGGCACAGGACCAAACCATGGAAAAAGTTGGGTCACAGAATGAGGAAGCATTTGATGAATATATTTTTGATCTACATCAGGGTGGATTTTGATGGCCTCTTTACAGAAGAATAGGCCCCTTCTACCTCTAGGGGATTCTTTTTAGATCCTGGTTCAAGAGCTTTTCTCCCCTCATAATATTAGGCACACCAGCAGTGCCAAATGGTGCCCTCAAGATCATGTAGGAAAGTTCTTCAAAAATGCATTAGAAATCCTCTGGAAAAAGATGCAAGCAATATCTTGGGAGCAGAATGTTCAAGACCTGTGATCCAGAGGAAGGTCTGTTTGACACCTTATCTAGACCCAGGACTAATTACTTTTCATTTAAACTAGGCAGAGATCCTAGAAAAGAGATGCAAAGATTCCTTAAGACCTGCCTGGATCATCTTCTTGATGTTTTAGGACCCCTCGCCAGACTAATTGACATGGCAGAGGAGTCCCATGTCAATTAGACTTCGGTGGATGTTACGCTTCTCAGAGGATGGAGCCAGAGGGCTTTGATCTTTTTAGGTAATGCCAATGCTGGCTTTAACGCCGAACAGTGATGGTTATTTTAACGAAAATCAATACTAAATTGGGTGACCTGGCTGATAAAGAGCCTTCTGAGAACCCCAAGGGCCTTCTCTTTGTGGAAGACATTAAAAAGTCGCTATGGAAATATGTAGCTACATTTCAGACCCTAGACAAAGCCCAAACAAATATGAGAACAGGCTTCAACCAAGGTGTTTTCAGCCAGACCGTAAGAAGGGGACTTTCTGCAGGACGAGCTTCTCACAGGCCCTACTAGAGACAAAGAGACGTCGGTAGGGGTTACTAGCCTTGAACTTCATCATCCTACTGGCCCCAACGAGGAAGAGTTTCTCGTGCAAGAGGCTTCCAATCTCGTGGACAAGATAAAACCAAATTTCAGAGTGAGTACAAGGATTTCTCATTTTTCCTTTTCCCAGAAAAAAGTGTGAGGCTGCCTCAGGCTCTTTTCCCAGGCCTGGGAGTCAATTACTATGGACCCTTGGGGTTTGGAAACTGTTCAGGGGTTCAGAATAGATTTCCTAGAGGTACAACATCAGGTTTATTCCCCAAGAGAACTAAATCTGTCTTTAGTCCAAGAAAAGGTGGTGGAAGAAGAGGTGGCTTGGATGTTACAAAAGGCGGGTATCAAAGAGGTTCCATTGGCTCAAAGGCTTTTCGTAAGTATTCTCTTTCTTGAGGGGAAGAAAGACAGGTTTGTTTTTGTGGAGAAGAAAGACATGTTTGAGACTGGTAATAAATCTCAGTGATCTCAGTAGGTTTCTGGTATACAGACCCTTCAATATGGAGGGTATCCATCTTGTGATGGACATATTATAGAAAAGAGATTTGCTGGTGAAATTGGCCCACAAAGATGCCTATTTCACCAATGCTATGGCCAAGGAGTGCTAGTGTTACCTCCAGTTCTTCTTGGGACACCATCTCTTTCAGTTCCAGGCCCTTCCCTATGGCCTGTCTTTGGCTGCTTGGTGCTTCACCACGGTAATGAGAATGGTTGCATCCTTTCTCAGAGAGAGGGACTTACGTCTCATTGTCTACCTGGATGATATCCTCTTTATGTCCCAATGTAATTCGTAGATTCTGAAGGATTTAGATATGTGTGTATCTCTTCAAGAGAGTTTGGGTTTCATTATAAACAGGGAGAAATCTATTCTGATTCCCCCAAGGTCCCTAGAGTTCTTGGGCTTCACTATAGACACAGTGAAGGCTGTGCTACTTTTACCACTGATGAACGTTTCTAAGATTCTTAAAGAAATTTGATTTGTGCTAAGACAAGACTCCCTAACTTTGATAGAACTTGCCAGGCTTCTGCGCCTCCTGTCCTCTTCCATTGAAGCTATATTTCTGGTCCTTTAAACTGTCTCACTTTACAAAGGATAGAAGTGAGAGCGCTTCAAAGATGTTTGCAGTGTGGGGACAGGGTTTCCCTGGATCAGGAGGCCAGATTGGAGTTGGGACAGTGGCAGGAAAATCTCGATGCCTGGAATGGACGGGCGATTTTTAGGTCCTCACCTGATTATGTTCTCAAGTCGGATGCGAGTCCTCTTGGCTGGGGTGCTCTTCTGGGAACGAAGGGGGCTGTTGACCCACATGGAGAGGTCCCATCACATAAATTTCCAGGAGTTAACCGCAGGCCTTTGTGCTCTGATGAGTTTCAAGTATTCTTTGCAGGGCAGATCTGTACTGCTGAAGATGAGCAATGTTTTGTCTGTGGCTTAAATACATTGTTTTGGTGGGGTACAAAATCTACAGACCTATCGGAGTTGGCAAAGAGTCTTTGGATGTTTTGTCTGGAGCACAAGTTCAGCCTCAGGGCAGAGTACCTTCTTGGGAAGGCCAATGTATTACCCTATTAGAATTCAAGGTTTTCAAGGGATTACAGCAATCGGAAGCTGAACAAATCCCTCATCAGAAATCTATGTAGCTTATGGGGTCCACTGAGATTGGATTTGTTTGTAAGCAGGTTGACCATTCAAGTGAAGAGATATTTCAGCTGGATATCAGACCCAGGTGCTCTAGCTGTGAGTGCCTTCCTGCAGTCCTAGAATGAAACTCACGCTTATGCCTTCCCTCTTTTTGCAATGATTCTAAGGGTTTTTCAGAAATTGAGGAAGGAGGTATGCTCTCTGGTTTTAATAACTCCCTTTTGGCTATCCCAGGCATGGTTTCCAATGTCTTTAGAACTAGCCTGTGACTAGCCTGTGACATTCCCTTTCTTCTACCCGCAGAGTAAGGTCTCTTAAGAGATGTGGATGGAAGGGAGCATTCTCAGGTTTTGACAGGGACTTTGAACCTTCTTGCTTGGAAGGTATCAGGAAATCTAGGGAGATGTCAGGCTTTTCTAGAAGAGCTGAGGAGATCCTTGAAGAGTCCTGGGCTCCAGGCACCCACAGTAGATGCCATGGAATATGGAAGACATGGGTATGTTGGTGTTTGGAGAAGGATTTGGATCCTGTGGAGGTGCCTATAGTTGAAGTTGTTCATTTTTTAGTGGAACTGCTATAGGTTTGCGGTCTCAGCTGGCCATGTGTTGGTAAATGGAAGGAGTTTTAGAAAAAATTTCATGGTGTGTAGAATTCTTAAGAGTATCAGGTAAAGGAGACCCCTTAGACCTAAGTATGAAACTCTTTGGAACATGAATCTGGTTTTGGACCTATTCACTTCTTGGCTGAGTGATACATTTTTGAATGAGAAAAGGCTTTCTAATAAATTAGCTTCACTACTGTCTGATTTCCAGTTAACATATGCCAGATGTTAAAGCTTTAGGGGTAAGTAACAGAGTTAATGATTTCTCTGGAGTGAACTTTGACATCACAGGAAGGACTAAAACTATGCCTGATACCATATTTTATCACAATTGTGATTCATGCAAGAAATTGTGTGTGGTTAATTATATGAAGGAATATGAAACCAGAATGAGTGAACATTATCCAGATGTTGTTAATCAACTTCTCATTTCCTTTGTAAAACCCTTTAGATTTGTTACCTCTGCAACAATAGCAAGATGGGTTAAATGAATTATGCAGTTAGCGAGCATTGACCTTTATATGTTTCAAGCTCATTATATGAGGGGTGCCATGGCTAGCCAGTCCTTCTGGAAGGGTGGCATGCCAGAGGACATCCTTAGGTCCACTGATTGGGCAAATGCTGGTACTGTTGCAAAACATTATTGTAAGCCGATTGAGCACATGTCAGATGTGGTTTTGCAGAACTACCAACATGCATAATTGTAGCCTCTGGTCTTGTAATGAAATATCAAGCTCCTAATTATATGGCAAGAGAAGATGATTTTCATTAAATACACAATAATGTGAAGATTTAGTAGGTGCGTAGATTTCCATAGTCTCCATTATGCATGCCTCCAAATGGGCCTTCAGTCAACTGGGAACTTCGTAAGTTGTTGTTTATTTCTATAGGTGTCTTTCAATAAACAAAAGTGAAAGACCCCAAAATGAACACCAAGAGAGTGAAGCGCTGGGTGCATGCTCAAGAAATCTTTACGGGGGCGTGGCTAGCAGCCATTCAAGATGGCCGCTGCCTAAAAGAGCTCCGGGAGCACAGGAGTTTCTCCCTATAAATCCGATCATTTATCCTGCTCCTTAACGGCAATACCTGCACTGACCTGAATCCGGTACGCCTGGGGGACTGAATGTGCCGCTCCAGAGCCTCGGAGACAAGGCGACAGCTCCATCCAGGAGATCGGCATGGCTGAGGCCTATCCATCACGCCGAGGCCGCGGCCTCGCATACTTCCCTGACCTGCGGCAGAGTGGCGGCGAGTGGCCAAGAGCGTAACTGGAGGCGGACACCACAAATGAAACAGCGCCAGAGGTGTGACTGAAGACTCAGTACTGTGGGGGGGCACGACGCTCGGAAGCGTACGCCCCGGCTGTGGTGAAGGAGGAGAAGGGGAGCTGCATAACAGGCCCACGATCACTCCTGGATCCTCGGTGGCCATGAGTACAGAAGCCCTTTCTGATCCTGGAAGGAAACGGGGACTACAGCCTGGTGCGGCAAACAGAAGATTTGCGTTGTGTGCACTGGGGCCCAGATATATTACGAGACCTGATCATCAGGGCTGCTGAAGGACCGCCCGACATCATCCTGGGGGCAAATTTAGGCGAGGTGCTTTGAAAGGCTTGAAAGGCTGGCCTTGACAATTTTAAGGCCCCCATGCTACACAAGGCGGACAACGATTCCATACCTGTTTTGATGCTGGCAATCGCCGGCAGATCCCACTGAACAATTTGACCCCACACCATATCACGCACATTGTGTGGGAATACTCCCGCCGCCCATCTTTTGCCACTGCAGGGTGATGAGAGACTGTAAATAAGAGGCATTTAGACCTACTCCTGAATACATCCTGCATTATATAGACACGGAGCCAGATACAGACTTGGGGACTCCTCTGTATCAGAACTATAAGTTCACCTTCCAGTCATACGCCAAAGACGCTGCAAGGAGAGTTGGCAAGGATCCCGACAGGCCACGTGCGACGGCTGGCTGCGGATATTACTGCCCTCAACCCTTTAACGTGGTGGTGCTCTCTGTAAACAGGCCACGATGGGGGGAAGGGGCCCGAGGGGTCCGCAAACTGCCAGGCTGGATAAATACGCATATACAAAAGAACCATCAGAGACATCACAGATAGACATAGCCCATGCAACTGCCCCAGCAACAGATAAGACAGAAGAAGTAACACTGAAGGATGTCATGGCTGCCCTACAGACAGTTCAATCCTCCATTGGCACGATATCCACGGATATCTCCCTAATCCGCGCTGACTTTTCCAAAATGACCGACAGACTAGCGGAGGTCAAAACGATGGAAGCTCCACTCTCCACAGACACGGCAACTCTGCAGCGACAGGTGCACTGCCTGGAAGCATACAACAAACTCATCATGGCCAAACTGGACGACCAGCAAGGCCGCTCATGACGCAACAACATAAGACTCGTTGGCGTGCCCGAAAATTAAGGTGGACCAGCCCTGGACCTCTCTGAGGAGGATTTGATTAGGAATCAGCTGCAACCGTGAGGACTATCTAGTTTTTTCTCAGTCCCCCCCAGACCAATTCTGGCGCGCATCTTCAATTTTCGTAACCGCGATGCCATTCTACAGGCGGCAAGAATAGCCCCACCGATCCGGATCGGCAACAGCTGTTACACTCTACCCGGATTACACGGCCGCGGTCACCAAACCGAGACATAACTTCTTTGAAGTGAAAAAAGAGATGCGCGTCAGAGAACTTAAGTATTCAATGCATTTCCTGGCCAAGCTGCGGGTGGAGGCGGAAGGAAAAAACTGTTTGTTTGCAACACCAGAAGAAGCCCAGGAATGGCTGGAGGGATGGCGCCCAGCTGCAGGGTCCAGGACAGCAGGGAAACACCAGCAACACCGAGTGACTGAATCGCAATTGTCCAAGATCAGAGAGCGCAATGAATCAGGAACCTGACCGCGACACGGGGGGGCGACCAGGCCCACAGTTAATGCTACAAGCCCCAATGCCAGTAGGTAGTAGCGGACGGAGATACCTGTCGTTGTAATAGACCACCAGAAAGACTAATCTCACTCTGTAAGAACTCAATGTATGGGTTTGACTTGCTCAGACTGTGGTGAGGTGGACTGATGTCCCTTCCAGGTATGAACCGACTATAAATTGTGATGGCCGTTGCAGTATAGACATTCACGGGAGGGACTTTTGGGGTCACTGGCAGACTCAACCCCCCTTACAATAGTACAAGTTTTGGGGACAAAGCACTCTGCTCAGTTGGGGGGGCGGTTAGTTCTAGAACCGCCAGGCAGGGAGCCAGGGAGGGGGGAAGGGGTTGTGATGCAGTTTGTGGTTTTATGTTTGTTTTTGCAGTTTCAGATCTGCAGCCTCTCAGAGGGTGCGATATATTATACAATATTGTTTTTCATGCTGCGCGACACAAGGTATTGGATGACGACTATGTTTATGCATGACACACGCATGCACTCTTCTGAGTTTTGGTGACGGATAGTTTCATATGCGCTGTATAAGAAGTCAGGGAGAGGGGAGGGAGGGTGGGAACAGTTAACGGGGTTCGTTTTTGTTTTGGAGACAACAAAGAAATGACTGTACAGACAATTAAATGCTTGATTAAAATGGCTGTTTACTATGACACAAATAAACACAAATGTCTCAGACCCCCAGGCACAGGCCCCTCGGCCGTCCAGCCTTCTATTGACGGTGCTGTCGTGGAATGTGAACGGACTGGGAGATAAGATAAAGCGAGGTCTTGTCCTCCAATATCTCAAACGCAAGAGCCCCACTGTGGCGCTACTCCAGGCATCGCATTTGACAGGGACCACCTGCAAAGGGCTAGACAGATGGGGTTTCAAAATGGTGGTGCACTCTGACTTTACCTCTGGCTCCCGGGGGATGGGAGTCTTAGTCAATAAGCGCTTCCCGTTGATCTTGACTGGGACCCACAAGGACGACCAAGGACGGTTTGCAGCGTTGACATGTCAATTGGATGGGAAAATCTATAACATGGTGTTGGTTTACATTCCACCGACGCTACACCAGACGGCCTTCCCGGACCTGGGAAAATTCCTGCTGACACTACCACAAGGTGAGCTGATAATGGGAGGAGTTTTCAATACCACTATGAATACATCCTTAGATAGGAAGCCCCCTAGAAATCCTACTAGTGCAAACCCCAAACTGATAGAATTCACAGAGGCGCTAGGCTTAATAGACGCCTGGAGGGCCAGGTACCCGACTGAGCAGCACTATACATTCCACTCCGGAGTACATAATAGTCTATCCAGACTCGACTATATTTTTACATTATTAACAGGGCTAGTAGGGTTGACAGAGATTACTCATTTACCCAGAGGTATTTCGGATCACTCCCCACTGCTCATTACCTATACTACTCCCATCCTGAGACAGCGCAGATTATTTCCATACACCCCGGGTACCTCAAAAATCATAAAATTAGTAAAGATCTCCTCAATACCACGAAGCATTATTTTGGGGAAAAACAACACTCGGTCACCTCCCCAACAGCACTATGGGAGGCCTATAAAACGGTGCTCTAGGGGCAAGCAATCTCCCTGGTTGCGGGCCATAAGAAGGCACAGCGACAACAGATTGACAGTCTAGAAATGGAATTATCTCTAGCAGAGACAGCCCATATAGCAGATCCTAATGAGGAAACGACACATAAGTTACATCTGGCACAACAGGCATACAAAGCCTACGCACGGGAAGAGACAAACACTAAGCTCACTCGAACACTGCACACTGTATACGAACTAGGAGACAAAGCGGGTAAACGCTTGGCATGGCTGGGAAGAAAGGAGAGGGCCAGTAAATGGGTGGCACAGATCCGGCTAGAGGATGGACAACTGTCAGCTGAACCCCAACAAATAACCAAAGCTTTAGCAGCGCATTACAAATCTGTATACACACCAACAGCCACAACCTCGATTGATGACAATCTTGCAGTCCTCAGAGACACACATATGCCCGCTTTAGCGCCGGAGGTGACAGCAGTTCTTGAAGAGTATATAGCGCCTGAAGAACTCGCACAGGCGATAGGCGCATTACATACGGGTAAAGCCTTAGGGCCCAACAGAATTCCGGTGGAATACTATAGAAAAGCAGCTCCCCAACTCATACCACACTTACTTAACATGTACACAGACAGCCTAGAGAAGGGGATTCTACCCAGAGACCAGCGCCTGGCTAGGATAGTTGCGATCTACAAACCT
The DNA here is from genome assembly GCF_964204655.1 of Triturus cristatus. Classification (NCBI taxonomy): domain Eukaryota; kingdom Metazoa; phylum Chordata; class Amphibia; order Caudata; family Salamandridae; genus Triturus; species Triturus cristatus. The sequence goes on from NC_140588.1 coordinate 84,647,360, forward strand.
GGCAAACCACCACATGAATGTCTGTCTTATAGGCTGATTTCCCTGATAAACGCTGAAGCTAAAATCTTAGCTAAAACATTGGCTACAAGATTGCAGCCGCATCTCGCCACAGTGATCCACCCGGATCAGTCCGGATTTATGCCCAATCGTAATACTGCACTTAATCTGAGATGGCTACATAGTGTTATTGCTCGCAAATCCACTATAGAGGAGGACGCAGTTATCCTATCGTTGGATGCGCAAATGGCGTTCGACCTTGTTGAATGGCCTTTCCTGTTTGCAGTCTTCCGTCACCTGGGATTCGGTCCCAAATTCTGCGCATGGGTTCAATTTCTTTATACACAACCCTTGGGTCAGGTCATGGTAAATGGCCATATATCGATGGACTTTCCATTGGGAAGGGGGACGCGGCAGGGTTGCCCACTATCAACCCTCCTTTTTGCGCTAGTCTTAGAGCCGCTGGCCGCATGGATACGACAAGATCAGGTGATACGGGGGTTGAAGTGGACAATGGTTGGGAGGATCGTATATCGCTCTATGAGGATTATATCCTATTATATTTGGCATCCCCGGCACGCTCAATTAGCTGCCTTTTAGATATATGTACGGCATATGGACAGGTCCCCGGATATACCATAAACTGGACAAAATCACTTCTCTACATCCTACATGGCTCCCCAACACAACTTCCACGAGGCTGTACGGATAGTGGTTTTAAATACCTAGGAGTGTACATAACACATGACAAGTCACAGTTTATTGTGCAAAATCTTACACAGCCCCTGATTAGATTTAGAGGCGACGTCAAACATTGGCACACGCTACCACTGACGTTGTTGGGAAGGGCAGCACTCTTTAAAATGATTGCATTCCCCAGATTCCTTTATGCACTACAGAACATACCGTTCCCAGTCACCCCAGCATATTTTAAAGCGATAAATGCAGAAGTGACCAGTCTGCCCTGGGAGGAAAAAGTGCCCCGTATAGCCATGCAAAAACGTACGAGAGGTTGGTACGACGGTGGCATTGCCCTCCCCGATATCAAAGCATATTATTGGGCTTCCCAGCTTGTTGCCATAAACCAATGGCTCCATGTGCCCCAGGATGACCCAGCATACCGAATGGATAGACACCTGTTGGACACGTTGGGAATTATGGGTGCACTATATAATAGGGTCAGGAGCAGCAGCCTCACACTGTCCATGTTTGGGCTGAGGCGCAGCGAGCACTGGGATGGGAGGGAGTAATAACGTAAACAATGCCATTATGGGACACGAAAAGGCTGGGCACACTACGCAACACTAAAGGGTTCCAACAATGGTACCTGATAGGCATAACAAGGGTTGGGGAACTATGGAAGAAAGGGGAAATGGTTATATTCGCCCACTTACAGACCACATATGGACTGGCACAGACTGAAATATTTCGTTACATGTAGATCAGGCACGCTCTTAAGTCAGTCATTTTATTGGGAACACGGCTCGACAAATCCTCGCCATAAGAAGATAGGCTCCTGACAGAGCACCTCCACAAAAAAGCTATCTCCAAACCTATCACAAAATTATAAATAACCGACCAGACCCTACAGCGGCATTGAAGGCTAAATGGGAACTAGATATAGCTGACATAGACGAAGCAGACTGGCGAGAGGCGCTCGCGTCCCCTCGAGAGGCAGCAATACCATCGAGGCTCAGGTTGGTGCAATTTAAAATCTGGCATTGCACATACTATACACGGACGCTGCTACATAAAATAAAATGGACGGACACACCACTTTGTCTTCGGCAATGTGGAGAATTAGGTACACTCTTCCATACTCAATGGCTGTGTCCAGAGATTGAGCAGTATTGGAGAGCGGTGATACGCACGCTCTCACAGGTGACGACGGTCACGATTCTCCCAGAGCCGAAATGCTGCCTTCTTAATGTGTGGGAGCTCACAGACTAAAGTAATACAGATCAAGATTGGGGAACACTGTGCAAGACTTTGGCGAAGCGAAATATAGCGTAACACTGGGGATCTAGGCAGACTCCTGCCCTTCACCAGTGGTGTAATGACATAGATGTGGCAATGTTGGCGGAAAAGTGCATCTACACTCATCGAGGGTGCCCCAAAAAATGGTCAAGGGTATGGGGAAAATGGAATGCCTACCGTGGGAATATCTGTGAACCCCCGCATGAAGATTCTATTTCGGATCTTAGTGAATGATCACGATATAACTTGTACAGTTTAAGAGATGTGGTACAGTTGTTAATTAGGTAATGTAACTTATACAGATCAGTCTCCAATGTATCTATGCAACATTGAAAGCTTAAAGAACATGCTGTGTGTCTTTATAAACACCATAATATTTCATTGTATTGGATGTCATTGCTTTATTCTAAATGTCAATAAAAATGTTGATATACAAAAAAAAAGAAATCTTTACGAATATCAGCAGTGCTCTTGGTGTAATCCTGGGAAAAGTAGAGATTTTGCCCTAACTATAAAATGTGTTTCATTTATTGGGCCGCTAGATGCCCTTCATTAGTTCTGTATATTCCAAGAAATAGAGAATACCTCTTCCAGGCATTTTGAAGTAGAAGCAGTTGTTTGAGGATGACCTAGCTTATGTGTTGGTTGAATGTTAAGTTGTGGTCTATCTAATAGGTTTAGTAACTTTGGGAGAAATGTTTTAAAGAATGCTATAGGCTCCGTACCCTCTGTTTCTTCAGGAAGACCATACATTTGCAGGTTTTTCCTTTTGTTCTGATTTTCAAGGTCTTTGACTTGCTACTGTGACAGGGAAACCTGTGCTTGAAGAGAAGTTACTATGAGGGAGCTTTTATTGAGGCTTCTAATTTGTTGTTCCACTACAGCACATCCTTTCCTCCATGTTGGAACATCTATTACTGAGAGATTGTAGTTTAGCATTTTTTTCCGTCATATAAAGGTTTAGGGTACTAATCTTTTCCAACAGAAGGCCCATTAAGACAGTGGTAAGAGGTTTAGTGGGAGATGTGGGTTACTTTTAAGTTGTTTGATTGGTGTCTTGCTTGAGCTAGGCTGAGTATGGGTTGAGGTAGAAGAGGGGGACTCATGTGCAGAGGGCATTAGCAAGAGGAATCAAAGAGGTAACGTGCAACAAGCAAGAAACAGGCTTTTGAGCACTCACTGTGGAAGAATGTGGAAATAAAAATTGGAAGGGCACCACTGCTTAAAGAAGAAAACTTAGTTAGATTTAACCCTGGGCGTAGTTCGCGAGCTACGCGTAGCACTTCGCGAACTGCGTAGTACCCTGTTCGCACTGTGCAAGATGTCGTTTTCAATGATTGCACAGTGCGGACAAGCAACTGGCACTGTGCAATCATTGAAAACTGCATCTTGCACAGTGCGAGCTGTAGTTTTCTGCCGCTCGAGTAGATTTTTACTCGAGTGGCAGCTTTCTCAACGCGGACTGGTAGTTTCTCATCGCGAGTGGTCGCGAGCATACGCGACCACTCGCAATGAGAAACCTGAGCTCCTCGCGTTGAGAATCTCGCCGGGAGGTTTATTTTCCACGCTCGCGATCCCCAACTTGATGTTGCGGATCGCGAATGAGGAAAAAGTCTCGCCGGGATGTCATTTTGCGTGCTCGCGGTCGCCAACTTGACATTGAGGACCGCGAGTAAGCAAAAAATGACCGCTGCACTACGCAACACTAGGCTACACGTGTTCGCACTGTGCTACGTGCAATTCGCGTAGTGCGAAGTAGCGCGAACTTCGCAAACTACGCGAGCGTAGCGTAGTGCTTTGCCGAGGTTTAGTTAGATTTGGGAAATGAGCATGCAGCAGAGAATAGATGTTCCAATGTTCATATTCTTAGAGTAAAATAACTTAATTCAGGGCCAAAATGTCATTTAAAAAATAAATTCAATCTTTCCTGGAATGTAGGTGTGGAACAGAAAAAAACAGGCCCACTTGAAATAGCCAGATGATATTTTCATGGTAAAAAGGTGTTCAAAGGCAATTAGGATGCATGTACTGGCATCTGTGGTACTACTTTGGCACCCCCGCTATCGCTCCGTTGTCTTCAAAATGGCAGGCACCTCTGAGGCAGAAGAGGTGCACCACTGATATTCAGCAAAGCAGTCTTCCTTGATACAAATTGCATTAGTGGCACTCACCACCAAGGTTCATGGCCACTAGCACGGAATGGAGAATCAGCGTCGACAGGAGATACCGCCTTTTTATCTCCCTGTAATGCGGCAACCCACGGAGCCTCAAATGGATGCCACTATCTTCTGTGCAAAAACAACAATTGATGGACAGAATGCAGAACAATGTCATACATTCACCCCAGTGCAGAGATCTGGGCCTAAATCCATCGTTTTTTTGCTCACCATGCCATTCCAGTTTGAACCCAGCCATATGCAAATCAGTCTTGACCCTGTGCCCCATGGGAACAGTCCAGCCCGAACTGCCAAGCCAGGTCCTCCCTGGACTGGAACCAAGCATCCTAGGACCGGTTTCGGGCTTTCAGCCCTCGTCAGCCAGGATAGCCTGATTCCAGTGGCATGGAGAGCAAGGGACTCACGTCTGAGCATACCCTTCCCACTCGGGGTGACAAATGCAAAAACAACAATTGATGGACAGAATGCAGAACAATGTCATACATTCACCCCAGTGCAGAGATCTGGGCCTAAATCCATCGTTTTTTTGCTCACCATGCCATTCCAGTTTGAACCCAGCCATATGCAAATCAGTCTTGACCCTGTGCCCCATGGGAACAGTCCAGCCCGAACTGCCAAGCCAGGTCCTCCTTGGACTGGAACCAAGCATCCTAGGACCGGTTTCGGGCTTTCAGCCCTCGTCAGCCAGGATAGCCTGATTCCAGTGGCATGGAGAGCAAGGGACTCACGTCTGAGCATACCCTTCCCACTCGGGGTGACAAATGCAAAAACAACAATTGATGGACAGAATGCAGAACAATGTCATACATTCACCCCAGTGCAGAGATCTGGGCCTAAATCCATCATTTTTTTGCTCACCATGCCATTCCAGTTTGAACCCAGCCATATGCAAATCAGTCTTGACCCTGTGCCCCATGGGAACAGTCCAGCCCGAACTGCCAAGCCAGGTCCTCCCTGGACTGGAACCAAGCATCCTAGGACCGATTTCGGGCTTTCAGCCCTCGTCAGCCAGGATAGCCTGATTCCAGTGGCATGGAGAGCAAGGGACTCACGTCTGAGCATACCCTTCCCACTCGGGGTGACAAATGCAAAAACAACAATTGATGGACAGAATGCAGAACAATGTCATACATTCACCCCAGTGCAGAGATCTGGGCCTAAATCCATCGTTTTTTTGCTCACCATGCCATTCCAGTTTGAACCCAGCCATATGCAAATCAGTCTTGACCCTGTGCCCCATGGGAACAGTCCAGCCCGAACTGCCAAGCCAGGTCCTCCCTGGTCTGGAACCAAGCATCCTAGGACTGGTTTCGGGCTTTCAGCCCTCGTCAGCCAGGATAGCCTGATTCCAGTGGCATGGAGAGCAAGGGACTCACGTCTGAGCATACCCTTCCCACTCGGGGTGACAAATGCAAAAACAACAATTGATGGACAGAATGCAGAACAATGTCATACAATCACCCCAGTGCAGAGATCTGGGCCTAAATCCATCGTTTTTTTGCTCACCATGCCATGCCATTCCAGATCTCTTGACTGGGGGAGAATGTCTGCATTGTCAGCATTCCGTCCATCATTTGTTTGTTGTAACGCTTTTCGCCCTAAGTGGGATGGGTATTCCCAGACGTGGGACCCGTGCTCACTACGCCACTGGAGTTAAGCTATCCTGGCTGATGACGGCTGATAGCCAGAAACCGGTCCTAGGATGCTTGATTCCGGTCCAGGGAAGACATGGCTTGGCAGTTCGGGCTGGACTGTTCCCATGAGGCACAGGGTCAAGACTGATTTGCATATGGCCATGTCTGAACTGGGGTGGCGTAGTGGGCAAAAGAACGATGGATTTAACCCAGATCTCTTGACTGGGGGAGAATGTCTGCATTGTCAGCATTCCGTCCATCATTTGTTTGTTGTAACGCTTTTCGCCCTAAGTGATATGGGTATTCCCAGACGTGGGACCCGTGCTCACTACGCCACTGGAGTTAAGCTATCCTGGCTGATGACGGCTGATAGCCAGAAACCGGTCCTAGGATGCTTGATTCCGGTCCAGGGAAGACATGGCTTGGCAGTTCGGGCTGGACTGTTCCCATGAGGCACAGGGTCAAGACTGATTTGCATATGGCCATGTCTGAACTGGGGTGGCGTAGTGGGCAAAAGAACGATGGATTTAACCCAGATCTCTTGACTGGGGGAGAATGTCTGCATTGTCAGCATTCCGTCCATCATTTGTTTGTTGTAACGCTTTTCGCCCTAAGTGGGATGGGTATTCCCAGACGTGGGACCCGTGCTCACTACGCCACTGGAGTTAAGCTATCCTGGCTGATGACGGCTGATAGCCAGAAACCGGTCCTAGGATGCTTGATTCCGGTCCAGGGAAGACATGACTTGGCAGTTCGGGCTGGACTGTTCCCATGAGGCACAGGGTCAAGACTGATTTGCATATGGCCATGTCTGAACTGGGGTGGCGTAGTGGGCAAAAGAACGATGGATTTAACCCAGATCTCTTGACTGGGGGAGAATGTCTGCATTGTCAGCATTCCGTCCATCATTTGTTTGTTGTAACGCTTTTTGCCCTAAGTGGGATGGGTATTCCCAGACGTGGGACCCGTGCTCACTACGCCACTGGAGTTAAGCTATCCTGGCTGATGACGGCTGATAGCCAGAAACCGGTCCTAGGATGCTTGATTCCGGTCCAGGGAAGACATGGCTTGGCAGTTCGGGCTGGACTGTTCCCATGAGGCACAGGGTCAAGACTGATTTGCATATGGCCATGTCTGAACTGGGGTGGCGTAGTGGGCAAAAGAACAATGGATTTAACCCAGATCTCTTGACTAGGGGAGAATGTCTTCATTGTCAGCATTCCGTCCATCATTTGTTTGTTGTAACACCATCTTCTGTGGGCGGCAAGCCATGCCCCAGTCGTATAGGTAAAATTAGAGCACTGTTCTAAAGGGATGAAATTTAAATAGCTTATAAAGCATATGTTTAGGATACATACATGTATAGGTCATTAAAAGCAAGGGGAATAGCAGATATTTGAATAGTTAGAGCACACAAATACAATTACTGGGTAAATCAGGTGAGATAGGTGTAAAAATAAGGGTATCAACTGATAGATGGCTGCAAGGTGTTGGATCTTAAGAGAAGCTGATCATGTCAGATGAATGATGGATTGAAAGCAATAGTAATTGGAAATGGCTGATTGGCCAAGCAGTATTTATTATGTTTGATTAAGTGAGCTGTAGGTATGCAGATGGAGCAGCCAAATCTGCTTGCTCAAGGCCCTCATGAACAAAACAGGTAAAATACGCCCGGTGCCCAAAACAGTCTCCATTTATATCACCTGCCCTCAAATACACACTTGGACAAAGATACAATTGGAATGCAAAACGAGTGATTGTCATTTCCAGGTAATTGGGCCACAAGGTTTAGATTAAAATATTGAGAGCTACTATGAAGGTTTCTCTATCCAGGGTGCGACCATAAAGTGCCCATTCCAAAATATCTGGCAACTTCAGAAAACAGAGAGGAAGCAGGTGGATTGGTTGTACAAGTACGTTCTGTAGGCTTGCACAGTCTTCTGTGCCATGTAGTCATTTATGGTATTTGTAACATCATAGTTGACTTCATAGGTGAAATCATCAGGTTTTTACCTCCATTTAACCTTTAACTGCCACCTTTAATTTCTGTTTGGAATTTCACTCGAATTCTGAACATACTGCCAAAAGTCATTTATTTTAGAAACATAGATATAAAACAATGCAAAATAAAACTCAAAGGTCCAGATTTACTAAGTATGCAAAGCAGCACAAATGGCAGCGGCAATCAACTTTCCTCCTAAAAATATCTTTTAAGGTGGAAAGTCAACAAGTGCACCATCAAGTGGCCTTTTACTGAGTAGTACTAAGCCCATATAAATAAATGAAAAGGGCAGTTCAAAAGGGCGGGAGCAGTGCAAACACCTCAAGGCAGTCATGCAAAGCCATACCAACCCTACTAAAATATATTGGGTTTCCCATAAATCCTTGTACCAAATTAAATTACGTGTAAACAATGGCCAGTAGAATATTGTGTAATATGCCCACATGAACCTTGTATTTTCCTCAAAATTATGCATTTTACCCCATGATACTTAGGCAACTGTCACTGTGCAGAGTGCAAATGTCAATCAAGACTCCACTCTCTCTCACTTTTGCTCCTGTGCACAGCACTTAGCCTTTCCCTAAACAACATTTTTTGCACAAGCACATCCAAAGAGAAGATTATTGATATATAACTTTTCATTAGTATATTTTTGTTGTTGTTGTTTTTTATTCACTGCAAAAAACAAAAGTTACAGGGACGTTATAGTTTTTTTATTTTTATTTTTTTATTGCCAATTACATTATTGTACAAGTTGACAATCGTCCTATTTCACTTATTGATATGTTGTAATTATAGCAGGCTGCACGGGAATATTAATCACAAAAAAACTTAGGTAACGCATATGATACACTTATCCACATAGAGAATGACAACTTGTAAAAGACTCCTAATAGATAATCTTGTGTTTGGTATACAGGCTCAGTTTCCTGTTCTCTGCAGGGTAACCTAATTCTGAGGTTGGGGTATGTTCTGATCCGCGGCCCTCAGCCAGGGTAGAAATGGGCCCCAAATGTCTTTCGGGCAAGAGGCCACAGGCATCAACTCCCAAAAACCAGTGATTTGATCCTGACAGAATGTTACATCAACAATCCAGTCTTTGAGCTTGGGAGGGTGCAGCCTACCCCATTTCATAGCAATCCTACATTTTGCTAATAAAAGCAACATAGCCAAGAGTCTGAGAAACCCCACAGGCACACTCTTTACGTATCCCTCTAAGCCCATCATTGCCCCAGGTTCTATTTGTATCATGAGCATCTCACTAATAGTTTGAAAGGCCTCCTTCTAATACGCTGCTATTGGGGGACAGCTCCAGGCCAAGTGTAAGAAAGTGGCTTGATCTGTACGATATCTCCAGCATTCCGCGTTTGGCCTAATGCCCATTCGATAAAGTTGTATTGAGGTTCGATAATATTGATTTATACATTTAAAATGAATTAGCCTGAGCTTATAATTTGGGGACAATTGTTCTAGCTGCGTGCAACAGAACTTCCATTCCTCCTCTGTCACCTGTGGATGTAGTTCAATGTTCCATTCGTCTCTATGATTTGGCCTGGCCACTGGATAATGTGTCTGCATGGAGGAATAGAGCCTAGGGATACTTTTTTTTGCTGAGGGATTGGTAAGTATGTTTTCTAGAGCGTGATGAAAAGGTGGCGTATTTGGAAATGTGTCATGGGTTTGCCCACAAACTGCTCACATGCAATGGTACAGAGAAATTATTCAAATTCCGCGAGTGGAACGGAATTTACCGCCCAGGCCTAAGCAGTATGTCTGAAAAAGAAGGGGGAGGTGTATCAGTCGGAGCCAGAGGTTCAAGAAAGCCCTCCTCTCTGTACAAGTCTGTGTATTTTTGAATACCCATCCACTGAGCTCTCACTATAGCTCCCCTGTCCTCCAGCACAGGGACGTTATAGTAAGGAATTAGCGCTTAAAAAACCTTTGAAAATCACTGAAAAAAACAAAAATTACAGGGACGTTATAGTTCGGAAATAGAATTAAAAAACCCTTAAAAATACATTGAAAAAAAACCAAAGTTTACAGGGGCCTTATAGTTAGGCTCAGGTTTCCTCGTACAAAACCAGTGAACTCAGCAGTTAGAGTTAGATGAGCTAACTATAACTCATGCCCCCCTCAATGCACTGCTTATGATCTCACATATTACATCACTCATGACATGGTCAGTGACATCCCTGATGACATCACTGATGAAATGTCAAATGACATCATAGATGACATTGTTCAGTGATTGTGAGTGTCTTTAAAATGTTTATGAGTGTTAAACATATATTCAAAGGTGTATTGGTGAATCAGTGGGTGTATGAGTGCCTGTATGGATGCTTCAGTGGGTGCGCAACTGACTGTATAAGTGAATGATTAGGTGTCTCTCTGAATGTATGGGTGAGTGACTGGTTGTGGGAATGTCTATATCAGTCTGTCAGTTGGTGTCTTAGTGGCTGTATGGGTGTGTGATTAGGCACAGGCATGGCTGTATTGGTGAGTGGTTTTCTGAGTACCTGTATGGTTGTCTGAGTGTCTGTTTGGGTTGGTGAGGGTGTGTTTGACTGCCTGTATGGATGAGTGCATGGGTGGTTCAGTGGCTGTATGGGTCAGTGAATAAGTGTGTAAGGGGCTTTATGGATGAGTCAATGTGTGTATGGCTGTGTTGGTGAGTAAGTAGATGTGCCAGTGGTATAAGGGTGAGTAACTGGGTATGTGAAAGGCAGTATAGGTGAATGATGGGGATATGAGTGACTGTATGGGTGAGTGAGTGAATGTGAGAGCAGCTGTGTGGGTGAGTCTGTGCTTATGTCAGTGACTGTGTAGGTCAGTGAGTATGTGTTACTATCTGTATGAGTAAGTGAGTTGGTAAGTGTGTATCTGTATAGATGAGTAAGTGGCTGTGTGATTGACTGTATGGGTGAGTTAGCAGGTGTGTGAGTAGCTCTATTGGAGACTGGCTCAGTGTGTGAGTGGCTGTATGGGTGTTTGAGTGGATATGCCAGTGGCTGAATTAGTGACTGAGCAGCTGTGTAAGTGGCTGTATGGGTGAGTGGATGTGTGTGTAGATCTATGAATCAGTGAGTGGCTATGTAAGTACTAGTATGGGCCTGTGAATGGGTTTGTGAATGTTTCTGTGGGAGTGGAACAGGCTGTATGAAAGGTTCTATGGGAGTATGAGTGGGTACGCCAGTGATTTTGATGATAATTTCACCTGTGATGTCCCCGACCATGTCATGAGTGATGTAATATGTGAGGTCATAAGCAGTGTATTGAGGGGAGTGTGAGTTCAAAAATGAAAAAGCTCCATACACATAACATGGGGAAATGCATTTTAGGACTCCCCTTTCTTCTCAGCCCCCACTTGACAGATGTCCCCAAAAGTTTCAACACAGGAGCTGAACCCAAAAGGTAAAGTTTTGTGAACATTTCATAAAGATTTCTCGAGCGGCATCAAAGTTATTGGCAACAATTTGTGCAGCCATAGGTACTTTATGAGATGAGATCTCATTCCACAAGAGCTCCAAAAAGACATTGGTGAGCATCTCCATAAAGTGGCATTTTCTCATCCAGTCCTAGGTGCAGAGCGCTTTAAACGTGTTTGGGCTGAAGGTAATTGGGAATTTCCTTGCATTTTGGTAGTGTCTTCCCTGCAACTTCATGGTTTATTGGCAGGCTCTGTGAACTGGGTCTTGTAATCTAGTTATTTCTTGCAAGTGTGTGTGCCTGTTTGTGCAAATGTGATGGAGAGACGCAGGAAGAGAGGGCAGCCCAAAGCAGAAAATGTCAGCACTATTCTGGTTTCATGTTTTTTTCCTAGTCAGAAATGCTTATAAACTTTCCATGTCTAATTTTATGTCGTGATTCATACTATTTATGTCTTTGCGGATTTAAGCCTTTCGAGTTTGACAGGAGATGTACTTTCGGCATGCCACACTGGCAGACAGCAGACAGAGAGGTGACAGAATGAAAAGAGGCAGCGGTTAACTAAATAGTTTATTTAGTATGAGCGTAGACTGGCTTGATATGGTTTAATTCACAATCTGCGCAGCCACAGGCACTTTAAGAGATGAGCTATCATTTCACAGGAGCGCAGAAAAGACATCCGTGAACATCTCCATAAAGCGATATTTTACTATCCAGTCCTAGGTGCTCAGCGCTTTAAACATGTTTGGGCTTAGGATAATTGTGAATTTCCTTGCATTTGTTTACTGTCTTCCCTACAAACCCATGGTTTAGTGGAAGGCTCGGTGTACTTTTACATAACTCCTGGGAGGATTCTGCTGCTGCGTAAATCGTGAATGGTCTGTGAGGACCGGACAGTAGGAACATTTTTGATTTCCAAGAAACAACTTCAAACTTCTGTTTTCAGCCGGTCCGGTCCATGTTTTCTATGCTGTCCTGTGCATTGTCTCTGTACTTTTCTAGTAAGCGAGAATTCTATGTGTATTGCTGACTTGCAGCCATATTATGGATGGATTTCATGCCAATTTATTGCACAAATATTGTTCCTTTATTCTGTCCTAGTATACACTATTGCTAGAAATTGGATCTCTAGCTGGCAGAGGTATGCACCCTGTCCAAGTATAGACCACCATCCTAGTTAAGGTAAGTGACAACACAACCTAAATTATCCTGTGCTCACCCTCTGGTACCTTGACACAGAGCAGGCAGGCTTAACTTAGAAGGCAATATGTAAAGTATTTGTGCAATAACTCATACACCAACAGAGTAAATACACCAAAAAAGACTCCACACCAGGTTGGAAAAAATAGAATAATATATTCAGAACAAAACACGACCAAAATGACAAAAATCCAAAGTTTTGAAGTTTAGATATTGAATTTTGAAGAAATAAATGCTGTAAAGAGCTTAGAAGCACATAGTGCTAAAAAGGTTACTTTAGGTTGCACTGGACCGGGGCAAAGTCAAAGTTCGGGCTGACCGTGGTGGAGAGCCTGCCTGCTACAGGACCTGCGCAGGCCCCAGTGCGCAAGCAATGACATGTCGGTCTTCTTCACGCAGTGAGAACAATGCATTGGTTCCGATTCATGGGGTCGATGCTTTGAAGCCAAACCTCACAGTTCAGTCCTGCATCATCATCAAGCTGCACAGGGAAGTCTCCGGATCTGCACTTCTTGGCGTTGAAGAACACTGCGTCAGTTCCGATCCACCCAGTCATGATGATGCATCAATTTTGAAGCAAAACAGCTGTAAAACCCAGATCCTAGGCCCAGAACTAGAGAGGGCACCTCAGGCAAGGGTAGGACTCACAGATGCATAGTCCAGCAACATCAGCTTAACTGCATGAAGTCTTTTGTGTCCCTTTGACATCAGACAACAGGATGCAAGCCAACATGCCCTTGGAGGTCACTTGGAAAGAAGGCAGTGTCCAGCTCTCCTTCAACAGAGTCTGAGACCAGCAGGCAGCAGAGCAACAGGCAGAAAAGCAGTCTTTCCAGAAAAGCGGTCCAGTCAAGTCCTTTGAGCCGTTCAACCGTTCTTCTGACAGAGGCTCAGTTTAGGTTCCAGAAATGTCTGATTTGATGGGATCAGAGACCCAGTACTTATGCCTAAATGAGGCTTTGAAGTGGGGAAACTTCCCACACAGGTTTTGAAGTGCACCGGTATCCCTTTCAACCCAGTCCTGTCTGCCAGGATATCTGTGGGGGGTAATTAGTCCTTTGTGTGGGGTAGGGTCACTATCCTTTAAAGTGCAAGTGTGAGTCCTTTCCTCCCTTCTGCCTATGAAAAGCCATCAGAATATAGATGTATGTAGATGTGTACTCAGCCACACCTACCCTTCCTGTATTTGTGGATTTCTGGAGGCAATGGACAAAGGGTAACTATCACCCAGCCCTCACATGTATTGGTGACAGGCTGCAAGGTACATAGAGCAGTAAGAGCAGAAAAATGTCCAATTTCTAAAAGTGGAATTTCTGTAATAATAATGTTGAATCCGACTTTACTAGTAAATAGGATTTATCATTACTCTTCCAACGATATGAAACATGAAAAAACTTCTCCGTTCTGATCAGGAATTACAGCTTAAAGATATTTTAAGGAATTCCCAAAGTTAGCTTATGAGACGAGCAGTCCTCACATGAATTTAGCTGTTTGTTTCTACTAGGACATGTGAAACACAATAGTATATGTCCTGCCTTTTGCCTACACAACACCCTGTCCTGTGGGATCCCTAGGGGTGAGGTATGTATAATAAAAGGGGAGTTTTAGGCTTGGTGTTAGACCTGGCTTTTTCTACAGGGTTATCCCCAAAGTTTTGCCTACCTCTGCTTAATTTCTGACCTTTTGTTTGTTTTAGGACTCTGGGAACTTTACCACTGCTAATCAGTGCTAAAGTGCATGCACTCTCTATTTAACATGGAATGATTGTCTTGTTCTGGTTTGGTATATTTAATTGAGTGTTAAAATATGAGCCCCCTGATACTAATAGGAAGTTCCTCTAGGCAGGGAAATAATACCTAGCGTAAATTCCTAGGGCAACTTCAAAAAATCACAATAAACCATTGCGATTCTAGTACCAGGAGAGACAAAGACAAATATATATTAATAAGTACTAAAATAATTATTTATTTATTGATAATGATATATTCCGTATTTCATCATTAAAACTATAACAAACCACATACATACCACATCCATCTCATCATTCGTACTCAACAGTCATAATATATACATATACAGATATGATCAACACTTGAAAATCCATCAGTCAAAACATTATGTACATTTTCTCTTCTCTCTGACCGACTCTTCATTTTTGATGGAAGGATGAGAGGTGGTCATTAGTGACCCAAGTGACCCGAATCAGGCCACTTCCTTCAGTTGAGTGACCCATCCCCTTTCTGCGGACAGAGGGGAGGTCGAGGCCATCATCAGGTTGGACTGACGGTTCAGGGATCCCTGCATGAGGAGTATTGATTGCTTGCAGCTGCCCCTTCCATCCTGCCGGGCGGTGCCTCGCCCAGTGGTCATCCCGACTGGAGTCCTGAACGGCGAAACCCTTGGATCTGACCGTTTGGTCTAAAGTGTCATCAGTGGAGAATCGGTTGATTTGTGCTACTCATATCAGGTGAGTTTGTTTTGGTTCTTTGTGGCTATGGTACCATTGTGGTTTGAGTTTGGTACGGTTTAAGGACCGTTTTTGATAAAAGCACTTAAAATTGCTTTGCCAGGCAAAAATAGCAAATGTGTTTTCTTTTTGAAAATGCCTTGCATATGAAATTTTTTCTCTTTTTGTTGTCGTTGTTGTTCTGCAAATGCTCGATTAGAAGAAGCCCAGCCGGCGCCTCCAGAAGGCACTCCTAATTTTGATATGTATGTGAAGCATGGTCTTGGCCGTTTTATTTTTAGTACATTATGGCACAAATATACGAGGGACAATGCCGAGTTACAGTGACCATTGATGGGCACTTTTGATGAACAAAAGATAGTTTTTTTACAGGAGCGGCTATTTAAAAGATGAAGTAGACAGTCTATATTTGATTCCCTCAGAACATGGCAGGAAGGAACTAGACAGAGACGATTGACGATGGAAAAAGATGCACGGAAGGGGAAGATGCAAACACTGACTCAAGAAGCTGTAGCATATGATAGAGAAAAGCAAGATGCAGGAGTTGAATGAGAAGATAGGAGGTTTTGGTGGCATATTGATAAATCTTTATTTGGCCCTAGAGGAAACAGATACTTTTGTGGAGGAATTGCTAGACACTCGACCGCCGCCTCCATATGCTCAGCAGGGGATACATCCAACAGTTCCTTTACAGTCTCAGTAGACTGCTGTATCTGCTATGACTGTTCCCGTATCTATAGTAGCTGTTTTGACGTATTGGCTACAGCACCCTCTGCTCCTTCTTTATCTTTACCATCTTTGGCAACTACGACTATTAGCAAACCTACTGTCTTGACTCCTGTATCCTCTGTTCTCTCTCCGGTACAAGCGCCAGCGACGATTGTACCTGGCACTTCTGTTGCTTCTCCTATGGTTTTTCATACTCTGATTTCTTTGAGTACTGAGGCGACAGCACGTGGATTTGAGAAAAGAGATTGGAAGAAATATAAGGAGTGAATGGGCCCATTAGTGCGGTCTGGGGTGGGGGACGAAGCAAAATAAGTAATAGTTAATCACGCTGCGCAGTGGGGTCGTAATCCTATTTATAGTGTGGAGGATGTTTGGGTAGTCATGCAAGATTTTGAGCCCTTTGTACAGCAGCATGCTCTTAAGCAGTAAACAGACATAATATCGAATTAAAAATATCGACAGGACAGAATATCGAGTTTTTAATATAGAATGGACAGAATATCGAATTGCCGAAATATAGTGGTGAAGAATATCGAAAATCAGGAAAGAAATATCGATTTAAATAATATCGAAGTCAGTAATATCGACAGTCATAATATAGTTGTTAAAAATATCGAATTTTTTTATAGTGTTTTAAGTGTTAGCATATGTGTTAAAAGTATGTATTAATTTTGTAATGTATGTTTGAATATTTTTAAAATAATGAATTTTATGTTATTTAATTTTCGTGTAATTTAATTCCGTAGCGGGTTGTGGGTTTATAGGGGATTAGGGTGGGAAGTAATTTAATTATAGTCCATAAAATAATAATTTTTAGGAATTATTAATTATTTTTAATGTAATTTGGCGTTTAACTTCTGTAGCGGGTTGTGGGTTTATAGGGGAAGTAATGTAATTATTATGAGGTAATTATTAATTGGTATAGAAAATTAATTGGTTGTTGATTAATTATTAATTGTTAAATAATTTGTATTGATTGGTAATTAATTTGTATTAATTGTTTACTTGATAATTATGTTAATTGTATTAAATTATTATTTGTAGCGGGTTGTGGGTTTATAGGGGAATATGGTGGGAAGTAATTTAATTGTAAATAATCAATTATAGAAATATTTTTTGTATATTGATAATTAAATTATTATTAATTAATTATTAATTGGTATTAATTGTATTTCATAAATTAATGATTGCAAATTAATTGGTGGTTAATTAATTATTAATAGGTAATTAATTAAAAAAAAAATTATTTATAAATAATTAATTATTAAATATTGTGTAATTGGTAATTAAACATAATACTTATTTTTTGGTATTAATAATTAATTTATTTTTAATAACATATTAAAATATTATTTTCCCTACTATTGCACTCACTGGAGTGGGAATAGTAATTTTTACCCCAACGCTATCCAATGCTTTCCCCACTATTGCACTCACTGGAGTGGGAATAATAATTTTTACCCCTACGCTATCCAACGCTTTCCCTACTGTTGCACTCATTGGAGTGGGAATAGTAATTTTTACCCCTACGCTATCCAACGCTTTCCCTACTGTTGCACTCTTTGGAGTGGGAATAGTGATTTTTACCCCTAAGCTATCCAACGCTTTCCCTACTATTGCACTCACTGGAGTGGGAATAGTAATTTTTACCCCTACTCTATCCAACGCTTTCCTTACTATTGCACTCACTGGAGGGGGAATGATAATTTTTACCCCTACGCTATCCATCGCTTTCCCTGCTGTTGCGCTCTTTGGAGTGGGAATAGTAATTTTTACCCCTATGCTATCCAACGCTTTTCCTACAGTTGCACTCACTAGAGTGGTAATAGTAAATTTTACCCTCCCGCTATCCAACACTTTCCCTACTGTTGCACTCTCTGGAGTGGGAATAGTAATTTTTACCCCTACACTATCCAACTCGTTCCCAACTGTTGCACTCTTTGGAGTGGGAATAGTAATTTTTACCCCTACGCTATCCAACGCTTTCCCTACTGTTTCACTCACTGGAGTGGGAATAGTAAATTTTACCCTCCCGCTATCCAATGCTTTCCCTACTGTTGCACTCTCGGGAGTGGGAATAGTAATTTTTACCCTCCCGCTATCCAACGCTTTCCCTACTGTTGCACTCTCTGGAGTGGGAATAGTAATTTTTACCCTCCCGCTATCCAACGCTTTCCCTACTATTGCACTTACTGGAGTGGAAATAGTAAATGTTACCCGCCCACTATCCTACACAAAAAATATTGAATATTTTTAAATAATATTACGTTAATATATGTATTATTATTTTTTTTTTTACTTACATTAATTATTTATTAATGTTAAAGTTATTTAAGTTTTCTTAAGTATGTTTCAGTTAATTATATGTATTATTTCATTAATTTTACATTACCTTTAAGACATTTTAAAAATTCGATATTTTGACTAACTATATTTTTTACAACGATATTTTGGATTCGATATTTTTGTACTTACCGGTTTGGAGATAGGCATTCGATATTTTGGCAGTCTATATTTTTCCTTCTATATTTTGGTAGTTCGATATTCTTCTTCTCGATATTATGTCAGTGATCCCTCTTAAGCATATGTCTGCTACTTTAATTAGTCTTTGGCAGCAACACTTTAGGAATATTGCACACAAATTTAATATGATATTAGAGATCGTGTGTATGCTAACGGTTTCAAGTCCGGCCAAGTTTTTGGGAATGTTACAATGTTAATTGCTATAGGGGTAGGTTGCATGAGAAGAATCCTACCCGGGTGCCTCAGTTTCCAATGCAAGAGGTTTATCCCATATATCAGCCAGAAATACCAGAGTTAATGGATCAGTGCGGTGTTGTCACCAGACCGGGTGTGGTGGCCCGTTTTCAGGAACAATGGGTTCATACACTGTGGAAAAGACGTATGGTTTTACCCCTTAAGAATCATTTGCCTGATCCGAGGAAAAATCCCACTGCTTATTATAAAGAGTTGAACGAAACTGCCTCTTCTACTGTAATGACCCTTTCTGATATTGAAATGTATTTTGGCCTTCTTGTTCTGGTTGATATTTGGAGACAGGTTCATATTCAGGATCATGTTGCAGAGTTGGGTGGTACTTGGGACCAGATTATGGGATCGGATCAGGAAAGGAAACCAGGTGATAAGCCACAAGCTGATATAGTTGCTTTGCCCAGTTGTATTATTACACATATGCATTCTCTATTCCTCCGAAGAAAGTGAGTTGGGATAAATTGATGGCTTGTCGACAGAAGAGGGATGAAATTGTGTCTGATTTCTTCACTCGGTTTGAAGATACGCTTTTGGACTATAGTGGGCAGGATATGTCTATTGAGGCAGGAGTTCAACTGTTTGTTGACAGGTTTGTTTCTAACCTTCTTCCTGAAATTATAACTCATTTGCAGGCGTATGAGAGTACTTGGTCCACATTTTCTCTCTCTGTTATTCTGAATATGGCTCAATATTATGAACACCGAGATCAGGAGGAAAAGGATAAAACTGATAAGAAACATAAGGATTTAAAAATGGAGGTGTTGTTACAGCAAGCATTCAGGGGGAATGGTAGAGGACGCAGCAGTCCTTCTAGACAGCTTCCACGCACCAGCAGACAGCCAACCAGAACTTCTTTGGAGCCGAATCATGTCTTACAGCTAGGACAGCCAGGGACAGAGTAAGGGACCAGTTCCGTAGATCCTGTAGATCAGCGCAGTCTTTATGTCACTGTGGATTTGCAAGGCTCTACCAAGGAATTTTTGGTGGACACAGGTGCGACAAAGACTTCTGTTTCTCGACACTTGGTCCCTGGGGTGGCTCTGTCTAGCCATAATAATTTTTCAGTAGGGTTTTCAGGTGTACTGTTTGTAAGCCCCATTTCTCGACCACTTGCATTGTCTGTTGGTCCTTTTACTGTGATTCTCCATTTTGGTTGAAGTCAAATTGTGGAGAAAATGTGATGGGGTTGGATTTGTTGAAGAAATTGCATGCCACTATTTATTGTTCCCCGGAAGGTGTTTATATGACGATGGGACCAAAGTGAGGACTGAAAAGTGTTGGTCTCACCCTTTTCCCGTTGAATTTGCTAATGTGCCATCCACATTATGGGCAACAGGTGATACAGATGTAAGACTATTGCATGTACCTCCAGTTTTGATACAGGTTAAAGACAATGCTAGTTTGCCTAGTATTCCTCAGTATAAGATACTTCAGGCGGGAGAACAAGCCCTTCTACAGATTATTCAGGATTTGATACAAAAAGGTGTAATTTAAGAGACGTCTGCCAATATTTGTAATAGTCCCATTCTTCTGATTCTTAAACAAACACCTTCAGGTTCCCCTGATGATCAGGAGGATGTTTATCATTTTGTGATTGACCTGCGCAAAATTAACAAGATTGTGGTCCCCCAGTTTCCGGTGGTTCCTGATATTACCACCCTTTTGGCAATGATTCCTTCTACTGCTAAATTATTTTCTGCTATTGATTTGAAAAATACATTCTGCAGTATTCCTATTCATCCTGATAGTAGATATCTGTTTTGGTTCACCCTAGCTGGTAGGAGCTTAATGTTCTGTTCAGCTCCTCATGGCTACACAGAGAGTTCGAGTATTTATAGCAAGCTTTATAGAGTCAGTTGGATTTCCTTTCGCTTCCCTCAGGTAATGTATTGGTGCAGTATGTTGATGACTTGCTCATCGCTCCCGACATGGAACAAGATTGTAAAGACAGTACCGCTCAACTGTTGTTACATTTAGCTTGTCATGGACATAAGGTTTCCCTTTCTAAATTTCAGTATTGTCGACAGGAGTTTACCTACTTAGGTCACCTACTGTCGAAGGAGGGTAGGAGGTTGACCCTTGAGCCTAGAAGTACTATTGTTCAAATGCCCATTCCACAAACTCAAAAAGATGTACGCGCTTTTATAGGTATCACTTCCGACTGTCACCAGTGGATACCTAATTACTCCCTACTAATTAAACCTTTGCTTGCATTAACAAAGAAATAAGTTCATGAGCCTTTGCCTTGGACCCTGAATGCCAGAAGTCTTTCGAGCAATTAAAAACTGCGCTTTGTTCGTCTCCCGTGCTTGGTAGACCGCACTATGGCAAGCCGTTTGTGTTCTATGTCCCCGAGATGGCTAGCTGCACGCTTTCTGTCCTAACACAAAAAATTGAGGATAAGCAATGGCTGTGTGCTTATTTCTCTGCTGTGCTTGATCCTGTAACGAGAGCCCTCCCAAGTTGTCTAAGAGCGGTTGCGGCTGTGGCCACTTCAATCAGACAGTCTGCTGGACTCGTACTTGATACTGACCTCACAGTCATGCTACCACATGCTGTGGACATGCTTTTGAACAAGACAAAGAGACAGCACCTCACCAGTGCACGTCAAACCGGCTATGAACTGACATTGTTTGCTAAACATATCAAAATTCAAAGATGTGCTACTCTGAACCCAGCCATGTTACTACCCCTCCGTTCAGAGAGTGATGAGGTTGACAAACATGATTGCATCCTCTGGACGGAGGAAGAGACGAAAGGATGGGTAGACTTGACTGATGTTCCCTTATCTGATCCACAAGGAGAACTATATGTTGTTGGCTCTTGTTTTAAATTACCAGATGAAACTATGACTGCAGTCTATGCTATTACCACACTGCACACGGTAGTAGAGACATCACAGGTCCCTTATCAGCCCGATCAAGCTGCCAAGTTAGCTGCCTGTATTGTAGCTGGTGAATTGAGTGGGGGATTGCTTTTTTTAAATATATCTTTATTGACATTTGAAACAAACATTACAAAATCGGCACATATAGTCCCGTAGTCATACATTAAGGATCATCAAAGCTTCGTAAGCAGAAGGTTGAGTGATTGACTACATTCTATACAGGTGCAATAACTCAACACATAAGAGCTTAGAGTGAGGGACTGGTTTTCAATATCTATACTGACAGTCAGTATGCCTTTGGGGTTATGCATTAGTTTGGGCGACTCTGGGCAGAAAAAGGGTTTCTTGCCTCGCATGGCACCAAAATCCAACATGGTACCTCATATTGAGGTTTATGTCTGCTTTGCAATCACCAAGAAATTGAAAATTGTGAAGTGTAGCGACCACCGTAAGGTTACTGATGATATGGGTAGAGGAAATGCTTTTGCAGATCAGACAGCTAAAGAAACGGCCCTGACAAAGATGAAAAGAATGTTTGTAGCAGGTCCAGCTAGGTGGGTTCCTGAGGTTGTCATGTTTGAAGACACCCTTGAAAGTGTAAAGGAAATACAGAGTGAAGCCACAATAGAAGAGTTAGTGGTATGGCAGAAATGTACAGCAAAGTTGAATGAGAAAGGATGTTGGCTTGATAAATCAGGGAAGCAGGGATGGATGTTGCAAGATGCATATGTTCTTCCTATGGCTACTATTGCACATGGTCCAGCTCATGTTAGTGCTAAAGGCATTTGTAAGAATGGCAGAATGAAAATATCTCTAAGACAGCTGCACATTTAGTGAAGTACTGTAGGGTATGCATGATGCATAATCCTGGGAAGGGTACGCCTACACCGCCTGGTAATTTTGCACCACCCACCTTTCCTTTTGAAGTCCTTCAAATGGACTATATTGAATTAGAGAGATGTAACAATTTGAAGTAGTCGCAAAATTGGGATGTACAACAGTGTCAGAGACACTGTTGGCGATTCCCAATGTTAGCGATTCCCAATGGGGTTGCGAAATGCAAGCCTCATTTATATTAATAAGCCACTCGCAATTTGTGATCCCATTGGAAATGGCTGGCCCTCCCAGAGATGGTGGCCTGCTGGGCTCAGCAGACGTCCATATCAAAAATATGGCGAAAAACATTACTAAACACATATTAGACCTCCTCGAGAATGTCAAGGGAATGGAAAGTGGAAATTGGAGTTGGTCTCTTTTTGGTGGCTGGGGTTGGATTCTTGAAAAAGTGATTTACTTGATTGTGATATTGATAATTTGTTGTGCCCTTATTCAGTGCTATAGCTCCTTGATAGTTTAGACCATTGCAGTCGTACCTATAACCAACATACAGGCACTGGTGTCAGTGATTGTGGCTTCCATTGCACATGAAAAGGATGACCATGAGATAGGATCGATTTGATAGGCTACTCACATGGAAACCAGTGTGGTCCAGTGGGTAAGTTCCTGACTTCAATCCAGACAAATAGGATTCAAATCCTGGGTTTGGGATCAGGTGACTGATGGTGACACAGTAGAGGTAAGTTTAAGATGGGCCCGGCTGACCAATTGGTCAGTAAAAGCGACGTGTGTGTGGCATAACAGTGGTGTCATGCCTGATGACTGATGGATTGCAGACTGGTTGGTAAGTAACAGGGGTGTGGAGAGGGAGCAAGGGTGGGTGGGGTCCCAGAGGCTAAGAAGGGGTCATAGATGGAGGAGAATCCTGGGGCAAGTCAGGAATGAGAGCAGAGTGGGGCCAAATGTGGGCACTCATGATATGGTCCTAGTCCAAAGATGTGGTGATTTTATAGGATGGGACTTATAGAGGAGAGCCCCATTTTTTTACTGCACCCCTATACTCTCTGATTTATGGGGGCAATCAAATTTGTAGGAGCAGTATTACAAGGGGTTTGGGGGTGCATTATAAAGGGTGATGGGGCACAGAATGACATGGATTCTGGGTAATTTTTGAAGGGCTACACATAGTTTGTATTGCTCCCCTCCTCCTTTATGGGTTGCGCCTCAAAAGGATAGGGGCAACAGGTAGGCTGGGGATGAACCACCAACCACAAGGGGGCACCATACAATCTTATGCGGGTATTGTACTGAAAGGCACAAGGAGCATGTGGTGGTATTTTTGCAGACGGGGCTCCCCAAGATTTTACAGCCCCCTCTCCACTCCGTGCAACATGTTAGAGTGACCATTGGGACATTTCTACTCAAAGCAGACAGTATAGAGATTCCCGCTATGAAATCTGAGAGCAATAAGATTTGCTAGATAAAGGAGGGCAGTGGAGCAGATGAATGAGGTGGGGAAAGGGTACCTGTGGCAATTGGTTGGATGGGTCATAGAGAATAATCGTGGCATGCAAATAGACAGCAGTGCATGGATTAGAAGTGTCTGTTTATTTGCCCTCCTTACGTTTGGTATGACCCACAGAGGGTAGGCAAGGCACGTAGGAAGGGTGTTTGTGGTCACTCAATGGATTGAAACATGATTGGTGCTCTACTAAAGCTGAGGTACCAGGAGGGAGTAATTAAGTGATAATGAGATCGTGGTATCCAGAGGTCAAAAAAGGTATCAGAGGCAAAGAGGTGTGGGCATCCTGGTTCCACAGTGAGTGGTGGTCAAAAGTCCCTGCTAAAGATTTCTGTCCAACCATGACCAAATGTTGTGCAGCTTGGCTCCCTCTGTAACTTTTCCCCCAGTATTTTACTATCCTGCATATGATTGGAGCAAGCTTCCCTAAGGTTTTCTTGGCCTCATACCCCCAAAGTAGTGCCAGACATTTCTGGCCTAATAATACTCCTAAAGGGTGTGCTACTGACATTCTGGGAAAACCTCACTTACCATGCATATTCATGCACCAAACATGACAAATCCTTACACCTGCAAAGCATCATATTGCACTTGTCAGATTTGAGGTGATGTAAGTGTTTTTATTTGAGGGAAATATTCATCTGTGCTTCCTCTCCCACCTGTGGACTAGGGAGGTGCTGTTCTTCTCTCACATGTCTCTTCAAAAAGACAAGTGACACACTCACTCAATCACTCAGGAAACACGTATTCTTTGATACTTTCACCTTGCTGTTTACCTTCCAAACATTCCCCCTTCACCACACATACAGGCCAGTAGTTATGCTACACGGCAACTACAGCAAAATAATGGAATTGAGAAGAGGGTTTTCCTATGCAAATAATATCGTCCCTGCTTACTTTCTTCAGAGATAGTCGCCAGCTTGCACCATGATACCGCCTCCAACATATGGTCTTCAGTAAAATTCAAAAGCAGCCTACATATTTTAAGCTTAGTATTTTGCCACTCGAAGATCGCACATGGGGACGTCACCCTCATTTAGCAGGGTCCCAAATTGCCTGCAATCATACTTTACACAGAACCTGAACGTTCATGGGCGTTCTAGAGCAGTCTTCATAGGAAGAAAGGGGGTGTTTCAAGCCCCAGTGCCAGCCCAGCCCTTCCCAGCCCAGTGCCATGCCATGCTGTGATGCTCCACCCCTTCACCTGCTGCAGCAGGCATGATGCAGACCTGCTGAAGCAAGGGCCTGACTCTGCCCTTATCTGCCTCAGGAAGAAAACAACCTGTCTAGCTTATTACAACACAATGTAAAAAGGGGGTAGAAGGGGAGCTAGTAGGAAACACTAAAGGTCCAGTACCATTGCTCCCAAGGACTAGCGTAATACCCACTAAGGGGTAACTGTTCCTAAGGAAAGAGGAGAAGACAGCCTATTGTGGTTGAAAAGAGTGTCAGTGTAGTCTCTCAGTATAGTTGGGTTTAAAAGAAGGTGGGGGAATTACTCCTTTTGGATATAGTGCCCTCACACACCCTTGCGAGTGTCATGCTTCACCATCTGGCGTTGCTCCTCGTGGGGGTGGTGCTGCTGTCCTCCACGGGCCCCGTGAGAGGGCTCTTTATCAGAGATCTTTTAAGCAGACGCCGCAGTTGTGCATGTGGGTATGTGGGCCTAGGACAGTGAGTGAGTAAGTTAAAATTATCTTCGCGGCACCCAGAACCCAAATTTTATTCGGGGGTCCGGAAGGTAAGGTTAAAACACAAAGGATGTGGAGCACCTCCTTCAAGCAAATATAGTGGAGGGACAAGTGTCTTCCTGCTGCTCTCAGAATCCGTGTGAAAAAGGTGAAATTAGGTCAACATGTTTCGCGCTTAGAGGAGGTCCCTAATGGATCCAAGAGCACTTCGTCAGGACCGTGAGTTAAAAATAAAAGAAAGAAAGATTAGGAATCAGGGAAAAGACACCCTGTATTCCTACTGTACCTATATTCAGGTGTCGATGCCTCTAAGCGCTAATAAGAACGTCTGGATTGAGTTCTTTTACCCAACCTGGTGATATAAAAAGAGGATAAAAAGAGAGAGACATACAAATACACAAACAAACATGTGAATCACATGTTAATGGTGGCACTCACTAGGACTCGAATGTGGTCACAACGGGCATTTGAATCCTCAGACATACTCATTGGCATGCTCGGCGAGGTATGCCTTTGTAGACATACTGCCAGCTGCTCATCAGTGCTAAACTTTTTGCACACGACTATGACTTGTGCTTAAATGCACACACATGTCTGGTGTCGCCATCGACTGTCTGCACTTAGCCAGAGGTGGTCGGAGTATAGTGTGCCCATATCTCGTTCATAGACTCCATAGAATACAGGGTGGTGACATAGCTGAATCATTTAAAATCATTAAAATGCAGGCCTGGGTGCCATTCTGCTTACAGCAGTTTGAAAGCCTTATTAGACTACATGCAACTACCTTGTTCATGAGCCAAATGGTAGGTAGGGTAATGACAAGGCTGAACCCAGTAAAATCGAGGCATCACTGCCTTCGTGCTCATAACAGTACCTTCGCTTTATCAAAATGTGTATAGAGACTTTCACGGGTGTCTTGAAACTATGACAGTCCTATCGGCAGTGATTATAGTCATTGTGACACACATACATCACCCGTAAGCAAACAAGACCGCATACCCCTTTATTTGTAATGGTTGGCCTCGTCGGCGCTTACTGCGGTGCTGCGGGTGAGGCTCTGTGGATGTATTAAGAACAAAGCAAATTATTGCGCTCGTAATGCCCCAGGTGCTCGTTTGTGCAGTAGCAATCTTCACCTTGGTTCTTGTGCAGAGGCAGCAGGAAGACACTTACATTTACTCGCCCCTGTGGAATCCCATTACCTGCCCGTCCGCTAGAAAAACGCCGGTAGTTTGGGAAGGTACGGCTTGCCAAGTTAATGCCGGGAGACTGGGCGGAAATGGCGTTTCCAAGGGGGGTGGTGGGTAGGGGGTTGTGCGTGTAGACAGCGTGGGTGTTTAGTACAGTGTACTGTAACAGTGGGGGCCATATTTGAATGGTACCCGGCTATTGGGGAAATCGTTTTGGTTTCCAGTGTGTCTTCTTACAACGATGTGGCATATGATGTCAACTTTCAGATTTTCTGACTTTCACAGTATTGAAAGAGCTGAGCCATAAGAAAGAACATAGGGTGGTCATCAGTCAGGATGACTGTGAGAAAATTCAAGATTTCTTCCTAGTTAAGGTCAAAGACATCATCAGGGAAATAGGTAGCACCCGCCTAAGCCCCTGTCCCTTTCCAGTTCTACATCCACCAGACTTTCAGGGTGGCTCACTCTCGGTCTTCCCTGTTCTTGATCCAAATGACCTGGCCTATATAACTGCTAAAGGTAAATCGGGTCACCAGAGGACCCCTGCCCTCCAGGAGTGTTCAAAATGGGCCTTCCAGTAATTGGGCCAGAGGTGCTGTCCCTATTAAACCTGTTGTTGACTACAGGGAAAGTCTCACACAAGTTCAAAGAAGCAATGGTGATTCCTCTATTTAAAAAAACAGGGGCAGATACCAAGAATTTAAAGAACTTTAGACCTATTTCGAGGCTTCCTTTTTTGTTGGCTAAGGTTCTCGAACAACACGTGCTCCGTATGTTGTCGTACTTCCTGGAAGATCACCAGTTGCTACATGCCCGGCAGCCCGGGTTTAAGGCTCATAATAGCACTGAGCTGGTGATGCTTTCAGTGTTAGATGAGCTAAGGCTCACTACGGACAAGAAAACCCCCTCTGCATTGATCTTATTGGACCTCTCAGCCGCATTCGACACAGTGAACCATGCACTACCGGTAACCCATGTTCGACGGATGGGAGTGACTGGGACAGTCCTCAAGTGGATTATTTCCTTCCTGGAGGATCGGTCCCAAAAAGCACAATTGGGTAATTGTATATCCAGGTACAGCGCTCTGTCGTGTGGGGTGCCACAGGGTTCTGCCCTGTCACCGTTGCTTTTTAATATCTAGCTTCAGCCATTGGTAGAAGCACTGGCTAAACTGGACTGTCATGTGTTTAATTACGCCGACGACACCCTTTTAATTGTGTGCATTAATAACTCTGCCCAGGCGCAGCTAAATGTACAGAATATCCTCCGGTTCACCATGAACTGGACGACCCTCAATTCGCTCAGGGTAAATCCAGACAAGACAGAGGTGTTGGCCCTTGGCACAGGGACTAACCCATGGTCCAGCCTTTTCTGACCGCAAGAGCTTGGCACTACTCCGAAACCGGTGCCAGTTGTGAAGAGCCTGGGCATCAAGTTAGATACAAAGCTAACAATGAACAATCAGGTAGCAGCGGTTGTGAGGAGCTGCGCAAATCTGCTGAGACAACTTAGGAAATTGGTTCCCCTGCTGTAATTTTCCACCATGCCTACCATTGTGTCCGCATTAATTCCATCACGTCTGGATTATGGCAATGCAGTCTACATTGGGCTCCACGAGAAACTCTCATTGACTCCGTGAAATCCTTGGGAGTCACCCTAGACAAACACTTAAATATGCAGGCACAAATCAATAATGCCACCAGGGGAGCTAATGATCAGATAAGTATTCTAAGGAAATTTAAACCCTTCCTCAAACAGACCGACTTAAAAATGGAAGTACAAGCCCCAGTGTTTCAAAGATTGGACTATGGAGGCACCACTCTATGCGGTCTTCCCAAATACAAGCTAGCCCCGCTGAGGGCATCACTTAACGCTGCGGCCAGACTGGTCTCGGGAACTAAAAGAAATAACCACATTTCTCCGACCTTGAAAGTTCTGAACTGGCTACCATACTAGGCTAGAATACAACTAAAGATCGCCTGCATGACCCATAAAGCACTGCATAGCAGTACCACCAGTTACTTAGCACAAAAACTAGAGCGGTCAGGAGGATGCAGACAATCATGAAGTGTGAGTTCACTACTACTAAGACCACAATCCTTCCACAAAAAGAAAACTGGTTACAGAGCATTTTCGGGTATCGCTTCGAAGATTTGGAACTCCTTACCTCCAGATGTACGCAGAATCCCTTCCTTTACCTTCTTCAAAAAAGAAGTAAAAATGCTTCTAATGAACAAATTCACATCCTAAATGCATTATTTTCTATTAGCCACCTATGCTACCCATAACCCACACAGTCTACCTCTTTTGTATTGATTGTCGATTTGCGAATGTATGTATGTATTTCCCCACTCATCTATTGTCTATAAACAGTGTATTGTATTGTAAAGCGCTCGTGGGTCATGTTCGCGCTATGTAAAACTTTATAAATAATTAAATAAATATGATATAGCTTTTTGCCAAATTTGATGTTAATCCTTTCAACGGTTCGGGCTGTACTCATGGTCAAAAATACAAAATCCACATAGACATTGCATGGGGAAAATATGTTTTGGGACCTGACTTTTTTGCGGCCCCCGCTTGACAGATCACTCAAAAACTTTTAATGCATTACTTGCTAAAGTAGGACACTTTAAAAAAAATCATAATGATTTTCCTAACAGCATTAAAGTAATTAGCAAAACAAAAAAGGCTTTGTCTATAGGAAAGGTTAGTCCTAACTATAACTACCTATTGGCTATCACCAGTAGATATATATAAATCTGGTCAAAGATTTGCTCAAACCCACAAGATCAATTTGCAGGTAGGTAAACAGCAGAAAAGGACGACGCGTTTCGACCACATCCGTGGTCTTTGTCACATGACCTCCGCCTCCATTACATGTCATTTTAAAGGGACATGCACATTTAAAATCACAGACGTAAAGAAAATAAGTATTAAGGCACATAAATCATAATTTTAAAACCAAAGAAAAGGCAGACACAACAGTTATTGAATTACTGTGCAGTGCTTCAGCTCTGCAAGAGTGAAAATTCGTAAAAGTGGCAAGTTGGTGGCTAATCAGTGTAGTGAGACAACACCATAGTGGTGTTGCTGGATGTGTCACAAATGTTGTGTTAGTACATTAAGTTTCTTTAATGGGGTATCGGGTCTAGTGTCCATAGTGATGGAGGTTGCTAGGTAATAACGAGTAATGTTTGTAGCAGATCCATTGTCCGCGTGGAACCAGATTAACATCAAGTACATAGGCTGTACGTGAGCACTTTGTGTAACTTGTGAAAGTGGAGGTATAATACCTGGGGCATGCAAAGAAAAGTGACTTGGAGCAAGAGGGGAGGGTCCGCCAATGACTCCAGTGCACATATTTCTAGCACGAACGTGTAGTTCACAGGTGACTCACTGCTACACTCTCCTGGAAAAATCAAGGAAACATAATGACATTAGCAACATACTTTTTGTATATACATGCAAGCTAATATACATGAACGGCGATGTACAGTCGTAATAGCTGCCTGCTTCCTCCATTACAATATTGAAGAAAGACAAGCGAGAAAAGGAAAGTATCGCTTCTCTGGCACATTCTGTAAATGTTATAAATGATGCACAGTGCGTGCATCATTTATAGGGACAACTAGACAAGCATGCCAGGAAAATGATGTCTGACTCACCGCGCACCGCCGCTGTAAATTTAGCCCTGCTGCAGTGATGTGAGGTCCCGATGTGCCAGTGAGGTTGCTGTGCTTCGGAGAGCGTTCCCGACTGCCGAAAACACCGAGATCGGAGACGTTATGTGCCCGGGCCTGACGCAGCCCTCGGAGGCCCCATGTCGACAGGAGACTCGGTGAGTCTGATGGTGGGGCCCGGAGCGCGTGCATTGTGATCGAATGCTGCGGCTACCGTGATTGTGTGGAGACCACTCAAGAAGTTGCCAGACACCCGCAAACTAAATGCTCCTACTGTACTAACATACCGGGTGAGGAGTGCTGGGCTCGACAAAGGCGGAATCTTTCCCTTCGGGCTATCATGTGAGACCGTGGAGCGAGGTGCTGCCTGGCTATAATGCGATCCCTATGCTGACAACTCCGGGATTCTACGATGCTTGCAGACCCGAGTTCGGGAAGCGAAGGTCTCCGGTGCAACGCAGTTCTGGCCCTGGAGGAGGGGCCTACACTACACTGAGCTTGCCTGCAACTACGCCGGACTGCACTGCCCAGAAATCGGCTGCCGCTGCAACTTGAGCCCCCGGACTTGGGCCTAGTACCCAATGCCCCCACTCGCCGCCCACACTGAGCTCCTGTGATCGACTACACGAGTGGCCTGTGGTGAGCTGGAACACCCCTGCCGTGACTCAGACAGTATCTCTCTCGTGTCTACGGAACATTGAGGTTCCGAGCGCAGGCCCCAACATTCGCCAACCATCCGCAGCGGCGGGGACCAGAGAGGCGACTAAAGGGCTCATGGCGAGTCCCTGAATACCAGCGGCTTCGAAGGAATAATTGCGGGGCGGAGACGAGAGTCGGAAGGGGGCACACTGAGGCTGCGGCAAGGCCGGGCGCCTGACTCTAAAATGGCGCCTGCCGAGTGATTGCCGGAGTTCAGTCAGCGTCTCCACGAGATTCCGGAAAATAAAAACCCGGGAGTGAGCGGCAAGTGTGGAGAGGGCAGACCGTTAACGAAGACACAGTGCTGGCGGAGGAGCTGTGTGGGGTTGGCTATAATTGATTGATAGTCGACATCCAAAATTGCAAGAAGACTGAAATGATGATGGATATTATACGCTGGGTCTCCGACTTGACAGTGTTTGGAAACCGACTGTGACCATGACTGTAAACACAGAAATGGCCAGCACTGGTGGACCTCAACATTTTGAACAGGTGCAAACAGTGCTGGAAAGTATGGAGAAAGCGCTGGAACTCGGTTGTGGCAGCTATGTCTGGGCCAGATCTGGGATCATGCATGCACGCATGCGCAGCCGCTAGCAATCTTGTGAGTATAATCTGCAGAGGGGCTCTGTGGCTCCGCAGGTATGGGCTGCCAGGGGTATCGACCACAAGTTCCTCCTGGGAGACCATAGTAACGAGGCGGCTGTGCACTGGCGGGCCCCCTGGGAGAGCGGGGACTGCTGCAGTAATCGGAGGCGGCCTGGGTGCGATCGCTTGACTGCCTGGAGGGGACCCTGGTGTGGTCAAGCTCCGCGATCGTTGTGGGGCCTGAGAATACTCTTCTACGCCACACTTTGGGAGGAGCTGATAGATGGTCCTGGACATCTTTCATTCTGGCCAGCTGGCCCACCTTGGGTGGCCAAGAGTTCCTCCTTATCGGTCCTAATCTACTTGCCCTACAACCGCCTTTGTCTCTGCTTAACCATGATGACCTTCCCTCTGGTCCTGCTACTACGGCAGCCATATACCTGCCCGGAGAGATGCCTTCGCCCAGAGTTTCATTCCAGGTCAGGATCAATGTCTCTACCTAGCACTGTGATTCTCTAGGGGACTCCCACTCCCATGCTGACCTCCATACTTGGAGGTCCTATTCCCTGGGTGGTAGGTTTTGGCCCCGTTACGATCCCACTCCCTCTCCGCCACTGGACACTACCTAGCCTTCTATCCCACCGGTATGATGGTTTAGAGGAGAGTTAGACCAGAGTCCCTGACCGTGCATTTCTAGTCACCTCCTGTCCTAAATCTCATTGGATAATCCTCACTTGACTTCCGGAATATGCGCCCTCCTCTTCTTATTCTTCTTCTTTGCGCTATCGCTACCCTGGTGGCCCTTCCTCTCCCTATCATGGCTTCCATTCGAATTAAGTCGGGAGTTAACTGCTTCAAAGTCATTTACCCACCCAATCTGACCAAAGCAGCAGCAAAACGGTTCAAGCACAACACCATTGAACAATTCCCTGATTCCCTCTTTGTTGATCAATTCCATAATGGGTTCCTAGGGAAACTCAAAAATGACTTAATTTTTTTCACTCACGATATCCCTTCCTGGTCCACCAGCTTCTTCAATGTCTTTTCTTCCTCATCTATCCCGCATGGACAGCGGCTAAAAATGTCCCCCTCCACTAGCTTTAATGGCTCTCTCACCATTACACTTTACAATAATGGTACTGTCTTGATACAAGCTACAGACTCCTGTCTTTCCCTCTTTGATCATCTCTTCCACTCCCTTCATCCAACCCTTACAACTATGATTTCCCCGGATTCTCCTTTGAGCTCATCTCCTTTCTCCCTTTCTCCCCCCCTGACTCCCCGATACTCGATCAGGCCGTGTTCCCGGGAGTCACAGGCCTACCCTTTGTTCCCCCCTACCTTTGCTCCCTCCCCTCCCACCCCTCCCCCTTCCCAATTGGTTCCTCCCCCTAGCTCTTCTACCTTCCCTTCCCAATTGGTTCCTCCCCCTAGCTCTTCTACCTTGCCTCCGGCATCCACTCCCCCTCCCCACCCTGCACCTGCCCAATTCTCCTACGCTTTCTCCTCCCCCCTAATCCAACCAACCTCCCCCCTTATTATTCCACCTGTCTTACAACCTGCTCTACCGATCAACTTTCCTTCCCTCCCCCTGTCACCTCATCCCTTTCTGCTCTTCCCCATCCCCTTAATTCTTCTCTTCCACCTCCCTTCTCTCTTCAACCTCCCCTCCCTCTTCCCGTGCTTCCTAACCATGTCTCCTTCCTCGACAATTCCTTCCTCGTCTCCCCCTCACTCCACCTGTTGCCTGTCCCCCTTCAATCACCATTCATAACTTACAGTACTTGTCCAGCTCCTTCCTCTCTTTTCTCCCCATACTTCTGGCCTTCCTTGGATCCCCCTCCCTCCCCTCCCTGTACAGCACCCTCTCCTCTCTTCTCCACGTACCTTTGGCATTCATCTAACCCCCTGTCCTCCCCTCCCTGTTCAGCCTCTTCTCCTCTCTTCTCCCCTTACATTTGGCCTTCATTTGACCCCCTTCCGACTCCTCATCCTTCTCCTCCTATTTATGATCTCTACTCTTCCCCTCTGTTCAACACCAGTAAAAATATTTCTCTTCCCACCTCTGTTTTATCATCCTCTCCTATCGCCCACCATTCTTCCCCACCTTCTGCTCTTGCTCCCCAACTCCCCACTCATTCCACCACCCCTCCCTCCTTTTCCCACTGTACTTCCTCCCTTATCCCCTCCCCCACCTTGCCCCATCCTTCCTCACTCCCTCCCATTTCCCGCTCATCCATATCTCCCCGTCCTCAATCACCCTCTGCTACACCTCCCTTATCCCATTCCCCCACCCGTCCCCCTCACCCTCCCACCCTTTTCCATCAAATTACCCAACACTCTGTGCTCAGCTCTCCTCTCCCTAGAAAATAAACTTGATTCTCTCATCTCTTCCATTTCCCAGCTTGTAGTGGCCATCTCACTTTTAAGCGCTAAGATGGCCCCCTTCCCTAATACCCGCCCGAGGAGTTCCATGCTCCCGCGCCCCAGTAAAGCAAACCACAGTCTGTCCTCTACAGACATGTCCAACTTACTAGCCAGCTACAAGACCACCTGCGTCACTTCCCCTCTACCTTCATCTCCCATTAACTCTACGCAGTGCACTATTCAGACCATCTCCTCTGTCAGAACCTACCAGCCTCCCTCTTACCGGGCACCCTCATTCAAGAATCTTATCTCTATCTCCCTTAACAGCCCTAACACCCCATCACTAAAACAATTGTGTCAGAGCTGCACTGCTTGCTACACAACTACAGATCTGCAATCAAACACAAATTGAAAATTTCTGACATTACCACCCTCCAGAAGCTTGACATGTTCTTCCTCACTGAGACCTGGTTTAATGACTCCTCTGATACTTTGTTTGATCTTCTGGTACCCACTGACTACTCTATCCTCAGAAATGACAGATCAGACAAAATTGGGGGCGGTGTCGCCATCATCTTCAGGAATTCTCTTCAAATGAAAGCCTTCCCTACCACCCTTTTCCGTACATTCGAATGCCTATCCCTAGAGCTTCAAATACATCATGGCTCACCTTTTAGATTCCATGCCATCTACCACCCGCCCGGTAACTGCTCTTCCTTTGTGGAGGAACTCACTGACTTCATCAGTGACCAATTTTCTCAAAGTGACAGACAGATCTTCCTGCGTGACTTTAATCTCCATTGGGGCTCTTTGGAAGACTCGGCTGCCAACAAGCTTGCCACCTTTCTCTCAGCCAATGATCTCTTCCAACATTGCTCTGAAACCACTCATTCCAAGGGCTCAATTCTGGATCTTGTTATATCCAAAGCAGACCTGCTGACTACTGCTCCCCCCATCCATGTAGACTGGTCTGACCACTTCCTCGTTCCCTTCCGTTTTCATCTTTCGCATGTTATAACTCTCGGCCAACCTAAAAGAGCTACTACCTGGTTCCACAACAGTAAAAACATTGATTTTGACACTTTTTGTGACTCTGCTATGCGGTCACTTCCTAGACTTGACCCTAATGTTGATGTCAACGCTCTCACCACTCAGTGCCTCTCAGTCCTAGCAGTTGAAATTGACAATGTCGCTCCACTCCAAAGCAAAAGGAAAAGACACCCCCCCTCAGCACCTTAGTTCAATAAAGCTCTCTACAATGAAAGGAAAAACCTTAGAATCCTGGAGAAACATTGGACAAAATCTCCTTCTACCTTCAATCTCTCTCTGCTACATTCAGAAAGATCCAAATACCACAACCACATCTTCCATGAAAAAGCATCCCATTTCAGATCCCTCCTTGACTCAGCCAAAAACAGACCCAAAAAACTCTTTGACCTCATCAAAAACCCAAACTGTTCTCCCCCAAACTACTAAGCCCGAGGTCTCCACAAAGAAAGCAGCCGACTTTGCCATTTTCTTTGATACAAAGGTCAAAGCACTGGTGGATCAAGTCGCCCACCCCACCCCCTTTGAGGAGCGGAAATCCTTAGTCACCTGGTAATACTTTGACGTCATCTCGGAAGATGACCTCCTCAAATGCATCCTTGAAACCAAACCATCCAATCACTCCTCTGACCCCATCCCTAGCATCATCACCATCGATTTCTACACCCATACTCTCTCTTACTGGACCAGGCTAGTTAATCTCTTCCTCAGTCAAGGCTCCCTCCCTGTTACCCTTAAATCAGGACAGGTTACCCCTCTTCTAAAAAAAACCTCCGCTGATGCAACCGACCCCAACAACTTCCGCCCTATCACCAACCTCCCTTTTCTTTCGAAAATCACTGAAAATGTGTTGTGAAACAACTTTCCCTACATATTATGGTCAATAATCTCCTCGATGTTTTCCAATCTGGCTTCATCCAAAATTGCAGCACTGAAACAGCCCTGCTGCAAGTGATTGATGATGCGTTGCATATACTCGACTCCGGGGAATGCTGTCTTCTGATTCTTCTTGACCTCTCTGCAGCCTTTGACATTGTTAATCACAGCACCCTCCTCAACACTCTACAACAGAGAATGGGATTGGATGGCACAGTGCTTAAATGGTTTGCCTCTTTCCTCTCAGACAGATCCCAAATGATTAAGATAGCGAACAGTCTTTCATCTCCATTGGTTGAAGGTCAAGGTGTCCCTCAAGGCTCTATCCTGGCACCCACTCTGTTTAATCTCTACCTGGAACCATTAGGGAACCTCCTAAGCAAATCTGGGATCCATTACCATCTTTATGCGGATGACACTCAAATCTACCTCAAGGTGTCTTCCGCACACGATCTCTCTTTACTCGACTCTACTCTCAACTCCATCCACAACTGGATGTTAGCTCACCAACTCATTCTAAATCCCGCCAAAACTGAATTCCTCCTCCTTTCTACCTCTCTCTCACCTCCTCCTGTTCAATCGTGGATGGATCAGCTGAACCTGCTCAACAACAAACCCATCATTGTCGACAGCGCTAAATCTCTAGGTGTCATTCTTGACAAAAGACTCAACTTAATCTCCCACATCAACTCTATTGCCAAGAACGCACGGTACCAGTTGCGCCTTCTATGGGGGATCCGTCGGTTCTTCCCGGAGAATGACTTAAAAACCTTGGTACAATCGCTGGTTCTCTCAAGACTGGATTATTGCAATTCACTTCTGACGGGCCCAAATCCCACCTGTCCCCTCTCAAATCCATCCTCCATTCAGCAGCTCGCTTCATTTCAGGGTCTAAACGAAGCGACCACATCACTCCTATCCTGTCCTCTCTTCGATGGCTTCCGATTGAGGCAAGATCTATTTACAAAACTGCCTGCATCACACACAAAGCCTTGCACACAAAGAAAATGTCAATATATCTCAGCCATTTTGACACATTGAAAATCCAGTGTTCTGTTTGGACATTCCAGAGCACCTGCTTCTCCCACCAGCCCTGGCAAATAAATTGAAATTGTCTGGAGGCTCTCGACCCTCTCGTAATGCGGAAAAGCTTCTGCTTAAGCTCCCCGTCTTCAAAAGGGAAAGATCGATGGCGCAATCCTTCTCAGGCAATGCGGTGAGAATATGGAACTCACTTTCCCCATTGCTCCGTGCCACCTTCTCTACCCGGATCTTCAAAGCTGAACTCAAAACTCTTCTCTTCCAAAGACTCTTTCAGAACTAATACTTTCATACTCCGGCCCCTCTTGGCAATTCGCTCTTCATTGTAAATTTGTATTTTTTCCTGTGCATCCCTCACCCCTGCGTGCTGTGTTGGATTTTGTGTTTGTGTACCCTTTATTCTCAGGCCCATCTTGGAAGTTCGCTTTTCGTTGTAAATTTGTATTTTTTCCTGTACATTCCTCACCCCTGTGTGCTGTGTTGGATTTTGTGTTTGTGTACCCTTCATTCTTAGTCTGCGTAATGTTATATTCTGTACCACTTTTCTCTTGTAACGTAACTAGCTCTATTGTACAGCGCTCTGACACCTTTTGGTAATGTCCGCGCTTTATAAAAATGCACTAAATAAAATAAAATAAATAAATAAAATATACTCAATCAGAAGAGACTTCCCACTAACCAAAAACATGAGTCTTAATTGCATTGGGTTTGCTGTTTCAGTACAGAGAAATTAGTGTTTAAAAACTAAAAGGAGAAAGGAAGAGGTGGGGCATGAATGGGCCACCAAGGCAATAGTAATTGTAAACGTTTGAAATCTACAGATGGGAATACAATTCCTCATCCTGGTTAAGTCCATCTGGGAATTTGTTGGCTGCTAGAAGGATGAAATGTGACTCAAGTTTGTGTAGGGCTGCTTGGCGGTTAACGCCCCTTGGGTTGAGGTTGACAGTGTCCAGTCCCAAAAATCTGGCTTTGGTCCAGTCCGCCCCATGTTCCTTAGAAAAATGTCTCGCTGTGCTGTAGCTTTGGTCGCGATTGGTGATCGCTCGCCAGTGCTCTAAAATACGCTTTTTGACTGGGAAGGTCGTTAACCCGATGTACCAGAGGTCACAGGGGCATATACGATGGCATACACTACAAAGTCCGTACTGCAAGTTATCAGTTTTGGAATTTGCCAGTGAGTTCTCATTCTCTCTAGAGTGATCTCGGAGACATTACTACTGTTCTTGTAGGCTTTGAACTTTCCGCATTTGCGGAATCCCTTGGCTTGCTTAAGCCAGTTGCTTTCTTTGGGCTGGAGATGGCTATGTACAAGTTTGTCTCTCAGGGATGTACTTCTCTTGTATGTGATGGATGGTGCTATGCTTATTTCGTTCCTCCGAACAGGATCCTGTCTGAGGATGTCCCATCTGTTCTTGAGGATTCTCTGTATTTGGTTAGATTGACTGCAGTATCTTGTGATGAACCTAGTAGGTTCCTTTGTGGTGTCTTTGTGGGTTCTTGTAGGTTTTACTTTGTCTAAAATCTCATCCCTGGACTGATTTTCAACGTGTTTTTCTGCCTGGAGTAATGCTTTTCTAGAATACCCTCTCTCTCTGAATCTCTCTTTCATCTCTTGTTTAGTTTGTTTGTAGGATAAGGGTAGTGCTGCAGTTGCGCTTGGAACTCAGGAATTCCCTGTAAGGAATTCCCCACCTGAAGCTGGGAGGATGGGAACTAACTGCATGCAGAATCGAGTTTCCTGCAGTTTTCTTCCTGAACAAGTTGGTGCTAACTCTCCCATTTTCCACAGTAAGCTTGAGATCAAGGAAGTCAATAGATTTCTGACTGTAATGTCTAGTAAATTTTAGATTGACATTGTTCAAATTCAAACAGTCCACAAATAGATTTAGTTCACTCTCAGACCCTTTCCACACAAAGAAAATGTCAATATATCTCAGCCATTTTGACACATTGAAAATCCAGTGTTCTGTTTGGACATTCCAGAGCACCTGCTTCTCCCACCAGCCCACCAATAGATTGGCATAGCTCTGGGTGAAGCAGGTGCCCATGGAAGTCCCTTGCAGTTGCTTGTAATGCTCCTTTTCAAAGATAAAAACATTTTCTTTCAGGAGTATTGCAATCATATCTAGGAGCATTAACGTGTGTTCCAGAAATTCTGCCTTGCGTGTTTTAAGAAAGAACTGGCAAGCCTTTAAACCATCAACATGCCTAATGCTTGTATAAAGCGCCTCCACATCAAGACAAACCAACCAATGATTATCCCCCATGGTGACATCTTTAGTCTGTTGTAGGAAGTCAGTTGTGTCCTTCAGATAGGACTTGAAAATCTTCACAAAGGGGAAAAGGAAGTGGTCGACATATGTACTGGTATTTTCCATGAGGCTGTTCTTAGAGGACACAATGGGTCTCCCTGGTGGGTCGGGGGCTTTCTTATGGATCTTTGGGATAAGGTATAGTGTTGGTGTTGTGGGAGTGTCATTCTTGAGAAATTGTTTCTCATCCCATGTCAGTAAGCCCCTCTCCTGCCATGCCTGAAGTTTGATATGGTACATGTTTTTCAAATATCCAAGGTATTTCCTGTCCACCCTCCCGTAGCATGTTAAATCATTGAGCTAGCGGTGTGCTCCCCTGGTATACATAGCCCTTCTCATGAGGACCTTTTCCCCCTTTATCGGAGGGTTTGATTACCACCTCACGATCATTCTGCAGGTTAGTGACTGCCTCCCATTGGGTTTTAGTCACATTTCTACTCCCTGTGGTGTCTTTCGGGAGTTTAAGGAGGTCTTGGGCTACTAGGTCGCTAAAGACAACGATGTTGTATTTAGCTGGTGTGGGAACGTATCGGGATTTAGCTCTAAAGTCAGTGAGGGTGGTTTCTCCAATGTCAATCCCTAGGAGTTCAGAGATGCCTGCAGTGTGTGAGGTATTAAAGGGGTCAAGGGAGTCACTGATGGGTTCTTGTGATCCCTGCTGTTCAAGGATCATCATGGTTTGCAATGTGGGCATGTCATCCATGGTTAATCCTGTGTCCTTGTCACCCTCGGGTTTAGTTATAGCCCCTCTATGGTCTTTTCTAGCAGCACGCATTTCACACAATTTGAGTTTCCTCTCAAATTTATATAGGTCTTCACGTGCCTGTGCGTAATCCAAACCTATCTCAGGGCAGAAAGACAAACCTAATTCTAATACACTTTTTTCATCAGTAGTAAGAACCTTTTCTGTCAGCTTCATTATTGTTAATTTAGGTGCAGTGTCCTCCATTATGGTTTCTTTGTCTTCTGTCCTCTTGTTCCCATGCCAGTTGTTCTTACGTTTTCTGCGCCTGATGTTCCATTTGAGGTTTTGTCTCCCTTTCCTTGCCCTTTTCCTTTCGGCCTCCCCCTGTCTGTTTGTTCTTTTGCCTTCTGTAGAAGGCGTAGTTCTTTGGAAAAAGACTGCTGTTCCGTGCTGCTTGATGCCGTACTGTCCACCGACTATTGGGCAGAGCTCAGGTCGGTTGTAGATCCCTCCATCCTTGTTTCAAGGAGTCCCAGGGCTTTATCTTTTGAATGTTCTGATCTTACTTTGTCGTATTTTTTCGCGAAGGTCAGAATGTGACCTGACGCATAGTCTCTTTCATCACGCACACATTTGCACTGTTTTCTAGCTACTACGTCTTTCCCAAAGGCTTTCATTTTGTCATCCACTGATTTAATTATGTTTTCTGTCTCTTTATGGTCGGATTCTTTTTTTAGATCATCCATTATGTCCTGTATCTGCACCAGAAGACATTGTTGCTCATCCCAGACGTTTGCTACTAGGATTTCCAGCATCCTCCTGAGGCACACTGTTGTGTTGTCAACCCAGTCTTTTAATACTTGTGGTTTGGGTATAGATAGTGTGGGAGTGATGAAAATTCGAAGACCTCTGGGTATGCGATTTACCTCTAAGTAGTTTTGTAGTGAGGTCGCTTCCCACCATCTACTAATCTCCTTGCGCCTCAAGCGCTCCAGAATATTGCCTTTCCGTCTCAGGTTCGTCTGTGTTGTTTCAGCCCTCGCGCTCCCAGATGGCTGGATGTTCAGTTGCGTCTTGCCGAAACTTGCCTTTGGGGATGCCTCACGCCCCTTCATAAACTCGTCTGCCATGGTTGTACAGATGTCGGGAGAAGTGCACAATTTGCACTCCTGCTTCGGTGATTGATCGCACGCCTGGAGGCCTCTGGCTCACATGAACTCTGGTTGGTCACGTTGTGGCATGGCTTCAATGCGAGGAAAGTCAGGCGGAAGTGCCGATGCACTCCGCGTCTCCCTCACTGGTTTGTCAAGCCGGTCAGGCATCGAGAAGGAAAGCTGCACATCGGGCGCGCGGTTGCCTACCTTTACTCCCGTAAGCGTTGGTTTGGTTGATCCACAGTTCCGATGGCTTCTCTGTTGATATGCCGCACAGGTTCACAGTCCAACCAGCGGGTATTCCTTACAACAAGGAATCCAAGTGAAAATCGGGTGGAAAACGGAATACCCTTACTCGCGAGTTGGGGCTTCGTTGGTGGAAACCGCCGCCGCAATATTTCCAAAGGAATGTAAATCTGGTCAAAGATTGGCTCGAGCTCACACGATCAATTTGCAGGTAGGTTTATGTTTCAAACAGCAGAAAAGGATGATGCGTTTCAACCACGTCCGTGGTCTTGGCCACATGACCTCCACCGCCATTGCATTTCATTTTAAAGGTCGTGCAAATTTAAAATCATAAACTTAAAGAAAATAAATGTTAAGGCACATAAATCATAATTTTAAAACTAAAGAAAAGGCAGACACAACAGTTATTGAATTACTGTGCAGTGCTTCAGTTCGGAAAGAGTGAAAATTTGTAAAAGTGGCAAGTCTATGGACAATCAGTGTAGTGAGACAACCCCATACTGGTGATGCTTGATGTTGCAGATGTTGTGTTAGTGCATTGTGTTTCCTTAAAATATATATATATATGTATTTATCTATGTATATTATTTCCCCCCTTATTTATTTTATTTTAAAAAGGCCGGGACCCTGCATTTAATTAAAATAAAAGGCCAGGCACTAAGGGATGGGGGCCACACAGCCCCCTCCCCTAATAAATAAATGAAAATTTAACAAAAGCCAGACCGGCAAGTTGCAGGAGGCCAGTCCCACTTTACAGCACCACTCTGCAAATGTGCCTCCTGGCACACTACTAGTAGGGGAATGAAATCCCCTTGGCTGCAGAGGGTCAACAAACCCTCCTGTTATCTTCAGTAAGTCCCACATAGAGGGGTTGCTGAGAGGTGATCGGAGGCCCACCCCCTTTTGCCACAATTCCTCAAATGTTGACTCCTGGCTCTCTACTGGTTAGGGGATGAAGTCCTCTTGGATGCTGAGGGGCCCTGGGGGCCAAGAAGCCCTCCTGTTACCTCCAGTAAGTTCCACACAGAAGGGATTTCTGAGAGCTAGACTGAGGCTCCACCCCCCTTCTCCACCACTCTGCAAACACAACTACTAGTTAGAAAACCATAGAAATTTACTTAAAAAACCAAAGGTTACAGGGACATTATAGTTAGACTCAGATTTCAACTGTACAATACCAGTGAAATTCAGCAGTATCTATGTATATATATATATATATATTCACTGAAAAAACCATGGGTTTCACACACGTTATAGTTAGGAATTAGCATTTAAAAAACCTTAGAAATTCACTGAAAAAACCATAGGTTTCACACACGTTATAGTTAGGAATTAGCATTTAAAAAACCTTAGAAATTCAGTGAAAAAACCATAGGTTTCACACATGTTATAGTTAGCTGGACATTTTACTCGTAAAAAACCAATGAAATTGCCCCGTTATAGTTAGTTCAGCTAACTATAACTCACGCGCCCGCAATGCACTGCTGATGACGTCACATATTACATCACTCATGACATGGTCAGTGACATCACTCATGACATCACTGATGACATCTCAAATGACATCACTGATGACCTCACTGATGACATCATCCAGTGAATGTGTGTTTTTCTGAAAATTAAATATGTTTTATATATGTATATCTCAAGGTCGATGGAAGAATAAATGGGTATATAAGTGTCTAAATGGATGATTTGTTTTTAAAAAATTGATTGTGTAACTGACTGATTAAGTGTATCTCTCACTTTGTGTATAAGTGGCTGCATGGGTTGGTGAGTA
The DNA here is from genome assembly GCF_964204655.1 of Triturus cristatus. Lineage (NCBI taxonomy): Eukaryota > Metazoa > Chordata > Amphibia > Caudata > Salamandridae > Triturus > Triturus cristatus. The sequence goes on from NC_140588.1 coordinate 84,690,349, forward strand.
GCTACATGGGTGTCTATATAGGTTAGTAGTTGTTTTTTTGAGTATCAGTCTGAGTGTCTGTATGGTTCGGTGGGGGGTATTACGTAGTGCATAGGTGCATGAATGAGTGACTCACTGTTTGTATGTGTTGAAGACAGCATGTGTGCAGGACTGTATGGGTGGATGAGTGTGTGTATGGGTGTGTTAGTGAGTGAATGACTGTCCCAATAGTGTCTTCAGGAGTAACTACATATGTTTTAAACTAGTATATGTGACTATTGGTGTATATATGTGAGTATATGTGAGAGGGAGAGATTGAAAGAGTTCCTGTATGAATAAGTATGTGTTTCTATAAGTGATTGTTTAAAAGACTAAGTATGTGTAAGTTTCCGTAGAAGTAAGTGTGGTGGTGTGTGTATAACTGTATATGCAGGTGAATGTATGTTTGATTCTTTATTAGCATGAGTGACTATGTGTGTGAGTAACTCTATGGATGAGTGGCATTATGTAACAGGATGTATAGGTGTATGAGTACATATGATGAGTGAGTACATGTATGAGTGACTGTATAGGACTGTTGGTGAATGAGTGGATGTGTATGTAGATCTTAGAATTACTGAAGAGGTTGTTGTAACTGGTATTGGTATGTCCATTGTTTTGAAAATTTTAGTCTCTATTTTTGAATGTGTGTATCAAAGCTTATATTAAGGTGAGAGGAGGTCTGCCACTCTATCACAAGGATGATGTCATCAGTGATGTCATCAGTGATGTCATTTGAGATGTCATCAGTGATGTCATGAGTGATGTCACTGACCATGTCATGAGTGATGTAATATGTGACGTCATCAGCAGTGCATTGCGGGCGCGTGAGTTATAGTTAGCTGAACTAACTATAACGGGGCAATTTCATTGGTTTTTTACGAGTAAAATGTCCAGCTAACTATAACATGTGTGAAACCTATGGTTTTTTCACTGAATTTCTAAGGTTTTTTAAATGCTAATTCCTAACTATAACGTGTGTGAAACCTATGGTTTTTTCAGTGAATTTCTAAGGTTTTTTAAATGCTAATTCCTAACTATAACGTGTGTGAAACCCATGGTTTTTTCAGTGAATTTGCAAGGTTTTTTAAATGCTAATTTTTTTTTTTATTCTTCATTTTTTTCAAACATATTTTTAATTTAATTTTCTTTCATTTTATAAAGACTATGCTTAAATTTTTAAAATCCTTAAATATTTTTTTTTAATATATTTTTTAAAATAAACATGTAAAATTTTTTTTTTTTATAGTACGCGTACCGTAAGCTCACGGTAAGCGTACGGTTTACGCAATGTCCGTAATCTATCTACGCTGCTTGCGTATAGTTACGCACTTTGCGTAGCCGCGCGTACTGCGCGTGGGACGCGTGCGCGCTTACGCCACACGCGCACGTTACGCGGAAGTGCCGGGGAGTGACTGGTATGCGCATGCGCGCAAGCGCGTGTCTTTTTTACGCGCACGCGTACTTTTTGCCGTAAGCGCACCGTAAGCGCACCGTAAGCGTACGGTAGGTCATGTGATCTTGAAACACAACTTTTGATTGGTTGAAACTACTTTCAGTTCTAGAACTCTCCTACACCACACCCATTCCCCTCATTTCTGCTTGTGATCCCTTGGGAGAAGGAGCTGGTTTGTCTTTGGGATACGATGGCAGAACAGCAGAGCTCTTCTGAGAGTGAGGCTAGCACCAGCAGCACTGTCTTGAGGCAGAGATCGAGGAAACAAAAGCCTTCTTATGTTTGGGATTATTTTACTTTTCCAGAAGGCCAGCAAAAGGTGAATGCACCCTTAGTTACTTGCAAGCTGTGTAAGCGTGTACTTTCTAGAGGTAATCCTAACAGGAAGTATTCCTTTGGGAATCACACCATGAAGAGACACCTCCAGGATGTACACAGAAGGACACATGGTCATCTTTTTGGAGGTAACTCTTCAGAAAGACGAGCCAGTACATCCACAGCAGCTCAGCCTGGACCATCATCTGCAGGGCTGACTCCTTCTTCTGCAGGTCAGGTGAGCCCTTCATCTGTGGGGGGAGAATCTCCTTTTGCTGGCCCTCTGGAAATGAACCTTCGATTTCGGAAGGTTGATATTCATTGCACATTTTGTAAAGGTCTAATTTGTCATAGGGAGACCAGTGTTTCCCTAGTGAACAACAAAATAGATCAGCACATTTGTAGCTTTGAATGATTTTCCCATGCTTCCTTTCCTCTGTCCCTGCATGAACACAACGGTTCTTTTAAGAGCCAACCTTATCTTTCATCTTTTTTTTACATATGTTTTTTAAAACCTTTTTTTTTTTTTCTTTTACCGTACGCGTACGGTGCGCGTACCTTTTTTTTTATTTTTTAAAAAAAACACTAAAAATCAATTATCAAATTACAAGGTCCTTGAGAGACTACAATTATTATTATTGACTTACCATACTCACTCAAAAAAATATTTATTCATTTGTTTTTTAAAAAAATAGTTTTAAAAATGGTTGTAGTTTTCGAAAATTTTCTATATCGATCTGAAAAAAAGAAAAAAGTATTAATATTTTTTTAACAATTTATAATACAGTATACATATTTACATTTTTTTCAAAAAAATATTTTTGCCTTATTTTTGCTGTTTTCAGAATATATTGCATTTCACTATAAATTGTGAAAGCAATTGCATTCATCATTTTACAGCGGGCAAAAAAAAATAACAATCTCAAAGATTGTATTAAAAAAGCCCAGAATCTCTTCTCACTTTAACTTATCATTACAGAAATGCATATTATTCTAAAAAAATATCATCTAAAAACAATACTTATTTCTTTAAAATACCGTCTGATATGTTTGTTTCAGAAGTATAATCACAATATTATATCTCAAATAACTCCAAAATACATTTGAATTCATTTCCTTTAGGCCAAATAGTATTTTTTTTTTTTTTTTTGGAATAAATTTCCAAGGGAAATCCATTAAAATTCTAAAGTTTAATCTGTCCAGATCTCACCGATTCTCTGTAACATTTTGGTTCACGAAAATTTTTTGAATAATTTATTTAGTCCACAATAGAATTGCTTACTTTTCCACATGGTAAATTATTGGTTTTTCAAAATTGCATTAAAAATTAAAAAAGTCCACATTACAATTGGTTATCTTTCCTTTAGGCCAAATGATAATTTTAAAAATATTTTTTCTACAAAATTGCAATGGTAATCCAGTAAAATGGTAAAATTATTTTGTCCAGATCTTGCCAAGTCTCTCTAAAATTTAGGTTTCAGGAAGATTAGATAGGAATTTGCTAAATCAAAAGGCAAACGTTGTTTGAAAATCAATTGGGAATCATTACACAGTGTCCAGCCTTTTTCACATTTTAGATAAACTGTGTAATGTCCAGAAGTAACAGTAGGTCCATCATGGAAAATTATTGCAACAGTTACAAAAGTTTTTCCTGAAATTGATAATTGCTGTCCTGTAAACTTCTTTATTAAAGTATCCAATTTTGAACCATCAGCTCTACATCGTTGCATCATTAAAATTACATACTGTCCGTATTCCCTTAAAATTAATGTTGAAAACATGTCAGAATTACACTCACCACATTTCATGCTATGATTAGCATCTTTAACTAATTTTGCAAAAGTGACTGTTTTACTCTCTGGCAATGTCAAATAAATAAACCTTTCATTATCAACAATAGAGCCACATATATTATAACAATTATCACAACTATGTTCCCATTTATAAGAGAGACCAAAAAAAATGTCAATGGGAACTCCTTCTTCTTCCACTACCTGAAGAAAATACATCAAAAATTCGTGTGCATCTTGCTGTTCATTTTGAGAAAACTGTGTTCGTCCTGAACATACATCTAAAAGTTTTCTAATATCAGTAGCACTTTCTATTTGAGTTTTATCTTTACTCAGCTTTTGAAAAAGGAGACTCAGCTCTGAACAGAATCTTTTTCCCTGATTTACTATTATCTGCTCTTGCAAACTTTCCAGATAAAATGCAACATTCAGCACTACATTAGCGTAGCAGTTGACACCAGAGCTATTTTCAAAATGACATCCTACAACCTGTTCTTCATTGTCCTTTTTCTTTTTGCTTGCAATTACATCACTCCTCTTTTTTTTCCTCTTCTCTATATCTTCATTACAGATATTCTCATTTCTCCTTTTACGAGAAACTACACGTTTCTCCAACACAGGATACTGACCTAAATGAGGAGCATAGCTTCTTCTTAATCTATTATACTCCTTTACACAGTTTGTATCAGCACTAACTTTTGAGTCATCAAAGTCTATCATGAATAAACCTGATAATGTTTTGACTCGTGACAAAGCTACATATGCCATACCTTCTTTGAACACAGTTGAACCAATGTTCACAAATGCACAATCTACAGTCAATCCTTGAGACTTGTGGATAGTTACAGCATATGCTAGAGAAAACGGAAACTGCTTCCTACGTACATATAAGTCTTTCACAAGCATAAAACGAACTGTACAACGACAAATATCTTTAACTTCATCTATCTGATCAAATTTTATCTGTAAACATTCAATTCCTTCTTTTTTCTGATAATTAATAAAACCCACAACTCTTCCCATCGCTCCATTCACTAAGCCTTTCTCAACATCCAAATTTCTCCTTAAAAATACTCTACAGTTCATGCAAACATATAGATTTTTTTCTAATCCTGCTGTTTTGGAGATGTTCTTCTCTAGTGAGTCCAATTTATTTTTCAGTTTGCCTGTTACTGTGACAGTAATTCTTCCATCCTCAATTTTGTCCACTGCTTCCAATTTCCTGATCTCTTCCTTTTCCAATTTCAAAAGCTCCTCATTAAATATTGAGCATTCACGTAGAGTTGGCATTAAGCAGATGACACTTTTGTTTTCTGCAATATTCTTGTATATTTTCTCTGCAACTATTTCTTCCTTTGGAAATAAATTATGTAGCAGCCGACTCTGTAATGCTTTTTTCCCAACTTCTGTGAGTAGTCCAATTCTGATATCTTTCAGAATACTTCCATATTCTTCATCGTTTGCTTGCCTCATATTAGTTGTAAGTTCCTTGTACTCAAAGAAGGACCAAATATTTGTATTTCCAATGCTTCCCAATGACTTCTTCGTGTCTTCATGTGTCACAGTATTAAACACTGGTTGTCCTTTAACTGGAGTAAGTTGCAAAAGATCCCCAAAAACTATGACGTGTTTTCCACCAAATAACACGTCATAGTCTGTCTTCAAAATTTGCTGCATTCTTAAATGCACAAAGGCAAGCATTAAGTTTGATACCATGCTCACCTCATCAATAATGAGAACTTGCATCTTCTTCAATACTCTTGAAACTTCCAAGGATGCTTCTCCAGTTAGCTTGTTGAATTGTATTTTGTTCTCATGCTCCACTGGTAACATTAGCAAACGATGTAAGGTGATTCCTTTTATGTTATATGCTGCTAACCCAGTTGGAGCAGTAACCACACAAGACAAAGTAGAATCCGTTTTTTGCTTTAGGTAGCTTCTGATGACTTTAATTAGGAAACTTTTTCCAGTGCCAGCTTGTCCGCTTACATACATCCTGATTGGATGAAATGATGTGCATGAGCACTCTTTTTTTATATGTAGAAATCCGTGATCAATTTTGTTTTTGATCTCTTCATAAATGTGTTGCTGCTCTTGATTCAGTTGTCTTTCCAAATTTTGTAAGTCTATAAATTCTTCTTGAGCTTGATTCATAGCCGTTTCCACTTCATTCATGGCTATTGATGCTTCATTTTCAACGATTGGTTGTCCTAGGGGATCTTGACTGTATGTTCCTGAACTTTGGCTGTCCTGAGAACTGTCTCTAGCTATTTCTGCTGCAATTGTAGTTTCCTGTTCAATTTCTTCATTTAACATTTGCAGATAAGTTGAGAATGTACTGCATTGTATGCTGTCTTTGCAAGCATTAAAAGAATCTTCATAGCTCTGGAATTCTCCCAGTAGTTCATCCTCTGTACGCCATGGTTTAAACAACTGTAAAAGAGCCAAGTAGTAAAATTCTTTCTTGTCGGTTGTGTCGCAACTCAGCTTCCGGTGATTTATCAAACTTCCTTTGGTTTGCTTCACCAAACATCCTTCTTCACCAACAACTTTATATTTTCCACTGTTGATGTCTTCTGCAGCTTTCCGTGAATAAATGTAGTTCTGCAGCACTTCATAGAGACACATGTTCTCCAGATGATGACTTCTCTTGGGATAATATGTGTCCAACATGTTTGTTTTCAATATATCTGTACTTTCTGGGTCATTCTCGGCCAAATATTCAATTTCTCCAACAGATTTCAGTACCCGATTTCTCATTGCTGCAAGGCCTAAACTTGCCCAAATTATTCTTCTTGACTTCGAGTAGAGACTTGCAGAAGATAACCTATCTGAACATTCGTAGGATCCAATTTCTCGATGCGATAACATCTTCAAACTGAAACTGTACAGCTTCTTACTGACAGTCTTCTCGTGAGAAATCTCTTCCCACATTTCCTTCAATTCTGTTTTTTCTGATTTCGTAATGTAAGACGTTACATATCGTGCAACAGCAATGGAATTGTCAGCTACATACTGTATATCCATGTTAGCGTTCCACATGGATAAAATGACTGGGTTGTAGTCATTTATATTTTTTGATTCTTCTTTTCTTTTAAGGTTGTAGATATTCTTAGGTGATTTTCTTGTGATAGTATGTCTCACAGCTGACATAAAACTGTTGACTCTTCCATTTGAAAGAACAGGTCTAGGAAATCCAAATCGACATTTAGTGTAGTATTTTTCTTTGCTCTTGTATTTCCGTCGACAGTATTTTCCACACCGATGACTTTGGAAACGTAGAACTTGCTCCTTTAACTTGTTCTCTTCTTTGCTTTTTGGTATACCACATGTTGCATATTCTTCAATGTAAGATAACACTGCTTCATCAGTATCTGTTCCAAACTTTGGGGCATCCTTGATCCACAGCAGCATATGAATATGAGGAGCACCTCTTGCCTGGTACTCTTTTCTCCAAAAGAAATCCACTACTTCTCCAAGGGGTGGATTTTTTTTATTGCAGATGAAGGACATCATAGCCTCAAATCTATGATTGAAATATCTGCAAACATTAACCGGATCCAATGAGCACAGTTCTCCTGCTGTCTTGTATTCAATGTTTTTAATGTTTGAATTGGCCTCTCGTAGAAAATCCAGTAAATCATCCCAAGCGTACTCGGCACAGCTTAGGGTAAGGAACCATGTTGGTGTTCCTAAATTGCGTAACATGCATTTTAGTTCACCATGGCGTCGGTACCAATATTCATTTGTCCCACGCTGACAAGCCATCAGATTGATCAGTTGTGTTTCCAAATGATCATCTCGGTGCTGCACTTTCTCCATAAAATCCTTAGCAGACACATTTTGTAAATGTACTCCACTTTTTAAAATGTGATTTACTGCATAAGACAGTGCAGACAAGTCACTTTCAAATAAAAGATGGAACAAATAAGGAATACTTTGTCGAAATCTGGGATCTTCAGCATATAGTCTTGTAGTCCGATACTCTGAAGCTGGAATCTGTTCTGGACGTTCATCGTATCGTCCTCCTTTTCCTTTAGGAAACAGCTGGGGAAAACATCGAGCTTCCAAGCTCTCCTCCCATACACTCACGGGATTTCCTTTTGCTTTCTTCATCTGAAAGAGATCAATATTGTCTCCCATAACTTCTTTCGAATGGAGAGGATGTATGCTAAAATGTTCATAAATTTCTTCTTCCTTTGACTTGTCCACTTTTTCAATTTGTCCAGTTGGTGTTTCTGTGTGTTCTTGAAAATCTTCTTCTTCTTCTTCTTCTTCTATATAAATTGATTCATACCATTTGTTATTTTTTTTCAAATACAAATTTGCTCTTTGTACTTTCCGCACATCTACCAGCTCCTGCCAAATCTTCTTATTCTTTGTAGGTACACCATTAACCAGAATAATTAATGGTTCAGTTTCCAAAGTATCCGCATCAATAGTTTCCATATTTTTTTTCAAATCCAAGGGCAAATACACCACTCTACCTTTTAAACCTCTCAGTAAATCTGAAGGAGGCAATTTACCAGTTTTGGGCTCCATACGTACTATGGTCTGGAACGGATGAACACATTGAATGAGTATAGACTCATATGTATTTAATTCAGAAAGTTCAGCAGGAATAGCATCCAATTCTAAATTATTATGTACAGCTCTGGTCGGCATTCTATTTTCCTCTAACTTGTTGTAACAGTATTTACAAATACGCTGATCTTCACCCAATTCAAAACAATTTTCAAGAAATATATATGTGGCAAAATCCATCCACTTATAATTATCTTCATTTTCACTCTTTCTGTAGAGATCAACATTCCTAGTTTGTTTTCTATAATGAGTTCTGCGGCAACAAATACAAGTAACATTTGGTCTTTCATTAGAGACTATTGCAAATTTTGTTATGTGATCATTAAATGTGTGACTTACAGAGGGTTCTACATTCTCTTCCACTTCTGCCTCATTTACTGTGTCCTTCTCTGCACTGTTTTGTTCAGGACCAAAGTAACAAAACTGAATTTCATCAACAACCTTCTCTACATCTGATACCGTTCCTCGGAACAGAGCCATATTCAATTCATTTAACTTTATTGCTGGACTTTTGGCAAAATACAACCGTCTCACAAACTTTCTCATTTCAGTATGATGAACTGCCAGCATCCTAAAATGATGGAAAACACTATTGCACACTTTTCTAGATAGACAAGCAAGAGAATGACCCTGCAAACCAGTATTCTGTCTCACTCTGCATGGATCCAGACTTTGAAGCACCTTAATCTTTTGTTTTACACTTTTTTTACTATATTCTCTTAGAAACTCTCGAAATCTGTCAATAGATTCCTGACGCACAGTGCAAATACTACTACAATTCCAAGTGTACACTGGGGCTTTAGGACGTCTCCCCATTGCCTCATCTGCCATCACTTGTACCTCATCTCTTGGAACCATTATCTCCTTCTCCATTATGCAACCATTTTTTACTTCGTATGAACGACCTCTGGTGTCAACTGCATGCAGCAAACTATTACTTTGAAAATAGCTCTCTTCATTAAAAAAAGGTTCACTACTTGAACTATGCATCCACTTTCCTAAAAACACTTTACAAAAGTTTGTTCTGTTCACTACTCTTTTGCTTTTTCTTTGTGATTTCAGTACATTAACCATTTTATCTAATGTACGCATCCTATTCAAAATTAATATGAATAGTTTCCTTTTTAATTCTAATGCTTTTGCTGCAATGGCTTCAATTTCTTTTTTTCTCTTGTAATATTTTGCCTTTTGCTTATATTTCTTTACATCCTTTATCAAATTGGACATAACTCTTCTCTGAAACATTTTTCTACGTATCTCTTTAAACGCTGTTTTTCTGTTTATGTTAAACTTTTCAATTGCAGAAGGTATATTTGCATTAACTAAATTCTCAATTTTTTGCTGTTCTCTATGTTTTGTTACATTTTTCCGAGGACAGACATTTTGTACATTTTTCTTTGTTTTGAATATTTTGTTAAGAAATTGTTTTTTCTGCTTACCAGAAGATTTTTTCTTTTTCCCAACATGAGCATCTTCTACTAACTTTGGTCCTCCAGTTGTCTTCAAATATAGTTTTTTTTTAGCGTTTTTTGAGCTCGAGATTTTGTAGGCATCTTAAATTTTGTTCACTGTTCTTCAGCAATACCTGAAAAAAACTAAAAAAAAAATCCTTTATTGTATTTAAATATATTACTACATTTGTTTTCACAATAGTCATAAAACAAAATTTCTTTGCCAATTTGAATGCACACAAACTGCTCTTTTTTTTGGGCAAGTGAAAATCTCTTTTACAAACTGTCACATTATGAAACCACTTTTCAGATTTTTTAAAAAGCCCATGTCCACAGTGCTACACTCCAGCAAGGGCAACCAGCCTTAGTGAAGCTCAATGTATTTGCATTACAGACTGAAACCTGAAAACCCCACTCGCTTGTAAATACTTTGCATGACTATACACGGCAAGCACATGGGTGTGTGCTAAGACTCTGCTTCTTCCCCCAAAAATTCGCTCCCCCTTTCCATCTAATGCAACTGTGAAATCACCAGAGCAAGACGCAATAAATCTCTGCCTATAATTCCTCTATGCACACAGAGTCATGTTTTCACATTAGTCCCAAAACGAAATTTCTTTGCCATTTTGAAAGCACACTTACTGCTCTTTTTTTTTCGGGCCGAGTGAAAATCACTTTTACAGACTGACACATTATGAAACCTTTTTTAAAAATGTATTTAATTGCACATGTCCAAGCTGTTTTTTTTTCAGACCACCACCATGTGTATTCTCTGTGTCTGCCTACACTCCAGCAAGGGCAACCAGCCTTAGTGATGCTGAATGTATTTGCATTACAGACTTAAACCTGAAAACCTCACTGGCTTCTAAATACTGTGCATGACTATACATGGCAAGCACATGGGTGTGTGCTAAGCCTCTGCTTCTTCCCCCAAAAATTCGCTCCCCCTTTCCATCTAATGCAACTGTGAAATCACCAGAGCAAGACGCAATAAATCTCTGCCTATAATTCCTCTATGCACACAGAGTCATGTTTTCACATTAGTCCCAAAACGAAATTTCTTTGCCATTTTGAAAGCACACTTACTGCTCTTTTTTTTTCGGGCCGAGTGAAAATCACTTTTACAGACTGACACATTATGAAACCTTTTTTAAAAATTTATTTAATTGCACATGTCCAAGCTGTTTTTTTTTCAGACCACCACCATGTGTATTCTCTGTGTCTGCCTACACTCCAGCAAGGGCAACCAGCCTTAGTGATGCTGAATGTATTTGCATTACAGACTTAAACCTGAAAACCCCACTGGCTTCTAAATACTGTGCATGACTATACACGGCAAGCACATGGGTGTGTGCTAAGCCTCTGCTTCTTCCCCCAAAAATTCGCTCCCCCTTTCCATCTAATGCAACTGTGAAATCACCAGAGCAAGACGCAATAAATCTCTGCCTATAATTCCTCTATGCACACAGAGTCATGTTTTCACATTAGTCCCAAAACGAAATTTCTTTGCCAATTTGAAAGCACACTTACTGCTCTTTTTTTTTCGGGCCAAGTGAAAATCTCTTTTTACAATTTGAAATCACTTTTACAGACTGACACATTATGAAACCACTTTTTTCTCTTTTATTTAAATGCACATGTCCAAGCTGTTTTTTCAGACCACCACCATGTGCATTCTCTGTGACTGCCTACACTCCACCAAGGGCAACCAGCCTTAGTGATGCTGAATGTATTTGCATTACAGACTTAAACCTGAAAACCCCACTGGCTTCTAAATACTGTGCATGACTATACATGGCAAGCACATGGGTGTGTGCTAAGCCTCTGCTTCTTCCCCCAAAAATTCGCTCCCCCTTTCCATCTAATGCAACTGTGAAATCACCAGAGCAAGACGCAATAAATCTCTGCCTATAATTCCTCTATGCACACAGAGTCATGTTTTCACATTAGTCCTAAAACGAAATTTCTTTGTCAATTTGAAAGCACACTTACTGCTCTTTTTTTTAGGGCCAAGTGAAAATCTCTTTTTACAATTTGAAATCACTTTTACAGACTGACACATTATGAAACCACTATTTTTGATTTATTTAATTGCACGTGTACAAACTGTTTTTTTTTCAGACCACCACCATGTGCATTCTCTGTGACTGCCTACACTCCACCAAGGGCAACCAGCCTTAGTGATGCTGAATGTATTTGCATTACAGACTTAAACCTGAAAACCCCACTGGCTTCTAAATACTGTGCATGACTATACATGGCAAGCACATGGGTGTGTGCTAAGCCTCTGCTTCTTCCCCCAAAAATTCGCTCCCCCTTTCCATCTAATGCAACTGTGAAATCACCAGAGCAAGACGCAATAAATCTCTGCCTATAATTCCTCTATGCACACAGAGTCATGTTTTCACATTAGTCCTCAAACGAAATTTCTTTGCCAATTTGAAAGCACACTTACTGCTCTTTTTTTTTAGGGCCAAGTGAAAATCTCTTTTTACAATTTGAAATCACTTTTACAGACTGACACATTATGAAACCACTATTTTTGATTTATTTAATTGCACGTGTCCAAGCTGTTTTTTTTTCAGACCAACACCATGTGTATTCTCTGTGTCTGCCTACACTCCAGCAAGGGCAACCAGTCTTAGTGATGCTGAATGTATTTGCATTACAGACTTAAACCTGAAAACCCCAGTGGCTTCTAAATACTGTGCATGACTATATATGGCAAGCACATGGGTGTGTGCTAAGCCTCTGCTTCTTCCCCAAAAAATTCGCTCCCCCTTTCCATCTAATGCAACTGTGAAATCACCAGAGCAAGACGCAATAAATCTCTGCCTATAATTCCTCTATGCACACAGAGTCATGTTTTCACATTAGTCCCAAAACGAAATTTCTTTGCCATTTTGAAAGCACACTTACTGCTCTTTTTTTTTCGGGCCGAGTGAAAATCACTTTTACAGACTGACACATTATGAAACCTTTTTTAAAAATTTATTTAATTGCACATGTCCAAGCTGTTTTTTTTTCAGACCACCACCATGTGTATTCTCTGTGTCTGCCTACACTCCAGCAAGGGCAACCAGCCTTAGTGATGCTGAATGTATTTGCATTACAGACTTAAACCTGAAAACCCCACTGGCTTCTAAATACTGTGCATGACTATACATGGCAAGCACATGGGTGTGTGCTAAGCCTCTGCTTCTTCCCCCAAAAATTCGCTCCCCCTTTCCATCTAATGCAACTGTGAAATCACCAGAGCAAGACGCAATAAATCTCTGCCTATAATTCCTCTATGCACACAGAGTCATGTTTTACCATTAGTCCTAAAACGAAATTTCTTTGCCAATTTGAAAGCACACTTACTGCTCTTTTTTTTTAGGGCCAAGTGAAAATCTCTTTTTACAATTTGAAATCACTTTTACAGACTGACACATTATGAAACCACTATTTTTGATTTATTTAATTGCACGTGTACAAACTGTTTTTTTTTCAGACCACCACCATGTGCATTCTCTGTGACTGCCTACACTCCACCAAGGGCAACCAGCCTTAGTGATGCTGAATGTATTTGCATTACAGACTTAAACCTGAAAACCCCACTGGCTTCTAAATACTGTGCATGACTATACATGGCAAGCACATGGGTGTGTGCTAAGCCTCTGCTTCTTCCCCCAAAAATTCGCTCCCCCTTTCCATCTAATGCAACTGTGAAATCACCAGAGCAAGACGCAATAAATCTCTGCCTATAATTCCTCTATGCACACAGAGTCATGTTTTCACATTAGTCCTAAAACGAAATTTCTTTGCCAATTTGAAAGCACACTTACTGCTCTTTTTTTTTAGGGCCAAGTGAAAATCTCTTTTTACAATTTGAAATCACTTTTACAGACTGACACATTATGAAACCACTATTTTTGATTTATTTAATTGCACGTGTACAAACTGTTTTTTTTTCAGACCACCACCATGTGCATTCTCTGTGACTGCCTACACTCCACCAAGGGCAACCAGCCTTAGTGATGCTGAATGTATTTGCATTACAGACTTAAACCTGAAAACCCCACTGGCTTCTAAATACTGTGCATGACTATACATGGCAAGCACATGGGTGTGTGCTAAGCCTCTGCTTCTTCCCCAAAAAATTCGCTCCCCCTTTCCATCTAATGCAACTGTGAAATCACCAGAGCAAGACGCAATAAATCTCTGCCTATAATTCCTCTATGCACACAGAGTCATGTTTTCACATTAGTCCTAAAACGAAATTTCTTTGCCAATTTGAAAGCACACTTAGTGCTCTTTTTTTTTCGGGCCAAGTGAAAATCTCTTTTTACAATTTGAAATCACTTTTACAGACTGACACATTATGAAACCACTTTTTTTTCTTTTATTTAAATGCACATGTCCAAGCTGTTTTTTCAGACCACCACCATGTGCATTCTCTGTGACTGCCTACACTCCACCAAGGGCAACCAGCCTTAGTGATGCTGAATGTATTTGCATTACAGACTTAAACCTGAAAACCCCACTGGCTTCTAAATACTGTGCATGACTATACATGGCAAGCACATGGGTGTGTGCTAAGCCTCTGCTTCTTCCCCCAAAAATTCGCTCCCCCTTTCCATCTAATGCAACTGTGAAATCACCAGAGCAAGACGCAATAAATCTCTGCCTATAATTCCTCTATGCACACAGAGTCATGTTTTCACATTAGTCCTAAAACGAAATTTCTTTGCCAATTTGAAAGCACACTTACTGCTCTTTTTTTTTAGGGCCAAGTGAAAATCTCTTTTTACAATTTGAAATCACTTTTACAGACTGACACATTATGAAACCACTATTTTTGATTTATTTAATTGCACGTGTCCAAGCTGTTTTTTTTTCAGACCAACACCATGTGTATTCTCTGTGTCTGCCTACACTCCAGCAAGGGCAACCAGCCTTAGTGATGCTGAATGTATTTGCATTACAGACTTAAACCTGAAAACCCCAGTGGCTTCTAAATACTGTGCATGACTATACATGGCAAGCACATGGGTGTGTGCTAAGCCTCTGCTTCTTCCCCAAAAAATTCGCTCCCCCTTTCCATCTAATGCAACTGTGAAATCACCAGAGCAAGACGCAATAAATCTCTGCCTATAATTCTTCTATGCACACAGAGTCATGTTTTCACATTAGTCCCAAAACGAAATTTCTTTGCCAATTTGAAAGCACACTTACTGCTCTTTTTTTTTCGGGCCAAGTGAAAATCTCTTTTTACAATTTGAAATCACTTTTACAGACTGACACATTATGAAACCACTATTTTTGATTTATTTAATTGCACGTGTCCAAGCTGGTTTTTTTTCAGACCACCACCATGTGCATTCTCTGTGACTGCCTACACTCCACCAAGGGCAACCAGCCTTAGTGATGCTGAATGTATTTGCATTACAGACTTAAACCTGAAAACCCCACTGGCTTCTAAATACTGTGCATGACTATACATGGCAAGCATATGGGTGTGTGCTAAGCCTCTGCTTCTTCCCCAAAAAATTCGCTCCCCCTTTCCATCTAATGCAACTGTGAAATCACCAGAGCAAGACGCAATAAATCTCTGCCTATAATTCTTCTATGCACACAGAGTCATGTTTTCACATTAGTCCCAAAACGAAATTTCTTTGCCAATTTGAAAGCACACTTACTGCTCTTTTTTTTTTCGGGGCAAGTGTAAATCACTTTTACACACTGTCACATTATGAAACCACCATGTGTAACTACAACAAAAACAATTCCCATTTCTATTATTCATTTCTTAAGTTACCACATACATCCCCTCTCAAACTCTAAACTCACCTTTAAAATTAGTTAGTTGTGAAAGAAATGTGACACTCAAACAGCAGATTATCAGAGCCAGGATCTCTGTTGTGTTCACCTCTCTCCTCTCAGCAGAACCAGATAATGGCAAACTTCCCCTCTATTTTTCCACACATATACATGTAAGTTTCAAATCTCAGTGCTTCCCCCTTTTTTTCAAATGTAATCACACATTTCTATTGGTTGAAAACCAACCCTTTTCCAAAAGTACCCTGCCCCCAACTTGACTTCTGCCTAGTACCCTTCCCCCAACTTGACTTCTGCCTGCTACCATAGCAACAGCTCATGGAACACTGCTGTGTGCAGTTAGGTCAGAAGTTCGACACACAATGTTTCAATTCCACAGAGCAAGAGTGCTTGACTTTTCAAACCTTACAGCAAATCCATAGTACTGTTCTTTGGTTACACATTTTTTTGTACCAATACAAAACATGCTTCTATTAATTTTCACATACAGCCTAGTTTTTATTCTAGAATGGTATGAAACAGCCAATCAGTTCTTTTTGTTTTAAAAAAATATGTATGCCTCCATTTCCAAACTGTCTTTCTTTTCATATTGCCATTCTACTGAAAGACACCTCCTGAGTGCATCCAGTTCTCCTTTGAAGATGTTCACAGTGTGGATTGTAGGGCACAGCTATGTCTTCTGGAGTGAAAAGTTTGCAGAGAAAACAGATATGGTGAGAGACCTTGCTTTGCCAAATGTAGACATTAAATGGATTGGTCAGAGAGGGTTAAAGTGGCACCAATTGATGCCATTGGTGAAATCCTTCATTCAAATCCAACACCCTGACCTCATAATAGTGCACTGTGGTGGCAATGACCTAGGCACTTTGACTGGGGTAGGTCTGGAAATGCTTATGAAGGACACCTTTGCACAACTGTTTACACTTTTCCCTAAAACTGCCTTTGTGTTTTCCAACATATGCCAAAGGCAAAAATGGAACTGGTCCAATCATTTCTGTCCACAGATTGACAAAGCAAGAAAGCACGTCAACAAATCTATTTCTGCTTTCCTCCGTGACTATGGTATGGGTGCCATTTTCCACAACAACTTGCGTTATGACATGCAAGACATTTATAGAGGAGATGGTGTGCACTTCAATGATGAAGGGAACAGAGTCTTCCTCTTGAACCTTAGACTCTGCATCGGTACTTACTTGTAGGTACCACTAAAAAAATGACTTCATAAACACAACAGCTCTTTTTAGAGCTCCCTAATTTCTAAACTCTTAAATCTGCTTTTCATTTATCTATTTTTATTTTTTTACCGTACGCTTACCGTAAGCTTACCGTACGCGTACCCCGTGATTTTTTTTAAAATCAATAAATGTTTTTTTTGTACTTTTCTGTCCTTCTTTGACCCCCTTACAAATGTTAGGGGGTCTGTAACTCTCCTCATTGCCCCCTTTCCTTGTTTTCACTCTTTTTTTTCAGAGTGAAATACACAAAATGGCGGCCGCCGCTTCCTGGTTTCGGCCGATTCGAATGTTTACTAAGATCTAACAGCCAATCAGAATCGCGCTCGCGCACGCCGCCGTACGCTTACCGTAAGCGTACGGTAAGCGTACCGTAAGCGGGCTCAGATATATATATTGATTTAAAGGCTATTTTCTCAGAATCTACTGAACAGATTTACACCAAACCTACAAAAGGCACTTCCTTGACCTAGGGACTACCTCTCTGCCAAATTTTGAGTAATTCTGTTCAGCCGTTCGGGCTGTAGCTCGTTCTAAAGGTCCTATGGAAAAATGCATGGGAAAAACGCGTTTTGGGACCCCCCTTTTATCTCAGCCCCCGCTTGACGGATCCCCCCGAGACTTTCAGGGTAGGAGCGGAGCGTAGCGCCCCACCTATTTTGAGAAATTCGCGAGGATTCGTCGACCGGCGCCAAAGTTATTCAAAATAGAATGTTGATGTTTTCCTATGGAAACGTGGTCCTAACTATAACTACCTACTGGCGACCGCCAGTAGGTAATATATATATATATATATTCAACTAAAAAACAAAGATTACAGGGATGATATTTGGGAAATAAAAAAATAAAAAAAATAACTATAAAAAATATTATGTTATAGTTAGGGCCAGATTTCACCAATACAAAACCAGTGAAATTCAGAAGCTATAGTTACCTGAGCTATCTACAATGTACGCCCTCATAATGCACTGTTTATGACCTCACATATTATATCATTCAAGACATGCTCAGTGACATCACTTAAAAAAAATAAATCTTTCTTTATTAACATTTAGTTAGTCATATGATACTCCGCAATCAGTGGGAGTTTTCAATAACATAGCATCAACATAAGATCTGATACAGTGATAAGAGTAATATTTTCATAAGTACAGTTTATACAGTTTATAATACTTTAACTTACATGCATCAGTCTCAGCATACTAAAGCAGAGGTTACATTCACCAATATCAAAAACCTAAAACAAAATTCCAAAGTCAACTGAGTAAAGGTGGAAACCATGTCTCCTAAATGGTTTGCTGTGTATTGACACTGATTTTGTGTGGGGGTTGGTGAAACGTAATAGAGTATTGTAACACTGGCGATCCTTGGCCTTGTAATTGGTAGAGGGGTGGTGCAAAGAGTGGGGTGGGAGGGCCAGCGGTAACCGCCTGTTACCACTACTCCAGGAACCACATAACAAATCAATTTTCATGTAGAGGCACCCAATAATCTGGCCTCAATTACAGTTGGGTACATCTTCCAATCAGGGGATTATATGAAACCGAGTGGCTTTGTATGGCCCCATGGGAAATCTCGAGTTCAGCTATAAGGACTCTTCGCAAGTCAGTGAGCCACAATTGGATAGGAGGGGCTATTTGTCACTTCTAGCACTTGGCACCTGCGTTTAGCTACCACCATTGCTAAATCTAAGAACTTATTAACAGTCTTCCGCTCTGCCGTATGTGAGGTGATCCCCAACAGAAAGTGCAGGCCATCCATCGGTATAACGTGGCCCACAGCCTCGGTTAATATTTCAGCTATTACCGCCCAATAAGCTACCAACCGTGGGCAGGTCCATACCACATGGGTAAAGGTAGCCCGATGTCATGGCAGCGGGGGCATGAGACTGGGGAACCAGGATACATTCATGCAATTCTCTGGGAAAGTGAGAAATGTGTGATGTAGGTAATTAAATTGAGTGCATTTAAGCCTGGCGTTCGGGAGATACTTTTGGTGTTCCTAGACAGTGTGCCCATTGTTTATCTGTTAATGCTGTTATGAATTCACCATCCCAGCAAGCTCTGAGTGCAGTACGGGGGGGTCACCCTGTTTTGGTGTATACAATGATAGAGCATTGTGACAGCACGCCTGCCAGTGCCATGTGTGAGTATTGTTTGAAGGAGTCTACATGTGTTGGATTCATCATGTGTTTTGCTCGATACTTTATGCAATTACAGAGTGAAAGATGCATACAAGAGAAAGGATCCTGGAGGGATCCTATAGTTATCCATCAAATTTTCAAATGTACAAAGAATATTGTCAGAGAATAGTTCTCACCATAATGTGAGTACCACTTTCGTCCAATCGGCTGCTTCAGGTCTGAGACCTAGGACTATGCAACCAGGCAACACACAGAGAGGAAATTCGGGGGCATACAGAGGAAAGGGACATTTTTTATGCAGGTAAGTGGACCAGCATGAACAATCTGTTGTCATAAGGCTATTTCCTACCCTCTTCGAGATTATATTCTCAGAGCCCAATACCCATTCTAATACAGCAGTGGGGAGTATGCCAGTCGTCCAGCATCCCAGCTCCACTAAGTTTTGGCCAGCCAGCCAGCGCGCGCATTGGCAATTGCAGCTGAATGGCCGCATAGTAATAATCGTAGTTCAGAGCTCCAAGTCCACCTTTGGTCAATGGGGCATACAGTTTTGGAATAGAGACTGTTACCTCATATTAGAGCAGTCAGAAACATTGTAAGATCCTAAAACAATTTCTGGGGAATCAAGATGTGGAGGGTGGCAGAAAAGTATAATAACCTAGGCAGGACCAACATGTTAGAGATGGCTATACGACCCGTGGGGGAGAGTCGCAACTTTGTGCAGAAAAGTCAAGCAGACCAAACTCTGGCTATCACCTTGCCCAGATTTTCATCAAATGAGTCTTCCGGTGAGTGATACACCTGGATTCCCAGATATTTGAAGGAGTAACAAGACCATGGGAGTGGCATGGGTGGGAATGTTCTCTTTTTTTCAGGAGTTAATGAAGTCATAGGCAATAGGAGGGATTTAATCCAGTTCACTTTCAAGGCTGATACATCTCTGAACTGCTCCAGTCGTGTCATAAGTTCTGGGAGAACCCCTGCATCTCTGCACATGTATATCAACGTGTTGTCCGCATATAACAATATTACATGCCATTGGTTGTATGCTTGTATCCCCCAGTTCATGGCCTGCTGTCAAAGGTCACAAGCAAGTGGTTCTACTGTCAGCGCAACAATAATCGAGACTAGGGGCATCCTTGCCGGGTGCCCCGTTCAATGGCAAAGGGATCTGAAACTCAAACCCGGTCTTCACTGGTGAGTTGTATAATAAGGAAATCCAGTTAAGAAACCAAGTGCTTATACCAAATCTGGTAAGTACCTTCTCCAAGTAATGCCATCCTAATGTGTCAAAAGCCATCTCAATATTGAGCAAGGTGACCCAAGGGTGTTCACCCATTGCACGAGTCCAGTCCATCAACATAAAAAGTCTGCGCAAGTTTAGAAAGATGTTTCTGCCAGGTATAAAGTGATTCTGGTCATGATGCAATAGGATTTGGGTTACTGCAACCAGTCTGTTCGCCAGAACCCTGCCCAGAATCTTATAATTGGAGTTCAAGAGGGACAGTGGGCGGAACGTCCCCAGAAGTAGTGATTCCATATCAGGTTTAGGCAAGACCACCAGCCCTGCTTCCTGAAGGGAAGGGGGCAATTAACCCTTTTCATATGCCTCAGTGAACACGCGATGTAAATGGGGGACCAGTCACATACTAAAAGTTGTGCAAAACTCCAGGGGCCAACCATCGCCTCCAGGAGTCTTACCTTGTGCAATCTGTTTAATGGCATCTGTTATCTCGGTTTCAGTGATGGGTGACTCCAATTCCGTGAACTGCGAGGACTGGATATGGGGAAAAGTAACACCCTCCACAAAAGACTACAACTTGGTGAGATCACCCACTTGTGGGGCTCTGTACAGAGAAGGATAATATGATTAAAAAATGGTGCTGATGTCATCCTGCATATTTATGACACAACCCATGTCATTCCTAATTGCCGTGATTGGGTTCCTAGGCGAGTCTGACCATACTAGCCATGCTAGCAATTTGCCAGCCTTATCGCTGTCAGCATGCTGTCTGGCCAAGTATTACCTATAATCGAGGATGCTCAGTCATTCTAGTGTAATCTTGCATGTCAGTCTAGTCTGTGCCAGTGAAGCTGCAGCTGATTGATTGTCAGGAGATACCTGCTCAAATTATCGTATCTTTGTTTGCAGTCTAGCAAGTTCCTTACGAAGTGTTAATTGGGTTCCTTATACTGCTTTGATCATGTGACCATGAAGTACAACTTTAAATGCATTCCACTCCAATCCAGCTCCGGATGCTGTACCCTCATTATCCTGAAAGTAAGAAAAATTGTGTCTGATAGCGAAGAGCAGAGCAAGATGCCAGGGGTAGTTGCCACACTGAGATGTTGGTTGTTTCTCCCCCAAGAGAGCTGTAATTGTAGTGGACAGTGATCAGAAAGGTTGCGTCCAAGGTATTCTGCTTGGAACACTCTAGGAGCAGCATCTTGTGAACAATACACCATGTCAAATCTTGGTGTCCAGATCATGCAACCCAGAGTAATGTGAATATTCCCTAGTGTCTCAGTGTATGCCCTGCCAAGCATCCTGCACCTGGAGGTCAGTAGACCATGTCTGTAAGTGTTGCATGATAGTGATCGAGTGACTGGAATTGGGGGGCGGGAGCGATCTTTGTTGAGATAGGGGATACAATGAAAATCACCCCCCCTTAGGTCGGGCTAGTGTATTCAGCAATAGCGTCAGGGTCATTGAGTGCAGGAATGTGGCTTGGTTAGTATTGGGAGTGTATAGTGATAATAACGAAATCGGGAGACCACCCCATAACCCTTCTAGTATTGCATAGCGACCCTCAGTATCGATTTGAGTATATAGGACCTCTAGGGGCATCCCAGGGGCTACCCAAATCAGCACTCCCCTTGCAAACCTGGAGTACATGGCTCCTTCCAGTGTCCCCCTCTAATGTTAACACATTGATTCTAGTGTTTTGAGGTGAGATGAGTCTCCTGCAGGAGTGCAATGTGTCTGCAAGGGTATTGATACACTTGTAGCGCTTGCTGTAACCTGCAACCCCAAGGATATCCCAGGTTAGTAACTGAACTGGGGAGCCCTGGTCACATGTTGACAAAGCCATCACATTGTAACCTCGAGCAATAACAGACCACCCTGCACCCTTCCCTAGAGCCTGCCCATCCACACAGCATACAACACCCCACACTAGGATAAAGACAAGGTCCACCTTGTGAACGATTGGAACAGAACAATATTAACACCCAACTTCCTCTACCAGGGCAGTGCACCAACTGGCGGCCAGCCATTGGCACTATAATGCAGTATGAACAGTTCAAAGGTATAGTCTATAGCAGTGGTTCTTTATAGATGGGGCAAACATTCAGTGGCATCGGCGGGTGCGTATGACAGCTACCACTTCCTGCGGCCTGCTTCATAACTGTACTTGCGGAATGATTCATGCCCAGGAACACAAACGTATCCACCCCACTGATGCCCTCACTAAACCTGATCAAAGTGTCACATCAGATCCTCAGATGAATGTGTTGTGACGGTTGGGCCACCTACTAACAACACAGCAATCTACGAGTCAAATAGCAATGGTGAGTCACTGTTTTGGCTCTCCGTCTCTGAATATGAGGCCGAGGGACAGGGGGCTGACATGTTTCTCCACATCCTCACTGCACGAGCCCTTTCTTTAGTCGCTTGTTCCTTGGTAGGGCCCCAGAGCCATTGTCTGGTGCGTAACTTACATTGCTGTATTGTTTTCCACAAAGCAGAGGTGCTGGATTTGCCCTAGAGGAGGGTGCAAGGCCCTTGTGCTCAAGGCAAGACCATGCCTCATCCGGTAACGTACAAATAGTGGTGATGCCCTCATGTAGCACTAGGAGAGTGGCATGGAACTATAGGGCATAATTGATGCCTTGATCACAAAGGCAGTTCTTCACCTCCAGGAAGGATAATCTGCTCTCTGAATTTACAGGTTATAGTCTGGGTAGATATGAACTTGAGCATTATCCTACTTTCCATGGATCCCTCACTCTTGTCGCCTGTAGAATGTGATCTCTGTCTCTGTAGTTAAAGAGGCGTGCCACCACTGGATGCTGAGGGAGTCCAGGCAGAGGGGTCTCCCCTGCTCCCTGTGGGCCCTTTCAACTTAGAAGAAGGTGGATTGTTTGCCCTGCAGTATTGTGTTGACAAACCAGGCCTTTAAGTAAATCTCCATGTTCAGATCTTCTGCCTGTTCAGGGAGGCCAACGTTGAGCATGTTATTCCTCCTTGATCTGCCTTCTTGATCCACGATTCATCCACATAGATATTCTTCTTCTTCCTGCATGGGGCAAAGGCGTTTGTTGGAGTCCATCACCATGGATTTCAGGGCAGCCAATGTAGATTCAGAACTCCATTTTTTGTGATCTTCCCCGAGGAGGCCCACGTCAATACATAGAGGATCCGGTTTAGGTTCGAGAGTGGATTTCATATCTAGGACTGCTGAGAGGAGCTAATTGAATCTGCAAGAGTGCTTCGATAGCGTGGCCGTCAGCGTCTTATCTGTAGGTTCCCCAGCATTTAGGAGCTCTTCAAGCCCTTATGTACTTTTGGCAGCCACTAGGGCCTTATCCTATTTAGTCTTCACTTTCTTGAGGGAAGAGAAGTAAGTAAGTGTGAAACACACCGCACAACTGGCGGGGACTATAATGAGGAGATTGTGGCAAACTTAATATACTGTAGCGAAGGTGAAGAACAGATTGCTGGTCAGCACCTGCTTGGTGTCTGCAGCAGTTATTAGGGGTCACAACGCAGATCTTCCCAACACCCGAGCACCAGTCCAAGAACACTTAGCTGCTAAGTGTCAGAGCAGGGCATTCTGTGTCTGAAGGTATGGAACGCACTGTGAGACTAGCTGATCAATGGGGCAGACTCTTTGCCTTTGTAGGGTATGGCAAGGCACCCATGGAAGTAGCAGCACAGGTAACAGGCTCCCATGGTCACCAACAAAAGGTTTGTCGTG
The DNA here is from genome assembly GCF_964204655.1 of Triturus cristatus. Lineage (NCBI taxonomy): Eukaryota > Metazoa > Chordata > Amphibia > Caudata > Salamandridae > Triturus > Triturus cristatus. The sequence goes on from NC_140588.1 coordinate 84,714,137, forward strand.
GGGACTATAGGGGTTATCTTGCTCGCCTGTAGTCCTTATTTCACTGTAGGTTCCAGCCCTATGCGAGCCAGTCTGTGTGCTTGTTGCCCGCCCCAGGCTTGCTGATCTCAGGCCTCCTGGTGGGGCCAGTGCCATTTCACACTCATGCTGGTAGTGAATTGTGGGTGGGAGAGAGCAAAGGGGCTCCCAGTTCCCCACAACAGGATCTGGAGCACTGTGCTGAAGATATCAGGCCCAGCGGTGCTGGGCCATTGCACCCGTCCCGTTTTGCTGTATGCTGAGGGTGTAGTTTTAAGTGTGGGGGAATCCTGGGCAGCTCTGGTGCATCAGCATGGCGGAGACGCATGCCGCAGTAGAGGCCCTGGGCTTGCCATGGGAAGTACCTGAATGCATGTTGGTCCCAGTGGGACGTGTGTTGGGCAAATCTCCAATATTCAGCCGCTTCGGGTTCACTGATGAGCACAGCATGGTTCCCAGCCAAAGCAAAGTGATCGGGCCTGTGTGGTTCACTTGGCTCGGGAGCCCTCACCACTGTAACATACCTATGCAGATAGTACCATGCCGGGCATTGGCAGTGAAGGAGTCATTCAGTCCCAGAAACAACTTCTGTGTGCAGGAGCCAGTTGTGTGCTAAGAAAAGATCAGGAATATAGGCGGGCTTTGCGTGGAGCTCTCTACTGTGCATCCGACCCAGTACCATCTTGGCCACCCCCATCAGTGACATCATTTATGGAAACAATTATGACATCTCAAATGACATCACTCATGATGTCATCCACAGAACCACTCACAAACCCACTCACACCCCATACAAGCTATCATATGCCCACTCAAACCCACACAACCACTCACATACCCATTCATAGACCCATACCAGAAATTCACTTACCAACTCACTCATCAATAGAGGCGTTGACATACCCACTCACTCACTCATACAGCTACTCACACAATCATTCACTGACCCATACAGCCACTCATACAACCAGTCACTCACCCATATAGACACTTAACCATACAGCTACTCACACACTGACTTATTTACATACACAGTCACTCACATACCCACTGACTCACCCATACAGCCTGTCAGAGGCTTCCTAGAATTGCTAACCACACAGGAGTAGAATGACACAAACTCCCAATGCCCTTCTCAGAGCTTCCCCTACTTGGTTTCTTTAGTTCCACCTTGTAGGTAAGTACCGAGGGGGGAAAGGGGATGGGACAGAGAAGAGACAGCTCCAAACCACAGCAATTCTGCACGAACTTCCTTCCTCTCTTGTAGTGTCAGCTGTAAACATAACATGCGTCAGAAGTGCTTTAGCTTTCTTAACTTACTTGTATCCTATAATTAAGTTTACTTATCTCACCAGGAAATGGTTCTGAGCTTGCCCCTCTTCTTACTTCTCTATTGTGTTGTATATGGCTTCAGAGAAGTTTTCATTCTAATCTTTTGTTCTTATCTTCACAGGAAATGCTAATTATTCACTGCTCTTTGGAAAGTGAGAAAACAAGGTAAGTGCTCATCGTTTTTTCTGTGTTCTGTAAGGCTGGTGTTTACCCTTCTCTGAGGAATACTCACTAGATAAGTTTTAGAGTTGATTATTAATTGGAGTCTGAATGGTTATAATTCTATAATGTTGCCTCCTCTTTCCATCAGGAACTTTTCAATTTATATATTCCTATTTCTGGTGGGGGAGGATGGAGTCTTATTTTGTTTATATTTTTCCCAGCCAATTGAGAAGTTAATCACGAGTTTTAGAACGGACTAGCTAGCGTCCGCTATCTTTAAATTGCCTCTCTTGATTATTTTAGCGAAGCGAAATGATGCGTGTTCGCCTTCGCTAGTCTCTTGCCAATCGCGTCTCAGAAAAAGATTAGACGCGTCTTTATTTGCTGCCGGCAAGAATTCCTGTCACCGCGTATTGCGCGTATAAGTAATGCGCTCGCGCATTCCTATTTTGTTTCCTTCAGAACAAGCGGCACTAAGAAACGGTGACCGCTTGTTCTAGAAACTCACTGGCATAACACTTGTGAGAATATTTATTAACGCAGCGAAATGAATGAATTCGCCCGCGTTTTATCTTTAGGACTTTACCTCAGTTTTAGTTTATAACGTTTCCCTTCTGCTAAGGATTGTAATTAATTAGTATTCATTCCAAACTTATTTATTTTTCGGCTGAAGGGTAGGTTATTCGACACAGATTATCTCTCAACTAAGAATGTCTACAATGCTCTTGAGAACGCTTTAGTTATTCGTTGACATTTTACACTAACCTTTAGTCTGTTAAAGCGACGAAGCTAACCCCGAGAATTCCGCCACTACCCTGACTAGCTTTCTCGACGCAAGAAACAGGTGCTGCTCCTGAAGAATCTTCGGTGAAGTGCACCATGGAATGTTAGAGCACACCTCACCAACTGCCATTCACTACAAGACTAGACTGCTAAACAGCAATATGCTGCTGCAGCAATTCGGCAGCCATGTTGGAGTTTCTACGATGCCAACTAGCACTCCAACTCAAGGAATTAACTGCTTTCTTTGTTTGTACTGACAAAATAGAAGCAACGGAAGAAGAAGGAGGAGGAAACCTCCCGTGATTCCTGACAGTACCCCCTCCCAACGGGGTTTCCTCCAATCTGGGTTTAGTAGGAAATTGAGCATGGAAGGCTTTAGTTAATCGGGGAGCATGAACATCAGTACTGTTTTCCCAGGAACGTTCATCAGGTCCATAACCCTTCCAATCAATGAGATAAAAGAGTTCATCACGGATGAGTTTGGAATCTAAAATCCATTTAACTTCATACTCAGTCTCTCCATGCAGGATTAAAGCATCAGGAGGGGAAGACCTACGTAACCTGGGATGAATTGGTTTGAGGAGGATGACATGAAAAACCGGGTGAATCTTAGTGGAACCAGAGAGAGATAATTGATAGGTGACAGGATTAATTACCTTCTCAATCGGATAAGGACCCATAAAACGAGGCTGGAATTTACGTGGACCCTTAAGTCTAAGATTCTTTGTACACAACCAGACTAAATCTCCTACATGAAGCTCAGGTGCCTTCTTACGTTTTTGGTCAGCGAAGTGTTTGTAACGAACCTTTGCTGTAGTCAAATTGTGAGTTACCGAGTGATGGATTTTAGTTAGCTGTTGAGCGATATCTTGAATAGCAGGAACATTAACAGTGTCAAAATTAGCATGGGAATTGGGATGTCTGCCTGAGTTTATAAAGAAAGGTGAGCAACCAGTAGAGACATTAAGGGCATTATTGTGGGCATACTCTGCAGTCCATAAATGGTCAGGCCAATCACCCTCCTCATCTAACAAATATAACCTAAGGTGTTGTTCTAGTTCTTGATTAATGCGTTCAGTCTGACCATCAGTTTCAGGATGGAAACTAGTAGAGTAACGATGGTCGATGTTAAGGCCTTTGATGTAGGCCTTCCAAAATCGTGATAGGAACTGGGAGCCCCTGTCTGAAATGAGTACCTTAGGTATCCCATGAAGGCGAATTATGTGTTGATTGAAAAGTTGTGCTAGTTGTTTAGAAGTGGGAACTCCCTTAAAGGGTACAAAATGTGTCATTTTACTAAAGGTGTCAACAACAACAAGGATAGTGTCATAACCATGGGAAGAGGGTAGATCGACAATCAAGTCTAACGAGACCGTGTGCCAAGGATAGGGGGGTGTGGGCATGGGTTGTAAGAGTCCCTTTGGGGCCTGCCTGTCTGGTTTTCCCCGTGCACATAGGTCACAGCTCAAAAGTAAAACATATTGACGAATATCACGGCACATACATGGCCACCAAAAATTCCGTCTAAGTAAGTCTTCAGTCTTTAAGATGCCCTTATGACCAGCCAGTGGATTGTCATGACTTTCCTGCATTGCTTTTAACTGGAGGTTCTTGGTGGGTAGATAGAGAGCAGAGCCATGATAGGGGAGACCATCGGGAATTTAATGTAGCGGATCTTCTGAGGCCCATGTTTGCATATCCGAATCTGACATCAAATTGCGGACATGAAGTTCAAAGGGTTCCAAAGATATCTCTCCAATAAATTTGTAATCCGGTACGATTGACTGATTTTCAATGACAGAGGTCTGATTTTCTGTATCCAATCTTGAGAGGACATCAGCTTTTCCATTCTTGGAGCCGGGAAGAAAGGTGATAACAAAATCAAAGTCTGCGAAGTACAGAGACCACCGCAACTGACGTGGTGTGAGTGTACGAGCGGAGCGCAAAAATTGCAGATTGCGATGGTCTGTAAACACTGTTACCGTATGGTTAGCCCCCATTAGATAATGCCTCTAGTCCTTGAAGGCGTCCTTAATAGCCAGAAGTTCTTTCTCCGTAATAGTATATTTGCACTCCGCAGGATTGAGTTTACGTGAACGATAGGCTACAGGATGCAACTGCCCGGTGTCTTTGTGTCTTAGAGAAAGTATTCCTCCAATGGCTAGGTCTGACGCATCCGTCTCCAAATAGAAGGGTTCAGAGGGTTCTGCATGAAGCAGAACAGGTGCAGTAGTGAAACTGGTTTTCATCAATCAAAATGCCTCTTCCGCCTCATCTGACCAGTGGAAAGAAACACCTTTCTTCAGAAGATGAGTCGAAGGGAGTATCTTGGAAGAGAATCCGTGAATGAATCGCCTGTAAAAATTGGAGAATCCAATAAAACTCTGGAGTTCTTTGACACAAGTAGGAGACTTCCAATCCTTTATTGCTTTCACCTTCTGTTCATCCATTTGAACTCCATTAGGCGACAATACGAAACCAAGAAATTCCACGGTGTCGGTGTTAAAAAGACACTTCTCCAATTTGACATATAGGGAGTTTTCTCGTAAGCGTTGTAAAACAGCTCTAACCTGGTCAAAATGTTCTTCAGTCGTGTTTGAATAAATTAAAATGTCATCGATGTAGACAATAGTGCAGCGATCAATGAAATCGCTTAGCACATCGTTGATAAAGTATTGAAAGGCCGCAGGCGCATTGCACAGACCATACGGCAATACCAGGTACTCGTAGAGCCCGAATTTGGTTCTGAACGCAGTTTTCCACTCGTCACCTTCTTGAAGCCTGATTAAATGATATGCTCCACGTAAATCTAGGCGAGTGTAAATCTTTGCTTCCTTGACCTGATCGATCAATACTGAGATAAGGGGTAATGGGTATCGGTTTTTGATGGTAATTCTGTTGATTGCCCTAAAGTCTATGCAAGTCCTGAGATCCCCCCCTTCTTTGGTACAAAAAAAAGGGGGGAAGAGACAGGTGACTGGGACGGTCGAATAAAACCATTTGCCAAATACTTGATTAAATATTCCTTCAAGTGAAGATTTTCCTTTTCGGTCAAGGCGTATACCCTACTACACGGTAAGTTGGCTCCAGGTTCGAGGTCGATCTTGCAGTCATAAGACCTATGAGGAGGTAAGGTTTCAGCTTTGATTTCATCGAAGACATCCACGAATTCCTGGTAGGGTTCTGGTATTTCAGGTGTTTGAATAACACATATAGCACCTCCGGTGGTGCATAGCTGAGTGACCGCACTAGCCTCAGTGGGATTTGTCAAACCTCCAAAACAATGCCTCGTACAATATTCTGAATTTAGTTGAATGGTTCGGGCTCCCCAATCTATCAACGGATTGTGTTATGTCAGCCATGGGAGGCCTAAAATTAGCTGAAATTGAGGGGCGTCTATTAAATTAAACTGTAAGCTCTCTTGGTGTCCCTGTTATGTTATGTTATGGTGATTTGTAAAGCGCGCGATCACCAAGTAGGTGTCCTGGCGCTGTCCACTACTCCCTGATCCTAAAGGCCAAAATTATTTGCCGAACAGCCAGGTCTTCAATGCTTTCCTGAAATGCAATAGGTTATCCATGCTTCTCAAGTGGAGCGGCAATCCGTTCCAGAGCCTGGCTGTCCCGTAGGAAAAACTACGTCCTCCCCAGCGGGCTTTTTTTATGACAGGGACCGTGACAAAACTGGCTTCTGATGAGCGAAGACGCCGAGCAGGAACATACCTTATGAATAGTTTTGTAAGGTATTCAGAGCCTTCTCCATTCAAGGCCTTGAACACCAGGCACAGAGACTTAAACTGGACTCTGCTTTTAATTGGAAGCCAGTGTAGGTAACGAATGGCCTTAGATATGGGAGAGAATTTTGGGATGCCGGTTAGCAGTCTGGCAGCCGCATTCTGCAATAGCTGTAATCTGTGCAGCAAGCTTTCCCGAATATTCAGATACAGACTATTGCAGTAATCCAGCCTGGAAGTTACCAGGGCCATTACCACCATTTGTCGGCTTTCATAAGGTAGCAGGAACAGAATCTTTTTCAACATTCTCAAGATAAAGCCTGTTTTATATATATTCACTGAAAAAAACATAGGTTTCAGGCACGTTATAGTTAGGAATTAGCATTTAAAAAACCTTAGAAATTCACTGAAAAAACCATAGGTTTCACACATGTTATAGTTAGCTGGACATTTTACTCGTAAAAAACCATTGAAATTGCCCCGTTATAGTTAGTTCAGCTAACTATAACTCGCGCGCCCGCAATGCACTGCTGATGACGTCTCATATTACATCACTCATGACATGGTCAGTGACATCACTCATGACATCACTGATGACATCTCAAATGACATCACTGATGACCTCACTGATGACATCATCCTTGTGATAGAGTGGCAGACCTCCTCTCACCCTAATATAACTTTTGATACACACATACAAAAATAGAGACTAAAATTTACAAACGAATTGACATACCAATACCAGTAACAACAACCTCTTCAGTAATTCTAAGATCCACATACACATCCATTCATTCACCAACTGTTCAATACAGTCACTCATACATGTACTCACTCATCATATGTACTCATACACCTATACATCCTGTCACACAATGCCACTCATCCATAGAGTTACTTACACACATAGTCACTCATGCTAATAAAGAATCAAACATCCATTTACTTGCATATACAGTTATACACACACCACCACACTTACTTCTACAGAAACTTACACATACTTAGTCTTTTAAACAATCACTTATAGAAACACATACTTATTCATACAGGAACTCTTTCAATCTCTCACTCTCACATATACTCACTTATATACACCAATAGTCACATATACTAGTTTAAAACATATGTAGTTACTCATAAAGACACTATTGAGACAGTCATTCACTCACTAACACACCCATACACACACTCATCCACCCATACAGTCCTGCACACATGCTGTGTTAAACACATACAAACAGTGAGTCAGTCATTCATGCACCTATGCACTACGTAATACCCTCCACCAAACCATGCAGACACTCATACTGATACTCAAAAAACCAACTAATATCCTATATAGACACCTATGTAGCTACTCACCAACCCATGCAGCCACTCATACACAAAGTGAGAGACTGATACAGGTATTTACACATTTAAACATTACTCACTAAGCCATGTATTCACTATGATACACTTAATCAGTCAGTTACACAATCAATTTTTCAAAAACAAATCATCCATTTAGACAGTAATATACCCATTTATTCTTCCATCGACCTTGAGATATACATATGTAAAACATATTTAATTTTCAGAAAAACACACATTCACTGGATGATGTCATATGTGACGTCATCAGCAGTGCATTGCGGGCGCGCGAGTTATAGTTAGCTGAACTAACTATAACGGGGCAATTTCAATGTTTTTTTACGAGTAAAATGTCCAGCTAACTATAACATGTGTGAAACCTATGGTTTTTTCAGTGAATTTCTAAGGTTTTTTAAATGCTAATTCCTAACTATAACGTGTGTGAAACCCATGGTTTTTTCAGTGAATTTGCAAGGTTTTTTAAATGCTAATTCCTAACTATAACGTGTGTGAAACCCATGGTTTTTTCAGTGAATTTGCAAGGTTTTTTAAATGCTAATTCCTAACTATAACGTGTGTGAAACCCATGGTTTTTTCAGTGAATTTGCAAGGTTTTTTAAATGCTAATTTTTTTTTTTCTTCTATTTTTTCTAACATATTTTTATTTTAATTTTCTTACCTTTTATAAAGACTATGATTAAATTTTTAAAATTCTTTAATATGTTTTTTTTTTATATATTTTTCAAAATAAACATGTAAAATTTATTTGCAGTACTTTTTTTCTATTTTTTTTTTTATTTTTTTAGTACGCGTACCGTAAGCTCACGGTAAGCGTACGGTTTACGCAACGCCCGTAATTTTCCTACGCTGCTTGCGTATAGTTACGCAATTTGCGTAGCCGCGCGTACTCCGCGTGGGACGCGTACGCGTGTACGCTACACGCGCACGTTACGCGGAAGTGCCGGGAGTGACTGTTATGCGCATGCGCGCAAGCGCGTGTCTTTTTTACGCGCATGCGCACTTTTGCCGTAAGCGTACCGTAAGCGTACCGTAAGCGTACGGTAGGTCATGTGATCATGAAACACAACTTTTGATTGGTTGAAACTACTTTCAGTTCTAGAACTCTCCTACACCACACCCATTCCCCTCATTTCTGCTTGTGATCCCTTGGGAGAAGGAGCTGGTTTGTCTTTGGGATACGATGGCAGAACAGCAGAGCTCTTCTGAGAGTGAGGCTAGCACTAGCAGCACTGTCTTGAGGCAGAGATCGAGGAAACAAAAGCCCTCTTATGTATGGGATTATTTTACTTTTCCAGAAGGCCAGCAAAAGGTAAATGCACCCTTAGTGACTTGTAAGCTGTGTAAGCGTGTACTTTCTAGAGGTAATCCTAACAGGAAGTATTCCTTTGGGAATCACACCATGAAGAGACACCTCCAGGATGTACACAAAAGGACACATGGTCATCTTTTTGGAGGTAACTCTTCAGAAAGACAAGCCAGTACATCCACAGCAGCTCAGCCTGGACCATCATCTGCAGGGCTGACTCCTTCTTCTGCAGGTCAGGTGAGCCCTTCATCTGTGGGGGGAGAATCTCCTTTTGCTGGCCCTCTGGAAATCAACCCTCGTTTTCGGAAGGTTGATATTCGATGCACATTTTGTCAAGATCTAATTTGCTATAGGGAGACCAGTGTTTCCCTAGTGAACAACAAAATAGATCAGCACATTTGTCGCTTTGAATAATTTTCCCATGCTTCCTTTCCTCTGTCCCTGCATGAACACAACGGTTCTTTTAAGAGCCAACCTTATCTTTCATCTTATTTTTACATATGTTTTTAAAAACTTTTTTTTTTTTTTTACCGTACGCGTACGGTGCGCGTACCTTTTTTTTATTTTTTAAAAAAAACACTAAAAATCAATTATCACATTACAAGGTCCTTGAGAGACTACAATTATTATTATTGACTTACCATACTCACTCAAAAAAATATTTATTCATTTGTTTTTAAAAAAAATAGTTTAAAAAATGGTTCTAGTTTTCGAAAAGATTCTATATCAATCTGAAAAAAAAGAAAAAAGTATTAATATTTTAAAAACAATTTATAATACAGTACACATATTTACATTTTTTTCTAAAAAATATTTTACAGACTGAAACCTGAAAACCCCACTCGCTTGTAAATACTGTGCATGATTATACATGGCAAGCACATGGGTGTGTGCTAAGAGTCTGCTTCTTCCCCCAAAAATTCGCTCCCCCTTTCCATCTAATGCAACTGTGAAATCAATACGCAATAAATCTCTGCCTATAATTCCTCTCTGCACACAGAGTCATGTTTTCACATTAGTCCCAAAACGAAATTTCTTTGCCAATTTGAAAGCACACTTACTGCTCTTTTTTTTTCGGGGCAAGTGAAAATCACTTTTACAGACTGACACATTATGAAACCACTTTTTTTGATTTTCTTAAATGCACATGTCCAAACTTCTTTTTCAGACCACCTCCATGTGTAACCTGGGTGGCTGCCTACACTCTAGCAAGGGCAACCAGCCTTAGTGATGCTGAATGTATTTGCATTACAGACTGAAACCTGAAAACCCCACTTGCTTGTAAATACTGTGCATGATTATACATGGCAAGCACATGGGTGTGTGCTAAGAGTCTGCTTCTTCCCCCAAAAATTCGCTCCCCCTTTCCATCTAATGCAACTGTGAAATCACCAGAGCAATACGCAATAAATCTCTGCCTATAATTCCTCTCTGCACACAGAGTCATGTTTTCACATTAGTCCCAAAACGAAATTTCTTTGCCAATTTGAAAGCACACTTACTGCTCTTTTTTTTTCGGGGCAAGTGAAAATCACTTTTACAGACTGACACATTATGAAACCACTTTTTTTTTATTTATTTAAATGCACATGTCCAAACTGCTTTTTCAGACCACCACCATGTGTATTTTCGGTGACTGCCTACACTCCAGCAAGGGCAACCAGCCTTAGTGATGCTGAATGTATTTGCATTACAGACTGAAACCTGAAAACCCCACTCGCTTGTAAATACTGTGCATGATTATACATGGCAAGCACATGGGTGTGTGCTAAGAGTCTGCTTCTTCCCCCAAAAATTCGCTCCCCCTTTCCATCTAATGCAACTGTGAAATCACCAGAGCAATACGCAATAAATCTCTGCCTATAATTCCTCTCTGCACACAGAGTCATGTTTTCACATTAGTCCCAAAACGAAATTTCTTTGCCAATTTGAAAGCACACTTACTGCTCTTTTTTTTTCGGGGCAAGTGAAAATCACTTTTACAGACTGACACATTATGAATCCACTTTTTTGATTTTTTTAAATGCACATGTCCAAACTGCTTTTTCAGACCACCTCCATGTGTAACCTGGGTGGCTGCCTACATTCCAGCAAGGGCAACCAGCCTTAGTGATGCTGAATGTATTTGCATTACAGACTGAAACCTGAAAACCCCACTCGCTTGTAAATACTGTGCATGATTATACATGGCAAGCACATGGGTGTGTGCTAAGAGTCTGCTTCTTCCCCCAAAAATTCGCTCCCCCTTTCCATCTAATGCAACTGTGAAATCACCAGAGCAATACGCAATAAATCTCTGCCTATAATTCCTCTCTGCACACAGAGTCATGTTTTCACATTAGTCCCAAAACGAAATTTATTTGCCAATTTGAAAGCACACTTACTGCTCTTTTTTTTTCGGGGCAAGAGAAAATCACTTTTACAGACTGACACATTATGAAACCACTTTTTTTGATTTATTTAAATGCACATGTCCAAACTGCTTTTTCAGACCACCACCATGTGTATTCTCGGTGATTGCCTACACTCCAGCAAGGGCAACCAGCCTTAGTGATGCTGAATGTATTTGCATTACTGAGTCCAACCTCAAACCCTTAAACTATTCTTTTTTTTTCCAGTACACCTTAATTTATTGTGAAAACATACTCCATATTATTTTACATGTTCCTCACATTTAAATTTCTCCCAAAACAGAAAATGATAAACGCAACTACAACAAAAACAATTTCCATTTCTATTATTCATTTCTTAAGTTACCACATACATCCCCTCTCAAACTGTAAACTCACCTTTAAAATTAGTTAGTTGTGAAAGAAATGTGACACTCAAACAGCAGATTATCAGAGCCAGGATCTCTGTTGTGTTCACCTCTCTCCTCTCAGCAGAACCAGATAATGGCAAACTTTCCCTCTATTTTTCCACACATATACATGTAAGTTTCAAATCTCAGTGCTTCCCCCTTTTTTTCAAATGTAATCACACATTTCTATTGGTTGAAAACCAACCCTTTTCCAAAAGTACCCTTCCCCCAACTTGACTTCTGCCTAGTACCCTTCCCCCAACTTGACTTCTGCCTGCTACCATAGCAACAGCTCATGGAACACTGCTGTGTTGAGTTAGGTCAGAAGTTCGCCAAACAATGTTTCATTTTCAAAGTGCAAGAGTGCTTGACTTTTCAAACCTAACAGCAAATCCATAGTACTGTTCTTTGGTAACACATTTTTCTGTACCAATACAAAACATGCTTCTATTAATTTACACATACAGCCTAGTTTTTATTCTAGAATGGTATGAAACAGCCAATCAGTTCTTTTTTTTTAAAAAAAAATATGTATGCCTCCATTTCCAAACTGTCTTTCTTTTCATATTGCCATTCTACTGAAAGACACCTCCTGAGTGCATCCAGTTCTCCTTTGAAGATGTTCACAGTGTGGATTGTAGGGCACAGCTATGTCTTCTGGAGTGAAAAGTTTGCAGAGAAAACAGATATGGTGAGAGACCTTGCTTTGCCAAATGTAGACATTAAATGGATTGGTCAGAGAGGGTTAAAGTGGCACCAATTGATGCCATTGGTGAAATCCTTCATACAAATCCAACACCCTGACCTCATAATAGTGCACGGTGGTGGCAATGACCTAGGCACTTTGACTGGGGTAGGTCTGGAAATGCTTATGAAGGACACCTTTGCACAACTGTTTTCACTTTTCCCTAAAACTGCCTTTGTGTTTTCCAACATATGCCAAAGGCAAAAATGGAACTGGTCCAATCATTTCTGTCCACAGATTGACAAAGCAAGAAAGCACGTCAACAAATCTGTTTCTGCTTTCCTCCGTGACTATGGTATGGGTGCCATTTACCACAACAACTTGCGTTACGACATGCAAGACATTTATAGAGGAGATGGTGTGCACTTCACTGATGAAGGGAACAGAGTCTTCCTCTTGAACCTTAGACTCTGCATCGGTACTTACTTGTAGGTACCACTAAAAAAATCACTTCATAAACACAACGGCTCTTTTTAGAGCACCCTAATATCTAAACACTTAAATCTGATTTTCATTTCTTTTTTTTTTTTTTTTTTTTACCGTACGCTTACCGTACGCGTACCCCGTGATTTTTTTTAAAATCAATAAATGTTTTCTTTGTACTTTTCTGTCCTTCTTTGACCCCCTTACAAATGTTAGGGGGTCTGTAACTCTCCTCATTGCCCCCTTTTCTTGTTTTCACTCTTTTTTTCAGAGTGAAATACACAAAATGGCGGCCGCCGCTTCCTGGTTTCGGCCGATTCGAATGTTTACTAAGATCTAAGAGCCAATCAGAATCGCGCTCGCGCACGCCACCGTACGCTTACGGTAAGCGTACGGTAAGCGTACCGTAAGCGGGCTCAGATATATATATTGATTTAAAGGCTATTTTCTCAGAATCTACTGAACAGATTTACACCAAACCTACAAAAGGCACTTCCTTGACCTAGGGACTACCTCTCTGCCAAATTTCGAGTAATTCTGTTCAGCCGTTCGGGCTGTAGCTCGTTCTAAAGGTCCTATGGAAAAATGCATGGGAAAAACGCGTTTTGGGACCCCCCTTTTATCTCAGCCCCCGCTTGACGGATCCCCCCGAGACTTTCAGGGTAGGAGCGGAGCGTAGCGCCCCACCTATTTTGAGAAATTCGCGAGGATTCATCGACCGGCGCCAAAGTTATTCAAAATAGAATGTTGCGGATTTCCTATGGAAAAGGGGTCCTAACTATACCTACCTACTGGCGACCGCCAGTAGGTAATATATATATATATATATATTCAACTAAAAAACAAAGATTACAGGGATGATATTTGGGAAATAAAAAAATAAAAAAAATAACTATAAAAAATATTATGTTATAGTTAGGGCCAGATTTCACCAATACAAAACCAGTGAAATTCAGAAGCTATAGTTACCTGAGCTATCTACAATGTACGCCCTCATAATGCACTGTTTATGACCTCACATATTATATCATTCAAGACATGCTCAGTGACATCACTTAAAAAAAAAAAATCTTTCTTTATTAACATTTAGTTAGTCATATGATACTCCGCAATCAGTGGGAGTTTTCAATAACATAGCATCAACATAAGATCTGATACAGTGATAAGAGTAATATTTTCATAAGTACAGTTTATACAGTTTATAATACTTTAACTTACATGCATCAGTCTCAGCATACTAAAGCAGAGGTTACATTCACCAATATCAAAAACCTAAAACAAAATTCCAAAGACAACTGAGTAACGGTGGAAACCATGTCTCCTAAATGGTTTGCTGTGTATTGACACTGATTTTGTGTGGGGGTTGATGAAACGTAATAGAGTATTGTAACACTGGCGATCCTTGGCCTTGTAATTGGTAGAGGGGTGGTGCAAAGAGTGGGGTGGGAGGGCCAGCGGTAACCGCCTGTTACCACTACTCCAGGAACCACATAACAAATCAATTTTCATGTAGAGGCACCCAATAATCTGGCCTCAATTACAGTTGGGTACATCTTCCAATCAGGGGATTATATGAAACAGAGTGGCTTTGTATGGCCCCATGGGAAATCTCGAGTTCAGCTATAAGGACTCTTCGCAAGTCAGTGAGCCACAATTGGATAGGAGGGGCTATTTGTCACTTCTAGCACTTGGCACCTGCGTTTAGCTACCACCATTGCTAAATCTAAGAACTTATTAACAGTCTTCCGCTCTGCCGTATGTGAGGTGATCCCCAACAGAAAGTGCAGGCCATCCATCGGTATAACGTGACCCACAGCCTCGGTTAATATTTCAGCTATTACCGCCCAATAAGCTACCAACCGTGGGCAGGTCCATACCACATGGGTAAAGGTAGCCCGATGTCATGGCAGCGGGGGCATGAGACTGGGGAACCAGGATACATTCATGCAATTCTCTGGGAAAGTGAGAAATGTGTGATGTAGGTAATTAAATTGAGTGCATTTAAGCCTGGCGTTCGGGAGATACTTTTGGTGTTCCTAGACAGTGTGCCCATTGTTTATCTGTTAATGCTGTTATGAATTCACCATCCCAGCAAGCTCTGAGTGCAGTACGGGGGGGGGGTCACCCTGTTTTGGTGTATACAATGATAGAGCATTGTGACAGCACGCCTGCCAGTGCCATGTGTGAGTATTGTTTGAAGGAGTCTACATGTGTTGGATTCATCATGTGTTTTGCTCGATACTTTATGCAATTACAGAGTGAAAGATGCATACAAGAGAAAGGATCCTGGAGGGATCCTATAGTTATCCATCAAATTTTCAAATGTACAAAGAATATTGTCAGAGAACAGTTCTCACCATAATGTGAGTACCACTTTCGTCCAATCGGCTGCTTCAGGTCTGAGACCTAGGACTATGCAACCAGGCAACACACGGAGAGGAAATTCGGGGGCATACAGAGGAAAGGGACATTTTTTATGCAGGTAAGTGGACCAGCATGAACAATCTGTTGTCATAAGGCTATTTCTACCCTCTTCGAGATTATATTCTCAGAGCCCAATACCCATTCTAATACAGCAGTGGGGAGTATGCCAGTCGTCCAGCATCCCAGCTCCACTAAGTTTTGGCCAGCCAGCCAGCGCATTGGCAATTGCAGCTGAATGGCCGCATAGTAATAATCGTAGTTCAGAGCTCCAAGTCCACCTTTGGTCAATGGGGCATACAGTTTTGGAATAGAGACTGTTACCTCATATTAGAGCAGTCAGAAACATTGTAAGATCCTAAAACAATTTCTGGGGAATCAAGATGTGGAGGGTGGCAGAAAAGTATAATAACCTAGGCAGGACCAACATGTTAGAGATGGCTATACGACCCGTGGGGGAGAGTCGCAACTTTGTGCAGAAAAGTCAAGCAGACCAAACTCTGGCTATCACCTTGCCCAGATTTTCATCAAATGAGTCTTCCGGTGAGTGATACACCTGGATTCCCAGATATTTGAAGGAGTAACAAGACCATGGGAGTGGCATGGGTGGGAATGTTCTCTTTTTTTCAGGAGTTAATGAAGTCATAGGCAATAGGAGGGATTTAATCCAGTTCACTTTCAAGGCTGATACATCTCTGAACTGCTCCAGTCGTGTCATAAGTTCTGGGAGAACCCCTGCATCTCTGCACATGTATATCAACGTGTTGTCCGCATATAACAATATTACATACCATTGGTTGTATGCTTGTATCCCCCAGTTCATGGCCTGCTGTCAAAGGTCACAAGCAAGTGGTTCTACTGTCAGCGCAACAATAATCGAGACTAGGGGCATCCTTGCCGGGTGCCCCGTTCAATGGCAAAGGGATCTGAAACTCAAACCCGGTCTTCACTGGTGAGTTGTATAATAAGGAAATCCAGTTAAGAAACCAAGTGCTTATACCAAATCTGGTAAGTACCTTCTCCAAGTAATGCCATCCTAATGTGTCAAAAGCCATCTCAATATTGAGCAAGGTGACCCAAGGGTGTTCACCCATTGCACGAGTCCAGTCCATCAACATAAAAAGTCTGCGCAAGTTTAGAAAGATGTTTCTGCCAGGTATAAAGTGATTCTGGTCATGATGCAATAGGATTTGGGTTACTGCAACCAGTCTGTTCGCCAGAACCCTGCCCAGAATCTTATAATTGGAGTTCAAGAGGGACAGTGGGCGGAACGTCCCCAGAAGTAGTGATTCCATATCAGGTTTAGGCAAGACCACCAGCCCTGCTTCCTGAAGGGAAGGGGGCAATTAACCCTTTTCATATGCCTCAGTGAACACGCGATGTAAATGGGGGACCAGTCACATACTAAAAGTTGTGCAAAACTCCAGGGGCCAACCATCGCCTCCAGGAGTCTTACCTTGTGCAATCTGTTTAATGGCATCTGTTATCTCGGTTTCAGTGATGGGTGACTCCAATTCCGTGAACTGCGAGGACTGGATATGGGGAAAAGTAACACCCTCCACAAAAGACTACAACTTGGTGAGATCACCCACTTGTGGGGCTCTGTACAGAGAAGGATAATATGATTAAAAAATGGTGCTGATGTCATCCTGCATATTTATGACACAACCCATGTCATTCCTAATTGCCGTGATTGGGTTCCTAGGCGAGTCTGACCATACTAGCCATGCTAGCAATTTGCCAGCCTTATCGCTGTCAGCATGCTGTCTGGCCAAGTATTACCTATAATCGAGGATGCTCAGTCATTCTAGTGTAATCTTGCATGTCAGTCTAGTCTGTGCCAGTGAAGCTGCAGCTGATTGATTGTCAGGAGATACCTGCTCAAATTATCGTATCTTTGTTTGCAGTCTAGCAAGTTCCTTACGAAGTGTTAATTGGGTTCCTTATACTGCTTTGATCATGTGACCATGAAGTACAACTTTAAATGCATTCCACTCCAATCCAGCTCCGGATGCTGTACCCTCATTATCCTGAAAGTAAGAAAAATTGTGTCTGATAGCGAAGAGCAGAGCAAGATGCCAGGGGTAGTTGCCACACTGAGATGTTGGTTGTTTCTCCCCCAAGAGAGCTGTAATTGTAGTGGACAGTGATCAGAAAGGTTGCGTCCAAGGTATTCTGCTTGGAACACTCTAGGAGCAGCATCTTGTGAACAATACACCATGTCAAATCTTGGTGTCCAGATCATGCAACCCAGAGTAATGTGAATATTCCCTAGTGTCTCAGTGTATGCCCTGCCAAGCATCCTGCACCTGGAGGTCAGTAGACCATGTCTGTAAGTGTTGCATGATAGTGATCGAGTGACCGGAATTGGGGGGCGGGAGCGATCTTTGTTGAGATAGGGGATACAATGAAAATCACCCCCCCTTAGGTCGGGCTAGTGTATTCAGCAATAGCGTCAGGGTCATTGAGTGCAGGAATGTGGCTTGGTTAGTATTGGGAGTGTATAGTGATAATAACGAAATCGGGAGACCACCCCATAACCCTTCTAGTATTGCATAGCGACCCTCAGTATCGATTTGAGTATATAGGACCTCTAGGGGCATCCCAGGGGCTACCCAAATCAGCACTCCCCTTGCAAACCTGGAGTACATGGCTCCTTCCAGTGTCCCCCTCTAATGTTAACACATTGATTCTAGTGTTTTGAGGTGAGATGAGTCTCCTGCAGGAGTGCAATGTGTCTGCAAGGGTATTGATACACTTGTAGCGCTTGCTGTAACCTGCAACCCCAAGGATATCCCAGGTTAGTAACTGAACTGGGGAGCCCTGGTCACATGTTGACAAAGCCATCACATTGTAACCTCGAGCAATAACAGACCACCCTGCACCCTTCCCTAGAGCCTGCCCATCCACACAGCATACAACACCCCACACTAGGATAAAGACAAGGTCCACCTTGTGAACGATTGGAACAGAACAATATTAACACCCAACTTCCTCTACCAGGGCAGTGCACCAACTGGCGGCCAGCCATTGGCACTATAATGCAGTATGAACAGTTCAAAGGTATAGTCTATAGCAGTGGTTCTTTATAGATGGGGCAAACATTCAGTGGCATCGGCGGGCGCGTATGACAGCTACCACTTCCTGCGGCCTGCTTCATAACTGTACTTGCGGAATGATTCATGCCCAGGAACACAAACGTATCCACCCCACTGATGCCCTCACTAAACCTGATCAAAGTGTCACATCAGATCCTCAGATGAATGTGTTGTGACGGTTGGGCCACCTACTAACAACACAGCAATCTACGAGTCAAATAGCAATGGTGAGTCACTGTTTTGGCTCTCCGTCTCTGAATATGAGGCCGAGGGACAGGGGGCTGACATGTTTCTCCACATCCTCACTGCACGAGCCCTTTCTTTAGTCGCTTGTTCCTTGGTAGGGCCCCAGAGCCATTGTCTGGTGCGTAACTTACATTGCTGTATTGTTTTCCACAAAGCAGAGGTGCTGGATTTGCCCTAGAGGAGGGTGCAAGGCCCTTGTGCTCAAGGCAAGACCATGCCTCATCCGGTAACGTACAAATAGTGGTGATGCCCTCATGTAGCACTAGGAGAGTGGCATGGAACTATAGGGCATAATTGATGCCTTGATCACAAAGGCAGTTCTTCACCTCCAGGAAGGATAATCTGCTCTCTGAATTTACAGGTTATAGTCTGGGTAGATATGAACTTGAGCATTATCCTACTTTCCATGGATCCCTCACTCTTGTCGCCTGTAGAATGTGATCTCTGTCTCTGTAGTTAAATAGGCGTGCCACCACTGGATGCTGAGGGAGTCCAGGCAGAGGGGTCTCCCCTGCTCCCTGTGGGCCCTTTCAACTTAGAAGAAGGTGGATTGTTTGCCCTGCAGTATTGTGTTGACAAACCAGGCCTTTAAGTAAATCTCCATGTTCAGATCTTCTGCCTGTTCAGGGAGGCCAACGTTGAGCATGTTATTCCTCCTTGATCTGCCTTCTTGATCCACGATTCATCCACATAGATATTCTTCTTCTTCCTGCATGGGGCAAAGGCGTTTGTTGGAGTCCATCACCATGGATTTCAGGGCAGCCAATGTAGATTCAGAACTCCATTTTTTGTGATCTTCCCCGAGGAGGCCCACGTCAATACATAGAGGATCCGGTTTAGGTTCGAGAGTGGATTTCATATCTAGGACTGCTGAGAGGAGCTAATTGAATCTGCAAGAGTGCTTCGATAGCGTGGCCGTCAGCGTCTTATCTGTAGGTTCCCCAGCATTTAGGAGCTCTTCAAGCCCTTATGTACTTTTGGCAGCCACTAGGGCCTTATCCTATTTAGTCTTCACTTTCTTGAGGGAAGAGAAGTAAGTAAGTGTGAAACACACCGCACAACTGGCGGGGACTATAATGAGGAGATTGTGGCAAACTTAATATACTGTAGCGAAGGTGAAGAACAGATTGCTGGTCAGCACCTGCTTGGTGTCTGCAGCAGTTATTAGGGGTCACAACGTAGATCTTCCCAACACCCGAGCACCAGTCCAAGAACACTTAGCTGCTAAGTGTCAGAGCAGGGCACTCTGTGTCTGAAGGTATGGAACGCACTGTGAGACTAGCTGATCAATGGGGCAGACTCTTTGCCTTTGTAGGGTATGGCAAGGCACCCATGGAAGTAGCAGCACAGGTAACAGGCTCCCATGGTCACCAACACAAGGTTTGTCGTGGGGACTATAGGGGTTATCTTGCTCGCCTGTAGTCCTTATTTCACTGTAGGTTCCAGCCCTATGCGAGCCAGTCTGTGTGCTTGTTGCCCGCCCCAGGCTTGCTGATCTCAGGCCTCCTGGTGGGGCCAGTGCCATTTCACACTCATGCTGGTAGTGAATTGTGGGTGGGAGAGAGCAAAGGGGCTCCCAGTTCCCCACAACAGGATCTGGAGCACTGTGCTGAAGATATCAGGCCCAGCGGTGCTGGGCCATTGCACCCGTCCCGTTTTGCTGTATGCTGAGGGTGTAGTTTTAAGTGTGGGGGAATCCTGGGCAGCTCTGGTGCATCAGCATGGCGGAGACGCATGCCGCAGTAGAGGCCCTGGGCTTGCCATGGGAAGTACCTGAATGCATGTTGGTCCCAGTGGGACGTGTGTTGGGCAAATCTCCAATATTCAGCCGCTTCGGGTTCACTGATGAGCACAGCATGGTTCCCAGCCAAAGCAAAGTGATCGGGCCTGTGTGGTTCACTTGGCTCGGGAGCCCTCACCACTGTAACATACCTATGCAGATAGTACCATGCCGGGCATTGGCAGTGAAGGAGTCATTCAGTCCCAGAAACAACTTCTGTGTGCAGGAGCCAGTTGTGTGCTAAGAAAAGATCAGGAATATAGGCGGGCTTTGCGTGGAGCTCTCTACTGTGCATCCGACCCAGTACCATCTTGGCCACCCCCATCAGTGACATCATTTATGGAAACAATTATGACATCTCAAATGACATCACTCATGATGTCATCCACAGAACCACTCACAAACCCACTCACACCCCATACAAGCTATCATATGCCCACTCAAACCCACACAACCACTCACATACCCATTCATAGACCCATACCAGAAATTCACTTACCAACTCACTCATCAATAGAGGCGTTGACATACCCACTCACTCACTCATACAGCTACTCACACAATCATTCACTGACCCATACAGCCACTCATACAACCAGTCACTCACCCATATAGACACTTAACCATACAGCTACTCACACACTGACTTATTTACATACACAGTCACTCACATACCCACTGACTCACCCATACAGCCTGTCAGAGGCTTCCTAGAATTGCTAACCACACAGGAGTAGAATGACACAAACTCCCAATGCCCTTCTCAGAGCTTCCCCTACTTGGTTTCTTTAGTTCCACCTTGTAGGTAAGTACCGAGGGGGGAAAGGGGATGGGACAGAGAAGAGACAGCTCCAAACCACAGCAATTCTGCACGAACTTCCTTCCTCTCTTGTAGTGTCAGCTGTAAACATAACATGCGTCAGATGTGCTTTAGCTTTCTTAACTTACTTGTATCCTATAATTAAGTTTACTTATCTCACCAGGAAATGGTTCTGAGCTTGCCCCTCTTCTTACTTCTCTATTGTGTTGTATATGGCTTCAGAGAAGTTTTCATTCTAATCTTTTGTTCTTATCTTCACAGGAAATGCTAATTATTCACTGCTCTTTGGAAAGTGAGAAAACAAGGTACGTGCTCATCGTTTTTTCTGTGTTCTGTAAGGCTGGTGTTTACCCTTCTCTGAGGAATACTCACTAGATAAGTTTTAGAGTTGATTATTAATTGGAGTCTGAATGGTTATAATTCTATAATGTTGCCTCCTCTTTCCATCAGGAACTTTTCAATTTATATATTCCTATTTCTGGTGGGGGAGGATGGAGTCTTATTTTGTTTATATTTTTCCCAGCCAATTGAGAAGTTAATCACGAGTTTTAGAACGGACTAGCTAGCGTCTGCTATCTTTAAATTGCCTCTCTTGATTATTTTAGCGAAGCGAAATGATGCGTGTTCGCCTTCGCTAGTCTCTTGCCAATCGCGTCTCAGAAAAAGATTAGACGCGACTTTATTTGCTGCCGGCAAGAATTCCTGTCACCGCGTATTGCGCGTATAAGTAATGCGCTCGCGCATTCCTATTTTGTTTCCTTCAGAACAAGCGGCACTAAGAAACGGTGACCGCTTGTTCTAGAAACTCACTGGCATAACACTTGTGAGAATATTTATTAACGCAGCGAAATGAATGAATTCGCCCGCGTTTTATCTTTAGGACTTTACCTCAGTTTTAGTTTATAACGTTTCCCTTCTGCTAAGGATTGTAATTAATTAGTATTCATTCCAAACTTATTTATTTTTCGGCTGAAGGGTAGGTTATTCGACACAGATTATCTCTCAACTAAGAATGTCTACAATGCTCTTGAGAACGCTTTAGTTATTCGTTGACATTTTACACTAACCTTTAGTCTGTTAAAGCGACGAAGCTAACCCCGAGAATTCCGCCACTACCCTGACTAGCTTTCTCGACGCAAGAAACAGGTGCTGCTCCTGAAGAATCTTCGGTGAAGTGCACCATGGAATGTTAGAGCACACCTCACCAACTGCCATTCACTACAAGACTAGACTGCTAAACAGCAATATGCTGCTGCAGCAATTCGGCAGCCATGTTGGAGTTTCTACGATGCCAACTAGCACTCCAACTCAAGGAATTAACTGCTTTCTTTGTTTGTACTGACAAAATAGAAGCAACGGAGGAAGAAGGAGGAGGAAACCTCCCGTGATTCCTGACAGTACCCCCTCCCAACGGGGTTTCCTCCAATCTGGGTTTAGTAGGAAATTGGGCATGGAAGGCTTTAGTTAATCGGGGAGCATGAACATCAGTACTGTTTTCCCAGGAACGTTCATCAGGTCCATAACCCTTCCAATCAATGAGATAAAAGAGTTCATCACGGATGAGTTTGGAATCTAAAATCCATTTAACTTCATACTCAGTCTCTCCATGCAGGATTAAAGCATCAGGAGGGGAAGACCTACGTAACCTGGGATGAATTGGTTTGAGGAGGATGACATGAAAAACCGGGTGAATCTTAGTGGAACCAGAGAGAGATAATCGATAGGTGACAGGATTAATTACCTTCTCAATCGGATAAGGACCCATAAAACGAGGCTGGAATTTACGTGGACCCTTAAGTCTAAGATTCTTTGTACACAACCAGACTAAATCTCCTACATGAAGCTCAGGTGCCTTCTTACGTTTTTGGTCAGCGAAGTGTTTGTAACGAACCTTTGCTGTAGTCAAATTGTGAGTTACCGAGTGATGGATTTTAGTTAGCTGTTGAGCGATATCTTGAATAGCAGGAACATTAACAGTGTCAAAATTAGCATGGGAATTGGGATGTCTGCCTGAGTTTATAAAGAAAGGTGAGCAACCAGTAGAGACATTAAGGGCATTATTGTGGGCATACTCTGCAGTCCATAAATGGTCAGGCCAATCACCTTCCTCATCTAACAAATATAACCTAAGGTGTTGTTCTAGTTCTTGATTAATGCGTTCAGTCTGACCATCAGTTTCAGGATGGAAACTAGTAGAGTAACGATGGTCGATGTTAAGGCCTTTGATGTAGGCCTTCCAAAATCGTGATAGGAACTGGGAGCCCCTGTCTGAAATGAGTACCTTAGGTATCCCATGAAGACGAATTATGTGTTGATTGAAAAGTTGTGCTAGTTGTTTAGAAGTGGGAACTCCCTTAAAGGGTAAAAAATGTGTCATTTTACTAAAGGTGTCAACAACAACAAGGATAGTGTCATAACCATGGGAAGAGGGTAGATCGACAATCAAGTCTAACGAGACCGTGTGCCAAGGATAGGGGGGTGTGGGCATGGGTTGTAAGAGTCCCTTTGGGGCCTGCCTGTCTGGTTTTCCCCGTGCACATAGGTCACAGCTCAAAAGTAAAACATATTGACGAATATCACGGCACATACATGGCCACCAAAAATTCCGTCTAAGTAAGTCTTCAGTCTTTAAGATGCCCTTATGACCAGCCAGTGGATTGTCATGACTTTCCTGCATTGCTTTTAACTGGAGGTTCTTGGTGGGTAGATAGAGAGCAGAGCCATGATAGGGGAGACCATCGGGAATTGAATGTAGCGGATCTTCTGAGGCCCATGTTTGCATATCCGAATCTGACATCAAATTGCGGACATGAAGTTCAAAGGGTTCCAAAGATATCGCTCCAATAAATTTGTAATCCGGTATGATTGACTGATTTTCAATGACAGAGGTTTGATTTTCTGTATCCAATCTTGAGAGGACATCAGCTTTTCCATTCTTGGAGCCGGGAAGAAAGGTGATAACAAAATCAAAGTCTGCGAAGTACAGAGACCACCGCAACTGACGTGGTGTGAGTGTACGAGCGGAGCGCAAAAATTGCAGATTGCGATGGTCTGTAAACACTGTTACCGTATGGTTAGCCCCCATTAGATA
This sequence comes from Triturus cristatus, assembly GCF_964204655.1. Lineage (NCBI taxonomy): Eukaryota > Metazoa > Chordata > Amphibia > Caudata > Salamandridae > Triturus > Triturus cristatus. The sequence continues at coordinate 84,738,272 of NC_140588.1, forward strand.
ATGCCTCTAGTCCTTGAAGGCGTCCTTAATAGCCAGAAGTTCTTTCTCCGTAATAGTATATTTGCACTCCGCAGGATTGAGTTTACGTGAACGATAGGCTACAGGATGCAACTGCCCGGTGTCTTTGTGTCTTAGAGAAAGTATTCCTCCAATGGCTAGGTCTGACGCATCCGTCTCCAAATAGAAGGGTTCAGAGGGTTCTGCATGAAGCAGAACAGGTGCAGTAGTGAAACTGGTTTTCATCAATCAAAATGCCTCTTCCGCCTCATCTGACCAGTGGAAAGAAACACCTTTCTTCAGAAGATGAGTCGAAGGGAGTATCTTGGAAGAGAATCCGTGAATGAATCGCCTGTAAAAATTGGAGAATCCAATAAAACTCTGGAGTTCTTTGACACAAGTAGGAGACTTCCAATCCTTTATTGCTTTCACCTTCTGTTCATCCATTTGAACTCCATTAGGCGACAATACGAAACCAAGAAATTCCACGGTGTCGGTGTTAAAAAGACACTTCTCCAATTTGACATATAGGGAGTTTTCTCGTAAGCGTTGTAAAACAGCTCTAACCTGGTCAAAATGTTCTTCAGTCGTGTTTGAATAAATTAAAATGTCATCGATGTAGACAATAGCGCAGCGATCAATGAAATCGCTTAGCACATCGTTGATAAAGTATTGAAAGGCCGCAGGCGCATTGCACAGACCATACGGCAATACCAGGTACTCGTAGAGCCCGAATTTGGTTCTGAACGCAGTTTTCCACTCGTCACCTTCTTGAAGCCTGATTAAATGATATGCTCCACGTAAATCTAGGCGAGTGTAAATCTTTGCTTCCTTGACCTGATCGATCAATACTGAGATAAGGGGTAATGGGTATCGGTTTTTGATGGTAATTCTGTTGATTGCCCTAAAGTCTATGCAAGTCCTGAGATCCCCCCCTTCTTTGGTACAAAAAAAAGGGGGGAAGAGACAGGTGACTGGGACGGTCGAATAAAACCATTTGCCAAATACTTGATTAAATATTCCTTCAAGTGAAGATTTTCCTTTTTGGTCAAGGCGTATACCCTACTACACGGTAAGTTGGCTCCAGGTTCGAGGTCGATCTTGCAGTCATAAGACCTATGAGGAGGTAAGGTTTCAGCTTTGATTTCATCGAAGACATCCACGAATTCCTGGTAGGGTTCTGGTATTTCAGGTGTTTGAATAACACATATAGCACCTCCGGTGGTGCATAGCTGAGTGACCGCACTAGCCTCAGTGGGATTTGTCAAACCTCCAAAACAATGCCTCGTACAATATTCTGAATTTAGTTGAATGGTTCGGGCTCCCCAATCTATCAACGGATTGTGTTATGTCAGCCATGGGAGGCCTAAAATTAGCTGAAATTGAGGGGCGTCTATTAAATTAAACTGTAAGCTCTCTTGCTGTCCCTGTTATGTTATGTTATGGTGATTTGTAAAGCGCGCGATCACCAAGTAGGTGTCCTGGCGCTGTCCACTACTCCCTGATCCTAAAGGCCAAAATTATTTGCCGAACAGCCAGGTCTTCAATGCTTTCCTGAAATGCAATAGGTTATCCATGCTTCTCAAGTGGAGCGGCAATCCGTTCCAGAGCCTGGCTGTCCCGTAGGAAAAACTACGTCCTCCCCAGCGGGCTTTTTTTATGACAGGGACCGTGACAAAACTGGCTTCTGATGAGCGAAGACGCCGAGCAGGAACATACCTTATGAATAGTTTTGTAAGGTATTCAGAGCCTTCTCCATTCAAGGCCTTGAACACCAGGCACAGAGACTTAAACTGGACTCTGCTTTTAATTGGAAGCCAGTGTAGGTAACGGATGGCCTTAGATATGGGAGAGAATTTTGGGATGCCGGTTAGCAGTCTGGCAGCCGCATTCTGCAATAGCTGTAATCTGTGCAGCAAGTTTTCCCGAATATTCAGATACAGACTATTGCAGTAATCCAGCCTGGAAGTTACCAGGGCCATTACCACCATTTGTCGGCTTTCATAAGGTAGCAGGAACAGAATCTTTTTCAACATTCTCAAGATAAAGCCTGTTTTAGAGGCTACCGCCTTGACCTGTAATGCCATAGTGAGTTTGTCATCCATCACCATCCCGAGATTTTTTACTTTATTAACCGGGCTGGGAAGGGCCCCCAGTTCCTGCGGCCACCATAACGGGGTCCCTCAATGGTAGTCATGTGTATCATCTCCGTGTGACTTGTTATGGGTCCAGAAGTCAGTTCTGTACCATCCACGGCTCGGACCTTCTCACTTTTCTCTTTTTGAGTTGCTAGTAATCCCTTCCGGACGGCAAATTTATGGTCACAGAAATTACCCGTTGCCCTTGAATCCACCATGACATTAACTCCGGTCAAAATTGTATCTCGAAATTTTAATGTCACAGTCACTACTAGATGGGGTGAAGAGACTTGTAAAGTGAGAGCCACTTGGTGACCTATTGGAGTTGTTGTCACTTTCGCAACCACGGGTCCAACTCCGCTTACCCGTGGTGCCTCTAGTTTTCCTTCTCCTTGGTTGGTAGTTTTGGTCTTTTTATACAATTCTTGACGAAATGTCCACTTCCTCCGCAATACAAACACAACTTATTTAACCTTCTCTTTTCTTTTTCTTCCTTGGAGAGCGGACCTCGGATTACTCCAATCTGCATGGGTTCCACTCCAGTAGAACTCTCTGTTGTTTGAGTTGACTCTGTTTTAGCTCGATCAAAACGTGGAACACTGGATCGAAACTCCCGTCTACGTTCTCCCTTTCGTTCATTTTGCCGATAATCGATCTCAAGAGTTAAATCCACTAGGGCAGATATATCAATAGGTCGATTCGGAATTTGGGATAGAGCATCCTTCAATTCTTCTCGCAGTCCCCTGTAAAATACTGCTGCTCTTTTATCTTCAGGCCAATTAGTCTCTACTACTAATTTGTTAAATTGGGCTAGATAGGCCATGAGTTCTCGGTTCCCCTGTTTTTCTTCCAATAGTTCATAGTCCGATGCCTGCAATGCTGTTCTTCAATCAAAAATGCGGAGGAATTCTTTCTTGAAATCGTCTAGGCTGTATAAAATTGGGTCATCTTTAGACACTAGTGGCATTGACCAAGAAGCGGTGTCCCCGCTAAGGTAGGACAGGATGAACGCCACACGGGATTGGGCATCTGGGAAAATTGTTGGTCGGCACATAAAGTGCAGTGAACACTGGGTCAAAAAAAATTGTGCCTTTTGTGGGTCTCCATTGAATCTTTCTGGTGGGGCAAGAGGAATAACTGGGGATAAGGAGTGGATGACTTGAGTAGGAGCAAAGGATGGAGTGCTAGTGCCTGGGTTCAGTGTAGTAAAGGATGTAGAGGCCTGACTGGCTCCCTGAACTGGTGTTCCCGTTTTAAAAGTTATAATCTCTTGCCTTAATATCTTATTTTCTTCCCTCACAGCCTCTAAATCCCTTCGTATAGCACTTAAAATCTCGCCTAAATTTTTTAGATCCAAACCTTCCGCCATTCTACTCAGGTGCTTGTACCAACGTGGGCCCTTCACTCTGTCAGAGGCTTCCTAGAATTGCTAACCACACAGAAGTAGAATGACGCAAACTCCCAATGCCCTTCTCAGAGCTTCCCCTACTTGGTTTCTTTAGTTCCACCTTGTAGGTTAGTACCAAGGGGGGAAAGGGGATGGGACAGAGAAGAGACAGCTCCAAACCACAGCAATTCTGCACATACTTCCTTCCTCTCTTGTAGTGGCAGCTGTAAACATAACATGCGTCAGATGTGCTTTAGCTTTCTTAACTTACTTGTATCCTATAATTAAGATTACTTATCTCACCAGGAAATGGTTCTGAGCTTGCCCCTCTTCTTACTTCTCTATTGTGTTGTATATGGCTTCAGAGAAGTTTTCACTCTAATCTTTTGTTCTTATCTTCACAGGAAATGCTAATTATTCACTGCTCTGTGGAAAGTGAGAAAACAAGGTAAGTGCTCATCGTTTTTTCTGTGTTCTGTAAGGCTGGTGTTTACCCTTCTCTGAGGAATACTCACTAGATAAGTTTTAGAGTTGATTATTAATTGGAGTCTGAATGGTTATAATTCTATAATGTTGCCTCCTCTTTCCATCAGGAACTTTTCAATTTATATATTCCTATTTCTGGTGGGGGAGGATGGAGTCTTATTTCGTTTATATTTTTCCCAGCCAATTGAGAAGTTAATCACGAGTTTTAGAACGGACTAGCTAGCGTCCGCTATCTTTAAATTGCCTCTCTTGATTATTTTAGCGAAGCGAAATGATGCGTGTTCGCCTTCGCTAGTCTCTTGCCAAACGCGTCTCAGAAAAAGATTAGACGCGTCTTTATTTGCTGCCGGCAAGAATTCCTGTCACCGCGTATTGCGCGTATAAGTAATGCGCTCGCGCATTCCTATTTTGTTTCCTTTAGAACAAGCGGCACTAAGAAATGGTGACCGCTTGTTCTAGAAACTCACTGGCATAACACTTGTGAGAATATTTATTAACGCGGCGAAATGAATGAATTCGCCCGCATTTTTTCTTTAGGACTTTACCTCAGTTTTAGTTTATAACGTTTCCCTTCTGCTAAGGATTGTAATTAATTAGTATTCATTCCAAACTTATTTATTTTTCGGCTGAAGGGTAGGTTATTCTACACAGATTATCTCTCAACTAAGAATGTCTACAATGCTCTTGAGAACGCTTTAGTTATTCGTTGACATTTTACACTAACCTTTAGTCTGTTAAACCAATAAAGCTAACCCCGAGAATTCCGCCACTGCCCTGACTAGCTTTCTCGACGCAAGAAACAGGTGCTGCTCCTGAAGAATCTTCGGTGAAGTGCACCATGGAATGTTAGAGCACACCTCACCAACTGCCATTCACTACAAGACTAGACTACTAAACAGCAATATGCTGCTTCAGCAATTCGGCAGCCGTGTTGGAGTTTCTACGATGCCAACTAGCACTCCAACTCAAGGAATTAACTGCTTTCTTTGTTTGTACTGACAAAATAGAAGCAACGGAGGAAGAAGGAGGAGGAAACCTCCCGTGATTCCTGACACAGCCTCTCAACAGAGTCACTCACTCACCCCTACAAGCACTCACACAATCATTCACACACCAACACAACCACTTACGTACCCATTCACACATCCATAGAAGCAATCACACATCCGCTCGCTCACCCGTACATCCATTCAACAAGCACTTACCCTCCAATAGCGCCACTCACACACCAACTCACTTAACCAAACAGCTACTCATTCACCCAGCCACTCACTCATACAGCTATTCATACACCCACTCATTCACCCATAAATTCACTGTATACTCACTAATCCACCCATGGAGCCACTGACACTGCCACTCACTAACCCATGCAACCACTGATACAACCACTCACACACAGATGCAAACAGTCACACACCCACTCAGATTGTTAGGGATAGTATCACTCAGTAGTACAACTAGTATAGTAATCTAACTTTTGTAGTAGGTTAGTATATATCTTTAACACCATTAAGCTCTAAAAAAACACTTACTCTCACTGGATGATGTCATCAGTGAGGTCATTAGTGATGTGATTTGAAATGTCATCAGTGATGTCATCTGTGATGTCACTGACCATGTCATTAATGATGTAATATGGGAGGTCATAAGCAGTGTAGGTTATAGTTAGCTCAGGTAACTATAACTGCTGAATTTCACAGGTTTTGTATGAGTGAAATCAGGCCCTAACTATAATGTACCTGTAACCTTTGTTTTTTTCAGTGAATTTCTAAGGTTTTTAAAAAAAAATCTATTTCCTAAATATATTGTCCCGGTAATCTTTGTATTTTTAAGTAAATAAATATATATATATATATATACATATATTTCACTAATGATGTGCAAAAGGTAATAAACACGCCTGCACCATAAAACTGTTCAATACAAGATTAGGAATATTGAATGTAGCTGTACTATTTTAAGATGCTGTTAAATTAATTAAAGAGACACTAACAGTATCACTGGAGCCTACTTAGCTTTAACCGTTACATAATTGAGCCATTAGACTCTGAATAAATTACGTCTCTTGAGGGGATCCTGCATTTATACTTTCTGTATCGACTCATTTGGTCTCTTCATGCTAAAGTACATACACAATTAAATAGAATTACTTCACAGTATGCAAAAGTTAAAAGGTCTATAGGCAGTTAAGAGACATAAAGTTATGTTGCAGATATTTTTTCAATATTTCACTTTATATTTAAAACAAGCCTGTCTATGCCTGCCGTTTCTCAACATTGTTACTATTTTAAAATGTATTCATCAACAAATTTAACTTGAAATGCTTGCTACCTTTTAATTTAGTGTGTAACGTTGTGGTATTTCGTAAATTTTTGAGTACACTGAATTTCTCTCACTGCCACAGATTTCATGGTCACTTGAATTTTTTACACTAAATATTTCTTTGTTAATAGTTTTTTCTACCACACTCTATAGGCTGTTGAAATATATCGGAAATATAGTATGCTTATAATTGTAGACAGCCCGTTTGGTTTTTTAAGAGAGAAGCAGGATTGACTTTAGGTAATTTTCCAAAATAAGTAACCGACTTAACACCGAACCAACTATTCTCTAGAAAAAAAAGGCCACGACTACCTTCCGTTCCGCACTGACAGAAAATCTTGCTCTGGTTGACACTCTTCAGTCACTTCGTCCGGTACTTTTCAGAGCTATCTTATTGACTGTGCATAAATGCACACACTCCAGAGAGTGAAATATAGACCGCAACAGAAACCCAATTTCAAATGCACTCTAAAGGCACTGAAATCCAAGTTTATCAAGTTTTTACATCGCCGTTGCGACATGCAAGGGGCACAAGGGCAACACAAAACCTAAGTGAGATTTATCACGCTGCGTAAGTCCACCTTGCATGGCCCTGCATGACTTGATAAATATAGAGTAACACAAGGCTTCATGAAAAATTATAGATATGGGCGAGTTTGTTGAAATACAGAAACTTCAAGGTGCACCATCAACCCAATAGAGCTTACATCCTACAACAATTCATACCATCAATCTATCAAGCAAGACAATCAAGCAATCCAACAAAGGGGCAGATTTACTTACCTTTCATGCAACTTAGTGCAGCAAGGCAACTTGCTACTCTCAGTGACAGCCCGTGCAGGTAAGAGCGTGGGGTGAGGTGGGTGGGTCAGGAGAGGTGAGTCAATAGACGACGCCGAGGGAAAATAAAATTTAAAAAAAGAAAAACACTTAGCTTGCGCTCGCCACATTGCTGACTGAGCGATGTGGCGAGCGTAAGGTAAGTGTTTTTCTTTTTTTCATATTTCATTTTCCATCGTCGTTGTCTGTCGACTTCCCTCCACCCTGCCCCACTGCTTTTACATGCACCGGCTGTCACTGGCTGCGCTGCATGAAAGGGACAGAGCAGAAATGCACCATATCTACTAAGATGTGACAGAAGTGTGCCATATTTACTACGATATGGTGCACTTTTGCTCTCTCATAGTGCTGGTGCACTTTAGGCAGCCTAGCACCAACCCAGGCCAAGGGTGCCTATGTTGCAAGAATTGTGTTTGTGCAGGAAGGACTACCTTCCAAGGCATTTTTCTCTTTCTATGTATGCAGCAGAATAAAGCACACATAGAAGGAGTAAATAATGATTAGAAAAGATTGTTAAGCCATCCTGTAGGAGGTGTGGCACTTCCATGCAATCCCTGCATTGTAAATCTGGGCCTGTGTGAAATCCAGGGGTAAATGCACAGTGCACCCATGCTCCACCCAAGGAACGCCTGCCAGAAGTTAAATGTGATTCAAAGCAGTGTAAGCTTCTGCGTTACATTTCTTTACATAGACAAGCAAAATGGCGCAAGTCACCCCTTCCATGGCTTTGCAAATATCTACTAGCAAATTGTGTTATGGCTGTGCCACAAAGTGGCACAACCACAATGCAAAGTGTTAACAAATCTGGCCCAAAATGTATAGTAAGGCCTTAACAACCAAAGAAAATCTCCAAGGTTGTCCAGAATTTCATTTTTTTCCAGCATTACAGTCACCATCATGCAAAATGAAGAACTTTGCAATAGACTTAAACTCAAACTACACCTGGCATAATACACTTCCTCCTCCTCCTAATACACCACACCACTACCTTGCCAATGGCATTAATTGCTCTTATTTGAAGAAGCTATTGGGCAGTGGAGGGTGAATAAGAGGGCACTGCATGACAACAGCTGGCAGCTTCAGCACCGCCATGCTGATTTCCCAGTTCTGATTGTTGGCTCACCAGGCTCAATGAGCAAAACAGTGTTTGGCAATGGTCTCTGGGACCTGTAGAATCTCCGGCATTGCTCCTCCAACATGCTGTGCCAAGAGATACATACCCACCATGTTACTCAAGTTTGTTAATGTTTATTTTATTACTTTCATCAACCGGTGCCTTTCACAAGCAGAAAAGTAATTTACAGTTGCAGTGTGTAGAGGAGAGGAGAACAATCAAAAGAAGATAATGTTGTACAGTGATAGAGACATTTGAATCCAGGGTTTGATATAATACTATGTGCCTTTGATTGAGGGGAGGGCTGATGTTCAAACAGGGATTGTTCCTCCACAGAAGCATCTTCATCACTCCGGTTGCAGTTACAGATCATTGACTTTTGAGAAAAATGTCTTGAAAGTTACTAGATCACATCTAATTACATTGCAATCATTTTACCGTTTCCACTATGTTATGCAGATTTTGTTTGCCGACGCCAAGTCCTAGGACCACGCAAATCTATGTCTCACATTTAATTTTAGAAAGCTAGGGACTTTTTACAAAGGAATCTAGAGACATACTTCTTCCTATTTTGGGCATGTTAGTGATAACCAGATGTACTAAAATTAAATCTCAAAAAGTGGTCTCAAATTGTGCACCAATGTTTGGGGGAAGGACAGATTTAGTGAACCAGCCTATTAACTAATATGCCAGTTCATAAAAATAAGGGTTTAATTGGGTTTCAATTTAGCCTACCTCATTAACATCAAAATGAGGTAAATATCAAATTGCAACTTTTGCTGATTGTAGGTAGGCAGAGGGAATGTGGCCTCAGCAGACCACCATCTCTGGGTTTGCCTTTCAGCAGAAAAAGTGGAATAATAGGGACCTACTTTTCGAAAAAATAAAGTTTGACTAAATCTAACAAGTACATGTATCTTGGGTGCTGACTCGATGACAAAGGAGGCCATATAACACATCTCAATTTTTTTAAGCCAAAAACCAAATTTCTTCAATATGCTTTCCAAACAATGCTTAAGGCCACACAATGGCCCACTATGGAAACCATTTTGAAGATACTTAATGCCAAACTTATCCCCGTGTTAACATACGGCACAAAGGCATTTTCAGGGAAATTTGGTGCCCTTTGAACAACGCACAGAGTACTATCTTTAGACCCTTGTTTAAGTTGCCACTCAATACATCACCAGCCCAGAACAGGATTTAATTCATATGAAAGAATCAGCAACTTTTTCAGAAAGCTAGCCTCCTGAAGTATATGCACTGAGCACAAGTGTCCAAAGCAGGATCCCTAAAGAGCTAAATTTGGACTAAATGTAGTCTCAAGTAATGTCTTCAAGTAGCTCACAGGCCCATACACCCTGGTCAAATGCCTTTACTGAAGCTCTGGACTGAGCTGAGTGAAAGGTGCTACCACTCTGTGGAATCAAAATTTCCCTCATCAGGAGTTAAAAACCGGTCTAAATGAAGAGGTTGATGTAGCATCCTTCATGACAGATCAACATAATTTCAAAATACGAAAGCATGCCTATCTTGTTATTGAGAGCTGCGCTCAAAGAGGCATTCAAAAGTACATAACTGAACCATTTTTGCCTATTGGAAATCCAGGTTTTGCCAGGTACGTATGGGATGTTTTTCTTTATTAGATCTTCTGCCACCTTCAACCACCTACCAGGTGTCGTTTATGCAGTATGTTCCAGGAGACGCTTTCACACCTTCTTTGCATCTGTTCTCACTTAATAAACGAACCAGTACCATGGATGCCATGAAAATTTTTTATTTATATAATGGGATGCTCATAAAAATATTTACGATTGATGTCCTCCTCTTTTCTTTCCTGGAAAGACAGGTGTTTATTGAATTTATTGAGATACCTTGCCTAGAATAGAAGGTTCCAAGCTAGACCTGTTTTCCATGCCAGTGTTACAATATGAAGTACTGCAATTGGTTGATGCAGCTATCAAGGAGGGCACTTTCCAGTCCTTCCACCACATGACAGACATGTGGACCAGTTGTCAAGTAACAGACTACCCATGCATCACTGTACACTGGGTCCCAAATTTATTAAGAAGTCACAACAGGACTAATATTAAGTACACTACTGCAGGCAACACAGGCACAGCAAGTGGCAGCACAAATGGCAATTGAGAAGCTGGTCAAAGACCATCTGGATGACTCAACAGAAGTTTACTTGGATCAACATCCATTGACCTATTGGCATGGGGAGAAGGAACTGTGGCTGAATCTCAGGTGGCTGGTAATAGATTATTTTGCAATTCCGGTAGCTAGTGTGTCTTCACAGTATGTGGTCAGTGCAGATGAGACAGTTGTCATAGTCAAAAGGAGCAATCTCTCTCCCATGATCGCTGAGAGATTGATGATGATTAGAATGAACAAACACTCCAGATGACCCTAGTTAGTTTGAGGATGAAGTGTCATTTCCTGATTAAAAACATAACACAACAACATATAAGACTGTGGACTGAGGCATAGGCAGCAAGCTGAGATTATAGGATAGGTCTACAGAGGCAGGAGAAGCACAACAGACCATGGAGGGTAGGGTGGCATAGGCAGCAGAAGCACAGTGTATTATGGAAGGCAGAGGGAGGAGGTAGGGGGAAACACATGGCAAACAGAGGAGCATGGCGAGGGGTCTGCGGCAGCAACCTGACCATTAAGGGCTTGCTGGTATGGGCAGAGATAGAACAATGGACTACAGAGTGCAAGAAAAAGAGAGGGGCAGTGGCATTCAAACATAGGACTTAGGACAAGCCATCATGCATATAAGATTAGGCTGGAGTGGGCAGGGGCATTACAACAGAGAACGGAGGGCAAGTGGAGGTGTGCAGGGACAGCAACCTGACTATTCAGGACAGGCAGGAATGGGTAGAGACAGGAAGCTGACTTCAGGGTGCGGGAGGGCGGCGGCAGAGGCTGTTGTGGATGACATAATAATGAAGGCCATGTGCTGTAGAGGTGTTGGCTAAATATGATCAAAGGTCGCAAGGAATTGAAAAAACTTAAAGTTAAAGAGGCTTTATATATTTAGGTGTGATAATGTGATCTTCTGTTTCATTAAAAAAACAGATATTCACTGAAAAATCAATGTGACATTTAGTATAGATGGGTATTGAAATGGGTTAAAAACTAACATTTATAAACCAAAACATCACTGGTGTTCATCAGGTATAGTTTATTGAACTAACTATAACTTGTACACCAGCCATGCAAATTACTGCACTCATGACATGTTAAATGACATCACTGATGCCATCTCAAATGGCATTACGACACATATGAGGCCTTTGACCATGCGCAAAGTGGGTTAACCACAGGACCTGGCCTGAGGCCAGGTACTCTGCCCAACCCCCCTGTGGGCAGCCAACCCCCTACCCTGAATGGGGGTTGGCCACAGACCTATGACATTAAGAAATTGATGTAGTTTAAAACAACATTGAAATTCACTTAAAAAAAGGGCAAAGGAGAGTTATATGTAAGTTTGTAAGATTTCACCTTACATTAAAAAGTCCTTTGAAATTCAATGGAAAATCAAAGGTTAAAGTAGAATTATAAGTTGGCCTTATTATAATGAAATGACCGCACACATTACATCGCTAACGGAAGGTCAAATCTGCAAGTAATGCTGAGGAGCGGAGAGTTCTCTTTTAAAAATATATAGAAAATTATAAAAGTTTATTAGTCTTCAACATCATTTTTAAATACTAATTTTATAAAAAATATAAATGTAAATAATTTATTTTTAGCCAAGAACTGATGATAAAACTGTTACAGCCCATGAATGCATCATATTAAATGTATATTAAATAATTAATTGATTTAGATATATTTAATATTAATATTGTTTAAAGTATAAATACTAATTAAGAAAAATATTTTAAAAAGTGCCCCAAAAATCATTTTTTATTTAATATGTTGTGAATTTTGCTAAACATTATATGCTGAGTTACTAATGGTCTTATAAAAGTTCAAATAAGTTCAGCGGTGTTCTTAATTTAAGATTAATACTGCAGTAACAAAAATAGTTAAGTCAGTGATAGGAAACTTACAAAGTTCTTATTGTCAGAAAATGTTCTTTTTTGTATGGTAACTATTCTTTTTTGATGACTGGTATTGCTGTTTTTATCTCTTCACACTGAGGCCCTGATGCCCAGTTCCAGTGTATGCTTATTGACTCCAAATATGTGGGCAAATTGACTAATTCCTGTTTTACACTTTTACATTTCCAGTAAGGCCACAATATGTGGTGCAGGAAAATACACAAATGGCATGTGAAGTTGAATGTCACCTTTAGTTTTGCAGCACATATTGTGCTATTCCTAGCCAGAAAATAAAAAACATGACTTCAGCCTACATTTGTGCTTACCTGCTCCAGCTTTTCAACCTACATGTTGTTAGACCTATCAGCCATTTAATGCCTATAGCCTGTCTCATGTCACGCTACTGGGTGTAGCTGACAGTTAGGTGAGCTTTGTTTTTTCTTCCTAGACAGCCACACACAACAGCAAGCCTAGGTGTGCCTGGATTGGCAATTTCTGGTGGGGTGGGAGGGAGGAGCTGGACACAGCCCCACTTGCACATGAATTGGCTGTGTCCTGCCTCCACACAAAGGACTGCATACCCCTGTAGTTAGTCTGGAGCCAGGACAGGGAAGGCAGGATGACTGGGGGCTTAAAAAGGAAACTTGTAGAAGCTTCTCCTCCACTTCGAAGACATAACTGAGTATAAATACTGGACCTTAAACACCACCACTTCAGACCACCTCTGGACCAGTGTATACTGTACCAAGTAGGACTGCTAAGGTGCTGAATGACTGTCACTCTGCCAGACTACTGCTCTGCTGAACCCTTGCCTTGCTCTGCTGCTGCTTTGGTCTGCTGACTTGCCACACTTTTGCCTAGGTGAAAAGGACTGGACCTACATCTCTTGAACCCAGAACTCCAGAGTGACTCCAATTGCTAGTTTTCTGGCCTCCTGATTTGGAACTCAGGGACAGAAGGTCGAAACAAACTTGCTCCTGCAGCTGGAATCTCCCATCTGTGGGTCTACCCTGTTAAGGGGTGCCACCTCAATCCTGGACCCTTGTGTGTGATTTAAGGTGCTCTGCCAGTATCTGTGGACACCGCAGTGGATCGGAAATGACGCAAATGCTCGCATTGCATCACCGCCCGTTACCACACTGGAACAGCGGCTGCAAAATGCAACTATGCGCAGGCCCTCATACCCCTTGTTGTTGGCAGCCTCGATGACTATGCCTTACTCCACATCGCAGCTCCTCAGAACCCAGATATTGACCCAACTGTGCAAAACATCCTCAACTCTGTACTTCGCATTGCCAGTCCTCGTCAACAGGATCTTCGATGTCAAAGCATCAGGACCTAGCACCACAGCCTCACTTCATCTCGGAATCGATGCATCACTTTGGTTGAACAGCGCATCTTCGGCACAAATCTCGCAACACTCCGCAAACCTGGTTGTAAGGTGCTTTGTTCAGCACAACTAACTGGGTTCCTGACGCTGGCGTGAGCTCCATTGCGGTTGGCCTGAACTTTCAAATTTTTCTCGGTCTGACACAACCAGATATCCGCAGTTGGCACTTTATGCCTTTTGGCACTATTTTCACTTAAATCTTTCAACTTGAATATCTCTGGTTCTACCAATTGGATTTTTGCCATTTTGGTCTTGTTTTATTTATTTAAAAATGGCCTACTTTTCCAACATTGCTGTGGGCTCCTTGTGTAGTGTATTCTGCACCTGCCAGCATCATAAAAAGTATGAAGAAGGAATATTGCGGAGGACGTTTTTTCTACAAGTGTGGTGGAAGATCACATCCATACAGCGTGTTTATAAGAAATGGGATATTCAAATGATATTAGACAATTTTTTATCTCATTGTGGAGTATGTACAATGAACTTTAAAGTGCATTCAATATTCATTGTAAGCTCGAGCACGATTGCATCAAAATTCTGTCGTTTATTTAATATCGGCAAATAAATGGTGTTTTCGTATTATTTGCTGGATTGTGGGAGTTGTAGTGTCAGGCACAGGAGGGCGGGGTTATTGAAGCGATATAATTTGTTGCAGGTGATAACATGAAACTGATGGTAAAAATGGGAGTGACAAGCACACCAATCAGAGCGCTTAAATACGAAGGGTGAAGAACGTTGTTAGCATTTCTTTGAAAAACGAGATGAGGAGGGTGCATTTGCGGCAGGTACGTGTTGAAGAGCTGTTTGAATGTGGTAGGCTCGCATATACGTGAGAGTGGTTTTAAGTTATTATGAGCTTACGGATTACATCTGGGGCCTTGAAGTGATTTGTTTAAATTAAAGAGGGTGGTTTTAAGGCGCGCAGCACGGGGTGAAGGTTAGGATGATTTAAAGGAGGAGGAGGCACAGGCAGCGCGAGCAAGTAGATAGAGACAATATGTGAGCAGTACTTGTTGAACACATGTGAAGAAAGTTGGGGAGGTAAAAAGCATGTAAGAATCAGGAAGAGGGTTGTGTTTTCAAGAATGTATTCTAAAGGGAAGTTCAATGGCATAACAACATGTGGGTTTCAATAAGAATGGAATGGTTAAAACTGAGGGGTGTTAGAGGTTTCGTAGCAAAAGCTGGGGACCGTATTATTCAGTGTTTGGACACAGTCAGCATAGCATTCAGAGAGCGATCAGTGTGGGCTAAGTGAAATGCATTTAAATTTCTACAATTGGAGTAGAGCATTGAGTATTAGAAAATGTTTTAGGAACTAATAAGTGTCTTTATTATTATTTGTAGTGACCCCTGACGAAGGGCCTCAGTAGCCCGAAATGCATTGGGTATTTTAGTAAAAGCTGCCTTTGGATGTAACAAATGCGTCAGTACGTGTTATTGCAAAGAGGTCCGGATGGGCACATCAATGGCATAAGAAATCTGGAAAATTGGCATTATACCGCACTGTGGATTAAACGGGAGTCAGGAGAAAAGATTGCGCAAGCAAGTGATTACATGCAAAATAAATTGATCAATTGGTTTCCACATTAATTGAGGATTGAAGGACTGAACGCTGTGCCTTTGGCTTGGGACGTATGTCGCCCCAAATTGTTGGTTCGGTATTCTCACTATGCTACTGCTTGAAGTGTTGCACACATACTTTACACATTGCCTCTGGGTGGTGCCAAGCTACCTCAGGGCTGAGCACAGGTTAATTTGGGTTGCTGCTCGATAAGGGTTTCACCCCCTTCAACTAGTAACCCAGATTCTTACACAGGTGAACCTGTCAAAATAAGACTTTTGGACAAAAAGGAACCCAGCTTTAGAAAAATATGTAGTTCACCTCTAAGTAGGCATTCTAGTCCTCAAAGTAGGGTATATTCTATGTACTTAGTATTTAAAAGTGGAGCATGTAATAATTTCATTCATGCTCCCACAAGAGCTAGTTTCACTGTATGAGGCTCTTGAAGTTTCTATGAGAATAAACCACATTGGAATTAAAATGCTATTTGTCTAATTTTAATTTGGGGGCAGATTGAGAATTAATTCAACAACTTCTTTTAATATTTATTAAAAATCCAATTCAAATGTGAAATGGATTTTGGATAAATATACAGGAAGAGTAACTTTTACAAATAGAGACTTTGCTTGCTTAAAGCTCTAGTAGACTAATTTGTATTAGACGGCTAGCAGCCAAACTCTGTCTGGGCCTTCTACTTGATGAAACATAAAAACTGTTCCCAGAGCAGAAACAAAGATTTGGACCTTTTGGCACAAATACATATTTGTGAGGAATGTGACTCATGGTCTCCCATGAAGGGAATTTGGAAGGGCTCAGGGACTTCATTCACTTGACTTGGACTAGGGTGAAGCCTGACTGTTTATAGTTAAATGCAAAGTGAGACCTGGGGAAGAGCAGTCATTTTATCAAACTCTAATTATATCCAGATTGGCTCTATTCAAGTGGGAGGGGGGCCTGGGAAGGTTTGCTGGTGGGAACATTTTACTCATTGGACAGGGAGAGTCCACAAGTAACCCCTACCCATCGGCTTTTCATTAACATCATTTACAAAAATTGTATCTGATTCCCAGCTCATTAGAACACATCTGGACCTAGGAAAGTACAGAAGAGGACTGGACCAGCTGTCTGTGACCTGTGTGGATATCTGATAGGCTAGATCTGCTCCCTTGTGTACCCAAAACCAAGAAGTGAGCTTCAATTGTCATTTGGCTGATGTTTTGTGCAGCTATGGTGACACAACAACCTACAAAAGACAATTTCCTGGAGTGACCATCATGCCAGTTTCAATTGGACCAGGACTGGTCCCTGTTTGTGGCCTCTGATAGAGTGAAGCAGCCCCCTAAGTGCTGCTTCTGACGTTTTGGGATCCTGATAAGGAATCATGAGGAGCTACTCCAAAAAGTTGGAAAAGTAGGGACTTGTAAAATGTTTCCACTTCCAAACCTCCAGGTTGCAGAACCAACCACCCAGGGCTATCCAACTAATGTACAACCTTCACATGCATGAAAAGCAGGTTGGATTCACTCAGACCTTATTATTGCCTGAAATAAAACTTCAGCAGATCCTCGCCGCTGGGGTATCCAGCTTTGGGGACACCTATTCATGTAAAGCTTAAAGGCTTGTCACACTGGAGGTTTCTGAGCTCCAAAAAGGACAAAAGATGTCATAGGATATTACACACAGATGCACACTGTATAATTAACAGGGGTAGTTACATTACTGCATTGTCTCCTACAGGCCTGACTGTAGAACCTTTTTCTGCTGCCGCAGAGACGAATAACAAATTAGACATTCATAAGAACTGCCCAGTAGCTCAGTACAGACTACATTAAACACATTTAAAAACAGGTTAAAACAGTTGCCTAAAACTGCATGTTTAGAACTTCATATTTGCAAATGTGGTATCAGAATTACATAGTCTATTGTCATAGACTATTGTCTGACATCAACAGCAGGCCCTCATTCCAATTTGAATTAACAATAGAAAATCTACACACGGTGGAAAAATAATTTTATACATGGAATTTAGGATGCAAGACATGGGAAAAAGCCATCACATTGCATGCGAAACAAAGCATGCTTTTACAACACGGTCGTTACAATGACCGTGTTGTTACATCGCAGTACCTTTACAACGCAAGCCATTACAATGATTTGCTCTAGAGGGTGCTCTTAACCATTAGCGGCTCCTGGAGGGAGTGCTGCGGGGTGGTGGGGCGGGGGAGGAGCAGGGTGGGGAGTAGTTAACTACAGCATACGGCTGAACGGAGTTAAGTAAACAAATAAATAAATAAAACAAATTTTGGTATGCAGCTCGCAATGAAATTTGTTTTATTTATTTATTTGTTTACTTACCTCCGTTCGGCCATATGCCGTAGTTTACTACCCCCCACCCTGCTCCTCCCCCGCCCCAGCCCACCGCCCCGCGGCACTCACTCCAGGAGCCTCTACTGCTCTTACCTAAGGAATAGTATAGTTTACTATTCCAACACCTTCCCTACTGTTGCACACACTGGAGTTGGAATAGTAAATTATACTATTCCCAAATCCAGTGCGCCCCCTAGAGCAAGTTGCTGTAACAACTTGTGTTGTAATGGTACTGTGATGTAACAGCGAGGTTGTTGTAACAACCGTGTTGTAATAGCATACGTTGTAAACTCATGCAATGTAAACGCCTATATTCGCGCAAGACATATGTCAAAAGATATTTCCATCTAACATATTTTGAACTACAGATTCACAGTAACCCTACTTAACCTTCTCAATTTTCTCCTTCTCTCCTCTCTCTTTGTTATTCTACAAAAAGACATGCCCTAGAAATACTATTTCTCCTCCCTGACTCAAATATACCTACATCATTGCACCCATGGTCAATGGCGGCTCGCAGAGGGAGTGCTGCGGGATGGTGGGGCGGGGTGGGGGAGCGGCAGGGTGGGGGTAGTGGAGTCGGCCATAAGACGACGAGGAGTAAAGTAAGTAAATAAATAAATACAACTATTTACCTTGCGCTCGCTGCATCGCCAACTCGGTGATGCAGTGAGCCCAAGGTAAATAGTTTAATTTTTTTATTTACTTACTTTACTCTTTGCCATCATAAGTCCGACTCCACTACCCCCACCCTGCCACTCCCCCACCCCGCCTCACCACATCACAGCAATCCCTCTGCGAGCCACCACTGCCCATGGTCCATCCATAAAGTTGCAAACCTAAGCCTAAGAAAAGTTTATTGAATACACCGGAGATCCCCAATTCACAGTAGTGAGGAAATTCATCTATCATCAGCCTCTGTGCGCAAAGAGCAGCATATTACCCACAGCTACAAAATTCCAGCCAAAATTCATCCAGCAGAATGGGTATTGAAAGTACAGAGATCATAACCAAGCCAGCCACACTCAGGGAGATGGAGAGCTGCAGCTGCAGCTGGTGATGGCTGATGAGCAGTGTTCTGTTAATAATTGGATTTTTTTAAAATTTAAGATAACAAATACGAAAAAGGGCCTATTAGCTGGTGCATCAACCTCCAGGCCCAACCATATCTACCCAACTGTGTTGGATGTGGCACAGAGTGTACGAAAAAACGTTTTTGAAATGCATGCAATGATGTACATGCCATGCAGAACATGTCTCTGTGGCAGGGATAGCCTTTCCCATTCCTGCCACCTGTCATTAAAATACAAGTGAGGTATTTGCAGACAAAATTAATTAGTGCTTAAACCACCCTCTCAGAGAAAATGTTATAGAGTTTGGGGTAGCAGTGGTCCGTACTTTCACTTTGTTCATTTGCCATGATGCTGATGAATAAAAAAAACAATCAAGAGTAAAACAGAATAAAAAACATTAAAAAGACAAAAATGTTAGAGGGTAGGCAGCATTGAAAAAAGGTTTGAAAACTTGCTTCAGGAAAAAAAAGACAATGGTGGATTGCTTATGAAACAAACAGACAATTTCCACTGCGGTGAAGACAAGTCACATCAACACCACACGTGTGCATTATGTAGAGATAACATTATCTGGTGTCTTGTGCATTTTTAGGCATGTGCGGGCATCTCACAAATGTTTTGGGGTCTTTAGAATATGTGCAATACAAATATTTCTCTAGCAAATTGTGCATTTTCACGATTTAAAAACATTGGCAACTTACATGTTCTCTCAGTAGTCACTATTTCGTTTTGGGTGGTAGAGCTATACAAATATAGACATGTTCACCTTACATTAGAACTATTGAGAATATAGGCGAAGGATATCATGTCTGACATCTTAAAAGATATATTTGACTTATCTCTGTCTGTGTGTCCCTTTTTGACAGAAAAGAGCGAACAACTATTTGATGTCATCTTTTCTTTTGAACATAAGTCTTAGCTTAAGAAGTCAGACACATTAGTACTATGTGCATCACACCATGTTCTTGCCAGGCCAAGTTGTAACTCTTAAATATAGCAAGTAACCTTTGAAGGGAAGTGTAATTCATGATGTGAACCTATTTAACCCACAGCTACGACACAGAAAATATTCAGCTTTAATTTGAAGCATAGGTGGTTAACAAGTTAAAGCATTTTCACTTGACATTGTCAAATCTTCTTTGGCTTAAAGGCGATAACAGATATCAGAGCTCCATAGACACTGCGAAATTACCTTAGGGCTCGTATTCTCTCTCTGTTCGCAAACCAGAGATGTCCAAATTGCTAGTAGGTTTAACAATGGAGATGTAATTTTCAATGGAACGTATGTACTAACAGGTCACATCACAAAATGTCCATTTTGGGGTCATTAATTATTTCCCTAATGAATATTAATTAGGCAAGTTGTTTTTTACGATCCGTGTGATTGGCTATAAACAAAGGGATATTGGCCTAGAAGGGATAACAGCCTTTATCACACACCCTTTACCACACATAACCCTTACCACGCAGGGAAGTACAATGCAAATGTACTTCACACCACTTTAAAATTGGTAAAGAAGCACCTGAAGGCAAATAAGGATAATTTTAGTAATTTGAGGTGGGTAGAAGTAAAGAAAGGTAGAGGTTATTTTAGGGTTCAAGGGTGAGTAGAGTTAAAGGGAGGTGAGGCTAATTTTGGAGCGCTGGGGAGGGAAGGGAACTTAGCAGTAAAAAAGGGAGTTTTTATATATATATTTTGAGTTTTAGAGGCAGAAGAGAGCTAAAAACACAAGTGGAGAACGTGAAAAGGGGGCAGGGTAGAGAGTCCCTGACCCCCTAGGCTTTCTCAGGGGGACCATGAAAGACCCCTAAGGTCCCCAAAAAAAAAAATTATAAATACTGCACGGTGCGCGCACGGTGCGCGCACGGCGGCAAAAAATTCATGAAAAAAATAGAATTTAAAATCAAGTTTAAGTGTTTAGATGTTGGTTGGCTCTAGATAGTTATAGTTAGGACCGAGTTCAGCTCAGCTCCTACCCTGAAAGTCTCGGGGTGATTCGTCAAGCGGGGGCTGAGAAAAAAGGGGGGTCCCAAAACGCGTTTTCCCCTTGCATTTTCCCGTAGGACCTTTAGTCGAAGGTACAGCCCGAACGGCTGAACAGAATTACATGAAATTTGGCAAAGAGGTAGTCCTCAGGTCAGGCATGTGCCTTTTGCATATATGGTGTCAATCTGTTCAGTAGTTCCTGAGAAAATTGCAGTTAAATGTACATAAATATCTATATGCGCGCACCGTGCGCGCACCAAATGTCCGCGAGCGTAATTCTGATTGGTGGTTAGATGTCAGTCAACATTCCAATCGGTCAAAATCAGGAAGTGTCGGACGCCATTTTGTGTGTGACAGTGAAAAAGAAAGGTGGAGAACGTGAAAAGGGGGCAGGGTAGAGAGTTCCTGACCCCCTAGCCTTTGTTAGGGGGTCCCTGAAGGACTCCAAAGGATGAAAAAAACATTTTATTTCTTTTCAAAAAATCGCGGGGTGCACGCACGGTGCGCGCAAGGTGCGCGCTCCGTGAAAAACCCTTAAAAAAAAAACGCGCACCCCCCAACCGCCATTTTGAGTTTTAGAGGCAGAAGAGAGCTAAAAACACAAGTGGAGAACGTGAAAAGGGGGCAGGGTAGAGAGTCCCTGACCCACTAGGCCTTCTCAGGGGGACCATGAAAGACCCCTAAGGTCCCCAAAAAAAAAACATTTTAGAAATATTGCGCGGTGCGTGCACGGTGCGCGCACGGCGGCAAAAAATTCATAAAAAAAAAATAATTAAAAATCAAGTTTAAGTGTTTAGATGTTGGTTGGCTCTAAAAAGAGCCGTTGTGTTCATTGAGTGTTTTTTTGTACCTACAAGTAAGTACCGATGCAGAGTCTAAAATTCAAGAGGAAGACTCTGTTCCCTTCATCTGTGAAATGTACACCGTCTCCTTTATAAATGCCTTGCATGTTGTAACGCAAGTTGTTGTGGTATATAGAACCCATACCATAGTCTCTGAGGAAAGCAGAAACAGACTTATTGACGTGATTTTTTGCTTTCTAAATCTGCGGACAATATTGGTTGGACCAGTTCCACTTTTGCTTTTGGCATATATTAGAATATACAAAGGTAGTTTGTGGGAAAAGTATCATCAATTGCACAAAGGTGTCCTTAACGAGCATTTCCAGACCTACCCCAGTTAAAGTGCCTAGGTCATTTCCACCACAGTGCACAATTATAAGGTCAGGCTGTGGGAGATGTAGAAAGGATTTCACCAAAGGCATTAATTGGTGCCACTTTAGCCCTCTCTGACCAATCCATTTAATGTCTACATTTGGCAAAGCAAGGTCTTTCACAATACCTCTTTTTTCTGCATACTTTTCACTCCAGTAGACATAGCTATGACGTACAATCCACACTGTGAACATCTTTCAAGGAGATCTGGATGCACTCAGAAGGTGTCTTTCAGTAGAATGGCAATATGAAAAGAAAGATAGTTGTAAAATGGAGCTTACATACTTTTTTTAATAAAAAGAACTCATTGGCTGTTTCAGACCATTCAACACTAAAAATCTAGGCTGTATGTTTAAATTTTTAAAATCATGTTTTGTATTGGTTCAGAAAAATGTGTTCCCACAGAAGATTACTTTGGATCTGCTGTTAGGTTTGAAAAGTCAAGCACTCTTGCTCTTTGGATTAGAAACATTGTGTGCTGAACTTCTGACCTCTCTGCTCACTCCAGTGTTTCATGATCTGTTGCTATGGTAGCAGGCAGAAGTCATTTTGGGGGTAGGAATCATTTGGAAAGGGTTGAAATTTGCAACCAATAGCAATGTGTGTTTCCATTTAAAAAAATGTGGGAAGCAATGTGATTTGAAGTTAACATGTATATGTGTGAAAAAAGAGAGGGACATTTTGCGATTTAGTGGTTCTGGTGAGAGGAGTACAGCTCAGAGATTCTGGCTCTGATAATCTGCAGTGTGATTGGCGATTTATTTCTCAACTAACTACTTTTAAAGGTGAGTTATGAATTTGAGAGGGGATGTGGTGTATTTTGATATAAATAATAGAAATGTGTTTCTTCTTTTAAAGTTGTGTTTTACATTTTATGTTTTGGAAGATATTTAACTGCCTTGAACTTGTAAGATATTATGGAGTATGTCTTCACCATAAGTTAAGGTGTACTGGTATCAGCCAGGAATACTGTTTTGTGCCTAGAATCACATCATGAGTCTGTGTGCACACAGGAATTGTTGTCAGAGATTTGCTCTTGTTCTGTAAGACTTGCACTCGTAGGAAAGGGGCAGCTTGTTTTCTTGAACTGTGATGATTAGCATTCAGCAGAAATCACTATCTCACAGATGAGAGGCAAATGCTAACACATTTGAAAACAACAGGGTAGATTTTCCTTGCAGTACTGTAATGAGTGAGGTAGTTCCTACTTGTTCATAAGCCCAATTAACCCTTACCACATGTGCTCTTACATACATCTCTGCAGTCTTCATGCATTTGTGCAAGCGTCCATGCAGATCTCTCTTGCACCTGACAATACACAGTCTCCAGAAACACACTCTTAACACACAGGCAGCTGTTTCTCCTACACTCCCTTGCTTACTATTCAGCACTGTGTGGTATTTCAGATAGCAGTGTGTAACGCTAACACATTCAACATCACCAAGGCTCATTTCCTTTGCTCTAGTCTAATCACTCACCCAGGTTCCACATGCTCATGGTCTCAAGTAGCTGTTAGGACATATGCTCTTTTCTGCCTCTCTAAACTATAAGGACAATGTGTCAGGCTGTTACAGTAATTATTACTTGCTCTACCACAGTAGTAAATGTGCTTTGAAATTGCCAATCAAATATCGTTTTCTGCCTAGAATCACTCCATGAGTCTGTGTGCACACAGGAATTGTTGTCAGAGATTTAATTTGTGTTGCTCGTGTTCTGTAAGACTTGCACTCGTAGGAAAGGGGCAGCTTGTTGTCTTAAACTGTGATGGTTAGCATACAGCACACATCACCATCTCACAGATGAGATGCAAATGCTAACACATTTGAAAACAACAGGGTAGATTTTCCTTCCACTCCTGCAATGGGTGAGGTAGTTCCTATATGTTCAAAACTCCAATTAACCCTTACTACAGGTGATCTTACAAACATCTCTGCAGTCTTCATGCAGTTGTGCAAGCGTCCATGCAGATCTCTCTTGCACCTGACAATACACAGTCTCCAGAAACACACTCTTAGCACACAGCCAGCTGCTTGTCCTGCACTCCCATGCTTACTATTCAGCACTGTGTGGTATTTCAGATAGCAGTGTGTAACGCTAACACATTCAACATCACCAAGGCTCATTTCCTTTGCTCTAGTCTAATCACTCACCCAGGTTCCACATGCTCATGGTCTCAAGTAGCTGTTAGGACATGTGCTCTTTTCTACCTCTCTAAACTATAAGGAAAATGTGTCAGGCTGTTACAGTAATTATCACTTGCTCTACCACAGTAGTAAATGTGCTTTGAAATTGCCAATCAAATATCGTTTTCTGCCTAGAATCACACCATGAGTCTGTGTGCACACAGGAATTGTTGTCAGAGATTTAATTTGTGTTGCTCTTGTTCTGTAAGACTTGCACTCGTAGGAAAGGGGCAGCTCATATGATAGGATTTGAAAAGCTCAAAAATAATATAGTAATATATTTAAATTACATAAAGGTATTTTTTTTTTAGTTTCCTTTAGGTATTGCTGAACAACACTGAAATAAATTAAACATGACTATAAAATCAAGAAAGAGAAAAGAACAGCAAAAACATCTATATTTGAAGACAACTGGACAACAAAAATTAGTTGAAGAACCTCATGTTGGAAAAAAAAAGTCTTCTGGTAAGCAGACTAAGGATTTTTTTTAAAATATCCTCAAACATATAAAAAATGTACAAAGTATATCCACTGCAAATAGTGTTTCAAGAAGAAAACAACAAGACAATAGAAAGAAAATACTAAATGCTAATGTACAATCAGAAGCAAGAAAGAATGACTTAAAAAGAAAAACAGAATTTCAAAACATTTGTAAAAAAATGTTTCAGAGAAGAGTGGTGTTCAATTTGCTAAAGGATGTGAAAAAATATAGGAAGAAAGCAATATTTTATAAGAAATAGAAACATATTGAATCAATTGTTGCAAAGGCTTTGGAATTAAAAAGAAAACTATTCATTTTAATTTTGAACAGGATCCGTCCATTAGATAAAATAGTCAATGTAATGAAGTCAAAAAGCAAAAGGAAAAGAGTAGTGAAAAAAAATAACTTTTGTAATGTGTTCTTAGGAGAATGGAAGCATAGTTCAAGTACTGAACCATTTTTTAATGAAGAGAGTTATCTTCAAAGTAATAGTTTGCTGCATGCAGTTGACACCAGTGGTCGAACTTATGAAGTTAAAGATGGTTGTGTAATGGAAAAGGAGAAAATGGTTCCAAGAAATGAGGAAGAAGTGTTAGCTGATGAGGTTATGGGGAAACGTCCTAAAGCCCCAGTGTACACTTGGAATTGTAGTAGTATTTGTACTGTACGACAAGAATCTATTGATAAATTACATGACTTTCTAAGAGAATATAGTAAAAAAAGTGTTAAAGAGAAGATTAAGGTGCTTCAAAGACTAGATCCATGCAGAGTGAGAAAGAATACTGGTTTGCAAGGACATTCTCTGGCTTGTCTTTCTAGGAAAGTTTGTCAAAGTGTTTTTCACCATTTTAGGATGCTGGCAGTACATCATACTGAAATGAGAAAGTTTGTGAGAAGATTGTATTTTGCTAAAAGTCCAGCACTAAAGTTCAATGAGTTGAATAGTGCTCTGTTGCGTGGATCTGTATCAGATGTAGAGAAGGTTACTGATGATATTCAGTTTTGTTACTTTGGTCCAGAACAAGAAAGTGCAGGAAATTACAGTTATTGAATAACATGTGGAAGAGAATGTAGAACCCACTCTTAGTAAGAATTTTGAAGATCAAATGACAAAATTTACTATCATCTCTAATGAAAGACCAAATATTACTTGTATTTGTTGCCGGATAAGCCATTATAAAACTCAAACAAGGAATGTTGATCTCTATAAAAAAAGTGATAAAGAAAATAATTATGAGTGGAAGGATTTTGCTACATATTTGTTTCTGGAAAATTGTTTTGATTTGGGTGAAGATCAGCGTATTTGTAAATATTGTTATAACAAGTTAGAAGAAAATAAAATGCCAGCTAGAGCTGTACATAATAATTTAGAATTGGTTGATATTCCTGCAGAACTTAGGGCCATATGTAGGAAGCCCAATACCGGTCGGTAACGGCCGATTTTCGGTAAATATACCGTTACCGACCGGTATTTAGGCTTTTGCTATGTAGGGGGATAATTTCTGGATTCGGTAATTTACCGAATCGGTAAAATTACCGAATCGGTAATTTTACCGATTCGGTAAATACTGAATCCAGAAATGAGATGTAGGGGGAGTGTGTCGTGGGTGTGGGGATTCGTTATTTACCACCAACTGATAGTTGGTGGTAAATGACGAATAGGTGTAAAAATGCATTTTTGTGCACTGTGAAGTGTGCAATGTGGCAGACATACATGCCCTTAGGGCATGTATGTGCACCACATGTGCACACATCGACGAATCAGGGGTGCAACAGGGAGTCAATGTGACACCCTGCCACCCATGATACAGCCTCCCCCATTACCGATTCGGTATTTACCGATTCGGTAATGGCAACTGGCTTCCCATTCATTCCTATGGGCCTCCAGAGAAAAGAGAAAACAAAAAGAGAGTGATGTGATTGCAAGCAAAAAGAAAAAGGACAATGTTGAAGAGGTTGTTGGTTGTCATTTTGAAAATAGCTCTGGTGTCAACTGCTACGCTAATGTAGTGCTGAATGTTGTATTTTATCTTGAAAGTTTGCAAGAGCAGATAATACTGAATCATGAAAAAAGATTTTGTTCTCTGCTGAGTTTCCTTTATGAGAAGTTGAGTAATGATAAAACAAAAATAGAAAGTGCTTCTGATGTTAGAAATCTTTTAGATGTATGTTCTGGATGTACACAGTTTACACAAAATGTCCAGCAAGATGCACAGGAATTCTTAATGTATATGCTTATGGTAATGGAAGATGAAGGGGTAGAAATAGAAAATATGTTTGGTCTCTCTTATAAATGGGAACATTGTTGTGAAAACTGAATGAACACATGCAGCACTAATGTTGATTCTGAAAGATTCATACATTTAATATTACCAGAGAGTAAATCAGTGACTTTTAGTAAATTAGTTAAAGATGCAAATCACAACATTGAATATTCTCAATGTAAATCAGAAATGTTATCAACGTTATTTTTAAAGAAATATGGACAGTATATCATTTTAATGATGCAACGTTGTAGAGCTGATGGAACTAAATTGGACACTTTAATAAAGAAGTTTGTAGGAAATCAATTATCAATATCAGGAAAGACTTTTGTTGCAGTTGCAATAATTTTCCATGATGGACCTTCTATAACTTCTGGTCATTACACAGTTTATCTAAAATATGAAAAAGGCTGGACACTGTGTAATGATTCTCAATTGATTTTCAAGCAATGTTTGCCTGCAGAATTACCAAATTTCTACTTAATTTTTCTAAAACCAAAATTTTAGATACAAATTGAAGCATCTGAAGAAACCATAATTTCGATTTTATAGGATTACCATTGGATATTTCACCTAAAAAGGATTTAAAAATTACCATTTGGCCTCATGGAAAGGTAAATGTTTCTATTGTGGACTTCTTTGACAGATATTATTTTGGTGTATGTGCTTAAGCAACAAGATTTACAGATGTTATTTATTGCAAATAGTTATTGTTCTTAGAAGATATTTTTAATATATATGTTACATTTCTATCAAGGTATGTTTTACTGAGGATAGATTCAGGGCTTTTTTAAACAATCTTTCAGATTGTTTATTTTTTTGCCCGCTGTTAAGTGATGAATACAACTGATATCACTATTTTCAGTGAAATTCAATATATTCTGAAAACAGCAAAAAAAGGGCAAAAAACTACTTTGTTAAATATGAAAATATGTGTACTGTATTCTAAAATGTATTAAATATTACTACTTTTTTTCTTTTTTTCAGATCTAGAAAGAAAATTTAGGAAATTAAATCCATTTTTCTTGTAATTAAAAAAAACATTTATTTCTAATTAAGTTATTTTGTTGGTCAGGTAAGTTTTAAATATCTGTATTTCTCACCCCTTCACTTTCATGCTCCCTTTTCTTCACTTCTCCTCACTCTGCTTTTCTCATTCCCCTTCCCTCTCTCTTCTTCCTTTACTGCTCTTTTGTAACTCTCTCACTCCTTCTCTACTACTCCCCTAGGTTTACTGCCTCCATCACTATTTTTTCAACCATGTTTCTCTCCCTGTCTCCATATGTCTCAGTCATTCTAACTGCCTTACTCCTTCTCAGTTCCTTGCTCTCTGTCTCTGTTTCTGTCTCTCTCCCTTTGTCTGTCTTACCCTTAATTTCCTTAACATCTCTGTTTCTACCACTCCTCCTCTCTCCATCACTCATTTTCCATCTATGTTAATTTTTTAACCTTCTCCGTCATTCTCCTTCCCTCACCTTCCCTAACTGTCACTATCCTTTACTCATAGTCACTCCTATTCTCCTACTTCACTTCCTCCTGTCTGTATCTCACACCCCTTCACCTTTTCGCATTCTTTCCTTCACTCTCCCTCACTCTCCTTTGCTCATTGAAATCCTGACTCCCTTTCTCTCACTCCAGTTTCCTAAATCCCCCCATCTCCTCACTCCCCATGTTTCACTTTCCCTTACCCCCTTTTCTAATCCTCATACCCCTTATCTCACCATCACTCCACTTCTCTTACTTTCAATCCCTTTACCCTGCTGTACTTCATCCGCTTCATCTGTTACTCCCTTTTCCTATCTCCGTCCCTTACTCCCCTTTTCTCACTCCCCCTCCATCACTCTCCATTACTAACTGCCATTCCCTTACTCATTCACTCTTCTTACCTGTATCCTCTACCCTTAGTCCTTTTGTTGCAGTCAGTCTTTCACTTCCCTTTCATGACTGATCATACTTTCCTTTTCTCACTCATTCTGTCTGTCCTTTCCTCCTCTTCACTCAGTCATTTCAATCATTCATGTATACACTACACATTCATTCAATAAAATTAAAACACAGTTTTTTGTCTTTTTTTTTTTTATTTTTTTTTTGTTTTTTAACAATTTTGTATTTTTTTTTATTTTTTTAGAGCACCAAAAAAAACTGGTAATGAAAAACTGTTCAACAGGAACAAAAATAATAAATGAAAAAAATTATGGGCTGGAGCATGTGTGCTGCTGTATTTTGTTTTCGATCAAGTTAATACTGGTCTCACCGTAGCAAAGAACAGCATTGCACACATTACAATGTATGTGCACCTTCTGGAAAAGTGGGCGGATGTCCAGTGACCTGGTACACGGAGAATCTGCGTCCGCAGATGATGTGCTCGGCTGAGCAGGTGGAGGGTTGTCTCTTAGGGCTCTAGTTGTCTCTCGAGCATAAGGTACAGGATGCACTGTCTTGAAGTGTCTCAACATTGAATAAATACTAAACGAGTATTTCTTCGTGGGATCTCCTCTGGACAAAACACTTCCACAAATAGTGCATGTCACCTTCGGTGCATTGACCTTCTTTTGGCCCTCTGGAAAGGTGAAGAATTTCCAGATGAAAGAGTGTTTTTGTTTGGTCTTCCTTGGTGGTACCACAAAGGTCTCCTCTTCACTCCCTGAAGTAGACTGCTGTTCTGCCATTTCCAAGTGAAATTGTAGTAGAATAGCTGTTCAGCTCCTTCTCCCATGAAATAAGAAGAAATAGTGAGGGGAGTGGGTGTGGTGTTTGAAGATTCTGGAACAGAAACTACTATGAACCAATGAAAAGTGTTGTTTTGTAATCACATGACTTGCCGTGCGCGCACGGTGCTCGCACATATGCGCGCACGGTGCATGCACGCATGCGCGCACGGTGCACGCACGCATCAGAAATGAATTACTTTTAACCCGATTTGTAAAACATGAAAAGGAGGCAGGGAAGACACTCCCTAACCCCCTAGACCTTCTCAGGGGGTCCCTAAAGGACCTCGTAAATAAAAAAAAAACATTTTGTTTAATAAAAAAATTGCCGTTAAAAACCCTTTTAAAAAAAAACATTTTAAACTGTTTATACGTTTATAGAAGATATTAACTATGCTGTTCAACTTTATCCAAATAAAAAAAAAAAGAGCTGAGCCATTCCATATTACATTGATACAGTCAATCTATAACTATATACATAGGTAGTTTATTGTAAAATAAATATATAAAAAATATAATAATACATACATAAATTTAAAAAACCTTACAAATTCACTTAAAAAACCATAGGTTTCACACACGTTATAGTTAGGAATTAGCATTTAAAAAAACCTTGCAAATTCACTGTAAGAAACCATAGGTTTCACACACGTTATAGTTAGGAATTAGCATTTAAAAAACCTTGCAAATTCACTGAAAAAACCATAGGTTTCACACACGTTATAGTTAGGAATTAGCATTTAAATAACCTTGCAAATTCACTGAAAAAACCATAGGTTTCATACATGTTATAGTTAGCTGGACATTTCACTCGTACAAAACCATTGAAATTCCCCCGTTATAGTTAGTTCAGCTAACTATAACTCAGGCGACCGCAATCCACTGCTGATGACGTCACATATTACATCACTCATGACTTGGTCAGTGACATCACTCATGACATCACTGATGACATCTCAAATGACATCACTGATGACATCACTGATGACATCATCCTTGTGTGAGAGTGGCAGACCTCCTCTTATCCTAATATAAACTTTGATACACACATTGAAAAATACAAACTAAAGTTTTGAAAACTATAGAGATACCAAAACCAATTAGAACAACCTATTCAGTAATTACAAAATCTACATACGCATCCACTCATTCATCAACACTTCTATATAGTCACTCACACATGTACTCAGTCATCATATGTACTCATACATCTATACATCCTGTTACACACCTACACTCATACATAGAGTTACTCACACATGCAAATAAACATCCATTTACTTGCATATACAGTTATACACACACCACTACACTTACTTCTACAGAAACATACACATACTTACTCTCTTAAACAATCACTTATAGAAACACATACTTATTTATGCAGGAACTCTTCCAATATCTCACTCTCATATATCCTCACTTATATACATCAATACTCACATATACTAGTTTAAAACATATGGACTTACTCATAAAGACACTATTGAGACAGTCATTCACTCTCTTACTCACCCATACACACACTCATCCACCCATACTGTCCTGCTCACATACTGTCTTCAAAACACATACAAACAGTGAGTCACTCATTCATGCATCTATACGCTAAGTAACATCCCCCACTGAACCATACAGACACTCATACTGATACTATAAAAACGAACTAATAACCCATAT
Source organism: Triturus cristatus (assembly GCF_964204655.1). NCBI lineage: Eukaryota > Metazoa > Chordata > Amphibia > Caudata > Salamandridae > Triturus > Triturus cristatus. The sequence goes on from NC_140588.1 coordinate 84,769,528, forward strand.
ACACTCTCATGTAGCTACTCACCAACCCATGCAGCCACTTATACACAAAGTGAGACACTGATACATATATTTAAATATTTAAACATTACTCACTAATACTTGTATTCACTAAGATACTGTTAATAAGTCAGTTATACAATTAATTTTACAAAACAAAACATCCATTTAGACACTTATTTACCCATTTATTCTTCCATTAACCTTTAGATATACATATATAAATAATATTTATTTTTCAGGAAGACACATATTCACTGGATGATGTCATCAGTGATGTCATCAATGATGTCATTTGAGATGTCATCAGTGATGTCATGAGTGATGTTTCTGACCATGTCATGAGTGATGTAATATGTGACGTCATCAGCAGTGGATTGCGGTCGCGCGAGTTATAGTTAGCTGAACTAACTATAACGGGGGAATTTCAATGGTTTTGTACGAGTGAAATGTCCAGCTAACTATAACATGTGTGAAACCTATGGTTTTTTCAGTGAATATATATGAACTCACAATCCTGACTGCAACACGTTTATCTCCAACAAACGCACAGGAACGGACCACCACGCAGCAAGATATTTCTAGTGCTTCTTTATTCCACAAACAGCAACATGACGCGTTTCGACCGGGTTTCCCCTGTCTTGATCACATCAATATACACGCTCCCAAAACCACACGCTTAGTGCCTTGACACCTCCAGATAGTTGTTTGTGCTCAATAAATTTCTAAACATAAACTAACTTACTCACGCATCCACTTAGAGACCCACACAGAAACTCACACACCTACTCACAGTCACACACAGACACTCAGATACCCACTCACAGACCCCTGCATCCACTCACACACCCACTCACAGACCCACACAAGCACCTACACATCCATTCAGATAGTGATGGAGAGACTCACAGAACCACTCAGATTCCCATAGAGGCACTTTCCTTCCCACTAACTGCCTCACAAAGGCACTCTTACACCCACTCATAGACCCACAAGATTCTTATACACCCACTCACAGACTCACACAACCCACTCACACACTCACTCACACACCCACTCAGAGACCCACACAGAAACTCACAGACCCTCCCACAGATCCACACAAAGGCACTCACAGACATATAACACTACAGCTACTCACACACCGACACCGGTACTAGACATCCACTGACACACTACAAGAAGTGTTCATATACCCACTCACACATCCACAGAGCTACTCACATACCCACTCACACAGTTACTCACACACCTATTATCACACGCAGACAACTACTCACAAAGTGACTCATATACCCATAGTACCACTCACACAGCCATTAATACACCCAGTCACACACCAATCTAGTCTGTGACACACCTTCTCATACACCCACACAGCCAGTCAAACACTCACAAACCCACTCATCAACCTATACCGCCATGCACACACCCAGTTAGAGACCCATACAGCCTCTTCTACGTCCACTCGGATAACATTTAAACCACTGACACAACTACTCAAAGACCTATGCAGGCACTCTGACACTCTCTTTGATACCCATGTAGCAGGTTACATGCCTACTGTATTGAATGTGTTTCACATAAATGAATTTGGTTGAGGAAAACCCGTTGTTATTATGTGTTGAATGTGTGCTTATGGTTTGGAATATGCGATGCTCAAAACTTTAAATAATGGCCCTCAAACTGCACTATGACCATTTTGGAGCGAGGGAGGAGTAGCACAGAGGAGAAAGCTGCATTAGAATGAGGCCGTTATGAAGATGGAAGGGGGCTAAAATGGAGGACAGTAACTAGAATATAAAAGAACATATTTGATCGGATGGTGGAGATGTGCATGGAACTGAAATTAGATGATTGGAGAAAAAAGTAATTACATTTGTGATTTGTTTTGAAAAAATAAAACAAAGTGTTGTTAGGGATATGCTTCAAATTGCAAAAAGTCAACCACATCTGCTACAGTTTAATTTGAAGCTAGCACACTGCTTACAGAAAGAAATGTGTACTTTTCGTCTAGTGATAGGTTGTGAGTTCTGCTAACCTTGTCACCATGGGGGGACATGGCCAACAAGATGGACAGACTGCAGCACTAAGCGAAAGCTCTGGCCTGACATCGATATCCTACATCTTCCTGCTGCCCCCTAAACCCGAAAAAGTACTCCAAAGCAGAGTGGCACCCGGGGGTGCAGAAAGCAAGATCAGCCTGGACCTGTTTGCAGCACTCTGGCCGGAGCCCACAGAGAAGCCTAGTGGGAGCCGGAGTTATCTCTTTACCTGGGTGGTTTCTTGTGACTGGTCAGAAGCCCTGTGAAGCCACTGATTTATTTATTTTATTTATTTGAAAGGTTTTATATAGCGCTGGCTAGACCCGGAGGTATCAGAGCACTTTACATGAGTATCAGACCATAGTTGCAGGTTGCATCGTTACAAAGGTTACACAGTTATTAGAGCATAGATACATAGTTACATGTTAGGTCGAGGCAAACAATAAGGACATATGCGTAAGGGAAAAAGCAGGCAAGGGGAGAAATTCAGGGGAGAGGGGGTAGGAGCAGGGGAAGTGGACAGCGAAGGAAGGAGGGAAAGAGGAGGGGGAGGGTGAGAGACAGCATGAAAGAAGAGGGGGAGGGTGATGGGGCAGAAACTGGTAGACGAGTAAAAGCTGCGTCCAAAGTCCAGTAAGCAGTGACCCCAGGGGAAGTGGTATCATTCCCCCAACTCAGTTGCGAGAGGCTCCCTTTACACAGTGAGCTCTCTCAGAGGGGTCTCTGAGACTCCAAGGCCTACCTACTGGATCCTTCACCAAAAAGGGGAGAGGGAGTGCTTTGGCAAGGGGCGCCATACCATACCTCAACTGTGAGTGGCTCCCTTGGTGCTGTGGACTCTCTCAGAGGGATCACTGAGACTCCAGAGTATAAGTAGTTGGATCTTTCCCCAACAAGGGGAGTGGGAGTGCTTAGTTAAAGGGCACAAGGGACAAGGGGCTAGGCGGCGTAGCAGTCAAGGGGAGAGATTAAGGGGAGAGGGGATAGGAGCAGAGGAAGTAGACAAAGAATGAAAGAGGGAAAGTGGTAGGGGAGGGTGAGAGAGAGCATGAAAGAGGGGGAGGGTGAAGGGGGCACAAACCGGTAAACAGGTTAAAACCTCGTCCAAGGTCCGGTAAGCTGTGATCCCAGGGAAAGTGGTATCATTCCCACATCTCCGCTGCATGAGGCTCCCTTATGCAGTTGACTCTCTCAGAGGGGTCTCTAACACTGCAAGGTCCACCTACTGGATCCTTCCCCAACAAGGGGAGAGGGAGTGCTTAGGTAAGGGGCGCCATACCATGCCTCAGCTGTGCATGGTTCCCTTGATGCTGTGGACTCTCTCAGAGGGGTCACTGAGACTCCAGAGTAAGAATATTAGATCTTTCCCCAATAAGGGGAGAAGGAGTGCTTAGTCAAAGGGCAACAAGGGACAGGGGCTAGGAGGCAGGTCCGAAGTGGCAGGTCAACAGAGGGGGAACAAACAGCAAAAGAAAATCGCATTAATTACTGAAAGATAACACATTCAATACCAGGGTAAATTAGCAAACCATAAAAATGCAAGGGTCAGGGAGGACAAAGGGAGGGAGTCAGCGAGTTGAAGAGTCCCACAAGGAAGAGATACGGATAGCAGAAAAGGAAATGTATACGTTGTAGATTCGCTCAGGAGAGAAATGCAGATGGAAAAACTCAGAATCACAAAATGGTGATATCAAGTACAAGGAACTACTACATATACTAGTGGTTAGAGTTGTAACTATGCAAAATAGTAAATTTACTCAGGGTTCCATTATCACAACGATTAGGCTAAAAACGATTGTATGTTACTGTTCAACAGAGTGAACGGAGAAATAAGACATCCATGGGGGTCGAGAGAGGGAGGGGAGGGAGATGAGATAGGTTACAGGAGAGACAAGGACCTGGGGGGGAGAAAGAGATAAGGCTGTCCAGCCGAGGAGAAATGTCTGAGGGTCTGCAGGATGAAGTCCGATGTACCGAGGGAGAGGACAAGAAACAACAAAATGGTGGCTCCATTCGCGCTCCGTCATTTTGCGCTATCAGTTCCCAGACACATCACTGGACCATCACTCTGAGGCATCTCAAGCATGCATAAAATAATCACGGTGCCACACATCTCATTCCTGTAAATCACCGTTCATCCAACAGTCTCTGGCAGCCCGGACCTCAGGTTGCTGCTGTCTCCTCTCTGTGCTCCGGCGGGGTTCGGCTCCTTGTTTTTCCGTCCTCCGCCCGAGGCTGGAGGTGGGTCAGAGACACTGGCGGGTGTGGTGAAACAATTGTCCGCCTGCGGGTGTCCCCAGCCCTGGTGGTCCACTATGAGGAGGAGATATCAGGACGGAAGCAATGCAGTGGGGAACACAGCACTCTGCCTGAGGTGAGGCCATATTGCAGATGCCACTTATGGCCTGGGACAGGTCTCTGGCACTGCTCCACCTCCGGTAACTACCTTGCAGCAGGAGACTCAGGCCGCGATGCATCCGCACAAACTTTCCTCCCCCCTTCTGACACCGGGAGGGGATTAGAGGCTACGGACCTTGTTCCAGGACCTCGGGGTCAATGTCTGTGGTCCAGCGTGGAGTGACGGCATCGGACCATGGGGAAGGTAGGGTCTGTTTGAAGCAAGGCACTTTGGGGCAGGCCCCTGAAACCTGATTTACAGACCTTGAAGCAACCACCCCACCAGAAACAGGGGACCTGGAGCAAGCCCCAAAAAACTTGTCAAATTGGTTAAATGGAACTGTGGCTGCAAATTTTAGGAAACCAGGGCCAATAAAGCCTAACAAATCAAACATATCGTCATGGTTTAGCCCTGAGCTGGTTGCCCAAAAGAAAAGCTGTAAAAAATTAGAGAGAAGTTGAGGGAAGACGTACGCCCCCGAGCTCAAGCTAGCATACAAGGCAACCATCCATCTATACCATAAGAACATCAAGAAAGCTCAAGCATAGAGAGGGCCTCAAACTCCTCGAAGGAGCTGTTTAAGATTGTTAAATCACTTACAACAGTTGACTCAGATGCCCACCTCTCTCAACACTCAATAGAGAGGTGTAATGAGCTGGCCTCATTTTTCAAAAATAAGGTTGAAATGATCTATAATTCACTTCAACCAAACACAAGGCAAATCTCAGGTGTAACTAACAACCAGAAAAACAGCATGGCACTCCCTATTAGCACCAAGCAGTCAACAACTCTTTCTCCCCCTGCTATGTTTTCATTTCCTATGCGAGGAAAGGAACAGGCAGGTTCCCTTCTACGCAACATCAAATCAGGGTCCCCTATAGACCCTGCCCCACCCCACATTCTCGTTCAAGGTGAGGATTGTGTTTTAACTCTACTTACAAGCCTCATCTCCCTCCCTCTTGAAAATGGGATAGTACCTAAAGAGTGGAAGCACGATATTGTAAAACCATTGCTGAAAAAAACCTCAGCTAGACCCCATGGTCATGGCAAATTATCGCCCAATCTCATTACTGCCCATCTTGGGTAAGATTGCAGAGAAACCTGTGAATAGTGCGATCTCACAGTTTCTGGAAGAGCACTGTCTTCTACATCAGACCCAGATCGGTTTTCAGCCAGAGCATAATACGGAGACAGCTCTACTCATCGTCACCGAAAAATTAAAGAGCATATTAGATCAGGGAAGGACCGCTGCTATTGTGTTATTAGATCTTAGCGCGGCATTTGACATGGTAGACCACAAAATCCTTGTCAATAGACTCAAAAATATCGGAATCAAAGGCACAGCCAACCAATGGGTGGCCTAATTTTTGAGCGACAGGTCCTTTCAGTGCATGGAGGCCGGTATCAGAAACCCTCTCAGCTCCATGGGGAGTACCTCAGGGCTCCTCCTTGGGTCTGACTCTCTTTAATGTATATTTGAGCCCATTAGCCCACATAGTCCAGGAATATGGACTCTCCATTGTGTCATATGCCGATGACACTCAATTAGTTGTTTCAATAGCCGCCTCCCTGAACTCCGACTATAAACAACTTACCCCGTGTCTGGAGAGGATAGGAACATGGATGGAGGACTGCAGCCTTAAGCTTAACTGGGATAAAACTGAGCTTATGATCCTGGGTGGCAATTCTAACCCTCGGTTAGAGATTCCCTGGCCAACCACCTGGGGTCTTCCCCCAACATCTAAATGCACCATTAAAAATCTGGGTATGTGGCTCGATCAGAATTTATCGATGGATATGCAAGCAAAAAAACTGTCGGGTACATGTTTTGGCATCCTTCGGATGCTCAGGAAAATTCTTGGCATACTCCCAGAGAAATCGAGAAGGACAGTGGTACAAGCCTTGGTTGTAACAAGACTCGATTATGGAAACTCATTATACCTCGGATCACCCAAATATGTCACCAATAGGCTACAGGTTGTACAGAATGCGGCAGCTAGACTGCTTCTTAATATACCTAGGAATCAGTCAGCTAGAGCATCCCGTAGAGAACTACACTGGCTTCCTGTCCACACCAGGATCAAATTCAAGTCTCTTTGCCTTTCACATAGAGCCATGTATGGGAGATGTTTGATCATGTTGCGAACCTTGATCTCCCACTACTCGCCTCGCCGCTGTCTTAGATCAGGGTCGAATTTTTTGATGAACACCACCAGAATTAAGAGGTCAAGGTGGGGTGGAAGATCATTCTCATATTTGGCACCCAAACTCTGGAACAGCATGGGCCCAGAGCTACGACTGATCGAAAATGAACAGTCCTTTAAAAAGAAACTCAAAACTTGGCTGTTCCCTTAACTCTTGTTTCAGATAGCTCTCCCTACCTGTTATAGCGCTGGGATGCCTGCGGGTAGCCATGCACTCTAAAAATTCCTAAACCTAAACCTAAACCTTGGCAAATGCCGCAGGCCTAGCTGATTGGACCAGGCTCCACCAGCAGTATGGATGGAGCTGGTGCTGATGAGTGAACCTGACAGCAACCTTCTGAATCGAGCTGGGTCTCCTGTCCCCCCACGCTTCATGGTGCATGGAGTACGGCTGGACTGTGATTCCTGAGGACTGTAGACCGTCCCCGGTGTTAAGCCAGCACACGACTGGAGGCGGACATAACAGCATACCATGCCCACCTGTGATTAACTGCCACCATTTGTTCAACCCCATCCCTCCGGACCAAAATTTTGAGAATTGTCTAGGGAGTTTGGTGAGTGGAAAAAGGAGCCTGTGGAACTAGCATTGGAGTGGTGTACTAGCCTGGACATAGGCCTGCACTCCTGTGAGCTGAACCTTTTGGCTTGAGTGGGGTCAGTGTGGATTGGGGTCTGGCCTTGATAGAGGAGCCTGTCCCCCCAGTGACATGAGGCAGCAAGGTCTATAACTGTTGTCTGGACCTGAAATGTGAGCATTGCCCTTACAGCTGCATGACAGCCTGGCACGATATATGCATACTTGTGTGGGCCCAGGTTGGCAGCACTGACTCTGTTGATTAGAGGATACCAGAGATTGGAAACTGTGTGTCCTCAGTTGCACTGCCCCTGGTGTACCTGAGATGACTGCTGGTGGAGGATGTGACCAGCTTTACTGGTAGTGATCCATTTACGGAGCGCAACAGGGTTGGAGGTATAAGAGCTTTAGCTGGGAATCCCGTTGAACTTTGGTTAAGACACCACCCCATTTTGCATTCCATGCAAAAACTGAAGCCCCCTAAGTTGCCATGGGTAAGGACATACTACCCGGGGCATCTGAAGCACCCAGCAGACGAAGATGGACCGGTTCATGCACAAGGTTCAGGTAATAGCCTATCGCAGTCACTAGTAGGGGTGGGCGGAATTTGCGAAAGCGACTTTCGCAAATTATCGCGAAAATGTTAAAAATCTCCGCAAACAAGCGGAAATATCGCGAAGATGCGGAAGTTTTTTTCCCGCCCGTTCGCGATATTTTCTGCATGTTTGCGGGTCGCTAACTTACCCCTGCGGTTGCTCGCGGGCGCGGCCATCTTGTTTTCAGTTGTCTCGCGGTGCATGATCGCGAGAAGAAAGACGTGATCGCGCGACGCATGACGTCACTGCGGACGCGTACTGTCGCGAGACAGCGCAAATGGCTAAAACAATACAACATCTCATGGAAAATGCGACCGGATCGGGAAAACTTGTCGGGGAACGCGGGGATTCAGGTAAGGCGATCGCGCGCACGCGAGAATGTATTATTTTACAGCGCGAGCAAGAACCAAATTATCGCAAAGCTGCGGAATGCGGAAATTTTGACATTTCCGCGCTCTCCGCGGAACGCGGAAATGCCAAATTATCGCAAATTCCGCGAACGGAACGGAAATTTTGCCCAGGCCTAGTCACTAGGGGAGGTGACACAGCATACAGCTAAACCCTCAGGGACCCAGATACTGGCAGCGATTGAGGACTCCAGCCTGGCAGTTCAGCTCAAAATAGAAGCTATGGCCATTGATGTGAACCTACACTGAACCGATCTACGTAAGATAGATGAGCAATCTGTGGAAACAGAGTCACAGGTCATGAAACTGCAGGATTAGGTCTCTACATTGAAGACAGCAGTGACCGCCCTTGAAGTTCATTCAAGCAGGTTGGAGACACAGATGGAGGATGCAGAAGGCCATTTTCACCAACAGTTAGTGGGACTTCCTGAGGGTGCTGAAGGTAACACCCCAGAATTTTGGGGGAAGAATGGATCAAGATGGTGTCCGGGAACATGGGCCCAAAATCCCTTTATGGTGGTCGCGCCCTGGGGTACTAGAAGACCGGGAGTTCAATATTGATATGGCGGAGGTATTGAATGGCTTCTTCACTCTGAATTGGACCTAATCATACACACAAGGTATGGAATGGGAAGTGCTTAAGGTGACAGTCCGTGGAGAGAATATCAACAAAGTATATTGGACAAGGAGAAAACCAGAGTGGAAATTGCAGGTAGAGGAGGAGTCCTTCCTCAGCCTGCACCAGCAGGCGAGGGGCCTGGAGGCAGAGGAGGTGGCTCTGGTGGAGGCACAAAGACAGGTGGAGGTAATTTGGGGCAGGCTAGACTGTCATGTCCGAAAGGATTTCCACCAGCATCTCTACAGAGATGGGGATAATTCGGGCCGCACGTTAGCATGGCTGCCGAAGTGGGAGTGCCCCCGTCACTTATCCTAGCCCTTTGCAACCAAAATGGCACAGTGATTGATGGACAGGTGGAAATTAATATGGTACTGTGTGGCCATTTTCGGACGGTGTATTCTGCCCCTGGTTCTTACAGATGTCACTGGGGTGAGACGTTTCATTGACAGCATTGCCCTTCCCCAACTTATGGAAGCTCAATCGGATGGTCTTGGGGAAGATGTTGTGCTGGAAGACCTGCAGGAAGCCCTCAGGGATATGGCTAGAGGGAAATTTCCTTGTCCAGACTGGCCTCTATCATTAACATTACCAAAATTATTCTGTATCTTTGCTCTCTGCTCTTCTAGTAACGTGACACGAGGCTCAAGGGACGGGTAGAATGCCTGTCCAGATGTGCGAAGATCTTAATATTATGCTCCCTAAGCCGGACAGGGTTCCCTCTTACCCATGAGCATACAGATCCCTTTCCATGCTCAAAGTTGAGGATACATTGCTGGGTAAAGTGCTAGCACTTCGATTGAGCCAAATGATAGCACATTTGGTCCTGGACAACCAATGCAATGTTATGTCAGCCAGAGGTACGCATATGAAATCAAGACATCTTTCCATCATGCTGCATGTGTCCCGAGGCATGGGACTGTGCGTGGCACTGATGTCACTAGTCTTAGAGATAGCCTTTGACACCTTGTCCTTGATGTACTTGTGGGAGGTTCTCCATTGTAAGGGCCTGGGTGAGAGGTTTCTGTCATGGGTGAGGTTCTTGTATACAAACCCAACTGCAAGAGTGCATACAGATGGCACGGTCTCTGAGGCATTCCACATTGAGAGAGGTACCCTCAGTTTGCCCGCTGTCGCAACTCCTTTTTTCTCTTGTTATGGAGCCTCTTGCAGTTTACCTTAGAGTGGAGATTCGTGATTGGGGTGTGCGTTTGAGCGATACATAACATAATGTGTATTTGTAAGCAGATGATGCGTTAAGTTACGTGGTGGATCCTGAAACAATTGGTGACTCTCATCCTTCGGCTGATGGCAAAATGCAGGAACATCTTGGGGCTCCGGGTAAACCAACAAAAGACAGTGCTGTTTCCCTTGACGGGGTTGGTGGCCAGTAGTGCTATGAAACCCCAGTCGGATTGCAATGGGAGACGTTGACCTTTTGGTATCTGGAAATGCAGGTATGCTCATGATCAACAACAGCAACATGATTTGAATGTCGACAGAGTGATGGCTGGACTCACTGCCTCAGCACAATTCTGGACTACCCTACCGCTGTTGGTTATAGGCAGAGTGGTGTTGTACAAAATGGCCTTATTGCCCCGCTGTTTATACACCAGGCAGAACTCCTTTTGTGCATTGCCACCCTTTCTGTTTCAGAGTACCAATAGCCGACTGGTAAAGCTTGTATGGGCAGGTAAGAGAAGTAGAGTCTGCCTTGGTATGCTTCAATTAGACCCTAGCATGGGAGGTTCTGCCCTTCTGCACCTTAAACTGTACGATCTTCCTGGTCTGTTGTAATACACCATCTTGTAGTGTGAGGAAGGGCTCCTCACAGGCACAGTTGAGCTAGTTGATCTACCTATATTACTCATGTGTGGTTGTGTGCTTCCGGCGGGTACCTAACTTTTGGTCGCATGGGTGGCATTGACATAGGACAGGACTGAAAGGGCCATGCCCATAAGTTCTAAACCTGTTCTAGAGTCACAATTACAATTACAATTCTTTATTGTCAGATTAATTAAAATCATTACAATAAAACAACACAATTCATAAAACAGGACAATTTCTTACGTTCCTTAAAAATAATAAGGAAGTGTTAGAATACCTTTATAACCATTGGGAATACATAAAATAGCATAGAAAATATTTCATTTATAACCTAATGTAAACATTACATTTCATTATTAATCACCATACATATTAGTAAAACCATCCATACAATAATCTTTGAGTTCCCTCTCTGGTATTTAAACAGCCCCTTAAGAGAAGCAATGCATAAGGTAACACATATTTGATCCAGTTATAATCTTAATGCTTAAAATATAAAGTGCATCCATGTTATGTTATGTTATTTAATTTGTAGCGTGCACGGATACTCACGAGTGTCCCGGCGTGAAGCCTACAAGAAAGGTGAAAGTGTCTGTTTAAACGAAAAGATGTGTTTTCAAGTTTTTCTTGAATACCGCTGGGCCTTGAATGTTACAGAGGGCGAGGGGCTGCGCATTCCAGGCAACAGTGGCCTTCCTTGCCAACGAACTGCAACCTAGCCTCTGATATTTGAATCGGGGAACCTAAACAAGGTGGAGGGATGAGGAGTGCAACTGTCTTGTTGGTGTATAAAAAGAGAACCTTTTTTGAAGGTAGGATGGGCCGAGGTCGTGCTGAGCTCGGTGGGCCAAAACCAGTGCTATAAACTTCACCCGTTCCACCACAGGCAGCCAATGCAGAAATCGCAGGTGATGTTGCATGCTGTTCCTGACAGAGATGTCCAGAAGTCTGGCTGCTGCATTTTGGACCACCTGGAGCTTTTTTAACAAGTACCCCAGAATGCCCATGTAAAGAGCATTAGCATAGTCTAACCGGGATAAAATGAGTGCACAGGTGACCGTTTCTCTCGCTGCCTGGGGAAGGAGAGGAAAAAACTTCCTCAGAGTCTTGAGAAGACCAAAACAGTTGCTGGCCAACTTCTTGATATGGTTTGAGAAAGAAAGGCTCTCGTTGAACCACACCCCCAGGTTCTTGGCCGGCTTCCCAGCAGAGGTGGGCAAGGGAAGCTCGGGAGGCCAAAGAGATTCCCGAAAGTTGGGCAGAAATTTTCTGTAAAGGAGAATCTGTGACTTCTCCTCATTACATTTTAAATGCGCAGCCGCTAGCCATTTAAAAAAGGATGATAGACAGTGGTGAACCGAGGAAACTGACTCATCACTATTGTCCCACGTAAATAGCAGCTGGGTGTCATCGGCATAAGCTATCACCTTATCCCCCAGACTCTCGGCCAAATAGATTAAAGGAGTCATATAAATGTTAAAGAGAAGGAGACTAAGGAAGGACCCATGGGGGACTCCAGTGGTCACAGGCTGTAGAGAAATTCTAATCTGCTGGGCCCACCCCTCCAAGAAGGATCTAAGCCAGTTCCAGGCCGTACCTGACACACCGATCCTGGTAAATCTCATGAGAAGAAGAGAGTGCGGTGAGGTTCTGGACTTTTAAGAGTCCAGAGGTGTCAGGGAAACAACACCCGAAGACCCCTGAGTTCCTCCTGTCCCGGTGCACAAATAAACAGAGACACGGGCTTCTCGATGGCGGCGTCAAAGACCAAGGTTTATTTACTGCAGGGACACAGAAATCATAGGAACCACACAGAGGCAGAATCTACGAGACTGTTCAAATTGCATTAAGTGGGTTACTCTTTAAATACACGCAAAATGTCTTTAGGCTACATTACACGAATATTTCTCATGCCCAACCTGGTATCCCAAACAAACAGTAAATTTGACATCAAACAATAATTAGTCGTAGGTTTTCGGTATTCGATCAGATCCTCTCGACAGTTTTCCATTTGTTGCCCGATCCTCCCCATCATAAAAATCGTAACCTCCCCATTGTAAAAGCCCAGAAGGTAAGGAGCAGAGCCAGGTGCAAAGGATTGAAATGTAGGATAAGAGGTGTTTATGGATCATAAAAGGGCATGGCTACCGTCTTCGGCCTTTCAGTCAGGACAACGGACACGAGAACCAGTATAGCAGGAGTGGCCTCAGGCAAGGGAGGTAGCTTGACTCTGCCTAGTCATGCAGCGTCAGCCTTTCTCGGGGCTCGAGCTTACGTGTCCTTAACAAGGTGACTCTGCCGGGGTCATCGTCCGTTCATTGACTATGTGAGGGCAAGAAACAAGATGGATGCCGTAACTAAAATGGATGCCATGACTTTTATGACAGAATGCCCTATTTTCCAGTGAATTCATGCTAGTTGCGCAGCGAAAACACTGTCATGTATATAATGGATCATTTGCGGTTCATTGGCACCAAAATCGTGTCAGTACTACGATACCGAATTCACGGGTTCGGATCGCTACAGAACCTCAGACCGTCCTTTTGCCCTTACATAGGCAATAACTCACTCTAAGTCAGAGTCCATCTCTATGTTCATCAGGTCACTGATATGTTGTTGGAGCATTACTCTATCCCGTGGCGTATCTCTAAAAACAGGTGGTCTTCTTACGCATGTAGAAATGCAGAGATTACATAAGGCAGGACCACACTGAACAATGAGACAGCACGAAAATAAAAATACTAATGCAACACCAGTGGCTATCAGAACCTTCCATCCCCACGCAGACAACAGGCTCCAGAACCATCCCATTAATGACCAGTCACCTTCCTCTACATGAATAGAGTCAGAAATCTTATGTAACTTAGAGATGGCCTTGTATACTGTAGGCGCATTATCTGGAATAAAAACGCGCAACTTGATTGGATCATCTTACATACTCCACCTCGATCTGCAAGTAACACGTCAAGGACCATACGGTTCTGTAACGTCATGAGGTGATCCGCTTGAAGCTCAGCTGGCAGGTTACTAAGAGCACCCGCGGTTTCAGTGATAGTGGATTCAACTACCCGTGTTAGTTGACGCAAGTTTCTACTGTTGGCCATAGGCCCCCAGAATGGGAGGAAACCCTTGAAAAAGTCTCCTGCTTCTTGGCCAGCAGTATCTTCTTTACTGAAAACACCTCTCACAACTCTAGTTTTGTGATAGTCCGGTGCAGCAGTATATGTCGGAGGTAACAGTTGAGCGATGTAACATGAGCCTGAGAAGTCAGCAGGCAGCCATGTGTATGCTCTGTCTTGGCAAACAAAATAGGTACCCTTAGCAGCTAAGAATGCCGGGGAAGACTGTGACGGAAAAACATATGTTTCGATACAGTCACTCTTCCCTAGTCGAGCTTTCGGGTTCCTCCCACTTCCTTGCAAACAGACTTGACCTTGGTGGGGTACGACCCAGATCGGAGTTGAGCTCTTACGTTTGTTCTCACCCAGAGTAGTGCCATATTCCGTAACATTCCAACCCATGTAAACTCGCAATTCGTCCTTGGGAATGAACGGAGTATTATTGACATCTCTCACCATGTCGGTGATTCCTTTTACCAAGGCTCTATTAGCAGAGTTATACCGGGTGGAACGCGGAGGTCGTGGAGGATAGGTCTCTAGGGCATAAGCGAACATGGTCTGGAATGCTCAGAATGATCCATTATAACTAAAAGGCAGGACCAGATAGGGGATGCCCTTGTCCATGGTATGTGGTATCAAACCACACACCCAGCAGTTTGTTGTATTAACCACTAGTTGATGTTGGTGCAAGAGTTGAATGAAAGTGTTATTTATAAACTCAGAGCGTCGAGCTTGCTCGTGGGCAGGAAAAGGATGGAAAGAATGAAGAGAAACAACAGTCGGAGAAACAGGAGCATGGGGAGATACTGTAGATGCAACAGGTGTAAAGATCAACTGAATACCAAAAATAATTCCGCCTACCAAAGTTATTAAGACAATTAGAAGTGTCAGAGTACATTGCATTAGGAAACATTTACTGTACAATATGTCATATAATTTTGTCTTGTGCACATTTATGACCTTAACCCGCCGTAATTCAGGAAGCTCCATCTTCTACAACCGTTCGCAACGGATGGTTTGTACCTGTTAAAAACTTGCCTCTGTTTATCCTGGGAGTTCCCAAGACAAACAGAAGAAACCGACCTAGTGTCTGATTCCCTGCAAATTAAAACAAGGCACACGTTACGACCCTACGGTAACCCAGATGGCAAGGTGAGAGAAACAATAAAAAAAAAAAAAAAAGATAAAAATTTTGAGCAAACTTCCTGACTGAATGGAATGCAGTAAGATCAAAACAGTTTTCAAACAGAATGGTAATTATGCAATGTCATTAGTTCATAACATGAGAACGTAGATTATATCTGTACTTTTCGGGTCTTGTCTGGTCTTGAAATAGCTGGTCTACAGGTGCGGAAATGTTCGACTCCACAGGTGACAAATGTTCACTTTGTACAATACTCGGTTCAGGATTCAAAGGAGCGGTACCTGTTGGGGTGTCAAGGTTCTGTGTTCCCGTTCGTGGGTGGTCCGTTATGTACTCTGCATCACTGAAAGGGATGTGCCTAGGAACAGGTTCTGTCTCGGATGCACCAATTCCCTGTCTAACCCAGTTATCATAGGGGAGTGGAAGAGGGACACGCTTCGTATGGCTGGCGTGCACCCAATTTTTCCTTCCAGCTAGGCGTACTGCAGTTCTTGTTGTGAGGAGGACTTGGAACGGACCCACGAATCTTGACTGGAGGTTCCGAGTACGTTCAAAGTTCCGAACTACCACTTGGTCGCCTGGTTTCAACGTATGGCCTGGACTCTCCGGCAGTTTAGGCAAGGATTCGAATACCTGTTGATGAATAAGGCTCAATTTAGCAGTCAGATCATGAAGGTAATCAATCAACATTGGGTATTCAATCTGTTTGAATTCCTTTGGCCTAGGGACTCCCCAAACATTAGCGGGGCGGCCGAACACAATCTCATATGGGCTAAGCCCTACTCGAGAGTGTACAGTCGCTCTGGTGGACAGTAAAGCTAAAGGCAGTGCGTCTGGCCAAGAGAGACCAGTGGAAGCTTGAATTTTCGCAAGTTTCAGCTTCAGGGTGCCATTGTATCCTTCAACCAAACCCGCTGATTGTGGGTGATTCGCACTGTGGTATTTTTGGGGAATACCCAGACCCGCACACACACTCTTCATAACTTTCCCTACAAACTCACTTCCATTGTCCGACCAAACAATCCGTGGCATACCATACCTGGGGAAGTATTCTTTTAGGAGGATTTTGGCAGTGGACATAGCAGTGTTGTCCTTTAACGGATATGCCTCAATCCATCTTGAGAAGGCACAGACTACCACTAGGACGTATTTGAGATTGTTACATCTATCCATGTGGATATAATCCAACTGAATCACTTCAAAGGGACAAGAAGGGGGAGCAAAATGGCCAGTTGGGGTTGGGGTTCCCTTGCCAGGATTATGCATCAGGCATACCACACAATTTTTCACCACTCTTTCTGCACACTTAGTAATTCCATCGTTCTTCCATACTGGAGCTAACATTTTACAGATCCCTTTCGAACTGATGTGTGCCGCTCCATGTGCCATCGTAACTACTGCAAGTACATACGCATCAGGTAACATCCCACGCTGCTGCTCAGACAAATCGACCCAACATCCACTTGAATCCATTTTACCCGTTTTCTCCTTCCATTCATTCTTCTCATTTTCAGTTGCTTCATTCTGGATTGCCTTCACACTTTCAATCGTATTCTCACACATCCCTGATTCAGCAATCCATCTTGCAGACGTTGCAACATACATTCGGCTCGTCATGTTCTTGGCCGTCTCTTTGGCGACCTCATCAGCAAACGCATTCCCACGGCCAACATCATCCGTAATCTTCCG
Organism: Triturus cristatus; assembly: GCF_964204655.1. Classification (NCBI taxonomy): domain Eukaryota; kingdom Metazoa; phylum Chordata; class Amphibia; order Caudata; family Salamandridae; genus Triturus; species Triturus cristatus. The sequence goes on from NC_140588.1 coordinate 84,786,144, forward strand.
ATGTGCACTGCACTTCACAATTGCAACTTCATTCGGTAGAGTCAGGGATTCCAATAGATCACTGACTAACTGTCCATGTTGGATCTTAGTCCCATGGGACGTGAGAAAACCTCTTTCTCTCCAGAGACGCCCAAAATTGTGTGCAACGCCGAAGGCGTATTGGCTATCAGTAAACACATTCACTCTCTTTCCCTCAGCTAAAACACACGCTCTTGTTAGTGCAATAAATTCTGCAGCTTGGGCAGAATTCTGACTTACTCTTGCAGTCTCAACAATCGTACTCAAAGTCGTAACTGCATTCGCGGCCGTCACATCACCATTCTGTAGCTTATAACAAGATCCATCGACATATAAAGTGCCGTCTGGATCTAGTAACGGAGTGTCTTTTAAATCAATCCTACCTTTTGTTTCTTCCTCAGTTCTGAAACAACAATCATGGGGCTCTGAATCACTCGACTCCTGAGTAGTCGGCAACAGTGTTGCTGGATTCAATATGTTGCATCGCTTGATCTGAATATGACTTGCCAAAAGTGTCAGCTCATAGCCTGATAGTCTAGCACTGGTGAGGTGCTGAGTTTTCGTTCGATTCATGAGTGTATCCACAGCATGTGGAACCATGACTACTAACATGTTGTTCATGACTAGTCCAGCAGACTGTCGAATAGACACTGCAGCTGCTGCTGTAGCTCTCAAACAACTTGGCAACGCTCTGGCTACCGGATCTAATGTGGATGAGAAATATGCACAAGGCCGCTGTTTGTCACCAAATTGTTGCGTTAATACACTCAATGCACAACCTTCTCTTTCATGGACATATAAAGTAAACGGCTTACTGTAGTCAGGAGTACCCAACACAGGAGCTGAACACAGCGCATCACGTAAGTCAGAGAAACTCTGTTGACATTCATCAGACCATGGCAAAGGGCTCGGAACACCTTTTCCAGTCAGGGCTACCAATGGTTTCGCCATGAGAGAAAAATTTGGGATCCATTGCCTACAGTATGACGTAATACCCAAAAACGCACGCACTTCTCTTTGTGTGCTTGGTACAGTCATCTGTGAGATTGCTTTGATTCTCTCTGGGGTCAACCTTCTTCCCTCCTTTGACAAAAGATGACCTAAGTAGGTCACTTCTTGGCAACAATATTGCAGTTTAGAAGGTGACACCTTGTGATGTAAGTCTGACAAATGACGTAATAAAGAAATTGTAGCTGATTTGCAAGTTTCCTTGTCATCAGCAGCCAGTAAAAGATCGTCTACGTATTGGATCAGAGCAACACCATGAGGGAGTACAAGGGCATCTAATTGACTCTTCAATGCTTGGCTGTAAATTGAAGGGCTTTCACAATAACCTTGTGGAGCGCGTTTGAACCTGAAGCTGCGACCTCCTAAGGAGAAACCAAATATGTCTCTACTTTCCTCGGCTATGGGAATGCTGAAAAAGGCATTTTTCAAGTCGATCACTGTAAACCATGAAGCTGAGGCAGGAATGAACGTCAGTAATGCAGTGATATCTAGGACTACAGGAAACTGTGGAATCACTATTTTGTTAACTTCTCTGAGGTCAATCACAAATCTGTAAATTGGAGGTTTGGAAGGGTCAGTACGTTTCAAAATCGGCAGAACAGGACTATTGCAGACGTTCCCTCTAGTTTCCTCAATCACATCTTTCTGTATTAAGTCTTTCACAATCAATAAGAGTGCTCGTTCACCTTCATTCAAAATCCGATACTGTGGGATTCGTGGGAATTTAACATTAGCTTTCAGACTTACCACATAAGGGGGAATTTCCAAGAGGCCTACATCATTAGGACCAGTCGCCCAAATAGTATCAGGGAGAGAACGCAGCTCCGGTGGGAGCTTATCCATCGACATATACATTGGAGAGATGACTCTTTTGCCTAATGTGAGCTGTACTCCTGAAGGGGAACAGTACAGTGTCGCGTGCAGGCGTTTCAACAGATCTAAACCAAGCAAATTCTCATTACAACCGGTTGTTAAGATAAGGGGTGCTTCTAGTTCGCATGGCCCAACAGATATTGACAAAGGACTAGAGACAGGATTGTGAACAGGGGCGCCTGAGAATCCTACCGAAGTGTTCGTTAAGCCAGACAAAGGTGCGCCAGGGAGTTTCGCATGCATAATTGAACTTTTTGCCGCACCAGTATCCAACAGAAACGGTTCGACCACGCCTGAGGTAACTACTGCGACATAAGGTCCACTCTGATCAACTGGAACTGATACTACTCCCTCTCTTTGCCTGCGGCTGTCCTAGTGCTCGCTTCTTTGAATCTCCTCATTATGTTCATAGTAATCTTCAACATGATACTGTGGAGATCTACCTGTTTGCGCAGATTGTGCATTTTGCTGATCGAAATAATTCGATTGGCGATCAGCCTGTGGTGTCATCGTACCACGTCCTCTACCTCTGGGAGCTTGCATAAACCCAACATTACCTCTCTGAGCTGGGACACCACTAGTTTGTGGGTGCAGTACTGGACACTCATTTTTATAATGACCCTCCTTTTTACAATAGGCACACTGATTCCATGCTAACTGTTGTCGGGGAAAACCATAATTAAATCTTTGGGACGTCCCTTGCTGGAATTGTGGCTGTTGCTGAAACTGGGGTCGCTGCTGTGAATCTGACTGATTCAAACGAGGCGGATACGCCTGTTGCAAAAGAACTTTAGTCTTTAAATCTTTTGTTTTCTTTTCTGACTTTTCCTTCTCTTCTTTCTCTCTATTCTCGTAATACTGAGCAGTTGCAAGTATCTGTGCTGTCGTCGACACTGCCCATGCACTTTCAGAATCCTTTAACTTGTTACTAAGCCAGGTAGTAAATTAAACACGAACTTGTCGACAAACAATCTCTGGCCTCCCTCAGTACTCATATCTTGCCCACTGTGGTCTACGAAGGTCTCTTCAAATCTAGTAAAGAAGTCAGAGACGCTTTCGTCCTTCTTTTGCTTGCATGCCGATAATTTATCCCAATTGACTCGTAACGCTGGCATCAGCGTTTTCATCAGAGTAATTATTCTGCCAGGTAAAGCAGCAATCAGAGGTTCAGGTTTAGCACCGCCAACTTGTTGCGCATCTGCCGCTATAATAGCTGCCCAATCACCTCCTAAGGCGACTGGGTGGTTTTCTTGCCGAATTTTGGCCCATATAGGCTGTGGCACTACATTACCAAATAACATTTCAATGTCTGCCAAATTCATGAGGCACGCTTGAACTGTTTGCGTTAACTCTTTGTAATAACCAGCAGGATTTTTACGTGGGTCTGGTAATGCTTGTTTTACGGCTAACACTTCGGCTCGTTTCCAAGGGATGTGTATCCACACTCTCTGGAAATGTGCCGGAGCAGCGACAATATTATTAGCCGCATCAGCTTGAACTGCATCCCGCCATATCGGCGGAACTTCCCTCATCGGATATTGACCTCGTTTTTTCCTAGTAGTAATCGGTGAACCATCAGGGTCTCTTGTCGCTCGAAGAGGGGACTCATCCCTATAAGCTAAAATCAGTTCTATCGCTCCCCTTACTTCTGGACCTATTACCATTCCTGCGGCAAATTTCTGTTGAATATTTATCAGGTCAGAGGGGACGGAGTCTAAATCATCATCTTCCCATTCTTCACGCACAAGAGAACACATCACGTCAAAAACATAACGTTGGGTTGGTTCATTCCATTGCATAAAGGTATCTAACACTCTTCGTGCATCATACTTCGCAGCTTTCGACATCCACCTAAGAGCTGTCGAATCTAATGTGTCTCGTTCCTGGGGACCAGGAAGCTGGCTACGTCTCTGTATAGAGTCAGAAACGGGGGTCTCAATTAAAGACCTGTAGAGAGGAGTTAAGATATTAGTTACAGAGTCGGTTATTTTCCGACGAACGGAAAGCGGAGTCAGAATGTTCACAGGGTTCGGGGACAGAACAGCTGAAGCAGATGAAATAGTAAGGGTAGGAGTAGCAGGTAAAGCAGTTTGCGAAATGACAGGCAAAGGCGGAACGGGCGCCCCAGGAAGAGGGGGTGCCGAAGGAACATTAACCACGGGAAGGATAGGAGCAGGAATCAAAGGAAGTGGAGCAACTATTCCAGGCTGACCAGCAGCTGGCTGTACAACAGGTAGCAACTGTGGTACTGTAATACCTTGTGCATACGGTGGGGGTGAATTCAACAGGTAAGACAACAGAGGATCCTTTTCATGATCCTCCATCAGCTAAGTAGGACATGATGGCAATACAGGGTAACATTTATCAATTGCCAAATTATATTTTCTATTCGCCATCTCCATTGCTTTCTCAGTCTCGTTGACATGCAGCTGCCTAGCAGACTCCATTAAAGTCAACCCTTTCTCTTTCTGTTCTTTCTTTGTTTTCCTAATTTCTCTCTGTTTGGCTTCTTTGCGCCATACGTGAAAAGAATCAAACATTGCCGGCCGGGCTTTTTTCTTGAACAACTTCATTTCTAGATTGTCTAGTATTTCCGTTTCGAAGCTACCATGCGGTGGCCAACTAAGGACACCATCTTTTTTGGTATAATTGACCCATACTTCATTATACGTAATAGGACCAACACCATGTTTACAATAGAGCTCATATGTAGGAGTTCCAATCGGAGGAACCAAACACGAATCCTCCAACCGGGAATCCCCGTTGCAACGTAACCAGGACAAGAAACAGTTACTACTGGTAGTCATGACAACAAAGACAAATTCCAACCAAAATGCGCAGAGAACTTAGGCCTACCAAAATGAACCAATACCAAAACAAAGATTATCTAAACAAGAGCAACCAATGATAATCTACGAATTAAACCAGAGCAACAAGGAACAACCAAACTGAGCGTAACCCACTTAATACTTAACTGAAATGTGGAAGACGTCACCAAGGAGAACCCGTCTACGTCTCGCCGTACTAAGGTCTGCACCTCGGGTCCAAGACAGGGCGACAGTCAAGGCAGCGGTCCTCTGTAGCCGTCTGGGAACGGGAACCCTCGTGGATGAGATCGTCGGGCCACTTTTACGACATGCAGGGATCGATGAAGCTAGGTACCTTCCTCCGGAATCTTCACACGAAACTTCTCGAACTTTTCAGGCTTTGGACCGGTACCGGATGACGTCGCCCCACGTTGGGCGCCAATTTGAGGTTCTGGACTTTTAAGAGTCCAGAGGTGTCAGGGAAACAACACCCGAAGACCCCTGAGTTCCTCCTGTCCCGGTGCACAAATAAACAGAGACACGGGCTTCTCGATGGCGGCGTCAAAGACCAAGGTTTATTTACTGCAGGGACACAGAAATCATAGGAACCACACAGAGGCAGAATCTACGAGACTATTCAAATTGCATTAAGTGGGTTACTCTTTAAATACACGCAAAATGTCTTTAGGCTACATTACACGAATATTTCTCATGCCCAACCCGGTATCCCAAACAAACAGTAAATTTGACATCAAACAATAATTAGTCGTAGGTTTTCGGTATTCGATCAGGTCCTCTCGACAGTTTTCCATTCGTTGCCCGATCCTCCCCATCATAAAAATCGTAACCTCCCCATTGTAAAAGCCCAGAAGGTAAGGAGCAGAGCCAGGTGCAAAGGATTGAAATGTAGGATAAGAGGTGTTTATGGATCATAAAAGGGCATGGCTACCGTCTTCGGCCTTTCAGTCAGGACAGCGGACACGAGAACCAGTATAGCAGGAGTGGCCTCAGGCAAGGGAGGTAGCTTGACTCTGCCTAGTCATGCAGCGTCAGCCTTTCTCGGGGCTCGAGCTTACGTGTCCTTAACAAGGTGACTCTGCCGGGGTCATCGTCCGTTCATTGACTATGTGAGGGCAAGAAACAAGATGGATGCCGTAACTAAAATGGATGCCATGACTTTTATGACAGAATGCCCTATTTTCCAGTGAATTCATGCTAGTTGCGCAGCGAAAACACTGTCATGTATATAATGGATCATTTGCGGTTCATTGGCACCAAAATCGTGTCAGTACTACGATACCGAATTCACGGGTTCGGATCGCTACAGAACCTCAGCGGGACCGGGTCGAACGCCACCGAGAGGTCAAGCAAAATCAATGCTGCCCTCCCCCAGGCATCCAGAAACCCCTGAATAGCCTAAACGACCTCCACCAGGACCGATTTGGTACTATGGGCGGCCCTGAACACAGACTGTGCTGGATGCAGAATACCCTCCCTCTCAAGAAATGCAGTTAGTTGTTTGCTGACGACCTTCTCGCACACCTTGGCCAAGCCAGGCAGAAGAGAGATAGGCCGGTAGTTCCCCGGATTAAGAGGGACTAATGATGTTTTTTTTAGAAGTGGCAAGATCTTGGCTTATTTCCACACTGCTGGGACACTGCCTGTCTGGAGAGACAAGTTGATAATGCTGTTCACCTCTGCATTGATCGTCTCTGCTGCTGCTGCTAGGAGTCTAGCAGGGCAAGGATCCAAAGGTGAACCAGATTTTAAACTCTTGAGAATTCATGTTTACCTTGAACGTTAAATACTATATGGAATTTATCCAGTTACATTGTCAGTATAGGAAAAAACAATATACTTGGTGTCATGGCCACTTTCTATTCTTAATGCATGACCACATCATCGTACTGAGCCAGTTTTTTCTCAGCCGTCAGGATGAATTTGACAAAGCTGACTGTAAATTGATAATACGCCCTTGAAGGCACAGTATTATCGATTGTCGACACGTTCTCACCCCTTGTTCGTTCTTGAAGCAATTTGGGGCAAATACATACAACGTGCAATAACGTTTCATTAGTATAATCACATAATCTACACTTTTGTGATTGCCAAACTTGTACACATCTAGGTGTCCCATCTTTTGTTGGATAGTGGCTAAACCTAAGCTTAAGCAATGTCCCTTACCGCCGGTTTCAAACAGGAGGTTAGATAGGATTGGGGTTCAATTTTTTTATATGAATTAATAACCGACCAGGCGTGCTTTTTTTCTACAGTCAGCTCCTGATCCAATATAAATGATACCAATTTAGTTGATTGATTTAAAATCTGTTTTAAAATGGTTCTATTTCTTATCATATCGTCAAAAGGTAGGAGCTTAAAAATATTCAAACTTTCTGTTAAATATAACCTCCATGTTCTAGAGTCATACTATGATTGTACTTTTTCACTGCATGAAAGCGTAAAGGGGAGGAAAGTCATTAGGAAATAGTCAATTGGCCAATAATTCTCCTAGATACATAATAACTCACTGACTACTTCTTAAGGTAAATTAGTTTATTACAAAGCCAAAAATAATAGAACATGAAGACACCTCAACAGGAGGGTATAGAAATACAACGGAATTAGCATGAAGCCAAATCGGCGCATCCAATTTAGTCGGTACAGCATAAGCAAAACAATTAATTCAAGAAGTTGGATACAGCAAATCATGAAGCATGAGTCCAAATTTCCCTGCATCGAGGGTTGGTGAGTGAAATGCATTGATTCTATCCCTACTCTAATGCTAAGGTGACATCCCTACGTAAGACTTTTCAAGAGGAAAGATAGAAATATATCAGTGCATGGAATCTTCCTAAAAAGTCTCTCCACCATCAATGGGTCAAGTAGCATAAAGCCACCATCACAGAGAGAGAGCTCGATTTGAGATGTTCTCTCTATCAAGGCAAAGAAGAAGTGGGCACTTTCCCTAATTCCAACAACCAGTTATCCACAGGTAGCGTTCCCATAATGCACCTTTCTCACAACAATTTGTCCTGGGTTCCCAGACGTTCGCCTGTGTGAATAGTAACTGCCTTCCTTTATCTACTCAAGTCACATGATTGTAACTTTTTCTCTCCTTGTCTAGCTAGTAAAAGAAAGACATTATTCTAACAAAAGAAATGTTTCTCCACCTGTTGTGCAAAATGTGAGAAAGAACAGATTAGACAGTGCACATGAAATTCAACAATTAATTCTAAAAAGAGAGTTTTCTGGGACTTGCATTTCAGACCCACAACTTAAGCTAGCATAGGAACGTGCCATTTTCAGCAATACAATTCACACAATCATTATAGCATTTCAATTAAGACATTTACCTACTAGTAAGAAATAGCACTTGTCAGACACATTTAATAGGTGATAGTTACACAACACGAGTCTTACATATTAATGTTTTCTGCTAGTTACATTTATTTCAACGTAACATAATCGCGTTAATATGGTTCACAATTCAAACACCTTATATTAACATAATTTGCAAGATTATATGAGGATGCATTTTACTCATGATTATGATGCGCCCCTACAAATAAAATGTCTTTACTCCTCCATTCGCTTCAAATTTTTATAGTGACTGTCCTGCAGTCTTTCCATCCTTCTATCTCTTTACCTTAAGGAGTTCTCCACTTGTCTCACCTTGCACCACTGAAATGCCCTTATCATCTCTATCAAGACAATTATACAGATTATAGCAATTATCGGCTTCAAGATGTATCCAAATATTTCGCTTCCTAGGTTAGCAAACCAGTTTCCCTCTGCACCAAACTATTTTCCAATTTTATCCCATACTCCCTTCGCTGCCAAATCCTATATTTCATTATGTATAGTAGTGATGGTATTAATAAATTCCCTCAGATATTTACTTCTTTAAGGGATATAAGTACAACACTGTTGAACCTTCAGCATCCGGTTGACTCTGCCTTCTTTTGCCAGCAATACATCTAATGCAAGACAGTTCTGCATTACCATCTCCCTTATCAAAACCATCTCTCCATCTATGAGTAGCTAAGACTGAGCCGTGCTAACTGATGACTTATCCACTATGGTAGACAGCCTTCTAATCTTGATTTCATTCAATACCACTCCTAGACTAGGTATTATCACTCAAAATATGTCTTCCAGAACCTCACCAGCACTCAATCAACATTTTTCCCTACTGTTTGACTTTCCTTCCAAACTCTGCAAATCCTCCATGATATATTTTTGGAAACACTACCATCAAGTACTATGCCATTTGCTCGGAAGCCAAACATCTGCATTCTTTCCACACACAAAATACACTCCTGGTACCATTCAAACTGACTCTTGCAAAAACGTCTTCCAAGGACCAATGACTAGGAAGATATGATCTCCAACACTCTGTCCCACAAACACAGTATTATACTGACTTGCAACTTGACCAACGCATATCTTGGATTGTTGTTCCCAATCTAAAGCTATAGGACCTGAACCTCCCTTAGCCTTGTGAGCTAACACCTTCTTGGTCCACTCAACATTCTTGTTCTTGCTGTCAGACTTAGCAAATAGTCCCCTACTTGATCTATGAATTTCTTTTCTATGTCTTTTAAAATGCAGGTTAAGTCATGTCTATGCACTTAAGCAGTACCTAGTGTCACTGTTGGTGAGAAATAATTTTCCACTATTTCTATTTTCTTCTAATAATCATACTTGTTCAGGTGTTTATAGACAGGTATTTTTGAAAGCACTACAACATAATTCAAAAAGTAGTGCTCGCAATGGCCTTTTCCATAAAACATACTAACGAGAAAACTACAACTAATACCATAAGTCAAGGGCAAGTGGTGGTAACAGATCCCCTCCACAACGGAAGCAGGGAATTGCATTCACACATAGCAATCTCTTACCTCCAAAGTGACAACATACTCATGCAGCAACTTAGCATAAGCATTCAATGTATAATCACCCTTGGTGAGCCTAAATGAAGGAAGCGACTAGATTGCTCTATTAAGCCTTTCTCTGATCCTAGTGTACCCTCTTTTGAGGCAGTAGTAGTAGGTGCGGATGTTCCCTGTAAAATGTACTCTGTAATGACTACATCTATTACTATAAATACTCCTACAATGAGTGTGCACCTATAATACCATGGTGCCTACGATTCGATTTTCTAGACTCTATTTTTAAAGTAGCTCGGATCACAGTTCGAAAGAGGATCAACACACAAAGTCTCTTTTCTCCGCCGCATATTCTCCCATAACAATCTCCTTAAGCAACATTCCTTTTTGAAATCTTGGAGAGTTCTTTCAATAGTCTCTGTTTACAGTATTTACACAGCTTGGAAGATATCCTTAGCCCTCTTTTGTCTTCTTGGTGAAAGCTCCTAAGTTTATTCTTCTTCCACTTGGGCCTAGGTTATCTTCTTCAAGAAAATTATTTACAGTTCAAAGTTAATTTCACATCTCATCAGTTCAGAGCCAATCTTCTCTATAACATGTTATAACAGTTCAGTTCTAAATGCAGCAAAATCTTGAGGAGACAGTGGAGCTCTGAAGCTCAGTAATGTAATGTCTTCTAGAATCAGTGTCTGTAAGCCACTTGGCCTTGGTGGTAAAGGTACAGTCAGAGGCGGAAGTGCATTAGCTTCAATTCCAGGAACTCTCAACAAGATCCCGACAAGTATCGAAATCTCAGACCTCGCTCTCCCCGGCATTTGTAACCAGATAAGTCCACTTGGGAGAGAAATATCTCTGTAACGGCACTCGAGCTCTCCAGGAACTTCTTGCACCTTCTGTGTTTCACTCAGTTTCACTCAGATCAGACTCCAATGATTTATCAATTGGTGCAAGTTCTCTTTCAGATTCAAGTCTCAGATTTCTTCTTCTCAGTCTCACAGGTCAGGTCTTACCTGCAGCATCTTTCTTCCTTAATTGCACATGACCAATTGTCACACCAGTCTGTTCTACTGAGTCAGACTGTCTGTCAATCGCAACGTTACCGACTCCCTCAGAGTCTATACCTGGGTCTTATGTAGCTTTACCCCCTCAGATCGACCTGATGTGTACCCAGCCTCTTCGGGTAACTTTGCAGCTTGGCTTGTCACATCCTGTGACCCCTCGGCTGGAAATATTCCTGGGAGAGGAGCTGTTTCATCAAAGGGACCTGTGTATCATCGGTTGTGAGAAGCATGGACCAAGTTTGGCACTTCTCCACACTTCACATCAGTTTATTTGACCAGTATTCCTTGATATGGGTCAGGTCAATGAGAGTCAAGATGGTTTTTCCTCACATGCTTTCTGATGAGAACCCATTCCCCTCGGTTTAGGTTGTGGCAGACATATTTTGAAGTCTGTGCAGTCGCTGCTTCAATCAGGTGAGACACACACCAAACCACGTCATTTACAGTAGTTAAGGAACAAATCATCTGTGATGTTCACTAATGTGGTAGCAGGCACAGCAAGCAAATGCATTGGTCTTCTCATGAGTATCTCATGAGGCGACAACTCAGTTCTCCTGTCAGCAATGCTGTGCAGACTCAGTAGCATGAGAGGCAATGCATGAGGCCATTTCAATGATATCGAAGCACACACTTTCGCCAACCTCACTTTTAGGGTACCGTTGACCTGCTTCACCATTCTAGATGCTTCTGGCCTGTAACTACAATGCAGTCTCTGTTCCACGCTCAAGGCACTGCACAACAGCTTCATGATCTCATTGTGGAAGTGTGTACCTCTATCCCACTCCAATGTTGTTGGAAATCTGGATCTAGGAATGAGTTCACTCAACAACAACTTAGGTACTGTGAGGCTATCACACCTTCTAGTCGGGTAAGCCTCGACCCATCTTGAAAAGATGCACACAGCAACCAGGATGTACCTCACACCATTACACACAGGCAACTCAACAAAATCCATGTGGATCCGATTAAAGGGAACCCCGATCTGCCAATGTGACTCAAACAACAACAGTTTTCTGTCCAGCACTCATTTGTTGACACATGACACACTGATGAAACACAGCTTCCGCAATCACCCGAACCCTCAGATTGAATCAAGTCTCTCTGAACAATCTCACCCTTGTGTCACTTCCTATATGAGCTGCTCCATGAATCTGCCTTGCCATTAGATGTAATAAACAATATGGTAATACCACCCTGCCATCAACTGACACCCAAATGTCATCCTTCCCCTTTTCACAACCTTCTCTGATCCAACCCGCTTGTTCCTTGTCTGTGGCCTCCAATTGCAACCCTCTCACTTCATCCTACATTTCAGCAACAGCTAGCAACCTGCTGATTTCAGTCTGCTATGTACTCTCACCACTATATTCCCCAATGAAAACACATGTATGGCTAGCACAGTAACGTGCCACTTCATCTGCATGTCTATTTTGGATGGCAACAAAATAATTTCCCCTTCCAAGGGCTTCACATTTAACAACAGCCACTTCTCTTGGCAATGGTGAAGCTTCCAGCAGTTGTCACACATACTCCCCATTCCGTATCGGGGAACCTGATGATGTTAGAAACCCTCTCTGTGACCATAGCAGTCCAAAGTAAAGCACCACACTAAATCCGTACTGGATATTGGTATGGATGGTGACTTGGATTTGTTCATAAACGAGGCATGCATGGGTAAAGGCAATTATTTCAGCCACCTGTGCTGAGTGTACTCCCTGTAAACAAGTAGCTTTCACCATTCTAGAGATGGTACAGACAGCAATCGCTGCTCTTAAATTTCCTTCATTGTCTCTCGAGCATGATCCATCAACAAAAGTGACTTGATCGGGATCAGACAATGGCTCATTGACAGTGTCAGGTTTCGGCATTGTGCAAAACTCAGTGACATCCACACAGGCATGGTCTTCACATTCTTCCCCATCAGCATTTGGAACAGGCAACAAGGTAGCAGGATTTAGCAAATAGCACCGCTTCCGAGTGACATTTTCAGTGGTGAGCAACACCTGTTCATACCTTGTCAGCCTGTTATTTGTCAAATGCTGCGTTTTGGTTCTCGTCATCAAAAGCTCAAATGAATGTGGTACATATACTTTAACAGGAACACCCATCACAAAGTTCTCATATCGTTCAAAACTGACACCTGTTGCAGCAACGGATTTGAGACATACGAGCAACGCTGAAGCTACAGGATCGAAAGTAGCTGAGAAATAGGCCATTGTTCTACGGGCACCTCCACTTCTCTGGGTGAGCACAGATAGAGCACAATCCTCTCATTCATGGCAAAACAGTGAGAATGATTTGTTGTAATCAGGCACTCCTAAAGCTGGAGCACGACACAGGCACTCTTTCAACTCCAGGAAGGCAAGCAGACAGTCGTTATCCCCTGGCACCGGATCACACACATCGTGTGGGTCAGCATCTGCAAAGGCTTCGCAATAAGGAGAAATTAGGAATCCACTGTCAACAGTAGCCAACCATTCCCAAGAACATTCTAACCTATTTTTGGGTACTGGGCGGAATAATTTTCATGATCACCTCCACTCTTTATAGTGATACCTTCCTTTTGCCTTCTTCAATTTGATGACCCAAATACTGTAATTTCTTCAGACAGTAGTGAAGCTTATTCAGAGACACCTTATGACCATTGTCAGCCAGATGGTTCAGTAAGTTGATAGTATAGTCCCTACAAGCTTCATGCATCTAGGATGCAATGAGAAGGTCTTCGATATACTGGACCAGCACTGAGTTTCAGGCAGAATCAAGCTCTCAAGATTCTTCTTCAAGATTTGATTGAAAATGTATGAACTTGCACTATATCCTTAAGGGATTTGACACCATGCTAAGACACGGTTCTCCAGAAGGCAAACAAATAAAAATTGACTTTTGTCATGCAATGGGATGAAGAAAAATGCTTGGCATAAGTCAATCACTGTGAACCATTCAGCTTCGCAAGGAATCTGAAATAGGATTACAGCTGGATTGGGTACCAGGGGACAACATGGAATCACTATGTTATTGACCTTTCTAAGGTCTTGGACAATGCAATATTTCCCGCGTAGCTTTTGCAATCCCATGATAGGAGAATTGCACAGACTTCCCATGATCTCCTTTAGCATGCCCTGGGCAATCATGGATTCAATTAAAGGTGTAATCCCTGCCACTGTTTCTGGAGCCAGATTTTACTGAGGTGTTCTTAGAAACTCTGCATTTGGTTTTACCTGTATGTGGACTGGCTCAACTTCTTGAATCAGTCCTATCTACATAATCCCTTTCCACTGCAGATGTGGTGTTTCAGAGATACAGCAGCACGTCTCCCACTGTCAATAAACGAAACATGGCAGTACAAATATTCTGATTAGCCAATATGAAACCAATGTCCTCATCACTAGTTTGTAATTCGATACCTTTTAGTGTGCAGTAGATGGTACAATTCAATTTGTACAACAGGTCACACCCTGCCAACCGACTAGACTTGAATAACAAATCGCAAACCGATGGTGATCCTGAAAGGTTCCGATTTTACTGGCACCTCTTCCATCACAGGGTTTGCCATTCTTTTGTTTGAAACTCCTACAACTTGGATCAATTTTCCTGAGAGGGGCTTGTTTGGGGCTACTGCAGATCTCACAGTAGAACGCATATCGCCAGTATCATTCAAGAATGTAATAGGATGACCATCTATGTTTGCTTCCTTGTACATGCCACTCTGGTCTACCTCTAAGACTGTGCCAAGTGTACAGGCTTCCTCATCCCTCCTCCCCCCTCAGGCAAAACGTCTGGAGTTTCCTTTAGGAGCATCTGATGAGATGTTTGATTGCCCCCCAAGATTCTTGGAGGCTGAGGCACTTGTACTAGTTGGTTTTGATATCCTCCTGCATAAAGTGATCTTCGCCTAGTCCCTGACGGTAACTGACTTACTCCGTCTGTCATCTGCACGAGTTCCCCTCCATGCTCCTGGTTCTAAGCATTAAGGTGACACTTGTGCTTTCAATGCCCAAACTTGTGCCAAAAATGACAGGCAGTGGTCTTCTTCAGAGTCGCACTATCGATCCCTATGTACAGATATATAGGGACACCTCTTCCTCTTCCCTGTCCCCTCAACCCTGCAACTGATGGTACCAGGACACCTCCTGGGACATTTCCTTGTCCGCAAGCTACAATTCCCATCATTGTTTGCACCTGCTCTCCTCTTTGGGTATTTTGAATTTGGACCAGAATCAATTTCTCTTTTATACTCCTATGCTGAGAGTCCACCTCATTTCTGCAGTACCTGGCATATTGTGAGTAAGCATTCAAGTATCTGTATGGGTCTGGAAGTGGCTGCATAGGTGTCTCACTGGGTGTGTGAGTGGCTGCATGAGTGTCTGAGTGTTACCTGTGTAGGTCTGTGAGTCAGTCAGTCAGTCAGTGGCTTTGTAGGTCTGTGACTAGGTGTCTGAGTGTCTCTTTGGGTCTGTCAATGGGTATGTGAGTGCCAGAATGTGTACATAGGTCTCTAAGTATCTGTGTGGTTGTGCCAGTAGCTGTATGAGTGTCTTGGCCAGAAGGGACTCACACCTGTCCTTTTATACTACAAGAGGCCACAGTTTGTCACAAAATATCCACCCAAGTGGAGTTGTTTTTACTGGTTAATTACTAGTCAAGTCAAAGATACTTTAAACAGCACCCAAGAGCCATAAAAGTAAATATTTTTAAAAGGAACCGCAATTCATGGAAAGACATTAATACATAAAAACTTGAGTCCCAACAAAAGGTTTTTGTTTTTAAAAATGCCTATGCAAAACAGTTAAAGGACATCTAACTTTACTATTTCATCAATCATGTAAAAACCTACAAGTAGTACAACAATATAAAGTGCAAGAGTGCTAAATATAAAACCAGAGGCTATGAAGACTGTCTCATAAAGTGCACATTAGGTAAGAGAACAGACCTGCTCCAGCGGCAGCAATTTTTTCCTGTGTCTAATAGTCGCTGTTAAAAAACTTGCAACCCCCAGGCAAACCATGGGGGAGGATAGCATTTGAAGATAGGTCAAAGCCGGCCTAACTTGGACAAACTGGCAGTCTCTAAGTAGTGTTTTAATATGATTTCTGCACTGGAAATTATAATAGGCGCAGAAGAACATAAAATGTAGTGTATCCTGCTCCGAAATATTATCACAGGGGCAGGGTCCAAGTGAGCCAGGTTTGGAATAGCCTTGGGGAAATGCCAGGAGCCAGGGGACCAGGTTCAAACTAAATCTGGTCAAAACAAAGCGATTAGGGGAAGGGTCTAAGTGAACCAGGTTTGGAATAGCTTTGGGGAAATGCCAGGAGCCAGGGGACCTGGTTCAAACAAAATCTGGTCAAAACAAAGCGATCATGTGCTTTGTTAACGTAAGATAGACAGGGCTGCATCTGTGGGCCCAGGCTCACTATGGCAAATCTTCTCACAGATGGTTTGGTTAATTCTGCATCCTCACTTAGACTAGGGGTGGGCAGAATTTGCGAAATTCGCTTTCGCAAATTATCGCGAAAATGTTAAAAATCTCTGCAAACATGCGGAAATGTTGCGGAGATGCGGAAGTTTTTTTCCCGCCCGTTCGCGGTATTTTCTGCGTGGTCGCGGCTCGCCAACTTACCCATGCGGTTGCTCGCGGGCGCGGCCATCTTGTTTTCACTTGTCTCGCGGTGCATGATCGCAAGAAGAAAGACGTGATCGCGCAACGCATGACGTTACTGCGGGCACGAACTGTCGCGAGACAGAGCAAATGGCTACCAACAATCCAACATCTCGTGGAGAACGCGACCGGATCGGGAAAACTTGTCGGCGAACGCGGGGATTCAGGACGGCGATCGCGCACACGCGAGAATGTATTATTTTACAGCGCGAGCAAGAAACAAATTATCGCTAAGCTGCGGAATGCGGAAATTTTGACATTTACGCGCTTTCCGCAGAACGCGAAAATGCCAAATTATTGCAATTTCCGCGAACGGAATGGAATTTTGGCCCAGGCCTAACTTAGACTCTGCTGCTTATCCAGAAACTTCTTTTTAAGTTCTCTAATGGCAGACTTGCCCAAAACCCCTGGACTCGGGAACAAATCAGGATGGCTGAGCCATCTGGTCTGTTCCATTATGTATTTCAGCCAGGGAATAGATAGTGCCCCTTCCAGTGCAATGCAGTCAGTAATTATGAGTTGATTTAGATTTGGGGTTAGGCTTGCCCAAACTCTGAGCCAGCGCAATAGTGGGGCAACCACAATCTGGTCTGATATATAGCCCACTCCCAATTCTTCATGTAAATTAAAAACAGGGGTAATAGTGGGGACTGCATGAAGTTTTTGCATAAAATTATTCTCGGCCACCTGAATCCCCTTCACGTCCTTATATCCCCAAATGTCAATCCTGCACGTGGCCATTGGGATGCATTTTGCATTATAGACTTTTAGTAGTGCGGGAAGTGGCTTTGACCCAAGTCTTTTAGCGAAATTCAGGATGGTCCCCCCCGGCTCGCGCTAAGATGTTCTTTTTAAGTAAAAGTTGCGGGCACCAGCATCCTCGCTCATCAAAGACTACCCCTAAATAAGGGAACGTTGGCACATTGGTTAACTCAGCCCCCTTGCAATAAAATGTTGCCTTGGCCACCTTTCCAGAACCTAAGGTCATAGTATTGGATTTCTTGAAGCTCGTGGTTAAATCTAGTGACTCAATACAACTTATAAAACAATTTAAAAGGAGCTGATGACCCAATGCAGTTCTGGCTAGTAGAACTGTGTCATCGGCATACAAAAGTGCTGGAATCATTTTGGAGCTAGCTCTGTGTATATCTTTGCAACAGGCTGTTAGGGATTCTCCTAGTTTGTTAATATATAATGTAAACAGCAGAGGCGCCAAAATGCACCCCTACCAGGCCTTCCTTTTTACTTCCCAAGAACTTGTCAAGCTGCCGTCTGTGTTGTACCTTACAGCTGCTGTAGTGTTTTCATGGGCAGTTTGCAGAAAATAAACCAGCTCTGGTTCTATACCCAGATCACGTAGCACCAGCCAAAGCTTAGACCTGTTAACATAGTCAAACGCCGAGGTTAAGTCCATGAAAGCCAAGTGTAAGACTCTCCTCTTGACCAAATGCAAGTTAAGACACTGGTCCAGGGTCCCTTTTCCCTGCCTGAAGCCATTTTGCAGATCAGAAATGATGTTAGCCTGATCAAGATAGCCTGTTAGGTGATCCAGAATTACATTCCCCAAAATTTTTGCTGCAGAATCTAAAAGGGAAATGCGTCTATAACAGGCAGGATCCGCCCGGGCTCCCTTTTTAAATATGGGAATATTAACCGCCTTAGCCCAAGAGGGGGGGAAACCATAGTTGCAGGCTGGGTTAAAGACCTGAGTTAAGATCTTGGCCCAGATTGGTTAATTACTAAGTGCTACCTTCTGGGGTAAATGTCCAGTACGTATTCTACACTTCAGGTGCATAATGGAGTATGAGGAAATGTCACCAGTGGCATTGTGTACGATTTGGCAATGTGATTGTTTCTGGTGTGTTTTTATCCAGAAATATGTGATAACATAAATCCTTCTATAGAGAAGATGACAAGACTACAAAGAGGTAAATATCCGCCCAATAAATGTCCTTTCTCTGAACTGTATAAAGTAAGTGCTTCTTTGCTTGGTAGAGATGTCCTCATATTCCTCGGCATGAAGTAGCCCTCACTAAAATTGGCAGGAAACATGCTGGGGGGCACTTGTTAAGCTGTCCAACATGCAGGAACAAGGCATAAAGATTTTTGGAAACTACTAAGGTAGGTGGGGTGAATCAAAATGATTTCCACATTTTCATATTCCTAGCAATTTAAAGGGAGAACGATGGACTCTGCTCTCACCAGGAGCAGACAAAAAAGATCCCAATCTTCATAGTCACATACAGATTACGCTCTAATAGATCAACAATGTAGTCACCTCCAAGAAGAGTTTCACATCATTTTTCAATCTGGAATTGCAGAGAACACACACTTGCTTTGCCTTTGCCAAGCCCAGGAGTTAGGATCATATGTCTCTTTCAGAAGTGGCGCTTCAACGGGGGCACCAGCTGTGGGCCCGATTCACAGAACTAACTTAAGACAAAATCCTAAACCTACTACCATTTTGGTATTCACAGAAGGCACTTACTCATTTTGGTATTCACAGAAGGCACTTACTCATTTCGGTATTCACAGAAGTTAGGAGTCCTAACTTCAGGACTCCTAAATGCCTTCCGTGAATACCGAAAGTCTTAACGTAGGAGTGTTCTCAGTTTATGAATAATAATGTTAGGACTCCTAACTTTAGGATTCCTAAATACCTTCTGTGAATACCGAAAGTCTTAAAGTTAGGATTTTTCTCAGTTTAGGAGTAGTAAAGTTAGGACTCCTAACTTTACTACTCCTAAAGTGAGAAAAATTATTGGCTCTGGGAGGGGCTCTGAGAGGGGCTGCGTGGCCCTCCTCCTGCTGTTTTCATAGGTTTGCCCCTCAGGAGGTGGTGTTCCCCAGGCCGTATATAGCCTGTGAGGGGGGCCCAAGGCCCTCTCTTTTTATAAAGAACTAAATTGCCCCAGGGAGGTGTTGGTCCCTGGGACCTGGGGTTCTGTGTGGCCATAACAACTATTTTAAATTTAAAGCTCCAGTGAGGTTGTGGTCCCTGGGTCCCCAGGGATTCTGTGCATCCCCCTCTATGTATTTTTAAGTTAAAGTGCTGGGGAGGTGGTGGGACTAGGGGCCCCAGGGGAGTATGTCCCTCTTACATTATTCTAAAAAAGGGCCCCAGAATGGTGGTGGTTCCTGAGTCATAAATAATCCCTAGGAGGGTGTCAATGTTTCTCCTTATTTTGAAAAAGAAATCACTGTGAATTCATAAAAACATGTTTTTGGGGCCTGCACCTCAGCACCAGAGCTAGAAGGTCAGAGTATTCCTACCTTGCCTCCTTTTCCTTTATCTTTTTCTGTGTTTGGCTTTTGGGACTCAGCTGAAGCGTTGGCAGACAATCAGAGCTCTGCAGAACTCTGCACAAGCTCCTCAATGCACTACTTATGGTATTACCTCACATATTGCATCACTCATGACATGGTCAGTGACATCACTGATGACAACACTGATTACATATTAAATGACATCACTCGTGACATCATCCGGTGACTGTGAGAGTTGTTTAAATATACAGACCAAGGTGTGTTTGTGAATCAGTGGGTGTATGATCGACTGTGTCAATGACTGAGTGGGTGCAGGTCAGTGAATTTATGGATGAGTGACTGGTTATCTGAATGTGTGTATCTGTCTCTCAGTTAATGTTGAAGTGCTGTATGGGTATGTGAGTGGGTATGTGAGTGGGTGCACGAATGCCTATATGGTTGATTGACTGGCTGTCTGACTAACTCTATAACTGTTTGGGTGTCTGTGTGTGTGGGTGAGAAGGTGAGTGACTGCCTGTATAGATGAGTGAGTTGGTGAGTCAGAACCTGTATGGGGTAGTGAGTGCATGTGCGAGCAGCTGCATGAGTGAGTGAGTGTCTGCATAGATGTGTTGGTGATTGAGTGATTGTGTGACAATGGATGAGTGATTGGGTATGTGAAAGGCAGTATAGGTGAGTGACTAGGCATATGTGTGAGTGAGTGAATGTGAGAGCACCAATATAGTTGAGTGTATGGTTCTGTTGGTGACTATTTAAGTGAGTGACTACCTGTTAGTATTCATATGAGTAAGTAAGTGTGTGTGTGTGTAACTGTTTGATTCAGTAAGGCATTGTGTGATTGACTGTATGGGTGACTGTCTATTAGTAGCTGTATGGATGAATAAGTGTGTAAGCATTTATATGGGTGGGTCAGTGGACATGTGAATGGCTGTATTACTGAGTGAGTGGGTATATGACTACCTGTATGGGTTAGAGAGTAGATCTGTGTATAGAATTATGAATCAGTGAATGGGTGTGTAAGTATTCGTATCAGTCTGAGAATGTGTTGGTGAATGTTTGTGTGGAAGTGGCAGTGGTCATATAAAAGAATCAATAGGCGTGTCAGTAGGTGTGTCAGAGATGCTGTGGATGATATCATCAGTGTTGTCATCAGTGATGTCATTGAGATGTCATCAGTGATGTCACTGACCATGTCATAGGTGATGTAATATATGACATCATAAGCAGTGCATTACGAGGTCACGAGTTATAGTCAGCTAACTATAACTGCTGAATTTTTATAGTTTTGTATGAGTGAAATCTGAACGTCACTATAATGTCCCTGAAACCTTTGTTTTTTTTCAGTGAATATATTTGTGTGTGTGTGTTTGTGTATGAATGTGCATGTGTGTGAATATATGGTGGCCACCAGTAGGCAGTTACAGTTAGTACCTTGTTTCTATATGAAAAGCGTTTTTCTTTTGCCAATATCTCTGGCCTCATTTGACAAATCGTCCCGAATTTTCAAAACTAATGGGGCAGTCAGGTCAGCTGCTGTGTTGAAAGTCTTGGGGTGACTCGTCAAGCGGGGGCTGAGAAAAAGGGGGGTCCTAAAACGTATTTTCTCCATGTTAATTTCCATAGGAAACTTTAGACACGGCTACAGCTCGAACTGCTGAACGGAATTACAATAGGGATTTTGAACATGACTACAGCCGGTAACACTGGATTGAATTACACCAAATTTAGCAGAAAGCTAGCTCTTGCTCAAGAAAGATGCCTTTTTGTGATTTGGTATAAATTCATTCTGTAGTTTTAGAGATATTAACTGAAATCCAGCTTTGTGTCTCTAGGAGTGTGGACCCTCAGAGGATCCACTCGTGGTGGATTTGTGGCCCTATGGACTCCTGATTGGCTGGCTGAAACCTGAGAGAAAGGCTGAAGCCACCATTTTATGTCTTAGGAAATGGTCCTTGGGCTAAAATGTTGCATGTAAAATAGATGGAGGGGTCAGGGTAAAGGTACCCTGACCCTATGGGTGTCTTAAAAATGAGATGAAAGCATGTTTAAATGTCAGTAAAATTACCAAAGATTTTTTGGGAGTCACTTATGAAATCCACAGTGCTGTTGTGCTGTTGTGTAGCTCAGTGTGGCCCCGTGTAAATCTGTGAACCATGCAGCAGAGTTACAAGGCGGGCCCTCTGAGCATTATGGAGGATTCGCTGAAAAAAATAAAACAAAATGGGCTTCTTTGCTGGAAGCATGGAAAGGGTTAAAGAAATGCTGTACATTTAGAAGTGGTACAACAAGAAAGAAAGAGAAAAGGAATTTTGTGATTTGGTAACTAAAGCAGAATAAGTAAGAGCACATGGTGTGGGGTTACAATTTTCTGCGGAGGTGGTTTGGAGGAGTTCTAACTGGACATTTGAAATGAAAACATATGTGATCAAAGATAGAAATAAAACTGGGAGAACAGCAAATAAACTTTACAAGTATGTTAATTAGGTTGTAGAATATATAAGTATATTTAGATAAAATATTGTGAGTGTATGTAAGCTGAAAGAAGATGTGTACCTTCTAGAGACTATGCTAAAGGGACAATAGAAGGGAGCTACATGAGAACATTAACTACAAATACAGTGAGCAGGAAAGAAGAAAAGAAATTGGTATACTGAAAGTTTAGAAAAATATTTTAGGCCAGTATGATGGAATGTGTTTGAAATTTGATTTGGGTGTTTGCTTACTATATATAATTAAATAGTATGTAATTTGCACACAGCCACACAGTCTGGCAGGCTGTCCCAAACCCACTTATGTACACACCACCCATAAAGCCATATAGCCAGAAAGTGACTTCAACATTCAGTCACACAACCATAAAATCATTCACAAACCCATTTACTCACCTATACATCCAAGTTTGAGTTCTAGTTCACCTTTAGGGCCTGGGAGAACATGCACAGAATTCAATCTGCACCACAAGGAGAGTTTAATAATGACTACTTTAGCATTCTGGAAAACGAAGAACCTTGGTTGTAGTTGACCTCAGAGTGAGGGTCCTAAGGTGTAGTGAGTTTCAAAAGGAGGGAGAGGAATGGAGAAATGAGTGGGTAAAGCCTCCAGAGGAGGGAGAGAATCCCACAGAGACAAACCTCTCTTTTGGACATGGTGCAGCACGTGCTGTCTCCTCCCAAATCCCGTCCCCTGACAATCTCAAGAACAGACAGGCTGAGTGGGGCCTGAGGCCACATCTGGGCCAGCTGAGGGCAAAGGAGAAAAAAGGTGAAGCTAAGAGAACCTTGGGGGAGAAATGTTTTGTGCTCTCTGGAGTGTTAAAGAGAAGCACTTGAAGGCCAAATAGCTCTTAGAGCCTAACTGAAAAGGTGTGAGCAATACTACTGTACCCAGTACAGAAGAAAGACTTCATATATTCAAAGACTTGGTGCCTGACTTTAAGGAGTGATATAAACAGGTTATTTCAGCAATAAGAAGTAATAGCTGCAGTGATACATATGAAATCTTAGGAAGATTGTAGAGATTTCTTTGTAATCATACTCGTGGTGATGGAACAACATACTAGCTCCAGAGAAAGGAAAGAGTCTGAGGTAGCCCACCATAAAGGAGGTCCTTGGCAGTAAGAATGAATTAACTCCAGAGGAGTGCAGGTTGAATTGCTGTGCTAGTCAGAAACTGTGTGGCTATTCCTGGGAGGATTTTGTGGGGCAGTTTTCAAATAGTTGTTAAAAGTACTCTTGTTGCTAAAAGGTGTTTCTAATAGGTCTGTTATATTCCCAATTTAGCCCATGTAGTGAAGCAGCTTACTTCTTACATTGTCTTCACAAAATAACATTTTCAGCTGTGACCTTTTGTACATATTTGCATGCACGACAATGTTGGATTAGTTTTCCTGAAACTAAACTTGTTTTCACATCTAGCTTTATCATTATCACATTATCACAACACCCTAAACATCATATACAACATCTTGTTTCGCACTATGTACAAATGTCATTGCTATCTTCATCTATGGGCGACAGGGCTATCTACATTTCCATGACATTCCTAATCTATACGCACAACGCAAGGCTGCTTTCTATTATAAAAGATGAGCATCTCAATAGATTAGCAGAGGAGGCTCTTCTGCAGACACAGAGAGTCTTGCATGCTGAGAAATCACCACGCAGCTGTCTGACATCTCGTGAGGGGTGTCCAGTTTGTGACCGAGATGGAGTCCTTCATTCTTCCCCACCGGTAATGTGATTGGGTCATCCCTTGGGGGGATTCTTGGCTCTACACCTACACACACTATAGGTACACTTAGAGGGATTGCATAGTAGGAGTACGCTAGCTTACTGCTTTGTTTTATATGCCTGCATATATACATTGTTTTAGAACCATGGTAGAACTATATCTATTACACTATTGAACTGTTATCCATTGTATGTATAACATTACAATGGCTAGTTCTTGCTTCGCTGAAATTGAGTCAATGAAGAGTAAACCTAAAACACGCATCATAAAAAGTTGATGTGCCACAAGTTGGTAGATGATGGCATGTCTTTGTAATCACACAATCTGTACGTGGCATATGGTTTCAATTTACATGTCACACCATGGACAAGTAATGTATGTACCTTAACATCATGTCATGATGCTCATTATCTTTCATCCATACCAAAGTAAAGTGTTTTGTGTATCAAATGTAACATCGAAAAGTCTAACACCAAGCTTGTGGAGTGCACTTCAGTGACCATTTAAACTCTGTTCAACAGGAAATCACCAAGCAACTGCAGCAGAATGCCCTGCCAAGCTGCAGAGACAGCCCACCCCTCCGGGATGTGAACTCTCGGATGCAGACTCCTAACGTTTCTCATATGAGGAGCAACAACGTGGCCCCTCGAGACTGCCAGGGCATGCTACGTCTCAGGGCCTCATTGTCCCCACCACCATCACAGCAACAACAACAGCACTGACCCCTGCTACAATGACCTGTGCGGCAGCCACCACCACCATCACCACTGCTGCCTCAATGGTTACCAACACCACAACCCAATCAGAGGATACCAGGGAGAGTGTGCTGGTGCGTCGAATTCCAATGCCTCAGGTCTGTGATGGCAAGGCAGGTGGGAGGGCAACTGGGGGACAGATACAGGAGGACACTGAGACCCAAGCCCTAGGTCCATGGACACACGTATGGGCCAACTTCTGGACATCATGGGCCAGCTAGTATGTGTTCTGAGGGACAGACATGCGGCCCAAGTGATGGCTCAACCCCCCTCCAGTGGCCCGCCTGCTGATACTCCCACCACCTCAGCTGCGGCCACAGAGAGGGGTGAGCTGCAACAAAATAACTCCTCAGACACTGCTGAGCCTGCAGCAGAGTCCCCTCTGCCAAAAGCACAAGGGGACGTCCGAGAAACACCAGGGGAGGATCACGTGGCAATGCACCATCCAAACGCAAGTCGCTGTGCCAGCCATGAAGGCACCTGTGTTCCCCTTGACATTGACTTTGTTAACTATCCTTACCCACATTGCCATGTTGATGGCAGGATTCTGTTGGACTGTGTGACTACATCAATGTGGTCACTACTCTATTTGTCTCATTTACCATCACTGACAACTCATAAATTCACTTTGCACAATTTTGAAAATAATCCCTTCTCAATCACACATACTTATTGTAAATAAAAACTCTTTACCCATCTATGTCTTTGTGTCAGCTCCATGTTTTTCACAGTATGTACAATGTCAACTCAGATTCCAATGTATCATAAGCTCTGATTGTGACGAGGCATTGATAGGGTGAAGGGAACCTAGAAAGACACAAGAGAATGACATTTACTTGTCAGGTGATGCCATTACAGCTATAACACACCACTAGTCATCAACATACAAAACCCAGCACTCATAACAATGAGCAACAACCTCAACAGAGACATGATGTACATGGAAAACAATATACTATGCCACACACATCAGCCATTAGCACAGAGCCAACAACAGCCAGCAGTCAAAAAGATCATCAATGCCCACAACCATCAAAGCCAACAGACAATGTCACTGTTGTACAATGTCACTTACACTCAAGGGAAGTAGTTGTCGATGAGCTGTTGACGCAGGTCAACACCTTCCTCTTCTCCACTATCGTTGTCACTGGGCATGTGTGGATTTGCAGGGGGGGCATCTGCTGCTCATCATTGTCCAGGAGCAGGGGGACATCTTTGCGCAAGGCCAAGTTGTGGAGCATGCAGCATGCAACTATGATCTGACACACCTTTTGGGGAGAGTAGAGTAGTGCACCTCCGCTCTTGTCCAGAATCTAGACTTCAGAAGCCCAAACGTTCGCTCCACTACCTGACGTGTTCTCCCATGTGCACCATTGTGGCGGACTTCCCCTGGGGTTCTTGGATTCCTCACTGGGCTCAGCAACCAAGGCCGTTTGGGATACACAGAGTCACCTAGGTGTGAGATACACAGAGCAATTTTGAAATAAAAACAGTAGCTGAGAACAGCATGTCACACATACAGCACACTACTTGACTGCATACTCACCAACAAGCCACGCACGCTCCGGATTCAGATTTGCCATCAATTGTGGGATAATGCTGTTACTCAGTATGTAGGAGTCATGTGCAGAACTGGGAATTTTGGAACAGACATGGAAGATAATCATATCCGCTTGGCATACCACTTGCACATTAATGTTCCAGTAGATGTGCTCACATGCCTGTGGTGGAACTAGGCCAACATGTTTGCAGTCAATGGTTCTAACCATATTAGGTATGTGTCCAAGATCCTAAAAATCACCCTTCACATCTGCCAATTCATGTCTCCTTGCAAAGTGGATGTTGGGGTCCTTGTAGGTCAACAATGTGGACAGGACATCACGTAGCACCATGCTGAACATAGCTTTAGACATCCCACCAGCAAAGAAATGCAGGGATGCCATCACCTTAACTGTTGGCATTAAAACAGTTGGATAGGTTCTGTGAGGACTCAGATGGGGCTCCAACTGACCACATAGGTCTTGAGGGTAAGGCGATCCAGATGGAATTTTCTTATGATGTCCTCATCCTCCATGTTCGCCAGTACTGGGAAACGGCCGATGCACATTTGGTCGTCTCCTACATAATATGAAAGGGGACATATGTAAATGTATTTCCCCTATGAGATGTGTCAAACATTTCACATATTGAATGACACTGCACCAACAATGATTGGACTGTAACAACATCTTAATACACTAGTCATATGCAGAGACACCTTTATCTCACATAGTTGCACATGTGCCACACCTACTTGCTTAACTTGCACAGAACACAACTTTTCTACACAATGAGCACAGTGTCTGTAAGCTGATCAACTATCAAAATGAATACAGCCATGTACACAGTGAAATAGGCCCATTATGTGGTCAGTCCATCATTACCGTGGGTTGATTAGCCATCTCACACATTGACATGTTCACAAATATGAGACTCCATTACACACCAAATCTGTGTAAATGCACACCAATATCATATGTGACATATGTGAGGAAGTACATGACAATGCATGTAATCATGTGATGTGCATTGACATGGCATGTGTGGGCATCAGTGAGTTATATGCCACGCTTGCATTTAACTTTGCAAACAGGTGCCAGAATACATTGTAGAGGTATAGTGCCCAATGATGAAAATTTGCTAGTGCCAATGCAACAGCACAATGTGTCTAGAGCTGCGGCAGGTGTGCTCCGCCACTGCGGGCCTAGTCATTGGATACAATTGAAAGATGCTAAATTGTGGTAGGTACCGCCTGGACCCCGCAGTGTGACATCTCATATGCCAATGTCATTGAAGCCAATGGGAACTGCAATCGTGGTAGTGCTTTACACATGTGAAACCCGCGGTAGGCGTGTTCCGCTAGTGTGGGCCTAGTCATTGGATACAATTGAAAGATGCCAAATTGCGGTAGGTACTGCCTGGACCCCGTGGTGTGACACCGCCTATGCCAATGCCATTGTAGCCAATGGGAACTGCCATCGCGGTAGTGCTATACACATTTGAAACCTACGGTAGGCGTGCTCCGCTACCGCAGGCCCGGTCATTGGATACAATTGAAAGATGCAGGATTGCGGTAGGTACCGCCTGTACCCCGTGGTGTGACACCGCATATGCCAATGCAATGGCAGCCAATGGGAACCATATCGCGGTAGTGCTATATACATTTGAAACCCGTGGTAGGCGTGCTCTGCTATCGCGGGCTTGGTCATTGGATACAATTGAAAGATGCAGGATTGCGGTAGAGACTGCCTGGACCCCGCTGTGTGACACAGCATATGCAAATGCCTTTGCAGCCAATCAGACCCGCCATCACGGTGGAGCTATATACATTTAAAACCCGCAGTAGGCGTGCTCCGCTACCGTGGGCCCGGTCATTGGATACAATTGAAAGATGCAGGATTGCGGTACATACCGCCTGGCCACTGCGGTGTGACACGGCATATGCCAATGCCATTGCAGCCAATGGGAGCGGCGATCGCAGTAGGGCAATACAAATGTGAAACTCACGGTAGGTGAGCACAACCACCGCGGTTCCGCTTACTGGATACAATTGAAAAATGCTAACCCAGCAGACCAATTGCAGCAGCAGAGTATCACTGAAACAACTCCAGGGGTCTATAGATGTCTGTGAGAGAGTCACACATTTCACCTGCATTCAAACACTGCTGCCTGCCATTGATCACCACTAACTGCTGCTGTTCCTGTATTCTGGACCCAGTGATGGCAAGAACGGAGAACAATAAGTGCCCGTCCCTTCAACACAGAGGAGCTAGAGGTCCTGGTGGGCGAGGTCCTTTCAGTATGGGAGGCTATATGGTGTGTCAGATGTACTGATAAGTGTCTGAGTAAAATTTTGAGAGTGCTCAGAATGCTCACATGATGTTACTGTGCCTGTGAGTGCAAGTCAAATTACATGCATCCATATTTTGACTATTGCATGCTCTATACATGGCCTACTAAGAATTGCATTAGAGTATGGGGAGGATGGCAAGATAGACACTTCTACAGCTCTTCTTAAGCAAAAATAAACACACGTTGGTCTGAGACTGGGTAATGTAAATGTGTGATACACTGCTTAGCATGCTGACTTCATGTCAATGGAGTGTGTAGCCTTATTTCCAGAGATCCATGACTGCATTAAAGGATGGGAGTGACATGCAGTGGATTTGCAGCCATACAGTTACACTGCTGGTTTGAGATACTCGAAGTCTGAAAAAACATTGCCTGTGCTATGTGATGTCATAGTCCATTAAGTCTTCACATGGTCATTCATGACATTACAAATGTATTTTGTCCAGAGGGTACTGAATGATGTGTGTACAGTTTCCAAATTGCCCCTATGGTGATGTGTGCATTATGCCCAAGTGTCCAAAGCCTTAATGTAACACTCTTGGTGGTAATTCACCTAGAACACATCAGATAAATGTGAGTAGGAGAAGTCATCCTTCTATTGATTCCATGATTTATTTGATCTCGCATATGTAGTCACAGTTTACCCTCTCATTTTGCACATGCATGTGATTTCTCTGATGGCCCATGTTTAACCTCAGTGTGACTCCCTCTGGCCTGCACACAAACTGCCCAATGTTACAAGGACCCCTCACTAAATGGACTGAGTGAAACATATGTGTTGTCCACACCGTATTTATCAATGAGCTATCTTAGGCCTGAGAATTGTATAAGACAGGACTACACCTTGTGAGAAGAGCGTGAGAATGTAAGATCATGGCCCTAAATGTGACACCATGACACATGTAGCCAAGCACGGATCAAGCGCCGGGACACCTTCGG
Source organism: Triturus cristatus (assembly GCF_964204655.1). Taxonomy (NCBI): domain Eukaryota; kingdom Metazoa; phylum Chordata; class Amphibia; order Caudata; family Salamandridae; genus Triturus; species Triturus cristatus. The sequence continues at coordinate 84,815,541 of NC_140588.1, forward strand.
GTAGCTGTGCGCTATATAAGTTTTTCTAACATAACATAACATAACATAACATCAAGGTCATTGAGGGGTGTGTAGTGTTGGACACAGTGAGTCTGCCACAACACATCATTTCCAATGTATTGTATGTCATGCTCACTCACATACTGCATCACAGATGAGGGCCATTTTCACATTGGTTACTGTGCTTGCACTCTGCATGTGTGTGTAATGGCCATGTACTGTGTCCATCATCATGCATGTATACATTTCTGAGATTATTCGATCCAAGTGTACTACATGTCATGCTGTATGGCCTCTGCTCAACATTTATGTGTTAGTGTGCTATGTGATTTCATGCTCCTGTACTGACACACAGTGGTACAGAACACAGTGTCACTGAAACTTCCTCTTTTTGTCTCCCATGCCTGCAGCTTAAGGTACAACAGCGTAAGGTGATATGGATGGCCATTGCACACAAGGTGCGGGCTCTGGGTGTCTCCAACTGATGGCATACACACTGTCACTAGAGGTAGGATGACACCTGCCGACTCAGCAAAAACGTGGCAGAGATGACGCAGAGGGTGCTCCCTCAGGGTGGCAAGTTGGCGAGCAGGAGCATGACACCACTAATGACCCGCATCTTGGCAGTGACACAGCCAGAGCTGGAAGGACACATGAGGGCCCATCAGCAGCAAGTTGGGGGTGAGAAATTGTGCGAAGTGTGACTTTGGATGTGAGTGACTGCACGAAACCCAACCGTGAGCTAGTGTGAAGCTCTCTGATGGCTCCAGTGTGATGCAATGGCTTCTTAGTGGCCTCAGTGTTGAGTGCAGCTGTTCTGCATTTGTACAAATGTTGTTTCTCATGGGTTTAAAACCATGACCCTTGACATTGACCGATGAGATGTGGCCTTGTGACATATGCTGCAGTATGAGTGTCATAAACATCACCTGGCAGTGAACAGCAGTGAGCATCATGTTAGTGTGCATTCATAGATGTGTGTTGTGCACAACAGATAAATTGTGACATCTACACAGCTGACACCAATGTACACCTGTAGTTGTGCTTTGAAGCACAACATGGTGGATATCAGGAGCTTGTAGCCATTGCAAAAGGAAATTTTGAAGTTTGTATCTATGGTGCTCCCTTAAAGAGACTCCATTTGTGACAGAGACAACATGGTTTGATGTATAGCTATCTCACCTATAGGCACATAGGTATGCTTACAGACAATAGTATGTGTGGTTACATGGAGGCACAGGGCCAAATATTTGGTTCTGTCAACGCCACACGGAGCATTACCATCAACTATTTATGTTTCCATGCATCATCTGATGATTGCATAAATGTAGCACATGATGAATGTACTTGGAGGAGTTCAACATGGGAGTATCATTTTAAAGTTATGTGCTTTGCTTGCATATGATGTTTGTGAGTTTGGCACTATACTGAACCTATGTCTCTGTCTCTTGCAGCATCTACCAAGGGCAGGAAAGGACAGGAGATCGACACCAGTGGGGAAGCTACTGGCACGACATCTACACATGAGTGAGGGGGGCCAGCGCCTCAGAGGGAGACAGGAGTACCCTGGATGATTCACGCCCGGAAACACCAACCTCCACATCTTCAGACTCCAGCGGTGACTCCTCGATGTTGGCTGGCACAGGAAGTTGCAGATCTGCCTTTTATTCTGCTACACCTCGTCCAGTGCCCACCCTCGTGGATGCTCCCCCAAGTGCTGTCCATGCATGCAGCCCTAGGAAGGGTAGAGTCTCCTTCCCCCACGCACCACTGCCCATGTCTCACATGCTTCCCTCAGTGTGGAGGTGGTAGACATTTTGCGCCAGCTGTGTGTGGGTCAGACTGCTCTCCTGAAGGCCTTCCAGGATCAGCACAAGAAGTTGGCACAGGTAGTTCCATTCATGAAGGGCATTCATTCGGACTTGGGTGGCCTACACCAAACTGTCCGGTCTTTGCCCTCCACAATGACAGCAGCCATTCAGCAGTCACAAGCTCCCAGTCAGCTCCTGTCTCTTCAGTGACCATCCTGCCAGTGGCACCACCTGATGAGTGTGCTCACACGCCAGAGCCCTCACGCACCAAGTCCTCCACACACAGCACACAACAACAGCACTCTAAGCGTACCAGACCACAGACACCATCACCACAACACAAAATGGGCACACATGAGTGCAAAACCAAAAGCCTATCACGTGACACTCAGGGGCATCAGGCCAAAAAGCAGGCATCAACATCACATTCATCAAAATCACCACCATCCAAGGTCACTCCTATCCCCACACCTGCTCCCAAAGACCCACAAACACTTGCCCTGTCTGCTGTGAACCTGGTGCCTGCAACGACTAAGCCCAAACACATTTCAAAGGCAGATTCACCCAAAACATCAACTCCCACCCACACCCCTGTGAAGCAGGGACAAGAGAGCAGAGTGGGGGGTTTACCTCGACAACAAGGGATGGAGGGGAAGAGGCAAGGCCACCCCAAGCATACCACCCGGTCCAGCAAATCCCCACGGGGAGATCCACCTGCACCTGATACTCCTTTGGTAGAGAGTGAGGCTGTTGTGCCCACCTCACTTCCCACTCCGGCCAAGACACTTGTGGGCTATGAGATCCCCAAACAGTTGAGACCCAGCCCCAAACATTCACTCTCAACCACTGTGTCTCCACGCAGCATGTCTCCACCTCCACGTGCCAGCACTCCATCCGGTCCAAGCAGCCCTCAGGCTCCCACAGCCACAGATGCCTGTACCCCAGCCGGTTCTCTCTCTCCCAGGTTCAGTCCTCCAACTGGCCACGACAATCAGCCCCCTTCCAGTTCAACTAAAAGCCAAATATTTAAGCCATGTCTTACTCCCCACACCATTTCTCCAACAGCGGTGCCTGGACTCCCCATATGTAGCCCCTGAGCTGTGGTGATTCCCATGGCTGTGGACGGTGTTACCTATTTGATGTGCAAGTTCTCATAAATATGGACTGGCCAATGGCCTTGCTGTTTGTTACTTTTGATGCCATTTCCTGTGCAGTTTGTCATGCACACATGTGCGGACTAGAAATATGTACTGGCCAAGGGCCTTGATGTTTTGCACCTTTGTTGTCTGCTTTGTTGCTGCCCTTGCTAAATAAAAGGTTTAATGTGTGTGTATATGCTCATGTGACACATGCTCTGTATGCCACTTTCACATTGGTAATTAGTTGATTTACTTTTTTAGAGGTTATCAGAGGTGACAGGCACTATTGTTTTTCTTGACTCTGAGGCTTGAGGGTACAATGATAATAATAATAATACTCAAGTTTATAAAGCGCCTGGTTACACTAGGCTAGTGTGTCCCCGCGCTGCGGTACAAACCTAAGAGCTACATCCCGAAAGATCCTGAACTAGGTGAAAAAAGTCATATGGCTTAATCTGAGGTGATGATGGTTGTTTGTGATGATCTACTCTTATCATAATCATACTATAGTCAGGTTTGCTAAATTGTACACATTTCATATTAGAATGCAGTACCACAACAGAGGTGAATTCTATCCACAGGACAGGGTCCGTCATATCTGTGAGATCTTTCTTGATGTGTGAACAGCAGTGTTGATGTGTAGTCATCTTGTGTAGGTCTGTCTTCATAGTCACATGGGTACATTTGAATGTTTGCTCTTGAGTAGTCATACAGTGTGATTAGCCTGTCATGGTCAGTAGTATTACAGTGTATGTGCCCCTGCACATACCTACTACACACATGTATAATCCAGGTAATGAGTGCCTGTTTGTTTACATCAGACATGTGCTTCTGATTGTGGGCACATTTAGGAGTTGTAGGTTGAGCACTGTGCAGTGTGTCTGTGTGTCCTTGCACTCCTGGGTGACACCTTCTTGTTGTCTCTGTCAGTTGTGAGTATGGAGAGTGTGTCACTGCAACGTCTGTGTTGTATTTTGGTGATCAGCCATGGGGCTTGTTTAAGTGTGTGCTCACTGTGCTGACCTCCTCAGCCACACTGACATTATATGTGACTTTTCTTATACATTGCTGTCACTTGACACATCATTTTTGGCACAAGTATGTGGTATGAAGAATCATGCCATGCCCTATAGATGCTTCTGATGCCTGCACGTTGTGAGTTACTCCTCTCTGTGTTTTTGCATAGTACGCTCCTCACATGTCCAATACTGATGTACACACCACTACAGTGTCATGTCTTCCACCCCATGCCTTGCCAGTGTGTGACCCTCCCCACCACTTCATAGTGTGACACTATAATGTGGGAGGATGATCAGTGTATAGGACCATTGTGCCACTCAGGACTGTTTCACAGTTAGTTATGTGGTTTTCTCTTCTACTTGATTGCAGTCATGGTTGCTCAATTGCAGTGCATATGTTTGAGCAGCACAGTCCTCTAGTCATGTTGTATGAATCTGAGTTTTCCAGAGTTGTGCAGCTGTGGGTGATAGCTAAGTGATATGTCTGTTTGCTGATGTACCACTACCCTCCTGAGTGTGATGTTATCTGTGTGATGTGGTGATTTGTGGTGTGGAAGTTCATAGTGGGGCACTCAGTTCAGTCCAGTTCATAAACTTTATTCGGATAAGCATTGTATCCATAAAAGTACAAAACAGTAGAAACAGTATGAATGACGGGAGAAGAGTGACGACACATATTGATAAAACATTTTGATTACAAAACACAATATTACAAACTCAAGGTTATAAGTAAATGACAATTTTTAGACTTAACCATTCATGTATTAAAAACTCAGGGATTAGGCATTGTCTTACCAGCCCTGGTAGCAATTCTCAAGAATGTACTTAAACGGAAGACCAGCTCTTCATCAGTCAGGGCAAGCATGCTTGAGTAGGCAGAATCCAAACTAACAGGCCTACACCTGCTAAAAAAGGGGTAAAGAAGCCCCTTACTGTATTTAATGTAATATTTACAAAAAAGCATGAAATGAAGAGTAGATTGGCCACTCACCCCGTCACATGGACAGGGTACTAGATCAAGTTTCGGATGGAAGCCAAGAGGAAAACACAGAGCGAATTTGACTGTCCCTGCTCTCAAACGGAATAAAAGACTCCTTTTCCAGTGACTCATAGGTAGAACAAGATAATTTGGTAGAGGGCGGTAGGGCCACTCCAGTGACATATAACTGGAAACAAGAGATTTCTTCGATTCCAGCGCAGTTCTTTTGGTGCTATACAACAAGTAAAAAGCACTTCTGAGGTCTTTTTTGTGCAGAGTTTCAGCTTTACCAGGATTTAAAAAGATGCAGCCTTTATTAATGCTGCATTAACTCTGATATACCCCAGACAGCCAGGGGATATCCATCCCCTTATCACACTTCAAACAATCAGTAATAATGTCTCTGGTAAGAGTAGCTGCCTCATTCTTCCAAATCGATAGCCAGAAAGGGCTGTTTGAGCATGTATAAAATCAGTTATATATTTTAAATGTAGTTCTTTGTGGCAAACATATTGTGGGCTAGAGATTGGGATGTCCAACAGATTTCTACAAAATCTGTGTTCTTCCTGCTGAATACAGGTACTGTTCCCAATGCCCCATATCTCAGCTCCATAGGTGGCCCCAGGAACACATTGTAAGTGGAGCATTCAGATATGTGTGCTACTGGTTTTGTTCGTTTTCACACACTGCTTACTGTGCATGCACTGCTGTCAATGTATGTTGCCTTGTACTTGCCTGGTGTGCATCCCCCGATGTCCAGCTGAGTTGGCTATGTGATGAATTTGTATGTGCATATGTTGTGTTTTTGATGTTGATGGATGCAGTGTTTGGCCTGTGTTGGCTCTTTTTAATGACAGGTGCATGTGTGTAATGTTCTATTTGCATGACACTGGGTGAGAGTAGTTTGTGCATTGTAATGCATTCTGATGTGTGTTGAATTTGTAGTGTGCATTTCTTGTGTGAATGGCACATGCAGAAATGTGGATTCTTGTTCATGAGCTTCGTTTGAGTCCACATTTGTGCTATGTCCTCCTATATTTGACCTGTCACTTGTCATGAGTGTGCATGTGCATGCTTGTGCTACACATTGACACCATGCTCACATGATAACTGGTGTGGTGTCTATGTCTGTGTTAGCTGATTTGTCCTGTTGATCACAGTTAGTGTTCGTGATTGGCATTTGATAATCCAATGTTTTATTGGGTTGGGATATGGTGTCTGTGCATTTGTCCAGAGTGCAAATGTTGTGTATTCCTGTTCTGTCTAGGCTCACATTGCCTATCCATTGTTTGTATGCACATGGCTGAGCTTGTTGGACCTATTTGGATGTTGTTTGTGAGATTTGTGTTTGACTATTCGATTTTGATCTGCATTGGTTCAGACATCCCGGAGTGGGATTCTGACATTTGTAGATACACACCAGGGTGTGTCATTGGTTGTCAGGAAACTCATAGGACCTTATTTATACCTTTATGTGTGTTTCTCACAGGTGTTGAGTAGTGCAGGTGTGAGATGGGTAGATGAGGTGTATGTGTGAAGGTCTTACTTGGGTTTGACAGTCAGGGAGTGTGACAAATAGCCATGTGTTTTGTACTGGTGGCATACAAATGTCAAGGTAGTTGACACAGATGTGGGGCTGGTCACTGTATGGCTTCTGACACTTCTTATTATCCCTGTGCCTATGCATAGCTTGCATTGCTGTATCCCAGAGATATGGCACGTATGTTACTTTAGTTAAATTTCAATCACTGTGCCACCCATGCCTGGCGTCGTCCCTGCCTACTACATTGTGCGCAGGTTTTCCTGCGTCTTCACTACTGTGGTGACATGACCAGGACATTGCAGTGATTTCTATGTTGTTGGGTGACCCTGATGCAGAGGTGTCAATTTCTAGCAAGCAGGACATGTGTGAGTACACTGGGGGATATATTCCTGTCCTCACCAGAGGGTCTGATGTGAACAGGAAACGTATTTCTGCACAAGAGTTGTGTGTTGTGGTTGTATGTGATTTTTACTCACCTGTGGTGTTGACCGCGTCAATGTCTTATATGCTGGTAGTGGATCAGGTACAGCAGGGGAACGGCTTGAAGAGCTGGACCCATATCGGTCACGAATGTGTGGAGGTGCCCAGGACTCGAGTTTCTATCTTCGCAGTTGTGCTTCTGCCGTTTCCGAGTGGCTGGTTTCTCCACTGCATTCTGAAGGGCTGTTTGAGGCATCATGATTTGTCAGGCGGTCATAACCTCATTCCGCACAGCGGTATTTCTCCATTGGCTCCCTCCGCCACCGTTGTGGAAGGAAAATTTGGGCGGATCCCGTAACTCCGCAGCGGACGGAAATGGGCTATCTTTGCCGATTGTAATATGGCAGATGTCAGGACCGTAGCAGGAGTGCAGAAAAGGATGTTTTCCGCCACCGCCAGCACCGCGGATGTGCCAAACACCGCCATCTTAATGATCTCCAATGTGCAGATCCTACGGATTAGTAGAGACTACACGACGATACAAAACAGCAAACACTCATGAATGTTGGGCAGTGTTAACAAGCACATGGGTTTTTGGCAGGCACATTGTTACACCTGCTTATAGTCACAGATACACTTAGAGGTGATAGAGCATTTATAGGTCTCGCCTTGCTATCGCATAAGCGATTGCGAAGCGAGACTATAGAATACGGGTTTCAAAAGTGCTCCCAAAAAGCGGATTGCATGGCTAGCACGCGCACAATCACGCGCATCGTGCCGCCATGCAATCCGCCTTTTGGGAGAACTTCAAAGGGTCCGCTCCCCCGCCCCCAAGCGTGCGCGCGCGCCACCCTCCGCCGGGCTTGTTTTTCTTTTTTTTTTAAACTTCAAGCACGAGGCGCGCGTGCGGCCAATGCTTGTTTGTAATAGCAGCAGATAGCTAATTCATGAGGCGGACCCTGAGAGGCAACGCTCACTGGTCAGAGGTTTCAAGGCGAGCATCACAGATTCCTTCTTACGCACCTAGCTGGCTAGGACGGTGTCGGGGAGGTTCCAATAAAGCTCATGTGAAATGCATGCCTCTAATTCTCAGAAGCTGTAGTGCCCTCTGTTGGACAATCAGCCGCGAAAAATATCTGGCTGCTACACAACACAAAAACATCATAAGCTCAGACAGACAAAAAAGCTAACATTATATTCTAATTTTAGTAACGGTTTTAAAAACAACTGAAAGTAAACTCATATTACATGCACGTTTATTGTTCGTCACTTTGTTTTTCAAAATGCATCCACACTTTTCTCTCAGGTGAAAAGACCTGTTTATTTCAAGAGAAAAATTGTCTGAAGCCAAAACGTGCCAAACGCCTTGGGTAAGTTTTTGCTTTTAGCACTGATTTCCTCAACAAAACCCATCATTATTTACAACTGCACGAGCACAGTCGTAAACAATTACATATTAATAAATGTGTACAGTTTGGACAGTAACAACAGAATCGATGCAACTCATCTAAATAAATGTTGATTCTTTTAAGCTGCATCTGACAAAGAAAATCCGCGTTTTTAAAATACATTTTCGGCCAACAATACTTACAGCATTTAATTATCACACACGATACATCCTTGCACTTTGCTGCTTCGCTCACATATGCCACAAAAGAGGTCGGACAAAAAACATAACTTTGCAGAAACAACTTGCACAAGAGGCAGGGGCGCATTAACAAATCAATTGAAAAACAGATTCAGAGAAAGACTTGATTCCATTGATTGCATTTCAGGTCAATAATGTTGTGACTCGCCTCTAATGATAATAGGCACACGTGGCATCAGCGGCGCATTGTATGCTGAACGATCACGAGCAGGGGCGCCATCTGGCTTTCCTCTCGCTCTCCCAGTGCGCACGCGCATCACTCGCGTGTTTTTTTTTCTTTTAATTTTATTTTTGCTCGCGCGCATGCACACAACTCCCAGTCGCGGCCGCATGTTTTTTTTTTGCAGGTTCGCGGGGAACCAGTATGGGGAAATATGAAACCAACTTGAGCAGCGGACATGCCAGCCTGCCACCTGGACTGTAAGGCCAGTGGAACATTGTACCAGTCCTTTCAGTGCACCCCAGGAGAACTCAAGTGCGCAAAAAGTTTGCGAATTGAACCCTTGGTTCTAGCAGAGTGCATGCACTTTCTAACTGTTAGCACCTATCTCGAGATTCCTTTTAGTATGCCCCCTATAGTAACTTTGTGATTCATTTATGTGCGTGTTCTTATCTCCCCATCCCCCACGACTGCTCCTGTTTACTCCCCACTCCCGTTGTTCCAACACCAGTGACCCGATGGGGGCATGGCAACTCCAAAGTGATACCAGGATTCTCACGTTCCAATGTAGTTTATTTCATTTTTACTTTACTTTTCTAAAACTGCTGTCGGACATGTTGGAATGATAAATTAGCGGAAATGACATCTGGCCTGTCACAAGGCATGATGCACAAAGTGGCAATCAGGGAATGCATACAAACTGTTCCATAATGGCCTCCATGTGAATGAACGTGTGTTTACCTTTCCAATATGGCGAACAACCCTTTGAAAATGGTAATGTTAAAATAAAGAAGCATTGGCAAAGCCAGTAAGTCTGGTCTCACCTTTTAAATGCCAAGACCTATTGGCTCTACCAATGCTTGCTCCATTTCCATGTCCAGTGTACAGTTTCTGGCTGGTATGAACTGGGTCTTTTTTTCTGTTGTAATTCTGGGGAAACGACTATTCCGGTTTTAGTGTAGGTAGCCCACTTTAATGATGCCCTTGATATTTTTGAAGGTTGGGCCCTTTTACAACATCCGGTTACAACCTCCGAGTCTGTGTTGGTGATTGACACTCCAATTGTGTCGATATCGTAGAGTTGTTGTCGGATGGTAACATTTCTCGACCTCTACTGTTTGGCAGTTATGTACTTCCCCCATCCTCTGCATTTCTATAAACTGGCAAATGAAGGACATAAATGGAACAAAATAGTGTAAATCTAAGACCAATGATCATGATGGATTATTTTTCAGAGCCATGCTTATAATTTTAAATTACGGTAACACTGGGCTGAAGTTTGTCTCTAAAAGCACCATTTTTGTGCAAGCTGTGTCAGTTGGCTTAAACATCCGAACTTGACACATGAGAGAATGGTACAGCGTTGTTTTGATCAAATTTGGAGATGGCCTAGTAGATCAGACACAGCAGTGGTTTGTTAACGCACTTTTAAAACATATGATTTTATACCAAGGTATTTAGACTGCATAGGTTTCTGTGCTGCGTTGCCCCTGCTATCAGTGAGTCACTCTCACGTGCAGGCCAGGACGGCGATGGAGCCCAAAAGGAGTCTGTCATTTTAGACTGGATGTGGCCAACCAAGGCAACATTTTTAATACTTTTGCAGCCCAACTCCTGAAACAAAATTTCATCTCACCAGCTAGAAGATAGTTTTCCCAAGACTGGTTTTAAGAAAGACCTTTTTTTATTTTAATAGAGTATATATATATATATATATATATATATATATATATATATCCAAAGCACAATTTTTTCCGTTCCGGAGCCCCCGACCCTACAGGGCGGCCTCATCAACAGGCACGGAAAAGCCCATCAAATTAACAAAAAAGCACATTGAGGCCCATTGTTGGGGACGTAGGTTTATTCAGCGTCCAACAGCACAGCATGCTTCCTTTCCCTAACGTTTCGGCACAGGTGGCCTTGATCACAGGGGGAAGTAGTTTCACAAAGTGCATTCATGCGCGCTTTAAAAGGTGAAAGTCACATGACTGGAATATGCAAACTTCAGCTCCCATAGTGCATTGTGAATTCATAGACTGAATACGATCTGGAAGTCCTCATTCATGAGACATGTGTACAATTCTTACTTGGCACACGCACTATTCACTTGGAGTCTTCTGTTGAAACCAGTCAGGTAAGTTGGAATTATTTCACAGTGATGTCGTTTTGTAGATGGCCTGACAAAGCTTCGCTCCCCATCACGATCGTAGCAGAAAGTTTTCCTGCTCGAATCCCTTCCTTGACGCACACACATTTTCACACCAGTGGCATTCCTCCGTAGGCTGGGTGTGCGAAGTGGGTCATGCTCCTCCTTAAAGTCCAAAGCACAATTTTTTCCGTTCCGGAGCCCCCGACCCTACAGGGCGGCCTCATCAACAGGCACGGAAAAGCCCATCAAATTAACAAAAAAGCACATTGAGGCCCATTGTTGGGGACGTAGGTTTATTCAGCGTCCAACAGCACAGCATGCTTCCTTTCCCTAACGTTTCGGCACAGGTGGCCTTGATCACAGGGGGAAGTAGTTTCACAAAGTGCATTCATGCGCGCTTTAAAAGGTGAAAGTCACATGACTGGAATATGCAAACTTCAGCTCCCATAGTGCATTGTGAATTCATAGACTGAATACGATCTGGAAGTCCTCATTCATGAGACATGTGTACAATTCTTACTTGGCACACGCACTATTCACTTGGAGTCTTCTGTTGAAACCAGTCAGGTAAGTTGGAATTATTTCACAGTGATGTCGTTTTGTAGATGGCCTGACAAAGCTTCGCTCCCCATCACGATCGTAGCAGAAAGTTTTCCTGCTCGAATCCCTTCCTTGACGCACACACATTTTCACACCAGTGGCATTCCTCCGTAGGCTGGGTGTGCGAAGTGGGTCATGCTCCTCCTTAAAGTCCAAAGCACAATTTTTTCCGTTCCGGAGCCCCCGACCCTACAGGGCGGCCTCATCAACAGGCACGGAAAAGCCCATCAAATTAACAAAAAAGCACATTGAGGCCCATTGTTGGGGACGTAGGTTTATTCAGCGTCCAACAGCACAGCATGCTTCCTTTCCCTAACGTTTCGGCACAGGTGGCCTTGATCACAGGGGGAAGTAGTTTCACAAAGTGCATTCATGCGCGCTTTAAAAGGTGAAAGTCACATGACTGGAATATGCAAACTTCAGCTCCCATAGTGCATTGTGAATTCATAGACTGAATACGATCTGGAAGTCCTCATTCATGAGACATGTGTACAATTCTTACTTGGCACACGCACTATTCACTTGGAGTCTTCTGTTGAAACCAGTCAGGTAAGTTGGAATTATTTCACAGTGATGTCGTTTTGTAGATGGCCTGACAAAGCTTCGCTCCCCATCACGATCGTAGCAGAAAGTTTCCTGCTCGAATCCCTTCCTTGACGCACACACATTTTCACACCAGTGGCATTCCTCCGTAGGCTGGGTGTGCGAAGTGGGTCATGCTCCTCCTTAAAGTCCAAAGCACAATTTTTTCCGTTCCGGAGCCCCCGACCCTACAGGGCGGCCTCATCAACAGGCACGGAAAAGCCCATCAAATTAACAAAAAAGCACATTGAGGCCCATTGTTGGGGACGTAGGTTTATTCAGCGTCCAACAGCACAGCATGCTTCCTTTCCCTAACGTTTCGGCACAGGTGGCCTTGATCACAGGGGGAAGTAGTTTCACAAAGTGCATTCATGCGCGCTTTAAAAGGTGAAAGTCACATGACTGGAATATGCAAACTTCAGCTCCCATAGTGCATTGTGAATTCATAGACTGAATACGATCTGGAAGTCCTCATTCATGAGACATGTGTACAATTCTTACTTGGCACACGCACTATTCACTTGGAGTCTTCTGTTGAAACCAGTCAGGTAAGTTGGAATTATTTCACAGTGATGTCGTTTTGTAGATGGCCTGACAAAGCTTCGCTCCCCATCACGATCGTAGCAGAAAGTTTTCCTGCTCGAATCCCTTCCTTGACGCACACACATTTTCACACCAGTGGCATTCCTCCATAGGCTGGGTGTGCGAAGTGGGTCATGCTCCTCCTTAAAGTCCAAAGCACAATTTTTTCCGTTCCGGAGCCCCCGACCCTACAGGGCGGCCTCATCAACAGGCACGGAAAAGCCCATCAAATTAACAAAAAAGCACATTGAGGCCCATTGTTGGGGACGTAGGTTTATTCAGCGTCCAACAGCACAGCATGCTTCCTTTCCCTAACGTTTCGGCACAGGTGGCCTTGATCACAGGGGGAAGTAGTTTCACAAAGTGCATTCATGCGCGCTTTAAAAGGTGAAAGTCACATGACTGGAATATGCAAACTTCAGCTCCCATAGTGCATTGTGAATTCATAGACTGAATACGATCTGGAAGTCCTCATTCATGAGACATGTGTACAATTCTTACTTGGCACACGCACTATTCACTTGGAGTCTTCTGTTGAAACCAGTCAGGTAAGTTGGAATTATTTCACAGTGATGTCGTTTTGTAGATGGCCTGACAAAGCTTCGCTCCCCATCACGATCGTAGCAGAAAGTTTTCCTGCTCGAATCCCTTCCTTGACGCACACACATTTTCACACCAGTGGCATTCCTCCGTAGGCTGGGTGTGCGAAGTGGGTCATGCTCCTCCTTAAAGTCCAAAGCACAATTTTTTCCGTTCCGGAGCCCCCGACCCTACAGGGCGGCCTCATCAACAGGCACGGAAAAGCCCATCAAATTAACAAAAAAGCACATTGAGGCCCATTGTTGGGGACGTAGGTTTATTCAGCGTCCAACAGCACAGCATGCTTCCTTTCCCTAACGTTTCGGCACAGGTGGCCTTGATCACAGGGGGAAGTAGTTTCACAAAGTGCATTCATGCGCGCTTTAAAAGGTGAAAGTCACATGACTGGAATATGCAAACTTCAGCTCCCATAGTGCATTGTGAATTCATAGACTGAATACGATCTGGAAGTCCTCATTCATGAGACATGTGTACAATTCTTACTTGGCACACGCACTATTCACTTGGAGTCTTCTGTTGAAACCAGTCAGGTAAGTTGGAATTATTTCACAGTGATGTCGTTTTGTAGATGGCCTGACAAAGCTTCGCTCCCCATCACGATCGTAGCAGAAAGTTTTCCTGCTCGAATCCCTTCCTTGACGCACACACATTTTCACACCAGTGGCATTCCTCCGTAGGCTGGGTGTGCGAAGTGGGTCATGCTCCTCCTTAAAGTCCAAAGCACAATTTTTTCCGTTCCGTTCAAGTAATTGTATATATTCAGTGATTTTGTGTGTATATGTTTTTTTGAGGATTTATGTAAATCACAAAATAAGAAAGAAAAAATTGAAAAAATTATATGAAACTATTTTTGATATAAAAGAATTTATGTATTGCCTCTGACTAAATAATAAACATAAAAAGAAAAACATTTTTGTTGTGAAGTCAGTACATTTATAGGGGACACTGTGGGTTTGTGTTATAGCAATTTAGAGATTTTTCTACTTAATGAAATGAGATAGGTTGGTTAAGAGGCCCACATTTCAATTTTCTTGATTTTTTTCCCCCCTCTTGAACCTTAATGTAACCGGGGAATACCTTTCGACATAATACATTTTTGGCGATTTTTTATCGCAGGTATTTTGTAAACGCTCATTCTTCACATACATAGTCTCAGCCTCCCACTTTATTTTTCCTCACATTTTCTTTGTATTTTACTTTTCTGTTTTATTTACTAACTTTGAAGCCTGTTTTTGTAACATAGATTTGTTGAGCATATCGCCTCATAGATCCGAGTGGCACATCATGGAAGGTATTAAAACCTTCGGCTTCTCCGACGATGACTTTGCAGCTATGATAGGACAAATAGCAGGTAATAGTAACATCAATCCTACGACCACAAGCAGTAGCAATGCAGAATGGTTGAAACTGTTAAATCTTAAAAAAAAGGCAAAGAGGATGGAGTCCCATGCTTTTTTTATGTTAGAATACCTTAAATCTGGAGTTATCCCCTCAGGCCTAAGAGTTAGAAATGTGCCAGCTCTGTTCATTGAAGTACGCCAGTTTCTGGAGCGCTGGTCGCTCATTGCCAACCGGTGCTCCAGAGATTGGATGCTCCTTATCATCGAGACCGTACGAGAAATGATAAGTCCACTAAATCAAGAAATCTTGGAGCTAGAAGAAAAGCTGAAAACTAGCTCTGCGTTAGAGGATGCAAAAAATAAATTAGAAAATATTATTCAAGAAATGAAGGAGTTTGATGACTATCTAATAAAGAAAAAAACAAACAAACTTAAGAAAGATATCAGATGGTTTTCACATGAGAAAATATACCCCTACCTCTTGAGTAATTATTACCAAGAAGGTCCACAACAACCAGGCCAATACAATCCACGACCTGATAGAAGAAACAAAATTGTAACATTTGAAGACACTAACTCATCTGATTCAGACGTGGAGGCATATCATGGAGGTGAAGACCCCAACTTCACTGATAGAAACCAAAGAGGCCACCCGTCTGAACAACAACATAGAGGCCAACAATCATCTCCTTTTTTATCGAGAGGCAGAGGAAGGACACGAACAAGATTCTCGAGACCAGCGAGAAACTATTATCAGCCACAAGACCATCCACATCAGCAGCCATATATGAGGACAAGGAACCAACAGTATTGGAAATGACAACATATTCCTCACAGGAACAAATTCCCATCTTCAACTTGTCCAAACATGAGCTGTCTATAGAAGAAACAAAACTTCTTAGCAAAGGTCTTTCATTTGTACCAAGTACCCAACTTAACACCTTTAGACTCAATAAAGATATTTTCTCGTTTTTCCGAAAAATAAGATTAAAAAAATATTTTTCAACTGTAAATCTAGATGAACAAGATAATAACTATTAAGGTTGTAAACCTCCGTCCAACTTCACTCCAACTTTAGATATGGTTGGCCCAGAAGTAGCCATCTTTGAAAAGACAGTTATCAATGAGATAAAGAGGATAACCAAAAAAATCCCTAAACCAGCACCGAATCTAACTCCTAAAGAAAGAGAGGCCTGCAAATCCTTACAGGATAACCCACGCATTACTATTAAACCGTGCGACAAAGCAGGGGGAATCGTAATAATGGACACCTCTCTCTATACTGACAAAGTTAAATCTATGCTAGCAGTCTCTGAGCACTACCAGCCGTCTAACATAAGAGCGATTACCCGTCTTAAAGACAGGATCAATGACATCACAATCAAAGCCTTCACAGATGGCTACATCTGCCAAAAAGAATTAGATTTTTTGAACAAAACAAACACAGTAACACCTGCCCTATATGGGATACCAAAGACCCACAAAAACACCCTGGACCCCCCTCTAAGACCGATAGTCTCCTCCATCAACTCATGCACGGAGCCCTTATCACAATATGTTGATACCTTTCTTTGCCCTCTGACTACACAGTATGCCTCATACATTAAAGACACGGGGCATATGATAGCAACACTAGAAAACACACCCTTTGACCAGAGAACACAACTCCTTGTCACTCTAGACATAGAATCTTTGTACACCAACATTCCCCAGGACCTAGCTATAGAGGCGGTGGCAGCGCTCCTAGCTAGAGTCCCTGGGACAAGACCAGATGTCTTTATCATAGAGTGTTTACAAATAGTATTACAACACAACTATTTTGAATTTAAGCAAGACATTTTCCATCAAATCAAAGGGACTAGCATGGGAGCTTCCTGTGCTCCCAGTGTAGCTAATATCTACATGGGGGAGTATGAGAGAAAACACATATATAATGAGGCAGCGCCATTCTTTGAGAATATCACACAGTGGCGGAGGTTCATAGATGATATTTTCTTCATCTGGTCAGGCACAGAACCGGATCTATTAGAATTCATATCCTGGTTGAACTCCAGCGATAACAATCTCAAATTCACCTGTCATTACTCATCGGACAAGGTAGAGTTTCTGGACATATGGATTATGGGCAGAGAAGGACAGCTTGCAGTCAGTCTGTATAGAAAACCAACAGCAAAAAACACCATTTTAGACCATAGCAGCTACCATCCACCATGCCAAAAAGATTCGATCCCATTCGGAGAATTCCTGCGAATTAGGAGGAACTGTACCAACATGAAGGACTATATGACACATGCGGAGCAGCTACAAGAGCGTCTCCTCCTTCGTGGCTACCCGAAAAGACTCATCAAACAATCACTCAAGAGAGCTAAATACTACAACAGGGATACTCTCTTCAATAAAGAACCCAAACCAGCACAAGATAAGTTAGTCTGTGTCATAGATCACTCCAACCTTAATTATAAGATCAAACAAGTCCTAGATAAAAACTGGAAAATCCTCAATACCAGTGATGAAGCACCTACACAGAAACCACTGGTGGCTTTCAGAAGGAACCCCAACCTGAGAGATAAATTAGTACACAGCAGAGAACATCCTAAAGAAAAAACCACACAAACTACCATTGATGGCTTACCCCCACCGATCGGCAACCACAGTTGTGGCAATTGTCATGCATGCGCATCAGCGATCACTACCAAGACCTGGACCTATAAGACAAGAAAGGGCAATCTCAAAACATTGACCAACTGCAGAAGCTCCAACATAATCTATATGATCATATGTCCCTGCGATCTAGCCTATGTAGGGGAAACATCTAGAGAATTTCGTATACGTCTGTCAGAACACAAATCTGCCATACGAACAGGCAAACTACAAGCACCACTAGTCAGACACTTCTTGGAAAATAAACATACTGAAACAGACCTTCGTTGGCTCATCTTAGAGAAAATTAGACCGATACCAGGGAAAGACTCAACTAAAATTCGCAAACAACGCGAAACATTTTGGATTTTTTCACTTAACACTGTAGATCAAGGCCTGAACGAAGATATCACATGGCTAGTGACTTCCTGAATTCTTTGACACTATGTCTTACACTAACAATCTATTACCTTATAGCCCTGCTAGACCTAGTAGCAGTGTGTTTAAGTCTGGCTCCACACCTAGTATACTAAGTATATTTTTTTAAAACTAATGAGCATTTATTTTGGTTCTGACCCGTATTTTCCCTATCCCATATGACCCAGATATCAGGTACTAACCACTAGATCAAACAGATACAACCCTACATCAAGTCACGAATCGAGTAGTACTATTAGATCTTCACTAGTCAACGAATCCGGCTTATTTCTATAGATCTAACTAATTGCCAAAACATAGCATATACTACAAATAATTCAACACCTTTCCAAGATGGCGACCGCTTTGGCTGTTCTCATGCCAGAAATATATTTTCACTCTTCGCCGTAATATGACTTGTGTAAACACCATGATTTCTCTTGTCCTGCCGCCTATTCCTGATGCACAGACTTGTAATTGGCATTAATCCACTTTACTGTATTCACGTATATATCTCAGGATATACAACACGTACGATCGCAGCACTCTCCCTTTAAATGACCCCTAATGATTACTAATAAAATTGGTAACACCAATGTAGTAAAATCTAAGGTAGACCCCTCATGCAAATATACCTAGCATAGTATATGCAACAGTTTTATCTTTTCTTTCATATCAGTCGTAGTAGGCTACAACCTTCTCCAACATGTCGCCCAAGTCACACAAACACGCAGAACTAAGACACCGGATAGGCTGTTAAACGTCGCGAGATTACGCGATATTCGGGAAGCATTTAAAAATGTCCGCTTCCTTGTATCAGTAATGCTACATCGAGCAACAGGAGGGACACGCCGTATCAAAGTACTGGAGGTAAGAGAACACTTAGGTGCCGATACCGTATGCCTATTTTTTGAGCGCGTCTGGTTTAAACAACTTTATATCTTCTGCACGCTCAGAATAGTTTAATATAATCAACGAGTATCCGTTTTCTATTAAGTTTAGTGAACAACCACCAAAGCTCGTTTCAAACTTAGATAGTCTTTCGTTCCTAACATTGAACCTGCAATAAAGCCAATAGCGAATTAGAACTAGGAGAATACTGGTAATTCTGAATATGACAAAAATAAATATAGGTCGCGTCAGTCACCAGGTTCACCATTGCAATAGACTTGATACACAGACACCATCGTAAGACCAAACGATATATACACATACAAGCCTACAAGTCTGCTAGCTCCTGTAATTATCAACCCTGATATGCACCATAGCATAAGTAGACCATCAATCAGCTTTGACCTATTTCAATTAGAAACGTAGAACTAAGTGGAGTGCTCACATACTGTGGTTAAGGTCAGCCCCCTCTTTGTAAATATCATAAAGGTCAGTCGTTTCTTTTAATACGCCTGGATATCGCAAACACTTTTCTCTCATAGACTAAAACACAGTTGAGTTTTGCCATCCTTGTTGTCTATTGCATTGCGAGAAATATTTTTCCAAAAAGAGTACCAACGTTAGCCAAATATAACTTTGGCGTGTTAAAATACTTAAAGCCTAGCTAACTTATAATTAAATGGATAACATGAAAAGACAAAGAACTAAAAGCAGTACGATTAAATACGCAGATATATCAATTGGTCAATATAGACTTTTGTCACAATACAACAGAGAATTTGAAAATCCTTTGTAAATACTTGTATATCTACCTTCCAGTGCGCTCTGTATAAAGTAAATATGGACAATGGACATCCCAACATACAATAGACAACCCTCCTGTTTGGCGGTTCATACTCGGCTATGAGGTAAGATTAGTATCAAACTTTTCTGTAGACTATTATGCTACATGCTAAGGGACCCGAAACAGAATTTTTTTGACTCTATATGTTTCAACTTATAGACACATGTCTACGCTGAAGGCATTTATGACGCAAGACTAATACGGGCCATATAGAATAACCTCTACTCATTAGAAGAATTTCTGTTACCGCATATATTCAAATAAACAGAGTAAGAAACATCACTTATTTATTCTTGGGGCACATTCATAAACTACGATAGAACTTGTTTGTAACTAGTCTCCCTCATTCCCCCTTCCAGCTTTGTGCTGATTGTGCGAACTGCGGAGCGATACTCTCTCATATGGCCACCTCGGAGGCTCTTGTGTAGGATCTCAATTTTACAATCTGTGTCAATACAGGTACTCTAGATTTAATTTTGTCCTTTTGTTCTGAGCACAAGGAGATGGGTTCTCAATTTGCTCCATCCAATAGGCACACCACTATTTCTTTTCTAGGACATCTCTATAACTAATTGCACCCTTTTGGGACTTTGGAGAATGGCTATATAGAGCTTACTATCTTCCACTATTCATAGCTGTCTTTCACTTCTAACAACTTCCTTTTTTTTTTCCGACTACCTGAGACATGCATGTACCAGCTTAGTACAAAGCAATTGTCTAAATAATTTGTTATTAAGTATACATTTAGTACCCTCATGTCCCCTATATCTGATATAAAATGGTTTTGTTTTTTCAGAATAATAGTAGCCCCTCTACAGTTTTTTAAACAAAATTTGCTTTGATGATGGTCCTGAGGAAGGTGATCTTATTTACTTCTTCACCGAAACGTACGTAGACCAGACCAAATATCGATCAACTATTTTCACAACTGGAAAATAAACTCCTTTGGAACAACTTAAAACCGAAGACAATAAGAAAAAGACAGTTGAAGGAAAATGTTAGCAGAATAATATGTATATAGATAACAACTTAAAGGAGAGCCTTCCAGTTGGAAAATATATGTTTTATAATCTGTTTTGTGGTGTATATTTAGTAGAATATGGTATGGATGTTGGTATGTGTGATTAGGTATTGTTTATGTACATAATTGTTGTTCTTCTTTGAGGGGCTCTGTCAATTTTCCAATCACTTGCGTCCGCATAGGGCAAGGATCCAAGTAATTGTATATATTCAGTGATTTTGTGTGTATATGTTTTTTTGAGGATTTATGTAAATCACAAAATAAGAAAGAAAAAATTGAAAAAATTATATGAAACTATTTTTGATATAAAAGAATTTATGTATTGCCTCTGACTAAATAATAAACATAAAAAGAAAAACATTTTTGTTGTGAAGTCAGTACATTTATAGGGGACACTGTGGGTTTGTGTTATAGCAATTTAGAGATTTTTCTACTTAATGAAATGAGATAGGTTGGTTAAGAGGCCCACATTCCATGTTCTGCTAGTGAACACCACTTAAATGTGTTTTTCACTACTGCAAGGTCTACCTCTCGCATAGGTTAGCTTTGGAGTTACCTTATTCAATGTAATGAGCTGTAAAGAAATACAAAGCGCAACTGCAAGCAACTTGAAAGAAGGTGGCACACTAGCAAGGAGACCGTAGACTAAATATTCTACAAAACATCGCTCAAACAAAACCATCAACTCATAAAAAGGATGAAAAGGAGAGCCCTTGCCAACTGCATCGACAATGGTGCCAAATGCAGAAAACAGCTATTCAACACTGTCAGAGAGTTCTCCAGCCCCTCAGCCTCTGAAACATTACCACCCCCTTCCAGGAGCACTGCAACTACCTAGCGGTCTTCTTCTATGACAAGTCTACAAAAACTTTGAGCTCCAAGCTACTGGCATCTCCATCCTCAACCTTATTGCTCCAAAAGAGGCAAACCGCAACCATCTGCTAACCACCAGGGACCAGCTCACCACTTAAAACACCACAGCCATCATAAAATCTGTCCACTCAGGAGCACTAAAAGACTCCTTCCCCACCACATGTTCAACCTTGGGAGCAGGATGATCAGAAACAAACTCACTACCATCTCCAATGCATCCATTGCCGTGGCCACCTTCCCCGATGAATGGAAAAACGCTGAAGTCAAACGTCTCCTCAAGAAACCATCCGCTAACCCCAATGAACTTAAGAACTTCTCTCCCATCTCTCAGCTACACTTTCCTGACAAGGTCCTCGAAAAAGCAAACAATCGCCAACTCACAGAACACCTGGAGAATAACAATCTTCTGGACATCTCCCAGTCTGGATTCCACACTGGCCACAGTACAGAAACCGCTCTCATCATTGCTACCAACAACATCAGAGCCCTTCTTGACTGAGGAGAAACAACAGCCATGATACTACTCAACCTCTCAGCAGATTGCGACACTGTATCCAACCACACCCTTATCAAGAGACTTGACCACATCAGAATCCAATGAGACACCTTCAGATGTAATGTAAATGTAATGTAATGTAAATTGATACTTGTATACTTGGATCACCTTCTTCCTCACCAGAAGAACCCAGATTATCCGCCTGCCTCTCTACAACTCCAAGCACAAAAGCATAATCTGTGGTGTATATAAAGGTTCATACCTTAGCCCCACCTTGTTCAACACCTACATGACCACCCTGGCTGACATTTTCAGAACACATGGACTTTGTTTTACATCATATCATACACCGACGACACCCAGCTCATCCTCTCACTATCAAAAAAGCCATCAATCACGAGGGCCAACTTCCACAGGTGCATGACTAGAATCCCAGATTGGATGGAAGACAACTGTCTCAAACTCAAGACAGAAAAGACTAAGTACTGATTTTCGCTAACTACACCTCCCTGTGGAATGATTCCTGGTGGCTGTCAGAGCTAGGTCCCACACCCATGCGAACAGTCCATGCCCGAACCTCGCCATTATCCTGGGCAGGAAAAACTCATAATGAACAACCAGATCAACGCAGTCTCCTCTGCCTGCTGTCTTACTCTTCACATGCTGCACAAGATCTTCAAATGGCTCCAAGTCAACACTAGACAAACTGTCACCCAAGCACTAGTCACCAGCCAGCTAGACTATAGGAATGCACTCTACACAGGAATTAACTTGCACCTCCTGGACAGACTACAGACCATACAGAATTCTATGCCCAGACTCATCCTCAACATCCCCAAATGGACCCACATCACCCGCCACCTCAGGAAGGTCCACTGGCTCCCCATTCAGAAGAGATGCCACTTCAATATAGTGATCCGCACATGCATTGCACTGCACAACAAAGCATCAGCATACATCAACCATCACCTGAATTTCAACCAACCCTCCAGACAACTTCTCTCTGCCTCCCTCCACCCCGCTCACACCCCTCAAGTATATTGAAGCTGCACCGGAGGTCATTCCTTCTTCTACGTTGCGGCCAAGTCCTGGGACAACCTCCCTCTTCACCTCTTCACCTCATTCTCACTACTGGAATTCAGAATGTGACCCAAGGCCTGGCTGTTTGGCTGAGCCATTCACAGCAAGATTGTCAGTGCCTGGATACCCTCCCTGGTGGTTAGCCGCATTTTACCAGTCATGATTGATGATGATGATGATGATTGATGATCAGGATAGGTAACCAGTTCATGTTTGATGTCTTTTGAATTGTAATGAAAACTCCTAACTACGGTGAAGTTGGATTTCAAGTTTCAATTTTGAAAATCTCACTTTGAGAAAGCTGGAATTTTCTTGCTTTAGCCATTTTGTGCTGTAGCCTGATCCTGGGTCCGATGATTAGGTGTAGCTGGCATTTGGTCTTTTTATAATACTCCCAAACAGTGAGACAAAGAGAAGAAAGGTGCTGGCAGGATGGGCCACTCTGAGTCAATGAGGTGGAGATGCTGTCACCTACGACACTTGAAGATCACAAAGGCTCTGCCTCAGCACTCTCACAAGGGCTTATCTCTAGTCTATTGTGACCCTGGAGAAGCTGGGGCTGGGGTAGGGCAGAAGGGGATGTCTGGGGACTTCAAAGGTCTGCCTATGGAAGCTTCAACCCCACTTCAAAGGCACAAATACCTATATACACTGGACCTCAAAGGCAACACCACTTCAGTGCACTTCTGGACCTGTAGATACTCAGCCAGGAAGAAGGCCCACTGTGCTGGTGAAAGGACTGCCACTCTGCTGTGCTGCTGTTGACTTCTGACCTGCTGCTCTGACCTGCTGCCTGCTACACTCTTATCCATGTGCAAAGACCTGGACCTGCATCTCTTGAACCCAGAGTGACTCCAAGGACTAGTTGCTTGTCCTCCTGATCTGAAGCCTCTGGGACATACAGGCTTGCAACAGCCTTGCCTCTGCATCCAGACAGTGCCATCTATTAGTCTACACTGCCAAGTGGTGCCTCCTTAATCCTGGACCACTGGAAGTGGGCTTTATGTGCTCTTCCAGTCTCTGTGGATCCTGCAGAACTGACACTTCTTCTCTGCTGCATGGATTGGCCCCATTACAAAGACCTGCATCACATTGCAGCCCGTTGCAACCGCCGCTGGCCAACACATCCTTGGCACGGGCCCTCACATCCCACATCAACCGCAGCCTCGGCGACGATATCAGACTCTGTATCGCAACTATAAAACAAAAAGAACAAACATCCCACCAGCTATCGATTAATGAATTAAAATATATAAAACAGTACAATAATGCTGTGTATAAATATATATTATTAGCTTCCATATTTTTCATTTATATCAAACTTTTACACACAATCACCTCATCTTACACATACATAGAAACAAAGGAAAACTATTTAATTTAAAGTACAAAAAAGAGGGATTCCTTCCATCCAAGAGAATATTTTAACACCATGAATAATATACATTCAATGATTGACACATACAAGTAGACACTGTTGAGACTCCTTTCCTTTTATCGTCAAAAGAAGCTATCTATAGGACAAATCACTGGATTGACTTGAAAGAGTTCATTAGAAGCCCCCTCTTTACTAATTCCAATCAATTTTTCAACTCATTTCAACCTCCACAAACTCTGGGCATACTTGTTGTTATAAGGTCATCATCTGGGCATCACATAAATTATCTGAGTTTGGACTCTATAAATATAATATATTGAAATTATGGGTCGGCAAGGTGGATTCTGAGGGTCCTTGTGGATTTTAGGGAGGATGTATAGTACTGGAGTCCATGGGTATTTGTTTATTAGAAATATTTTTACTTTATCCGTCAAACAACCTCCTGACACTTCCCTCTCAATGAGTTTATTGGTTTCTTCTGTAATGGAGGGAGCTGGACCGCCCTGTATTTTTCTATGATGAGACTTGTGCAGTATTTGCTTAAGGATTTCCTGCTCACAATGTTGGCAGTTCTTTCCTTTATCTGCAAGTTTTTTGATTATTTCTTCATCTTTTAGTAGTCTAACCAGAGCCTTTTTTTCCTCCCATCGCAGGTTGTATTTAGTGTATCTCCTTTTAGACTCCATAAAATTTAGTTCATGTAGGGCCACCTTTTTTAAATGGGTTTGTGGTTGGGGAAAATACATTTGCTGGTTTCCTTAGTCCTGAAAAACCAATCCTTGGAGAATAAACACTTTAGTCTTATTGAATAATATAACTTCAAAACAAGTCTTTGCATGAACAGGTTTTTCTAAAGGTACAAAAGACATGCCTTTAATCAATACTCGTTGTTCAATTTCATCTAATGTTCTTGTTGACAAATTATAGATCTTTATTAATTGTCATTCCCCCATCTGTATCCCAGCTGTATGGTCAATATTTTACCTTTTTCCATGACCTCTTAACCTCCTTAATCCTTTTCCTAAAAAACAGCATTGTACAAAGTCTTCTGAGGGGCTAGTTGATGGTTCTTACTCACTGATATTGGTAACAGAGTAGGATGAGCTACCCGAAAAAGAAATAAGTCTCCTTTTGCTTCTACCTTGATATTAATAAAGAGGCTTAGTATTTCCTTGATTGTAGAAATCTTTCTTCAGGTATGGGTTCACTTGTTCTTTTGAGAAGTTGATGAGATCTTTGTGGAGTTTTTCTTTTAGCAATTTTCTGTGTTATTCTTATAGTCATCAATTTAGTTTTCAATGGAAGACAGTAGGCCTTTGGCATCTGAAATTGACAAATAAGCTTTTATATCTTCCCCAAGTTCTTTTATCTGTACAGCAGGTTTTTGCTTCTACGGTCTGCTGTTTTAATTGATAAGTCCATCCAATCCCTGGAGCACTTTGTTTCTATGCAGCTATAGCCCCCAAGGTACACCGGATCTTCTATAAGTGTTACTTGTGCATTCTTTACTGATAGACCTAGCGGAATCTTGCAATTTGTCAAGTGTTCTAGAAGTACTTCCTCATGCAGTTGTGTGCGGATCTGTTTTTTCTTTAGGCAAATCAACTTTTCTGCTTCAGTTGGTTTTGCTGGATATCAGGTATCCCCTCAGGGTTGAGACCAGTGGGCCTCCTTACTAATTCCCCTATTTCTTCTGCTCGATAGCTAAATGGTTGTAATCCTGACATTTCACCGAGGGTGGATGGGTAAAACCTGAGTCCCTTAGTGTGTGGATATTTTGTTCTAATCAACACAGAATTTTATTTTACAAACAAAAACCCTCATGTGATTTCACACACACTAGAATCCATGAACAACAATGGGGTTTGATCCTGTTAAGCCTGAGTGAGGGAGGGATCAATTAAATTGCAGCCTCGCAGTTTATTGGAATCGACGCATTGCACTACCACAACCTTACCGTCGAACTTCGTATCACAATCCCAGTCGACGGGATCCTCAATAATGACGCAGCCCCACGCATCTCAGCCTCGCCGTACCTCAGAACCAGCCTATCACTTTGGCTGCGCAATACAACTCCGATGTGGATCCGTGCAATGCTACGCAAACAAGGAATTAAGGTACTCTGTTCAGCAGGCCTAACTGGGTCCCTGTAGCCAGCCTGCACTCCATCGTGGGCGTACTGAACTTTTGACTTTGTTCCAGTCTGGTGCAACCAGATGGCCACAGTTGGTGATTTGTTCTTTTTGCTGCTATTTTTACTAAAATCATTGAAAATGCATATCTCCAGTTTTACTGATTGGATTTTTGTCATTTTGGTCTTCTTGTGGTTATTAAAAGAAGTTCTACTTTCCTAGCTTGGCACGGGGTCCGTTTAGTGTGGTATTTTCACTTTACCGTTGTAAGAAGCTTTGCACAAATATTTTACACATTGCCTCTAGGATAAGTCTGACTGCTCTGTGCCAAGCTACCAGAGGGTTAGGCACAGGTCAATTTAGGATTGGCTTGTGCCTTGCTCTGATAAGGATTTTAGTTGTTACTTGACCCGGGCTCACACCCTAGTTAATCAACAATCTATTTTCTTACAGTTTCCCTCTCCTGTGTTCAGAAAATATCTGTTGTGAAAAATAAGTCCCGGTCCCCAAAAATAAGTGCCGGTGCCCCCCGCCGGCAATCACCAGCTCCAACTAAGCACCACTTAGTGGTAGCTTCATACATCCAGCTGCCTGCTGTGGTGGTAAATTTCCTGATTCATTCTTGTACTCAAGGTAGCCCTTCAATAATGCCTTCTTTTCAGCATTTATTTGTTAATAAACGTTGTGTCCTGGGTAGAAATATAATGTCACCTTAGGAGATATATAGGGACATTTATCCGGTCTGAACCTTTGAAAGGCTAGTAATGTTGAAATAAAGCCAGGTCATGGTAAGTTTTGCCTTATATGCAGCTATTGTCTATTTATCTTTCTGTTTGGCATGTTTGGAGACCTAGCCCTTTGGATGACTCTCACAAAGCTCCTATTGGCTATTCCATCTCTGTAGCAGGATGGGGTCTATGCCTGCATAGCAGAAGATGTGGGTGTTAGTGTTGTAGCTTACGTTGTGTGGCTCACTAGGTGCTGGACAGAAGCTCTTTATGTCCACATGTGAGTGGTGGGTATGCTGAAGTCAAAGCTATTATGCAAAATATTTCAATTTTCAAACCAAAGCCTAGATTGATCACAAAATATGCCCATCTGGGCTATCTGGAAAACCCTGGGTAATGGACCGCTCTCTAAATGGCAACACCAAGAGATTGCTTCAAATATCTTGGGGCTGATGTGAAGTTAACAGGTTAACATTATCATTTAATTTGATGATGCAAGGCCTATTGTGTTTAACCAGACAGCTTAAAAGATGCTTCAAGAAACCAAAATACGGTATCAGGCTGGAATTTCACATCAGGGTTTAGTGGATTCCCTATTTATCTGCTTCTGTTTTCCTGAAGGCTGTGTATGATCTGCTTGTCCCAATACTTGCAGATGATATTGTCCTCTTGCCAGAAATACCACTTGCACTTCAGAGATTGGATCCACTCTTGGAATGCAGGTAGGAATTGACTATAATTACAACAAATCCTTTACCGGAGAGAGACATAGCCTAAAAATCTCAAAGAGAGATGGTGTCAAAAAAACACAAGCCTCTATCATCCATAGGTCGGGCCATTGGTTCAGCGATCCACAAAAATTGCTACAAGCTGCAAAAGTGATTCTCACATGGAAATGTGCACATTCCAGGGCTCATAGAGTCATGTAAAACCCTGTTTGGCTAGCCTTTTTTTCAGTTTGCTCCTAGTGTGACAACAGCTGAAATATAACAAAGCTCTCACACTAAGAGACTTCAGAAGATTGTTAGACAGGGCCAGACTAGCAACTGAACGCAGTCCTGACAAACATTTTCAATGCAGCTCCCATTTACACCTAGCTAACGAGCAGACACCTTCAAGGGTATTGGGAGGCAGAATCTTCTTTATACATATTTTTTAAGAGTGAAGCCAAACCATAATGTTCTCCCTCGTTTTCCTCATCTCAATGTTTCTATACTTATTCTTTAACTCTTATCCCTTCTTTAGCCTTTTTCCATTTCTTTCTCTCCCCTTGTTTCTTCCCTCCTAGTTTGTTTCTCCATTTCCATTTGTTAGGTCCTCCTGACGCTTTTGCCTCCCCTCAGGCCTTCGCCCTCCATTTTCACCCATCAGCCCATCTCTCTCCTTGTCCCGCCCTGGGCCATTATTCCTCTTTTCCCCATCCTCATATTGTCACTCTTAATTGCTTCACATTTCTCTCATGGCTTTCTTGCCTCTGCTCTTCTCTTCATAACTTAGCCTTTCAGAGAACAATCTGTGCTGTCATATGTGCTGCATTCTTCTCTGATAGTACCTTATTGCTCACCCTGCCTCACAGTCTTTGCCTCAAAACATATCTGACCATCACAGTGCCCTGCAACTGGGACTCAGAGAACTGACCTATGCCAGTCAAACTTGTGCCCAATCAGACACGGGCACTGTGCTGTTAGTAGCTTTGTTTCTCCATGGCCTAGGCAGCCTGATTGCCAATCACAAAGGTCTGCTGCTACAAGTGTTGCAGCCATTTAATCAAAGATGCAAGATAATTGTTCCAATGGATTTGCACAAATAGTTACTTTGCAGCATGAGAGCCATGGAGAGAGTTCATGCTAGATGTACACTGTGCAGTCAGCAAGTGTGCCTGAAAACAGGCAGAATTGAGAATGTCAACAATTCTTTGAGCACAATAGTGTAGCATCGTCCCCAGCCTAGGTACCCACCAATGATTATGCCACACAGTGAGTTTAATATCACATGTCTTTATTCATCGTCATGTAACTGCGAACTCAACATCCTAAAACAAGCTTTCATTGCATTCCACTCTGACAACTACGTCACAGCTCTATGGAGTTTGTTAGGAGATAAAAGGGTTACGTCAAAAAACTCGCAAGACACTACATCTCCCCCTCTGAAAAATAAAAGAATGACAATTTTTCACAAATCAGTATATATATTTTTGCACTAATTACATGTCTTCAATCAACCTTCTTGGCACTTTATTTATTCAACCTTATCCGGTTACAGGAAGCTGGGAGCTGTAATCTTCAATGTCAGAGATTTTCGAAGACGGTGAAGAGGTTACCGCAGTCATTGAGTTTTCGGGTTCAGTGTTTCCTTCACCATCTTGATCAGAAGACCAAAGAATTAAATGTTGAAAGTGAAAAGTGTCTCTGTTAACAGACTTTCCAGGATGCTGGGCAGTTGCCAATTGTCCATTGGTTGACACTGTGTGGAAAGGTTCAGCATCATATGAAGCATCCAATTTCCTCCTTCACATTTGTCGGGCAATCACTAGAGCACCTCTCTTAAACTCAATGTTCTTTGCATGTTGTCCCTCTTGCCTGTTGAGGCTTTTATTTTCTTATTATTAGCCAAGTCTTCGAGGGAGAGGAACATGGCGGCCGTAATGTGATCGGTCGCGGAAGCGTTCCTTCGGTCTTCCCTATGATTGATTGATGCCGGGCTAGCAATCGGGTGGTAATGTGGTTACCTTTCGGTGGCGTTTAAACGTTGGGTCCCGCTTTCTCTCTGCGATGAGAGAGAAGTTTTGGAGGTGCCGGTTGTCCTGTTCTTCCGCGGCTGAGGCGGTGGAGGCGAACGCGCCAGATCTTCGGGACGAGGGCGGAGCAGTTCCCGAGGGTCCGCGCTGGAAGTGGGAGGAGGCGGCGGCTGCACGCGGAAGCGGCGCACTGTGGAAGCGGCGCACTGTGGAAGCGGCGCACTGTATTTACTGCTGTGGCGGTCATTGTGGGGAAATCCAGCACAGCGTCCAGAGGCCAACTACTGTGTGTTACTGAAGGTAGGGGGGGTCCAGTCAGTGCGTAAAGCCCAGACCGAGGCCTCCGAGAGCGATTTTTCTACAGTGCTGAGACGCCGGGAGGCTGGTTTCCCCTTTTCTTTCACTGGTAGGGCTGGGACCGGTAGAGAGTCTGGTAAAGTGAGTACCCGACGTCAGGGTGAGTACAGGGGGTGCTGCTGTTCGAAAAGGGGGGCTGCTCGTTCTTTAGACTGTATGGAGAAAAGTGTCAATACTCAAGAGGGCATTTCCCCCCCAAGTTAAATAGATATTCACTACGAGCAAGAGCAGCACACCTAGCCGCCAACAGAGACATCATACATTTTTCTCAGAGGGTTTCACCGCCTCGGGCAACAGTCCCAGAAATAAGGAACGATCTCCAGACAATATTAGGACAGCGTAAGCAGGTACTAGAAGTACAAGAACTGTCCGGGGAGCCAACTTACACTAAACAGTCACAGGGGAAGCCTAGATTGCAGGAAAGGAGGAAACAAAACCTGTAATTAAAACCAAAGTTACTCCATCTCTGAAAACCTTTTATCAGGTTATCTCACTTATATCCTCAGCCAAAACACCCCAACCGCAAAATAATATCATGCTCAGCCCCACACAGGGGGAAGGGTCAGCTTTTCCATCTTCAGACAATATACCATCTTCTACCCCCCATCTGTCGTCTAAATCTACGCCTAAAGAGAAGTTGGGGAGGTCAGTAAAGAGTAAGTCGGCCAAGATAAGTGATCAAAAGTGTCTAATCCAAGAGCAAAATATACAACATGTAAAAATTGCAACTGCAGAGCCGTCGGAACAGGATATCCATCCAGTGATAGACCTCTCCAATAGGTTCTCAGTATTAGAGGATCAAGAAGAGGCGGTTCAAGAAGTGGATCTAAAACAAGGGGACAAGGAGAAAGGGCAAGGAACCAACCAGAGTGATTCAAGCCAATCTACTTTAACAACGTCAATATCAAATCCATGCTCAATAGCCGATTTGCTGTTGACTATGAAGGAAGAGATGACATCTAGGTTCACTATTTCTGAAACAAATCAAGCGGAGATGGCTACGTGATTTACAGTTTCAGAGGCGAAACAGGCAGCTATACGGACATCCTGTGAGGTTCTAGCCAAGAAATTGGAAGAGATTATGGCAAGAACCGAAACACTTGAGGAAGAGATTCCAAAATTAAAAGACTCTTTAGAGACCACCACAGCAAGGTTAGATTCTCTCTCCGTTCAGAATAAAGAACTGAAGGATGACCTGGAACGCCTAGAGAATCACTCGAGGCGGAATAATTTAAAATTCCTAAATGTCCCAGAGGCAGTTGAAGGGGATGACTTAAAGGGCTTTTTGATCACCCTGTTAAAGGCCACAATCCTCAAGAGCCAGCCAAATATTGATCTTAACTATGAGATTCAAAGGATTCATAGAGATCCCTTCATAGAGATCCCTTTAAAAGAAAGACTGGGAAACAAAAACCTCGCAAGATATTGGTGAATTTTTTATCATATTCCGTTAAGGAGCTAATTCTCACAGCAGCACTAAAAGAAGGGACTATATCCTCGCCATCTACCGATAATCCTACCTTTTCCTTTACTATTAGATCCAACATTTCTCATATAACGGCCACGAGACAGTGGGAACTGGGGAAGAGACTGGAAGAGATAAACAGCTTAGGGGCAAAAGCACAATTAAGGTTTCCAGCCACCCTTCTGGTAATGTGGAAGAACCACATGTACATGCTACGGTCATTGGAAGAGGTCGACACATTCATTGTTAAAATGCAACAAGAGAAAAAGGGTGGGTAGTAAGAGTGGGATATAGAGGTCAAGCTCGAGGGTCGGCCCCTTTTGGCCCACAAGTGTCATTATAGTCTTTAGATAGGGGAGAATATGAGGGAACAACACCCGAACAGGCTTAGCCTAATGGAAGGGAGGGTTCCTCGGGGGATAGGGAGCTATAGAGGGGTAAAGTGGCACTTAGGGGTGGTTAAGGGTTTAGGAGTAGGAGGGGGGGCAACACTGGGTAGGGAGCAGAGCAAGGGAAAAACAAAAAAAAAAAAAAAATGCCTCATCACACCAAGATTTATATTTTTTCAATAAATGAGTAACAAGGAAGAGCTTTAACTATAAGGAAATCCATGGCAATAACCTGTAGTGTAAAAGATGACCGTAAAATTCATTATATTTCCTGGAACTTAAATGGTCTGAGGTGTGAGCGTAGACGAAGATTGATTTTAAAATATTTAGAGCTTGCACCAGTACAGATATGTTTATTGCAGGAGACACATTTAAATCCAGTTGAATTTCATGCGGTCTTTTCAAAGATTCCCTGGGTACAGTGTTTTTGTGCCTCACAACAAGTAATGAATAGCCGTGAGGTAGCAATTGTTGTAAAAAAGGGCCTCTCAAGTAGGATTAAGTCTGTTCAAACGGATCAATCCGGTAGATGGGTAATTTCCCTCCTGGATTTCGGGGAGCTGAGATGACTTGTTCATCTTATTATGGGCCGAACTCAGATGACCCTTCATTTTTAGTCAAACTGCAAGCAAGCTTAATGTTGGTAAATCCCACTCTGATAGTAGGAGGGGATTTCAATGTAAAACTTGACCCAGTAAAAGATAGTTCCCATTCAAGTCATACCATAGCAACCCCTAAATCACGAAGGGTCATGAAAAACTTAATTCTAAACTTAAACTTAGCGGGTCTATGTAGATGTAAGGAAGGCAATACCCAGGGATTTACCTACTACAGTAAAAAATATAGACACTCCTCACGGATAGACTATATACTGGTGAATAAAGAAGCACTAAAAAGTTTTATTGGCATTACGGTTATGCCAACCCATTTATCAGACCATGCGCCCTTATTAGCAGTCTATGAAATAAGTGATAATCGTTCTCAATCAAGATGGACACTGAATAGAGTAATGTTAATGGACACAGAGATAATTCAATCTATTAGTAGATCTTCCTTAGAATTATTTTCTTTTAATTTGGGATCAACTTCCATCGATCAAGTATGGGATGCCTACAAGGCTAATTTGAAAGGCCTATTACATGCAAAAATAAGTTAAAAAAATCAAAGACCCGGGAATTACAAGTCCTTGAGGGGAAGATTGTTGCTCTGGAGATTGAAAGGAGGGAGGCTATCATAAGAGACGTGGGGGAATTAGATCTGATAGATAGTAAATTGGAGGAGGCCAGAAAAAATGTTAGGTCCTTTCTAGACCAGAAATGTAAGGCACAATGGCAGGTCAGAAATATGGAGAACTTCGAATATGGAGAGAAAGCAGGGGCAATCCTGGCCTGGAAGGCCAGGGTAGATAGGGCAAAGAATGACATCAATGAGTTAATTATTGATAGTAACGGAAATAAATCCAGTAATCCGGAGGAAATACAGACGGCCCTGCTAACACTATTCTCAGATTTATATAAGGAAGACATTGAACCCACTCAAGCCCAGATTTTTCACTGGCTAAAAGATAGGTCTCTCCCTATTTTAACGGAGGCCTCTAAGGTGGCACTGGATGCTCCCATTACAACAGAGGAGATATTGACCCAAATAAAGCGAGCAAAAACCAAAAAGGCTGCAGGGCTTGATGCTCTCCCCAATGAAATATATAAATTACTTCAAGACGACCTTCTACCAGTACTCCATAGGCTATTCAATTCAATCTAGTGTTCCAATGGGGTTATGCCAAGATCATGGAGAGTGGCTACGTTATTGTTAATCCTAGAAACCAGGGAAAGATCCTCTAGCGGCAGATTCTTATCACCCAATCTCCCTACTCAATGCAGACTACAAAATCTTCATGGGCATATAAGCAGGAAGACTGGCGAAATTGGCACCCAATTTAATTAACCCCGACCAGAAGGGCTTTAAACAGGGGAGGGTATTTCAAGAACAAACCCAACTACTGATCGGTAACATTGACCTAGCAGAGGCAAGAATAGATCCATTGGCAGTGGTCGCAATCGATGCCGCTAAAGCATTCGATCGTGTGTGTTGGAGGTATCTTTGGGGCGTTTTAGAGGTCATGGGAATTGGTCCAGTGTTTGTGCGGACTATTAAGCACTGTTATTCAGGTGCCTCGGCCAAAATCCTCCTGAATGGCTCACTCACTCCCAGTTTTCCAATTCAGAGAGGGACTAGGCAGGGATGTCCTCTGTTTCCCCTTTTATTTAATCTTTATATAGAGCCTCTAGCCCAAGCCATAAGACTCGATAATACAATCATTCCATTTAAATCATTAAGTTATGAATGTAAATTGGCACTTTATGCCGATGACGTGATAGTCTATACCAGCGATCCAGAGTATGCAATCCCACAATTGGATCTTACGTTAAGGGAATTCGGAAAGGTCTCAGGGTACCTTGTTAACCCAGATAAACCCGAAGTAATGTGTTGGAACACAACATATAAAGGAGGCCCTGTAAGTAAAGAATTTAGATATCTTGGAATCAAAATAGTCAAAGATCTAAATAAAATTCCATCAATAAACCTGGGGAAAATCGAAAAGGACATAGATTATTTATTTGCTAAATGGAAGAACCTCCCTCTGACTATCTATGGGAGGGTCAATATGGTTAAAATGGCTGTGCTCCCCAAATTGACATATATTTTCAATGCAATTCCGCTAATTTTCCCCAGAAAAATCATAGACAAGATACAGGGCAAAATAGGCAGTTTTATATGGGGTCAAAAAAATGCTAGGATGTCGTGGAAAAAGCTTAGGAGGAAGCTCCTTAAAGGAGGACTAGCCCTACCTGACATAAATTGGTACTTGTTGGCCTTTCAGTTTAAAGGTGTCAGAATGCTATTAACCTATCCTGAATTAACTGCCTGGGGGAGAGTACTAGGGGAAATGGTGCTAGTTGAGGGGGACAGCTGTCAAGGTGGGTTTTTGTACAAATTTGGTGCACCAAGGTTTTTTAAAAGGGTTCGGCTAAAGGTTCTGAAATCAGCTCTATCTAATTGGTATAAAATGAGGAGTATATGGGGTATAGGGTACTCGGATTTCGCCCCAATCTGGGACTCTCCCGGGACTCCACCCTGTATGTGTGATAGTTTGGCAATACCGATTAAAAACTCAGGTATGGAGAAATGGTCCGATCTGGTAGGTTTAGAGGGCATCTTTTCTTGGGAAATACTATCCGCCAAAATAGGTCCTCTTTTTTCAAGATTCAAATATCTTCAATTAAAGAGTTGGTATGAGTCAGAAAAATATGACATCGCTGGAAACTGGGAACTAGAGCAACTACTACAAGATCCGTGCCCGAGGAAGAAGGAGATAGCTCTATGGTATGCTCGAATTCAGGAAGCAGAGGAAGCCAAGATTCCGTCCCCAACATCAGTTTGGAATGATTCACCTTTGGCCATCCATATTGAGGAATTATTCATACCATCATTGAAGATATTATATAAACATATAAAGCCTGCCTCCCTGAAGAAAAACCACTTATTCGTAATAAATAGGTTATATTATACCCCAGCAAAAATTGCAAAATTTGCACCCATCCCACCTCCAAGCTGCCCAAGATGTAGCCTTGTTAATGCCAACGACATTCACATTTTCTTTCAGTGTCCGGAATTAACCACATATTGGAATGGAGTGGGCGAAGTATTAACATCCATACTAGGAGTAGACATAGTAGTAGACCTATCCCTGGTGTTATTTGGCAAGAACGATTCAATCAGCGGTGTGCTCTCACAGGAACATATGGCCCTCGTATTATATCTAATCCTTCTGGCAAGAAGAGAAATCTGTATCAAATGGAAGGATAACATCTCCCCGGGTAAGGAGAAATGGCTGAGAGCCGCTTTTAAAATGGCACTGTTAGATCAAGACACCAGGGAGGACAGCCAACGTAACATTTGGCAGCCCTTGATAGGATGGGCACGGCAGAGGTATT
This sequence comes from Triturus cristatus, assembly GCF_964204655.1. NCBI lineage: Eukaryota > Metazoa > Chordata > Amphibia > Caudata > Salamandridae > Triturus > Triturus cristatus. The sequence continues at coordinate 84,851,556 of NC_140588.1, forward strand.
TGATCTGATTTGGTTCATTAATGAAGTAAGATCTAAAAGTGCTCTACCCTCTAAGGTCCCATGATTACACCAGTCCTCAAAAACAGTGAGGAAGGCCGTGGGGCCTAGACGGAAACAGTGAGCCAAAGAGGCCCCCAGGAACGGAAAAAAAAATGTTGGCTTGTCAAACCTGTGGAAGTCTTTGGTGAGATGAGGACAAAAAAAAGAAAGAAAAAAAAAAGCCTTCTTGGCAATTTATTTATTCAACCTTATCAGGTTACAGGAAGCTGGGAGCTGTAATCTTCAATGTCAGAGATTTTCGAAGATGGTGAAGAGGTTACAGCAGTCACTGAGTTTTCAGGTTCAGTGTTTCCTTCACCATCTTGATCAGAAGACCAAAGAATTAAATGTTGAAAGTGAAAAGTGTCTCTGTTAACAGACTTTCCAGGATGCTGGGCAGTTGCCAATTGTCCATTGGTTGACACTGCGTGGAAAGGTTCAGCATCATATGAAGCATCCAATTTCCTCTTTCACATTTGTCGGGCAATCACTAGAGCACCTCTCTTAAACTCAATGTTCTTTGCATGTTGTCCCTCTTGCCTATTTAGGCTTTTATTTTCTTCTTATTAGCCAAGTCTTTTGCACAAGTTGTGTTCTCACTTCCTTCTATTCTGTTGGCCAATTGAGGTAACTTGGTTGTCATTCCTCTCCCGAACATCAAAGTCACAGTACTTTCACCTGTGGTTAAGTGAGATGTTGAACGATAGGCTTGTAGGGTGGCATTCAATACATTTTTTAAACCGAAACGAAAATCCATATCTACAACATGACTTATTTTTCAGTGTAGACATCACTTTGTGTCCTTCAGTCTTTTACTGCAGAAGACATTTAGCAGTAGTAAAGTTAGGAGTCCTAACTTTACTACTGAATGCCTTTTGTGAATACCGAAAGTCGTAAAGTTAGGATTTTGTCTCAGTTTAGTAGTAGTAAATTTAGGAGTCTTAACTTTACTACTACTAAATGCCTTCTGTGAATACCAAAAGTAGTAAGTTTAGGATTTTATCTCAGAATAGTTCTGTGAATTGGCCCCACGGTGTGTAACTCCAAGTTTAGCTGGCCCTCACTGTTGACTCGAGGCAAAAGAATGCTCAAAGATCAGAACTTCAGTTTTGCAAGATCTAAGACAGAGAGAGTTGGCATTCAGACCTGAAAAAGTCTTGTCAACAGCATCCTGTGTAAAATTTGGCTAACAACTGCAAAACAATGATGATTCTTACTCTGCTAGACAAAAATAAAACAAAGGTTATATTTTTTATTTAGAGAATTCTTAGACCTGTAATCCTTGGTGTGGCTCTCCCCTTTTTTCCTTCCATACTTCTGTTTTACTGACTTTCTTTTTGCTGGCTTAAGGACCCTGCCCGCTTTTCCACTGCTAACCAGTGCTGAAGGGCTTGTGCTCGCTCCTTAAAACATTGTAAAATTGGCTTATACCCAATAGGCATATTTAATTTACTTTTAACTCCCTATTAAAATGGCACTACCTATGCCAAGCGTCTGTAAATTAAATACTACTATTCGGCCTGCAACACTTTTTGTGCTACTCACCTAAGTATCCCTTTAAATATGTCTCAGGTCTACTATTGCAGCCTGTGTGTGCGGTTTTAAACTGCCATGTCTACGTGGTAAAATAAAACTTTTGCCAGGCCGAAACCTTCCTTTTTAATCCATATAAGTCACCCCTAAGTTAAGCCCTGGGCAGCCCAGAGGGCAGGGTGCAGTGTATTTAAAAAGTATGATATGCACCTTTAGGTTTTACATGTCCTGCTAGTGAAAAACCCTTAAAATTGTTTTTCACTGCTGCAAAGCATGCTTTTCTCATAGGATAACATTGGAGTTACCGTATTACATTTAATAAGTGATAAGTGATAATATCCAAATGGAAGCAGGTAACCAGTTTATATGTTGCGCCTTTGGAATAATAATGAACAATACTCTCTCATGGTGAAGTCAGATTTTAAATTGCAATTTTGAAAATGCCACTTTTAGAAAGTTGGCATTTTTCTGCCTGGTCATTAGTGCCTGTAGCTTGTCTCTGGGTCACATGACTGGGTGTAGCTGACTTTTCTGCTTTGTGTATTCCTCCAAAACAACCATACACAAAAGAGAGCTTAAGTATGCCTGGATGGGCCACCACTGGCAGGGTGGGAGGGCGGAGCTGTGCACAACCCTAATTACACATGAGGGGGCTGCATCCTGCCTCCACACAAAGGACTGCATACCTGCTATAGTTAGTCTGGAGCCAGGGCAGGTAGGTAGCTTGTGTACTTCAAAGGGAAAACTCTTGAAGCTTCTCACACTCAAAGGCCCAGATATAAATATTGGACCTCAACACCAACCTTTCACTACAATTCTTCACCAGTGCACTCTGCCAGGAAGAAGGACATGCTGTGTTACTGAAAAGACTGCCACTTTGCTGGACTGCTACTCTAAGGGACTGCTGCGCTGACATGCTGACATGCTGCCCTCTTGCTTGTGTGAGAAGGACTGGACATGTATCTGCTGAATCAAGGACCATAGATTGACTCCAAGGACTAGGTGGCTGGCTTCTGAACTAAAGTCTCAGGGACTGAAAGTTCCCTCAACCCTGAACCCAGCATCTAGACTCTGCCATCTGTGAGTTCTAAACTGCCAAATGGGGCCACCCTTGTCCTGGACCTTTGGACGTGGGCCTGAAGGTGCTCTACCAGCCCAATTGTGGCTCAAGCAGAACTGATGCATCTCGTCTGCTGCAAGGTGCAACCCCCATCAGAATCGACATAATGTCTCTGCTGTGAGGGATCTTTCAGCACAAGGACTAGCATCAACCTCGCAGTCCATATCAAAACCACCGCTATGCAACTCCATCCCAACGCATGCCCTCGCATCGCAAATCTCTCGTCTATGCGAGCCTCAACATTGCTGTAGGTTCTCGCATCACAGCTTTTCAGGTCGACTACACCAAAGCATCACCTCAGCTGCGCGACTCATCCTCGATGCTGAACTTTGCACTGCAAACCCTCTTTGATAGTATCCTCGATGAGACGCAGGACTTGTATCACTGCTTCACGGCTCCTCCAAACTGGTGCAGCGCCTTGACTGTGTGATGCATTCTCGACACAGGTCCTCACAACGCTCTTCAACTAGGACTTAAGGTACTCTTGTTGTGAGGGCCAAACTGGGTGCCTTTAGCCAGCCAGCACTCCATTGCATTTTTGCCTGATCTTGTGACATTGTCCCGGTCTAGCTTGTCAAGATATCCACAGTTGGCGCTTTGTGCTTACTGCCACTATATTCAGTGAAGTCTTTAGAATTTCACATCTTCTACTGATTGGATTATTGTTGTTTTGGTCCTAATTTATTTATTAAAATGTATTCTGTTTTTCAAAACTGATGTGGGATTTTCCTTGTGGTCTTTCAACTTTATTACTGTTTGAAGTGCTGCATAAACTAATCATTGCCTCTATGTTAAACATGACTGCTCTGTACCTAGCTGCCAAAGGGTTCAGCACAGTTTAATTTGGGTTTTGCTTGTGCCTCACCATGTCAAGCATTGTGGGTACTGAGCGAGTAGGTTTTCACTCCACTCATTCAATAACCCAATTGCTTACAACCATAAACTCTGTTAGGCCTTTAAATCTTGCCTGCAGACAGCTTTCTCTGGGTGGTGAGAGCTAATGCCATCACACAACACCCAACACACAATATACATTAACATACTTATTCAGTAAGGGGCTTGAAGACGGTCCTTTTTTTCCATGGGCTACTAAGGCTCTTTTGACTTGAGGCACTGGCAAAGGTGCTGTCAATCAGCACTGGGCACAGCTTCCTCCATTTTGAGGATGTCAACCAGGGCTTTAAGTGGGATAAAAAAAACTGGGGGGGGTCTCTCAAAGGGGCATGGTCGATATAATTAAGGGTGTGGCTTTAAAGCAGGTAAGCTAAAAATCTGTGCTTAGCTTTGCTGCTTCTGTCGTGGCATCCAGATATATAACAAGTAACATCACACCTACAAGAAGTCAGGACTATTGGATTTGTCAATGGTTGTTAGTTGCATAAGATAAATAAGCAGCAACTATGGCTTGTTGTATATAACATTGAAAAAGCTTCCACTTAAAACCCTAATGACATCACAACGATGTTGCTGCTCCTTCATTTAAAAAAGAGAAGGGAAATCCAGAGAGAAAATGACTCTCTTTAAAGGATTTCCCTTCCCCTACAACGCTCACCTGGCATGATGTCATGCTGTAACTTCTCCACTAGTTAGAAGTGAGCAGTGTGAGCACGCGCACATCGACGTGCCTGCTGTCACAAGCAGTCCGGAAAAAAACGGAGCGTCTGTGCCAGGGCACAAAACAGAGCCCGATAGAGACCCATTTTCAAAGCCCCCTTTTAAAAACTGCCGGTGATTAGCACCGGTGAGACCAGGAACACTCAAAACCCTGATGTCCACTTCCACAAAATAGTGCTTCTGCTTCTTTCTGCATAGAAAGAACTGACAGCCCCACCTTCCCTGCTGGTCCATGGCTGCTCTGTGAACCCCTGTCGCTCATTACCCTTCTCCGGTGCTTCCTTATCTGTCTCAGGTCTGTTCTGTGAATTTTCTTTTTTATTTAGAGCCTGGCAGCTGCAAAAAGCAAGTGTTCCACTTGCTTCTGTTTTCGCACTCCCAAACCTCTTAATTTTATATTTATTACATTACTGTTCTCTAATAGCGGATCGTCATGTCCAAGCAGTAAAGTTTAAAAAGAAGAAATTATCAACACTGCTTTATGACATATTTGTCACAATGCATGTACATACATGCTCACCCACAGCGGACATGTTGGAATGCTTTAATTTACCATTCCAAGATGGCTACTGTGTGAAAGCATTTGTGTAAATACAAACACGGCAATACATCATCAATTGGAGAGCTATTGGCTTTGCCAATGCTTGTTCAGTTTGTATTGTTATCAGTATATATACACCATTGGATGAAGTGTGGCTACTTCTACCATCCTACCTTTCTTGTTTATTTCAATCAGAACATTTTGACATTTGTCGCAGCCATGAATCTTCACATAGCATTCCAAATGGATTTAGGTTTGTAGTATACTCACAGCCTTCCTTGTCATTTCAATTAAAAAAACACCCTAAATATAAGAAAATAATGAAGGCATAGAAGACAAATGAGTACTTTCTGACATATTTTCCAGATGATGTCAGCAACTCTAATTTCATCAGGCGCCTGCCAAAAGGCATGATCAATAGAAACGTTTAAGATTTTCATTCATCATTGTTGTAAATGTCGGACTTGTATAATGCAGAATTGTAACTGGAGTGACACTTCTGCTAGTTAACCAATATCTGTGGCGTTAGGCAATAGGAGGCAACACGAACTCTGTCTTCCAGGCACAACTGAAATTTGCAATGAGTGGCAATGACCGCGTGTCTCAGAGTGTACAAGATCCTGCAGTATTCAGTCAAAATCCATGATACTACCGAAGACATTGCAACACGGAAAGAGATATATAGAATGTAGTCATAGGCATCTCCTTGGAAGATTGTATTGTTAGCAAAGAATATTATTGAAAACGAGGTGTGCAATTCTGATATTTGTTATTTCAACAAATATGTAAAAATGGAATTGTGATGTCCTATGATATCCCAATGACTTCACATATATCCTTTAAAAGTGCTAAAAACTGTGAGCTACACTTCGAATTTTTATTTTCCACGGTCCTGCAATTAATGATACTGGATAATTTTTTGACCACACAAACTTGATCAATGGAGCCCACCTAGATGCAGCTTAGACTAAGCTAGAAAATATGACAATTTATGCCGCTCACATAAACAGATTTTATCAGAAGTTGTACGCTTTCATTTTGTCTTTCCTTGGGGGGATTCACAGCTTGGGGCCTGGGTATGATCTCACTAGGAAAGCCCTCTATACTACGCAGATCCAGAGGGCTTTCCTAGCGAATTGTGCTCTGCAAGTCCGAGCGACCGAGTATGATGCACCCGTATGTTGACTGCCTCGGTTCGCTAAGACTCCCATTGAACTCTATGGGAGACTGTATACCGAACTCGTACACAGGCTCCCTTAACAAAAAGGGGTGGGTGGGGAAAAGCATACACCCTGTGGCTGGCACCCCATGGGGCCCACCACACTGTGCATGCATGGAAAGGGGAGACCCACTGACCGATTCGGAGGGCTCCGATAGAAGAGGCGCCTGCTACAGCCCCCCAAAGTCTGATTCCCACAGCCTTTTCATCTCACTAAGACCGAGTCGAAATGGCTGTCCAAATCGTGCATCGTACTCGCCTGTTCGGGAGCCGGCTCCATTGCTTGCCATGATCCGGCTGCTAATGAGTTGGACTGACAGGATCGGATTTGGAAACGATTCGGTCGGCGCGGGAGAGATCTTCGCATCGTACTTGGTCGTTTGGAACTGGGGACGATTCGGTAGGAAACATAGGTTTCGAATCGGATTTGCTTGTTCCAGAACCGGTCTGGAGGACTTCCTAGCGAGATCATAAACAGGCCCTTAGTATAGTTGTGGGAAGTTCACAGCTTTGATGAGATTGGACAGGCATTGGATCTGAGTATTTTCCAACAGTGCAAGACCATATCAGGAAGATCCCAGTGTGCTGAAATTGGATCATAGAAACCTGTGGCCTCATTTATAAAGAATTGGCGTAGGGCAGCGCAGCGCAGCAAGTCTTTTTACTGCACTGCCCTACACCAATTTGAAATTACAGGAATGCACCATATTTACAAGATACAGTGCATTCCTGTCCTTTTGCCTGCATTGGAGCACAATTTGGTGCCTAGCACCAATGCAGGCACCCTTGCACCATGGTGCAAGGGCTTACACCATGGTGCAAGGGTGTCTGAGTTGTTGGCAGGATTGATTTTGTGCATGAAGGGACACATTCCTGCACAAAAACAATCCATGGAGACTTTTCCCTCTTTCTATGCATGCTGCAGAAGATGAAAAAACAAAGAGAAATAAAGATATTTCTCTTCATTTTGCCACCCCTGGGGAGTCTTACAGTCGTGACGCATTCCCAGGTTGAAAACTCCTTGTAAATCTGGGAATGTGTCAAAACCCATTGGATTTGCATGGGCAAACCCATTGAAACGCCTTTGGAATGTCCCCCTGATGCAGTGTAAGGCAACGCAGTGACTTGCGCTGTGTTGCCTTTCACCATATCTATAAGGCCATGAAAAGCCATGCAAGGTGTCTTTGTGTGGTCTTGTAGATATGGGTCTGCACTTTGTGCCTCTGGAGTGTCATAAAAAGTGATGCACCAGTGTCGCAAGTGGCTTCCAAATAAGCAACTTTGTTTCAAATCCAGACTCCATACTTGAAAGAATATTGTATGATTCTGGGTGGGGCATTTCATCTCAAAGGGCTTGATGTAAGTACATACAGGTGTTAAATAATGGGTTGAAAGTGCACTCTGACTTTTTGCAACCTGCATTTGATTTTGCGATGAGAATGTTTGACATTGTAAAATGACTATTTGAGAGAGCTGCAGAAGAACCTGCCTAATTGATATCAATTAGGAAGGTTGCTACATATGACCCCCTGGAATTGCCAACGAATAAAGGAATGATGGCCTGCAAGACAACCTCTCTAGCTTTCATATTCCCAAACGGGAAACATTTAGAAAAAACAGCCCTTGCCCAATAAAGGCACGCATCCTGGTTTTGGAAAAACAGTTTCCCTTTCTGGAAGACAAAATGGATGGCTATCTGCTCCCATCAAGGCCATCAGACATGATTTGGGGAACAGTCTCCGCTTTGTGAATAAGATATTAACCCTATTTGAGAATCAATATGTGATTATGTTTTGCAAATCACAATTAGGAGGGGATGCATGCTTCATGCCTCCTCCCAATACCAGTTTGGAATGAATCATTGAACTCCTATTGCACGTTGGATAGTTGTGTTTGGACTTGTAAAACAGGACTTAGGACCTGATTTGGATCTTCGCGGATGGGTTACTCCTTCACAACGGTGACATATATCCCGTGTGTCAAAATATAAATCCCGTGGGATACAATGAGATTTCTATTAGGGCGGACGGGATATCCCTCACTGTTGTGATGGAGTAACCAATCCGCCGAGACATTAATCAGGCCAAACTATTTTTGGCAGAATTTGCAAAAAGTTCAGGGGATCACCTGAAAAATCTTTGCGCTATTCGGTACAGACAGAAATCGTCTTGGAAAAAGAATGTAATCCATGAGAACTGTACCTGGATGATTCTATGTCCACTCTCGTTCTCAAAAACTTGTGGGAGTTGGCAATTTCCTTTGCACTGTTTAAAACATTTGAAAATAAAGTAATAAAGAGTCTTTAATTTTTACAAGACAAAGAACAGATTTAAAAAAAAAGGCAAATGCCTGGATCACAATACATTCTTACAATGAACATATCCAACAACAATATCTGAAAACCCAGTCTCACCATATCTTAAACAAAAATCCCCTTCTTACACATTGGTAAATATCCCAACTAAAGACCACATTCCCTGGTGGAAAGAAACTTGGTCCTCCTCAAAAAATGGACCATGTGAAAATGATGACAAAGCATTAATGCACAGTTTATGTATATGTCTCACTTTGTGGTCTGCTTGAAGCACATTGCTCAGATCTCACTTAATCACCTGCGAATAGCATCATGCAGACGAGCGGTAATCCAATGTTTGAACAGTTCACATACCCAGTTTCACTGCAATACAGTAAAATGTATGGACCATGCTGTACGGGTTTCATCTGATCAATAACAGATTCTTGCTGTTACATGAAATGTTACTGTCTCTTTGCACATATCATAGCTGACCTCCATAACCGTAGATAACAATCATTAGCAGGTGAAAATATGTAGAGATTTAGTTCCTCATTTGCAATTCAGTATTTGTGAGACATTGACCACTTAACACTCCATGAAAGTTAATAAGGCCATTTATTTAGCACAGGATTACTGATAACTCAAAACAGTTCAAAACACCATAAACATCTTAAGCAATATTAAATTTCTCCCCATCTTCCCATTCATACTTCTCCCCAACTTTCCCACATCCAGCTGCATCACTCCTCATCATCTATTACCCCCATGAGCTCCTTCAATCCCCAGACTCATTCTCTCTTCTTCTCCCAAAGCATCGTTCTCCTGCAGACACCAACTCCATACTCCTAGGGATGGGTAGGCCTGCATCTGACTCCCCATCCCCCACTCTCCTGCCACCCAGCAAACACCCTGAAAAGGTGTTTTGTTGCCCCACTTGCGAAACCACAGCAACCAGAAAAGTACACATTCAACGGTACCAAATCGACCCACCCCATAATGCAGACAGCTAGTCATGCAACTACATCAAGTAATAAGTATTGCCCATTTCAGACAGACAAACCCCACCCGCTGAGTACAAGATCACCTCTCTCTCCAGAATCCCCACATGTGACAATACTGAGATGCTATTCGCTTTTCAAAACACCCTCATCACCCAATTCAGTTTCTGTCTGGCCCTGTCCATTACCACATGCTTTAAAGCCACCCTCTATTTCCTTCTGGGCACAAATTCAGTCCATACGATACAAACCCCCACCAGTGTTTGCTGCATCAACACCAAGAATCTTTGCATGTGTTGCAGAAGTGTGAGCCCAGAGAGCTGCACCCAGTTGTTTTCCTCAAATGAAGCAGCTGCATGTCCGGGTTACCCTTTTTCAGCACAACTGTATCTAAAAACAGCAGCAGGTTACCCCTTCTCATACCCCTTTTGCCCCACCAGAGCGCCTGGATAATCCCAGGTTACATCTGTAGATCTTGCGTGCAGCATATTTCTCCACCCAGTGAATAAAGGAGTGTCCCACCAAACGTGTAGACATTTTGTCTCGCCCGGGGCCGCTTTTGCAGCCTGCGCAAAAATGAAGAATGTTAACAAGTACTCCCAACTGGCCCTTCTAACCACCACACCCCGACTGTCTGCTCCTTTGCGCACATATTTCTCGCAGCATCTGGATCTTCACCTGCCTACCTGGTGAATACAAGGCCAACTCCAACCCAATTGTGCAGCCGCCCCAATCCGGAAGGTGGGAGACCCATAGAGCACTGAATCCTTCCCGAGCATCCTCAGAGCACCCTGAAGCACGCTCAATAGCTGGTATGAGATAAGCCTAGCTCCATTTTCTTAACAAAAAAGCTCCACCTGACCGAGTCCAGGGCAGACAACAAAATCATTCCACTCACTGACTGGACACCTCTGCACAACCCCCTTTTTGCAAATAAACCCACTTGCAACTCCCCAAATGATCCGTCTTAGATTTTCAGAGCCAAATGCCCAACCTGCCACCCTCCAGATGCACTGCAGTACTCAAAACTCCCCCCTCTTGTTTCAACTCTGAAAGTTCAGACATCCAAAAGGTGCCAAACAAAATTCATATCATACAAAAATGAAAGAATGCACGTTCAAAACAACAAGCAGGCTAAACTCACAGAAGGCCACGTAGCAGCTCAAAAGTGACCGCCTCTCTCAACTGCCTACTGCACCCAGACCTCTCTCTGCCCCAACCTTTCAGAGCTTTTCCCAGAATGCCAGCCTGCGCAGGGTCAAACCCCCAAAACAGCCTTCCACAGAAGGGCAAACCAGACAGTTTGCCAGCTATGGTGGCAGGTGACAAATCTCTGTCAGGAGACAAAACAAAACACATCACCCTCCTTTCCAGCTCTACCCAGTCCATGGATGACCCTTTCCTGTGATGGTCCTCAAATGACACAAATTCACTCTAGGCCAGACGATAACTTCTTTTGATGGATAAAGCTTAAGAATTCTCGGTCAGCCTAAATTCTCCCATGCCCCCACTCCCAGATATCTGCCGGGACTGATGCCTTGCATGTCTCCACTCCCTGTGCCAGACAGTGAAAATGTTGCCACTGTGAAAGGGACAAGGAATCAGTGATACAATTTTTGACCACAGGGATGTGGTTTGCCTAGAAAAATATATATTTAATTGCAGACACAACATAATAAACCCGCACAGCAAATGCAAAACCCTCAAGTCCCTTGCCTTCTGCTGGTTAGCCAACACCACCACAGCCATATTGTCCATGTGGAACAACACCATCCTGTTCGCAAGCTCCCCACCCTAAACAGACAGGACCACAAGGAGAGGGAAAAAATCCAAGAAGGCAATGCTCCTCGCCCTAAACAGACAAGGCCACAAGGAGAGGGAAACATTCCAAGAAGGCAATGCTCCACCCTTGAGCCAACCAGGTCCCTGGTCATTCCTCAGCACACCACCAGCCGTCCCAGGAGAGACCAAAACCATGAGCCCCCAATGCATCGGAGAAAATCTGACCCTGCCACATCAAGAGAGTGCATGGAGACACCATTAAAATCCTGAAAAAAAGATTCCCACGCCTGCAAGTCCTCCGGCACCCCCCCTGGAAAATCCATATTCTATGATGAGGCAGGACTGTCCCCGTCATGCCCAGGCCCAACCTTCTGCACAAGGTCTGTCTTCCCCATACCACTCTGCAGTCAAAGTCCAGGAAACCCAACAGTTTCTGCACAGCTCATTGCTTCAATCTCTTCAAAGCCAACATCTCATCTAGAAAGGCCTGAATCTCTCGCACCTTTGCCCTAGGTAGTCAGGCCACCATGTGCACAGTGTCCAGCTCAGTCCCCAGTAATCTCCAAACTGTTGTAGGGCCCTCTATCTTCTTCAGAGTCCTAGGCACTAACAGGACTCTGAAAGATGCCGCCATTACTTCAAAATGCCTCAGAGCCCTGAAGCACTCCCCTGACACTGCCTTATCCATTAAAAGCAAGACATCCAGATAGTGAGACACCTTGTGGGGACCACTATCCCTCACAAAGGCCCACTGAAGGAAGGTACTGAAAGTTTCGAAGAGAGCACAGGAGATTGCACAACCCATTGGTAGTACTCTCTCCACGTAAATGTCCCCTCCGATCTGCATTCCCAGCAAATGAAGATCCTTCAGGTGAAAGGCCAGAAGCCGGAAAGCCGACTTGATGTCGCACTTCACCAACTCCGACCCACTGCCACAGACCTGAATAAGGCAGATGGCATCATAAACCAACACATTTCACCCTTGAATCCCCAGCAGCAATAAATTAATTCACAGAAGAACCCTCAGGGCATGAAAAGTGATGTTTCAATCGAAATTCACCTGCTTTATTTTTTATTAACTATTCCCAATAGGGAGATAATGAGATCGGACACTGGCCAGACTGAAAAAGGGCCCACTTACCTCAGCAACTTCTTTCCTTACCTTGTCAAGGACAATGCTTGGTACACCAGTTGCCGACCACAAATTGTCAGCCCATCATTTGGCCCTGGGTTCCGGATACCCCACCCTGAATCCTTCTCAAAACCCACACTACAGTTTCAACACCGCTTTCTTGTCAGGATAAACTGACAGCCAAGGCAAGTGTACTCCCAGCTTAATTGGCATAGGACGTCCAGTTATCCATTGCAATGGACACGGTCAGCAGCCTAGCCAATTTCCATTCCTCCTCTTTGGACCCTTCCTTTGCCTGTGTAACAATTTAAACGCATCTACATATTTGTGTCACCAAATGCGTTTTTTCTGAGACATGCGACTCCAAGGGCATTACCAACCCCTTATAGGGCAATCGTTTCTGCTCGGTTCCCTCCTCATTGTCTGCTTTCCCCCACCACCTCCACATCAGAGGACTTGTGCACCTCTGACCCCTGTGTGCATTGCTGTCTTTGGCAGTCACCTCACCCTTGTCAACAGCAGCGCCTCAGTAACTGAGCATCTACCCCATCAATTCTCCCCTCACCTACCACCACAGATTTACACTATTTTTATGTGGAGACCATCATCTGGGGCTCCCAGACTGCCCATCAGTCACCCTCACCTCTAGGTAATCGAGTGGATCTTTTTTGTCCTGTGACTCCCTTGTCCTGGACCTCTAACCGCCGTCCGGCAGAGGCCACTCCCTCTGCACTGGACTTCTGTAAAACACCAGCTTGAGAGGTCATTGTCCCCCTGCTTCCCCCAACCCAAACCACAGGTGGTCCCCCTCCTCATCATCATGCACTTCACCCTCTTTCCATTCATCGCTACCCTCCTCATAATCCAGCTCCAACACATCCTCTTGCTCACACACCTCTTCCTAATCTCTCACCACAGGCTGCCTACACTTCCAGTTTGAATGCGCCCCCTGTAGGAAGTGGGCGGCATCCCAGCATGAGATGAATGCTCTTGCACTGTAGGAAGGGATGCAGCTGACCCCCTTAGTGCTTCGGCTCAGTGTCCTGGGGCTGTCTTGTGCCACGCTGGGATCTCCAGATCCTGAAAAAACTCTGCTGATCTGCCCCCTGCAGAGCTGCTACAACCCTGCAGTCCTCTGACTCCTGTTTGCCCTGACCCCCACTAGGTACCCAAAACCAGCTGCCAGCACCCCAGTGGGATTCTCCTCCATCGCCCCGCCTGGGGGCACCCCTTACGCTTTTTTTTATTTTCCGAGTTTTATATAGCGCAAACTTAACCCAAAGGTATCGGGTATCAGATCGCTTTACATGAGCACCAGTTTCTTACACAAGGACAAATTCATTTTGCCTGGACCTCTAGGTCTTTGCCTGGACGTTGCGTTCCATGGAGTTTTCCCTCTCCCTACATAGCCTGTCCCACCTCTCTTCTGTTTCTTGGACCAGCCTGCGCTGTTCCCTGATCCTCTCCTCCAAATCTATATCTAGCCTTTTGCTGGCCAGACCATTAACAATGTCCCCAAGAATCAAGAAATCACACAGCACCTTATTCAAGGTGTGGGTATTGCAACTGCTGTCCGCCATGGGCCCATGCCTGTCACCTACCCCGGCAACCAACTGTGTCTGCCTGTGAGGAGGGTTGTCATAGGTTCCCTCCATCTGGCCTTCCCTTTATTACTTTTTTCTTTATGGGGCCACACCCTCACCTGGGGGCTGGCAAAATCCACAAACCCATCCCGCACCCATTCCTCACTCCCGATATAATCAGGGGGCCCCCCTTGGGGGCCCAACTCTACAGGTACTTGTGCTCCCCCTGCCCTCATTTGGCAAGGTCAACTCTCGGTCCACCCTCCCCTCTCCCTCCTTTGATGAAGGCTCAGTCTAGCCACATTCACCTGGGGGTCATGGGTCCTCAGCCGGTAAGCTGCACTGCCTCCTGCAGAGCTTATACTTGTTTGCCAGCAGGGACACGCTGTGTCCCTGCCGAGCAGCACCCTTTTGCTTCACTTTACTATGTGGTGACCAGCAGGATGCAGCTGCCACGCCTCCTTAAGCATCCTGAGGCTGCCGGGACATACCCACCCAGGCCTCTGACAAAACTCTCTACCACAGCGTATCGGCTCTGCCAACAGCCCCAAAGGTCCTCACTGCAGCCAGCACTGCTTCTGCCTCCTTTTCCATGACAGAGCAAGGGTCACTGCATGCCTAGGCCCAAATCCACCCTCCAACCGTGCAACAAACAGACAGCCGGTCATGAGCCAGAGGCTGACACTCTCTCTGGCCTGCTATATATAACCCTGCCTTAACCTCTCCCCCGCTAGTTGCCCAACGTATCCTTTGCTGCCACGTTGTTCCTCCCCACGAAATCTCCCATGGGAAGATAAGGCTGAGCCCAACTTCCCATGGGACCCTCCATTGGAATTTATTGACTGGGCTGCCTGGGCTTTATTGATGATTTTATGAAACGATATTGCTTCTTTGCATATATCAGAGTTCACCTCAAAAGTCCTATGTGCCAATCACAAATAACAGAATTTGCAGATATTGTTTTTGACCAAACCAGGTTCCTAAGGCAATTTGTGTTATTACTACTGCTCAACATGCAACAGAGTTGACATTTAAAAATCCATTTCGCACTGAACCAGTACCTCGTTTGTGTCCTTCCCTGCTATTTTAATAATTTTTTGTGTATTTGTTCATGTATTATTTCTGAAATCATGGTATTTACTTCTTGTAATGGATTTAACTGTCTCAATAATAAACTATTTCTCAACTTGGAAAATGTAAGGAATCGTGGCCAGTGGGATCTTTTGCTGCTGATTTGTTTAAGCCCCCATTCCGTCAACACCCCAATGGGGAGCCTAGCATCCTTTGTTAGCACTTGACTTTTAGAATATACTAAGGTAGAGCAATCCAAGGTTCATTCATAGAGAATGAAAACAACAATACACACTCCATAACTCTTCTGATAAAATAAAAAGTATTTTATTACACACCCTGCTGGATACTATTCACAAATTAGCTAATGTAAACAGAATGGCAGGTGGCAATGCCTATGGTGACATCCCCTAAAGGGCCTCATAACCAACAGTGCACACACAATATTGAAAGGTCACAAAGTTCTAGTATGCACCTAAATAAAAACTGGAGCCTCTGTACTGGCGGAACCTCTAATGGTAAACACACAGCAAACCCTGAACTCTAAAATCACAATACCCCCTATCAGTCTAACGTAAAATAAGGGGTGCATTGGATGTAAGTCGGCTGTACTGATTTCTTCAGGGTGTCACCACAAAAAATATAGGCAAAATATAGAGTCAAACACAAAGCAAATCTGTATTGGAACACTTGTGGATGATACAACTTTTCAAGAAGCTTAAAAACATGTGCAGTGTTCGCCTGTCAGCCTTTTGGTGGTCTTACCCAACTTTATTTGCCTACTTGCTGCCAATTTTTCTGATTTCAATTTCACTGGCCTTTGGACTCTGTGCACCTTGCCACTGCAAACCAGTGTTAAAGTGATTGTACTCAGTTCCCTAAACATGGTTTGATTGACTTATACACAATTAGTTTATTTAATTTACCTATAAACCCCTATTAAAGAGCACTACATGTGCCCAGGGCCTGTAAATTAAATGCTACTGGTGGACCTGCAACAGACGCTGTGACTACATATTCTTCGTACCCGCCTTGGCCCACGGTCAGAATCGAGAGCGCTAATGCGGCTCTCGATTATCTTCTGCCGATCCCGGCCCACTAATTCGGCCGCCTTGGCTCATCCGCTGAATCGAGACTGTAACCCCGGCTCACACTAATCATCCCGCCGATCTAGGCTCACGTGAACCATTGATTCCGGCTCCACCACAAGCTCTATTTTCACCCAACTCTGAGACTCCTGCCATCCCGCTATGATACGGAGGATCCCCCACGTATCACCATAGCTACCGCTTGCCTTCTTTGCCATTCTGAATCAGAATACCCTACCACGATAGGGTACTGTATACAGGCATATTATTTAAAATGTCCTGAAGATGATCCCAGCATCTATTTAAGGGATCGAAATGCCGTTTACACTTTGTACACCATATACAGTCCCCAAACTGTCAAGCCTAATATGTAATGGTGTCTCATTTGTATTCTGTTTGTTCTATTTTAAAATGTGCTCTACACAAACAAACTCTTTTTGCCTGAACCCTTGACTTTATGTTGTACGTCCTTTCCAAGTTGGATGCCGGCTTGTGTTCCACTTATATTGTTTGTTCTGTATTTTTCAAAATTTAATTCAATTGCATATTAAATGCCTGTCCGGCTGGACAGAAGAATATAGTACTGACTGAATCTATATTTATTAATTGGTTTACGATTTTTGTCTAGGGTCCATTGTTTTTAGTAACATTTATATTTACCTAGGGTCCCTGACCATGAAATTTGGGTCCCCTTGTATATAGCACTGGTGGGCCTTCAGCACTGATTGTGCAACCAACTCAAGTAGCCATTTAAACATGTCTCAGGCCTGCCACTGCAGAGCCTGTATGTGCAGCTTTCACTGCCATGTTGATTGGGCACTTAAAAACCTTGCCAAGCCTTAAACTCCCCTTTTATTACATATGTCACACCGAAGGCAGGCCCTAGGCATTCCATACTATATACTTAAAAAGGTAGGACATGTGCTTTTAAGGTTTGCATGTCCTGGTAGTGGAACACTGTCAAAATAATTTTCCACTGCTGTGAGTCTTACTCCTCTTATAGGAGAGCATTAAGGATTCCTTATTACATCTAATGAGCTGTAATTCCTAATTGAGAGGGAGGAGATCTGTTGTATTTAATACCTATGGAATTGTAATGATAAATCCTCTTTAATGGTAAAGTTAAAATTGTCATAACAATTTTGAAAATGCCACTTTTAGAAAGTTGCCATTGTCCTGTTCCTATCCATGCGAGCCTACAGTCTGTCTCTGATAAGTCTGGGGTGTGTGACAGCTGTGCTTTGTGTATTCCCCCTTCACAGCCACACACAATGAGAGCTTAGGTGTGACTTGATGGGCCTTGATGTCTCATCCTGGCAGGATGAGAGGGAGGAGCTTTGCACAGCCTCACACTAACACCTGAATAGGTTATGTCATGCCGCAACCAACGGGCTGCATTCCCTCTGTAATTTGTCTGGAGCCAGGGCAGGGAGGGAGGACCTTTGTGCACGTCAAAGCCCTTTTTTTAAAGTCTCCTCCACTTCATAGGTGCCATTGGGTATAAGAACTGAACTTCGGACCCTACACCTCAGGACCCTTCTGGATCTGAGGATATCCTGTGAAGAAGAAAGAGCGCTGTGCTGCTGAAAGACTGCCACTTTGTGGGCTGCTGCTCTAGAAGAACTGCTTTCTTTCTATGCTGACCTGCTGCCTTCTACCCTCTCTGCTTGGGTGAGAAGGACTGGACCTGCCTCTCTTGTCCCCAGAACCCGGAGTGACTCCAAGGGCATGCTGTCTAGCCTCCTGATATGATGTCTCAGGGATATAAAAGACTTCTAGCCTCCTTGTTCTTACACACCTGGGCAATTGGAAGAGGGCCTAAGGTGTTTGCTTCAGGACAGACCCATCCACTATTGCCGGAGCAGTATCAATGCATCACCACCGTTGTGGGAGCAGAACCGGCACATCACCCACAGAACCAGTGCTTAGCCCTCGGAACCACCGCATCGCCGCTGTTGTGTAGAGAAAACAGATGCATCACATTTCGGAACTAGCGCATTGTCCTTGGAACCGCCACATCTCCTACTGCCAAAGCAGACTTTGTCCCGGTCCAGTGCAACTGAATATCCCAAATAGGCGCCTATTGCTTCTAATTGCTATTTCACAGTTCTTTTGTTCTAACCTGGTGTGGAATATTTTTGTGGTGTTTTCATTGTGTTACTGTTTTAAGTGTTGCACAAATAATTTACACATTGACTCTTACGTCAAGACGACTGGTCTGTGCCAAGTTAACCAAGGATGAGCACAGGTGAATTTAGGGTGTGTTTGTGACTTTCCCTGACTAGGACTGTGGTTCCTCCTTCGACAGAGTGCATACCTCTGCCAACCGGAAACCCAACTTCTAACATGCAGTGATTTAAAATAGAAAAATGATCAAACTTCGGTTTTGAGTCTTTCTTATAACTTTAACCAGGTTCTAAAGCAGCCATAGGATGTAGTAACAAAGGCAAATGAACCCAAGATACTTTAAACTATGTTCCAGCTCTATGAGTGTTTGAAACAATGCAACACGCTCTTCAAGAGGAATTTTTTCCTTTCCGTGGGAAACATAAGGTGGACAATGGAAAGGAATAGGAGGCTCTTTGGAGCGGGGGGGCACAAATGGAAAAATAAACAGCTGCATCTGCGTGGAAGGTGAGAGGGAGCAGAAATCTGCAACCGCTGAAGATGTGATTAAACACATCAAATGTTGTGGAGTTTCTGTCCACAACTCCTTCTTGTGCAGCTCCACATATTAGTCAGGATAGTGCAGTCCTTTTTTTTCTTCCTTCAATTCACAACACGCCCAACAATGTCATGTGCCCGACTCTGGAAGGGTTTTGAGTAAATACCGCTGTACCAGACTGAACGAGGCTCTCATTCAGAGTGGAGTCTGGACTTGCCACAGGAAAAAATAAGAGAATTGGTTTTACTTTAACTGATTTTGTTGCAGCTATAGAGTTTCACTAGCCAACATTGGCTGTTGAGTTCAATCAATACATCAGTTAATTTGTATAGCACAACTAATATACTTAGAGGGCATCCAGGCACTTGTAGAGAGCAAGAGACTCATTCCATTAGCTAGGTCTTGAGAACTTTTCAGAATTCAGTTACACTTTCTTTCATAGTGATTTATATCAAATGCATTTGAAAGAAAACCTGTGTGAAGCAGACCATGAGGCACCGGAGGAGGACATGGATTGACAGGGCAGCAGCAAACAGCAATGGACTAAATGACATGGGGAGGTTGGTGGCTTAGCCAGTGAGTGTGCCAGGGAGGGGAGATGCACTTTTTTTAGATGTACATATCTGCAAAAGTCCATGGACTGACATTTGCACTGATGTACAGCCATTTTACCCAATGCTGAAAACAGTAACAATGGACAGAAAGAAAATGTCAAAAAGATAATTTCTGCATATGTATGTCTGTGTTGTTATTTGTTGTTTTATGGTGTGTTGTGTACTGGCAATAACACCAGCCAGAAGACTAGATTTGTCTGTATTTGGGAACTAAAGGGGGTTAGCACAGTTAATTTTATTAATAAAAAGCTAATCTTTGTCTTGCTAGTGTGAAATGTGTGAAATGGTTATGGTTTTGCAGATTGTGGCTACAAAGTTCTCATGATGCTATGGCCAAGAAATCTTTTAGGTCTGGACGCCAACTCTCTCTGTCCTAATTCCCCCAAGCGAGAAATTTCTGATCTTTAGAAATGTTACTGCCTGGAGTACAGCTTGATGGTGGCCAGCTGAACTTGGAGCTACCCCAGTGTCTGTTTCTACCCATTTCGGCATAATTTGTGATCCACAAATGACATTATTAATATCAGATGCCTAAGTGTACCTCCAGTTAGATTCTTCTTCTGAAAGAACTCATGAAAGAGTTCGCATTTTCTTCCTCACAATTTTTGGAAGACAGTAGTTCAAGCCCTGATTTCAACAAGACTTCACTACTTGCGCCTAAAAGTTCCCATGTATCCTATGCAACATCTTCTATTTATAAATAATTTTGCTGCTTGACTCCCTTTGATAAGCAAGCGGTCACATATTTTCTTTTCCCTCAAAATGAGTCCACTGGCTATACATTTTGTAAAGCACTTGGTTTAAATTACTTTGGGCCAGATGTAAGACCATAAATTGCAAGCACAAATGGGTTGGCTACCCGTTTGCGCATGCAAAAACGAATAGGGCCATGTACAATTCTTATTTAGCGAGTCGCAATTCATTTGTGACTAGCTATTAGGAAGGGGCGTTTCAAGGGTGTCCCTTCCTAATAGCAACTCTCTACCCCATGTACAAATGTTTTGCGACCGCAAATGCAGTTACAAAACTCTCGCAAATGACAGCCCTTTTCAAGAGGATGGTAATGCTGTCACAAATGGTGAGGGGTCCCCAGGGGACCCCTTCCCCTTTGCAAATGCAGGGGAAAATATTTTTGTAGGGGCAGGCAGTGGTCCCAGGGACCACTACCTGCTCTTAAAAAATGAAACAAAAAGTTTCATTTTCATTTTTCTAAATGCATCCAGTTTTCCTTTAAGGAAAACGGGCTGCATTTAAAAATAAAAAAAACTGCTTTATTTAAAAGCAGTCCCAGACATGGAGGTCTGCTGAGTTCAGCAGGCCACCATCCCTGGGAGGGCCAGCCATTCCCAATGGAGTCACAAATTGCGAGTGCCTGATGAATATTCATGAGGCATGCAATTTGCGACCCCATTGGGTATTTCAAACAGTGTCTCAGACACTGTTGTACAGGGCAATTTGCGAGTCGCAAATTGTCATGGTCGTACATCTGGCCCTTTGTCTGTCTCACTATGCCATCCATCATATTGGTCTGTCATGTTGCCTGATACAGCCTTTAACTGACATTACATTCAACTTCTGCTCATCCTTTGCTGCTACAAAAACATTTTGTAAGCAAGGGGGCAGATCTTTGGTTTATGTTACAGTTATGGGGCCTGATTCACAAAGGTAAACCAAACAGCGAAGGTTTACTCATCAGTTGTGTGAACTAGAGAAAATGAACAGATGCCCCATGATCCCTCCCTTATGGCATACCAAAAGAAGGGCACTTTTCAATCAGTCCTGTCCAAGCCTCTGCAGGTTAGCTGGGAACTTCCCCTAGCCTTCTCGACTCATTTTATGACTATCAAGCTAAGTCGTACACTTGTATACTAAAGGCTAATATTATACACATACACATTGCCTACGACATTTGTTATATTACAAATTATATAAATGAGAGTCACTAATATATAAAAATACACATACATATCTTAAAATAGTTTATAAAGACTTAACTCATTTAAATAGATTCTTTATAGTACACACAAATTATATCAGTACATTCACATAAACCACAAATTTTCTAATTGCAATCAAATTACCATAATTGCTTTAAAAGAAGCCTCTAATACAATGTGCTACATCACAAATTGGCACATAACAAACAAGATTCAATGAGATGCCAAGAGGAAGAGGTGGAATTTGGAAAAACCCAGGTCTTAAACATTTAACGATGGGTCAAAATACAAGACAATCCATAATAACAGTGTACAGTATTTCACATTTCACCATCACGAAGACATACTGTCTTTTTAGATGTTTTCTGTATAAATTATTGTATCTATCAAAGTGAAATTATCCTTACCCATCTGTAAAAATGTATCTGAGACATAAAGCAAGTGTTGAAATCACTTACCAGTGTTTAAGAAAATATTAGTTATGAACAGGGATATTTTTGTGTAGTCTATTTTTATATTTATACTTAGTTCACATCATTCGTTAGGGAGAACAACCTCAAATATTGCAACATTTTCATATTTAGTTTCAATGGGTGATTTATGACATTTTTAGCTCTAGAACTCACAGGAAAAATATCCTAACTACTTTAGTTGTACGAACAACAAATGCTTGCCATAGATGGATTATAGCTTTACATGTTACCCCGACTTTAGTGGCAATACACATCTAGACAGGTGTATGTTCTAATACTTGACAGGTTGTGAACCTCAACATTCCAGCTGCACTGCTTGCATTATAGTATTTAGTGGTACACCAATCAAAAACTAGCAGTGTTAGACTTTCATGTTGAGTTCAATTCATTTTAGTTTCTAAAGTTAGAAATTTTATATACATTTTATATATATACTTTATATTATTTTATATAAATATATATATATATATATATATATCGCGTTACAATCTCCTTACTCAGGAAAATAATCCAGCACTCCAAGGGGGGTTGTATTCACTCAACTTGCTTTATTGAGTAGATGCCATCCACGCATTCCGTCTGTCACACGCAGCCTTGATCAAGATGCAGAGTGCCATTCGTTTAAACAATAAATACAATTCAACCAAAGGCATAAACACAGACAAAGGACAATTTTCATGCACGTCTCAGCCCCTGATCACTTTATAATGGGTGCCATCTTAAAACATGTTTTACACCTCGCTCAATCTAATCCATTATACGCAAAGGCATCATGAAAAGGCATTAGTTCCAGTATTCAGCAGTGTAATTCATCACTATTGTCAACTTTAAAACATAGATAAAAACATTGAAAATTTCATTTTTAACAATGTAACAAGATTAGCAAATTATGTGTTTCTCGGTCACCCTCATTGTGCTTATTAAGCTACTGAGCAATAATCAGTGGGGCTTTGTTAAACTGCATAGTACTTACTTTTTTTTAATTTTAATACAGTACTTCTTTTTAAAGGGCTAGTGCTTATACTAAAAAATATATATATATATATTTTTATTGTTATACAGTACTTTCTTCTAAAGTGCTAGTGCTTATTTATTCTTTTGTATATTAAAATTCATATACTTTTCGTACACAATTTCATTCCTCATCAGATAAAAAAGGAAAAAATAATAAAGTGCTAGTGCCTAATACCATAAGTGCTAAATATTAAAGTGCATATGTCCCTTCTCCTTCTCCTCCTTACTTCATAAACTACAGTTTAAAAATGTGTTCCTTTGAATGTGCAGCTTCACTTCCTAATCATTAATACAAGCATGTAAACAAGTCCTCATCAAAATTAAATCCATTAGGTTCCTTACTGTCTAACTCCAGTATAAAATATGTTTCTAGTCTACGTAGTCCCTTCCCCCTGTTGCACCCCTCCTCTTTTTAAGGACTATACAGCTATATCTTATTAAATTGGGGTCACTATTATGTTCCTTTTCAAAGTGTCTGGCAACAGAGTAACATCTTTCATTATTAATGATAGCTCGTCTATGTTGCAGGATTCTCTTAAGTGCTGGCAAGGTGGTACTACCTACGTAAACCTTCTGACATGGACATTTCAGCATGTAAATTACAAAACTTGACTTACAAGTCAGATGCCCTCTTACTGTTATGGTTTTGTTATAAGGTGTTTTAAAATCTGCTATGTTCTCTCCATGTTGGCAAGCTTTACATTTAAATCACTTTTTAAAACCATCTTTTACCAAGAGCCATGTCTGATTGCGTGCTCTTCCTTGGTATTCACTACTTACCAGGTCATCCCTAAGAGACTTTGATTTTCTATACGTAATCGCAGGGTATTTTCTGCTTTCAGGACCTAGTACAGGATCCCCCTTAATGAGATACCATTGTTTCCTTAAAATAAATCTTACCTCATTATGTTTTGTATTAAACGTTATTATAAATCTGTAGGTTTTAGGGCCTTCCTTTTGTTGCTTCCTCATTTGTGTTCTTGATGGATTGAATAATATTTTATCCCTATTTAATTTCCTTTCCTTCTCTGATGCCGCCTGAATGATTTCTTTAGAATATCTTTTTTGAATGAAGCGTTCGGTCATCTCATGTTCTATTCTCTCATACTCTTCAAAATTACTCCATGTTCTCCTTTCCCTGTAGAACTCACCAAAGGGTATGCTTCGAATGAGTGGTGCAGGGTGGGCACTGCCCGAATGTTAAATGGTGTTACCCACCGTAGGCTTCCGAAAAATGCTAGACTCCAGCCTATTTTCTTTTACTGTAACTCTAACATCTAAGAAACAAATAGATGTTCTGCTATGCTGTCCCACACATTTTAGGTTAGGTTATTAACATTCAGATCATTGATGAACAACTCAATATTTTCTTCTGTGCCCTGCCACAGCACAAAAACATCATCAATAAATCAGACCCATAGCAGTACATTTCACATCCAATGTTCCAGCCCCCGGAGCACCTACTCCTCCCATCCGTCTAGATGTAGATTTGCATAACTGGGGACAAAGGAGGTGCCCATGGCTTTCCTGTGCTCTTGATGGTACAAATCTGTTCCAAACATAAAAATATTTTTTTGTCAGTCACCATTTCATCATTTCTAAGATCATTCTATTATGATGCGCAAATCTCATAGGTCTAGTTTTAAAAAAGTATTCAGTGGCCCTTAATCTATCAGTATGTCCAATACTAATATACAATGTAATTATATCTAGCGTTAGTAACCACATGCTGCTGTCTCATTGCACATCATAAATATACTTCAACAATCCGCAGAATCTCTAATATAGGAGGTTACAGTTCTAACAATGGGATAACAAAAATAATCAATGTATCTGGAGACATTTTCAAAAAGACTTCTGCACGATGATATAATCGGTCTCCCTGGTGGATTTATAGTGTTTTTGTACACTTTCTGCAACATATAGAAGACTGGAATAATTGGAATCTCCTGCTTGATGAACTTAAACTCATCCCAGTTTAATAATTTCTGTTCTGTTAC
Organism: Triturus cristatus; assembly: GCF_964204655.1. NCBI lineage: Eukaryota > Metazoa > Chordata > Amphibia > Caudata > Salamandridae > Triturus > Triturus cristatus. Next base: position 84,876,275 of record NC_140588.1, read on the forward strand.
AATAAATGTATCTTTTACTCTTTCATATTCAAATTTCTCAATCCTTGTATAGCATTCTCCATTACTCAATTGATTGAGAGCCTCTTTACAGTATAGATCACGTCCCCAAAGTAAAACATTCCCCCTATATCCGAGGGCTTCACAGGGTTCCTTCTTCTTTTTTAATTCTCAATATAAGTCTCTGTATTTGGGCTTCTTTCGGATCCCCTTTATATTTTTGATGCCCCATTTGATAGTACAAGCGTCTTAAATCCATGGTTACATTCTCTGAAAAAATGTCCAAATTATCTCGTGTCATTTGAGGAATATAACGTGACTGTGGACGGAAAGGAGTGTGATCAGTTTCCTCCATTTATAAGGTGCCCAAGTTGTATTCACCACTTTCAATTTGATCTTCATTATTCGTCGGAGCAGGTATATTGTTCTCATTTTGTAATGCCCACAACTCTTCCAGATTAGGCATGTACATCACTGTTAAATTATTCAGTTCAAACTTGATGTATTTCAGTCGGGGTGTGGTTCTTTGGAGGTTTTAATGTAATTTTGTCAATTTTAATTTCCTTATGAATCTATACAAATCCATTCCACAGTGAGTGTAGTTAAAATCATTTTTCTTGCAATACGACAGGCCCAGTTACAATACTGCTTTCTCTTCCTCAGTTAATATCATATCACTTAGATTTATCACTGTATTATTGGGAGTTACTTCTTCGATATTTGTTTTGTGTTGGAGCGCATTGATCTCTTGGTTGGCCCGCCTACAGCTTCTCTGATTTCCTTGACCAAATTTTGTGAAATTCCATGAAAGTACCACAGTGGCAGATATCAGTAAGTTTCAATGCCTTATAATTTAAAAAATAATTATTCTACTGAGGAGGGAAGTTATCCCGAAACCCGAGCCATGTCTCGGGCGATATTTTAAAACCCGGGACATGTATCGGGTCTAGAAATCATCAGTTCAACAAGTACTTACTTGCACCCACTGGGGTGAACCACTCAAGAACTCCATCAGAGATCATCAGTTCAACAAGTACTTACTTGCACCCACTGGGGTGAACCACTCAAGAACTTCATGTACCAGTTTCCCTTGGGGCGACCCGGAGGAGGGGCTAGCAGAGTGCGGTCCATTGCGGTTGTTTAGTACGCAGAAAGTATCCTCTCCAGACATGCCAACCCCGAATCAGGCAGAAGACTATCGATTTCAAGGCTAGTCTCTGTCTCCCGATTCTTGTATGCAAAAACCAAATTCCTCATCAGGCTTAGGCTGACAGAGACTGGGCCTACCTGACTCCGAGTATGCTGTGCCAGTAACTCGCTACTGCAGGCCAGTGTACAATATTTTGTCACATTATCTCTGCCTGTCTTAGCGCTTTCACTGTGCTCCTGACAGGTAACGTAAAACTATCTTTTCCTTTAGTCCCAGTATATGCCAATAGACTCAATTCAGACCTCAATAGAGGTCAATGGGAGAAATACACTCTCCCATTTATTTAAAAAAAATCTCCCACTTTCCCCTTCTAACATGTTGGAATGTATGCATATCTGCACCATAATGTATGATCTGCTTAATTTCATGTAAATCGTTCAGCCATTTTTGCTCATCGTCAAATAAATAGTCTTTGGAAATTGCAGAGGTAGAAAAAATGAGTTTTGTGACTCTCTTCTATTTTTGCACACCCTTAAAGATTCACCACAAAAATGTACATCATCTTAAAATGTAGAAAATGCAACAGGTCTAGAAAGTTTTGTGGTGATTCGTTAAATGGGTGGAACGTTATTGGAGAGCTAATATCTAAGGAATTCCTATCTTTGGGGATACTAACTATAACTACAGAGTGGCAATCAAAATTAATGTGATTGATTTCTTTTCATCTATTGCACTTGTTTTGTATTGTACTTAAAAGTTTACATTATCAGGTGTTCATAAATGTGTCTTTTAGTTGTTCATGCAGTAAATTTAAAGCTTTACATATGCAGTCTAGTTTATTTTTTGGGAGCCCTTGCTACTTTTAGTAGGATTGTGCTACATATAAAGCCTAACGTGAATGAAAGCAAATAATTGTTGTTTTAAAAAGTAAGATTTTTTTATTCCTACTGGCATTTATCATGTCCGCCATCTAGTAGTGTGTGTAGCTCACGTCTAGGTCACTTTTCCATTTATTATGTTGCACAGAGTACATAAAGAAGATGGTTTTTGTTTGGCTTGTTGGGCACAGTTATTGTGTGCCAGAGAGCATGCAAAGAAAACGTATGCAGATTAAGATGTATTATTTTTGTTATGTATTTATTTATTGGTTTCTATTAGCATGCATCCATAAGTAATGCCTGGCCAGAGCTCGCAGAATTCTGCCCCTTAGAATTCCACAAAGCGAAGCAAAAACACTGTTAGATTCTGTGGAATTCTGCGGATAGGCAAGGCCGCTCATTTGTGCTACCATTTTACGTTCCAGTAGCGTGATGCGTGCTTCTGCACTGGAAACTGCATGCGAACAGCACAACGTGGTTCGCACAGGCATGGCCATTTTGTTTTCTGATCTGTGCATAGTACTGGTGAGTGTGTTTTCAATCCACCCTCATTTTCCTTTATTTTATCAGTGTGTGTCTTTTTTGTCATTTTGTTTGTGTTTTTCGGGACTCTTTTGTACTTTTTTCTAATTTTTTTCCCCACCTAGCACCATGGCAGAGCAGCGATAAAGCAGGAGCAGTGGAGGCACCAGTGTAGCTGATAGCTGCATACCTTGTGGTCACAATGCTGCCAAGGGCTGCAGCCCACAGTAATGTTCTCAGAGGCGGAGGTGGATGCACTTGTTTTTTTATGTGAAGTGCCACCTCCCCTCCATGCTGTCATCAAACAGCAGACCTGACAGTGGGTACAATATGTGGGAATATGGGATGCTGAGGTAGAGGTCATGCGGTCCAGCGCTCCCAACAGCAGTTGTCACACCACCTGGCCAATATCCTGGCCAGGGAGAAGCATCTGCTCAAACTGCTGGGTGTTTAGGTTGCAGGGCGTTGGGAGTACTTGTTTATTTGTTTTGTTCTATGCTAATATTTTTTTCCAAATAGCATGCTACTCACACTCAAAGGTAAGTAAAGTTTATTTTACAAATATTATGTGATCCAGACAGGTTCTCGGTGCTACCTAGTTGTACTCGTTGGTGCTCGCTTGGGCTGATTATTTTACAAGTTATGCAGACTCCTCTGTCCTGTCACTAAGATAGTGGTAGTAGTGACAGTGAGTTAGCATTGTCTGTACTTTTCTTTATTTAGCTTGTACAGTCCCAAGCAATCTCTCGGTGATTTGTATTATGCGTCTATGAATTGAAAAAAAGGGGGTTGAGATTGAAAATGAGATGAGAAGCAAGGATCATTTCTTGCATTCCTTTAGTCATTCCAAAATGTAGTTTAGTTTTAGGATAGTTGGAATAGGGCTTAAATTTAGGAAATTCGGAATAGGTCAACCGGATACTAGAATACAGGGGTAAGAAGAAGGCTAGCACCACCAGTGCTGTGTCCGATGCTGAAGGATCTGCTGGCCCCAGTAAGTCCTCCTGTTAATATTATTATTATTTCCCTAACTTTTACTGCTTGACATTAAGAATAATTTTTCTTTGTTATTTTTTTGCTGTGTCTGTCTCCCAATTATCTGTAATGCCTCTTCATTCTATCTAATGTTTGTTAAATTCTTGTTATCTTCCATTATCTTAGTTGTTTCCTATATCTCAAAATTCTGTAGATGACTTCCTCCTGTCTGTATGTCTGTAGTAGTCTGTAGCTTCCTTTCTTCTGCTTTGTCAATAAGCTTTCCTTCTCCCCTTGCATACCTTGTGGACTGGTACTGTAAGACTAAGTGAACAGATTTTAGGACAGCTACTCTACTGTGAAGATTGCATGCCCAAGCAAACTATTTCATGCATTTTTGTTGCAAAGGTTCTATTTTTCTTGTTCATGCTGATACAGTAAAACTATAGAGTAGCCATGGCCATGGGTGGACGCCCCCTATGTTGTGTATGTACTATCATTCATTTATACACTATTATATGAGTAGAAATGAGGATGGTCCCATTGCATTTGCCAACTGAGCCCACATGTCCTTCATTGACCAATTATTCCAACCCTTCATTTTGCTTCAATGACTTAGAGTCATTATAGCTATGTCCTTCCATTCCAAAATGTTTTTGGTTAGCTTGACTACCTGGCTTTTCAAACATTGCCAACCAACAAAATGCCCAATGTGATATTTTTACCGAAGATACTGCAATCAAACTGTAGTAATGTATTGTGGTTGTATTTTATTAAAACAAAATATTAAGGGAAGGCACATCTGGCATCTAAAATGTGTAATGTTCTTTCTAGCCACATAGACCACCAGTGCCGGGGCCAGCGGCAGTGCCAGTGGAGCAGACATTGTGGCGGTTGAATGGGGAGTCCTAGCAGTGACAGTCACATTGTTTGCTTATTGACAATTACTAATATACTCACTCCAAGGGCACTGTGAGCCCCCTGCTTTAGCAAATATAGTGGGGATTGAGTTTCTAATGGCCACTTCTATCTGCAACTCAGCAGACAAGAGCTCATAATGAATGCTAAAAATGATGGGTTGAAGGAAAAGAGAAAAAATATATATGCACAACTCGCTGTTCAGAATCCAAAGAACAACACACCATGGCCCAAAACGTCTTAAAGCGTGAATATTTATTAAAGCAATGCCAGAAAAAAAAAAATATATATATATCCACAAACGCGCTGTTCAGTATCCAAAAAACAACACGCCACAGCCCAAAACTTCTTAAACCGTTAATATTTATTCAAGCAATGCTAGAAAAAAAAGTTGCATTGCTTGAATAAATATTCACTCTTTAAGAAGTTTTGGGGCGTGGCGTGTTGTTTTTTAGATTCTGAACAGCGCCTTTGTGGATTTGAAGGGGTTCGCGACCCCGCCTCGGCCCGCCATCATTAGTGGCTTGGTTTCTGCACAATTGAGTGTTGGATATATATATATATACACACACACACATATACATATGTATATATACATATTATTTAAATATTTCTTTTAACTTGCCATTGCATATGTCTCTTATGCTCCTGTTGCACTTTGTATGATACAACCCCTGGGCGGAATAATGCGATTTTGTTTTGTGTAGTTACTATTACATTTTCTCCACTGAAATATATTTTGCACACTGTTGGTTATATGATTCATGCTGCCAACAAATTCAATCACTTTACCCAGCTGCTGTTTAATTTCCACTGTTTGCCTTTCCACTTTAGACTTGTTTACAAATGTTGCTGTATAGCCTAGAAGGACTTTACAACTGTTTATCCAGCTTACCCTAAGAACATTTTTTGAAGATCTCAGGGGATCCTAAGAGACTAGTGGAGAAGTGATTAATCTACTTGAATTTCTTAATTTCCTTTTTCACTAAACAGTCTTTTTCACTAAACAGGCAGCTCCACCTCCACATTTGTGAAATTCTCTACCACTAGATACTATTCTTGTGGCACAGTGGCTCGAATTTTGTTAGGCTTTCACGAGTTGCATTTCTTTAGTTAAAGTTCCTGTGCTAAAGTATCTCAGGATTATGATTTTTATTTTTTTCCTTGTTCTATATTTTAGGTTTCATTCAAGACATTTTTCTCATCTTTTAATTATTTGTCTTCATATTTATGGATGGACTCCTGTTTGCTACAATTTCTATTTTTACAGCACCACATCACCCTTGAGCTAGGATGCACATAATTAATTACGTAAATCAATAAAATGACCATCTTAAGGACCCTCTAGGACTGACAATGGTCCAGCTTGTTAAGTAACATAGGCTACTTCTTCCCAGGCTTCATTGGTGCTGCTGTTGTGGTGACAGGCTATTGGTGCACCAATGTCATAGGAGTGGCAGCAATCTATTAATGTGACTAACATCAGTCTGTCTGGATGGCAGAGGTAATGTCTTCCACTACCCTGATTGACACAGTACCATCTGTCAAACTCTACAACAAGCCTCCAGTTTTGTAACATCTTGGCAAAGGAAATCAGTTCAGAGACAGAAACAAAAGTCCTAAACAAAAATTCGTAGTAAGAAAACTAAGGTATTATTGGTGGTAAAAAGATTCTTAGAAAGAGAACAAGGAAATTATTGGTGGGTGAGCCTAAAGCAAAGAATGAAAAGTTTCAAAAAGTTCCACATCTCGATTGAAATTCCATGAATACATTTTCTGCACTCACAACAGTGTAAACGGATTTTAGTACCATAGGCAGGTTAATCCTTGTGTCATGTTATTCTCCCATAATGCTTTAAATATGTTGCAATCTTGAAAGGGTAAGGCTTGGTGGTTTATGTGGTGCCCCTAAGGTTTGAAACCTATTAACAACATTTGGGGCCAGATTTACTAATGGTTTGAGCTGTGGCTTCTGAGAACCCAAGTGATACAACACATAATGAAACTTTGCCTTACGTTGCAAATAATCCAGTGGGAGCTTGTTTTCTACTTCAACCTCTGTACTGGGCCCACATACGATCATTGGACATTTTTTCCAAGCTCAGAATCTATATTGTACCCGCAGAGGCATTGGTCCTCATAATGACGTTTCACCTTCGTAATCAGGGGTGAACAATCAGGGTATCCCAAACCTTAAGCTTCTCATTGAGGACCAATTAATTAGTAGCCAACTCACCATTAGTGATGAGGTTCAACTTCACAACCCTCAGAACTATGATGTAGACAAAGAGTATTGCAGTAGGAAGACCGGACCTTCTAAAGACGTTTAGTCAGGCCAATATTATACAGAGCAAAAGTTCTGCAGTTGTGACACAAAATAAAAGAAGCAGAACTTGGTGTTCTGAAAATAATCTATGACTTTCTCTGTCTTGCATTTAGAATCAATATCTAATAAGCACAGTTTTAAGGAGAGAGCATTAAGACACACAACATAATCATGAAATTTTAGATAATTTGGTTAATGTATTAAAGATCCAAAATCAATGCATATAAGTAACATCTTAAGTAGCTTAGTTAAGAATCTTACAGCACATGTTATAAAAACACACGTTTAGTTCATCGGGTACAATTCGGATATTCCAGCATACTTTCCCAAGCTGGTCATGAGAAACCACTGTCCAATCCATCCATACAGCATAGTTGAGATAGTGCTAAATACTTTGTTGCTCTTTATGAGTACAGTCCCAAGTTTAGGTTCTCATCCATTTACTCCATGATGAACGCTAGAATAGTGTCCCATTCATAAAATAATTGTTGATAAACAGAACAAATAAAGCAACATTTGAAGAATGGGTCAAAAGTCCATTTGTACCAGGCTATAACATAATGCAGGTTTTAAGGAAAAACAAGCGTTTCTTATTTAGTAAATCATAATGAATTAAATCAAGCATTTCAAATAAAGAAATAATGGTAATATTATAGGGTTCAGTCATAATTGCATAGCAATGATTAAACCGGAATATGGCCCACCTCTACGATTTTCAAACTACATACATGTAAATTATTCTTAAAAATCATTTTACTAAAATTATGTTTTAATTTTCTTGATCCAAATTATGTAAAGTATTATTACTGTAAATGTAATTAATGTAACTTATTTCATATTAATTTTGCACCATGTTCGTCTTCATGATGTATACAAAAAAGGAATAAAATGCTAAGTCTCCTCATTACTTTTATTAACTGTTTTGTTATTAAACTTGATTAATGAGCATGTTAATCTTATTGCATTTATATTCTTATGTTTCTACTAAATCAAGGTTTCTTTTGCCAATTTGTGTAATGTCCACATTAGAATTTCAGTGTTTAAAGCTGCTGTTGTGTAGTATAAAGAATAATCTATGTTTGCTCTACATCACAATCCAACCACTTTACCCCAGCCTTCTGTTAATCTATTTAAGGTGGAGTCTTTACTAGGACTTGTAATGTCCTTGTGTGAGGCAATGTATGTCCTTAATTCAGACTTACTAAGCCATGAAAAGCCACTTTGCATGACTTTGCGTGGTTTATTGAATACAAAGTAATGTAATACAGCGCAAAGCCCTTCAATGCGTTTCTTTACATGGGTAGATATAACATGGGTGGAGCATGGGTGTCCCCATGCATCTACCCTTGTATTTTAATGCAAACCCAGATTTACAAAGACTTGTAAATCTGCGTTCGCACCAGATTTGTGTGCCTATATGACAGAGGCATACCAAGGAGAATTATCTTTATCCTTCCTTGTTCAATTCTCTTTGCATATGTTATGCACTCAGCAGCATGCATAGAAAGAGAAATATACCTCTAAGAATTGTTTTTGTACAGGAGCATGTCCCTTCCTGCACAGAAACAATCCTGTCCATGAGGTTGACACCCTTGCACTATGGTGCAAAGGTGCCTGCATTGGTGCTAGGCTGGACACAGAGCACCAGCACATGGAGAGAACAGAAATGTTACATATCTTTGTAAATAAGGAGAATTTCTGCCCTCTCCCTTTCACGCAACGCAGCAAAGCAAGTTCCCTTGCTGCATTGCATTCTGTGAAAGAATGGGAAACATGCCCCTTAGATTTTAGTGCAAAGCCTAGTTTACTAAAACAGCATTATGTGGCTTTTTCCCAAAAACTAATGCTACAAAAAATGGTTCAAGTAAGGGATTAAGGAGTGTATTGCCTCGTATAACTACATGTCACAAGGGCTTTACCCAGAAGCACACATCTTACATATCTGCCCCTACTTCTGGGTCTGCATGTAGGGAGTCACCTTTAGACAGTGCATAGTGGCCTTGCCCTGCAGCACGAGCCACTTTGTGATGCAGATTAGCAAGATTTAGCACAAGAGTCACTGATGATGTCATTGGGCGGTGACTTTCTAAATCTTGTGCTATTTTGTATCTTTCCCTCAATGAAGCACTACTATTCTACTGTACTCTGTTGCAAGCATTTCAGTAAATCTAGGCCTCAGTCTCTACAGAAAGCTCAGAATTAGGTGCAAATGATGTTTTTGCACAATTTGGAATTACTGGTCATATGTGTTTGCTACTAATTACCAGGGCCTAGATTGACTCAGAGCCTGCATTGCTGATGTGTCAAGCAAGGCAACACAAGGTGGCAAAATCCCTTAAGCGAGCTTTACTACACCAAACATAGCCACAATTTGTGACTCTGCCTGGCATAATAAATCTGGAGTAATGAAATGCAGCACTGGTCACTGCCTTGTGTTACTCAACTCCAGGAAGGCATTCCTTGGATGGAGCATTGGTGTTCCTGCACATTCAACCATGGTTTTTGGTGCAGTAACATTTTTACTAACTCTAGTAAACCTATTAATGCATAAAAATGCTAGGCCTTCCCAGGTGAGTCCTAAGAAGTAGAAATAACTATATTTCCTAATTTGTTTCTCAGTCTACTTGTGCTGCATTCAGCAAGAACACATAGAAACAGGGGAAAAAAAACCAGAGGATTGCTTTTGTGCAGAAAGGTGGCCAAAACAGTGTAGTATGTAGATTGCTGTGTGTCAAAAGACCAAAATAGAACCTTATTCTCCATTACATATGGAAAACCTGGATTCAGGCACAAAATAATGCCCATATACAATGTGGTTATTGAAATAGGTGGCTTTATGAGGAAGTTCCACTACTCAGCAGCGCCCATGCTTAATGCTAATCAATCCTCTTTAGAAGAACCTAGCCTGCCCTACGTTCTTCCATCACAGATTATGTTTTCAGTTCATCCCACCACCGTTCTTTTTATTGTGTGTGCCGCCATGTAATCTTGAGCATGGTTGTCTTCTGGTAAGTCTGCAAGAGGTGCAAGCTTAAAATAATTCTCTGGGGACAGGACTCAGGAGCAAAAAAATATCCATGTCTGAATATCCAAAGAGCAACACCGTTGTATTATGCACACTATATCCCACATCTGAAGAGTCACAAAACTAAAATAGTTATCTCAAATTTAATTGAAGATTTGAATGTTTAGGACACGTTTCATTCAGGGTCCAATTTTGTTGTTGATTACATTACCCAAACATGATAACCAAATTGATAGTTAAGTCGCATTTTTGACAGAAAAAGAGAGTTTGCAGCAACAATCTATATTTAAATAGTTAAATATTTTAATCAGTTTGAAATGTGTTCCTAAAGGCTGGTATTTTATTTCCCTATCACCTGTTTTTTATGGCAAAGCATTAGATTACCTGTGAGTGGCCATGTGTTGTGCTTAATGTACACTTGTTTTAATATCTTTCGGCCTGTAGTACCTTTCGATATGCTGTTTGTGAACTGCAATTGTCTTACTCAGTTGTGCCTGTGTGGAATACCTTTAGGGCTGTAGTAACTTCAGCAGTGCAGTTTGTAGATTATAATTGCCTTACTCAGTCTTGGCTGTATGTTTGTTAGCATGTGCCTCCTAAAAAAACTTTCTTAACCCATTCGATGCTCATGACGGAGCGGTTCCGTCATGAGTATCAGTTGGGCTGTGCTCATGACGGAACCGCTCCGTCATGAGCACAACCCCTGGGGGAAGCCCCCCTGGGGCATCGATCTTGCCCCCACAGAGGGGGATGGCAGTGGAAGAGTTTCTGCTGCCACCCCCGACCCCCCCCCATGCTTCCCTATGATGTCAGCGCGCACAGCGCGCGCCGACTTCATCAGGAAGCGCTGGGACGCCTGGAAGCCATTTGCTTCCAGGCGTCCCAGCGAGGAGGAGGTGAGTTTTGCTGGCTGGTGGGGCCGCTGGGGTGATTTTGTCAACTATTGAGGCATCGGGGGAGAGGAAAGAGCATTTCCTCTCCCCTGATGTCTCAATACAGGGCATTCCTGCAGCACGATCGTGTAAAAGGAAGCGACCCCTTGGGCAAGGGTCGCTTCCTAAAGGGGGTAAATAATTTAAATAATTTAAAGACTTTTCTGCCCCCCCCGTGGCCAGATCGCCTCGGATTTTTGGCGTTTCTGGCCCCAGGGGGGGCAGAAAAGCCCACTAGAGCCAGGGATGTTTTTTTTTTTAAACTGAAGCGACCCCTTTGGGGAAGGGTCGCTTCCAGCCACAAACTATTTAAAAATGTGTATTCTGGGGGCAGATTTCCTCATAGTTTTGGCCTTTCTGCGGGGGCAGAATACCCCACTAGACACCAGGGAGTACTTTTTTTTAGCTATAGGAAGCGACCCCTTGGGCAAGGGTCGCTTCCTTAGGGAGCACATTTTTTTTAAGTCTTTTCTGCCCCCTCTGGGGACTGTTTTTGGCATTTCTGGCCCCAGGGGGGCAGAAAAGCCCACTAGAGCCAGGGATTTTTTATTTATAAAAACGGAAGCGACCCTTTGGGGAAGGGTCGCTTCCAGGCCCCTAATGTTTTTTAAATGTGTACTCTGCCCCCCCTGGGGGCAGATCAGCCTGTGTATTTGGCTTTTCTGCCCCCAAGGGGGGGCAGAATACCCCACTAGACACTAAGGAATCCTTTTATTATGTAAAGGAAGCGACCCCTTGGGCAAGGGTCGCTTCCTTAGGGAGCACATTTAAAAAAAAGTCTTTACTGCCCCCCCTTTTTGTCATTTCTGGCCCGGGGGGGGGGGGGGGCGGCAGAAAAGCCCACTAGAGCCAGGGATCTTTTTTTTAAAAATGCAGAAGGGTCGCTTCCAGGGGCCTCATTTTTTTTAAATGTGTATTCTGCCCCCCCACCCCGGGGGCAGATCAGCCCATGTATTTGGCATCTGCCCCCGGGGGAGCAGAATATCCCACTAGACACCAGGGACGTATTTGAAATTAAAATGGAAACAACCCCTTGGGCAAGAGTCGCTCCCAGGGGGCAGATTTGTTTTAAAAATTTGATTATTGTTATTTTATACATTTGGTTAGTTATTTCTGACCCTCCTGTGGACAGATTTGCCCCTTGTTTTGTGGCCTTTTTGCCTAGGCGGGAGGGGGGCAGAAAACCCTACTAGGCACCAGGGATTTTTTTCTTTTGCTAGGGGGGCATATTTCTGTCTGCTGTTTTCTTCCCCGCCCTCAGACAAGCTCACCCGATCCCTTGGGCAAGTTCACTCCCATTTTTGCACAGCCCTATTAGAAGGCTCATCTGGCAGATTGACCAATTGGGTAGTGACAGTGTGTTATAATGTTAATTCTTTTATTTTTTGTGAATTTCAATTGTAATGCTTTTTTTCTCCCTTTTTGTTCTAGTTGAAAGCTTTTGCTCTTTAGACTGTTCCAGGTTGCGGTTTCGTTACTTTTGGTTCTGCTGCTTGTGTTTGGTAAGAGACTTTTTTTTGTACAATGTAAATCTTTTTCATTTCTCTGCATGAATGTGTTTTTGCAAATGATGTAAAGAATTGCAGTATGTTTGGCTTCTGTTTTTTGAGTGTCAAACATGTTTGCATTTGTGCTCAATGTGTATGTTGTTCTTTTGTGAGTAATTGGTTTTGGGTTTTTTTCTTTCTAGTGGGATATCGTTTTGCAGAGTAGGTGTTGGTGAGTGTAGCGGTCTCTTGCAAGTGAATCGTATAGTTTTTGAGTATATTGATCTTTGTGAAAAACGCACGCATTTTTTTACTTACTTATTTTGCACAGTGTTGGTTGTTGTTGACTTGTTTGTGCAGTTTCCTTTCTTAGTAAGGATAATGCGAAGACGCAGGATTACTGCTCAGCAGGTTGTTGGTATGCTTTTTGAGTCTTCCTCTGACCATGGTCCAGAGACTGACTCTGATTCTGGGGCAGAGGTGGGAGGGGAAGATTCAGGCAGTGAGTTTTCTCTCCACATGGCATCATCGGATGATGAAGCTACTCTCAGTGCGGATGAAGCTACTCTCTAAGTGCTGATGAAGTGCCAGTGTTAGAGGAGGACATTGATGTGTCGATAGTGCGGCAAGAGGCATCTGGGCTACAGCCTGGAGCTGCACGTCTTCCCGTTGATGAAGTGCGGCAAGAGGCATCTGGGCTGCAGCCTGGGGCTGCAAGGCTTCCCGTTGGTGTAGTGCGGCAAGAGGGATCTGGGGCTGCAAGGCTTCCCGTTGGTATAGTGCAGCAAGAGGCATCTGGACTGCAGCCTGGGGCTGCTAGGCTTCCTATTGAAAGTGCTGACGTCTGAGTTGCTCCAGGGACGGTGCAGCCTGCATTGCCAGACTTTACTGGTGTTCCAGGGTGTAGAGTGAATACTGAAAACTTTTTGCCAATACATTTTTTTCAGTTGTTTATGGATGATGTATTTTTGGCAGAGATTGTTGAGCAGACTAATTTGTATGCCGAACAGTTTTTGAGGGACAACAGTGCCAGCATTAAGCCCCACTCTAGAGCTACCGGGTGGACTCCCACAAATCTGGATGAGATGAAGAAGTTCTTGGGTTTAACTTTTTTGATGGGCTTGCTAAGGAAGCCATCAATGTCTTCATATTGGTCTACTAGTACCTTGATGGCAACTGCTATATTTCCGGCAGTCATGAGTCGTGATCGGTATTTGCTTCTGCTTCGGATGATGCATTTTGTTGATAATGGTTTAGCGTTGCCACGAGATCTCCCTGATTGTGACCGTCTTTTTAAGATTCGGCCTGTCCTTGATCACTTTGTTGATCGATTTTCTGAGATCTATGCTCCTGGAAAAGAAATAGCAGTGAATGTTGTTCAAGGGCCGCTTGGTTTTTAGGCAATACATTCCTAGTAAGAGGGCACACTATGGAATTAAGCTGTATATGCTGTGTGACAGTAGGACTGGATATGTCTCTAATTTCAGGGTGTACACCGGTAAGGAATCCAGGATTCACCCCCCTGGTTGTCCATCCACTTTTGGAGTGACTGAGAAAAATGTTTGGGAACTTGGTAGAGGATTTTTTAACAAAGGCCACCATTTATCTGTAGATAACTTCTACACTGGTGTGTGGTTGTTCAGGGAATTGGCCAAAGTGGACACTGTTGCTTGTGGCACAATCCGCTCTAACCGTAAAGGTTTCGCAAAAGAACTTGTTTGTCAAAAGCTTGTGCGGGGACAGTGCAGTGCATTGCGTTGTGAGGAGCTGTGAAGTTTTCAGACAGGAGAGATGTCTACATGCTGATAACCATCAATGATGAAAGCACTACACCTGTGACTCTTTGGGGTCAGGTTGCTGAAGCGAGCAAACCTGTGTGCATTTTAGACTATAATAGGCACATGGGTGGTGTTGATAGAGTAGGTCAGAGGTTGGAACCTTACGCTGCTCTTTGTAAGGCTTACATTTGGTACAAGAAGTTGGCTATCCATCTTTTCCACTTGGCAACCTTTAATGCTTTTGTTGTGTTCCAGGATTCTTGCCCTGAGTCAAAGATGACTTTTGCTAAGTTTCAGGAGTGTGTAATAGGCAGCCTTGTTTTAGTGGAACAGGCAAGTGTTCCTAGAGTTGGAGTGGTGGAGGATGTTGCTAGATTGAAAGATCGCCACTTTCCTGATCACATTCCTCCCACACCTTCAAAAGACTTTCCCAGTAGGAGATGGAGAGTCTGTTGGCGAAGAGGTACACGGAAGGAGACTCGTATGTACTGCCCCGAGTGTCCTTCTAACCCTAGGCTGTGTGTCCCTGCTTGTTTTAGAGCGTACCACACGCAAAAGAATTTTTGGGAGCATCCATGAGTGGTGAAGTGAACTGCCTGGTCTGTATTCTTTAAAAAATGTGATTCTGTTTCAAGGTTGGCATTAGTGCAATGTATTTAGTTTATGATTTTGTGTTAGTAGATTTGTATTTATTTGAAAAAAAATTGTGTTTGTATTTTTGTCAAAAAAAATCCTAAATGTGATGGCGATGTGTGTAGGCTAGCGCTTGGCTGTTGGTGTATGTGGACTGGTGCTTGGCTGGCGGTGTGTGTGGACTGGTGCTTGGCTGGCGGTGTGTGTGGACTGGTGCTTGGCTGGCGGTGTGCGTGGACTGGCGCTTGACTGGCGTTGTGCCTGGACTGGCGCTTGACTGATGTTGTGCATGGACTGGCGCTTGGCTGGCAGTGTGTGTGGACTGGCGCTTGGCTTGCGGTGTGCATGGACTGGCGCTTGGCTGGTGGTGTGTGTGAATTGGTGATTGGCAGGCGGTGTGCGTGGATTGGCGATTGCCTGGCGGTGTGCCTGGACTGGCGATTGGCTGGCGGTGTACCTGGACTGGCGCTTGGCTGGTGGTGTGCGTGGACTGGTGTTTGGCTAGCGGTGTGCGTGGACTGGTGCTCGGCTAGCGGTGTGCGTGGACTGGTGCTCGGCTGGCTGTGTGTGAGTAGTGACTTGCTGCTGGTCACTACACACACTGCTAGCTGAGTGCCACTCCACGCAATCCATCAGCTTGTGTGAATGCTGTGTCAAGAATGTGGGCGTGTGAAAGTGATGGGCCCTTGAATGGCGCTGTCTGCTGGTGTGAGTGTTGCTATGTGATGGGCCCACGGCTGGCGTTGTGAATGGTTTTGTATGTGTCACACATATAAAAGGTGTATGAATGGCCTGTAAAGAAGTTGGTGCCTTGTCGTGGCTTTACACAGCTCACGAGCTGTGAGTCAATGGTTCAGTTTCTCGCCCTTTCAATTATTAACAGTGCATTTCATTTTTGTGAAATCACTTGCTTATACAATTATATATACTGAACCATCACTCACCCTCGTGCCAAATCCAACCAGTATGTGTGTGTGCTTGAGGATTAGATGGCTGTGCAGTAATATTTGCCTTTCTGAAGCAGGGTGTACCTTGTCTCTTTTTGTGAATGTTGTAATGTGTTGTTTTTGTGCCTGGTGGTGTGAATGGTCTTGTGTGTATCACATATGAAAGGTGTGTGAATGGCCTGTAAAGCGGTTGGTGCCTTGCCGTGCCTTTACAGCTCACGAGCTGCGAGTCATTGGTTCGGTTTTTTGTCCATTTAATTATTGACAGTGCATTTCATTTTTGTGAAATCTCTTGTTAATAAAATGTAATATACTGAACCATGACTTGCCCTCATGCCAAATCCAACCAGTATGTGCGTGTTTGAGGAATAGATGGCTGTGCAGGAATCTTTGTCTTTTTAGTTTCTCTGCCAAGGTGTACTTTCCATGTAAGAATAACCCACCAACTGTAGATATTGTCGTAAACACATGGGAGTTCATGGTGATGTCTCTCTTGTGAATTCCACAAAGTTATTTCATCCACAATGCCCTGCTAACCTCAAAATGTCTGTCATATTTTCCTTGCAATATTGTTCCGAAATTCTCACGCTGTAGAAACAAACAACTAATTATGTCAAAACGATCTGGTTTTGCAAGGGGGGTCACCTGGGTTTTTGGCCTGGTGCTCGGCGGCCATCTAGGGAAACCTACCAAACCCATACATTTCTGAAAACTAGACACCCGGGGGCTTCCAGGGAGGTATGGCTTGCATGGATCCCCCAAAGTTTCCTTACCCAGAATCCCCTGCAAACCTCAATAATTTTAGCTTAAAAAAGCACTTTTTCACCCATTTTTGTGTGGGAAGTTGTGGCATCACCGGGCTCACACAAATTTACCACCACCCAGCATTCCCCCAGGTCTCCTGGTAAAAATGGTGCCTCACTTGTGTGGGAGGCCCAAGTACCCGCGACAGGCAAGGCCCAAAACGTAGTGAGGGGACATCAAAATTGCCTATCGCAAAACCACCTGGTTTTGCAAGGGGGGTCGCCTGGGTTTTTGGCCCGGTGCTCGGCGGCCATCTAGGGAAACCTACCAAACCCATACATTTCTGAAAACTAGACACCAGGGGGCTTCCAGGGAGGTATGGCTTGCGTGGATTCCCCAACGTTTGCTTACCCAGAATTCCCTGCAAACCTCAATTTTAGCTGACAAAAATCACTTTTTTCACACATTTTTGTGTGGGAAAGTTGTGGCATCACCGGGCTCATACAAATTTACCACCACCCAGCGTTCCCCCGGGTCTCCCGGAAAAAATGGTGCCTCACTTGTGTGGGAGGCCCAAGTACCCGCGACAGGCAAGGGCCCAAACGTAGTGAGGCGAAATCAACATTGCCTATCAAAAAATGTTTTGGGCTCTTGCCTGTCACGGGTGTTGCAGTAATGGGGGCAACAAATAAAAATCAACAGATCATACTTTCCATTTAACGTTCAGCTCCCCCTCCTCACTCATGGTGGAGGGAACTGCTGAGGTTCCGAACCATACCGCCAGCTGCCTCCAACTTTGTACATCCTGTGCCACGCCTCATCCAACAAATGATCACTGGCTAGTTTTCAGATGGCCTACCCTTTTGAAGACAGACCTTCCAGAGCTGTTTCCTCCTGTTGTGACTCCCATGAAAGGTATGGCAGTAAAAATGTCAAAATGACCCCAAGCACTGTGGGAAAACTCACAGTGAGCCAGAAACATATCTTCTTTGCGTTTCGGAAATAAACAGCCACTAACCAGCAAGTTTGGTATATGTTTCAAAAGTGTTGAAGTTAGAATTGTAAATGCCTTTCTTGGTCTTCATAACTTATAATAAGATGCCCAAAAATCATGTGAATTAGTGATTAAACATGCATTTATTGTTTATGTTATTGTTTTAACACAGATGCATCAAATAAAAGCTAGAGCACAGGATAGATTTTGAGCATCTAAGTAAGTCATTCAATTTCAAACACTCAGCAGAATAGGTGAGTCTCCGTATCTTTTCAATATGATGCAATGTTTGGTTCATGATAGTGAGGAAAAGTGAAAGAGTTACACAGGGAAGCCTGAATGATGAAATGAGCTGGCTCCTAATATGTATACTATGCAGTGCTTAATTTGAGCCGGTGGTTTCCGGTCCTCGGCACCAGCATTTAATTGTTCTTCCCGGCACTTAATTGTCTACATCAGCCCTTATGCGCTTTTTGTATAATTCAGATATGTGTGGAACAGCAATTGTTTATTAATTCAGTATGCATTGAAAAACTAATACTTGCCGCCTAAGCTATTTCTGTAGCCTTTGGGGCCTGGAATAGACTGAATTGACACAGTAGCAGTGTGCTGGTTAGCAGTTGTGTAGGTTCTGACAATGGCATTGCTGGCAGTGGCAATGGATGGCGCAAGTTGCAGAGGCCTCCTGACTTTAGCCCTGGCATGACATGGTGCCATGAGCTCTTTTTCGTAGACACACATACCTTGATTTACTTCAAAGGCCCAATTCACAAAGATTGGTGGATTCGTATGTGTGATGTACCCTTATGGTACTCCTGGCTTAAATTCTGAAGTAAGCCAACAATAACATTGTTTATGCTGTTCTTACTTCTGCAATTCAGAAATAAGTCATATGTAAGTCAGAGCAAGAACTTTAGGAATCGAGGCCCAAAATTTTTGCCACTTCTTTATCTGAAATCTTTGCCACATATTTTGTGGAGTATATTGTCATCTAATTATCAAAGGATTTTTATTCTAGTATCCAACTAATGATCAGATTTTTTAAGTTATCTGTATTTACAAGAAACACTAACAAGATTTCTAAAGGGTCATTGCAACTCCTCTTCAGACACATAACAAATGCTTTTTTCACACGGAGGAAGGCAACTACTTTCTCTCTGATTTTTTCAAAAGAATATTTCCTTTATTTTTTCTTGAAGTTTGTTGACTCTCTGCTAACATGACTCCTTACTTATATCGAATCCTCCTCTATTGACAAAAAAACGAGTTAACTTCAAATTCATTTTTGCTTTGTAAAAAATCAGCTCAGTTCTAGAATGCCCATTGGTATTATAACTTTGGAAGTAATCAAGCAGCGGTGTTGGCCCCTCTAGAAAGAGATATTAATAATTTGCAACACAAATGTACTAAACCCTGCAATATAATTTGGCTTGGGGATTTCAATGGCCACCCTTGTGACAAGATTAATGTGCCAGTATGTGGAATACCGGATGACGAGGGGGAGAGTGCTCCTCATTTTGGTCACACAGAGTACGGTGATGCCTTAAATAGACTACTAACCGTAAATAATCTTGCATTTTTAAATGTTCCTGAATTGTTAACTGGTCAGTTAGGACTTACTTTTTTAAATCACTTTGTTTCCTCTACCCTCGATTATGTTTTGGTCTCTTATTCTACAAGAGGGCTTTTCTCTCACTTTGAGATTGATTTCTATTCTTTTAGTGATCATGTTGCAATTACTTTCCTTAGCCCCTCTGTAAAGAAAAATGATTGTGTTTTTAAACTTCTGGTAACCCCTGTGATTGTAAGAGAGAATGGTATTGTTTTGAATTGGGAAAGAGTGGATACTAGAAGGGTTCTTGGACAACCTAGTCTTCAACCGTCTTGGAGAGAGAATGCTCTGTTTAAACTCAGTCTCACCCGATAGCATGGTCTCAGCCTTTGAGCTGATTTTATCTGATGTTAAAAATAATTTAATCTGTGTTATACATACTGTCCACTGTAAAAAATGTAGTTGGTTTGATGTCAACTGTGACAAATCACTAAAAAATCTTCATATAGCCCTGAAGTCGAATCCTCGTAACCCACCTTTGCTTAAGTGTTTGCGCCAAGCTTACAAATAAGCAAGGACTACTAGTTTGAAAGTCCTAAAGGAAGAGTGGTGGGACAACTTGCAGAAGGCTGCTATATTAAAAAGCTCGCAGTCTTTTTGGTCTCTGATTAATGCACCATTTTTAAGAGATGAACAGTCAATGACCACAGATACTCATGTTAAACAGGAAGAATGGGTGACCCATTTTGAAAGTCTTTTCGGAGCTGATGAGACAGCAACTGCTTAGTCTCTTCCCAAAATTTTAGGAATGGCAGAGGGTGCTGTTAGTTTTACACTTGAAGAAATGAAGCATGTTCTAAATCAGTGTTGGCACCGGGCCTAGATGGTGTCCCTATCGACTTGTTTTTGGAGAACCAAGATTTATGGGCCCGCTTCTAACAAATGCTTTTAATAAAATTGCACAAATAGGTGCCTTTCCTTCGTGGAAGACAACTGTAATTGCTCCCATCTATAAAAAGGGGGAAAGGTCAATTCCAAAAAACTACAGACCAATCTCTCTGATAGATTTGACCGAAAAAGTAATGGGTCGGCTTCTTTTATATAGATTGGAAGAATGGGCCATAGAAAAGAATATTTTAATCCCATTTCAGTTTGGCTTTAGAAAAAGAAAATGCACTGTGGAACAGTGCCTAAACCTGAGTTCTAATTATAGCCAAATATACAGCAGCCAAAAAAGGTCACCTCTATCTTGCCTTCATGGATCTGTCTGCAGCCTTTGACTGCGTGGCACAGCCTAGGCTGTGGCAGATCATGGAGGCAATGAGGATAGGCCTGAACAATATTAATACTATCCTCGACTTGTACTCAGGTGCCTCAGGCTGTGTCCGCTACGGAAGGGCTTGTGAGTGCACCAGGTATTTTAAAATTGTGAGAGGTGTGAGGTAGGGGTGTGTTCTCACCCCCTTCCTATTTGCACTCTACACCAATGATGTCCAAGCTGCCTTGCTGGGATCTACCCCAGATGTTCCTTATATAAATTCAATACAGGTACCAATACTATTATACGCGGATGACGCAGTACTTCTGGCATGCACTAGTAATGCGCTGCATCGTTCAGTGTTGGATTACACGCAATTTATGAACAATCTGGATATGAAAGTTAACTACTCAAAGTCTTTTATCCTTGTGGCAGGCCCAAAACAACGGACACAACCCCAAATAATACTGAAGGGGGAAAACTGGGAGTTGTTGATACTTTTAATTATTTAGTTATTATGTTTGACTGCCAAATTAACTGTCAAAACATGATCTAAATAGAGGGGTGCAGATGGAAAAGAATATTGGGCCCTAACTAAATTCATTTTAAAAACTAGTCTTAAACCTATAGATGTAAGAAAAACATTATGAAGCTAAGACGGTATCGGCTGCCACTTATGGAGCGGCTGTCTGGAGATCCAGAGATTGTGCGAAACTGCAATCTATCGAAGATAACTTTTTAAAAAAGTTACTCTCACTGCCAAAGTCATGCGCCAAATTTAAGTGCCATATGGAACTGAGTGCCTCGTATTTCATTGATAAAATCTCTGTGGCGCCGATTTTAATGTGGCACTCAATATGGCGAAAGGAGACGCTCAAACTGACAAGGGATATTATGAAGGATGTTTTGAAACTAGACGGGGTGGGTAATATAACCTGGCTACAATATGTTGAATTTACTTTGAAAGTAACTGGGTTACATCACCTCTTTTTAGTCCCTACAACCTGTTGGTCTATTTCAAAGAATGACTTGAAAGCTCATTTACTATCTAATTTACAGACAAGAAGGGAAGCAGTGAACACCAAGTTGTCGACAGTCAAAACATACCTAACAGCCACTAGCATAATGTAAATGGATACAAACTCAACATATCTACCGTTCATCACTAACCTGCAACATAGGTATATCTTGGTGAGATTTTGTTTAAATTATATTCCGCTGATGTTGGGTCTTCCTTGTAATATCTATGTTGCCTCTGATCTTCCACTCTGTACCTGTGATGAGCGATCTATACAGAATTATATGCACTTCCTGTTTTTCTGTAAATGTTATCGTAATGAAAGAAAAAGGTTTATTATCCCCCTTACGTGTAAAATGAATTTTAAACAGTGTTGTGTGGCTCTCTACTATCTGCAGTTAATATCTGACCATCTTACCTGTTTATCTCTAGCGTCTTTCTTTTTATCTGCCTTAAAAAAGACACGTTCAATTTGCTGAATTTTTACTTTTAAGAGTTATCAATTTACTGTATTGTTTTAATAATTATGAATGCACATTTTTATAATATGAAGTTTTCATATAATTTTTGTGTTTTAACTTTATTGTAATGATGTGAAATCTATTTATATGTAGTATACTTTTTATGCCTTCATTGTGTCGGCAAAAAAAAGTTATTCTTACTGACAGACTGCCTATTGCTATTGGCACCTGTTCCACAATAAGGATTGTAAAAATTTTTGTAGAAAATGTGACTCTATCAATATTGTACGTTACATAGGGATGAAAGTCCCATTTCTTGAAATAAGACAGGCCACCCCTTATTTTATAAATGTTAATTTTGTTGTATTTATTATAGCGCCTTCACCCAAGGCGCTTTACAAAGTGAAACATAAAAATGGTACAATACATGATGATAAACACGTCTCTTCATCGGTACAACAAGGATACAGATAAGGAGCGAAGATGTGTGAAAGGAGCGAAAACATGAAGAACACACAGTTAACAGAGAGGAAAAATTGAGATGGCGCACAAAGAGAGCAAGCTGGGATGTATAGAGGAATACATGATCATAAGTAAGGCGGAGCTAGAAAGTGTAGGTACCTGTATACGATACAAAAGTAACAGTAACTGAACTGAGAAGTACGCCGTAATCATTAAAGCTGAGTCCAATAGAAAGAGCATATTAGACAAGCGCTAAACGAGGATGGCTAAAATAGTGTACAATAGAATGAAGATGCAACAGCACATCTTTGGAAGTTGAACATTTAACGAAGAATAGTAATTAATATGAGTGAAGACCAAACAAGGGATCAATATTCTGAGCAGGAAGAATACTAGAAAAGATTTTGTTTTAAGGATAGCATGAAGTTGAAAGCGACAATTCCTGAAAATTTATGAGAGTTGTTCAGATAAAACCATTGATGAATCAAGGATGAATCCGAGATTCTTAACTGAGAAAGAAAATGTGATAGGTATAATGGAAACATAAATTGGCGGAGTAGCTTTAGCTAAGCCTGGTCAAAATTTAAATTGTGCCTGAATAATTTGCATAATTTCAGTATATTTTCGTTATGCATGTCATGAGAAATTCTGAAAATCATCAGTTACACAACTTCACGTACCTACAAGATATTTGCCATAAAAATGTACTGCAAATGCATCATTCACAATTTGTTTAGCACAAAATGGGTTCTTGAGTCAAAAACTGATGGAAGGATGCATTTCATGCTTAACTATATTGCTAAATGACAGATTTATATTTCATGTAATTACGCCCAATTACACATAATTTTAAGTACATTTCATGAAATTTCATGTAACTATGTAAAAGCAAATTACACAAATTTCGCACACAGTAAAAATGAAAGTCTTAATTTCCTCAGTGTTCTATTTTAAGAAATTGAACACATCCAATCTTCAAGTTTACAAAAATAATCACTAAAAGAGGACAACGAGAAAAAGTTCTATGAGTTGTCAGTATACAAGTATGAGTTAAAATCAAAAGAAGAAATAACTGAAGCTAAAAGAATGTCACAAAACGATGACAAAAATTGACTGAGAACCTAACCATGAGAGATATCATCGATAACAAGATAGGAAGAAGATAAAATCAGTTTTCAATAACCCAAAAAGGAGTGATCAGTAAGATAAGATGGAATGGATTAAGAACACTACAGATTCACAAGGCAATGATTAAGAAAAGTTACACTTGTAATCACTGATGGAGAGCGAGAGATAGTGAAATCAGTTGCACTCTCCCACTATCGAACATTTACAATCAAATGGGCAACTGATTGTTCCGAGATTTCCTGGAAATATATCCAGTTACCTCTTCGAATCAGGATGTCTGGTGTACTCGCTACTTACTTTCTTACTTTTGAGGGGTTATCCAAAGATTTTGGAGTATACTCCTCACTCCCTTATCTTGACATGCATCATCATTGGCAGCTATCCACACCCTGGTAAGATAACAGTACCAGGGTGGACTTAACCATCGATGGAAATGGGAGTTCTTAGATAAAGCAATACTGGATATGCAGGTACTCAGAAAAGTGACATATTAAAACTACCTCAAGGTATACCCAAAGGTTATATTTTTATTAGGAGGGTACCTGGGGTATGGATAAAGAGGTGAACGTTGAGGGTTCTATTGAAAGACAATTGTTCAATTGTACCCTGGTCTTACTGCCAACATGTTTTGGTCCTCACCATAAGCCCAGCCAGGTCTGGAGCCTTCGTCAGGGCTGTCTAGTCAATGTCCCTGCCCGTCTGAGTGCACGCACTCCATGCACAAACATAAGGCCTAAAGCTCTCACCTGTCTTGTTTCTTTATTTATTTTATTTGAGGATTTTCTGTAATATAGAATAAGCAAGAATAAAGGAGAGGGGACTCAATTTCAGTCATCCATCCTTACTTCGTTATTCATGTCCCAACGCCTAATATGGTGGACCATGTTTGGGAAATACACAGGTAGCGTTAGGCATTACTTCTTGTGTATATACCCTGTCTACTTTCCTGATTAAATCAGTATTATATTGTTTTTTTGGTTCTCGTGCAATCCGGTGAGCCCAAAGACTAGGTCCAGACATTACAGTGGTTGGGTTGTGAGGTTAATTGTTTCATTAGTGCAGTTATCCTCATCACCTGCATACTGAGTCATTCATGCCAGTCCTATGTGTGCTTGCCCTCTAGGTTGTCTCTTTGAGGGCCATGCAGTATGTTCAGAATGGTGCTGTCTTGTAGTCACACACTTTTGTGGGAAGAAAGCTAAGTATGAGCATAGTATGTGGATTTATTCCAAAACAATTTCACTGTTTCTTATGGCTGGAGGCGGTCGTAGTCATACAGAGGCCAGCTCCATTGACACTTCAATTATTGTTATGTGAAACAATCATTAGCTTATTGTGTACGTTCTTGAGGGGCCCCTTCTTATTAATCTGAATGTAGTGAGCAATTCAGGATAGTCTCTTTTTTGGGGTTGCATATTCTTTAGGGTTGTCATTGTAATAAACCTACCTCTAGTAGTATTAACTGTATACCCCATACTTTCGTTGTTGTTATGGTCCCAAATACCCGGGGAGTTTTTAGTGGTAAGAAAAAACTCCCTTGTACATAGTTAATGATGCCATCTGATTTTTAAGAAAAGAAGAAGGAAACATAAGGTCGTACTTCCATTTTGTGCAGAGTATTCAACCTGTGGAACTTTTCATGTTGGCGCTTGGGAGGTGGATTAGTGAATTGGATCAGACAGGACCATTGTTATTGAAGGAGGAGAGTTATGGGAGACTAATAATATATTTTACTTTGGGAGATGGAATTGAAGGGTTCTGACTAACTGCAATAATAATGAATTTGTATTAAGACTTTTAAGACATATTTGAACGTGTTCTGATCAACTGTGATTATAATGAATTGTTTTAAGATGGGATGTGAAAGCATGATATGTTCCTACGAGGCAGTCATGGGCACCAGGTGCACAGTACAGAATTATTGTTAAGTTGGTACAAGGGAATATTATACCCTTGGAAGCAGGGAGGATTCAAAGATTGGATACCGGCAGACATTACTGTTTAGGAATTGAGTTAATGTAATAATTGTGGGGACACTGATGAATTCTTGTTTTTGAAAAAGAGCAACACCAGCAATTAGTTCATTGCTGTATTGTGTTTTCTTTTCATTTACAGCACTGATGATGTCCAAGTGTGGACAAAACGTGTTGGCTGATTGATTTGTTACTATATTGTGTGCATCTAACAATTTGAAAGGTGTTTGAAATAAACCACAGAGTTTGAAATTCATCAAAGACTGCCTGTTAGACCTGGCACATTGGCGTGAGTCTCCCTTCCATTTTTCGTTGTGCCTCATGTATGATTTTGCTGGTGTTAGCTGCTCAGGGCACTGTGCCACTGCTGTCCATTGCCCCAGTGCAAGTGCTCCCTGTTGTAAATTGATGTACGATTTGTGATTCCATGATTGGTTGGTTTGGTTTACTTGTCAGACCCTAGTACAGTGCATGTAATCCAAATACTGCTGGTGGGCTTGCAGCACTGGTTGTGCCACCCACAGAAGCAGCCTGTAAACATGTGTATAAGGTCTGCCATTGCAGAGCCTGCGTGCAGTCTGGTACTGTCATGCTGACTGGGCAAGTGCACCCACTTGCCAGTCCCTAAACCTTCCCTTTTCTTCATATCAGACACGTCTATAGTAGACCCAAGGGCAGGGTGCATTGTAAGGATAAGGTAGGACATGCCCTGGTGTGTGTGGCATGTTCTAATAGTGAATTACAGCCATTTTCATTTTTCACTATTGCAAGGCTACCTGTTTTCCATAGGCCAGAATGGGCAGTTTGGTTATTACCTATTATAATCCTAACTGACTCAGGGAACATGGTAGAATTTCGAATTTAGTATGCCTGAACTCAGGATGATAGAATACATCTTTTAGTAAAGTTGGTTTTAACATTCTGTGTTTGAAAATGCCACTTTTAGAAAGTAGGCATTTTCTTGTCTAACCATTCAAACCTGCCTCTGCTAGGCTGCGTGTATTCCTTTGTCTGGAGTTTGAGTGACAGGGCTGGGGAATTCCAGGAGACAGGGTGAGGTGTCCCAGTGGTGAATAGAGAGATCTGCATCCAGATGGGTGGGAGGAGTTGCACCTGGGATCTGAATAGGGCTGTGAATGCATTCCACAATGCTGGCTCCACCTCCTGGGGAGCGGCTGATGTCTCTGTCCTGCACAGTGAATGAAGAGAAGGAATCTTGTCAACAAAGTGCTCCAGAGCTGTACTTGCCTTCCACAATGCTGGCTCCACCTCCTGTGGGGCGTCTAATGTTTCTGCCCTGCAATGTGAAAGGAAAGGAGAAGTTTGGTAAACAGAGTGCTCAGGAACTGGTTTGGACTGGGCAAAGGCCCCTCTGCCTTCAGAGGACAAAGGGTTTCTGGGTATAACTATTGGGACCCTGATCCCAAGAACTTAGATCACTTTGGGAATACAAGAAGAACCTCTGCTGAGGGAGGAACCAGAAGAAGCTGAGGAGGAAACTATCCCTGAAACTGGGGGATTGGCCTGCAGTGGTTGCCTTACTGCCAAATAGAGAAGAAAGGAACTTTGTGTGTACTTTTGCTCAACTTGTGAAGGATCTCCAAGGGCTTGGAAAAGAGCTTGCCTCTTGCTGAAGTCTCAGGAACAACATACTTCACCCCCAGCTCCCCAGAGTTCTTTGGAAGTGCCTGCTGCTGTTGTTGGGCCTTCTGAGGGACTGCGTGTCGCAAGGAGCTGTAAGCGCGACTCAAGAAGGAGAAGCGTGCCGCCGTTGGAGCTGTTGTCATTGCATCTCGTAATGTGTGTCGCCGCTGCAGCATCGCATCGAGCGGAAGCGTCTCGCATCATCCAGGAAGTGTCTCGCAACGCCGAGGAAGAGTGTCGCCATGGCAGCCATCGTAGCTGACGCATTGCACCGCATCGAGAGAAGAGTCTTGCATCGAGGAAGAAGCGTGGCGCCATCGCAGCCATCGTAGTTGTCGCATTGCACCGCATCAAGAAAAGCGCCTCACATCCACGGAGAAGCGTGCCGCCGTCGGAGCTACTGTCGTCGCATCGCGTAAAGGGGTGTCGCCGCTGCAACATCGCATCGAGCGGAAGCGTCTTGCAAACGTCCGAGAAGAGTGTCGCTGCCAAGGCCGCTGTCGTCGCATCGCGTAAAGGGTGTCGCCGCTGCAGCTGACGCATCGAGTCGAGTCTTCTCGCAACGTCGGAGAAGCGTAACGCATCTGGAAGATCTTCACGTCTTTATTTCTTTGCACCAAAAACTTCATCGCATCAACATCGTTGCAACACTTTCGTTGCCCTGCGTGTCGCATCTAAAAGGTACATTGACTTAAAGTGTTGCATTTAAGAACTTAAGAGAACTAAGCAAACTTCTACCATCTAAAGTAACAGTATTGTGTGTTTTTGTCGTTTAATGGTCTTGTGGTAAATCTATATAAAGAATACTTATTTTTTATATAAAACCTGTGTGGTGTCCATCTGTAGTGTTGTCACTTGGTTACTGTATGTGTTCACAAATGCATTACACACTGCCTCTGAGATAAGCCTGTCTGCTCATGCCAAGCTACCAAGGGGGTGAGCAGGGGTTATTTTAGGAGTGTACCCCCTTACCCTGACTAGAGGAGAGGGTCCCTATTTGTCACAAGTGCATACCTGTGCCAACTAGAGACCCCCAAGTCTAACACTGTCTATGAATCTTTATTTTGCACAAAACCATTACTTGAATATTAGATTTGTGAACATTGTGAACCTAGGCGCTCCTTTCAGGATAGGTTATGAACCGGATATATTTCCAGGAAACCCCTGAAAAATCAGTTGCTCGTGATTGTAAGAAAAGTTATACACCATTATACACCATGTCTAAACACCTGAAAGATCAAGGACACACACATGAAATAGATGAGTGTTTATTATCCTGAATACGAGAGAGAAGATTAATTATTAGCCTGAAGTATACTAAAGAGTTGGGAAACCAAAGTACGTTTTAGCAGTTTATAAAGAGAGTTAAGCAAAGAAATTGGACAGGAAGTATGACAGATCTTTAGGATCACGTGCAAGCTTTTTAAGCAGAGGTAGAATAATGACAGATTAACATCGTACGGAAGACCCCGGTCTATTTGGCCTTTATGGATTTATCCTCAGCATTTGACCTTGTCAATAAGTCAAAGCTATGGACAATCCTTCTGGCATACGGGATGGATGAGCCTTTGGTACATTTTCTAGGGTACCTCCATAAGACCTCCAGGCGCAGATGAGGATCGGCATGGGTGAAGAGGTCTCGGGAGCCATTAAGGTAGGAAGGGGGGTCAGACAGGGTTGTGTCTTGGCCCCCCTCTTTTTCATTATCTACATTAAGGGGCTGAATAACTCGCTAAAAACCTCGACCTCCGATGTTCCCACAATTAATGGTAAAACTCTTCCCGTGTTACTATACGCAGACGATGCAGTCCTTATAGGACGCACTCCGAACTCCCTGCGTATTTTAGTACAGACTTTTGTCAGGCATATGGGCAGTTTGGATTTATGTGTTAATTTAAAAAAAACATTTTTAATGTCTTGTGGTCCTGGGAAGCGACATTTCTATTGCAGTGGGTAGTCATAAACTGACAAGCACCCGCACATTTCCTTATCTTGGGCTGGTCTTTGCTGCGAACGGCTCTTGGACTGAGCAACTTGCTCACTCCAGGAGCAAGTTCTCAAATGCCACCAATTCAATTCTTAGCCTTCCCCGCCCAAAGACCACTGGTGCTATTTTATCTATCCACATTTTTTTTTTAACTACAGTGCGTCCCTGTGGCCACATATGGGTCCGAGATTTGGGGTATTTCAAACAGTTCTTGCATCCAGCAGGAAGAAAATAGGTTATGCAGGAAACTGCTGGGTATCCCAATCTCCACCCCACAATACATTTGCCACAGAGAACTTAATCTTAATTTTAAAGCGGATTTTATACGCGCCCGACCAGCTCTTTTATGGCTATCAGTATGGAAAAACCAGGCCGCCCCCCTTACTAGAGAGATTATTAATGACTGCGTTATGTGTGAGAAAGGGATGGAAATTCCTTGGTTGAGTGGAGTGCATCAAAGCTTATGCAGTGTCAACAAAGAATGTATCTTTTTAAACCCAAATACAGTTGAAACTGTGTCCAAAAAGGAGCTAAGAGATGCCCTCTATTCTTTATACAATACAGAAAGGATTGGATTGGAATCCAAGAAATCTTCTATTCTTAGCTATATGTCTATCGAACAGTATCAGCATCCCCTACCCATATATCTCACCTTATGCATGAGTCACTGGGAAAGGAGCCTACTATTCCGCTTAAGAGCAGGAACTGTCAGATTCGCATGTGTTTTCCGCTTGGTTACCACCCTAATCTCGATCACGTACCATGCCCTTGTGATGGGGTGAGTGGCCAATCAACTTTACACTTTTTATTTTTTTGTAAGTATTATATAAAATACATAAAGTGGTTTTTATATCCATTTTTAAAAAAGAGAAGGCCTATTAGTCTGGATAATGCTTACTCGTGTTTAGTCACTTTGGCTGACGAAGAGTTGATTTTTCAAACAAGTACATTCTTGAGAATTGCCACCAGAGCACGTAAGACCATGTCCGATCCCTGAGATTTTATTATGACTGACTATCTTAGTATAACTGTAGGATGACATAATGTTTTATATAATAGTAATCTATTTATTTATTACCAATGAAGTTCTTTTTAACTTGTAATCTAATTCATCAAAATGTTATGGTTATATCATTGTAAATAGTCCCATTGTCATGTATTTCCAACTCTCCACTTGTTATTTAATTTGTTATGATTCTGTGCTTTTATGGGTACTAAGTTACCCGAATAAAGTTTATGAACTGAACTGAACTGACAGATTAACAGAAAAGAGAAACTAGGTACAGAATAAACAGAGAGCACATTTTCACCAAAGGGATAGGCAATTAATCAATAGGAGATGCATTTTGTCTTGCTCTGGATAGGCAAGATTGAACAGCCAATAAAGAGTTTACATGGAATTCTGACAAACTGCATGCAGATAATTTATTAAATGTTTTAGTTTATAGCTTTAACATAGTAAAACCAACACAGAAAATATTTAACATTTAACAGGTATAGATACAATTAAGAAGTACACATTGTAAAGTATTAAGGTAAAACAATTCAATCAACTGTGATAAAAACATGTTAAAGGCCATTCTATTTAATTCCTAAAGATAAGCTTATTTTTCCATAAGTACAAAACAATTAAAACGGCAATACCAATACATGTCCTGTAGTGTAAAGATAAGAGCGGTGAGAAATGGAGAGATTTCAGTAGGGGAAAAAAGTGAAGCGGTAGCAGTAAGAGAAGTACAAGTAGCACAGAAGTTAGATATTTTTTATGTAAGTGCAAAGTCAATCAATAAGTGATATGTGATGAAAAAGAAGAAGAGGGCAAAGTAAATGGATAAACATGTCAATAACCATGAGATTCCTCAGTGGTGCATGCCCTTCATGTCAGGTGCACCGTTTTCTTAAGAATAGGGCTCTCCTCCTTTTATTTCCTTCCTGTTTTGTATTAGTAGGGCAATGAAGAGGCAGTTAGTAACTGAAGTAAATACCCTAAGGGACAAATGCTTGGTGACGTTGGAATATAAAACAACTCCTATCTATCATGTTGAGGTATATTGTTAATCATAAAATAACATCACGTTCTCGGAAATCAGGGATCTACAGAGTTGCACGTATGAAAAACAATAAATTATCTATATTTCTCCTTTTCCATTGAATATTCAGCTATCATAGTACCAAAATTCTGTGGGTAACCCAAAAAAGCACATTAGAACATAAGAGAGGTTGTGCTCAATAGAAAAGTCACACACCAATTTATAAGTATTGTCCAGGTTTTATTTTAAAAAGGGAGATTTCATCCTTAGATAAGAAATAATATTGAAAAATAAGAATATTTTAAGAGTACATGACCTATAAATCCGTAATCCTTGGTTCTCTGCATCACTTTCTTCTTAAAAGTCACATGAACTCTGAACTGACTACAGATAACTGTGACACCATGGGCTGCATAATTAATAAAACAATTGCGCAGCACAGCAAGTCACCTTGCTGCACTGTGTGATAGGGAAAGCGAAGGAATGCGCAATATCAAACATTACACAAAGCATTTTTACCTTTTCATTGCATTGGTGAACAATGTGCTGCCTAGCGACAACGTAGGCACCCTAGCTCCATGGTTCGTGCCTGCAATGTAAGCAGGATTATTTGTGTGCTGGAAGGGACACCTTTCTGCACAAAACCAATCCCCTGAGTCATTTTCCTCTTTCTATGTCTGCTGTACTGCAGGATTCTGCACACATAGACAGAGGAAGTATTCAGGAGTAATAAAGATATTTCTCCTCGTAAAGCCTCCCCTGGTGAGGCGTTGCATTTGATGCATTCCCAGGTCTATCAGTATTGGTAAATATGGGAATGTGCCAAAATCCATGGGTAGATGCATGGGAACACCCATGCGCCACCCATGGAACGCCTCACTGTGCTGAGTTGTGTTACTATAGATTCATCAAGTCATGCAGTGCCGCACAAGGTGGCTTTGTGTGGCTAGATAAATCTAACTGAGTTAGAGTCATTCTAGCACCCCATTGCCTGGCACAAGGGCGATACAACTCTTTAATAAAGATGCCCCGAGAGTATCTAAATATCATTGGGTTATATATGATTTTGTAAACACATTTAGAGGCCAAAAAATCTAAACAAATTTTACTGCTAATCTAAAAGAAATCAAATAGAACCTGTAAAGTTTGTAGTATAGGGGGGGCAGAAGATTCCATCCAAACCTGGGGTAGGAAATTGGGTAATTAGTTATTTTTTGAGGTGGCTGGAAGCCAGACTCAGTCAACAGCCCCAATTCATGTCACCGTGAACCACAACAGTCACAACAGTAAACCTCTGGTAGCTTGGCACAAAAGCAGTCAGGCTGAACTTAGAGGCATTGTGCAATGTAGTTATGCTGCCTAAACACAGTAATAAAATGAAAACAAACACAAGAAAAATCCCAAGCTAATTTGAAAATTAGAGTAAAATTAAATAAATAAAATGGCTGAGATTCATGAGACTAATTGGGTCTGGTTTTGGCTTACCTTGGACTTTAAAGGAATTCTGAGAATAAGTCCAGAAAAAGATAGAGATGAGCAGGGCAAAGTAGCTAATTTGCATCAGAGGAGGAGTCATTGTTGTCTTGTCCAAGGAGCTCAGGACGAGGTTTCGGTGAAGTTGTTCACAATGACGGTAAAAAAAAAATGAGCTAGATTTCCACGCTGTGAAGGTCATGGTCGTTGACGGGGAGACTGTCCCAGTCAAGAGAGGTTAAGATTTTTACCATTGGATGTAGACAAACCTTTTGAACTTGAAAACCTCTGGTGGGACATAGCAACAAGCGGTAGCGAAAGAGGGCTCCACAAAGCTAGATACCATCATTCAGAGGTCCCACTGAACAGGATTTGCTTCTGTGGTGAAGAACATAGCGGGAGCCTACACAAAGTCAGGTCGACCAACAATGTAGCTTGGGCTGATTGGCTGACGGGTAGGTCCCGCACTTCTGTCAGATTTTATGGCACTTTATAGTAAAAATCTTTCTAAGTCAAATCTTTTAAGGTTAGGCAGGAGCAGCACATGCAACACCACTTCCAAGGGCCAAGGAACTTGGGGCACCACTTGAGGGAGTTAACACTCACACCAGCAGAGGCCAGGTGCTGGGTTCAATGTCTCTGGAGCTTGTTATACCCCAATTACTCACACAGAAGGCCAGCTAACCAGCCCTTGGAGCCACTCTGGTAGTCCTGGGAGCAACAAGTTGTTCCTCTTAGAATACAGCAGATCTCAAACCGTAAGGCAGCCCTCTGGGTTACAAGGCAGTCCTTTTAAGCTAAGAGGTGGTTTGGGAGGTCCAAAATGTATAACTGGTGTCAGTCTTTGAAGTGGGGGTGACATCCTGGCTACCGTCACAACTGGTTCTGGAAAGTTCTTCCTTTCCTTTGCCAAAGCTCCAAGCTGTCTGGGGTGACAAAGAACTGGTGTCAGGTCCTGTTGTGTGTGTGCTGGAGGCAGCCCATTGAAATGTAAGTAGGGCAGGGAACTGTTCTGCCCAGCATGTTGTAATGATAGCCCATCCTGTCAACTGCTAGTCCTCTTGTGTCTCACTGGCTAGGAGGAATGCACAAAGGCCATTCGCTAAGCTCTTCACAGTCATGTGACCCAGGACACAGGCAGCATGCACCAAATGCTTAGGACAAGAGAATGCCAACATTGTAAAAGTGACATTTTCAGTATTCTGACTTAAAATCCAACTTTACCATTTAACAGGATTTTAAATTACAATTCATTTGAGTCCAAACTATCTGTTCCCAATCAAATGTTAGTATTTATTAAATGTAAC
This sequence comes from Triturus cristatus, assembly GCF_964204655.1. Taxonomy (NCBI): domain Eukaryota; kingdom Metazoa; phylum Chordata; class Amphibia; order Caudata; family Salamandridae; genus Triturus; species Triturus cristatus. Next base: position 84,909,874 of record NC_140588.1, read on the forward strand.
AAGGTAACCAAATGTCATTCAATGAAAGAGATAAGCCTTAAAGAAGTGAAAAATGAATTTAGGAGTTTTTCACCACCAGGACATGTGAAACTTAAAAACACATGCCCTACTTTTCAAATACAATGCACCTTGCCCATGGAATATTTAGGGCCTACCTTAGGGTGACTTAATGTAAAAGGTTTATTTTGCCAGGTTGAATTGGCAGTTTTAAAACAGCACAACAGGCTGTAATGGCAGGCCTAAGGGATGTTTTAAAGTGCTACTTAAGTGGGTGACACATTGAGTGCTCTAAGCCCACTAGTAACATTTAATTTACAAGTCCTGCCTACATTAAGTGCGATATACTAAAGATCTATAAGTAAACAAAATATGCCAAATGAGATGTATGCCAATTGTACGAGGTTCTAGGTCAAGAGCACACACATTTTAGCACTGGTTTGCAGTGGTAAACTGTACAGAGTCCTATTGCCAACAAAAATGAATTCAGAAAACAGGAGAAGTGAAGACAAAACATTTGGGGTGATCCTGCAGATAGGGCCAAGTCGAACAGGGGATGATGACCCACCAAAAGTAATAAACACCATCCTATTTAGGGTGAACCAGTAAAGTCCGTACATTAACCTGAAGTAATCGCCTGGTAGGCATGCCATAGTTCAGACAGGCTTAACTCAGAGCTAATGTGTAAAATGTTTATGTAGTACCGAAAGAGTAATAAAGTCAAAACAAAACATGAGAAAAATTCCAAACCAATTTGGAAAAATTGAGCATATTTTGATGAATAAAATGACACCATAAAGGCAGTACTCCAATAAGGGGAATTGAAGATGTGCTTTTGAAAGTTTTAAACAAAAATAGCATCAAAAACCCTGAAGTTCATGCTGTAGTCAATTGGTTGTGGTAGACCAGGACCTAGGTGTGATTTGAGGCCAACTGCGATAGAGAGTGAGTCAGATACACAAGACAAGTTTCACTGAGTTGAATATTCTAGTTTGGGACTTAAGGCCTTATTTATATTTGGGTGAAAAACCTGTTGTTCTGCCAGGGTGGCAGAGCAAATTACTCTGTCAACTTTGTGGAGGTCCCAACCGATGAATTTATAAATGACCACAGTGGTTTGTGTTAATGTATTTCTCTGTTTGGTGCAGGGATTCCTTTACATGAAGGAGCCCTGCACCAAACAGTTACCTTCTTTATCGAAAAGAAAATCCCCAAACTGGATTTTCTTTTTAGAAATAAAAATATAATGCCTCCCTCGCTATGGGAGTTATCTCTTATGGCAAGGAAGGCATTATTTATTTTTTACTGTCTTTCACCACCAGGGTTTAACTGGCAGTGCCGGACAGTAAAAAATGGCTATATGGCAACTCATCCTAATTGGAAGGGCCAACTTATGTCCAGTTCTCTGACGGCCCTTGCTCCATCAGGCCATTGAAGAAATTTGGCTTTGGTGGTAACGAAGTAGACACAATAATAGCCAAACTTAATGTTGGCCTGCATATAAAATGGGCAGGCAGGCCACTATGTTGGCGGGGTGGGAATTCCATCATGATGGAGTCCCCTTTGCACCAACATACAAATCTGGCCCATGGACTCAAAAATTGAAGTCCAAGCTCTTCAGCAGGGCAAGACAGCAGTATATAGCCGAGGAGGGGTCCTGGAGGTCAAATAGTCATTGCAAGAGGTCCAGGAGAGCTATTGGCTTTTGGCAGGACAGCTCTTAGTGAGAAAAATGTAATTTCACACCCAAGAATGATTCCTTGCTGGCCAAATAATTTTGGCACGTTCACCCAGTCAATATTTCTTCATTCACACATTTTTGGAGCTCAGATTCCTCCAGCGGGGCAAGAAAAGAGCCAAAGAGAACTCCATGGGGCCTGATACCTTTGCAGTGAGGTCCATGAATTATATTTCTTGCTGCTGAAATGCTCTGGGTGGGAGAAACCTGGATCTTAAGGCCAGTAGCAACACACAGCTCGGATTGGCTTTGTAGGTTTGCGCTGGTCTTTGGAGCCAAAAGGACCCAGATTTCAGATTTGGTAGAAGAAAGTCCAGCCAGACAGAGCCAAGGGTGCCTTGACTTTAGGAACAGCGCTTTGGGGTCCAGTCCCCCTCCAGCAAAGGCCTCCAGAAGGGTCCAGGGTGGTTCCAGTTGGATCTGGTAAGCTCGGCAGTTGCAGAAAAGGTCTCTTGTAGCTTGTGGTGGCCTTTTAGTCACAATAAGAGGCCACCGTTGAAGGTTACTTATTTCTCCTGGATACAATCCTTCAGGGTTTTTCCTAGGTCTCAGACAGAAGGTTCATCCCCTTATGATCTTCCTCAAGTCCAGTAGTGTTTTGAGGCTGGTACTAGGTATACCACATTAATGCCTGGAACCAGATTGCAGATGGCGATGATTCTTGGTGCACTCCCTAACCAGTGTTTAAAGGATCCCAGGTTTTACCCTACCCAATTTTGCAGATATTCCTGTGTGCTCTATTGCAAGCAATCCCACAGTGCCCCTATCTACGTGAGTACAAGATGGTGAAACCATTTTCCACTTATGCAGGGTCAGTGTGCCCACCCTAGAGATCTGGCCAGGTAAATGAGCAACCCCTCATCTGTGGTAATTTCATACCAGTTCGGGGGAAGCTCCATCCTCACTAGTATTGGAGCCTACCTGACTGGGGAAACAAAGGAAGCAGCCTGTCAAGGTGCCATCTTACATCTACCTGTGACATAGGAGGGCCCTTTAAAGTTCATTAGGTTTTAGGCCCTGGCACAAATGGTCACCCTGCCAAGGGAACAAAAATTCTCCTTATACCAAGGTCTCCATCTCTGCTCTGGGAACAGTTTTTACACCCTATTCAGGGCTTGAGCACTCAGATGGCGGTAGCTGAAGACTAACAGAAAATATCCTCCAGAGACTTTAGGGCAGGGAAAAGGAAACTTTCTAAAGTACCCTTTCCGTAATGTATATTAAAAATCCAATACTGGGCTTTAAGAGCTCCTAGTAAATGACTGGCTGAACAAAGGAAGGAGGAAACTAACGTATTATGCACAATTGGCCCTCCTGGGCCTTGCAATATCATGTGGACACTGTATGGGTCCTCTATCCTCTAACATCTTCCAGGGCCTACTAAAATTGTGTTTCTGATCTGGTGCTTAGTGCTACATATGACTGGCCTGAATAATAAATCCTCACATCAGACCCTGCTCTAGAAAGGGCACTTGCTTTGAAAAACACTCAAAATTAGAGGGTTTTGCTAAAGGGGACAAGATTGGTATCACCAAACACTGCAATGTCAAGCTGGAGTCTACTATGGAATTATTCCAAGATTTGCAATCCCAATTCACACTTTCCAAAACTCAATTTTATAAATACTTTCAGCTCTACCATGCACTTACATGCCACCCATTGGTGATTCTGAAATCCTCAAAATACAGCACAATCAAGGCTAAACTCCTGATGGGAAAACTGGGGAGAGCAGGTATTTACAAATTGTATAGATCATTATTGATCGATATACTATAAAGAGAAAGGCTCCCCCTAGAAATACTTTGAGGAAGGGGGAAACAATAGGAAAATACAATTGAAAAACCTCTATCCAGACCTATATTCCTTTCAATCAGACCTGTTCAGGTTCTACCCTGCCAACAGCTTATCAGACCTGTTCAGGTTCTACCCTGCCAACAGCTTGAATTGTATTTGCATTATTGATCAATACCCTCAATAGATTCAGAGCCCTCAAACAGAAATAAAAGCGGTGGGTGGCTCCACTGTATAATGCGAATTAGAGGAAAAATTGGATGGCTTCCCGTACTATCGCCATCTCCTCCCGTCTTAGGTTGATCCAACTGAAGTACTTACATGTAACCTATTTCACACTCTAACATCTATGGAATGCCTGCAGACTTTCTACTCCAACCTATTTCCATTTTTCGTATGAGACTACTGATTTCTTTCATATGGTTTGGTGGTGTTCCATTATTATTAAATATTGGCAGGCTACTGAAAGGGTTATCGTCCAAGTCCTGGATACAAATGTGAAGTTGTCTCACAGAATAGCTCTATTAGGATTTCTGCATGCCTTGGGAAGAACCAGTGGAGAGAGAATAATGGTGGGAATTGTCAGAATCTTGACCAAGAGGGACACTGCTCACTTCTGAAAATCATCACTTTCTCCTAAAATATTGGGATGGAAGGCAGCCATGGTATTCTGCGTGAAGCAGGACAAATGTATTTACAGTGCCAGGGGCTACCTCCATAATCATTTCAAAATATGGGTGAGATGGTGTGAATACTTGTGGCTGTTTAATGAGCACCATTATGTTTAATAAATTATTGTTTAGTGATATACCTCTTTCTAGTAGTGACCCCATAACTAGATGTCTAATTGGGATGTTGTTCATGTGCTTTACTGTAAACTTTAAGTCAGTAAAATTGTGTTCTAAAAAAAGAAATTGGAATTCATCCATACATTGGGCTTGTAATACATTTTACAGAGTCCAGAAATGCAAATTCTTGGTGTTTCCTAGCTGGAGATGACATTCTTAAATTTAATAGTGCACCCAGGTGTTTGTCTATGTAGCAGCCTGACTGGCAACAATGAGAACAACATTTATGTGCTAGTCACTGAAAGGCGATGTTTATATTACATTTCTATGTGTCCTACTTTTAAATACCTGGCACCCTGCCTTTTGGGGTACAAGGCATACATAGGGGTGACCTAATAATATGTCAAAGGAAGGTTTAGACCTGTCAAAAGGGTTTTGTATTACTGTTTTTAACCTGATCCGGTCAGGCTACAGTGTTAGGCCTGAAGCCATGTTTTCTCTGCTACTTTAGTGGACACCTCACACATGTCTACAAGGTCCTCCACAACGCAGGACCAGAATATCTGAACCCCGCCTCCTTATCTACACACCTGCTGGAAAACTCCGAACTCCCCCTGGCCTCTGTCCCATTAATCTACAAGACCAGGACCAGAGAGAGACCCTTTGCCTAACTTGCCACCAAGACCTGTACACTCTACACCTCCACCTCAAGCAATCCGCGTTCTTGACCCAGGTCAGGAAGTACCTCAAGACCTTCAACTGAACCTCCACACCTGACAGATCAGCAGCCCCCACGCCTATAGACCCTCACAAGTGAGTAGCTGCACTTTACAAACCCCTGATTGATTGATTGATTGATGTCAAAATAGGTGCTGCAGTCCACAAGTGACATTTAACTTACAGACCCTGGGAATACTTTGTACAATAAAAAAGGTGTTTATAGGTAAGTTACATATGCCAATCGTGGTTATGACCATTCAACCATGTTAAAAAAGGGGGGCAGAAGCACTTAAATACTGCCTAGCAGGTAACATGCATAGAGTTCTACAGTAAAAAAAAAATAAGTAAGGCAAATTTCTGGTGGTACACCAGGCAAAGGAATGTCATTTCCTACACTCAAGAACTCAAAAGAAGCGTAAGGGTGGTATTAAATTCTGCAAGCAAACAGTGAAATTTTTGCAGATCAGTGTCTATGCAGCTTATAACTCTTTGAAGGTGTTGTTCTGGGCAATACAAACTGCAGCAGATTCTAAAGCTCACACCCCAGGAGGAAATCAAGTAAATGGATCATATAAATTATGAATCTTTTTGAAGACATGATAATTAACTTCAGACAGAATATTTCCATTAGCGTAGAAGAGATGAAAGAGATAACGTGTGTGTAAAGGTTTAGCAGTTTCATTCTGTGTGCCATGGTTAATCGTAATCAGGCACAAATGCATTCTGGTCAGAATTAAACCTCATTATGTGACTGTACTAACATTTTTCACCAGGTCAGAAATCTGGCAGAAAGGGGTGATGTTGTCATTAGAGCTCTACCTTAGAGACCAATCCCCAAGACAAGGCAATATAACAACAGAAGAATATACTGCCAGGAACCCCCCCCCCCCCTTTTGCTTGTCAAGTATTTATGATTGCAAGAGGGAGTATTTGGAAAAGCTGTTCTAAACAAAAACAAGCATGAACAACATTCACATGTCAACGATTGGACAAAGTAGGAAACAGTATTTTAAACAGGGTTTCCCATAGCCACATTCGTAACAAACTGAAAGTGACAGACAACAGTGAGAGGCAAACTTTTACTGTTTTTACCTTTCAAGGGAAGAAGTCTAAATATAATGGCAGACACAAACAGTGAGCCTGTGATTATATTCTGTAATGTTAGAAAACCCAGGAACAGTGCTTCTTGTGCTACCTCCTGCAAATCATGGGATGTGCTGAACAATAAATGTGGTGATAACATGAGTAAGCTACAGGGATAGGTTTAAGGCCATCAACAATAGCTGCTGGAATTCTAACATAAAGAAGCTGTCTATAACCTAGAAAGTCTAATGTTGCTTGAATCTGAAGAAGACCAGAAGAGACTGAAAGGCGTAATCGGGTCAATTAAGGAATGGGGGAGACAAACACTGCTTCCTCTTGAACTTCCAGAGATGAAAGACATTCAAAAGATTTGGCTTTCTGCCAACCCATATGATCCAGGAGTAATTTCAGTTAATTGGCTTTCTTTAGGGTTGTGCCAGCTGGCAGGTCCCAATCACCTTCCCAACGTTTGGGCTCAATTAGAGCGTTCAGCTAGGAAACATTATTTTCTTGTTGAAGGACGGATGGTTTTCCATTTCTAGAGGATTTTGATATGAGCGTTATTTGAATGCTATATTCAGGAGTACATGGTAAAGCCCCATTCAGCTACGACACCCAACTTTACTATGCACCACAGAAAAACTCTGAACTCCAAAACAATTAAGGTAAAACAGTTGATTTGTATGAACTTGATTACCTTTCTTAAACCTCACTCCTTTGTAGTCACCCAGACAGTGTGCTTAAGTGCCTATATTCCATAGAATTTGACAAGGATGAACCTGTAGCCCGTACCCACTAATGGCAATCTCTGGTCTGCGTCAGAGGTTGCCTAGGTCCCAATCTGCCATTTCCCATTGGCGTTCAGTGGATGTTGACCATTTTGGTAACCTTTAATTTTATTGAATGTTATTCTTTTTGTTTTAGTATTAAATCAATTTTTATTGGCAAAACACATAGCAAGATGAATCAAGACACAGGTGCCTACAACCCAGCGGGCCGGCGAAATCTGTTCAAGGCATCAAAACAAAATGGCCAGAGAAAGGCTCCTAACGTTCGGTTAACACAGCAACCCAAAGGGCCGGCCGCGTAAGACTAGTGGGAGCAAAATGGCGACAAACGCAATTTCAGCATAGTAGGATGCCAAAGGCCAGAGTGGTGCTCGATCTGCCAGTAATAAGAGCCGGGAGACTGTGACAGATCAATGCTTTAAATTGATGCCATTCTCATAGAAAACTAAAACAAAGAAAAACCCCCGGACATCCAAACCAACCCCCACCCACTCTCCCAGTGAGCAGTAAACGATGATAAGGAGAGAAGGGGCCCAGCCATCAGCAAAGGAGTTAGTGTGGCCTTCCTGCGACTAGAAGATCGAAAGCGTGACATGAAGTCACCACTAATTGTGGGAGGTGGTGTCCTCAGGGATCAATTTCAAGAGTCGGAGATAGTTGAGGCAGGTCAGTTCCCGAAATTCAGTAGAGAGAAGTTTGATAAATGGGGCCCAAGTCTTAGTGTAATCCACAGAGGTCCCCAGTGAGGCCATCGAGAGTCGTTCCATACCCAAGAGGTACCAGAGCTGGTGCAACCATTGCCCTTTGATCCGGAGTTCTGTCTGTTTTCCAACCAGCTAGGATTACTCGATGCGCAGTGTTCAGCGCCAACGCCATCTGTCTCCCTCTGGTAGAGCGAAGGGGAAAAGTCTGGGTATGGTAGTGGAGAAGGCCTTGTCGATGTCGTCCAGTACGCCTTCCCAGTATCGTGTGAGCTTGGGACAGTGCCACAGTAAATGGATGAGCGTACCAGGACTGCCACAGCCTCTCCAGCAAAGACTGTCACAGTTAGAATGCCACTTGGTAAGACGTGCGGGGGTATAATACTAATAGGACGCGATCTTGAAGGCTGTCTCTGCGTGACCCATAGAGTGCGCCGTATGATGCGCTCGATAAAAAATATCTTCCCATTCTTTATCAGATAGCGTACACCCCAACTCCGCCTCCCGCCGTCGCTAAACCGCGGAGCGAGTCCTTGATATGCCTGCTATGAGAAAGGAATATATTTCAGAATTGAGCCCGCGGTCATCTTTCTTGCGAGAGAGCCACTTATCAAAGGGGCGCATCGGCCTGTGCACCAGGGGGCGCGTTGTGGGTCCCGAGATCCAGTGTGTCATTTGAGTATGAAGGAAGAGGTCAGAGCAGGGAAGGTCGTAACTCTGTTGCAAATCCTTGAAGGGAATAAGGCCCTGTATATCAAACAGGTGCCCTAAGCGTTTGCAGCCGCCCTCTAGCCAGCATGCCATGGCCCCCGAGTCCACACCCGCTGGGAAGGCAGGATTGTAAAAAATCGGAGTCATTGGTGAGGGAAACGTAGTAAGGTTAGCCCGAAGGGTGACCCTGTCCCTAACTAACATGGTGGGGCGGGTGACTGGGTAGGAGTATAGCCCCCAAGCACGAGCAGGTCACGGAAGCCAGGCATCCCGCCAGATATGGTGGCCTGCCACTGTTTGGTCCATGAAGACCCAGTGTTTTTCGGTCATGGGGCGGTTCCATTCCACCATGTACCGAAGAAGGGAGGCTTAATAGTAGCAGATAATGTTGGGGAGAGCAACCGTCCTTCTTAGAGCGCTGCAATAGGGTCCTCTGCAAGCGAGGGGAGACCGGCCCCCATACAAAGCGCTCGATCGTGGCCTGGATATGATGAAGGACCTGCGCAGGAGGATCCAGGCGGAGCGTCTGAAATAAGTACAGTGCTCGCAGGAGTTCATTCATTTTGATAGAGGACAGCCTACCAAACCACGACAGGGGCAGCCATCGCCAACGGGTCAAGTCCGCCCAGATGCGAGTGAGAAGGGCTGCATAATTCACATCGCCGTTTGCGCGGGGCTCCGATGTAAGGTCAAGCCAAGGTATGCGATGCCATCCGACAGCCAGTCAAAAGCGAAATTGGCCTGTAGGGCATCAATCGTAGGTTGGGTGGCAGTGAGGTTAAGCACCTGGAATTTTTGCATGTTAATTTTGAAGCCAGAAACCTGGCTAAAGGCCTGCATGTCTTCCACAATGGCCGGTATGGAGGCCAGGGGGTGAGCTACCGAAAAGATAACATTGTCAGCGTAGAGGCTGATGAGATGAAGGTCCTTGCGCTCTCGTGTTATCCCGAATCCGTTGAGCGAAGGGCTCCATGTAAAGAGCAAAAAGCAGAGGAGGGAGGGGCAACCTTGCCGAGTACCCCTCTCTACTGCAAAGCTGTCAGAAAGTTGACCGTTAACCCGCACAGCCGCCGTTGGGGAATTGTAAATGCTCGCTATCCACTTCCGAAACCGGTGTCCCAATCCAAATCGCTCCAAGGTAGCAAATAAGTACGGCCAATGGACCCGGTCAAAGGCCTTTTCCGCATCGAAAGCTAGTAAAAGGGCTTCCTCCTTGGACCGCTGAACTTTATCTATGATGTGACAGAGTCATTTGGTGTTATCCCCACACTGTCTACCCCGGGTGAAACCCACCTGGTCTGGGTCAACCAGACCCGGCATATGAGTATTTAAGCGGAAGGCCAGGATGCTAGAGAAGAGTTTGGCGTAAATATTAAGGAGCAAAATCAGCCACAGAGCTCAGGGTCCTTCCCCGGTTTGGGGATCACGGAGATAGAACCCTGTAACATTGAAGCTGTAAGGGACCCCGTGTCTGTGAAGTAGTTGAACAGACAAAAAAGCAACGGGGCAAACTCAGCGCAAAAGGTCTTGTAAAAAAGGGAGCTAAAGCCATTGGGCCCAGAGCATTCATGGTCTTCAATCGAGCGATGGCAGATATTACCTCTTCGACAAGTATAGGAACCTCCAATGCCTCCACCTCGGCCATGGGAAGGGGGGTGATCACCACACCCTGCAAGAACTCAGTGGGATCGGTCAATAGGGAGTGATCAGCGGTGTACAGATTTTTATAGAAGGAGCGAAATGCCGACATTATACCGTCGTCGTCCGTAAGCTCGATGCCGCCTTTCCCTCGGATTGCTTTAACACATTGCGCAACCTGATGGCTGCGTAAGCAATGTGCCAGCATCCACCCCCCTCGATTGGAGCCTACAAAATATTTATGCATGAGGTGGACGACTGGATGTTCGGCTCAGTCTAGGTCCAGCCTCCGAAGCTGAAGGCGCTCCTTCTCCAATTGCCGCTAGATTCTAGGGGCTCCAGTGCGTTTGTGCATGGCTTCTAATTCCAGGACTCGGGCATCCAGATCGGCACGCTTGGACTGCCTAGTTTTGTTGTCATAAGCCGCTTTAGCGATTAGTGTCCCCCTCGCTACTAATTTAAGTGCCTTCCACACCGAGGATAAAGGGGAAAGTCCCACATCATTAGTCTCTAAGTAGTCAGTCAGGCAGTGACTCAGGTCATCTACCACCCCTGGGTATCGGAGTAATGAGTCTCGCAAGCGCCAGTGAGACGTGTGTAGGGATCGCGCAGAAGGAAGTTGCACAGTCAAGATGATATGTGCATGATCAGACAGGGAGCGTGCCGCAATGGTGGAGTCGGTAACACATGCCCAGGCAGCTGAAGTAACCAGAAAGTGGTCTAGGCGTACGTACGTCTTGTGAGCTGACGAGTAGTAGGAGAAGTCACGGTCGTCTGGATGCAGGCAACGCCAGGCGTCGCAAATCCCTGTGTCGCACAGCCAGTCACAAGCCCCTATCGATAGGGCCCCGGTCCCACCCAATCGGGAGCCCGAGTGATCCTTTTCCGCATCCACGACAATGTTAGGGAATGGCCACCCCACCCCTCTTACTATTTCCAGTGGACCAGAACTGCGTGGGAAAGTGGCCATATCGCATGCGGTGTGTATCGCTGTGAAGCAAATGAGTTTCCTGAAGGAGACAAATATCCCCACCAGAATGCTCAAGAAGGGAGAGGAATGCCTTCCGTTTAAAGGGGTTGTTAAGGCCCGAGCGTTAAAGTTAACTATCTTGAGAGCCATGGAGGAGAGAAAGGCCGGCCAGCGTGTGTGGAGACCCTGAGGAAAGCATGAGAGGCCAGACCGCCAGGGAAGCAGGACCCTCCATACAAGATTGAGGTCGGGAAAATAAAAAGCTCACTGGGGAGAGGTCCCAACCAAAACCCCAAAAAACCCAACCCCTGAAACCCCAAAACAATACAATACCTAAGAAAAATGTGAACAAACAAAACATGACCAAAGTTCGTCACAGTATTGATAATCCAGGAGGTTGTGAGAACGACGAGCGTCCAACCCAAGGAAAGTTCGAGACATGTCCACCTCTATGATGGGGCTCCATTGGTGTGAAATACCGGTCGTCATTGACTGACCCTCCCACGCCCCTCTGTGTATCCACTCCCGAGCCAGTAGCTCATAGCTTTATGGGGTGGCAAGGTGGTCAGTAGCTTGCGCTAGAGAGGAAAGTACTGACTCCTTCTCCTTGTCTCTTGTGGTCTGGTCAGGATTTTGGATGGGTGATGATCTTCAACCCCCGCTGCCAGCCTGAGGCGAAATGTGCTTGTTGTGGCTTGGGCCTTTCTGTGCTTTCAGAGGGAGGAGTATGTTCAAGGTCAAGGATTCCCATTGCTTCCTCCAGTGATCTAAGCTGCAGCAACTTGCCCTGGTACTTAAAAACTAGGCGGAATGGGTGGCCCAGGTGTAGGGAATATTGTTGTCACATAAATTCTTAGTCACTGGTTTAAACGTCCGTCTCTTAATGAGGGTAGAGGTTGTCAGGTCTTGAAAGAGCACAAAGTCAGAGGCCTATTCCCGAGCAAGAGGTCTATCTCAAAAGTATCTCCACAGAATATCAGTCCATATCCTCAGGTAAAAAAAAAAATAATGTCTTTCTCTTTAACAACGAATGGTACCAGCAGATCTGTGGGACTGCGATGGGTTCCAGGTTTGCTCCATCCTTTGCCTGTCTCTTTATGGGATGGTTTGAGGCGGACCATATCTGGGGCCCATCCGGATCAAGATGGCAGGAATATATTCTATACTATGGCCGTTATATTGATGACTGCCTGCTCATATGGACTGGCAGTGATGAAGATCTTTCAGGATTTTTTGGACATATGAATACTAATATAAATCATATGACATTTACCATGACTTCAAGTATTGAAAAGATTATTTTCTTAGATGTAGAGATGTTTCACTTTGAGGGAAAGATACACAGCAAAATGTATAGAAAACCGACGGCATGCAACTCCTTATTGCACGCTACGAGTGCTCACCCCCAGAGCCAGATTAATGCCGTCCCTTATGGAGAAATGCTATGGGCACGAAGAAACTGTAGTCGGGATGAGGACTTCTCCAAAGACCTGACAGACATTGAAAATAGGTTTCTTGCAAGGGGATACTCAGAGAAGACAGTGTATAAATCCAGAGAGATGGCAGAACGTTTGAAACGCTCGGATACCCTTACCAAAAAACCTAGGGATAAAGTGATGAGACTGGTGACTAGTTACCATCCTTGGTCACACAAACTATATGCAATTCTCAAACGCAATTGGTTTTTACTTACTGCGGATAGATCGTTGGAAAATTATGTATCTAAAGCTCCCAGCATTACATACAGAAAAGGTACAACTATCCAAAATCTAATTAGCCCTAGCTACCCCTCGCAACCCAATGTGAAAGGTACATGGCTAAGACAAGTAAATATCGGGTCACATGCTTGTGGCTGTTGCAACATGTGTAGGATGGCAAAAAGAGAGGTGAAAGAATTTGAATATAATGGTTCACGTAAATTTCGGATCCTGGATCACATTGACTGCTTAACCAAAGATGTGGTCTATGTAATCATATGCAAGTGCCAAAAAATGTATGTGGGGAGCACAATCCGCCCATTAAAAGAACGTATGGCCGAACACTTTTGTGTATTAAAAAATCTGGATACTAGGTACCCAATAGGAAACCATGCCAGCACCTGCCCGGATCAGAAAAGCACTCTTGGATTCCACTTTCATGGTATAGAAACAGTTAAGATGGATCCTAGAGGTGGTGATCGTGAATTAAGACTGAGACAGTGTGAGGCACGTTGGATTTTAAAGCTGCGAGCAGTGGAATGTGGGATAAATGTAGATAACGAATTACACTATTTTCTACACATGTGAAGTAGAGTGCTTTGTCAGATTGTAAACTCTACATTCTGTATAATTGCCTACACTACCCATTTTTATGCTCTCAATTATGCCTCCAAACCTGTATATTTTTTTAGATAAGTTTATATGTCTAGATACTCTGTTCTCCTTATACTCTGTATGAGATTTGTGTCTCTCTTATGGGTCCCTTTGGGAGCTTGAAAAAACATTTGCTCTTTTTCTGGCTGTCTCTCTGATTATCTGAATGCTCCATGTTTATATTAGGTTATAGTTAACCAAGTAAAATGTATGCCTCGTTTTTTCAGTTAACAATGCATGCACTTGCTCTGTGAGTCTTATCGGGTATGGACTCTTCTCTCTTCCGATGAGCTGCGATATATAAAATGATCCCAATGATATGGTCTTTTACTTTTTTGATCCCTAGCCACATTGCAGTTACGAACCTATGTCTGTTTGGCTATCCTCTCCTTCTGCTTTGCTCTTCTGGCTTTATCTGTGCCTAACTTTACCTTTTTGGATTATATATCTATCCTATATGATAGAGTATATAAAAATAATTTCTTGTTGCTACTGTGGAGGGGTTTTTTCTTTTCTTTTTAATAAATAAGGATAATTGCGTAGTTATTACTTAGTCGCGATTTGAAAGGTGCTATTGAAACCTCTCTTTTATTAGACACTGGAATTCAGTATATATGTTGCCACTACAAAATGGCGGTTCCATTTCTGTTGTTGTAAACCTACTCCTTTTTAAAGATTTTGAAACTGATGATATCAATATTGGGAGGTCTTTAACCGTATCCCCATATTTTTTAAAATAAATAATATGTCAGTTCGTTGTACTCTAAATAAATATTCGTTGATGTAGCAAGGTTTTCTTATGCTGTAACCCTAAATACCGCTTCTAACTGACCATTCCAATATGGCGGTTTGTTGAGCGTCTTTGTTGATGTGGAGCAGTCCCTTCTCTCTTTTAATGTGAGACCACCTGTACGATGTTTGGCGGCTGCGGATATTTAAACCGAGGAGACGATTGCCCCGGTTTACTTCTTTTTCGGTTTTCGAACTGTTGGGAGTACTCTCCCTACTACGAGGTAAGACACATAGGTTGATAGCTGTGGGAGTCCCTTTGTGGGATTGTATAGTTTGCCGTTTGGCATAGCCTTCCGGTAATTTTCTTAATGACTCGTGTTTGACTATGACATGCTCCTCTCTTTTTGCTAATGAGTAAAGGCATACCTAGACATTAGTTTATATATATTTGGTGAGTACTGATACATATTTAAGCCATTTCTGTTGGTGTGTTGGACTCTTTCTCGTCATGTACACATTTCTGTGGCGAAGTACAACAATTGGCTGTGAATTACGTAACACATGGTGATTACCTTTGAGATGGCTAGATATATGTGTGGGAGTTTTTTGCTCTGTCTACCCTTGCCGAACATGTTTGTTTTGGGTTCTGCTCTTACCTTGCTATATCGTTAGGTTTTGCGTAATATGTATTGTATATGTACTTTTAGCCTTGATTTTTCTTTTACAGATATAGTAAACTTTGGAGGATGATGCTGATAGTGTGTGTTATCCTTCTCCCTTTTATTTAGATATATGTGCACATTATATACTTATGTGCAGAAAGAAGACGCAACCGTAAGTTTTCTAAAATAAAATACCCTCCTTAAACAGTTACTTTAGTTTTCATCTGACTATTTTAATGAGTGCTTGATACACCCTTATTTTAGGACCTATGCTGACCTTTTAACTGACCTTTCGTAACAACATTAGAAGAATATTACCCAGCATTTGAAAACAGAAATTTTCTGAGGTAACATGGATTTTTGCTACCCTGTTCCTTGGTTGTTGGTTATGACCATTAATTCCCTCACAATTTGGGTGTTCTATGTGGCATACTAAGATGATAGTTGTGTCATGGTCGCCCTAATGATATTATGATGATCATATTTTCATATATCAGTATCGTTTTACGCTTCTCAGTTTATATTTCACCGTAACACACGTTTTAATAATGGTGTGGGTTTGGCTCTTCGATAGTGAGCACCTCTATAGAGTCTTTCCTTTTTCTTTCCCACCACGGATTAGGGGTTTTTCTGGTTTTCTTCTTTGTCTTTGCCTCTTAGAATCCTCATAATAGAATTTTTGTATATACTGTATATTGCCTTTATACCTCTATTGATTAGTGGATAATTAACAATAGCAATATAAGACCTGATTATATGTCTTTTATTATCAATATTGTAGCCCTGAGGAAGTTAATGGGTGACAAACCCGGGACGAAACACGTGTTGGCTGGCTACCTTTGGATTATGTCAATTGTGCCTTGTGACGCTTGAGAATCATCATGGAAATAAAGAAGATTCTAAATACCTGAGGATATGGACTGATATTCTGTGGAGATACTTTTGAGATAGACCTGTTACTCGGGAATAGGCCTCTGACTTTGTGTTCTGTCCCTGTGTGCTTTGGACACAGACATTTGAGTTACGTGGGTGGCCGTTTCTCTACTGTTCCCTCTGAGCATGTACTAGATATCTTCTTAAAATTATTAATGATGGCTCTGCGCAAAGTTTGAATCCAGCCACTCTTTTTCATTGTAAGGGCTTGAAAGAGAGCCGGTTGGAGACCACGGAAGCGTATCGGCTGTGACTCACGTGCTTTCCTAAGTATACGCTCTTTCAATTGGAAGTCGTGTACGCACACTAATATATCAGGGGGAGGCGCTTTATTACCGGAGGGAGGCCCACACGATGGACCCGGTCCATTTGAATGTCCAAGGTCTCCTCCTCCCCAAGGATGTGCTGGAAGAGCGCACTGACATACTCTCTAAGGTCATCCCCTTCCTCCGTCCATGGGACCGCCTGTATTCTCACGTTGTTCCGCCCGGAGCGGTTCTCCAAGTCCTCAGCGTGGGCCTGCAGATCACTGTGCTGCTCGCTAAGGCGCAGCACCTACTGCTGTAAGTGGTGGATCTCTTCATCTCTATTATGGTCATTGTCCTCGAGGGTCACCACCCGCTTCCCTATCTCATCCACGTCACGGCGCACCTCCTTTAGATCTGAGGCCAGTTGGGATCGCAGGTCTTGTATGTCCTCTTTGATGGCTGCAAAAAGCTCCACCATGAAGGATTTAGTCGCCTGGGAGTCATCGCCCTCTGGTGTGCAGGCCCCTTTGTCCCCTGGGGCCGCACACGGACCGGGTTGCTTCAGAAGGAGCTCTTTAAGAGATTTCTCCTTATGTGCTCAGGCGGCAGCCATGGCGCCAACCTCCCTCCGGGGCCCACAGCTCTCTGCTGCCTCTCGCTGTTTCAATAATGGCACCGTCCACCTAGCCTCCGAACGCCTCACCAGCAGTGCAGTCCTGCATGGCCCCGCACACGTAGTCACTCCAGGGGGCCACTGTCCGCCGAGGCTCAGATCGCAGGAGCCCCACTCCAGGCACGCTCGCTGGGCCCAGCCCTCTGAGACCTTTCTCTGCCACTCAAATCACTGCTCTCGAGCCCTGTCTGCCGATACCCGGACTGAGGGGAGCTCACCACAGTCCCGTGCACACTCAGATCCGCAAGCCCGTGAGTGTAGGGCGCCCAGCAGACACAGCTACTGCGTGGGGATCTCTCCAAGATCGCAGTCAGGGCAGGCACTGTCCGCCGATTTACGGACCGGGCAGGCTCCACCCAGACCGGCCCTCACTATCGCATGCCCCTTCTTCTGTTCTGCCTCATAGGGGCCTGCAGCCTTATGTGTTCCCAGCCGGGATACCACTCAGCGAGGACAGCACAACAGGACCTCTCAGCCCACAGCACCCCTACCTCAGCGTCAGGTCTCCTCAGGCGTAAAGGCATGCTTGGCCAGCGGCCCCCACAGAATGAGCCGCGGGGCACGCAGCCCCTCGGCCTAGGTCTGGCCCCGCTGCCGCCCCCAGTGCGTATGTGTCTGCAGGTGGAGGGAACAAAGCCCGCCCCGCCCCCGCCCAACCAGCTCCTTGATGATCGCAGGAGATACGGAGCCCGCAGGAGGCCAGCAAGCTGCATGCGGTGGGGGGGCCCACCTAATCACCCCCATCTCGCTAGTCCTTCTGGCTCACGCTTCTGGTGCTTGCGCTCAGGAACAGCACCCCCCAGCAAGCGCTCCCCGTCCGCCCATACACGGACCAAGCCTGCCCCCTCCTGAGCCGCGCCGCACCTACACAGGCCTGCTTACCGCTCTCTCTCGGTCCACGGGTAATCTGGTCCGATCAGCGGCGGCGCAGCGGAGCCCAGGTCCAGCAGCAGGAACCCTGCGCTCCACTGCGGGGGAATTGAGCAAAGGCCACAGCACCGCCTCCCCTTGAGCGCCAGAACACCACCAGTTGTGCCCGCTCCAGCCACCAGGCCAGGCCACTCGCTCCGCACAGGTCAGTGCCGAGGTCCACGAAAGGGGCGCCAGCCCAGTCCGCCATGCTATGCCGCCACAGATGGGGTTGCCAATCCTCCTACCGGGCAGCTGTTGGGGGGGGGCACGCTTGCCCGGATCCCCGATCGCCGCAGTCCAGCCGCACCTTCAGGTCTCGGCTGCACTGAGAGACGTCTGTCGGAGCTGCGTACGTCCGCTGGCCTAGTACGCCGCTGCCCCATGCTGCTGTCAAAATCCACAACAAGGATGTTCCGACCTAAAAGACTGGATTTGCTGGTGCACAACAGGGCAACAGGGCCTTGCAATCTCCGTGGGCGAGCGGATGGCGCTGGAGGTGAGTGATATTACAAGGCTTATTCCTGGCGGTGCCGGAGGGACAGGATTCCACGTCCTATCTCGCCGCCATCTTGGCCACACCCCCTTCTTTTTGTTTTAAATGTATCTTGTGAATATTATCGTTTGAAACTTTTGACTTCAATGTTGTTTTCTGCTGCTAAAATGTTATTCATACACTTTCTCTGCAGCCGGCATTTGCATGATCCAAGCTACCAAGCATAAGTTCCTTATTGCTTACAAAAAAAGTATTTTAGTTTTAGGAAAATAGGGTATTGATGTATTAAATGGTTTTGCCCATTTCGTGTCTATTGGGAAATGTGTTGATACCCTACGAGATTATTTAACCATTTCTAGAGCTCAAGTACATCTCATATTGACACTGACACCCTCTCTTCCTGCGGTTTTCCCAAAAAATATCTCAACATGAATCGAACAATTAATTGTGCAGCATGTCATTTAGCTTGCCTTTCATTTTATTTTTATTATTTATAGGACTGCTGAAATAATGAATTCAAAAGTAAAAGGTGACTTACTTGCAGAAACTCTCAGACCTGCCATTAAAAGACTTTACTACTAATTACTGAAGGGGAATCTATAATTGTAAATGTCTTGGTGTTCGCTACACACTTACTCTCAGAAAAAGGATATATGTGACGAAGAACAGTCTAATAAAAGCTTCGAAATTAACAAAATGATCATGCAGACTCAGTTCCTTTCCTTTTAAATACTTTATTTCGAGAGCGAATTGTGATATTAATCAAATAAATACAAGATAAATATTTTCCAGGTAAAACGACCAGAATATAACATTTGAGGTTTGTTAGACCTGTCAGCCCTTTGGGTGGTCCCTCCTCATCATTATTTATTTTGTCCCACTTTTGCCTCAACCCCTGTTTGAATTTTTCCTTTTTGGGAACCACCAGACTTTTTTTAGTGTTGCTGCAGATTCAGGGAGCCATTTTAGCTACCCCTGAAACTTCTGTCTGAGGGCCTGGAGCACAAAATGGTGGCCACCTGTGACATCACCAGCATCCACTGGAACCTACCAGCACCTTCCAGAACATTCCAGGAGATTCCAGAACTCTGTGACAGTTGGAGACCGTTTAGAATGTTGGGAGGATAAGAGAGGCAGTTGGCAGTTGGAGCTAGCAGTTGGCACCTGACTGGTGAAGAGAGAGCAGCACAACAGTGAAGGAGGAAGGAGTGAAGCAGCAGGGGTGGAAACTTGTGCCTGGAGTGGGGTCCATAAACCCACCCTTGATACTTGTCCCTACTGATGGATCCCAGCCTATAGCCCTGTGTGGGAAGAAGACAGAAAAACTCATCCTAAGGACCTGAACAGCAGGAACAGGCCTTAGAAGCAGAAAGCAGCAAGATCCTGACCTGAGAACTGGTTTCCCTGGAGTCCGGCGTCGAGTAGCCTGAAGACCTGGAGCCCGAGGTGGAGAAGCGGCGCTGACTGAAGTAGCAGACGTCGTACCCGGAGCCGCCTGAGGTCGTGAGAGGGCGCCGACGGAGGTCGTGAGGAATACCAGAGGTCGAGGAGGAAGTGAACCGAGGTCGAGCGAGCGGCGTCATCGGAGGAGTGAAGTCCGCCCTCCGGAGTCGTCGGAGACCGAGGTAGAGGAGCACCGGAGGTCGGGAGTGAGGATCGCACTCCGGAGTCGCCCGGAGCCTGTGAGGAGGAGCACCGGAGGTCGGGGGTGAGGATCGCACCCCGGAGTCGCCGGAAGTCGACATCGAGGCCAGGCCGGCCGACGTCATCGGAGCCGAGAGCGCCATCGGACCGGAGCCGCCCGAAGTCGACATCGTGAAGAGACTGCCCGACGCCGTCGAATCGGAGGTCGAGATCGAACCGAGGCCACCGACATCGGACCGGAACCGCCTGCCGGCGTCGTCAAAGAACTGACATTGTGCCGAGGCCGCCGAGACCGAACCGGAACCGCCTCACGGCGTCGACACGACTCCAGCGGCGTCGGAACATCAGAAAAAGGGCAGTAAGTGGAGTAGAGGGCGCCTAAGGCCCTGTGGAGACCTGAGAGACTGCTCTAAGGGGCTAGGGAGGTGCTGAAACCCACCTGACTGTGCCTGGGGTGAACTGGGACTAACCTAGAGAGGTTGTGTGGAGAGAGAAAGCCAGGGCACTGGTATACCCCCCCTTGGATCTACCTCAGATTAGGCCTCAGCCTTGTCCCAGCCAGGGAGTAGCCCCCCTCAAGCCTTCCACAACCCTACAAGCTGTGCCTGGGCCATATCAGCCCTTAAGAATTGAAGTGTCATCTGATTATATGAGGGTTGCTGTATACTTTTAATTATTTATTGGGGATACTGTATTTATTGAGTTTTTACCTATTTATTGCTGCACTATATTTATAGGTCCACAGGACTTGTTGGTGTACAATATTTATTGGTACAGTATTTATTGCCTCAAAGTATTTAATTGTCTGTATATATTGCACTTGTATTTATGCCCTGTTATTTATGATCACCCCTATTTATTTCATCAAACAGCCAATATTTATTTGACCTGCACTAATTGAAACTTGTATATTGTGATTGACCTATTTATTTTTCCAATCAGCAACTAAGAGAAAAAGATAAAGAAAGAATATTTTCATAATTTTTACGGTGTAGAGTCGTTTTTGGAACGGATGCACGCATGGTTCTTGTATGGGTATATTGTATGCTTAGCACTGCGCCTGTTTCCTGACCACTCGAGCCAAGCTACCACAGTGTGTTCGGGGAGTCCACCACCACCCTGCGGAGTGGGAGTGGGCGTTTCCAACATAAATTGGTGTTCAGTGGTGGGATAGAGCTGTGCCTACGTATACTCAACAATAACTGTGGGTAGTCCATAGGCCTACACCGGGAGTTTTCTCAAAGCGGCCTTCCTAATTGTGGGTTTTTGTTTTTTCCAAATTTACTCTGGTGGTGGGAGGAGGTATTATTAAGGGTACCCCCCTGCATTGTTACTGCACAAAACCTGTCCTCTAACCTGAGTGGGCAAGATGGAGTTTGTACTAGAGAATCTAGAAACGTACACTGTGGCCCAACTCAGGGAGTTTTGCCAGCGGGAGGGGGTGTACTGTCCCCCAGGAGCAAAGAAGGGTGCACTCCAAACCAGCTTAAGGGCTTGGGGGGAGGCACGCCGAGAAAGCAAGGCTGAGGAGGAAGACAGGGATGGAGAGCCTGACCCCGAGGGGGCTGAGATGTACCAACCTGAGGTGGGGAACCTGTCAGCAGGGCCCAGGACACTTTCTAGGAAGGGCAGCACTGTCTCTAGCGGGGGCTTATCCAGCGTGGAGTTAGCAGATCGGAGAGAGAAAAGACAGCTCACATGGGATTTAGCAAAGCTGGAGAAGGAGAAGGAGGAACAGAGGTTGGCTCATGAGACGGAGAAAGAGAGGATGGCTCATGAGATAAGACTGAAAGAGATAGAGCTTCAGATCCTAAGAATTGGAGCACCAACTGTTCCTAATGGTGGCAGCCAAATCCAAGAGTCCACCAGGGAACCCAAACCTTACCTGCCAAAGGACATAGTAGCTAGCTATGGGGCGGGTGACGACATCGCCAAGTGGCTAGCAGCCTATGAGGTCTCGTTGAGGGCCCATGGGGTTCCAGTGAAGTACTGGGGAGGGGGATTGTATAAGTACATGCCTCCAGCTGGTAGGGATGCTTTATTGGCCCTCGAAGAGGATGAGCAGACCCACTACCCCACCATGAAACTGGCGCTCATCAGAAAGTTTGGACTAACACCTGAAAAGTACAGACAGAAGTTCAGGGGTAGTCACAAGCTGGGCACACAGAATTGGGTGGACTTCCTGGACTATGCAAAGAAGGCACTGGAAGGTTGGATTCAGGGCAGTGAAGTAAGGAACTACGAGGAGCTGTTTGACCTAGTACTGAAGGAACACCTACTCGAGAAATGTTTCCCTGAACTGCGGCAACACCTGGTGGATAGCAAGCTGACCAGCCCCCGGAAGCTTGCTGAGGAGGCGGACATTTGGGCTAGTACCCGGGTGTCCACAAGGGGGACTGGAGGGGATACTCAAAAGGCCGGACAGGGCGCCCCCCAGAAGAAAGAAGGAGGGGAAAAGAAAAAGGAGTTCTCCAAAGGCCCCCAAAATAACTTCCAAGGGAAGGGAACAGGATTCACCTCTAAGGCTAACCCACCCAGAAACCCTAATCCTGGCCAGAGTCAGCAGCCAAGGGTTGTCCATTGCTATGAGTGCGGTGGCGTTGGACACTATAAAGGAGATCCGAAGTGTCAGAAACGATCACCCCCTCCCACTGGAGGAAAGCCCCCCGGAGTAGCTAGTGTAGTGCTCGGGGAGGAGATGCCCTTAACTAAGGGAAGGGAGTGGGCGGGTGTCACTTTAGTGTCCCTGGGAGAACGGGAGATGGTTCCTAAGATCCAGGTGCCCGCAAATACCGCAAAGTATGGGCAGTGGATCACCATCAACGGCCAAAGAGGGGAGGCTCTGAGAGACACAGGAGCCAGTATGACTATGGTGCGTAGCCAACTGGTGTCTCCAGAGCAGGTAATTCCCGATGTACTCCACCCAGCCGCGATGGCTGACGGCAGAACAGGTCACTATCCAGTGGCCGAGGTTCCCTTTGAATGGGGGGGGGTTGCAGGTTCACTTCGAGTTGCCGTAAGCCCTGCCGTGCCAGTCGATTGTCTGCTGGGCAATGACATGGAGCACAACGCTTGGAAGGAGGTGGAATACCGGACTCACACCGAGATGCTGGGTACACCTGACTGGGCCTGTGTTAGCACAAGGTCCGAGACTACCCGAAGAGGGAGTTCATTCCGGCTGGAGCCTGGAACAAAGGCCCAGCCAGCTGCCAGTCAAGGGAAGAACCGAGGACAGGAGGAGCCTGCCTCGGCGTCTCCACCCCGTAGGACGGATAGGCCACCGGAGGTGGTGGACCAGGAGTCTGCGGAGGGGGACGTTACCAACCTGGAGGACCTACCCATCCCGGCCGAGTGGCACGTGGAGGGAGGCCCGTCCAGGGAGGAATTCTGCCAGGGCCAGAGGGAGTGCCCTACCCTTGAGGGGCTGAGGCGACAGGCCGAAGCCCAGGCAGCAGGGAACGTTGAAGGGAACTACAGTGTTTACTGGGAGGATGGCCTCCTCTACAGTGAACCCAAGGCACCCCTACATGGATCGTCACGAGCCTTGGTAGTTCCTCAACGTTTTCGAGCCTTCCTTTTAGAGTTGGCTCACGAGATACCATTGGCAGGACACCTGGGGCAAGACAAGACCTTCGCCCGTCTTGTCCCACACTTTTATTGGCCTCAGATGAAAGTGTCGTCCGATACCTACTGCCGGACATGTGTGTCTTGCCAAGCCAGTGGTAAAACAGGGGTGAAGCTGAAAGCTCCCCTGGAACCACTCCCTGTCGTTAGCACCCCCTTTGAAAGGGTGGGCATCGACATTGTGGGTCCATTAGATCCACCAACTACAGCTGGTCACAGGTTTATCCTGGTTCTGGTGGATCATGCCACACGGTACCCAGAGGCAATACCTCTGAGGACCATAACAGCACCTGTTGTGGCTAGGGCCCTGATGGGAATCTTTACCCGAGTGGGTTTTCCCAAGGAAGTTGTGTCCGACAGGGGGACCAACTTCATGTCAGCATATATGCGGGCAATGTGGAAGAAGTGTGGAGTGACCTACCGGTTCACAACTCCTTACCACCCCCAGACCAATGGTCTAGTGGAAAGGTTTAACAAAACCTTAAAAGGCATGATCAGAAGTCTGCCTGAAAGCCTGCGGAGGAAATGGGACGTCCTCCTACCCTGTTTACTTTTTTCCTACAGGGAAGTGCCACAGAAGGGAGTGGGCTTCAGCCCCTTCGAGCTTCTGTATGGGCACCCTGTACGTGGACCTCTTAACCTGGTGAGAGACGGATGGGAAAGAACTCCCAGAAAGCTCCCCCAGGATGTGGTGAGTTACATGCTGGCCTTCCGGAGCCAAATGGCTAAGTTGTGGAAGCAAGCTTCTGACAACTTGGAAGCCAGCCAAGCAGTAATGAAGGCGTGGTATGACCACAACGCTCACCCGGTGGAGTTGGAGCCTGGCCAGAAGGTGTGGGTGATCGAACCAGGAGAGCTTAGTGCCCTCCAGGATCGCTGGTCAGGACCCTTTGAGGTGTTGGAGAAGAAGGGTAAGGCTACCTACTTGGTGGACCTGAAGACCCCTCGTCAGCCCCTGCGGGTGCTGCATGCCAACCGCCTCAAACCCCACCACGAGAGGCCCGAAGTCATCTTGATGATGGTGACTGACGGAGGAGAGGACGTGGAAAGCGAGCCTCTCCCTGATCTGTTTGCGTCTCAGGAAAAGGATGGGTCGGTGGAGGGAGTGATTCTCTCCCCATCTCTAACTCCTGAACAGCAGGAGGACTGTCGCCAGGCCCTGGGGCAGTACTCTGCGTTGTTCTCCCTTGTCCCGGGTAGGACTCACCTGTGCGTCCATGACGTGGACACAGGAGACAGCCCACCTGTGAAGTCCAAGATCTACCGGATGTCAGACAAGGTGAAGGCCAGCATTCATAGTGAAGTCACTAAGATGCTGGAGCTAGGAGTGATTGAACCTTCTAGCAGCCCCTGGTCCAGTCCGGTGGTGTTAGTACCGAAAGCTGCACCACCGGGTGCCCAACCAGAACTGAGGTTCTGTGTGGACTACCGGGGACTGAATTCAGTGACAAAGACTGATGCACATCCGATCCCTAGGGCGGATGAATTAATTGACCGGCTGGGAGCTGCCCAATATCTAAGTACCTTTGACCTTACTTCGGGGTACTGGCAGATCTCTTTGACTGATGGAGCAAGGGAAAGGTCAGCCTTCTCCACGCCCAATGGCCACTACCAGTTCTGTGTGATGCCCTTTGGGCTCAAGAACGCACCTGCCACGTTTCAGCGCCTGGTAAACCAGATCCTCACCGGAATGGAGAGTTTCTCTGCTGCTTATCTGGATGACATAGCCGTCTTCAGTAACAGCTGGGAGGATCACTTGCGTCACCTGCAAGCTGTTCTCCAGGCCCTGAGACAAGCTGGATTGACGATCAAGGCCAGCAAGTGCCAGATCGGGCAGGGGTCGGTAGTGTACCTTGGACACTTGGTGGGTAGGGGAGCGGTGCAACCCCTCCAGGCGAAGATCGAGGCCATCATGGCCTGGGAACCCCCCAAGACACAGACTGAGGTCCGAGCATTTTTGGGCCTCACGGGATACTACCGCCGCTTCGTGAAGGGGTACGGTACCATCGTAGCCCCCCTCACGGAGCTCACGTCCAAGAAACAACCTCGACGGGTAGTCTGGACGGAGGCTTGTCAGCAAGCCTTTGAGAAATTGAAGAAAGCCATGTGCGAGGCCCCGGTCTTAAGGGCCCCAGACTTTTCCAAGAAGTTCATTGTCCAGACAGATGCATCAGAACATGGCATTGGGGCAGTGTTATCGCAACTCAACGAAGAGGGTCTGGATCAACCCGTGGTCTTCCTATCCAGGAGACTACTTCCCAGGGAACAGAAGTGGAGTGCAATAGAGCGTGAAGCCTTTGCAGTGGTATGGGCTCTGAAGAAGTTGCGGCCATACCTGTTTGGCTCGCACTTCCTAGTTCAGACCGACCACAGACCCCTTCGTTGGCTGATGCAAATGAAGGGGGAGAATCCCAAGTTGTTGAGGTGGTCTATTTCCCTACAGGGGATGGACTTTCAGGTGGAACATCGGCCTGGAGTGGACCACGCCAATGCAGACGGTCTCTCAAGGTATTTCCGCCTTAGTGATGAGAACTCCCAAGGGGTTGGGTAGCTCTCCCCACTTTCAGCTGGGGGGGACGCGTGTTAGACCTGTCAGCCCTTTGGGTGGTCCCTCCTCATCATTATTTATTTTGTCCCACTTTTGCCTCAACCCCTGTTTGAATTTTTCCTTTTTGGGAACCACCAGACTTTTTTTAGTGTTGCTGCAGATTCAGGGAGCCATTTTAGCTACCCCTGAAACTTCTGTCTGAGGGCCTGGAGCACAAAATGGTGGCCACCTGTGACATCACCAGCATCCACTGGAACCTACCAGCACCTTCCAGAACATTCCAGGAGATTCCAGAACTCTGTGACAGTTGGAGACCGTTTAGAATGTTGGGAGGATAAGAGAGGCAGTTGGCAGTTGGAGCTAGCAGTTGGCACCTGACTGGTGAAGAGAGAGCAGCACAACAGTGAAGGAGGAAGGAGTGAAGCAGCAGGGGTGGAAACTTGTGCCTGGAGTGGGGTCCATAAACCCACCCTTGATACTTGTCCCTACTGATGGATCCCAGCCTATAGCCCTGTGTGGGAAGAAGACAGAAAAACTCATCCTAAGGACCTGAACAGCAGGAACAGGCCTTAGAAGCAGAAAGCAGCAAGATCCTGACCTGAGAACTGGTTTCCCTGGAGTCCGGCGTCGAGTAGCCTGAAGACCTGGAGCCCGAGGTGGAGAAGCGGCGCTGACTGAAGTAGCAGACGTCGTACCCGGAGCCGCCTGAGGTCGTGAGAGGGCGCCGACGGAGGTCGTGAGGAATACCAGAGGTCGAGGAGGAAGTGAACCGAGGTCGAGCGAGCGGCGTCATCGGAGGAGTGAAGTCCGCCCTCCGGAGTCGTCGGAGACCGAGGTAGAGGAGCACCGGAGGTCGGGAGTGAGGATCGCACTCCGGAGTCGCCCGGAGCCTGTGAGGAGGAGCACCGGAGGTCGGGGGTGAGGATCGCACCCCGGAGTCGCCGGAAGTCGACATCGAGGCCAGGCCGGCCGACGTCATCGGAGCCGAGAGCGCCATCGGACCGGAGCCGCCCGAAGTCGACATCGTGAAGAGACTGCCCGACGCCGTCGAATCGGAGGTCGAGATCGAACCGAGGCCACCGACATCGGACCGGAACCGCCTGCCGGCGTCGTCAAAGAACTGACATTGTGCCGAGGCCGCCGAGACCGAACCGGAACCGCCTCACGGCGTCGACACGACTCCAGCGGCGTCGGAACATCAGAAAAAGGGCAGTAAGTGGAGTAGAGGGCGCCTAAGGCCCTGTGGAGACCTGAGAGACTGCTCTAAGGGGCTAGGGAGGTGCTGAAACCCACCTGACTGTGCCTGGGGTGAACTGGGACTAACCTAGAGAGGTTGTGTGGAGAGAGAAAGCCAGGGCACTGGTATACCCCCCCTTGGATCTACCTCAGATTAGGCCTCAGCCTTGTCCCAGCCAGGGAGTAGCCCCCCTCAAGCCTTCCACAACCCTACAAGCTGTGCCTGGGCCATATCAGCCCTTAAGAATTGAAGTGTCATCTGATTATATGAGGGTTGCTGTATACTTTTAATTATTTATTGGGGATACTGTATTTATTGAGTTTTTACCTATTTATTGCTGCACTATATTTATAGGTCCACAGGACTTGTTGGTGTACAATATTTATTGGTACAGTATTTATTGCCTCAAAGTATTTAATTGTCTGTATATATTGCACTTGTATTTATGCCCTGTTATTTATGATCACCCCTATTTATTTCATCAAACAGCCAATATTTATTTGACCTGCACTAATTGAAACTTGTATATTGTGATTGACCTATTTATTTTTCCAATCAGCAACTAAGAGAAAAAGATAAAGAAAGAATATTTTCATAATTTTTACGGTGTAGAGTCGTTTTTGGAACGGATGCACGCATGGTTCTTGTATGGGTATATTGTATGCTTAGCACTGCGCCTGTTTCCTGACCACTCGAGCCAAGCTACCACAGTGTGTTCGGGGAGTCCACCACCACCCTGCGGAGTGGGAGTGGGCGTTTCCAACAAGGTTGAATATAATCTCCACGTAAGATCAATTTTAAAATGTAAAACTCGATTTTAGAAGCAAAACTGTGTACATATATAATTTTGTTATAAAATTCAAAGCTTCTTGGCAATTAATAGTCAGCTGGGTAAGGATGTACAAATGGCAACTATCATGATTGTACTCATCCAGATTCAATTGTATTATATAGAGCTAACTTTAGTACCTGTAATTAGACCATAATTAAGGTAATCTCTTCGTGAGTTATTTGTAGGCCTTTAATGAGAATTTGGAGAATCAACAAGTGGATACATTTGTACTAAAGACTTCAGTTTTATGAAATGGTATTACAGTTGGTAAAATACGTTTTCTTGTAAAATCAATATCATGAGTAAGAGTGTTAGCACTACTGATGATTATGAATACGTTTGGAATATGAAACTTTGCATTACATGAAAGCAATCATATGGCAGATCCTTGGGATCCAAGTAGAAGAGTCCCGGGTGGAGATGAGGTACTTAACAGACCCAGTAAATATTGAAACTGTGGCATTTACAAAGACTGACAAATACCTCCTATTCTGACTCAGAAATGTGATGAAACGTTTCAATTTCACTGCCTACTGCACCAAATTCCTTATGTCTTTGAAATTGCCAGGCATTTCATCAGCTTTACCTTGCTAAAATTGACATTGGAAAAATTGAGATTGTGCTATACTTATCATACCTGATAATTCCCCCTTGAGGAAATCTCCACATGGCTCAGAATCTAAAACCGTGCACAAAACAGTAACTTGTACAGGTCCGGCACTAGGGTAGTGCGACGGGTGCCACCGCACTGGGAGCTGAGTTGGTGTGAGGGTGCCATGTTTGCAAGTATATTATCATTTTAAAAGCACCTGCTTTCGCGTTCCTTGCCTTCAGCAAATTTCAGGCATAAATAAAAATGTCAATATAACTCGGGGATTAATGTTCTTCCTTGAGAGAGACTGGAGTTTTGTCTAGTGAAAGTTTTGACTCAACGAGCTAACACAGAGGGTTAATATGCCTGCTGCAAAGAACGTGTAACATGCAGATCACAAAGTGCATATAATGTAAATAGATGAGTGGTTACTGCATTTGTCAGAGAGATCCTTTTGTTACTTGCAGTTTATAAGTTAAAATCCTAATATAGAACAGTAAGCTATTAACGGTCATCAAAGAGCTGCATGCAAACTGCAAGTTATTTATTAGTCATATGTTGTTTTTTGCCCAGCCTTTCATCATCCTAATCTTGCAAAAAGGGTTCATTTGGGTAGGAATCATTTGTCATTATTAAAGAGAACCCCTAACAATGGTGTTACATTTAAAATTCTGAAATTGTGCTTTTCCAGACCAAGGACTCTTAGAGTATACTACCTTTCAATATGGATGACATGTGACTCCTACACTTTGTAGTTCCCTCTTATGTAACATTTCCTATACACTGATTTACACCCGGAAAATTGTCTCTGTGCAATGTGTGTGTGATTTACAGTACCCTGACACCTTACATTGGTATGAGTAGCACTATAAAACTAAATGAATCTGAGGGAGAGTGATTATGGAGACTTGACAGGCACTGTTAAATAGTTGTAGCGAGAAAATCCGTGGCAGAGGTGGTCATCAGGGGTACTGACATAGGGGCGTAACACAGGCCACCAAGCTCTAGGGGGCCCCCTCAGCACAGCACTCTGGCTGCAGAGCTCCTGATTGAGCACAGAGGGGGCCCCCCCACGTGCCTTGCAGGGAGGCCCCTCAAGTTTCGGTAAGCCAGTGCGCTGACACATTTTCACACAGGGCGCCACCCTTATTTGCGGGCTTTCTTCAGGTTCCAACTCCTTTTTGGGTCCTGTTATTCAAAATAATCCTGAACCAAACCATTTTGAAGACTGGAAAAGGAAAATTGAATAGTGGAATGAGTAAGAGGGCGACAATTGCTCTCCGCATGTCTACCACGAATATTAAACAGATAATGTAATAGCTTTTTTATGGCTAGTTGTGAATCTCTGCATTAATATGTGATTTTTGAATTATCTCATGAATACACGTGTGGTTGCGATGTTGTATCTGAATATGAGGAAACTGTATAAATATGTAATTTATAAGTCTGACAATGTTGACTAGACTTGATAAATATTCTTCAAGTCTTAATTTGTATAACTACATTTTAAAAAAAAAAAGCGACATCAGGGAAAAAGTAAAATATCTTTCTTCCGAAATATCCACGCCTATTGTCGACTGCCTGCAGAAGGTATGCAATGTTCTTGCAAAAACCTGCAGGATATGCCTCTTAATGTGACTAGATATGAGCACATGCAAAGCCGTATCTATTTGCCTTTCTGCAATTTTCACATACAGCACATTAAAAAAATATATATGTCTATCCTCTGCATTTCATCAAACCAAGAGAAAACAGAGGTGATCAAAGAATCAGGGGAAACATTTGCAAAGGAAAATGAAAATTGAAATATCCAGTTACACGCTGCAAAACTGCCTTTGACAAATATGCTTTCATTTTTGAAAATCGCAAGGGATTATAGGACATCTGCAGGGGTTTCGAGTCTCCTCTGCGTTATCTGAAAATACCATTTTTATTTTTGAAAATAACCGTGGTATGTATTTATTCCTGGGCTAAGAATGGGCAGAAAATATTTTATAAAGTGCATGTGAAACATGATGACAAAGGAGATGAGAAAAATATGCAAAATGCAAAAATGGGTCTAGAGGCTATGTTGATGTTTTAACCTATAGGCAAACTAAATCACCCGAGTTCCATTTTCTTGATCCATCTGAATGAAGTTCACTCATATCGATTGCAAGTGTTAACTCAAAATTAGAGTTTGACCCATGGAATGTGTGTCGTAAGCATGTCCCTGGTACTTCTAGTAGAGAAATTTATGTGAAAAGCCTTTATGTCACTAAACATAAAATCCCTCTGAATATGGGCTCAACTATTTAAGGTATAGCTTCTTGAAGTCTTCTGTTATTGACTCATAACTTGGGGTGGGCTGTGCTGTGCACATTACTTTAAAGCATTTCAACAACCATGAGTGACCAGCCGCAGCCCGTGCATGTAAGAGCAGTGGGGCTGGTTTGGGGGGGATTTGACAGACGAGCATGAGGGAAAATTAAATAAATAAGGCGGCGGCTGGGAGTGACAACAGTCTGAGGACAACTTAACTTAATATGGTGCCACAGGGTGCGTGGAACAGGTGCAGGCAAAAAATATCCGGCATACGCTGTAATCTGGCATGTGCAACATCGGAGTGGCAGACTCACTTGCAAGTCTTTCAGCGAGATCTAGAGGACACATGAGACTTTGCTGAAGGGCCAAGTTAAGGACAAGAGTGGCTGCACACATCCTGGTAGCCATCCCTTAAGCCTCCCACTGAAGTTCAAAGGCAGGAAATCTCAGTGGCTAGTATGACAGTGGGGCAAGAGGGTCACTATGGCCATAGTAAATGACTATGCAGGCCATCTCCTGGTTGACACGTTTCATTGCATATGCTAGAATATGTGCTTCTTTGTTTTATAATGTAAATAGAAAATGTACCACTGTGGAGTTCCTGTTTCAATGTCCCAGTGGAGCATTGCTGCCATTGTAAGTCTTGCTACATGTGGGCCCCTTTTGTAAAGGCAAGACCAAATGGAAATGATGACTGCTGTCTAATTTGATGTTCTACCAGTCATCCACCAAAAGTGCCATTTGCACATTTAGAGGCCTATTTATGAAATAGTCATGTAGTGCAGTTCAGCAAGTTACCTTGCTGTACTGCACTGCTTGACAGGGAAAGGGCAAGAATGTACCATATATAAGGCAATATGGTGCATTCCTACCTTTTCCTGCACACTGGTGCCTTTTTGGCAGCCTAGAACCAGCGCAGGCACCCTCGCACCGTGGTGCAAGGGTGATTGCATTGCATGCAGAATTGTTTTTGAGCAGGAAGGGGCACCTTCCTGCACAAAAACAACTCTGAGGAGTATATTCCTATTCAATGGGTGCTGCAGAATGCAGCACACAATTGAAAGAGGAAGTAACAAGGAGAATAAAAAGATATTTCTCATTGTTATGTCTCCCCTGGAAAGGCGTATATTTTTTGTACATTTCCAGGTTTACCAGTTCTAGTAAATCTGGGAAAGAATCAAAAGCCATGGGAGTTGCATGGGAACTCACACACAATGCCCCTGGAATGCCTTCCCAGGGCAGAGTAAGCCAACACATCGATTTGCAATGCGTTGCCTTACTTCAGATTTATGGAGCCACTCCAGCCACGGTAAGTGGTCTTGTGTGAATTCATAAATCTGACCTAAGGTTTGTGTTACTCTTGCACCATGTAGCATAGTGCAAGAGCTACACAAACCACCTCATAAATAGTTCCCTCTGTGAAAAGGTCACCTTCATGGAGGTGCAATAGAAGTCCAAAAATATGAAGCAGTTAGAGTCGGTGCTACATTACCTGTGTAAAAACAACAATTGATGGACAGAATGCAGAACAATGTCATACATTCACCCCAGTACAGAGATCTGGGCCTAAATCCATCATTTTTTTGCTCACCATGCCGTTCCAGTTTGAACCCAGCCATATGCAAATCAGTCTTGACCCTGTGCCTCATGGGAACAGTCCAGCCCGAACTGCCAAGCCAGGTTCTCCCTGGACTGGAAACAAGCATCCTAGGACCGGTTTCGGGGTTTCACCCCTCTTCAGCCAGGTTAGCTTGATTCCAGTGGCATGGAGAGCAAGGGACCCACGTCTGGGCATACCCTTCCCACTCGGGGCGACAAATGCAAAAACAACAATTGATGGACAGAGTGCAGAACAATGTCATACATTCACCCCAGTACAGAGATCTGGGCCTAAATCCATAATTTCCTTTGGTTTTTGCTTTGTTCGCCATAAGTTGGCAGGGTATGCTCAGACGTGAGTCCCTTGCTCACTTTGCCACTGGATTCAAGCAAGCCTGGCTGAAGACGGCTGAAATGCCAGAAACCGGTCCTAGGAAGCTTGTTTCCAGTCCAGGGACATGGCTTGGCAGTTCGGGCTGGACTGTTCCCATGAGGCACAGGGTCAGGCTGATTTGCATATGGCCATGTCTGAACTGGGGTGGCAGAGTGGGCTAAAGAACGGTGATGGATTAAACCCAGATCATTTGACTGGGGGTGAGTGCTTGCAATGTTCAACACTCCGTCCATCATTTCCTTTGGTTTTTACATTACCTGTGTAAGCAAGTGCCTTCAGTTGCCACTGGAAGTAATGCAAAGAGGACACAATATTGTAAGAGAATGTAATAACAATTGCTTTCTTGTTAAAGGAGAGCACAAGGTTGCAACATATTATTTTGCCTGTGGCCTTGAATGTTGGTGCACCAATACTGAAAAAGGTTACCTGAAAACTACTTAAAAAAACGTAGTCGATACTTTTTTTAGACAACACCCCAACACAAAGTAACTCTAAAGAATCCTCTGGGGAAAGCCTGCTGCACCCGTACAAGACATGGAGACCAGGCCGTGGGAGGACTTCAACACCGAGACTTCCCAGTCCCCTGCAGGCCATTTTCGTGCCTGGATGCGCTTATTAGCATTACTACGACCATGCGGCTTTGGAGAGCCTGCTGCACCTGCACGAGACATGGAGACCAAGCCGGGGTAGGACTTCAACTCCCAGACTCTCCGGTCCCCTGCAGTGCCATTTTCGTGCCTAGAGGTGCTTATTAGCATTACTGCGACCCAGTGGCGCAAACGCACCCGGGCCAAGTGCGGGCCCGACCACGCCCATTGGAGCCTGAAGGAGGCTGGGCTGGGACCCCCCTCTAACGCTGACAATGTGGGAGACAGAATGGACAAGAAGAAAGTGACCCCTGCTCCTGCTGTAGAGGTAACTACCACATCACTGGACACCTTCTTGGCTAAGGCGACAACGGTTTTGGAAAGGGAGATTGCTCTCACAGAAAGAAGGCTCTCGGGTACCGTGTCAGCAAACTCCCCAATCATCCCAAGGGCAGTCCAATGCCCTTCTGGGAACCGAGTTGCTAGAACAGTTAGCAGACACTCTGCCTGTCTCCCAACCTACAGTGGTATCACCTAGAGCTTCTTGTGCCAATGGAGCCCCTCTCCTACTCACGCCATCTGGACCTACCGGCAAAAAAAAGAGGTCCTGGTAAATCGATTCCCACAGGCACTGCTAAAAAAATATAAATGCTGCTCCACCAATGGGTGCATTGGCTTCGCCACTCAGCAGCAGCCAACATCAGGATGCCATAACACTAACTCTAAGCTGGCATGAATTCCTAGATACATTTAATTAATTACTGCAGCTGATTCACGAGCGATTGGATGCCATTGATCGCACTATTGAAGGGTTAATACCCCGCAGGACACTACAACATTCTTTGGGGGGTATGAACTGTAATCTGACTAATGCTATCCCTGCTCTTGTTGTTCCAGTTAAGCCAGTTACACATTGTAAATTATGTAATCTCAATATTCACATCCTCTGTAAGGGTTGTAAAAGCAAGATTAGGGATACTGCGTCACACCAGGGACCTCCAAGGGTTGTCACATTTTCTAACATTCCAAATACTACAAACTTGCTGGCCCTAAATCCCGGTCATATAGAAACTACCCTAAGAAGCAGTCTTTCTCAATCACAGTGCAGAGATAATGTGGTAAAGGAGTATAGATCTGGACGTAAACCTGCATCTAAGCCCCCTTCACCCTCATTATCAACAAGGAACACCCAACAATACATGAACCTACCCCCCGCTGCTTGCCCTTTTGTACTAATATTAGGTAATGTCCCTATACTCTGAGATAATCAAAGTGAGTCTGCAACACAGTTAATGGCCAAAGTTCAGCATTGGCTGTCACAGGCCTCAAACATAGGCAATCTTATCCAAAACCATTTGATCATGGCCCGCATAACCCCTTGGATAGGGCCTCACATAAAAATGATTGATAATGATTGTGTCATTTTCAACTTTGACAACCAAAGGTTGGTCAGGGATCTTTTAGGTGTCCTGCCTCTCCTTCATTAGAGTCACAGATTTTCACAGTTCCCTTGGGCTTTTTTATAAACCACCTGTGTTAACTAGCTCTAATACATATGGCCTTGGCCGCCCATTAAAAAACACCTTGCCCATTCATCATCAGCAAGTCCATAGCTCTGTCCCCATTTCTAATAAATGTGCCCCCTGGGGGGTTTAGACTCTTGTAATTGACTCTTTTTATCTTCTTCTGATCTACCTCAATCCTTCATTGAGCTAGAACGCTTCAACTTAAGAGCCTCCCCTACTGCTATTTCTGCAGGGGTGCTGTCCATAGCACAAGACTCACATGTTACAGACCTTATTCCAACTTTATATAGTACCTCGTTCTCTACTCACATGGTAGATACCTCTACTCAGGAGTCCAATGAGGGTGTCACTTTCCTCTCTTGGAAAAAAGCAGGATATAATAATAAAATATATATTGTGGATTGGTACAAGGAGTTTAGGAGCTCGGATATTATATTTTGCAAGAAACTTGTGCAACGCATGCTGTATATGTTAATGATTACCGCTCTTTTTTCACTCCAGCGTTCCATCATCCTCAGGTACAGCTAAAGGGAGTCTACTCACACTTATAGTTAACACTCTCCAATTTGATAAAGTTTCCTTTTTGAATAGCTCCCCGTATTTCCACATGATAGTAGCAACTGGCCGAGGTAAGACTGACATACTGCTGATAAACTTATATAACAGTAATTTTTCTAATCACTCATCAGTGGTTGAAGAACTGGGTACAGTCTTAGAGGACTTGCTCGATCAACATCCAAGACCACTGTACATTATAGGGCAGGATATTTTAATACGTATATTTGTAGTAAAACTGATCAATGCATCTGCGGGGTAACTGATCTGAGTAAGTCTATGATCACCCATTTCAATCATCACAAATACGGTGAAATTCTAAATAGTCTTTTGTTGATTTGGGACTTCCTTGTAATAAATCCATCAAATCTTTCCACAGGACAAATGATTCCAACTTTTTACCGGTCAGGACTCACGTCGACTATTGACTTCATAATTATCCCTGCAAATTTTAAGAAATATGTGAAAAATATTCTGGTGCAACTGACAGAATTTAGTGACCATGCCTTAATTCACTGTTCCCTTTCGTGGTCAAGTCCACACTCCGCACCTAAACCACTTTTATCTGGGAAAAAAGGTTTTACTTTAAAATAGGGAAAAAATGTATGTTAATTTCTTTATGCCCTTGGTTGTAGGGGATTTGTTACAGGAGATCCAAATCTGTTTAGACCCACAAACTAGTGGCTTACAAGCGGTGAATGCTTTTAGAAAAATATTAACTTGCATAAGAATCCCTCTTTTTCGACCTGCTTCCGATAATTTCACAAAACCTACTAAATGGTTCGAGCTTAATTGCTCCAAGGCATCATGAGATTTGAGGGATGCCCTTAAAGTACATCCTAGAAATCAAAAATGGATACGGGATCTTAGGGCAAAATTTGAACTGGCAAGAGAAGCGAGGAAGAGGAAAATACAGAAGGAAGCATGGGAAAGTCTAGAGCCTAGCATCCCTGTGTAAAAATAGTAAGACCTTTTGGAAAGTGACCAATGCACCATTTCTGCAAGTGGGGATGGGCCATCTCTTAATCTCAATGTTGATGAAACACCCTGTTTAACACATTTACAAAATCTATTTCAGGTCCAATCAGAACATAAAGGATTGGTTTCATTGACCTCCTCTTTTGCTTCACAGGCGCTGGAGTTCTCACACGAGGAAATTGAACTCGCCCTTTCACAATCACCCACCCTAAAGGCAGCTGGTCCAGATGGTCTCCAACTGGATATCTTCCTCGCTAACAAACCTCTATGGTCGCCTGCC
This sequence comes from Triturus cristatus, assembly GCF_964204655.1. Lineage (NCBI taxonomy): Eukaryota > Metazoa > Chordata > Amphibia > Caudata > Salamandridae > Triturus > Triturus cristatus. The sequence goes on from NC_140588.1 coordinate 84,946,503, forward strand.
CTCATTGAAACAATTGCTGATTATTCCAATTTTTAAGAAAGGAGAGCCCTTGAATCCAGCTAACTATCGTCCGATTTCCTTACTGGATAGTACAGCCAAGTTAATGGGGAGGCTGCTGCTGAACAGTTTACAGAGCTGGGCAGTTGAGAATAGTGTCATGGCTGGGATTCAATATGGATTTAGACAGGGAAGGGGGGCGGTAGACCAGTGTTTTAATCTAGCCCTAATTGCAGCTAAATATGTTTGCGCAAAAAAGGGTCACATACACAGCAATTATGGATCTGTCCGAGGCCTTCGTCTGCATGATCCACTGCAAAGTGTAGGATGTCCTGAAGTCGATGGGTGTGGTTAGCTCAATAATTCTCTTTATTAGGGGGCTTTATAGAGTCACAGGGGCTATAATCAGATATGGGATACAGGATGAATGTACTAATTCCTTTAGAATTGAAAAGGGCGTTCACCAAGTTGTGTTTTCTCGCTTTAAACTAATAATTTCAGCAAAGTACTTAATACTGAATGTAGGGATGCTCCAACTGTAAATGGGCGATCCGTGCCTGCACTGTTTTACACTGATGACGTGGTCCTTATGGCCTGAACTCCTAGGGGCCTCCAGGAATCCATTAGTATTTATTTAGAATATATGACAGAATTGGGACCTTCGATAAACAAATCTAAAAGTTTTGTGATGGTAGTTGGTACTAGTAAGAAAAAACTAATGTCCCTACAAGTAGAAACAAGAATGCTGGATTGTGTGGAGAACATTATGTACCTAGATATACTTTTTGACGCTAAATTAAATTGGTCGGCAATGATTTTTTAAATAGGATAAACCTCCTGAAAAAAAGTTTAGCAGCTCTGTGGAGATTTGCATCCAATTTGGGAAAGAAACCATGTAAGGAAATGTTGGACATCTTTCGAGCAAAATCAGTATCTATAGCTTTATATGGTGCTGCAATTTGGGGTACAGCTCAAGTTGGTGTTATCCAGGCTGTTCAGCATAAATTCCTAAAAAATAAGTTGTCACTCAATCAATCATTTGTAGAGCACACTACATACCCGCGAGGGTCTCAAGGCGGTGGGAGGGGGGGCGCTACTGGTCGAACAGCCAGGTCTTGAGTAGCCTCCTGAAGGTCAGCAGGTTTTGGGTCTGTGGTAGGCTCAGTGGGAGGATGTTCCAGGTCTTGGCGGCGAGGTGGGAGAAGGATCTTCCGCCAGTTGTTGTTCTACGGATGCGAGGCACGGTGGCGAGTGCGAGGTTGGAGCAGCGGAGCTGGTGGTTGGGGATGTAGAAGGAGAGTCGTCTGTTGAGGTAGGCTGGGCCGGTCTTGTGGAGTGCCTTGTGTGCGTGGATGAGGAGCTTGAGGGATATCCTCTTGTTTACCGGGAGCCAGTGCAGGTTTCTCAGGGGGGGGTGATGTGGCTGTGGCGTGGTATGTCGAGGATCAGTCGTGCAGAGGCGTTTTGGATGCGCTGCAGACGTTTGATGAGCTTGGTCAGGGCTCCCTCGTAGAGGGCGTTTCCGTAGTCGAGTCTGCTGCTGACGAGAGCCTGGGTGACTGTTCAAGTTCTTGTGTCTGTCGGGATTGCGGAGCATGTGGAGGGTGTTGAAGCAGGAGGAGGAGACGGCGTTGATTTGCTTGGTCATGGAGAGCGTTGAGTCGAGGATGATTCCCAGGTTGCATGCGTGGTCGCTCCCATTCTCCTGCCCGAACATCTTGTACATAAAGAGTTAGGCCTTCCATTTATATCTGACCTTATCAAATTGGCTCTGCTTTTACTATGGCTAACTATTTGGAAAAGTGATTCAGTCAAATGAAATCAAATGGTACTTAAGGATTTACTTACTCTCGATCGAGTGGCCAGTATCCCTTGGTTAGTGTTAGACCTGGCACCTTGGCGTGAGTTTCCCTTCCACTTTTTGATGGTGTGCCTCGACTGTTTTGCTGGTGTTGTCCGCTCAGGGCACTGCGCCACGGCTAATCCGTGCCGCAGTGCAAGTGCTCCCCAAGTAAAGTGTACCTGTAATTGATGTTCCCGATTGGTTTATTGGATTCACTGTCAGTCCCCAGTAAAGTGCACCAGGGGTGCCAGGGCTTGTGAATGCCAATGCTGCTGGTGGGCTTGCAGCGCTGGTTGCGCCACCCACGGAAGCGGCCTTGTAAAGTGTGTCTAGGGTCTGCCACCGCCGACCCTGTGCGCGGTCCGGGACCGTCGCGCTGACTGCGCAAGTGCCCCCACTTGCCAGTCCCTAAACCTTCCCTTACCTACATGTTAGCCACCCCTCTGGTAGGCCCGAGGGCAGGGTGCATTGTAGGCATAAGGTAGGACATGCCCTGATGTGTGTGGCATGTCTTAGTAGTGAATTACAGCCCTTGTCGTTTTTCACTATTGAAGGCTACCTGCTCTCCTTAGGCCAGAATGGGCTGCTGGGATCCCGCCAACGCCGTGACCCCAGTGGACTCAGAGAGCATGGTAGAAGTGTCAAGTTTAGTATGCCTGAACTCAGGATGATAAAATACGTCTTGTAGTCAAGTCTATTTTAATATCCTGGGTTTGTAAATACTACTTTTAGAAAGTTAGTATTTACTGACCTGACCATCTCAGTCCGCCTCTGCTGTGTGTATGTGTTCTGCCTGGCAACAGTAAGGAGCAGGGTTGGGGAATCCCCAGAGACAGGTTGGCTGCCAGGTGGTGGGTAGAGAGATTACACCTGGATGGGTGGGAGGAGTACACCTTGACTCTTGAATAGACCTGTGCTCTGCCACCACAAAGCCGGCGCCACCCCCTGTGGGGCGGCTGATGTCTCTGCCCTGCTGCTGAAAGGAAAGAGCAGAGTCACCATAACAAAGTGCTCCAGAACTGGACTGAGCCAGGCCTAGGCCCCCTGGCGCTAAAGAACAAAAGAATTGGTGTATAAAAGTAGGAGCCTGGCTCCTAAGAAAGCAGAATCCTGTTTACCACAAAGAACCTCTGCCCGACTAGAAGGAGAAGGAGACGCTGGAGGAGCTGGCCTGCTGCCTGCCTTGCTGAGAAAGGAGAGGAAGAGACTTACTGAAAAGACTTTGCTACTTTGTGCTTGAACATTCTCCAAGGGCTTGATCTGAGCTTGCCCCCTGAACTGAACCCCAGGAACAGTGGGTTCTCTGTGCTTCTTGCTCGTCCTCCAATTCGAGCCGTGTGGGCATCCCGCTGGAAAAGAGACTGCGCCCCTCATCGCCCCTCCTAGGGCCGTGACACTCAGAAGCTCGCCTGCCTCCAACCCGTGAGAGCCCCGCTCCGTCCGGAGCCGCTCTCTGTTCCCGGGCCAGGCCGCCTGCATCCCTGTCACCGCCTGCCACTGGAGTGCGCTGAACGCGCTATCACCCCTCCTGCCGGAAGCCGTCCGACGACTGTGATCTACGCCGGGTCATCCAGCTGCACTGACTGTGCCCTGTGACCCCGCTTCGCTATCCCCGGACATCTCAGGCCGCGCCGCCCCCGCTGTGGAGACCCTCCTGCACCGCCGTGCTAAAGGGTCGCGGGCCGCGCCTGCCTACTTGCCCACACCTGCTGATTGAGGACCCAAGAACACTTCCCAAGCTGAGAGTCGCACCGACCTGTGCCGACTCTCCACATCACGAAAGAAGTTCCAGTATCGGGCTCGGGGCCCGCAACGCCTTATTTCCCCGTTCGCAGGAACCGATCTCTGTGAGTACTGGAACTACAAGTAAAGAGACTACGAACTATCCATTTGAAACTACGAACCAAGAACATTTGCCTGCTGTATAACCTGGTGGCATAGCGAAAACGTTATTGGTCTTGTGATAAGTCTGTTGAGATATATATACCTTATTTTTACATAAAGAATCGTATTTTTATATATATCCAAGTCTGGTGTCCGTTTCTGGGGGGATTGATGTATTTACTGTGTGTACGATTGTAAGTGCTTAACCAACAACGCCTGAGGAATCGCCTTGGCTGCTCACGCCACGCACCTAGAGGGTGAGCAAGGGTCATTCGCGAGGGGTTATCCTGCGCCCTGACGTGGAGGAGAGGGTTCCTGCTTGACACAAGGGCAACCTTGCGCCAACCAGAGATCCCCGACTCTAACAGTTAGCATATGTAAAACAGACTTTTAAAGATCTGGGCCTACTGTTCCTATTTGAATCTCTATCTCATTGCTCATTGTTCCCCAAATCAAGATTAAACATTCTTTTTATTGCGAAATGCGATTATGATAGGTGGCAACAAAAAAAACCCAAACTCATGGTACAAACCTACTAGGTTCTACATGCATCCTATCTTTCCTTCTTTACTAATAATCTGCATTGATTTTTTATTGATTAGGATGAGAATTTCCCTTATTGGTTGGCTACCCGTCTCAGGACTATTCATTCAATCAACTATCCCACTGTCCTTACGATGAGAGGTGCACTCAATCGACTTCTTACATTTTATTCTTCTGTTCATTCTATAAGATAGAAAGGAAAAATGTATCATTCCTCTGTTGAGAAAATTGAGTTTAAATTTGCATTCTCATGCTCTTGCTGTCATTAACTCATTAGAAACCCCATTTATATGTTTCATGTTAGTGCGTTTTTTGCACTCAGTTTTAAAGACTAGAAAGAAGTTGCCTGCAAGAGGGGTTGTTATAGCTGATCTTGTACCCTCCGACACTGATCTTAATTTACAGTAGGTGCTATGCTGTAATGTCATTGAAATCACACTCTCAGCAGGTGTATTGTTTTTTAAGAGACTTAAAGTCACAGAAGCCCGTTTTATCACACTCAATATTGTTTTTAATAATATTTCACTATTGTCTCATTCATTTCATCTGCTGTGTTTTTAATATCTGTACTTTTATGCATTTTTTTTGCAAATTTGAATAAAGTTGATTTGATCGATTGATTGACCGTCCAATTTAATTCAAAAACGTAGGGCCTCATTTAAAAGAACCCTAGTGGCACTTTGTGCAGCTGGGGCGTCACTTTTTTGATGCTCCAGCATATTTACATGGCCAATCAAAGCCACTTTGCATGGCCTTGTAAATATGTTCCAGTTGCACTCAGAACACTGCGTGAAGGGGGCATTCCTTGGGTGTTGTTGTGGGTGTTCCCATGCAATACCCTTGGAATCTGAAACATTTCCAGATTTACGACGAATCGTAAACCTGGGAATGCATCAGATTCTAGCACCACCCCAGGGGTGGCATTAGGGAGGCTCAAGAAGGAGAAATAGCCTCATTTTCCCTCATTGTTTCCTCTTTCTATGTGTGCTGCATTCTCTCATGATTGTTTGGCGCCGGAAGGAGCCCCTTCCAGCAAAAAACAATCACCCCTACAACAAAGACACCTTTGCATCATGGCACAAGGGTGCCTGCATTGGCGCATGGCAGCCCATTGTGCCGGAGCAGGGGAAAAGGACAGGAATGCACTGTATCTCATAGATAGAGTGCATTCCTTCCCTATTCTTTTGATGCAGGGCAGCGCCGCAAGATTCCTTGCGGCACTGCCCTGTGCTAAAACATTATAAATGAGGCCCAAAGTGGAGCTTTGAACAACAACGGGTGTTTAAAACAAAGCAGGTAGTTAGGATGAACAATTGCAGTGTTAAAATAGAAAAAACATTCTTTGTAGGGAATACACTGGGAAATCTTAAGGGTCCCACTTTCCAAAAGTGTAACATTTTCCACACACTTTGATCATCTTTTCACTGGAAAATGATAATTTACATTTATTTCGTCCGTCAGAAACCTTTGAACTATTGTTCTGTTTACCAGAGTCAAATATGTCACAGTGTTAGACATACCTCCTAGCTTAGGATGCAGAGACCTTCCTTGAATTTTCAAGATTTTTCCAAGGTCTGGGCTGCCATGCGCATAGCAGACCTGGACCTGGACAGTGAAAACAATGGCCCAATACGTCAGGGCCATAGTTATTTTACTTTTCAGAAACATACCCTACGTTGGAAGTTTTGTTTCTGAAAATAAAAATAACATTCAGGATTGGCTGAAAAAATATGCGCCTACTCACATGACACTGCCTCACTTGTAGATGTACTGAATGAGCAGACATCCCTGCTGTTCAGGCAATACCTCTAAGTATGCCTAATGGCCCTCTTCCAGTGGTCGGTGGCAGGGCTTTCACACACCTAGAGGGCTGGTGTGCTGCCTGTCATGTACTAAATGTACCTATTAATCAGCTCCTTCATTTTATTTCAAGGCTACTCCAGGCTGACATCATAAGGACTTCGTTTATTTATGAGATGTATTTTGTCTGTGCTAATTTCTGGGGCCTACGAGCATATTATGAAACAATTATATGATTGTGTTGTGCCAAGTGTAAATCATAGTTTATAATGGGCGAACAGCTTGAAAATCACTGCCCCCACTGATCAGCTCCTCACCTCAGGAACTCAGGAAGATTAAAACTTAGTTTAGATATTAAAATTTTATATTAGTGCATTTTCCTAGACCAGAGAGAGCTCTTCTTTTTGGCAGATTTCCAATTCACTAAACTCTGGAGAACCTCTCAGACTCTGTGATCTGAAGCCATGTGCTCTCAGCAGACCCTTCTAGTAATTTCCCTTGCCAGCATCTATGCTATGGTTTCTGAGACTGCACAGAAATTTCTGAACTTGTCTTGATGAGAAGTGCTAATCGAATTGATTAAAACTTTATGCTTTCACCTCTTGATTTCAAACTCTTAATGGGTTCCAGATAAATGTTTTTCTTACTATTTAGAGAAGGAGCTCTACTCATAAGGAATACAAATATGTTCTGTATTGTATCACTGATAAATTGATTACTTATTGATGACTAATAAAGAACTCTTGACTAAAAGAGATTAATATAACCCTTTAACCTCGTACCAAAATCTCATCACTGATTCGCAATAATTGATGTTATCTGTGATATGTTATTTGAACATTGATTTGCAGCTTCTGATTAATTCTTACCTGTGTCAAAGATCCATAGCCTCAGGGGCTAGAAAGAGCAGAGACTTTATTTCCAGGTATGCTAAGACACAAGTTCTGAATCATAAAGCAAATATTTATTAAGGTCGCTTGCTCTACCAAAGCTAACAAGGAAAGCCCCACCCTCCCTCATGTTAGAACATTGGCTGAAAACTGTGCATTTCATCTGATCTACACTAGCCCAGTTGAAGTACAAGATGACACAAGGTTCCTGCTTTTTTGTGCTATAATGTTCGCATTTTCAAATTATAAGTGTATGATGAAAGTAATTTACTATACACAAAAAAAAACCTTCATGCTAGCAATTATTCTGCTTGCCTACAGGCTCGTTCACAAACGTTCACATAATAAAAGTAGCGGTAGTGATTTTACTTCTCTGTTTTTTACTTTCTGCTCACATATGTGCCGATATAGTCCAGTGAGGTAAAAACCCTCTTGATTGATCATAATTAAGGCTCCCATAAAACCGGGAGCCCGAATCATAATGTAAATTGCTGTTTACTTTTGCTTAACCGTACCTCCTCCTTCTCCCGACGTGTACCTCGTTAACAAGCCAGCAAGACAGGGCTGGGAGCAGTCTCTCTGCCCATCAGACCTGTAATCAATACATTTATTTCTTAAGTGATCCCGTAGGAACCGGATCTCGAAGAATGTTAGCCTGTTTTTGAAATTGTTCAGTTTCACTTCTCAGGGATTGGAAATTGGCTGTTTTTATCATAAACGTCATTTAAACAAGAGAAAAACGTTATTTCGAAAGAGTGTCTAGAAAAGCGAGTCGTGCAATTCAAACTTGTTGAGTGTAAACAGGAATTAAACTCTGGCCTATTGAGCGGGTTAAGCGTGAGTCGAGCCGCGCGCGCCATTACAATAATGCAGATGGCGAAGGATGCAGGAAGAGAGGTCCAGACATCCAGAGCACCATTAAAGTGGTTATTGATCGGAGGTTAATGCTGTGTATCTAAGAGATCACTCTGCCTCTTTCTGATAATCAAATAAGTGCAGAATTGAATGAGTGACTGAACTGCTTGGGTGGGGGTCCCTGCTCGATCCGTCGGGCGAGCATCAGTATAGATTGCTTGGAGCGAAATCTTCAGCAGCTAAAAGCTTTCCCTCCTCCAGCTTCCAGGCCGCCCATTGACTGGAAATAGTGTTTGATATGACAACCTGAAATCATATTGCACAGTTATTGGGTGAAGAGTGCAATTTCTAATTTTCAATATTGCTTCTCTGACGTTTCCTATGTCCCGGCCAATGGTCGGAGACAGAAGGCTGACAAGAGTAAGATGGGACACGGATTGGAAAGTTAATATTTTGAAAGGGTAGCCCTGTCAAAGCATTTGAAAAATGTTCTCACCGAAGGTAGGTTATCGGGAGATATATTAAAGAGTTGTCGTTCACCTTTTGTGCACACGAACCGTCGAGGCCGTTATTGGAAAGACGTTTACTTTGCTCTGCAGCCTAAAAGAAGCAGTAATGCGTCTATAAGGCTCCCCCTGCATACTTTTAAATGCACAGTAACAAACGACATGGTGAAAGGGTGCTGACATTACCAGGTCCTGGGTCACTGATTCCGGAAGGCAATTGCACCCGTGCACCATGCAATTATGAGGTTTTGGAGCTAGTATAGAGAATAACCATGCACACACTGGGTGCTTTTCCAAATTTTTTAATTTTAGTCATGTTAATACCGTCCTGAGAAGGTGTTAAATGGGAAAGATGCAGCCAGGGCCGCTGCAGGTAAGAGCGGTTGGGCCTGCTGGGGGGATTTGGAGAGACTACCATGAGGAAAAATTAATTATTTCTTTAATTTCCCCTTGTGGTCGTCTCTCGAAATCCCCCCTTTGCCCCCAGCTGGCCCCACTGCCCACCGCTCTTACCTGCTGTGGCTGGAAAGATGGGAGAATGAGAGTCTGGGTATGGGACAGGGGTAGTGAAGGAGTGAAGCGGCAGGGAATGCTCTAGCCTGGCTGAAGAGAGTGTTCCAGGCTCCTCCTGTGTGTTGGTGTAGGACGGATGTGGCTTGGCTACATTTCTATCCTCAGTCCCTTTCCTGGACCTCCAATTTATTTGACCAGGTGCGCTTCTGCCATATAGATTCGAAACCAGCATTGCACATATGGAAATCCTGAATGTGTGAACACTGGGTCACTTGTGTTTGACCAGACCTGTAATTCCTCAGCGGGTGCCACAATGGCTGAAAGACAATCATGTCCTAACAGTCTGGGAGTACATTACCAGAACCTAATATCTTTGTAAATGAAAGTGTAGATCCCCTACTATCTAAAGCCTACTATTTAGATCTCTGTTAGAAATGGGGGTCTCTGGTTGGCAGTGGATGGCCACTGTCCAAGCAGGGATCCTTCTTTCTAAGTCAGAGTGAAGGGCTGTACCCCTTTGACAACCCCTACTCCACCCTGTGGTAACGTAGCATGAGCAGTTAGGCTAATCTCAGAGGCAATGTGTCAAGCGTTTATGACCATACACAGTAATTCAGTGAGGAACACTACAAAGGGACATAACACAGGTAGGTATCAAAAGAATAGTATCTTTATATAGAGGCTTATCACAAGACCAAATAACGAGGAAACCACAATACTGTACAAAAATATTTCTCTCTGAATGCTGCAAAAATAGTTCCAATGGGGAATGCAAAGCTCAGTTCAGGGCAATGGTCTCTGCGACCCTTTTTACTCACAGTTCTGAGATGTTTGTCAAATAATCCACAAAAAATGCCGCTCCGGCGGGTTAGCAATGTTTTTCCTCACGCTCTTGGTCACGGCCGCTCGCTAACGGTGGTTAGCGACAATTTTGGGGCCCGCAACCGGGCCGGGCGATGATCAGGCCAGTGAGCCCTCAGTGGCCACGACGATTTTCCTGACGCTCCACAGCTGTAGCGATGATTTTCAGGCCGCAAGCGTGCAGGGAGATGATCAGGCCAGCGAGCCCTCAGCGGCAGCGATGTGACGATTTTCCTGACGCTCCGCGACTGTAGCGATGATTTTCGGGCCACAAACGTGCGGGGCGATGATCAGGCCAGCGAACCCTCAGCGGCAGCGATACGATGATTTTCCTAACGCTACGCGTCTGTAGCGATGCTTTTTAGGCCCACAAACGTGCGGGGAGATGATCAGGCCAGCCAGCTCTCAGCGGCAGCGAAGCGATGATTTTCTTGACGCTCCTCGGCTGCGGCGGCTCGCTAACGGGCCTTAGAGACGAAAATGAAGTATACTGGTCCTGAGACTTCAGTCAGGGGGCTAGTTCTCTCTCTAGCATATGGGCGATTGCTAGGTTGAAGATTAAAAAGTTCTCTTACAGCTCCTTTTCCCTCCTTTTTCCAGTCCAATGAAAACTACTGCAGGCCAATCCAGGGAACAGCACACAACACCAGGACAGTCCTCTCCTGCAGCTTTCTTCAGTTCCACGGACAGAGGTTGGTCTTGAGATCCAGGGGCAATACAAATTGTAGGGGTTTCAGCACAGATATTTATACCCCAAAAGTCTTTGTTCTCAGAAGTTACAAGTCACTGAACCCAGCCAGAACCAGTTCTGCCCAGCCCTGGAGCACTTTGTTTACCAGGCTGCATCCTTCCTTTCAGAAAGAGGGGTTCTGCACTCAGACGCACAGTGGGAGGTGGAGCCAGCATTCACCTTGCCAGGCACAGCCCTATTCAAGTGCAGGAGCTACCCCTCCCCTCACTCCAAGGCAGATCTCTCTATTCAACCCAGGTCTGACTCAGCCTGCCCTGTCTCTCCAAAAACAGACAGCCAATACACATAACAGCAGAGCACACTGGAAGGCTTAGGCAAGAAAATACCTACTTTCTAAAAGTGGTATTTTCAAACACAGAATATAAAAATAAACTTCACTAAAACATGTATTCTAATATTCTGAGCTCAGGCATACTAAATTCGTTTTTCTTCCATGTTCTATGCGTCAGTTAGGACTATAGAATGTAATAGCCAAACCTCCCATTCTGGCCTATGGAGAACAGGTAGCCTTACTGTAGTGAAAAACGAAATTGGGTGTAATTCACTACCAGGACATGCTACACACATCAGAGCATGCCCTACCTTACACATACAATGCACCCTACCATAGGGGTGGCTTACATGATGCCAAGGGAAGGTTCAGGGGCTGGGAAGTGGGTGCACTTCACAGCCAAGATGGCAGTTCTAGAATGCACACAAACACTGCAGTGGCAGGTCTGAGACACACTTTACAGGCTGCCTCTGTGGGAGGCGCAAATCTGCGCTGCAGGCCCACCAGCAGCATTTGGTTTACCAGCCCTGGGCACACACAGGCCACATCACTAGGGACTAACAGGTAGACCAAATAAGCCAATCGGGGTACACCAATTCATATGTCATCTTTATACAGGGAGCATCCGTGCTGCGGCACTGAATGGCAGTGGCGCAGCGCCCAGAGCATCTATCACCATAAAAACAGAGGAGGCACAGCGAAAAAAATGGAAGGGAGACTCACGCCAATGGTGCCAGGTCTAACAATCTCTATATAGAAAAAATCCCTTGAATATTCCTCTCTAAGAACAACTGTTTATTTGCATGTATGTTCGCATCATAGTGCAAATCAATTATGAAAACATTTTGGTCTAATTCACTAATGTTAGAGACATTTATTAACAAAAATGGACAACTTTTGCACACACCTCATTAGAATTTCAAAATAAATACAATTAAAAAGCAGCAGTATTAAGTCAAACACCATCACTTTTCGAATACAATTTCAGCTAAATTTCAGATAAAATCATAAATAATATTCGTGCCAGCAGAAGGCGAGGCAGAGAGAGGTTTCGTCGCATGGTTCTCCAGCCCCTTGGCTGCAGAAAGGGGAGCATGCAAAACGCAAGTGAGATACTGGCACAAAGATTACTCTTCTGTCAGGAAAATTTGATAAAAATATCCCCCAAGCATTTATGTCCTTACGAATTAAACAGGCCATGTGCCTATTAAATCAACTCAGATTTCATATTTCAAGGACAAAATTAGTACTGCAACTAGTAGCTCTCCTGCTACCTTCGAGGATGTAAAATTGTTTCTCTCTCCCAAATCCTGCAGTAGGGTGCTTGTTCCTTCGCAGGATCTGTGCAGTGGACTGGCATATTTCTTTGAGAGTAAAATCTGATATCCAAAGGAATCTTCCCTCTCCAAAGGCAGTATCTTATTCTTCACTCAAGTCAAAGGAAGCTTTATTCGATTAAAACAAATAATCATAAAAGCACAATATCAGTTCATAATTATCAAACAATATAAAACATATAGGTCTGCAAAGTTAAGAGGAGTATCCTACCGAACAGGCTAAGAAAAATTTTACAGTAAAATGTTTTTACATAATAATAGTCTTCCTACATCAAAAAACAGCCTTTAAAAACGAAGAGACAGCTAGGATTATAAACTTTTCCCCCAAAGAGTGGAGAATTAAAAAGGCAGGACGACACTGTTTCATCCCTAATATTCTCAGTGCTGGGACTATCCACCGTTTCCTTTGATAAATGTAAAATTTACAGAAAAATAAGATATGCATAGTAGATTGTGCCGATATACCATCACAGGGACAATTACACAGTTGTCTGGACCAATCATTAATTACAGGGAAGCTAAATAATCTATGTACAATAGACATCCTGAACCGTGTCAATAAAATTCTATCAAAATCAGAAGCTACATATGTTAGGTAGGGCTGTATCTTAAAAGTAGTGAGAATGCTTTGATGCGCTCGAACCAAGGTTTTATTAATTTCTCTATTTAATCTGTTATTTTCAAGATAATGGAGGCAGCTTAATTTTAATATTTTCCTGTTTACTTTAGATAAAGTACTAGGCTTATCAAAATATTCTGGGTGGCCCAATTTTCGTGAGAAATCTTTTATGTGCATGAGCCATCCTATCTGGGAAGCCCCATCTAACGCGCAGCAATCACAAATCACTTGACGATTTAGACTAGTCTGTTCTGTGGTCCATATATGATACCAAAGAAGAAAAGGTTGAATCCCAATGATGTCCTCTATATAAGATAGTCCCAGCTCAGAATGACAGTTAAAAATAGAGGTGCTTACTGGGAGAGCAAGAAAATTTCTAAGGAATCTATTTTCACACTTTTGTAATGAGGTCACGTCTACGTATCCCCACAAACATGCTCCATAAGTTGCAATTGAAACGCACTTAGCTTTATAAATGTGGAGTAGTTCAGTAGGTGGATGTCTGCCTAATTTTTTACTAAAATCGCTCAGAGCTGTTAAGGCCTTCTGGAACAATAATCTTCGTGAGTTTAGGGCCTTTGACCATAGGCCAGTGCGGTCAAAGAGAACCCCCAGATACGAGAAGGTGTTTGTACAGGTTAGACGATTCTCGTCAAGAAACAAGGGCCTGCTTCCCTGTCCACATTTTAAAATAAAGGTTTTTGACGGGTTAACTGTAAGTCCCAAATCAGACATAAATTTTGCAAAACTGTCTAAAACCATCTGGAGGCTATTCGGGGTGCGGGCCATAAGCACCGCATCGTTTGCATACATTAGGACGGGGAGAGGGATATTCCCTACCCCCGGCAGGTCCTTACATTCCTTTTGGAGCATCGAGTTTAAATTGTTAATATATAAAATAAAAAGGAGGGGTGCCAGGACACAGCCCTGCCTCACTCCTTTCCCCACGGTAAAGCGATCAGAGCCCTCCCCCTTTGTCCCATAACGCACCCTAGCATTTGCCTCAATATAAAATTTGCGCATTAGGGAGATCAAAGGTAATTCTAATCCCAACTCTTCTAGAATCAGCCATAGTTTATTGTGAATGACACAATCGAAAGCCGCGGACAAGTCCACGAAAGCTACATAGAGCGCACCCCTTTTGGCCTTACTGTATTTATTAATAACTAATTCCAGATTTAGGCACTGGTCAATTGTACCCAAACCTTGCCGAAAGCCGTATTGAATATTACTAATAATGGATCGCTCGTCTGCCCAAAGCTGTATTCTGGATCGAATTACTCTCCCTATAATTTTAACCGTGGAGTCCAGGAGTGAGATAGGGCGATAACAAGCAGGTTTGTGCCTGTCCCCTTTTTTAAAAATCGGGACCAGGATCGATTCTTTCCAGGTAGCAATAAAACCCGACGTTATACAAGCATTAATGACATGGGTTAAAATGGTTCCCCAGAAGGCTATGTTATGTTTAAAAAGGTCCACGGGAATGCCGTCTGGCCCTGGAGCTTTACCGCACTTACTAGAACTAATTGCCATCTCGAGCTCTGACAATTCCATTTTAAGCTGAGAGTGAAGGTTAACAGGGTGGGATATTGTACTATCCCCCTCCAAGTCGCTAATACTTGTTACAGGGGAAGGGGTGGAATATAGTTTGGAATAATGGTCCACCCATTCCTTCCCTGTTATGGCTATTTCAATACTTGCTCTCTCTGTGTCAGCTAAATACGGGGCATTTACCGCTTTCCAAAAAGCAGCAGTATCTTTCATTTCAGATGCGGCTCTGAGATTATTCCATGCCTCCTCCCTAAGGCTATTTTTTCTTGCTTTCAAAGTATTTTGATAAGCCCTTCTTGCTTCTTTTATTATGTCATTGTTTCTAGGCCTGCTATGGAGGGCAAGTTTAAGGTTTGAATGCGCTTTGCTACAACTGTGGTCGAACCATCCCTTTTTTGGGATGGATTTCCTGTTGAGATCTACATGTAAATAATTTCTTATGATCTTGGATAGGTCAAGAAACCCCTCCACTATCTCGGACGCTATGTGGCCGCCGCCAGAACATTTACTAATTGATTCGCTACAGTTGCTTAGAATCGTATTCATCAGTAAAACTGGATCAATCTTTTTCCAACTTAATGTGTATCCGTTTTGTCTCGTCAGAGTGATGTGTTCTATACAATGGATCGGATGATCATTGCCTGTGATTGATTTTTTATATAAATTGAGACCAATGCTTTGTGGAAAAGTTGAACTAAAAGGAGCCGGAGATCTACACAGGATGTTTGCAAAACCCAAGTCGCCTGAATGCATGATGTCATTTAAAATCTCTCCAGAACCACAGTGATTAAAATGGGGGAAACTAGACCCACGGCTGTATCCCAGGCCGCAAACTCCAGTGTCCCAGTGTTGACAGAGACGAATGTTAAAGTCTCCGCCCCATATTATCAAGAGATCTTTACAGAGAGCCTCCTGAGACTTGTTGATGTATGTGGGTGGATATAGCCCTCAATATATCAGCCTGATCTTTACGCAGAGCATTATTGTAAAAGTTCACTATCAATATGCTAGAAAATCTATCAAGATCGGCCCTTATAATTAGGAAGCGACGATCCCTAACCAGAATAATTATGTTTGACAAATTTGTATGATAGGCTACATGAGTAGAGAGACCTCCCATTGATCTTCCACACGTTGATGCAACTGCAGGAGAAAAAAATGTCTTAAACCCATTTACATGAATCGGATCTTCTGCCCATGTTTCCTGGAAACATAATATGTCGAACTTAAGTACAAAATCAGTCCACTGAGGGTTCACAATCTTGGACTTCAGGCCTGCAATGTTCCAGAACAATAAATTACAGGTATGATCTGCAAGTTTCTCCTTAACCCCTTCTGTGCCTATGACGAGCTGGACTCGTCATGGAGCACAGTCGCGCTGTGCCCATGACGAGTCCAGCTCGTCATGACACCCACCCACGGGGGAAGCGCTGGCGCTCCCCCTGTGAGTGGTCGATCTTTTTTTTTTTATTGGGAAGCTTCCCCCCACCCCCACGTCATCAATGACGTCAGCGTGCGAGCCGCGCTGACGTCATCGGAGGTTTCCCCTTTGTTCTCCGGCGCAGGAAGCCATTTGCTTCCTGCGCGTCGGAGAGTGAAGGTGAGTTTTGGGGCTGGGGAGGGGGGATTTTGTTGTGATCATTCGTTTTTTCAGGGTGGGGGCACTATGTAGGGGGAGGTCGAAGCCATGCTGCAAGGCTCGGCTTCATTCGTGTTTTTTGTCTGTTGCTTCCCTGTGAAATGGATCCAAAAAAGAAAAAACGCTCTGCCGAGTAATGCCCTTCTTCTGATCTTTACTATTACTAAGTGCAGCAGGATGGAGAGAGTTAGAAGATATTATATGGGAAATAAATATACAACTAAATAAAGCAAGACAGAGGGGTTGCAAAGTGGCCAGATTGGTTTTATTTACATCCAAATACATCAGTCTCACTTTACAGAGTTTGCCAGTGAAGCGCTACTTTCGTTTTCTCGTCTTTCTTTGAACAGCATTGTGGTTCCCAGGTGGGAAAGGGTACCATGGAGGTACTGCAATACCTGGTTGATGGGTGGATTGGAAAACACAATATGTACCATGGCTCTGTGTATATGGATATGGTCTTTTTTGATACCATAGTGCTTACGTTTTGTAAGGATATAAGCAATGGACATTGAAACGGTTCCCTTCAGGGCCCTCTAGTCATGTCCATAACTTTTCAGTTTCTGATTTCTGAATAGTGAGTGAGAGATCGTTAAGGTAACCATGTTGTTTCTGCTTACATTTCACATGCTTTACTTAATCTTGCATTCCCTATGAGTGGTTGCTTTTGTTTTTTTTTTTAGGCAACATATTACTCTTATCAAGTGCATAATTTGAATTGAGCCCCATCCAAGTGTTTATAGTGGGCACAATTAGGTTATAGCTGAAGGCAGTGCGAGTTTCTGTCAGTGGGGAAGTATGGTGTTCATTGGGGGAGAGGATGTGGCACTATGGCCAGAGCTGTCGAATTTGGAACTGGGGAACCGGGTTCAGCCTTCATGACCAGTCCACCAGACCACTCTACTGAGGGAGCACATTCCCATGCTAGACCGTAGAAGGCCCCACTAGACCTTAAAAGGCTTGATGTCTTAGCACAAGCAGGTGTACCCTAGTGGTGTCTATTGTGGGTTAACCTTGAAGGCCTGTCCACCATAATCCATCTCCAGTCTTGCGGGCAGGCCTACAAAGCAGCACACCCTAGAGCAACAGTGATCCAGTCGCTGTGACTCTGTCACTGAGGTCACATGAACCTTGAGCAGATTAGGGCGATGCGAACGGTGTGACCTCATTGGGTACCTATTTTGGGTGGGTGCGTAGTGTTTTCAAGTTTATTATGGTTTGAAAAAAACTTGCTGCCTCCTTCCTGGCCTCCAGCAATTTTCAGAAACAATAAAAATGTCATGATAACTTTGGTGATTAATGTTCTTCCTAGAGAGAGATGGAGTTTTGTCTAGTGGAAGGGTTGACTCCTGGAAAGGTAGCACAGAGGGTTAATGTGCCTGCTGCAAAGAACATGTACTATGCAGATCACAAAGTGCACTGCTTTAATGGGGGGACCATGATGAATGGTCATTTAATGTCAGCTTTAGCTGATGGATCCCTGAACAGTGTCATGTATGTGCATGTTTGCATTGTGCTGAGGGGATTGCCAGGTAATTATTCACGCAGCTCTCTGATGGATGTCACATGTGGTTTTTCTGAGTCCCCAGATATATCATGCAGTCTGTGTGTTCTCTTTTGTACTGCCAGTCACCGGTGTATTCAACTGTGTGGCCTTGTACCGTGTCATGTATGTGCATGTAACTTGCATGATCGAGGTAACTATTAGCGGTGATACTACGTGTCTCTCGGACCTCTTTCAAGTGGTCGCCATCTTTTTTCCCCAGCAAACCCCCCTCCCCAGGGGCGGCAATCGGAGAGATAGTCCCGGGCGCCACAAGCTCTAGCTACGCCTCTGCCCCCAATGTCTCTTTTATGCATTCCTGCTGCACGATCGTGCAGCAGGAATGGCCACTAGCGCCAGGGTTTTTTGTTTTTGTTTTTTAGGTTTGGGGTTGTTTGTGGGAGTGGTGCCTTGGACAAGGGTCGCTCCCCTTATTGCCACAATATTTATTAAATATTTTAAAGTGAAAACAAATTCAAAGAGGTAGCAAACAATACGTTACAAGAGGAAAAGTGATATGTGTGCAAGTTACAGAAGAGTACAAAGTACAAGTAGAGGTATAAAAGTGCCATAAATGGCTGACACTCCAAACACAGGAACACACTGGGAAGGCACTTCTATAGGCATGGAGAACAGAATTTCCTATAATGTAAAGACTTCCTTCAGACAAAAGAGAGGGCGTGAATTAAGTTTGGAAGTGTCTTTGCAGGAGGAGAACTTTGAGGTCAGTTTTGAAGGACTGGGAAGAGGGGGTGGTCCAGAGCTGAGGCTGAGTTCCAGATTCTCGCTGCGTTGCCTGTAAAGGATTGGGCCATCGATCTTTCCTTCTTGAAAGTTGGAGGTTCAAGCAATACATTTTGCGCAGTACGTGATGGTCTAGAGCATTATATGCATATGTGACATTAATGTTTTTTTCTCCTTTTTATTCTAGTCTAAAGCTTTTGATTCCTGTTTCCGGTTTCGACAGTGGTTGTTGTGCAGTTTTGTGTAGTTGCATTGTTTTGGTAAGATTTTTTTTTTGTTGTATTTACTACAAATGAGTAATATTGTAATGTTTGAATGAATTTTTTTGTGATGTCATAATGGCAGCATATTTAGTTAGTGGTTTGAGCATGAAATTCTTTGCGATGTGTTTTGCATAGTCTTATGTGTACTTTCTTTTCTCATTCTTTTTTAGTGGGATATTGTTGATCCATACTGTGTCTGTGCAGAGTAGGTGGTGGTGAGTAGTTTAGCTGCCTCTGGCAAGTGAGTGGTATTGTTTTGGAGTATATATGTGTTTTTGATAAAGGTGCTTTTTGTTTATTACTTATTTTACAAAGTGTTTGTTGTTGTTGACTTGTTTGACAAGTTACCTTTATTAGTAAGCATTATGGCTAGCTGTAGAATGACTATGCAGCAGGTGGTTGGTATGCTTCTTGAATTTTCCTCTGAGTATGATTATGAGACTGACAGTGCGTCTGAGGGAGAGGAGGGAGGTGAAGATTCTGGCAGTGAGTTTTCTCTCCATATGGAATCTTCAGATGATGAAGGTACTCTCAGTGCAGATGAAGGTACTCTTGGTGTGGATGAAGCAACTCTCAGTGCGGATGAAGTGCCTGTCTTAGAGGAGGAAACTGCTGTGCTGATGGTGCAAGGGGCATCTGGATTGCAGTCTGAGGCTGCTAGGCTTCCTACTGGAAGTGCTGGACTTTGGGTTGATCCAAACATGGTGCAGCCGGTGTTGCCTGCCTTTAGCGGTGATGCAGGGTGTGGAGTGGATTGTGGAAACTTTTTGCCTATACATTTTTTTCAGTTGTTTATGGATGATGTATTTTTGGGTGAGATTGTTGAGCAGACAAATTTGTATGCTGAACAGTTTTTGAGGGACAACAGTGACAAACTTAGGCCCCAGTCTAGAGCTACCCGGTGGACTCCCACATATCTGGAAGAGATTAAGAAGTTTTTGGGTTTGACTTTATTGATGGGTGTGGTAAGGAAGCCAACCTTGGCTTCATATTGGTCTACTTGTCCCTTGTTGGCAACTGCCATATTTCCTGCAGTTATGACTCGTAATCGGTATTTACTTTTGCTACGTATGCTGCATTTTGTTGATAATTTTATGGCGTTGCCACAAGATCACCCTGACTGTGACCGTCTTTTTAAGATACGGCCCGTTCTTGATCACTTTGTAGATCGATTTTCTGAGATCTATACGCCAGGGAAAGAAATATCTATTGATGAGTCTTTGGTCTTGTTCAAGGGCCGTTTGGTTTTTAGGCAGTACATCCCTAGCAAGAGGGCAAGATATGGAATTAAACTGTATATGTTGTCTGAGAGTAGGACAGGATATGTTTTTAATTTTCGTGTGTACACTGGTAGAGATTCTACTATTGACTCCCAGGTTGATTTTTTTCAGCTAAAATTGAGGTTTGCAGGGGATTCTGGGTAAGAAAACGTTGGGGGATCCATGCAAGCCATACCTCCCTGGAAGCCCCCGGGTGTCTAGTTTTCAGAAATGTATGGGTTTGGTAGGTTTCCCTAGATGGCCGCCGAGCACCGGGCCAAAAACCCAAGTGACCCCCCTTGCAAAACCAGGTGGTTTTGAGATAGGCAATTTTGATGTCGCCTCACTACGTTTTGGGCCCTTGCCTGTCGCGGGTACTTGGGCCTCCCACACAAGTGAGGCACAATTTTTACCGGGAGACCCGGGGGAACACTGGGTGGTGAGAAATGTGAGTGAGCCCGGTGATGCCACAACTTTCCTACACAAAAATGTGTGAAAAATGTGATTTTTGCAGCTAAAATTGAAGTTTGCAGGGAATTCTGGGTAAGGAAAAGTTGGGGGATCCACGCAAGCCATACCTCTCTGGAAGCCCCTGGGTGTCTAGTTTTCAGAAATGTATGGGTTTGGTAGGTTTCCCAAGATGGCCGCCGAGCACCGGGCCAAAAACCCAAGTGACCCCCCCCCCTTGCAAAACCAGGTGGTTTTGAGATAGGCAATTTTGATGTGGTCTCACTACGTTTTGGGCCCTTGCCTGTCGCGGGTACTTGGGCCTCCCAAACAAGTGAGGCACCATTTTTACCGGGAGACCCAGGGGAACGCTGGGTGGTGGGAAATGTGAGTGAGCCCGGTGATGCCACAACTTTCCTACACAAAAATGTGTGAAAAATGTGATTTTTTCAGCTAAAATTGAGGTTTGCAGGGGATTCTGGGTAAGGAAACGTTGGGGGATCCATGCAAGCCATACCTCTCTGGAAGCCCCCGGGTGTCTAGTTTTTTAGAAATGTATGGGTTTGGTAGGTTTCCCAAGATGGCCACCGAGCACCGGGCCAAAAACCCAAGTGACCCCCCCCTTGCAAAACCAGGTGGTTGTGAGGTAGGCAATTTTGATGTCGCCTCACTACGTTTTGGGACCTTGCCTGTCGCGGGTACTTGGGCCTCCCACACAAGTGAGGCACCATTTCTACCGGGAGACCCGGGGGAACACTGGGTGGTAGGAAATGTGAGTGAGCCCGCTGATGCCACAACTTTCCTACACAAAAATGTGTGAAAAATGTGATTTTTTCAGCTAAAATTGAGGTTTGCAGGGGATTCTGGGTAAGGAAACGTTGGCGGATACACGCAAGCAAAACCTCCCTGGAAGCCCCCGGCTGTCTAGTTTTCAGAAATGTATGGGTTTGGTAGGTTTCCCAAGATGGTCGCCGAGCACCGGGCCAAAAACCCAAGTGACCCCCCTGGCAAAACCAGGTGGTTTTGAGATAGGCAATTTTGATGTCGCCTCACTACGTTTTGGGCCCTTGCCTGTCGCGGGTACTTGGGCCTCCCAAACAAGTGAGGCACAATTTTTACAGGGAGACCCGGGGGAACGCTGGGTGGTGGGAAATGTGAGTGAGCCCGGTGATGCCACAACTTTCCTACACAAAAATGTGTGAAAAATGTGATTTTTCAGCTAAAATTGAGGTTTGCAGGGGATTCTGGGTAAGGAAAAGTTGGGGGATCCACGCAAGCCATACCTCCCTGGAAGCCCCCGGGTGTATAGTTTTCAGAAATGTATGGGTTTGGTAGGTTTCCCAAGATGGCCGCCGAGCACCGGGCCAAAAACCCAAGTGACCCCCCCTTGCAAAACCAGGTGAAACCAGGTGGTTTTGAGATAGGCAATTTTGATGTCGCCTCACTACGTTTTGGGCCCTTGCCTGTCGCGGGTACTTGGGCCTCCCAAACAAGTGAGGCACAATTTTTACAGGGAGACCCGGGGGAACGCTGGGTGGTGGGAAATGTGAGTGAGCCCGGTGATGCCACAACTTTCCTACACAAAAATGTGTGAAAAATGTGATTTTTCAGCTAAAATTGAGGTTTGCAGGGGATTCTGGGTAAGGAAAAGTTGGGGGATCCACGCAAGCAAAACCTCCCTGGAAGCCCCCGGGTGTCTAGTTTTCAGAAATGTATGGGTTTGGTAGGTTTCCGAAATGGTCGCCGAGCACCGGGCCAAAAACCCAAGTGACCCCCCTGGCAAAACCAGGTGGTTTTGAGATAGGCAATTTTGATGTCGCCTCACTACGTTTTGGGCCCTTGCCTGTCGCGGGTACTTGGGCCTCCCAAACAAGTGAGGCACAATTTTTACAGGGAGACCCGGGGGAATGCTGGGTGGTGGGAAATGTGAGTGAGCCCGGTGATGCCACAACTTTCCTACACAAAAATGTGTGAAAAATGTGATTTTTCAGCTAAAATTGAGGTTTGCAAGGGATTCTGGGTAAGGAAAAGTTGGGGGATCCACGCAAGCAAAACCTCCCTGGAAGCCCCCGGGTGTCTAGTTTTCAGAAATGTATGGGTTTGGTAGGTTTCCCAAGATGGTCGCCGAGCACCGGGCCAAAAACCCAAGTGACCCCCCTGGCAAAACCAGGTGGTTTTGAGATAGGCAATTTTGATGTCGCCTCACTACGTTTTGGGCCCTTCCCTGTCGCGGGTACTTGGGCCTCCCAAACAAGTGAGGCACAATTTTTACAGGAAAACCCGGGGGAACGCTGGGTGGTGGGAAATGTGAGTGAGCCCGGTGATGCCACAACTTTCCTACACAAAAATGTGTGAAAAATGTGATTTTTCAGCTAAAATTGAGGTTTGCAGGGGATTCTGGGTAAGGAAAAGTTGGGGGATCCACGCAAGCCATACCTCCCTGGAAGCCCCCGGGTGTCTAGTTTTCAGAAATGTATGGGTTTGGTAGGTTTCCCTAGATGGCCGCCGAGCACCGGGCCAAAAACCCAAGTGACCCCCCTTGCAAAACCAGGTGGTTTTGAGATAGGCAATTTTGATGTGGCCTCACTACGTTTTGGGCCCTTGCCTGTCGCGGGTACTTGGGCCTCCCAAACAAGTGAGGCAGAATTTTTACAGGGAGACCCGGGGGAACGCTGGGTGGCGGGAAATGTGAGTGAGCCCGGTGATGCCACAACTTTCCTACACAAAAATATGTGAAAAATTTGATTTTTTCAGCTAAAATTGAGGTTTGCAGGGGATTCCGGATGAAGAAAAGTTGGGGGATCCACGCAAGCCATACCTCCCTGGAAGCCCCCGGGCGTCTAGTTTTCAGAAATGTATGGGTTTGATAGGTTTCCCAAGATGGCCGCCGAGCACTGGGCCAAAAACCCAAGTGACCTCCCTTGCAAAACCAGGTGGTTTTGAGATAGGCAATTTTGATGTCGCCTCACTACGTTTTGGGACCTTGCCTGTCGCGGGTACTTGGGCCTCCCAAACAAGTGAGGCACCATTTTTACCGGGAGACCCAGGGGAACGCTGGGTGGTGGGAAATGTGAGTGAGCCCGGTGATGCCACAACTTTCCTACACAAAAATGTGTGAAAAATGTGATTTTTTCAGCTAAAATTGAGGTTTGCAGGGGATTCTGGGTAAGGAAACGTTGGGGGATCCATGCAAGCCATACCTCTCTGGAAGCCCCCGGGTGTCTAGTTTTTTAGAAATGTATGGGTTTGGTAGGTTTCCCAAGATGGCCACCGAGCACCGGGCCAAAAACCCAAGTGACCCCCCCCTTGCAAAACCAGGTGGTTGTGAGGTAGGCAATTTTGATGTCGCCTCACTACGTTTTGGGACCTTGCCTGTCGCGGGTACTTGGGCCTCCCACACAAGTGAGGCACAATTTCTACCGGGAGACCCGGGGGAACACTGGGTGGTAGGAAATGTGAGTGAGCCCGCTGATGCCACAACTTTCCTACACAAAAATGTGTGAAAAATGTGATTTTTTCAGCTAAAATTGAGGTTTGCAGGGGATTCTGGGTAAGGAAACGTTGGCGGATACACGCAAGCAAAACCTCCCTGGAAGCCCCCGGCTGTCTAGTTTTCAGAAATGTATGGGTTTGGTAGGTTTCCCAAGATGGTCGCCGAGCACCGGGCCAAAAACCCAAGTGACCCCCCTGGCAAAACCAGGTGGTTTTGAGATAGGCAATTTTGATGTCGCCTCACTACGTTTTGGGCCCTTGCCTGTCGTGGGTACTTGGGCCTCCCAAACAAGTGAGGCACAATTTTTACAGGGAGACCCGGGGGAACGCTGGGTGGTGGGAAATGTGAGTGAGCCCGGTGATGCCACAACTTTCCTACACAAAAATGTGTGAAAAATGTGATTTTTCAGCTAAAATTGAGGTTTGCAGGGGATTCTGGGTAAGGAAAAGTTGGGGGATCCACGCAAGCCATACCTCCCTGGAAGCCCCCGGGTGTATAGTTTTCAGAAATGTATGGGTTTGGTAGGTTTCCCAAGATGGCCGCCGAGCACCGGGCCAAAAACCCAAGTGACCCCCCCTTGCAAAACCAGGTGAAACCAGGTGGTTTTGAGATAGGCAATTTTGATGTCGCCTCACTACGTTTTGGGCCCTTGCCTGTCGCGGGTACTTGGGCCTCCCAAACAAGTGAGGCACAATTTTTACAGGGAGACCCGGGGGAACGCTGGGTGGTGGGAAATGTGAGTGAGCCCGGTGATGCCACAACTTTCCTACACAAAAATGTGTGAAAAATGTGATTTTTCAGCTAAAATTGAGGTTTGCAAGGGATTCTGGGTAAGGAAAAGTTGGGGGATCCACGCAAGCAAAACCTCCCTGGAAGCCCCCGGGTGTCTAGTTTTCAGAAATGTATGGGTTTGGTAGGTTTCCCAAGATGGTCGCCGAGCACCGGGCCAAAAACCCAAGTGACCCCCCTGGCAAAACCAGGTGGTTTTGAGATAGGCAATTTTGATGTCGCCTCACTACGTTTTGGGACCTTGCCTGTCGCGGGTACTTGGGCCTCCCACACAAGTGAGGCACCATTTCTACCGGGAGACCCGGGGGAACACTGGGTGGTAGGAAATGTGAGTGAGCCCGCTGATGCCACAACTTTCCTACACAAAAATGTGTGAAAAATGTGATTTTTTCAGCTAAAATTGAGGTTTGCAGGGGATTCTGGGTAAGGAAACGTTGGCGGATACACGCAAGCAAAACCTCCCTGGAAGCCCCCGGCTGTCTAGTTTTCAGAAATGTATGGGTTTGGTAGGTTTCCCAAGATGGTCGCCGAGCACCGGGCCAAAAACCCAAGTGACCCCCCTGGCAAAACCAGGTGGTTTTGAGATAGGCAATTTTGATGTCGCCTCACTACGTTTTGGGCCCTTGCCTGTCGCGGGTACTTGGGCCTCCCAAACAAGTGAGGCACAATTTTTACAGGGAGACCCGGGGGAACGCTGGGTGGTGGGAAATGTGAGTGAGCCCGGTGATGCCACAACTTTCCTACACAAAAATGTGTGAAAAATGTGATTTTTCAGCTAAAATTGAGGTTTGCAGGGGATTCTGGGTAAGGAAAAGTTGGGGGATCCACGCAAGCCATACCTCCCTGGAAGCCCCCGGGTGTATAGTTTTCAGAAATGTATGGGTTTGGTAGGTTTCCCAAGATGGCCGCCGAGCACCGGGCCAAAAACCCAAGTGACCCCCCCTTGCAAAACCAGGTGAAACCAGGTGGTTTTGAGATAGGCAATTTTGATGTCGCCTCACTACGTTTTGGGCCCTTGCCTGTCGCGGGTACTTGGGCCTCCCAAACAAGTGAGGCACAATTTTTACAGGGAGACCCGGGGGAACGCTGGGTGGTGGGAAATGTGAGTGAGCCCGGTGATGCCACAACTTTCCTACACAAAAATGTGTGAAAAATGTGATTTTTCAGCTAAAATTGAGGTTTGCAGGGGATTCTGGGTAAGGAAAAGTTGGGGGATCCACGCAAGCAAAACCTCCCTGGAAGCCCCCGGGTGTCTAGTTTTCAGAAATGTATGGGTTTGGTAGGTTTCCGAAATGGTCGCCGAGCACCGGGCCAAAAACCCAAGTGACCCCCCTGGCAAAACCAGGTGGTTTTGAGATAGGCAATTTTGATGTCGCCTCACTACGTTTTGGGCCCTTGCCTGTCGCGGGTACTTGGGCCTCCCAAACAAGTGAGGCACAATTTTTACAGGGAGACCCGGGGGAACGCTGGGTGGTGGGAAATGTGAGTGAGCCCGGTGATGCCACAACTTTCCTACACAAAAATGTGTGAAAAATGTGATTTTTCAGCTAAAATTGAGGTTTGCAAGGGATTCTGGGTAAGGAAAAGTTGGGGGATCCACGCAAGCAAAACCTCCCTGGAAGCCCCCGGGTGTCTAGTTTTCAGAAATGTATGGGTTTGGTAGGTTTCCCAAGATGGTCGCCGAGCACCGGGCCAAAAACCCAAGTGACCCCCCTGGCAAAACCAGGTGGTTTTGAGATAGGCAATTTTGATGTCGCCTCACTACGTTTTGGGCCCTTCCCTGTCGCGGGTACTTGGGCCTCCCAAACAAGTGAGGCACAATTTTTACAGGAAAACCCGGGGGAACGCTGGGTGGTGGGAAATGTGAGTGAGCCCGGTGATGCCACAACTTTCCTACACAAAAATGTGTGAAAAATGTGATTTTTCAGCTAAAATTGAGGTTTGCAGGGGATTCTGGGTAAGGAAAAGTTGGGGGATCCACGCAAGCCATACCTCCCTGGAAGCCCCCGGGTGTCTAGTTTTCAGAAATGTATGGGTTTGGTAGGTTTCCGAAGATGGTCGCTGAGCACCGGGCCAAAAACCCAAGTGACCCCCCTTGCAAAACCAGTTGGTTTTGAGATAGGCAATTTTGATGTCGCCTCACTACGTTTTGGGACCTTGCCTGTCGCGGGTACTTGGGCCTCCCACACAAGTGAGGCACCATTTTTACCGGGAGACCCGGGGGAACGCTGGGTGGTGGGAAATGTGAGTGAGCCCGGTGCTGCCACAACTTTCCTACACAAAAATGTGTGAAAAATGTGATTTTTTCAGCTAAAATTGAGGTTTGCAGGGGATTCTGGGTAAGGAAACGTTGGGGGATCCACGCAAGCCATACCTTTTTGGAAGCCCCCGGGTGTCTAGTTTTCAGAAATGTATGGGTTTGGTAGGTTTCCCAAGATGGCCGCCGAGCACCGTCGCAAAAACCCAGGTGACCCCCCTTGCAAAACCAGGTGGTTTTGAGATAGGCAAATTTGAAGTCACCTCACTACGTTTTGGGCCCTTGCCTGTCGCGGGAACTTGGGCCTCCCACACAAGTGAGGCACCATTTTTACTGGGAGACCCGGGGGAACGCTGGGTGGTGGGAAATGTGAGTGAGCCCGCTGATGCCACAACTTTCCTACACAAAAATGTGTGAAAAATGTGATTTTTTCAGCTAAAATTGAGGTTTGCAGGGGATTCTGGGTAAGGAAACGTTGGAGGATCCACGCAAGCCATACCTCCCTGGAAGCCCCCGGGTGTCTAGTTTTCAGAAATGTATGGGTTTGGTAGGTTTCCCAAGATGGCCGCCGAGCACTGGGCCAAAAACCCAAGTGACCTCCCTTGCAAAACCAGGTGGTTTTGAGATAGGCAATTTTGATGTCGCCTCACTACGTTTTGGGACCTTGCCTGTCGCGGGTACTTGGGCCTCCCAAACAAGTGAGGCACCATTTTTACCGGGAGACCCAGGGGAACGCTGGGTGGTGGGAAATGTGAGTGAGCCCGGTGATGCCACAACTTTCCTACACAAAAATGTGTGAAAAATGTGATTTTTTTCAGCTAAAATTGAGGTTTGCAGGGGATTCTGGGTAAGGAAACATTGGGGGATCCACGCAAGCCATACCTCCCTGGAAGCCCCCGGGTGTCTAGTTTTTTAGAAATGTATGGGTTTGGTAGGTTTCCCAAGATGGCCACCGAGCACCGGGCCAAAAACCCAAGTGACCCCCCCCTTGCAAAACCAGGTGGTTGTGAGATAGGCAATTTTGATGTCGCCTCACTACGTTTTGGGACCTTGCCTGTCGCGGGTACTTGGGCCTCCCACACAAGTGAGGCACCATTTTTACCGGGAGACCCGGGGGAACGCTGGGTGGTAGGAAATGTGAGTGAGCCCGCTGATGCCACAACTTTCCTACACAAAAATGTGTGAAAAATGTGATTTTTTAAGCTAAAATTGAGATTTGCAGGGGATTCTGGGTAAGGAAACGTTGGCGCATACACGCAAGCAAAACCTCCCTGGAAGCCCCCGGCTGTCTAGTTTTCAGAAATGTATGGGTTTGGTAGGTTTCCCAAGATGGTCGCCGAGCACCGGGCCAAAAACCCAAGTGACCCCCCTGGCAAAACCAGGTGGTTTTGAGATAGGCAATTTTGATGTCGCCTCACTACGTTTTGGGCCCTTGCCTGTCCCGGGTACTTGGGCCTCCCAAACAAGTGAGGCACAATTTTTACAGGGAGACCCGGGGGAACGCTGGGTGGTTGGAAATGGGAGTGAGCCCGGTGATGCCACAACTTTCCTACACAAAAATGTGTGAAAAATGTGATTTTTCAGCTAAAATGGAGGTTTGCAAGGGATTCTGGGTAAGGAAAAGTTGGGGGATCCACGCAAGCCATACCTCCCTGGAAGCCCCCGGGTGTCTAGTTTTCAGAAATGTATGGGTTTGGTAGGTTTCCGAAGATGGTCGCCGAGCACCGGGCCAAAAACCCAAGTGACCCCCCTTGCAAAACCAGGTGGTTTTGAGATAGGCAATTTTGATGTCGCCTCACTACGTTTTGGGACCTTGCCTGTCGCGGGTACTTGGGCCTCCCACACAAGTGAGGCACCATTTCTACCGGGAGAACCGGGGGAACGCTGGGTGGTGGGAAATGTGAGTGAGCCCGGTGATGCCACAACTTTCCAACACAAAAATGTGTGAAAAATGTGATTTTTTCAGCTAAAATTGAGGTTTGCAGGGGATTCTGGGTAAGGAAACGTTGGGGGATCCACGCAAGCCATACCTTTTTGGAAGCCCCCGGGTGTCTAGTTTTCAGAAATGTATGGGTTTGGTAGGTTTCCCAAGATGGCCGCCGAGCACCGTCGCAAAAACCCAGGTGACCCCCCTTGCAAAACCAGGTGGTTTTGAGATAGGCAAATTTGAAGTCACCTCACTACGTTTTGGGCCCTTGCCTGTCGCGGGAACTTGGGCCTCCCACACAAGTGAGGCACCATTTTTACTGGGAGACCCGGGGGAACGCTGGGTGGTGGGAAATGTGAGTGAGCCCGCTGATGCCACAACTTTCCTACACAAAAATGTGTGAAAAATGTGATTTTTTCAGCTAAAATTGAGGTTTGCAGGGGATTCTGGGTAAGGAAACGTTGGGGGATCCACGCAAGCCATACCTCCCTGGAAGCCCCCGGGTGTCTAGTTTTCAGAAATGTATGGGTTTGGTAGGTTTCCCAAGATGGCCGCCGAGCACTGGGCCAAAAACCCAAGTGACCCCCCTTGCAAAACCAGTTGGTTTTGAGATAGGCAATTTTGATGTCGCCTCACTACGTTTTGGGACCTTGCCTGTCGCGGGTACTTGGGCCTCCCACACAAGTGAGGCACCATTTTTACCGGGAGACCCGGGGGAACGCTGGGTGGTGGGAAATGTGAGTGAGCCCGGTGATGCCACAACTTTCCTACACAAAAATGTGTGAAAAATGTGATTTTTTTCAGCTAAAATTGAGGTTTGCAGGGGATTCTGGGTAAGGAAACGTTGGGGGATCCACGCAAGCCATACCTTTTTGGAAGCCCCCGGGTGTCTAGTTTTCAGAAATGTATGGGTTTGGTAGGTTTCCCAAGATGGCCGCCGAGCACCGTCGCAAAAACCCAGGTGACCCCCCTTGCAAAACCAGGTGGTTTTGAGATAGGCAAATTTGAAGTCACCTCACTACGTTTTGGGCCCTTGCCTGTCGCGGGAACTTGGGCCTCCCACACAAGTGAGGCACCATTTTTACTGGGAGACCCGGGGGAACGCTGGGTGGTGGGAAATGTGAGTGAGCCCGCTGATGCCACAACTTTCCTACACAAAAATGTGTGAAAAATGTGATTTTTTCAGCTAAAATTGAGGTTTGCAGGGGATTCTGGGTAAGGAAACGTTGGGGGATCCACGCACGCCATACCTCCCTGGAAGCCCCCGGGTGTCTAGTTTTCAGAAATGTATGGGTTTGGTAGGTTTCCCAAGATGGCCGCCGAGCACTGGGCCAAAAACCCAAGTGACCCCCCTTGCAAAACCAGTTGGTTTTGAGATAGGCAATTTTGATGTCGCCTCACTACGTTTTGGGACCTTGCCTGTCGCGGGTACTTGGGCCTCCCACACAAGTGAGGCACCATTTTTACCGGGAGACCCGGGGGAACGCTGGGTGGTGGGAAATGTGAGTGAGCCCGGTGATGCCACAACTTTCCTACACAAAAATGTGTGAAAAATGTGATTTTTTCAGCTAAAATTGAGGTTTGCAGGGGATTCTGGGTAAGGAAACGTTGGGGGATCCACGCAAGCCATACCTCCCTGGAAGCCCCCGGGTGTCTAGTTTTCAGAAATGTATGGGATTGGTAGGTTTCCAAAGGTGCCCGCAGAGCTAGAGTTCAGAAACAACAGCTAGACATTTTGCCAAAAAAGGGTCATTTTTCACTGCAAAATTGAGGTGTGACCACGTTGCGTTTTGCACCATTTACTGTCGCGGGCACTAGGCCGACCCTCACAAGTGGGGTACCGTTTTTCTCGTAAGACTTTGGGGAACGTGGGGAGCATAGAAATATGTGGATCCACACAGATTCCGGAACTTTCCACCACAGAAATGTGGGGAAAATGTGGTTTTTTTGACAATTTTTTAGGTTTGCACGGGGTTTTGGGTAACAGACCCTGGTGGGAGGCAGTCAAGTCACCCCATCCTGGATTCCCCTGGGTGTCTAGTTTTCAAAAATGTATAGGTTTGCTAGGTTTCCTAAGGTGCCCGCAGAGCTATGGTTCAAAAACTACAGCTAGCCATTTTGCAAAAAAAGGGTCATTTTTCACTGCGAAATTGAGGAGTGACCACGTTGTGTTTTGCGCCGTTTCCTGTCACGGGCACTAGGCTGACCCAGACAAGTGAGGTACTGTTTTTCTCGTACGACTTTGGGGAACGCGGGGTTGGTGGAAATTTGTGGATCCACGCAGATTCCAGAACTTTCCACTATAGAAATGTTGGGAAAATTTATTTTTTTTGACAATTTTTTAGGTTTGCAAGGGATTCTGGGTAACAGACCCTGGTGGGAGGCAGTCAAGTCACCCCATCCTGGATTCCCCTGGGTGTCTAGTTTTCAAAAATGTATAGGTTTGCTAGGTTTCCAAAGGTGCCCACAGAGCTAGGGTTCAAAAACTACAGCTAGACATTTTGCCAAAAAAGGGTCATTTTTCACTGCGAAATTGAGGTGTGACCACGTTGCGTTTTGCGCCGTTTCCTGTCGCGGGCACAAGGCCGACCCACACAAGTGAGGTACCATTTTTCTCGTAAGACTTTGGGGAACGCGGGGTGGGTAGAAATTTGCGGATCCATGCAGATTCCGGAACTTTCCACCACACAAATGTGGGGAAAATGTGTTTTTTTTGACAACTTTTTAGGTTTGCATGGGATTCTGGGTAACAGACCCTGGTGGGAGGCAGTCAAGTCACCCCATCCTGGATTTCCCTGGGTGTCAAGTTTTAAAAAATGTATAGGTTTGCTAGGTTTCCCAAGGTGCCCGCAGAGCTATGGTTCAATAACTACAGCTAGACATTTTGCCAAAAAAGGGTCATTTTTCACTGCGAAATTGAGGTGTGACCACGTTGCGTTTTGCGCCATTTCCTGTCGCGGGCACTAGGCCGACCCACACAAGTGAGGTACCATTTTTCTTGTAAGTCTTTGGGGAACGCGAGGTGGGTAGAAATTTGTGGATCCACGCAGATTCCGGAACTTTCCACCACAGAAATGTGGGGAAAATGTGTTTTTTTTGATAATTTTTTAGGTTTGCACGGGATTCTGGGTAACAGACCCTGGTGGGAGGCAGTCAAGTCACCCCATCCTGGATTCCCCTGGGTGTCTAGTTTTTAAAAATGTATAGGTTTGCTAGGTTTCCCAAGGTGCCCGCAGAGCTATGGTTCAA
Organism: Triturus cristatus; assembly: GCF_964204655.1. Taxonomy (NCBI): domain Eukaryota; kingdom Metazoa; phylum Chordata; class Amphibia; order Caudata; family Salamandridae; genus Triturus; species Triturus cristatus. Next base: position 84,978,334 of record NC_140588.1, read on the forward strand.
AAACTACAGCAAGCCATTTTGCCAAAAAAGGGTCATTTTTCACTGCGAAATTGAGGAGTGACCACGTTGCATTTTGCGCCGTTTCCTGTTGCGGGCACTAGGCCGACCCACACAAGTGAGGTGACGTTTTTCTCGTACGACTTTGGGGAACGTGGGGTGGGTGGAAATTTGTGGATCCACGCAGATTCCAGAACTTTCCACTATAGAAATGTGGGGAAAATGTGTTTTTTTTGACAATTTTTTAGGTTTGCAAGGGATTCTGAGTAACAGACCCTGGTGGGAGGCAGTCAAGTCACCCCATCCTGAATTCCCCTGGGTGTCTAATTTTCAAAAATGTATAGGTTTGCTAGGTTTCCAAAGGTGCCCGCAGAGCTAGGGTTCTAAAACTACAGCTAGACATTTTGCCAAAAAAGGGTCATTTTTCACAGAGAAATTGAGGTGTGACCACGTTGTGTTTTGCGCCGTTTCCTGTCGCGGGCACTAGGCCGACCCACACAAGTGAGGTACCATTTTTCTCGTAAGACTTTGGGGTACGCGGGGTGGGTAGAAATTTGTGGATCCATGCAGATTCCGGAACTTTCCACCACCCAAATGTGGGGAAAATGTGTTTTTTTTGACAATTTGTTAGGTTTGCACGGGATTCTGGGTAACAGACCCTGGTGGGAGGCAGTCAAGTCACCCCATCCTGGATTCCCCAGGGTGTCTAGTTTTCAAAAATGTATAGGTTTGCTAGGTTTCCCAAGGTGCCCGCAGAGCTATGGTTCAAAAACTACAGCTAGACATTTTGCCAAAAAAGGGTCATTTTTCACTGCGAAATTGAGGAGTGACCACGTTGCGTTTTGCGCCGTTTCCTGTCGCGGGCACTAGGCCGACCCACACAAGTGAGGTACCGTTTTTCTCGTACGACTTTGGGAAACGCGGGGTGGGTGGAAATTTGTGGATCCACACAGATTCCAGAACTTTCCACTATAGAAATGTGGGGAAAATGTGTTTTTTTGACAATTGTTTAGGTTTGCAAGGGATTCTGGGTAACAGACCCTGGTGGGAGGCAATCCTGTCACCCCATCCTGGATTCCCCTGGGTGTCTAGTTTTCAAAAATGTATAGGTTTGCTAGGTTTCCCAAGGTGCCCGCAGAGCTAGGGTTCAAAAACTACAGCTAGACATTTTGCCAAAAAAGGGTCATTTTTTACAGCGAAATTGAGGTGTGACCACGTTGCGTTTTGCGCCATTTCCTGTCGCGGGCACTAGGCCGACCCACACAAGTGAGGTACCATTTTTCTTGTAAGACTTTGGGGAACGCGGGGTGGGTAGAAATTTGTGGATCCACGCAGATTCCGGAACTTTCCACCACAGAAATGTGGGGAAAATGTGTTTTTTTGGACAATTTTTTAGATTTGCACGGGATTCTGGGTAACAGACCCTGGTGGGAGGCAGTCAAGTCACCCCATCCTGGTTTCCCCTGGGTGTCTAGTTTTAAAAAATGTATAGGTTTGCTAGGTTTCCCAAGGTGCCCGCAGAGCTATGGTTCAAAAACTACAGCTAGCCATTTTGCCAAAAAAGGGTCATTTTTCACTGCGAAATTGAGGAGTGACCACGTTGCGTTTTGCGCCGTTTCCTGTCGCGGGCACTAGGCCGACCCACACAAGTGAGGTACCGTTTTTCTCGTACGACTTTGGGGAACGCGGGGTGGGTGGAAATTTGTGGATCCACGCAGATTCCAGAACTTTCCACTATAGAAATGTGGGGCAAATGTGGTTTTTTTGACAATTTTTTAGGTTTGCACGGGATTCTGAGTAACAGACCCTGGTGGGAGGCAGTCAAGTCACCCCATCCTGGATTCCCCTGGGTGTCTAGTTTTCAAAAATGTATAGGTTTGCTAGGTTTCCAAAGGTTCCCGCAGAGCTAGGGTTCAAAAACTACAGCTAGACATTTTGCCAAAAAAGGGTCATTTTTCACTGCGAAATTGAGGTGTGACCACGTTGCGTTTTGCACCGTTTCCTGTCGCGGGCACTAGGCCGACCCACACAAGTGAGGTACCGTTTTTCTCGTAAGACTTTGGGGAACGCGGGGTAGGTGGAAATTTGTGGATCCACGCAGATTCCGGAACTTTCCACCACAGAAATGTGGGGAAAATTTGTTTTTTTTTACATTATGTTAGGTTTGCAAGGGATTCTGAGTAACAGACCCTGGTGGGAGGCAGTCAAGTCACCCCATCCTGGATTCCCCTGGGTGTCTAGTTTTAAAAAATGTATAGGTTTGCTAGGTTTCCCAAGGTGCCCGCAGAGCTATGGTTCAAAAACTACAGCTAGCCATTTTGCCAAAAAAGGGTCATTTTTCACTGCGAAATTGAAGAGTGACCACGTTGCGTTTTGCGCCGTTTCCTGTCGCGGGCACTAGGCCGACCCACACAAGTGAGGTACCATTTTTCTCGTACGACTTTGGGGAAAGCGGGGTGGGTGGAAATTTGTGGATCCACACAGATTCCAGAACTTTCCACTATAGAAATGTGGGGAAAATGTGTTTTTTTGACAATTGTTTAGGTTTGCAAGGGATTCTGGGTAACAGACCCTGGTGGGAGGCAGTCCTGTCACCCCATCCTGGATTCCCCTGGGTGTCTAGTTTTCAAAAATGTATAGTTTTGCTAGGTTTCCCTAGGTGCCCGCAGAGCTAGGGTTCAAAAACTACAGCTAGACATTTTGCCAAAAAAGGGTCATTTTTCACTGCGAAATTGAGGTGTGACCACGTTGCGTTTTGCGCCATTTCCTGTCGCGGGCACTAGGCCGACCCACACAAGTGAGGTACCATTTTTCTTGTAAGACTTTGGGGAACGCGGGGTGGGTAGAAATTTGTGGATCCACGCAGATTCCGGAACTTTCCACCACAGAAATGTGGGGAAAATGTGTTTTTTTTGACAATTTTTTAGGTTTGCACGGGATTCTGGGTAACAGACCCTGGTGGGAGGCAGTCAAGTCACCCCATCCTGGATTCCCCTGGGTGTTTAGTTTTAAAAAATGTATAGGTTTGCTAGGTTTCCCAAGGTGCCCGCAGAGCTATGGTTCAAAAACTACAGCTAGCCATTTTGCCAAAAAAGGGTAATTTTTCACTGCGAAATTGAGGAGTGACCATGTTGTGTTTTGCGCCGTTTCCTGTCGCGGGCACTAGGCCGTCCCACACAAGTGAGGTACCGTTTTTCTCGTACGACTTTGGGGAACGCGGGGTGGGTGGAAATTTGTGGATCCACGCAGATTCCAGAACTTTCCACTATAGAAATGTGGGGAAAATGTGTTTTTTTTGACAATTTTGTTAGGTTTGCAAGGGATTCTGGGTAACAGACCCTGGTGGGAGGCAGTCAAGTCACCCCATCCTGGATTCCCCTGGGTGTCTAGTTTTCAAAAATGTATAGATTAGCTAGGTTTCCAAAGGTGCCCGCAGAGCTAGTGTTCTAATATTACAGCTAGACATTTTGCTAAAAAAGGGTCATTTTTCACTGCGAAATTGAGGTGTAACCACGTTGCGTTTTGCGCCGTTTCCTGTCGCGGGCACTAGGCCGACCCACACAAGTGAGGTACCGTTTTTCTCGTAAGACTTTGGGGAACGCGGGGTGTGTGGAAATTTGTGGATCCACGCAGATTCCGGAACTTTCCACGACAGAAATGTGGGAAAAATGTGTTAATTTTGACAATTTTTTAGGTTTGCAAGGTATTCTGAGTAACAGACCCTGGTGGGAGGCAGTCAAGTCACCCCTTCGTGGATTCCCCTGGGTGTCTAGTTTTCAAAAATGTATAGGTTTGCTAGGTTTCCCAATGTGCCCGCAGAGCTAGGTTTCAAAAACTACAGCTAGACATTTTGCCAAAAAAGGGTCATTTTGCACAGCGAAATTGAGGTGTGACCACGTTGCGTTTTGCGCCGTTTCCTGTCGCGGGCACTATGCCTACCCACACAAGTGAGGTACCATTTTTATCGGGAGACTTAGGGTAATTCAGATTTGTAAAGGAATTGTTATTATCTATTGACTTTTGATGCATTTCTGCCTTCCAAATGAAAGATATTGTGTAAAAAATAAGTCATTCAAAATGACTGATAATTCTCATGCTAGTATGAGTATTCCCAATTTCAGAAATGTGCAAATATCTACTGTTTCTAAACTCTATATTTTGTTCCCATTTCAGAAACACATAGGTGTCTTTCATACCCATTTTTCCATGTACACATTTTTACAGAATAATTACTATATACCCGGTACATTATAAAAAACCATTGCAAGTTGCTGCTCAGTTTTTGGCTCTGGGTTCGCCGGGTTCTTGGTGAACCTACAAGTCCTATATATCCCCACAACCAGTAATGTCCAGCAGATGTAATGGTATATTGCTTTCAAACAGCTGTCATAATTTGAAGAAGTTAAAGGTGAAAACGTTGACACAAAAGGCTGTTTTTGTCAACTAATTTTCAATTTATCCTATATTTAACTGTCAGTTTCTATAAAGAAACCTTGATGGATCTACACAAATGACCCCTTGCTGAATTCAGAATGTTGTCTACATCTCTAAAATGTATAGCTTTCCAGGATCCATTATTACTTTTGTACCCATTTCGACCATTAACTGGAAGGAGATCAAAAGCACAAAAAATAGCAAAAATAGGCTATGTCCCAGAAAAATGCCAAAACTATGTAAAATATGTTGGGTTTCTGACAAAAGTCTGGTATCCCCGAAAAGCTGGGAAAATGGTGATTTCAACCCCATAAACCCTTTTTTGATAACATTTGCAGGGAAAACCCCAGATGCTTTCATTTGCAGCCCGTTTTTCCAATTTCTCAGAAAAAAACAAACTTTTGGTGTATTTTGGCTCATTTCTGTGACCCCTCCAGGGGAATCCACAAACCCTGAGTACCTTTAGAATCCCCATGATGTTGGAAGAAAAGGACGCAAATTTGGCGTGGATACCTTATGTGGTCAAAACGTTACAGGGGCCTTAGCGCGCACTACCCCAAATAGCCAAAAAAAGGCTTGGCTCAGGAGGGGGAAAAGGCCTGGCAGCGAAGGGGTTAATCATGTTTTTACTTAAATCTGCTAAGAAGGTGTGTCCCAATATAGGAAATATCGATGGGTAATTTTCCAACCTAAGAACAGGCTTAACCACCACCCCAGGGCCATTACCATCCACATCAATAGTAGTCATCATCATCATCATCAGTCTTTATTCGATTTAAAAATGAATCATAAAAGACACAAACATAAAACATAAAACAAGAGCACAATTTTTGAGCCCACAATAATACCAAACATCAATAAATACATTAAAACTGTTAAAAATGTATTAAATAAGTCAATGTACTGACGAGAAGATTTAACAAATAGTGTAAGAACACATTAATATGACAAGTTCTAGATCACTAGGTTAAAAAAAACAAGTCTCGAAACACAAAAGGGACCCAAGCCCCAAATTCCATTAAGGGGCTTCTAGGGTACACTTAATTGCTTTTCTCCGCAAGGACCAAGCCCAACCCAAATATTTAGCTAGGGCAACAGAAACTATTGTTAAAGTGCTAGTGCGCAAAATTCGTAATGCCACGGCGCTGCTCCTAGTGCCAAGAGTTTTGCACATAGGGGAAAGCCAAACACGCCTTGGAATAGTAAATGCCGGACAAACGAACAAAAAGTGAGGAGTGGTTTCCGATTTAGCCCCGCATGCAGGGCATAATTCCTCTGATTTCCTAGCCCACCTTCCTGTCAAAGATCTAAGAGGCAGGGAGCCAGCTCTAAACTGGAAATAGAGTTTCCTATCGCCAACATTGGTGACCAAGTCCCAATATAATTCTAGAGTAGGAGTAATTTTGGCCTCTAAAAAGCTACCGGACATCCCTGAGGCTCTATTCAATACCTGAAAGTCTACTCTTTCCCAATATGCCGTTTAAGGGAACTCTTTGATGGGAACTGGGCAGTCGCCGGGTCATACCATAGCCCCTCCATACCCATATCTTTCAATGTCGCATGTAAGTTCTTCAGCCATACAATTTTATGGAAGACATCGATTTTTATGATGTCCATAAGGCCGTTAGCGTAATGGGAAGGCTCAGGGGTAGTCCAAAGCCTCCGCCAGTATAAAACCGGACGGAGCTTTACAATGTCCGTAATGGACCTCCTACCTAGATCATATCTGAGTGGGATCAGAGGGGTACTCTGGGGGAGACCGGTTATACTTCGAAGAAATTTGTGCTCAACACTGGATAGAGTGATTAACTGGTCAAAACCCCAAAGCTCCGCCCCGTAAAGCACAGAACTTAAGGCCTTTGCTTCATAAACTTGCAATACAGGGCTTATTGGCTTTGTAAATGACTTGTTGAACTCCCTGCTTATAGCACCAGTTAGTTGTTTAAATTGCAGGGTGGCCATATCGATATGTTTACGCCATTTATTGTCATTTGATATTTGCATGCCAAGGTACGTGTAGTTAGTGACCATCTCTAAAGGTTGCCCATTCATAAACACCTTTTTCCCTCGAAAGCTAGAGTGGGGGTTGAAGGCTATGAATTTTGTTTTTGTCACATTGACCTCCAAACCATGGGCGAGGCAGTAGTCATCAAACAGGCACAGGGCTTTTTGCAGACCACTAGATGTTTTGGATACAATAAGCGTATCGTCTGCAAACATTAGTATAGGAATGGAGACACCAGCCAACCTTGGTGCATCTGTGTTTACAGAGAGCATAAGGTCAACTATCCCATTGATGTATAGTGAGAAGAGCGTGGGTGCCATAGTACAACCTTGTCGCACACCACGCTCAACCGGGAACTCAGGGGTAACCTCACCTGGCCCACCCCACTGAATCCTAGCATAGTTGAACTCATGCAATCGCATAGCCAATGTCAAAATTTCTTTAGGGAGACCTAGTTTTTCCAGCACTGCCCACAACCGGTGACGAGGCACAAGGTCAAAGGCAGCTCTCAAGTCCAAAAAAGCTGCGTAGAGGCTGCCCTTGCCCAGCGCCACCACCCTCCAGTGAAGCTGGACAAAACGGAAAGCCTGGTCCACTGTGCTGGTTAGTTTACGGAAACCTGCTTGAAAAGGGGACAAGATAATATTGTCATCAATCCACTCCTGGATCTGGTTCAGGACCATCCTCCCAATCACCTTCTGAATAGAATCTATGAGGCTAATTGGTCTGTAATTGCCTGGGAGTGCCTTATCACCCTTCTTGAATACAGGGACAATGACAGCCCCCCCCCCCCCATAATTTAGGAACAGGTGCACCTACAGCCACAGCATTAGCAAATAGAGTTATGTACTTGCTCCAACTGCCTTTGTTATGAAGAAAGACATCCGAAGGAACCCTATCTTGTCCCGGGGCACGGCCGCTAGTAACAGAACCCAGGGCCTTCAGAGCGTCTTGAGTACAGAAGGGACCTTGGGAGAAAAGAGCGTGATTTGGAACCCAGGCAAAATTAAACGAGGAATTACAGGCATATTGGGGTTTGAAGTATTTGATCCACTCCACCTGAGAGATGTAATTCGAAGGGCTATCAGGCCGCCCACCTCTGTCCCACTTGATGATGTTCCAAAACAATCATGAGTCTCTTGTGCGGCAAGCGCTTTTTAAGTCAAGCCAATGTTGTTTGTCCCAATTCTTTTTGGCCGTTCTTACAGCTTTTTTATACAGTGATCTAGCAAGACGAACACAAACCTTGTGTCTACTAGAAAGAGCTATGGCCAGATTGGCCCTAGTTTGCCTACAAGCATCATCATACCATCTATGACTCTTTGGTGGAGCCTTGTTCCTTTTCCTCGTTGGCTTCATGAAATACGAGCCTATTTCACCAAACAGCTTATCATGGAGTTCAGTGGCTACTATGATGCGTGGCTCATAGGTCAACATACCCTCAAGCTCCAAGATGGCACCAGCTAGTTTCTTGTCTATGTCAGCAATAGCCAGATTATTAAGCTTGAGTTCACGCCACTTGAGTCTACGCATGTCAGTTGTAGAAACTACTTCAGGCGGCCTCAGTTCCATGTCCTCTGCTACTGGGCGGTTACTAGACCACCATTGGTGAGTTACACAGATAGGGTTGTGATCACTCTCGGCTCTAACCTCAACCACCATATCTAGAACAAATTGCCATAGTTTCAAGCTGCATAGAACATAATCAATCCTACTGGAGTGCCGCCCGTTGTCAAATGTCTTGGCCCCTTGTTTGTCGCCTGGCGTCCTTCCATTCAGGGCCCTCAAACCATACTCATAACAAAAAGCATTGACCTGTATGATAGTCTCAGACCAACTTTTTATAGGTTTAAGGTCAAGCACAGGTACCCCCCAAAGATGGTCTTCCACAGGGTCAATGCCCCACCCAAAATCCGGATCCAAGAGTGGTTCAAAGGTGACATTCAGATCCCCAGCGACAAGCACACGCCTCTCACCCGAGTACTGGTCTATGAGGGAAGTCAAGTGAGCCAAAACCAGTGAACCCGATCTGTTGGGTCCTCTCATATACAAGTTGTAGATGTCCAGATCACCCAGGGGGCCCAGCGGTAACCTGACTAGTTGGATATCGTCAGACTTAGTTAAAACTGCATGAGCTCCTGGGAATACATCCTGCCGAACCCAGGTTGCCAGACCTCCCATCGGACGCCCCTTAGGACCCTGGATTGCAGGGACACAAAAATTCAAGAAGCCCTGCATAAACTGGGGCTCACAGGACCAGGTCTCCTGAAAGAGGCACACGTCAAAGCCACCTATAAAAGCTAGCCATTCTGGGGAAACCATTTTTGACTTCAAACCTGCGACATTCCAGGAGACCATTGATCCCCTAGCCGTTCCGTGGCCCGGAGCATGTAGTAAATTGATATAAGTTTGCTCAAAACCCCTTTGTGTTTTACCAACCAATTTAGGAATTAATTCATCCATTACTTGAGGCACCCCATTATCAGGACGATGGGCTACCTTTCCTCTACTCTTAGGCTCGTCAATAAAAATACTTGAGTTGGAAGACATAATAGGAGCAGGCGCCACAGACACCGGTCAGGCTAAAGCTACTGAGTAGCGCAAGTCATTGGTTCCCCAGTTTGCCCGGTCAGGACTAGATCTTGCAGAGGTATTGGCATTAGAATTATAAAAATACCTTAAATCGTGAACCCCAATTTTCGACTGGTCACAAACCGATGAGTAGTCACAAATAAAACGCACTATGCGTCTGTCTTCAAAGGTAACGATAATGGAGTCCCCGGGAACATCTTTGGGTCTTGGGCCTACCCAGCTAATCCTTCTGGCAAAAAGGATCTTCCCGTCCAAATAATTCGGGATCGGTCTATTCCTATTTAGCCAGAAAGTAACTTTGTTTTTAAGTTGCTGGTAGGATTCCAATGTACCTTCTTTTAGTTCAGGGACACCTGTCAATACAGCTACATAAGGAATAGAATCAGGGGGAAGATGAATATGAGCCCTGGGGAATGTGCTGGTTTTAACCCCAGACTCTGTGATTACTCCTTTACTCACGCTCTTTTTTTCAGCATTAGTACTGGAAATATTCGTAGGGTAGTCCCTTTCATGACCAACACCTTGATTGATGGGATTATCTATGACCAAGGCCTTGGGGAGAGCAGCCTCGGGATTGGCCCTAGGCAATGCATCAAGGTCAGAAGGCAAAAGTGGCGGAACGGGAAGAGTAGAATTTACCCTAGAGGAGTTATCCCTGTCCTTGGTCGCTAATTTGATGACATTTTTCAGTGAACAAAAGTTGTCTAAGACAGTTTGTTCAAGCCGTTCAACCTTTTCATTGACCATTTTCACCCTTTCTAAGAGTGGCAATAATAGGGAACGCACCATTTTCTCAATCTGGGAAATCAAATCACTCGTTTGGGGCTGGTCAGAGTACCTGATAGTGTTCTCACCCAGAGACAAATGATCATCAACCTGAATCCCCCCCGTCGTAGTGGGTGGGTTTTTCGGGACATTAGAATGTTTCGCCTGTCTCCCTCCCTGGGTCAGCCCTTCTCTTTTCCTCTTGGGATTGAGGGGTTTTACAACTTTTCCACTAGCCCTTGTCTGGGGGTAAGTAGAAACGGGGTTGGGGATGTTGGGAAGACTACCTATTGTTACGACAGAATCACCAAGAGCATCAGACACTTCACCACAGGCCATTGATGTAATGGTGCCAACCCCTGAATTCTCCCGCTGCACTAGGTCACCTGTGTCCTGGACTACTAAATTCTTTGGAGATTTTGCTAGTGCTAGAATTCCCAGGGATGAACGTCTGGCTTGAATTAGCTCTGAGGATAAACGGCGCTCAGTTATTGCTAATTCATGTTCTAGAACTGAAACTGCTCTAGTAATAAAGTGATCAAGAGTACCAGACACAGACCCACCCCCACCAGTGCGTTTCCCTTTGCCCGCAATCATGCGCTAGACGCGCACGAGTGGGAATTTAAACGCTGGACAAATATCTATATTATGGGATAACAAAGTGAATGCAATTTGCTAATTAGTAAACCAATGTGACAGTATAGGTTAATGGCCGCTAGGGCTCGACAAAAAAAATAAAATATGAAACAAACACTTAAACACTGTCCGGTCAACTGAGCAGCACACTACTACCTTATGTGCAAGTCCTCCACAACAGCGTTAGAGGGGTGGCCCAGCCCAGTCAGGATCAGGCAGGGACGGGCAAGGACGGGCCCGCCCTTGGCCCGCGTGCATCCCGCGCTGCGGTTTCAGTGGCAGCCTTTTGACCCCCCGGACGCAGCCTGATGATGCCGGTGGCGGCGCCCGTAGCAGGGGATTCTGGGGATGAAGTTTGTGTACCGTTCCCCTCACGGCTATGCTGAACGAATGGCAGCCCTCCAAGCAGGTGTGTATTTCACGAACGCCGTTCCCCTCACGGCAGGATAGTAGCCTCAGAGCAGTGGCGTCAGGCAGAAGGTTTGTGCGTCCCGCGCTGCGGTTTCAGTGGCAGCCTTTTGACTAATAGTAGTGTTAGTGATGGGCAGGGGGAATACTTCTTTGGCATCCCTCTCAACTTCGAATTCAGTAGTTATGTGAATATTTACCCTGTCGTCGGTAGAATTCAAAGCATTAAAACTCTGTGTGAGTGGACTAAGATCTATGAGATTTACAGAGTTCAATGATTCCAGGCTCTCTCTTTTCTTAGGGAGTCAATCTACCTGGTCCAGGTGGGAGAAGAGGTCATAGCGATTCTGAACCGGAATGTTATAGAATAAGTGCCCTGGGGGAACTCCCGTTCCTGTCTGTATGGATTGGCAATGTTCGGGGGCTGAGAAAAGAAACCCAGTGGGACCTCAGTGATATCGTTCGAGGAGTTAGGGAGCAAACTCACTTTGGACAAAATGTAATGAACCAGCTCTATTGATTTAAAGGTCAATATCACGCAGTCACCCTGCATTGATTTGTTACCCTTCCCTAACCAATGCACTCTTCTTGCCATTTTAAAATTAGAGAACAAATTATCTTGTGAGCCGAATTTGGAGCTCAATCAAAAGAGGGATTTATTCCTTAAAGTGTCCCAGTGTTCTATAGTACCAGCACGTAGGTGCGGCACATTAACCATAATCACGGTATAAGGAGCCACCGCCGGAGGAAGATCCCAAACTGCCTTAGAATCCACTCATAGATTGTACTCAGACATTGGAGCATTTGACACCGGATAAGTATGTGATACTGGGTGAGGTTTCTGTTGCTGGTTTGATCTTGATGCGGCGACGGGGCAGATGGAGATGCCACTATTTATCAGGGGGCAGATTTATGAGCCCCTTGCGCCACTTTTGTGTCACTTTTCCCATGTTAAAAGTTACGCAAAAGTGGCGCAAGGGGCTCATAAATCTGCCCCCAGGTTTGGTGCTTGAGTTGGGAGCCTGTCAACGGGGTCAATGGGCGGAGCCCTTAGGTTAGAGCCAACCTCGCAGGCTACCTTGGTATTAGTAGATAGCTGAGTTTGACTTTTTGAAAACTTACTAGAATTATGGGGACAGATTGCATTTGTCAAAACGGTATTAATTTGGTCCCCTGAAGTAGCATCCACACCAAGAGGTACATTAGATCTCGAGGTAGTCAAATGGCAAAGTTCTGGGTGACTTGAGAGAATGGCTTCCACATTACCCACTCTTGTGACAAGATCTAATGATGTAACTCTTAAATAAGAATCCAGTGTATCGAGTTTATTATTTAAGGCCTCAAGGTCCTTTACAATATTAGGCGGTGTGCTTTTACTAGTATTGTTCCTTCGGGTCCGCACATCTGTTGTTACTTTTGTTTTTTTAGGGTTTCTAGACCCTATGATACCAGAAGGATTGTTATTGGCTACAACTCTGATATCTTGATGTTTACAGGAGGCATTATTTAAATTAAGTTCATGATTACTGGTGTTTCGAATTCGTTTGGACGGGGGTTGTGGACCACTGTCTACTTCAAAGTCGTGAATGGTAATAGGATCAGAAGAATTTACAATACACCCGTTCGTAGTTACACTAGCTTTCGAGGTTCCAGAGGTAGTTGGTGGGTGAGTATGCAGCTCTTCCCCTGTGTCTCCCATTGCTACTGGACCAGATCTTTCAATGTGTATGGCCTCCTCAACGGATGTTATCTGCTGTTCTATGGCCCCCATTGCTCCCAACAAATATTTTAGAAGAGACTGGTGGGTCCCCCCCCCCCCTCCATCCTTATGGTGGTTTTTCTGGGACATGTATTTCCTCTTCCTCATAGCTCTAAGTATACAGCCACAAATACAAACAGGTTACTGCACACTTAGATGGGTTAAGGACCATATAAATCCGCACTTACCCACTCCGTGTAATATAGTGGTATACCTTTTGGGACTCAATACATCACTGCAATACGACCAAGGGACGTGGCCCGGCCCAGCCCAGCCTACAACAGCCTAGGACGGGCTAAGACGGGCCCGTCTTCGCTGCGGGACCTCTCTCCCGGTTTTCTCGTCCCTCCAGGGACTCTCTGGAAAGTGCAGTGCGTCGATGTGGCCAGGGAGCAGGGGCCGTGTGCAAATGGGCAAATTAGCAGCTGTTCGTGAGTCTCCCGCGCTGCGGAACCTCTCTCCCGGTTTTCTCGTCCCTCCAGGGACTCTCTGGAAAGTGCAGTGCGTCGATGTGGCCAGGGACCAGGGGCTGTGTGCAAATGGGCAAATTAGTAGCTGTTCGTGAGTCTCCCGCGCTGCGGGAACTCTCTCCCAGTTTTCTTGTCCCTCCAGGGACTCTCTGGAAAGTGCAGTGCGTCGATGTGGCCAGGGACCAGGGGCCGTGTGCAAATGGGCAAATTAGCAGTTGTTCGTGAGTCTCCCGTGCTGCGGGGCCTCTCTCCCGGTTTTCTCTTTGGGGAACGCGGGGAGCATAGAAATATGTGGATCCACACAGATTCCGGAACTTTCCACCACAGAAGTGTGGGGAAAATGTGTTTTTTTTGACAATTTTTTAGGTTTGCACGGGGTTTTGGGTAACAGACCCTGGTGGGAGGCAGTCAAGTCACCCCATCCTGGATTCCCCTGGGTGTCTAGTTTTCAAAAATGTATAGGTTTGCTAGGTTTCCTAAGGTGCCCGCAGAGCTATGGTTCAAAAACTACAGCTAGCCATTTTGCAAAAAAAGGGTCATTTTTCACTGCGAAATTGAGGAGTGACCACGTTGTGTTTTGCGCCGTTTCCTGTCACGGGCACTAGGCTGACCCAGACAAGTGAGGTACTGTTTTTCTCGTACGACTTTGGGGAACGCGGGGTTGGTGGAAATTTGTGGATCCACACAGATTCCAGAACTTTCCACTATAGAAATGTGGGGAAAATTTATTTTTTTTGACAATTTTTTAGGTTTGCAAGGGATTCTGGGTAACAGACCCTGGTGGGAGGCAGTCAAGTCACCCCATCCTGGATTCCCCTGGGTGTCTAGTTTTCAAAAATATATAGGTTTGCTAGGTTTCCAAAGGTGCCCACAGAGCTAGGGTTCAAAAACTACAGCTAGACATTTTGCCAAAAAAGGGTCATTTTTCACTGCGAAATTGAGGTGTGACCACGTTGCGTTTTGCGCCGTTTCCTGTCGCGGGCACAAGGCCGACCCACACAAGTGAGGTACCATTTTTCTCGTAAGACTTTGGGGAACGCGGGGTGGGTAGAAATTTGTGGATCCATGCAGATTCCGGAACTTTCCACCACACAAATGTGGGGAAAATGTGTTTTTTTTGACAACTTTTTAGGTTTGCATGGGATTCTGGGTAACAGACCCTGGTGGGAGGCAGTCAAGTCACCCCATCCTGGATTTCCCTGGGTGTCAAGTTTTAAAAAATGTATAGGTTTGCTAGGTTTCCCAAGGTGCCCGCAGAGCTATGGTTCAATAACTATAGCTAGACATTTTGCCAAAAAAGGGTCATTTTTCACTGCGAAACTGAGGAGTGACCGCGTTGCGTTTTGCGCCATTTCCTGTCGCGGGCACTAGGCCGACCCACACAAGTGAGGTACCGTTTTTCTCGTACGACTTTGGGAAACGCGGGGTGGGTGGAAATTTGTGGATCCACACAGATTCCAGAACTTTCCACTATAGAAATGTGGGGAAAATGTGTTTTTTTGACAATTGTTTAGGTTTGCAAGGGATTCTGGGTAACAGACACTGGTGGGAGGCAGTCCTGTCACCCCATCCTGGATTCCCCTGGGTGTCTAGTTTTCAAAAATGTATAGGTTTGCTAGGTTTCCCAAGGTGCCCGCAGAGCTAGGGTTCAAAAACTACAGCTAGACATTTTGCCAAAAAAGGGTCCTTTTTCACTGCGAAATTGAGGTGTGACCACGTTGCGTTTTGCGCCATTTCCTGTCTCGGGCACTAGGCCGACCCACACAAGTGAGGTACCATTTTTCTTGTAAGTCTTTGGGGAACGCGAGGTGGGTAGAAATTTGTGGATCCACGCAGATTCCGGAACTTTCCACGACAGAAATGTGGGGAAAATGTGTTTTTTTTGGATAATTTTTTAGGTTTGCACGGGATTCTGGGTAACAGACCCTGGTGGGAGGCAGTCAAGTCACCCCATCCTGGATTCCCCTGGGTGTCTAGGTTTTAAAAATATATAGGTTTGCTAGGTTTCCCAAGGTGCCCGCAGAGCTATGGTTCAAAAACGACAGCAAGCCATTTTGCCAAAAAAGGGTCATTTTTCACTGCGAAATTGAGGAGTGACCACGTTGCGTTTTGCGCCGTTTCCTGTTGCGGGCACTAGGCCGACCCACACAAGTGAGGTGCCGTTTTTCTCGTACGACTTTGGGGAACGTGGGGTGGGTGGAAATTTGTGGATCCACGCAGATTCCAGAACTTTCCACTATAGAAATGTGGGGAAAATGTGTTTTTTTTGACAATTTTTTAGGTTTGCAAGGGATTCTGAGTAACAGACCCTGGTGGGAGGCAGTCAAGTCACCCCATCCTGAATTCCCCTGGGTGTCTAATTTTCAAAAATGTATAGGTTTGCTAGGTTTCCAAAGGTGCCCGCAGAGCTAGGGTTCTAAAACTACAGCTAGACATTTTGCCAAAAAAGGGTCATTTTTCACAGAGAAATTGAGGTGTGACCACGTTGCGTTTTGCGCCGTTTCCTGTCGCGGGCACTAGGCCGACCCACACAAGTGAGGTACCATTTTTCTCGTAAGACTTTGGGGTACGCGGGGTGGGTATAAATTTGTGGATCCATGCAGATTCCGGAACTTTCCACCACCCAAATGTGGGGAAAATGTGTTTTTTTTGACAATTTGTTAGGTTTGCACGGGATTCTGGGTAACAGACCCTGGTGGGAGGCAGTCAAGTCACCCCATCCTGGATTCCCCAGGGTGTCTAGTTTTCAAAAATGTATAGGTTTGCTAGGTTTCCCAAGGTGCCCGCAGAGCTATGGTTCAAAAACTACAGCTAGACATTTTGCCAAAAAAGGGTCATTTTTCATTGCGAAATTGAGGAGTGACCACGTTGCGTTTTGCGCCGTTTCCTGTCGCGGGCACTAGGCCGACTCACACAAGTGAGGTACCGTTTTTCTCGTACGACTTTGGGAAACGCGGGGTGGGTGGAAATTTGTGGATCCACACAGATTCCAGAACTTTCCACTATAGAAATGTGGGGAAAATGTGTTTTTTTGACAATTGTTTAGGTTTGCAAGGGATTCTGGGTAACAGACCCTGGTGGGAGGCAATCCTGTAACCCCATCCTGGATTCCCCTGGGTGTCTAGTTTTCAAAAATGTATAGGTTTGCTAGGTTTCCCAAGGTGCCCGCAGAGCTAGGGTTCAAAAACTACAGCTAGACATTTTGCCAAAAAAGGGTCATTTTTTACAGCGAAATTGAGGTGTGACCACGTTGCGTTTTGCGCCATTTCCTTACGCGGGTACTAGGCCGACCCACACAAGTGAGGTACCATTTTTCTTGTAAGACTTTGGGGAACGCGGGTTGGGTAGAAATTTGTGGATCCACGCAGATTCTGGAACTTTCCACCACAGAAATGTGGGGAAAATGTGTTTTATTGGACAATTTTTTTGATTTGCACGGGATTCTGGGTAACAGACCCTGGTGGGAGGCAGTCAAGTCACCCCATCCTGGATTCCCCTGGGTGTCTAGTTTTAAAAAATGTATAGGTTTGCTAGGTTTCCCAAGGTGCCCGCAGAGCTATGGTTCAAAAACTACAGCTAGCCATTTTGCCAAAAAAGGGTAATTTTTCACTGCGAAATTGAGGAGTGACCACGTTGCGTTTTGCGCCGTTTCCTGTCGCGGGCACTAGGCCGACCCACACAAGTGAGGTACCGTTTTTCTCGTACGACTTTGGGGAACGCGGGGTGGGTGGAAATTTGTGGATCCACGCAGATTCCAGAACTTTCCACTATAGAAATGTGGGGAAAATGTGTTTTTTTTGACAATTTTTTAGGTTTGCACGGGATTCTGAGTAACAGACCCTGGTGGGAGGCAGTCAAGTCACCCCATCCTGGATTCCCCTGGGTGTCTAGTTTTCAAAAATGTATAGGTTTGCTAGGTTTCCCAAGGTGTCCGCAGAGCTATGGTTCAAAAACTACAGCTAGCCATTTTGCCAAAAAAGGGTCATTTTTCACTGCGAAATTGAAGAGTGACCACGTTGCGTTTTGCACCGTTTCCTATCGCGGGCACTAGGCCGACCCACACAAGTGAGGTACCGTTTTTCTCGTACGACTTTGGGGAAAGCGGGGTGGGTGGAAATTTGTGGATCCACACAGATTCCAGAACTTTCCACCACAGAAATGTGGGGAAAATGTGTTTTTTTGACAATTGTTTAGGTTTGCAAGGGATTCTGGGTAACAGACCCTGGTGGGAGGCAGTCCTGTCACCCCATCCTGGATTCCCCTGGGTGTCTAGTTTTCAAAAATGTATAGTTTTGCTAGGTTTCCCTAGGTGCCCGCAGAGCTAGGGTTCAAAAACTACAGCTAGACATTTTGCCAAAAAAGGGTCATTTTTCACTGCGAAATTGAGGTGTGACCACGTTGCGTTTTGCGCCATTTCCTGTCGCGGGCACTAGGCCGACCCACACAAGTGAGGTACCATTTTTCTTGTAAGACTTTGGGGAACGCGGGGTGGGTAGAAATTTGTGGATCCACGCAGATTCCGGAACTTTCCACCACAGAAATGTGGGGAAAATGTGTTTTTTTTGACAATTTTTTAGGTTTGCACGGGATTCTGGGTAACAGACCCTGGTGGGAGGCAGTCAAGTCACCCCATCCTGGATTCCCCTGGGTGTTTAGTTTTCAAAAATGTATAGGTTTGCTAGGTTTCCCAAGGTGCCCGCAGAGCTATGGTTCAAAAACTACAGCTAGCCATTTTGCCAAAAAAGGGTCATTTTTCACTGCGAAATTGAGGTGTAACCACGTTGCGTTTTGCGCCGTTTCCTGTCGCGGGCACTAGGCCGACCCACACAAGTGAGGTACCGTTTTTCTCGTAAGACTTTGGGGAACGCGGGGTGGGTGGAAATTTGTGGATCCACGCAGATTCCGGAACTTTCCACGACAGAAATGTGGGAAAAATGTGTTAATTTTGACAATTTTTTAGGTTTGCAAGGTATTCTGGGTAACAGACCCTGGTGGGAGGCAGTCAAGTCACCCCTTCCTGGATTCCCCTGGGTGTCTAGTTTTCAAAAATGTATAGGTTTGCTAGGTTTCCCAATGTGCCCGCAGAGCTAGGTTTCAAAAACTACAGCTAGACATTTTGCCAAAAAAGGGTCATTTTGCACAGCGAAATTGAGGTGTGACCACGTTGCGTTTTGCGCCGTTTCCTGTCGCGGGCACTATGCCTACCCACACAAGTGAGGTACCATTTTTATCGGGAGACTTAGGGTAATTCAGATTTGTAAAGGAATTGTTATTATCTATTGACTTTTGATGCATTTCTGCCTTCCAAATGAAAGATATTGTGTAAAAAATAAGTCATTCAAAATGACTGATAATTCTCATGCTAGTATGAGTATTCCCAATTTCAGAAATGTGCAAATATCTACTGTTTCTAAACTCTATATTTTATTCCCATTTCAGAAACACATAGGTGTCTTTCATACCCATTTTTCCATGTACACATTTTTACAGAATAATTACTATATACCCGGTACATTATAAAAAACCATTGCAAGTTGCTGCTCAGTTTTTGGCTCTGGGTTCGCCGGGTTCTTGGTGAACCTACAAGTCCTATATATCCCCACAACCAGTAATGTCCAGCAGATGTAATGGTATATTGCTTTCAAACAGCTGTCATAATTTGAAGAAGTTACAGGTGAAAACGTTGACACAAAAGGCTGTTTTTGTCAACTAATTTTCAATTTATCCTATATTTGACTGTCAGTTTCTATAAAGAAACCTTGATGGATCTACACAAATGACCCCTTGCTGAATTCAGAATGTTGTCTACATCTCTAAAATGTATAGCTTTCCAGGATCCATTATTACTTTTGTACCCATTTCGACCATTAACTGGAAGGAGATCAAAAGCACAAAAAATAGCAAAAATAGGCTATGTCCCAGAAAAATGCCAAAACTATGTAAAATATGTTGGGTTTCTGACAAAAGTCTGGTATCCCCGAAAAGCTGGGAAAATGGTGATTTCAACCCCATAAACCCTTTTTTGATAACATTTGCAGGGAAATCCCCAGATGCTTTCATTTGCAGCCCGTTTTTCCAATTTTTCAGAAAGAAACAAACTTTTGGTGTATTTTGGCTCATTTCTGTGACCCCTCCAGGGGAATCCACAAACCCTGAGTACCTTTAGAATCCCCATGATGTTGGAAGAAAAGGACGCAAATTTGGCGTGGATACCTTATGTGGTCAAAACGTTACAGGGGCCTTAGCGCACTACCCCAAATAGCCAAAAAAAGGCTTGGCTCAGGAGGGGGAAAAGGCCTGGCAGCGAAGGGGTTAATCATGTTTTTACTTAAATCTGCTAAGAAGGTGTGTCCCAATATAGGAAATATCGATGGGTAATTTTCCAACCTAAGAACAGGCTTAACCACCACCCCAGGGCCATTACCATCCACATCAATAGTAGTCATCATCATCATCATCAGTCTTTATTCGATTTAAAAATGAATCATAAAAGACACAAACATAAAACATAAAACAAGAGCACAATTTTTGAGCCCACAATAATACCAAACATCAATAAATACATTAAAACTGTTAAAAATGTATTAAATAAGTCAATGTACTGACGAGAAGATTTAACAAATAGTGTAAGAACACAAATAATATGACAAGTTCTAGATCACTAGGTTAAAAAAAACAAGTCTCGAAACACAAAAGGGACCCAAGCCCCAAATTCCATTAAGGGGCTTCTAGGGTACACTTAATTGCTTTTCTCCGCAAGGACCAAGCCCAACCCAAATATTTAGCTAGGGCAACAGAAACTATTGTTAAAGTGCTAGTGCGCAAAATTCGTAATGCCACGGCGCTGCTCCTAGTGCCAAGAGTTTTGCACATAGGGGAAAGCCAAACACGCCTTGGAATAGTAAATGCCGGACAAACGAACAAAAAGTGAGGAGTGGTTTCCGATTTAGCCCCGCATGCAGGGCATAATTCCTCTGATTTCCTAGCCCACCTTCCTGTCAAAGATCTAAGAGGCAGGGAGCCAGCTCTAAACTGGAAATAGAGTTTCCTATCGCCAACATTGGTGATCAAGTCCCAATATAATTCTAGAGTAGGAGTAATTTTGGCCTCTAAAAAGCTACCCGACATCCCTGAGGCTCTATTCAATACCTGAAAGTCTACTCTTTCCCAATATGCCGTTTAAGGGAACTCTTTGATGGGAACTGGGCAGTCGCCGGGTCATACCATAGCCCCTCCATACCCATATCTTTCAATGTCGCATGTAAGTTCTTCAGCCATACAATTTTATGGAAGACATCGATTTTTATGATGTCCATAAGGCCGTTAGCGTAATGGGAAGGCTCAGGGGTAGTCCAAAGCCTCCGCCAGTATAAAACCGGACGGAGCTTTACAATGTCCGTAATGGACCTCCTACCTAGATCATATCTGAGTGGGATCAGAGGGGTACTCTGGGGGAGACCGGTTATACTTCGAAGAAATTTGTGCTCAACAGTGGATAGAGTGATTAACTGGTCAAAACCCCAAAGCTCCGCCCCGTAAAGCACAGAACTTAAGGTCTTTGCTTCATAAACTTGCAATACAGGGCTTATTGGCTTTGTAAATGACTTGTTGAATTCCCTGCTTATAGCACCAGTTAGTTGTTTAAATTGCAGGGTGGCCATATCGATATGTTTACGCCATTTATTGTCATTTGATATTTGCATGCCAAGTTACGTGTAGTTAGTGACCATCTCTAAAGGTTGCCCATTCATAAACACCTTTTTCCCTCGAAAGCTAGAGTGGGGGTTGAAGGCTATGAATTTTGTTTTTGTCACATTGACCTCCAAACCATGGGCGAGGCAGTAGTCATCAAACAGGCGCAGGGCTTTTTGCAGACCACTAGATGTTTTGGATACAATAAGCGTATCGTCTGCAAACATTAGTATAGGAATGGAGACACCAGCCAACCTTGGTGCATCTGTGTTTACAGAGAGCATAAGGTCAACTATCCCATTGATGTATAGTGAGAAGAGCGTGGGTGCCATAGTACAACCTTGTCGCACACCACGCTCAACCGGGAACTCAGGGGTAACCTCACCTGGCCCACCCCACTGAATCCTAGCATAGTTGAACTCATGCAATCGCATAGCCAATGTCAAAATTTCTTTAGGGAGACCTAGTTTTTCCAGCACTGCCCACAACCTGTGACGAGGCACAAGGTCAAAGGCAGCTCTCAAGTCCACAAAAGCTGCGTAGAGGCTGCCCTTGCCCAGCGCCACCACCCTCCAGTGAAGCTGGACAAAACGGAAAGCCTGGTCCACTGTGCTGGTTAGTTTACGGAAACCTGCTTGAAAAGGGGACAAGATATTATTGTCATCAATCCACTCCTGGATCTGGTTCAGGACCATCCTCCCAATCACCTTCTGAATAGAATCTATGAGGCTAATTGGTCTGTAATTGCCTGGGAGTGCCTTATCACCCTTCTTGAATACAGGGACAATGACAGCCCCCCCCCCCCCCCCATGATTTAGGAACAGGTGCACCTACAGCCACAGCATTAGCAAATAGAGTTATGTACTTGCTCCAACTGCCTTTGTTATGAAGAAAGACATCCGAAGGAACCCTATCTTGTCCCGGGGCACGGCCGCTAGTAACAGAACCCAGGGCCTTCAGAGCGTCTTGAGTACAGAAGGGACCTTGGGAGAAAAGAGCGTGATTTGGAACCCAGGCAAAATTAAACGAGGAATTACAGGCATAATGGGGTTTGAAGTATTTGATCCACTCCACCTGAGAGATGTAATTCGAAGGGCTATCAGGCCGCCCACCTCTGTCCCACTTGATGATGTTCCAAAACAATCATGAGTCTCTTGTGCGGCAAGCGCTTTTTAAGTCAAGCCAATGTTGTTTGTCCCAATTCTTTTTGGCCGTTCTTACAGCTTTTTTATACAGTGATCTAGCAAGACGAACACAAACCTTGTGTCTACTAGAAAGAGCTATGGCCAGATTGGCCCTAGTTTGCCTACAAGCATCATCATACCATCTATGACTCTTTGGTGGAGCCTTGTTCCTTTTCCTCGTTGGCTTCATGAAATACGAGCCTATTTCACCAAACAGCTTATCATGGAGTTCAGTGGCTACTATGATGCGTGGCTCATAGGTCAACATACCCTCAAGCTCCAAGATGGCACCAGCTAGTTTCTTGTCTATGTCAGCAATAGCCAGATTATTAAGCTTGAGTTCACGCCACTTGAGTCTACGCATGTCAGTTGTAGAAACTACTTCAGGCGGCCTCAGTTCCATGTCCTCTGCTACTGGGCGGTTACTAGACCACCATTGGTGAGTTACACAGATAGGGTTGTGATCACTCTCGGCTCTAACCTCAACCACCATATCTAGAACAAATTGCCATAGTTTCAAGCTGCATAGAACATAATCAATCCTACTGGAGTGCCGCCCGTTGTCAAATGTCTTGGCCCCTTGTTTGTCGCCTGGCGTCCTTCCATTCAGGGCCCTCAAACCATACTCATAACAAAAAGCATTGACCTGTATGATAGTCTCAGACCAACTTTTTATAGGTTTAAGGTCAAGCACAGGTACCCCCCAAAGATGGTCTTCCACAGGGTCAATGCCCCACCCAAAATCCGGATCCAAGAGTGGTTCAAAGGTGACATTCAGATCCCCAGCGACAAGCACACGCCTCTCACCCGAGTACTGGTCTATGAGGGAAGTCAAGTGAGCCAAAACCAGTGAACCCGATCTGTTGGGTCCTCTCATATACAAGTTGTAGATGTCCAGATCACCCAGGGGGCCCAGCGGTAACCTGACTAGTTGGATATCGTCAGACTTAGTTAAAACTGCATGAGCTCCTGGGAATACATCCTGCCGAACCCAGGTTGCCAGACCTCCCATCGGACGCCCCTTAGGACCCTGGATTGCAGGGACACAAAAATTCAAGAAGCCCTGCATAAACTGGGGCTCACAGGACCAGGTCTCCTGAAAGAGGCACACGTCAAAGCCACCTATAAAAGCTAGCCATTCTGGGGAAACCATTTTTGACTTCAAACCTGCGACATTCCAGGAGACCATTGATCCCCTAGCCGTTCCGTGGCCCGGAGCATGTAGTAAATTGATATAAGTTTGCTCAAAACCCCTTTGTGTTTTACCAACCAATTTAGGAATTAATTCATCCATTACTTGAGGCACCCCATTATCAGGACGATGGGCTACCTTTCCTCTACTCTTAGGCTCGTCAATAAAAATACTTGAGTTGGAAGACATAATAGGAGCAGGCGCCACAGACACCGGTCAGGCTAAAGCTACTGAGTAGCGCAAGTCATTGGTTCCCCAGTTTGCCCGGTCAGGACTAGATCTTGCAGAGGTATTGGCATTAGAATTATAAAAATACCTTAAATCGTGAACCCCAATTTTCGACTGGTCACAAACCGATGAGTAATCACAAATAAAACGCACTATGCGTCTGTCTTCAAAGGTAACGATAATGGAGTCCCCGGGAACATCTTTGGGTCTTGGGCCTACCCAGCTAATCCTTCTGGCAAAAAGGATCTTCCCGTCCAAATAATTCGGGATCGGTCTATTCCTATTTAGCCAGAAAGTAACTTTGTTTTTAAGTTGCTGGTAGGATTCCAATGTACCTTCTTTTAGTTCAGGGACACCTGTCAATACAGCTACATAAGGAATAGAATCAGGGGGAAGATGAATATGAGCCCTGGGGAATGTGCTGGTTTTAACCCCAGACTCTGTGATTACTCCTTTACTCACGCTCTTTTTTTCAGCATTAGTACTGGAAATATTCGTAGGGTAGTCCCTTTCATGACCAACACCTTGATTGATGGGATTATCTATGACCAAGGCCTTGGGGAGAGCAGCCTCGGGATTGGCCCTAGGCAATGCATCAAGGTCAGAAGGCAAAAGTGGCGGAACGGGAAGAGTAGAATTTACCCTAGAGGAGTTATCCCTGTCCTTGGTAGCTAATTTGATGACATTTTTCAGTGAACAAAAGTTGTCTAAGACAGTTTGTTCAAGCCGTTCAACCTTTTCATTGACCATTTTAACCCTTTCTAAGAGTGGCAATAATAGGGAACGCACCATTTTCTCAATCTGGGAAATCAAATCACTCGTTTGGGGCTGGTCAGAGTACCTGATAGTGTTCTCACCCAGAGACAAATGATCATCAACCTGAATCCCCCCCGTCGTAGTGGGTGGGTTTTTCGGGACATTAGAATGTTTCGCCTGTCTCCCTCCCTGAGTCAGCCCTTCTCTTTTCCTCTTGGGATTGAGGGGTTTTACAACTTTTCCACTAGCCCTTGTCTGGGGGTAAGTAGAAACGGGGTTGGGGATGTTGGGAAGACTACCTATTGTTACGACAGAATCACCAAGAGCATCAGACACTTCACCACAGGCCATTGATGTAATGGTGCCAACCCCTGAATTCTCCCGCTGCACTAGGTCACCTGTGTCCTGGACTACTAAATTCTTTGGAGATTTTGCTAGTGCTAGAATTCCCAGGGATGAACGTCTGGCTTGAATTAGCTCTGAGGATAAACGGCGCTCAGTTATTGCTAATTCATGTTCTAGAACTGAAACTGCTCTAGTAATAAAGTGATCAAGAGTACCAGACACAGACCCACCCCCACCAGTGCGTTTCCCTTTGCCCGCAATCATGCGCTAGACGCGCACGAGTGGGAATTTAAACGCTGGACAAATATCTATATTATGGGATAACAAAGTGAATGCAATTTGCTAAATAGTAAACCAATGTGACAGTATAGGTTAATGGCCGCTAGGGCTCGACAAAAAAAATAAAATATGAAACAAACACTTAAACACTGTCCGGTCAACTGAGCAGCACACTACTACCTTATGTGCAAGTCCTCCACAACAGCGTTAGAGGGGTGGCCCAGCCCAGTCAGGATCAGGCAGGGACGGGCAAGGACGGGCCCGCCCTTGGCCCGCGTGCATCCCGCGCTGCGGTTTCAGTGGCAGCCTTTTGACCCCCCGGACGCAGCCTGATGATGCCGGTGGCGGCGCCCGTAGCAGGGGATTCTGGGGGATGAAGTTTGTGTACCGTTCCCCTCACGGCTATGCTGAACGAATGGCAGCCCTCCAAGCAGGTGTGTATTTCACGAACGCCGTTCCCCTCACGGCAGGATAGTAGCCTCAGAGCAGTGGCGTCAGGCAGAAGGTTTGTGCGTCCCGCGCTGCGGTTTCAGTGGCAGCCTTTTGACTAATAGTAGTGTTAGTGATGGGCAGGGGGAATACTTCTTTGGCATCCCTCTCAACTTCGAATTCAGTAGTTATGTGAATATTTACCCTGTCGTCGGTAGAATTCAAAGCATTAAAACTCTGTGTGAGTGGACTAAGATCTATGAGATTTACAGAGTTCAATGATTCCAGGCTCTCTCTTTTCTTAGGGAGTCAATCTACCTGGTCCAGGTGGGAGAAGAGGTCATAGCGATTCTGAACCGGAATGTTATAGAATAAGTGCCCTGGGGGAACTCCCGTTCCTGTCTGTATGGATTGGCAATGTTCGGGGGCTGAGAAAAGAAACCCAGTGGGACCTCAGTGATATCGTTCGAGGAGTTAGGGAGCAAACTCACTTTGGACAAAATGTAATGAACCAGCTCTATTGATTTAAAGGTCAATATCACGCAGTCACCCTGCATTGATTTGTTACCCTTCCCTAACCAATGCACTCTTCTTGCCATTTTAAAATTAGAGAACAAATTATCTTGTGAGCCGAATTTGGAGCTCAATCAAAAGAGGGATTTATTCCTTAAAGTGTCCCAGTGTTCTATAGTACCAGCACGTAGGTGCGGCACATTAACCATAATCACGGTATAAGGAGCCACCGCCGGAGGAAGATCCCAAACTGCCTTAGAATCCACTCATAGATTGTACTCAGACATTGGAGCATTTGACACCGGATAAGTATGTGATACTGGGTGAGGTTTCTGTTGCTGGTTTGATCTTGATGCGGCGACGGGGCAGATGGAGATGCCACTATTTATCAGGGGGCAGATTTATGAGCCCCTTGCGCCACTTTTGTGTCACTTTTCCCATGTTAAAAGTTACGCAAAAGTGGCGCAAGGGGCTCATAAATCTGCCCCCAGGTTTGGTGCTTGAGTTGGGAGCCTGTCAACGGGGTCAATGGGCGGAGCCCTTAGGTTAGAGCCAACCTCGCAGGCTACCTTGGTATTAGTAGATAGCTGAGTTTGACTTTTTGAAAACTTACTAGAATTATGGGGACAGATTGCATTTGTCAAAACGGTATTAATTTGGTCCCCTGAAGTAGCATCCACACCAAGAGGTACATTAGATCTCGAGGTAGTCAAATGGCAAAGTTCTGGGTGACTTGAGAGAATGGCTTCCACATTACCCACTCTTGTGACAAGATCTAATGATGTAACTCTTAAATAAGAATCCAGTGTATCGAGTTTATTATTTAAGGCCTCAAGGTCCTTTACAATATTAGGCGGTGTGCTTTTACTAGTATTGTTCCTTCGGGTCCGCACATCTGTTGTTACTTTTGTTTTTTTAGGGTTTCTAGACCCTATGATACCAGAAGGATTGTTATTGGCTACAACTCTGATATCTTGATGTTTACAGGAGGCATTATTTAAATTAAGTTCATGATTACTGGTGTTTCGAATTCGTTTGGACGGGGGTTGTGGACCACTGTCTACTTCAAAGTCGTGAATGGTAATAGGATCAGAAGAATTTACAATACACCCGTTCGTAGTTACACTAGCTTTCGAGGTTCCAGAGGTAGTTGGTGGGTGAGTATGCAGCTCTTCCCCTGTGTCTCCCATTGCTACTGGACCAGATCTTTCAATGTGTATGGCCTCCTCAACGGATGTTATCTGCTGTTCTATGGCCTCCATTGCTCCCGACAAATATTTTAGAAGAGACTGGTGGGCCCCCCCCCCCTCCATCCTTGTGGTGGTTTTTCTGGGACATGTATTTCCTCTTCCTCATAGCTCTAAGTATACAGCCACAAATACAAACAGGTTACTGCACACTTAGATGGGTTAAGGACCATATAAATCCGCACTTACCCACTCCGTGTAATATAGTGGTATACCTTTTGGGACTCAATACATCCCTGCAATACGACCAAGGGACGTGGCCCGGCCCAGCCCAGCCTACAACAGCCTAGGACGGGCTAAGACGGGCCCGTCTTCGCTGCGGGACCTCTCTCCCGGTTTTCTCGTCCCTCCAGGGACTCTCTGGAAAGTGCAGTGCGTCGATGTGGCCAGGGAGCAGGGGCCGTGTGCAAATGGGCAAATTAGCAGCTGTTCGTGAGTCTCCCGCGCTGCGGAACCTCTCTCCCGGTTTTCTCGTCCCTCCAGGGACTCTCTGGAAAGTGCAGTGCGTCGATGTGGCCAGGGACCAGGGGCTGTGTGCAAATGGGCAAATTAGTAGCTGTTCGTGAGTCTCCCGCGCTGCGGGAACTCTCTCCCAGTTTTCTTGTCCCTCCAGGGACTCTCTGGAAAGTGCAGTGCGTCGATGTGGCCAGGGACCAGGGGCCGTGTGCAAATGGGCAAATTAGCAGTTGTTCGTGAGTCTCCCGTGCTGCGGGGCCTCTCTCCCGGTTTTCTCGCCCCTCCAGGGACTTTCTGGAAAGTGCAGTGCGTCGATGTGGCCAGGGACCAGGGGCCGTGTGCAAATGGGCAAATTAGCAGCTGTTCGTGACTCTCTTATTCTTCACTCATGAGCCCAGATGATAATGATAGCAATTTCTTCCAGTTCAGGGCAATCTCCCTCATGCAGTCGGTGGCCGCTATTATAAATTGTAAATCTGGAGCTTCCTTGGAATCTTGACCTCCTGCAATGCTAGCAGCTGCTGAAATAATTAATCAGATGCTCAACAAAGTCTTTAATCTTTCACTATTGTCCAGTGTTGTGCCAGTCTCCTGGAAATTGGCTAAATTGGTTCCTTGGCTTAGGAAGCTTTCTTTAGATCCTAACATCTTCAGTAACTATAGGCCCATCTTTTTGCTGCTAGCTTTCTCTAAAATGCTTGAGAAACTGGTGAATATCCAAATATATGATTATATAGAGTTGGGGAAGTTGCCACACCCCAGTCAATCAGGATTCCGTCCCTGCCACAGAGACTGTGCTCTTAGACATTTCTGACCATATTATGTGGTCTCTGAATCAAGATAAGAATACAGTGCTGATTTTACTTGATAATTCATCAGCATTTTATACCATCCCACCAAAAATTATTTTAAAACAACTCTCTAATTTGGGGATGGAAGGTCGTGTTTGGGATTGGGAGACATTGTTCCTTGACTCTAGAGGGCAGTGACACTGGTTGGCGCCTTTTACCTCTGGTGTTAAAGCAGTCAAATTCACAATCTTTATTCAATCAACATGTGATCATACAAGAATCATAACATTTTAAAACATTTAGAATCTGTAAAACAGTTAAAATGTCTATATAAAATATATTTTTTTTAAACGAAATAAAAAAAATCTTTACAATAATACCGTCACCCTCTGCTGCATGTATATTGAATATATGTTGCAGTTAAAAAGCAAATCCTCACATGTGGCAATGTCTGTGAAATATCTAAGGACGCCCTACAGTATCTAATGTTGGCTTGTTTTAGAAAAGGTAAAATATACAGTTTTCTCAATGACACATAGGGCCATATGTACAATGAAGTGGCGGAGAGAGGCATTAGCCTTCCTGTCTGAACGCCTCTCTCCACCACTTCTGAAACGCAAGGCTGCACCATATTTACAAGAATGTGGAGCAGCCTTGCGTTTCCCTTGTGATGGTGCTAAGTTTAGCAGCTTAGCGCCAACGCAGGCACCCTTGCACCATAGTGCAAGGGTGTCTTCTTGCTGGGGAGGATTGTTTATGTGTAGGAAGGTCCCCCTTCCTGCACATAAATAATCCTAAAATGCCATTCTATCACTTTATTGTGTGCTGCTTGATGAAGCATACATGAAAGTGACAAAATGGCATTTTGTTATAAAGATTGTTTATGTACAGGAAGGGACACCTTCCTGTAAATAAACAAACCATGGCAATTTGATTTTTCCATGTGTGCTGCACAAGGCAGCACACATGGAAAAAGCAAAAAGAAGGAGAAATAATGCATTTCTCCTCATTTCGCCAACTTAAGACCAGGATTTACCTGATCTTAATTTTGGTGCTGCCTTCTATGTATGCCACCCTTGAACATAGGGGGCAGCATCAGAATTAATTGGTGTTGCAGTGGAATGCCCACAGCAACACCTACTGCCCACCCCTTTCATGCTAAGTATAGCGTGAAAGGGGGCCTTATTTACAAGGCAGCGTTAAGCCACATTAAGTGGCTTAATGCTGCCTTGTGAATAAGGTGCAGCCCCTATCGCCACCACAACGTCAGTAATACTGACGTTGTGGTGGCACTAGGGGCTTGTACATATGCCCAATAGTATTTACAGAAGAACATAAAGAGCAAAGTGCATTGTACAGAGCAACTGTCACACATGTAGGTGCCTTGTATAGAATAGGCTACTGAAACCTGAACAATATTCAGTCTCAATCTCATCAGCAGAAGCATATGAGGTGGATTTGTGACCCAAGTTAGATACGGCGTGATACCATTAATTTCAGTGTATTCGTGAGCAGAGGGGTTTAGAGGCTTCTAACCACATTCTCTTGTCATTATATTTAGCTAAAAACATGATTTTCAAAGTGTTCAGGGAGCTAGCTTGCAATATTCCTGGGGTCTTTAAAAGATCTATCAAAATCCAAGCTAGTACAGATGTTGTAAATGCGCCTGATCCAGGAAATTTTCAGACATTGGTCCAGTTTTAGGCAGTCAGTGAGAACCACTTGGTTTGGGTCTTTGTCCAAATTTTGAACCATAGGAAGAAGTGGCTGCAACTTTATAATGCCACTAATGAACCTTAGCCCAGTTTCCAAGTAGCAAATAAAGGAGCTAGTGGATTATGGGGTCACTAAAAGCCTCTTAATAAAACCATTCTCAATACTCTCCAACCCTGTTTGGTCACTATATCCCCAAACACCAGCCGTGTATCTGGCATTTGAGAAACATTTGGCTTTATATATGGTGACAAGCTCTTTAATGGGCTTATTTCCTATTTTGGTGGCAAAACTGAAAACCCCTCGGTGGTTTTGGCAAGAGCAGCGTCCCACCTAATCTTTAGTGGACCAGAAGTACCTTTCGCGTCAAATGATATCACGAGATAAGGCAACGCGGGGACAGTAATGACTTTATTGTTCACGGATTAACAGCAAGATCCAAACTGCCATAAAGCTGCGGAAATGTTGAACCAATCGCTGTAGGCCAACTGCAGACCTGTCTATTAAAACTGTGTAATCTGCATGAATCAGTGCAGAGATACTACAGATGTCTATTCAAAAACAATCAGCCTTGGGGTCCAGCAATTGTTCTTCTAAGCTATTTACATATAAAGAAAAGAGCAAGGGGCCAGGACAGTAGTTTAAAAGGTTCAGTTGCCTCACCCCCAGGCCATATCGGACACTGGCCATCACCTCTATATGAAGTTCTCTCAGGAATGTAACAATGTTCTGCTCCACCGCAGATCTAACATAATGTGCTCCACAACTTGGTTTTGTTTACAGAAGCAGGGGGCATATGTATCAAGCAAATTTTTAGTCGCAAACGCTGCGATTCGCAAAATACAGCGTTTGCGATTAAAAATTCGCAAAACGGGATGTATGAGCCACATCCCAACGCAAATTTAAGGAATCGCTAATTTAGCGATTTCTTAAGTTTGCGTAGGCATTCAAGAAATCGCAAATTGCGATTTCTTAAATG
Organism: Triturus cristatus; assembly: GCF_964204655.1. NCBI lineage: Eukaryota > Metazoa > Chordata > Amphibia > Caudata > Salamandridae > Triturus > Triturus cristatus. The sequence continues at coordinate 85,009,204 of NC_140588.1, forward strand.
AAATGTAACACTCACCAAAGGATTGCGATTAATCCTTAAGAAATCGCAAATTACCACCAACTACTAGTTGGTGTTAATTTGCGATTTCTTTTAAAAATGCATGTTTTGTAATTTTACAAAGTGCCACGTGACGCACATACATGCCCTTAGGGCATGTGTGTGCGCCATATGACCACACATGCTAATTTCAGGGGTGTATCAGGGTGTCATCTTGACACCCTTGCACCTTTGAAATTATTCTCAAATAGCGATTAGCAAATTGCGATTCGCTATTTGAGAATTACTTCCCATTCATTCCTATGGGTCTCCTGGCCCATAGAAATGAATGGGCAGGTATTCCTTAATTGCGATTTCGCAATTTGCTAATCGCAATTAAGGAATTTTAAGAAATCGCAAAAAGTTTGCAATTTTTTAAATACATCCCGTTTTGCAATTCTCAAATAGCGATTCCTTAAAAATCGCTATTTGAGAATCGCAAATGGTGATGTTGATACATATGCCCCCAGGAGCTTAGATCAATGAAGGCTAGGTACAGCTTGGCCTTCTTGGGTTCTGTATATTTCCTTTTCAGGAGGTATAAGTTGCTCAACTGTATCTAGGCCAGGACGAAAACCAAATTAGATGTCCGAAAGCACGTTGTGCTCATTTGTCCAGGTTTGCCGGTGCTCCAGCAGGATTCATCTCATTCTCTTGGCCTTTGAGTTAATCAGTGATATGGGTCGGTAGCACCATGGGTTACCTTTGGAGCTTTTTGAAGATTGGGATAACGGTCAAGAGGGACCAAGCATTCATGGGACGTATTACTAATATGGTATGAAAAACATTTGCCAAAAGTGGTTCCCACAGCGGAATATTTACCTTTAAAAGATCTTCCGGTATCCCGTCCAGTCGCTTTTCCCCACAGGGCATCTGCCTATTGTTGCAATTACCTCACACAATTCAATCTCCAGCCTGAAAGATGGCATAGCTGAAGGCTGAAAGAAAGAGGATAAAACTGGGGTTGCTCAAGTTGGGATTATATCAACATCTACAGAGGTTGAATCCTCCATAGAGGTAGGGTACGAGTAGAGATGAGTAAATTGAGCTGCCAAGAATTCTGGTGAAATTACAGTGTCAAGAGAAGATTCCTGGGTTTTGTCAAAGTAGTTATGATTCTGCTTGAGTGGGAATTCCAACTCGGGTGAGAAGATGGAATAAAACTAAGGGGTGAGAAAGGGAGTTCCTGCAGTGAGATGTCAAGGAGTAGTAAGAACCCTTTTGAGGCATTAAGTACAGTGCAAACTACTTCTTTCTAAGCCTCTGGAGGTAACTACAGCACATGGTATGTATAGGAAGAGGTTAGGACTGAATCGCAATAGTTGATGCTCTGTTCATGCACCCTTGACCCACGGGACTCAACCCATAACACAAGAGGAGTATGAGATATAAAGAGTGTTTTTCTAAATAATAGAGGTGTGCATCTGGAGGAGCTAACAAATTAGCAGTGTTAGAAATGGGGGTCTCTAGTTGGCAAGGTCTTGCACCTTTGTCCAAATAGGGACCCTTCTTCCTAGTGAGGGTAAGGGAGTTATACTCCTAAAATAACCCCTGCTCAGGCCCTTGGTAGCTTGGCACGAGCAGGTAGGGTTATCTTAGAGTCAGTGTGTAAAGCATTTGCACATAACCAACAGTAATAGAGTGTAAGCACTACAAACGGACACCACACCAGCTTAGAAAAATATCCAATATTTTTATATACTTAAGACAAGACCAAAATGATAAAAAAAATCCACAATACAGTACTTAAAAAGCTTCAGTTATCAAAATAACCAACAGTTCTGGCTGACCGCGGTGTCGTGGGCCAGCTACGGTATCGGGAAGACCTGCAAATAGTACCTTTCAGAAATACAGGGCGTCGATGACCTCTCGTTGAGCGTCTGAACACATGGCGTCCGCAGGCATCGGTTCCGGAGGTCAGTGCAGGAGTCGTTGGGGCGCTTGAAGTCATACGCGTTGCAGATCGAACTCCTCTTTATTGAAGTCAGGAGCGCTGGCATCGGATGCTGCGGTGCAAAGCGTAGCGGTGCGGCATGCAGTGCCCTCAGGTCGCAGTGCGAGCAGCGGCTCGGTGGCAGCGTCAGATGGCGTCGTCCGTGAGACCAGGGTCGTGGTGTGAGATGAAGGCAGTGCTCGTCACGGTGCTGGCAGGTCACGGTGCAAGCAGCGGCTGCGTCGCTGCTGAAGCGCTGTCGTCGGCTGACAGACTGGAGTCGATGGCACCGGCGTCGGTAGGCCAAGGCTGCGGTGCAGGATGAGGGCGGTGCGTCGTGTAACTTTACGAGCGGTGCCCTCGCACCACGGTGCAAGCAGCGGTGTCGATTACGGCATGGAGCGGCATCGGGGATACCAAGGTGTCATCGTGAAGTGAGACGGTGCAGAGTGCGGTGCCAACAGGTCGCGGTGCAAGCAGCGGCTCATGGCGGCATCAGCAGGCATGATCGGTGAAACCAGGGTCACGGTGCTGCGTTGCAGGGGTGCCCTCTGCAGTGCCTTCAGGACATGGAGTCATCATTGGAGACTTGAAGTCAAGCTTGAAGTCTTTGCTGTTCCTGAGACTTCTTGAACAGGGGGCAAGATCTACCTCAAGCCCTTGGAGAAACTCACAAAAGTAGATTGCAGAAAGTTCAGTCCAGTCCTTTCACTGCCCAAGACAGAAGCAGCCACTGCAGGCCAACACAGCAAAGCACACAGCAAAGTGGTAGTTCATCCTCACAGCTCCTCCATCTTTTCTTCTTGGCAGTCTTCTTGATCCAAAAGAGTTCTGAAATCTTGGGGTCTGCGCCCCAATATTTATACTAGCAAATCCTTTGTCCTCTGAAGGCAGAGGGTCATGTACCTAGTTCAAACCAGTTCTGGGTGCATTCTGTCAGTGTGCCCCTTCTTCCTTTGTCAGTGTGGGCCAGGGTCCTCAGATGAACCACAGGGGGTGAAGCCAGCATTGTGGAAGGCAGGCACAGCCCTATTCAGACCCAGGTGCTACTCCTCCCACCCATCTACATGCCGATAGATCTATTCAGCCCTGTGCTGACTCACCCTGTCTCCTGGAGTCTCCCCAGCCCCTGTCACTCACAAACCAGACAGACAATACACAAGCTAGCAGAGGCAGGCTGGATGGTTAGGTAAGAAAATACCTACTTTCTAAAAGTGGTATGTTCAAACACAGAATGTTAAAAACATCTTCACTAAAAGGTGTATGTTATCATTCTGAGTTCAGGCATACAAAACTCAAATTTCTACAATGTTCCCTGGGTCAGTAAGGATTATAGGATGTTATAATTAAGCTGCCCATTCTGGCCTATGGGGATTGCTAGCCTTGCAATAGTGAAAAACGAAGTAGGCTGTAATTCACTATCAGGACATGCCACCCACACCAGGGCATGCCCCACCTTTCACATACAATGCACCCTGCCCACAGGGGTACTTTGGCCTACCTTAGGGGTGACTAACATGTAGAAAAGGGAAGGTTTAGGGACTGGCAAGTGGGTGCACTTGCCAAGTCGACATGGCAGCCCCAGGCTGCACACAGGCTCTGCAGTGGCAGGCCTGATTTACACTTTATGGGCTGTTGGTGTGGGTGGCACAATCCAGTGCTGCAGCCCACCAACAGCATTTGATTTATGGGCCCTGGCATGCGCAGTGCAATTTACTAGGGACTGACACATAAATCAAATAGGCCAATCATGGAAACACCAATCCATAACACATTTTACACAGAGAGCATATGCACTTTAGCACTGATCAGCAGTGATAAAGTGCCCAGAGTCCTAAAACCAACAACAGCAGGTCAGGAAAAATAGGTGGAAGAAGCTAAAAGTTTAGTGATAACCCTGCAGAAAGGGCCATCTCCAACAAGCAGGAATAGCTGAGTCTTGGGAAAATGTTCAGGCTGTGTCAGGTTATTAGTTTTATACCTCCACACAAGTATTGGCAAATGTACAAAAACAGTGATATAACTGATCTGTACTGCAAAGTCGGGCAGGGGGTTGAATTGTGTGCAGCTCTATCTAACAATATCTGCCATTCTTTCTCAAATGTCAATACCTTCTCCAAATTCTTTGCCATTTGCTACTATTTCTCAGTAACGAACTGTTAATCTTTGTCATTTCTGTCATTAACTCCAACCCCAAGGATTTTCGCACTGCCACCCTATAGCGATGCCCCTCATCTTTCTGTGGCACCTATCTCACATTAGGCCTATTTTGTAGTGCTGCTTGTCCCCACAGCAGGGTTCTGCTGAGCATTACATCACACATACACACATTGTGCAGAAAGGATGAATCAGTCAAGAGTGTGTATCTATGCATGGGAAATGTTGCATGGGACAATGGTGGCTGCAGGGTTTGTTAATAGCGCATCATCCATATTGGTAATCACTGTATGTTGAGAGTGCCTGTTCTGGAAAACATGGCTCAGGATTTAGGATGGGACACCGTGGCTGTGGTTGCGTGTACTAGTGGGAATTTATCAATACCCAGGGGAACCCTTCTGGCAACCTTTTAATACTGGTGCAGCACAAAACTGCTCACTCATTACACATCAATAAAGCTTAAATGCACATGATACCTGCCACATGAAATGAATGTGCTCTTTGCACATGAGTCCTACATGTCATAATAATTCATGCACACATTGCGTTCAACACTGCTGTTGCAGAAGAATCTTCACTGTAGAATTTTATAGATCTCATGTAGAATGTTCTTTACTAGATAAGAGATGCATTTCTTTAAATAATTGAGGAATAATCATTGATATTGATAAATGCAGTGACTGACATGCAATAATAAAATGTATATGCTTCATTTCAACTAAATGTATTCACAGTTTTTAACATATACTCCCATGCAAAGATGAAAACTAGTAATGTCTAATTGTTCCAAAAAAACATCCTCTTGATTTCACTGCTGAATCCTTACACGCAATTCACATATGTGTGCTATATTGTCTGTGTAGATGTTAGGAATATCATTCTTATCTTTAAATGATCCTTATGTGTGCTTAATATTAGTATAGGTCAAACAAAAATGCTTATTCAATGTATGCATTGTTACATGCATGTACATTCAATGCACCTCCTAGGCATACTAGCTATTTTGATGTCTCATTGCTTATTGTCTGACCTATGCAATGTGAGCTTAACATACTAAAGAAGTCTTATATTCATATATGTTTAACTGTGCACATGATTATTAAATGTGCATCGTTGATTAATGTCCTAAATTAGTAGTAATCTTAAAGACCTGTTCTTCACCGTATACTTCACTGTGCTCTTGTATTTTGCTGGCTTGCTCTTTTTGAAAGTGTTCTCTTGTGTTGATACTTTGAGTAGATACATTTTTCGTAACAGCAATAGATACATGTCTGGGAAAGGAATTCAACAACAAGCACATGAGAAACCTGTAGTGGAATAAAAGATTGCTCTAGTCTGAGTGAGTGAATAAGATGGTGTTCTCATGTCCAGTTTGTGATTTTCCTCTACGGTTTCAGCCTACGGTGTTTGGCTACAACAGGCAATGTATCTCTATTAATGATGCAACCAAAGGGGTGCCACCCCACGAACGTGAGGACTGTAACTTATCAATCACGTCTTGGATACAAACAATCTGTCAGACTTATTCTCTTGGAGCTGCTGTCTCTTTAGACTTACCCTGAATTTGGCAGATGACTATGGACTTTCCTTCCTGACAGAACCTTCCTTGCACTCCTACCCAGACCATGCTTCAAATCCCCTTTGAATGGACTCTTTAAGACATTCCCCTATGTCCCATGGATTCCCTTAAGAGTGGTTTAGACTGACACTTATTTCTGACTTATTGAAGATTCCTGACTGAGCTTCTGCAATGCTACTACTGGTATTGCTAATACTCTTGTGCCTTATCCCTATCATTTTCTGTAGAGCTATTTGATTCCTGAACTCTGAGCATTTCTGTGCCTTGGTCTGTCCTTGGAAGAATGAGATTGCTATTGCATAGAAAGGACAAAATAGGATTGTTTTCGGAGCATCAGATTCTTATGTTACTGTTTTGTATCACAGCAACAAAACATCTTGTTTGTGTAATTCTAGTTCACCTTAATTTCATTAGGAGGCTTTGCCTCCCTTGCACAATTGTCTACTTATATAGTATGGGCTTGAGAGTGATTTATTTGAATCTGATTTCTAATTTGTAATAAACACCCTTGAACTTGGCTACAGATTCCTGGCCCTCATTGGGTGGCCAAATTGCTTTCACTGTAATAAAATTGAACATTGATCACACAAATGATGCTAAATCTCTTTCCCCTCAGTGCGACATATAAAAGACCCACTGGAGGGACAGGAGAGAGAATCATAAAACCCCAACACCACTAAATGGTCTCAGAAAGGCTGTATCAATAGCGCAGGATTAGGAAAACATTTGATTACGTTTTTACCCTGTGCCTTGCAGTTTGCATGCTGCACTTTGATTTCTGTTCATGGCTAAGTGTGTTATATTTGAAGGACTCTGAGTAGGGCTCTAAATAAGAGGATTTATTGTTTTGGCATTGACAGTGATCCACTGAGCTGTTTACTTGCAATACATATCTGTGTTTGACATGAATACATATGCTGCACAGCAACGCACATTGACCTTTTGTGCTACTTTGTGATGGGTCGGGACTGTGACTTGATGGAATGCTGATCTCTCAACAGGGTGCATTGGCTACAGGCATTACCATACCATGATCAGTGTTGGGGAGACAAAGGTCAGTGCAGAAGGAGGCTGTACAGTTTTCCATGATCAAATGGCTGGCACCAGCACTCAAAATAATGCCTGGCATTATATGTGATTGATGGATGGCATTTTTGCTGTCTGAGATCCCAATAGCTCTTTGTGGAGTCAACAACCTGAGTGATAGAACTGAAATCTGATGGGCCCCACATGCATGGGAGAGCAGTACACCCATATGACTCACTCTGTACAAGAAAGTGCCTTTTTTAACAAGCCAAAGGATTTCGCCTTAGTAGATTAGATTACATCCGTGTATAGATGGCATTTATTAAAAGTGTTAGTTTTTAAACATGAATGGGCTAGAAAAATTATGCATGTCCTCCCCCACCCTTACAATAATGCCATTAGTGAACTATAGTATTCAATACAGAGATGGATAAAATGCTTGAATTAATCTCAGTCAATGGTAATAATTCTGTTCCACATCCCAGTTTATCATGCTTGTGCACAGCATGCCACCTCATTTTGTACCCATACATATGCAAATCAGTATTGGCGCTGCTCAAATGGGAACAGTCCAGCCCAAACTGCCTGGCCAGGTCCTCCCTGAACCGGAAACAAGCAACCCAGGAATGACTTGGTGCTACTCAGCACATCAGCTAAGTATAGTTAGGCGCCAGTGACACAGCATGAATGGGATCCACTTCTGGGCATACCCGATGCACTTAGGGTGACACACTAATAAGTGATGGATGGAATGCAATAAGTAATCACAGCTGCTGGGTCAAAGGTTTAAGTTGCTCCAACTGTGTATTGCTCTGCAGCAGCATATCCAATTCAGCTGGACCTTATAGAGAAGGTGTCCGGCATTGTTTTGTCGTCTTCTGCTAGAGCATGCAGCATTGTTCCACTTGAAAAATCCGTGGTCCAAAATAAATGACTGTTGAACCAATTTGCAAAGGTAAATTTAGACCTGAAGTCTAAGTTTACCTTTGTGAATTGGGCCCTAAGTCCGAAGGTAGAAATCTTCACTTGGTAAAGACATGAAAAGTATCAGACTGACAAGGGATTATCTCTGGGCAGGCAATTCAAATTTCTCCCACTAAGAGATTTCTCACTAAAAGTTAATGGCTTTGCTGAGAACTTGTCCAGCAGCTAGCCAATGACATGAAGATCTCTTCAGCCACAGCCTGTCTCCTTGCCCTTCTGAGGATTTTTTACTTTGATTTTGGAGACTAAGGGCCACTTTTTCGAGTTTGGTAGACAGGTTACTTCATCACAACTGTGACGGTTATCCTGTCCACCAAATTACAAGTGCATTATGTCCTATGGCACATGCAATACGGCATACAGGATATCTGTCACATTTGTGATGGAGTAGCCTGTCCGCCAAACCCTAAGTCCGCCCCTATTTCTGAAGGTAAAATTTTTCACTGCCACATACCTGTTGTCTGTGTCCAACCTGAGCAATATTGCAGTCTGACTTAACCCTTACCCTTGACCCGGTCATGGGCAACCAGAAGTCAAAAGCTTCTTGGTGCTATTTTGAATCTTAAAAATTTTAAATTCATAATTCCAGTTCTACTCATTGGATTTTTGTCTTTTTGGTGTCATTTTATTTATTAAAATTTGTATTATTTTCATAAATTGGTTTCGGACTTTTCTTGTGTTGTGTTTCCACTTTATTACTGTTTAAGTACTACATACAAACTTTACATATTGGCTCTAAGTTAAGCCTGGCTGCTTTGTGCAAAGCTACAAGAGGGCTAAGCACAGCTTTATTTACTGATTTTTGTGAGTCTCCCGACAAGAACTGTGATTATTACTTTAGGCGGGTTCTCATCACCCTCAACTAATACTCCAGTCTCTAATATATTAAATCAGATATGAGATTTGAAGTGACTCAACCTTCTTTGTCAGTGAGAATGGTGTCAGCAGCTCTTCAAAAATTGCATAACCCACTCCTTAGTGGGCTCACTCAAAAAATGTGAACTCTTTGCACCATGACAAATTATCATTTGACAATTACATAACATATACCATAGTTGCACAGGAAGAATGTGAAAAGGCCAAAAGGCATTTGAATCTATTTCTTGCCAAGTCATAACAGGGAATTTCGGATGTAAAACAGTTGACCACATGCTTGTGAATGACCCGGAATTGGATGCAGATTTGAATCTTGCTCTCCACCTAAACCATCTAGGCCAGGCCACCAATGCTACACCCAGACACGTCTCTTATTGAGACTAGCACTAATATGACCCTTGTGCACAATGTCTAAAATCTTACTACTCAAATCGACTGTGGGATTCAACTGTTCATCCCAAATTATCAATCCATATATTTCGGACAACTTTTCAACAACCTTCCTAATATTTTGCAACTCCTGTTTCAATGTTTCTTTTCTTTTCAACAACCATCAATCAACTAATAGTCTCATCCCTTCCTGATGGCAACATTTATTTTAATTTCCTTCTTCATTTAAACTTTCTGTTGCAAGCTACACCATTTATATAAATCTCCACAAAAATACATCCTTCTATGTTTTCTGTCAACTTTTCAAGTTACATTTTCACAGGCAGCCTACATAAGCCATCAGTTTTCACATTGTGTCCACCGGGAGGTTGGTCTGCCCTAAATGAAAACAATTTCATGGTAAGCCTGGCTAACTGTGCGGTGGGCATTGTCACCTTCAAACCAGAACAAAAAGAATATCTGCTAATAAATAAGAGTTGTTTCTTTCAAAGAATAGTCTTTCCTGCAAATATCCTTACATTTTTCCACACCCCACACGCAAGCAACATTTCCTTTTCTATTACTGAGTAGCTACACTCCAGTAGTATCAAAGTTATTAATGCGCTTCCAATTGTGGAATTACTATTCTCCTCACAATGAAACAGACAAGCTGCCAAACAGTATGTACAGGCATCCACCTGTACACAACGCAACTTTGCTTCTATATTGAATTTTAAAGCAAATGATTCTAAAATTGTTCTCTTCCACTCTGTCAATCAAATGTCACAGTTTTTTTATCAACAACCCATGAAACACCTAACACTTTTAAACTCTTTATATCTGAATTAGAGCACTCTTTGTCCAATAAAAGATTGTAAGTGCTCTTTGTCCTTAGGGGGTTACTTTGACAATGATATACACTAGGCTAGTTCCCAGTATCACTCTTTTGCTCATTAACACATGGCTCCGAAAACAAATGTATCCTGTTTTATAGTCATACCTTCGGCATGCAAAATTTGAAGAACACTATGAAGAGTTGTATTATGCTGTTGAACATCCATTCTAAAAATCAAGCTGACCCCATGGAAAGCTACAGTGTCTTAAATGTTTAAAATGTGGGAGTTGCTAATGTCAGGACAAATGGCATGCAACAGGTCAGGTGCCTTAAAGCTTGACCCAAAATCACCTGGTGGTACAATGACGTAAGATTGAGTTTTGTAAACCATTTAGTCTGACCTTCCTATAAATGAAGTGTTCTTGTCAGGGCAAAGGAAAGTTTTGAACTACATAGCCTCATTCAAACTCCTGAGGTTGACACATAAACGTAAATCGCCTGACGTCTTTGAACCAGAACAATGGGGGATAACAATAACATGTCATTGACTACTTCAATTATTCCTTGTGTTGGGAATGGTCATGCTCCCCTAACCCAAGCACCAGCCTGAAAGCATCTGGTATCCTGGTTTTTGATTTTGACTCCAGCTTAACCCTTCTCTAGGGTGAATGCAGAGATCTTGATACGACAAAGGGCTTGGATTTTTTCTATAAATTGGAGCTGTTACTTCAAGCACAATCTAATTTTTGTTATAGTGGACTACCATCCTCATCATGGGTTTAGCATTCAGGGCAGTTGTTAGACTTGTCTTTTTCAGTGGGTTCACCCCCAGACTTTTTAGCCACCTGTTTTAGTGCATATGCTCTCCAGGTAAATTGTGTTTATGGATTGCTGTTTCCATGACTGGCATATTTGATTTACTGGTAAGTCCCTAGTAAAGTGCACTGGGAGTGCCTGGGCCTGTAAATCAAGTGCTACTAGTGGGCCTTCAACACTGATTGTGACACCCACATTAGTAGCCCTGTAAATGCCTCTCAGACCTTTCACTGCAGTGTCTGTGCACACAGTTTTAAACTGCCATGTTGACCTGGCAAGGGCACCCACTTGCCAGGCCCTAACCTTTCTTTGTCTTACATGTACTGCACCCCTCAGGTAGGCCCAAGGTACCCCCATGGGCAGAGTGCAGTGTATGTGAAAGGTAGGACATGTACCGGTGTGTATCACATGTCCTGATAGTGAAATAATGCCAATTTCATTAAACTATTGAAAGGCTATCTGTCCCATAGGCTAAAATGGGAGTTGCCTTGTAACATTTTACAATTATAACTTTCCATTTCCTTTGTGACAAGATATGGAGTTTAGGCTATATGAATTCAGAGTTGAATAACACATCATTTAAGGGAGATGTTGTTTTAATTGTGTGTTTGAAAATGCCACTTTTAGAAAGTAGGCATTTACTTGTTTAACCATTGTGTGTCTCTGCTGTTTTGTGTATTGACTGTCTGGTTTTGGAATGACATGAGCTGGGGGTGTGCATTCACTGTAGACAGCCACAAGGGGGGCTGAGGTGTGTCCTGCCTTTCCTGAGTGACTCATAGTTGGGCTGAATAGGCATGACCTGCATTTAGAGTGGTGGAGGGTTTTTTCACTATCACCCTAATAGGCAGTGTCTCCTCTGCACAATGCTGTCTCTGCCTCCTGTAGTGAAGCTGGGCCAGAGAGGGCAGAACTGGTTTGGACTGGGCTCAGAGACCCTTGCCACAAAGAGAACAAAGAGAAAATGGGGTATAAATATTGGACCATAAAACACTGAGAATTAGATTACTGCTGGACTATGGAACCTGCTAGGAAGAAGAGTTGGAAGAGCTGCCAGGATGAGTACTGCCCCTTTGCTGTTTTTTGCTTTGTTGGGTTGGCCTGCAGTTGATGCTTTGGCCATGTGCAGGGAAAGGACAGGACAGGACTGTTCTTTACTGCATACTAAGTATCTCCAAGGGCTTGATGTAGAGCTTGCCTCCTGTTGGAAGTCTCAGGGAAATTAAAAGACCTTAGCATTTTCTGGGTTCCAGCTTCTGGAGCTGGATGTTTCAGCTGCCACAGAGGAAAAAGGTAACCAGACACCATCACAAATGCTGGCTCTATGACCTGAAGGCACATCAGAGGGCACTGCCACACTTCGCACTGCAACCTGGGTCTCACCAATGATGCTGTCTGACGCCGTCACACAGCTGCTGCTTGCACCGTGACCTGTGGGCATTACACTCCGTACCTCCTTGCTTCACACCACCGCCCTGGTTTCCCTGACAGCGCAGTGAAGACATCACTGACGCTGCTGCCTGCATCGTGACCCGTGGACACCGCTTGTGAAGAACACGGAGCACTGCAGCTTTGGTCTCAAAATGATGATGCTCAAAGCTGAAATCCATGCTTCTGCCTGACCCGTAGTTTGGGGGCACCGCTCGCAGGTTACACAATGCACCGCCCAGTCCCACACCACAGCCTTGGCCCACTAATGCCAGGACCATTGACTACAGTTGATCAACTGATGCCACTGTCTGCATGGCGACCTGTGGGTCCCGAACACAACATTGACCCGTCTTGCACTGCAGCCTTGGGTCTACCGACAACAGCGCTTCAGCAACAAAGACGTCGCTGCATGCACTGTGACCTGTCAGCACCGCAACGAGCATCGCCCCCACTGCATCCCTGGTCCCACTGACACTTCTGGACAAGCGTCACAGAGCCGCTGCCTGCACCATGACCTGAGGGCACCACACGTCGCACCGCTCTTCTTCACACTTCAGGTCCGATGCCTGCAGACGCTCCTGACTGAAAACTCATGAAGTTAATCCTACAATGTGTGTAAATTCAAGTGCCCAAAGGCTCCTGCACCGACTTCCGGAGCCAGTGCCTGCTGATGCCTCTCATCCAGAGTTCACTGCAATTTGCGAAGCCCTACATCTCCAAAGGTACTGTTTTATGGGTCTACCCAGCACCGTAGCTTGCCCACACCGCTGCAGCCGACTGGGACTGTTTGACTTTTTTGTTCACAATGCCGTGATAGTCCCAGACAAAGCTATCAACTTCGAGGAATTGTATAATAAGCCTTTTTTTGCATTATTCATATTTTTATCACAGTATGTTGGATTCTTATCATTTTGGTCCTTGGTTTTACACAGATAAATATTGGATATTTTTCTAAAACTGGTGTGGTGTCTTTTTGTAGTGTTTTCACTTTATTACTGTATGTTATGTACAAATGCTTCACATACTGCCTTTGGGATAAGCCTGTCTGTTCGTGCCCACTTACCAAGGGTTATGGGTTATTTTAGACGTGTAATGACCTTATCCTGTCTAGAGTGGTGGATTCTGCCTGGCTTAGGTACAAACACATTTCAGCCAGAAAACCCATTTGCAACAGTGGTGGTGTCAGCATACCATGTTTTGTGAAATGTAAGTCATGATCACATCTTTTTACCTGAGTCACTAGAGTGTAGGCTTTCAGGCCCACTGATTTAAAGTTTGCTTCTATGTGCTAACTAGCCCCAGGTGAAATTTCTGTTTTCCAGTGTAATCTGACACCATTTCTGTAATTTTGTGTTGTGCTTGTTCATAGAAACCTTTGCCACTTTGTTCAATTAACCACCATTCTTTGCAAAAGGTTTGTGTTAGAACATGGGAACAATATCAGAACAAGAGCTGTTTGTCCCACTTGCTGTTTTCCAAATTATTTAGCGTCAAATGCATACACAATGCATTTTGCGCTAAAACATATCCCCAAATGCTGACTTTAGATTTTGTGTAATAATGTATAATTTTGGGTACTTTATTTGGAAATTTTGCAAAACTAACCAAAATCAAATTACAACATTTCTTAAATTCTTAGGGACTTATTTACAAACCCCTTTGCAGCACATTTGTGCCACCGGAGCATCACTTTTGTGATGCTCCGGAGGAGCAGTGTGCCGTTCCATATCCATGATGTCAAACAAAGCCACTATGCATGGCTTTTCATAGCCTCGTAGATATGGAGTAAGTCTAAGGAGTGCAAGTCAAAGAGGCATTCCATGGGCATTGCTGTGGGTGTTTCCATGCAACACCCATGGACATTGACACATTCCCGGGTTTATAACATGGCATAAATCTGGTAATGCTTCAAAACCTTGCGGCTCCCCAGAGCAGGTATAACAAGGAGAAATGTTTTAATTTCTGTTTGTTTTTCCTCTTTCTGTGTGCGCTGCATTCTGCAGTGCATATAGAAGGAGGAAAACACCTCTTAGTATTATTTTTGGGCAGGAATGTGCCCCTTTCTGCATAAAAACAATCTTGCCAGCAAAACAGACACCCTTGCACCATGCCCCTTAGTGTCAACCTAGTGCTAGCATCCCAAGTATTATTATACAAATGTGTGTGTGTGTATGTTGCCTGTGTGGTACATGCATGGTGAATGAGTATGTCAAGGTATCAGGAACCAATTTAGGAAGATGAACGTTGGAACGCGTCCTTCTTTCTGCTGGACCCCAACAATCCCCAGAAATCATCTGATGAACACGGAACCAGAAACAACAGTGCCCATCCGATTATCTCAAGGGAAGGGGCTTTGGGAACAAACAATAAACAAAAATAAATAGTTAAAACAAAAAGCTAAAAGAAAGAAAGAAACAACTGGTGCACGCTCATGCCGGTGGAGAAACAATCTCCCTGTCACAGAACAATCTGGAAAATCTGTCCTAAAGCTAGGAATGAGTATGGAGACCAGCTCCTGCAGCAGTAGCAAAATACATCAATAAGAACACAAATAATCAATGACATATATCATGTATAAACTTCTGCATTGGGTCACGATAAAAGAGGTTTTTTAGAATGATTAGAATAAATCAGAACTGCACTCACACAATATTGCGCCAAAGATAAATAAACACTCACACAATATTGTGCCAATGAAGATTACGCATAAGCACACTATACATTCTGATTTCAATGAGATAAGACATAATCTGTATCCTTCAGTTGAAGTATGTCCAAGGCTTGAGAGCGTTACCTAGACCTTCTTTCAGCGAGAAAAAACAGAGACGTTACAGGATAACAATAAAAACTGCAATAATAATCAACACTTCCATCATCAACAACTATGCACGAATTACATAAATGATATGAGGAGGAAATTACCAAAATCCAGGCAAGTAGCGTAAAGTAAGCTGAGTGGGAACAAGAGGGAACTGTGATATAGGAAACGAAGTCAGGAAGTCTCTGACTGCGAAGAGTTTCCCAAGATCACACCGACAACCAGAAATGAGCTGGGAGTCAAAACAATGGAATTCCACTGAGCACAAGAGTTAAATGTAGCCCAAAAAGGATTTAAACTTATCTGCGTGTAGCAGCAGCAAGGATGGAACAGGACTCGTCTGACCAGCACCTGCAATGAAGAGCCGTCATGCCGCAGGATCTTCAACAGGAAACTCAATGCGAAGCACTGAAGATGATCCTGGTTGAGAGTTAAATACCTTTTGCCAGGCTGATGAGTCATGGAGGATGCTGAGTCATGGAGGCTTGTTGAGTCACAGAGGCTGCTGAGTCACGGAGGTTGCTGAGTCACGGAGGCTGCTGAGTCATGGAGGTTGCTGAGTCCTGGAGGCTGCTGAGTCATGGGGGTTGCTGAGTCACGGAGGCTTGTTGAGTCACTGATTCTGCTGAGTCATGGAGGTTGCTGATTTGAGCTCTGGCATGGCCTTTAAACAAAGATAAGGAAAACAACACCACATACCGGAGCAGCGAATTAAAGAAATATAAGTCAGCTTTTCTTCCTCAGGGAACACGGTGAGTAAAAGAGGGGACGAGCCGAGGGCGAGAGGCCTCTGTTGAGAACCTGCTAGGAGCCCCCACCGGACAGGCAGTTTTTCTGGGTAGGATGTAAGTGAGTGAAATGCACCTAGCACCCTGGGGTCCACCCTGAATAGTTCCCCCACTACTGCTGGAGTGCAGAAGGTGGTGGGCAGTCCAATGGATCCTGACACAGGGTAATGAAGGCATTTGGAAGCCCCTGGCCTGTTGCTGTGCAGAAGATGCTAGTGAGGTTGTTTTGTCAGGCAGTGAAAGTGTATTGACTGACATTGCTGAAGTTGGAGGGAGGAGACCTAGGCACTGAAGTGAGAAAATAGGAGACAGAGCTTCTTTAGAAATATGTTTTGATTATTTTGCGGAGAGGTGCTGCTGATTAATCTTCTTGTGCACTGTCATTTAGTAGATAGTGAATGTGAAAGGTGGGACTGTAGTTTACAGTTTCCGTTGTTCAGGGTGATAAGGGTCTTCCAGATGAGCCCTGCTTTTTGACTCTTTCCTGATCACTGTCAGTGTGTCTGGTGATGGGCTAAGGGCTGACAGTTCATACCGCTTTGTGCCTCTGCTGTGGGTACTACAAACTGGAGACCACTCTGCTGTAAGGAGAATCACTCTGCATAAGGACTGTGTCTGGACAATAGCCTGGAGAGGACACATTCCCTGTCTGCTTAACCCGTCTAACAGTGAGCAACAGATTCACTTCTTGTTCTGGTTCCAGCTTCTCTTCAAATAAGGAAAGGAGTGCTCAGAAGACTGCTGTGCCGTCAGAGCTGGTGTCTGCCTGACAGCCAGAGACTGCATCTTTAATAGAGGTTCCATTTATATTACAAATCTAGAAAGTTTCAGAGCTTCAACCGCCTACAGAATCAGAAGTACAGACATTGTCATACAGTATATTGTATACAATTTTATGGTCAGTGAATTGGAACTTAACAGTAGAACTATTTAAAGAGTTATTTCTCGTTTTAGACATCAATGCTTCTGCAGAGCAGGTTGAGCTCAACTTTAAGTATAGGCAAAGTGAAGACCTCCAGTGCCTATGTTTCTTTCTGCTATTATACCCTTCTTTCCCAGGCTCTACTGCTGATCAGCATAGTAATTCTGGCATGGTTATTAGATGGCTTGATGAAGCGAAGGGACTGATGTCTGTCCTTTTGGATCCAGACTGCCAGGTTAGTTCAAATCTGACACCGCATACCCTCTGTATGCTCATTAACAAAATAATCCTGGCTTTTTTCCCCAGGCCTGAGCACCATTCTAAATCTAGCTTGATGTTACCAACCCAAAACATTGATTCCTTCCATAATGACAAAAACGTTGTCTTTAATCCCACAATCCCTAAATGATATTCTGGCCCTAAAGTGACCTACGAATCTTATCTTTCTTTCTTCAAAGGATACTTTTATATAATCTAGTTGGAGAATAACTTTGTGATGCCAGTCATCTTTACAGAACAATCAATTAGGAGATCTATGTGCTTGACATCAAATCCCACCCTGATTCTAGGATCATCAAATTTTGCCACCTGAACTACATAAATTACGCAATCAACTTCAACAAACAAAACAAATTAATTTGTTCTATCACATACCAAATTTTCATCACAACTTCCTCACTTGCCATGAATCTTACCTCAGTTTTTCTTCTGTTTTTACAAAATCTACTGAAACATCCAACACAACAGCGCATTTCTTTTATATTTGTGATAGTATAGGACGCATGGTATATGGTTAGCATAGAATGGTCCTCCTGCCTCCCATCAACATCAACTGGCAGTGGATGACCTCCACTCTCCATGGCATCCGCCCTCTGACCCTCATCAAGGTTCTTTCTCCTAGTTACCACCTGATTACAGCAGGTGGTAAATAGGAGCAGAAAAGAACTCAGTATTCCATGTGCAATGGGGATTCACTTGCAGATTCTGGCCCCATAACACTCGCTCCACATATTTCCCATTCTGAGCAGAATAATAATGAGATTTGGGAGTGGGGATATGGACTGTAAATTTTAATACTGGTCATCCAGTATCCCAGGAACTAAATACTGCTAACTTACAATTTGGCCCATAGAGTGCAAGTTATTGGTAGTTAAATCGAGCCTTATATGTAAGAGGTACATTCACATGAACCCTGTCTTCAAATTCACAACTGTTACACTATGCAGGGGCCTACTGAGGCAAGAGGCATGTGAAGCTAAAGACGCTGGGCCTGATTCACAGAACTAACTTAAGACAAAATCCTAAACGTACTACCATTTTGGTATTCACAGAAGGCACTTACTCATTTTGGTATTCACAGAAGGCACTTACTCATTTCGGTATTCACAGAAGTTAGGAGTCCTAACTTTAGGACTCCTAAATGCCTTCTGTGAATACCGAAAGTCTTAAAGTTAGGATTTTTCTCAGTTTAGGCGTAGTAAAGTAAGGACTCCTAACTTTAGGACTCCTAAACTGAGAAAAATCCTAACTTTAAGACTTTCGGTATTCACAGAAGGCATTTAGGAGACCTAAAGTTAGGAGTCCTAACTTTACTACTCCTAAACTGAGAAAAATCCTAACTTTAAGACTTTCGGTATTCACGGAAGGCATTTAGGAGTCTTAAAGTTAGGAGTCCTAACTTTACTACTCCTAAACTGAGAAAAATCCTAACTCTAAGACTTTCGGTATTCACAGAAGGCATTTAGGAGTCCTAAAGTTAGGACTCCTAACTTCTGTGAATACCGAAATGAGTAAGTGCCTTCTGTGAATACCAAAATGAGTAAGTGCCTTCTGTGAATACCAAAATGGTAGTAAGTTTAGGATTTTGTCTTAAGTTAGGTCTGTGAATCGGGCCCGCTGGCCCCATCATTAGCCAAATACAAACTTATGCTAGGCCATTGCACAAATAATCTGTGATTCAAAGGTCAGGTGACAAAGGAATGAGGGAGAGTAATTTGAAGTATAAGGTCCATGGCTCTGGAATTCACTCAATCAAAAACTTAACTGCAGATCCACATCTCCTCGTCAGATGACTCCAGAAAAATATATTCTCAAAGCAAGTACTCAGGATTGTCACCAATAGATGCAGAGGCTGATAAAAGATGAATAGAAGACCTCCCTGGCATTATGTCAAGACTCAAACTGTCCTGACCTTCTGCATGTAGTGTATTTGCCTTTTGCTAAAGCAACTGCCCTCACTTCAATGGAACTACACACATTCTGTTGATATTTCCTATATAACAGCGGGATGCAGTCTCTCAGTGGAAAAACTACCCCACTTAGTAGAACTTTGATTACAAAATATTCCTAGGATTCAACTCGCATCACACTAGAAAGCACTGCTTTGTAAGGAGGAAGAATATATGATGCCATATAGAACAGAGACTATATTGCATGTATGAATTAATTAATAACCGAATAGTGAAAACTGAGACTCCTTACTTTCTCAATTATTTTTGGGGGGATAAAACTCAATGGTATTATTGCAAGTGGGAAATGGTGTATGAAAGCATTAGCTTCTCGAACACTTATTGATTTATAGGATTCCAAGAGTTGCTAGAGCGCAGTTCCTTCCTTCGGTAACACTTCACAGGTTCAACAAGAGACAGGTAGCTTGTCATGGAGAATCTCTCCTCTACTGGAAACTAAATGGAAGTGGGAAGGTGCAATGCAGATGGGTTGCACTTCTCTGGGATGCTAAATTCGGAGGAAATTTTCTTAGGCTATTGCTCTAACTCAGGAGTTGGGGCTGCTAAAACAGTGGTAAAGCAAACACAATGCAAAACTGATATTTTGTTCTCCAACAAGCATTCTGGATATCAAGTTTATGTTACCATGATGTTTGTGTGGGTAGAATTAAATTGTGTTTAATAGTGATTATTAGATATTATTTCAACTGTAAATCAAATCGCAAAATTTAATGACCAAAAAAAGTGTTTACAGTTGTATGTCAGAATATCATGGTAAAAAACATCAACCCACAAAAACCGACTCCACAATGTTGACTGATTCTACATAAAGTGGTAGTCAATTTTGTGCATTTGGTATTTTGGGAAGTTAACATTTCGAGAACGATATTTTTAAACTTTCCCCACCTTTTTTATTTTTTTTTACCAAGAATGAATTTTGGGCGCAAGATGATTTGCGTGGCATTTGATCAAGGTTTTATTTTTTAGATTTTTTTTTTTTTTACTGTAAGACAAATGTTTATGCTATTAGAGATCAATATGTTAAGGTGGCTGACCCGAGTCCGGGCTACATTAACTTTCGGATGGATGTGCAAAGAGTCCTGCTCTTAATGCGTTCTGCACATAATGGTTAAAATGGAAGATGAGCATCAAAGGGGAGATACATCAAAAGAATGCATGTATGTCCGTGTGATGTCTTTTAGAATGATGAGTAGTTAAGGATACCCTAGAACTATAATAAGTCTTCCACTTAGTGCATGGAGATAAAAAAAAAAAAGTCTCCCTCAGCAGCACATCACATTTCATCTCGCCTGGCTAATGAGTCTCGGACATAATGTAGGGCTCCTGGAGGAGCCCGGTCTCAAAAGCCTAACTTCAGCATAAAGGAAATGGACATTAGCTTGATGCTTAAAACGTACTCCTGGGGCCCTTGCTGATATAAATTCAGCCATAAATTGAAAATCAACCTTGTGTGCCCTTAAGCTGTCTAAAGTCTATAAAACGATGTTTCAAATGACTTTGTAATGGATCGTCATTTGTTTAACTTCACTAGTGGGCCTAGACATCCCTTTACTGGTCCTGCCGTGGAAGATAAAACTGAGCATTTCGTTACAGTCATTTCCTACATGCTGCACTTTCCATTGCATCCTGGCAAATCGTTCTCGAGTGATAGAAACAGAAGAAAGAAGCTTCAATGTGCGGCCATAGGTTATTATGTTATGTACTCATTTCTACAATTCATTCCAGTGGTTTGCAAATGTATTGCTGCATCTCAAACATTTATGTAACCCAAATATTTATAATTCAACCCGCAATGCATAGAAGATCGCAGTTGCATCAGCAGGCGTTTTCAAACATGTCAAACACAATTAAAGGCCTTCTTTAAAAATCATGCAATTTTTGAAGGTTTCATTTTAACTTTCCTCCTGATAAAATTGTGACTTTGTGCTCAGCGGATTTGTAGTCATTTTTTTGACATTCATTTTTATTCTGTCAGTCATTGTAGAGGAAGTGTTAAAAAATTATGACGTATAAAATATATTTCCTCTTCTGTCTCTACCTTAGGACTATTTACCCACTTCTCATCCTTTAAAGTCCTTCCTTCCTTCCTTTTTTCATTACTTGAGGGCTTTATGTAATTATCAATGTCATTATTTTTTTTCTTTGAAATTTTATTTTTCGATTGTGTGAATAAAAACTACCGAATATGCTAAATAACATTGAATTTTTGTTGCACGTCAAATTAGGTTCTACTTGAATAAAATGTAATTAAATATACAGCTATAGAAGTAGTAGATCATATTCCCAAGAAAGGTTAAAAAAATGCATACATCAAAGAGCAAAACACGATCACAAGCAATTGAATCAACATTCTTAATGTATCGGTCATTTTATGCTAAGCCTCAAGGACGCTATTTGCGGAAAAGGAAAAAACGAGAAAGTCCACCCACAATGAAGTAATCATCCTATAAGGTCTGCAAGCCAGGAAAAACATGTTGATCTGGAGTGTACACCCACGGCTGATGCAACAAAAATACACAAATGGCGAATACATACAAAATCAAAAGGATGTGGATGGAAATATGATTACAATGATACGATAAAACAACAGCTTAAAACGAGAGCAGGACAGCAACCAAGCATTGATGTTTAATAGGAAGAATGAAACGCGTGCTGATATTCAAGAAATCCTGCAGTCACAGAGCGGGTGGGTACTGACGTTGTGCGAGTAATAGGCGTATGTTTTGTTTAGTGTCCATGCCAGCAGTGGTGGCTACCGTAAATAAAAAGCATTTGCAATGCAATAGGTCTCGCATTTACGCAAGTTTATGCTATTGGCATTGTAAATGACAATGTTTTTTTTTTATGTTTTAAAAATAAAAACTAAAATGTAAGGCATTGTTATTTGCAACGTCAATAGCTCAAACTCGCGGAAATGCGAGACCTATCGCACTGCAAATGCTTGTGGATTATAGGCTTGGTAATATTAAATGATTTTGCTTTTCTTCCCTCACTCCCATCCCTCACTGTCTCCTATCAAACTCCCACAGTCCAAAGGCCTTAGTCAAAACCTCCTCTGTCAATGTCTCACTGTGGTCAACTGCCCCATGTCACCAAGTTCAGCAGCGGTCCATACGGGTATTTTTATCAACAAGCAGTATGCGTGGGGAGTTACACAGGCCAATACTCGCAATGACCCCACTGTCTAAAAGTGCCCCTCTGACACGGGTCTATTTTGTCAATATTTGTCTTGCCCTTGGCTCGATGGGACTTTAAAAAAGCTAAAACACTAAAACTCAAACATGCAGTCCGCAACAATAACTTCCATGAATATACGAATAAAAAAAATGCGCATGTTAAAAATCCCGAAATCCGCAAAAACGGTCTTGCCATCTTTTGCTTAAATACATTTACCGGCTAATGTAACATTGTCCGAGCGCCAAAGAAGACACGCGGTGAGCATGCATATCTGCTGTCCGGGCACCAGAGAAGACACGCAGTGAACGTGCACATGGGCTGTCCCCCTTCGGACGCCAAACCGACAACAACAGGTCTCGCCAAGGCATGCAGCGCATGCGCTGCATCACTAGGTGAGACCCAAAAATAGTGGGGAGCAAAGGCGTGCAATTCACCATAAATTCGAGGAGCACGAACGCTGCAGAACAACCAGGATGGAAAAGGAAGATTACTACCTGCTTTTGGAGCATTTCTCCAACCAATCCTGGAGCTGCTCTCATGCTTTGAAAGCAGCTCCAGGATTGGTGTGAGCAGGCTCACCCAGCATGAGACAGAGAAAGCTAATTTGGGATGAAAAATCTCAAGCAAAACAAGCACTCTGGGAAAAAGCATTATACACAAGCAAAATAAAAAACTCAAGCAACTTCTGGAAAAAGATCAACAGTTTAAAAAGAACTAACATGGCGACTACAACATCCACCATAACGGAAGCAAAATAGGTTGAGTTTTTAACAACCCACTTGAATAACAACCAAGAAGTCAAACAAGTGGATAGGTCCGATAATCATAGAGGAAAAGACAAAAAAGTTCATCCCGAAATGGAACTAAATATGACTGAAGACCAAGTATACAAACTCATCAAAAAACAGAGGCAAGATGGAGCCCCAGGTCCAAACGGAATTCCATTTGTCTTATATAAAGATAATCCTACTGTGTGGGCAGAATACCTGACAAAGGTTTTTGACAAAGCTATCCAATCATCAACCTTGCCAGAGTCATGGAAAGGCTCTGTGATATCAACCATTTACAAAAGCAGTAATTGGGCTCAACCTGGCAACTATCCTCTAATTACACTACAAGATACAGAGGCCAAACTTTTTCCAGGAATGCTCCTGACAGAGCTATCGAAATGGGCAACCGAGAAGCATATAATTCCGCCAAATAAATCAGGCTTTATGCAAGGGCTGGCAACAGCAACTAATATTTTAGTGCTTTCAATTTGAATAGCTAAATATAAAACTAGTAAGCAACCAGTATACCTATGTTTTGTCGATGTTAAATCCTCTCCGATTGTGTGCATCACCAAACTCTTTGGGGGAAGCTGGAGAAACAAGGAATACCAGACAGCCTACTAAAAGCAATTCAATCATTGTATTCCGACACTTGGATTAGAGTATGAATAGGTTATGGCTCATACCTTTAAAATAAAATGTATACCTCTCAGGGATTAAAACAAGGGTGCGTCCTCACGCCATACTTGTTCAATTTGTTTTTATCAGGTTTAACATACTGCCTGGATAATGAGGATGATTACTGCCCCAAATTAGCAGGAAAATTCATATCACATTTGCTATACTCTGACAATATTATTTTATTAATCCAAACAAAGATAGGATTACAACAGCTCATTACAACGGCTCATGAAAAGAATTTCCAATTATCCTTCGGCAAATGGTATGGTAATAAACAAGGCCAAGACTAAGGTTATGGAAGTCAAAAACAAGAAAAAGAAAAATTATAAACACAAATGGTATTTGCAAAACCATCAATTGGAGCAACTAAAGACCTACAGGTACTTGGGTGTACTTTTGATGAAAAGGGCTCTTTCCAGCCACACACGATGGACATGGAAAGGAAAAGTAACACCTTAATCATGGCATCAAACTCCACAGAGGTCCTTGGGTGGACCTAACTACCTTCCGCTCCTAAAGGTAATAAATGCAAAACTATTGCCAAGTTTTACATATGGTGTTAAGGAGCTGTGTGGTAGGGATTCTATAGCTTTAAATAATGCTATTACAAAAATATTTAAGCTTTTTTTTCAGCCTACCTGCAACGCATAGCCTGCTCAAATCAGGTTAGAATTTGGGTTATCTAACCAGCGCATTTCAAGAAAAGGTCAGTATATAAAGGTATGAAAAAGAATAAAAACAAGAATAACAAATCCAATGTGTCAATCGCTTTTTCAAGAAATACAAGCAAATCATAAATTACAGTATTGGAAGTATTTACAAACAGCCCTAGATTAGTACTCAACACATGCAATTTGGGACATGTCTATAATGCCAGAGTCTTTTTAAAAAAACTAATCAATAGAACAACAAAATAAGTTTCGATGCTGAAGGACAAGGAATCCCTCTCAAAGTGAGTGCATGATCTTTAATGACTACAAAACCACGAAGTCATAAACCTACCTAGGAAGACCTTGGTCCATAAAACTAAAAAATGTTTTTATTGAAGCATGTTTTGGCCTTCTCCCAGGATCATCTCAAGCAATGCCATTGGCTGCGCACAATAAAACCCATGCCCTGGAGATTATGCAAAAAAGGAGAAGAAAACATCATTCATTTAGTCTGCATACGCCCAGGACCGATGGAACAAAGTGGAGGCTAGTAAAGACTCATTTTAACATCCATGGTGTTTGATCCTGCAGGCAAGCTCTTATAATATGTTTTAAGTCAACAGATATAGTTCTGAATGCTGCTTTTTCTAAATGTATGCTACAGGCAAAAACTTAATTAGACTCCTGTGAATAGACCGTAGTAAACCTGGAAAACTGAACTGGCAGAATTATTCCCAAAGAGAGTTTAATTGTGGTGTTAACAATAGCACATTTGCACAAAATGACTTAAATTAGTAAAGAAATGTACTCTTTTAGATATTGGTAGTGGTTATAAGTAATTAGGTTCTTGTTAGCTGTTTTTATTAAAAATACATGTGGTGTTTACCTTAGTATTTCTATGAAGAATTTCAGCTTTGTAAAACAAAAATGTAGTTTACATCGCCAAAATGTTTTAATGTTAATGTTCAATTGTATATCAGATGTGATGATTTTTACAAGTACATATTGCATGATTTTAAATAATCAAACAATGAAATGTATTCATTCATTAATTCATTTTGTGGCTGGGGGCCTGTACCAAAGTTCTCCAGGCTGTTTCCCAGCCTCTGGATTGCTGGGTCTGCAGTGCGCATGTCGGGTTGGCCGCCCCAAAAGGGCAGGCCAATCCGGCATACGCACTGTAGACCAGTGCTGCATCCTGCATTTGCAGGATTCAGCCACACCCTTGCACTGTACACAGCGCAAGCCGGTGCAGTGGCAAAAAAATAAAATGGCAATAATATTTTATTTATTTGTGTTTGCCTGCTGCCCTCGCAGCAGGAGGGGCGACACTCCACCGCTCCCGAGGAGGAGCTGCCCCTGCATGCCAAATATAGAACTTCTAAGAATAGTTGAAATTGCCTTTGTTGTACTTCATTTTAAACTGCCGATACTGCATTCATAATGGTCCCAGAGAGTTATAGAATCGGCAATAGTGGTCTCTCTGGATGCCACAATGGCATTTGACACAATAGAGTGTCCATTTCTGTTTGCAGTGTTAGCCAAACTGAGATTTGGGCCTAATTTCGTGGGATGGGTCAGGCTCCTCTTTACAGAGCCCCTAGCACAGGTAGTGGTAAACAACAGGAAATCGGAGGTCTTCAGGCTGGGACGTAGGACCCGTCAGGGATGTCCGCTGTCACCCCTTCTTTTTGCCCTTGCCCTAGAGCCCTTGGTGGCGTGGATCCATTGGAGCCCAGTAATAAGGGGACTCAGGTGGACAGCGGGGTGGGAAGACCGCATCTTCCTTTATGCGGATGATATCCTCCTGTATTCCGCCTCCCCAAAGGCATCCCTTCACGAAGCTCTCAATATCTTCATGATCTTTGGGAGGTATTCCGGGTATAAGATCAATTAGAGAAAGTCCTTGATGTATGTTCTCAAGGGATGCCCCCCTCCCCGCCCTGCGACTGCCCTAAACAGACAGTGGAGACAGGACTCCGATATCTGGGAATCTTTATAGCGACTGACCCCAAAATCAGATAAGAGCGCAACCTGCTTCCCCCACTGCAGAGACTGAGGTGAGATGCGGCAATTTGGAAGGAGCTCCCACTCTCGCTTCTCTGGAGGGCAGCGCTTTTTAAAATGATGTCACTGCCATGCTTCTTCTACGCACTACAGAATGCCCCAGACCCTGTCCCAGCGAAGTACTTCCGGGAAGTAGAGAGCCTGCAGAGAAACCTACTCTGGGAGGGGAGACCCCATATTGCCTTACGGAAATTAAGCCTGAGTTGGTACGATGGGGGCATTGTGTTGCCTGACATTAGAAGGTACTACAGGGCCTCACATCTGGCGGCGATCAACCACTGCACCTACCGCCAACACGATGACCCTACCTATAGATTGGATGAATGGTTGTTGCCGGGGGGTGCTTTCTGCAAGGCCATGTACGCTAGACCACATAGGTTCCCCTTGACGGGCCCCACCAAGCACTCAGTGCAGACCTGGCACACCATGAATAAAAGTTTGGGATGGGATAGGAAGCTCAGGATAGCCACTCCACTATGGGATGCAGAACAGCTGGGAACTCTAGGCAAAACAAAGGGGTTTGATAAGTGGTACCTAATTGGGATCCTGACAATCGGGGACCTCTCCCGGGGGGAGAGGTGGTCTCATTCTCTACATTATGCCAGAACCACGAACTTGCTGACAAGGAAAACTTTCGATATCTATAAATCAAACAAGCGCTCCAGTCGACCCTTGCCAGGGGTACCTCATTTACTGACTCCTCGCCACTAGAAGACAGGCTACTCGATGGCTATCTGCCAGATAAAGCGATTTCCTTGACTTGCAAGAAGTTGATTAACAACACCTCAGACCCCCTGACACTCTTGAGGCAGTGCTGGGAGGGGGATGGGGCCGAGCTAGACAACGAGGCCTGGCAGGAGGCAATTGCGTCTCCACGGGAGGTGGCGATCTCTTCTAGGCTGCGTCTGGTTCAGTTGAAGATCATCCATTGAGTATATATCACTGGACCTGCTCTTGTCAAAATGGGGAAAGTGGAGGAGGGTAATTGTAGACGGGAATGTGGCCTGTTGGGATCATTTATGCATATAATATGGAAATGTGTGCTTGTGCAGTCCTACTGGCTGAAGATACACAAGTGTATGAGTAGAGTGCTCTGGGTCACTTTACAGCCAGAAGCTAGGAGATCTCTATTGAAAGTGTGGGAGCCTACAGACCTCACCAGTAATGATAAGATCTGGGTCACACTGGGGTTAATGGTGGCAAAAAGAAACATTGCGCAATTGTGGGGAGTGGGAGAGCCACCCAAAATTGGGTCATGGAAGACAGACATGGACTGGTGCCTGTTCAGGGAGAAGACCGTGTATGTCTCGCAGGGATGTCCCTGTAAGTGGTCCTCCATATGGAATAAATGGAATGCATACCGAGGCAATATCTGTATCCCGCCAGCTGTTCCAATGCCAGACGACCTGCCCACACCGTAACCGTCGTGAACAATTGTGTAATAACTGTGTAACTTGTGTCCAGAACAGCAATTGAAATGAAATGTAAGTTCCTTTTGAGCAACCTGAAATGTCAACTTGTTTTATGTTAAAAAAAAGATTAAAAAAAATATATTATATTGCCTTGTCAATGTTTTTTACAAGTATGATGTGAATAAAAAGTACACTTCCTTAAAAAAAACAAAAAAAACCTACAAGAAGTCCACAATCATGGCTGTCATAGAGTGGTGAAGATCCAACCAACTGGAGCAGTAAACTGGAACCATACTCATATTGGGTAACAGTACTTTACAGTTAGGATGAACTCAGAAGCCACACAACAGCAGCACAATGGTTTCTGCGCATTTTGTTCAGTGTGCATAAAGTGCATCACCATTGAGTCAGAATGTGAGTAAGCAGGGAACATGCTCCTTTATTGGTTTTAAGAAGTACTAACCAGTTTCTTAGTGATTACCGCTGTTGCGGCACCTACTTGTGGGTGCTGTAAAGAATTGTCCCCCTTCATCAACCCCAGATCCAAAAGACCTTACTATGGTACCTCAAGATTTAGATGCAGCCAGAGTGTTCATTATTTTAAGCTGGAAGATTGCTGGTCTAAAAGCTGAGCTGGGGATAGTGGGTGGGGTGGATTTTTGGATAAGTTTTATTCTTGTCTGATGCAAGAGACCTGGGCTATTAGGAATTAATTTAGGCAAGGTTTTTTCAACTTTCAGATATTGGCCAAAAAGTCCAATGTGGGTCAACCATTGGGAGACCTATGCATTTGGGTGAAAATAGCCTTATGTTTTACTATAAAGCAAATTGAAACATGCCCTTGAAAAATTCAGGTTTAGAAATATATTTGGGGAACAAGGGACCTCTTGCACTACCTAATGTGTATAACAGAACTGTTAACAAGTCCTCTGAATCGTCAACGTTATGGCAGTTAAATGCCCTTTTAAATGCTTGTGGAGACAATTTTGTCATAATTATTGGGGGTATTTTATTACCACTTTTGAACCACAAGGCCTGCTAGGGGAGATAGCAAGAGATGAGGATGCCTTTTAGGGCATCCCTACTGAGTAGCCCTAACTCATTGCCAGATGTCTTGGGCAGCTTTTGCAGTTAGTTTATATTTCTTTAATCCACAGAGTAGGTGTGTGAAAAAGTGCTGCATCTCAGATGCCCCGGCTGAACCTACATTCAAAAGAGGCCACTATTATAGCTGCATTAATTATATTTTAATGGATATCATCAGCATATTAAATGATTTAATTGATATGAAGATTTATTCAAGATATGAAAGCCATCATCAGCCCTTGGTTCTCTATCTCCAAACATTATTGACTTTAGGGTGAACAGATAATTTTTCCCTTAAAAATAAGAATGAGGTCATGATCACAACTAATAGGAAAGATGTGAATTGGGATCAAATTATTAATACTCCTCAAACTATCATGTCTGTTTACAAAAAAACAGTGATCATGTTTGAATGTTTCTCTAGATAATTTATGCAACCATCTTTTACTTTTGAAAGAGCATAATTACTTTTTTCACCTACTTAGGAGTTTTTTCACAGGAAACTCTTTTGACTCTAACTCAACAGAAAGGTAAAAATCATTTAATAAAGGGCTGCAAATCTAAGAAAGCAAAGGTTGTACATGCCATAAAATCAGGGATTAGCAAGGTAACAAGAGTCTGTTGAGTTGAGTATAGATAGTGTATTAAACTAGCTAAACGTGATTGGACATGCAGGGAATCGGAAGATCTTCTTGAGGATTCTAGGCACAATAAGGACATTCTGGCACATAGTGTTGGACTGCCCCCTCTGCAGATTTATCCCCACACCTTTTCCTTCACCCTTTTCCCACGTCAACCATTTGGCGCTTCTAGCCTATTCTTGGGTCTCATGACTAGGTGTAGCTGGCAGTTGGTCTTTGTGTATTGCTCCCAGACAGTGAGACAAAGGGAAGGTAGGTTTTGGCAGCATAGGCCACTATGAGTTAATGAGAAGCTATCACCTACCACACTTGCACATCAAAGGACTCTGCCTGAGAACACTCACGAAGGGGTTTAGCACCAGTCTGTTGGTATCCCAGAAAACCTGGGATCAGGGCAGGGAGGTAGGAACTTCCAAGCACCTCTCGGAGGTGGAAACCTCTGGAAGTGTCACTACTTAAAAGTGTGAACCAGGTAAAAATAATGGACCTTAGACCCAAAATCTTCTGTTCTCTTCTGGACCTATGGACCTTGCCAGGAAGAAGGACTGCCCAGCTGTTCGGTCTGCCCTGCTAACCTGGTCTACTGCCCAAGGACTGCATTTGCTGCACCAGGATTTTAATGCTGTGAGCTCCGCTACTGAAACCAGCCTGCCTGTGTGTCCCAGGATGCCAATAACTCCACAGGGACAAAACTGGCTTCTCCGCACCATGCATCTTCAACGCAGGATCGTGCATTGCCTCAACAGCTCTGGAAACTTGATCAAACGAGATGTACCTCTTTGCCGACACCGGACCAGTAGCCCACTCTCTATCATGGCCACCCTGAACTTGTGATTAAGTCCAGGTCCAGTGCAACCAAATAACCATGGTTAATGCTTTATGCTTTTTGGCGCTATATTCACTGGAACATATAAAACTGTATGTCTCCTGTTCTATTGATTCGATTTTTTTTTTTGTGGTCTTCTTTTATATATAAAACGTTACTATATGTTTCTAAATTGGTGTGGAATTTTTCTTGTGTTGATTTATCACTTTATTACTGTTTACAGTGCTGCACAAATACTTTACACCTTGCCTCTAAATGAAGCCTGACTGCTCTGTGCCAAGCTACCATAAGGATTAGCAGAGGATAATTAGGGGTTTGATTTTGGCTTCACCCTAACAGAGAATTGTGATTGTTACCTGAGTAGGGGTTCACTCACCCGCAACCAGTAACTCAAATGTGTACACATAGTATCTCATTGTACAAGATGAAACAAGAGGTGCGTGATCAGCCAGCAGAACTGATTAAGCATTTCAAAGCTTTAAATATGATCCAGTTGAAAATGATGTTACTAACTTCACACATGAAATTCACCCAGATATATGTGTTTTGCAATCTGGAAAAACATCCTTTAACTCACTTCACTAATGGAAATCAATGCTCAAAAAAAGCCAAAAGCTCTAGGTTTAGATAAAATTCCTTCAGATCTATTTTTATCTAAACCAGAAATTTGGTCCCCTTACATGAATACTATCTTTAATGTAATTGTTTATGGAGCACCAATACCAGACTCTTGGAGAGGAGCTGAGATAGTGCCAATACATAAAAAGGGTAATCCTATTGATCCCAGGAGCATATTTACAAGCTCATATCACCACCACAACGTCACTCTTCTCAAGGTTATTGTGCCAATAGGGGCTTCACTTTATTTACAAGGTGCCATTAAGTCACTTAACAAGGCTTAACGCCACCTTGTGAATAAGGCACCCTTTCACACCATACTTAGCGTGAAAGGGGAGGACAATGTGTGTTGCGGTGGGTGTTCCACCGCAACACTCACTGATTTTGATGCTGCCCCACATTTATAAGGCTGGCGTAAATATGGGACAGTGTCAAAATTAAGACCAGGGAAAACCTGATCTTACCATGGCTCCAGGAGGAGAAATTATTAATTCCTCCTTGTTTTTGTTGTTTTCCTGTGTGCTGCGTTGGGCTGCACACATAGAAACAGCAAAACGCCATTGATTGTTTATGTGCAGGAAGGTGTCCAGTCCTTCACATAAACAATCATTAAAAAATGATGTTTTGCAACTTCTACGTGTGCTGCATTAATAAGCACACATAGAAGTTTCAAAACGCAATTTCAGATTTATGTTCTGGAATGGACACCTTCCTGCACATAAGCATTCATGCCCCTCAATGCAGGCACACTTGCACTATGGTGCAAGGGTGCCTGCATTGGTGCTAGATAGCTAAATTAGCACCAGTGCAGGGGGAAACAAGGCTGCACTGTATTCTTGTACTCCACCACTTCCTTGTAAATATGTGCCTCAGTATCTATTGCCCAATTAGCTAGTTAGATAATCTGCAGAAAATTCCTGCACACAGGGGTTGGACAAACCTACAGCTTGGATGACTAATACTAACATCTTGAGGGAGTTTTAAGTGGGATTTAGGAGTAAGACTAGTACAATTGAGTACGTCCTTTGCTTTCTTTTGTTACGGTGGAAGACCACTGACATTGTAAGAGGCAGCTTAAATCTTGGGTTTGTCCATTTATGAGCGGCCTTTGATAAGGTACCAAGAGAGAACATGTGGCAGGTCATGGCTTCACTGGGAGTTCCTTGCAGCCTTTTGAATGTAATCAGATGTTTACATACAGATAATGTTGCCCAAATTAGTGGGGCCTCAACAGAGAGGTGACTGAACTAATCAAGGTTAATAAGGGTGTATGACAAGGCTGTGTCTTGGCACCCCCTTTTCATAAATGTGACTGACTACTTATCCAAGTGTTGGACCGATTCGCCAGTTTGGTATGCAAGAAGGTGCCTGTGTTACTATTCAGAGATGACACCCTACTTGTCTCTAAAACCCGAAAAGGTTTGGAAACCCTATTACAAAGGTTTGTCACCTTTTGCAATCCACAAGGTCTGGAAATAAATATAGAAAAGAACAAAATGCATGGTGTTGAACCCTCACAAAAATCCAGGCAGAAAATAAACTGGACATAAAAAACAAAATTAATAAAGTAACTAATTTCGATGATTTGGATGTCAGGATATCAGACTCTCATGTATGGCAGGAACAGATTGCTAAAGGTTTAACCCTGCTAAAGCTTAGAATAGCTGTGCTAATTACATTCTTTACTCATGGTAATACCTACCCTGTATCCCCAGGCTATAACTGCTGCCCTTTATGGATCTGAATTATGGGGCCACTGTAAAATGGATAATCTTGATAAGGCAGAAACCGTTTGTATAAGGGCCCTATTGAAGCTCCCGAAGAGTGCCCTGTTAATTCTTATAAGGGGGAGCCTCTGCTCATTTGTTTGTTTGCCACGCACGGTGCTCTTTACTCTGCAATATTCCAGGGACCATAACCCCCAGCGGCAAGAGCCACCCACGTCACTGGGGCCTCGGTGCTTTTAAGCGCGACCAGGCTCCTGCAGAGCGGGAGGCGCGTTCAGGCATGGCCGGGCTGCGTCCGGGTGAAGCCTGGGCCAAGTGCGTGCCCGTCTGTGCCCATCCGAGATTGGATGAGGCTGGGCTGGGCCTAATTCCTTTGTCCTCTATCGGAAATTCCCTCAAACGCCCTGTCTCTGTCCTGCTCTGGTCTTGTCCCTCTGCGGTACCAACAGTGGCGGAGGAGAAGGTAGGACGGATTCTGGTTGTATATTGTTTATATCTGCGCCGGTATAATTTACGCGGACTGTATGGGAGCCTGTGCGCAGAGTGTTTGTTTTGTGCCCTGGACATTTTAGTAAGGTATCTTGATACACCTAATTGGGCCAACTTCACCTATTAATTTTTGGTGCATCATTGGAGCTATCTCTTGCAAACTGAACGCTCTAACCCACTAACTTTGAAACAATTTCTTTATAAAATCGATCATGGTTAGGCGCAGAGGCGCAACTAGAGCCAAATTTCGGGGGGGGCTAAGAAAAAATGTCGGGGGGGGGCTGAATATTTTAAGCTATAGGCAGAGTGGAACTGCAGGGGCTCTTAGAAGGGGGGAAACAACAGCAAGGCCTCATTAACATGCAAATGGTCTTTTAAGACCTGTGAAGTGCTCGGGTGCGGCTGCTTTTTTGCCCGGGAAGCTGTCTCATCCCGGGCTGCCACACACGACGGGGGGGGCTGAAGCCCTGTGAGTCCAATGGGTGTTGCGCGCCTGGTTAGGCGCAATGCAACTGGAAGGGCTGTGACCCGTACTACTGCCTCAGTGACTACCGTGGATTCATTCCTCCAGTGAGCGGAAGCAGTAATAGATAAGGAGATTGAGCTAGTTCACAGACGTCTTTCTAGGTCTCCTGTCACTGCTTCACATCCCATGCATGCTGACACAAACGTGTCTCTGATTAGTGGTGAAGATGAACTATCGAGCCTGTCTAATAACACCGGGGTGCAGGAGGTCACCCAGGACTGTGTCAGGCCATCCAGCCAACCAATAGTCCACCCCGCCCCTCTCCCCTGCTGTTATAACTAGCAATAAGGGGGTTAATGAAGCATCCTTAAATCAAGGGAACATGGCGATCACCTCCAGCAAATAACCGGAAACACCAAAAGCAACTATGCAAGGGAGTTTATTGTTGGCTGAGATTGGTGGTTCAGGGATAGGCGCAGGCACCAAAAGGACACCCCAAGTAATGGGGGGTAAAGCTAAGAGATCAAAACCCAACCTGCTCCCAAAAACCCCTGTATCCTCCCAAATATCGTCTAAATCAGATCTGACAAGTGCACTGGAATCCTTCCAGGTAATGATGATGAACTTGCTGGATTCTAAACTGGGCCCGATAATTTATCGTTTGACATTGATCGAAAAATGTTTATTGGATTTTAAACGCTGTGTCTCATCCTCATTAATGGGAGGGATAACTGCCCAACCAGTACAAAGTACTTTATTGGAGCCCCTCACCCTGGCCAGCCTGCCTAAAAACATCAGGGGACAGTCACAGCTACAGTTACAGCCAAAGCCACAGTCACTGGAGGCGCAAGTAACTGTAAGCCAGGTAGTATCTACACAAGGTGAAAGCCAAAGCTAAAGCCATAACAGGGATAGATTGCCCATGCAGGCTCGGGTCCCAGAAGAGAATCAATCAAAAGGTAGCCGGACTCAGGGGGGAACGGAAGTCCATTTGCAGCGTCTACCAGTTATTCATCTGGTAGCAGAATCTACTCCAGTTAAAGAATAAAGTTCTACACTGGTTATCGCACAATACAACACTAGGATTAAGGGTGGAGAAAAATACTAACTTGGTGCGAAGAGTCAGCTGGATAGGTAGTTCTCGCAAATTGTGTATGGGGGATTGTGTTATTGTAAGTTTTAACAGACCGCATATAGCAGAAAGGATTTTGTTTACGGACTCACATTCTGCTCCCTCTGGTTTTAAGTCGACCATATTGGCTTTACTACTTGGATATTTTTATAAAGCAGATTGACAAGGGTATATCCATATGAACACTAACAATGTGGTCCCATTTGAGGGTTTTTTACAGAGTATATCATCTATTAGGAATGTCTATTCAAATCTGCCCCCATCCCCAGTTTATTTAAATCAGACTCCCACATGTCGACAGAATTTTGGTCCCCCACCCTTGGAGCTGTCTAATAGGTTTACTCCACACTGGAGGCTTGTCATTCTCCACCGACGGACCCAGAGATTTTGTTAACACAGCAGGTTTCCCTAGTGCAAAGCAAGAGGGGCCTATGTGTACATGAAAATAATGTAATATCTTGGAATATTGCAGGTCTGGCTAATACGTTTTCTGATCCTATATGGATAGCATTCGTGAAACAATTCTGTGTGATCTGTCTGTAGGAAACATGGTTAGCGGATAGTAGTTTATTTTTGGAGGGTTCTAAGTCTTTTTACATTCCAACCTCCCTTTCTACGGCTCGTAGACCAAAGGGCAGTCGCATTATTTATATCTCCCTGGCGGTAGAACGTCAGATACAGGTTGTGCCCTCGACAAGCCCATGTTTACAGTCTCTGGTCTTAAAAGGGGGGATAATAAAATGGATCTTATAATTTTGTATAACTCTCCATCATGCCTCTCTGGTGGGTGTAATATCACACTGTTGGGATCTTTCATAAGGCAACACTGCTTTGCTGAATTTCAAAATCTTATGGTCACAGGGGATTTCAACATACACCCCTGTGGAGACACAAGGACTGCAAGTTCAGCTGACCTAGGCTGCCCACGGGTGAGGGGGATCCATTTTGAACATTCTGTTCAGGGGGATGTTCTGAATAACCTCCTACACAAATTTGACCTAATGTCCCTCATGTCATTAATTGATCCGTGTAGTAAGGCACTTGTACCTTCTTGTAAATGGAGAGGTA
This sequence comes from Triturus cristatus, assembly GCF_964204655.1. Classification (NCBI taxonomy): domain Eukaryota; kingdom Metazoa; phylum Chordata; class Amphibia; order Caudata; family Salamandridae; genus Triturus; species Triturus cristatus. Next base: position 85,044,833 of record NC_140588.1, read on the forward strand.
GTGGCACATTTATAGACTTTATTTTAATCTCATCCTCTTTACAATCTATATTTTGTGGTTTCACTATACAGGAAAGCGCCTATAGTGACCACAATCCTCTCTGTGCTAAACTTTGTGGACCTTTATTGACAAGCAAAAGAGGAGTTGAGCAAAAAGGGTCAATAAGACCAACAGATGGTAGAAGAAGGGCTAAAGTGGACACATATTTCTCCAGATGGTTTTTATAAATCGGTATAAGAATCCTGTGCAAGTGAATTAGCTCTGTGTACCTCGCCGTGCCCATCCCCGGGGGAGGTTATTAGCGCCTTTAACATTATTTCTGCTAGAGTAGGCGACCTATTAAGTGCTCCGGCCCGCAGAACATTCATTCCGACCCCTAGATGGTTTGACTCCTCCTGTTCACTGGAGGCAAGAAAGCTGCCGGAAGCCCTTGATAGGAGTCCTAGAAATCAGACCTTGGTTAGAGCGTGTCGCAAAGACTATACATTGAAACTGGCAAAACGCAAATTCGCTCTGAAGGAGGAAGCATGGAGGGAGTTGACTGAGCCAAGTACCCTGAGGAACAGCTCTAGGTTCGGGAGCATTATTAACAGACCGTTCTTAGAGCACGACGGAGGTAGCATAACGGGTGCACATATTACCGAGGATGAATGGGTGCTCCACTTCAAAACCATGTTTGAGAGCCTGCCTGAGCAAACTTGTCAACCAGGTCGAGAGGTAGATACCCCCGTACTAACCTTTGGACTGGGGAGGTTGAGGGGGGTATTGCTGGGCTAACAAGTAATAAAGCTCTGGAACCGGATGGCATCCCTCCGGAACTTTTTAAATCTGACCCACCTTTCTGGGCACCGGTCCTTGTTGCCGTAATCAATGCGGTGGCAAGGAAAGGTTGCCCTGAGTCATGGGCCACCTCGACTATAGTGCCTGTCTTTAAAAAGGGTGATCGTGACAGTACACACTGTTACAAGCTGATCTCGCTGTTGGACTCAGTAGGAAAGGTGGTGGGCCGCGTGTTACTTGACAGACTGACCACCTGGGTGGGGGAACATGATATTCTTTCGGACGTACAGTATGGGTTCCGCCCAGGTCGCTCAACCGTGGCCCAAAGCCTTAACCTTACCATGATACTCAATAAATACATGGTTGCACGTTCTGGCACCATTTATCTAGCCTTCATGGACTTGTCTTCCGTGTTTGATCGCGCGCATAGGGCAAAATTGTGGCAGTCCATGAAGGATATTGGGGTTGATAGTAACATCGTCCATTTTTTAGAAGATCTTCACCGGGCAACCACGGCCAACGTTAGATTCTCACAGGACCTCCGTATGTCAAAGTATTTTGATATAAAAAGAGGTATACGCCAAAGGTGTATTTTGTCCCCCTTCTTGTTTAACCTCTATATTAATGACCTAGACAAATCCCTCTTATCAACAGGGGTAGATTAACATCAGGTCTCATCTGTATTACTCTAAGTGGATGACGCAGTTCTCATAACTAGGACTGCCAGGGGGCTCCAAACCCTGCTTGACGCCTTTTCCGACTTTATGTCGGAACAAGATTTATCTATTAACAACTAAAAATCTCATGTCATGCAAGTGGGGATCCGCCCCAAAAAATGTTTTTAATTCAGGGACAGTCTTGCCAAGGTACCCCACACAGATGTCTTCTCATATTTGGGGGTCATACTGGATGACCAAATAAAATGGGGGCTGCTCAAACAAAGAATGAATGGGGATTTGGTGCGGGTGATCGCGGCCATTTTCAACTTTGCTTCTCAATTAGGAAATAGAGCCATCGCAGCCTTGTTGAAGATCAGCTAAGAGTGTAGCGATAGCCTCTTATGGGAGCGAAATATGGGGGCATGTCTCCAATGATGCTTTATAGGTGTTCGAGAACACATTTTTGAAGCGCTTGTTGGGTGTTCCCTGTGGCATGTCCAACTTGGTGGTACACGAGGAACCGGGGGTGCCTTATTTAAGTGACACCCTGGCACTTCGCCCCCTAATGTTCTGGCTAAATATCTGGTTGAACGAGGGACTATCGCCGAGCCAGTCAATTTTAAAATAGTGTATGACTCTTGACTATGCGCTCAGCATACCATGGCTTAGATACATCAAGAGCAGCTTTGAAAAGTTAGGACGAGTCAAATTGTATACCAACCCTGAACTAGTAACCAAAAGGGATGTGGGGACAACAAGGGAGTCCTTTAGCAGTTTAAGGAAAATGGAAAGGGAGGAGCCGGAACTGCGGAAACCTAGTGTCCGTAAATTGTTAATGCTAAAGACAACATCACTAGCCAAGCCTTATCTTCTGGGGCTTTAATTTGTTTATGAGCGGTTCTTATTGACCAGGTTTAGCCTGGATCTTTTTCACCTCCTGCTTGCCATACTGAGAGGGAGCAGAAGAGGCCAGTTGTAAGCGCCCTGTGCCTGCGACGAAGAGTCTCCACAGGCCTTGCTACACTTTATGTTATTTTTTAAATGTAATGAGGTCCCCCGGAAGTTTTTTATAGTCCCGGTTTTAAAGAAGATCAATTTTAAGCAGGCTCAACCAGCTCTCCTGTACCTACAACTGGTGAAGGATGAATGTATTATCTTCGTCCTTGGTTACTTGAAATCCGCGGTGAAGTCTTGGGCTTGTCTTATTTTTGTTCTCAGCACCTGGTATTCCCAGGCGGTCTCCCATCCAGATACTAACTAGGTCCTAACAAATGTTTTTGTCCTCAATTTGCCAAACTTCTTGATAGGTTATACTCTAGTCTCTCTAGGTCTTATTTTGGGGGGACCTTGCTGGGGACCATAGAGCAAAACCGAAGGATATTAGCCCACAAGTATACAGCTGTTGCCAATTCCATCTCCACATACTAACTGAGCCGACCTGAAGACAAGGAGATAATATGGCCAACAGAATAAATGGCATAATCATCGGACTCACGTTTCCTTTTCTCTCCACTTTATCAACAGAGCCCATACTTTCTCTCTGCTTTTCTGGTCACAGGCCATATCAGATTCACTAACGTATATAATACTCTTCAGGCATTCGGAAATGATCAGGGGTTCCCGGATTTCCACCGTTTACATATTTCCCGTCTTGCCAGCAAAATAACATAAAACTGAAAACTGGATTCTACAGCAGAAACTTGCATTTCTTGATCCAAACTAAGTCCAAAGAAAATTAAACATGGTGTAACTGTTAGTTGTGATGTAATAATTTGTCCTAAAAAAGCATTTATCGCATTCCAAAAGGGAACAATTTTTGGACATAACATGAACATATGTTTATCATCGGCCTCTACCTGCATACACCTGGGACAAGTATAAACCTTGCCAATGACCTTTGAAAGCTTTGCGGGAGACCAATACACCCTATATGTGGCAAACAAGTGATTTTGCTTGAATGGGGCTGATTTTACTACTTTTCGTATGATGGCGTATGAATTACTCCACATTTGCATCAAATCCCAGTTTTCAAACTCTTCTCCCCACAATTTTAGAATTTCATTCTCTATGTTTCCATCAGCTTCCACAAAGGCCCAATACCAATATGATGTTTCCCTGTGCCACTTATAAATTCTCATTATCTGATCTAATTTATCTTCTTCAATCTCAGCCCAATCTTGCGATGCCCACCATGAACTAAGTTGATAGTATTTAAACCTTGTATGCCGACCATTAGTACAATTACTCAGTGCTTTCCAGCAGTTACTGCTGGCACTAGTTGCCCAACGGCTAATGCCTCCAGTTCTCAAAGGTTGGCTCAGTCGGTCCCTCAAGCACTCCGGTGTACCAGGAGAGTCCCAAATTGATGCCCATAATGAGAGGTATAGGAATCTTAAGATTTGTCGCACCTACATCCATGTATTCAATGCGACCTTAAAATCTTAAGTCACACTTTTAAAAAAAAAGTAGGGTCCCCAAACTTAAAAAGAAAACCGCTTTGACCTTGGGGTACATCAGTCAATAATGGTTCAAATAATGTGCCTATCGCCGAATTGTCAACTTAATTAGCCAGCATACGGATATTCTTAAATTGGAAAGCGTAGAAATATGCGTGTATATACAGTAGTGCAAGTCCCCCGATATCTAATCTCCTGCGTAGTGTTTTCCAGGAGATTCTGGAACCTTTCGATGCCCAAATAAAACTCCCTATTCTTCCCTGGAGGTTTGCTATTTCTTTCTTTAAAAAAGTTAATGGAATGGAATAAAACAGATATGTCACTTTAGGCAAAATAATCATTTTTATGAGGTTAACCATTCCGTAAATTCATCCATTTAGAAAGCAAACCACTCACTTCGCGGCTAACTTTCTTCCAACTTACTTTCATACAATCCTCGATATTTTGAGTTAATAGGACTCCTAAATATCTTATCTGGTTCTTTGCCCCACTACTTACTACCCCCTGATTCCGATCCATAATCTCAGTTTTCTCTGGGTTTACTTTATACCCCAAAATATGACCAAAAACCTCCACCTTTCTCATTAGATGTGGAATAGCCTCTTGCGGGTTACTTGCATAAAGCAGCAAGTCGTCTGCATAAAGCCCTATCTTCACTTCAAAGATACCCGATTTAAATGAAAGAATGGCCATATCTGCCCTAATCAAATTAGCTACAGGTTGAATATATATTAAAGAGAAGCAGGGAAAGGGGGCAGCCTTGCCTCGTCCCTCTATGAATTTTAAACCAATCTGACAGTCTCCCATTTATTAAAACTCTAGCTTTGGGGCCAAGATATAGAGTCTGAATCGCCATTACCATGTTTGATGGAAAACCAAAGCTTCGTAGGGCCTCCCATAAATATGGCCAGTGTACCTGGTCAAAAGCTTTAGCGGCATCCACCCCCACTATTGTCAAAGGTAATTTCGGTATCTCAGCCAAATCTATAGCCCCTATTAACTGAAAAGTCAACTCATTCAGTTGGCGCCCGGGGATAAAGCCCTTTTGATTAGAATGGATAACCTCGTGTATTGCTTTAGCCACCCGAGATGCTTTGATACCAGAAAAAATCTTGTAGTCCGTATTCAGTAACGAAATTGGCCTATATGATTCTATCTTCCATGGGTCTTTATTGGGTTTCTGGATCATAGTGACTGTGGCTTCTAGCCAGGATTTAGAGACCTTTTCCGTCCATGTATATTTAAATAGAGCTAATAAAACAGAGATTATAATCTCTATAACTTTGACTGGAAGGCCATCTGGCCCGCTGCATTTCCCTTAACCATTTTATTGCACTGGGCCCTTATCTAGCTTTCCTTAATCTCTCCTTCTAAAATTTTTAGCTCCACCACAGATAGTCGAGGGAGGGTTGTTAACCCGAGCCACTTCTTTATGTCCACTTGACTAGGAACTATATCTTCCTCATACAGTTCCTTCATATATCTAAAAGCCTCCTTACACATGTCTGGGTTAACATTCAGGAGGCCCCCTGATTTGCCACAAATCAATTCTCGTATTGTATTTCTAGCCTTATCTTCTTTAACTTTCCAGGCTAATAGTAATCCACACTTCTCACCACAGGCGAAGTGTTGAAGATTGCTCACCTTCCACGAGTCAAATACTTTTTTATCTATCTTAGCTTTAAATACAGCTTGAAGCCCCTCCAGCTCCTTACTTAGCGCCCCCACTATGTTGGGGTTCTCCATGGATGCCTTCTGTAGCTTGTACTTTTACTTTTTATGTCTTTAATCGCGCCTTCTCTATCTTGTTTCTCCGCTCGATGTTTCCCTACCATGATAGATTTCAGGGTCCCCCTTAGATAGGCTTTAAAAGCATCCCAAACTATATCCTCTTCTGCCGAGCCATTGTTTATAGCAAAGAAGCTATCCACTTTTTCCTTGAAATCCTCAATTACCCCCGCATCTAGAAGAATTACCCTATCCAATGTCCACCTTCTACACTCCTCTGCTTGATAATACTAGTGCTACGGCCGAGTGGTCTGATATTATCGCCGGTACATGCGTCACCTCAATCACTTCTCCACATAGCTCCTGATCAACTAAAAAATAATCAATACGAGAATGGTGTCTATATTTTTTACTATAGAAAGTAAATTCTCTCGTATCCTTTTTCGTTGTGCGCCATATAGCTACTAAATTAAGTTCTCTCATTATGCTTGTTAGTCTGGAGAGGGTTTTAGGGGGGCTATTATATTTGGCTTTAGACGTCCTAGCCAATTCTTTATTTAAAACCAAATTAAAATCTCCTCCCAGTACATTTGGGGCTGTTGTCTCCAGTAAACTAGACTCAAGTTTTTCTAACGAATCTGGGTTATCGTTGTTTGGACCATAATAAACTGCGCATACAAGGGGCCTACCGTGGGCTAGAAAGGTTGCCACTAACCACCTTCCTGACTGATCTGACTCTTTTTAAGTAATCTTATTTCATGATTAGTTTTAACAATTATGGCGACTCCCCTGGAATTTCCACTCTGGTCTGAACATACTACCTCCTGTATCCATCTGAATTTCCCAAAACACTGCTTACACTCTATTCTTTCTAGATGGGTTTCCTGTAATAATATTATTTGGGCCACACTATCTCTATAAAATTCAGTGACCCGTAACACTTTTTTCCTAGATCTTATTCCGTATACGTTCCAGGTTAATATATGAATTATTTTTGTTGTGGTCATCCTCCTGGATAAAATAGGTCTTGAATCCCCTCTATCTCCACAACCCCATCTGGTTCCTCCCCAGAGAAGAATTTGAAAATTACATTAATGAGGACACATTTTTTTGTTTTTTTTCCCCACCGCAACCCACACCCAGTGACCCTTACCCTCCTACCCCCCGGGAAACCCCCTTTCTACCCCTTGGGCAATACACTCCGCCCTTCGTGAGCCCCCATCTTGAGAGGACATGGTTGGAGGGGGCATCCAAGCGGAATAGTGAAGACCAAAATTAAATATCACACTGCTATTGTTAACTTTTTTAACCAACACTCATTTATCTATCTGTTGTATAAATGCATCAACTTCGTCCGGATCACTAATGTTGTGCAGTTTATTCTGCCACATTATTTTTAACGTAGCTGTAAATTTTTATTGCACCTGTGCTCCCTTTTCTCTTAGCTCAGTCATCCTCGTGCCTAACTCTCACTGTCTCTGGGCTATCCTCTTGCTTAGATCGGATCTTATCTGGTAAATGGTAAATGAAACCTTCATGCTTCAGGGAACGCTCTTTTAATGCCTTTTCTTATATCAACTCTTTCAAAGTAAAATTCAAAAAGTTGATCAGAATTTTGCTTGGGATTTTCCTCTCTGGTTTCAACCTAAAGGGATCCCGATTAGGGGTGGGTGGAATTTGCGAAATTCACTTTCGCAAACTATCGCGAAAATTTAAAAAATCTCCGCAAACACGCAGAAATATCGCAAAGACGCAGAAGTTTTTTTCCCGCCCGTTCGCGGTATTTTCTGCATGATCGCAGCTCGTCAACTTACCCATGCGGTTGCTCACAGGCGCAGCAATCTTGTTTTCACTTGTCCTCGCGTTCGATATGACGTGCCCGCGTCCTCTCGCTCGCGGTGGAGAATGACGTGTTCGATATCTCAATCATCTCATACTCTCGCGGTGCATGATCGCGAGAAGAAAGACGTGATCACGCGACGAATGACGTGATCGTGTGACAAATGACGTTAATGCGGCTGTGAACTGTCCAACATCTTGAGGAGAACGCGACCGGATTGGAAAAACTTGTCGGCGAACGTGGGTATTCAGGTAAGGCGATCAAGCGCACGCGAGAATGTATTTTTTACAGCGCGAGCAAGAAAAAAAATTCCTGTAATATGGGGATTGCGGAAATTTTGACATTTTCGCACTCTCCGCGGAACACGAAAATGTCAAATTATCGCAATTTCCGCGAGCGGAACGGAATATTCGCCCAGGCCTAATCCCGATGCACCCTCTGTATCTCGTTTTCCCACTCAATATCCAGTCTGTCAGGTAAGATCTCTCTTAATAGAGTACATATGAAGTATTACCCTATCCAATATCCACCTTCTACACTCCTCTGCTTGATAATACTTTAGAGATAGTGCTATGGCCGAGTGGTCTGATATTTTCGCTGGTAATTGGGTCACCTCAATCACTTCGCTACATAGCTCCTGATCAACTAAAAAATAATCAATACGATGGTGTCTATATTTTTTACTATAGAAACTAAATTCTCTCGTATCCCTTCTCTGCTCCCTCCGAGATTTTTAAGAACCTCAGATTATTACGGCGCTATTGTGTTTCAAGCCTTTCTAAATTGTCTTGTAGTACCCTATTCTGTTTCCTTAGACATTCAATCTCTTTTGAGTTTTTCGAGACCACTACTGACAGAGTTTTTACTTCCCCCTCCAGCGTACAGGTACGACTTACAATGTCATCAAATTTCCCCTCTAAGGCTTCACATTTGTCGTGGATCCCTTTTTGGTTGGACTCCGATATATCAAAGTTAGCAAAAAGATCTTGCCGCAGATTCAGAAACAATTTTTCCATAGATTTTTCACCCTCCTCCCCCCCTCTTTGATCAGTAGTGCGCTTCTCACAGTTCTCGCCTTGATTAGAACAGTTTATCCCTCTATGTGGGGATTCCAAGCTTGTCTGTGCCGTGCAGGTAGGGCAAGAGCTGGTACCCGGGTTAGAACTAGTGTTAGGGCTATTATTCAGGCTAGAAGGTATGCTAGGTAAACCAAGGTCAGAATTTACATCAGGATCTAAATCAGCAACATCACTAGCTGGCACCTTATCATTTTCAGCCTGTTGCCCTTCATCATCGGGAAGCAATCCAGTTAAAGCCGAGAATCTGTTCTCTACAGGAAGAGGAACGGGGTTTGTTTGCATCAAAGTTTTCTTTCCCTTAGTTTGTGCATTTGTTATGTGTTCCATAATTTTGAAGTATGACTTTAAAGAGGGAGGTGGTTTTACTGGAGCTCGTACCTCCTTCTGCCCACAGCACCGGGGATTTCCCGTGCTTTTCAGAACTTTTTTCTTTCTTGGGGATACTGGAGCTACAACTATGACTTCCTTAGGTGTCTGTTCCCAAGTTGCCCCTCCTTTACCCCCTTTATCTTTCTTTCTCTCATCCGGGAGTGATCTTAACTGGTATCGACTTCTCGCTTGACCCTTCGATACACCTTGTGCAGGTTCACTTGCGGGGGCTAATATAGTGGAGTTAGTTTCCTCTCCTATTTGTATTTCAGTAGTACTGGAAGGGACAGTTTCTCCCCCGTGGCAAAAATTGTGACCAAATTCGGTAGCCGTAATGGGGGGGCTCTTCCATCGGTTTTTGCACACTCAGAGCCTCCCACGGTGCTTGTATGTTCTTTGCCCTAACCCCACTACAGCCCTTAGTTTGCCGCTGTTGAAAAATTGCTTGCGCAGTTTGTGTATTCTTGAATACCGAGGTATACTTAGCTTTGTCTCTGCTGCCTCCACTGCCATCGCTGCTTTCCACCGACACCGCGGCACCTTTTCCCTCGCGTCGTGGTCCCACAGCACTTCTTCTGTTAACCCGGAAGCCAATCACCGAAGTTATCACTCTAGTCTTCCTTAGAAGCACGGCCGCCCATCGCCAGACTCCGTAGCCTCTCTCCGCCGCTGCCACTGAACTCATGAAAACCGGAGCACAGTACAAAAATCTTAGGTATCTTTATGACTTCATATCTTTTATGCCCCACGCATCTTTTCCTTTTCCGCTATTTCGGCTGTTTATCGCTATGCATTTGTCTGCCTCTTCTCCTCTCCTCCCCTCTCCTCTCCCCTCAGTCCGGGAGCTCCCGCGATCAACTTCATGCCGCCGCCATGTTTCTCCGACCATCTAGGGCTTGTCTTGACTAAAAGGGTCAGGGTTTAAGGTCATTTCTTAAGTCACATCGATTTTTGTGGGTCGGGATAATTTTACTGGAGAGTTTTGATTAAGGGGGAGATTACTTGTATCTTTACTTTGTACCCTACTGTTACAGATTACCATGAGCTGCTGTGCAATGTATTTTAATCATGACAAACTGTGTTGATATTTTACGAAATCCTGATATTTTATGTAATTTTGATGTATTGTATTTGATGTTTTATGGTTTTATATTTCTGAAACGGAATAAAGTTTATTTGAATTGAAATTAATTGAATTCTTATAAGGCTAGATCTCTGTTTAAAAACAATTACAATCCATGCTCAGTTTCTACCCATCTTATTTTGGATAGGAATATGGACCATGGAGGAGCTTAGATTCTGTAGAGAATGGCTTCTCAAAATAATGAACAAAAATGTCATGGTTTAAATACATAAAGGATTTATTAACTTGTTTAGAGTTGGAGGAATACTTGCACTGTACCTCATGCATTAGTAAGCACAGTTATCATGTAACAAAGGAAAAGGACTGGTATTGCTTACATGAGAAACTGTTGACTATATTTAAAGAGGGTTACCTTAAAGGTAAATACCTTTGAAACAAATTGTGAATATACATTTGAGAATTATATGGACTTTATATTTCCCCTGACCAAGCAAAGTCTATACATTAAATTTAGGATGGGTGTCATACCACTGGCAGTGTTTATGAGTATGTGATCAAAGACTTAGCTTGATAGCAATACGTCCATTGCGAAAATCTGCCAATGAAACTGTGGAACATTTTCTTTTCTTTTGTACACATACAAAAAAAACAAGACTTTGTCTACAAATGGGATAAAATAGTGTAATTCTGCTCTTAGAATATGTAAATCGGACTTTCAAAGTCTTTTCTACTGCTAAACTACAGTCATTGCCGAACCCTAACATCCCTCACTATCTCTAAACTCCACCTATCCATGAGCCCTAAAAAAGCCTAGAAATCCCTAAACACCACTAACCCCATATGCCTAAAAAACCCTCATCATCCCTAAATTCCACCCACCAATGAACCTTGAAAAATCCTATCTACATCTAAAATACATCCCAGAGCCCTTAAATCAACACTCTACCCTAAACTTCACACATTCCTGAATCCAAAAACTCTTTCACCCCATAGACCATACCCAACCCTGATCTCAACCCATAAATCCCCTTTCTACATCTAAACTTCGCCCATCCATGAACCTTTAAAACCCCTCATCACACCTAAACTCCACCCTTTCTTGAACCATAAAAACCATTCACCACCCACATACTCCACCCATCCCTTACCCCTAAACATTCCTCTTCACCTCTAAACTTCACACATATGTGAACTGTAAAAACCCCTCACAGACACTAAACTCTACTCATTTCTATTCCCTCAAATCCCTCATCACCCTTAACCTCTACCCATCCCTGAACCTTAAAACCCTTTTCTAAATATGACCTCCACCCTTCCCTGACCTCTAGAAACCTCTCATCATCCCTACTCATCATTCAACCTTGATCCCAAAAACCACTCACTACTCCTAAATCCAACCATGTTTAGTGTAATTTTCCATTTTCTTTCTTCAAATTAACTTTCATTTAAAATGTTTCCTTTCATTTTTTATTTATTTGTATTTCTTTAACATTGTCTTTCATTATTATTGTTGTTCCATGATTTGGTTTCCTCCAATTTTGGTTCCCTCTTTTCTTTTTTTATTCATTCACATACAATAGGTGAAGCTACCTTTCTGTTAAAATGCCATTATTAGTTTGTTATGCAACTAAATGTTGATTTTTAATGTATCCTGACAATCTTCCCTGTAGGGATACATTTGTTAAATAGGCTAACCCAATTCTATCAGTGAATACTTATATCAATCTAACGTATTATTCCAAATCAGCATTGAATTATTTAGTAAGTGTTGTAACTCAATTGGCTATTAACTATATGAATGCAGCCCTCGTTGTAATAGGGAACTCTAACTCAATTAAGAAATCGCTGGTGTGGATGAAACAGGGTACCATGAGCTAAATGTACTCTGGAAAATTCCACTGAGCTCAGTTCACTTTCATATTAAAGAAAGTACAGGAGAGGATTTCCTTATAGCTCATCAGATCATTGGCCTTAGAGCTATAAATGGGAAAATTCCTAGGGATAGCTCCATCAATTATTCATGTCTCAAGATTCCATAAAGCAGCTAAAGTGTATTCCTTTCTCTATTTAAGCCTATTTTCTTACATTCACACTTTCTCTATAAAACACAGGACATAGTCTGAATTGCATTAGATGACCATCAACAATTGTACATGTTTTTATTGAATGCAAGAACTAAGCTCATGTCCACTTAGGTCCTTATTATGGGTGGTCCAGTAAATGGTCTAGATTTCCCTCACTGACAGATGTTACCAATATTTGGGGCATCTGTAACTCTGGGGGAGGGGAAAATTGATGAAACATGGAATAGCCTGGGAAAAGGTCATTCTAGGTCTAATTCTTACAGTAACTTCTCATTTTGGGCCAGACTTTCCCCAGGATATTCAGTCTGCTTATAACAGCCAACATCTCCTAGTGAAAGTTAAGAGATCTATAGTGTTATAGATTTTAAATTCTGACACTGTCCCATTCCACATTAAGAGGTCAGTCGTAATGAGGGTCTAAGTATTAAGTTCAATCACTTCATTAGCATTATTATTAGGTAAATTATTTCCTAAGAGGTAAGAAATGTGTTACTAGTGCGAGTGTCTATACTTTGAGCTGCCAAATCTTAAGGTAATGCTCAAATTTGTAATGCACTTATAATAGCTGGTTCACAGAGATGGTAATGTATAAGAAGAGCGTATTAAATGAAACTATTAGACAAGCTTGTAGTGATTCGAGAGACAGTTCTATTATACTAATATTAGGGACCAAAGGAACAACTATAGGTCCTAAATGTGTCATGCACATATAAAATATGTTGAAACCCTATGGACAGGAATGAATTAAATAAGCCAAGAATCCTAGTAAGTTCTGATATTTTATAAACAGACTAGATTATTCCAAAAACAAAGTTTTGAATGCATAGTGTTCTCAGCAGATTCAAAACATTAAATCATTGCGCTCAATTTAACAAGCTCCTCATGTCCATTTGTAGGGGGCCGTGTACTGAATCCCTGACCACGTCCTCGTGAGCCCTGCTACCTACCTGTGAGGCCCTGAGACTCCTGGGGCTACCGTCTCCTTGTTGGCTGTTGCGTTTCCCTCCCGCCGTCGCTTGTAACCGCGATCGCTGTGTGGGGGGAGCGCTTGAAGGGACCACGACACCCAGGATCCTTTGGGTCACGGAAGCGGAAACGACGCTTCTTGCACGCCCAGAGGTGCTATTTAATTGAGCCCGCCCCCCCGCGACGCGGGACACGCGCGGGTGGCGCCGGGAGAAGCCCGGGACAAGGGCGGGACCGTCTGTGGCCGTCCGGGGCTGGACGAGGCTGGGCTGGGCCACTGCTTTTTGCGCCTTGGATTATTACCCTTGTGAGCTTTTCCGACACAGGGGATTTTTGCTTGGTGTGGTGTTAGAATTATACTATACATTACGGTGTGGCTTGTCTAATAGTCTGTACGTATATTGTAGCGCTGTTGCTCCCTAATTGGTAACCGTTGCTGTATCATAGTTAATATCGTAATACTGACCATGCCTAGCAGTAAACATGACAAATTGGTATCTGGAACTGGTCTAATGGATAACTATTTAGTTAAAGTGGTCAATAAAATCAATAATGACCGTAGAGTATCCCTTGGTAAGGGGGGCCCACTTGCTCCATTAGATGTCTCCCTCAATTGTGAGGTTGATACCCTACTTGAGGATTTTAACAGTCTAAGTACCCGTCCGGTTATAACGGTCAAAGCCCAGGTTTATTCTGAGTGCCCGGTGGACCCTCTGGACTTGACCACTTCTGTTTTGGAGGAAGTTCCCCTTAGTCCCAGACCTGTGCGAGCTTGCAGGAAGCAACCCAATAAAAGGGGAGGGAAGCACACTAAAAGAAGAGTGGAAGCCTCACACCAAGCCCAAAATAGTATTGTTTCTGGTACTGCACCACAGGAAGGTAACAGCTCTGTCTGTAGTAACTTAGCACCAGACCAGTTTGCATTACTTGTAGCAACCCTTGCGGCAAAATTTGAAACTAAGCTAGCTGAGCATACTCAATCTTTATTGTCCCAATTAAAAAATGCCAATATGGAAGTGAAGAGGCTTGGGGACCTTGTAGCGAAACTTTTGTCTGGTAGTGGGACAACAACGACATCAGACCTTGGTACTGCTGGTGCCTATGTTAACATATTAGGTAACTCTTCTTTGCGACCTTCCCAGTCTTCCGCCTTATTGGAAATTGTCTCCTCTGACCCCTTACCACGTAATGGCCCAGTTAAACACTCCTCTGAGGGACATGGTGGCACATCTACCCTTAGCTATGGAACAAATATTGGTTATACTAACCTTCCCCCGGAGTGTGCGCCATTTGTGGTTGTCCTGACAAATGTACCCATCTTAGGAAATCAGCCTGCTCAGCCTCGTGAGGAAACTCATGAGTCACTAAAAAATAAAACTGTGTCCTGGCTCAATAGAAGATGTGGTTTTCCGATAAATCTCGCAGATCACATCTTATCTACCAGAAGGACGAAGTGGGTTGGTCCATCCCGGAAAAGCAGTAGCGGGGACTGTGTCATAGTTAATTTTAGATATCCGCAACATGTTAATACAGTCCTGCTACGCGCAGCCTTTCTGGCGGCCGATGCCAACAGTGTTTGTGCGCGTCCGTTGGGCTATTTTTATATGCATAATAATAGATCCCCAAATTGTGTGAGATCTAGACCATTTACATTCAGGGTACCCCAGAGGCCCGTAGCCCCCCAAGGGCTTAACACGGACAACTTTTGTGGGTATGGACCTAACATTACCACCCATAATAGATTTGGGGCACTTTCGGACTTGGAGGTGTGTGATTGACGTAAGGACTCAGAAAATCAGGGGAATGTCAGTCCGGTCACCTTAGACACCAGAGATATCTCTGAAGTTATAACGAACCTTGGAAGTCCACAACTTAATTTTGATAGCACTGTATTTGACACCGGGGATTTAATAAAAATGTTAAGCTGGAACATTGCGGGCTTACGATCTAAAAAGAGTGATAGTGGTTGGCTAGACACATTAAAACAATATGACAATATAGCCTTACAAGAGACTTGGGATAGGGACTGTGATTTTTGGATGGATGGTTTCACCTCCTATTTTGTGCCTGCTCAGAGTTCTATAGCGGGTAGAGATAGGGGTGGCCTCATGTTCCTCATCTCAGTAAACATTATGGGAAGTACCAAGAAGATTGTAAGTACCTCCCATTATTGTCTTATATTGGAAGTAAGTCTGGCAAATAACACCAAGCTTATATTAATTAACTGTTATAATTCACAGCAAGAAGAACTCCCCAATGAGCATATCCACTGGCTGTCAAAATTTTTAGAATCCTATAAGGACAATAAAACCACTTTATGTTATTATATTCTGATGGGTGATTTTAACGTACATTTATGTAATCTAAATTGCCATTATAGGGATAAGGACGGCCCGCAATTCACAAACCCTCAGCATTTTTAACACAGCTCGAAGGGGGAAGCCATGGAGTCCCTTCTGTCAGATAATGATTTGTATGAAGTTGAGTTCCTGGATAAGAATACTCGTGTCCCTACCTATGCTGCAATGGATAGTGAATCTATAATTGATTACATATTTTTATCAGCAGGACTTTTAAAATATGTGTTTTTTTATAATGCCCTACGGTCCTGTTTTAGTGATCATAACCCGGTGGTATTGATTTTAGCTAATGTTTTCCCTCTCATGAACAAGTGTGCCCTGACCCCTGCTGTGGTTTCCGTGAACGTTAAAGACAAAGGAAGGAGACTTAAATGGAGTAAGGTAATCCCAGAAGACTTTTTTAATTTAATTACCTTAAAGGCTGGCCCATACTTAAGTACATGTGCCGATTCGTCCACCTATGGCAGGGATATAATATTGGCCTTTGAAGCCATTTGTTTTCAAGTGGCTAATGAACTTACCACGAAAGGCAGAGATGTTAAAAGTAAATCTACCTGCGGTTGGTTCAATCATAGTTGCACCTCAGCCTTAAACCAACTTAAAAATGCCCTTAATGAGAAACCGAGAAATAAAGGGCTAATTATACAGTTAAGGAAAGAGTATTCGCAAGTAAAACTGGTACGGAAAAGGGAAATCAAACAAGAGGCATGGGTAGCTTTAATGGATAATGCTATCTTGAAAGACAGCTCTAAATTTTGGGAAATCATTAATTCCCCTTTGCTACCCGGTTCACAGAGTTCGGTGTTAGAACTGAATATATCTGAGGAGGAGTGGTTAGGTCACTTCCAAAAAATTTATGGAAGTAACCTGGAGCTGGAAGCCTTTATGAAACCAATCTCTAGTCCTCCCCTCCCCCCTATCAATTTTACTTTTGATGAGGTAGTGAAAGCAATTGAGGGTACAGCTGGGCGTAAGGCGCCCGGCCCGACGGGGTGCCCTCGGACATGTACAAGGCTAACCCTAAGTACTGGGCCCAAATTTTGTTAAATGTTTTTAATTCAGCGGCCGCAGTAGTCCCCCCCGAAGTCATGGTCCTTGTCGATCATAATCCCTGTGTTTAAGAAGGGCCAAAGGGGTGACCCTAGATGTTATAGGCCCATATCCTTGCTGGATTCCTCGTTTAAAATCCGAGGAAAGGTTATTCTGGCTAAGATAAATGATTGGGCTTTAGAGAAGGGTGTAATCTCTAATGCGCAGTATGGTTTTAGATCAGGGAGGGGTACAGAGGACCAATGTCTTAATTTACACCTAATTATTGCAAAGTACACTAAAGCTTCTGGGGGCTCGATTTTTTTAGGTTTTATGGACCTGTCCACGGCTTTTGACCTGGTTAACAGGTCTAAGCTTTGGTCTAAACTGCTGGAACTGGGTCTGGATAGGCCCCTTGTGTACTTTTTGGCAGAATTACATAAAGATTTGAAAGCCTCAATAAGGATGTCCCAGGAGGGGAAATGTACAGCCAGTTTTAAATCTGGTAGAGGGGTACGCCAGGGTTGTATCCTCGCCCCTATGTTATTTACATTGTACATAAATTCCCTTGAAGAAAGCCTGTTAGCTACTTCCCTCGATATCCCACGGATCGATGGTACTCCCATACCCGTACTTCTTTATGCGGAGAACACTGTTTTATTGGCCCGGACCCCGCTTGGTCTTCAAAGATTATTGAATTCCTTTGGGAATTTCATGAAATCTTTGGACCTTGTAGTGAATAACGATAAATCCCATATTATGGCACTAGGTAAGGGAAAAAATCTCCTTAAAACATGTTATTGTAATGGAGCTGTTATCTCTAAAGTGCAAGTATTCACCTACCTGGGAGTCGTTTTCAATGATAAAGGTACCTGGGCATCCCAAATAACCACTAAGGCGAAAGCGGTACGTAGCTCCTCGGTTGCAATATTGGATTTTCCAAAAAGGTTGGGAGGGAAACCCTGTGAAGCTATCTTAAAAATATACCAAGCAAAATCTGTTTCCATAGCTAGGTATGGGGCTGCTATTTGGGGGTATACTAACCCGGAACCCATTCAAATAGTAGAGAATACATTTTTACGTGCCCTTCTTGGCCTCCCTCAATCTACCGCAACACACTCAGTCCATCTAGAATTGGGCATTGGATATATTTCTGATATTTTAAAAATAGCTCCAATTCTGCTATGGATCAGAATCTGGCTGAATTCGGATTTAACATTGAATCATAGCATTCTGAAAGATTGCATTAAACTTGATAAATGGAAGGAAATACAGTGGTTGTCCTATATTAAATTGATTACTAATGAGTTAGGACGCCCTGAGCTCTTTACCAATCCCGAAGGTCTCTGTTAAGCTGATTTAAAGTGGGTTAAGACATACTATATTAAGCACTGCGAGGTTGAGCGTGAATCCTATGAGCTTGGTAAATCTTCAGTAAGGGCTCACCTCTTGCTTAATTTATCTATGGATATGCACCCATATTTGTCAATTGTTACACATTTTTATCATAGATGGCTTCTGACCAAATTCCGTTTCAGTCAGATTCATTTATTATTAAGTGTCCCACAGGGGTGGTTTAAGCCGGGAGATGGGGTCCCATGTAGTTGTGACGATTTTTCTGTCCAAGATACAATGCACTTTATGTTTTTTTGCCCTTTGTACCTTGAAGCTAGGAAAAGGTTTATCTTTCCTATTCTGAGAGAGGGAGCTTTTGTCCAAGTTAAACCTGCTCTAATGTTTTTACAATTAATGGAATCGCCTACAACTATGTTCTGTGTAGCCAGTTTTCTAGTTGCTTCTATTAGGCTAAGGAGGTCTAGATTGGCCACCTTGGAGGAAACCAATTGATTTTTATAAATTTGTATCACCAGGATTATTTAATTTTCTTTTTTAATTATGTAAATGATGACATGTTTTTAAATTGTTGATTATTGAATTGTACACTTTTATTATTTTAACTAATCGAATAAAGTGGTTCTTGATTGATTGAATGATTGATTAGGGTAAAGGTGGTCCATTCAGGGTATCAATCTATTTGTACAGCAAAAAGGCATTATAAAGAAGATCTAAGCCTGTATGAGAGATGGCTCCCTAGTCCCTAATAACTGTCCTGCCAAATTTTTACACTTAATGCACATTTTTATATAAGGTTTCTCTTCCCATTGTAAAAAATCAATCTTGAGAATGGAATGAGCCCTGTCTCATGGAGATGTTCTGTATTGCATCCATTGTACAAAAAATGTGTCTCAATACGATCAAATAGATGCAGGCTAGAAGTTATGCATGACATAGAGGAAAAACATTTTACTAATGTGCTATTACCTCAACTTAACATCAGGAGCCGTATTACAGAGGATGTCCCGGAAGTGCCCACTTTTGGTATCCCCTTTGGTATGAAAAAAAGGGCCAAATACTTTTGTGCAGCCCCTTCTGTGATACTGATAGCACTAGTGCACATGTCTTAAGAGGGAATTCTGTCAGGTGCATGGGGTTATGGCCCCATACAAATAAGGGAATCACTTTGCCTTTGTAGCTACACCATAATATGGACATTGGAGCAGAGTAAAGCAAACACTTAGGAGACGCACTGACAGTGCACCACAAAAAGGTGGTGCACTGTTAGTGTGCCTCCTTAAACCAGCCCTCTGGAGGAAGGAAAGTCATCCCCTTGTATACAGGTGCAGTCACTCACTCTACATACCTGATAGGAGACATCTATCTCCTGTTTAAATTGCTGATCGCATGCTGCCTGCACTTTGAAACATGGAGCAGTTTGTAAATAGCTGCTTCATATTTATCTGAATGCTCTGCACTTAGGCCACACATGGGTTTGAGGATACTCTAAGGACACAGCATTAATTGTAATAGGGTGCACTCAGAATTAAAAGGCAGATTGGTCTCAAAGAAGTAGGCCTCAGGGACTACTTCCCTATAGTAAAAAAAGAAATCTTTAAAGTACAAATTATCTGATCGCATTTTCTCTGCAGTTCCACAATGTAAAGTTATCTGTTAAAGACGCTCAAACAACAATCCCATTGTCAAAGTTACAGACATACAATGTCACTGGAAACATTTTCTCGGCATCGTTTACACAGCTGTAGTATAGGAGATACACTCCACATTTAACCAACAGGGTAGCACTTACTAATTAGCCAGTAGAAAGTACTCCCTTTGGGTAGAGGTGTTGCCCAAAACTGTGGCATCTTCTTGGATAAATAAACAGGGCAGGATTTGTTTTAGCAAGATGCTCATTTCACAGAAATGAAACCTCAATGGGATGCAATTACAGATCTAAACAAAGCAGGGGCCCACATTGAAGCTTTACTTCTGAAAAGTACTAATCATCCAAACTTAGTAGACATAGCCATGGTGAAGCAAGTGTGTTGTCTCTGCATTTCCATTGAAAAGTTATCTGTAATATGTGATGGAGGTATTTGCATCCTTGCTTTTCTCTTTTTTTTAAAAAAAATTTTTTATTCATCATCACCAAGAATTACATTTAATGATACATTTCATTATGCAGTTTCATCAGAAAGCAAAAAAGGAAAAGAAAAAAAAAAAACAAAGAGTTAAAAAGAAAAAAAGAAAAAAAAAAGAGATTGATACATGCTCATTAACAAGACATGATTAGGCCAAAGATTAATGAAAAGCTAGCCAATTGCCCCCACTCAGAACGGAGAGTGTCATTATTTTAATCTTTTTCAAGCCTCTCTTTCCAATTAGCAATAGGAGCCCAAATCCGGTTCCCCATTTGCCTTGTCTTCCATCCTTTTTTATCATACAAGGCTTTTTCTAATGCATATATAGCTAATAATCGTGATAGCCATTGTTGAAATGTTGGCGGATTAGGGTCTTTCCACATTGTTGCGATACAAAGTCGGCTCAAAGTCATCGCTATATATATAAACTCAAATTGGGGTATTTCTACACCATCCCTAGTTACACCCAGGACCATGACCTCGTTAGTTATAGTAATTTTAATCCCTAGTGCTCTATCCAAAAATTGCTCTATTGAGTTCTTAAATAAATCCAAGGCAGGGCATGCACCAAACATATGTATAGTATCTGCCTGTGTTGCCTGGCATCTTGGGCAAGCCACTCCCGTTATTCCACCCCATTGAGCAATTCTATGTGGGGTGTAATAGAGCTCGAACATGGTCTTATATTGCTGGACTTGTAAAGTGGCTACTCTTAACACTGAATTTAATAGCTTGAACGCTTTTTCAACCTCGTTCCCAGATAAATTCAATTTAGTGTTCCATTTTTCTATAACCTTTGCGCAATCGTCCTCCTTATGCCTGGTAAATTCCCCGTATACCTGGGATATTGAGCAACCCTTCTTATCTCTTAGGATTTCCATGATTTCTACTCTCCTATAATTGATATCCCCTCCCTATTTTTTTAACAAAGCTGATCTTATTTGAAGGTATTTAAAAAAGTCCCTGCGATCTAAGCTATATAACTGCTGTGCTTGATCAAATGTTATGAAACCTATTATACCCATAAGGTCACCAATAATTTTTACCCCCATCATATCCCACCTCTTCATAACTGAATCATGAAATACCTCTGGCAACAGCTGATTATTAAATAACGGTGTGTAATAATTCATCCTCCCCATTTTCATTTTCTTCTTGACAGTTGACCACACTGCCATTGCCGCACCTATAGTCTTGAACTTGACCTTTTTGTAATAGCTACCTTCATTAAACGAAAGAAGCCACTTATTAGAGTCCCTAATCAATAACTCATATATATCAGGGACGCTCTCTCCTACTCTCCACCGATCCTCCACACTTCCACCCACTAACCCTCTGATATATTGCAGGACAGCCGCCCAATAATAAACCCTATAATCAGGTGCCCCCAGGCCTCCTCGCTCTCTCGGTAACGACAGAAATTTCAATGCTCGCCGCGTTTTACCTTTAGCCCAAATGAAGCGATTTGTGAGTCCTTCTATTTCACAAAACCAGTTATTATTAAATTTTAATGGAATGGTGCGGAACAGATATAGTACTTTAGGCAAAAAAATCATTTTTATTAAGTTGCATCTGCCAATTGTTGTTAAATGTAGATTATTTAATCTGTCTAAGTCCCCTTTAGCCTTTTTTAATACTGGCCCCAAATTCATTTCCACTACCTTTGAGAGATCTGAAGTTATTGTTATCCCTAAATAGGTAGCTGAATCTGTAATTCATTGATCCACCATCGTTACCTTTTTGTTGATTACTATTTGAGTTTTGCTCTGGTTTAATTTATACCCTGAGAGCCATTGCTTCCCTTTCTATTTCTAGCAGCGCTGCTGCTGGATCTGTAGATGTTATGGCTAGGTCGTCGGCATACCCTAAAATTTTTGTTTCAAATCCATTCAAAACAACAGGCAGAATATTATCATTTAATTCTATCTTTCTTATGAAAGCGTCTATATTAAAGGCAAAGAGTAGCGGGGAGCAGGGGCACCCTTGCCTGGTACCCCGTCCAATCTTTATTATCTCGCTCTGCTCTCTCATGATCCTTAATCTAATCGTGGGGTTCTTATATAGAGCTCTCAGAGCCCCAATACAGACATCTCCTATGTTTGCCTTCCCCAAAAGCCGCCCAGAGGAAGCCCCACGAGACCCTATCAAACGCTTTTTCAGCATCTAACAAAATTAAAGCCATAGGGTCTCGTGAGGCTGCCGTCCCGTCAAACAATGCACACACTCTTCTAGTATGGTCCGCTGTACCCCTGCCTGGGATAAACCCATGCTGTCGGGGAGAGATAATCCTGCCTATGACTGCACTAAGGCGATTAGCTAATATCTTAGAGTAAACCTTAGTGTCGCTGTTCATCAGACTTATAGGTCTGTATGAGCCGGGATCGGTTGAAATTTTGTTCTTTTTTAAGAATACCACCATAGTTGCTTCCCCCCAAGACTCGGAAGGTGTCTCCCCTCTTTGCGTAGCTACCATTAATTGATAGAAATCCTCATCTATACTAGGGAGGAATTTTTTATAAAATTCAAGCGGTATAAGATCGGGACCCACCGCTTTCCCAGCAGGTAAATCTTTAATTGCTGCCCGTACCTCTTCTATCGAGAAATTGATTTCCAACTCCACTCTATCCTCCATTGTCAATTTCTCTACTTGCGCACTTTCTAAATAATTCTCTATTTCACCGCCTGCAGCGCCACTTTCAGGATTATATCAATTCTGATAAAACTCTTGAAAAATAGAGCATATCCCCCTTGGTGTTGTCGCTGCTATCCCTGCCACGGAGTTGACCTGTAAAATTTCTCCTTTAGTGGCCGCCTGTCGTGTCCTGATAGCTAGAATACGCCCTATCTGTTCGCTAAACTCGTATTGATCCTGTTTCCACGCCAAATATTTTCCGGCCGCTTTAGCTGCGAGCAACTCGCCCACAGCTGCCTTTGCTATTGCCACCCTTTGTAGTATTCCTGCGACCTCTTGTCTGGCCTCAATTGCTTTAATTAATTCCTCTTCAATAGCAGCGACTGATCTCTGTTTACCCTCCATTTCTTCTTTCTCTAATTTATTTTGTTTCAATGTAAAGCTGATAGTCTCCCCCCTTATGCCAGCCTTCATAGCATCCCAAACTATTCTGGGAGAAGCAGATCCTCTGTTTACCTTTAAATATTCTTTTAACCAGCTATCCATCAGGGTAACATACTTAGAATCAAGCAGCAGAGCTCTCTCGAAAGTCCAGCTAGATCTCTCTTTTTGTTGATTTGAGATGGCAATATCTAATATCAGAGGACTATGGTCTGATACCACCCGTGGTAATTTTCTAACCTTAGAGATCATCATCAATGCTGGTGATACCAGAAAATAGTCCAATCTAGCTAAAGATTTGTGTGGCGCAGAATAATAGGTGCTTCCCCCTCCCCCAGTATTTTGCTGTTCCCATATATCCATCAGCCCGTTATCCTGCATCATCTGTATTAGTGCCCTATGACTTTTATTTTTTCGACCTATAAATCTAGTTGGATCATTTTTCCACAGACCATATAATCCGTTAATATTCAAGTCTCCACAGACTATAATCGGCATAGGCCAGTTTGTCAATTGTGCGTTAATATGATCTAAGGCCTCTGGATCATCGACTGTTGGAGCGTAGATGGAGCAGAGTGTAAAGACAAACTCTTGTACCTTGCATTCTATTATGACCCATCGGCCATGGGGATCTGCCTTCTTTTTTTTTACTGTCACCATGACGCCCCGTGCCAATACAGCCACCCCCCGCGTCCTAGACCCTTGCGTTGTACAGATTAAAAGTTGATACCCTAGTTGCTCTAGTAGGAATTTTTGAGATATCTCGATATGTGTCTCCTGTACACAAACAATATCGGCGTGTATTGCCCTAAAGTATTCTTTCAGCTCTCTTCGTTTTTTAGCATCGTTCAGACCATTTATATTAATTGTGACTATCCGCATAAGGTTTGATTTTTTTCCCCTTTTCCCACTTAACCCACTCCTTCCTCCTTCTGTATAATTTCTTGATGATGATGTCGTTTTCTCTCTCTTTTCTCCCCCTAGACCCCCCCCTATCCCACCCTTCCTACAGGGGCCCCCCGTAGGGTAGCCCCCCCTCCCTCCCCTCCACCCAATGAGGCAAGCAGACCAATGGGTCTCTGTGATGGAGTCTGACTGTCAGCCTCCCTAAGCCTTAGATCCTTTATCTTTTTTTTTTTTCCCCGGTGCATTATACATCAATATCGTCCGTTTCTTCTTCTGTTATTATACCCCTCCTTTATTTTATACCCTCGTTTTTTTTTTTTTTTTTTTTTTATCCTGCAGAATATTCTTTCTCCCTCTTCATACAGTCATACAGTCTCCAAAGTCCATTGTGCTGTCATCTTTTCCCCCATCACCAATATTTGAATAGATCTGCATGACCATGAGGCCCATGATATTTCTTATATTTCCTGCATCAAGCAGTGGTACTAATCTTTTTTTAATGTGTCCATATATGCCTTTGCTTGTACTTCAGAAGTGAATACTCTGGCCGTGTTTTTATATATAATCTTCAACCTGGCCGGGTTCATCAAATAAGCCTGTAAACCCATTTGATGGCATGGATCTAGCAACTCTCTCAGTCTCCATCTCCTTTCCACTGTTGTATGACAATAATCTGGGGTTGTAAAAAACGATTGGCCTTCGAATGAGCGTTTAGAATTGGGACGGGCTTTGGCATACACTTCCTCCCTTAGTAAAAAGTTTCCAAAAAATATCAATATAGCTCGTGGTCTCTGGGTTCCTCCTTGAGCCTGAGCCTGTGTTTCTTTCCTCTTCATCATCATTGGGAATCGATGTACTCTTTGGACTTCCTTCTCCCAGTCCCAATGGCTCAGTTCAGGAAAGGCTCCTTTCAGCATCTTCAATACATAGGCTCTCACATCGTTCCCTTCCTTTCCTTCTTCAATACCCAGAACTCTTAGATTATTCCGCCGTTGGCGGTTTTCTAAGTCTTCCAATTTCCATTGGATGTCAGAGAGTTGCTGTTCGTGTCCTTTCGCCTTGGCAGTATCTTCTGCGTGTCGATCTTCCATAGTGCTAATACGGTCCTCTAGATGGGATACCTTCGTTTTTGTGTCTGAGCAAATTTTGGCTATTCTTTTAATTGAGCCTTGCAGACTCCTGGTTGCGAGCCGATTTTTCCTACCCTCTGTCTTCGTTGACTCTTGGAGTTGTTTTATCGAATTTAATATCAACTGCAGTGGAGGAGCTTCCATTTCTGACTCTCCGACACCCCCCTGAGTAATCCCATTTTAGATTTGTTGCGCTACCCCCTCCGCTTACACGCCTTTGCCCGCTAGACGCTTTTTCCTGTGACTGTGTATCTCTTTGTCTTTTTGAGAGCCTCTTTCTTCTAATGGCTGTGTCCTTTTCTTTAAAAGAGACTCTGCTACTCCCTGAGCTAAGACCAAAGACTGGCGTCTGTAGAGGCCTCCTCATTGCTTCTTTCTAGCTCAGATAAAATATCTTCAGACCCATCAGTCCCATCAGTCCCATCAGTCACTGAGAAGAAATTGTCAGCTGCATCTACGTTATCCTCTGTACCACTGGGGCCGCTGCTTGCGACAGCCTCCAGAATCAGAATCTTAGTTGATAACACTTCCATATTTGGCGTGCCTGTTGTACTCTCCGCGCTAATCATCTCTACTCCTTCAGCACCAAGGAGGTCTGCTCGGCCTTGTACTTGATCTAAAGGAACCACTGGGTTCAACTCTGTGCTTCCCTTATCAAGCTCTTCTTCAATTTCACGACCATCCATAATCTCTCCCCACTGCACCTCAGAGTTAATATCCTGCGTCTCAGGGGCCTTTCGTGAATTTTCTTGCGTATCTGCTTTACCTTTGCGGGCAGCCGTGTTTTTTTCCCTCTTTCTCTTTTCCAGGGCTGACACGGTTTTGTTGTTTGTATTGCCTACATTGGCTATATTAGCTATATTATCTGTAGTATC
This sequence comes from Triturus cristatus, assembly GCF_964204655.1. Taxonomy (NCBI): domain Eukaryota; kingdom Metazoa; phylum Chordata; class Amphibia; order Caudata; family Salamandridae; genus Triturus; species Triturus cristatus. The sequence goes on from NC_140588.1 coordinate 85,070,730, forward strand.
TTGGCTGATGGGGGAAAAATACCCCGTGATGGATTTGGTGCCTCCTATATTTCCACCAGGATTTGCAGCCCGGGCCATATGAATATTGCATGTCAGGGTCTCCGATCCTGCGACTGAACCTGGCACCCAAACTTTCTTTCCCCTAATGTTACTCCAGGTCCCCATGTTTAATGTTGCACCTGGAGGTTTCTCACCATTTTCAGCAACCTCGATAGTCTTGACTTTCTCCACATCCTTCTGGGGCGCAGGCAATTTATTACTTATCTGCTCTGCATCCGGGACTCTTCCCTTTCCCCCTCGCGTTGCTTTTGGCGGCATCCTGGAAGTGTTGCTAGGGGTACCGCTGGCTGCTCTTGAGTATCTCGGAGAAAACGCTGATTCAGATACACTGCCTGCAAGCTCCTCTACAGGAGAAGCACTCCGTAAGCTGTATTGCCGATCTCTCGGTGCTCTGCTTGCTCCCCTGGTTCCTTCAGCAGCGGCAGTGGTCCCGTCTCTCTTGCCGTTCTCAGCTTCGCTGACTCTGCTCTCTTTGCTGCCCGCTACGTTTGTTCCTCTATCCACGTCCGATATCAGCCTGGCTCCCAGCCCGGCTCTCCATTCTCGGAGCCCTGCAAACAATGTCGCTGCCGCCGCCAGAAGTTCGTGAATCAACCCCTTGGCCGCTAACACAAGATCGCCTGCGCTGGGGGCTGCTTCCATGGGGTATGTAACCTTAATGCACCGTTTAAAGCCTCATCTCGCTTTCTGGCATCGGGAGCGTTCTCTATTGCCACCAGTCAGATGCCATCTTGCCTCTTCCATAATTAGCCAGTAGAAAGTACTCCCTTTGGGTAGAGGTGTTGCCCAAAACTGTGGCATCTTCTTGGATAAATAAACAGGGCAGGATTTGTTTTAGCAAGATGCTCATTTCACAGAAATGAAACCTCAATGGGATGCAATTACAGATCTAAACAAAGCAGGGGCCCACATTGAAGCTTTACTTCTGAAAAGTACTAATCATCCAAACTTAGTAGACATAGCCATGGTGAAGCAAGTATGTTGTCTCTGCATTTCCATTGAAAAGTTATCTGTAATATGTGATGGAGGTATTTGCATCCTTGCTTTTCTCAAACGCAATATCTCACTTAGTCTCTGTGAAAAGGGGGTTCTTTATAGTTAGCTGCTATACTTCTAAACTTTAAAAAAATAGAAGTATGTGAACTTGCCTTGCAGCCCCGCCCATTTGGTACTACCCCATGTACATTAGCATTATGCAACGTATTCCACATTTGTTACCAGGATGCTGGACAGCTTACTAAAAGGCCCCCAAGTGTGCTTCCTGACAATTTTAGAGCCGGGGTCTTGATGCCTAAGTAATGTACAAATCCTCCAAGTGTGTTTTCTCTGCAGTTCTTCCTTGTAAAGTTATCTGTTGAAGACGCTCAAGCAACAATCACATTAGCAAAGTTACAGACACAGAAGGTCCCTGAAGCACTTTCTTGGCATTCTTTACACAGCTGTAGTGCAGGGGATGTACTGCACATTTACCCAATAGGGTAGCACTTACTAATTAGCCAGTACTCCAGTTGGGAAGAGGTGTTGCATAAAACGGTGGCCTCTTCTTGGATAAATACACAGGGCAGGATTAATTTTAGTAAGATGCTCCTTTCACAAAAATTAAAGTTAACAGGTTATAGTTAGGAAATAACATTTTAAAAGACATTGAAATTCACTTAAAAACCAGAGGGTACAGTGAGGTTATAGCTAGGAAATATATATTTTTTAAAGCTTGGAAATTCAATAACAAAACCAAAGGTTAAAGGGACATTATCGTTAGGAAATAGAATTAAAAAATGTTAGAAATTCACTAAAAAAACAAAGGTTACAGGGATGTTATAGTTAGGCTCACATTTCACTCATACAAAACTAGACAAATTCAGCAGTTATAGTTTGCTGGGTCAACTATAAATTATGCCGTGCATGCACTGCTTATTACCTCACATATTACATCACTCAAGACATGGTCAGTGGCATCATATAGCGCAATAAAAAAAAAAATATATATATATATATATATTCATTGAAAATCATCAGTGATGTCATGAGTGATGTCATTTGAGATGTCATAAGTGATGTCACTGACGATGTCATGAGTGATTTAATATGTGAAGTCATCAGCAGTGCATTGCGGGATGCGAGATATAGTTAGCTCTGCTAACTATAACGGCTTAATTTCACAGGTTTTGTTTGAGTAAAATATAAACCTAACTATAACATACCTGAAACTGATGGCTTTTTCAGTGAATATCTAAGGTTTTTTTAAATGTTAATTCCTAACTATAACGTCCCTGAAACTTCTGGTTTCTTCAATGAATTTTTAAGGTTTTTTAAATGCTAATTCTTAACTATAACGTCCCTGAAACCTGTGGTTTTGTTAGTGAATTTCTAAGGTTTTTAAAATTCTAATCCCTAATTATAATGTCCCTGAAATCTATGCTTTTTTAGAGAATTTCTAAGTTTTTTTAAAGAGTTTCTTTTATTTAAAAATGTTTGTTAAGTATTTTTTTAACCTTTCTTTCTAAAATTTTGCTTAGATTGTCAAAATCTTCTTTAATAATTATAATCACTTAAAAAAAATATAATATATCATAGACTATTAAAGATTTATAGTTTTATTTATTTGAACGATTACAATTTTCTGTAACTTGAAATATTGCTCCATTATTCATAATTTTGTACAGTATGTTATTATAGGACAGAATTATTAATAAAAATAGTTTTTAATATTTCGGAGACATTTTATTTACTTTTTTTAGTAAGTAAAGTTTTGTATGATTACTTTTATATAGTATATAATATGCATTGTTGTATGATTATAGAAAATATGTCCTTTTATTGCTTTATAAAAAAGGGTTGTGCACTGTCGTGAACCGACATGTTTGATGCGCAAATCCATTATATGAATGTTAGTGTAAAATACATATTTACTACAAAAAAATATGTATTTTAGAGGCAGAGGTTTAATACTGAGTGTAAAAAAATAGCATTAGTGCAGTTGTAAAATATCTTTTACACATTTAGCGCACATTTTTATCTATGCAATATGTTTGTGTAGGGTAGGGGTGGGCGGAATTTGCGAAATTCACTTTTGCAAATTATCGCGAAAATGTTAAAAATCTCCGCAAACATGCGGAAATATCGCGAAGATGCGGAAGTTTTTTTCCCACCCGTTCGCGGTATTTTCTGCATGGTCGCGGCTCGCCAACTTACCCATGCGGTTGCTCGCGGGCGTGGCCATCTTGTTTTCACTTGTCTCGCGGTGCATGATCGCGAGAAGAAAGACGTGATCGCGCGACGAATGACGTTACTGCGGGCGTGAACTGTCGTGAGACAGCACAAATGGCTACCAACAATCCAACAACTTGTCGGCGAACGCGGGGATTCAGGTAAGGCGATCGCAGACACGTGAGAATGTATTATTTTACAGCGCGAGCAAGCAAAAAAATTCTGGTAAAATGCGGATTGCGGAAATTTTGACATTTTCGCGCTCTCCGCGGAACACGGAAATGTAAAATTATCGCAATTTCCGCGAGCAGAACGGAATTTTAGCCCAGGCCTAGTGTAGGGGTCACGAACCCTGCTGGCACGTATTTCCGGGATCGCGTAGGGGTTGTGACTTCAGCATAATTTTTAAATTATGAAATATCACTGTGGAATCTTTACATTTAAATATCGGTTTTGCTTAAAGACGTTCACTAACACACTTTGAGAAACAATTTATAAAAAGCAAATTATACTTTAGAATTAAGTGTAGCAGATTGTATGGGTGCACGACGTATACACGATGGGCGCATGTCCTGTACGCGAATCCATGTGACATGGAAAGAAAGCTTTTGATAGGTTTAAAAGCTTTTCATTCTGTTAGAGGGAGGATCCAAAATCTGTTTTATTCCTCTTATTTTGGCCGTGTCTTCATGTTAGGACATCTTTTTTGTAGGCTCTTCCAATTACTTATTTTTTTCGGTGTTTTGACTTCTTTCATTGCTATGGCATCCAGTCATCCAGAAGAAGAACTGCTGGAAGATCCAGAAGAAGTTGAGGAGCTTGTGTAAAATGGAAAGAGAGCATAGTGTGGACTGTTTTCACAGTGCCTGTGGGGGAGAAAAAAGTTAATGTCAGAAAAGTTACGTGCACTCTGTGCCAAAGTGTGCTTTAATGAGGATCGGACAAAAAATATCCTTGTGGGACGTCATCGATGAAAAAGCACCTAGAAACAATGCATCCTAATCGATTGGCCAAAGAAGTGATGGCGCGTGAAAAGAATGAACAAGCTTCCCGGGCTGATCCTAATCAACCTCCTACATCAGGCGCAGCAGTTCTACCTACACCTCAGCTGCATATTTTTTCTGTGCTGGCAGATGCTACCATACACTGCAGAAAATGTCCAGCAAACCTCTGTGTTGGAGAGCAATGCTTTCATGCCATAGTTAACTTGATAAAAACACACTTGCTAATTTCTTTTGAGTTTGACAATCTTGTCTATCTTTGTTTTTTTTTAACCAGTCATGTTGGCCTCTTCATTTTTTTGTTTTATAAAAAGTCAAAAACACACCAAAAAATTCAAAATACAAAGAAATATCTAAATAGTTTAAAAAAGGTTCTCAAAGAACCACCTATACTGGTTAAAAATAGAAAAATTGTATGTAGTAAAACTGATTGCTTGGATAAATGTGTGTGTGAATGAATGTATAGATAGTGTATGGATTGGTGGATGAGTGCATGGGTAGTGCCTGAGCAAATGGTTGAGTGCAAGAGTAGTGCCTGAGTGATTGCATGAGAGTACGGGTAGTTCCTTGATGATTGCGTAAGTGCAAGTGTAATCTCTGGCTGCAGAGCTGTGCATGGGTAGTGCCTAAGTGAAAGAATGTGTGCATGGGTAAAGCCTGGGTCATTGGATGAGTGCATGGGTAGTGCTTGAGAGAATGGATGAGTGTGCGAGTAGTGCCTGAGTGATTGAATGAGTGCATGGGTAGTGCCTGGGTGATTGGATGATTGCATGGGTAGTGCCTGGGTGATTGGATGAGTGTATGGGTAGTGCCTGACTTGATTGATGGATGCAAGGGTAATGCCTGGGTCATTGGATAAGTGCATACATAGTGTCTGAGTGAATGGATGAGTGCATGGATAGTGCCTGAGTGAATAGGTAAGCACACAAGTAGTGCCTGAGTGATTGCATGAGTGCATCAGTAGATTCTGGGTGATTGCATGACTTCAAGGGTAGTGGCTGAGTGAATCAATGAGTGCATAGGTTGTGCCTGAGTGAATGGTTGACTGCAAGAGTAGTACCTGATTGATTGTATGACTTCATGGGTAGTGCCTGGCTGATTGCATGATTGCTGGGGTAATGCCTGGGCTATTATATGAGTGCATGGGTAGTACCTGAGTGAATGGATTTTGCATGGGTAGTGCCTGAGAGACCTCATGAGTGCAAGAGTAAAGTTTGGGTGCTTAGATTAGTGCATTGTTAGTGCCTCGATAAAAGAATGACTGCAAGAGTATTGCCTGGGTCATTGGATGAGTGCATGAGTAGTATCTGAGTGAATGGATAAGTGCATGTGTAGTACCTGAGTGAATGGTTGAGTGAAAAAGTAGTGCCTGAATGATTGCATGAGTGCATGGTCAGTGCCTGGGTGATTGCAAAAGGGCAGGGGTACTGTGTGGGTAATTGGATAAGTGCATGGGTAGTGCTTGAGTGACTTCATAATCGCAAGAGTAATGTCTGGGTGCTTAGATCAGTGCATGGGTAGTGCCTGAGTAAAATAATAACTACAAAAGTATTGCCTGAGTCATTCCATGAGTGCATGGGTACTGCCTGAGAGAACAGATAAGTGCATGCGTAGTGCCTGAGTGAATGTTTGAGTGCAGAAGTAGTGCCTGAGTGATTACATAAGTACATGGGTAGTGCATGAGTGATTGCATGAGTGCACAGATAGTGCCCGGATGATTGGACGAGTGTATTGGAAGTACCTGAGTGAAAGTATGAGTGCAAGAGTAATGCCTGGGTCACTGGATGAGTACATGGGTAGTGCCTGAGTGAGTGGATGAGTGCATGAGCAGTGCATGAGTGAATGTTTGAGTGCAAGAGTAGTGCCTGAGTGATTGCATGAATACATTGGTAGTGCCTAGGTGAATGCATAAGTGCAGGGGTACTGTCTGGGTGATTGGATGAGTGCATGGGTATTGTCGGAGTGACTTCATGAGTGGAAGGGTAATGTCTGGGTGCTTAGATCAGTGTATGGGTAGTACCTGAGTAAAAGTATTACTGCAAGAGTAATACCTGGGTCATTGGATGAGTGCATGGGTAGTGTCTGAGAGAATGGAAGAGTGCATACGTAGTGTCTCAGTGAATGGTTGAGTGGAAGAATAATGTCTGAGTGATTGCATGACTATATGGGTAGTGCCTGGGGGATTGCATGAGCGCAGGAGTAGTTACTGGGTGATTAGATGAGTGTATAGGAAGTACCCGAGTGAATGTATGAGTGCAACGTAATGCCAGGATTATTGGATGAGTACATGGGTAGTGCCTACGTGAATGTATTACTGCATGGGTAGTGCTTGAGTGAATGGATTAGTGCAACTGTAGTGCCTGGGTCATTTGATGAGTGCATGGCTAGTGCCTGAGAGAATGGATGAGTGCATGGGTGGTGCCTGAGTGAAATGTAGAGTGCAAGAGTAGTGCATGTGTGATTCCATGAGTGCATGGGTAGTACCTCAGTGATTGGATGAGTGTATGGGTACTGCCTGACTGGAAGAATGGGTACAAGGGTAATGCATGGGTCTGCAGTGCAGAGGTATAGCCCAGGTGATTAGATAAGTGCATTTTTAGTGCCTGAGTGACTTCATGAGTGGAAGAGTAATGTCTGGGTGCTTATAGCAGTGCATAGGTTATGCCTGAGTAAAAGGTATTACTGCAAAAGTAATCACTGGGTCATTGGATGAGTGCATGTGTAGTACCTGAGAAAATGGATGAGTGCATGGGTAGTACCTGGGTGAATGATTGAGTGCAAGAGTAGTGCCTGAGTCATTGTATGAGTACATGGGTGGTGCATGGATGATTTCATGAGTGCAGGGGTAGTGTGTGGCTGATTGCATAAGCAACATGATGATAGTTTTCAAATAGTGTAAATGACTAGCTTTATTTATGTTAGAAACAAATAACATATAATTAAACTGTAAACTTTTTTTTTACATTATCATGCATATTATATTATGTAGTCTTACCTTTCTAGTAATTTAGATACTTTACTCAGTAAAAGTATTTTAGAGTAGTATTCTCCCAAACAGCATTAAAACTCCTTTCAAACTTCAACAGTAGCTACTATAAAGAAGAAAAAGAAAAACTGTTATATAATGATAATATAATGCAGAAATTATAATATTGCATTTTTAAGAACACAACACAAATTTAAATTTTCAGTTTCCCTTTTTTGCTGTTCTCAGATTCCACTTAGCTTCAGCATACACAGTGATTTCAATGTAGTATCACCATTGAACAGCGGGGAAAAAACAATCAATTTGATTGTATAAAAAATACAAATCAGCGTAGAGCATCACCATCAATATGTGTAGCTATGCGTTTTCCTATCTACACTTTGTTAATTACTTCCTTCATCTACATTAAGTCTATTATTTATCTCAAATACATTTGCCAAAATGTAGGCTCTCATTTACATCTGGTACAATATAGACACAAATTTAAAAACCATTTCTTTTTAAACACAATTTTCCAAATGCAATATAAATTAGCACAAATAATATTCCAAACACTAATTATAAATATTAATAGTTTGCACTCCTGTCTACTTTCTGTTCACATCCTCCCAATAGGCCAAATGATGTACTAAAAACTTTGGCTGCAGAAATAGCAAATATGAATTTGGTAATTCATAAGGCAATCTAGGTTTGAATTCCAAGTGGGCATCATTGCAATGTTTCCATCCTTTATTACACTGTGAATGCACAGTATAGTGTCCAGATGTTTTAGTAGGAAAATAATATCCACTGCTATAAACGTTCTTCCTGAAATAGATATTTGACTTGCATTAAACATTTTAATTTTGGTTTCCAATTTTCTTCCATTTGCTCTACAAAGTTGTAGCATTAAAATTAGATATTTCCAAATCTTTCTATATGTAATGTAGACAACAACTCTGATCTACAATGCGAACATCTCATGCCCTGATTGGCTGTTTTTATCAATTTGTTAAAAGGCACTGATTTGCTTTCTGGTATCGTCAGGTATATGAATCGTTCTGTTTGTATTTCAGTGGTGGAGGTAAATGAACACTCTTCACAATTACAGACCCATCTGTACCTTAGTCCAAATACGTTTTCAGTCTGCATTCCTTCATGTTCTAATATTCCAAGCATAAGGATTAGAAATGTTTGTGCATCTTGTTGTATATTAAGAGTAAATGTCAAAGAACCAAATATCCGACAGTTGCCGAATGCCAGAAGCAGAATGGATTTTACTTCTGTCAGTTACCAACTGTTGAAATACATTATGTAGTAAAGAATAGAATCTTTTTTCACTATTTCCTATGATTTCATGATGAAAATCTTGTAGATAAAACACAACATTCAGAATCACAATAGCATAACAGTTGATACCTGAAATATTTTCTAACTGGTATCCTACAATGTCATCAACAGTTTCCATTTTCTTTTTCTTAACACCTTCAAGTTTCTCTTCAATTGTTATCTTTTTTTGAGCCTCAGTTGAATGTTTGACATATTTCCGTTTTGGACACACAACATGTTTCTCATATATGGGATATTCATCTAAATCAGGTGTATAAAGTCTTCTTAAACGATTATACTCTCTTACACAATTTGCATCAGGTCAAATAGACCTATGGGCAACCTTGAAACTGGCCCTTGCGGACAAAGATATAAAGGCCTTTTGGAACACCGTAACCACAGGTAGCAGCAATGGAAAGGTCAGTAGGCGACACTAGCAAACCAGACCCTATTAAATTGCAACCTAGAGACGCAGGAGCTAACCCTGGCAGAAGTTATCAGAGCCATAAACAAAACCACTCTGTATAAGATACCTGGGGATCTTTTCCATGCTGAGCCTACCATCTGGGGTCCCACTTGTGGGTTCTGTTCAATGCCATTTTACAAGGGTTGGTACCCCCCGCAACCTAGGCTGGAGCTGAGTTTCTTCCAGTATATAAAAAGGGGTCCCCCTTACTACCGACCAACTACAGGCCGATCAGTTTGATTGATGTATCGCAAAATGGTTTTGCCAGGATCCTACTTGATCACCTGCAGACTTGGCTGGAGGAACATAAGGTTATGAGCCCTTTACAAGCTGGCTTCAGGAAAAAGACATCCACTATCTACCAAATCTTTAGGCACCAACGCTTGTTCTGGAAATCAACGTATTTGGAAGGTGGCAGTCTTTATGGATCTTAAAAGTGCCTTTGATCTGGTCCCTAGAGACGCACTCTGGGTGGTACTGAGTGACCTTGGATTCCCCCACTATCTTTTGGACATGTTGAGAAGACTGCACGATGTCAACTAAACCCATGGGAAATTTACTCCACCTATTCCAATCAACAGGGAAGTCAGACAGGGCTGTGTGCTCGCCCCTACCCTGTTCTGTATTTACATCAATGGACTGGTAGGTGCATTGAGTGGACTGAAAGACATAGATGCCCCCAAGTTAGCACACAAGTTAACTCCAGCAATGATGTGTGAAGACAACACCCTCCTGCTTTCTAAACCTCTGATGGGCATTCAGAGAATACTTTGATGGGTTCTGTGAGTTTTGTAGGCTCAGGGGGTTGGGGATTAAAATTCAAATAACAAAATTCATGGTTTTCAACTCTGCTAGGTCTACCCGCCCCAACCCGAACATGAATGGTATCCAACTGGAGCGGGTATCTATTTTCGACTTCTTAGGTCTTATCCTAACAGAAAAAATTGATTGGGGGCCACAAATAGACAAGTCAAGCCTCAAACTGGCCCAGACCACTGGCGGTCTGGCCAAGCGCTACAGAAACTCTTTTCACAAGCCACTGGGCCCGGCCATAGACATTTATAAAAACTCAACTAAGGAGTTCTGCCTTTTATGGAGCCGAACTCTGGTGTCATTGCCACCCTAAGACTATTACCAAAACTGAGTACAGTTACCCTAGACAGTTGTCTGGTGTATCGGTGAGCTTCCCATTAGTTTCACTTCGATTGGATTTAGGGGTGAGACCCATTGCTGAGGAATTTGGTTGTAGACCCCTACTATTTTGGCGGCGCTTTTGGGTAACCCCTGAACTGGCTGAATATAGTTCGGAGCTTCAAGAACTACTAGGCCTTCTTGGCACTGGTAAACTGGCTTGGTTTGCACATATCAAGGAAGGTCACTATATCATAGGTAGAGATAATCTATGGAACTACCCGGAGTCGGATTGTGCGGCAATTTTGCCAAATCAACTAGTTAGCAGCTTCAGGGGGGAAAACTCACCTAACTTTAGGAAAATTCTGCCATTGGATGCCTTACAGCTAATGTTTTGGCAATAAAGAATAGGTACAATCTAGAGCTATGCCTAGATGAAATACAAACGGCTCTAGCCAAGAAAATGTATGTACAATTCAGCCACAGCTCCCTCCCCCTGTATGTATTTCTTATAAATGGTCCGTCTGCTCTGCTTTGGGCTGCCCAGCCTACAGTAGGGTAGAAGAGACCGAACTCCATTTTTTTTTTCTGTCTTGGGTATCAAAAAATCAGACACAGATGGCTGGTTCAATTGTGCAGGAACCTAGGTACACAACACTGTGAAGAAGCAGTTAGGCTCCTAAAATGCAACACTCAGATGCCAATTGTCCATGATGTATCCAGTCTTTTGAGCTCTATGTGGTGAGTGTGAAATGTCTTTATAGGAACCAGCAAAGAATTTAATACCGACTGATTTTTAACTGTTATATACAACCAAATTTCATTTTATCTGTGTTTTAGCTTTTTAATCTGTTTATATGTATTGTTTATATCTGGGAATGTTCTTTTATGGTTTACGGACCGGAATAAAGAAAGATTTGATTGGTTATCTTTTGTTGAACCTCAGTTGAATGTTTGACATATTTCCATTTTGGACTACATGTTTCTCAAATATGGGATATTCATCTAAATCAGGTTATAAAGTCTTCTTAAATGAATATACTCTCCTACACAATTTGCATCAGCACTAACCTTTTTCTCATCGAAATCTATCAAATACAAACCAGACAATGTTCTTGCTCTAGATAATGCAACTTATGCCATGCCCTCTTTGAACACTGTACCCTCCAATATTTACAAAAGCAATGTCTATACTTAAACCTTGAGATTTATGAATAGTTACTGCATATGCTAAAGACAGAGGAAACTGTTTTATGCAAACATACAAATCTTTTAAAAGCAAAAAACGTACAATGCCCGATCTGTCTTACCTCTTCATTCTGATCAAATGTTATAATCAAAAATTCTATTCCATCTCTGTTCTGAAATTTTACAAAATCAACAACCTTTCCTATTGCTCAATCTACTAAACATTTTCCTACATTAAAATTACATCGTAAAAATACTAGACAGTTTATACATACATGTAAAGTTTTTCTAAGCCTGCAGTTTTTGATACAGACTTTTCCAAAGAATGCAATTTGGCCTGTAGTTTCTCTGTGAGAAGAACAATCGATCCCTGCTGTTCAGTTTTATCAATAGCTTAAATTTCCACTATTTGTTTTTCCAGTTTCAAAAGTTCTTGATTAAATGTAGAACACTCTTGCAGTGTAGGCATTAGACAAACTAAAGACTTCTGTTCTCCAAGCTTATTGTACATTTCTTCAGCCGCTGTGTTTCCAGTTGTAAACAAGTTCCTTTGTAGCCGACTTTCTAAAGTTTGTTGACCATGCTTCGTCAAGACACCAATTCTGATATGTTGAGGAATATTTCCATAATCTTCATCACTTGCTTGTCGCATAGTCTTAATAAGTTCTTTACATCCAAAATGCAACCAAATGTTTACATTTCCAATACTTTCCAAAGATTTCTTAGTGTCTTCATGGACAAGTGTTTTAAAAACGGGTTGTCCTTTACAGGAGTTAGTTGTAGTAGAACTACGAATACAATTAAATGTTTTCCTCCAAACAGAACATTGTAATCTGTTTTTAAAATCTGTTGAATTCTCAAGTGTACAAAGGAAAACATTAAGTTTGAGACCATGCTCACCTCATCAATGATTAAAAGTTTCATTTTCTTCAGTACTCTTAACACTTCATAACAAGCTTCTCCTAACAGATTCTGATATTCAAATTTATTATCATGTTCGACTGGTAGCATAAGTAATCTATGTAGAGTAATCTCTTTAATGTTGTGTGCTGCTAATCCAGTTGGAACTGTTACAACACAAGATAAATGGGATTCTGTAGTTTTGTGTAGATTACTGGTTAAGAAACGTTTTCCTGTTCCAGCTTGACCACTGATGTACATTAGAATAGGTTTAAATGATTAACATTGGCATTCTTTTTTTTCATGCAGCAAACCATGTTGTATCTGTTGTGGCACTTGTAGATATATTTATTTTTGTTCAATATTTAGTTGTTCTTCTAACTTTTCCAACAGAATAATATCCTCTTGTGCTTGTTGCATTGCAGTTTCTAACTCATTCATGGCTATCGCTGCTTCATTTTTAATAATAGGATGTGCTTGTGAATCTTGACTCAGTGGACCAGAACTTTGACTATCTTGAGACCTGTCTTTAGCTATTTCAGCTGCAATAGTGCTTTTTTGTTCAATCTCATCATTTAACATTTTTAGATGTAGGGAAAATTGTGCGTTGAATGCTATCTTTATATGCATTAAAAGAATCTTCATAGCAATCGAAATCTCCCAGTAATTCAGTTTCACTACGCCATGGCTTGAACAGTTGCAGATGTGCTAAATAGAACAATTCCATCTTATCAGGACTTTCGCAACTGAGTTTTCTGTGGTTAATAAGATTTCCTTTGGCATGTTTTACTAAACATCCCTCACATCCAATTACAGCATATGTTTCTTCTTTTATATTTTCTGTAACTTTTCCTTTAAAGCTGTTATGTGGAAGTATTTTATACAGACATAGTTTTTCCAGATGTGGACTCCTTTTGGGATAGTATGTATCCAACATATTAGTATTAACATTATCTGTACTTTCTGGTTCATTCAATGACAAGTATTCAATTTCTTGTAATGTTTTCAATACTCTAGTTTGCGTGGAGGCACGACCTAAACTTACCCAAATGATTCTTCTTGACTATGAATATAAACTGGCAGAGCTCAAGCGATCTGAACATTCATAGGATCCAATGCCTCGATGGGAAAGCATTTTCAATCTAAAGCTGTACAATTTATTGCTAAGATCTTCTCTTGTGAAATTTCTTCCCACATTTCTTTCATCTCTATCTTTTCAGATTTGGTTATATATGATGTATAAAAGTGAGCAAAAGCAATTGAATTATCTGCAACATATTGAATATCCATGTTTGCATTCCACATTTTCAAAATAACTGTATTGTAGTCATTATCATACTTTGAGTATTCGATTCTTTTTAAGTTGCATGAATTCTTCGGAGATTTATGAGTTATTGTATGCCTTACTGCTGACAAAAAACTATTTACTCTTCCTTTAGAAATTATTGGACGAGGTCATCCAAAACAAAGTTTTGTATAAAATTTCCCTTCAGACTTGTAATATCGTCGACAGTATTTTCCACATCGATGACTTTGAAACCGTAAAACTTGTTGTCTCAAGCTCTTTTTTCCTCTTTTTCTTGGAATGACACTGGTAACATACTGTTCGATGAAAGACAAAATAGTTTCATCAGTATCAGTTCCAAATTTTGGAGCATTCTATTACCCATATTAGCAAGTGTATAAGAGGAGCACTTCTGGCTTGGTACTCTTTTTATATATATAAAATAGAGAGAGACCCCTTGCAATACTCAAGGGAATAGGGTACTCTTCACAAGTATCAAATAGCAGTCCCTTGATAAAACTCACACTGAAATAATCCCAAATCACAAAGTCTCGCCAAAAGAAATGAGTAACTTCTCCAAGAGGGGTAATATTTTTATTGCAGATAATTACATTATACTTTGAAACCTATGGCTAAAATACCTGCAGACATTTACAGGATACGAGGAACAGAGTTCTCCAGGTGTCTTCAATCCAATATTTTTTACATTTGAATTTGCTTCTCGTACAAATTCAAGTAAATCTTCCCACGCATATTCAGCACAGTTAAGTGTTACAAACCATGTAGGTGTACCTAAGTTTCTTAAAATACATTTAAGTTCACTGTGACGATGAAACCAATATTCATTGGTACCACTTTGACATGCAATCAAATTATTTAACTGGGATTCAAAATTTTCATCTCTTTGTTGAATTTGTTCCATGAATTCTTTTGCAGAAACATGTGGAAAATGGACTTCTGTTTTAATATGTGGTATACTGCATATGAAAGTGCAGACAAATCACTTTCAAACAGAAGATGAAATATATATGTAATGCACTTTCGAAATTTGGGATCTTCAGAGTGCAATCTTGTCAAGCGATACTCTGCAGCTGGAATCCGTACAGCTCTCATCAAATCGTCCACCTTCTCCAGTGTGGAACAGCTGTGGAAAACAACAAGCTTCTAAACCTTTTTCCCATATGCTCATAGGAGTTCCCTTTGCTTCCTTCATTTAAAATATTTCAATACTGTTTCCTATTACTTCTTTTTAATATAGAGGATATATAGTATAATGTTCATAAACCTCTTCACTTCTAGGCTTGTCAACATTTTCTAATTGGCTACTTGAAATGTCTGTTTCATCTTCTAAGCATATTACCGGTTCATCAACATTTACATTCTTATTATTCTGTGTCAGATATAACGTCGTTTTTTGAGGTTTATTAACATCTACAAAATCTTGCCATACTATTCGACTCTTTGTTGGTACACCATTAACTAAAACAACTACTGGCTCATTTTCCTCACTGTCTACACCAACAGTTTTAATATGTTTCTTAAAACCTAAAGTAGAAACAATGAAGACAACTGCAGAAAAAGAACAGGTGCTGACAGAGAAAGAAAGAGACAACTACCCTTCCTATTATCTCCAGTAAGTCCCACACAGCAGGATTGCTAAGTTCTCGTAGCAGGCCATGTACCCTTTCCACACCATTCTGCAAATGCACTTCCTGGTGCACTCTCGAATGGGGATTAAAGTCCCCTTTGCTGCTGGGGGCCATAGGTGCCAACTAGCCTATCCGATACCTCCAGTATGTCCCAGATAGTGGGATTACTGACAGCTGGACACAGTCAATGCCCTCTTTCTCCACCACTCTGCAAACGCACCTCCTGGTGCGTTCTGGGGTCAGGATTTTGTCCCCTTGAATCCTGAGGGTCCCTGGGGGCCAACTGGCCTACCAGGTACCTCCAGTAAACCCCACACAGCTGGATTGCTGAGAGTTGTCCAAGGTCACGCACCCTTTTTGCACCACTCTGCAAATGCGACTCCTGCTGCACTGCTGCCCACAGAATGAAGTCCTCTTTAGTCCTGGGGTCCTCAGAACACAGGAGGACCTCTTTGGCCCACCAGCAATGCACCAAGAGGTGTGTTTGCAGAGTGGTGTAAAAAGTGGTGTGGCCTTGGACCACCTCTCAGCAATCCCACTCTATGGGGCTTACTGGAGGTACCTGGTGGCTAGTTGGCCCCCAGGGACCCTCACGATTCAAGGGGACTTAATCTCCCAACTTAGAATGCACCAGGAGGTGCATTTGCAGAGTGGTTCAGACATGGTGTGGGGCCTCCAGCAGGATGCCAGCTTTTCTTTTTTTTTTAAAATATTAAGATAATGGGGCCTGTGTGGCCCCCCTTATCTTAATATTTAGTGGGCCCTGGGAACCCGATCACCCAGGGCCGGACCAATTATTTTAAATTTTTTTTATGGGAAAAGGGCCGTGCGACCCCCCTCCTAGGGCCCATTTTGGCCCCGGGGCCCCATTCCCCAGGCATGGCCTCACTTTTTTAAAACATTAATTTATTATTTATACAGGAGGGATGCTGTGTGGCCCTCCTTCCCTGAGCCACTTTTGACCCTTGGGACCCATCTCCCGGGGCCTGGCTTCGTTTTTAAGGGAAATATTTTCAATTATGGGAGGGGCAGCGTGGCCCTCCTTTCCTGGGCCCCCATACCTCAGGGCCTGGCCAGCCTTTATTTATTTTTTAAATTTTAGAGGGGTCGTGTGGACCCCCTCCTGAGGCCAGTTATGGCCGTGGGGACCCCATTCTCCGGGGCCGGCTTTCCATTTAAAAAAAATAATAATAATAAATTAAAAGGGAGGCCAAATGGCCCCCTCCCAGGCCACTTCTGGTCCCGGGGACCTCATCCCCAGGGGCCGGCCCTCATGTTGGGGACTGCGCGGAACCCCAATGCCCCCGCGGTCCCTGCCGGCTCCCCGTTTCCTGCGGGAGCAGGCATTGCTTTTGCACAAGGGGAGCCGCAGACATGCAGCTCCCCTTGTTCAAAAGCAATCTGCTTTGCTTCGTGCTTCCATGAACCAAAGCAGTCTTTACAATGACAGGGCAGAAGCTGTGCTCCCGCCCTGTCATTGCAAACTGCAATGCTCCAGGGGTAGGCACCCCAGGATATTGCTGGAGCCAGCCCGGGGGGGTGGCGGTCCTCAGGGCTATCTTGGGCTCCAGGAGGGGGGACGCACAGCCCCCCTCCATCCCCCACACTATAATTTTAAAACAAGCCCCGGGAAGGTGGCGGTCCCCAGGACTGCAGGGGGGCACGTGCCCCCGCACTTATTAATCATCACCTGGGGAGGTGGCGGTCCCCGGGGCCGTGTCGTGGCTGCTAGAGCCCCCCACCCAATATTTCATTTAAAAATCATGCCCCGGCAAGGTGGCGGTCCCCGGGGCCCGGCGGGGGTGCGTGCCCCCTGCACATTATTAATAAAGTCATTGGGAGGAGGCGATCCCTGGGGCTGTGGGCACCCATGTAGCCCTTGCATATATTATGCACATTGCCCCCAGGACCTGGCACCCGGGGGCTCATTAAAACGAAGCATGGTAGCCCATGCTTATTTTTTCGGCGGGATTCGCAAATCCCGTCTATTTTCTTTTTTTTTTCAAATGCGTTTTTAGGCCCTGGGTGTCCCTCTGAGACACCCCGACCAGACCTAGGGGTCAGAGTGTTTCTACTCCCCCCCTTTTCTTTTTTTTTACCTTTTTTCTTGTGAATCGGTTTACCTGAGTCACAAGATGGCTGCCAATACTTCCTGGTTTGAAGTGTTGGCAGCCAATGAGAATCAAGATCATACTCGGGAGGATTCGCGGATCCACCGTGGTCACCAGATAACAATATTTTATTATTTTATTAATTTCTCAGGAACTACTGAACGGAATTACAACATTTAAAGCAAAGAGTGCACTCTGGACCAAGAGCTACCGTTCTGCCAAATTTGGTGTAATTCCGGTCAGCAGTTTGGGCTGTAGTCGCGACAAAAGGTTCCTATGGAACTTAACATCGAGAAAATGCGTTTTGGTACCCCCTTTTTCTCGGCCCCCGCTTGACGAATCACCCCGAAACTTTAAAGACAGGAGCTAACCAGAGCACCCAATCAGTTTTGAAAATTTTACGAAGATTTGTCAAACACTGCTAAAGATATTGGCAATTCAAAAAGTGCTTTTCCTATGGAAAATAGATCCTAACTATAACTACCTACAGGCGACCGCCAGTAGGTAATATATATATTTTTCTTTTAAACTAATGGTTAGTAATTAATGAGGAGAAGGACAGGAACACATGCACTTTATTTGAATAGCACTTTAGAATTTTAGATATTTGCACTTTATTTCCCTTTTTTTAAGATAAGAAAAAATATATAAACTTGAATTTATTTGAAAAAGTGTATTTTATAAAAAAAATGTAAATAGAAAAAAGTGAAAAATTGAGCACTAGCACTTTAAGATTTAGTACTGTATGGAAATACTGTGAAAGTAATAAGCACTTAGCACTTTAACAAAGCCGTACTGTTTGGAATATTTCTTTGAGACTGCCCTTAAAAAGTAAACTTGCTGACTCTATAGCATTGATATAATTAAATGTTCAATGTAAATAGTTAATAATATGTTTAAGTCGAACACAGTGATGAAATGCACTGTTGAAAACTTTTAAACAAATGCCTGTTATAATGCACTCGCATATAAAGGAGAGTAGTAGCAAGACCTTGAGAATGTTATAAGATGGCAACCAGCGTAACCAGTTTAATGGCTGAGATCTGCATTGGGATTGCCCTTTGTTTGTTTTTATGAACTGGATGAATTGTATTTAATGTTTAAGAAAATGGCAGTCTGCATCGTGATCAAGGCTGCGTGTGACAGCTGGAACGCGTGGGTGCCAAGGCTCTAACAATAACAGTTGAGCAAAAAAAAACATTTGGAGTGCGGCTTTATTTTCCTTCAGAGTGTAGAATTGTTGTTTGATTTGTACATTTATATTTATGGAGTAAAGTACCACATATATGTGCATGTATGTCTATATATATACCTGACGAAGGCGATAGCTGAAACGCGTTTTGCTGTAAGCTGGTCCAATAAAGTATAATTGGACAACTGCTCCCGTGAGTGCTGGTGCCTTTGTACCCGGAGCCTTGACTGAGTGCGGTGTCCGTCGCCGCAGAGAAAGCACCCGACCGCGAGTGAAGGGGCGTGACGGAAAAGTGAGCCGGATATATATATATGCCGCTCTCCAGCCAATGGGAGTGCGGTGGAACATACAAAGGAGGGAGGTAGTGTAATCAGGTGAAACCAGGCATCTGAGGAAGGCGAATGCGCCGAAATGCATTATGCCCATCACCGTGAATAAAGGACTGCCAAGAGAATCCACGCTGTGTCCTCTGATCTTTTCTTTGAAAGGATTTTGTCTGCATATTATCGCGCGCTGGCCAGTAGCGCGTGTACAGAGGAACCGCCTTATCAAGTGGCCTGCACAAAATATTGGCAACGTGGCTTTTCATTTCCAAGGTATTGGACTGTGCGGGCACACCCTGAAAACTTGCCAAACAAGAGGCTGCTGCGGATTGCAGTCCGTCATTGTACGGGGACACAGGATCATTGTACCTGCTTGCCACGGCCTGGTTTGGACTTTGCGCTTGGGGTTGAGGCGTTGTGGATTCTAGGCAGCCTTGAACACCGACATTGCAAGATACACTCGATAAACATTAGTTTTCTCCCTCCCTTGATGGATTTAACAGCGCTCACAGAAGTACAACATAGCTCCACATCCGATACTTGCCGGAGAAATGCATGCTGGGATTTGGTGTTCTTCAGCATCGAACTGCAGCTGCAAGTAATTGGAGCCTGCCGCTCTCCAGCCAATGGGAGTGCGGTGGAACATACAAAGGAGGGAGGTAGTGTAATCAGGTGAAACCAGGCATCTGAGGAAGGCGAATGCGCCGAAATGCATTATGCCCATCACCGTGAATAAAGGACTGCCAAGAGAATCCACGCTGTGTCCTCTGATCTTTTCTTTGAAAGGATTTTGTCTGCATATATATATATATATATATATATATATATATATATATATATATATATATATATATATCCAAACTCCATTAATCCGCAGGGTGCACAGACCTCTTCCAGGGCGGTCTGGGCGCTGGGGGCGGACAACCTCCATTTACAACTCCAACAAAACTCCAATTCTGACGAAAAGAAGCACGCCCGACCAGACCTCAGGTAATGACTTGCACTTTTATTCACTAAGGAACAGCCTCGTTCAAAGTCCTTACGCGTTTCAGCTACATCAGTAGCCTTGATCACAGATGAGCTGTATGCATGTCACTACGGCATCATTACGTGCTTTATACGCCTCCTTGGACTACTTTATTTCCACGTAGTCCTAGCTTACTTCAATTCCCAACATGCACCTTAATGTAAAGTCTCACAGTCTCAGCATTATTTTCACTGTTATTCACTTTCCCAGCTTAATCAACTATCGGGTGTTTTCGCAGTGCAACGCATAAAATACTGAGTTCATTCAAAGGTAAAAATATGCTCAATAATCTTGAAGCTGTTACTTTTTTCAATACCGGATAGTGCCTGAAAGCCTGAAGTCCATATATATATATATTCACTGGAAAAAACATAGGTTTCAGGGACGTTACAGTTAGTTGGACATTTCACTCGTACAAAACCAGCGAAATTCCGACGTTTTAGTTAGTTCAGCTAACTATAACTCGCGCCCCCGCAATGCACTGCTGACAAAGTCACATATTACATCATTCGTGGCATGGTCAGTGACATCACAGATGACATCGCAAATTACATCACTGATGACATCACTGATGACATCACCCAGTGACTGTGTGTTTCTGTAAAGTTTAAATATGTTAATATTTATATTTATATATATATATATATATATATATATATATATATATATATATATATATATACTGGCGGTCGCCAGTAGATAGTTATAGTTAGGACTGTGTTTCCATAGGAAATCTCAAAATTCTATTTTGAATTACTTTGGCGCCGGTTGACGAAATTTTCAAAACTAATGGGGCTCCCCATGCATTTTCCCATAGGACCTTTAGTCGAAGGTACAGCCCGAACGGCTGAACAGAATTACTTGAAATTTGGCAAAGAGGTAGTCCTCAGGTCAGGGATGTGCCTTTTGCATATATGGAGTCAATCTGTTCAGTAGTTCCTGAGAAAATCAAAAGTAAAATCATATATATATCTGGGCGGAGCCTAACCACACATCTCATTGTGAGATCTGATTGGCTGTCAGCACTTCATCCAAGAAGTGTTGGCAGCCATCTTGGGACCAATATACATGATAGCTAGGCCTGGGCGAAAATTTCGTTCCGTTCGCGGAAATTGCGATAATTTGACATTTTCGCGTTCCGCGGAGAGCGCGAAAATGTCAAAAATTCCGGTTTCCGCAGCTTGGCGATAATTTGTTTCTTGCTCGCGCTGTAAAATAATACATTCTCGCGCGCGCGCGATCGCCTTACCTGAATCCCTGCATTCGCCGACAAGTTTTCTTGATCCGGTCGCGTTCTCCATGAGATGTTGTATTGTTTTTAGCCATTTGCGCTGTCTCGTGACAGTTCGCGCCCGCAGTGACGTCATGCGTCGTGCGATCACGTCTTTCTTCTCGCGATCATGCACCGCGAGACAACTCAAAACAAGATGGCCGCGCCCGCAAGCAACCACTTGGGTAAGTTGGCGACCCGCAACCATGCAGAAAATCTCGCGAACATGCCGGAAAAAAACTTCCGCATCTTCGCGATATTTCCGCTTGTTTGCGATAATTTTAAACATTTTCGCGATAATTTGCGAAAGTTAATTTCGCAAATTCCGCCCACCCCTAATGATAGCACCTGATTAAAAAGCATTGCAGTTAATAGAAGGTTTTAAGACTTTAGTTACATTATAAATCATTTGTTGATGGTACCATACTCATTTTAGGAATTGTGGTATGTTCTAAGGTGATTTTACCATGTGAAAAAGCCTTCTGCTGGGGTATCATGAATCATGTTTGAGAGAAAACTATTTTCACATGCTTTTCCCACAGAGGTTTGGAAGGTGATCTATAAGCTAAACTGAGAGCATATTTTCTGTAAATTCACATTATCTTTCTCAGTCATGTGAGAATGAAGTCTGACATTCTCAGTAAAACATGTACATCCAACAAGGGCAGAGACTGTCAGTTGATTCCTTTGTGTTCTACCGCAGCTTCCCTGAGTGTTCCAAAGAACAAAAAGAGCGCTAACAGTCTTACTTATGACAAAGTTATGGCATACCTGAAGCCATCTTGATTGGAATAAAGTGGTAACATTTAAAACATTTAATTTAAAAAGGAACAAAATGAGAGGGTTCATTTTGCCATAGAATGTATGATTAGTGCTGCAGAAAGAAAAATTAGGGCACATTTTGAGTGACTTCTCAAATCCTCTTCTATTTCATTAAAGAATTCTGACATGCAGACTGAAACATGCACTTTCAATACCAGCAGCAGACTTCCCTGGTGAGCAGTAGCTTTACTACAGTGATCTAATGAGCAACTAGAGTGCTAACATTCTGAATTTATGGCAAATGTGTGACACATCTGAATGCCTTCTTCATTGAATCAAAGTAAAAAACTGACAGTATGCCTACTGAGGAGACTGCAGTAAATGAGGAAATTAGGAATCTTCATAACAAGGTTCCCAAGATGGCCACCAGAGACAAAAGAGCCCAAATGTAGCACAAATATCACCGAGATGTAGCCCAAGTATAGCCCAATGACAGAAATCCCAGAGTGTTTTAAAGAACAACTAGAGCGCTAACAGTCTTACTTATGACAAAGGTATGGCACACCTGAAGCCATCTTGATTGGAATAAAGTGGTAACATTTAAAACATTTAATCTGCAAAGGAACAACATGAGGGGGTTCATTTTGCCATAGAAATTATGATTAGTGCTGCAGAAAGAAAACTTAGGGCACATTTTGACTTCTCAAATCCTCTTCTATTTCATTAAAAAGTTCTGACATGCAGACTGAAACATGCACTTTGAATACCAGCAGCAGACTTCCCTGGTGAGCAGTAGCTTTGCTACAGTGATCTAATGAGGAACTAGAGTGCTACCATTCAGAATTTATGGCAAATGTGTCACATCTGAATGCCTTCTTGATGGAACTAAAGTAAACAAGCATTGAAAATGCAATAGGTCTCGCCCTCGTTTAAGTTAAAGCAATTCTGTTTATACGTTGGTGGCTTTTTAGCTTTCCTTTTATTAGTGTTTTTCAAAACTTCATATACATACCATGTATATGTATGCATATATGTATATGTATATGTTTGCATGAATTTATATTTATATAGATATGCAGATTATATGTTTATATATGTATATATATATATACACATACATATATATACATGCATATGCATATATATGCATATATATATGTGCATATGTGTGCATGTACAGAGAGGTAGAGAGGTAGAGGTGTATAGGTAGAGGTGAATAGGTAGAGGTGTAGAGGTAGAGGTGTAGAGGTAGAGAGGTAGAGGTAGAGAGGTAGAGAGTAGTAGAGAGAGAGGTAGAGAGGTAGAGAGTAGAGAGCGAGTAATAGAGTGTAGAGAGTGAGTAGTAGAGAGTAGTAGAGAGTAGTAGAGAAAGTATCAGAGAGTAGTAGAGAGTGAGTAGTAGAGTGAGTAGTAGAGAGTGAGTAGTAGAGAGTGAGTATTAGAGAGTGAGTAGTAGAGAGTAGTAGAGAGTGAGTAGTAGAGTGAGTAGTAGAAAGTAGTAGAGAGTAGTAGAGAGTGAGTAGTAGAGAGTAGTAGAGAGTGAGTAGTAGAGAGTGAGTAGTAGAGAGTAGTAGAGATTGAGTAGCAGAGTGAGTAGTAGAGAGTAGTAGAGATAGAGTAGTAGAGAGTGAGTAGTAGAGAGTAGTAGAGAGTGAGTAGTAGAGAGTGGTAGAGAGAGTAGTAGAGAGTGAGTAGTAGAGAGTGAGTAGTAGAGAGTAGTAGAGAGTGAGTAGTAGAGAGTAGTAGAGAGTGAGTAGTAGAGAGTGAGTAGTAGAGAGAGAGTAGTAGAGAGTAGTAGAGTAGTAGAGCGTGAGTAGTAGAGAGTGAGTAGTAGAGAGTAGTGGAGTAGTAGAGAGTGAGTAGTAGAGAGTAGTAGAGAGTGAGTATTAGAGTGAATACTAGAGAGTAGTAGAGAGCGAGTAGCAGAGAGCAAGTAGTAGAGAGTGTGTAGTAGAGAGTGGGTAGTAGAGAGTGAGTAGTAGAGAGAGTAGTAGAGAGTGAGAAGTAGAGAGAGTAGTAGAGTAGTAGAGAGTGAGTAGTAGAGTGAGTAGTAGAGAGTAGTTGAGAGCGAGTAGTAGAGAATCAGTAGTGGAGAGGGAGCAGTAGAGAGTAGTAGAGAGTGAGTAGTAGAGAGTGAGTAGTACAGAGTGAGTAGTAGAGAGTAGTACAGAGTGAGTAGTATAGAGGAGTAGAGTGAGTAGTAGAGAGTGAGTAGCAGTGAGAGAGTAGTAGAGAGTGAGTAGTAGAGTAGTAGAGAGTGAGTGGTAGAGAGTAGGAGAGAGTAGTAGAGTGAGTAGTAGAGAATAGTAGAGAGTGAGTAGTAGAGCGAGTAGTAGAGAGTAGTAGAGTAGTAGAGAGTGAGTAGTAGAGAGTGAGTAGCAGAGAGAGTAGTAGAGAGTGAGTAGTAGAGAGTAGTAGAGAGCGAGTAGTAGAGAGTGAGTAGTGGAGAGTGAGTAGTAGAGAGCGAGTAGTAGAGAGTGAGTAGTAGAGAGTGAATAGTAGAGAGTGAGTAGCAGAGAGAGAGTAGTAGAGAGTGAGTAGTAGAGAGTAGTAGAGTGAGTAGTAGAGAGTGAGTAGTAGAGAGTAGTAGAGAGAGAGTAGTAGAGAGAGAGTAGTAGAGTAGTAGAGAGTGAGTGCTAGAGAGCAGCAGAGAGTAGTAGAGTGAGTAGTAGAGAGTAGTAGAGAGTGAGTAGTAGAGAGTGAATAGTAGAGACTAGTAGTAGAGAGTAGTAGAGAGAGAGAGTAGTAGAGAGTGAGTAGTAGAGAGTAGTAGCGAGTGAGTAGTAGAGAGTGGTAGAGAGTGAGTAGTAGAGAGTGAGTGGTAGAGAGTAGTAGAAAGTAGTAGAGTGAGTAGTAGAGAGTGAGTAGTAGAGAGTGAATAGTAGAGAGTAGTAGAGAGTGAGTAGTAGAAAGTAGTAGAGCGTGAGTAGTAGAGAGTGAGTAGTAGAGAGTGAGTAGTAGAGAGTAGTAGCGAGTGAGTAGTAGAGAGTGAGTAGTAGAGTAGTAGAGAGTGAGTAGTTGAGAGTCAGTAGTAGAGAGTGAGTAGTAGAGAGTAGTAGAGTAGTAGAGAGTGAGTAGTAGAGAGTAGTAGAGAGTGAGTAGTAGAGAGTGAGTAGTAGAGAGAGAGTAGTAGAGAGTAGTAGAGAGTCAGTAGTAGAGTAGAAGAGATTAGTCAGTCAGTGTCAGTCAATGTCAGTCAATGTCAGTCAGTCAGTCAGTGTCAGTCAATCAGTGTCAGTCAGTGTCAGTCAATCAGTGTCAGTCAGTCAGTGTCAGTCAATCAGTGTCAGTCAGTCATTGTCAGTCAATCAGTGTCAGTCAGTGTCAATCAGTGTCAGTCAGTGTCAGTCAGTCAGTGTCAGTCAGTCAGTGTCAGTCAGTCAGTGTCAGCTAGAGCAGCTCTGCTGACCTGGTTCTCTGGCTCTAAAGCAGCTCTGCTGACCTGGTTCTCTCTCTCTAAAGCAGCTCTGCTGACCTGGTTTCTCTGGCTCTACAGCAGGTCTGCTGACCTGGTTCTCTGGCTCTAGAGCAGCTCTGCTGACCTAGTTCTTATGCTACAGAGCAGCTCTGCTGATCTAGTTCTCTGGCTCTACAACAGCTCTGTGGACCTGGTTCTCTGGCTCTAAAGCAGCTCTGTTGACCCAGTTCTATGGCTCTGAAGCAGTTCTGCTGACATGGTTCTCTGGCTCTATAGAAGCTCTGCTGACCTGGTTCTCTCCCTCTAAAGCAGCTCTACTGACCTGGTTTCTCTGGCTCTGCAGCAGCTCTGCTGACCTGGTTCTCTGGCTCTAAAGCAGCTCTGTTGACCTGGTTCTTAGGCTCTAGAGCAGATCTACTGACCTGGTTCTCTGGCTCTAAAGCAGCTCTGCTGACCTGGTTCTATGGCTCTAAAGCTGCTCTGCTGATTTGGTTCTCTGGCTCTAGAGTAGCTCTGCTGACCTGGTTCTCTGGCTCTAAAGCAGCTCTGCTAACCTGCTTCTCTGGCTCTAAAGCAGCTCTGCTGGCCTGGTTCGCTGGCTCTAAAGCAGATCTGCTGACCTGGTTCTCTCCCTCTAAAGCAGCTCTGCTGACCTGGTTTCTCTGGCTCTACAGCAGCTCTGCTGACCTGGTTCTCTGACTCAAGTGCAGCTCTGCTGACCTAGTTCTTAGGCTCTAGAGCAGCTCTGCTGACCTGGTTCTCTGGCTTTACAGCAGCTCTGCTGACCTGGTTTTCTGCACTCACGACGCACGCACCCGACTTCACGAAAATATATTTAAAAATATTATAAGTTTCTTATAAGTACAAATATATTATTTTGATGAATATCTTCCATACTCTCCTGCCTTAATATGTATATTAAAGACACATGCATATCATTTTGGAACATAAATTTTTTTTGCGGGAGTCGCTCACCCAGCGCGCCCCAGCACGTATATGATGTCACGCGGGACCCGCAAGAGCACAAACATCTCGTACCGTAATGCGCATGTGTCGCGAATGCACGGGAGCAGGAGTCGCAGACTGGTCGCATACCAATCGCGCATAAAACATGATATTAAATGTATATGATGTAACTGAAAAACACGCAGCCGTCGCACACCATACGTGGATCCTTCATGACTTTTCTAAAATGGCGGCTAGAATGCGCGCACCCACCGTGATGTGTACACTTTGAGTGTGCGACTGCGAAAAAAATTGGAATTTTTTTTTAAAGAAAAGGATATAAATATATTAAAATAAAAAATGAAAACAAGAAAATTAATCAATATTTCAGTTTTAATTAAAAAAAATATTTTTGCAATTTTCAGAAAAATATATGTTATTTAATGAATACAATATTTATAAATAAACAGTTAAAAAACTGTAGAAAATCAGTACAAAAAAATAGATATAACTACTACCACACTTAAAAGTTAGCATTTAAAAAACCTTAGAAATTCACAGAAAAAACCATAGGTTTCAGGGGTGTTATAGTTAGTTGCCCATTTCACTCGTACAAAACCATAGAAATTCCTCCGTTATAGTTAGTTCTGCTAACTATAACTCACGCGCCCGCAATGCACTGCTGATGATGTCACATATTGCATCATTCATAACATGGTCAGTGACATCACTGATGACATCTCAAATGACATCACTGATGACATCATCCACTTGACAATCCGATACACCACATCATACACTAGTATAACCTTTCATCACTCACTGTAAATTACAGAGTACCATATTTGAAACCATTGACACACCAATACCAGTTACTACATACCCACTCACTGATTCCTAAGTCTACACACACAACTACCCATTCAACAACAGAATCATCTATACATGCAGTCATTAATTAATAGAACACTATCAAATGCACTTATACACATATATGGACATTGACACATCAGCAGTCATCTTAGTTGGTTATGCAGTCATCCTACTCACTCATGAAAAAAATGTATCGCACTTAAATTTACTCACTTACACAATTATCCAATGATACCTCATTTATTCAAACACATAGTAACTCATCGTTAATATGTTAAAAAAGCACCATTACAATTATACACTCATTCATATATTTACTCTCACAATCACTGACTCTTACACAAACTTATTTATATACACCAACTCTCACATACAATGCCTTTTATTTTTTTACTTTGTTGAAGATGTACAACTAAAACATATATTCGCTCACCAACACACAAATAAATACACTCAGTCACCCAAACAACTGTTTCCACATGCACTCTTAAACCCATATACCTAGTCAATCAACCATTCACACATCTTTGCATAGAGTTACACACACCCCATCCAACCACACACAAACTCAGTGTCCCATACAAATACTCACCCAACTAATCAATAACTAATATACACACTCATGTAGTTAGTGACCAACTAAGGCAGCATGTTATACAACAACAGAGACAGTGCTGTACACATTCACATAGTTTAGTTACTAATCCATGTTTTAAGTGAGACACTTTTAATTACTCACTTAAAAAGACAGTCAGACAGCTACTAAATCCTCCATCCAGACGGTTATATATCCACTCAATCTCCAATACAGATTGGTATATATATAATACATATTTAAATTTCAAACTAAACCACATTCAGTGGATGATGTCATCAGTGATGTCATCAGTGATGTCATTTGAGATGTCATCAGTGATGTCATCAGGGATGTCACTGACCATGTCATGAATGATGCAATATGTGACATCATCAGCAGTGCATTGCGGGCGCGTGTGTTATAGTTAGCAGAACTAACTATAACGGAGGAATTTCTATGGTTTTGTACGAGTGAAATGGGCAGCTAACTATAACACCCGCGAAACCTATGGTTTTTTCTGTGAATTTCTAAGGTTTTTTAAATGCTAATTTCTAACTATAACGTCTCTGAAACCTATGTTTTTTTTCAGTGAATATATATATATATATATATATGACAAGGTGTATTGAAGAGTGAGTGGGTCTATAAGTGTCTGAATGGATGAGTTAGTAGATGCGTGACTGTCTCTATAAGTGAGTGATTAAACATGTTTTACTGAATGCATGTGTTAGTGACCAAACTGTGTAAATGTCTGTATCAGTATGTCAGTTGGTGTGTAAGCGGTTGCATGGGTTGGTGAGTAGCTAAATCGGTGTCTATATGGGTTATTCATTGGTTGTCTATGTAACTATATGGGTGCCTGAGTGTCTGTGTGGGTGGGGGGGTGACTTTGTGCATAGATGTGTGAGCGGGTGATTCACTGGGTGTATGGGTTCAAGAGTACATCTGTGAAGGGCTGTATGGGTGGATGAGTGTATGTATGGGTGTGTTGGTGAGTGGTTAGATGTCTCAGTGGTACATGTGTGAGTAACTGCAGATGTGAAAGGCCATATATGTGTGTGTTGGAGTATATAAATGACTATATGTGAGAGTGAGTGATTGTGAGAGTGGCTGTATGGATGAGTCTATGTTGGTAGTAGTTATTGTATTAGAGTGTAAGTGTGTGTTAGTATATGTTTGAATATGTGAGGTGTTTTGTGCATAACTGTATAGGTGAGTACTTGGGAGTGTGATTGACTCTTTGCATGACTGACTAGGTGTATGAGTAACTCTATGTATGAGTGGCGGTGTGTGAGTGCCTGTATAGGTATATGAGTGCATATGATAGTGTCGTATTGATGGTTGACTGCCTGTTTGAGTGACTGTGTGGGTGAATGAGTGGATGGGTGGGTGACCTAGGAATCAGTGAGTGGGTATGTAGTAACTGGTATTGGTGTGTCTATGGTTTCGAGAAGGCTAGTGTGTATTTTAGAGTGGGTGTATCAAAGGTTATTTTAGGGTATGAGGAGGTACATCAGATTATCAGGTGGATGATGTCATCAGTGATGTCATCAGTGATGTCATTTGAGATGTCATCAGTGATGTCACTGACCATGTCATGAATGATGTAATACATGACGTCATCAGCAGTGCATGGGGGGCAAGTTATAGTTAGCTGAACTAACTATAACAGCGGAATTTCACTGGTTTTGTACGAGTGAAATGTCCAACTAACTATAACGTCCCTGAAACCTATGATTTTTCAGTGAATTTCTAAGGTTTTTTAAATGCTATTTTTTAACTATACTGTGCCTGAAACTTATGGTTTTTTCAGTGAATTACAAAGGTTTTTTAAATGCTAATTTCTAACTATAACCTCCCTAAAACCGATGGTTTTTTCACTGAATTTCAAAGGTTTTTTAAATGCAAATTTCTAACTTTAACATAGCAGTCGCGTTTGCAGAGTGGTGGAGAAAGGTAAGCGTGGCCTCCAAACACCTTTTACCAATCCCACTGAGTGGGATTTAGCAAAAGTAACAGGAGGGATAGTTAGCCCCCAACGTCAACCTTGGGGGCCAACTACCCCTTTTATTACCTCCAGTAAGTCCCACACAGCAGGATTGCTACCTTGTTATATCAGGCCCCGCCCCCTCCCTACACCCCTGTGCAAAGGCGCCCCCTGTCATGTTGTAAGTTGGGGGATTAAGTCCCCTTGAATCTCGAGGGTCCCTGGGGGCCAAGTAGCCCACCAGGTACCTCCAGTAAGCCCCCCAGGGCTGTGTTGCAGAGAGGTGTTCCGAGGCCACGTCCTTTTTTACACCACGCTGCAAACACATGCTCAGAGGATGACTTCCACTTGTGTCCTGAGGTCCTCAGGACACAAGAGGACCTCATCGCCCCAGCAGCAGTGCACCAGAAGCTGCGTTTGCAGAGTGGTGTAAAAAGGAGCGTGGCCTCAGACCAGGTCTCTGCAATGCAGCTCTGTGGTGTTTACTGGAGGTACCTAGTGGGCTAGGGCGGGGGCACGTGGCACCCCTCCCGACGCACTTCTGGTCCCTGGGGCCTCATCCCTGGGGTCTGACTGCACTGTTGGGGACCGGGGGGGAGCCCCAATGCCCCCATGGTCTAGCCGGCTCCCCACCTCCTGCAGGAGCTGGAATTGCTTTTCCACAAGGGGAGCTGCTGACATGCAGCTCCCATTGAGGAAAAGCAATCCTGCTTTGCTTCATTGAAGCGAGAGCAGGTTTCCCTGCTCTTGCTTCAATGAAGCAAAGCAGAGTTTGCTATGGCAGGGAAGAGATCCGCTTAGCTCCTGCCCAGCCATAGCAAACAGCAGTGTCCTGGGGTGGGCACCCCAGGACACTGCAGAAGCCAGCCCTAGGGGGTGGCGGTCCCCAGGGCCATCAAGGGCTCCAGGAGGGGGGGCGTACGCCCCCCCTCCCAATGTTTAAAGCCCCGGGATGTGGTGGTCCCTGGGGCCTCGGGGTTCGTAATGGACCCCCGCATTTGAATACAGAGTGCCCTGGGGAGGTGATGGTCCCTGGGGCAGTGTGGGGGGATTGAGCCCCCACACTAATTATTTATTACAGCCCCGGGGAGATGGTGGTCCATGGGTCTAGGGGGGCCCGCAAGGCCCCCTGCCCTCATTTAATGAAGCCCCTGGGAGGTGACGGTCCCTGGGGCAGTGTTGGGGGTTAAGACCCCCGCGCATTTATTTTGAAAGCTTCGGGGAGGTGTGGTCCCTGGGGCTGCGGGGGGACCGCGTGCCCCCGCATATAATTACTAAAGCCCCGGAGAGGTGGTGGTCCCCACTGCAGGGGCCCCCGGGGCTCCCTCAAATTAAATACACATTGCTCCTGGGACCTAGCCCACACGGGGGCCTCATTAAAATGAAGCGTGGTAACCCGGGCTTAATTTTTTTAAACATTTTCAGCGAGATTTGCGACCCCAATGCAAATTCTGCCGAACTTATTTTAAAAAAAATTGTCCTTGTGGGACCCCCTGAGCAGGCCTAGGGGGTCAGGGTGTTTCTACCCTGCCCCCTTTTCTTCTTTTTTAACCTCTTTTTCACTGTTTTCTTGTGACTCGGTTCGAGTCACAAGATGGCTAACAACACTTCCTGGTTTGGAGTGTTGGCAGCCAATCAGAGTGAAGCTCGTGCCCAGGAGGGTTCGCGAACACTTCTTGGTGCTCAGATATCGATATTTTTTCTTTTCCCAATTTCTCTGAAACTACTGAACGTATTTACACCATTTAACAAAAAGGGCTCTTTCTGAACCAAGGGCTACCTTTTTTCGAAAGGAAATTCGGTGTAATTCCATTCAGCAGTTCGGGCTGTAGCTTTGTCTAAAGTTTCCTATAGAAATTAACATGGGGATAGCGCGTTTTGGGACCCCCCCTTTTATCTCGGCCCCTGCTTGACGAATCACCCAAAAACTTACAAGACAGGAGCTGACCAGAGCACCCCACTAGTTTTAAACATTTCACAAAGATTCGTCAAACTACTCCAAAGTTATTGGGAAAACAAAAAACGTTTTTTGAATAGAAACGAGGTACTAACTATAACTACCTACTGGCGACCGCCAGTAGGTAATATATATATATATATATATGTATCATGTGGTAAAGCATGTGTAGAAGAGGTAGAGGGTTATGCCATGCAAAGACTGAAGAGTAAAAGTTATATTCCCTTCACAGTGTCTTTCAAAACCACTCCCACTCAGGAGCAATGCACATGCTCTAATTCTAAGTGCACACACCAACTACTTTGCTCACTCATACCAAACATTGCCATCAGGCCATGGGTTCCCATCGCATTCCAAGGTCTAAAACCTCCACAAACTCTTATAAACTAGGCCATACTCTCCCATCGTCTCATTGCCATCTTCCATGCACCCCACAATCCCCTTCACGTGGTCCTCAAGTTGATAATGCTCTGTGGGAGAGAGAATAATCTCTGGTGTCTGTCTGCCACACATCATGTTCAAATTATCATTGCCTATGCAGCCTTTTGGCTGCCCTAAAAACATAATTATGACTATTGAAAATGCAGGTGGTTTTACTGTCATAAAGCATGACAAGCACTAGCGTAATGGATCCTATAGAAAAAAATAAGCTTTAGGAAAACATATTAAGTCTGGTTGTAGTGCGCTAATAGGTAACACAAAGCATTACTAAATAGACAGCACAATTGTACCTAATTTCTGGTCAGTCTGCAGCGTAAGGATCCAGGTGCAGAAACTATTACAAGATGTCTCTGGTGTGTCCGATGCACAGTGGTGAGTTAGTATATATCCATACTGAATACCAATGCCGAGTCAGACCAGGACCGGACTGGGAACAGCAACCAGCCCTGGCAGGTTGCTGCTCGGCCTGCTATAGGAGCTGGGGAGGTGAAGCAAGAAGCACAGCTCCCGCTTTTCTTACATTGGGCCGATATTGCAGCACTGCTGCATAACTGGCCCCCTGTAAAAAAAAAGCGACCCCTGCCCCTCCGGGGAAATGCCTGGGGCCCACTATGGCCAGACCGGCCATGAGTCAGACACACAAAGATAAAATACTACAGCCCGCTTCTTATTGTCCTTGTTGACTTTGAACACATGTTCTCAAAGAGCATAAAAGGAAAGCAGAATGTGTTTTATTATTCAATACTTTATTTGGGGTTTATATAAATCATAATAAACAAATGTGATTGTAAGCAAGAACGCTTAGGCAATACAGCTCTGTATGGGAGACAGTACAGTCAAGAAGAACATGGTGGAATATCTGAAGGTCCACATTCCTTTATGCAATGTCTAAATACCCAGAATCCTTATCACAATCCCACACACTTTTGCATTCTCACAGGAAAAATACATTCCTTGATAGTATTAACAACTCGCCCTACATCTGTCTTTTGATTTTGTGGATAAGTATGGTTCATATAGGCTCCCTTCCTACTAAAATGATGTTCATTTTCCGACTCCCTAATCCCGAAAAGATATTAATTGGACTTGTTTGCTCACAGAAAAGCACACAACGCCTGCTTTTAGGTGTTAAGTATTGAAATGAGGTGCATACACATAAATGTGCTATTTTTGAAGAATTATCAGAAACAACGAACTGTTTAGCTGGGAGCGTCAGTGCAATACAGACAGTGCCTGCGTATGAAGATTAAGAACGAGAGAGAGAGAGAGCCATGTGTAGTGGCGACGGTACAAGCAAGACCCTACCAGGATTTGTGTGAATCCATCATTGTTTGTGTAATTGTGCATGCCCAGAATTCTTTGCCCAATCAGTAACTCTAACTTTTCATTCTTTTTGGGAAAAAATACCGTACTGGGAATGGCTTTCAGATTTTGATGCATTAATCTTTTTTGTGGAAGGGTAAGGTGCATAAAGATCCCACTAATACTGAAGGGTTCTTAGTTTTTCCTTCCTTCTTGGTATCAATTGCATATAAATTTAGCAAAGGAAAGAACGGTCAAGTATCAGAATGTGTCATGTTAATAGCCCTCGCATGTAACTTATGAATTAGGACATGAAAGAATGCTCATGTTTTCAGAATTCTCAACTGCAAAGGCAAACAAATGAAAATAAGCATAACAATCGGTTATCATCTTAAATCGTGTGGAAACTGATGACCTTTTTAAAATTGAGTTTTTGCTACCAGTAAAAAATCCCCTTCTTTGATGGCAACCATTTATTTTATAGCTGGGAGCATGCATTAATTACTTGCAAGTGGTATAAGAGATGGACTACAGTGGCACACACAACCATCAATACAAAATTGACATAATACCATACATGATGTATGAAAGACAGTGGCAATTTGGTGGACGGATAACTCCACGCGGGGTGCTCCACCGATGGCCTATTAGCAGCAAACGTCAAGATTGATATGGAGGGAAAATTGCCAATTTATTGAGATTCTCCCTAGCCTCCAATTTCAATGTTGTCCCTTTAGTCTTTTCATGAGAGATAACACACATTACTACTTTTAAATTGGGTAATAATAATGATTGCTGCTTAGTCTGTTAAGCTGTGCTGCTCACGCTGATTTTTAGCACCAGGAGTTTGTCCCGCACTGTAAAATCAGTGGGAATGGCACTAAGCGTTACACCAGAGGGCAGTGCTGCTTTCAGCCGCTCGAGTAAACATTGTGCTCGAGTGGCAGCTTCCTCAACGCAAATGGCAGAATTTTCAATGAGAGCGGACACGATCTGCGGCGACCGCCCGCAATGAGAAATCTCGCTAGGAGGAGGTGTAGTGCGTTATTGTTTCTCGCAAGCACTCTCCAACTTACCGCTGGTGAGCCACTCGAGAAAAAAACTCCACTCTGCCTCCCTTCACGGAGTTTTTCAGAACTACTATCTCTGCAAGGAGCACAGAGTGGGCAAAACCTCATGAACTCTGCCGGCAGTGTGGAATTCTTCACCCACCCCTACTGTGTGCTTGGATGACGTATACTATTTCACAGATATAGATAAATGGAAATTAACTGTGGCATTTAGGGCTTTTTACAAACATAATTGATAAAAGCACCCATAGATTTGCTAATTCCGCTTTAATGGAAGGCATTAGCAATAATTCCACTACTTACTTTTCAATCTGAAAGTTTCCTGACATTCACAAAAGTAAAATCCATTTATTTGATGGTGCTATGATGAATCCAGTATGAGATGTCTATTTCCAAATGCGTCCAGTCTGTTTGGTTAAAACCCAAAAGGCAGGATCTATTCATACTTGGATGCACCATCCTTTCCTTGCTCTATCCATCAGGGCAATTTTCATGAACATCGGTACTACTGGGCAAGCTGTAGAGTCCACTTCTATGAAAACAGACCATACATTTCAGAACACATACATGCTGGGACAGTGCATAGGCCGGATCGCTCCTTGCACTGTGAACCATTGGATGGAAGACCTCTTAGCTGCCACCTACTTTAACAATGTTGCCACCACCATTTCCAACTGCGAGGCAGGACGTACTACAAGAACCAAAGAGTGACATTGACCAGAATGAACAACTGTCGGGTATATACATCTTTTCTTCATCTCTTTACCTGCACATTTACTGAAGTTCTTTACTGCCTCTGTCAAAGTATGTTATGTCACTGTTGCCCAGGGCCTCTAACGATCTACAGAGACACAATAAAACAAGAGTGTGCTATGTACACGAAAAGGCAAAATTGCAGCACACATTAAAACCTTTGGAAATAAAAATGAAACCAAACTTACATTATCATTGATCTGCTTTAAAATACCTCCCATACTACAGTTTCTAAAATTCTCATCAGAAATGGAGGATGCAAACTGAGCATATCAATTGCATCCTGTCTTATTTCTGTCAAATGATCTGTTATAAGAGAATAATATTAGAGAAACAAGGTAAATGCAAAGGTGTGAAGAATAACAGTGATATGAAATTGCTCAGATCAGATAAGGAATCATAAGAAAGTTGAAGTGCAATTGTACAGCTTGCAGTAGTTGCTAACATAACTGAATTAATAAAAAAGAGTAATTTTGCACGAATTGATATTTTTAGCCAGGTAATCAACAAGTTCCTTAAATGTCCTCTTTTTGCCTCGAATTGATGTGCTTTTCTTTTTTGATAGAAATCACGCAAATATAGTCATTATAATCTTCAAGTCAACAGATTGTCATGGAAAGTCAAGAGTAAGGTCCCACTATAAGGCATCTAGTTTGTAGTTTGACTGGACTAGGTTTTCCTCGATGAAGGGAACACCAGTACAACCATAGGCTCAGGACATGGCAGTAACAACTGGCGCGTGCACATAACTATTAGAGGTTTTCTTAGCAATCCCTAAATTAGATTGCATACTTCGCCACAAGGCATGCGTTTAATGGCCTCCAGGAAACTAAACCCATGTTTTACTGGACCCTAAATTCTCTATCTTCCGTTATTAGCAGTTATTTTACCTGTTCACTTTTCCAACACGGGTCTTTTAGGGATGGTAAATGAAAAAAAAGGTAGTAGACAAAGTGCCTTTTGTCATTTTTGTAGGCTGTACTTTTTGGTTTCACAATACAATTTAAAATCACATCTATTTCCTCTGGTGGTATTTTCATAATTCTTTGGAAAAATACATTATTTTTTAACATGGTAATTCTTGTACATTGGCTGACAGATTAATCCTATTGACAAAGGCAATGCCCAAGTGTAAGAAATTAGGAAGCATATTTTCAAGGAGTTAATGCCACCGAGGCATCACTTTTTTGAAGCTGCAACTTTTCTCTAGCACCATATTTACATGACACTTGTGCCCCTTAGCATCACTTTTACACTGCTAGACACCTATCTTTTTCAATGCCAGTTCTGCTAGCAGCATTTTCCAAAAATGATTTGCAAGGTAGGCATAGCCTTGGAAAAGACCTAGCAAAACTGACACTGCCATACATACAATGATTTTCAGAAACACAACTGCTTTTCCAAAACTGCCTCTAAGTCCCATTAGCAGCCATGTTTTACTGCTACGGAAAAGCTGGCATTAAAAATGATGCTAGCACACTGGTAGAAAAGCAGAGACCCAAAGCACTTTGGCAAGCTCGACTATGCCATGGATCTAGTGCTAATGCAGCTAGGAGCACTAAGGAGATGACCACCACCACAGTGGCAGAGCAGGAGTAGGGAGTGGACATACTGCCATAGGATAACACCCATTGACCTCAGGAGGAGGAGGTCATTGCCCATTACAGGCTCAGGAGAGAGTCCATTGTCCGCCTCCTGCACCTGATTGCACCTAGGCTGCGGCCAACATCGGAGAGCTGCACCAGCATCCCATTGCAGGTCATGCTCCTGGCTGTACTCCACATGCTGGCATCTGGAACTTTTCAAACCACCACAACCAGTCACACATGTAAACACCACCTATGCCACTGTGGGCCACAAGTATACGAGAACTGTGCCGAAGGACTATCACTATTCATAATGCTGTGGTGGAGCAACTTCCCAAATCAGATCAATATGGCAATGCAAAGTCTGTCTGCATGCCAGTGCATGTCCTCATTGTTATGCAGTAAAGCAAGCCACACCAAAGTGCAGCATACATTCACCCTACATTAAGGATGTCTTCCATGGTCATTGCAGTGGCATGTCCCATCCAACATCAATGATTAACTCATACATTTACACATAACCTAGGTTCAGGGACCCTGGGACAGTGCAAATAGTGTGCTTCACAAGGGGAGGTGAACTGACAATACAGATTCACATGTCTCTTTGTCATGTTCAATAACTATGTTTCCAGCATTCTGCATGATACATAAAGGAGGGCATTGCATAGATGGTGTATTATTGATGTAAGAATGTGTCCATTAAAGCATGATGTCATTTGTGGACACTAAGCTGAAACACATGCACTATGGTGCAAAGGCGGCTGGTGGTAGCACTAGTCACTATCATGTGATGTTGCGAATGTGGGCAAATTGTGTGCTGTATGTCAACTGAAAAGCCCAATCCACAAATTCACTTTGGATGACTGTCTGCCCAGCCATTTCACATCCATTGCTGCCCAGTGGCAACAAATGCTACATGACATCCTGTGTGTTTATTTATTAGTGTCAAAAACCCTCTCAAATGCAATAACTAGTAAAATGATGCTTCCAATTTCCCCGCTGAAGCAAGGCAATCCCTGTATTAAACTTTGTTTCACATGTAAATCCTATGGTAAGGAGGCATGAAGATGTATGCCAGACCCATAAAACTGAGAAATATAATCATATAAGAATCTCACAGGATCAGCTCTAGCATGCAACATCATATCACTTATCATATACACACATCACATGCTATGTGCACAACATTTTCTTTTGTGTGGAAACCACAACAGCATTCATCTAAGGCACCCGACTGTGCAGAAAGGTTCAGCCACATGTACAAACTACATCTCTCATGAAAGCCAACAATACAAAACAATACAGTTCTCAGGGAAATATTGGACTAACTTGGAGCAATGCCGCACTGGTTCTGCCTGCACAGCCACAGAACCCTGAACACTGAATCATGTGGAAGATATACCCTATAATGTCCATGAGACGTAATGCCTTCTTGTGTAGTTAGTCCACAGTTTCACTTTAAAGTGAAAGATTGACCCATATCTATACCCCTCTGTTTACTGTTTCCATAGTGGACACTGTGCACTGACATGTCCATACTACCATGTCTCACATTTGAATCCACTCATTATCCTTCCCAGGGCAGAGCACATTGAACAATATTGACTCTGAATCTCAATGCAAAATATGTGTGGCTGAAGTAACACACATCACCTGCTCCTGTTACATGTTGTCGAATCAGGTAGGTATCAGTTCAGGAATGGCATTAGTAGCCATTAACCCCTTCCCCGCTCATGACGGAACCACTCCGTCATGAGCCACGGTTGCCGTGTGCTCATGACGGAGCGGTTCCGTCATGCCACGACCGTTGGCGCCCGCTCCGCCCACGCGGCGCTGTTTCCCCGCCTGTGCGGGGGGACAACGCAACTGGGCGGAGTCATGACGGAACCGCTCCGTCATGAGCACAGCTCAACCGTGGCTCATGACGGAGTGGCTCCATCAGGAGCACAGCGCCACCGCGCTGCCCCCCCGCACCCCCCAGCGCTGCGGCGGAATTCCCGCCGCAGCGAAGGGGTTAACAGACACAGTAGATGAATGTGAGACATGTGTCTAATCAATGGCTAATTGGCTCTCCTTACTGCTGAGAATTCATCAACTGCACGGCTTTGATACTCACCAGAATGGCAAATAGTAAGTGAATCACAGAGGGCAGCAAAGCTGTATGTGCAGCTCAGTGTCTGACAGTTTCAGTCCCTACTTGCATGTATGTCACACTATGTCATAACACATCTATTAGTGTAAGCAAGGTGTATGAGTCAAGCAGGACACAGAACTGAAATCTGAAAATAATGTTGTGCTATCACTTGTCGTGACTCTTAACTAATATGACACCTGCTTTCTTAGCAGCAGAACAAGGTTACGCTCTGATGCCATGAGTCAGGACCCCAGTCAAAAACCCACAAACAGAAGCCCACCTGAGAAACAACCATGCCCTATGCAACACCAGGTTCATAACTGAGTGGACATTCAGAGTAGTAAACTCCTGCTTCCGGATCGCAGACATATCTGGGGGCTGATTGCTCTACCCATGATGTGTAAAATCTGTTTCTCTGTTTGGTCTGCTGCATTTTGCATAATATCTGCATAAGGACAAATGTGCCATGGGCAGATGAAAATGGGGCGCATGAAATGCCAGACAATGAGGAGGAGGAAGATGAAGAGCCTCAGCAATCTGGGCTGACACTTGTCACAAAACGGCAAAGGGACAACACTAGAATGTTGTTTTTACTGAACCATGAATGTTCAAAACCATTGCCAACAATGATGGAATATCAAACAATCTTCATCAATCTGTAGATACATTTGTGAGCACTACCACAGTATTTGCGTCTCTATTTCATAGTCAAAGTAAACATTTAAACATTCACATTTTACTTGATACTTCTTGTCACACAGATAATTTATGTAGCTATGTGTGACAACAAACAGCAATGACCAACATCTGGTACAAATGACTTAGTTTGCATGTGTCTTACCTTTTCTTCGGACCACCTGTGCAAGACTTCAAAATATCAGGACACAATGTGAACGCTCATCAAAATAGGACTTTATGCACTTTAGAATACCAAAATACAACATCAACAATGCTCAGCACTCATTTGTCAAGTAAAGGGCAATATTTATTGCAGCAAGTTCCCATATATCAAATGGCAAAAATGCACATGTAAAATAAAGGCATATGGTGAATGCATATACACAAGAATACATGTATAGAACGATAACTGCATATACACAAGAATAAATAATTAGAACTTGGAATACTTCATCAGCTGTCTGTGGGACACTGCACTGTTTTGCGCCATTCTGCTACCACAGTGTTTGGGCACTACGCATAGTATGATTCCTTAACAGAATGACCCCACACATATGTTCACTTAAATATTCACATATGACACGCATGCAAAGACTGTAAACAGGAAAACACCACTAATGATACACAACACTGCATTTACTGTTTATTTTTACATGATTTGCACATCCCAAAACACCCAAAAAAGAATAACAAAAACAATTATGCAGCACCATTCAGTGTGAAGTTTTTCGACCACTGCATCAGAGAAAAATTACGCTTTCCCGCCGATGTGTGATAGAAACACCATTCACCATTGTCAGTTCTTTTTTTAAATTGATGCATTGAGCGGTAGCATAAAAAAACAACGCATTGGCTGAAAATGTGCCGCATCCACCCAGGAAATGAAGTAATGGATAAAGGGAAGTGTTGTAATGGATCCTGCATGCTGCAAACCAGGAACTTTGAAGTTACTTCCACTTTCATGATAAGTCACAGATTTACTGTCTGAGCTTGGTAGTGGTGGTGTTGTGCTGGTGCTGGAGAGTGTTGTTGGCGTTTTTGGAGCTAGTGTCTTGTACCCCTGTTGTGTCTCTAAAGTCATTTTGTGTGTATTTGTAGTATATTGATGTTTATTGTCCTGTATGCTGTTGGGTGTTTGTCTTTGGGGAATACTTGTTGTAGGGGTAGTAGAGTGCTTTAGGGGATTTCTTTTCAGTTTAGGTTTGATAATTGTGGGTGGGATCATGCTGAGGCATACTCACTGTCACCCCATCAATGAGCAGGAGCTTGGAGCTTTCCTGTGGCTGATCTGCTATTACCCGCCCAACTTGTTAGCCAGTGGGGGCCGAGTTATTCAATTCTACACTGTGAAGGTCCAGAAGCATTGATAGGAATGCACACATCTCTAGATGCTTCAGCTCTATGGAGTGGACCGGGGCACCCAGCAGTTGAAGCAGAGCTGTGCAGATGTGGTCAGCAGGGATTCAGACCTCCTAGATGAGGTGGGCATTGATGTTGGTGGACCAGCATGTAAGTGGACTTATTTTGCCTGCTATCCTATGTTTCTCATGTACCCATTGACAATTTGTGGAACCATTAAATATGGCTCAAAAACGGATTTGCTCAAATCAGTATTGCCCCATGCTAAAAGGGCAAATACTGTGACTATACTGCTGGACAATATGTGCACCAGTGGTATCTGTGACACTGTGTGACCCACACTTGAATGAGTGTTACTGTAGATGACAGAGATGAGTACCATGGGAGAATGGAGCTGATGTACATTGCCATAGCCCATCCAGACAACTCATATGAAAACAGAGCAGGTAGTACAGATGTGTTCCAGAGCTGCTTATTTCACAACAGCCATTTGCCAGGCACAGTTGTGATGGGCCATCACAGAACATTCGTCATACATAAAGGAGCTTATCTACTAGGCCCTTGCACTGCTGCACTGACACTTCTTACAATGCCAAAAGTGATGCACCAGCTGTGCAAGAGCCTTGTAAAGAATCCTCATAGTGTTGTGTTGATGAGCCTCCATGGCATACCTCCCCTGAGTTGTCAACCATTAATGAGGCCTTACATGGCTTACACTGCTTAGCTCACCTCTGATTGTGGCAATACATATAACACTGGTCTTGAACAGCAATTCTTATGTACTAGGTATAGTTCCTTGGTGCCCACTATGGCTATGCAGTGCTTTGCATTGGCTTGACAGACTATATACCTCTGACTGCATAGCAATTCCCACATGCTGCATTTGTTCATGGAGGTGTTTTTGAGTCCAGAGCCACTGGAGTTATCTTTACATATGAAACTCACATAGTACATGACTCCAGTATGAGAGCCCACATATATGTCAGATGGGAACCCATTCACATGTATCCAAGTGTATGCTAGCCTGAATGAGACACATCTCTACCTATACCATACGTGGTCAAGTTCAAATATGTAATTTTGAGCTTGGGGATGCATGGGACATAAGTGTACAATATCATGCACTCTGCCGCACTGACACATACAGTACTCACATTACTTAGGGAACAAGTATGTATGAAGTGAGATGTACATAGCACACTCATGTACTGGTGTCAGCATTTAAGAGGGTCTCAGAATTACATCACTTTAATGAGTAGGGTATGTGAATTATGAAGGTGCACAGCATCATCCAAGCCAGTGACCATTGTGTCATTTGTTAGTGATTCGGTCAACTACCTGGTTCTGCTAAATGGCCAACAGATACATATTTAAGGCATTCATATGTATGTTCTTCTCAGCCAGCCTTACCAATGTGTATCATCGAGGCATGTCAACTGTGTCATTTGTACACTTACATCCTGAAGGGTTACATAGCCACTAGCCTTGCATATGCACTGTGATGTTGTTGCATATCACATATGTATAGTAAGTTTACTGATATGATCTACATGTTATGTCTTGTAGATGGATTCCCTTCATACATAAAACCTAAGGTGGGGAACTACAAGAACCCCAACTTCACTGGTGAGTGCCTTCATCAGTGCTAATAGCA
Source organism: Triturus cristatus (assembly GCF_964204655.1). Taxonomy (NCBI): domain Eukaryota; kingdom Metazoa; phylum Chordata; class Amphibia; order Caudata; family Salamandridae; genus Triturus; species Triturus cristatus. The sequence goes on from NC_140588.1 coordinate 85,113,330, forward strand.
TAGTGCAAGGAGTGATTGTGATGTCAGATGATGTGGAAATTGGTAGAATCAATGCACATCCTTACCTAAATGAATATTTGGAAGGAAATAAATTGGTCATGAAAAGCTAAGGAGATGTGTTGCATGTTTATCAGCCTCTGACAACTGTCGAGGAGAAAACTTGGCAAATCAGTGATGGACCACATGATTGTTGCTTAACAGGAGAGCCTTGATCCCAGGGCAGACAATGCAAATGTATGTTGTAATAGATACACAACTGAATACTTATGTGACTGGGAATGTGACATAATGCATGTCAGTTACACATGCTATGAAATTGTGAGGATATTTTGAGTGGTGGCATGATCCACCATGGACTTACTACTGGGTATATATGTCAGAAGTTTTATATGTGTCTGTATGATGTGAGGCACTAATCCTGCATATATTTCATACCGGGGAGGTTTTCTATATAAGTAGCAGTGTGTCCTAATATTACCGTATCAATTACAAAACATTGTGAGACAGTACATGTACTCTGTTGACATAGCACTTCTTAATATGGCAAATTCCTATGGCATCAAGGCCATTGCAGGATACAGAAGTTACACTAATATACAGTGATGGTGCAAATGTGTGCCATTCCATAGGTAAAAAATATCTTTGCTCCCAAATATACTCGTTACTGACATGGTCATACCTAGATGTGCCAATGGTTTTGTAAATGCATAGTATAGCAATTGGCCTGCCTTTCTAATTAGGGCTGATGACATCTGAATGATAGCTAATATGTATGTCTATGGTCACTCTAATATGCGAGAATAATTTAGGCTGTAGGGGCCACTACTTTATATGTAATGTAAATAATTCTATTTCATGATGTTGATACCTGCTTCTAGTAAGCCTTTGAGTTACATTTATCTTCATTGCTTCAACAGACAATATAACCCCAGATGAGCTGAGGCAGTACAGCAAGAAAAACAAACACTTCCACCACCTTTGACGGGTTGCCAAAGCACACAGGGCCATGAAGGGAAGATATGAGGAGGAAAAGGCCAAGGGGAAGAGGTCTAGCTTTCCTATGGAACCACCAACCACTGCAAATGGAAGCTCTGCCAGGCAAGGACAGCCCAGTGCAGGAGCCTCCCAGCCAGCCATTGCCAGTACCTCCACCAGTGGCCCATTGATCCCCCCTGGACCCACACCTCAAGTCACAGGAGGGACCACCATCTCTGAGAAGGACATGCGAAAGGACTTCTCAGACCTCAAACTGCATGTGGCAGTCCTGGAGAACAAAATGGGCCAGGCTTTGTCCCTGCTACATGAGCTAAGGCAGGCAGTGGCCGGACCAGAGTGCCAGTAGACTCAGGGACCCTTTCTGCTCTTCCCCGTGCTCATATACTTTTGTATTGTATATAATGTGTTTTTAGCATAGTGTAGTTTAGTGTAGTTATACTGATGGTGTAGGGATAGTGATTTTAGGGATTTTATGGGTTGGTTATTGTTAGTGTGTAGGGGAAGTTTGGTTATTTGTGGGTGGTGGCTGATGTGTTTTATATGTATAAATATCAGAAAATACCTAGACAAATAACATGCTTAAAAATATACAAAAAATATATGATTGTTTAGGTTTCTATGTGTAGGTAGTTGATGATTAGGTGTAGTTTCTGTTGTCCTTGTGTAAAGACAAGTCTAAGGAGGCTAGGGGGTTGATGTTTATCATATCATGCTAAATGTGTAGAGTAAACTAAGTTACGTTATGGTAGTTTTAGATAGTAGGTAGGCTAAGATAGTGTAGTATACATTAGGATAGCTAGTTAGTATAGGGTAGGTAGTTATTTCCTATTTAACTTTTCTATTAACATCAAAATGTCATTGTTTGCTACATACAGGTATACGTCATGATTTACTGTGTGGGAGTTAGCATGTGTGCTCAGAAAAGTATTTTACATGCATATGTCTTTGCTAGCAGTGTTTGGCTACATATGTGAGTAGTAGTCTTACCTATGAACAGGAATATGTCAGGCTCGCCATGACTTTACATCATCTTACAATCAGACATTGTTTGCAGATATCCAGGCAATCATGATAGAATTTTGACACAGTGCTAATCATGTGTTCACATGCAATATCAATGTGTGGGTTGCTAATGCATTGGACAACAACCTCAAAGGATGTTTAGAGTCAGTGCATGTGCAGACTGAGTACATGTGGGGAACATGTCATGGGACATGTTGAGGAGAGGAGTGTTTCAGTCAGGAGGATGGCCACAATGTCATGTGGGATGATACGCCACATTGACAGCCCAGAAATGGTCAAGGTGAACAGGGCAAATTCAAAATGAGGGCAGTGACAACAAATGTTCACTGGCATGTTAATTAGCACTGGGCTAAGGATAAACTGTATATATATGGCACAAAAAAATGCTACCAGGCATTCCTTCCTTGGAAAAAGGTATTGTCCACATCTTCCTCCTCTAATGTATGCAGTGTCTCCTGTGAGGGTGGTGTTGTTGATGCAGCAGTCGAGGCAGGCACACACACATCAGGGGCAGAAGATTTGGATACTGTGTTGGCAGCCGCATTCATCTGTCCCAACACATGAGGCATCAATGCAGCGAGGAGGATCTGCTGGGTTTGCAGCAAGGTAGCAACACTGTGGTGGCAGGGAGCCTTGGCAGTCATGTGGGAGTCCTGCTTTCACTCAATGGACTCAAAGATGGTTCTGATTACCCCCAGCTCATTGGCCACATCGCTGGTGCCACTCTTGCATGGCAGTTGTTGATGCCTCTGCCGCATGACACCAGCAATGTTATCCAGGAACTTCTGGAGGTCGCGGAGCGGAGAGTAAGTGCTTCTGATGGCGGCAGTGTTGTCCCTATTGGAACTGAGGTACCCACGGACTCCCTCTGGACTCCAACCAGAGCACTTTGGAAGGTTATGTGTGGGGCCTAGGAGGGCAGGGGTCTGGGTGGGGTTAGGTGGGGATATGGAGATCCCACATCGCTGCTGACTCTCCCAATGTCCGAAGATTGTGCCTCAATGGAGTTCAGGAATTCTTGGAGGGTGTCATGGTCAATGGTTGGTAGGTTGTCATCACCATCATCACTGATGTCCAGGACAGGGTTCTGGTCAGGAGATAAGGGTTCATACTCCGCAAAAAGATGTGGGAAATGCTAATGGTGATGTCTTCCACATGTTGACATGGTTAAAGCAGTTGACAAACAAAGCATATTGCATTATACTTTCAATTCCCTTATTGATGCATAAGGCAGCTGTTACACAAGTGTATGGATTGCGAACAGCACTGTACTTTCCTTTCAGATGAGTGGATCTCAGTATTATCATCACTACCAATATGTGCTTATCTTGAGTGAATGGGCCTTGTCATAGTAGTCAGATTCCAATCACTGACTTTAATGCCATTTCCTCATGACCAGAGTTGGTCATCTGCAGGGTTTCACACATCTTTTATCAGACCCAGATACTTGTATGTGTACATGACTTCTCTGATCAAAAGGCCCATGAGCCTTACCGTAAATGTAAATGTCAAGGTACTTATAGAGCGCACTGTCACCAGACGGCCACCTTGCGGTGTCGCCTTTGCGGTTTCCTGGCGCTGATACTCATACTGCTGTGGAACCCCTCCTGGCTTTCCCTGTGAAGTGTCCACTCCTGGGCACCCCCAGGGTGAAGCCAGGCATCCTTAGCGCTGTTGGGGCCGGTGTGGAGGCTAAGCAAGCTATTGCCCAGAGTTGCAGCGAGGGGCCCGTGATTAGAATAGGCGCCGAGGCAAGAATAGACAGGTCCGAGGAAATTGAGCCCGAGCCCCGCCGAGGCGGGAATCGAACCCTGGTCCCTGGCCAGAACTCTGCTTCAGGGTCTGCCGCTCTAACCATTGAGCCACACTCCTCCACATGATACAGTGATATCATGTCTAATCATATATGAGCCAGGTACCCACCGTTTGTCCTGCAGACAGTCCTGCACAGCGCTGGGACATAACTACCTGGACTGCATAACATTATGTAGTTCCCCTATTGGCCCTATTTGGGACTTACCCTGTTGCCATTGTATTTCATCATCGTCAGCGGCATGGGTGGAGTTTGCGCAGTACTCTGTGAAGTGAGACAAAAACTCTGCCCACTACATGGAGTTCCGCAAGCGGCGTTTGTTCATGCAAGAGTGTGCTGTTTCTTTTCTTGCCTCTCAAGTAGATTTTCTACCCAAATTGCAGCTTTCTCAATGCAAATGGAAGGTTTCACAATGCGAGAGGCCCAACCATACAGGACCACCCACATTGAGAAATCTGACCTGTTGAGTTGAGAGCGGGGACAAAAATCCAATCCACTATGCAGAGTAGGGTTTTCCAGAACTCTGCATGCTCAGCAGAGAGCGGAGTGTGAAAACTCTGCAAAGTCCGCAAATGGAGCAGAGTTCACCACCCAGGCCTAGTCAGCATTCTCCTGTCCCGCAACTCCAGCCACCGACTCATCAGAGATCAAGAGGACAGTGATGGACTGTAAGAAGTGCTGGCATGATGTCAAGCACAAAACTAAGAAGAACCTGGCAACCAATCTCCAGGCAGCATTGCAGACCAGAGGTGGCAGTCCAGCGCCCCAGGAAGAGCTGGACACCTTGGAAGAGCAGGTGTCCACTCTTCCAAGCCGACACCTGCTCCTCCAAGGGGTCCAGCTCTTCCTGGGGTGCTGGACTGCCACCTCTGGTCTGCAATGCTGCTTGGAGATTGGTTGCCAGTTTCTTCTTAGTTTTGCGCTTGACATCATGCCAGCACTTCTTACAGTCCATCACTGCCCTCTTGACTTCAGCAACGCTATTCACCTTGTTCAAAATGGACTGCCATATTTTTTTTTTCCCAAAGACATTTTGGAGCTGTGGAACAGCTGATGTTGGTGCTCCATCACCTCCGTGGGCAAGGTCTCATTCTCCTCCTGACTGAACTTGCACTTCTTCCTCTTCCCCAGGACTGTGGCTGCTCATCCTGCCTGATAGCAGGGTTGGTGGGGTTGTTGTCCTGTTCTGTGCTTACTCTTGGCTGGTCCATAACTGCTTTCAGGTAAGTGCAACTTGTTTTTGTCTTAGCTGATGTTTATTTTCCCCGCTAGATGTAGAAAAGTGATGTAAGGCCGGCTAGATTGTATTTTCTTGCTGCTAATTGGCCGAACGTACCGCAGCTGTAAAATGTTTGACCCTCTGCTGCAGCAAAACAGCTGAGCACCATTCTTTCTAGATAAAATAATCCTCAGTTTTTGATTGTGAGGCATGAAGATCCTTCTCAAGTAGCAACCACAAACGCAGTCCGTGTGACCCACAAAAGTCACTAAATTAACCTGTGCTTAACTCTATGGTAGCTAGCCACAAAAGCAGTCAGGCTTTACTTAGAGGCACTATGCTAAGTAATTATGCAGCACAAAAAATGTAATAGAGTGAAAACACAGCACAAGAGATATCCCACACCAATTTAAGAAAGTAGTAGAGTAAAATGTACTAAATAAAATGAGACCAAAATGGCAAAAATCCGAGAAGTAGATCCTGAGATATTCAGTTTTAAACATTTTAGTAATAATAGTGGAAAGAGGCAGTGTTGCAAGGTGGAATAATATGTTATATGGCTGGGATGCCTTAAATAAAATATTCTAAAAATACACAGAGATGATCCTTGGAGTCAACAACAATAGCCCTTACCTCAGTCCTGGTAGTGTGGCAAATAGCAAAAACATTACTGGAGGAAAATGTTACACTACTTTTATGGTACATAAGTAATTGAGACAACTTGAAAGAAATCTGACACCAATTTATAAAAATAGAGCTTATTTTATATAAATATAGACATCAAACTGAACTTTGTATCATACATACAACCGGAGTTGTGGATTTTTAAAGCGTTCAAAAATAAATGCAGTAAATCTGTCAAACTGGTCCCGTTGAAATGAATGAGGGAAAGCACAGGTGGCACTCAGTCATTTGCAGGGTGAGTTCTAATGAACCCTCTTGTGGATAAGGTCATGCAAGTCCCCAGACCAAGTTCCACAAGTTGTTACTTTGTTACCTTGCCCAGGGAGTCCGGGTGACTTGGCTGTCCTGGGTACTGAATGGGATACGCATGAGCTGTCAAACTTGCTGTACTTGACAAAACCACACTTGGAGATGGAACTCCACTCTAACCACAGAGAGTAGAGGCCTTTGGGGGTCCCAGGAACCAGGTTCAACAGCTGGATTTCTTCTACCTTGCTCGGCGGTTCTGGTGTAGAGGTAGCTGGCAGCTTTCAATCACTAGGGCAGGTTGCGCCAAAGATGCTTTTCCAGACACTAGACAACTCCAACTTCAGAATGCAGGAACACAGCAGTGGGGTTGCTGCCAACACTGGTCACTGTTGGTGAGTTGCTCTCAGACTGGGGAAGTCACTCAAGGGATCGATAAGCTGACTGGCAATCACCAAGCCTTGACTGTGGCAAATGTAGTCCCTGATTACTTCACAGCTGCAAGTCGACAGGAGTGGAGTAGCAGCATGAAACTTGGTGAAATCTTAGCTATCACTCCAGATTTACAGGACACCACTTGTCTTCTGGCTCATCCTAGACAGGCCAGTGGGTCGCAATTCTTGTCATGCAGCACGTTCCTTTTTCTGCAGCTTGCAGGGTACTGGTCCCAACAATCCAAGATAGTCTGCTTCAGTTTCTGGCGTCCACTGGAATTCCTCTTGCTGGGAGCAATGAGCTTTACCACAGACACACATTGAACATATGGTTCCAGTTTTTGGTCTCTTAACGGCATTTAAGTGTCCTATCTTCGTGCTGAAGAAGAGTCCAAAGTCTTGTTGTCGGTAACGGCATCTTCTTTATGCCTCTTCTTGGATTCAAAGTCAGAACTGTAGTCTGGTGGTGGGGAGCCTGTTAAATTCTAGTTTAGGGGGCATTAAAGGCATGAGGAATAGGGGTCGATGGTCTACCGGTCCCTGTGGCTAACCCCTCTCTGAGTTGACAACATCCAGTCGGTGTATATCACCTTTCTAACCAGAGTCCTCCAATTTAGAGTCTTCCAAAATGACAGACTCCTTCTTTGGCTCTACAGACCTCCTAGATCACCCTAAAGGTGTGGCTAGCCTTTTGGGGGTGTACGCCTCCTGAATAACTAATGCTCCTGTCTGTCGGCCTGGACGGGGCAGGAAGGGCTTTGTCCTTGAGTGGGGGACAAGGTAATTATACATCAAAGGTCGTGAAAGCCTTTGAGACTCACCCCCTTGAAGACTGTAAATATTTGCCATCCGGGCCCTAATCTTCATCCTGGGGAAGTGCTAGTGCTGGAGCGGGTAATGCAAAAATGTTGTATACCCTCCCCATTTTTGCATGTTTATACTAATTAGATTAATTAATTAATTATATTCGAACTAATGGAATGAAGTGAAAATTATTAACCAATCTTATTAATAACTGAAATACACGTGGGATTGCATTTGCATGACTTAATTAACACGTACACTAAATTATGTACGCATACTAATGATAGACAATTAGAATATTGCATGATATATGTTACTTTTGTGATGTATTGTGATTTGTGCTTTATTCAGTAAGTATAAACCGCTTGAGTGTTGCTTTCTGCTAGATAAATACAAACACATATGGGTATTAGCGAGGGAATAACATTTTATTAGTCATTTCTATGTATTAATTGCATTTTGTGTTTTTTTTGCTTAAGTTGGCCATTTGGGCCTGCCACAAAATGGCTGCCTTCTGTACCTGACTTGACTGAAAACGCTACACGAGGTTTTGGGTGAAGTGCGCCTGCGCTAACGCCAGCAACAGTGGCCTCGTCGTGACCCTAACCAGACTGTACCCACCAAGGTCGCCCTGGGAAGCAAGCCAGCTTTTCTGAAGAACAATAAGATGTCTCTTAAAACCGGAACAAGCAAGAGTGATGACCTAAGGGACATTATTCCATGTGAACTCTGTCAGACGATCTCTGATTATCCAATCAGAAGAGCTGAAATCCAATATTTGATATTTTTTGACAATGATTTTACTATAAATTATGGTAGAATAGAGAGGTCGTATGGCTTTCTCGTTTCCTGACGTTATGCTGACGGAGAGGACGGTGACGCTGCAGGACAGCTGTTTCCCTGAATCTTTGACGGACTGAATTAATGCCCAATTTCCTGATGAACTGAAATTACCAAATTTGATGGGCATAGATTTGCGAGACTACCGGATTTGACTTAGAGGACAACAATTAGCCAGAATAGGTAAATATGATGATTGGCGGCTTGAATAAACGAATGATTTAATTTGCATTAATTAGATAAAGATTGAATTGATTATTACAAAATGAGTAGGGTTGTTTATTCATCGAAAATGTATTGATTTAAAGGTAAATAGAGAAATTAGAAATTAAGCTAAACCAGCAACTAACTGATTCATCCCAATTTATGAGAGGAATACCAAAGGTGAAATTCAGAGCCTAATGAGTATCAGAAGGTTACGTGGATTTGTTGCTCATTGGGGTAAAGAGGTATTTCCTTTCATGTCAGCGTTTGGAGTAATCATCTCCCGAGAAACACAGATTGATGGTGAGTGAGTGTTGGTGTTATGGGCCCCACCAGCGAATGTATTGGTTTTGTGTGTTTGTGAGATCCTTGGTCTGTGACGGAGGGAGGGATTTTGTACTCCACGCTGCAGCAGTTTTTCTGGTAGCAGTATGATGGTTGTTATTGTTTTGGTTTGGTGAATATTGCTTGTACATTGCTTATTGATTATTGGTTATTGATTGGTATTGATTTATGTACTAACACTATGTTGAGTCGCGTCGAGTTCTATGTCGTTAGCACGGCTTCTGGGATGTAGGAAGTCGGAAGTTTGTAACGGTTCCGTAGTAGAGCAGAGGTAAGCGCTGCTCTCGGGAAAGACGGAATTGTCGTTGCCCTGTAGGTACACAGGGGAAACGTGTAACGATTGAAGTTGCACTATGGATTGTCTGGGTTCGATTCGGTAGCATCGTCGTGTGTTGCCATTAGAGACATTTACAGTGTGAGAGAAGAGTCTATGATAGCGAAGGTTACCTGTGAAGTTCTGGTCTTAGGTACCAGGGATCCAACTGGCATTCCGATAACGCTTATCACTGGAAAGGTAATGGGTATTCTCTGAGCTTGTTAGAAGGACAAAGTAGAGGGAAGCGCTGCTTTGTTAACGCATGTCATAATTCTGTAGTAGGACAGATTGTTCGCTGTTCTCGGGAAAGACAGGATTTTGTGTGAATGAACTACATTTTTCTGTATGACAGTGTGTGTATGAAAAGGCATTTCGATTCATTGCAAAACTCTAGTTTTATTTCTCAGGAGCATTGGGTCTCCAACTAGGTGTCTTAATTCTAGAGAAGCGGTTGGTTGATGCTTGCTAGAAGGGTAAGGTAGAGGGATGTGCTACTTTATCAACGGAAGTAACGATTCTTTAGTAGGGCAGAGGTAAGTGCTGCTCTCGGGAAAGACGGAATTCTCGTGAGAAAGGTCTTTTGCTATTCTTTGGTTAGCGGAGCGGACAATGGAGACATTTCTATGTTGTTACTAACAGAGTTGTACAAATTGAAACAAAAACTTACTGAGCAGATTTGCAAAGGAGGGGTAGACAGGAGCAGGAGCAGAAGCTGCCGCAGCGGCTGCTGATGTCAGAACGACCGCGCTGGGATTGGACAGTCGGTCAGAATTGTAAAACGCTCCGGATTGGTGCGTTATTGTACGCCGCGCTAGAAGTGGAGAAATACAGGGTGACGTAGACGCTCCTTATTTGTGCGTTAGTGTGCGTCGTGCTCGGATTTGAGGATTGTGACAGTGACAGAGACGCTCTGAATTGGTGCGTTAGAGTGAGTCGCGCTGCGATTGGACAGAATAGCGGTACAGTTGTAAAGAGAGACTAGTGATACACGGAAGACGGGAAAATGTATTACAATCCACCAGAAAAAGTAATGGTTCAGAAAAATTAAGAAGTGGTTTAAGAAGGACAAACCGGTCAAAACTAGGGAAGGACAGTTACTTCCTCCACCGAAAACCCCCGCATCCTTTATGGTTGCGAAATATGGATATCATACTTGTATTTGGTTAGACAATTGGGTGAGATACACAAAGGAGGACGGAGTATTAGCTTTTCCAGAACATGGTTCATTTAATTTGGCTGTTTTGAGAAATTTGAGAGAGAAAATGATGAATTTAGAACCAAGACCTAGACCGACGCAGTTTGAGGCTTTGACGGAATGGGAAGACAAAATGCATGAACGAGAGAGACAAAGAAATGGTAGAGGATATAGGTACCTGTTTGGCAGATCATATGGACATGAAACGCATGATGATCAAATGAGAAGATGTCGGAATGCGAGTATGACTGAGGGTTTGTTTCCCGTAAGAACTGCAGGAGAGAATGAAGGACGAAAGTGTGTAGAAAAGAGGCATAATGTGGAGTCGAGAGGGTACGGAGTGAATGAGTCCGAGGATGATATTCTTGATGATATGTTCTATAGGAATCCACCACCATATCGACCAGAACCAGAAATATTAACTCCAAGTGCCCCAATGAAAGAAACAGTACCAGTTATAAAATCGGAACCAGAGTTCCAAAATTTGTGTAAAAACAATGCCATTAGAGAGGTAGAAAAGAAGTCTGAAGGGAAAATAGATGGAGAAAATTCTGCAGAATTAGCAAAAACGACCCTAGAATTAACTGAAAAAATAAGAGAATTGACTAAGAATCTAGAAGCGTTAACTGTTCCAGTAACGATAGGTCCAGTAATGCCTATTTTTGACAAGCGTAAAGACAGTGAACTTTGTTTGACAGTTCCATACAAAAGTAATAAACCGGTTGAACAACCAAGAGTGAGTCAGAGTGAGAATCCATGGAGACAGACTATGAGTATAATTGAACCGAATTTTTCAAATAACCCGTTTGTATGTCAAAACTGTGCAGAAAAACGTATGACAATGATAGAGACGATGTCAGAAACACAAAAAGATTTTGGACAAGGAAATGTAGAGAAGCCAGTAGGACCATCTACAGAGGAGTTAAGTGAATGGTTAAGAAGCTTGCAGAGAAAAGATAAAGAATCCCAATCAATTGATGTGGCCAAGTTACAAATGGTATTAGAAGAATTAATAGTAGGGACTATTCCCACAGAAAAATTGAAGAATTACCAGGATGAGGAATTACTATTTTTGTGCAAAAGTGTGACATGGAGAGCGAAAAACCTACATGAAAGGTTAGAAGAAGTGGCAAATGAGATGGGAATAGACATTGAAAAGGTAAAAGCTTTGCAAAAGCCCTATCAAATTGATTTCACTGAAAAGGATATTGATAATGTGAACACCACAGGACGAATAGGTCAGATTAAGGACATAATCATTTTATTGAGAAAATGGGGAGATGTGGATAAATGGAGAAGCAGGTGGTATAGAAAACGTGATGATGCCTCAGATAAGACATTTTCAGCATTTCCTGTAAGAGAAAAGGAAAAGGTAGTGACAGAATGCCCTATGAGAGAGATTCCGAGAGGAGGATAGGTACATGTCCCATGAACAAGACAGGATATTTTGTCTTTTACGAATGATTTCCCTCGACTGCGTGAGAAGCCCGTCTAGTGGTACAGGCAGGTGGACAGATTTGTAAAATTGTCTAAAGTACTATGGATTGATTTGAAAGGTCTATTTGACATAATAGTACCAGCAGATTTATTGACAGAGTGCAAACTCATGATAAATTGGCCAACTCAGGAATATCCTAGGGATCATAAGACAGGAGCTCCAGACACAGAGGTAATGAAGAAATATGAATAGTTTATGCTATTTTTGAAAAACAAAGTGGCCCCTAAAGAGACAGATTGGGTAAAAATTGATCGAACACATCAAGAAAGTAAAGAGTCAGTACATGCATATTATGAGAGGCTAATACTAGCTTTTAAGCAGTTTAGCGGAGATGAGAATCTGAGTGAAAAGGATTTGAGTCATTTTGTATACAGATTTGTATATGATTTAAGTTCAGAAATTCGTGAAATGATTAGACAGCATACTGTTGATTGGCAAAATAAGAAAATAGATGAAGTACTGAGACATGCTAAATATTTTAGTGATGAGATTGAGGCAAAACAGCGAAAACAGAAAGAAAAGGCTATGTGGGCACAGGTAAAGTTAGCGGAAAGACAGGAAGCTCAATTAGTGGAACAAGCAAGTAACACAGGAACAAGACAGAAATTTGGTCCTGGGAAAGGAAAGGGCAATATAGAAGAAGCTAAAAAGAAGTTCCCATGCCATAATGGCGGTAGGGTAGGGCATTGGAAATCCGAGTGTAAATTTCCCCCAAGTACTAACAATGAAAATCCATCATTGAACCCACAGGTGCAGCATGAGATGAGTGGTCAACTGCAGCAACAGCAGCAAGTTGTTACCCCACAGAATCAGGTGCCAAAACCGCCTTTTCCACAGAGCAGAAACTCACAGAAGTATAGTAGTGAATCGGGTTTCTACAATGAAGAACAGGTAAATAAGCTGCCACGCGCTAGCGCTGTTTCACAGTATTGGCTGCAACGCAATGAAAGTGACTCCGAAGAAAGCTATTGACGGTGCCGAAGGGAGGAAGGAGAGTTCCTACTTGGCGCAACTCTAGAAGTAGACCAGACAGGACCATTTGTAGATGGGAAGGATAATGACGAAAATATTACTTTCCTAGTGGATACTGGTGCTACTCGATCAACTGTTAGATCAGCTGATGTTAAGAATCTTCCTATCTCGGATGAAACGATCCAAGTAGTTGGTGTTTCCAACAGACAGATTAAAACGTACCTTACGGACCCAGTGAATGTTAGCATAGGGAAATTTTCAGAAATGCACCACTTTGTTGTGTGCGACACCAGTCCTGTGAATTTATTAGGTAGGGACCTGTTTTGCAAAATGAATTGCACTATATTCTGTACTCCGGATGGAATAGCTTTTGAAACACCAGATGATGATGTACTGTATAAGATGACCATAGCTAACAGAGAAAATGACGTTACTGAAACATATGCTGTATTCAACCCTGATGAATTACCTAAAGAATTGAAACAGTCTGTAAAGGCGGAAGTTTGGGATTTCATTGGAGAAGATGTAGGACTAATGAGAAATTTAGATCCAATAAAAATAACAGTAAAGGAAGGAGTAACCTACCCAAATGTCCCGTAATATAAATTGACACCTGAGATAATTGAAGGAGTAACTCCTGTAAGAGAGATAATGATCAGGCAAGGAATCTTGAGAGAAATAATGAGTAGTCCATGTAATTCACCAATAATGGGACTGAAAAAGCCTAATGGGAAATTCAGAATAGTGCAAGATCTGAGAAAGGTGAATTAAATTGTGGTATAATGTTGCCCCATTGTACCAAATCCATCAGTGATCTTATATCAGATTCCCCATGATGCAGAATGGTATACAGTGATTGATCTGTGCCATGCTTTCTTTTCCATCCCATTGCACCACGACAGTCAGCAAATGTTTGTGTTTCGTTTTGGGGAACGTATTTTGGCATGGTGCCGAATCCCACAGGGGTATACAGAAAGCTCTTCGATATTTAATCAGTTATTGAAGAAGTCTTTGGAGAGTCTAGAAATGCCCGAGAATTCAGTGTTAGTACATTGACGACCTTTTGGTGGCGTCAAAAACACGTGAAGCCTGTGAGGTAGACACGATAGCTTTGCTGAATCATTTGGCAAATGGAGGACTTAAAGTGTCGCCATCAAAATTACAGTTTTGCAAAAAGGAAGTACAGTATTTAGGACATAACATTGAGAAAGGACTAAGAAAAATAACAATAGACAGAATCAGAATTATAAAAGGAATGAGAGCTCCCATGACTCAAAGAGAGGTGAGAATGTTCTTGGGAATGGTTGGATACTGTCGTCAGTGGATCAGCAACTTCTCTTTGATTGCAAAACCTTTGGTACGACTGACGAGAAGTGATGTGAAAGATCCCATTGAGTTGAACAAGGAGAATTGGCAGCATTTAGAAAATTGAGAGATGGTTTGTGTGAAGCACCTGCATTAGGTATGCCTGACTATGAGAAATAGTTTGAGTTGTATTGCAGTGAGAGAAATGGATGTGCACTCTCTGTGTTGATACAGAAGCATGGAAAACTGAGGAGACCAATTGCATATTTTTCATCAATGCTTGATCCAGTAGCTGTAGCTTTACCTGGATGTTTGAAAACGGTAGCTGCAACATGCTGAAGTTTGGAGCAGAGTGAAGGAATTGTGATGGGATATCCATTGAAAGTGTTTGTACCTCATGATGTAGCGATCCTGTTAACAAGGAGTCATACTCAGTATATGACACACAGTCGGCTGACTAAGTATGAAAAGGTCATATTAGGTGCAACTAATGTGAGTCTTGCGAGATGTTTGAATGTGAATCCTGCAACATTGTTGCCTGATGCTGAGAATGTGGAAGTAAGAGATGAAGCAGATCATGATTGTTTGGATGTACTTGATTTTTGTACAAAACCACGACCAGATATAAAAAATGTACCTTTGCCAGAAAGTGATTTTGTGATGTTCGTTGATGGGTCTTGTTTGAGAACAGATGAAGGAGTGCTGAGTGCAGCGTATGCAGTGTGCACAGTCGCAGCAGTAATAGAAGCATCATATCTGAAAGGAGTAAAATCGGCCCAAGTAGCAGAGCTTGTGGCTTTGACTAGAGCGTGCAAGATTGGGAAGAGTGTGAGAGTGACTGTGATAACTGACAGCCAGTATGGCTTTGGAGTGGTCCATGACTTTGGCCAACTATGGCTACAATGAGGTGTCCTAACCTCGAGCGGAACTCCTATTAAGAATGCTGAAGTGGTTGGAAAGTTGCTTGAGGCGATACAGCTGCCTAGACAATTGGCTGTTGTAAAATGTGCTGCTCATAGTCAGGGTGGTGATTATATCACCACAGGAAACAGATATGCCAATGACATGGCACAGTATTGTGCACGTAATCAGAATTAGGTCAATCGGGCTAAGGAAAGGGAAATGTCTTCTTGCTCATTGATGTTTACTAACATTGTGGGAACTTGGGAAGAGGTAAGACAGTTGCAAGAAGATGAAGAAATGAAACAGTGGGTAAAAGCAGGATGTGCACCAAGAGATAGGATCATGTGTGGGTCTATCGAGATGGAAGACCAGTTATGCCTGATAGCATGATGTCTACCATGCCACAGATGTATCATGGCCAGGGACACATAGGGAGAGACGCCATGATCAGGTCATTTAAGCAGACCTGGTACAATGCAAAATTCAGACTTGTAGCAGAAAGTCTTTGTCAAAGATGCCTAATATGTCAGCAATACAATCCTGGGAGAAAGACAGTAGTGAGTCTAGGAACAATAGGTCGAGAAGGAGGGCCTTTCACCAGAATGCAAGTAGACTTCATTGAGATACCTCCCTGTAACAGACTGAGGTATGTTTTGGCTGTGGTCTGCCTATTCTCTAGGTGAGTGGAAGCATTTCCAACAAGGAGAAATTATGGGATGACAGTAGCCAAGCTACTGCAGAGAGAGTTCATCCCTAGGTTTGGGTTCCCAGTGACAATTGAATCAGACCGAGGAGGACATTTCCATAATGAGATTGTAAAATTAATTTGTGAAGCATTGAATGTACAACAAAAACTACATTGTGCCTACTGACCAGAGGCTTCTGGTGTGGTTGAACAAATGAATGGTACTATTAAAATAGAATAGGGAAAATGTGCTTGGCCACAGGTATGAAATGGCCTGATGTCTTGCCTCTAGTACTCATGACTATTAGAGCAATTCCAGACAGAACTACAGGATTAAGTCCTCATGAAATAATCATGGGACGCACCATGAGACACGTATTTATATCAGTCAACAAGCTGATGACAATAACTGATGACATGGTGTTGGAATACTGTAAAAGCCTGGCTGACGCAGTTCATTCTGTGTTTCATCAGGTTGGAGCATATGCCACCACCCTTAAAAAGAAGCCAGCCCATGATCTGAGCCTAGGAGACTGGGTAAGGATAAAGGTCCACAGAAGAAGAAATTATTTGGTTCCAAGTGGGGAAAGCCAAGACAAGTCATTCTGACCATGACAACGGCTGCGAAGTGTGCTGGACTGAAAATCTGGATCCATGCAAGTCATACATTGAAAATTCCAAATCCAGTGGACAGCACAGAAAAAGAATATTTTAATGAATCAGAATCAAGTACTGAGTCAGATGACGAAGAGTCAAAAACACGAGAAAACTCTGAAAGGGGGGAAACAGAACCAAGTCTAACTTTAGTCCCCAGAAGTAGCTCTCTGAGAAGAAGATTGTAGATTTCTGAATCCAGCGATTCCGGAAACGAACAAGAAACGCAAGGCTCCAGAAAAGAACACAGAAAGAAAAGAGGAAAAGATAATGAAGAAACAATAAAAGAAATTCGTGAAAAGGAAGTACCAGATGAGAGACTGAGAGAAATTCCACCTGAAATAACAAATTTAAGTGAACAAGGGACAGGTACAGAGAGAGAGGGACAGATTTCTGCAGAAGGCCCCCGAAGAGGTGTAGGGAACTGCAACATCCAGTTAGGTGAAGGGACAAGTAGCCAGCAGGAAGATTGTGTGTCGGAGACCCGAGGAGGGACAGAAGTAGGGGAAACAAAACAAGTGGTGGAAAAGGAAATTGTTGAAAAGAAAAAGCAAGTTAAGACAGAGTCTGAAGAGAGCGAAAATGAAATACCTGAAGGTCGAGTTCTAAGAAAGAGAGCTTGGAGGAATGAAAAGAACGACAAAGGAAGTAAGGTAAAAAGAGTTGCAAAGGATGACGTTTGGCCCAATAAAATAAAGAAATTGAGATATCGACTGACACGAGTGAATTCGCCAAGAGCTGAACAGGTGAATGAAGCGACAAGTCAAGAAAAATCATCAAAAGAAGAAGAAACAATTGAGAATAAAGAAAGTAAAATAACAAGGAAACCTAACCAAAAGTATAAGTCACCGGAATTGACGTACGTGGCTCTGCCTGAAAAGGGAGAAGAGGCAGATAGTCAAGGAAATCGAGAGGAGACTGTACTGAAAGTGGTTGAAGAAGAGGAAGAATCAGAAATACTGAGAGTTCTCTTGTCCGACATTGGAGAAGAAGAAACGGAAGTTCAGGAAATTCTGTATTTGGATGACGAGAGGAAAGTGAAGAACGATGAGATGCCAAACTGAATAGATCAAGAAAGCTGTTGATGAAGAAAATAAGAAATTAAGTCGAAAGATATCTACTGGTACAACCAAATAGGTGTTTAGAGCCATAGGTTCGAAAACTGGTTGTGAAGTGGAAGAGGCTAAGTCAAAAGACACAGTCCATTTTAATGAAGATGGCTAACATAGATAGTAGCAAAGGTAGATGTACATTCATGAAAAGATGGTGTAAAATGTGTTGTTGTTGTGCAGGATTATTAATGCTTCTATGGAGCATTCTTGCTCTTTTGATTTCTTTCAAAGTCACTATAGATACATTAGAAGGACATAGTGAGAATAAAACTAATATAGGGAAGATTCAAAAGGTAGTTCCGACTAGAATAGATAACAATTATTTACATAAAGACAGGTCAATAACAGATTTTTCTAATAATGTGTTTTCAAAATTATTGTACGAATATGTAAAGACAATGGATGTAAGGGACTGCTACGAATGCATGCAGTTACCTGCCTCTGTTTCCGAAGGAGTGACTTATCATCACCTTCCAGCAACGTATGGAATAACATGTAGTGTAATAGCTAGTTTATTTTATCAGAGAGGAAAATTAGAATATTATTTTTCAGATGTAGATAACATTTTTGCGCAAGTGCCTGCCATTAACAAACTAAACAAGGTAAAACCTGCTAGGGTATTAGGTGAATTTTTCTTAGAAACTAAAGAACTAACATTAGAATATATTTTTAGAAACAATTTGACTTGCAGTTTGAAGAAAGAGGAAAATACATTCTTAGACATGGTTGAAGAAAGGAGACTGAAAATGCAAAGAAAGGTAGCAGAAGGAAAAGTGGAGAAAACAGTCTAGGATGTAGAAAGGGAAAAACATTTGAAAGGAGAAGCTAGTCGAACTATAGCTTTAGATTGGCCTCAGAAAGGGAAATTTTGCATTCGAAGGAATCAAACTGTGTATGATAACTATTTTTTAGGTAATAGTGAGTGCCATGATACATACCGGATCATGGGTGGATGGGGATTTAAAGGCGGAAAAGATCCAGTCTTTCCTGGATTATATTTTATTTGTGGGAACAGGGCATATTATCGCTTGCCAGACCATTGGTATGGCACATGTTATGTAGGCCTGGTTTTTCAGAAAAATTTTCATATGGATAGAGGAGAAGATGGTGTACATAGTTTAAGTAATCATTTAGTACGTAGTAAGAGAGAATCTTGGACAGAAATTGTAGGTGACATTTTTGGAGCATTGATACCAGCAGTGGGAATATCTTTGAATGCAAACAAATTTTAAAAATTATCAACAGTAGTGGACCGCTTGTCAACAAGCACCGCTGGAGGATTTTTATTGGTAGACACTGAAATGGTTGCCATGCGTGCTATGGTAATGCAAAATCGACTTGCCCTTGATATATTGTTGGCAAAAGAGGGTGGAGTCTGTGGAATGCTGAAGGTTCAACATTGTTGTACTTACATTCCTGACGAAAGTGAAGATCTGAAAATTCATATTAGGAATATTACAGAATTGCATGATGAAATTGCACCACTGGAGGTTGAAGGTGTTTGGGAAAAGATCGGAAAGAAAATAGCTGCTATTAAAAATTTCTTAGTAAAGCTAGGTAGTACATTTATAGGTAAAATATTGTTTCCACTAAGATGTGTGATTTTCATAATATTAGTGATAAGATTAGGTTGTATCATCTGTAAAAATAACAAAAACAAGAAAAGATTAAAAAGAGAAAAGTTGAGAAGAAAAGACAAGAAACAAGAAAGAGAATTTGAGGAGATAGAATTGGAAGAGTGGAAGGAGAGTATGTATGAATCAGCAAAAAGAGGAGACGTGGGTGAAACTGAATTATGATTAAGAGCAAGAAAACATTTAAAATTCCGTAAAAGACAAACAACATTTTTGGTTGGTATGGTGATAAAATCACTAATGGGGGGATTGCTGGAGCGGGTAATGCAAACATTTTGTATACCCTCCCCATTTTTGCATGTTTATACTAATTAGATTAATTAATTAATTATAATCGAACTAATGGAATGAAGTGAAAATTATTAACCAATCTTATTAATAACTGAAATACATGTGGGATTGCATTTGCATGACTTAATTATTACGTACACTAAATTATGTATGCATACTAATGATAGACAATTAGAATATTGCATGATACATGTTGCTTTTGTGATGTATTGTGATTTGTGCTTTATTCAGTAAGTATAAACCGCTTGAGTATTGCTTCCTGCTAGATATATACACACACATATGGGTATTAGTGAAGGAATAACATTTTATTAGTAATTTCTATGTATTAATTGCGTTTTGTGTTTCTTTTGCTTAAGTTGGCCATTTGGGCATGTCACAAAATGGCTGCCTCCTGTACCTGACTTGACTGATGACGCTACACGAGGTTTTGGGTGAAGTGCGCCTGCGCTAACGCGAGCAACAGTGGCCTCGTCATGACCCTAACCAGACTGTACCCTCCAAGGTCGCCCTGGGACGCAAGCCAGCTTTTCTGAAGAACAATAAGATGTCTCTTAAAACCGGAACAAGCAAGAGTCATGACCTAAGGGACATTATTCCATGTGAACTCTGTCGGACGATCTCTGATTATCCAATCAGAAGAGCTGGAACGCAATATTTGATACTTTTTGACAATGATTTTACTATAAATTATGGTAGAATAGAGAGGTTGTATGGCTTACTCGTTTTCCTGACGTTATGCTGACGGAGCGGAAGGTGACGCTGCAGGACCGCTGTTTCCTTGAATCGTTGACGGACTGAATTAATGCCCAATTTCCTGATGAACTGAAATTACCAAATTTGATGGGCATAGATTTGCGAGACTACCGGATTTGACTTAGAGGACAACAATTAGCCAGAATGGGTAAATATGATGATTGGCGGCTTGAATAAACGAATGATTTAATTTGCATTAACTAGATAAAGATTGAATTGATTAATTACAAAATGAGTAGGGTTGTTTATTCAT
This sequence comes from Triturus cristatus, assembly GCF_964204655.1. NCBI lineage: Eukaryota > Metazoa > Chordata > Amphibia > Caudata > Salamandridae > Triturus > Triturus cristatus. Next base: position 85,133,512 of record NC_140588.1, read on the forward strand.
CGAAAATGTATTGATTCAGAGGTAAATAGAGAAATTAGAAATTAACCTAAACCAGCAACTAACTGATTCATCCCAATTTATGAGAGGAATACCAAAGGTGAAATTCTGAGCTTAATGAGTATCAGAAGGTTACCTGGATTTGTTGCTCATTGGGGTAAAGAGGTATTTCCTTTCATGGCAGCGTTTGGCGTAATATACTCCAGAGAAACACAGATTGATGGTGAGTGAATGTTGGTGTTATGGGCCCCACCAGCGAATGTATTGTTTTTGTGTGTTTGTGAGATCCTTGGTCTGTGATGGAGGGAGGGATTTTGTACTCCACGCTGCAGCACTAGCACATCCCAACAGGAGGGCAGACTCATGTCTCTGCGGCAAGTGGCTCAGTAAGCCCACCAAAGCACTAGGTCACTGTATCCTAGGGCCTCTGCCACATGTGAATCAGGTTGGCGAGAAAAAGCATGGTGTTTGACACCAAATTCAACACAATTCGGACATTCTATAATGGAGTTGGCTTTCTTAAGTTTTCCTGGTAACCAGCCCATGTTACTCTATGGAACGCTGGCCACTTACAGTAAAACCTTGCTTCACAGGGTTACTGTAGGGATATATATGCATAAAAATATATATCCACACCTTATAATAAAATGCTCTCTACATCCTGGGCTTAGGAAGACAACCTTAAGAGTAACTTACTTATATTGAGGCAGTGGTGTGTTTCTGCAGCACATGATGTATGCAGAGTCACTCTCAAGCAGACCCGTTGCTCATGCAGGACTGCAATGGCAGACCTGCAGACACGCTTTTACTTTGGTCACAAAGGGTGGCACCACCAGTGCTGCAGCCCTGGTCACCTATTCAGAACCCTTACCTTGGGTTTTACTGGGACCATAAACTAGGAACTTATAAGGTGAAAGGTACCTTGCCGATTAGGTGTAACAAATCACGTTACATTTAGGGAAAAGAACTTGGGCACTGAGGCCTGGTTAGCAGGTCCCAGTGCACTGTCAGAGTCAAAACCCAGCATCTAGCGGTCTACAATGGGGCAAAAAGTGAAGGGGTATCTGCAAAGAAGCCCAGTTTACAACAAGCAGAAAGCTCTAACTCTCTCTATCTGGTCACGCTACAGTGGGACGAAGTCACAAGTGCTGGCCAACTGCGATTGAGTGCAGGCCAGATTTAGGAACTAAGCTTGTTACACTGGAAATGTACCATTGTCAAAATCCAGCATATAGAGTTGAAAAACTCAGGATTTCACAGGAGAATCTCAACGTATGCGATCCAAGGATCAAGGAACTGAGGACGCACCTGTTGGGCATCAGGAACTCACTCCAGCAGAGGGCAGAGGGCTGAGGCAGGTCCAGTTACAGGTCCTGGTAGGTCCAGATGCAGGTCCAGACAGGTAATTTGCAGCAGGTTAGATGGGCAGTTGCATGGAGGTATCTGGAGCTTGTTGTGTCCGTGTAGCTCAGAATAGGAGGTCAGGCAACTGACCACTGGATGCACTCTGCTAGTCCTGGGTTCAAAGAGATGGTCATCTCTCCTTCAAGCAGCAAGGCAGGCCTCACGCAGCAGGGCAGTCCTCTGAAGAAGAAGGCAGTCCTCAAGAAGCAGGGCAATCCACTGATAGCAGCAGGGCAGGGAGTTGAAATACAAGGCAGGCCTCATGCAGCAGGGCCGTCCTCTGAAGTACAAGGCAGTCCTTCTGAAGTGTTCCACAGGTCCAGGAGTATAATGAAGTGTAGCTCAGAAGATTGAATATTTATATCTGGTGCCACCCTTTGAATTAGGGTACACTTCTAGTCCATCCCCACATTTGGTTCTGAAAAGTTCATATCTTCCCATTTCTTCCCCTGCCCGTATTCCAAAAAGCCTAGAGTGACAAAAGGCTGTTGTCAAGTTCCATTGTGAGTCTGTAGGATGCAGACCGTTGAAGATCTTACAACCTTAGGGCATGAAAATGGCAACTTTATAAAAGTATCATTTTCAAAATTGTTATCTAAAATCCGACTTTACCATTAAAGAGGATGTTAAATTGTAATTCATTTGAGTCCAGAGATGACATTTCTACATGTTCCCAATCAAACGTTAGGACTTATTAAATGAAATAAGGTAATCTAATGTTTACCTATGAAAGATTTTGGCCTCACAGAAGTAAAAAAACAAATGTGGGAGTTTTTGACTAGCAGGACATGTAAAACTTAAAACATCATATCCTATCCTTTAGATACAATGCACCCTGAACAATGGACTAATTAGGGCCTACCATAGGGGTGACATATGTATTAAAAAGGGAGGTTTAGACCTTTCAAAAGGTTTAATTTGCCATGTCAAATTGGCAGCTTGAAACTGCACACAGGCTGCAATGGCAGGCTTGAAACATGTTTTAAAAGGGCGACTAAAGTGGGTGACACAATAAGTGCTACAGGCCCACCTGCAGCATTTAAATTACATGCCCTGGGTGCATATAGTATCACTTTACCAGTGACTTATAAGTAAATTAAATGTGTCAGTTGGATGTAAGCCAATTTGTACCATGTTTTAGGGGGAGTGCACAAACCTTTTAGCACTGGATAGCAGTCGTCAAATGCACACAGTCCTCAAATCCAATAAAAACTATTTCAGAAAATAGGTAAGGAGAATACAAAAAGTTTTTGGGGGATCCTGCAGAGAGGCCCAAGCCCAACACCCAGGTGCACTGAAAATATGTTTGTAGGACACTCTGGCTACAGTACATTATATTTTATTTCCATCCTGATGAATTATGATTACTACTCCTTTTTAGATAATGATATACTAAGGGCCCATGATATGGTGTACTATGTTGAGTCTTCAACTAGTATCAAATTGTCAGCAGCCCCATCAATGTTATAAAACATTTAAAAAATGAGTATGGTACTGAGGGTAGAGCTCATTGAAAGCTTGAACTAGAGATTGGAAGTGAGAAGAAAGAAAGTGTAATGTTGATGTACCCTAGATTGTGTCTGTTACCAGAAGCTCAATGCATCTGAGGTGAATGTTGCCATATTTTCTAGTGTAACCACTAAGCTTTGCATAGCTCCATGAAAATGTGTCTCTGTCCTACAAGTTGCAGCCTTTATTTTCATGATACACCTCATTTACTTGCAATCCTTCTATTCTAATAAAGGCAGATAAGAACAACGTGCTTCTAGAAAAATGGCATAGATATGCTCCTCTGAGTCCACTCTCTTCATGCTTAGTCTGTGATTTGTCTCTAGGAGCAGGAATTTGTCACCCACAAAACTAGCAGCTTCATAACATTTGCTATTACTAGGTATGTTTCCTCTTCAAGTAATCTGTCCTTTGCTATATGTAATGTAGGAATGGCATTACTCCTGATAGCATAATTCCTACTGCCTGTTTTTTGACATACTTACTTGGGATTTTTTTTTTGATTGAGGCAGTCAATTAGCCCCCTGTAGATGAAATGTCAACAACAAATATGTCAATGGGAAACACACTCCCATTCTTTTGCATGGCACATTTAAGCATATTGTGGGTTGCATCCTTGTAGGTTGGCTGCTTCCATCACAGTAACAAAGGTCAATTCGAAAATACTAAAAGTATTCTTAGGACTCCAATTCAGGGCAATGAGCATCCAGGTGATTTTGGAAACAAATTATTAATAAGGCCATCTTTGATGAAGCAGGAAAGCTTGCCTTAAGTAGGATAATAGAATCTTGAGTATGTATTTCAGGGGGACATTGCCATAGTTTAGCCATACAAAATGCAATGATTTGAAACTTATTTTAAGGTTTACCCCTCAATGAAGTCTGAGCTGGTGTTTTCCCTCTTTGCTATATATTTAATGTTAGTGAGTAGATTCATATTTGTCTACATTAATAAAGCTTGATACTACTCATTAATTTAGAAGACAATTTAGATTCTAGCAAGTTCAATGAATCTAGCAATAGTTTCACTGGAGCATGGAGGTTTGGAGGGAACTGGAGTTTTTTCCTTTATTATAATAATTTTTAATTTAAGCAGAACATAGATAAGAAGAGCAGTATATTAGACACATATATTGAAATACAACCTATCCCTCAAGCCTTAACATAGTGAGAAAACTGTATCAAGCAGATGGCATCAAAAGTACACAGGCAAGTAAAAAATAGCTTGAAATTCACCTACAGTCTTTACAAACTACCTTTCCAATGAACCCTAAAACTATTTCCTAAATATCCTCTTCAGGAACCCCATATATTCTCACATTTCTTAGGTGAGCCACGTCCTTCACAAATAGACCGTTCTATTGCCATGCAAAAATCCCTGCCCTTCCTCTAATTTTTCTGGGTCGAAGCAACACAGCTGCTGCCCTAGTCAAAAGCAGTGTCACACTACGTACCACCATCAGACTAATATCATACGCAATGCACTTGAATTTGGTCAGAATTACGTCGCCCCTCATACCTAGAAGATACATACTGAGTAGATGTGTTTGGTACCCCCATCACTTTAAACAGGTTAGCAGGTATGTTTATCCAGAAATGTATTTATGTTGGGCTGCACCGTACAGTTTGAAATAAAGTGATTGGTTCATTCAAACGCCAACCAAAGGTTTGGGATCTCAGCAGACTCATTGCATGCTCCTGAGCAGAATGTTAAGATGTATGAGTCTAAAGGAATACTTGATAGTGAGCACTCTAGGATATGAAAGTGTTTTACCTTAATGACACGCTCAGACTCATCCAGATCTGCCCTCCATTACTCTCTCATGCCCATTAAGCTACCCTATCGCTATTCCCGATTGTTGTATAGATCTTCAATGAGAAGTGGTCTTGTAGTTCTTACAACTTTATCTCTTGTTTCTATAATACATCCCTAATATTTAGATATTTGAAATGTGCCTTATGTGCTAACTCAAATTCTTCATCTAGTTCAAAACTAGATCTCACAATTTAGAAATGCCTAAAAAGATGAGGCTTATGATCTTTCAAGCCCATCACTTCCTTCAAGGAAGTCCTCAGCCACCGGAAGCTCTCTGTAATAATGTAATTGGTTTTGCTGGAGCAGAGTTTTCATTTAGAAAATTCAGGGGCTTTTGAAGCTCTGGCATGCGTTTATCTTGTCTCTTTAATTAAGATGATCTATTGTGGCCTATGGAGGCCTGTGTTAAGATGGCTGAATTTTGAAGCTTGCCCATGATTTGTGAAATGAAAGACGTGACGAGGGAGACCCCTGCTGGAAATGGTCCTGAAGTTGACTGACCATAGTCCTTGTAAGAAAAACTTTCCATGAGGACAGCAGCAGTTTTGGAGGATCTCCAAAGAAATGGAACGTCCTTGGCAAACAAAGGAGTTTTAGAAATGAACAATGAACTGTGGCTCGGCTGCCGAGGGAAGTTGAACAAATTGGATACTTTAATAGTTTCTTGGTTCCTGTTCCGTAGATCACGTCTTGTGACTTTTCCTGAGCGAAGATTTTCAGATGTAGCAATGTTACATCCCTTCCTTCTCGCTCTGCTCAGTGATACAGTTTATTTTGCAAACTTTATGTGTGTTTCCATTGTAATTTTCACTATAAGAATTGTTAGCTTAGGGAGGGATTTGCCACTTGCCATTTTACCTTTGCCGCGTGAACTTGCGTCGCTGAGGATCGATGCTGAGGGACTCCGTCTTGAGAGACTTTACCGAGAGACTTGTCCTAACCCGTTCTGACACTTAGTTAGAATAGGTAACTATGAGAACTGATTTATTCTGATTGATTTACTTTGACTAATTTAGATAAAGCAATATAACTTTTAAACATGGTGTTGAATATTCTTCTTTCTTGTCAATTATTGTGTGCATTTTTGATCGGTATTGTATAGATTGTATAGAGTATGTTTAAGGACAATCACTATAATTAGGTCCTATCGTCCTCGATATAGATGCAGGGTGTTTAGGTGTTTTCTTCCCACAGGTTTATTGCCAGTAGAGTATTTGAGCGTATGTTAGTGTAATGGGCCCTAGCGTATGATGAATGTATGTGCGTGCAACTGTGCAATTACTCTATCCGTGGTAGTGGGCATATTTTAGATACCCTGATCTCTATCAGTTTCACTAATAGATTTTCACATGGCAGTCAATATGGTTGATAACTACAACTGTGGCAGCAGCTAGTTGCTTCTGGGATGCGTTCACCATAACAGAAGTGATCATAGGCATGTGTGTTCATAGACAGTCTGAAAGGCTCCAGGCTCCTCCAATGTGGAATGTCTACATTAATTAATGATCTGTGATCATGAAGCCCAGTAACCACCCTTCAGGCCAAGCAATGCAGCATTCCCAGAATCTTCTATCCAACTGTTCAGGGGTCTTTAGTGCCCAACAAGATTTTATAGATTGAGGCATCTGCCTGTCAAAAGAAGTCTCTAGGAATCAGTACTAGAGATTCAGTACAATGTAAGCAAATGTTGATAGAAAAACATTTTATTGTCTTGTCAGGGACAGTAGCAATTCCACCCATTTTATATTGTCATTTTTAAATGTGCTATGACGATTTTAGATGTCAATTTGGCCTGGGCATAAAACTCCACTCCGCTCACGGAGTTTGTGTAATTTGGGCAATCCGCGCTCTGCGGAGGAATGCAAAGTTCCTAAATTCCACATTCCTGGGTTTAAAGTAGATTTTTTTTCCATTTGCGTGCACGAGATTTGTTTTGGCACTCGCGAGCTCATGCCATGAGAATCTCGGGTTGCTAGCGAGCTCACACTATACTTTGTACTTGCTTGCAGCGATTCCGGCCATGACTGCACCGTTATAGTGCCGACAGCGAACATAACGCTCAAGCACCTTTTGTGCCCGAGAAGCAGCTGAGATGCTTTTCGAATGGATTTTCTTTTCCAAAGTGCCGTTGGGGTTGTTTTTTGTGCAAGAAGCGTTTTTTTCTTTACTTTTCTTCCATAAGGAAGGAAGTGCCCAAGAAACTCCCAGTAACTCTTCATAGCCAGCAGGCGCCTCACAGTACTTTGTCCAGCTCCTGGTCACTTGTCATTTGGATTTGGAGCTGGAAGGATCACTCTCCTTGTTTGTTATACATTGGATTCAAGGACTTTGTATATGAGATTTCACAAATAACGTAAAAAAATGATGTATAAGGGTGTTCTTTGTTAGATTAGGGGCATGTACCAAGGATTTATTCACACTTTTATTTGATTTTTAAAATTTATTGTGGTGGGTGGCCTGCAGTTTCAGTAGGGGCTGAGTTTTAATTTTGCATGCAATTTTTCTTCTTTTGTAAAGGTAAAATATTGCAGAGTTTAGCACATTTTCTCAATTTCTTTTAATAAATTAGCAATATTCATTTAATACACTATGGGCCAGATGTGCAACCCTTACAATTTGAGAGTCGCAAATTGCCTCTCTTTGCGACTCGCAATTTGCAACTCACAAAATGTAAGTTACAACAGTGTCTCAGACACTGTTAGCAATCCCTACTGGAGTTGCAAATTGCCTGCTTCATCAATATTCATGAGGCAGGTGTAATTTGCGACACAATTAGGAATGGCTAGCACTTCCAGGGATAGTGGCCTGCTGGGGTCAGCAGACCACCATGTCTGTGACTGCTTTTTAAATACAGCAGTTTTTTTAAACACCGCCCGTTTTCCTTCTTGCTATAGTGACCATGTGGCTGGCGGCCATTTTGTGCAGCCAAGAAAGTGTGCTTTTGTCATAGGCCTGCCTGTGTTCTTTGTCTTCCATGCTTTCTTGCTCAGTGTTGTTGTTGACCATGTTGCACTGGCTGTTAGACATTATGTGCACCCAGCCAGTGCCCCTTTGCCATAGGATTGCATGGAAGGATGAGACATCAGTTTAATAATAAGCTTGAAGATAATTTCACTTAATGTCAATAATGTTTTTATTTCGATTTTTGAATTTTATGTTTTTTATTTTATTTTTGAATTTCAATTTTTTTGAATTTCAATTTTTAAAATGTAATTTAAAAAAATTAATTCAATTTTTTTTATTTCACTTTCTTTATTTTGCTTTTTTTAAATGTTAATGTTTGTGAGGTTTTTTTTGTAAATCATTTTTTGTACTTTACTTTAATTTTCATTTTTTTTTTTTTTTTTGTAAAATATGTTTTCCCATTTTTTTCTTGGTTGATCCATCATCCATCTATCCATCCACCACAGGCGCATTCAGTATTCTCGGTATATAATTCAATTTCCTCATGATGGACACTCTGGCTGCGGTGCACTTCAGACTCTAGCATCATTCATTTTTTAAAAGATTAGTATTCCATTAACCCATTCCCAGTTCCCTGAGTTCCACAGGTGTCTCCTTTAGAATATATTAAACATAAAGGTAAGAGATCTATCATTCTCTATATTGTGTGTTATATTCTGATGGGGAATTATGGTATGGTGGTAAGGTTTGACTTTAAAGTGGTAACCTAAGTATCCAAAACAACCACACTGCTATTACCTTTGCCTGTACTAATTTAAACTACAAACAATGTGACATTTCACACTTAATGTTTTTCTTGCTGGTTTGCTTTTATGTTCCCAAGAGAAGAGACATCACCACCAGTACTGCCAAACAGAAGGCCTGTGCAGTCACACGTCAGTCCTCCAATCACTTCTGCTTGTGCAGCTTGAGGCAAATGCCAACTGAGAGCTTTAAGAAGATGGCCCCAAAGAAATATGCTGCTAAGAAAATGGCCCATGAGAAGAAGCAACTTTCCACCACTGGGATGTCTGACAGAATCTTTTTCAGCAAACGTGTGCCTGCTGCACAGGCCTCCGGGGAACAAGCAGGGAGAAGCACTCCTGCATTAACAGCACCGTCCCTACCTATGCTTAGGACCCTGTCTGTTAGGTTAGTGAGGCAGCCACTGCAATCATATCAATGCCAACAAGTAGTGATGTTGAATTGGATTTGTCCCTTTCGCAAAGTAGTACATAATTGTTTAAGGAAACAGAGCAAAGTACACAGCAGCCGCAGTCAGCAATAGTACATTTTCCAGATGTTGGAGCAGAACAGGAGGTTGACCTTCCTTCCGAGCAAGAGCCTTCTCCTTTAGAAGCATTGGCTCCCAGATCTCCAGCAAGGAAACAAAATGGTACTACTCCACCATCTTCTCCAAGTACCACTTCTGATGATGATGATAGGGACATGGAGTGGACTCTGGCACAATCCTAGAGACAACAGGAGAGGCAAGGGAAAGAAAATTTCCTGAAAGATTTAGACTTATGGAAAAGGATGATGAGGAGTACGATGACAACTAAGCAGTCATTGTCGAAGGTGACACAGAGGAGTCTGATATTGCTATTCAACCTTCTCCGAGGGATGTGGTGCAGAGAGCACCACCAGGTTCTGTATTTGCAAAGCCCCAGCTGAGACCTGCATCAACCCCTACCTCAGGAGAAGCAGAGAAACAATCAATGATACACCCACCTACCTCCAGTTCATCTTCAGGCATTGACAGTGGCACAGTAAAAAAGTACTGCTCTCCAGTTTGGGACTATTTTACAGTTAGCAAAGAGGGGAAGACATTGTATTATGCACCACTTGCCACACAAATGTTTGTCGAGGTAAGCCTGGTACACAATTTGGTACTGGAGGCCAAATGACCCATATTAAAAAACACCACACAATCAAGTGGGAAGACCCCCTTAAACAATTTGCTGAATGTGGTGGTGATGCGAGCCAGGGTACATCAGCTACAAGCCAAATCATGGTGGGAGGTGAGGATAAGGAAGAACAGTGTGACATCTTCACACAAAGCAGCCCTGTTCCCAGCAGTCGAGCTGCAGAATTAACCACCTCAGCGACTTTACAATGGCACAAGACTCTGACTGAGATGGAGTATGGCATAAAGTGACTGCCCCACCACAACACACATTGAGTCTGCCATCACTATCTACTTCTGAAAAGATGCCTATATCAGTGGCCCCAGAAAATAAGCAAATCCAGGCTACTATTATGGGCATGTTTAGGCAGAAGGGGCCCTAGGAGCGGAACCACCCAAATGCACATTTGTACAATGGGACGTTTGCGAAAATGTTTGTGCCGGACCTCCTCCCTTTTTCTTTTGTGAGAGGAGTGGGATTCTTAGAATCTGTGGCAGCCATCTGCTCAAAATGGAAGGTACCAAGTAGAACCTATTATGCCAGAGCTGCTGTTCAAAGGCTGCATAATGATGTGCTGCAGTTGGTTGGACAAGCTTTGTAGCAAAGCGCTGTTCACACAATGCAACTGATGACAGACATATGGACCAGTTTTCAGGCAACTGATTACATGTGCATCACTGCACGCTGGATCTCTTTTGTGGGGGTAAAGCAAAGATATCTTCAGGCCTTGGCCCTGAAAAATGTTTTAAGAGCATTCGACAGCATGCAACAGAGGCCGTGTTCGCTATGGCAAAATCACATACAGCTGTAAATATCTTGGAGGAATTTAACAGCAAGGTGTATGAATGGCTGCGACCCAGAGGTCTCAGAATTGGATTGTTGCCAGGGACAATGGAAGTAACATAGTCAAGGCCATGTCAGAGGGAGGCTATTTCAGGTTCCTGTGTTTGGCCCATTACACCAACCTGGTGGTGCAAGAATTCCGGAAAAAAGAAGACATAGTCAACAACATACTGGCCACCTGCAGAATAATCTGCACTCATTTCAGGCCTTTCTTTTAAAGCCCAGAAGCAGTTGAGGATTATTCAGCACAATAATAGAGCACCAGTTAAAGCCCTGATACAGGAGGTGCCAACATATTAGAATTAGACCTATTACATGTTGCAACATCTGTTTGGGCAGTACAAACAGATCAATGACTATGTCATTCAAAGAGGAGAGGATGCTGTTGGGAAAGGAATGACCTTGGATGTGGACAAATGAGCCTAGTCAAATGCTTTTTTTTTTACTTTGGACTAAGGTATCCCATTGTTGCATCTCCTCCAGGACCAGGTAAAGAAGGTATCTGAAAGATTTGTCCCCGAAGGTGTGAATGAAAACACAGAAGTGCATGCCTTGGTTAATTGCTTAATCCTTTCCTTGGCTTGTAATACAAGGCTGCACCATTTTTTTTTTTTTTCAAACAAACTTTATTAGGTCACAGAACAAAATGCAGTCAATCCCCGTCCCCCATAGTCCTCCCCCCAGCCAAATCAGGACATCTTGCAATAAGCACCCCAGCACATAAGCTACATCTGTACAGCATTCACCCCAATAATGTCCGTGCTACTAGGTAGTGCATCCACAACAAGGCTGCACCATGACATCATTGTACCCAAAGAGTACATCTGTGCCACACTACTTGATCCATGGTACAAAAAACAATAGGCACACTTTCATTCCTTTTTCTGAGGTGAATGTTTCAAAATACAAGAGTTGGATTTTAGAGCAAGCTGGAGACCTGGAAGAAGAACGGCTGGAACTTAGAGTCCCACACTACAGTTCTGGAGTGCTGCCTTCAACTTCCAGAGGGTGCAGTCTTGTCTCACAGCAGCCAACAACACCATCAACCAGAACATCAGCAAGAACAGCAACAGAAAGACAGGACCCAACCTCTGCATTGTATTGGTTTCAATCAGCAGGGCTTAAGTCTAGTGCAATGGCAATGGCAAAACAGGTTGAGCAAGTGGCAGCACCAATGACCATCCACAGGATATTCCAGGCGTACTGGATGATCCAGAAGAGGTCTATGTGGATCAAAATCCATTGATGTACTGGTATGTGAAGATGCGCCAATGGCCAGAGCTCAGCAGGCTGACAATAAAGTATCTGGCTTATCCTGTAGCCAATGTGTTTGCTGAGCTTGTGTTCAGTGCAGCTGGTGCGGTTGTTACAGTGAGAAGGACCAGCCTCTCACCTCAAAACGTGGAGAGATTGACTATATTAAAAATGAACCAACATTTTATACCACACAATTACAACGTTCCTGGAGCAGCACAGGAGGAGGCAGCACATTGTTCCTGAAACAGCACAGGAGGAGGAAGAGGTGGGTGATTGGTCAGAATTAAGTGTGTTAGCTGATCAACCTCTGGGTGAACCACCTGAGTTTGAAGACGAAATCTACTTCCCAGCCTAAGTATGCCAGTGCCCCTATAGAAATTCTAAATTATTTATTGTTGAATTTCTTTCTTTGCAAACAAAAGTAGCTAGTGGAACATTATTATTTTTGTGCCAGATTTATGCTGACCCAACATTATTTAGTCACATATATTGCCAGATTGCAGTTGGACCGGTGTGCATTGAAGAAGCCTCCACAATTCCTTCATGGCATTGGAGACAATGACTGCCCACCTAGCATGCCTATTGCCTATCCCTTTTTGTATCACTTAGCACTAGCAGGTCTGCCCCTGAAGACCACTTGATTTACAAGACAGCCTGCTAATACCAAATTCCAATATGCTGCCTGCATTAAAAAATTAATACCAAATACTTAAACTACCCGTGCTTATATTGGAAGAGATAACTACAACTATTGCAAAGGTGAGTGAGTGATTGTGTGAGTGATAATAACTGATGATTCATCATGTGGTGGCTGACAGTGAGGGAGGGTGTGTGTTGAACTGTAATTAGGGATATTTCTTGAGATGATTGCCTTGCAATGTTTGGAGCCTGAGTGATGGCCGATCATCTTTTCCCTGGAGGTGACTGGCCTGTACAAACTTGCTTAGTGAAAATTAATTAACCTGTATGATCCACTCCTATGATCCTTCTGTTTTTTTCATCATCTAGGATGGCTGCCCCAGACAATTGTTTGTTTTACAAGACTGCCAAATATGTTGCTAGTATCAAAGGGGAGGTAGTGTACCTACCACCGTGCTTGGATTCGAACAGGTAACCATTTTTGAACTGAAATGCATGAACTTTCGTGAGATAATTGATTTGCAATGTTTGGGGCCTGAGTAATGCACGGCTATTTTTTTCCCTGGAAGTGATTGCCCCTTTCACACATGCTAGATTTAATTGCGGGGTCCTCTCCCTGTTTTGGTTATTCAGAGATTAGAACAGTCACTTTAGTTAAAAAACAAAAAACTATCCAAAATATACAATTCTGTTTCTTTACTTGTTCTTCAACAGTAGTGCACTACACACCTTTAACTTGCTCGGATCATCCTGATGACTTATCTGAGATGGAGTTACTCAGGCCAGGAGATGCAACACAACTGACAGGACCGAGCCCGTTTCAGGGACTTGGTTGCTGACAATGCCATGGTAATTGCAGTACCTGGGGGATCAGGAACACATGTTCCTCTACCAACCCCATGGGACAAAGTCCCCGATTGATTACTTCCTGTTGCATGGTAGGTTCCTACCTCGGGTCACCTCCTCTGCCTTCTGGAAGAATGCTTTGCGGACCACAGCCCGCAGCTGCTCAGGCTGGAGATCAGACGTGGCAGGCCCCCTCCAAGCTGCTCGCACATGAAGGCTTTCTCCTACTGGCAGCCCAAGGGGCAGGCCCAATTGCATGACCATGTAAGTCCTACTTCTCTGATAATGAGGGCTCCATACCATCTCACAGGATGCTGTGAGCCGCCGCTAAGGCAACACTCAGGGGCTTCAATATGGGGACATGGCAGCTGCACACCACAGGGACCATGAGGGCCGGGATCTGTTAAAGTAGAAAATACACACACTTATGTCCCAGTACACAGCCTCCCCGACACCGTATCCCTTTCGGTGGCTGGAACTTGCTAACATCCGTATGAATTCTACTTCACGTCGGCTGTCGAGAAGGTGGTGGTTAAACTGCAGTGGTGACAATATGATCATTGTGAGAAGGCTGGTCGGATTCAACTGAATCAGACGGCAGCACAGCTCACCATTCCGGCGATACATGTTCCCGCAGGTGCTCTCCTCATCCACTCTTGACACATTTCCTTTCAGTTCTCTTCATTCTATGCCTTCTTTCACTCCAGCAAGCAGGGGGCAACATTGGAGCAGATGGAGGCCTTCTAGTCCTCCTTACATTTGCCAGTGCTGCCTGCAGAGAGGTTCTGTCAGTAGCCGTTACTGAGAAGGAGGTTGCAGACACCATCGCAGCCCTCCCAACATGCAAATCCCTGGGGGAGGATTGGTTCCCGGGTGAATTTTATAAGGTAGGGAAGGACATCCTGGTCCACATCCTCACAAGTGTATTTCAAGAAGCCCTTTCCAACAAGGCCATGATTTACCTTATTCCCAAGGCTGGCAAGGACACAGTAAGTTGCACCAGCTACCGCCCGATCTCACTGCTCAATGTAGAAATGAAAGTGCTGGCCAAGGTGCTGCCAACCCGCTTGAGCAAAGTTACACACCTGCTGCTTCATGAGTCCTAGATTGGCTTTTTTCCTGGGCTGCAGCTCCCATGATCATCTCTGCCTCCTTTTTCACCTGCTTTGGCAGACGAAGGATGACCCCTCCAAATTCCTTGTGCTTTCACTGGCTACTGAGAGGGCCTTCAACCTGGATGACTTGTTTTACATTTACCACTTCATATCCCATATGAGCCTGGGTTCTGACTTCATTCGGAATGTGCATCTACTTTATGACACCCTGGAGACTGCGGTTTCCTGCAACTGCAGTTGCCTTCTGTCGGACCCTTTCTTGGTAGCGCACAGGACCCACCAGGGCAACCTTCACTCCAGCTTACTGTTCCTCCTTGATGTGGAGCTGCTATGGGCTGCGATCCGGTGGTCAGCAGGAGTGACTGACATCCCCACTGCTGTGGGTGACATCAAGACGCATTTATACATGGTTGCTCCTGTCCCAACCCCAGGCATCGAAAGCTGTCGAAATGTTGCTCATTGATGGCTTTTCCCAGATTTTGGGGTACAAAATCAACGGCTCTAAGAGCGAGGTCCTCCTTATGTCCCGTTCAACCACCACAGCATGTGTCAGTCACTATCCCATCCACTGGGTCCTGGCCGTCTTTACCTACCTGGGTGTTAAGAGCAATAGAGGCCTGCTCCTATTGCTGGACTGTATAAAATTGGATTTCAAAAGGTAGTCCTTTCTATATTTTGGAGCAGGGTGCAGAGTTTTAAGATGACTGTTGCACCTCGCATCAACTATCTATTTTGTTGTGTTGCCCTTTCGCATAACGCTGTCTCTCCTTACCTCCACAGATGCAGACTTCCACACTTATATTTGGATTCTCTGTAGGCTGAGGCTCTGTGTGGCAAATCTCTGGGCAGAAACAATTGCATATCCACTTATGAGGCCTTTTTACCTCACATTCCAACTTTCTCAGGTGGTGGTGCATCTGGGCCTGCCTCGGTACTGCCCCTCTCTGGATGTAACTGGAGCATCAGTCCCCTCCAAAGCCTCCATATCTGTCCCCTCTCACAGCTCAGGGTTTACTAATCCTGTTTGGCATTGACTGCGGCGGCCTGGAAGGACACTCACCGATTGATAAGTGTACCAGGTTACTACATGTGAAATAGGCCTGGTAAAAGTTCTACTCTACGGAACTCCGTCAAGTGCTGCAAAAACTCTGCCATGCTCTGCCAGCTGTGGAGTCTATTAAGTCACAATGCTCACACTGATTTTAAGCCCAGAGAGTTTGTCCTGCACTGTAAAATCAGTGCAAACAGCACTCCGCTTCACACTGGAGGGTGCTGCTGCTTTCGGCACTCTACTTGAGCAGCATCTTCCTCAAATACAGCAGCAGATTTCTCAACACGAGCGGTTGTGACCTGCACTGAGAAATCTCACTGGGAGGAGGTCTAGCATGTGATTTTTTCTCATGGGAGTGTTTGCCAACCTTATGTTGGTGAGCCACGCTAGACAAAAAACTCCACTCCGCATCACTTCACAGAGTTTTGCGGAACTCTGCGTGGAGTGGGTAAAACTTCAAGACCTCCACCGGGGAGCAGAATTCTTTGCGCACCCTTAAATTGAAAACCCCGCTGTGGCTTAATTCTGCCTTGCGCATTGGGACACATCATTCTGTTGGGTGTCTTGGAATGGGAAGGTCCTGCATTCAGTGGACCAAATGTATGTTGGCACTCTGCTCAAGAACTTCCCAGCGCTTTTCACAGAATTCAGCTTCAGCACCACTGGCATTACAGGCAGCTGACGTACTGCCTGCAGGCTGCTTCGGGCCAGCACTGACAAAACTTCCTGTCTCAACTGTCCTACAGTATCTCTTCACTCTGGGCTGTTACCGGAGTTTGGTTTGGGGCCTCTACAGGGTCCTTCTCAAGTCACTGCACACTGGTCCCTCAAGTGCTGCAACACAAATTTTGTGACAGGCGCTGCTTGGGAAGGCCTACTCCCCGGAGACGTGGGCATCCTTCCGGCTGGGCATGATGGGTCATCTGGGAATCCTACCTTAAATTCCTGCACTTCAAAGTGTTGCTTGATTGGTACTGGTCTCCGTGGAAATTTAACCAGGGTAAACTGCTTCCCCATGATCGATGTTGGAGGTTTGCCGCTGACTACTGTGATTATGTCCACATCCTCTGGGCATGCCCATCTGTTGCGGTCTACTGGACGAGAGTGTGGTCTCATCTCCTCCATCACTGTCCCTTCCCAGTTCCCTCCTCATTCACTTTGCTCACCTTCATGACACCACAGACATTAAGGACCTTACTTCCCATGAATACTGGTGGGTTGCCACTGCTCTTTGTATTCTTCTGCATTGGAGGCAGCTGACGGCACCCACGGCCAACAAATGGAGCATAGAACTGCTCAGAATAGCCACTCATAAGCGTACAACCTATAAACTGAATGACAAGTTAGTCACCTTCGAGGTGATCTGGGGTCCTTCCTTGCTGTGAATGGTTCAACTCTTTCCAGACATGACTTCTGGGCCTGCTCCCCATGGATTTCCCTTTCGCCAGCTATGGGAAAATTGGTCTCTTTGCTGATATCCCCCCGTTTTTTGCTCCTTCTTAGACTGCAAGATGATGTTTTATTTACACTGATAGTGCACCAGGCCCCAGAGCCAGTGATCTTTCCCCTAAAAGTGATGTGAATATGTACACCCAATTGACAAGGTACTTTGGCCCCTTATAAGTCCATAGTATATGGTACCAGTGGTACCCAGGGCAAGAGTGGTAAAGAGGTCACCGGGGATGCAGCAGTGGTTGTGCCGCCCTGTGTGACCAAAGTAAAAGTGTGTCTCCAAGTCTGCCATTGCAGCCCTTCATGATCAGCCTGTCTGTTCGAGAGAGACTCTGCACACACCATATTGTGCAGAGCCACACCATCACCTTGATGTAAGTAAGTCACTCATAAGTGACTTACTTACTCCTAAGCCCAGGAAGTAGAGCACATTAGATTAATAGTGTGAATATATCTTTATACATATATATCCCTACATTAACCCTGTAAATCAAGGTATTACTGTAAGTGACCGGCGGTCCATAGAGTAACATGGGCTGGCTACCAAGAAAACTCGAGATAGCCAGCTCCATTATGGAACAACTGAATTGTGTCATGATTGGTGTCAAACACTGTGCTTGTTACATCCCGTTTCCAATTACATTGAAGTTAAAAGTGGTTTAGTAAGTTAGGATAAAGGTTTATAAAGCTGTGTAGGTTTTTAATAATTGTCCATAACTTCTAAACAAGTAGTGCACAATGGAGCGTATCCTGAGCCTCGATCAGCCCATTCTCTATATCCTGAAGATCAATGATCTGAGGACATTATGTAAATTTAAAAGGAACCTCTAAGAGAGAGGACCTGGAACAGGCCCTCAGACATTATGAGGTAGAAAACCTAGATAAGGATGACCGCTCCTCTGTTGGTCACACAGCAGAAGATAATGAGGAGTTGCACACAGCCCAGGTTAATGAAGGAGAAGTCTCTGATGTTCCTGAATCACAGAACTTCCACAGGCCCCCTTCACCAATGATAAGTGACTCTAGAATCTCCTTGACTGGTAGGGTGGGAGGAAACCTCCATGACCAGCTTTATGAACTCTCTTTGGAGGAGAAAATACTGGAACTGGAAGAGAGTAGACTATTTCTAGAGGAAAAGAGGGGTAGATGGGGTAGTCCCCAAGGATGATAGCAGCAGCAAAGGTAAAGAGGGGTTCTTTTAACCTTAAGATCCCCAAAGGGATTGTCCCAAATTTTAGCATTGGAGATGACATATTCAAGTGGTTTGCAGCTTTTTAGAGAGCTTGCAGCATGAGGAAGGTAGGTCACCAACACTGAGGGAGCTATTGTCAGTGAAGGGCAGGGATAGACTTCTGACCCTTGATGAGAGTGTGGCTAAGTCTGATTCACACATGAAGGAGACACTGGTTAAGAGGAAGTTTAGAATGACCCAAAGAGTCAGGACCAAACTTTGGTGGATTTTGTTGACTTCTCAGAAAAGCACTAGATGGCTGGATAGTAGGTGATAAAGTCGACATTTATAGTGGGGTGTATAATTTGACTACGAAGGAGCACATTTTGAGTAACTGTACCACAGAGTTATTGGAACAGCATCTAGTAGATTCTGATTTGACCAGCTTGGAGTTTCTAACAACCAGAGTAATAATATACATGCTGTAAGGTAAATGAATTCCTCAGAAAATCTGGGAGAGTGCTCCTCGTAACTTGAAGGTGCTTCGCCATTAAATTATGAGGAGCCCTCTCCCATTACTCTGATTGTTGGAAACTGTGTTGTCGTAGGACGTATTGAGCCTAAAATTGAGAACTTTCTTGCTATGATAAATTTGCCCTGGGGAAGTCGGTGGGATATTCATATAAACATGTGTTGGCTGCATCTTTGTTTCTTGGACTGATTGTAATAAAGCTTAGTTTGGAATATAACAAAGACTGAAATTTTGGGATAAAGCAAGCTTGATAACTAAGAAGATTTCTACGAAAGCATATTTGGGGACTTGATAATTAACTGGACTATCGCTCAGGATACATAACTAAATTTGCATTAAGACATTTGGGGACTGCTGTCCTCGAATTTGGAGGCATTGAGCAGCCGTTTCCTTTTATCCTTTGCACAGCCTAATTTGTGATTTTTGCATCTGTGTATCACCCAGCGGATAGTCTTACCCTGCCGCTAGTTTCTTTTGTATCACCAAACTACAAGACTTTGTTAAATCTGAGTTTGCATCAAACTACATGAGTGGATGCATGAGTTCACCTACCTGATGCAAAGTAAGGTAAGGCATTACTTTGTATTTACTCAACCATGCAAAGCCAAGCAAAGTGGCTTTGCACGGTTTATTAAGTACCGACAATGGGATTTGCGTTGGGGCTGTGTCACAAAAGTGACACAACTGCAATGCAAAATGAAAGTAAATCTGGGACATGTGATATAACTGGCCACTGCAAATCAGGAGCATGGTACATGCATACTGCTCTCTTGTTAAAAGTTAGGATCAAAGTTAAAAAGTTCAAGCATGTGATTGCCCTTTTTCTCCTAGCAAGCAAACCACTTGTATTTTGTAATTGTTTTATTTAGGGGACCATCAAGCTATCCTTGTCTTTTCACGTGTATTGGAAGTAGACAGATCACAACACATGAGGTACACTGCAGACAGAAAAGCTGGTGCCCACTATCAATGAAAAGGTGTGTACCTTCCTTATACAAATACGCCACATCTAATTATATCTTTCTCATGCTGCGCATGACACAAACAATGTATCACCCAGGAACATGACAGAATGGAACAAGCGTGGAAACTTTTGTTTTTCTCTCTACCGTCCAAGATTCTCGTTTCCTTGGATAGTCCGTTATTATGGTTTATGAAGTCAGGGTTTAGCACAGGATGTTTTTTAGAAAGCTTTATAGATAACCTTTGTTGAAAATGTTTTAACAATGTCTGTTTCAGAAGTAAATGCATGGCCTGTCATGAATACAAAGCAAAAAAACAGCACTGGAAACAGCACTGAAGAGTGAATACCAAGCAGCATTTGCCTTCGGTATTTTATCCCAATGATAGCTCACATATTCCCTCTCCTGGCATAAATTTCATATAATATGAATGAGTCACATCCTACCCTAATCTTTTTATTTACAGCAGAAAATAAAAGAACAGCCACTCATTTCCGAAAAGTCCCAGTACAAAAGACACAGCCTTAGTTAAATGAGGTCTAACAGCACCCAGTCAATCCTTGTTATTAAAAAACAATAATTAAAATAAAAAAAATAAGTCATTTATTTTTCGTGAGCGATCATTTATAAGGTCTGTGATTTCATTGGCATAGCTCAATCTACTGAAAATTATAAAATTAAATCTGCCTGGTTTGTCTGAGGCATGTAACATTTGGTTAAATTGTAGATAGATAGATGGATGGATAGATGGATGGATGGATGGATGGATGGATGGATGAATGGATGGATGGATCGATAGATGACTTAGTTTCCACAAGAAAAAAGATTTTTGCTTTGCCAATATCTTTGGCATTGTATGACGAATCTTCGCGAAATTTTAAAACTAATGGCCCACTCAATTTAGCTGCTGTGTTGTGTTGAAAGTTTCGAGGTGATTCGTCAAGAGGGGTCCGAAAAAATGGGGGGCTCCCAAAACACTTTCTCCATTTTAAATACCATAGGAAACTATTGACGCAGCTACAGCCCGAACTGCTGAACGGAATTACACCAAATTTGGCAGAAAGGTAGCTGTTGGTTTAGAGTGCACTCTTTTTGTTAAATGGTGTAAATCCATTCAGTAGTCCCTGAGAAATGTAAACATTTCTCAGATATCAAATTCTGGGTGCGGAGGATCCGCAAACCCTCCCGATCTCGAGCCCGAGATCTGATTGGCTTCCAACACTTCAAACCGGTTGAACCGAGTCACAAGGAAAAAGGTTAAAAAACATTTAAAATTAAGAAAAGGGCGCAGGGTAAAAAGACACTGATCCCCTAGCCCCGCTAAGGGGGTCAAGCATTTAAAAAAAAAAGATTTCGGTGGGATTCTCATTGGATCGCAAATCCAGCCAATTTCTTTTTTTTTTAAATGTAGCATGGGCTCTTGCGCTTTGTTTCCTTGAAGCCCCTGGATGGGCCAGGTCCCAGGGGCAATGTTAAAATGAGATGCGGGGCCCTGCATAGCGCCCTGAAGCCCCGGGGACTGCCACCTCCCTGGGGCTTTGTTTATAAAATAAATTTGTGTGGGGCTCCTGCCCCCCCCACAAAGCCCAGGTGATGCCACCCCTCTGGGGCTACATATTGAAGAGACTGTTTTGGGGGGTCCAGCTCCCCATACAGCCCTGGGGATCACCACCCCCACAGCTATTTATAATAAAATGCAGGGGTGCCACGTGACCCTCGGTGCCCAAGGGACCACCACCTCCCTGGGGTTACATATTAATTAGAGTGCATGGGGGCTCCTACCCCCCAAGCAGCCCCAGGGACCACCACCTCCAAGAGGTAGAAAGCAAGTTAAGGCGGTGGTCCATTGTGGACCCCCAGCCCCGGGGACCACCACCTCCCCAGGACCCCCATCCTGGAGCTGTAAATGTACCTGGGGACCACCAACCCCATGGGCCGGCTCCAGCAATGTCCCGTTGTGCCCACCCCCAGGATATTGCAGTTTGCTGGGAGCACTGCCCCCTTTCTTAAATTAAAAAAAGGAAGCTGGCAACTCACCAGAGGCCCCGCCCCCTTTGCCCACTACTCTGTAAACAATCCTCCTGGTGCACTCTTGGTTGGGGGATGAAGTCCCCCTTGCTGCTGTGAGTCCTTAGGGGCCAACTAGCCCACCTGGTTCCTCTAGAAAGCCCCACACAGTGGGATTGCTGAGAGGTGGTTGAAGGTCATGCCCCTTTTTACACCACTCTGCAAACGCACTTCTTGAAGCACTTCTGGTTGGGGATGAGGTCCCTTTGTGTCCTGAGGCCCTCAGGACTAGGCCTGGGCGGTAAATTCCGCTCTGCTCTCGGAATTTGTGGAATTTTGGCAATTCTGCTTTCTGCGGAGAACGCGGAATTGCCCAAAATTCCACAATCCGCGGCGTTGCGGAATATTTTCCTTGTTCGCGCTTTCAAAATGCGTGTTCGCTCACACGGGAGCGACTTACCGGGATCCCTGCATTCGCTGATGAGTTTTCCTATCCGTTTGTGTGGGCCACGAGATTTTGGTAGCCGGCCGCGCGATCCCGCGAGAAAGTGCGATCACGAACAAGTCATTCGGACGCGCCATCGGACATAAGCGAACAGGAAACACGCATCACAAGCGGGCGGAACAAGTGAATCAAGATGGCCACACCAATTGGCGACCACATGCGCACGTTCATGAGATATTTTCCCCCGAGCACGCAAACAGCATCCCCGAACAGGAAAAATGCACCAGGAACGGAGTGGAACAAGCAATTCCGTGTGCTTGCGGAATTCTGCGTAGCTCGTGGAGATTTTCTACCGTTTCGCGGAACTTTGCGTAACGCGACTATGCAAATTCTGCCCATTCCTACTCAGGACTAAAGTGGACTTCATCCCCCAAGCAGCAGTGCTCTAGGAGGAGTGTTTACAGAGTGGTGTAAAAAGGGGCTGGGGCCTCTGACTACCTCTCAGCAATCCAGCTGTGTGGGTCTTACTGGACCCTCAAGAGGCAAGGCGACTTCATCTCCCAACCAAGAGCACACCAGGAGGTGCGTTTGCAGAGTGGTGATGAAATGGGGCAAGGCCTGTGACCACCTCTCAGCAATGCCACTGTGTGGGGATTACTGGAGGTAACAGGTAGGCTAGTTGGCCCCTAGAGACCCCCAGCAGCAAAGGAGAATTCATCCTACAACCAAGAGAACGCTAGGAGGTGTGTTTGCAGAGTGGTGGACAAAGGGGGTGTGGCCTGGTATCACAGCTCAGCAATCCTGCTGTGTGGGACCTACTGGGGGTAATAGGAGGGGTAGTTGTCCCCCCGAGGAAGTCCTCGAGGCCAACTACCCCTCCTGTTACCTGCAGTAAGTCCCACACAGTGGGATTGCTAAGAGGTTTTCGGGGGCCACCCCCCCTTTCTACAAGGCTCTGCAAACGCACCTCGTGGTGCACTACTGGTTGGGGGATGAAGTCCACTTTACCCCTGAGGGACCTTGGAGGCCAAAAAGCCCTTCTGGTACCACCTGTAAGTCCTAGGTCACTGATTTCCTGATCACTGATTCCATTGACTGTGAATGTTTTTTAAAAGTCTATGAGTGTTAAATATATATACCAAGGTGTATTAGTGAATCAGTGGGTTTATGAGTGACTGTATGGGTGAGTGACTGGTTGTATGAATGTTTGTATCTGTCTGTCAGTTAATGTCTAAGATGGGTGTATGAGTGTGTTAGTGGGTACGTGAATGGCAATATGGGTGATTGATTGGTTGTCTGACTATATCTATGGTTGTCTAGGTGTCTATGTGTGTGGGGGAGAAGGTGTGTGACTACCTGTATGGATCAGTGAGTGGATGAGTCAAGGGCTATATGGGATGCTGTTGTGTGTATGAAAATGAATGAGTGAGTGAGTGAGTGTGTGAAAGGCAGTATACATGAGTGACGGGGTATATGAGTGACTGTATGCATGAGTGAGTGAATTTGAGAGTGGCTATATAGAACATTTCTCTAACGTCACTTTTCTATGGCAGCTTCACTATTCACCTTCTGCTCAGAATGTTGGACCTAGCCAAATATAAAACAGCAACCCTTTCTATGTCACTGTTGTATGTCTCATCATGTTTCTGCACCTCTCTTGCCTCTTTCTGTACCTCTCTTGCTTCTTTCTGTACCTCTCTTGCTTCTTTCTGCAACTCTCTTGCCTCTTTCTGTACCTGTCTTGCTTCTTTCTGCACCTCTCCTGCTTCTTTCTGCACTTCTCTTGCCTTTTTCTGTACCTCTCTTGCTTCTTTCGGTACCTTTCTTCCTCTTTCTGCACCTTTCTTCATCTTTCATCACCTCTCTTGCTTCCTTCAGCACCTCTCTTGCTTCTTTCTGCCCTTCTCTTGCTTATTTCTGCACTTCTCTTGCTTCTTTTTGTACCTCTTTGCTTCTTTCTGCACTTCTCTTGCTTCTTTCTGCACTTCTCTTGCCTCTTGCTGCACTTCTCTTGCTTCTTTCTGCATCGTTCTTCCTCTTTCTGCACATCTCTTGCCTCTTTACAGGGACGTTATTGTTAGGAATCAGCATTTAAAAAAACCTTAGAAATTCACTGAAAAAAACACAGGTTTCAGGGATGTTATAGTTAGAAATTAGCATTTAAAAAGCCCTAGATATTCACAGAAAAAAAACACAGGTTACAGGAACATATCAGTTAGGCTGACATTTCACTCGTCCAAAACCAGAGAAATGCAGCCGTTATGATTAGCAGAGCTAACTATAACTTGTGCCCCCGCAATGCACTGCTGATCACATCACACATTACATCACATATGACTTGGCAGTTCCGGCTGGACTGTTTCCATGAGGCACAAGGTCAAGACTTATTTGCATATAGCTGGGTCTGAACTGTGGTGGGGAAGTGAGCTAAAGAACGATGATGGATTCAACCCAGATCTGTGACTGGGGGTGAGTGTCTGAAAATGTTCAGCGCTTCATTGATCATCTCCTTGTGCTTGCTTTGTTCACCCTAAGTTGGTAGGGTATGCCCAGACGTGGGTCCCATGCTCACTTTGCCACTGGTTTCAAGCTAGCCTGGCTGATGAGGGGTGTTACCCCGAAACCAGTCCCAGGGTGCTTGTTTCTGGTCCAGGGAAGACCTGGCTTGGCAGTTTGGGCTGGACTGTTCCCATGAGGCACAGGGTCAAGACTGGTTTAGCTGGGTCTGTCCTGGGGTGGTCAAGAGAGCTAAAGAACAATTATGGATTCAATCCAGATCTGTGACTGGGGGTGAGTGTTGTTTCAGCAATCCATCTATCATCTCCTTGTGTTTGTTATGTTTTATATTTTCCTATGCAAAGTGACTACTGTATCTTTTGTGGACTACACATGTATTGACAACAGAGTGATATTGGTGCATTATGCATGCCACTGCAATAGGTTTGGCAGTTGCAGTAGTGCCACGATATATAGGTAGCACATAGTGTGTATTTTAATGTAAAGGGTGATTTTTTCTATGTTTATGAATGTGACATTGTAAATGAACCAATGAAAATGGCACTTAACAGATTGACAAAGGCTATTGTTACAGCCAAGACACGTCTCTCCTGGTTGCTTGGTCGAGTGAGGCCCAATACAATAAAGAAGCCTTGATCTTGCAGTTCTCTTGTGCATGTCCTCTTTCTTCTTGGGAGTAGGAGTTGTTTGAATATACAATATGTATATATATATATAGACAGGTGACGTGTCAGGATACGTTTTAAAATCATTTTTATATCGAATATACCCACTTGAGTTGTATGAGAGAGGAAATCCTTTAGAAAGGGTGTACAGAAATATTTGAGAACAGTCATCCAATGATATAATAATTTCAGTTGAATCTGGTTATATTATTTTACAAAGGTCACTGTCAAAATGTATTGTTTTAAAGTATGGGGTGTTTCTTCTTTTGACAAACAATGATGGCGTTGTAATACGGTAAACTATGTTCCTTTTTAAACACAAGAAGATAGTGTCCACTTTAGCTTGATGGTTTTATAGTCATAAATAAAATCTACAAGTCTTAATAATTATGGGGATTGTCATTTCATGGGAAGTGGAAATACTTTACAATGATGTGGCAGTGTTTATGAAACATGTAGGATACTAGTTACTGAATCTATGGTTTCTTTTGGATGAGGCTAGCCATGATTTCATTAATTTTCACTTTTCATTATCATTAATCTTTTTTTAGAATTGGTTACGATTTAATTCCTACAAGTAGATGAGATTGTTAGTATGAATTGGTCAATTCAAAGATGGTGCAAAACTTTCTAAATCCAGACTAGTCTGTTGTTTATATAAGTATTGCAAATAATTGTGGTCAGCATCATGCCCAAGGTGATTTTGGGAAAAAGGAGAAAGGAGTTGCAGATTTTGTCACTCAGGCATGAGTGCCTTTACATATACCAGATATATCTATATACAGCTCCGAACAACCAAGAAAAGCTCTGCAATCCGGAGCAGGTGCTCTTCGAACAAGGGGGTGGAATCACTATATCTATCCACCTACAAGATTCTTCGTAAGAAGAGACAGTTCTCACAGAAGAGGGAAATAACTTTGTTTAATATCATGAGTTACACGTAGGGATGCGTTTCGGCTTGCTGCTTTGTCTGCGTTCAGCATTGTCTTTGCACTTTCATGTTTATTAGGACAAATCATTGTTTGACTTAGTATGTCATCATTAATTCATTAACACTGATGAAGGACAATCAGTTAGAATTCATTCAAATATGCAATTGTGAGCACCATCTTAGAACATGCTTTCAATTATAATAAATAAAAAACAATCTCCATTATTCAATTCATGACTATTTTTATGATTCCTTGTTTATCATCGCACTTTGTATGCTTGTTATAAATGTTAAATGGAATGTTTTTACAAAATATAAACAACAATTAATTTTCATGGTGTCCTACAGATTGCATTATGATCATTCTGATTTCTAAACTAATTTCTCTCTTAATGAGAACTACATTGATCTATAATTATAAATCAACGCTACATTTCTGTACTGTATGAGCTTATATCTCCTAATAGAAAGGAAAACTTCAACAATTTCCAAAGCAATGTGTAATTTTCAACTAAAGATCACAAATTATATCTGATTGACACTCTGTTAGAGGACATTGGATTTCATTTAATATTTTGCTGAAAATATATTCTTTGTACAACAAAGAAAAGGGAACAAGATAACTTTACTGTTTTTTTCTCATATTTCTGACTTTTACTGGTTTTTATTTATTTAACCTAAGTGAACTGCAAGTTCTTCTTCAGTGTTAAGAACAAATAGTGTCTTGGTCTGCAGGTCCACTATGTATCTCAATTCTCGATTTCTTAATTTGACTGTTCTGTCCCCACCTCTTTCATTTGGTGGGACATGGTCCAGGTTGAAAAATGTAAGTAGGTTTCTATTGCTGTTGTGATGGATTGAGAAATGTCTTGCGACTGGATAAGTTTGGTAATTTTTCAATCGCAAATGCATGTTCCAAAATATGAAATTAAGCAGGTTGTATCGCACTTCTTATATATTTAAGTTGGCATGGATACTTCAAACAGTAAACGGTGAATGGGTTATTACAATTTTAAAATGTATTAATAGTTCTTGGTTTACTGCAACCTGGTACTGAGTATGAAAAAACGTTAGTACTGTTTTTGCAGACTTTACATTGGGTACATGGGTAAAAAAAACATGATGTTACTGACCCTGAAGTCCATGGTAACGGTAGACAAATGACTTTGTACTATTGTATCCTATATTAAATAACTTTTCTTGTGCGTTTTGCTAGGATAGTTTTGTATTGTACTTCCTATGATGGGATGAATTTTTTCAAAATATGCCAGTTGTGCCGTATTATCTTGCTTATAGCACCTGCTTCTTTAGAAAAAGTTGTAATCATTCAGAATTGTTGATCTGAATCCCTTCAAAGGTCTGATCTTGAAGTAGATCTATACGTGATATCTTTTCTGCCCTCTCTTGTGCATTGTTTAGCACTTCTTCTGAGTATCCTCTCATAATAAATCTATTAATTGATTCATATACTGCTTGTTCATAATCTTTTATTCTGGGGCATTTTCTTCAAAGTCTCAATAACTCTACATGAGGGATACTATGTTTACGAGAAATAGGATGACTACTGGTGGCTTCCAAAATGAAATTTCTTGCTGTAGGTTTACGATACAGGGTAGTGCATATTTGCCCATTTGCAATGTATACCTTGAGATCTAAAAAATTCACTGCACTGATTTCACCTGTAAAATGAATATTAACATCATTTATGTTTAAGGCCCTGATGTATTCCTCAGCTGAGGTACGTGACCCTTTTCATAAGATAAAAAGATTATCTTTATATCTGTGCCATCCTATTATACAATTCATCCATTTGATGTTGGCTTCCGACCCGGCCACCTGCTTCTTCCACCAGCCCACAAAAAGATTTGTGTAACTAGGGGCGAAGCAGGTGCCCATGGTTGTGCCATGTAGTTGTCTGTAAAGCTGTTTTTGAAACAGAAAGATGTTGTTCGTGAGACAAAACACAAGGAATCCTAGAAGCATTTCATTATGTTCTAAAAATTTCAGTGATCTTCCCTTTAGAAAATACTGAATAGTTTTTGTATCATGTGCATGGGAGATACTAGTATACAAAATTGTTATGTCCCGTACAATCATAAACATGTCTTCCTCCCACGTGATATTTGAGATTACTTAAAAAGAATCTTTGGTATCACGAATATAGGAGGATAGTGTTCTCACAAATCAGAATAGAAACTCATCAATATATCTCGAAATGCATTCTGTTAGACTGCCTTTCGATGAAATTATTGGATGTCCAGGAGGTTTCTCACTATAATTGTGCATCTTTGAAAGATGTTCAAATTTCGGTGTTACTGGATGCTGAAATTTCAATAACTGTAGTTCATCTTGATCTAAAATCCCTCAACTGTACCATTTCTGGAATAGATTATGATACTCCTGGATGCTTTAGTTATATTCCTCCTTAAATATAGGTGCATAACAGTTCCCATCTGATATCTGTCAAATGGCCTCTTGACAATAGTACTCTCTTGTCATTAATACAACATTTCCACCCTTGTCTGATGGTATGCATACGATATTCTGATCTTTTTTAATTGTTAGTTGGGTGGTTCTTTATTCTTCCCTTAAATTCATTTTCTTATCTTTAGATTTTTTCAGTCTTAATTTCATCAGACCCTTTTTTATTGCTTCTTCGAATATATGTCGATAGCATTGGTTGGCATGATTGGAAGAAACGTCTATTTTGATTTTAATTTACTCATTGCACTCTGTTGGATAATTCCCAATCTTTCAGCTAGAGTACCCCCAGCAACATGTCCCATCTGGGTTGTAGATTCAGGATTGTCTAGAAAAATCTAAATTTCATGGTCATTTCCTGTAAGTATATCAGTGTCATGCGATACCAAAGGGGATTTTTGCTATCTATATATTTATATTACCTACTGGTAGTTGTCAGTATGTAGTTATAGTTAGAACCTAGTTTCCATAGGAAGAGATTTGTTTTATTTGCCATTAACTTTGATGTCAATTGACAAATCCTCACAAAAGTTTTAAAACTAGTATGATGCTCACTTCAGCTGCTGTGTAGTAAGTAGAGTTTAGACATGACTACAGCCCACAGTGCTGAATGGAGTTGCACCAAATTTGGCAGAAAGGAAGTGGTTGGTCCATAAAGCGACCTTTATGTACTTTGTCATAAATCCATTGGGTAGTTTTGGAAATATTAAGAAAAATCCAAAGTTGTATGTATAGGGACGCCAACACTATGGGGCTACAGCAGACCCCGTACTCAAATCTGATTGGCTGCCAACACCCCAAACCAGGAAGTGTTGGCAGCCATTTTAAGATGAGCCCCAGGTAGGAATACCCTGACCCCTAGGCCTCTTTGAGGTCTCCCAGGGAGCAAAGCACAGAGACAAAACTTTTTTTTTTATTGGCTCCTGTGCTTCTTTATTATTAGGCCCCTGGGTTTGCCAGGGCCTGGGTCATATGGGAATTAAAGGAGGGGACAGACTGACTCCCCTCCTGGGCCTTTAAAAAAATCCCCAGGGACCACCACCTCCCTGGGGCTTATGAGTTAATATCGGGGTGGTAGCTTGACCCCCTGGCCCCAGGGATTTCCACCTCCCTGGGCCTAAATTAAAGGTAATGGGGAGGCCGTGTTGACCCCCCTGGGCCCCAAGGACTACCACCTCCACGGGACCAAATTAACATTAAACTTAGAGGGGTCGCACAGACACACTCCTGGGCCATAAACTGCCCCTGGGACACCACTTACCGCGGACCAGCCCATCTACTTAAAAGGAGGGGAGCCGTGTGGCCTCACTACTAGAGCCAATAATGGCCCTGGGGACTGCTAACTCCCAGGGCCGGCCCCTGCTATGTCCCGGGGTGCCCACGCCTAGGACATAGCTGTTTGCTGTGGCTTGGTTGGAGCTTTAACCACTGCTGCCAAGCCACATCAAAATTATCTCTTCATCTCCCACAGGAGGTGGGAATCCGGCAGGAACTGCAGGGGCCTTGTGGCTCCCCCTAGCAAGCCTTGTCTGTGGCAAATGTAGTCTTTGGATAGTTCAGCTGCTTCAAGTTGACAGGAGTGGACTAGAGGATGGAAGATTGATATGAGCTTAGCTACCACTCTGGGCTTGCAGGACACCACTTCTCTTTGAGCTCCCACTCGACTCGCCCAGTGTTTCACAATTCCTGTGTTGCAGCACATCGATCCTTTTGCAGTTTGCAGGTGACTGGTTCCACCAGTCAGAGGAGTCTGCTTTGGATATCTGGTGTGCACTGGAGTCCCTCTTGCTGGGAGTAATGAGCTTCCACCATGGGTACACATTGACACTCAGGCTCAGTATATGGTCTCTTCAGGGCACCTAACGGTCCTCTCTGTGCTGCAGCAGAGTCCAAAGTTCTGTTTTCATTGACGGCATCTTTTTCATGTCTCTTCTCGCATTCTAAATTAGATCGAAAATTCTGGTTCCAGGGGAGCCCCTTAAATCCTAGTTTAAGGGTGTTAAGGGCATGAGACTCAGTGGCTAATGGACTACTGATTCCAGCAGCTAAGCCGCCCCCGAGAAGACAACATCATGTGGGTGTACATCACTGTGTTTTCTAGAATACTCAAATTTAGCGTCTTTCAAGATGAAAGAACCCTTTCCTGGCTATACAGACCTTTTAGCCTACTCTAAAGGTATGGCTAGCCTTTGGCGGTGTACGCCTCCTGTATAACTAATTTTCCTGCCTGTCAGGCTAGATAGGACAGGAAGGGCTTTGTCCTCAAGTGGGCAACAAGAAATTACACATCAAGGGTGGTGAACGACTTTGAGGCTCACCACCTTGATGACTGTTGTAGGAAGCTGTCTCTCCATATAGTGTACTAAAACAATGGCAGTAATGGCAGTCTGTATGGTCTTGGTAAAGGGTCTCCGGGATGGTACTAGTTGAGCTGCAGCCCCAGAGGTACCCATGCCCTAGATACAGGGGTACCATTAACAAGGGAGTTACAGGGGTGACTGAGTTTGTGCCAATCATGGAACAGTTTTAGGAAAAAGATCTGACACTGGGGACCTAGTTAGCAGAGACCCAGTGGACTTATATTTTGAAATTACTCAGGCAAAATGTAGAGGCTAACCATGTCAAAACAAGGCACTTTCCTACACTCACTCACTCACAGAGCAACTCACTCTCTTGCACCCTGTAGAGATCTACTCAGACAGTTAGATACTCACTCACAGACCTACTCATACACTCATGCATCTACTCACAGACCCACTCATACATCAATTCAGTGACTCACGCACCCCTCACAGACCCACTCAAACACTCACCTCCACTCAGAGGCCCACTAAGACACTCACACACTCACTCACAGACCACTGAGGCACTCACACACCCTCTCAGTAACCCAATTAGAGTCTGATGCACCTACTAAAATACCCACTTAGACACTCACAGACCCACCAGAGACTCATTTACCTACTCACAGACCTACTCAGACACCCACTCACAGACCCACTCAGACACTCATGCAGACAGTCACAGACCCACTGAAACACTCAAGCTTCTACTCACAGACCCACTCAGAGACTCATGCACCCATGCACTGACCCACTTAGACACTCACAAACTCACTCATAGACCTACTCAGACTCATATACCCGCTCATATATCCATTCAGAGACTCACACACCCACTCACAAACCCACTCAGAGACTAATGCACCTACTCACAGACCCACTCAGACACTCATGCCTCCCTAAGAGACCCACTCAGACACTGATGCACTCACTCACAGACACACTCAGACACTCACACACCCTTTCACAAAACAAATCTGATTCTTACACACCCACTCACAGAACCACTCAGGCACTCCCACACCCACTCACACATCCATTGAGAGACTCATACATCCACTCACAAACCCACTGAGACACTCACGCACCCACTCAAATACCCACTCATACACTCATGCAGACAGTCATGGGCTAACTCAAACACTCAGGCATCCCATCACAGACTCACTCAGACACTCACACACCCACTCACACATCCAGTGAGACACTTATGAAGCCACTTCCAGACTCATGCAAACACCCACTCATCCATTGAAATACTCATGCACTCTCTCACACATTCACTTTCAAATGTTGCAGGCTACAGTTATAACATTTTGAAAACCTTAGAAATTCACTTAAAAATAAAAGGTTACCAAGACGTTGTACTTAGGAAACAACATTAAAACAACCTTAGAAATTCACTGAAAAACCAAATGTTACAGGGACATTATAGTTAGGCACTGATTTCATTCATACAAAATCAACGAAATTCAGCAGTTATAGTTAGCTGAGCTAACTCTAACACACTCGAAATACACTGCTTATGACCTCACATTATACATCATTCATGACATGCTCAGTGATATGACTGATGACATCACTGATGAAATCATCCACAGAAGCACTCATACCCCTATACAACCTCTCATACACCCACTCACACACCCACACGATTACTCACATACCCATTCACAGACCCATAAAAGTACTCACACAACCACTCACACGTTTATAGAGCCACTCACCCACCAACTCACTCACTCATATAACCAGTCACAGAACCAATTGTAGAACAACTACGACAGCGGATTATCAAGGCCGCACTTCACTGTTCTGTTTCTTTATGTTCTATACAAATGTGCACAACAATTCCTGCACCTGCCGCCGTTCAGTACAACTGCAACGCAGAACAGAAATTTGAGTTTTGGAATGGTGCACCAATAAACTTTTTATCTACAAAAAACCAGAGTAGATGTGAGGCCAGGTATTCCTTTTTATTCTTTCTTTATTCAGTTCTGTTTCTTTACTGACTCACTGCATACTTGACGGGCTATCAAACCCGCGGCCCTTTGATTGGGCCATGTCCCTTTGAAGTTTGTCCTTTCTGGGCATGAAGGAGTAATCCATTGGGAACCAATAAATCTTTTTCTTCCTACATGAAGCATTTTGAGATTATCTGGACAAGCCAGTGAAATAATACTGTAAAGCCATGATGAAGTTTAAGTTTTAACTGAACAAAACGCGTTGGCTGGAGGTTGTGTATGGATATAAAGAAACGCAACTGAACAAAGAAAGAATAAAAAGGAATACCTGTCCTCACGTCTGCTCTCATTTGTTGTGGATAAGAAGGTTATTGGTGCACCATTCCAAAACTTAAATTCTAGTCACAGAACCACTCACTCATCCATACAGCTACTGATGCAATCAGTAATACATCCATATATCCACTCACACAGCCACACACTCCCCCATACTGCCACTCACACACCCACTTATTCACCTATACAGCCACTCACACACCTAATCACTCACCCATACAGCCTCTCAACACAGCCACTTACTTGCCTTAGAAAACACTCACACACCAACGCAACCATTTAGATACCCATTCACATATTCATACAAGGACTTGCACACCCACTCACTCACCAATACATCCATTCACACATGCACTTAATCTACAATACAGCCACTCACACACCAATTCACATAACCAATTACCGATTCTAATAACTACTCGCTTGCTCGCACAGTCACTCATACAGCCACTCACCCACACAGCTACACATAAATCCATGTATACACCCATACAGCAACTCACACGCCCACTCATACACCTATAAACCCACTCAGACAAGCACTCACTCATGGATACACACAGTCACATAGCTACTCACATAATATATATTAGAAGTAGTAGCACTCATTAGTAGAACACCTAGTATACTGTTTTAACTTTTGTAGTACCTTGGTATAGATGTTTAACAATCATAATCTTTTAGAAAGCACTCACACTCACAGCATGATGTCATCAGTGATGCCATTTGAAATGTCATTAGTGATGTCAGTGAACATGCCATGAGTAATGTAATACGTAAGGTCATAAGTAGTGCATGAGGGGCATAAGTTATAATCAGCTCAGTTAACTAAAACTGCTGAATTTCACTGATTTTGTATGAGTGAAATCTGAGTCTAACTATGACGTCCCTGTAACCTTTGTTTTTTTCCAGTGAACATAGCCAAGACACCAAGCGAGTCTTTGTGCATGCGATGCCACTGCTGCTGTGCATACATCGCCGCACGCGCCCCCAGAGCACCTGATGCTCAGGCAGGACATACCCCTAATTGAGCCTGCCTCCTGCTGCTAACATTTGGGGAGGTTGTCCTGCCAACAGAAAATGAGTGCTTCCACCTCTGCCTCACTAAAGTTGCTGTGGGATCGCATCCATGTCTGCCTGCATCACCCACAGAGTTTGTGGTTGGCACTGCCTGAATTTGCTGCCATAATGGGGAGGAAGGATTGGAGTGGATTGGGGAGAGCAGACTGACAGGAGGGAGTCTGAGTGGGACAATAAGCAAACAGGAGGACAGGTCAGGAAAGTAAAAGTTTAAAAAAGTACAAAAAGTCAAGAAAACGCAGACCAAATGTAAAATGAACTTGGGTAAAGTGAGATAATAACACAAACAAGGAAACAAAAGTTGGGATGGGCAACTGGGACATCAGATCATGATGAAGGCAGCCAGCAGGGAGAGAGAAACAGGAGCAGGCAAAACAGAATGGCAGCATGAATGGCAGGCCAAGCACTTTCTCTACATTGGTGGAACTCCGCGGATATCCCACAGAGTTGTTTTGCAACTTCTTGAAATTCCGCCCGGCCTAAAATTTACAACAAATAATTATCTTTTATTAAACATATGGATTTAGGGTTTCATGGCTACTTATGGTTTTTAATGTGTTCTTATTTTAACTGTAGGTTGTGTTTGTGAACTATTCAGGGACCACAATAGTATCAAAATAGTACTGCAGTACTTTTGATTTTGCTAACCAGCATTTCTTTGGCTTCTAAGTCTGTCAATTGTAGGAAGCATTAAGTGTATACTCCTTGTCCCCATTCCAAATTATATTTTTAAAGGTGAAGTTTTTGCTGTTTCCAAGATGGAAAATCTTCTGGCCAGTGTTTAGTCTTAATATCTGAGAAAAAATCTTGTGTAGATAAAACGCAATGTTAAGAATATCAAGGCCAAAAATATCTTGAAGGTTAATTTCTATAGCTAAACAACGTTTTACTATATATAACTCCACAAATAAGAAACTTGACAATATATATATATATATATATATATATAAATATATATATATCTTCAAGGAACGTAGATGTGGAGTAAAGGATCATAAATCTATACTTACCTATTTGCACTTACCTTGTCGATATTTTGTTCCCCAATATTTTTGCTACAATACTCTGTCCACACGGTATTTTTGTTTCTGATATTCCGTCAGTGATCCTTCTGGTTAGAAGCCAACTTGAAGATTTTCTGAAAGTGCAATGGCTCAAGAAGAAGATCCTGTCCTGCTGGAAGAGGAGGAACCAAAGTTGGAGCAGAGGATGCAAAAGGATTAACAAGAGGTGGAGCAGAGGAAGAAACTGAAGGATTGCATTATATGCATGGCCTTCTAATTGACATCTGGAAGGAAAAATGTGAACTCTAAACTGGTAAATATAACCTATGCAACAAAGTTATTTCCGGTGGGAGCACGAATCAGTTTTCATTTAGTACCACAGGAATGAGAAAAAAACCTCAGCCAATGCATTCCACTAGGTTGTCACGGGTGGAAATGAAGTGTCAGTGGAGATTGAAGAGACTGAAACGAGAAGATTAGCAGTGGCCATGTCTTCGCTATTGCACCCCTTTAACTTCTTCTGCATCATCAGCACCTCCAACACCACCCACTGCATCCGTCCCTCCAGTAGCACCTTCTACTTCTTCTGCCCAAGCAGCACGTCCACCGCCACCCATTGCTTCTGTCCCTCAATCAGTATCTGCTCCTGGTACTAGGGTTAGGGGATAGTGATGTCCATGAAATAAGATTAAAAGAAGCAAAGAGAGAGTAAGGTCCATGAAGGGAGACTCTGGCTGTGGAGTTTAATGTTAGGTGTGTGTATGCTTTGTGAAAAGGAGACAAACTGTGAAATTAGGCTTGTCTTGGCAAGTAGTGTGATGCTGTGACAGCTTGCAGTTTTTGAATTATTGTGTGGTTTGGGTTTATTGTGCGTTATCAAGTTCTTTTGATGACACAGAGTGTGATGAGAGTGTGTGTTGGGTGAATGTAAGTTTGTGGGCTGTAATTAGAGTGTGTAGAACAAGTTGGTATCTGTCACATGGTAGGCACATGGTAGAGTGTGCAAAAGAATTAAAGCTGTGAATGTTATTCCAATGGTTTCAGGGGGGAGTATAGCTGTGGTACATGATAAGGAGAAGGTGTTCGGTGAAGAGGGTGAGACTGGGAGATAGACAACATAAGGAGGTTTAGTGGAGAATTGGATTTTGTGTCAACTTGTAGTGTTACTTCTAAAGCATCGTTCCAGTGTGTGTCATATGATGAAGTGTGCTGTTTTAAGTTGTGCTGTTCGCTTGTCTTTGATGACACTTGAAATGGAGTTGTGCAATATCGCTATATCAGGTGCAATGAGGCTTGGTATGAGAAGTTGAGTAACCCATGACTGGATAAAGTTGCTCAAGGACAAATCAGATGGGCCATCTTGGTACCTATGAAAAATACCTGTACGCACAAATCTCTCAGAGGGTTGGCTGCAAACAGAATTTATTTTGCAATACATCCTATACAAACTGCCTGAGCAGCTGAAAGCCATTAGTTCAATGAGAGAGATTGTTCGTATTCAAAATCTGGATATAGAAAATGGCTGGCTCTTTCACCTCAGCCATTCCAGAAACTTTCTGGAGGGTATACAACTGTGGATATATCATCAAGAATCTGAATATCGCAAAAATTGAGATGTTTGGGGTTGGGAAGAACCTGATTTCGCATCATTTGCAGAAACATGAGCTCCTACTAGATTTTACGTAGCTCCATTAAATATATGTTTTAAGCTACAGCAACTACAGCAACTACAGCAATCACTTAAATGAATTTGTTGAGATTAAGGACATAGGCTACTATAATTGTTCATTCCATAGTTTCATTATATACCGCATGCATTGAATAAATTTAGCAATAACCATTAAAATGTAATAGATTTTCAGAGTTGTTGACTCCAGTAAAACAATACCCAAAAGCATGCCTAAATACACACAGGAGAATTGGTTTATGAATATTTAAAAAAGTAATAAAAATGCCAAAAGCAGTAAAATAATGCGTACCAAACCGCAAAATGTAATTGTCATTTTCATTTCTAATTATCGTTTACATTGGCAATGAACAACCACTGAAATACAAAGTATGCATAATGCTTTCTTTATTTTAAACTTTTTTATTTTTTTACCAAAACTGTTTTAACAATGTCTTTCCCTCTGAGTTGAGTTATAGCTTTACTTATTTGGGTAATGATAGCATTAGGAACCGTTCATCATTAGCCTACCAAATCAACGCTGCATACATTAAACGAATGGGTACTTTTTCAGTCAAGCTGTAATGATTCCTTAGATATGTGACTGCAAAGGAAACAACAATGAATTTTGGGACTAAAAAAGAACCTTCAACATCCCAGAGCACAAAAGGTCTGTGCCTTGAATTTCAATAACCACCGGGGCACCAGTTACCATTATCAGTGCCCACCAGCTCCTAATTGTTGGATTAGTGGTATAGTTTAAAACAAGCATATTGTTAAATGGTGACATATACAGAAACTGCGGAGTAAATGCGGAGGGGAATTACTTTCTGATGGCCCTTAGAAGCTAGAAATGCACATCCTCTCGTTTCTTGAGGCAGGATGCAGAACTGGGTTTTGTAGAAACTCCCAGAGATGCACAGACTCGCCTTTTCATTGTAGAATATGGAACAATGATTGCTTGAGTTTACTCTGAATCAATGCATTTCTGCTAACCTGAACAAAAGGGGATCCATATAAACTGTATTTTAAGTGGGCATTTGAGTCTGTTCATGGACTAGCATGGACTTTTGAATATATTTTCCATTGCAGGATCAGTTCACTAAAATGTAATGGTAAAATAATATCTCCCTTCATAATGAGAAAAAAGCAGAGTGGGTTTCTAAACTCATCCTGTGTTGCTGGATCTGAGAATTTGGTGTATTTAACAGCAGCTCACATGCCAAATTAACCAGAGCATTTGTTAGATTTGACTGCTTCACTGGTTGTGTAAGAAACTCCAGAAGGTGAAGATGCTTGAAGGAGGTGTAGCAAAGCTTGTAGAAGGGTTTAGGTCCTCAGTACCATTCTACAGTCAGGTAGGAGGTGAACGGAGGAAGTGGGTGATGAGAGTGATCAAGAGCTTACATTTATTTGGGAAGGCCCTTTATATAACAAATGTTTCCAGGATTACACATAAACTGCATGATTTGCACGTCCCCAAGAGCACTCATGGAAACCATTTATGAATTTCTATTTACTCCAAAGCATAGGGATCACCATCTATGTCAAGGTACATTATAAACTCTTTGCACAAGTGATTATACATTGTATTACAACATGCGTGCTTTTTTTCATGGAGAAACAGTTTCCTCTACACATGGGGCAAGGGATCCAGACACATTATACAGGACTGTGAGTAGGGAAAAAAAGCCTTCCTCTACAAACTTCCTATTTCAGACTAGTAGTGGACTGTTAAAGGTATGATGCATTCCCACAAATAAGTTAGTTTGCGGGTGTTCACATACTTTACACTTGTATGGGAACGGGTTCAACTGCCAACTATACAACAAAAACTATTTGTTTTGTAGCTCAAGCGACAAGTCCTCAATCATGAATCCTTGTTAGGCCCACCTTGTCTTCTGAAACATACTTACTGCTCAAGAAAAATTTTATATGAGTAATGCAATCAGTACTATAACGTCAGTCAATAAACAACCTCATAGTGATCCCCTC
Organism: Triturus cristatus; assembly: GCF_964204655.1. NCBI lineage: Eukaryota > Metazoa > Chordata > Amphibia > Caudata > Salamandridae > Triturus > Triturus cristatus. The sequence continues at coordinate 85,172,388 of NC_140588.1, forward strand.
ACCAAAATGTATGAAGAGAACTCTTGTTAAAGATGCTCTCAGGTGCATATTAAGCCGACAATCCATTGCTTTTGGGAGAGTTTATATACAATATGCACATGAAAGGACTGGAGTGTGTGCGTGTGTGTGTTGCACAAATACTTTACACATTTCCTATTTAGATAAGCCTAACAGCTCTGTGCCAAGCCACCTGAGGGTGAGCACAGGTTATCTTTTAATGTGTATCTGGCTTACCCTGACCAGGATTGTAGCTCCTGATTGGACAAGGTGCATACCTCTGCCAGTCAGAAACCCTATTTCTAATAGTGCTGCATTCTGCAGCATACATAGAAAGAGGAACCTGTCTCTGAGGATGAGTTTTGTGCAGGCAATGTCCCCTCTAGCACAAAAATGATTCTGCCTGCAATGCAGGAAACGCTGTATCACGGTGCAAGGTGACGGTGCAAGGGTGCATGCGTTGGCGCTAGGCAGCATATAATGTTAATGTCCTTTCCCTTTCACAAAACGCAGTGCACCAAGGTGGCTTGCTGTGTTGCACTGCATGAAAGCTTGATAAATATGCCCCTAAGCCTTTTGCTTATCCTTCATAATAATAAAAAATAATAATTTAAAATGAAGACAGAATGATCTGCATTTGGATGAAAGTGTACTCTGTGCCTAGCGTGTTTCAGTGGCGATATGTATATGGTGCCGCTTATGTTGTGACTGCAAAAATCAACATCTCCCCCACATTAATAACAACTAGAACTACTGTGCACAAATGCATGATGGCTAGATTACAAACACTATGGCAATTTTGCAGCCCTTAAATGCCATTGTTGTTAGTAATGTGAAACATTTCATAAACACGTGCACATGAAAATTGGAAGTTGCAAAAATGTTATTTATTGCATGAGAATGCCACTAAAACGAATAGCAATGCATTGGGAACAGAATTGCTAAGTGAAACCTTCAACCTTTTTGTTTGACTTAGCCACTAACACTGAGCTCACACTGAGAAGCATACTACCCTTCTGCAAAACGCTTCGTCGATCAGTCCGGACTAGTAAGCACTATATAACTACACATACCATAACATACTTCTTTCGAAACTGAAGCGCGTAGATCCTTCATTATACCAACTTACTGAGTAAAGTGAATGTTGTTGATGGGAGAAAGACATATTTATTTAGAGTCTTAGCTAATGTGTGTGCTGGAAACCAAAATAATTGGGTAGAAGTTGTATAGAGGCTCATTGGCTCATAGTACATTAACACCTGTTTTAATTGGCAGTGATTATTCTATTTTGTAAATGCTTAAAATGAATCCACAGTGCCACACAAATGTACTTATTATTCAATTTTTCAATTCAATTCATTAACTGAAAGAGCGCATGGCTACCCCTCTAGGGTTTCCCACCACTTGCGGATCCAAACTGATACACATACATTTATGAGGAAATTTAAAATACAAAATAAAAAGCAAAGTTTAATCACATGTATATGTCGCATAATATTCATTTGTTCATTTACTCCTACCACGAAAACGGAAATGACAAACTATCACAACCACTGAAAACGGGGTTCACATTTCTATTTATACATTTCTTTCTACAACAGACAGAAATCACAATTCATTTTATCGGGTAAGCAGAATATTTACCTGAAGAAAAGGTATCAGACTACTGAGTTGTGGGTTGATGAATGGTGTGAAACATAGTAAATTAGGTTTTAAAACGAATAACCCCACTGTTTGTAGCCCGACCAAATTGGTTATCACTTGACCAAAACGGTGCATGTTTTGGGTCAGTCTTGCTGCGGGTGTTCTGAATACCCTTCAGATAAAGTATGGAATTTTTTATAGTTGGACTCTTTGGGATTTTTAAATAATGTATACAAAAAAAAGCTAAGGTTTATACTACCATGTTAAACTCCGTTTTCGAAAATGGTGGAGATAACGTTTGTAATAAGCATATATCTAATGTCCTTTAATTGTTGCTCCAAGTGCATAGAGATTGTAGGGAAGTGCCTCTTTCGACATGGTTAGCCCCCCACGTTTTGCCTGATGTCTGATGTAATTTCGAACTGTAAGTGCTCTGGGTCCCTGCTAAACAGGTTCCTAGAGCCAGATGTCTTTCCCAAAAATGGTACCATGATTGGTACAACTTAAGTTAGTAAATGTAAAAGTTAGTCCCTAGTAAATGGCACCCCTATACATACGGCATGGGTACTGAAGAGGGTCCTCTGGGGCTGCAGCACTGGTTGTGCCACCCCAGAGACCCCTCATCAAGGCGATGCCCTCTGCCTGTGCAGGCTACATGTCTTGGTGGAGAGAAAGCCAAGGATTGGACATGGCACACAGCCCTATGTGCCATGCTTCCATTAAACTGCATAGGACATAGGTAAGTCACCCCTACTGCATTCATTTAGCACTAAGGCAGGGTGCCCTATGTCCTATGTGTGGGCATATAAACATGAGCAGATAAGCCCCTACAATGTCCCGTCCAATCTGAAATGGTGTAAGTGCCCAGGGAAACCATAAAGAGTACATGGGCTGGATACTTGTCAACACGTGTTTCCTAGGTCCATGATGGCTTCACAGATTCCTAAGGTGTTTGGTACCAAGCATCTTGTCTTAATAAATCCTCACTGATGCCAGTGCTAATAATACTTTCACACAGGTGACCCTTTTAGAGGGTCGCCTGAAAACCACCCAAGCACCAGTGTGGTTTCTGACATGTTTTCGCCAGCCTGCCAAAGCCAAACATGTTTCTGACCTCCTAGGGTGAAAGCCAGCGCTCTCAGAGGACAGAGTCAAAGCCTGCTCTAGGTGGAGGTGCTTCACACCTCCTCTAGGACAAGATGGCCTTCCTGGGAGGAAGCTTTAAAGGCAATGCTGCCTTTGAAATCCAATCCAGGAGCCACCAGATAGTGGGGGAGTCCAAGCCCAAGGATCTGCTCCACGTTCGGCTGGAGGAAAGGAGGGAAACTTAGTTAGATTTGGGGGAGGGTCCACACTTAGTTTACACCAGCCCAAGGGCGGGGCAGGTGAGGTGCATCCCTCTCCTAAAATTCCACCATCTTGGGATGGTGAGAAAACCTCCTATCGGGGTTAGGGTAGTGCCTCTTCCCACAGGAAGTGGTCACTAGAGTATGTAGATACCCTAAAAGGTAAGTAGCCCATTGGCCTACCTAGTAATGCCCCTAAATTCCGTATTTGGGTGGCACCCCATGATCTGAACATCAGATTTGATGGCCCAGAGAAGACCATGACAAAGAAGACCCACTGCTCAAGAACTGAAGCCCTGCTACAGATGCACAATGGTTCCAAACCCTTTCTGCTGCTGCCAAGACTCAACAATCTCCACTGCTGTGTCATACTGAAACCTTAAAGGACTTCAAGAAACTCAGAACTAGGGGTGGGCGGAATTTGCGTAATCGCGTTACGCAAATCTCCGCGAAACGGTAAAAAATCGCCGCGAACACGCAGAAATTCCGCGAACACGCGGAATTGCTTGTTCGCGATACTTTTTTCCTGTTCGCGATCGCTGTTTGCGTGCTCGGGGTGAAATATCTCGCGAACACGCATATTGAGAACGCGAACAAGCAAAAAATTTCGCGAAGTCGCGGAACGCAGATTTTTGGGTAATTTCGCGTTCTCCGCGGAACGCGAAATTACGCAAATTCCGCGAGCGGAACGGAACTTGCCGCCCAGGCCTACTCAGAACCCCTCCAACCTTCGAGAAACCACTGTGAAGCTTTTTTTGAGTGAAGTTATCACTCCCCTGTGCACCACTGGTACTGATCCCGTCAAGTTCAGTTTGTCAACTTTCTGCCCCAAATGACACTGAAGCAAGAAAAGGTACAACAGCTCTGGGGGGGTCAGATCTGCATCTCCACTACGTTTGCAGGCACCAGGACCTACTGGAGCCCCAGTGTACCAATACTTGAGGTACTGGACCCCCAACAGCAAACACCAAGAAGAGTCCACACTGGACTCCAAAAGCACCAGAAGCAAGCACCCATCAAGGGACTTCAAGACATGCAAGACCCAATTCCTGAGCTGACCAGCTGTCCCAAGTTCACCTCTCCAATCTGCCTGCTCCCGACCGTGAGGACCTCAAAGATGCACGATGCCTGGCTGGCCTGTTTGCACTGCACCTGGCCCCACTGGCCCCAGCAACGACCAACCAGCCCTGCTCCCGTGGTCCCCAGCCACTTGTGGCCTCCTCTCTCTAAGGAGACCCACCGGACTTACCTGTCAGTCTCTCTGTGCATTGCTTTTTAAAGTGCCCCCTTCGTCTTTGCACACCAGCTTTCAAGACTTCAGCCACTCTGCTCTCGGCTGAGCCGGGACACTACTAAACTTCTCCTGCTGGAACTTTTGACCTTGTCCCGACATCGACCTAAATTGAGAAGGTAGACTTCATGAAAGCATTGCCTGAATTTCTATGTTTTGCTACTTTTTCCTCATTGTTTCCTATGGTGTGTAATTGCGCAGAGAAGTGATATATTTTCCAAACTTTGAAAAATCATAACCCAAAAGTACTTCCCTTAGAACTCTGTTCTTGGTCTTAAAAATGATATATAAATTGCTGTTATTTTTACAAATTGGTCCTAGACTTATTCTTCAGTGTGTGTCTCATTTATTGCTTCTGTGAGTACAACAAATTCTTAACACTATGCTCTGATAAACCGAACTGCTCGCCTACACTACCACAAAAAGAGAGTTAGTGTTATCTACTTTTTCCTCTACCTTTGAGGATTTCTCGCACTCTTTACATAGTGTAATTCATTTTAGTACACTGTACAGAGAGGCGGTTTCCTACATTGGTGGATAAGTAGTGGGATATATGACTTTAGATTTGATGGACCCCTTCGAAAATAAGTGATCACACAAGTAAATCCAAAAATAGTCTCTGGATAGTCTGATTTTTGATTCATCTATTTTTGTTAAATATCTAAAAATGAACAGCTAGGGCCTTAGTTAAGTGCCTGGCACTAAGTGGTTAGAGATGTAAATGTCTGTACGTTAGTTAGGACGTTCAAATTCAGTGATAGTTATTTTATTAACTTCCCAAAAAGGTCACAACTTTATTTAAAAGAATGCCGAATTCCAATAGCCAGACACAAGAGCCCGACCTGACACCGTACATGGACCTTACCATATACAATTGGAGGCCCTCTGTTAGGGCTATGGAATCAAAACAGGAAAAAGTCCAAGAAAAGACTTTCTCAGACAACTGATAGCTCAGTTTGAGAAAGATCACCCAGAACTGGTAGCCATGTCTAAGGATGAAGTTAATACCAATGAGGACGATGCTGAGGATGGACAGGAGTAGGTCCCCTCAAGCACAGCTGAGATCCCTTTAGATGAGGACCACAGGCTGAAAAGATGAACCAGGAGACTGAACTTAGAGGCTCAGCACTTGGATCTAGAACTGCAAAGAAAAGAGATGGGCCTAGGACCTGTCTCTGATGGCACCATACAAGTAATTTGGGAGCAGGGAACTTCCTATGGGTCAAAACTCGCCAAAGGGATTGTCCCTCCATATTCAGATGGTGATGCCATCGCCAAATGGTTTACTGCATTAGAGAGAGCTTGTACAGGTAGAAAAGTAGCTAGACCAAATTGGGGTCCTCTCTTGTCTGAACTGTTCTCAAGGAAATGTAGGGATAGACTCATGACATTGCCTGAAAAAGGTGCTAAGTTGTATGACCTTATGAAGGGTACCCTAATTGAGGGCTTTAGACTCCCCATTGAAGGTTATAGAATAAGATTCAGGGAGACTTGAAAAACCCAGAGTCAGTCCTGGGTGAAATTAGTTTGCTTTTCTGTAAAAACACTAGATGATTGGTTAACAGGTAAAATCTGAAAGAGTTTGAAGAGTTTTTCAATTTAATAATGAAAGAGCATTTTTTAAGTAATTGTTGCAATAAAATGTACATCAGCATCTGGTAGACCTAGGCCCACTTTCTCCTCTAGAGTTTGGGAAGAAGGCAGACCACCAAGTCAAAACAAGGGTGGCCAGAACTACTGCTGGTTGTCGAGACCAAAACAAAGAAGCCAAAAAGCCCATTTCAAAAGGAAAGATGTTGATCAGAAAGCGAAAAAAAATGAGTCTTCTTCAGGCCCCAAAAAAAAATCTGCTCGGGAGGGTGGACCTAGAAACTCATCACAGCCCAAAGGAGGGTACCAGGGTAAGAACTAGGGGCCCGATTCACAAAACTAATCTGAGACAAAATACTACCTTAACGAATTTCTGTATTCACAAAAGGCATTTAGTAGTTGTAAAGTTGGGATTCCTAACTTTAATTCTACTAAACTGAGAAAAATCCCAACTTTACGACTTTCAGTATTCACAAAAGGTATTTAGCAGTAGTAAAGTTAGGAATCCTAAATACCTTTTGTAAATATCGAAAGTCGTAAAGTTACTATTTTTCAGTTTAGTAGTAGTAAAGTTAGGAGTCTTAACTTTACTACTACTAAATGCTTTTTGTGAATACCGAAAGTTGTAAAGTTAGGACTTTGTCTCAGATTACTTTTTTGAATCAGGCCCTAGGATCCCAAAAAGGCATAGTGCATGAAGATCACTAGGAACTGAACTAGAGACTCTGGCTGTAAAAATAAAACCAAATGCCTCTAGTCTAACTGCAGTAAATGCAGTGGCCAATCTCCAGGTAGGATCTCAGGTGAGTACTGACCATGTGAGAGAGGTCGCTGCAGTGACTCTTGGAGGGGATGTCAATATAGCCACCATAGCACTCTGGGCCACTAACATGCAAAAATACAGACAGCATGCTACCATTAAAGGGGTTAGGGTGAGAAACCCTGAGAGACACTGGTGCCAGCATCACCATTGTGACTGAGCAATTGGTGCCCTCAGAACAGTATCTGCCTGGAAGGACCTATCCAGTCATCAGTGCTGACAAAGTGACTAGAATTTCTTTGACTGAGGAGTGGTTGCCAGAAAAAAAGAAGTAGCAGTCTCTTCATCAATACCAGTTACTTGTTTGCTTTTTTGGCCCATGACATCCCGCTAGCGGGACACCTTGGGTAGGCCAAATCTTGGAACAGACTTGTCAGCCACTACTACTGGCCAGGGATGCACCAGAAGGTGAATGGGTTTTGGAACTCCTGCCCCACCTGTCAAGCCATAGGCAAGATAGGTGAGCACCCAAAGCCCCCCTTAATTCCACTTCCATTTGTTGGTGTTCTCTTTGAGAGTATAGGGATTGACATTGTTGGTTCTCTTGACCCTCCTACATTCCCAGGGAACCGATATAATTTGGCGGTGGGGATTGTGCCACCAGGTATCTTGAAGCTATTCCCTTTAGGACTACCACTGCCACTGCCCTTGCAGTGGCTGTGCCCCTCATTGGTATCTTTACCAGCGTGGGCTTCCCTAAGGAGGTGGTATAAGATAGAGGTACAAACTTCATGTCTGGTTGCCTAAAACACATGTGGGAGTAGTGTGGAGTGACCTACAGGTTCATGTCCTCTACCATGGGCAGAGTAATGACCTTGTTAAAAGATTCAGTAAGCCCATGAAATGTATAATTGGTGGGGTCCTGAAAAACTCAGAAGGAGATGGGATGCCTTACTGCAATACCTGTTTTTTGTCTATAGGTAAGTGCCACAGAAGGGAGTGGGGTTCTTCTTATTTGAAGTTTTGGTCATCCTGCTAGGGGACCATTGTGCCTTGTAAAGGGTGTATGGGAGAAGCCTCTTGTTAAACCTAAACAGGACATAGTGTACTATGTACTTGACCTCTACTCCAGAGTGGCTGAATACATGGAGAACACAAACCAAAACCTTGAGGCTAGGCAAGAGCTCCAGAAGCAATGATATCATCAAAAGGCTCTTATGGTGAAGGTCCAACTCCAGCCAGAAGGTATGGGTTGGGAACCCTGTGGACCCCCAGGGCCCTCTAAGATAAGTGGAGTGGCTCCTACCCTATGTTATGTTAGTCCCCAAACCTCACACCCAGGGTGGTAAGAAAGAGATGAGGTTATGTGTGGACTATAGGGGCTTCCATGCAGCGACCACAAACACTGCATACCCAATTTCAAGGGCAGGTGAATTAACCAATAGGTTGGTAGCAGCCAAACATTTGAGTGCCTTTGATCTCACATCTGGGTACTGGCAGATAGGTCTGACTCCAGGAGCAAAAGAGGGATCTGTATTTAGTTAGATTAGAGGGAGGATCCTCTCTTACCTTACACCACCACTAGGGTGGGGCAGGTGAGCTGAACCCCTCTCCTGAAATTCCACTATCTTGGGATGGTGAGAAAACCTCCTATTAGGGTTAGGGTAGAGACTCTTTGCACAGGAAGTGGTAACAAGAGGGTATAGACATCCTAAATAGTAAGTAGCCATTGGCTACTACCTTTATCCCTAATTCTTGATGTAGGTGGCACCCTGTGACCTGAACATCAGATTTGACAGAACAGAGAAGACCAATAAAAAGACGTCCACTGCTTGAGAACTGAAGCAGACGAAAAGGCAGCAAATCCTGCCTGTTGCTCCCAGGACTCGACAATCCCTGCTGCTATGTCATCCTGAAATCTGAAAGGATTTCAAGAACCACAGAGCTCCTCCAGCCTGTGGGAAATCACGGTGAAGCTCCCTTAGAGTGAAGGTATCACTCCCTTCACACCACAGGTATCGAAGTTTGTTTTGTCAACTTGCTGCTCCCTCGTTACCTCAATGCAGAGACTGTGTTCTTGGTCTTAAAAATGATATGAAAATGTATGTTATTTTTGCAAATTGATCTCTGATTTATTCTTGAATGTGTGTCTCATTTTTTGCCTCAGTGAGTGCAACAAATGCTTAACACTACCCTCTGATAATCCTAACTGCTCACCCACAATACCACAAAAAGAGAGTTAGTATTATCTTCTTTTACCTCTAACTGTTGAGGATTTCTCTCACTCTCTACATAGTGTACTTCATTTTATTACACTGCAAAGAGAGGCGGATTCCTACAGAGATCCAATGCAATTGATCCAGAACAGGTTCTTCCTAAGGTATGTCTAAAAAGGCAGGTACTTAGATTCTATCCAAAGGCTGGGGTTTCATGTTTGTCATGCTTGGGGGCCAGACCTCATAAAGGCTTAGCTTCATGTTTAGGGCATTTACAGAATAGTTGGTAATGAAGTGGCAGATTTCAGACAATTGGAGTTGTAACTGACATACAGTAAGGTCCTATGGACTTTTTTGTTAATCATCTATTTTCTAGAATCAAATGTAGCACTTTGAATGGTGATTTCCACAGTCATGGGCTTAGATTAACCCTGGGAAGAGTATGCGGAGTAGTGCTCTGCATAGTTTCACGGAGTTGAAAAAAAAACTCTGTAGAACTCCGCTCAACCCCAGGCCCACAAAACAAGGAAAAAAAAAACACTTACCTTCTCTTCGGCCGTCTGCGGGCCGCCCTCTTCGCCGCGGTGTCTCCTTCTTGCCATCGTCTTCCTTTCGTCCCAGTATGTATTTTATCTTGCGTGAACTGCGCGCAAGATGTAATGCATATAGAGATGTGAGGAGGAGGACGATGGCAAGAAGGAGACACCGTAGCGAGGAGGAGGGCAGCCAGCAGATGGCAGAAGAGAAGGTAAGTGTTTTTTTTAACTGTTTTGAAGGGGGCTGACTCTTGCTGAGCGGCGCACTCTGCACAACCACGGAGTTGGAGTTTTGTTGCAACTTAGCGTTCCCAGGGAGCACGAAGCTGTTAAAACTCTGCAAACTCCGCTGGCAGAGCGTAGTACTAGGCCCGGGCTTAGCTTAGACACAGTCTGAATGCTTGGATTTGAAACCTCTCAATTATTTGTTGGGGAGTTTGGTAGAAAGTGTAATGCAATATTCCAAGGATGGCATCACCAAGCCTCTTTTATGCTCCTCCAAAGGTCAGAATGAAGAAGGGAGGAAACTTCCTAGATAAGTCATAGCTGCAAGTTGGCTCCCTGAAATACGGCATTGATTTGAGGAAAAATGAGTACTTGAAGTGGTTTTTGACTGTCTTACGAAAAACCTTTCCATAATCTTACTGGGGTGAGCTAAAATTAAAATTGGACTTCAGAAAATGCAAAACACTGGCATGTTTTAGGGGACTGTGATTTTGCCATAGAGAAGTAAGAATTTATTTGTGAAGATGAAGTACTCCATGAGAGTGTTAGGTGATTGCGTCAAACATGTGACTGTAAAAGTAGGTTTAATTTTTTTATTTTTAAGAAAATAAACATAAAAGGAAAGTTTGCATTTTTATTCTTTATAATGCAGTAAAGACAGGGGTAAGGAATAGAATCTGTTTTCACAAAATTTGAATTTTGCTAATTTTAAATCACCCCTTCAAATATTAAATATTACACAAGTGGTGTTTGTCAACATTTGATTAGACTACTATAATGATATGTCAATCAATCAATTCATTCTTTATTTCACATTTGATTAAATGCATAAAAAGTGCAAAAGTAAAAAATGTTATAAATATATATAAATATAAAATTGGTACTGCGTACCACAAAGTACTGATATGATTACAAAGAAAACAAGCTAAAAAGTGCAAGTTAAAGTTTTCCAAATTAATAAAACTATTAGCCAGAGCAGCATATGTTAGATCAGTTAAATTAAGACACATAAAAGACAGTAATAAAGACAGAATTCATTCCCACAGAAAAACCTTCACCCGGTTCTTACATGCTGAATATGTCTGTACAAATCTAATCATAGTTGAAGAACTCTGCACGAGAAATAATAAGCATTTGCTTTGTTCATGCATACAAGAGCGGAATGTCTAAATAAAGAGTCAATTAACATCATAGTCTGACCCTAATGTAACTTCATTCGGGTTGTTCATTGTTGGCCTTTCGACTTCTTAACACAGCTTGTAAGAAGGAAACCATAGTAAGGCAAACAAACGAAGTTTCTAAATTTTGTAAAGTAGCAAGAGCCAATATTGGGGAACGATAGTTACATTTTTTCATCAGACGGATAATATATTGTTTCCTATCTTTGGTATAAAAAGAGCAAAAGAACAATATGTGCAAGATCAATTGAGGTGACATTATTACATGGGCAAGGGAGGAGTTGTGAGGTTGAGAAAACATACAATGTGTACTCCAGCATTATCGGTATATAATTCAATTGAAATCTAGTCAAAATGAACCGGTGCTGGATGTTTTCCACAAAAGAAAGATACGGTGGTGCCCCTTGCTGTCAATGTGGTAGACTGTAGTAGGTCATATGAGAGGTTTTCCCCCTGCATCTGTCCTACCTATCAGAAACAGTTTCCTATATAAATATTTCCTTTAACCATGATTTAGGGAAACCTTCACAAAGACTAGGACTGTCAAAGAGTTCCGTTAGCCCCAGTGATGTCAGGGTGTGTTTTACATAGGAAAGTCACAGGATTTGATGACTGTGATCTAGAGACAGAATGTCTTTCAGGATCCGTTGGTTTAGTGCAACGCTATTCCTTTTCCAAATTGACCGCCACAAGGAAAGCAGATCCAATTTAATAACATCACTAATATAGGGCAAATCAACTTCCTTGTGAGCAACAAGGTTGCTGCAAGCTGTTGGGACAGCTAGCAGCCGCTTAATGAAGTTGTCTTCTATTACTTGCAGGGGTGAGCTGTCAACTATCCCCCAAATCGCTGCCCCATAAGTGACAATAGACCTTGATTTAGCTAAATAGATTTTTATCATTTCCGGCGCGGGCTTAGTGCCCAATGTTTTTTTAAAAGCGGAAAATTGCAGCTATGCTTTTGCCCTTGCGATCTGCCCTATTGTGGAACCTCGCTTTAGATAGTTAAAGCTTGGAACTTGATCTATTTTTCCCCCATCAAAAGAGAAACTATTTATACATTTCTTTCTACAACAGACAGAAGTCACAATTAATTTTATCGGGTAAGCAGAATATGTACCTGAAGATAAGGTATCAGACTACTAAGTAGTGGGTTGATGAATGGTGTGAAACATAGTAAATTAGGTTTTAAAACGAATAACCCCACTGTTTGTAGCCCGACCAAATTGGTTATCACTTGACCAAAACAGTGCATGTTTTGGGTCTGTCTTGCTGCGGGTGTTCTGAATACCCTTCAGATAAAGTATGGATGTTTTTATAGTTGGACTCTTTGGGATTTTTAAATAATGTATATAAAAATAAGCTAAGGTTTATACTACCATGTTGAACTCCGTTTTCGAAAATGGTGGAGATAACGTTTGTAATAAGCATATATCTAATGTCGTTAATTGTTGCTCCAAGTGCATAGAGATTGTAGGGAAGTGCCTCTTTCGACATGGTTAGCCCCCCACGTTTTGCCTGATGTCTGATGTAATTTCGAACTGTAAGTGCTCTGGGTCCCTGCTAAACAGGTTCCTAGAGCCAGATGTCTTTCCCAAAAATGTTACCATGATTGGTACAACTTCAGTAAGTAAATGTAAAAGTTAGTCCCTAGTAAATGGTACCCATATACATACGGCATGGGTACTGAAGAGGGTCCTCTGGGGCTGCAGCACTGGTTGTGCCACCCCAGAGACCCCTCATCAAGGCGATGCCCTCTGCCTTTGCAGGCTACATGTCTTGGTGGAGAGAAAGCCAAGGATTGGACATGGCACACAGCCCTATGTGCCATGCTTCCATTAAACTGCATAGGACATAGGTAAGTCACCCCTACTGCATTCATTTAGCACTAAGGCAGGGTGCCCTATGTCCTATGTGTGGGCATATAAAGATGAGCAGATATGCCCCTAAAATGTCCCGTCCAATCTGAGATGGTGTAAGTGCCCAGGGAAGCCATAAAGAGTACATGGGCTGGATACTTGTCAACACGTGTTTCCTAGGTCCATGATGGCTTCACAGATTCCTAAGGTGTTTGGTACCAAGCATCTTGTCTTAATAAATCCTCACTGATGCCAGTGCTAATAATACTTTCACACAGGTGACCCTTTTAGAGGGTCGCCTGAAAACCACCCAAGCACCAGTGTGGTTTCTGACATGTTTTCGCCAGCCTGCCAAAACCAAACATGTTTCTGACCTCCTAGGGTGAAAGCCAGCGCTCTCAGAGGACAGAGTCAAAGCCTGCTCTAGGTGGAGGTGCTTCACACCTCCTCTAGGACAAGATGGCCTTCCTGGGAGGAAGCTTTAAAGGCAATGCTGCCTTTGAAATCCAATCCAGGAACCACCAGATAGTGGGGGAGTCCAAGCCCAAGTATCTGCTCCACGTTCGGGTGGAGGAAAGGAGGGAAATTTAGTTAGATTTGGGGGAGAGTCCACACTTAGTTTACACCAGCCCAAGGGCGGGGCAGGTGAGGTGCATCCCTCTCCTAAAATTCCACCATCTTGGGATGGTGAGAAAACCTCCTATCGGGGTTAGGGTAGTGCTTCTTCCAGCAGGAAGTGGTCACTAGAGTATGTAGATACCCTAAAAGGTAAGTAGCCCATTGGCCTACCTAGTAACGCCCCTAAATTCCGTATTTGGGTGCCACCCCATGATCTGAACATCAGATTTGATGGCCCAGAGAAGACCATGACAAAGAAGACCCACTGCTCAAGAACTGAAGCCCTGCTACAGATGCACAATGGTGCCAAACCCTTTCTGCTGCTGCCAAGACTCAACAATCTCCACTGCTGTGTCATCCTGAAACCTTAAAGGACTTCAAGAAACTCAGAACCCCTCCAACCTTCGAGAAACCACTGTGAAGCTTTTTTTGAGTGAAGTTATCACTCCCCTGTGCACCACTGGTACTGATCCCGTCAAGTTCAGTTTGTCAACTTTCTGTCCCAAATGACACTGAAGCAAGACAAGGTACAACAGCTCTGGGGGGGTCAGATCTGCATCTCCACTATGTTTGCAGGCACCAGGACCTACTGGAGCCCCAGTGTACCAATACTTGAGGTACTGGAACCCCAACAGCAAACACCAAGAAGAGTCCACACTGGACTCCAAAAGCACCAGAAGCAAGCACCCATCAAGGAACTTCAAGACATGCAAGACCCAATTCCTGAGCTGACCAGCTGTCCCGAGTTCACCTCTCCAATCTGCCTGCTCCCGACCGTGAGGACCTCAACGATGCACGATGCCTGGCTGGACTGTTTGCACTGCACCTGGCCCCACTGGCCCCAGCAACGACCAACCAGCCCTGCTCCCGTGGTCCCCAGCCACTTGTGGCCTCCTCTCTCTAAGGAGACCCAACGGACTTACCTGTCAGTCTCTCTGTGCATTGCTTTTTAAAGTGCCCCCTTCGTCTTTGCACACCAGCTTCCAAGACTTCAGCCATTCTGCTCTCGGCTGAGCTGGGACACTCCTAAGCTTCTCCTGCTGCAACTTTGGAACTTGTCCCGACATCGACCTAAATTGAGAAGGTAGACTTCATGAAAGCAATGCCTGAATTTCTATGTTTTGCTACTTTTTCCTCATTGTTTCCTATGGTGTGTAATTGCGCAGAGAAGTGATATATTTTCCAAACTTTGAAAAATCATAACCCAAAAAGTACTTTCCTTAGAACTCTGTTCTTGGTCTTAAAAATGATATATAAATTGCTGTTATTTTTACAAATTGGTCCTAGACTTATTCTTCAGTGTGTGTCTCATTTATTGCTTCTGTGAGTACAACAAATTCTTAACACGATGCTCTGATAAGAACTGCTCGCCTACACTACCACAAAAAGAGAGTTAGTGTTATCTACTTTTTCCTCTACCTTTGAGGATTTCTCGCACTCTTTACATAGTGTACTTCATTTTAGTACACTGTACAGAGATGCGGTTTCCTACATTGGTGGATAAGTAGTGGGATATATGACTTTAGATTTGATGGACCCCTTCGACAATAAGTGATCACACAAGTAAATCCAAAAATAGTCTCTGGATACTCTGATTTTTGATTAATCTATTTTTCTTAAATATCTAAAAATTAACAGCTAGGGCCTTAGTTAAGTGCCTGACACTAAGTGGTTAGAAATGTAAATGTCTGTACGTTAGTTAGGACGTTCAAATTCAGTGATAGTTATTTTATTAACTTCCCAAAAAGGTCACAACTTTATTTAAAAGAATGCCAAATTCCAATAGCCAGACACAAGAGCCCGACTTGACACCGTACATGGACCTTACCATATACAATTGGGGGCCCTCTGTAAGGGCTATGGAATCAAAACAGGAAAAAGTCCCAGAAAAGACTTTCTCAGACAACTGATAGCTCAGTTTGAGAAAGATCACCCAGAACTGGTAGCCATGTCTAAGGATGAAGTTAATACCAATGAGGACGATGCTGAGGATGGACAGGAGTCAGTCCCCTCAAGCACAGCTGAGATCCCTTTAGATGAGGACCACACGCTGAAAAGATTAACCAGGAGACTGAACTTAGAGGCTCAGCACTTGGAACTAGAACTGCAAAGAAAAGAGATGGGCCTAGGACCTGTCTCTCATGGCACCATACAAGTAATTTGGGAGCAGGGAGCGTCCTATGGGTCAAAACTCCCCAAAGAGATTGTCCCTCCATATACAGATGGTGATGCCATCGCCAAATGGTTTACTGCATTAGAGAGAGCTTGTACAGGTAGAAAAGTAGCTAGACCAAATTGGGGTCCTCTCTTGTCTGAACTGTTCTCAAGGAAATGTAGGGATAGACTCATGACATTGCCTGAAAAAGGTGCTAAGTTGTATGACCTTATGAAGGGTACCCTAATTGAGGGC
This sequence comes from Triturus cristatus, assembly GCF_964204655.1. NCBI lineage: Eukaryota > Metazoa > Chordata > Amphibia > Caudata > Salamandridae > Triturus > Triturus cristatus. The sequence continues at coordinate 85,188,058 of NC_140588.1, forward strand.
TTTAGACTCACCATTGAAGGTTATAGAATAAGATTCAGGGAGACTTGAAAAACCCAGAGTCAGTACTGGGTGAAATTAGTTTGCTTTTCTGTAAAAACACTAGATGATTGGTTAACAGGTAAAATCTGAAAGAGTTTGAAGAGTTTTTCAATTTAATAATGAAAGAGCATCTTTTAAGTAATTGTTACAATAAAATGTACATCAGCATCTGGTAGACCTAGGCCTACTTTCTCCTCTAGAGTTTGGGAAGAAGGCAGACCACCAAGTCAAAACAAGAGTGGCCAGAACTACTGCTGGTTGTGGAGACCAAAAGAAAGAAGCCAAAAAGCCCATTTCAAAAGGAAAGATGTTGATCAGAAAGGGAAAAAAATGAGTCTTCTTCAGGCCCCAAAAAACCTGCTCGGGAGGGTGGAGCTAGAAACTCATCACAGCCCAAAGGAGGGTACCAGGGTAAGAACTAGGGGCCCGATTCACAAAACTAATCTGAGACAAAATACTACCTTTACGAATTTCTGTATTCACAAAAGGCATTTAGTAGTTGTAAAGTTGGGATTCCTAACTTTACTACTACTAAACTGAGAAAAATCCCAACTTTACGACTTTCCGACTTTCAGTATTCACAAAAGGTATTTAGCAGTAGTAAAGTTAGGAATCCTAAACACCTTTTGTGAATATCGAAAGTCGTAAAGTTACTATTTTTCAGTTTAGTAGTAGTAAAGTTAGGAGTCTTAACTTTACTACTACTAAATGCTTTTTGTGAATACCGAAAGTTGTAAAGTTAGGATTTTGTCTCAGATTACTTTTGTGAATCAGGCCCTAGGATCCCAAAAAGGCATAGTGCATGAAGATCACTAGGAACTGAACTAGAGACTCTGGCTGTAAAAATAAAACCAAATGCCTCTAGTCTAACTGCAGTAAATGCAGTGGCCAATCTCCAGGTAGGATCTCAGGTGAGTACTGACCATGTGAGAGAGGTAGCTGAGGTGACTCTTGGAGGGGATGCTAATATAGCCACCATAGCACTCTGGGCCACTAACATGCAAAAATACAGACAGCATGCTACCATTAATGGGGTTAGGGTGAGAAACCCTGAGAGACACTGGTGCCAGCATCACCATTGTGACTGAGCAATTGGTGCCCTCAGAACAGTATCTGCCTGGAAGGACCTATCCAGTCATCAGTGCTGACAAAGTGACTAGAATTTCAAACACCAGAGACGTGCATCATTGATTGGGGAACCTAGCTGGCGTCCTGCCTTACCTGCGTTGCTGCCGCCGATCCTGGGTCCTTCTCGCTGCGTGTCTCCCCGCGCCGCCGCCGCCACTACACCTTGCGGCCGAGAGCGGGGGGAGACTACAGCTCCCAGGCGCCTTAGCGCCCATTGACGCCACCCAAGCGCACGGAGGCGCACAAAAGAACGCGGCTCCCTCGGGGGAGCGGGAATTTCAAACACCAGAGACTTGCATCATTGATGGGGAACCTAGCTGGCGTCCTGCCTTACCTTAGTTGCTGCCGCCGATCCTGGGTCCTTCTCGCTGCGTGTCTCCCCCGCCGCCGCCGCCACTACACCTTGCGGCAGAGAGCGGGGGGAGACTACAGCTCCCAGGCGCCTTAGCGCCCATTGACGCCACCCACGCGCCCGGAGGCGCACAAAAGAACGCGGCTCCCTCGGGGGAGCGGGAATTTCAAACACCAGAGACTTGCATCATTGATTGGGGAACCTAGCTGGCGTCCTGCCTTACCTGCGTTGCTGCCGCCGATCCTGGGTCCTTCTCGCTGCGTGTCTCCCCCGCCGCCACTACACCTTGCGGCCAAGAGCGGGGGGAGACTACAGCTCCCAGGCGCCTTAGCGCCCATTGACGCCACCCACGTGCCCGGAGGCGCACAAAAGAACGCGGCTCCCTCGGGGGAGCGGGAATTTCAAACACCAGAGACTTGCATCATTGATTGGGGAACCTAGCTGGCGTCCTGCCCTACCTGCGTTGCTGCCGCCGATCCTGGGTCCTTCTCGCTGCGTGTCTCCCCCGCCGCCGCCACTACACCTTGCGGCCGAGAGCGGGCGGAGACTACAGCTCCCAGGTGCCTTAGCGCCCATTGACGCCACCCACGCGCCCGGAGGCGCACAAAAGAACGCGGCTAAGCCCAGGCCAAGGGCAGGCCCGTTTGAGCCCGTTAGAGGTCGATTGAGGTCGGGTCGGGGCCACCCCCTTTGAACTAACAAATAAGGTCAGTCATACTCTACTATTTATTTGGTGTCCAAATAAGAGGGATATAATTATTATTTGCTGTATCAGCAGCACTCCATAGCGTGTTTTGAGGCCCCAATTCAAGCCTAACATACATTTACGTCTGCATAATGACTGCTGCTTCTGATACGGGACGGAAGTCCCTGGCCGGCACACTAGATCAATTCCTGGTAAGAGTGTCTTCTATCCTGGATAAGGAAATAGATTATACCGAGAAACGCCTATCCTTGGGATCTTTTGTAGACAAACGCTCCTCTCTGGGCCATCTGATTTACGTACATTCCCCGGTTCACAAAACAAAACAGGGTTCTGACAATGCTGTAAGCTCCGTGATATGTGTTCCGGAAAATAATTCTCCCTTTCATGGAATATCTACCCATTGCATTCCGGAATCCGAAGGAGCTAACCTCAGCACCAGACCTAGAACGGGCCAAACAAACTTAATCCAAATCGCTGGTGTGTCTGAGAGTGTAAAGACTCGGTCTGCCACGAACCCAAAGGTAAAAATTCCACCTTCAAATAACAAGGTGAGCACGAAAAATCAGAGAGCCAAAAGGAAACGCAGAGAACCGCTAAACGGAGGTCAAACTGCAAAGGCAAGGCGTATTATTCCCGTGGATATTCCTGAGTTGTCCCCTGCTCTCCCAAGAGTAATCCCAGTTGGTGAAAAGGATGGAGCACCAACACCATTTTCATCAGCCCCACCCAAGGTACTACAAAATGTAGGAGACGACTTTTGGGGAAAGATAGAGTCAATATTTTACAAAACATGCCAACCAATATACGACAGACTGGATGGCATTGAAAACAGACTGACCTGTTTGGAGTTGGTGTATTCGTCAACACAGACTCGCCAGAAAAAGGTTAGTAATTGTCAGGCGCGCGACAAGCTACCTGTTATGTCCTCTGACAAAAGTGTTAGAAATGTTAATGTTGCCCCAACTTCTACCTCTACTGTAGTTAAAATCAATCCCCCGATAAGGGGGCAGGTTACTCGGGATACCACCAAGACTACTACATGTAATGTAGAGAGTGTGGGGAGCGCAATGGCACCAGTAAGCGGTAGTCCAGTAGCAAAGCAATTAGGGAGGGAAGCACCCAGTATTCCGGCAACAAGAAAATTCCCAAGTATACACCTGCCTCCAGAGTCTAGACCCTATGTGATAATATTGGCAGGGGTCAATCCTCTGGATATAGACAAAAGGGAGGACTATAGGGAACTGAAGAATAAATGTGTGTTTTGGTTAAATTCAAACCGCCCCTTACCCCAGCATGTCTCAACAGAAATTCTTTTTGTACGACGAGTTAACTGGGTAGGCCCAAAGAGGAAAACAATAGAGGGAGACTGTATAATAATTAATTTTAGAGACAGTAGGGCAGTGGAACATATCTGCAACTGGCAGAATCATACCTCCTGCACTCCTATTCTCTCCCTGCCCTTGTCCTTCTTCTATTGTGATCATCAACAGCCAAACCTAGTGGACTGCGGCCTGAGAGGTATCGATACCTGGCCCAGGAATAACAGAGGATCTAATGCGCTATATGAGGCAATCGGGTCCTCCGGATTGGAAGACTGTGATTGACGACCAAAACTCCACAGTAAGAGGAATAAAACAAGTAAACCAGTTATAACCCCTGCAGAAAAATGGGTAGTTTGTACCACTGCAACTGAGGATGTTGAAGTAGGTAATGAATCTGCTGAGAAAATAACATCTGATCAGTATCAGATAGGGGAGAAAAGCCGACCAACTACAGGGTCCGGGGTGATATTCCCACTAAGCTGTGTTACAGATTTAGATAGAGAAGTAGAGCTTGGTGTTATAACCAATGAAAGTACTCCCATCAAGGATAAATCGGCCCACTTAGAAAGGGATAGTATAAGCCTCTTACCATGGAGCCCAAGCTCTTCCAAGGGAGGAAACAGTAAGAGTGGCTCAATTTCCATAATATCTTGGAACATCGCAGGTCTAGGCTCAAAAGCTGTAGACCCTGATTGGTTGGGTTTTATATCCAAATTTGATATATGTCTCTTCCAAGAGACGTGGCTAATAGATCCCCTGCTATGTAATGGATTTCTTAACTTTCATATCCCAGCGTTAAAAAACGTAAGAGGGCACCCGTCTGGCGGGCTAACCATATGGCTAAAGCAAGATCTGGGGTGTCGAGTTATCCAAGGACCCAAAATTAGCGACGATATTTTATCTGTAAAGATTGCTTTAAAGTCTGGGACTAAGTTAGAAATCTTTAATGTTTATGCTCGAGGTCTGCCGGGGGGCAAAAAGTCCCCAATTGTAAAGTTACTGGAAGAAGCAATAGACTCCCTGCCCCCGAACACTCTACCTATTGTAGCAGGTGATTTTAATACATCCTTTGAGCCCCTAGATCATGATATATCTCAGCTTACCGCAGAAGAAGATGTTAGCTGGGGAATTCCACTCCTTGAGATCGCTCCTGTAAAAAGGTGGACGGAGGCGGCAATCCAGCTAAATGGACTGTGCTTAGGCAACCACATGAGAGCAGCCAATGGTAGAAGTCTGTCTGATAAATTTGGGACTAAACACTTTTGATAATGGTCGTAGGGCAAGCAGAATAGATTATTTGCTCATTCATGTTACACTTTGGCCCCACTTCAGAGACATGAAGGTAGTCAACCGAATTGAGAGCGACCACCACCCACTAGTTTCATCATTTAACATGTCCTTGTTTGGCTATCCATTATTGCAGCAAGGTACACATGAGTCTGAACACCTATTGTCTAATAACATGCGCTGTTTAAAATGGGATCGGATTGCAGAAGACCCAAAGACCTTTTTAGCAATAAACGAAGAAGTAACTGGTGCACTTGAAGTACCGGGTAGAGTAACAGAGGGTCAAAGCTCCTGCCAGATAGTGGTGGAAGTTCATAACAGGCTTTTTGCGGGCTTGAGAAAATATTTTCTTAAACCCATTTCCAAAAGAAATTCCAAACACCATAAAAAAGAGGGATGGTACAATCTTGATTGTAGGAACGCACGGGTTGAACTTGGTAGCGCGCTCAAACAGAAAGATCCACTACTTGTAAGATCCGCTAGATTACACTATGGGGAGATACTGAAGGAGGCAAAGGAAACATGGGATAACGAAATGTGGAAGGATCTCCTTGACGCTTGCAGGAACAAGAATAGCAAGGAATTTTGGGATACACACAAATGGGACAGGGGTGGCATAGCAGAGCGGCCACAGAACAACGTGGCACAGAATGCATGGGTTGACCACTTCAAACCCCCCCAGTATGCTGCACCCTGCGAGAACACCCTTAGTGAGACTTTTAGCCATGTTGACTATGATAAGGCAATATTTTCATTAAAAGATGTAGATAGAGCCCTAGATAAAGTGGTTGGGGGAAAAGCTCCTGGAATGGATGGTATTCCTGCGGACATGTTTATCAATGGCAGAAGTCCCTGGCCTAGTTATATTATGCGACTTGCTAATGCAATTGCCCAGGGAGCTGATATCCCCCCCTCGTGGAAGGGTGCAGAAATTGTCCCAGTATTCAAAAAAGGGGATAAATCAATCGCAAGTAATTACAGGCCAGACTCGATTCAAAAGATTATAGGCCGCATGTTCCTCCATGTAATCCAAACATTGATAGAAGACCAGGAAATTTTAAGTCCAATGCAGGCAGGGTTCCGATCCCGGACAAGTACAATTGACCAAGTTTTCCGTTTTGTCAACTTGTATTGGAAGACGGTGGTCTTGGGGAACGGCGCCCTTTATGCGGTGTTTGTGGACCTAAAAGCAGCTTTTGACCTGGTTCCCCGTAGAAGGCTCTGGCAGGTTCTGAGGGAAATGGGTATTGCACCTGAACTTCTTACCGTGATTATCCGCTTACATGAGGGAAATGTTGCCCGGGTGCGGTAGGGGGTGTGGGGGAGGTGACGGAGGACTTCCCGGTTGGCAGGGGCGTAAGGCAGGGGTGCGTTTTGGCGCCGACTCTGTTCTCGCTCTTTGTCAACGGGGTGGCCGGTCATCTCTCACTGACCCCCACCGACGCGCCGGCCTTGGCAGGAGTACGTATTCCTATCCTCATGTTTGCGGATGACACGTTAATTATTTCCAAGACTCCAAGTGGCCTACAGAAGGCTCTCGGGTGTTTTGAAGAATTTTGTACAGCAAGGGGTTTGGAAGTCAACACGGGGAAAACGAAGTTCATGTCATTTAACGCCCATAAAAATTCAAAGGAAAAATTTGTATGAACAACTTACCTTTGGAGGAGGTTACCTCATTCACATATCTGGGTATAACATTACAAAAAGATATGCGTTGGGGTTGCCAGTTAGATCGTGCCGTGTTACAACATAAACAACAATCAGGTGCTCTTCTGTCTAGATTTAAAACCTCACACACTAAGCCAATTTCTCCAGTTTTAGAAATGTATGGGACGAAGGTCCTGAGCTCATGCCTCTACGGGGCTGAGCTCTGGGGCTTCGGTAATCTGAATAGTTTGAAGGTACTAGAAAATGCGTTTTTACGCAAGATCACAAATCTCCCCTCCAGTACGCCACTGCGACCTCTACTATTGGACCTTGGCAAAAAGCCACTTGAACATCTGGCGAAGCTTCGTCCAATACTGTATTGGCGTCGGCTCTGGTGCACCGACGAACTTGCCCATTACAGGAGTGGCTTTATGGACATAATAGAATCTGACAGGTCCCATAAAATAACATGGTTACGTGGGATTAAATTCCTATTGGGTAGTATAGGCTTGATTGAACTTTGGAAAGATCCTGCAAATGTTGCTTTCCCATCCAAAGAAAAGCTGAAAATAATGTATTGGGATTGGGTCTATAAGTTGGAAATCTCCCAAGGCCTTTCCTCCCATCTATCATGCCGCTTTCTTGATTTAAAAGCCTATCCTCTCTTAGAGAAGTACTGGGATATTATTGAAAAAACTTTAGATCGTAAATTATATTTCCAGTTACGGTTGGGTACTTTACCTGTTGCAGAATTTACTTCCAGATGGGGGGGTCAAGGTACCAAGAATGACAGGTGTTATAGATGTGTAGAAGAAAGTGAGAATGTAGGACATGTATTTTTTTTTTGTCCAATGTATGCAGCACCCCGGGAAATATGGATAAAACCAATCTGTAGATTTCTGGGTATCAGAAGATATGCTATAGCCCTCCGCATTCTGTGCACAGATTCTGCACCCCCGATTTGTATAGCTGTGGCCAAATTTTTAGGGTGGGCCTGGGGCATAAGGTCAAAAGCTCTGAGGCACGCTGTAATTTGCTCCCCCTAAAAACAATACTGCATTCAGCTAATATCTACCTGATGTAGTTATCATATGTAGGTAGCTAAATCATTGTGACAACCAAACCATACCACGCTAATACTTGTGTAATATAAGTGCATATGGGCTGGCCCCACTAATTATGTTTTTTCCTTCGTCTTTCTTTTGATTTTAAACCAGCTAGCTTGACGGTTGTTCAAAGATTTAATTGTAATTTTAACTTTTTAGGTAATTTATTAATCGTTTTATGTAATGTTTGTATATGTGCTTTTATGACTTAATTGCCGAATAAAGCTTGAATGATGACTAAAACCTACCCCATGGTGATGGTGTCCTTTGACTGTGGAGTGGTTGCCAGAAAAAAAGAAGTAATTGATTAAGAAACAAGGAAACCCTACCCACAAGGAGCCTGGGTATTACGTGTTGTGAGGAAACAATGGCTCGTGTGGATTAATATTTACCAATACAGTGTATAATACATGATAACAATCCAAAAAGATTTTGTAAAAAGACCTAATGTGTATGGCTGTGCCTTTTCTTCTGACATCACTCTTAACCCTTTCTTTTTGGATTGTTATCATGTATTATACACTGTATTGGTAAATATTAATCCACACGAGCCATTGTTTCCTCACAACACAGAAAAAAAGAAGTAGCAGCCTCTTCATCAATACCAGTTACTTGTTTGCTTTTTTGGCCCCTGACATCCCCCTAGCGGGACACCTTGGGTAGGCCAAATCTTGGAACAGACTTGTCAGCCATTACTACTGGCCAGGGATGCACCAGAAGGTGAATGGGTTTTGGAACTCCTGCCCTACCTGTCAAGCCTGAGGCAAGATAGGTGAGCACCCAAAGCCCCCCTTAATTCCACTTCCATTGGTTGGTGTTCTCTTTGAGAGTATAGGGATTGACATTGTTGGTTCTCTTGACCCTCCTACATTCCCAGGGAACCAATATATTTTGGTGGTGGGCATTGTGCCACCAGGTATCGTGAAGCTATTCCCCTTAGGACTACCACTGCCACTGCCCTTGCAGTGGCTGTGCCCCTCATTGGTATCTTTACCAGCGTGGGCTTCCCTAAGGAGGTGGTATAAGATAGAGGTACAAACTTCATGTCTGGTTGCCTAAAACACATGTGGGAGTAGTGTGGAGTGACCTAAAGGTTCATAACCTCTACCATGGGCAGAGTGATGACCTTGTTAAAAGATTCAGTAAGCCCATGAGATGGGATGCCTTACTGCAATACCTGTTTTTTGTCTATAGGTAAGTGCCACAGAAGGGAGTGGGGTTCTTCTTATTTGAAGTTTTGGTCATCCTGCTAGGGGACCATTGTGCCTTGTAAAGGGGGTATGGGAGAAGCCTCTTGTTGAACCTAAACAGGACATAGTGTACTATGTACTTGACCTCTACTTCAGAGTGGCTGAATACATGGAGAACACAAACCAAAACCTTGAGGCTAGGCAAGAGCTCCAGAAGCAATGATATAATCAAAAGGCTCTTATGGTGAAGGTCCAACTCCAGCCAGAAGGAATGGGTTGGGAACCCTGTGGACCCCCAGGGCCCTCTAAGATAAGTGGAGTGGCTCCTACCCTATGTTATGTTAGACCCCAAACCTCACAGCCAGGGTGGTAAGAAAGAGATGAGGTTCTGTGTGGACTATAGGGGCTTCCATGCAGCGACCACAAACAATGCATACCCAATTTCAAGGGCAGGTGAATTAATCAATAGGTTGGGATCCTCTCTTACCTTACACCACCACTAGGGTGGGGCAGGTGAGCTGAACCCCTCTCCTGAAATTCCACTATCTTGGGATGGTGAGAAAACCTCCTATCAGGGTTAGGGTAGAGACTCTTTCCACAGGAAGTGGTAACAAGAGAGTATAGACATCCTAAATGGTAAGTAGCCATTGGCTACTACCTTTATCCCTAATTCTTGATTTAGGTGGCACCCTGTGACCTGAACATCAGATTTGACAGAACAGACAAGACCAGTAAAAAGAAGTCCACTGCTTGAGAACTGAAGCCATGCTGCTGACGAAAAGGCAGCAAATCTTGCCTGTTGCTCCCAGGACTCGACAATCCCTGCTGCTATGTCATCCTGAAATCTGAAAGGATTTCAAGAACCACAGAGCACCTCCAGCCTGTGGGAAATCACTGTGAAGCTCCCTTAGAGTGAAGGTATCACTCCCTTGACACCACAGGTATCGAAGTTTGTTTTGTCAACTTGCTGCTCCCTCGTTACCTCAATGCAGAGACTGTGTTCTTGGTCTTAAAAATGATATGAAAATGTATGTTATTTTTGCAAATTGATCTTTGATTTATTCTTGAATGTGTGTCTCATTTTTTGCCTCTGTGAGTGAAACAAAGGCTTAACACTACCCTCTGATAATCCTAACTGTTCACGCACAATACCACAAAAAGAGAGTTAGTATTATCTTCTTTTACCTCTAACTGTTGAAGATTTCTCGCACTCTCTACATAGTGTACTTCATTTTAATACACTGCAAAGAGAGGCGGATTCCTACAGAGATCCAATGCAATTGATCCAGAACAGGTTCTTTCTAAGGCATGTCTAAAAAGGCAGGTACTTAGATTCTATCCAAAGGCTGGGGTTTCATGTGTGTCATGCTTGGGGGCCAGAGCTCATAAAGGCTTAGCTTCATGTTTAGGGCATTTACAGAATAGTTGGTAATGAAGTGGCAGATTTCAGACAATTGGAGTTGTAACTGACATACAGTAAGGTCCTATGGACTTTTTTGTTAATCATCTATTTTCTAGAATCAAATGTAGCACTTTGAATGGTGATTTCCACAGTCATGGGCTTAGATTAACCCTGAGCAGAGTATGCAGAGTAGTGCTCTGCATAGTTTCACAGAGTTGAAAAAAGACTCTGTGGAACTCCGCTCCACCCCAGGCCCACAAAACAAGGAAAAAAAACCACTTACCTTCTCTTCTGCCGTCTGCAGGCCGCCCTCTTCGCCGCGGTGTCTCCTTCTTGCCATTGTCTTCCTTGCGTCCCAGTATGTATTACATCTTGCGTGAACTGCGCGCAAGATGTAATGCATATGGGGATGTGAGGAGGAGGACGATGGCAAGAAGGAGACACCGTAGCGAGGAGGAGGGCAGCCACCAGATGGCAGAAGAGAAGGTAAGTGTTTTTTTTAACTGTTTTGAAGGGGGCTGACTCTGGCTGAGGGGCGCACTCTGCACAACCACGGAGTTGGAGTTTTGTTGCAACTTAGCGTTCCCAGGGGAGCACAAAGCTGTTAAAACTCTGCAAACTCCGCTGGCAGAGCGGAGTACTAGGCCCGGGCTTAGCTTAGACACAGTCTGAATGCTTGGATTGAAACCTCTCAATTATTTGTTGGGGTGTTTGGTAGAAAGTGTAATGCAATATTCCAAGGATGGCATCACCAAGCCTCTTTTATGCTCCTCCAAAGGTCAGAATGGAAAAGGGAGGCAACTTCCTAGATAAGTCAGCGCTGCAAGTTGGCTCCCTGAAATACGGCATTGATTTGAGGAAAAATGAGTACTTGAAGTGGTTTTTGACTGTCTTACGAAAAACCTTTCCATAATCTTACTGGGGTGAGCTAAAATTAAAATTGGACTTCAAAAAATGCAAAACACTGGCATGTTTTAGGGGACTGTGATTTTGCCATAGAGAAGTAAGAATATATTTGTGAAGATGAAGTACTCCATGAGAGTGTTAGGTGATTGCGTCAAACATGTGACTGTAAAAGTAGGTTTAATTTTTTTATTTTTAAGAAAATAAACATAAAAGGAAAGTTTGCATTTTTATTCTTTATAATGCAGTAAAGACAGGGGTAAGGAATAGAATCTGTTTTCACAAAATTTGAATTTTGCTAATTTTAAATCACCCCTTCAAATAATAAATATTACACAAGTGGTGTTTGTCGACATTTGATTAGACTACTATAATGATATGTCAATCAATCAATTCATTCTTTATTTCGCATTTGATTAAATGCATAAAAAGTGCAAAAGTAAAAAATGTTATAAATATATATAAATATAAAATTGGTACTGCGTACCACAAAGTACTGATATGATTACAAAGAAAACAAGCTAAAAAGTGCAAGTTAAAGTTTTCCAAATTAATGAAACTATTAGCCAGAGCAGCATATGTTAGATCAGTTAAATTAAGACACATAAAAGACAGTAATAAAGACAGAATTCATTCCCACAGAAAAACCTTCACCCGGTTCTTACATGCTGAATATGTCTGTACAAATCTAATCATAGTTGAAGAACTCTGCACGAGAAATAATAAGCATTTGCTTTGTTCATGCATACAAGAGCGGAATGTCTAAATAAAGAGTCAATTAACATCATAGTCTGACCCTAATGTAACTTCATTCGGGTTGTTCATTGTTGGCCTTTCGACTTCTTAACACAGCTTGTAAGAAGGAAACCATAGTAAGGCAAACAAACGAAGTTTCTAAATTTTGTAACGTAGCAAGAGCCAATGTTGGGGAACGATAGTTACATTTTTTCAGCAGACGGATAATATATTGTTTCCTATCTTTGGTATAAAAAGAGCAAAAGAACAATATGTGCAAGATCAATTGAGGTGACATTATTACATGGGCAAGGGAGGAGTTGTGAGGTTGAGAAAACATACAATGGGTACTCCAGCATTATCGGTATATAATTCAATTGAAATCTAGTCAAAATGAACCGGTGCTGGATGTTTTCCACAAAAGAAAGATACGGTGGTGCCCCTTGCTGTCAATGTGGTAGACTGTAGTAGGTCATATGAGAGGTTTTCCCCCTGCATCTGTCCTACCTATCAGAAACAGTTTCCTTTATAAATATTTCCTTTAACCATGATTTAGGGAAACCTTCACAAAGACTAGGACTGTCAAAGAGTTCCGTTAGCCCCAGTGATGTCAGGGTGTGTTTTACATAGGAAAGCCACAGGATTTGATGACTGTGATCTAGAGACAGAATGTCTTTCAGGATCCGTTGGTTTAGTGCAATGCTATTCCTTTTCCAAATTGACCGCCACAAGGAAAGCAGATCCAATTTAATAACATCACTAATATAGGGCAAATCAGCTTCCTTGTGAGCAACAAGGTTGCTGCAAGCTGTTGGGACAGCTAGCAGCCGCTTAATGAAGTTGTCTTCTATTACTTGCAGGGGTGAGCTGTCAACTATCCCCCAAATCGCTGCCCCATAAGTGGCAATAGACCTTGATTTAGCTAAATAGATTTTTATCATTTCAGGCGCGGGCTTAGTGCCCAATGTTTTTTTTAAAGCGGAAAATTGCAGCTATGCTTTTGCCCTTGCGATCTGCCCTATTGTGGAACATCGCTTTAGATAGTTAAAGCTTGGAACATGATCTATTTTTCCCCCATCAAAAGAGAAACTATTTATACATTTCTTTCTACAACAGACATAAGTCACAATTAATTTTATCGGGTAAGCAGAATATTTACCTGAAGATAAGGTATCAGACTACTGAGTAGTGGGTTGATGAATGGTGTGAAACATAGTAAATTAGGTTTTAAAACGAATAACCCCACTGTTTGTAGCCCGACCAAATTGGTTATCACTTGACCAAAATAGTGCATGTTTTGGGTCTGTCTTGCTGCGGGTGTTCTGAATACCCTTCAGATAAAGTATGGAATTTTTTACAGTTGTACTCTTTGGGATTTTTAAATAATGTATATAAAAAAAAAGCTAAGGTTTATACTACCATGTTGAACTCCGTTTTCGAAAATGGTGGAGATAACGTTTGTAATAAGCATATATCTAATGTCCTTTAATTGTTGCTCCAAATGCATAGAGATTGTAGGGAAGTGCCTCTTTCGACATGGTTAGCCCCCCACGTTTTGCCTGATGTCTGATGTAATTTCGAACTGTAAGTGCTCTGGGTCCCTGCTAAACAGGTTCCTAGAGCCAGATGTCTTTCCCAAAAATGGTACCATGATTGGTACAACTTCAGTTAGTAAATGTAAAAGTTAGTCCCTAGTAAATGGTACCCCTATACATACGGCATGTACATACGGCATGGGTACTGAAGAGGGTCCTCTGGGGCTGCAGCACTGGTTGTGCCACCCCAGAGACCCCTCATCAAGGCGATGCCCTCTGCCTTTGCAGGCTACATGTCTTGGTGGAGAGAAAGCCAAGGATTGGACATGGCACACAGCCCTATGTGCCATGCTTCCATTAAACTGCATAGGACATAGGTAAGTCACCCCTACTGCATTAATTTAGCACTAAGGTAGGGTGCCCTATGTCCTATGTGTGGGCATATAAACATGAGCAGATATGCCCCTAAAATGTCCCGTCCAATCTGAGATGGTGTAAGTGCCCAGGGAAGCCATAAAGAGTACATGGGCTGGATACTTGTCAACACGTGTTTCCTAGGTCCATGATGGCTTCACAGATTCCTAAGGTGTTTGGTACCAAGCATCTTGTCTTAATAAATCCTCACTGATGCCAGTGCTAATAATACTTTCACACAGTTGACCCTTTTAGAGGGTCGCCTGAAAACCACCCAAGCACCAGTGTGGTTTCTGACAGGTTTTCGCCAGCCTGCCAAAGCCAAACATGTTTCTGACCTCCTAGGTTGAAAGCCAGCGCTCTCAGAGGACAGAGTCAAAGCCTGCTCTAGGTGGAGGTGCTTCACACCTCCTCTAGGACAAGATGGCCTTCCTGGGAGGAAGCTTTAAAGGCAATGCTGCCTTTGAAATCCAATCCAGGAACCACCAGATAGTGGGGGAGTCCAAGCCCAAGTATCTGCTCCACGTTCGGCTGGAGGAAAGGAGGGAAACTTAGTTAGATTTGGGGGAGGGTCCACACTTAGTTTACACCAGCCCAAGGGCGGGGCAGGTGAGGTGCGTCCCTCTCCTAAAATTCCACCATCTTGGGATGGTGAGAAAACCTCCTATCGGGGTTAGGGTAGTGCTTCTTCCCGCAGGAAGTGGTCACTAGAGTATGTAGATACCCTAAAAGGTAAGTAGCCCATTGGCCTACCTAGTAACGCCCCTAAATTCCGTATTTGGGTGGCACCCCATGATCTGAACATCAGATTTGATGGCCCAGAGAAGGCCATGACAAAGAAGACCCACTGCTCAAGAACTGAAGCCCTGCTACAGATGCACAATGGTGCCAAACCCTTTCTGCTGCTGCCAAGACTCAACAATCTCCACTGCTGTGTCATCCTGAAACCTTAAAGGACTTCAAGAAAATCAGAACCCCTCCAACCTTCGAGAAACCACTGTGAAGCTTTTTTTGAGTGAAGTTATCACTCCCCTGTGCACCACTGGTACTGATCCCGTCAAGTTCAGTTTGTCAACTTTCTGCCCCAAATGACACTGAAGCAAGACAAGGTACAACAGCTCTGGGGGGGTCAGATCTGCATCTCCACTACGTTTGCAGGCACCAGGACCTACTGGAGCCCCAGTGTACCAATACTTGAGGTACTGGACCCCCAACAGCAAACACCAAGAAGAGTCCACACTGGACTCCAAAAGCACCAGAAGCAAGCACCCATCAAGGGACTTCAAGACATGCAAGACCCAATTCCTGAGCTGACCCGAGTTCACCTCTCCAATCTGCCTGCTCCTGACCGTGAGGACCTCAAAGATGCACAATGCCTGGCTGGCCTGTTTGCACTGCACCTGGCCCCACTGGCCCCAGCAACGACCAACCAGCCCTGCTCCCGTGGTCCCCAGCCACTTGTGGCCTCCTCTCTCTAAGGAGACCCACCGGACTTACCTGTCAGTCTCTCTGTGCATTGCTTTTTAAAGTGCCCCCTTCGTCTTTGCACACCAGCTTCCAAGACTTCAGCCACTCTGCTCTCGGCTGAGCCGGGACACTCCTAAACTTCTCCTGCTGGAACTTTGGACCTTGTCCCGACATCGACCTAAATTGAGAAGGTAGACTTCATGAAAGCATTGCCTGAATTTCTATGTTTTGCTACTTTTTCCTCATTGTTTCCTATGGTGTGTAATTGCGCAGAGAAGTGATATATTTTCCAAACTTTGAAAAATCATAACCCAAAAAGTACTTCCCTTAGAACTCTGTTCTTGGTCTTAAAAATGATATATAAATTGCTGTTATTTTTACAAATTGGTCCTAGACTTATTATTCAGTGTGTGTCTCATTTATTGCTTCTGTGAGTACAACAAATTCTTAACACTATGCTTTGATAAACCGAACTGCTCGCCTACACTATCACAAAAAGAGAGTTAGTGTTATCTACTTTTTCCTCTACCTTTGAGGATTTCTCGCACTCTTTACATAGTGTACTTCATTTTAGTACACTGTACAGAGAGGCGGTTTCCTACATTGGTGGATAAGTAGTGGGATATATGACTTTAGATTTGATGGACCCCTTCGACAATAAGTGATCACACAAGTAAATCCAAAAATAGTCTCTGGATAGTCTGATTTTGATTCATCTATTTTTGTTAAATATCTAAAAATGAACAGCTAGTGCCTTGGTTAAGTGCCTGACACTGAGTGGTTAGAGATGTAAATGTCTGTACGTTAGTTAGGACGTTCAAATTCACTAATAGTTATTTTATTAACTTCCCAAAAAGGTCACAACTTTATTTAAAAGAATGCCGAATTCCAATAGCCAGACACAAGAGCCTGACCTGACACCTTACATGGACCTTACCATATACAATTGGAGGCCCTCTGTTAGGGCTATGGAATCAAAACAGGAAAAAGTCCAAGAAAAGACTTTCTCAGACAACTGATAGCTCAGTTTGAGAAAGATCACCCAGAACTGGTAGCCATGTCTAAGGATGAAGTTAATACCAATGAGGACGATGCTGAGGATGGACAGGGGTCAGTCCCCTCAAGCACAGCTGAGATCCCTTTAGATGAGGACCACACGCTGAAAAGATTAACCAGGAGACTGAACTTAGAGGCTCAGCACTTGGATCTAGAACTGCAAAGAAAAGAGATGGGCCTAGGACCTGTCTCTCATGGCACCATTCAAGTAATTTGGGAGCAGGGAACTTCCTATGGGTCAAAACTCCCCAAAGGGATTGTCCCTCCATATTCAGATGGTGATGCCATCGCCAAATGGTTTACTGCATTAGAGAGAGCTTGTACAGGTAGAAAAGTAGCTAGACCAAATTGGGGTCCTCTCTTGTCTGAACTGTTCTCAAGGAAATGTAGGGATAGACTCATGACATTGCCTGAAAAAGGTGCTAAGTTGTATGACCTTATGAAGGGTACCCTAATTGAGGGCTTTAGACTCACCATTGAAGTTTATAGAATAAGATTCAGGGAGACTTGAAAAACCCAGAGTCAGTCCTGGGTGAAATTAGTTTGCTTTTCTGTAAAAACACTAGATGATTGGTTAACAGGTAAAATCTGAAAGAGTTTGAAGAGTTTTTCAATTTAATAATGAAAGAGCATCTTTTAAGTAATTGTTACAATAAAATGTACATCAGCATCTGGTAGACCTAGGCCCACTTTCTGCTCTAGAGTTTGGGAAGAAGGCAGACCACCAAGTCAAAACAAGGGTGGCCAGAACTACTGCTGGTTGTGGAGACCAAAAGAAAGAAGCCAAAAAGCCCTTTTCAAAAGGAAAGATGTTGATCAGAAAGGGAAAAAAAATGAGTCTTCTTCAGGCCCCAAAAAATCTGCTCGGAAGGCTGGACCTAGAAACTCATCACAGCCCAAAGGAGGGTACCAGGGTAAGAACTAGGGGCCCGATTCACAAAACTAATCTGAGACAAAATACTACCTTTACGAATTTCTGTATTCACAAAAGGCATTTAGTAGTTGTAAAGTTGGGATTCCTAACTTTAATTCTACTAAACTGAGAAAAATCCCAACTTTACGACTTTCAGTATTCACAAAAGGCATTTAGCAGTAGTAAAGTTAGGAATTCTAAATACCTTTTGTAAATATCGAAAGTCGTAAAGTTACTATTTTTCAGTTTAGTAGTAGTAAAGTTAGGAGTCTTAACTTTACTACTACTAAATGCTTTTTGTGAATACCGAAAGTTGTAAAGTTAGGATTTTGTCTCAGATTACTTTTGTGAATCAGGCCCTAGGATCCCAAAAAGGCATAGTGCATGAAGATCACTAGGAACTGAACTAGAGACTCTGGCTGTAAAAATAAAACCAAATGCCTCTAGTCTAACTGCAGTAAATGCAGTGGCCAATCTCCAGGTAGGATCTCAGATGAGTACTGACCATGTGAGAGAGGTCGCTGAGGTGACTCTTGGAGGGGATGTCAATATAGCCACCATAGCACTCTGGGCCACTAAAATGCAAAAATACAGACAGCATGCTACCATTAAAGGGGTTAGGGTGAGAAACCCTGAGAGACACTGGTGCCAGCATCACCATTGTGACTGAGCAATTGGTGCCATCAGAACAGTATCTGCCTGGAAGGACCTATCCAGTCACCAGTGCTGACAAAGTGACTAAAACCAACCCCGTGGTGATGGTGTCCTTTGACTGAGGAGTGGTTGCCAGAAAAAAGAAGTAGCAGTCTCTTCATCAATACCAGTTACTTGTTTGCTTTTTTGGGCCATGACATCCCCCTACGGGACACCTTGGGTAGGCCAAATCTTGGAACAGACTTGTCAGCCATTACTACTGGCCAGGGATGCACCAGAAGGTGAATGGGTTTTGGAACTCCTGCCCCACCTGTCAAGCCAGAGGCAAGATAGGTGAGCACCCAAAGCCCCCCTTAATTCCACTTCCATTGGTTGGTGTTCTCTTTGAGAGTATAGGAATTAACATTGTTGGTTCTCTTGATCCTCCTACATTCCCAGGGAACCGATATATTTTGTTGGTGGGGATTGTGCCACCAGGTATCTTGAAGCTATTCCCCTTAGGACTACCACTGCCACTGCCCTTGCAGTGGCTGTGCCCCTCATTGGTATCTTTACCAGTGTGGGCTTCCCTAAGGAGGTGGTATAAGATAGAGGTACAAACTTCATGTCTGGTTGCCTAAAACACATGTGGGAGTATTGTGGAGTGACCTACAGGTTCATGTCCTCTACCATGGGCAGAGTAATGACCTTGTTAAAAGATTCAGTAAGCCCATGAAATGTATAATTGGTGGGCTCCTGAAAAACTCAGAAGGAGATGGGATGCCTTACTGCAATACCTGTTTTTTGCCTATAGGTAAATGCCACAGAAGGGAGTGTGGTTCTTCTTATTTGAAGTTTTGGTCATCCTGCTAGGGGACCATTGTGCCTTGTAAAGGGGGTATGGGAGAAGCCTCTTGTTAAACCTAAACAGGACATAGTGTACTATGTACTTGACCTCTACTCCAGAGTGGCTGAATACATGGAGAACACAAACCAAAACCTTGAGGCTAGGCAAGAGCTCCAGAAGCAATGATATCATCAAAAGGCTCTTATGGTGAAGGTCCAACTCCAGCCAGAAGGTATGGGTTGGGAACCCTGTGGACCCCCAGGGCCCTCTAAGATAAGTGGAGTGGCTCCTACCCTATGTTATGTTAGTCCCCAAACCTCACACCCAGGGTGGTAAGAAAGAGATGAGGTTCTGTGTGGACTATAGGGGCTTCCATGCAGCGACCACAAACACTGCATACCCAATTTCAAGGGCAGGTGAATTAACCAATAGGTTGGGAGCAGCCAAACATTTGAGTACCTTTGATCTCACATCTGGGTACTGGCAGATAGGTCTGACTCCATGAGCAAAAGAGAGATCTGTATTTAGTTAGATTAGAGGGAGGATCCTCTCTTACCTTACACCACCACTAGGGTGGGGCAGGTGAGCTGAACACCCCTCCTGAAATTCCACTATCTTGGGATGGTGAGAAAACCTCCTATCAGGGTTAGGGTAGAGACTCTTTGCACAGGAAGTGGTAACAAGAGGGTATAGACATCCTAAATAGTAAGTAGCCATTGGCTACTACCTTTATCCCTAATTCTTGATGTAGGTGGCACCCTGTGACCTGAACATCAGATTTGACAGAGCAGAGAAGACCAATAAAAAGAAGTCCGCTGCTTGAGAACTGAAGCCATGCTGCAGACGAAAAGGCAGCAAATCCTGCCTGTTGCTCCCAGGACTCGACAATCCCTGCTGCTATGTCATCCTGAAATCTGAAAGGATTTCAAGAACCACAGAGCACCTCCAGCCTGTGGGAAATCACTGTGAAGCTCCCTTAGAGTGAAGGTATCACTCCCTTCACACCACAGGTATCGAAGTTTGTTTTGTCAACTTGCTGCTCCCTCGTTACCTCAATGCAGAGACTGTGTTCTTGGTCTTAAAAATGATATGAAAATGTATGTTATTTTTGCAAATTGATCTCTGATTTATTCTTGAATGTGTGTCTCATTTTTTGCCTCTGTGAGTGCAACAAATGCTTAACACTACCCTCTGATAATCCTAACTGCTCACGCACAATACCACAAAAAGAGAGTTAGTATTATCTTCTTTTACCTCTAACTGTTGAGGATTTCTCGCACTCTCTACATAGTGTACTTCATTTTATTACACTGCAAAGAGAGGCGGATTCCTACAGAGATCCAATGCAATTGATCCAGAACCGGTTCTTTCTAAGGTATGTCTAAAAAGGCAGGTACTTAGATTCTATCCAAAGGCTGGGGTTTCATGGTTGTCATGCTTGGGGGCCAGAGCTCATAAAGGCTTAGCTTCATGTTTAGGGCATTTACAGAATAGTTGGTAATGAAGTGGCAGATTTCAGACAATTAGAGTTGTAACTGACATACAGTAAGGTCCTATGGACTTTTTTGTTAATCATCTATTTTCTAGAATCAAATGTAGCACTTTGAATGATGATTTCCACAGTCATGGGCTTAGATTAACCCTGGGCAGAGTATGCGGAGTAGTGCTCTGCATAGTTTCACGGAGTTGAAAAAAAAACTCTGTGGAACTCCGCTCCACCCCAGGCCCACAAAACAAGGAAAAAAAAAACACTTACCTTCTCTTCTGCCGTCTGCGGGCCGCCCTCTTCGCCGCAGTGTCTCCTTCTTGCCATCGTCTTCCTTTCGTCCCAGTATGTATTACATCTTGCGTGAACTGCGCGCAAGATGTAATGCATATAGGGATGTGAGGAGGAGGACGATGGCAAGAAGGAGACACCGTAGCGAGGAGGAGGGCAGCCAGCAGATGGCAGAAGAGAAGGTAAGTGTTTTTTTTAACTGTTTTGAAGGGGGCTGACTCTTGCTGAGGGGCGCACTCTGCACAACCACGGAGTTGGAGTTTTGTTGCAACTTAGCGTTCCCAGGGGAGAACGAAGCTGTTAAAACTCTGCAAACTCCGCTGGCAGAGCGGAGTACTAGGCCCGGGCTTAGCTTAGACACAGTCTGAATGCTTGGATTTGAAACCTCTCAATTATTTGATGGGGAGTTTGGTAGAAAGTGTAATGCAATATTCCAAGGATGGCATCACCAAGCCTCTTTTATGCTCCTCCAAAGGTCAGAATGGAGAAGGGAGGAAACTTCCTAGATAAGTCATAGCTGCAAGTTGGCTCCCTGAAATACGGCATTGATTTGAGGAAAAATGAGTACTTGAAGTGGTTTTTGACTGTCTTACGAAAAACCTTTCCATAATCTTACTGGGGTAAGCTAAAATTAAAATTGGACTTCAGAAAATGCAAAACACTGGCATGTTTTAGGGGACTGTGATTGTGCCATAGAGAAGTAAGAATTTATTTGTGAAGATGAAGTACTCCATAAGAGTGTTAGGTGATTGCGTCAAACATGTGGCTGTAAAAGTAGGTTTAACTTTTTTATTTTTAAGAAAATAAACATAAAAGGAAAGTTTGCATTTTTATTCTTTATAGTGCAGTAAAGACAGGGGTAAGGAATAGAATCTGTTTTCACAAAATATGAATTTTGCTAATTTTAAATCACCCCTTCAAATAATAAATATTACACAAGTGGTGTTTGTCGACATTTGATTAGTCTACTATAATGATATGTCAATCAATCAATTCATTCTTTATTTCGCATTTGATTAAATGCATAAAAAGTGCAAAAGTAAAAAATGTTATAAATATATATAAATATAAAATTGGTACTGCGTACCACAAAGTACTGATATGATTACAAAGAAAACAAGCTAAAAAGTGCAAGTTAAAGTTTTCCAAATTAATAAAACTATTAGCCAGAGCAGCATATGTTAAATCAGTTAAATTAAGACACATAAAAGACAGTAATAAAGACAGAATTCATTCCCACAGAAAAACCTTCACCCGGTTCTTACATGCTGAATATGTCTGTACAAATCTAATCATAGTTGAAGAACTCTGCACGAGAAATAATAAGCATTTGCTTTGTTCATGCATACAAGAGCGGAATGTCTAAATAAAGAGTCAATTAACATCATAGTCTGACCCTAATGTAACTTCATTCGGGTTGTTCATTGTTGGCCTTTCGACTTCTTAACACAGCTTGTAAGAAGGAAACCATAGTAAGGCAAACAAACGAAGTTTCTAAATTTTGTAACGTAGCAAGAGCCAATATTGGGGAACGATAGTTACATTTTTTCATCAGACGGATAATATATTGTTTCCTATCTTTGGTATAAAAAGAGCAAAAGAACAATATGTGCAAGATCAATTGAGGTGACATTATTACATGGGCAAGGGGGGAGTTGTGAGGTTGAGAAAACATACAATGGGTACTCCAGCATTATCGGTATATAATTCAATTGAAATCTAGTCAAAATGAACCGGTGCTGGATGTTTTCCACAAAAGAAAGATACGGTGGTGCCCCTTGCTGTCAATGTGGTAGACTGTAGTAGGTCATATGAGAGGTTTTCCCCCTGCATCTGTCCTACCTATCAGAAACAGTTTCCTTTATAAATATTTCCTTTAACCATGATTTAGGGAAACCTTCACAAAGACTAGGACTGTCAAAGAGTTCCGTTAGCCCCAGTGATATCAGGGTGTGTTTTACATAGGAAAGCCACAGGATTTGATGACTGTGATCTAGAGACAGAATGTCTTTCAGGATCCGTTGGTTTAGTGCAACGCTATTCCTTTTCCAAATTGACCGCCACAAGGAAAGCAGATCCAATTTAATAACATCACTAATATAGGGCAAATCAACTTCCTTGTGAGCAACAAGGTTGCTGCAAGCTGTTGGGACAGCTAGCAGCCGCTTAATGAAGTTGTCTTCTATTACTTGCAGGGGTGAGCTGTCAACTATCCCCCAAATCGCTGCCCCATAAGTGGCAATAGACCTTGATTTAGCTAAATAGATTTTTATCATTTCCGGTGCGGGCTTAGTGCCCAATGTTTTTTTAAAAGCGGAAAATTGCAGCTATGCTTTTGCCCTTGCGATCTGCCCTATTGTGGAACATCGCTTTAGATAGTTAAAGCTTGGAACTTGATCTATTTTTCCCCCATCAAAAGAGAAACTTGAAGGTTTCTTGTTGGCACATCCCATAGCTAAAATAATGGTCTTGGATTTGTTTTCCTTGAGGTCAAGGTTGGACATAAAAGCTGTATAGTCAGAAATAAGATTTTTGAGTGCTATGGGGGCTCTTGCCAAAAGAACCGCGTCGTCTGCATATAACACAATTGGAAGGTAGGTGTTCTGGGCTTGAGGGGTGTCTTTTGATGTTTTAACTAGTGCTTCATACAACTTATTTGGCTAGAGGGTAAAATAGAAAGGGGGCCAGGATGAAACCCTGTTTTACCCCCCTTTCAATTTTAAACATTTTGGTACATATGACTCATTGACCAAATTGAACCGAAGCAGAGGCATCTAGATAAGCCTCTCTAATAAAATTGGTGATTGCGGTCTCCACTCCCATGGACTCCATTATATCCCCCAGTTTTCTGTGTACCACACAGTAAAACGTCTTCAACATATCCATGAAGGCCATGTATACCTGTCCTTTTTTTGCCAGGGAGTATTTCGCATGTAATCGCAACAAATTAAGAAATTTGTTAAAGGTACTCCAAACCTGCCTGAACCCATGCTGGACTTATGCGAGAATTTTCTCCTCCGCCACCCAAATTTCAAACGTTTTCAGCAGTAACCTGTCCATTATTTTAGCTATGCTATCAAGCAAGGAATTAGGGCAGTAGTTGAGAGGAGTAGAGGCATCAGCTTTTTTTAAAAAAATAGGTATAATTACTAAGGTTTTCCAGAAGGGCAGGGGACCCATTAATGATATTGAGATAATCACTATGGTCAATAAAGGTGACCACAATTGTCTATAGGTTAAAAAGATATCAGTTGGGACCCCATCGGGTCCTACTGCTTTTAAAGGTGGTGACTGTGAAAAAGCGGTCTCTACTTTCTCAAGTTTGAATAAAAGACAGGTTGGAAACTTGATAGGCAAGTTGTCAGACACAAGACTAAGGCACCCCCAGGTTGAGTGATCTGTCATTATTAGAATGATTTGGCAGGGTATGCCCAGATGTGGGTCCCTTGATTACTTTGCACTGGATTCAAGCTAGCCTGACCGATGAGGGATGGTATCCCTAAACCGGACCCAGGATGCTCAATTCAGGAAAGACCTGGCTTGGCAGTTCGGGCTGGACTGTTCCCATGAGACACAGGGTCAAGACTGATTTGCATATAGCTGGGTCTTAACTGAGGAGGGGAAATGAGCTAAAGAACGATGATGGATTCAACACAGATCTGTGAGTGGGGGTGAGTGTCTGAAAAGTTTCAGCACTCCATCCATCATCTCCTTGTATTTGCTTTGTGAGCCCTAAGTTGGCAGGGTATGCCCAGACGTGGGTCCCTTGCTCACTCTTCCACTGGTTTCAAACTAGCCTGGTTGATGAGGGATGTTATCCTGAAACCGGTCCCAGGATGATTGTTTCCGGTTCAGAGTAGACCTGGCTTGGCAGTTCGGGCTGGTCTGTTCCCATGAGGCACAGGGTCAAGAATGATTTGCATCTAGCTGGGTCTGAACTGAGGTGGCAAAGTGAACTAAAGAAAGATGATGGATTCAACCCAGATCTGTGACTAAGGGTGAGTGTTTGAAAAGTTTTAGCACTCGTCCATCATCTCCTTGCGTTTGCTTGTTGCGCCCAAAGATGACAGGGTATGCCCAGACGTGGGTCCCTCGCTCACTTTGCCACAGGATTCAAACTAGCCTGGCTGATGAGGGATGTTATCCCGAAATCGGTCCCAGGATGCTTGTTTCCGGTTCAGGGAAGACCTGGCTTGGCAGCTCGGGCTGGACTATTCCCATGAGGCACAGGGTTAAGACTGATTTGCATATAGCTGGGTCTGAAGTGAGGTGGCGAAGTGAGCTAAAGAATGATGATGGTTTCAACCCATATCAGTGACTTGGGGTGAGTGTCTGAAAAGTTTCAGCGCTCCGTTCATCTTCTCCTTGTGCTTGCTTTCTGTAACCTAAGAAGGCAGGGTATGCCCAGACGTGGTTCCATTGCTCACTTTGCCACTGGATTCAGGCTAGCCTGGTTGATGAGGGATGTTATCCTGAAACCGGTCCCAGGATGCTTGTTTCCGGTTTAGGGAAGACCTGGCTTGGCAGTTTGGCCTGGACTGTTCCCATGAGGCACAGGGTCAAGACTGATTTGCATAAAGCTGGGACTGAACTGAGGTGACGAAGTGAACTAAAGAACGATGATGGATTCAACCCAGATCTGTGACTTGGCGTGGGTGTCTGAAAAGTTTCAGCACTCCATCCATTATCTCCTTGTGTTTGCAATGATTTGTACCGGTCATAAGATAAGTCTTCAAAAACATCAATATTTAAGGCTTCAAAGGCAATATTTCTTGTTAATTAGAAAATGTCCTTTGATTAAGGCCTTTTAGAGTTCATGACTATGTATCAGAATATTGAGTTTTTAATATTGTTCTACCTTAATATCGAAGCAAATATATAGATGACTAAAATATCATGGAGGTAAGTTTGCATTTGTAAATATAGGTTTGCTATTCCTAACTTAACATCTATGTACCTTCTAGATATATATTTATATCATCAAGATTCATATATGTTAAGTATTGTACATCTATACATATCTATCTTTGCTTACCTGCTTGATAATTCGGTTGCCATTATTTTTGCTATACTATAGTGGGGTGATATATAGAATCAATATTCTGGTACCAAATCAATAGGAAAGATTCAGTATTGTGCTATTGAAAAGATTGTGGAGGTATGAGTTTCACTTAACACCTTTAATTCTATGGCATCTGATGTCTCATCAGTCTCATCAGTCTCTAAATAATAGATACTAATTTAAAGTCCTTGCTAGCACACATGAAAATTTGAGCCAATTCTTGACAAAATTCTTCCCCAAACTACATGTGTGTCAATTGTTTTGCTTCAAGCCACCACGTTTCATCCAGCCAAGACTTTCACAGAGCAAAGCTATGCTTCATGTCCCAGGTTCCAAATACTGCAGCCTTCTGTCTCAAAGTAAGGTTAAACAATCACAAAGCATTAAAAGCCCTCTTGTCAGATGTGTACATAAGAAGTATATTTCAGCTGGAGAATGATAGACTGTGCTTAACTTTGTGGCTCACACAATAGCCACTTTGTGACATATGTGAATTACAGAATATAGGACAATTAGATTTACGGAACAAAGGCTAATTAGAAAGGCTTACAAATTGGAACTTTCCTGCCGGGTTGGCTTCATGGTCAGAATCAACCAGGCGAGGAACTGTGACAAGGATGGTTCCGACTTAAAGTAATGCTAACCAGTCATTATTGGGGAATTGCCTCCTCATCGCAGTAATTAAATCCTGAGGATGTGTGAAACCAGATAATCCTGACCACATGGATGCTGAAAATATTATGATTGTTATCTTTTCAGCTTATTAAAAGTATTTGACTGACTGATTGATTCTGGACCAACGACTCTGCATCTCTGTATAGTCTGAGCTTGGTTCAAAGTGTTGGGTTTCATCTTCAAAGCAGTGTTAGCTGAAAAGTCTTACTTGCTGGAGGGCAATATTGATTTTAAGGTCACTGTTGGACTTGGCCCTTTTTGCAGGGTCCTCCCTGAACTTTTTGCCTTCCTCCTATATTTTGTCTGACCTGTTGTTGGCTGTTTTATGACTCTGCAAAACACACAAGATGATGGACGGAATGGTGCACATTGGCAAAACATTCACCGCCAGTCACAGATCTGGGTTTAATCCATCGTTATTTTGCTCACCACACCCTCCCAGTTCAGACATGGCCATATGCAAATCAGTCTTGACCTTGTGCCTCCTGGGAACAGTCCAGCCCGAACTGCCAAGCCATGTCTTCCTTGGACTGGAATCAAGCATCCTAGGACCGGTTTCGGGGTTTCACCCCTCTTCAGCCAGGATAGCTTGAATCCAGTGGCGTAGTGAGCACGGGACACCACGTCTGGGCATACCCTTGCCACATAGGGCGTACAGCAAAACACACAAGATGATGGACGGAATGGTGCACATTGGAAAAACATTCACCCCCAGTCACAGATCTGGGTTTAATCCATTGTTATTTTGCTCACCACGCCATCCCAGTTCAGACATGGCCATATGCAAATCAGTCTTGACCCTGTGCCTCATGGGAACAGTCCAGCCCGAACTGCCAAGCCATGTCTTCCCTGGACCGGAATCAAGCATCCTGGGGCCGGTTTCGGGGTTTCACCCCTCTTCAGCCAGGATAGCTTGAATCCAGTGGCGTAGTGAGCACGGGACCCACGTCCGTCCATCATCCCCTTTGGAATCGTTTTGTTTTATGACTCTGGGCACTTTACCACTACTGATCAGTGTTAAAGTGCATATACTCTCCCTATTGTAAATTGATCTATGAATTAGTGATTTCATGATTGGTTGGTTTGGTTTACCTGTCAGACCCTAGTACAGTGCACCAGGAGTGCCCAGGGCTGGTAATCCAAATACTGCTGGTGGGCCTGCAGCACTGGTTGTGCCACCCACAGAAGCAGCCTGTAAAAGTGTGTCTAAGGTCTGCCATCGCAGAGTCTGCTTGCAGTCTGGTACTGTCATGCTGACTGGGCAAGTGCACCCACTTGCCAGTCCCTAAACCTTCCCTTTTCTTCATATCAGACACACCTATGGTAGGCCCAAGGGCAGGGTGCATTGTAAGGATAAGGTAGGACATGCCCTGGTGTTTGTGGCATGTTCTAATAGTGAATTACAACCATTTTCGTTTTTCACTATTGCAAGGCTACCTGTTCTCCATAGGCCTGAATGGGCAGTTTGATTATTACATCTCATAATCCTAACTGACTCAGGGAACATGGTAGAAATTCGAATTTAGTATGCCTGAACTCAGAATGATAAAATACATCTTTTAGTGAAGTTGGTTTTAACATGCTGTGTTTGAAAATACCACTTTTAGAAAGTAGGTATTTCATTGTCTAACCATTCAAACCTGCCTCTGCTAGGCTGTGTATTCCTTGTCTGGAGTTTGAGTGACAGGGCTGGGGAATTCCAGGAGATAGGGTGAGGTAGCCCAGTGGTGCATAGAGAGATCTGCATCTAGATGGAGGGAGGAGTTGCACCTGGGACCTGAATAGGGCTGTGCCTTCCCTCCACAATGCTGGCTTCACCTCCTATGGTGCGTCTGATGTCTCTGCCCTGCACTCTGAAAGGAAAGAAGGAGTCATGTAAACAAAGTGCTCCAGGACTGACCAGAACTGGTTTGAACAAGGCAAAGGCCCATCTCCCCTCAGAGGACAAAGAATTTTGGGGTATAAGTATTTGGACCCTGATCCCAAGAATTTAGATCACTTTGGGAAAACAAGAAGAAACCTCTGCTGAGGAGAGGAATAAAGAAGAAACTGAGGAGAGACTATCCCTGAAACTGGGGGGGGGATTGGCCTGCAGGGGTTGCCTACTGCCAAAGAGAGGAGAAAGGAACTTTGTGTGTACTTTTACTCAACTTGTAAGGATCTCCAAGGGCTTGGAAAAGAGCTTGCCTCCTGCTGAAGTCACAGGGACAACAGACTTCAACCCCCAGGTCCCCAGAGTTCTTTGGAAGTGCCTGCTGCTGTTTTGCGCCTTCTGAGGGACTGCGTGTTGCAAGGAGCTGGAAGCGCGACTCACGGAGAAGAAGCGTGTCGCCGTCGCATCACTGAACAAGGGTGTCGCTGCTGTTGCTGTCACATTGCACCGCATCACGAGAATTGCCCCGCAAAATTTAAGAAGCATGTCGCTGTTGCAGCCATCGTAGTTGACGCATTGCACGCATCAAGAGAAGAGTCTCGCATCGAGGAAGGAGCATGTCGCCGTTGTAGCCGCTGCATCTTGGATGACGCCACTGTAGCTGTCGCATTGCACCGCATCAAGAAAAGCGCCTTGCATCCACAGAGAAGCATGCCGCCATTGGAGCTGCTGCCATCGCATCACTGAACAAGGGTGTCACTGCTGTAACTGTCGCATCGAGCGGAAGCGCCTCGCATCGCTGGAGAAGAGTGTCGCCGCCAAAGCCACTGTTGTCGCATCACTGGACAAGGGTGCCGCTGCTGTAGCTGATGTATCAAGCCGAGATCCCTCGCAACATCGGAGAAGCGGGCCGCATCAGGAAGATCTTCACGCTTTTATTTCTTTGCACCAAACTTTCATCGCATCAACATCGTTGCAACACTTTTGTTGCCCTGTGTGTCGCATCTGAAGGTACATTGACTTAAAGTGTCGCATTTAAGAACTAAAGAGACTTAAGCTACTTACTACCATTTTTAAGTAACAGTATTGTGGATTTTTGTCGTTTATGGTCTTGTGTTAAATCTATATAAAGAATACTTATTTTTTATATAAAACCTGTTTGGTGTCCATCTGTAGTGTTGTCACTGGATTACTGTGTGTGTTCACAAATGCTTTAAACACTGCCTACGAGTTAAGCCTGTCTGTTCGTGCCAAGCTACCAAGGGGGTGAGCAGGGATTATTTTAGGAGTGTACCCCTTTACCCTGAGTAGAGGCGAGGGTCCCTATTTGTCACAAGTGCATACCTGTGCCAACTAGAGACCCCCAAGTCTAACAGTCACTTAGTTCAACAGCTGAATATCTGCTGTACTAGATGATATTGCCCCTAAGAAACTGATTAATTAAAGGCGCGCCAGACCTAGTAAACTGCTTCATGGACAGCTTATCTCACCTTAACAGAAACTATATAAAATTAGAAAGAGACTAGAGAAGCAATGTAGATCCTCAACTTAAAGTACAAATTGGTTTTAAAAATATATAACCTACCCATTAAAAATTAAAGGTCATATTACTATTCATAGAGAAAAGTCCCTGCTTCATTCCCTTCAAGAAAAATGTTAGCATTGTCAAAGAGGTTGCTTCTCTAATTTGCAAGATTTCCTCAGTCAAATGGACATAAGATGTCTTTCCTCAGCAATCCATATTATATAAAGAAAAATACAGAAAAACTCTGCCATGTTTTTAAAACCTCGTACAGACCAGTGGGTCTGTCATACACTAGAAAGAGATCTTTAGGTCATTGGCAGGTTTACTACTTCTTTGGTGGAAAAGAGAAATTCTGAACAATCAATCAAGATCAACACGTGACCCAGCCTGAATAAAAGCAATCTAGCTAGCTAGAGACATCATTGGTGAAAAACTAGTTGAATTTATCAAGCTATCCTTAAACTCAGGGGTAGTACCACCAGTGACCAGACTGGAAAACCAAAGCAGCCCTGGTAATGTTCTTGGACCAGACCGTGGGAAAGCATTGCCTGGCACCTCAATACTAGAAATGCTTGGTTGTTGCTTTCATTACTGGTGGCCGATGATGTAGCACCACTGCGAAACTAGCCCTCACTAACAAAACAAAACCCCACCGATGCAAAACCGGCCCCCACACTTCCAGCCTCCCAGGGACACGTCTGCTGTCCGTACTCCCAACCCGACCCCGAGTGCCAATAAAAGGGAAGCTGGCTGAAATTATTTCTTTGATGAAAAAGAAAGCTACTGAATCCCACCTATACTGGCTTTCAATAGACCTACCTCACTTCCGCCATTTGCTACTAAAATTATGGGAGGGTTTGTTAAAACAGTCTCCTAGATCCCACTCAATCAAGCTTTAGACATGCTCACTTTACATAGATGGCCTTGATTTATGTTTTGAATAAGCTTTAACTTTGGCGGAAGGGGAAAACACGCAGGGGCATATTATCAAGCCAGGCGATAAAATTATCGCCGCTTTAGCGGCAGAAAACTGCCGCTAAAACAGCGATAATGGGCTTGATAATATGCTCTATGGAATTTCAATTGCAACCCATGTTAAATGTGAAGGATATATAACATAGGCTTCAATTGGAATTCCATAGAGCATATTATCAAGCCCATTATCGCCGTTTTAGCATTTTAACAGCATGAACAAATGTGCAAAGATGGCAATAAAGCGCAGATAAGTTCAATGTGTACAACATGTGAACGTCAAACCAACTGTTACATTTGTGCAAATTGGCAATCCAAAAGCACCAAATTAGAAAACGAGTAGGATTTATCAAATCAGCATCGTTAAATAACACAAAACAATTGTGCAAAATAGCAGTAAAGTGCTAACAAGTTCAAAATGTACACTATACAGACGACGAACCTAGCTGTATCAATGTACAAATTAGCGGTCCGTAAATATTAAATTAAATAAAAGGGCCTCAGATAAAATGCGATCTATGGAGTGTCCATAGTGTTTCGCAAACGTACCGCAGATTGCAAGAATGAACTTACTCTGAAAATCATATCATCACTTCCTAGCCGCAATGTTTCATCAAATGCCAATTTATAATCAATAATAGCATGTGACTTAAAATAAGAAATCAAATACTGTTTAGTGTGTCTGATAAAAAAGTTGCAGAAGAACAGGAAGTGTAAAATTGTTTGTTTTTGACCATTTCCGCATGGGCAGAGCAAGTTCTCTAGATTTTTGTTAAAGCCAAGTGGGAAACAGAGTGAGTATTTTATGCTCCCATCCCTGAGGCGAAAGAGCAAGCTCCTGTTCCATCTTCCGATATTTTTCTTGAGGTATTCCTGTAGCATATCATTTTTATTACGTGAGCGTGTCAAAATGGAAATATATCTAATTATTGATGGTTTATAGAGCTCCGTGTGTCCTCTTTCCCTTCGGAATGAATCATACAGTGCCTCTCTCACAGTTTTTGTGTTCATGCCGTCTCTATTTAGGGGATGGGAGAAGATGTATTCCAGTTTCACACTGACTAGACTTTTCTTAACAGCACTAAGCCAAGGTATGGAGCTACCCCTATCGCATTTAAGGCAATCGTTGATTATTTCCTGAGTTAGAATTGCGGCCGGGTTTCGCCATATCTTTAGCCAGAACAATGCTGGCCGAGATTTCATGAAATCCTCGACATAATACAAGTTTAATTCTTTATGGCATATGTAAGTGGGTGATGAGATTTGGACCCCTAGAACCTTTCTGCAGAATCTATTTTCTTCTGTTTGGATACCACTGCAATTTGTGTACCCCCACACCTCAGCACCATAGGTTGCGGTTGGTAGGCATTGTGATTTATAGATCTGTAGTAAAGGTATCACAACCTCAGCCCGCTTTGGCTGTCGTAGGCTAATGATTGAATTAACTGCCTTACCGAGTTTGTTTCTACCATGAGGTACATGTGCTGACCATGATCCAGAATCTGAAAAAACTAAACCCAGGTACGGAAAAGTGCCAGTGCTTTTTAGAACATTGTCTCCTGATACTATATGATCGATACGATGTTTTTTGGGCCCACAAGACATAATATATGATTTTTTAAAATTGGTACACAAATCCAAATCTGCCATAAAGGAAACAAAACCCATAATTAAAATGCGGAGTGCTTTAGGTGTGCGGCCCATCAGGACCGCATCATCCGCATATAAAAGTACGGGGAATGGTTTGCCGTTAATTTTCCGTACATCGAATGTATATTTAGACAGGGATTTATTTAATTCATTTATATAAAGGATAAAAAGGAGGGGGGCCAAGACACAACCTTGTCTGACCCCCCTACCAATTAAAATATCACCGGAGACCTCTCCTTCATTATTTATCCTTACCCGAGCTTTTAGGTCTCTATGCAAATGTGCCAAAAAATAAACAAGTGTCTTATCCAGCCTGTAATTTAAAAGAATCTCCCATAATCTTGATCGATTGACAAAATCAAAGGCAGACGATAAGTCCATAAAACCCAAATACAAAGGGACTTTTTTGGCGATGGTGTATTTGCCTAATATAAGATTTAAATTCAGACACTGTTCTACAGTTCCCAGCTGACAAGAATTTAAAATTTGGTTATCCTCTGCCCAATTCCTGATTTTATTAAAAATCACTCTGCCCAAAATCTTCAGTGTATTATCTATTAAAGATAGAGGACGGTAGCAACTAGGATTGGATCTATCGTTCTTCTTAAAGATGGGCACGATGATACTGGTTGACCAGGTTTTCGGAATTGTAGTGTTGGACAGATTATTAAAAAAATTGCAAAGTAAAGGGGACCATAAATCGGGTTCAGATTTAATAAGGTCGATTGATAACCCATCGGGGCCTGGGGCTTTATTCCCTACACTTTGATTTATGGCATCTTCAACTTCGGTTATAGATATAACAATATTAGCTGGACGAAGAAAGTCAGTAGTTGTTGCTGGGGCTGTGTATATTCTTGCAAAATGCTCCTCCCATGTCTTACTAGGTATGTTACGATTAATAGGGGTTACATTGGATCCCATGGACCTCATAGCTTTCACCTCACCCCAAAACCCAGTTACATCTTTAAGTGCAGCAATGCGTACAAGGGAGTCCCACCTCTCCTTCAATATCTCCATAGTACGCAATTTGATTACTTTCTTATAACGTCCTCTCAAGGCTTTAACCAAAGTCGTGTCCCTGGGTTTTTCGGCTAATGCCTCGCGAAGGTCACGGTTTTTCCGTGAACAAATCCCGTTAAACCATCTAGGGTTCTTACTTTGTTTCCTAACAGGTTTAGAAATTTCCTGTTTGATGCCAACACATAACCCAGTAAAGGCCTGAATGATCTCTGTATCAGGGCATCCGCTGGACAAGCACGTTTCCACAAGTAAGGGTTAGGATTTTATAATTCGTGCGAATAGGGCCTTATTATCTATGCCCTTCCAGATTACTTTAAGTTTGTCAGTGGATGCAACCAGATTCTTTGCCCCTATTTCTTTCCGTTTAATACATTTATTAACAAATCTGACAGTTGTCAAAATTGGGTTGTGGTCACTATAGCTAGTGCATAAAACTTCAGCCTTGACTAAACAGTTCTCAAGGAATGATGATATAAAAACATAATCAATGGTCGATGAACAGCCGCAACCTCAAAAAGTTGGCAATGGGCCTTTATCAGACAAACAACCAACTTTCTCCATAACGTTGGTTAACCTCTTCAGTGCCCATGACGAGATAGTCTCGTCATGGAGCACGGTTGCGCTGTGCCCATGACGAGACTATCTCGTCATGAACCCCACCCACTAGTGCAACGCCCGGCACAGGAGGGGGAAAGGGCGTGGCACTGAAGGGGTTAAATCCCTAGACGATAGATGATTATACAATTCTTCCCCTCTTTTACACGGAATTACCGGGACAGGTGTAACTGTAATATTATCCAATCTTTTGTGCAAATGCGCATTAAAAACAAATTCCGTCCAAGTTCCCAAACCTTTTTCCTTCTAACATATTATCATTAAATCAAATAAGGTGATAAAATTCCTATTTGGCAGTGATCTAAAATCATTATTATAAAAATGTATAAAACATAACGTGATCCCATTCGAATAGAGTGTGGCCTGAAAGTGACTATCATTTGTTTCCAAGGGTTTGGTATTGCTTCCTGCAGTGATCTTTATCCATGTGGATAATCCCCCGCTAGGTCGGCCAACTTCAGGGCTGAGGGCAGTACTGTTGTAGCAAACAAAACCCTCAAGAAGGAAGCTACTAGTACGCCATGTCTCCTGAAACATCAAAATATCAAAACTGCTAACCATGTTGGTCCACTCTACTATATTCATTTTTGATTTTAGACCAGCGATATTCCAGTTTAGTATTTTTAGATGTTGATCAGAAGACATGGCTTCACTGGTGACAGGGCAAAAAGGCAACAGTTCTACCAGGCGGGCCATTTGAAAATTCCCGATAGGGCTGGATTTAATCGTGGCCTGGTTAACCATTAGTGCATCCCGGGACTGTACTCTAATATTCGAAGATTCGCTCGGTAGTCAGTCCTGTCCCTCTAAGTCATACAGGGCAGCGAACCGGTTGTATACAGGATATATCAAAATGGCTGAATGGTGGATTCTTTGAGGTGGTCTGTAGAAAAAGCCAAGTGGTAGTAAAATTATAGCCGTTGGAGTACTAAAGTGGTTGATGTTACATTTTAATATACCTTTCACCAAAGAAGGGTACCTAAAATTCACAACTATACAGTCGCCCATAATGTTTTTGGTGTAGGGTCCTACCCATCCCA
Organism: Triturus cristatus; assembly: GCF_964204655.1. Taxonomy (NCBI): domain Eukaryota; kingdom Metazoa; phylum Chordata; class Amphibia; order Caudata; family Salamandridae; genus Triturus; species Triturus cristatus. Next base: position 85,222,952 of record NC_140588.1, read on the forward strand.
CCCGTCGCACCATCAGGATTTCGTTGGCAATCTCCATATCCATCCCGTTCCCCTTATGCTTAGATAGCCAATCAATACACTTATTCTTGAGTTGATCCCTAGACTCACTTTGGTCTTCATACAGGGGGGGTACTCCAGCTAAAACTAAAACATAAGGACATGCTTCTGGCGGCAGATTGAGTACAGCATCGGCATGTTTTTTAGCCCGAGTAACAAGAATAGGCTCATTATTTGGGTATGGCGTTGATTTTGTGGGTGCTGTCGCAGGTGGGGTAGGAAGGGCTACTATTGGCAGTAAGGTGTGACAAGGAGATTTATTTACCACAGGTACTTTTGACAAGGGCAATGTACTAACCGAAGTGCTAAGCATGGAATTGCAAGGCAAGCTCTTCTTGTTACCTTCGCACTTTTCACATGTATTATCTACACCAGGTATAATACATTTGCCACTTTCCCCTACAATGCCTTTGTTGATTGCCTCCATATCTTTCTATAGCCGTTCACCCCTAATTTGATCAATAATGATAGTCCCTTTCCTTTTGGTATCTTCTTTCTTCACCAGGCTTTCCAATCTGTCCAGACGTTTAAAAATATGATTAAACTGTTTATCCATTAGACTTTTCAATTGCTTAAAAGTGGAATTCACAATAGTGTCAATTAGGTTCTCATTTGACCTTCCTAGCGTGCCATTTACAGATGTTGGCTCAGTTTGTGTACACATAGAGTTAGATTCTGCTATAGTTGTGGTCAAAACAACAGTACTATTAGTTAGACCATCTGGTTGTGTACTCATGCTGACTAACCCCCCACTTGCTGTGGTTTTTCCTCGTAACCACATGCTCTGAGGGGTTGGTTGGGTTTTATTATTGTGAGGGGGTTGTTCCTCTTACTAATAGGCATTTTGATATGGCCTCTCTTCCTTTCTCCCCCGGTGGTCTTTAGGTTTTGGGCCGGGTTAGTGGTGCTAGGGTCAACTTCAGTTTCCTGCTGGGAGTCTGCAATATCAACAGAATCGATAATGTTCTTCTCAATCCCCGAGGCCACAGATAGATTCTCATGATGGGTGGGATTGACAAATGTTATACTTGGTGTTAACGGCACAGGGGTTGTCAGGTCATCATTCTCGGGACCACCAGGCATATGTAGAGACGATGCTGTTTGGCCCAAGGATAATCTCCGTTCAGTATTTTCAATTTCAGATGTGACCAACATGAAAGCATTTTCAAGCATGCTTTCAAAGGAAGACGAAATGATGGAAGAACTTCTGGAACCCTGGGCACATGTGATGGCGGAACGTTTCCCCATGGTTAAATTATACACTGACCTCACCTCACTTCTTAGAGGGGAGATCTAGCCAAGCCCAAAACGGTCCTGCACCTGTCCCGGCTTTTCTCCCGACGCCACCCGCACACGCCCCGAGAGGCAGGAGGCGTTCCTTTCGCTTATGGCGCCTCCGTGGGCGTCGATAGCATCGCTGGGGCGGCTGGAAGACGTAGTTCCCTTCTGCAGCCGTAGCCCTCACGGTGCGGTATAGATCGTGCAGAGAGGGAGAAGGATACCGTGCTCCTCACGGCGCTGGCAGCTAGAAAGGAGCGAAGCCGTTACCGTTGCAACGTTGGCAGGTCAGGTCAGGTCACACAGGGTTAAACTTCAATGTTGACAAATGAAACTCCAGAGATCTAAGATTCGCAGGTACACAGGTACGCAACGCGGAGAAAGCTCACCCACCGAGAGAACAGGTCTTCATGATACACATTAGGGCAGCACTTTCTCACCTGGTCCGCGTTCCAGATTTTCGGCGGATATCAGCACAGCGCAGCCCTTGTTCACAAAATTGTTTACTAATTATCATGGACCAAGCGCTGGGAACGCTCCCGTCCGCTTGCTCTGTTCGTGGCCAAATGCGCGCCACTCTTAATTACACTGAAGTTATGAAAATGCTGCACCTAGCAATCTTAAACCTTGGCAGCTATGCTATTGGCCAGTAAACCCGCAAATGTCACCCGCGTGATGACGTGTGTACACGCGATACAAGTGAAAATAAAAACCGGAATACCACCTAGTCAGCCATATGTGACTAGTGAAACGAAGTGCAGTTACTTAAGTTCTCCCTAAGATAATGACAATGTGGTGGTGAAAAGCCAGAGTATAATAAATCTTAAATGAAGATAGCAAACATAAATTTACGAACATTCGAGCAGTAATGCAGTTGATACTCCCAAAAATAATGAGCATCCTCAATCAGTATAAGATAAAATATATAATATAAGTGCGATGAAACTGAATCATTAAACAGAATTACAAAATGTGTGTAAGCATTCAGGGCCTCATTTATGAAAAGTGACGCATCGCTGTGTGAAAGCAGCGATGCGTCATTTCTCAGTGCGCCCTCCTTGCGACATGCTGGATGCGTCATATCTACATTATGATGCATCATGTTGCAAGGAGTTACAGATACGTCAGTATTTCTGACGTATCTGTGGGCGCAAAAATGACGCATTGCTGGAGTGTGTCACAAAAGTGACGCAACCCCAGCAATGTGGCCTTTCACATGGGGCAAGCCCCATGTGAAAGGGCCTGCGTCAGTCTTACGCCTGCTGTGAGGCAGGCATAAGATATTGACGCAATGGCGTCCTAGAAGTGACGCAATGAAATTTCATAGATTTTGCTGCGTCACTTCTACGAGGCTTACTTGCGTGGGAACGCCCCCCCTGCATACATTATACCTGAAGCAGCTATAATGTAGCGCAGGGGTTTACAAAGTGACGCATCTGCTTAGATGCGTCACTTTGTAAATAGGACGCAACAGGGGGCATGTTTTACGGCGCAGATGAGTAACAAAAAGTGACGCAACAGCACCACAAAACTGACGCAAGGCTTCATAAATAAGGCCCTCAGTTTTTTGCTTCTGTCTATCCTCTCGCTCCTTCCCCCTTTCTGCTCTTTGGCCTCCTCTTTCTCTGCTTCTCTATCTTTCCTTTCTTCTCGCTCCTTCCCCTCTAGCTCCCTAGTCTTCCCATCCATTAAATGCCTTATCTACTTCCTTGACCCTTCCCTCCTTCCACGCCTTTCCATCTCAACTCCTTCCCTTCCCTAACCTTTGCTCCTTCACATGCCTTCCCTACCTCTCCCGCTCTTCCACCTTTCCCTTCCCTGGCCCATATCTACATCTCTGTATTCTGCCCCTTACCTTGCCTCCTCATCTTGCTCCACGTCTTTTCACTGCCACTCTAAGCTCTCTGCTTCACTAATACATTGCATTCACTTTTTTTCTCACTTCCCTCCTGTTTGCTTATCTTTAGTTTATTATTAAGACCTTGTACCTAGTTATCATCATTATGTAAAGCAGGTGTATGAAACCTTTGGTGCCCATGTGCTAAATAAAAGTTAAATATAAATTGTCGCAAATTAAAATGAACTTCTCGAAAGTTTTCATGGTACCAGAAAAGTTTGAAATATGCACCCATGAAGAAATGTGTAGTTGTAGTTTTTTGATTGATTAAGAATATCAAGCCGAGCATGCAAGGATGAAAATAATAAGCAATTAATGATACTGTCACTCAAAAAAACTGAAAGAAAAACTAATTCAGTAGGTGATAGCCATAAACATAGTTGGAACAATCCCAAGGGCATACTGTGACAAATTATTATATGCTTGGTTAGTATTACATTTTCCCCACTGTTATTATGTAATAAGTTAAAAAAGTGTTCTATATGTAAGTGATCAAAAATCTAAAGCGTCTGTTTTTCAAGCTCTTTTATTTTCCATTCAACTTTTGTGCACATTTTTAACATTCGTCTACTTGAGTTTTTTAGATTCTGGAATAACCTTCTGCTGAAATAATCTGCTGCTTTACTAAAACTAAATCAAAGCTTGCTGAGATGGTGTTACATCAATTTCAATACATTTAATTTTAATTTTCAATCCATAATAAAAAGTGATGTCATTCATGCTTTACTTTATAAATCTTTATTCGGCTATCCAGCCATAAAAGCACATAAAAACATCACAATATAAAATATAGATGCCGTTCATGTATCAACTAGTATACCTCTGCACATTTGTCTTCCAAGGAGATAAGTACGTATGCTCCATTTCATATAAGCCCCGTTTACACATTCAGAACTCACTCCCTGTGAAATTGAAATCAGGCCTGTCCTGCTGTTCTTGACCTGCAGGTGGGAACATCTTCAAAATGAATTTATGAGAAATAGGATTATTGTGACAACTCTGTAACTTACAAGCTGCTCAAACACTTTTTAAGTAGTCAAAGAAGAGACTCGCAAAATGTGCTGACTGTGACACTTTACCTTAGTTTATGACTGGCTTAAATGAAACCAGGATGCTACAGAAACTGGATTTTTTACATCAACTGCCTCACTCAAAGGTAAACATAATTACATTGTTGCATTAAATGATCCCAAACACAAAATGCTTTTTTTTAACTTGGTTAGATCATGTTGTGCTGCTGCACTGCAACCTTGAGCTAATTATAACATGTGCCCTTGCGATGCACTGCTTATGACTTCACATATTACCCAACTCATGACATGGTCAATGACATCACTTATGACATCACTGATGACATCTGAAATGGCATCTCTGATGACATCATCTGGTGACTCTGAGGGTTTTTAAAAAGTTTTAGTGTTAACTTATATACCAAGGTGTATTGTTGAATCAGTGGGTGCATGAGCCCTGAATGGATAATTCAGTGAGTGCGCAACTAACTGTATAAGTGAGTGATTAGGTGTCTCAGTGAATGCATGGTTGAGTGATCGGTTGTTTGAATGTCTGTATCAGTCTGTCAGTTGGAGCCTTAGTGGCTGTATGGTTGAGTGAGTGGGTACGTAAGTTTTGTTATGGGTGAGTGATTGGTTGTCTGAGTACCTCTATGTTTGAACGTCTGTGTGGGTGAGAGATGAGTGAGTGGGTGAGTCAGTGGCTGTATGGGTTAGTGAGTGCATGTGTGTGGGTATGTTATGGTGAGTGAGTGTGTGTATGACTGTGTCAGCGAGTGAGTGCAAGTGTCAGTTGTATATGGGTGAGTAACTGGGTATTTGAAATGCAGTATAGGTGAGTGATGGGGTATATGAGTGACTGTATGGGCGAGTGGGTGGATGTGAGAATTTCAGCATGGGTGATTGTGTGCTTGTGTCAGTTACTGTATAGGTGAGTGAGGATGCATTAGTGTCTGTATGAGTAAGTGAATGAGTGTTTGCATAACTGTATGGGTGAGTAAGTGGCTGTGTGATTGACTGGGTGAGTGAGTAGGTGTGTGAGTTGCTCTATGGTTGACTGACTCAGTGTGTGAGTGGCTATATGGGTGTATGTGTGGATATGTCAGCGGCTATATTAGTGAGTGAGTGGGTGTGTTATTGGTTAAATGGGTTAGTGAGTGGATATGTGTGTTGATCTATGAACCAGCAGCCAGAAGGCACATTAGAAGAGTTTTGGAGAAAGGGGCATGGCCTCTGGCGAGTTGCTAACTTTCTTTTTTTTCTATTTTTTTCAGAGGGGGCTTCCCTGGGCTGTTTTGGGCCCATGGAATCCCACCCCCTGGGCCTGCCACTTTTTTAAAACTTGTTTTATTTCAAATAAGGGAGATAGGCTGCAGCCCCCTCCCAGGCAAATTTTGGCCCTGGGGACTCCATCTCCTGGGGCCTGCCCTTTATTTAGTTTATTATTAGGTTGGAGGGGAGCCTCATGACCCCTCTCCTGAAGCAAACTTTTGCCCCGGACACCCCATCCCCTGGGGCCAGGCCTTTATATATTGTTTTTAAAAGGGGTATGGGACATGTGGACCCCCTCCACAGGCCGATTTCGGCCCAGGGGACCCCATCCCCGGAGCTAGCTCACTGTATCTTTTTTTTTAAAAGGTGGGGAGGGGGCTGCGTGGCCCCCAGCAGGCCATCCGCTGAGGCCGGACCACTTTGTTATGGACCACTGGGGCAGCCTGAGGGCGTCCATGGTCCCTGCTGGCTCCTCACCTCCTACAGGAGCCGGTATTGCTTTGAGACCCAGGGAGCTGCTAACACGCAGCTCCCTGGATCCCAAAGCAATGTCTGTTTCTGTTCTTGCTTCACTACGGGCAGGAAAACAGACATTGCTCTGCTTTCTAGTGTACAAGTCTGCAGGAGGAACACCTTCCCACTGACGGGAGCACTAAACCAATAACAAAATCAATTGTTATCAACAATTTTCTTTTTTTTTTTGCAGAGTTTTATATAGCGCAAACTTGACCCGAATCCAATCAGGTATCAGAGCGTTTTACATAGCACCAGTTACGTTACATGAGGACACACATTCATTTTTTGTAAGGCACGGGGAGATTAAGTGATTTGCCCAGAATCACAGGAAGTTCAGCATCATTACCGAAACTCGAACCCAGTTCCCCAGGTCCGAGGTCGAGTGCCCTAGCCGTTAGGCCAACTCCTCTCCCGGACTCAAGTTGTAGTCCATTAAATCCATTTTGATTCAACTCCTATTCAAATTTCAAAAAGGTTTATTCTTGATTATGCATTCATAAACGATGAGATGAGATCCAATCAATGATCATTTTTAATAATACGAGCAACAGCCCAATGCATTTCGGGTCAATAACACAGCCCTTCATCAGGGGTCATCATTCAAGTTTCTAAAAAGCAAAAGAAACAAGAGTCTGAACACTATACAGTCCTGCAGGCTGTCACACAACATCAAACAATTAAACAGCGGGGTGAAAATTCCCAGATATGTAAAACTAAAACAATCTCCTGCGCTAATTAGTAAAACTAAAACCGCTACAAAAACCCTGTCTTAAACTTCACACGTAATCCCTGTGTTTAAAAGCCACCACTCAGTGCCCAAAAGTGACCGTACAGAAATCCAAAGATAGCGCCATGCATGAAATAGTGCGGTAGTTTTGCAAAATAAAATAAAATAAAACCGCGCAACATAAGCACTCAGTGCAAGTGTGAAACACTTAGTTGCTCAAAGAATGCACACTAGGACTCGAGAATGAAATAAAACCGCTGTAACAAGGAAACTCAAAAGACAGAGCCTATGCTTGCATACTGTTATTCATGTGCAAATGTGCTTGGCTTAGAAAGCGTGAGGAATGCTTAACAGAGTCACACCAGAACTCGAGAATAAAATCAACTGCTGTGAAAATCAAACTCGAAGACAACATCTACACTCACATGCAGTTATTCATTTGCAAATGTGCTCAGATTAAAAAAGCGTGCAGAGCTTAAAAAAGCGTCCAGAGTGCTTACCAAAGTCCCGTCAGCCATACCACGAATCGCGGTACCGATGTAACAAAAGGAAGTGACGTGACGTATTTAACATCCTCTTAGGTTGCGAGGATTTAAAGGGATAGATCACACATTTACTAAACGGTGATTGGAAACCAGGAGATGCAAAGCTCTGTGATTACACAAGTGACTAACAAAGTTTTAATCACAAATAAGAATACAAAATAACTAAAGAAACAGTGCCACCACTAAGAACTAGTCCTCGCTCATGTGTATACCTCTGCTCGATGATCTAAAGAGAGTATGAAAATAATGAATTATACAAACAACTGACTCTAATGCAGATGTACATAAGCCACATGTGGTGCTAGAGTTCTAGACTAATAGGCACTTTTATGAAAACTAAATAACATTCAAAGACAGGTGTACTATGACATGGTGAACCACATTTTCATAGTTGCATTACGCAGAAACATGCTCACTAATACATTCTGATTTAATCATGTACCATAAACACCCCATTTTCAGTGTGGTGTACCTATTGGCAGTCTAGACAGTAGAGCTGAATGCTGCATGAATAATAACAGCATGTAAAACATAGTATCTACCTAGATACAAACTGTGATCACAAAAACAATTGTATTCCAGTCTATCATTCAGCCCTAATGGTTGCATTGAATGTAATTTTTTAGTCCAAAAGAATTCGGCCCTTGCCAGCATTTTGTGGGGATCAATTCTAGGTTGGGGTATCACTGCTTCTAGCACAGTAAATTGAAGTTGTGTGATGTTATGCCTTGCCTCCATCCAGTAAACAGCGACGGTCGATTTGAGAGATTGTGTTCTGATGTTACTCTTATGTTCATCCACTCAGATTTTGATTTTCCTTTCAGTTCTGCCCACATAGATTTTTCCACATGGGCATTTAAGGGCATAGATGACATTGATTTTAGTACCTTTCATACGGTGTTTGAACATGTTTCCCACCATCAAATTATTGCAATGTATGCAATTTCTACATTTCTGCATGCCCTTATGTTCTTGCTTTACTAGATCTTGTGCATGTTTTTTGGAAAGCAATTCTTTCAAATTGTGAGAACGTTGCATGGCAAAAGTAGGACATTGTGGAAACAAATGTTTGAAGTCGGGTTCAGTTTGGATGATCATCCAATGCTTCATGATGATCGATTTGATCTCCTTAGATTGAATTGAATGTTTTAGGACACAAATGATGGGGTTCGACTGTTTAGGTTCAGCTCTGTGTAGCAAAGATTCTCTATGAAGTTTCGAAACTCTATCGATTGCCTTATAGGTTACTTTTTCAGGGTAACCACATTGGTGATATTTGCGTGCAAATCTCTTAATAGTAGCTTTAGCTTCAACTGGATCTGAGGTAATCCGTTTTAATCTAGTAAATTGCGAATACGGAAGGTGTTGTTTTAATGCATTTTGATGGAAGCTCTTGAAATGTAAAGCATTGTTCCTATCTGTAGCTTTAGTGAAAACACTTGTTCTGATGATGCCAGAGTCGATTTGAATTAATACATCAAGGAATGCTATGCGATAAAGGTCAGTTTGATGTGTAAACTTGTCATGATTATGCGCTTGATTGAGTGTGATAATATTATCTTCCAACCGGTTGATGTCTCCCTTTCAGATAATCAGAATGTCATCCATATAACGTTTGTATAAGACAAGATGTTGTGTCAAATTCTGATTAGTCAAAATCTGTTCATGTTATAGTTTGGCCATAAAAATGTTGGCGTATGAAGGGGGTTCCGGCAAAGCCCATAGAAGTTCAGTAGTTTTGAGAATAGTATTCTCCCTGCCATTCGAAATAGCTATGGTACAATGCATACTGTAAAAGTTCCATGAGCGGCAGCTTCTCTGCTCCAATATCATCTTGATTTAGCAAAGCCCATTCTGTGGCTTCCAATCCATCCGAATGTGGTATGGAAGTATATAATGCAGTCATGTCAATCGTGCAAAGATGCCAGTTGCTATTGTCAACCATGTCTAGATCGTTGAGTAAGTTCAAAAGCAATGTGGTATCCTTCAGATGAGTTTGCCAATTTTGTACCATGGGCTGTAAGCAAAAGTCCAAATATCTTCATATCGGTTCAGATAATGAGCCACAGGCTGATACAATAGGACGAAAAGGTGGTCTCTCAAAGTCCTTATAAATTTTAGGAAGTATGTAGATTTTAGGGCGTCTTGGATAAGCTGTATACAGAAATTCTTGGTATTGGTGTTAATCCATCCCATTTCAAGTGCGTGCGTTAAGATCTGTAAAATAACCTTCTGGTAAGCTGTGATTGGATCACTATCAAGTTTGGTGTAGGTGTTTGTATCATGAATGTGTGTCATTACACTGCGTTCATAAAATTTGGTGTCCATGACGACCAACGCTCCACCTTTATCTGCCTTTTGAAAGGTCAGTTGCTTATTTTTGGCTAGCTGTTTTAATGTACTCCATTCTTTAGATGTGAAATTCATATGTTTATTTTTCCGATACTCCATGCGATTGATGTCCGCTTTAACCAGTCTTTCAAAAGCATAGATAGATTTGTGGGACGTTGGAGCACAGAAGACACTTTTAGGTTTCAATTCTTTCAAATCAGCTTATTGTGAAGCAACTGCGGGTGTCTCTATAGTACTAAAAAAGTGATTACGTCTTAAGATTCTGGTAAACTTAATCAAAGCAATATCCATCTCTGCCAAGTTAGTACTATATGCTGGTACAAATGAAGTTCCTTTATTCAGAACTGCTGTTTGAGCATGAGTCAGTGTGACCTTGGAAATATTGATCACTAGATTATCCTTGTTTTGCTCCTCATGGATCTTGTGTCTGGCTCTAACTCTGGACCTTTTGCCCCTCCTGGTTTTTCTGGTGGCTGGTTGGATGCTGAGCTTATGTATAAAAAATGAGCCTTTGATGTTTGATGACCCCCTGCAGCGAATTCAATCGAAATGTGGCCCTTTTTAGCAACGGGTAATCTATGTTGAGCTATATCTGATTCAGATGCCACACTCTCTTGTGATGAACCAGATGTAGGTTGTTTTTGCCACTTACGTTGATTGTAGATTTTGGCCCATGTATAGACTTCATCAAGCTTGTAGTCTATAGTGTCTCTACGGAATTTCTTGACTTTATGATCATGAATCTCCTTGGCATATTTATCAAGTTGAGTATTGAGATCCTTAAGAAGATTATCTGCATTTTCTGGAGTTTTAGTGGATATCTAATTTTTGGTGGTATTGATTTCTTCTACCAAAGATTTAAGTATCTGTGACAATTCTTCTATGATTAATAAAATCAAATCCAGCGAACATTTGTTCAAACTTTGGTACCATCTTTCCATGAATGATTTGTTGGTTTTACACAGCATAGGTTTTAAAGCCATACCCAGTCCCCTTGGAATTCTTTTCTTCTTATGATACTGTATAAGGGTAGTGGCATGCAGCCTTTGGTTGATTTCTTTTTTACTTAAACATTCTAACTGTTTGAGCAATTGTGCAACAGAAGATACTTTAGGACTGTAGTGACTAACCTCCTGCACCAAGCTGTAAATTTCTGTGGCAGCTTCCATGAAAAAGGCTAAAGTGTCCTCTTTATTGGTGATTAAAAGCGCAATTTCTTCAAACGACATTTTATCTATTGGTGCACAACTGGAAGAACTATGGACGCAATTAGTGAAACTGAAACAATGTTGCCAGTGTGCACAAGTGTTTATAATATTCGACTCAAGTTCATACAGGTAAATACACTCCAATGTACATCCCCACCGGTGGATGGGCGTGGATGCACATTGGCGTTTATTTACCTGTATGAACTTGAGTCAAACATTATAAACATGTGTGCACAATGGCAACATTGTTTCAATTGCTCTGCTTTCAACAAGAGGGATCATTTTCTGCTCTTGCTTGTTGAGATCAGAGCAGGTTTGCTATGGCTTTGCGGTAGCCTCAGAAAACTAAAATGGCCAAGGGATGGGCAGCCAGGGACATTGTTGGAGACATCTCTGGGGGATGGCGGTCCACAGGGCCTTGTAGGGCTCCATGAGGGGGGCCTCACAGCCCCCTATATTGTAATTAAGCCCTGGGGGGTGGAGGTCCCCGGGGTTGTAGGCTCCTGTATTTAATTTTAAAGACATGCCCCAGAGAGGTGGCGGTACTAAGGACTCCATCTGGGGTGGAGTCCCCCACACATTATTATTATGTTACAGCCTCAGGGGGCGAGCATTTCTTTGCCCCCGAGAGATGCCAGTCCTCATTTAGTTTTTTTAAAATAGTATGCCCAGGGAAGGTAGCCATCCCCAGGGCAGCGGGAGGTAGAGTGGGCCCCCTGCATTTTTGTTGTTTACAGCTCCGGGGAGATAGTGGTCCCCAGGGCTTTGCATAAGCCAAAGAGGGGGGCCCCATGAACCATTTGAGATATCATAAATGATGTCACTGACCATCTCATGAATAATGTAATATGTGACGTCATCAGTAATGCATTGCGGGGGCGTAAGTTATAGCTGAACTAACTATACCACCGAATTTTTCTGGTTTTGTATGAGTGAAATGTACAACTAACTATAACGTCCCTGAAACCTGTGGTGTTTTTCAATGAATTTCTAAGGTTTTATAAATGCTAATTTCCAAGTATAACGTCCCTGAAACCTATGGTTTTTTTCAGTGAATTTCAAAGGTTTTTTAAATGCTAATTTCTAACTATAACGTCCCTGAAACGTGTGTTTTTTTCAGTGAATTTCAAAGGTTTTTTAAATGCTTCTTTCTAATTATGCCTACAAAATTAAGACATGTGCAGAAAGAGGAAGTGGAAGAAAGACACAGAAAGAAGCAAGAAAAATGCAGAAAAAGGTAACAGAAGTCCAGAAAGTGGAAGAAAGGTGCAGAAAGAAGCAAGAGATGTGTACAAAGAACCAACAGAAGAGGAGAAAGAGGCCTTGTTGCAAAGTCATCCTGTGCCCCCACCTTTTTGCTGATGGGTACTGGTGGTAACTGACTCTGACTAACCAGGCCCGGAGCCAGTGCTATGCTGAAAGACACTTAGAATACATTGGGTACATGTCTATCCCTCTAGAAGGGTGGGATCATACTCCCACACCAGTTACTGGTGTGGGGGTATGATTCCAAAGCGTTTGACACCAAACATGACATGTTTTGATGCAGCCATCCCAAAGTTAACATTTACCGCTAGGTTATAATGCACTTAAGAATATATGGTCTAACCGCATTCACAAACAGCTACAGAGAATGGACTCTGAGAGCTGCAGAGGGGCCCTGCTCAGGCAGAGGCACCCCCTCACATGGAAACCAAGCACTCTGCCCCCAGGATTGATAGGGCCAGCCTTGGGGGTGACTGATAGGTGTATATGTGTGTGTAAGGTGCGATATAGGGAACCTATACCTCAGTGAGGAGTGTTAACACTACCTCATCCAGGCTGCAGTAGCAGGCCTGTGGTGCCAGATTTAGTCTGCTTCCTAGGGGTGGCATAATACATGCTTCAGCCCCTGGTAGGCCTGTGAAGTACCTATGCCCTTGGTCCCTAAGGTACCATATACTAGGGTCTCATAATGTACCACAGTATCCAATCCCTAGTGCATCTAATATGCACTCCAAGTTGTTTAAGGGAGTAAGCAGATAGGCTGGGGGCAACCATGCAGTCAGATTCCACCTTCCTACAGATAGGTGCACAAAGAGGCAAGAGAGGTACATAAAGAGGCAGGAGGGTGCAGAAAGAAGGAAGAGGAGTGCAGAAAGAGGCAAGTACGGTACAGATAGAAGCAAGAGCAGTGCAGAAAGAACCAACAGAGGTGCAGAAAGAGGGAAGTGGGTAGAGAGAGAGGCAAGAGGGTGCAGAAAAAGGTAGGATTGGTGCACAAAGAGGCAAGAGTGGTACTGATAAAGGCAGGAGGGTACAGAAAGAAGGATGAGAAGTGCAGTAAAAGCCAAAAAATTGCAGAAAGAGGCAAAAGAGGTAAATTAAGAGACAACAGTGATGCAGAAAGAAGCAAGACAGGTGCAGAAACGAGTAAGTGAGGTGCACAAAGAGCCAACAGAGGTGCAAAAAGAGGCAAGAGAGGTGCAGAAACAGGAAAGAGAAGTGCACAAAGAGGCTAGAGAATTGCTGAAAGAGCAACAGAGGTGTACAAAGAAGAAGTACAGAAAGAGCCAAGTAAGATGCAAAAACAGGAAGGAAAGGTACAGAAAGACGGAGGACGAGTGCAGAAAGAGACAACAGGGGTGCAGAAAGAAGCAAATGAGGTGCAGAAAGAGGCAACAGACGTGCAGAAAGAGGAAAGACAGGTGCAGAAAAAGCAAAGAAAAGTGCAGAAAGAGGAAAAAGATGTACATAAAGAGACAACAGGGATGCAGAAAGAAGCAAGACAGGTGCAGAAAGAAGCATGGAAAGTGTAGAATGAAGCAACAGGGGTGGAGAAAGAGGAACGAGAAGTGCAGAAACAGGCAAGAGAAGTGCACAAAGAGGCAAGAGAATTGCTGAAAGAAGCAACTGACATGTAGAAATTAGCAAGAAATGTGCAGAAGGAGGCAAGTGAGATGCAAAACAGGCAGTAAAGGTACAGAAGAGGGAACAGGAGTGCAGAAAGAGAAAGCAGGGGTGCATAAAGAAGCAAATGAGGTGCATAAAGAGGCAAAAGACTTGCAGAAAGAGGGAAGAGAGGTGCAGAAAAAGCCAAGGAAAGTGCAGAAAGAGGAAAAGAGGTACATAAAGAGACAACAGGGGTGCAGAAAGAAGCAAGACAGGTGCAGAAAGAAGCATGGAAAGTGCAGAATGAAGCAACAGGGGTGCAGAAAGAGGTAAGAGAAGTGCAGAAAGGAGCAAGTGAGGTGCAGAAAGAGCCAACAGAGGTGCAAAAAGAGGCAAGAGAGGTGCAGAAACAGGCAAGAGAAGTGAACCAAGAGGCAAGAGAATTTCTGAAAGAAGCAACAGCAATGTAGAAAAAGCAAGAAAAGTGCAGAAAGAGGCAAGTGAGATGTAAAAACAGGCAGGAAAGGTACAGAAAGAGGGAAGACGAGTGCAGAAAGAGTCAAAAGGGGTGCAGAAAGAAGCAAATGAGGTGCAGAAAGAGGCAAGAGACATGCAGAAAGAGGGAAGAGAGGTGCGGAAAAAGGCAAGAAAAGTGAAGAAAGAGGCAAAAGAGGTACATAAAGAGACAACAGGGGTACAGAAAGAAGCAAGACAGGTGCAGAAAGAAGCATGGAACGTGCAGAATGAAGCAAGAGGGGTGCAGAAAGAGGCACGAGACGTGCAGAAACAGGCACGAGAAGTGCACAAAGAGGCGAGAGCATTGCTGAAAGAAGCAACAGAGGTACACAAAGAAGCAAGAAAAGTGCAGAAAGAGGCAAGTGAGATGCAAAATCAGGCAGGAAAGGTACAGAAAGACAGAGGACGAGTGCAGAAAGGGACAACAAGGGTGCAGAAAGCAGCAAATGAGGTGCAGAAAGAGGCAACCGACGTGCAGAAAGAGGGAAGAAAGGTGCAGAAAAAGCCAAGAAAAGTGCAGAAAGAGGCAAAAGATGTACATAAAGAGACAACAGGGGTGCAGAAAGAAGCATGGAAAGTGTAGAGTGAAGCAACAGGGGTGCATTAAGAGGCACGAGAAGTGCAGAAACAGGCAAGAGAAGTGCACAAAGAGGCAAGAGAATTGCTGAAAGAAGCAACAGAGGTGTAGAAAAAAGCAAGAAAAGTGTAGAAAGAGGCACTTGAGATGCAAAAACAGGCTGGAAAGGTACAAAAGAGGGAACATGAGTGCAGAAAGGGACAACAGGGGCGCACAAAGAAGCAAATGAGGAGAAGAAAGAGGCAACAGAATTGCAGAAACAGGCAAGAGAAGTGCACAAAGAGGCAAGAGAATTGCTGAAAGAAGCAACAGAGGTGTAGAAAAAAGCAAGAAAAGTGTAGAAAGAGGCACGTGAGATGCAAAAACAGGCAGGAAAGGTACAGAAGAGGGAACATGAGTGCAGAAAGGGACAACAGGGGTGCACAAAGAAGCAAATGAGGTGAAGAAAGAGGCAGCAGAATTGCAGAAAGAGGGAAGAGAGGTGTGAAAAAAGCCAAGAAGAGTGCAGAAAGAGGCAAAAGAGGTACATAAAGAGACAACAGGGGTGTAGGAGAGTAGGATCTGCCTCTTATGTTGCCCCCACTTTTTTTCTGATGTTTACACTGGTTTCTGGCTATAGTCTGGATGGGACCCTGCTAATCAGGGCCCCAGCCTCTCTGTTCTCTCTAAACAACATGGAGTGCATATTAGGTGCACTAGTGATTGGATACTGTGGTGCATTATGAGTCCTTAGAATATGGTACCTTAGGTACCAAGGGCATAGGTACTTCAAAGGCCTACCAGGGGCTGAAGCATGTATTATGCCACCCCTGGGAAGCAGACTAAATCTGACACCACAGGCCTGCTACTGCAGCCTGGGTGAGGTGGTGCTAGCACTCCTCACTGAGATGTAGGTTCACTATATCTCTCCTGCACACACATTTAAACCTATCAGTCACCTCTAAGGCAGGCCCTATCAATCCTGATGGCAGGGTGCTTGGTTTCCATGTGAGAGGTGCCTCTGCCTGACCAGGGCCCCTCTGCAGCTCTCAGAGTCCATTCTCTGGGGCTGTTTGTGGATGCGGTCAAACCATATACTCTTAAGTGCATTATAACCTCGCGGTAAAGGCTAACTTTAGAATGACTGCATCAAAACATGTCGTGTTTGGTGTCAAACGCTTTGGAATCATACCCCCACACTAGTAGCTGGTGTGGGAGTATGATCCGACCCTTCTAGAGGGATAGACATGTACCTACTGTGGAAACACGGTAGAATCCTGAAGAGCCCTGGCATCACAAAAGGGATGCCACCAGTCACAGACACTCGTGGGGTCCACTTGCCTCAGCGTCGCTGGGGACTCACTATGGCCTTGGAGAAGTCAAGAAATCCTCTTCCTGGGCTGCAGGGGCTTCGGGCTCCAGCGGGAGAGATAGAGTTTGTGACTGCAGTTTGTAGTTTTTGGTGCCTGCCAAGCAGGGGAGTCACTCCTTGACTCCAAGGGAGATTCTTCTGTCTTCCAGAGGTAGTGGAACGTCGAAGGTCCAGGATACGCCTTCAGAGCGTCGTCCAGGGGTATCTAGTTTGCAATGGCAAGGGTTCCCTAACTTATACTGCAAGGAAGGGAGGGACTAGCTTTATGACCGCACCTAAGGGAGGGTCAGGGGAGTGGGTGGCTACACCCACTTCCCTTTTTCCAGTTTCATGCCAGAGCAGGGGCAGGTAGCCCCTGAACCGGGTTGAGCTGGCATATGCACAGAGGAGCCTACTGCTCCCCCAGTGCAGGACTTCAAAGCACTCTAGGAGTGCACCCACCCAGCCCCAATACACTAAATCCTGTCTGGAAGGTGGTGACACCTCCCTGTGACAGGATGCCTATTGTTGGGCCTCCTCCACTGCGAGTTTCAGTCAGCAGTAGGAGGGAAGCCCAGTGTCTGTGCTGGTGGCATCCATTTTGTGATGCCCGGGCTCTTTCAGATTTCTACCGTGTTTCCACAGTGGGTACATGTCGTCCCCTCTAGAAGGGTGGGATCATACTCCCACACCAGTTACTGGTGTGGGGGTATGATTCCAAGTTGTTTGACACCAAACACGACATGTTTTGATGCAGTCATTCCAAAGTTAGCATTTACGGTAGGTTATAATGCACTTGAGAGTATATGGTTTAACCGCATCCACAAACAGCCACAGAGAATAGACTCTGCCAGCTGCAGAGGGGTCCTGCTCATGCAGAGGCACCCCCTCACATTGTAAACCAAGCACCCTGCCCTCATGATTGATAGGTCCTGCTTTAGGGGAGACTGATAGGTTTATATGTGTGTGTATGGTGGGATATAGGGAACCTATAACTCAGCGAGGAGTGCTAACACCACCTCACCAAGGCTGCAGTAGCAGGCCTGTGGTGTCAGATTTAGTCTGCTTCCCAGGGTGGCATAATACATGCTTCAGCCCCTGGTAGGCCTGTGAAGTACCTTTGCCCTTGGTACCTAGGGTACCATATACTAGGGGCTCAAGGTACCACAGCATCCAATCACTAGTGCATCTAATATGCACTCCAAGTTATTTAGAGAGAATAGAAAGACTGGGGCCCTGATTAGCAGGGAACCAGCCAGACTATAGCCAGAAACCAGTGTTAACATCAGAAAAAAAGTGGGGGCAACATAAGTGCAGATCCTACTCTCATACACAACCCCCCCCCCCCAAACGCAGGGACGCTAAACTAACCTTGACCAGTTGAGTCTTTGTGTTCTAAGTGGAAATACCTTGAGAGTCCATCTGCATTGGCATGTTGGGTCCCAGGTCTATGTTCCACTGTATAGTCCATCCCCTGTAAGGAAATGGACCACCTTAGCAGTTTAGGATTTTCACCTTTCATCTGTTTGAGCCATAGGAGGGGCTTGTGGTCAGTCTGAACTATGAAGTGAGTGCCAAACAAGTATGGCCTCAGCTTCTTCATGGCTCACACCACAGCAAAGGCCTTCCTCTCTATAGCTGACCAACGTTTCTCTCTAGGGGTCAGCCTTCTGCTTATAAAAGCTACTGGCTGGTCTTGACCTTCATCATTCAGTTGAGACAGTACAGCTCCCACACCCAGCTCAGAAGCATCTGTTTGGACAATGAACATTTTGGTGTAGTCTGGACTCTGTACGATGGGGTCAGTGCACATGGCCTGCTTTAGGTCATCAAATGCCTTTTGACAGCTAGCTGTCCACTGAACCTTTTTAGGCATTTTCTTTGAGGTAAGATCATTTAAGGGGGCCACTATAGATCCATATCCCTTAACAAGCCTCCTACAGTACCCAGTCAGGCCTAAAAAGGCTCTCACCTGTGTTTGGGTGGTTGGAGCTACCCATTCCATTATGGTTTGGATTTTTCTCTGCAATGGTTGAACCTGGCCTCCACCTACAAGGTGGCCCAGGTACACAGCCTGACTCTGCCCTATATGGCACTTAGTGGCCTTGATAGTGAGGCCTGCTTTTTGCAGGGCCTCCAAAACATTTCTGAGGTGGACCAGGTGATCCTGCCAGGTGGAACTAAAGACAGCAATATCATCTAGATAAGCTGAGCAATAATTTTCCATACCTGTCAGAACTTTATTCACCAATCTCTGAAAAGTGGCAGGTGCATTTTTCAACCCAAAGGGCATCACCACAAAGTGGTAGTGCCCAACAGGGGTTGAAAATGCTGTTTTGGCCTTGACATCATCAGCTAACTTGATTTGCCAGTAGCCAGCTGTTAGGTCAAATGTACTCAGATATTTGGCTGCGGCCAAAGTATCAATGAGCTCATCTGCCCTGGGAATTGGATAGGCATCACTCCTGGTGACTGCATTGAGGCCTCTGTAGTCTACACAAAACCTCATTTCTTTCTTACCACCCTGGGTATAAGGTTTAGGCACAAGGACTACTGGACTAGCCCAAGGACTATCTGAAGGCTCAATCACACCTAGTTCCAACGTTTTCTGGACTTCAGTCCTGATACAGTCCCTGACATGGTCAGGTTTCCTGTATATTTTACTATTTTACTCTTGACAGGCAGACTGTCTCCAGTGTCCACCTCATGGGTGCACCAGGAAGTCTGACTAGGGGTTAGGCTAAACATATGTGTGAACTGCTGCAGAACTTGTCTGCACTCAGTTTGCTGATGGTCAGAGAGGCTGCTTGCCAAAGCAACACCACCTACTGACCCATCATCAGGGTTCTGTGAGAGCAGGTCAGGGAGAGGGTCACTCTCCTCCTCCTGTTCCTCAACAGTTGCCATGAGCAAGCCCATGTCAGCCCTGTCAACATATGGCTTTAATCTGTTGACATGGAGCACCCTAAGGGGGCTCCTGGGATTTCCAAGATTCACCAAGTAGGCGACTGTCATGCCCGCGGTCCTGCCCCCAAGATGTTTCTAGTATTTAAGGAGCCTAGATGCACACGAACGCGCTTAGCGTTCTTGCTCCTAGCCCCATTTCCATCTCTGTTGCCTGACTTCCGTTTTGTGTACTTCCTGTTTCCGCTAGCGTCCTCTCCGTAGTTGGCGGTTTTTGCTCATAGCTGTTTCCTGCATTACCCTAACCTGGTGCTCCGCCCCGCAGCCGGCTCTGTCCTCGTTGCCGGGCCGGGCACTGTCTGTGATCTCCGTATACATTAGGGAGAGGGTTGAGGCCGTTTTAAAGTCTCTCGAGTTCCTCTGCTAATCCTTCCCCTCATTATCCTTCATTACCCTACCCTGGTGCTCCGCCCCGCAGCCGGCTCTGTCCTCGCTGCCGGGCCGGGCACTGCCTGTGTGCTCTGCATATTGGTGGAGGTTTTTCCCCTGCCTTCCCTGAGGAGACATTGTCCTGTTAGTCTCTTGGGACACTTGCGTGGACCACTGTGCAGTTAAAGCTCATTGCTTCAGAATCACGGTAACAGCGCAGTGCGCTGCCTTCTTCTATATATATTGTGGTTTATGGTGACTTTGGGGGAATACTTAGTTTGCATTATTCCCTTGGCAGGTTATACCATACACATTAGCAGAACAAACACGATTCTCACTCTTTGTGGATCTAAGGTGGATTACAATCCTGTGTATTCACAGTTCTCCAGCAGAATGGTGGGGTGAGTCGCACACATCTATAACATATGTTTTAGTACATAGTGGAGGCTCCTCTCTAATCTTTTGTTTTTCTGTTGTATAGGATTCTAGGGATTGAACCAAATACGCCTCCCCCCTATACGACTAGATGTAACATAACCGTGGTAGGTGTTTAAAGGGGTGTTATTCATACAATTGGGTTGTAATGTGAAGACAGGAGATAACACAGTCTTTTCTTACAGCTGGGTATTGCCTCAACTGTCCCTGACGTGGTGCCATCAACACTACTACCTCCGCCTTTCCTTGTTTTGTTTCCCTGTTTTCCCCTGACGTGCCATCTGATACTCTAGAGTCTGATAGAGTCGGAAGGCCGTAGGGGAAGGCTGAGGACTTCTCTCCAAGTTCCTGACGCTCCTGCGGAAATATCCTGGCAGTCATAACAGAACGCTAAGCCCAAGCGGTGTGTTCTGCCCGAGCGTCATGGAACTGGGAGCAGTCTCACTGGCCGACGTTGCCGGTATGATCGGCAACTTGCAGGCTGAGACTCAGGCCTTAGCAGACAGAGTAGACGCTCTTCAGCGCCACCACGGCGTAGCAGCAGCAGGAGGGAGAACTGATGTCACACCACCTGTTATACAGGTCACTACACCTCCTTCCATTCCCCTAGCTCCTCCGGAGAGGTTTACCGGGGATGCTGCTAGGTGTGCAGCCTTCCTTAGCCAATGTCAGCTGCATTTTTCCTGTAAGGCTAACTGTTTTCCGTCTGATCAGTCCCGGGGTTGCCTTTATGGTTTCATATCTTAGTGGTTCAGCAGCTGACTGGGCCATTCCTTTGGTAGATAGAGAAGACCCTCTGTTGCACAGTTACTCAGCCTTCAAGAGAGAGTTTCGTAAGTTATTCGATAGACACATGTACACTCATTCAGCCGATACCGAGTTATTGGCACTAAAACAGGGCAACCACGACCTAGTAGAGTACATTACATCATTCCGCAGATTAGTGGTAGAGTCCAATTGGCCTGAAGAAAAGCGTAGCACCCTTTTTTAAAGGGGACTACGTGACGATTTGAAGGACGCTCTATCCCAAATAGTAGAATTGCCCGAGTCATATGCTGACCTCATTGACTTGGTAGTCAAGATAGAACACCGGCTACAAGAGAGGAAACAGGAGAAGGGAAGATTTGAACCCCGTTATGTGTCTACCAGAGAAAAAAAGAATGACTCCACTAAGGGTGCTGAGGAAAGCGAGCCCATGCAAATAGGTGTAGTGAGGGATCCATTGACGCCTGAAGAAAGGCAAAGGAGACGAACCAATAGACTCTGTCTATATTGTGGTAAGGCTGGCCATTTTCTGCGGTCCTGTCCGATTAAACCGACTCAGACAAATAGGTCGGGAAACTAGAGAGCCCGGGGTCCTGTGAGACAAGAATCCCGGGCAGTTCTGGATTTACAGTCTCCTCCTCTGAGTACGACAAAACGCCCACTACACATTTTAAAGGTATCAGCATATATATCGGTTGAACAACACGGTCTTCATGTGGCTGTGATGATAGATTCCGGTGCTTCCGGGAATTTCATGGATTCCGATTGGGCAAGAGAAAACTTGATACCGTGCACAAGAAAAGAATTAGCGAACAAGGTCACCACTATAGATGGTAGTCCTCTTGTTTCAGGGCCAGTAACTCATAGAACTGTTCTGCTTCACATGAGAATAGACCCCAACCATCATGAAGATATAGAATTCGATTTGATCTGTTCTCCTCAAATTCCAGTGCTTTTAGGCATCCCGTGGTTGAAGACCCACAATCCTATAATAGACTGGGAGAAATCTACTCTGGTGTTTCGTCCTGCTACTGGTCAGGAGTCCTTGATCGCGGGTGCACAAGTAAACATTGATTCGGACAAGGAAACACCTGTTCCTGAGTTGTCTTCCTGCTACCAGGATTTACGGACGGTATTTGATCCCAAAGAAGCCGAAGTTCTTCCCCCACATAGGGTATATGACTGTCGTATAGACCTTGAGACAGGAGCCAGAATCCCATGCAGCAGGGTTTATGCACTTACAGAAAAGGATAACCTATACCTAAGGGAATACTTGGACTCCATGTTAGAAAAGGGGTTCATCCGACCCTCACGCTCTCCTGCCTCTTCATCGTTATTTTTCATACCTAAGCGAGAAGGGGGTCTTCGATGTTGCATCGATTACAGGAGACTAAACCTCGTTACCATAAAGAATTGGTATCCTTTGCCCCTCATCGCCTCCCTCCTTGATAGAGTGCGTGGTGCTCAGTTTTTCACTAAGCTGGACCTGCGTGGCGCCTACCATCTAGTGCGTGTCAAGGAGGGAGACGAGTGGAAAACAGCCTTTTGCACTAAATACGGGTTGTTTGAATATCTAGTGATGCCCTTTGGGCTTTGTAATGCTCCTGCAGCATTTCAGTTTTTTATAAACGAGGTGCTCAGGGACATGCTTGATGAGTATGTAATCACCTACATCGACGATCTGTTGATCTTCTCGCCCTCCATGTCGGAACATATACTCCATGTGCGGAAAGTGTTGGGGCGCCTACGTGATAATCAACTGTATTGCAAATTGGAGAAGTGTACCTTCCATACCCAAGAGATGCCTTTTTTGGGTTTTGTTGTTTCTCCTTGGGGTCTTGCTATGGACCCCGTCAAGGTTACGGCCGTTCTCTCCTGGCCAGCACCCCGTACGGTCAAGGAACTACAGAGCTTTCTGGGCTTTGCCAATTTCTATAGGCGGTTTATTCTGAACTTTTCGGAATTGGCAAATCCCCTCACTGCACTATTGAGGAAGGGAGTCCTTTTTGTATGGTCAAGGGAGGCGGAGGCTTCCTTTCGGCAGTTGGGACTTGCCTTCACACGAGCTCCTGTCTTACGCCATCCGGATCCCCCCCTGCCCTTTGTGGTGGAGGTGGACGCCTCTCAAGTGGCAGTGGGAGGTGTTCTGAGTCAAGCGGATCCTATCGTCCGAGAATGTGACCCAGTGGCCTATTTTTCTCATAAGTTCACCCCCGCTGAATATAATTATGCAGTGGGAGACAAGGAGCTCCTTACAATAAAGAAGGCCTTTGAAGAATGGAGGCAATATCTATTGGGCGCTCGTTATCCGGCTATAGTATACACTGACCATCGTAACCTCCAATACCTGAAATCAGCCAAGGCCTTGTCTATGAGACAATTACGCTGGTCCCAATTCTTCTGTGAGTATGACTTCACCATACAATATAGGCCAGGGAGACGGAATGGCAAGGCAGATGCCTTATCCCGATTGGGTTTCATACACCCGGATGAACCATTGGAATCACCCAACATCATTCCCAGAGAGACCATCATAGGTGGGGTACTCACGGAGGAAGGGTTCCAAAATCTGATCAGACAGGGCCAATCCTCAGTAGAAATGCAGGATCGGGTGGGCTCTCAGGAAACTACTGTCAAAGAGGGCTATGTTTGCATTCAAGGAGGAGTGGTGTTGCCTACCCGAGAATTGCAAGAACAGGTCTTCGATTGGTATCATTCGCATCCCATGGCGGGCCATCCGGGAATCAAGAAGACTACCAAGGCAGTACGTGATCGCTTTTGGTGGCCTAATATGCTGAAAGACATAGAAACGTACGTAAAAACCTGCCATGTATGCGCCCAAACCAAGGTATCCCGCCAAAACCCGGTAGGCCTGCTCCTGCCACTGGCTTCCCCACCAGGTCCCTGGCATACGGTATCGCTTGATTTTATAGTGGAGTAACCTGTCACCAAGAAAAAGAACAATACTGTGTTAGTTGTTGTAGATCTTTTCACAAAGACCGCTCACTTTGTCCCTTTGGGTGGGTTACCTACTGCGGTTGAACTGGCTTTAGTGTTTTTACATCAGTTGGTCTGTCTCCATGGTTTCCCATCTGTCTTAGTTTCGGATAGGGGTCCCCAGTTTGTGTCTCGGTTTTGGAAGAGTTTGTGCTCCTTTCTCCAGATAGATGGTAGGTTGTCTTCTAGTCACCATCCTCAGTCAGATGGACAGACTGAGAGGGTTAACCAATGTTTCGAGCAGTACATCAGGAATCAAGTCCTACATTCCCCCTCAGACTGGGATGAGTGGGTATGGGTAGCTGAGATCGCATACAACAACAGTCCCCATTCCTCCATCAACCACTTGCCTTTCTTTTGCTCTTCTGGTTTTCACCCCAAGCTGTTACCATCAGGGGTTTCCCCAGACAGCCCTACCCCGGCAGCAACTGATCTGCTTCTGAAGTTACAGGAAATACACAGGGAGACCTTGGAGAACTTAGATATGGCCAAAGTGAAATACAAGGAGGGGGCGGACCTGCACAGGAGATTAGAACCTATCTATACACCAGGGGATAAAGTGTGGCTTTCCACCAAATACATGACGCTAAGTGGACCTCGCAAGTTCAACCCCAGGTTCACAGGTCCCTACAAGGTGCTTAGAGTGATTAACCCGGTGGCCCTGAAGCTAGAATTGCCTGCATTCTTCAAGATCCACCCGGTTTTCCACGTCTCGTTGATAAAACCTGTCGAGCCAGGTACCACGATCCCGAGAAAACCCGCTCCTGTTACTATTCAAGATACCGAGGAATACGAAGTCGAGGCCATAGTGGACTCTCGTAAAATTGGGAAATCTCTCCAGTATCTTCTTCATTGGAAAGGGTATGGGGTGGAGGAATGCACTTGGGAACCAGCTTGTAATGTGCACGCTCCCCGTTTAGTTCGTCTTTTCCACCAGAGGCATCCGGATAAGCCCAAGCGTTTGGGGGGACGTTGTGGGGGGAGTGTGCTGTCATGCCCCGCGGTCCTGCCCCCAAGATGTTTCTAGTACTAAAGGAGCCTAGATGCACACAAACGCGCTTAGCGTTCTTGCTCCTAGCCCCATTTCTGTCTCTGTTGCTGTTGCCTGACTTCCGTTTTGTGTACTTCCTGTTTCCGCTAGCGTCCTCTCCGTAGTTGGCGGTTTTTGCTCGTAGCTGTTTCCTGCATTACCCTAACCTGGTGCTCCGCCCCGCAGCCGACTCTGTCCTCGTTGCCGGGCCGGGCACTGTCTGTGATCTCCGTATACCTTCCCCTCATTATCCTTCATTACCCTACCCTGGTGCTCCGCCCCGCAGCTGACTCTGTCCTCGCTGCCGGGACGGGCACTGCCTATGTGCTCTGCATATTGGTGGAGGTTTTTCCCCTGCCTTCCCTGAGGAGACATTGTCCTGTTAGTCTCTTGGGACACTTGCGTGGACCACTGTGCAGTTAAAGCTCATTGCTTCAGAATCACGGTAACTGTGCAGTGCGCTGCCTTCTTCTATATATATTGTGGTTTATGGTGACTTTGGGGGAATACTTAGTTTGCTTTATTCCCTTGGCAGGTTATACCATACACATTAGCAGAACAAACACGATTCTCACTCTTTGTGGATCTAAGGTGGATTACAATCCTGTGTTCTCATAGTTCTCCAGCAGAATGGTGGGGTGAGTCGCACACATCTATAACATATGTTTTAGTACATAGTGGAGGCTCCTCTCTAATCTTTTGTTTTTCTGTTGTATAGGATTCTAGGGATTGAACCAAATACGCCTCCCCCCTATACGACTAGATGTAACATAACCGTGATAGGTGTTTAAAGGGGTGTTATTCATACAATTGGGTTGTAATGTGAAGACAGGAGATAACACAGTCTTTTCTTACAGCTGGGTATTGCCTCAACTGTCCCTGACGTGGTGCCATCAACACTACCGGTGTTTACCCCCGCCTTTCCTTGTTTTGTTTCCCTGTTTTCCCCTGATGTGCCATCTGATACTCTAGAGTCTGATAGAGTCGGAAGGCCGTAGGGGAAGGCTGAGGACTTCTCTCCAAGTTCCTGACGCTCCGGCGGAAATATCCTGGCAGCCATAACAGTGACTTCTCCCTTTTTCTCAACAATTGTATGGGGGGCACTCCACTTGTCTTGGAGATCTGCTGGGGCCACAGGCTCCAACACCCACACTTTCTGTCCTGGCTGATAGAGATTCAGTACAGCCTTATGGTCATGCCAAGCTTTTTGTAGTTCTTGGCTAGCCTCCAGGTTTTTGGTTGCCTTCTTCATGTATTCAGCCATCCGGGAGCGGAGACCAAGTACATAGTCCATCACATCCTGTTTGGGAGGTTTGAGAGGTAACTCCCAGCCCTCCTTCACCAAACATAATGGACCTCTTACAGGGTGCCCAAAAAGAAGTTCAAAAGGGCTGTAGCCAACCCCTTCTGTGGGACCTCCCTGTATGCAAACGGAAGGCAGGGAAGTAAAAGGTCCCATTTTCGCCTAAGCTTTTCTGGGAGGCCTTTAATCATTCCCTTTAGGGTTTTGTTGAACCTTTCAACTAACCCATTGCATTGTGGGTGATAGGGAGTAGTGAACTTGTAGTTTACACCACACTCCTTCCACATTGCTTTTAGATACCCTGACATGAAGTTGGTACCTCTGTCAGATATAACCTCC
This sequence comes from Triturus cristatus, assembly GCF_964204655.1. Classification (NCBI taxonomy): domain Eukaryota; kingdom Metazoa; phylum Chordata; class Amphibia; order Caudata; family Salamandridae; genus Triturus; species Triturus cristatus. The sequence continues at coordinate 85,249,310 of NC_140588.1, forward strand.
TTAGTGAAACCCACTCTGGAGAAAACTCCAATGAGGGCTTTTGCCACCACAGGGGCTGTGGCGGTCCAGAGGGGAACTGCTTCTGGGTACCTGGTGGCATGATCCACTACCACCAGGATAAACCTGTGCCCAGATGCTGTTGGAGGGTCAAGGGGACCAACAATGTCAATCCCTACCCTTTCAAAGGGAACCCCCACCACAGGTAGTGGTATCAGGGGGGCCTTTGTTGTGCCTCCTGACTTGCCACTGGCTTGGCAAGTGAAACAGGAGCGACAAAACTCCTTTGTGTCCTCTGACATGTATGGCCAATGAAAATGTGGAACAAGCCTATCCCAGGTCTTGTTTTGGCCCAAGTGTCCTGCCAATGTTTTATCATGTGCTAGGGTCAAGAGGAACCCCCTAAACTTCTGAGGTATTACCAACCTCCTGGTGGCTCCAGGGGTAGGAACTCTAGCCTCAGAATATAGGATTCCCTCATCCCAATAAACCTTATGGGACCCACTAGCACTCCCAGCAGCCTCAGCAGCAGCCTGCTGTCTGAGGGGTTCGAGAGAGGGGCAGCACTGTTGCTCCTTACTCAGATGTTCCCTGGAATGTCCCCGTGCCCCCAAGAACTCAACCTGATCAGGCTCAAGTCCCTCTGGGGCAGTTCCTTCTTCAGGATATGCTTCTCCTCCCTCAGGAGGGAAATCTGAGATCTGAGGGAGAGGGGAAGGCACTGCCTTAACCCTACTGCTCCTCCTCTTGGGTAGCATCTGGTCCATAGTTTCAGGATCCAGAGCTGGTTCAGCTTTATGCATTTTGGCCTGTGTCCTGGTCACAGCAAGTACCTCTGCAGGTATGCCCAACATCTCAGCATGAGTCCATAACTCTACTTCAGACCAGGCCGAAGTCTCTAGATCATTGCCCAATAGACATTCGACAGGGAGGTCTGCACTGACTACTACCTTCTTGAGGCCAGTTACCCCTCCCCAGGAGAAATTCACAAATGCCAGACTATGGTTGGTCCTGACATTGCTTGCATTGGTAACCTGGTACATTTCACCCAGGATGATCTGCTCAGGGTCCACCAGATCCTCTGCCACCATGGTGACACTAGCACCTGTGTCCCTGAATGCCAAAGCCTGTTTGCCATTTATTACAGGTTGCTGTTTGTATTTGCCCAGATTACTGGGGCTCACTAGGAAAGACATATCAATGTCTCCCTCACAAACCAGAAATGCCTGAGTGGGTACTCTGACTAGGCCAGAGTCCACTTCAGAACCATGGGTCAACCCTACTACACGCTTATGCTGATTACCACCTCCACCAGTAGCTGCACTAGGGGGAACAGTTGCCTTAGGCGCAGAAGTGGTGGTGGTTTGGTCTTTGGACTTGGTACAATCAGAAGTCCAGTACCCTTTCTGTTTACAGAATTTGCACCAGGGCTTCTTTTGGCCTTTTCCCTTTGTAGTCTGTGAATCCCCACCAGATGCAGATTTTTGAGGCCCTTATGAAGACTTCTGGTCTTTTGACTTATCCCCACCTTTCTCAGAGCCTTTAGGATCCTGTTTCTTAGTGTCACCCCCTTGGCTCTGGGTTTTCTGCCTCACCCTGGTTCTGACCCATTTGTCTGCCTTCTTTCCCAATTATTGGGGAGAGGTCAGATCAGAGTCCACCAAGTATTGATGCAACAACTGGTTTTGGCAATTATTAAGGATCTGTTCTCTCATCATAAGATTATACAATCCCTTAAAATCAGTAATTCTACCACCAATCAGCCAACCCTCCAGAGCCTTAGTTGCACAATCGACAAAGTCAGTCCAGTCCTGATTCTGTGCTTTTTGGGTGTCTCTGAACTTCAACCTGTACTGGTCAGTGGTTAAGCCAAACCCATCTATTAATGCACTTTTCAGGACATCATAACCATCAGCATCCTCTTCTCTAACAGTGAGGAGCTTGTCTCTACCTTTATCTGAAAAGGAGAGCCACGAGATTGCTGCCCACTGTTTCTGGGGGACCTGTTGTACTTTACAGGCCCTCTCCATAGCAGTTATCCACTTGTGGATATCATCCCCACTCTGGTAGGGAGGAACAACCTTGGACAGGTTCCTATGGTCTGGGATATAATCTCTGATTCCAAGGACACTGTTGCTGCCACCAGGGGGTTCTAACCCCTCTTTTTTAGAAGCTCTCTGGAGCTCAAAGGCTTCTTTATCTAATGCCAACTCCGTGGCCTTAAGGGCAAATCTTGCTTCCTCATACTGTAGCAGTTTGTACATTCTTTCAGTGGAGATCTCTCTTCTATTAAAGTATGAGCTCCTCTGATGGACAGATTATCTTCCAGAGTGATATGAGTGATCAGATTCCCTTGAAGGGGACCTAACCCTCTCCTCTACTCTGTCAGTTCTCTTAGGGAGAATTCCTCTGTCCTGTTCAGATCCTTGTGGATCTGGCCCTTCAATCACAGAGTCCTGGTCATCCTGATTTTCATCATCTGACCCAGACACTGTAATTGACCCACTCCCTGATTCAGATCTGTTAGCTCCTAGAGCCAATCTCAGATCATCTGTTGTTAGCAGATCTATCAGGCCTAGTGTGGAGGGACTCAATCAATCAATCAATCAAGCCATTTATAAAGCGCACTACTCACCCGGAGGGTCTCAAGGCGCTAGGGGGGGGGGGGGTGGGTGCCGCTACTGCTCGAACAGCCAGGTCTTGAGCTTCTTCCTGAAGGAGAGGTGGTCTTGGGTCAGGCGCAGGTCGGTCGGGAGGGAGTTCCAGGACTTGGCGGCCAGGTAGGAGAAGGACCTTCCTCCTGTTGTCGCTCTTCGGATGCGGGGGACGGCGCGAGGGCGTGGCTGGCTGATCGGAGATTGCGTTTGGGAGCGTAGAAGTTGAGGCGGTTGTTGAGGTAGCTCGGGCCTTGGTCGTGTAGGGCTTTGTGTGCGTGGGTGAGGAGACGGAAGGTGATTCTCTTGTTGACGGGGAGCCAGTGCAGGTCTCTCAGATGTCCGGAGATGTGGCTGCTTCGGGGGATGTCGAGGATGAGTCTGGCTGAGGCGTTCTGTATCCGCTGGAGTCTCTTCTGGAGCTTGGCGGTGGTTCCGGCGTAGAGGGCGTTGCCGTAGTCCAGTCGGCTGGTGACAAGGGCCTGGGTGACCGTCTTCCTGGTCTCGGTGGGGATCCACCGGAAGATCTTCCGTAGCATGCGCAGGATGTTGAAACAGGACGAGGAGACGGCGTTGACTTGTCTGGTCATGGAGAGGGAGGATTCCAGGATGAGGCCCAGGTTTCGTGCGTGGTCTGTCGGTTTGGGTGCGGTGCCCAGGGAGGGGGGCCACCAGGAGTCGTCCCAGGCGGAGGGCGAGGAGCCCAGGATGAGGACCTCCGTCTTGTCTGAGTTCAGTTTCAGGCGGCTGGTCATCATCCACTCGGCTACGTCTTTCATCCCTTCGTGGAGGTTGGCTCTGGCGGCGGCGGGGTCGTTGGTCAGGGAGAGGATCAGCTGGGTGTCGTCGGCGTAGGAGATGATGTTGAGGTTGTGTTGGCGTGCGATGGCCGCAAGGGGGCTCATGTAGATGTTGAAGAGGGTGGGGCTGAGTGAGGAACCTTGGGGGACGCCGCAGATGATTTTGGTGGCCTCTGACTTGTACGGTGGTAGGCGGACTCTCTGTGTCCTTCCGTCGAGGAAGGAGATGATCCATTCCAGTGCCTTCTCCTGGATTCCGACGTTGCTGAGGTGCTGCACTAGGGTGCGGTGGCAGACAGTGTTGAATGCAGCGGAGAGGTCTAGGAGGATGAGGGCCGCTGTTTCTCCGTTGTCCAGCAGGCTATCAGCCGTCATCAGCCAGGATAGCTTGACTCCAGTGGCGTAGTGAGCACGGGTCCCACGTCTGGGAATACCCATCCCACTTAGGGCGAAAAGCGTTACAACAAACAAATGATGGACGGAATGCTGACAATGCATACATTCTCCCCCAGTCAAGAGATCTGGGTTAAATCCATCGTTCTTTTGCCCACTACACCTCCCCAGTTTAGACATGGCTTGGCAGTTCGGGCTGGACTGTTCCCATGAGGCACAGGGTCAAGACTGATTTGCATATGGCCATGTCTGAACTGGGGTGGCGTAGTGGGCAAAAGAACGATGGATTTAACCCAGATCTCTTGACTGGGGGAGAATGTCTGCATTGTCAGCATTCCGTCCATCATTTGTTTGTTGTAACGCTTTTCGCCCTAAGTGGGATGGGTATTCCCAGACGTGGGACCCGTGCTCACTACGCCACTGGAGTCAAGCTATCCTGGCTGATGACGGCTGATAGCCTGAAACCGGTCCTAGGATGCTTGATTCCGGTCCAGGGAAGACATGGCTTGGCAGTTCGGGCTGGACTGTTCCCATGAGGCACAGGGTCAAGACTGATTTGCATATGGCCATGTCTGAACTGGGGTGGCGTAGTGGGCAAAAGAACGATGGATTTAACCCAGATCTCTTGACTGGGGGAGAATGTCTGCATTGTCAGCATTCCGTCCATCATTTGTTTGTTGTAACGCTTTTCGCCCTAAGTGGGATGGGTATTCCCAGACGTGGGACCCGTGCTCACTACGCCACTGGAGTCAAGCTATCCTGGCTGATGACGGCTGATAGCCTGAAACCGGTCCTAGGATGCTTGATTCCGGTCCAGGGAAGACATGGCTTGGCAGTTCGGGCTGGACTGTTCCCATGAGGCACAGGGTCAAGACTGATTTGCATATGGCCATGTCTGAACTGGGGTGGCGTAGTGGGCAAACGAACGATGGATTTAACCCAGATCTCTTGACTGGGGGAGAATGTCTGCATTGTCAGCATTCCGTCCATCATTTGTTTGTTGTAACGCAGATGATTTTGGTGGCCTTTGACTTGTACGGTGGTAGGCGGACTCTCTGTGTCCTTCCGTCGAGGAAGGAGATGATCCATTCCAGTGCCTTCTCCTGGATTCCGACGTTGCTGAGGTGCTGCACTAGGGTGCGGTGGCAGACAGTGTTGAATGCAGCGGAGAGGTCTAGGAGGATGAGGGCCGCTGTTTCTCCGTTGTCCAGCAGGGCTCGGATGTCATCGGTGGCCGCGATGAGGGCTGTCTCGGTGCTGTGGTTGGCTCGGAAGCCAGACTGTGAAGGGTCGAGGGATCCATTCGTCTCGAGGAAGGCGGCCAGCTGCTTGTTAACGGTCTTCTCGATGACTTTGGCTGGAAACGGGAGGAGCGAGATGGGGCGGTAATTCTTGAGTTCGGTGGGGTCCGCTGTTGGTTTCTTTAGTAGAGCGCTGAGTTCGGCGTGCTTCCAGCTCTCAGGGAAGGTGGCGGTGTCGAAGGAGGTGTTGATGATGTCTCGCAGGTGGGGTGCGATGACAGCGTCGGCCTTGTTGAATACGTGGTGAGGGCAGGGGTCGGTCGGAGATCCGGAGTGGATAGAGTTCATCGTGTGGATGGTGTCTTCTGTGTTGATCGGGGTCCAGGCGCTGAGGGTGGTGGTGGGGGGCGTGGGTGCGGTCGTGGGGGGCGTTGTTTGTGGGATGAAGCTGTTGTGTATGTCAGCGATCTTGTTGTGGAAGTAGGAGGCGAGGGAGTTGCAGAGGTCTTGCGATGGGGTGATGTCGTTGTTTCCGGCGTTGGGGTTGGAGAGCTCTTTCACGATGTTGAAGAGTTCCTTGCAGTTGTGTGCGTTGTTGTCCAGCCGGTCCTTGAATGCAGTTTTCTTGGTGGCGTGGATTAGTTGATGGTGCTTCCGGGTGGCGAGCTTGAGGGTGGTCATGTTGTCCGGTGTTGGCTCCCTTCTCCAGGCTTTCTCGAGGGCTCGGCAGTTCTTCTTGGAGCTCTTGAGTTCGTCGGTGAACCATGGGGCCTTCTTGCTGCCGGGTCTGTTGGGCGGGGTCCTCAGTGGGGCGAGTTCGTCCGCGCAGGTGCTGATCCACTTCGTGAGGTTGTCGGCGGCCTGGCTAGGGTTCGCTGAGCTGGCTGGAGGGTGCTGTCTCAGGGAGGCGGCGAGCTGGTCGGCTGTGATCTTGTTCCAGCTTCTACGAGCCTCCTGTTGCTGGTGGTGGTGGATCGTGGTTCTTCTGAAGGTGAAGTGGACGCAGCTGTGGTCCGTCCAGTGGAGTCCAGTGGCGTGGCTGAAGGCGATGTCTTTGCTGGATGAGAAGATGGCGTCTAGTGTGTGTCCGGCGAGGTGGGTGGGGGTGGACACCAGCTGCTTGAGTCCGAGGTTGGCGAGGTTGTCAAGCAGGGTGGTGGTGTTGTGGTCGTTGTTGTTCTCCAGGTGGAAGTTGATGTCCCCCAGGAGGATGTAGTCAGCGGAGGGCATGTGGGCTGATGAAGTCGGCGATGTCTTCGCTGAATGTTGTGCGTGGTCCCGGGGGTCGGTAGATCAGGGTGCCTCTGAGGGTGGTCTTGGGGTCGGTGTGGATCTGGAAGTGTAGGTGTTCGGCGGTAGTCAGGGTGTCGTCGGTGTTGGTCGTGATGCGGATGGTGGTCTTGTGGACGATGGCGATGCCTCCTCCAGTCTGGTTGTCGCGGTCTCTCCGGGTGATCTTGTATCCCTCTGGGATGGCGATGGCGATGTTGGGCGCTGAGGAGTCGTTCATCCAGGTTTCCGTGAGGAAGGCAACGTCTGGAGATGTGGTGTCGAGGAGGTTCCAGAGTTCGATGGCGTGTCTGTGGACGGAGCGGGTGTTGAGCAGGATGCACTTGAGGTGGTTGCTGCTGGTGTTCGGCTTGGCGGGTGCTGGTGCGGGGCAGGTCCGGATGCAGGTGTACTTGCAGGCGAGGCAGCTGAAGGGTCCGTGGGTGCGTCTCGGGGTGACTTGGTAGCATCCTGGGGTTCGGCCAGTGTTGAGTGCATTGAGGGTGGCGGCGTCGTACGTCCGGCGGGTGGGGTGGGGTCCTCGGGGGCCAGGGGTTCGGGCGCTGGGCGCGGGCCAGGCACGGACGGGCGCAGACGGGCTTACCTTTGGCGCACCTTCGCCGCACAATCGGCGTGCCCGCTGCACGTGCACGCTGCGCGTTGGCCACTCTGCCATATGAGGAGAGTGGGGGGGCGGAGCGAGGGAGGGGCAGCTGGGAGGGGGAGCGGGGTGGCGAATGGGGAGGGCGAGCGAGGGAAGGGGGCGGGGCCGCAGGGGGGCAGCGGCGGGGAGGTGGCGGGAAACGCGGCCGGGGCTGGGCGAGGGGGGGGAGCACAGGGGCTGGGTAAAACGGCGGGAACGATCGGCGGCGAAGCAAGCTGGTGGCAGGGGGCACAGACAGGAGATCCGCAGACCAAGCGGATCCGGTGGTCAGGGCACGGCAGAGGGCACAGGGCCCAGCTCAGGGCAGAGGTGGCACCAGGGGACGGGCTCACTCACGGGGAGTGTGCTCGGGGGGTGACCTGTCTGGGCTTCAGGTGTCTTGCAACACACATGGCCTTCAGGTCAACGAAGGTCATGTCCTTATACTGAGGCTGAGTGGATCCACTGGCTCCACCCTTTGAGGACATTCTAGTGTTGTGCAGTGTTGTACTACCTACACTAGTTTGTGGCCTACTGATCCTAGCTTGAGCTGTAGCAAGGGTGTGCTATCCCTTCACAAACAGCTCTAAGTTCAGTAGAACTTATTGATACTAAGCTTGACTTTTATATGTACCTTGAGTACCTTTAGTGGTTTTCAGTTAGTAATTCAGATAGAGATTTTCTAGTAAAACAATGGCAAGCTGGAATCCCACACGCTGCCCACCAATGTGAGAAGTTGGCCTGGCATATGCTGGTCACTAGTTATAGTGGCCACCTTGCAGCAGTCCAATTCGACTCTTATGCTAGATAGGTTTAAGACAACCTTTTAAAGAAAGCTATCCTACTGGTAGCTGTGGAGAGCAGCCTTCAGGCTAAGTCTCAGAGGAATGTAAAGCAGCTTGTTTTACCTTATAATCTTTTGAATTACCAAATGAGAGGACACTACACGGGTATATATATCAAATATATATGTATTTATTACTAGACACACTCTACTAATATCTTTATGAGATAAGAAGTCAGGAACATATGCAAATATCAACGTTTCGTAATAAGTTAAGCACAATTATGGCTGGGGGCCTAACGGCGTTCCAGACCATATATTAAAAAAGAGGTTTAGGAATGTCGACTTGCAAGGGGACAAGACAAGACAAGGGGAAAGAGACAACAGGGGTGCAGAAAGAAGAAAATGAGGTGCAGAAAGAGGCAACAGACATGCAAAAAGAGGGAAGAGGGGTGCAGAAAAAGGCAAGTAAAGTGCAGAAAGATGCAAAAGAGGCACGTAAAGAGACAACAGGGGTGCAGAAAGAAGCAAGACCGGTGCAGAAAGAAGCATGGAAAGTGCAGAATGAAGCAACAGGGGTGCAGAAAGAGGCAAGAGAAGTGTAGAAAGGAGCAAGTAAGGTGCAGAAAGAGCCAACAGAGGTGCAAAAAGAGGCAAGAGAGGTGCAGAAACAGGCAAGAGAAGTGCACAAAGAGGCAAGAGAATTGCTTAAAGAAGCAACCGGGGTGTAGAAAGAAGCAAGAAAAGTGCAGAAAGAGGCAAGTGAGATGCAAAAAGAGGCAGGAAAGGTACAGAAAGAGGGAAGACGAGTGCAGAAAGAGACAACAGTTGTGCAGAAAGAAGCAAATGAGGTGCAGAATGAGGCAACAGACGTGCAAAAAGAGGGAAGAGAGGTGCAGAAACAGGCAAGAGAAGTGCACAAAGAGGCAAGAAAATTGCTGAAAGATGCAACAGAGGTGTAGAAAGAAGCAAGAAAAGTGCAGAAAGAGGCAAGTGAGATGCAACAACAGGCAGGAAAGGTACAGAAAGAGGGAAGACGAGTGTAGAAAGAGACAACAGGGGTGCAGAAAGAACAAATGAGGTTCAGACAGAGGCAACAGATTTGCAGAAAGAGGGAAGAGAGGTGCAGAATGTACATGAGATTTGTAGAAATGAGATCGAGAGAAGTGAAGAAAAAGAAAGAAACATGCAGAAAGAAGCAACAGAAATGCAGAAAGAGGCAAGAGAGGTGCAGAGTGAAGCAAGTGTGGCCTGCACACCATTAGTACCAATTTAAAACCCACATTTAGCAATAAGTAACATGTGACCATTCTAGGTTTGCAAAGGGCCTTCCACCACGCTGTAACAAATGTCGCTGGATTTTTGGTAACGTTTGACCCCTTTCACTAGAAACAAGTCTTTTTTTGCTCAAATCTGCAGATTAGTGTGCAGATGATGAATTATGTGGCTAATGCAGAAAATGTATAATTGTGCAAAAGTTGGTGCAGCCAAACAGTCACATAATTCGAGTTGCCCTGCTCATACCTCTGACTAGGTCCACAAGTGCTCCTCAGTGATTCCATCAGGTTTTTGTCTCACTGAGTTCATAGTTGAGCTTCTATGGAAACGAGGAAGACTAAACCTGAGGTTACCACTCCACAACACAGACTACCATACCACATAATTACTCTCATAACACATAATCCAACTCTACATAATTCCTGAACACTAAATATCACATACTTTCTATCCACATAATTTCACTGCACAACATACCACATACTTCCATACAATGTACATCCACTCCACTCTAAGAAAACATTAGTAAAAAACGTTTGCATTTACAACGCAAATAGCTCTAATTCTCGCAAATGCGAAACCTATTACTTTGCAAACACTTCTTTAACTAGTAGTCGCGTTTGCAGAGTGGTGGGGAAAGGGTGCTGGGCCTCCGACCAGGGCTCAGTTATTCCGGTGCGTAGGGCTTACTGGAGGTACCAGTAGGGCTTCTTGGCCCCAAAGTCCCTCGGGAGTATATTGGACTTCATCCCCCATCCCGTAGTCTGCCAGGAAGCACGTTTGCAGAATGGTGGAGAAAGCGGGGCAAGCCCTCCAAAAACGTCTCAGCAATCCCACTGTGCGGGACTTACTGGAGGTAACAAGAGGGGTAGTTGGCTCCCAAGGTGTGAGAAGTTGGCCTGGCATATGCTGTTCACAAGTTATAGTGGCCACCTTGCACCAGTACAATTCGACTCTTATGGCAGATAGGTTTAGGTCAACCTTTTAAAGAAATCTATCCTAGTGGTAGCTGTGGAGAGCAGCCTTCAGGCTAAGTCTCAGAGGAATGTAGAGCAGCTTGTTTTACCTTATAATCTCTTGAATTACCAAATGAAAGGACACCACACAGGTATATATATCAAATATATATGTATTTATTTTTAGACACACTCTACTAATCTCTTTATGAGATTAGCAGCCAGGAACACATTCAAATATCAACGTTTCACAATAAGTTAAGCACAAATATGGCTGGGGCCCTAGGGGCGTACCAGACCATATACTAAAAAAGAGGGTTAGGAAAGTCGACTTGCAAAATGACAAGGCCTAGGGCCTGTAGAATTGCTGGGGCTTCACCACTGCAGTGAAATCAGGTAAGTAATCACAATGTGAAAGGGTTAGATAGGGATAAAGGAAGATGGCGCTCAAGCGTGTGCACTGTGAGTTTTCACTGGCAAAAATTAAATACGGTGCTGACAGGTCAGGGGTACCAACCCAAAAAATAGCCCCTGCAACCAAGTGGGTCAGACCCACTCAAAGAAACAGTAAAAGAGGTCCTGCGCACACGTTTCAGGATAATACTTTCATTAGAAACTGATAGAGGAATGAAAAGGCCCATAGGTTGTAGGATTTCGAAATAATGAAGGTCGACATCAGAAGTCTCAGTGTAAAGTATTCTTTATGTATGTCATTACCTGACCAATACATAATACACAACAAATCAGCCGACACGTGTTTCGTCACACCGTGTAAAGATGTGACTCTTCAGGGCTAAGAAGGACATAAAGCAAAGATCGAATGAGTAAGAAATGTAAATACTAAGCAAAAAACAAAAACAAAGAGCGGGTCCGAAGTGTGGAAAGTGCTCACATTGCGAAGTGAGACATACGTGCACCAGAATAAGCCAAAACAGAAGACATTGAAAACAGAAGTCATTAAAACCACGAAAACACCCTATTGTAACTGGAGTAGTTTAGGACTAGTCCAAATGGGAGAAAGAGAAACGGATTGTGTAGAGAAAAAATAAAAAGACCCGTTAAGAAATGTGTGTCATTTAAGGGACGCGAGTTGCGTGTCAAAATAAACATCAAACATGCAGGCACAGAGATAACACTAGTCAACATATTGCAATCGATAGTTGGCCAGGAAAGCGCATGGAAGACATAAAAGAGAGACAGAAAATGTAGAAGGATATAGAACAAAAACGCCAGCCAAGAACATGACAGAGCTAACAAGAGCATGAGAAAGAACTGGACAGAAAACAAAAGCATGATGAATTCTAAAAGTAAAAGGGGTAGGTAAAGCCACGTGATGACTACAAAAAGAATAAATGTAAGAACACAGTAACAAAAGCATGATGAATTCTAAAAGTATAAGGGGTAGGTAAAGCCACGTGATGATTACAAAAAGAAAAATGCAAGAACACAGTCTCAATTCAATATGTAGTGAAACGAACAATATAGCAACGTAATGACTGTTGACACCAACCTCCCGGCAGAGCATTATGTCAGTTATATTCGAAGTAATTAATAAATATTAATGCAATGGTACAAACTCACGAGGCAAAAGAAAATCGAAAAGCAGAAGGATAACAAAATAAGGGAACACGCGTTCGATGAATGAATACGTGATAGAAGCAATCTTACAATAAGAAAGACAACATAATAACAAGAGAGCCGTTCAGTGCTTATCAGAGGGGATAGGTGGAGCGGGACCGAGCTCTCAGTAAGGGGGAGCAGCGAGAAAAGGGTGGTGTGAAACAAGGGGAGAAAAAGTGTAAAATGAAGCAAGTACCTGGTTGCGCAGATGAGTATGTGCATGGAGACCGATCCTGAGCACGAGAAGGCAAAGGGTGCGGTGCGTTAGGACCGACCTCCCAACGCGGTGAAGTGGGGGGTGATGTGTACCAACCACATGGGTAGATGGCTGTACATTCTATGGATGAATAAAGGCAAAGTGAGCCTAGTGCTTGTCTTATTGTGGAAATGGGTCTAGCGGGGAAGATGCTTACCGAGTATGTGGAGGATCACGGGTACAGAATCCACCGATTTCCAGGATGTGGGAACAGAATGGTCAGGGAACCGGACGTTTAAGTAGGAGGTACGCGTGTGCCGGAATTAACAACTAAAACGTGCAGTGCACACGGAATCATGACATAGCGGAAGTGAGGACGTGAGTGACCTTGTCGTCATGGTGACGCGTGATTGGGTCGAAATTGGCTCGTGGGGGTGAGCGCGCAAAAGAGACAGCAGTAACAGAAACACAAAAGCAGAAATAACATTTTAAGAACATCTTTACACGGTGTGACGAAACACGTGTCGGCTGATTTGTTGTGTATTATGTATTGGTCAGGTAATGACATACATAAAGAATACTTTACACTGAGACTTCTGATGTCGACCTTCATTATTTCGAAATCCTACAACCTTTGAGCCTCTTCATTCCTCTATCAGTTTCTAATGAAAGTATTATCCTGAAACGTGTGCGCAGGACCTCTTTTACTAAATCAGGTAAGTAATCGACCCACAATCCAGCTCTGTGGCGCATATTGGAGGTACCTGGTGGGCGAGTTGGCCCTCAGGGACCCTCTGTATTCAAGAGGAATTAAATATCCAACTAACAACATGACAGGGGGTGCATTTGCAGAGTGGTGGAGAAAGGGGGAGTGGCCTTTGTCTACCTCCCAGCAATCTCACTGCATGTGGCTTACTGGAGGTAAGAGGTGGGCTAGTTGGCCGCTATAGGACCCCCAGCAGCAAAGGGGACTTCAATCCCCATCCAAGAGCTTGCCAAGGAACGCGTTTGTAGAGTGGTGGGCAAAGGGGGCGTGGCTGCTCTTCGAACTTACCAATGCTGCTGTGTGAAACTTACTGGAGGTAATAGGAGGGGTAGTTGGCCCGAAGGATGTCCTTGTGTAGGAGAGTAGGATCTGCACTTATGTTGCCCCACTTTTTTTCTGATGTATACACTGGTTTCTGGCTAAAGTCTGGCTGGGTCCCTGCCAATCAGGGCCCCAGTCTCTCTGTTCTCTCTAAACGACTTTGAGTGCATACTAGATGCACTAGTGATTGGATACTGTGGTACCTTATGAGCGCCTAGTATATGGTACCTTAGGTACCTAGGGCATAGGTACTTCACAGGCCTACCAGGGACTGAAGCATGTATTATGCCACCCCTGGGAAGCAGACTAAATCTGACACCACAGGCCTGCTACTGCAGCCTGGGTGAGGTAGTGTTAGCACTCCTCACAGAGATATAGGTTTCTATATCTCATCATACACACACATATAAACCTATCAGCCACCCCTACGGCAGGCCCTATCCATTCTGAGGGGAGGGTGCTTGGTTTAAAATGTGAGGGGGTGCCTCTACATGAGCAGGGCCCCTCTACAGCTGGCAGAGTCTATTCTCTATGGCTGTTTGTGGATGCGGTTAAACTATATACTCTTAAGTGCATTAAAATGCTAACTTCGGAATGACTGCATCAAAACATGTCATGTTTGGTGTCAAACAACGTGGAATCATACCCCCACATCAGTCCATGGTGTAGGAGTAGGATCCCACCCTTCTATTGGGGATGGCATGTACCCACTGTAGTAAAACGACAGAAATCTGAAAGAGCCCTGGCATCACAAAATGGATGCCACCAGCACAGACACTGGGTTGCCCTCCTGCTGCTGACTGAAACTTGCATTGGAGGAAACCCAACAAAAGGCATCCTGTCATAGGGAGATGTCACCACCTTCCAGACAGGATTTAGTGTATTGGAGCTGGGTGGGTGCACTTCTAGAGTGCTTTGAAAGCCTGCACTGGGGTAGCAGTAGGCTCCTCTGTGCATATGCCAGCTCAAACCGGTTCAGGGGCTACCTGTCCCTGCTCTGGCGCGAAACTGGACAAAGGGAAGTGGGTGTAACCACCCCCTACCCTGACCCTCCTAGAGGAGTGGTCATAGAGCTAGTCCCTCCCCTATCTTCAGTATAAGATAGCAAACCTTGCCATTGCAAAGCAGATAACCCTGGACGACGCTCTACAAAGAAGAATCCAGGCCCTTCGACGTTCCACTACCTTTGGAAGACAGAAGAATCTCCCTTGGAGTCAAGGAGTGACTCCCCTGCTTGGCAGGCACCAAAAACCCTAATCAACAGTCGCAAACTTTTCTGCTCCCGCCGGAGTTCGAAGTCCCTGCAGCCCTGGAAGTAGATTTTCTGACTTCTCGACAGCCATTGTGAGTCCCCAGCAGAGCTGAGGTGAGTGAACCCCACGAGTTACGAGCAACTGCAATACCCGGGAACCATGCACTATTGTCGAGTGCAACCCCTTCACGGAGTTCTATGAACTTCTGCTTTGGACCATTTGTGGCCCAAGCCTCCAGCAGGTTGTGCAGCGAAAATCAGAAGCCTATCCTGTCCCGAATGACCGTGGGCTCCTGTGAAGCATTTCCTTAGGAGGCGTCTTTACGATCCCTTGCCCGTTGGCTTGTGGGTCCCCTGAAGACTTTCTTATCAACTCAAAGGGCTCCCCTGGTTGCTCCAGGCCTGCCCTCACTCACCCTTGCTGGGTGAGTCCCTCAGATCTTGCTGGTCTACAAAGCTGACCTTCTTTGATTTCCACAAGACCTACTGTTGCCAAGGGTTGTTGGCTCCAATCCGGTTGTCAACACCTCAGTAAGCTGCAGACTTTGTGAAACACTCCGAATCCAGCTGCTGGTCATCATCGATCCTTCCTGGACCTCGTGAGCAAAGAGTCAAAACACCCTTGATCACCTGAAATCACCCAACTTCCGTGGGCAACCAGCTTCCTGGCCCCCGGTCACTGGAAAGTGACTGTGAACACTGTCCCTTCAATTTTCAGGTCGTCTGCATCTCAAATCCAGCCTTGGATTCCACCGGACACTTCTTCAGTCGACGCAAGCAGCAAATCTTCTTTGGTCTCCATAGAAAACAGCGACGCGACCCGACGCCAAAAGACACCTATGCACCCGGCTTCCCTGGGTGAGGTAACTCATGCACTCTGGTGCCCTAGTGTGTGTTGGCCCTCGAAATACTTACCTTGTAAGTGGCTTGCTTGCAGACTACCTCTAAGTACCCTAAAACTTTAAAAATCAAACCGCGACTTGCTCCATTATAATCAATAGGGCACCCGTGGCTGTGTTCACACACTGTATGCCCACCATTTAACTCCAGTAAGCGCCACAGGGCTGCATTGCAGAAAGGTGTAAAAAGGGGCGTGGGCTCGGACCACCTCTCTACAACGCAGCTCTGTGGCGCATATTGGAGGTACCTGGTGGGCTAGTTGGCCCCCAGGGACCATTAGTATTCAAGGGGACTTAATCCCCAACTTACAATGTGCCAGGAGGCATGTTTGCACAGTGGTGCAGGGAGGGGGCAGGGTCTGATATGACAAGTGTGCAAATACGTCCCCTGGTGCATTGTAAATTGAGGGATTAAGTCCCCTTCAATCCTGAGGATCTCTGGGGGCAACTAGCCCACCAGGTACCTCCAGTATGCGCCACAGAGCTGTGTTGCAGAGAGGTGGTCCGAGGCCATGCCCCTTTTTATACCACTCCGCAAACGCGCCTCAGTATTCAAGGGGACTTAATTCCCCAACTAACAGCATGCCAGGGGGTGCATTTGCAGAGTGGTGGAGAAAGGGGGCGTGGCCTCTGGCAGGATGCCAACTTTTTTAAAAAGGGGGGCTATGTGGCCCCCCTTTTTTTACTTTTTTGGTGACCTGGGGACCCCATCATCCAGGGCCTGAATCTTTCTCCAAAAAAATAAAAATAAATAAAAATCAGGAAAAGGGCCGCGTGGCCCCCCTCCCGAGGCCAATTTCAGCCCCGGGGACCCATCCCCAGGGCATGGCCAGACTTTATTTTATTTTTTAATAATGAAATTATTTGGAGGGGGCCGCGTGGCCCCCCTCCTTAGGCCACTTATGGCCCCTGGGACCCCATCCGCCAGGGCCGGCCTTTTCGTTCGTTTAAAAAAAAGAATTAACGGGGAGGGGGACCGCGTGGCCCCCCTCCTGAGCCACTTCTGACCCTGGGGACCCATCCCCCGGGGCCTGGCCTCTCCCTTGGGTACCGTGGGGGGAGCCCCAATGTCCCCATGGTTCCGCCGGCTCCCAGCCTACTGCGGGAGCCGGCATTGCTTTTAAGCAAGGGGATCTGCTAATATGCAGCTCCCCTTGCTCAAAAGCAATCTACTTTGCTTCATTGAACTTCAATGAAGCAAAGCAGGGTATGCTATGGCAGAGCGGGAGCTGCCCTGGGGGGTGGTGGTCCCCAGGGCCACCGAGGGCTCCAGGAGGGGGGCTGCGTGGCCCCCTCCCAACGTTTAAAGCCGGGGAGGTGGTGGTCCCTGGGGCAGTTTGGGGGGGCTCAAGCCCCCCACACTAAATATTTTTTACATCCCCGGGTAGATGGTGGTCCCCGGGGCTTGTTGGGGTCCACGAGGCCCCCGCCCTTATTTAATGAAGCCCCGGGGAGGTGGCGGTTCCTAGGGCAGCGTGGGGTGGTTGAGACCCCCATGCATTTATTTTCAAAGCCCCGTAGAGGTGGCTGTCCCCGGGGCTGCGGGAGGGCCACTTGCCCCCTGCATATAATTACTATAGCCCCCGGGAGGTGGTGGCCCCCGGGACCTGGCCTAATTATAATGAAGCATAGGAGCACGTGCTTCATTTAAAAAAACAAAATTCTGCGGGATTCGCAACCCCAATGCGAATTCCGCCAAACTTATTTAAAAAAAATGCTTTTTTGGGCCATCTTGGGACCGCCTGAGCTGGCCTAGGGGGGTCAGGGTGTTTCTACAATGCCCCCTTTTCTTCTTTTTAACCTCTTTTTCACTGTTTTCTTGTGACTCTGATCTTTCGAGTCACAAGATGGCTGCCAACACTTCCTGGTTTGGAGTGTTGGCAGCCAATCAGAGTGAAGCTTGTGCCTGGGTGGGTTCACAAACCCTCCTATGCTCTGATATATACATTTTTTCTTTCTTTAATTTTTCAGCAACTACTTAACGGATTTACACCATGTAACAAAAAGGGCTCTTTCTGAACCAAGGGCTACCTTTTTGCCAAATTTGGTGTCATTCTGTTCAGCAGTTCGGGCTGTAGCTTTCCTAAGGAAATGAACATGGGAAAAACGTGTTTTGGGACCCTCTTTTTTCTCAGCCCCCGCTAGAAAAATCACCCCGAAACTTTCAAGACAGGAGCTGACCGGAGCGCCCCACTAGTTTTGACAATTTCGCAAAGATTCGTCAAATGACTCTAATGTTATTGGGAAAACAAAAAACGCTTTTTGAATTTCCTTACTATAACTACTTTCTGGCGACCACCAGTAGGTAATATATATATTTCCTACTGGCAATCGCCAGTAGGTAGTTATATTTAGGACCATGCTTCCGTAGAAAAAGCTATTTTTGACTTGGCTATAACTTTGGCGTTGTTTGACCAACGTTCGTGAAATTTTAACCAAAAAAGTGTCAAGGTTGTTACTATTGTTGTGGATAGTGTAGGGGTGATCTGTGCAATGGGGACAAAAGTTTGGGGTGCAAAATAAGGGTGTGCTTTTAATGTTAATTCCCATAGGAGCCTTTAGCCACAGCTACAGCCCAAAGTGCTGAAAGAACAAATTTGGCAGGGAGGTAGATGTTGGTTTAAGAAGAGCCTTTTGCCTATTTCTTGTAAATCCATCCAGTAGTTTTTGCAAAATGTAAGCCAAAATTTATAGCGATATCTCTGACTGTGGATATTCGGTGACGGTTTTGCAAGTAATCGTGAATGCATGCGCCAACAGGAATGCTCTGATTGGCTGGAAAGTACCTTAATAAAAAGTTGTGGCTGCTATTTTATTGATCAGGAAAGGTTTCCGGGGCTGAAAATGTCTCACAAAGCTAACATAAGGGGTCACAGTAGAGGTACTCTGACCTCATGTTTGAGAAATGGGGGTGTTATTGACACAAGTTATGTGTCAAATTTTTTGTTTGTTATCACACTCGATATTTGCAGCAATGCCCCAACTGCCAGCACGGGCCCTGTGTACCGTCGCAGGAGATTGCAACTACTGACGTCCTCGTGAATATTGGTGGAAATATAAAAAAAATTAGTGAATCATTAATTTGCATTGTTTTAGAGATAATGAGAGTCTGATCAATGTTTTTATAGAGTTATTTTTATAGTGAGTTATATACTGTGATGGTTAGAAATAATTATAAATTTATAATTTTTGAATGTGGTGGTGGCTAATGAACTCCTGCTTTTGTTTTCCACCTTCGCAACATATCCATAGGGATTGCGATGACCAAAGTCATCGCAATATCCGGCCTCACCCCTAAAACGGAAAATAGGTTTCAGAAATGGTTTTTAAAGAAACTCTCTAGAAAAGCATGATT
Source organism: Triturus cristatus (assembly GCF_964204655.1). Taxonomy (NCBI): domain Eukaryota; kingdom Metazoa; phylum Chordata; class Amphibia; order Caudata; family Salamandridae; genus Triturus; species Triturus cristatus. The sequence continues at coordinate 85,267,734 of NC_140588.1, forward strand.
TTAGAGAATACTGTAAGAAACTTCTAGTCTGTAAAATACTGTTTGAATATGTTTTAGACTTTATTGAAAAGCTGTGATTGTCACGGTTAACAACGTCATCGCAATGTCCGAATCACAGCGAAAATGGAAAATCGGTCTGAAAAAAGATTTTTTTAAAGAAACTTAGCACAAAATATGAGGTTAAACATGCTTTGAAATAAGTATGTATATAGTAATATGTGTAGTCCAATGTTAGGAATGGATTTTTTTACATTTTATTTTTGGATGTGGTGGTGGTTATTGAATGTCGGATTTTCCTTTCCGTTTATGCAACGTATATGCGACGATTGTGACATCGTTGCGAAGATTGTGAAAAAAATACCTTTAGAAAAAAAGTTCACAATATTTTGGGTACTAGGGTGGCTCTGACAAGAGCCGTTGTGATAGTTATGTGTATATGGCTGCTACACGTAAGACCGGGTGAAGAGTTTCAGATTACTGTGAACCACCCTGCTGCCTTCATTTATAAAGTGCACTCCATCATTTCTTTAAATTTGATCCATGTCAAAATGCAGATTGTTGTTATAGATACAGCCCATGTGATGGTCTCTGAGGAATGCAGAAACAGTTTTATTACAATAAACGAGAATGTGATTTGTGCTGCGCACACCTAATTTAATCAAGATCTGCTTTTAAACCTATGTTTAATCTGGGCGTGCTGGGGGGAAACGGAGGTAGCTGTCCTCCCTAGTATTAATGAATCAAATTTATGTTTCAAGTGTAACTGAACACTTGACCCTACCCGCACTGCATGAGGCAAACAACTGATTTGCCAAATGTATACCAACAAAATTTATGAAAATATTTATACAATGCACATCATTTTGATGCTTTGATTTTACAAAAAACTTTTCATCAAAATAATTTCTCAAAACGTATTTTATACATCAATGAATGATATCTGTTGAAACCAATATCAAATATGATTTTTTTACATCAACATATTACAAATATTAGAAAAATATCGCACATATTTTTCTAATATTTGTAATATGTTGAGTACTCCAAGACAGTGTGAGGGAAAAGCAACATCAGTTCTGCAAAGGTTTCTTTCATTAGGATTTCCAGCCATACCCCAGTCAATGTGCCTTGGTCATTGCCACCAAAGTGCACAATCATGAGGTGAGGATCGCGGCAATCCACAATGGTTTAACCAAAGCCAGCAAGTGATGAAACTTTAACCCTCTCTGGCCAAACCAAGAAATCTCCACATTTGACAAACCCAACCTCTCTTTTTGCAGCCTCTTTAGCCCAATAGATACAGCTGTGGCCCACAATCCATACTCTAAGCATTTTGAAGTGAAGAAGCAATAGTAGTAAGGAGGAGGATGGAGCTGAATGAGGTAGTTTTCCAAAGGTAAAGTAGTTAAAATGGGGTGTTTTTTTTAAAAAGATATATTTCTTTGGATGCTGTCAGCATGAAAGTGAATACAATTAGGTAGTGTGCTGGATGCCTTAGTAAGAAGTTGTATTGTTGAAGGTTGTTAAAAAAAAGAAATGTAACACAGACATGGATGTGCTTTTAAATCTGTGTGTATGTGTGTATCTTATTTGGCAGTAGTATGTTCCTTCTAGAATGTGCTGTGAACTTGTGACCTACTCATTCCACTGAGTTGCTAGCTACACTGAGCAAAGAGTGCATTGATGGGGAGGGTGTTAAAGAGACAGAACATTTTTTTTAAAGTTGAGGAGTGATGACACATTTTAAATAATGGCAAGCTTTAACTTCCAACTCAGGACTGTGTAATAAACTGTTGTTCAGTATTTTAAATGAAGCTAGCTGTAGTTTTGAGCTCCCTTTTGTTTCACGATTATTCCACGATGATCGGGAAAACACAGCGACAGGAATCTCATTTTGAAAGAGAGTGAAAGGGTTAGCAGATGCTAGTAATTCACAAGTGGAGATGCAGTAATCTAAAATGAAAGGCATGATTTCATTTGCTGCCTTTCCCATTGTAATAGAGTGGAAAGGTGACGAGGTTGCCATTTTAGAGTTACTTCGTATGAGAGTGTTGTACCATTCTTAAGCTTCGTTTTTACAAATCTTAACAGTTTCAAAACAATCCAGAGAGAGCTAAAACAACAATATAATCTATGCACTCAACTCACTGGTATGTATATAACTTTTGAATTATATAAAAAATGTGTATTAGAAATGAAGTTGGATATGGGAGTTTGATTTAAAAGAGTATAACAGTGCTGTGAAACAAAAATATCCGATGAACTGTATCTGGCAGAGGGTATGTGTTTCACATGTTAGTACTGTTAAAAATTACAATGAGCAATGCCTTTAACACTCAAAATGTTTTAAATGTCTAAGCATTATGTGCAAAATAGATACATCTATATTATTTGCATTGTAAAATTTGTGGTAGTTTTCGTCACATTATTAAACAGGAGTACTGTAGTCATGAATAACACATAAAAAAAGTGCAGTGCCTGCATATAAATTATAAAGTAGTAATACTTGTTAGGTATGTGTTAGCAAGTGTTTGTTAATGGGGTTTTTAACTTATATGATCGGTTTGCATATGTTTAGATGGTGAGATTAGATTTTTCTGGTTGCAGATAGTTACATGTACGATGGGAGTGTTGAGTTTACTTAAAGATGCAGAGAACTATATATTTTTGTAAAGATGGCCTGAAGGTGTATATCTGTTATGGAATTGCATATATATTTACATGGTGATCTATGTTCTTCAAGCCTGTTGATAATTTCATGTACATAGTGAGGAAGGTGCATTTCTTTCAACATGCTCTATTTAAAATTTGGGGTTGTAATAGTAGAGAATGTCTTTTGAGAGTGTGTGTGTTAGCGTCACTTGCCATGTAACTTTTCTTTGAGAGATTCTGAATATATGTCTTAAAGACACAAGAAATATTTGCGAAAATATGTAGGCATGCCATTAGGAAAAGGTTTTATGCTTTCAAAAAGTAAGAATTGTTGTTTTCAGTTTTAGAAACGTATTGATGCAGGTGTACCTTGAGTAACAGAGCAATGTATACTCTTAGAGAGTCATGTATACAATTACATATCAAGTATGCTATCTAGACTTATTCAATCACCAAGACAGTACACATACATTATTCGGATCACACAGGCACTAATTATGTAATCATTGATCTACATAGCCAAAACCCATGCGTTAATCCAATCAAACCGATAGTAGCAATATAGTTGTTTGAATACACAGGCACTAACTATGCAGGTATGGGACCACTGATGCAGTTTGTACATACTCAGGGAATCATACAAGCACTACTTATAGTCTGATGGAACTACATACTCACTATCTATGACACCCAATCATCCAGGGAGTATTGTTGTAGTCAACCACATACACATGTATTTACAAGTTATAGTGAGGAATATGTACTCTTTAAGAATAATCTGGTGAATTATAAATGTAACCTGTCACACACCATTTGCATATATTTGGAAGAACTAGAGAGCTATATGCTCTGCTACAGATTAATGTGCAGATTTGTATATGCAGTGTTTCTCAAAATATAAATCTGACACATCTAAATAGAAAAGTTCTGAAACACTAAATCTACCAGTGACACAGTGATAGAGAGCCACAGAAATATCTCCTATTTTGTGTTTTCGGATTTAGAGTATTGAGACACTATATATACTTTTACACCTTGGTTGATGTTTATTTTAAAATTGAGTACATAAGGAACAAAGTGGTCTTTTACAGTGTATAAGTGGGAACTGAGATATGGTGCAGCTGTGTTGTAGGAGAGGGTGCTGTAATATTAAATGGTAAGTATAAAATTAGGTTTTGTGTTTGGGTTTGGGATTGGTACATTGAACTAAGTGCTTGTAGTTATGTCGGTAGGTTGATTTGTAGATTTAAAACTGCAACATAACATAAAAACTATTTTTGTATTATGTTAAAGCCAGTAGTAAAGTAGCTGGTACATTAGCTAGAAAAATATTCAAATATACATATATGTATATTAATAGAACAATATCTGCATAGTCACAGACAGATTGCCTACAAAAGCTGAGAGGTAAAAGAAATAGAAGCAATTACAGTATCTATGCAGAACTGATACTCAGATTGTGCAAAATGATGAAAAAGTGGTGAACGAAACAAGAGCTATTGACAAGAGGACAAACTTATTTTAAAAAAATGTATGTGGACATTTCCAAAGATTATGAAATAATGAAAATAAAATCCAAACTATGAGAAAGAATAACAATGGACAAAATCCATATAGCAAGAGCAGGAAAGAATGTAACAAAGATGTATACATCTTAACCAGGAGACAGAAGCAGTTTAAAAAAATCAGAGTTAGGATGTTTCGTAGTAGAGCAGTTATACATCTACTGACAAATATTAAGAAGCATAAAAGAAGTAAACATGCAGTGAAACAGAAATAATGAGAAGAGATAGTAGCTGATGAGGAGTTTGCTTTGAAGGTAAAGCTTTTTATTTTGATTATTAATAGAGTGAAGAATCTTGACAACATGGTGTTGTGCTTGAAGAGACAAACCAGAAAAAAAGATTAGTGAATAGAAGTAACTTTTGTTCATATGTTAGTGGAGAATGCATACATACCTCTAGTACAAAGTCTTTCTTTAATGAAGAAAGCTATGTCCAGGATAATAGATTAGTTCATGATATTGATGACAGCGGACGATGTTATGTAATGAAGAATAGCACTCCTATATCGAAAGAGGTAATGGTTCTTACAAATGTGGAATAAGCTATTGGAGAACAGGTACAGGGAAGGTGAAGTCAGATGCCTGTAGAAAACTGGAATTGTAGCAGTGTTTGTAGTATTCGACAGCAATCCCTTGATATATTATGGACATTTCTACATACATTTCCGAGGCAAAGTTTAAAACAGAAAATAACTTCTTAACAAGGATTGGATCCTTGCAAAATTAGAAAGCATAGAAATGTGCAGGGACACTCACTAGATTATCTATCAAACAAACTGTGACAAAGCACCATTCATCATTTCAAGATGTGAGCTGTACACCACACAGCAATGCAAACTTTAGGTAGGAGGCTGTACTATTTGAAAACTCCCGCTTTATTTTTAGGAGAAATGAATGGAGCACTTTTACATGGTACCTTGGCACGCATAGAAAAGGTTTATGGTGATGTGCAGTTTCATTTCTTTGGTCCTGAGCAGGATTCTAGGGAAAAAGGTTAGTTGTTAAGAGGAGGAGTTGCAGAACAGGACAGATATAGTAAAGTTGATAGTTTTAAAGAAAATGTATCAAACTTTAACACATCGTTTTCTAAAAAAAACAGAGTATGTTTGTATATATTGTCGATGCACTTAGTAGAAGATTTAAACACAGACTGTTGACTTATATTTAATAAGTGAAAAAATAAATAATGATAACTGGTAAAAGTTAGGTGTGTATTTATTTGCAGAGGAATACTGTGACTTGTCTATACGGCAAGTTATATGTAAGTAGTGTTACATTCAATTTGATGTTGATAAAATGAACAACACGTAGATATTAGATACCCATTTTGTGAGACAATAAAATGCCTGCTAATGTGCAAAAACTATAAAGGGCCGAAAAAAAAAAATCAATACTTATGATTCTTTGCAGCTTTGAGAAGGGCCATTAGAGAATGTTTTCCAGCACTCACTACAACTCCACAATTCATGCAGTATGATGCAATCCAGGAAAACTGTGGAGTCAAATCTTCAAGTTGAGATTTGGACCTCTGAATGAACTCTGACCCGGTGTTGTTGTGGCTACTATTGAAGTTGAGGGTCCTTCAGCCTTGCATTGCTTTCTTCATGCTTTTACACAATTGCTTTGGTATGTTTTTAGATGGTAAAGCATGGACGTACTCTTACGACATATTCAGCATTGGACAAATCAGCTCATTATGAACTTGTCTTAAAGAATGTTCAAGATAGATAAATGGGCATGTTCTTCTTATTATTTTAGTTGAAAAGTGTATTATCCAATGACATTCCTTTATTTTCCGGTGACATAATTTTCTGTTTTTAGAAATTTTAGTTTTTAAGTTGTTTTGTAAAGTTGTAAAATATTTTTGTTGTTTTTCTGGTAACAAAATTGGCAACTTTAATGGGAATAATATGAAAAATGTGCACTGAGAAATGTGCAAACAATATAAAAGGGGAACAATGTGCATGTATGATTTTTTTGCAGCATTGTGAATAGCTGTAATACACTGATCACCAGCAGTTATAACAACTCTACAGTCCATGTAATAGGTGGTTATTCTTGAAATGTATGGATCTATTTATGTTGCATTAGTCTGCCCCTCTGAAGGGACTTTCTGTCTGGGAATTGTTGTCGCTGGTGCCACTGATGTAGATGGTCCTCCAACTCTCCTCTACTTGATTGCCAGTTTGAGATGTTTTCTATGTTAGGTTTTAAGATGATACACCATGTTATCCCACATGAATATTTTTTATTCATCCCTCTAGAGTGGATATTTTCACAGAGTGTGCATTGTACTAGTTTTGGAGCAGTTCTTTTTATTCCTGTTGATTTTGGGTAAGAATGGGTATTTTTATGGGTGTTTGTAGGTATGTTCTATCCGTGAGTTCAGATGTTCAAAGTTATATTTTGAAATTGTTGTTTTTGTTAAATGTGTTGCTAAAATAAAGTTAAACAATTATGTTACTAAACAGCTAGACTCAAACTTTGTGTAAAGGATGTTTAAATATCTGTTTTATATTTTGTCATTTGTATTTGTGACTACTGATGTCATTGTAACCTTCAGTGTTGCTGTGAAGAAGAAAAATCAATTTTTGGTGTAGTTATTGCGACAAAAAAATACAAAGGGGAAAGGTAAATTAGTATCTTACTAAATAGCTACACTGAAACCTTATGTAAAATATGTCTATATATCTGGTTTACACTTTGTTAAAAAGTGTCCCTGGCAATGGCACTCGTTGAACCATACAGGCACTACCTGTGCAATCATCAAGGATGTCCTTTCTCCACCACTCTGCAAACATGCCTTCTGGCTTAGTACTAGTTGGGGGATGAAGTCCTCTTGGCTACTGAAGGTATTTGGGGGCCAACTACTGCTCCTGGTACCTCCAGCAAGTCCCACACAGTCATTTTGCGAAGAGGTCTTTGGAGGTCATACCCCTTTCTGCACCATCTCAGGTCTGGTTAACCCAGCCCACAGGGGTAGCTAACTTTTTCCTACGCTCCCCTTCCAGACCCTCTCCTAATCTAATTAGTGGGGCTCCCATTCTGGCTGAGGGGGCAGGAAGTGGGGGTGGGCTGGGCAGCAGATCTCCTCTCACCAGATGTCTCTATAGTTTCACCCCCAGGCCTCTTCACAACTAATCATGGAGCAACTTGGCTCAGGCTGTCAAAGGCTGCCCAATCAGAAGAGGCGGCTACATGACTACTTTAGGTAACTTCAGAAAAGTAAGTTCTAAAACAACTTTCCTGCAATAGTTATTAGTTTAATAAAGCCTTCCTAAGTTAGCCTAGCGATCTTGCAGCACTACAATGGGGAAAATGACAGTGGCTGATGCTCCCTCACTAGGACTCATAAAACATATTTTATAAATTCCCTGCTTTTAATTGCTAGGCACCCTACCTTGGGGTACCTAGGGCAGACCTCTGAGGTGACTTATATGTAATAAAAAGGTAGTTTTAGACTTTGAAGTACTTTTAATTCCAAAGTCCAATTTTACCACAGTGTTATTTTTAAACCATCCTGCAAAGAAGGGATGGCTTTAAAATGATACCAGACACCACAGCAGTGCACACTTATGTACATAAAATCCACTGAGGTCTCTAAATCTACATTCCCTACAATATACTACAATATACTAGGGACTTAAAGGTAGGCTGTTTGAACCAATTGTAATTACGCCAATTACCACATACCTTTTAAACAGAGCACTGACCCTGGGCCTGGTTAGCCTGTCACAATTCGACATGCACCTCAGCACGAAGGAGATCTATATTACGATGTGCCAATAAGACAGTTGCTTTATTGTTTCATCCTGTTTACTTCCTTATGGACCCAAGCGGTCCCCATGGCAGTACCCAGTGCACCTCACCGGTGAGAAATGTACAGAGGTCTTGTGTACTCAGAGGTCAATTAGTGGAGATCACCAGAGGTCTCCCATAGCCACAGACAAACGTTCCACCCGAGGAATGCCAGTGTAGGTGCCCCCACTATGCTTTGGACATACCATGAGGCACTTGAGACACTGGGTCTGGTGGACACATTATCGGTAAGTCCTTGATGGAGGCTGCCACATCATTAATTCAGGAAACAGGCCCTATTATAGTCCATGTAAGAGGTGCCCAGAGGCTTTGGCCCCCTACATAGTGTATTGAGTCAGTAACAGGGATAATAGAAGTACAAGGGCACTGTAGCTTGTGTGTTTCCTGTGAAATGCTTTATGATTCACATGTTCTTTCTCCCTAAACTGCTGCATTATGTGCCCTGACACGATGCATACTGGTTTTCACTATTGTTTCTTCAGGATAGAGTACCATTGCAGGACTGTATGCCTTCCAGTAGTTTAGTTTGGCCACCCTCAACCACATTTCATTTCCATGGTCATGCACAATGGGCAGTAATCCAATCTTCTTTTTCCAGCCCTTGTACCTATGACATAACGACAATGTGCTGACTGCATGATAATGCTCCCTAAACATTTACACGTATTCTGAGCTCTGGATCAAACTGAAAATTTTTACCAGTTGGCAACGATCACTGTCACACAGGACATAGTCATGTTTAGTTGTTCTTCTGTTTTTTCTCTTTACTTTTCTCATCTTTAGCTGTGCTTTATAGTGGTGTCACCTGTGTGGCTTGAGAAAGGTTATATCACATCATCAAATAGGTAAGCCAATGCTAGAGGGTTTTTAAATCCTCAACCGTTTCAGCAAATATATTATTGTTTGTTTGATTTGAAGACCTCTTTTTAGTTTTCAAATTATATCTGTCTATTGATTTGCTTGTTTATGCTTGTTTACTTCAGATGGACGGTGGACCCTTTCCCACTAATCTGGACCATCGTTTGAGTTTGACTGGTCACTGAACTTTGGTGGTCAGTACATTTATTTATCCACCCAAAAATTGCCTCAATGCGGAGTGACTAATTATGTAGTCCGGAAGAATGCCCCTGACCCCGAGTAGAGTCACAGATAGGGGTATATTTGCTGTTAATTCCTAGTCCCCTTTTCTTATATCCCTGTCTTAGGACACCTCAGAATAAATAGTAATTAGTCCCCTGAAGACAGTTTTACTTCACATCCTGTATTTCATTGCAATCTGCCCCCCACCACCCTCTGCTTCATCCCTTGAAAACACCTCAGCTCCACTTCGAAGTCCAGAGAGTTGTAGTCTGGACGAATGACCTTGCAGTCTTGGTGTGAGGAGGGAACCCAATGATGAAGCATGTCACCTTTGGGTGAGTAAGGGCTCTTGTCCTAAAAGAGGTTCTTCCCTCCTAGTTGGTTGGGAAATTCAGCACAATACCCACAATATAATTAGTGTTTGGCTTTCTTAGTCCTCCCACTTTTTTTAGGCATACTTGCTGTGAGTCTATACATTAGATGGGGAGTAGTATGCCCTCCACCCCAGGGTCTCCCTCTCCGGCAGACCCTCTGTGTGTTAATGAGTTACAATTCATGTCATTTTGGTCTTTGTTTTCTGGACAATATACACTATATATTTTTATAGACCTGAGTGGAGTCTCTTTTGTGGTGTATTTATTGTGTTACTGGTGTTAGTGTGTTGCACAAACAGTTTACCCATTGCTTCTAGGGATAAGCCTGGCGGCTGTCTGCCAAGCTACATATGTTGTCTTTGGGGTGTAACTTACTTGCACTGACTAGAGTGGTGGGTTCTGCCTGGCTTAGGTGTGTGCCCTAGCTAACCAGAAACATAAGCCCATAGGATGAATCTCTTTGTCATTTTGGTCACCTCTTTCTCATATTCCTCATCTGACAAACATATTCTCCTTGCCCTTCACATCTGTTCATACAGTATGCTCCATTTCAATACCGGTGTATTCTCACTATTGGCATGCAGTATCAAATTTGTTGCTGTGGGTTTCCGGTGGATGGTGGTAGAGATCTTGTTATTTTTCATATTAACTCAATGTCCAAGAACTTACAGTGTACTCTGGTATGGTACATTTGATGTTACATTCATTGGTATTTAACTGTGATATGAATCTTTCCAATTCAAGTTCCTCACCCTCCAAAACCAAGAAGAAATTGTCTATAAAACTAGTCCAGAGCATGGAATTATTTTGATGAAGGGTTAATTCTCCTCTGCAAGGCCACCTCCTTCTCCCGCCAACCCATGAATGGATTTGCCTAGGTGGGGGCGAAGGAGGTGCCCATGGCCATTCCCTATTGCTGTAAATAGATTTTTTAAAATTAAAAGTGTACACATTGTAAGTTGAGCAATATTGGAGCATTTCTAGCATAATTTCAGTGTGCTTCAGGGATTCAATAGGTCTGTCTCTCACAAAATAGTGACATTCTTATGGGTATACAACATCAAGGGTGACTATTATATATTCAAACCTCCAAGGGATAACGTCAATTTGTTTCAAAATTCAGTTGAGTCCTTCAAATAGGATGGTAGACTCATCACATATGACTGTAAAAATAGATCCAGGTACCATGAGCTGTTCTCAAGGAGTGACCCTATGGAACTAACTATAGGTCTCACGGGATGCGTTTTTGTGTCCTTAGGTATCTTTGGGAGGAATTATATTGATGCTGTCTTAGGGTGTACTCCTCCCAGTCCAATAAATCTCTTTCATGCCATGCTTTTAAAATCAAATGATATTCAATATCAATTTGCTGCATGAGATTCTGTGATAGATGTTCATAATGCATTATATTTCCCTGATGAATTTCCTGGATTTCCTCTCCATGATTTCACCATCATTATCCTGGAGTGCTTATCACATTTGTGAGAGTAACTTCTTATTTCTGTGTTGTCCTTGTTGTTTTAAAACTCATTTGTTAGCATTTCTGTCTTTGCAGTTTGTTGTTCCATTTTACGTGTCACATGTTTTAATAATGTATTCATAATCTTCACAGAGCAATCCATCCCTTTGTGAGGTCATCATCCATGTCCTCATAAGTGGGCAATAAGATAGTGAAAAGGTTTCTAGGTACTCTTCAACATTCCAGGTATTTGGAGAGTGATGTCATCTCCCACCATTGCTTTGACCCCATCCTTCCTGCTTTTTCCAATTTTTTAATCAATTGGATTGGTGTTTTATTACCTTGCCCATGTGTGTTTGCCGCATTGTTTCTGTTTGTTACATTGCTGAATGTCAACCCTGTGCTAATTTCCATTGGATTTGTCTTTCCTTCATTTCTTATTAGCTTTGTTTGTTTGTTGTTATAATATATCCATCTCAAAGTTCAATATATGTATTTGCACTCAACTCAATGAGAGTATTATATTGTGTTTAAGTAAGGTCCCACCAAGGTTAAAGGGCTTAGAAAAAAACAGCCACAATCCAGAAATGATGACTAGCAGAACTTTACAATATTAGCTAACATATGGGCCCAACGCATTTCCAAGACCTTGTCTCCTTGATCACAAGTCAGGAAATGTTGGAAACAATCGTGTATAAATTCACTTAAGTGCTCAAAAACACGTAACAATGATAAAAACAGTAAAAAAGGACTGTGGAGGAACGGCATTTGCAGGATATTGTGAAACATTTGGCCATCTTATAATGGTGACCATAGTATGAGCCCCTCTGCCCCACTGCCTCAAGGTAGCTGACTTGCCTTCAAATTCCGTAATGCATGCACATTACAAAAATACAGAAATTAATGAATAAAACAGGTGGAGGGAAACTGTTAAAATAAAAACAGCTAATGGTGGCAAGTTCTTGTTCTTTGGTTAATGCACATATCATTGCTCCCTCCCTCATGTGAAAAATCAAATGCATAATCATAGAAGGATGACAGATGCAAATGATAAAAGATGATTGGCCGAAGCACTACATAATGAAATGAGACGCAGCTGATAAGGGTTTATAATATAACATTAGTCATGTATAACAGAGACATAATTTCTCCCTGGTGAATTGGGGTAAAGAAGATATAAGAGGATACACTATAGCAAGGTCTTGGGAAACTCAAGTTGCACAGTAAAGTACAAAATTACAAGTTCACAAACTACTCCAGACATACCTTCAAACCCAAGTGGGTTCATTCATTAGGTGTCACCAAAAGGTGAAACCACCTCCTCATGGAGAGTCAACTGTATTCCTTCATTGCAGAGGAAGTGTATGGCAATTAGCTGGAGTAATAGGAAAAAGAGCAGCCCCCATTACCTAGTGGGATAGGTAAGTGGGGCTGCTATTTTTCCTATTACTCCAGTTAATTGTCATACACCTCCTCTGTCACTATAAATACAAAATTGGATTTTGGCTAATATCGCTAAAACTATGGAAAGGATTTACAACAAATCACAAAAAGCATGATCTGCCAAACAAAATCTACCTTTCTGCATAATCTGGTGATTACGATTGCTATAACTAAGACTGCGGCCATTTTCTCTTGTATATGATCAAATGTATGATTTTGACACAATGTGAACAGTATGGGCACACTTGTTGGAGGTTATTTGTAACATCACCCATGTGATTCAGCCACTCGGCACATATGATCACCTGATAATGTAAGGGACGGTAATTCTGCCACTTGGTTTAAACACCAATTGTACAATTAGGACTGTTCCAACATCCCTGTGACATTATCTTTAAATGCAAAATATTACGTTGGGAATATGGGCATATATTATTGCACTGTACAGAATTAAAAAAATCTTCGCTTGTTTGTATAATGTGTCAACACACACAATTGTGACATGCGTTTGAGTCTGTATTATATACACAGAAACCACTTGGTGATTACTCAATGCCTAACTTCATGAACAGTAAGTAGGACTTCCTGTACAATAGAAAATGTCTGCTACATGGCCAAACTACTTCAGCACTTGCAGTAGTTCATTTTCTATGTCTTGTTACTTCCATGAAACAGTGAGGTCTGTAACATTTCGATATGTGACCAAGACTGCCTGTCAGTCGAAACACGTAACTCGTAAACAAATCTAGTTGCCAGCACTTTTCTCTGAGAGTGCGTTTTACTTGCCTTTGCCATTAATCTGAAGACAACCGGATCATAAAGAATATTTATATATATATTATCTACTGGCGGTCGCCAGTAGATAGTTATAGTTAGGACCGTGTTTCTATAGGAAATCTGAAAATTCTATTTTGAATAACTTTGGCGCCGGTTGACGAATCCTCGCGAAATTTTCAAAACTAATGGGGCGCTCCGCTCAGCTCCTACCCTGAAAGTCTCTGGGTGATTCGTCAAGCGGGGACTGAGAAAAAAGGGGGGTCCCAAAACGCGTTATCCCCATGCATTTTCCCATAGGACCTTTAGTTGAAGGTACAGTCGAGGCCAACTGCCCAATATGCAAAACATGCAAAGAAGATGTTGCGCACATTTTGTTCTTTTGTCCAGCATATAGTACGGCCCGAAAATGCTGGCTTTTCCCCTTGTGCAAAATATTGGGCCTGAGAAAATGTGTACAAGCTCGAAGAGTTCTAACCTATGATACCAACCCACTTAATGTCTATGCAGTTTCCCGTTTCCTATTTGCTATGTGGAGGAGACAAATGAGTTTTATTAATCCATAGCAATGGCCTATCAGTTTTTATTTTCTTATTAACTGACCAAGATAACTCATTGTTTAATAATTGTTTTTTAAATTTACATTTTTCTATTTATGATCTTATTCTTGTACCTGTATATATTTTATTGTACTTTTATGGTCCTGCGACCGAAATAAAGTTATCATGATGATGATGATATATATTATCTACTGGCGGCCGCCAGTAGATAGTTATGGTTAGGACCGTGTTTCTATAGGAAATCTGAAAATTCTATTTTGAATAACTTTGGCGCCGGTTGACGAATTCTCGCGGAATTTTCAAAACTAATGGGGCGCTCCGCTCAGCTCCTACCCTGAAAGTCTCTGGGTGATTTGTCAAGCGGGGACTGAGAAAAAAGGGGGGTCCCAAAACGTGTTTTCCCCATGCATTTCCCATAGGACCTTTAGTTGAAGGTACAGCCTGAACGGCTGAACAGAATTACTTGAAATTTGGCAAAGAGGTAGTCCTCAGGTCAGGCATGTGCCTTTTGCATATATGGTGTCAATCTGTTCAGTAGTTACTGAGAAAATTGCAGTTAAATGTACATAAATATCTATATGCGCGCGACACACTTTACGAGATGCAACGACAACAGCTCCGACGGCAGCACGCTTCTCATTCTTGAGTCGCGCTTCCAGCTCCTTGCGACACACAGTCCCTCAGAAGGCCCAACAACAGCAGCAGGCACTTCCAAAGAACTCTGGGGAGCTGGGGAGTGAAGTCTGTTGTTCCTGAGACTTCAGCATGAGGCAAGCTCTATTCCAAGCCCTTGGAGATCCTTCACAAGTTGAGCAAAAGTACACACAAAGTTCCTTTCTCCTCTCTTTGGCAGTAAGGCAACCACTGCAGGCCAATCCCCCAGTTTCAGTGATAGTTTCCTCCTCAGCTTCTTCTGGTTCCTCCCTCAGCAGAGGTTCTTCTTGTTTTCCCAAAGTGATCTAAGTTCTTGGGATCAGGGTCCCAATATTTATACCCAGAAATCCTTTGTCCTCTGAAGGCAGAGGGGCCTTTGCCCAGTCCAAACCAGTTCCTGAGCACTCTGTTTACCAGACTTCTCCTTTCCTTTCACAGTGCAGGGCAGAAACATTAGACGCCCCACAGGAGGTGGAGCCAGCATTGTGGAAGGCAAGTACAGCCTTGGAGCACTTTGTTGACAGGATTCCTTCTCTTCATTCACTGTGCAGGGCAGGGACATCAGCCGCTCCCCAGGAGGTGGAGCCGGCATTGTGGAAGGCAGGCACAGCCCTATTCAGGTCCCAGGTGCAACTCCTCCCAACCATCTAGATGCAGATCTCTCTATTCACCACTGGGGCACCTCACCCTGTCTCCTGAAATTCCCCAGCCCTGTCACTCAAAATCCAGACAAAGGAATACACAGCCTAGCAGAGGCAGGTTTGAATGGTTAGACAAGAAAATGCCTACTTTCTAAAAGTGTCAACGAAGGCGACTGTTCCGCCCCCAATGGGGCGCTCCGCTCAGCTCCTACCCTGAAAGTCTCTGGGTGATTCGTCAAGCGGGGACTGAGAAAAAAGGGGGGCCCAAAACGTGTTTTCCCCATGCATTTTCCCATAGGACCTTTAGTTGAAGGTACAGCCTGAACGGCTGAACAGAATTACTTGAAATTTGGCAAAGAGGTAGTCCTCAGGTCAGGCATGTGCCTTTTGCATATATGGTGTCAATCTGTTCAGTAGTTACTGAGAAAATTGCAGTTAAATGTAAATAAATATCTATATGCGCGCGACACACTTTACGAGATGCAACGACAACAGCTCCGACGGCAGCACGCTTCTCATTCTTGAGTCGCGCTTCCAGCTCCTTGCGACACACAGTCCCTCAGAAGGCCCAACAACAGCAGCAGGCACTTCCAAAGAACTCTGGGGAGCTGGGGAGTGAAGTCTGTTGTTCCTGAGACTTCAGCATGAGGCAAGCTCTATTCCAAGCCCTTGGAGATCCTTCACAAGTTGAGCAAAAGTACACACAAAGTTCCTTTCTCCTCTCTTTGGCAGTAAGGCAACCACTGCAGGCCAATCCCCCAGTTTCAGTGATAGTTTCCTCCTCAGCTTCTTCTGGTTCCTCCCTCAGCAGAGGTTCTTCTTGTTTTCCCAAAGTGATCTAAGTTCTTGGGATCAGGGTCCCAATATTTATACCCAGAAATCCTTTGTCCTCTGAAGGCAGAGGGGCCTTTGCCCAGTCCAAACCAGTTCCTGAGCACTCTGTTTACCAGACTTCTCCTTTCCTTTCACAGTGCAGGGCAGAAACATTAGACGCCCCACAGGAGGTGGAGCCAGCATTGTGGAAGGCAAGTACAGCCTTGGAGCACTTTGTTGACAGGATTCCTTCTCTTCATTCACTGTGCAGGGCAGGGACATCAACCGCTCCCCAGGAGGTGGAGCCGGCATTGTGGAAGGCAGGCACAGCCCTATTCAGGTCCCAGGTGCAACTCCTCCCAACCATCTAGATGCAGATCTCTCTATTCACCACTGGGGCACCTCTCCCTGTCTCCTGAAATTCCCCAGCCCTGTCACTCAAAATCCAGACAAAGGAATACACAGCCTAGCAGAGGCAGGTTTGAATGGTTAGACAAGAAAATGCCTACTTTCTAAAAGTGTCAACGAAGGCGACTGTTCCGCCCTCAATGGGGCGCTCCGCTCAGCTCCTACCCTGAAAGTCTCTGGGTGATTCGTCAAGCGGGGACTGAGAAAAAAGGGGGGCCCAAAACGTGTTTTCCCCATGCATTTTCCCATAGGACCTTTAGTTGAAGGTACAGCCTGAACGGCTGAACAGAATTACTTGAAATTTGGCAAAGAGGTAGTCCTCAGGTCAGGCATGTGCCTTTTGCATATATGGTGTCAATCTGTTCAGTAGTTACTGAGAAAATTGCAGTTAAATGTACATAAATATCTATATGCGCGCGACACACTTTACGAGATGCAACGACAACAGCTCCGACGGCAGCACGCTTCTCATTCTTGAGTCGCGCTTCCAGCTCCTTGCGACACACAGTCCCTCAGAAGGCCCAACAACAGCAGCAGGCACTTCCAAAGAACTCTGGGGAGCTGGGGAGTGAAGTCTGTTGTTCCTGAGACTTCAGCATGAGGCAAGCTCTATTCCAAGCCCTTGGAGATCCTTCACAAGTTGAGCAAAAGTACACACAAAGTTCCTTTCTCCTCTCTTTGGCAGTAAGGCAACCACTGCAGGTCAATCCCCCAGTTTCAGTGATAGTTTCCTCCTCAGCTTCTTCTGGTTCCTCCCTCAGCAGAGGTTCTTCTTGTTTTCCCAAAGTGATCTAAGTTCTTGGGATCAGGGTCCCAATATTTATACCCAGAAATCCTTTGTCCTCTGAAGGCAGAGGGGCCTTTGCCCAGTCCAAACCAGTTCCTGAGCACTCTGTTTACCAGACTTCTCCTTTCCTTTCACAGTGCAGGGCAGAAACATTAGACGCCCCACAGGAGGTGGAGCCAGCATTGTGGAAGGCAAGTACAGCCTTGGAGCACTTTGTTGACAGGATTCCTTCTCTTCATTCACTGTGCAGGGCAGGGACATCAGCCGCTCCCCAGGAGGTGGAGCCGGCATTGTGGAAGGCAGGCACAGCCCTATTCAGGTCCCAGGTGCAACTCCTCCCAACCATCTAGATGCAGATCTCTCTATTCACCACTGGGGCACCTCACCCTGTCTCCTGGAATTCCCCAGCCCTGTCACTCAAAATCCAGACAAAGGAATACACAGCCTAGCAGAGGCAGGTTTGAATGGTTAGACAAGAAAATGCCTACTTTCTAAAAGTGTCAACGAAGGCGACTGTTCCGCCCCAACTGCTGCACTGCTTGAGTGAGGAAACTCTCCTCTGGAATTGTACCTAACATTTAACCAAAGTACTCCGAAGTAATACATTACTGCTAGCACGCATTTATTTGGCAATATAAGCAAAAATTAAACTCTTATAAGGGAAGATGTGCACTCGTTAAATTAACACTTACTTTCTAAAAGTGGCATTTTCAAACACAGAATGTTAAAACCAACTTTACTAAAAGATGTATTTTATCATCCTGAGTTCAGGCATACTAAATTCGAATTTCTACCATGTTCTCTGAGTAAGTTAGGATTATAAAATGTAATAACCAAACTGCCCATTCTGACCTATGGAGAACAGGTAGCCTTGCAATAGTGAAAAACGAAAATGGCTGTAATTCACTATTAGAACATGCCACACACACCAGGGCATGTTCTACCTTATCCTTACAATGCACCCTGCCCTTGGGCCTACCATAGGGGTGTCTGATATGAAGAAAAGGGAAGGTTTAGGGACTGGCAAGTGGGTGGACTTGCGCAGTCAGCATGACAGTACCAGACTGCACGCAGGCTCTGCAATGGCAGACCTTAGACACATGTTTACAGGCTGCTTCTGTGGGTGGCACAACCAGTGCTGCAAGCCCACCAGCAGTATTTGGATTACAAGCCCTGGGCACTCCTGGTGCACTGTACTAGGGTCTGACAAGTAAACCAAACCAACCAATCATGGAATCACAAATCATACATTAATTTACAATAGGGAGCACTTGCACTGTGGCACTGGACAGCAGTGGCAAAGTGCCCTGAGCAACTAACACCAGCAAAAATACACGAGGCAACAGCGAAAAATGGAAGGGAGACCCATGCCACTGTGCCAGGTCTAACAGGTTCCCAGGATACCCCTTCCCCTTTGCAAATGCCGGGGAAAATATTTTTTAGGGGCAGGCAGTGGTCCCAGGGACCACTACCTGCCCTTAAAAAATGACATGAAAATGTTTAATTTTTTTAAAAATGCATCCCATTTTTCTTTAAGGAAAACGGGCTGCATTTAAGAAAAAACCTGGTTCATTGAAAAGCAGTCCCGTACATGAAGGTTTGCTGAGCTCAGCAGGCCACCATCTCTGGGAGTGCCAGCCATTCCTGAAGGGGGTCGCAAATTGTGAGTGCCTCATAAATATTGATGATGGCATGCAATTTGAGAGCTTATTGGGAATTACAAACAGTATCTCTGACACTGCTGTACAGTGCATTTAGGGACTCGCAAATTGCGACTTGCAATTGAGCGCACTTTGCGAGGCGTTAAATGCCCCGGTCGTACATTTGGCCCTATATTTATCTAACAACTCAGACAGATTACTAATTTTGCATAATTTAAAAAATACTAATGTTTCTTGTATCAGACTTTTCACCTCCTGATCTTGCACACCACATTCAACAACTGCTCAACCCGGGAAGCACACTCAAGTTGGCCTTGTCAGTTGGAACATTATTTGCTCAAGTGACAGGTCATTCTGTACAAAGTGCATATTCTTCAGTTAGATTATGAATTTGAGCATTTCTTCAAAATGTTATTGTATTGTGAAACATTTATTTATTGGAAGTTTTATTTTAAGTACGTCTCTTTTATTTTAGGTGCAGAATCTTGTGTGGCTTACTAGTTGATGGTCAGTCTTCCCATCACATTTCTGTTGAAAATTCCTCCTTGTTTTTAATTAGTCATTTTTTCTAACCATTTGTCTTGGAAATCATGTCATTATTCAGCCATGACCACCATGTTTAGCGAATGCATCCCTTAGTGCTTGGCATAATATCTATGTTGTTTACTCTGCAAACCATTTGCTTGGTTTGTTTGGATAACCATATGTTCTGTACCGCCAGAGTCACAGCTTTGCAAGATGTATTTAAATTGAAATTACATGCAAATTTGACTTTGGATTTAAAGGTATTTCCAAAGTATTAAACTACCCTATTGTCACCCATAAGTTGTACCGAGGTGCCCCCATGGTACGGTGCCATGTAAAAATAAGCAGGGATGTTTCATTTTAAAAGATGTTATATAAAAACCACCAATTTTATTTTTCTCCATTGTAGCAATTTATCTCTATGGGGTAGCAGGGGAATACTGTTTTACAGTGTAACTATTGACAGGAGTGAGCTAAAATAATATTTCAAGAATTTACAAGATTGGCAATGACTAATCCAACAACGTGCCACTGTTGAATTTATCATAACTAAAACAGAAAATAAGTTATAGAACTTTCTTTCCTATGAGCAAAACTCCAGCCTTCTAGCAACCACCCCTGATTGACCAGCCCTTAATAGGCTTAGCCAAACTGCTTTGATTAGGTAATAAGTGGCTTGCATAGAGACAGGTGTTATCTTTTGTGGTGAGTTCTGCAGCTGCAGAGAACAGGACAGGAAGGGGGCTAGGAAAACAAACTGCTCTCCAAAGAGAACTGGATAGTAAGGAATGCCAGCTAGGCCTGCCCCCTCTTCTTTCTGTACCCCCAGCCAAATGGGAGCCCCAGGAATGGAATTTGCAGGAGGTCTGGAAGGGGAGTGTTAAGGAAATCGAGCCACACCAGTAGGTTGGCTTAGCCAGACCTTACTCACAAGGAGAGTAATTCTCAATCTTGAACTTTAAAGTACAGTGCTTTGTGGGGCAAGAATATGCAACACTTTGGAGGAAGCTGTCATGCTTTTTGGCGACACCCTGTACCCCATTGTCCAGGGGTTTCTCCCTACTTGTCACCCCAGAACATTGGATAAATATGTGAGAGCTGCATTGCAACTCAGATCTGCTGACTGAAACTTCAACAAAAATAAGGACTGTTCTGCTGGAATCCTGGTCTGCACTCCAAAGGATTGTACTCTAAAGGAATGCTGCTGCTGCACACTTGGCACTACAGCCCTGAGGCCATTGCCTTGCTTAAAAAAGGATTAAGGAGTAGACCCCCTAAAAACAACAGGTTACCAGAGCTCATCTGCATCATCTCCCCCAAGAAGGCCCCAGCCTGGGGTGCGTCTAGTGGACTTTTAAGGATTTGGCCTGGTGCATTGTGGGAATTGTAGTCCCAAGCTTCCAAAGTACATCTAAGAGCTTCTAGACCCTTTGTGTTTTGGACACTTTGAACCCTCAATAGGAACTTCGGAAAGAAGTTCCTGAAGTTTGGAGATGTTTGGAGCAACTTTTGGAGAAAGCACCATTAGGTGACCAACCCCTGAAGGAGAGTTAAGCCGCTGACGTCGAACTGCGACCTGGCTTTGATTTCAGGTTTGTTCTGCTGAAAGCTCTGGAGCTCAAGACTTCCAAGATTTCACCGAGGCCTCATGCTGACCCAAGCCACTGTCATCGACTTGATTCCTGACTTGAAGAGGAACCTCACTCGGCGATGAGAGAAATTCCTCCAGAAAAGTTTCTAAGTGAGAAGGTAAAGGTTTGACTGGGGCCTCCCGCTTAGTGTATCCGACCAGGGCTCCAAAGTGGTTGGCCTGAAACTTTGACTTTGTCCCAGTCAAGAGCGATCAGATGCCCTAAGTTGATGTTTTTCAAGCACTAGAAAGTGTTTATTCTTTAAAAATTCATATCTCTGTTTAACTACATTGGATTTTTGTCACTTTGGGGTTATTTTATTCATAAAAATATTTCTTATTTTTATACATTGGGAGTGGAGCTTTATTGTGTGTTGTTTCCTACTTATTTAATGTATTGGTATTTTTAAGAACTTTACATATCTGTCTCCTAAGGT
Organism: Triturus cristatus; assembly: GCF_964204655.1. Lineage (NCBI taxonomy): Eukaryota > Metazoa > Chordata > Amphibia > Caudata > Salamandridae > Triturus > Triturus cristatus. The sequence goes on from NC_140588.1 coordinate 85,289,015, forward strand.
AAGCCTGCCCGTTCACAGCCACCTACCAAGGGTTAAGCTATAGGCTAATGTATTGAGACCTTGACTATATCTTATATTGCGTTGGTGTCCTTATTGCCAGTGGTAGGTGTATACTGAACCTTACCAATAATCCACCTTCCAACATGCGTTATCTTCATTAATCAGCAATTTGTCGCTGTGCTGAGCATGAACCCCATTCTTCAAAAAATAGTAAATATGCACCCATGGATGTACATCTACATGGGGTGCTGTTTTACTACTACTGAAAGTTCTCAAATATTCCCAGAAGCATACCTGGAGCATTGTACCCGGTGCAGGTTTCCAGGTGTAATGCTATGGAGGACATGTGACTATTTCACCCATGGAGAGTCCTTTAAAGTGGAGAATTCAGCGCAGGGGTAATGGAGCCCCCTAAGCAAATGCACACTTTTTATTTTTTTATCTCCATAGGGAGAACAAAATATGTGAAGAAAGCCCTTCACCTACCCCCTCCCGCTCCCCACCAAATATAGCCATGATCCATTCCCCTTCCCACTTCCTCCCTTTCCTGGAGTTAATCTTAGACTACTTAAAGTGAGTGAAGGGGAAGGAGGAGAGTTTGGGACTGCCTACAAACATATAGTTTGTGGGGGTTGCTAAGCTCTCGTTAAAAAATTGCCTTCGAACAGCTATTTCCTATCCCTTGATTCAGATTTAAAACTGTGAATTTATCTGCAGTCATGGCAGAGTAATTGACACTTGTAATGGACACACGTCTGTCAGAAATCTCTTTGGGAATTCCTCACATACTCAAAAAAATTACATTTGTTCACAACATACTTTTATGATGAAATGTAGCTATGTGGAAAGGCCACACAGGTTTTCAGGTTGGGTCTTTTTCTTTAAAGTCAATATACCTGCATTTGTAGCGCACTGTTTGATATCTTTGTACGGACATGGTTTTCTTTGTTTCTTAGAATCCATTACCACACTTTAATCTGTTTATAGCTAGGTGGAGTTTGTGTTATCATGCAGCATTGTCACTTACTAGCTGTCTTCAGTAGTCTGCCACCTCTCATCGAACTGTATTCTGCATGTATCAGTTTTAAGTATCTGCATCACATGGGTTGTTTACTTTGCTTTCTATCCTTACCTGAATCTTTTGCTCTTGGTGAGTCATCATATTCTTCATTTCAAGTGGCCTTTTGAAATTTCCATTATATATCACGTGACGGCTGCTCCTGAATAGTACGTGTGGGGGGTTAGAAAAACAATTCACTTACCTCCAAGCTGCCGCCTCTCCGCCATCCTTCTTCTTCCCACAACGCATGGAAGCAGGAATCACACAGGCTCCCAGACTCCCCTATCCAATCACAACACTGCAGTCACCAGTATGTCAGCAGTGTCATGATTGGTCTGAGCGGCTTGATTCGCCACTCAACGAGGGCCTGGGACAGTTAACCACTCGGCTGTACAACACAGCGGGGTGGAGAAATTCTTAAATTGCGAATGATGGTTTGGCTGGACCAAGACGTCCAGTCAAAACCTCATACGTACTTATGGTGTATCAATCACTCCTCCCCGTGACACAGCCCAGTCCCGCCCTACCCAGTACTAAAAACCAAACTTGCGCAGTATGGAGAAGAAAAAATATATAATAACATTGGGGCAGCGCATCTCCGCTTTAGCGGAGGAGCCGCTGCTGTATTTATCTGCCACGGAATTACTGTTACCAGTGGTCATGTTAATACTGAGGGCAGAGAAATAATAGAGGTTACATGCTTTTTTTAGACTAACATGGAGAAACTGGTTCTTGCGTGCCAAATTCATCAGGCTTGTCCCTGGGATTTCAAACCAACATTTTGTCTGCATTCAGCAGCTGAAAATCCAAAATTCATAGTATCTATGAACCCAGAATCTGATATTAGCAGGTCTATTACAATTTAGGTGTCACTTGTAATAAAGGTCACAGTAGTTTACATTTGATCCAGGAAATCAACCAGGACAGTTCCCGCTGGTTGCCATAAGACCAGGCCCAAGTACAGCATTTGGCCAGTATATTAAAATGTTTCTCATAAGTCTGTGTTATTTTGTGTCTCATATTTTTTGTATCTTTAATTACTTTGCTATGGTTATTCACCAGCAGCTTCTTGTCACAGAAATCAGATGGACAACAGAAGACACATCCTTCCTTCCACCTAGCAATGCTTGGGTCCTCATTACTCTGATTCTTCCTTCCTCATCCCACTGCTTACAAGATGAGGGCAGGTCCTGCCTCATGCAGTCATATAAAAACCTTCCTATAAAAACGGAGTTTCACCACCATCCCTTAGTGTGCTTTGCCCCTTGTGGCGGATGTGGAAAGGGATTGGTGCCAATAGCAATTCCTGTGTTTCGGGTGTGCATCCATCCATGGCTGGGCACCCTGAGCCCCGTGGGCTCAGAACCTTACATTTGTTTTCACACGGAAGATGTTGTATCTATGCTTATGTGTTGAGTACGCTAGTGGTCTTCGGTGGACTCCTTACAAGCGTTACATATTCAATTAGGAGGTATCTGGGTGTGGTCAATACAGTTCATGATGCAGTACATTCAGTTAACGGTTGCATGGAGTCAGGCGCGCAACACCCATTGGGCTCACCGGGCTTCAGCCCCCCCCCCGTCATGTGTGCCAGCCCGGCTGAGACAGCCTCACCGGCTGGCGTCCGTCTAATTGCAGCCGCACCCGAGTACTTCACAGGTCTTTAAAAGACCATTTACTCGTTAATGAGGCTTTTGTTGTGTATTCACCCCTTCTTACAGCCACTCTGACTTTGGCTGGAAGACTTACCCCCCCCCCGGAAATCTTTTTCAGCCCCCCCCCCCCCGAAATTTGGCTCTAGTTGCCCGCCTGCATGGAGTTGAATAAAGACAGGCAAACCAGAGCTCGGTGTGTGGTGTGGTTGTTGCATGCTCCTGGGCTGGTGAAGATGCTACAGGAGGGAGGGTTTGGTGACGGTGTATGCTCACAGAAGTCCCCTCTCTCCCTTCTAGTTCAGAGGAGGAAAGAGATAAGGCGATAATATACAGTTATATATAACATCACAAAGTAGAAGAAGCTCGGGGAAGATTGCTTTTAAAATACCAGTAGTGAAAGATTGCAAACCAGCGCATAGAGGTTGCAAGCAGGTACTAAGGATAGCATTGTTTTCCATGGAACCTGTACTTGTCGTCTAAGGGTCGAGGGTTTGCCTTCCATAACTGTGTAGAGAAAACGTGTTAAAATGACATATACAACTCTCTTGCAGCCAGTGATTATAATATTGTTATATGTTTCCAGAAATAGTAAAATAGTCTAAAGGCAGGTGAAAATGCCTTTCTTACATATATATATATATATATACATGTGATGTAACTGCATATGAACACCACGCCGGAGCTTATTATAAAGGAGATGCGCTTACAGAAATACTTCAGTATAATCTACGTGCAGGGGCCAATTTTAAAATAATTCCGTCAGCCCTTCGCCTCAAAATAGATGTCGACTCAAAGATCCCAGGTAAGACACGAAGCCCAACTAGCTCAAGCAACGCGAGTTAGTTATCAGCTTCGAAAAAGATTACTGCCACCTTCAATACGTTGGGGATTTTTCTTGTGTCATGTCTAGATGCGCCTGCTCTCATTTCCTTGGCATTTCCATATGACACTTGTGCCGTAGCAATTTATAACATTGCTGCCAGTCTTAGCGTATGTTCTAATTAGGTCAGGGGCAGTACCTACTATACCGAAAAAATGACATTATTTCGTGGTGTCATTTTTTCCCGTCAACGCCCACTCTCTCTCTCCTGAGCATAGCGCCTCATTTTTGCAGGAAGTGGAACCTGGCACGTAACTCATTTTTGGCAAACGGTACTTACGTTGTCCCTAAAAAGACAACGATAAGCAGAAAACAAGTCAAACAAAGTAAGACGAAGATAAATGTAGGAAGACAGCGACAAAGAGAAAAGGCAGGGCTTGACAAAAAAAAAGACAAGAGTGAGAGTACTTGTAGGATGGTGAACGAAAAAGGCATTAGGTGGAAATAAAACCCGGCAGCCTTGGAGTTAGGCAGCTGAACCTCGGCATTCGACGACGTTCGTCAGAAAATGTTTGGTCCCCTGCACTTGTATTTTCACAAATAAAGCACTCGCGAGGCCACAGGCCTAAAAACAGCATTGTAAGGCTTTTCTTATCCGGGCGAGCAGAATTTCAGTTGCAACGTATATTCGCAGCTGCTTTGCGTCATCTGTCACTGACCGGGCGCTAATGTTAAAGGGGAACGGGCTAACTGTGCCTGCAGAAAGAGAATTACCCGGCGAAATGAAATTATCGGCCGCAGTTCACCACTCAATATTAGACATTAGGATGCAATCTTATCCTGCTCCCTGATGTATTCAATATGAACCCTGGACTGTGGTAATAATCATTTTTCAGACAGGAAGAGGAATTGATTTGACGATTTAAGGGAAAGAAATAGTGAAAAACGATGGCGAGGAAATCAGCACAGGCTGGAATTTCTTCCATGAATGAGTATCCAGTGATTTCCCCTGTCATTCCTATAATATATCAGTTATTCGCATAATGTGTGTGCATTTAATTTTATGCTTAGATGTATAATTCTAAAAGTGTGCTTTTGTGTTTGTTTTATTGAAATTGGCAACAATAATCAACGAGCCTCTGATATGTTTTCTAGAAGCGAAAAAATAGCGATTTTGGAAAATTAAGAAGAAATGCAGTTTCAATTTAAAACAAATTACACCAAATAAATGGTACCATTCTGCAGTGATAAAAAGTTATTTGCCAATGCAAGTTCCATGGTTCCTCATCCTCATGAACCCAGCCCATGACCACCACCCACTGAAGAGTTTTGAGCTCTGTAATATATTACTATGGTCCTGATTCACAAAGGACCTCCTGGCAGTGATGGAGGCCCCACAGTCGTGGGGGAGTCTCAACCCTCGGGGTGGAATCTCAGCAATGAAAATGCTCATTGTGGTTATTCTTCCCCAATTGTGGCGACTCCCCCATAACTGCGGGGCCTCCGCCACATGTGCGGAGGCCATTTGTGAATCAGGCCCCAAATAAAGTGGCGTGGGAAGGGGGGTGCGGTGGGTGCGGGCCAGCCCGAGGGTCATCACTGAGGGGGTGACAAAATGGCAAAAATACCTGTTTTAAACCCATATTTTTGCCGTTTTGTCAAGCTGGGAGTGACAAGAAATCGCTGGGGGTGGTGGGGGCGTGACAAAATGGCAAAAATATGTGTTTTAAACACATATTTTTGCCATTTTGTCAAGCCGGAGGTGACAAGAAATTTTCCGCACCGGGTACCACCTGACCTTGCTACGTCACTGTTCTATTTGTCGAAGACTTAGGGGCATATAATCAAGGACTGGCGATAACTAATGCTAACCTACCTTAGCGCTAGTTTTTCTATCGCCGTCTATCGCCTGTTTTTTACGCCCTGTTATCGCTCTATAATCAACACAGCGCTAACAGGCGATAGCTTCAGCTAAAACTGCCGGTCACCGCTGCGAGATGGCGATAGAAAACTGGCGATAGCGGACAGAAACAGGCGATAGACTCTTACCGATAAAAAAAGGCACGCTAACCGCAAGTGTGGACTCTGAAAAAATTGCCTATCAGTCAACCTGCCATAGGAAAGATGTACAATAACAGTTAGATGCAGATTTGAGCACCCAGGACCAGGTGCAGCACACATCAACAACCCCCCTCAACCCACCCAACATCCAGGATTACCATGATTAGATCCTGGATGCCCCGCTGGACTTGCGCCTGTGACGTCTACGCAGCACCCGCTGTCTTCTTCGTTGCTGCCTTGGGGGTGGTCCTGGGAGGGTGGCATTGGCAGTGGTTGTTGTTGCCTTCGTGGGACCCCTAAACTGCATGATCACCACCTCCATGGCATCTGTGGCTCTTCTGATGGTGCTCTGGCCTAGTCTTACCTATGTAGCTCCATTCATCACCAGTTTAAGTCATGTTTTTATCTGGTGTTAAATTCCTTGTACTAACAGGGCTTAGTGCGACTTTTCTTGTCGCTTCGCAGGTCCGGGGCATCATTGATAATAGTGTGATGTTGTGTTAGCGACTTTTTCCGTGAAGTTTTGGGGAGGAACGCCTACTTTGCATGTCATTAGAGATAAATATCGGTGGCATGCAATGCAATAAAAAATCCGTCTGCTATCGCCGGAAAGCTGTCGCTAACGCCCGTTAGCGCCAGCTTGATAATAGCGCGATAAATAGAAACGCGTTCGGTGATAACTAGCTTGATAATATGCCCCTTAGGGTCTGATTTAGTGTTCGAGGGACAGTCTACGCCATCCAAATGTGACGGATATCCTGTCTGCCTAATACAAATGCCATTGGATGTAATGCACTTCTAATACGTTGGACAGGACAACCGTGAGGTTTATTACGAAGTAACCCATCCCCTAAACTCTAAATCAGGCACTTAACCATGTTGCTAAATGTACCAGAGAGCCGTGGTGCACCCAGTAATGTAGCTTGGGAAGGTAATCTAACGATTTTGTGAAGGTGATATAATTTATAACATTAGAGTAGGTTTATTGCCCCCCACTGAATAAGTGAGAAGGTGGACATAACAGCTTACAGTGGAATTTCTTCCAAGAGATAATCGTACTAGTATTAAAAGTCAAACTGAACATTGGAATCAGAGACAGGACAGGAATTTAAATCAACTTTTAGCAAATCACTTGCAATGACATCAATTATCAAAATTATTCAGATCCTATTTTTCAAACCAGCTATGGTACAGGCCTGCTTCTACCAATTCCTCTTCATAACAGCCAACACCCAAAATGTATCTCTAAGAAAAGACAAGCATATTTTTACATGACACGCCAGTTTTAGATTAATTTGTGGTCCTTGCTTCAAGGTTTCTCATAAATAAAGTGCAGTAGGGACAGGTAGTTAGAAAAATAGGACAAGTAGTATATTGTTTTGAGTACCTTGCTTCTACTGTTAAACTCTTGTGACTACTCGTTTGACACATTTTAGTAAGACTGTCGGGAGCAGCATGCAATGGAGGCTTGCAGATCATGTCATCAATTACATATATAAAGACGAAATATTCAGGCAGATTTCTATTGAGAGAACACTTTTATCATGATTACGAGATGAGAATATATTCTGATCCCTGATCAGAATCCCAGATAATGCAGTAATTAAACATCTCTCTAATTTTCCCTTGGCAAATGTTGGCAAGTGGAACCTATTCAAATTTACCAGGGAAAATGTATGGTAAAGTCCACAACACGGGTAATTTGGAGCAGAAAGCATGCATTCTGCATGTAATTCCCTATCCACAAGAACATTTGGAATATAAAATAGCTTGTGACACAATGTAAATACCCCAATGAGAGGGCCTCGGTAGTTACTGAGTGTGGTAAACACCTCACCCTTTATCCCTACATTGTAATCAGGGTTATGGAAATATTTATGTATGTTATGCGTGCTGCCCCCTGAACCACACTCTTAACTATAAATCCTCATCAAATGAACAGTAATCCAACTGTGACAACAAACTACATTCATCATTCACTTTTGTGAGCAACAAATTACATTTTATATGTCCTAAATTAAAAATAAATTCTGAATTCGGAGACTGAGCAATGTAGTATTTAGAGTTGACTGCCGCAGTCTGAACATCAGACCGATCACCACCAAGTGACTCTGCACAGTCAATGATGGAGTTAAAAGGAATACAGGAACAGTTCAAAGACCATGAAACTCAGAAAGGGATGTACCAAAGCTGGAAGCAGTGTTCCAATGGCCTAGCTCCTTCATGACATGGGCAACGGCTATTTTAAGTTTTACAACTTGCAATCATTAATTTTGTTAAAAAAGGAGTTTTTGTTTAAAATAAAGAGTTTGTGGAGCCATCCAGAAAACACTTAGGCCTTGATTACGAGTTTGGTGGTAAATAACACCAAGATTGCTCATAGGGTAAATGCCGATAAAATGGGGTTTGGTAAATAACATGTGCTAAAAAACACTGACCGCCTGATTACGAGTTGCTCTCAATATTTGACCCATACATAAACTACTGTTTGCGCTTGGGTCAGAATTACAGGTTAGAAGGTTTTTAACACATCTGATAATTATCGGATACGGTAAATAACCCAACATTATTTAATTATTGGCAGGTTAAACCTGCTGAAATTTAACAGGCAAAAACATACGGTCTTTACGGTATCATGAGTATTTTGCTGCAATAAACACCAAAATCTGAATGCTATTCCCCATAAAATTGTAATAGGTCTTATTTATCACACCCAATAAATCATTTACCCTGTAGTATCTTTATTTATCAGGGGCAATAAATGACACCTATGCTCATAATGAGGACCCTCTTATGAAATGTTACCATGCACCACAGGTTTGTTATTTACCACACGTGTTAAATACCAAATGTGGGCTATTTAGCGCTTGTGATAAATGCTGAATGTGATATCTAGTGCATGTGCTATATACCTCACCAGATGAATAGCAAAACCACAAAACACCAGGAAGTGGCTACTTTTGGGCAATTTAAATTCATGCAACGTGGAAATGAACAGCCAATGTAACACTCCAAACAACCTTAGAACACCCCTAATATATACACCATTACCTCATTCCTGTATGGGAATGTGCAGACATTCGTTTTGTATGTACAAAGCTACTTGAAGCAAGACAAACAGAACCACTGCCAACCTCTGATATTACTCAGTCATCAAAAGTAGAAACCTGACAATTTTTCCATCATTGGCCCAGGCAGAGAAAACAAGTGTGAGTTTACGGATCCTGAGCAGAAGGTCCTGGCCAAAGAGGTGGTAACACACCACGACTGTCTAATGTGCCATCTCATGCTGAAGATGCCACCAAAAGCAAAGAAAAGTCTGCTTGTTGAGTAAGATAACCACCAAAATCAATACTAAATCAACATACCCATATGATGTTGAGAACACTAAAAACATGTTCTAAACCATGAAATTCTAGATACTTAAGCAAGTGGTGTACCACAAGCACTAAATCATGGCAACTGGTTATAGTTCTAAACTGAAGTTTTACCTCAGGCTTTGGCAATAACCAATTATGACTATCCTTAACATGTTTGGAGTGGAAGACAAAAAACTAAGGGGCATATTATCAAGCACGCCGTTAAAATTATCGCCGCTTTAGCGGCTGAAAACTGCTGCTAAAGCGGCGATAATGGGCTTGATAATATGCCGCAGAGAATTCCAATAGAAGCCCATGTTCACACCAGAACATGGGCTTCTATGGGAATTCTCAAGGGCATATTATCAAGCCCATTATCGCAACTTTAGCGTCAGTTTTCTGCCGCTAAAGCGGCGATAATTTTAACGCAGTTTCTTGATAATATGCCCAAGGTCTTAAGGTCGGAGAAATCAAACAGTCATGAGGGTTGTTATCACAATACGTGTGGTTTTTAAGAAATAACGACTGAAAATCATCATCATTGTGAAGAGGGACTGATGTAATTTGTTAAACATATTCACATTGATCCATGTAAATGTCATAGGGGTAACAACACTCTAATGGCCCTCCTGACATGTATAAAGAGTGGGCTCCAACAATCATAATGCACTATAATCTTATTGGTGAACAGTTGTTTTGTCTAGCCAGTACTCTAAGGGTGATGTGTTACCACAGTATGACTAATGCTGCTTCTCAGCAAAACACACAAGATGGTGGACGGAATGTTGCACATTGGCAAAGACATTCACCCCCAGTCACAGATCTGGGTTTAATCCATCGTTATTTTGCTCACCACGCCACCCCAGTTCAGACATGGCCATATGCAAATCAGTCTTGACCCTGTGCCTCATGGGAACAGTCCAGCCCGAACTACCAAGCCATGTCTTCCCTGGACCGGAATCAAGCATCCTAGGATCGGTTTCGGGGTTTCACCCCTCTTCAGCCAGGGTAGCTTGACTCCAGTGGCGTAGTGAGCACGGACCCACGTCTGGGAATACCCATCCCACTTAGGGCGAAAAGCGTTACAACAAACAATTGATGGACGGAATGCTGACAATGCAGACATTCTCCCCCAGTCAAGAGATCTGGGTTAAATCCATCGTTCTTTTGCCCACTACACCACCCCAGTTTAGACATGGCCATATGCAAATCAGTCTTGACCCTGTGCCTCATGGGAACAGTCCAGCCCGAACTGCCAAGCCATGTCTTCCCTGGACCGGAATCAAGCATCCTAGGACCGGTTTCTGGCTATCAGCCGTCATCAGCCAGGATAGCTTGACTCCAGTGGCGTAGTGAGCACGGGTCCCACGTCTGGGAATACCCATCCCACTTAGGGCGAAAAGCGTTACAACAAACAATTGATGGACGGAATGCTGACAATGCAGACATTCTCCCCCAGTCAAGAGATCTGGGTTAAATCCATCGTTCTTTTGCCCACTACACCACCCCAGTTTAGACATGGCCATATGCAAATCAGTCTTGACCCTGTGCCTCATGGGAACAGTCCAGCCTGAACTGCCAAGCCATGTCTTCCCTGGACCGGAATCAAGCATCCTAGGACCGGTTTCTGGCTATCAGCCGTCATCAGCCAGGATAGCTTGACTCCAGTGGCGTAGTGAGCACGGGTCCCACGTCTGGGAATACCCATCCCACTTAGGGCGAAAAGCGTTACAACAAACAATTGATGGACGGAATGCTGACAATGCAGACATTCTCCCCCAGTCAAGAGATCTGGGTTAAATCCATCGTTCTTTTGCCCACTACACCACCCCAGTTTAGACATGGCCATATGCAAATCAGTCTTGACCCTGTGACTCATGGGAACAGTCCAGCCCGAACAGTCCGGTTGGGTAGGCGCAACAGGTGCACAGCACAGCGGACACCCAAGTCATAATGTGGTACATGCAAGCAGAAACTTTCCTCAAACTGAATGTATTTATTTATATCCTGAGAAAGAAAGTTTAGCAGTGGTGTGGGCTTGTGAACATTTCCATGTTTTCTTATATGGAAAGTCTTTCACGGTTGTGATGGATCCTCAAGCATTGTTGATCATCTTTGGCAATCCAAACTCCAAAAGCCAAGATGCCTCCTTGCATTGAATGTTGGGGTCTACGTTTACAAGAATACAACTACACAATTGTGCACTGTCCAGGGAAAGATAAACCCTACTGACTACATCTTATGAGTGCCTCTGCAGGGCCATGTTACCTCTTCTAAGACAGCTGAAGCCTTCATAAATTTCATTGTGAAATTCAGGACACCAGCTGTCATTTTGTTGGAGCAAATTGTCAATGCCACGTGTCAAGATAGTGACATGTTAAAACTGAAAGAAATTATTGCACATCAATCTTGGAACCAGCACACTTGACATCTTACCAGTGACAGTGAATACACAAAGTTTAAAAATGTCAAAGATGAACTGTATGTTACTCAAGAAGTTGTTATCCAGAGAGATTCGAGGATTGTTACTCCGGAGAGTCTGCTTCAACAGATAATTGAAGTGGCTTATGAAGGACATTGTGAAATTGTTACCACAAAACAAGCTGCTCCCTGAGACATTGTCTGGTTTCCCTGTCTCGATGAGAGAGTTGAAAGAGAATTAAAGGCCTGCCAAGTATGTAACTGCTTTTCATTGAAAACCACTCAACACACCTTAAACTTGTCAGAGTTGCCAAAGCATGCATGGGAAAGAATTGCCATTGACTTCTTTGGTCCTCTTGACAATGGACATCACTTGATGGTGATTGCTGATGAATACTCCTGTTTTACATTGATAGAAAGTCTCTCATCTATCACTCAAGAAAGAGTCATTTAGAGATTAAATGGCATCTTCTCAACATGGGGTGTTCCTGGGATCTTAAAATTTGACAACGGCCTGCCTTTTAACAGTCGAAAATACAGAGACTTTCTCAGACATCTTAATGTGAAGCATCAGAAGAGTACACCTCTTTGGCTGGAGGCTAATGGCATTGTCGAGCATTTCAAGAGTACTCGCAAGAAAGTTGTTCATCATGCTGTGTTGGAAAGGCTTGATCTTAAAAGTGTCTAAAATTCTACTCTTCAACCTTAATGTTCGATCCCTCACTCGATCGCAGGTGAAAGTCAACTAAGTTACCTCAATAGACCAACAGAAAGATCAAGTACTAAGGATGAAACCCGTATAAGAGTCTTGGATCATAAAAGAAAAAATGAAGGTCTGTGTAGGCAAGCGTCGACATGCAAAGGATATTACATTCACTAGAGGAGGTCGAATGCTTGTCCATCAGCCTAAAAAATAGAAATCTGGTGCTCCCTTCAATGCTGATGCCCAATGTTCTGGGAGCTCTTTTATGCGAGATTCCTTGCATTTCCAACTTATAGCTCATTGCTCGTCGGGTGCTGTTGTCAATGTAGAAACTGGGTCTGAAAGGACAATTGGAGACATTCAGACACTTTGACTGCCTGTCCCCATTTTCCGAAGACACGGTCAGGTCTTGTGATTAGAGCACCATGAAGACTCATTGAGGAGTCATAATTGTATACATTTGTTAAAAAAAAATTAAAAATGTATTTAACAGAGAGGGGATGGAGTGTTGTGTGAGTTAGCAATGATAAAACACTGTTGGCTCCTTATATACTCCTTTTTTTATGTTTGAAAGCTTTATTGAAGAATTTGTTAATACATAAAGATATCAGCATACATAGAAGTCATACATAAAACGAATATAAAACCTTAATACTGCTAATATCAATGCTAGAGAAAACCAAAAAGCATTTTATGAGGATTTTAAAGCTAAACGGGGAGAAGAGAAGGGAAGAGATAGGAAGGGAAAAGAGGTGGGAGGGATAAAGAACTAGTATTACAAACCATAAACTGTTAAATAATTACGGCATACAATCAAGTTATATAAGTGAACGATACAAAATAATCAGTATAAGCAAGAAATAGAACTGGATAAACCTATAAGAGATAACAAAAAGGAGAGCGTTCAATTCGCTCAGGGGGGTTTAAAATGTTCTGAATTGGTATACATAGACTTCTTCAAGGCCAATCGATCAAGATATGCGGTGAGGGGTAACCAAAAGAGATCAACATTACGTAGAGGTTTGCAAGTGGAGGCAAAGGAAACATCCAGTCTGTGAAAATGACATAAATGACATAAAGAATTCCACCAGCCTTGTAAAGAAATGTTTGTTAGAGATTTCCAGTTAGAGGCGATGTGTTGGAAGGCAAGAGCAAGTGTCAGGTCAAAAAGACCATGTAAGGGTACGGACAAATTTAAAGATTCAGAAAGACTACCCCAAAAGAGAAGAGTGACTGAGAAAGGAGTAGAAAGAGTGAAGATGCGAGAAAGGCATGACCAAACTTTCTCCCAAAAAGTAGAGACGACAGGGCACAAAAAGAACAAATGAAGAAGGTCAGCATTAGGAGTAAAACAAGTCCAGCACTTAGAGTCAGAAGAGGAAGAGAAACGAGACAAGGAAAGAGGAGAAAGATAAAGTCTATGATACAGATAAAATAAAGATTGAGTAAGAGAAGCAGAACGAGAAATTTTTAAAGATCTGGACCAAAGTTTATCCCAAAGAGCAACAGACCAAGTACAACCAAAATCTGCTTCCCAAGAGAGCTCCACTTTAGTTTTGGGACGGTTTGGATTAGGAGATACGAAAAATTTATAGATAAGAGATGCTTTAGGAAGAGTAGTAAGAATATTAAGAAGAGGAGATGGAGAAATTAATAGTGACGAAGAAGGGAGAGAATAGTAGCGGTCAAGGATTATTGCCATGAGGATTGTAAATTTCTGCAAAAAAGACCGAGGACAATGAAATAAAAGTTGAAATTGGGGAAAAGAACAAGGCACAGCACCATCAAAGAGTTGGTTGACCCACATTACACCCCTCACCCTCCAAGATTTCCAAAATATGGGTCTATTATTTAAAAGGATAAGTGAATTATACCAAATAGGGGTATTTAAAAAGGATGTACGTGTAATGGTAGAAGGAAGAACCAAAGATCTTAAAAGAGAAGAAGTGTGTTTGAATAAGGGAAACAAAGAATAGGAATACCTGACAGAAAAACGCACCACTTCGGCGAAGGAGAAAGGTAATAGTAATGAGTGTTCAATGAGGAGCAAAAGAGGAGTGAAAGGGGAAAGAGTTGATGAGATCCATCTCGAGGCTTGTTGTAAAGAAAAGGACCTATGATAAAGACGGAAGTCCGGAAAGTTAACTGCACCGTTAGATTTGGGTTTACGAAGAGTTGCAAGAGAAATTCTGGATTTTTTATTCTTCCAGAGAAATTGCGAAAGGAGAGAGTCGATACGTTTAAAGTAAAATGCAGGAATATGAACCGGTAACATGGAGAAGGTATAAATTAGAATAGGAGCTATCATCATTTTAATTGAATCCAATCGACCCCACCAGGAGAGAAAAGAGAATTCCAAGTTGAGACCAACTGGTCAATCCTAGAGACAACTGCAGACATATTTAATTTAACTGAAGAAGAAATAGAGTTAGAGAACCAAACACCAAGATATTTAATCTTCGAACTATTCCAAGCAAAACCGGTAGAGGAAAAAAAATGAGGGAGACAGGATGTGGTGAGAGGGAGAATTTCAGTCTTATCTGAGTTAATCTTATATCCTGATACCAAGGAAAAAGATTTGAATTCAGACAATAAGGGGGGTACAGATGTTTCTGGCTCAGAAATAAACAATAAAATATCGTCTGCATAGGCAGAAAGCTTCAATTGATTATTACCGTATGGAAAACCAGAAATAGAAATATTATTACGAATGGAAGATAAAAAAGGTTCAAGAGTCAAGACAAAGAGAAGTGGGGAAAGCGGCCAACCTTGGCGAACCCCCCTCCGGAGAGTAAAACGTGAAGAAAGTTGACCGTTCACCAGCACCGAGGCCTTGGGAGCAGAGTATAGTAGAGAGATAAGAGATATAAATTTGGGGCCAAAGCCATGCCAACATAGTGAAGCAAACAAAAAAGACCAATCGACCCTGTCAAAGGCCTTTTCCGCATCAACAGAAATAGCGGCAAGAGGGGTTGAAAGTGAGGAAGCTTTATTTAGGACATTAAGAAATAGGCGAGAATTATCCGACGTGAGTCTACCTTTAACAAAGCCACATTGTTCTTTGCCAATGAGATGAGGCATGAGGGGATCTAAACGCATCGCAAGTAATTTGGCAAAAATGTTATAGTCTACATTAACTAAAGAGATCGGACGGTAATTTTTACATAGCTGATGATCACGACCCTCTTTTGGGATAAGACAGATGGTAGCATCCTGAAAAGAACCCTCTGCCTTACCAGATAAATAAAATGATTGAAAAAGAATCAAGAGTTTGGGCAGTAAAAGATCTGAAAAATGCAAATAAAATTCCACAGGAAAGCCATCAGGGCCTGGGGTTTTACCTTTAGTAAGAGAGGTCAAGGCTTCAAAAAGTTCATGCAATGAGAGGTCAAGTTCAAGGTATGGAAAGTTAAGATGAGGGTTGGACGGTTTAGGAAGTTTCTCAAAATAATCCTGAATAAGAGAAGGAGTAGGAGGGCATTCTGGGGTGTAGAGTTGCTGATAAAATAATTGAAATTGGTCAAGTATATCCTTATCTTTATGGAGAAGAACATTGTCAGAAGAATAGATGGAGTCAATAAGGGTGCGTTCTTTACGGGATTTAAGATAATTAGCTAAGAGTTTTCCTGACTTATTGCGGCCTCCATAATAACGGGCACTACTACGAAGAAGAATCGAAGAGGCATTATCTGTAGTTAATTTATTGAACTCCAGTTTTGCTCGTAAGAGATCTGGTGACATCAATTTATCTGAAGAGGTATAAAACTGGTGCTCCAAAAATGTAATATGTGCCAGAGAGGTTTTCCGATTTTGAAGATGTTGTTTTTTTTTCCGAGAGACAAAATCAATAATGAATCCCCTAGCGGTGGCCTTAAAGGAGTCCCAGAGAATATAAGGAGAGATACTAGGGTCGCAGTTAAAAAGAAAGAATTTCGCAGCAAAAGAACGAAAAGAAGAGGAGAAATTAGGATCGGTAAGAAGCGCGCTATTAAAGCGCCAACGAGAGGGCTTGGGGCGTGGTGGGAGCAGATCAAGAACTGTTACAATAGGGGCATGGTCCGATATGACAATGGGTTCAATAGAAGAAGACAACAAGTTCTGTGATAAAGGTTTAGAAAGAAAGATATAGTCGAGATGAGAAAAAGATGAGTGAGGAGGAGAGAAAAAAGTGTCAGGGTGTGAAAGACGCCAGGAGTCAATGAGGTGTGATTGCGAAATGGTGCTAAGAAATTGTTTGTGAGATTTGTGTGGAGGCGAAGCGAACTGTGGATTTACGGTCAAGAAATGGGTCAACAATCTGGTTACAATCTCCTCCTAAAATAAATGAATCATCTTTATATTGGATACATTTCTTTGTAATTAAAGGCCAGAAAGAACATTCCAGTTGCACAGGTCCATAAACATTGAAGATAGTTAAGGGAATAGAGTTAAGTAATAATTTGCCTAAAATCCATCGTCCTTCAGTGTCCTTTTCTTGAGACAGAACCGTACACTTTAGTTTTTTGTGACATAGGATAGCAACTCCATTCTTTTTATTGTTGGAAGGCGAGAATAAGACTGTACCCACCCAACTCCTTTTTAACTTAAGAGATTCAATATCATTAAGGTGGGTTTCTTGCAAAAGAACTATATCCGGGTTATAGGAGGCTAAATGGGAAAGAACTCTCTGCTGCTTAATAGGATTAATGAAACCTTTTACATTCCAAGAAACAACTTTGAATTTACAATAACATAAAATCAAGTAGGATAGAAAGAAGCAAAAAAGATGTATGTACAAAAATAAGCCGAAAAAGAAAAAAGTATGAACAATATAGAAAAGAGTAGAGAGGTAGGGGAGAAATGGAAATGAAGGAAAAATGAAGTTGACCAACAAGTAAAGGGAAAGAAAAGGAAAAAGGAAAAAAGGAGGAAATTGCAAGAAGAGACAGTACATATCCCAAAAGGATGACTGAGGCAAACATACCTGAGGGGAATACAAAAGAGGACGACGGGGAAATGGCGACACTCAACGAGACAGGCCTCCCAAAACGGGAGTCCAGACCGGATCGCACCAGGACGAAGGATTTGAACGAAGAACCAAATGGGGAAGAAATCAATCCATCTAGATAAATAAATAAATAGCATTTGAGATCATAGAAATATACAAGGAGAAACCAAGGATAAATTGTTAAAGAACGACAAACAATTAGAAGAAATGAGGGTAATGGAGAATTGAGATGTGTAAAAAGATCAAGGAAGAGCAAAAAGAATACATTTTGTATTAAACAAAGGGAAGAAATGAATTATAGTTAGAATAAAAATTGGAGAGGAATGAATTCGCAATGTAATATTTAAAGTCAACATATGGAAACAAAGATAAAAAACATAATTAGAAAAACCTGTAAAGGAAGACAAAGTTAAACAGATTCAGGAACCCTGCAAAAGAAGAAAAAGTTATACAATCAGCCACAGAAAGAGGAGGAAGTTTCCATAGCAGAATTAGAACAAATATGAATGAAGTTTTTAAGTTCAGCAGGATCTTGAAAAGTCCATGTCTGATTTTGGTGAGTAACTTTGAAAGTACATGGGTGAAATAAACCATATCTAGCACCAAGAGATCGTAGAGGAGCACGTAGAGACAAAAATTCCTTCCGTCGAGAAGCAGTAGCATTCGAAACATCCTGAGAGAGGAACACTCTCTGACCCAACCAGGAGACCTGATGTTTACATCTAGCTGCCGAGAGAACAGAAAGAAGATCCGTGAATTTCAAAAAAAGAATAATGACTCCTCTCGGCTTGGTTGATGTGGATGAATGAGCGCCAAGTCTATGAGCTCTCTGGATATTAAGAGAGGTGGTGGACGGCATATCCAAAAGCTTTGGAAGAAAGGAGGAGAAGAAGAGCACAGGATCGTCCCCCTCCAGAGACTCCGGCAAACCATAAATACGAAGATTATTCCTCCTATTTCTGTTTTCCAAATCCTCAGTATGTTGCTGAAGCGCCAAAACAGACTTTTCCAGAGAGGAAACTCGTTGAGATGTAGATTGAAGATCCGAAATCTGCCACTCCACAGATGTCACTCTATTATCCATGGACGACCATTTCTCTTCAAGAAACTACATTTTATTGTTGGTTTCTTCTACAAATGGGCGTAAAGCACGAATTTCCTCCAAAAGCATCTCCATAGAAATGGGAGAGGACGATTTATCTGGGGAGGAAGAATCTTGCCTAAGGCGCTTAGTAGACGTAGATGGAGGTGAAGATGTATTCGAAAGCGCCTGCGTTGTGGAGGTGCGAGGAAGAGACACTCTTGCCATTTGGCCTGCCTTGGAGGGGGAGTCCATTGGTGAGGGAAGTGAAGATGCTGTCACAGGAGTGTTCCCCGAAGGAATAAAGACAAATTTCGGATTGCGTAATTTGCCCATAGAACACTAGGACTTGCAACCGTGGAATAGGTGAGGAAACCGTAGGATGAAAGAGCCTAGTTTAAGAAGGAGTCCACTCACATGCAATGTAAAAGCAATGTCCATAGGAGAGCAAGAGGAATGGTTAGAAAGACAATTCAGGGACGGTCAAAGCAGTTCATGCGCCAAAGAAAAAGAAAGGGCAAAGTTTTATCGTGAAGTAGATTAATGAACGGAAAAATGCCCAAAACTGGAACCAGATTAAAAATCCACAAAAGGGCAAGTTAGCGAGGGTCTTCACCAAAAAATATGACTGCAATGTTGGCGCCAAGTGCGTTAACGAATATCCAAGTCAAAGGTGCGACGTAGTGCAGCAAAAGAAAAAATGTAGACTCACATTATAAAAACAACAGTGAGAAAATTAGCTCATTTCTGTGGTATGGAAAAAACAAAAGTAACAAGGCATCAATAAAGACAGTCCAGTATCCAAAGTGTTTGAAAAGACATCAGTGTACACAGCTAGTATCCAGGATTGGTGAAAAACGGTCTCCAGAGGGTAAAAAAAAACATCCAAGAGGTCAATTTAGAATAAAGGTAGATGAAGAAAAATAAACCATAATCAAGCGCGAGCGTCGCGCGCTAAACAAAATGGCGGCCGCACTGAGGGGAGAACGAGCGCGGTGAAAAAAAAGGCATTTCTGCACCGAAATGAAAAAAAAAACAGCGCTCACCAGAAGCGCGCCACGTTCCCACAACAGAATCCGACCTCAGGAGGACTCGAAACGTGCGGAAGTCGGGACCGGCATGAAGAAAACAGTCCGGTACGCCCAAGGTCCCTAATCAGGCGGCCATCTACGTCGGCGCCGTGACCACACCCCTCCTTATATACTCCTGAGAACTCTGACGTAATCATTAGTGCATAGTGAAGTGAATGTAGATTTAGAAAGCTGAGTTTCCAGTTATTCACAGAAGAATAAAGATGTGTTATACTAAGCTCCGTATGTGGCATAGTCATTAGCAGGTAGCCGGGATGGGGAGGCTGCTACAGTGGCTACAAGTGGTACCATATAGTAGGGATATACAAACAAATGAAGACCCAGATTTACTAAGGTTTTGAGTCAGGGTTGCTTCACTTTTATGACGCAGACTTTATGCAAAATCATTTTTCTATTTACTAAGCCACACAAAGCCAATTTGTTTGGCTTTATGTGGTTTAGTGAATACCAAGTAACACAAGCTGTATTACATTAGTTTGCATCAGGGAGGCATTCCAGGGGTGGAGCATGAGACTCCCCATACATCCACCCATGGATTTTGGTGCATTCCTAGGCTTACTAAAGCTAATAAAACGAGGAATGTGTCAAAATGCTTTTTTTCTCAAGTGAAGCAGAACTGCAAGAAATATCTTTATTCCCCCACATTATTTCCTCTTTCGACGTGTGCTGCATTCTGCAGCACACATGTTACACCGCTAAGGATTATTTTTGT
This sequence comes from Triturus cristatus, assembly GCF_964204655.1. Taxonomy (NCBI): domain Eukaryota; kingdom Metazoa; phylum Chordata; class Amphibia; order Caudata; family Salamandridae; genus Triturus; species Triturus cristatus. Next base: position 85,308,965 of record NC_140588.1, read on the forward strand.
TCAGGTGGTATCCATTCCTTTGCAAAAACAATCCTGTCCGTAATGCAGGCACCCTTGCACCATTCCACTATATAGAAAGAGGTACCCCCTAGAAGTAATTTGCAGGTCAGAGAGCAGGGGGAAGAGGCAAAAGTACTAGAAAAAACTCCCAGTCAACCTGTATTCCTTCTCTGTAGGCTTGCTAGAGCTCTATGTGCTGCTACAATTTAAAATGGTTAAGTCATGCATATAGTCATACTGATATTTAGCATTTTATTACATTGTTAAACGTATTCATATTTTTTCAATGAGTTTTTCAAATTATAGAAAGTTAAAAACATATTTACGAAACCACATGAAATTCATTAATATAAATATACAATTATTCAACTTTGTAATACATCAGATGATTGTCCTATCACAGTGAGAAACATTTAAAAACAATACAAATGTGTTGAAACATATAGTATGCCCCCTGTAGCCAACTACACAAAACAATTCTAACCTCATACGCAACAACACTCTAACACTCTCATCTCATCTCATACATAAACTACCCAACCACAATTACATACACCAATGATAAACACGGAGAGAACACTTCAAGAGATATCCGTGATTGTGATGCTGGTTGGGATTTTACAACACCCAGGTCAACGCATGTTTTGGTGGAATTTCTACTTTGTATCCACCTTCATCAGGAACACCCATTAGTCTGTTTGTAGGTGAGTGGTAGCGGGAATCGTTAAATTCTCTGCTGCTTTCTTTGGCGTGCCTCTGAAGGCTCACAGAGATTTAAAGATGAGGCCAATATATCCCGCCTTAGGCAAGGGTTTGATTGAGGCATTTCTGTAGCAGATTCATCCAATGAGGGGCAAAAGTGTCCAGAGGTACCGACTCAATGAAAGCTTCAATGTTGTCAACGGTATTCTTACAGTCGTTAAGCTTTACGTGGGACACAAAGTGCCCAGGCTGTTGCCTTTTTTCCTGGATTCAGCTATTTCAATTCGAGAGTCTCACTGCTTAGCAGGCCGTGTCTGTGTGCTGCTGCGTCTCGCATCAGCCGCATCTCACATGGATGGGGAGAGATGGCGGTCTGTGAGTTTTTACCCTTGCACTATGCTGCATTCTTCCTATTTATGTCCATTAGCATTTGGATGGGAGAACGTCGAATCATAAAGGATTCCTTCATCACGAAGAAACATGCTTCAGCCCACACTGCCCATCCAAAACTCTGCTATGATTATTGTAAAGAGAATGGAGATGGGCAGCGCGCCACATGCATGGAGAGCTCAGTACACTTTAGTGGGCTCAAATATGAAACACTATCTTTAGTTTTCTTCTCTGCCTTAAAACTACCTGGTGGTACAACATCACTGGGCTGTGTGGTGGTAGTGTATCCCTTTCATACTGCAGCCAAGCTAGTTGAAACCAAGCTTTTGCCCTACTCACTGGTACATGCATGATCAATGGCTCTTTCCGTGATTGCAGGCACAAGGGAGACATCTGCTTCTGCAGCCCTTCCACTCTGCGCATCAATTTACTCCTCACGTAAGTCTCCCAATAGTTATATAGAATGTGTATATTTAAAAAAAAAAATCTTTCTGCACAGAAGGCATTCTCATGATATTAAGTTAAACTGGGAATTGTCTAATATTTAAGGTTTTGCCCACTGCTGATGTCCGGTGATCCTTTTGATAAGGTACCACAATAGCAGGTATTTCCATTTTTTTTTTTAGATATTCTTCACAGAGGAGAGGCTGCTTTTCCTGCCGGAGCAGTGTTGCTGATCCTCGGCTGCCATAGCCCTACTGTTCCATAGGACTCATCAGCCCTCCCTTGCGTGGATTAACTACACTTCGGCATTATCAGCTGGACCCGCATGTTCACTCTCTGCTGCTTCCCTCTTCGGACGTGGGAGTGCAGAAGTGCATCTCACCGTGCTGCTGTTCTGGACCATTACAGTGTTGTTGGCATAGTGATTCATCTGTGGCCATGGACGCTTCAGTATTTTATGTTTACAGTGGTTTTTTTTTTGCATCTTTTATATAGCGCGAACTCGACCCTAAGGTATTGGAGCGCTGTACATGAGCACCGTATTTACATTACATATTCAGGCACGGGGAGATTAAGTGATTTGCCCAGAATGATTCACAGGATGTGGACGCGACCTCGAGGCTCGAACCCTGGTTTCCTGCACCAAAGTCGGCAGTTTAAGCCGACGGACCTATCTCTCCTTTATTTCAGTCTGTGTACCATGCTCGTGATGGCGCATGTTTTAATTTCTGAACTGTTCTGTGTGGAGGAAAGTTCTGGATGCTTTAGTTCCAGATTTCTGACTGACTGCCGACAGTTGGTCTCTAGGAGCTTATGAGTCCTGCGGGGGCTCTTTCTCTGTGTTAACGCATTCATCTTAACATAATTGGAGCTTCCTGTGCATTTCTTAACCGCATTCTACATATGCCTCTATTTAGAAAAAAGATGCAGGAGCAGCAGGGGCTGCCAAAGTCCCCTACCTCATGCTAAATGTGGAGGCTGTGCTCAAATACCTCCAGCGAAAAAAATACCAATTATTTGCTTTATTTCGAAATTCCTGTGAAAACTTCATTTTTTCTGCCCTGCCTGCTGGGTGATTACCAACTACTTCGAATAGAGTGGTTTGCTGTGTAGCAGCGTATTGGGGCCGATCTGCTCCTGCCACACTAAAAAAAAGTAAAATACTTACTGCTGGTGTTCCTGAGCTTGACGGGAAGATTTCAATAATGTATTGACTGATAACTGTAACATTAACATAATTTCTCCAATGTGTTTCAGCTCTTTCCACTTTCAGCCCTGCTTCCAGTGCTTAATTTGAGCTGCTGGTTGCCGGTTGTCCCCATTTTGGGGAGCCTGTGGTGCCCACCGGCCCTTATTATTCCTTATCAGACATTCCCCGTGAGCAAGAGAGGTAAAAACACAAACAACAAAGAAGAAGGAAGAGAAGACGGGAAACCCGCCAATAAGCGAGAAAGCAGACGCCTGCAAGAGTGAAACAAAGGGACAGGGGCTATCTCGTAGTGGATTGAAGAGGTCCGAGGTGGATTCAAGGCTACACAGCCGTGGTATGCTGCACGGACACTTTTAAAAGCACCGGCCACGTTTTGAGCAGTGATTTGGACACTGGGACCCATTATGTTACAAATTAAGCAATGCCTGCCTAACCTGTTCGGACATACCAGTGACAAGTGTAGTTTTACTGTAAAAAATACTCTGGGGCAGATTTATGTTCCCTGGCACATCCCTGCAAATCAGCATGGATGCGCCAGGGAAGATGCGTCACGCAAGTTTTCCCTTGCGCCACCGCAGATGCGCCGCATTTGCAATGCGGTGCATCGTGGCGCAAGGACAAGCGGATACGTGACGCATCTGCCGGCGTAAGTTTGGCGCAGTGCTGAAGCTGCGTCCAGCACTGTTCCAACCTACCCTATCCCTAACATGGTGCGTCAAGCCTTACGCCTGCTTCAAGCAGGCGCAGGGTTTTGACGCATCAGCGTTGGGAAAGTGACTCAGTGAAATCTTATAGATTTCACTGAGTCACTTTTCAGGGGCGTTCCTGCGACGGAACGCCCCCCCTGAGTAGAAACGCCCACATGAAACCTGAAGCAGGTTTCATGTGGCGCAGGGCTTTACACCGTGACGCATCTCCATAGATGCGTCACGATGTAAATGGGGCGCAACATGGCGCAGGGTTTACGCCGCCGCTGCGTCACAAAAGTGACGCAACGGCGGCGTAAGAGGGGCGTAAGAGGGGCGCAAGTCCCTCATAAATCTGCCCCTTTCACAGGAATGTAGGACTCTTAGAGGACACCACCGGAAAGCACCCCTCCTTTTCTAAATCTTGTAGACAGTTCATAGCACAATCATGTTTTAAATACTTTTTAGTCTACTTTGTGTTCAAACTGCTTCTCCAGTTGTCAATTAAAAGTCAATAGTACCTTTTTAATGTACCGGTATGAATCATACGCTAAGGGTTCCATATTACTCTATTAAAATGATATGCAACATTTTTTTAAATTGTTGTCGCAAGCATATATTCCTACGTTTACCCTTTTCCTTATTTTTTGGGAATGTGCTTGGAATGAATAATGAAAACAATTTAACCAGTACATCAGTTTCCCAAGACCAGATCTATTGGCTTTGGCAATGCTTGTTGCTTTTTGATCTTGCACCAGCTTTCTTGTAGTTCCTTTGGCATCTACAAGACTCCAGCAGGTACAGCTAGATGCGCTTTTTTTGTGCTAGCGCTATCAGTATTACTTTTGTGTAAGGCTCTCTTGTCCTTTAGTGAAACATTTATATAATTTTCTCTCCGGAAGTGAAAAAAAAACAGTTGGCTGTATTTTTGTTTCAAGAAATATGTCTTTTTTTTTAATTTTTTTTTTTTTTATTGAAATTGACTGGTGTCATACATAATCAAAGTTCAGAATACATGCGAAATACAAAGCCAACAGAAAATATCTCGTACTGGAAAGCCTGCTTCCAACAAGTAATATTAACATACAATGACTTACAAGTTTCCAAAAACAGAGAACAAAAAAGGAATAAATTGTTCTTAGGGAAGAGGCATGGAGTGAGTTACTTGACCCATCTACTCTGCAGTGTAGCTCTAGATTCTGGGCAGTAATGAGGAGACCTTTCTTGGCCCAGGAGCCGGGTGATGGACTGGAATGTCATATTCCTAAGGAGGCCTGGGAAGCACATTTTGAGAAACTGTACTGTAGCTCGGAAGTTGAGCCTCCCAGTTCTGTCACTTCTGTTGGGGATGAAACAATTACCTTTAACCAAGGTGAAGTTATCGAGGGTATTGTGGGGCTTACAGCCGGTAAGGCAGCAGGACCAGATGGGATCCCTCCGGACCTGTACAAGTCTGAGCCTAATTTTTGGGCACCCATACTAGAATCTGTTTTTAATGCCGCTGTGAAAGATGGGTGTCCTCAATCATGGGGTGTTTCTACAACTGTCCCGGTTTTTAAGAAGAGGGACAAAGGCAGTCCACATTGCTACAGACCTATCTCATTAATAGATTCTATGGTCAAAATTGTAGGCAGTATTTTATTGCAGCGACTTTCTGATTGGGCAGAGGGGAATAATACTATGTCCATTTCACAGTATGGATTCTGTAGAGGCCGCTCCACAATAACTCAGTGTCTTAACCTTTTTTTAATACTAAGTAAGTATACTGTAGTACAGAAGGGCACCATCCACATCGCCTTCATGGATCTGTCCTCAGCTTTTGACTGTGTAAACAGGGGAAAGCTGTGGCAGTCCATGAGGGAGAAGGGGGGGGATAGTGGTGTGGTTGATTTTTTGATTGACTTACACAACAACACCAGAGCTAATGTGAGATATTCCCAAGAACTGTCTGTATCAAATGATATTAAAATCAGAAAAGGTGTACGCCAGGGATGTATTTTGGCCCCCTTTCTTTTTAATTTTTATATCAACGAGCTAGATAGCATTTTACAGAATGTTCAGGCTGACTATCCTAGAGTCGGCAGGCGGGGAATTCCTATTTTACTGTATGCAGATGATGCGGTTTTAATCTCGAGAACGGAGAAGGGTCTTCAATCTCTCCTAGACGCTTTTAAATTATTTATGACAGATAGAGATCTCTTGGTTAATAACACTAAATCATTTGTCATGCAAGTAGGACAGCAACCAAGGAGGACTTTCACATTTAAAATTGATGAAGCTATAATTCCGTTAACAAAAACTTTCTCCTATCTTGGGGTTCTTTTTGATACCAAACTTAACTGGGCCCCTCATCTTGCAAAAAAGAAAGGAGAATTTGTAAGGGTTAATGCCTCAATTTTTAACTTTGCTGCCAAAATTGGGAAAAAACCCATCTGTGCCATGCTTAAATTGTATAATGCAAAGTCAGTGGCAACTGCAATTTACGGGAGCGAAATTTGGGGTTATGTTGACGGTGAGCATCTGCAGATTGCCGATAACTCTTTCTTGAAGCGTCTTTTATGTGTACCTACAGGGACCTCTAACTTTGCAGTGCATGAAGAGTTAGGGGCGCAATACTTAAGTGATTTGTTCTCCCTACGTCCTTTGACCTGTTGGCTTAAATTATGGTTAAATCAGGATATACCATTAACACATCTGATCTTGAGGGATTTTTTGGGCCGTGAAAAGGTTATGAGTACCCCGTGGATTAAATATTTGAAATTACATTTTTCCAGGCTCGGTAGATTAGAATTGTTTGAACATCCGAGTACAATTGTACAAGGGGACCTGGAGTTCATCAAACGGGCCTTCCTTATGGACAGGAGGTCCCGTAGGGAAGGGGTGGAGCTCCAGAAACATAGCGTGAGGAAATTTGTCATGCTGAAAACTTGTGAATCAATAGAACCGTACCTGACTGGCTCATTGACCACCCATGAAAAATGTTTGCTGACAAGGTTTAGGCTAAACGTTTTTCATCACCTGCTGATTAGACCAAAAACAGATATTTTTAATAAATTGGCAGCACCCTGCGGCTGCGACGGAAAGTCTCCGCAGGATAAGCTGCTTTTTATATTTTTATGTAAGTTTTATGAGTTCCCCCGCAAGCGCTATCTGGTGACCCTTTTAAAAAAACTTGGTTTTATTCAAATCAGACCGGCACTAATGTATTTACAACTCTTGCATAGTGATTGTATCCTCCAAATGAAGGAATTCTTAAAATTAACTGTTAAACTGAGAATTGGTATGGACCAGTAATGACTCACAGCGTATTTTGCACTATCTTCTGTTTTATCTTTCAGTAATGTTGTATTCTGAGGATAAAATGTACAACTACATAACAATTTGGCACTTTACTTGAAATGTGTTTATATGTGTAACATGTATTTTATATGTACTTTTATGGTTTATAAAAGAACCGAAACAAAGTATTTATGATGATGATGATGAATAAATTGTTCAAAATAAATTCCCCCAAATTTTTTCAAATTTTCTACCCCCTCCAATCCTCAGAGCATAACTTCGCTCGCTTAATTTTACTCTTTGCATTTTGAATAGCCATTGATGAAATGATGGAATCTGATTTGTGCGCCACATCTGTAATAGCAGCGATCTTGCCACCGCCATGCAAATGTAAAGCAATTTGACAAGTGATACAGAGAAATTAAGATACGGATCAAAACCATAAAGCATCAGTTTAAAATTGAGAAATATTGGAATGTGACAATAAGAACGTAGGAAAGCAAAAATCTCTTCCCAAAATGCTTTCACCATACTAAAGCCAATTATTACGTGTGTCCAATTAGCAGGGGCGAAGTTCAAGCATCTGAAGCAATTGGGTATGTGGTTACTATACATTTTTGCAATTGCCGCCGGGGTGCGATACAAAAGCCACTTGCCAAAAAATAACTGTTGGAAACCGGGCAACCGGGTTAGCAGTCACCAGGTACCCAGCACAATGGTAGCTTGGCTCGAGCGGTTGGGGTCAGGCACCGTGTTAAGCGTACGTCACACCCACACAATAACCATGCGTTCATCCGTTCCAAAAACGACACTACACCGTAAAAATAATGCAAGTCAAGTTGAAAATATATATGTCTTTATCTTATTTTCTCTTAGTTGCAGGTTTCATAACATAAATACAATACACTAGGATTTTCCTTCAAAAGAGCAGGTCAAATAAATAATGCTACTTTGGAATTTCAATAAATCGGTTCAGGTCATCATTAAGCAAAGAATAAATAGATGTGCAATAAATACAGACGGCAAATAAATACAGTCAGACAATAAATACAGTGCAAGAATAAATTAGTGGAAGACAATAAATAAAGCACCCTCAATAAATAAGGAAAAGCAATCAATGACAGTTACAGATCCGATCACTTTCATGAGGTAACTTGGTCTTACTTTGCCCATACACAACTTAAGGACACTTGGATGGCATGGGGGTGTCCCACCTAGATTGGTCAAGGCTGGGGCCTAAGCTGAGGCAGAACAAGAGTAATCTAAAGATCTGGCCCTCCAAACTACACAACCCTTTATGGAGGTCACTGTACCAGTCTCAGTTCACCCCTGGCACTCCCAGGCTGGTTCTAACACGCCTCTAGCCCATAGAATGGTCTTTTAGGGCTCCACGGGGCCTCAGACGCCCCCTCTACCACTTACTGCCCTTTTCACGATGGGCGGCCTCGACTCGATGTCGCTGGGCGGTCTCGGCTCGATGTCGCTGGGCGGCCTCGGCTCGATGTCGCTGGGCGGTCTCGACTCGATGTCGCTGGGCGGTCTCGACTCGATGTCGCTGGGCGGTCTCGACTCGATGTCGCTGGGCGGCCTCGGCTCGATGTCGCTGGATGGCCTCGTCTCGATGTCGCCTTCCGGCGTCGCAGAGACTCGGACTCCCCACTTCCTGGTGTCTCCGGAGTGCGATCTCCACTCCCGACCTCCGGCGCGCTTCACCTCAGTTTCCGGCGACTCCGGTGGGCGGACTTCACTCCCCCGTCGACGCCTCACCTCGACCTCAGGTGACTCCCGACTCGACCTCCGGCGCCTCTCCACGACCTCCGTCGGTGTCCTCACTCGACCTCTGGCGGCTCCGGGTACGACGTCTGCTTTCTGTCAGCGCCGCTTCTCTACCTCAGGCCTCAGGTCTCCAGGCTTCTCGACGTCAGGACTCCAGGAGGACACGGCTGAACAGGTCAGGAACTTGCTGTTCTTCTTCTTTAAGGCCTGTTTCAAATGCTCAGTTCCTAAAGATGGTTCTTCTGGTCTTGGTCCCACACAGGGCTCTAGGCTGGGCTTGGTCAGTAGGGACTAGCATCAAGGGTGGGTTTCTGGACCCCACTCCAAGCACTGGTTTCCACCCCTGCTGCCTTACTCCGACCTCCTTCTAACTCTGTCCTCTCTCTTCTCCAGTCAGTTGCCAACTGCCACTCTGAGATGGCCTCCCAACATTCTAAACTGCCTCCCACTGTCACAGGGTTCTAGAATGTTCCAGGAGGTTCTAGTTATGTCACAGGTGACAATGGGTGGCCACCATTTTGTGTCTCAGGCCCTCAGACAGAAGTTCCAGGGGTAGGGAAAATGGCTCCCTGACCCTGCATCAACACTAACAAGTCTGGTGGTTCCCAAAAAGGAAAAATTATAACAGGGTTTGAGGCAGAAGTGGGACAAAATAAATAATGATGAGGAGGGACCACCCAAAGGGCTGACAGGTCTAACACGCGTCCCCACCAGCTGAAAGTGGGGAGAGCTACCCAACCCCTTGGGAGTTCTCATCACTAAGGCGGAAATACCTTGAGAGACCGTCTGCATTGGCGAGGTCCACTCCAGGCCGATGTTCCACCTGAAAGTCCATTCCCTGTAGGGAGATAGACCACCTTAGCAACTTGGGATTCTCCCCCTTCATCTGCATCAGCCACCGAAGGGGTCTGTGGTCGGTCTGAACTAGGAAGTGCGAGCCAAACAGGTATGGCCGCAACTTCTTCAGAGCCCATACCACTGCAAAGGCTTCACGCTCTATTGCACTCCACTTCTGTTCCCTGGGAAGTAGTCTCCGGGATAGGAAGACCACAGGTTGATCCAGACCCTCTACATTGAGTTGCGATAACACTGCCCCAATGCCATGTTCCGATGCATCCGTCTGGACAATGAACTCCTTGGAAAAGTCTGGGGCCCTTAAGACCGGGGCCTCGCACATGGCTTGCTTCAGTTTCACAAAGGTCTGCTGACAAGCCTCCGTCCAGACTACCCGTCGAGGTTGCTTCTTGGACGTAAGCTCCGTGAGGGGGGCCACAATGGTCCCATACCCCTTCACGAAGCGGTGGTAATATCCGGTGAGGCCCAGAAATGCTCGGACCTCAGTCTGAGTCTTGGGGGGTTCCCAGGCCATGATAGCCTCGATTTTCGCCTGGAGGGGTTGCACCGCTCCCCTACCCACCAAGTGTCCAAGGTACACTACCGACCCCTGCCCGATCTGGCATTTACTGGCCTTGATCGTTAAACCAGCTTGCTTCAGGGCCTGGAGAACAGTTTGCAGGTGACGCAAGTGATCCTCCCAGCTGTTACTGAAGACGGCAATGTCGTCCAGATAAGCAGCAGAGAAACTCTCCATTCCGGTGAGGATCTGGTTCACCAGACGCTGAAACGTGGCAGGTGCGTTCTTGAGCCCAAAGGGCATCACGCAGAACTGGTAGTGGCCCTTGGGCGTGGAGAAGGCTGACCTTTCCTTAGCTCCATCAGTCAGAGAGATCTGCCAGTACCCGGAAGTAAGGTCAAAGGTACTCAGATATTGGGCAGCTCCCAGCCGGTCAATCAGTTCATCCGCCCTTGGAATCGGATGAGCATCAGTCTTGGTTACTGAGTTCAGTCCCCGGTAGTCCACACAGAACCTCAGTTCCGGTTGGGCCCCCGGTGGTGCAGCTTTTGGTACTAGTACCACCGGACTGGACCAAGGGCTGCTGGAAGGTTCAATCACTCCTAGCTCCAGCATCTTAGTGACTTCACTGTGAATGCTGGCCTTCACCTTGTCTGTCATCCGGTAGATCTTTGACTTCACAGGTGGGCTGTCTCCTGTGTCCACGTCATAGACGCACAGGTGAGTCCTACCCGGAACAAGGGAGAACAACGAAGAGTACTGCCCCAGGACCTGGCGGCAGTCCTCCCGCTGTTCAGGAGTTAGGGACGGGGAGAGAATCACTCCCTCCACCAACCCATCCTTCTCTTGAGACGTAAATAAGTCGGGGAGAGGCTCGCTTTCCACGTCCTCTGCTCCGTCAGTCACCATTAGCAATATGACTTCGGGCCTCTCATGGTGGGGTTTGAGGCGGTTGGCATGCAGCACCCGTAGGGGCTGGCGAGGGGTCTTCAGATCCACCAAGTAGGTAGCCTTACCCTTCTTCTCCAACACCTCAAATGGTCCTGACCAGCGATCCTGGAGGGCGCTAAGCTCTCCTGGTTCGATCACCCACACCTTCTGGCCAGGCTCCAATTCCACCGGGTGAGCATTGTGGTCATACCACGCCTTCATCACTGCTTGGCTGGCTTCCAAGTTGTCAGAAGCTTGCTTCCACAACTTAGCCATTTGGCTCCGGAAGGCCAGCATGTAGCTCACCACGTCCTGGGGAAGCTTTCTGGGAGTACTTTTCCATCCGTCTCTCACCAGGCTAAGAGGTCCACGCACAGGGTGCCCATACAAAAGCTTGAAGGGGCTGAAGCCCACTCCCTTCTGTGGCACTTCCCTGTAAGAAAACAACAGACAGGGTAGGAGGACGTCCCATTTCCTCCGCAGGCTTTCAGGCAGACTTCTGATCATGCCTTTCAAGGTTTTATTGAACCTCTCCACCAGACCATTGGTCTGGGGGTGGTAAGGAGTGGTGAACCGGTAGGTCACTCCACACTCCTTCCACATGGCCCGCATATATGCTGACATGAAGTTGGTCCCCCTGTCAGACACAACTTCCTTGGGAAAACCCACTCGGGTAAAGATTCCCATCAGGGCCCTAGCCACAACAGGTGCAGTAATGGTCCTCAGAGGTATAGCCTCTGGGTACCGTGTGGCATGATCCACCAGAACCAGGATAAACCTGTGACCAGCTGTAGTAGGCGGATCTAACGGACCCACAATGTCGATGCCCACCCTTTCAAAGGGGGTGCTAACGACAGGAAGTGGTTCCAGGGGAGCTTTCAGCTTCACCCCTGTTTTCCCACTGGCTTGACAAGACACACACGTCCGGCAGTAGGTGTCGGACAACACTTTCATTTGAGGCCAATAAAAGTGTGGGACAAGCCGGTCAAAGGTCTTGTCTTGCCCCAGGTGTCTTGCCAAGGGGATCTCATGAGCCAATTCCAGGAGGAAGGCTCGATAACGTTGAGGGACAACCAAGGCCCGTGACGATCCGTGCATGCGTGCCTTGGGTTCACTGTAGAGGAGGCCATCCTCCCAGTAAATATTGTAGTTCCCCTCAACGTTCCCTGCTGCCTGGGCTTCGGCCTGACGCCTCAGTCCCTCAAGGGTAGAACACTCCCTCTGGCCCTTGCAGAATTCCTCCCTGGTCGGCCCTCCCTCCACGTGCCACTCGGCCGGGATGGGTAGGTTCTCCAGTTCGGTAACATCCCCCTCCGCGGACTCCTGGTCCACCACCTCCGGTGGCCTATCCGTCACACGGGGCGCGGATGCCGAGGCAGGCTCCTCCTGTCCTCGGTTCTTCCCTTGGTCAGCAGCCGGCTGTGCCTTTGTTCCAGGCTCCAGCCTGAACGAACTCCCCCTCCGGGTAGTCGCAGACCCTGTGCTGACACACGCTTAGTCAGGTGTACCCAGCATCTCAGCATGAGTCCGGTATTCCACCTCCTTCCAAGCATTATGCTCCATGTCATTCCCCAGCAGACAATCGACTGGCACGGCAGGGCTTATGGCAACTCGAAGCAACCCTGCAACCCCTTCCCATTCAAATGGAACCTCGGCCACCGGATAGTGGCCCATTCTGCCGTCAGCCATCGCGGCAGGGTGGAGTACATGGGGAATCACCTGCTCTGGAGACACCAGTTGGCTACGTACCATAGTCATACTGGCTCCTGCGTCTCTCAGAGCCTCCCCTCTTTGGCCGTTGATGGTGACCCATTGCCCATACTTTGTGGTATTTGCGGGCACCTGGATCTTAGGAACCATCTCCCGTTCTCCCAGGGACACTAAAGTGACACCCGCCCACTCCCTTCCCTTACCTAAGGGCATCTCCTCCCCGAGCACTACACTAGCTACTCCGGGGGCCTTTCCTCCGATGGGAGGGGGTGGTCTTTTCGGGCACTTCACATCTCCCTTATAGTGTCCGACACCACCGCACTCGAAGCAATGGACAACCCTTGGCTGCTGACTCTGGCCAGGATTAGGGTTTCTGGGTGGGTTAGCCCTAGGGGTGAATCCTGTTCCCTTCCCTTGGAAACTATTTTGGGGGCCTTTAGAGAACTCCGTTTTCTTTTCCCCTCCCTCTTTCTTCTGGGGGGCGCCCTGTCCGGTCTTTTGAGAGTTCCCCCCAGTCCCCCTTGTGGACACCCGGGTACTAGCCCAAATGTCCGCCTCCTCAGCAAGCTTCCGGGGATTGGTCAGCTTGCTATCCACCAGGTGTTGACGCAGTTCAGGGAAACATTTTTCGAGCAGGTGTTCCTTCAACATCAAATCAAACAACCCCTCGTAGTCCCTCACCTCGCTGCCCTGTATCCAACCCTCTAATGCCTTCTTTGCATAGTCCAGGAAATCCACCCAATTCTGTGTGCCCAGTTTGTGGCTACCCCGGAACTTCTGTCGGTACTTCTCGGGTGTTAGTCCAAACTTCCTCACGAGTGCCACTTTCATGGTGGGGTAGTGGGTCTGCTCATCCTGCTCCAGGGCCAATAATGTATCCCTACCAGCCGGAGGCATGTATCTATACAATCCCCCTCCCCAATATTTCTCTGGAACCCCATGGACTCTTAAAGAGACCTCATAGGCTGCTAGCCACCTGGCGATATCATCACCCACACTATAGCTAGCTACTATGTCTTTTGGCAAATAGGGTTTGGATTCTCTGGTGATTTCTCTTTCTTCGCTGCCACCACTAGGAACAGGGTGTGCCCCGACCCGTAGGATCTGGAGATCTATCTCCCTGAGCCTCAACTCGTGAGCCATCCTCCGTTCCTTCTTTTCTTTCTCCAGCTTCGCCAATTCCCATGTGAGCTGTCTTTTCTCCCTCCGGTCAGTGAATTCTGCTTCTAATAAGCCGTTGCTAGAGACACTGCTGCCCTTCCTTGAAAGTGTTCTAGGCCCCGCTACTAGGTCCCCCACCTCAGGTTGGTACAAACCAGCCCCCTCGCTGTCATCCCTGTCCTCCTTCTCAACCTTACTTTCTCGCCGTGCCTCCTCCCAAGCCCTCAAGCTGGTCTGGAGTTCACCCTTCTTTGCACCTTGGGGACAAAACACCCCCTCTCGCTGACAAAACTCCCTGAGTTGGGCCACAGTGTAAGTTTCCACATCCTCCAACACAAACTCCATTTTGCCCACTCAGGATAGAAGACAGTTGCTTACAGAAGCTATGCAGGGGGGTACCTTTTGTAATACCTCCTCCCACCACCAGAAGTAAATTTGGCAAAAACAAAACTCAAAATTAGGAAGTCCGCTTGGAGAAAACTCCCGCTGTAGGCCTATGGACTACCCACAGTTATTGTCGAGTAGACGCAAGCACAGCTCTGTCCCACCACTGAACACCAATTTTATGTTGGAAACCGGGCAACCGGGTTAGCAGTCACCAGGTACCCAGCACAATGGTAGCTTGGCTCGAGCGGTTGGGGTCAGGCACCGTGTTAAGCGTACGTCACACCCACACAATAACCATGCGTTCATCCGTTCCAAAAACGACACTACACCGTAAAAATAATGCAAGTCAAGTTGAAAATATATATGTCTTTATCTTATTTTCTCTTAGTTGCAGGTTTCATAACATAAATACAATACACTAGGATTTTCCTTCAAAAGAGCAGGTCAAATAAATAATGCTACTTTGGAATTTCAATAAATCGGTTCAGGTCATCATTAAGCAAAGAATAAATAGATGTGCAATAAATACAGACGGCAAATAAATACAGTCAGACAATAAATACAGTGCAAGAATAAATTAGTGGAAGACAATAAATAAAGCACCCTCAATAAATAAGGAAAAGCAATCAATGACAGTTACAGATCCGATCACTTTCATGAGGTAACTTGGTCTTACTTTGCCCATACTCAACTTAAGGACACTTGGATGGCATGGGGGTGTCCCACCTAGATTGGTCAAGGCTGGGGCCTAAGCTGAGGCAGAACAAGAGTAATCTAAAGATCTGGCCCTCCAAACTACACAACCCTTTATGGAGGTCACTGTACCAGTCTCAGTTCACCCCTGGCACTCCCAGGCTGGTTCTAACACCCCTCTAGCCCCTAGAATGGTCTTTTAGGGCTCCACGGGGCCTCAGACGCCCCCTCTACCACTTACTGCCCTTTTCACGATGATCGGCTCCGCTCGGCACCGTGTCGACGCCGTGAGGCGGCTCCGGATCGATGTCGCTGGGCGGCCTCGACTCGATGTCGCTGGGCGGTCTCGGCTCGATGTCGCTGGGCGGCTTCGGCTCGATGTCGCTGGGCGGTCTCGACTTGATGTCGCTGGGCGGTCTCGACTCGATGTCGCTGGGCGGCCTCGGCTCGATGTCGCTGGATGGCCTCGTCTCGATGTCGCCTTCCGGCGTCGCAGGGACTCGGACTCCCCACTTCCTGGTGTCTCCGGAGTGCGATCTCCACTCCCGACCTCCGGCGCGCTTCACCTCAGTTTCCGGCGACTCCGGTGGGCGGACTTCACTCCCCCGTCGACGCCTCACCTCGACCTCAGGTGACTCCCGACTCGACCTCCGGCGCCTCTCCACGACCTCCGTCGGCGCCCTCACTCGACCTCTGGCGGCTCCGGGTACGACGTCTGCTTTCTGTCAGCGCCGCTTCTCTACCTCAGGCCTCAGGTCTCCAGGCTTCTCGACGTCAGGACTCCAGGAGGACACGGCTGAACAGGTCAGGAACTTGCTGTTCTTCTTCTTTAAGGCCTGTTTCAAATGCTCAGTTCCTAAAGATGGTTCTTCTGGTCTTGGTCCCACACAGGGCTCTAAGCTGGGCTTGGTCAGTAGGGACTAGCATCAAGGGTGGGTTTCTGGACCCCACTCCAAGCACTGGTTTCCACCCCTGCTGCCTTACTCCGACCTCCTTCTAACTCTGTCCTCTCTCTTCTCCAGTCAGTTGCCAACTGCCACTCTGAGATGGCCTCCCAACATTCTAAACTGCCTCCCATTGTCACAGGGTTCTAGAATGTTCCAGGAGGTTCTAGTTATGTCACAGGTGACAATGGGTGGCCACCATTTTGTGTCTCAGGCCCTCAGACAGAAGTTCCAGGGGTAGGGAAAATGGCTCCCTGACCCTGCATCAACACTAACAAGTCTGGTGGTTCCCAAAAAGGAAAAATTATAACAGGGTTTGAGGCAGAAGTGGGACAAAATAAATAATGATGAGGAGGGACCACCCAAAGGGCTGACAGGTCTAACAATAACATTCTGCGCCAGTTTGCTCCCCTTAATGTGGAGAAATTAAGCTGATTAATGGTCCGCCATGTGCTCAATGACAAAACATGATTTTCTTGTTCCCACCATTTTTTAACGGCTTTAGAACCTAGGTCACCTTGTCTAGACTGAGCTAAGAGACGTTTCCATTCTCCAGGCTTCCTGATCAAAGTGTTATTAAAAAAAAGATCGTGATTTAATGAGGAAATCTGAGTAAACGATGTGGGAGCATACTGCAGCAGAAATTGATAAATTTGATCATAAGACCCGGCTAACAAAAAGTTTTTTCCTGAAAGTAATAGCCGCATCTCCGACGGGGTTATCCACCTTGAAAATTGTAGGAAGTCACCCACTTTACTAAATCCTGCTTTAGACCAATATGTCATTAAGTCAAGGCTTGGACCCCGCCCCCTAAAAGAAAATAAGGCAGATAACGAAGAGGAGAAATTGAAAAGAGAGAGAGAGTATCTTTTAAGCATAGCAGTACGCTTCCTGTAAAACCATGCAATTATTTTATACCTAACCAATTTAGGCGATTTAGGTACTTGAAGGGGGGAAGGTATTTGGCTCTCTGAGAAAATTAAATCAAAGAAAAAGCTAATATATACATTAGGGTTTTGGATTGGAACTTTAAAACGAGTCAGATATTGAGCAAAATAAGCACTATAGTAGTCTCTGATATTTGGAAGTGCGAGGCCTCCATTGTCTAAATCCTCATAAAGAGAGCTCATCGCGATACGGGGTGTTTTATGTGCCCACAAAAAACAGGAAAATAAAGATTCAATTTTAGAAAAGAATATGCCAGAGAGAAAACAGGGAATCGTTGAAAACAGAAAATTAAAAAGCGGTAAAATAGACATTTTAATCAGAGCGACTCTACCCAAGATGGATAACGGTAATTTATTCCAACGAGTTAGCATTGAACGAACTTTCTGAAGAAGGGGATCGAAATTCAATCCATAGAGATCTTTGACGGAGGATGAAAAAAAAAACCCAAGATATCTCTTAGGTTTATTATTAATACAGCCCTGTAAGTCTGGATATAAAACAGGATTATGATTGCCACAAACCAAAATTTCAGTCTTCTTTTTGTTAATTCGATACCCCCCATGAGACTCAAATTCCTCAAAAAGTTGAAACGCAGAAACCTAAGACTGTAAATCGGATTTAATAAGTAACATAATATCGTCAGCGTAAAGTTTAATCTTTGACATTAAAGGAAGAGGAGGTGAAATCTCTGAACACCTCCGGATTGCAATTGCGAGGGGTTCAATGAAAAAAGCGAAAAGAATTGGTGATAGGGGGCAGCCCTGACGTGTTCCCCGATTAACTGAAACCGACCCGACCATTTGTGAATTAATGATAATGTTTGCTTTTGCACCCGTATAAAGATTACGAATAAAATTAATAATATTTGGCGGAATATGAAAATATAGCAAACTAATAAAAAGTGTCTCCCAAACCACCAAATCGAAAGCTTTTTCCGCATCAAATAAAAGAATTAGGGCAGGAATCCTGTGTGTCTCAAAGTAATCCAAGGCTTCCGACAAATAGTGAGTATTGGTCATCAACTGTCTACCGGCAATAAAACCATTTTGATCCTCATGTATCAAATCCTTAGAGATATGGTTAAATCGATTTGCCAATAGTTTAGTGACTATCTTGTAATCCGAATTTAGAAGAGTAATTGGACGATATGAGTTGGGATCTCTAGCATCTTTCCCCTTCTTCAGGAAGCTAACCACAGTGCCCTCACAGAACGAATCTGGAATAGAGGATCCAGCTAACATGGAGTTAAGAAGTTGTAAACATTTTTTTTAAAAAGCAGAAAAAAAGACTTTAAAAAATTCGGCGGGTAGCCCATCTGGACCAGAGGTTTTCCCCGAAGGGAGATCTTTCACGACTAACTCTACCTCTTCCAAAGAGAATCCACCCAGCATATATGATTGATCGAATTGGGAGAGGGAAGGAATCGCAGCCTTCCGCAAACAAACGTTCAATTTAAGCTGATCAATTTGATGCTGATGACTATATATTTTTTGATAATGACAATGCATTATCTTACCTATCTCCTCCGGGTCGATTGTGAATTGATGCGTGACAGGACAGTTTAATCCCCAAATTAAATTGGAGGCGACTTCTTCTTTGGCTTGCCAGGCCAGGAATCTACCCGTAAAATTGCTTTCTTCATAAACTTTCTGATATTGACTACGAAAACTTGCTTCACCTTGCTCATATAAGAATGCACTAAAATCTTGTTTGGCTTCATTTAATTGATCTTTGATGATTCTAGAGGAATTTTGCTGTCTGTGAACACTAAGAACCTGAATACGATGTTCCAATAATTTTTTTTTAGCCCTAGCCGAGATCGATGTGGCGGCGTCTTTCCCGATAATAATTCCACGAATAAAAGCCTTTAAGACGTCCCAAATGATACTGAGAGGAGCGGTACCTTTGTTACGAGTTATAAATTCTTTAATCTCCGCTTTTAGTTTGGAAACCCAATTTTCATCATTAAGATAGGCTTTATTAAAAACCCATCTTTTGGGAGACCTTCTAATATCCCCAAGAATAAATTCCCTAGTGAGCATAGCATGATCAGAGAATACATTGTGCACCGTATTGTAATAGCCGAGCCTAAGGTTACGTGAAGCTAAAAAAAAGTCGATACGAGATGAGGACTTAAATCTCGCCGACCAGCAAGTATATTCTCTTTTAAGAGGGTTATCAAAACGCCAAGGATCAGAGAGATCCAATAATCTTATATAATTAGAAATGGTTAGAGAGACTTTAGGTTTAAGTTGTTTTGTTGATTGAGACGACGAATCCAATTTGGGATCCATCAAAACATTAAAATCACCACCAATCACTATATCACCTGACACCATTAATAAAGATTGGAACATATCTCCATACATATTGATATCGTCATTTAACGGTCCATAACAGCTAACAAAAGTAAAGGGTCTCTGTCTGCTTTTAACTCTACATGAGACCCAGCACCAACGTCCTGAGCCTCCCTCTTCAGACTGAATAATTTCAGGATATATATTCTTATTTAAAAAAATCGCCACCCCACACTTGGATTCGTCACATGATGCAAAACACCGAAACAAAGCCCATGATTTGAACATTGAGAACACATCTAACTTAGAAGAGGAAATATGAGTCTCCTGTAGTAGAATAACTGAAGGATTTTCAGCCTTTAGCCAGAGTTCCACAGCACGCCTTTTCTTAATGTTGTTTAAACCATTGACATTAAGGGAAAACAACTTCAAGCTCTCGTTACTAGACATTGAAATTTAACCAACTGAAATCAGTTATCATCAGACCACCCCTTGCCCATTGTATATACTCTGACACATAAAAAATAAAAATAGATAGACATAACCCACCCGACTCCATCAACTTCATTTTTTGTTTCATCACACACAACCCCACCCCAACCATCACCACCCTGTCCCCCTACACCTACCCCACACTCAACAACCCACCCAACACCAACCTCACCCCCCAAACCCTACCCTCCAGTGGCCCAACTTCCTCCTCCCACGCGGACCATAGGAACCTACCCCACTTCATTGGGGTGACCTGTTCGCACCCCTTTGGCCCCCTAGGTCCTGGACTCCTTCGTGCTCTACTAACCACCCCCCAACCTTCCAAATAAACAGCCCTCACTGAATTAAAGACCAATGGTATCCTATAACCATATAAACGACCCAAAATAGAACCCTCATAATCTAATTTGTTTTAAGAGGCCGAAATCTCTTTAAGCAAATCCTGAGCTGCTGCTATATCGGATATCATAAAGAATTTGCCTTTCACTAAGACTTTAAGCTTAGACAGTTGCGCTATCGTAGCTTGAGCCCCTTTAGCTTTGAACTATTGTAGCATTTGGACAAACTCTTTTCTTCTCCGAGCAGCGGAGGCAGACATATCTGAAAAAATACGACATTTTACTGTTTCGTTGACAAAAAATTGTCTTTTCTGGATTGCCGTAGAGTGAATAGTCTCTTTGATCCGTATATCGGAAAAGTTTAATAAGATTGTTCGAGGAAGAGAGGAATTTGAGAAGGGCTGAGCAGGTACCCGATGTGCACGCGTGATAGTTAGATCGCCTTCATGATTGGGGATCACTTTTGATTTTAAAATGGAGGTGACCCATTGCAGCATACTAGAGCCTTCAAGACCTTCCGGAACCCCCACGATGCGGAGATTCGATCGACGATTATAGTTCTCCAAGTCGTCCAATTTAGTTTCCAACGAGCGTGTAGTAAGGGAAAGCCTGCTCGCATCTTTTTTAACCTCATTCATTTGATCCTCCAAATTGGAAATGCGAGTTTCGGCTTCTTGAAGGCGACCAGGAAATGAAGAGAAAAGCTCCTCCATTTTATCCAATCGCTGATTAATTGAAGCCAACTCAGACCTTTGAAACCTCTTTAATTCTCGTACCTCATCAAGAATTAAATTCAGCATATCTTTGACTGACATCTGAATCTCTCCGACAGTCTCAGTGTCCAAATCCAACAAAGGACTAAAGGGATTAATATTAGAGGCTGAGACGGCAGCAGCAGCATTTGAAGGCTTATCAGCCAGCGGTACGGCCGTGGCCGTAATCTCCGTAACTTCCGAAGTCGGAGCTTTTTTCTGAGTAACATCCATATTTTGTTCAGAGGGTACCAAAGAATTGTCTTTAAGCAGAGATGTCAAGTTCGTGGATGACGCCAAAGAATTAGGCTTATGCAGTGGATCTGAGGGTTGAATAGATGAGGAGAAGGAGGAAGATATTTGAGCGGAAATACTTTGAGAGAGAGCTACATTTTTTTTATCAAAGAGAGGGAATGTTTTAGCACCTTTTAGCACATCCATAAATGTATCCTGCTTAGATGTGACATCTTGAGTGAGGGGGGAGCGAATTACCTCTATGCAATGAGAGTCCTCTAAATCCAGAATTGGAGTTGAAGACTCCACAAAAGACTCCCCCAAATCCTCTGAGCTCCCAGTGCTATCGCTTTTTTCCTTTACGTCGCCTTTAACGCAATTAATATTTTTATTTAATAATTTGGCGGCGTTTTTTGCTTCTCTAGCCTGTACGCGAAGGGCTTTTGCCTTACGTGTATTAAGTAACTTCCCCATATTGCAAAAAAAAAAAAAAAGGGGAAAAGAAACGGCGGTGGATTACTTGATACCTGAAGTAGACTGAGAATCGACCCTCCCTCCTCTCCTCCTTCCTCCCTAATGCCTCTGTGCCTCCAGATCCAGCCGATCCAGTCCAGTGAGTGACGACTTGCTGCGTAAAAATCTGCGTGCGCCTCAAAGTCTAAGGACGCTGCTAGTCCGAACACAGGTGCGACTCACCAACTGGAGATCCCAGTTACAGCTGCCTCCTGCGTCCAAAATCCATTGCAGAAACTGAGGCGAAGCCCACGCGGGCCGGAGCGCTTTCCTGCACCCGGTCCCAGATGTGAAAGAATCTGGAAACAGAGATAGCTCCGCACCGCTCTGCTCCACTCCCAGATTGGCCCAAATGACTTGAAAACTCCAAAGGCAGGCGTCAATCACAGCTGAGAACAGAAACAGAGCCCCACCTGGACCGGAGCACTCTCCTCCACAGGGAACAGCAAACAGAGATGGCTCCGCTCCGCTGCACTCAGCTGCGCCCGCGTCCTGCATCGGAAAACCACCACCGAAGGGAAAGCACAGCCACATGGACCGGAGCAGTCTCCCGCATGGGTGAAACCCATCGGACGCGGCCACCAAAATGCAGCTGCCTCTGGTTGCTCAAAGTCACTCCTGCGGAGGCAACCGCATAAGTCTGGCGCCTCACGCCAAAGAAAGTAAGAAAGAAAGCCGTCTTGCTCAAACTCGAACCTCGGAAAAACTCAACGGCAATCACCACTGCCGTCCGCCATCCACCATCCGGCCTCAGCCTCGCAACCTCAGAGCCTCGAGGGGGGGGAAGGAGCCAGGAGCCGGAAACCTCAGGTGTGCATGGAGGCGTGGAACTCCACCAGCACTGCCAGTCTTTCAAGAAATTTGTCGATTTAACAGTTTTTCTATGTTCTTTCTGGAGATATGTCGATTTAACATTTGGTTGTATGTAGTCTCTCGAGATATGTTAATTTATATCAAGTGGCACTTGAGAGTTGCTAGTTGTTTTTGTTTTAATAAATAGACATTATCTATTGTGTGTTCGCTTGAAAGTATCATGATTTAATTCTGTGATGTAGATTTTGGTGACCGATTAAATGGTAAATGAATAGTAAAAGCTTAATTTACTTCATCTGGGATTTGCCTATGACTAACATAGCAACTGGCAAATAGAGGTGAGGTAAGAATTTCTTTATCTCTCCATATGTTGCATGACTGGGGTGAACGCTTAGAGGTGCAGGCGGTTTAAAAAATGAAAAGCATTACACAAAGAAGTGAAATTATAAAGAACCTAATGACCTTGTAAATGATTTTACCAAAATGTTATGCCTTTTTAAAAAAAAGTCATTATAGCGTGCAGCTTAGTGACAGAAAGCAACAATGTAACAAAAGGAACAAACCTTGAATAATAATAATACCCTGTGAATCACTCTTAAATTGAAAGCTATTTGAAGGTTTATTATAGTCCATAGGAAGAGTTCAAGAAAATATCACACCCATTACAACTGTGTCTTCCTTTTTTTACCAACTAGTGTTGCACCAAGAAGTGCACCACCCCTCATTACAAAATGCATATTGCTCTTCTACCTAACACGTATCACAAGGTGAGTGCATTACTCATCCGCAAGAAACAGATAATCAACGAAGAGCCTGATATAGATACAGGCAAATCATAGAGATTGGATGCAAATTGCAAACTCACTTTTTACAATATTCCTATCATTTTGTTATACACCTTCTGTTAACATAAGTGGCATCATAAAATGTACATTTGCTGTGGGTCGTAAAATGACCTTCAGAATGAATTCTCATTAAGCAGGCTGCAATTCGCCACCCCTTGTGATTGGCTACAAACAAAAAGTGATAAAGCTGGGTTTGTTGGATTTCAGTCTCTTAGTAAAATCCTCCTAAAGCATCCCCTGCTGGTCGTATGGACATTTGATTGTCGACTTGAAGTGTGTGAATGAAGCTAACATCAGCAATACATTTTCAACTACAGAGAAGACAATTTGGCTCCACAAGAATGACAGATGTGAAGGTTTACAAATCTTAATAGTTTTATTAAGAATTTATTTCAGGTTACAAGTTAAATCAGTGAGCAAAATTGAAGGAAAATATGGTAAGAGAATACATATTTAAATAATCATGGAATCTGAATATGTATATTATTAGGAAAAAGATGCAAAACAGATTCACCTACAGCAAGCAAAATACGAACCCATTGTAGCGGCCTGCCAGCCTAGGCACTCAGCAATAAGTATGTCACACATAGAGAGTAATTTTACTCTTCCTTATTCTGCTGCGTTTAAGTCAGAACTCAACATTCTAAGATTTCCTTCAGCTCATCCCACCAATACTTACATCACAGGCCAACGGTGTACAGTGGGAACCCAAAGAGTTCCAGCGTTCTTTTCATTACAAGACACTGTATCTCCCGTTTTGTTAAATAAAAAGTCCCAACTTTCATAAATAGATAAATAAAAACCTAAATAAATATATGAATAAATACATGAAAAAATACATAGATACACAAACAATTGCAAATATTCCATTAAACGTCTTGGCGCCTGAATCACACCTCCTGATCAGGTCACTGGAAACCGGGAACTGGTAGTCGAAGTGTCAGTGATCTGCAGAGGTGAATTATCAGCAGATACAGAGTCATCAACAATCTATCTAGACCCAGTCTCTACATTGACATTGATGTTTGGTGAGTAATGGGTCACATGTCGAACATTAGCTAATCTCTCATAAGGAATTTCCCTGGACTCCAGGCAGTCACCATATGTCCTTTGGTGTTGATGATCGTAAAGGGTTCAACCTCAAACAGAGCATCAGATTTCCTTCTTCTCTATTGTCTAACAAGCACTTGATCTCCTCATGTAAAAATGATGTCCTTTGCATGACGTTGTCGGTCAGCATATATTTTCATCTTCTGTTCGCGACCTCAGTCCGTAATGTGAATGTCTTCCTCAATCTTAGTTCTGAGGTTGGTCCATTGGGACATTTTGGCTGTCATGGCACTTCCAAACAGGAGAGTTGCAGGGCTTTTCCCTGTCACTTAATGAGTGGTCGAACAGTAAACTAGAAGAGTAGTGTTTAAATAGCTTTGAGGTTGAGCATCTCCAATGAAGCCCACTGAACAGCTTTCTTAAGAGTACTCATGAATCGTTTTGCCACGCCATTAGCCCGGGGCCAAAGAGGAATGCTTTTTTGATGCTTTATACTGAAGTAATATAGAAAGTCTTTAAATTCTCGACTATTTAAAGGTGGGCCATTCACAGGCTTTAATACTGGAGGTACACACCATGTCACAAAGATGCAGTGTGTAAAGCATTTGTGCACACATACAGTAATACAGTGAAAACACTACAAATGGACACCACACCAAGTTAGAAAAATAAGTCATCTTTATCTAAATGAAACAAGACAAAAACAACAAAAATCCACAATAAAGTAATCAAAATATTACTTTTAAAAGATAGAAACAGTTCTGTCCATAGCAAACTATAGATGCGACACTTTCAACAAGAAGTACCTTGGATGTGTCAAAATCATAAACAGAAACAGCCGCAGGGAAGGTGGTGCGTTGGTTCCTTACACCCAGGGAAGGAATGCATTGGTTCCTTACTCCAGGGGAGGTGATGCGTCGGTTCCTTGGGGCCATGCAGAAGAGGTGATGCGTCGGTTCCTTTCTGAAGGGGAAGTCATGCGTCCTTTTTTTACTGAGGCTCAGGTGTTCTTGTAGACTTGGTACCCTGGTACGATGCGTGAGCATCCGGGATGTGTCAATTCTCGATGCGGCGGCAGCAGCAGCGCTACATTGGTTCCTCTAGCCATGGTCCCACGATGCGTTGGTTCTTGCAGCTGTACAGCAGGGCCTGCATCGGAATCAGTGCGGTGAGCTCAGACTTCAGACATCTGTGCACAGGATTCGGCATACATTGATTTCTCCAGCCACGGGATGGCGGTGCATCGGTTTCTTCGGCGATGCATCGGAAATAGGTACGGATGTATTGCGCTTCTTGAAGTTGCATGTCTTTTCCAGCTCCCAACAGCTGGAACAACCGCCTGAGGCCCAAACAGCAACAGGCACCTCTGGGCAGGTCAGAAATCCCAGCAAGGAAGTTTAGGGGAGCTGGCAGTGAACTCTTTGTATCCCTGAGACCTCAAAATAGGAGGCAAGATCTACTTCAAGCCCTTGGAGATCTTGTTCAAGCAGGAGACACAGCACACAGTAAAATCGGTACCCTCTCCTTGGCAGAAACAGCCACTACAGGCCAACCCAAGACAGCACACAGCAGAGGGCCAGTACTTCTCCTTCAGAATTTGCCAGCACTTCTCCTTGGCAGAAGTTCCTCTTGAATTCTAGAAGTTATCTGAAATTCTGGGGACTGGGCCCCACTTTTTATAGTCAAAATTCATGTGTTCTCTTGTGGCAAAGAGTGTCTGTGCTCAGCAAAAACCAGGTCTGTCCTCTCTGGCCAAGCCTCTTGGCAGGAGGCGGAGAAAGCATTTTTCAAGGCAGACCATGCTCCTTCAGGTGTAAAGGAAATCTCCTCCCCCTACTCTAAATACAGCCCAGGTCTATTCAGCCCAGCCCTGTCTCACCTGTGAGAGGCAGGACACACCTCAACCCCCAAGTCACTGTCTGAACAGAATGCACATCCCCAGCCCCTGTCACTCCAAAGCCAGACAGTCATTACACAAACTTAGCAGAAGCACACTGGCAAGCTAAGCAAGAAAATACCCACTCTCTAAAAGTGGTATTTTCAAACCCAGAATACAAAAACCCTCATTACTAAAAGATTCATCTTTATATCCTCCTCAGTTCAGGCATACCAAACTCCACTTCCTTATCTTGTTCCAATAGGCAGTTATATTTATAAGATGTTATAAGTAAACTAATGGACAGATAGCCTTTCAATAGTGAAAAACAAAATTGGCAGTATTTCACCATCAGGACGTGCCACACACATAAGGACATGTCCTACCATTCACATACACTGCACCCTGCCCACAGGGGTAGCTTGGACCTAACTTAGCGGTGACTCACATGTATGGAAAGGGAAGGGGGACCTGCCAGGCTGACATGGTAGTACTAAACTGCACACAGACACTTCAATGGCAGGCCTGAAAACCCTTTGCAAGACTGCTTGTGTGGGTGGCACAATCAGTGCTGCGGGCCCACTAGCAGCATTTGATTTTTAGGCTCTCGGCACACATAGTGCACTGGACTAGGGACTTAGTAGTAATCCATTCAAAGGATGGCAGGTCTAACATGTGTCCCCTCCAGCTGAAATGTGGGGAGAACTACCCACCCTCCTGGAAGTTCTCTTCACTAAGGCGGAATAATCTGGACAGACCACCAGCATTGGCGTGTTCTGTACCAGGGTGGTGTTTCACCATAAAGTCCATCCCTTGTAGAGAAATGGACCACCTAAACAGCTTTGGGTTCTCACCCCTCATCTGCATCAACCATCTGAGGGGTCTGTGGTTGGTCTAAACCCTGAAGTGAGTCCCAAACAAGTAGGGCCTCAGCTTCTTCAGTACCCAGGCCACAGCAAAAACCTCATGCTCAATCGCAATCCACCTCTGTTGACCGGGAAGTAACCTCCTAGTAATGTAACCTATGGGTTGGTCTAGGCCCTCCTCATGTAGTTGTGAGAGCACAGCTCCCACACCATGCTCTGAAGAATCTGGCTGCACCATAAATTCCAGTGAGAAGTTGGGTGCCTTGAGCACGGGCATCGTGCACATGGCAGATTTCAGGGCATCAAAAGCTTTCTGACAGGCATCAGTACAGTTCACCATCCTGGGCTGCTTCCTAGAAGTCAGCTCAGTCTAGTGGGCAACAATGGTGCCATATCCCTTGTCAAACCTCCTGTAATACCCGGTAAGGCCTAAAAAGGCTCTCACCTCTGTCTGGGTCTTTCGGATTTCCCAAGCCAGAATGATATCAATCTTTGGCTGTAGGGGCGCCAGCTGGACGCTCCCTATCTGGTGTCCCAAGTACACCACTGATCCCTGCCTGATCTGGCACTTGCTGGCCTTGATGTGAGGACTGCCCTCTGCAGAGCCTTCAACATGTCCCAGAGGGGACGCAGATGTTCCTTCCAACTGGCAAAGAACACTGCAATGTTTTCCAGGTAGATGGCACTGAAATCCTTCAGCCCGGCCAAAACCTGAGTGACCAACCTCTGAAAGGTGGAGGGGCATTCTTCAACCCAAAGGGCATCACCCAGAATTGGTAGTGCCCCTCTGGTATTGAAAATGCAGACCTCTCCTTAACCCCATCAGTTAAGGCAATCTGCCAGTACCAAGACGTTAAGACAAACGTACTGAGGTACTTGGCATCTCCAAACTAATCTATGAGCTCATCAGCTCTGGAGATGAGGTGCACATCAGTCCTTGTGACTGAATTGAGCCCTCGGTAGTCCAACCTTTGGGCCCAAGACCACTGGGCTGGCCCAAGGTCTGTTGGAGGGCTCAATCACTCCTAGGGCCAACATCTTGGAGACTTCCTCCCTTATACTAGCTTTGACCCCGTCAGTCAATCTGTAAATTTTGTGTTTTCCAGGAGGACCTTCACCAGTGTCCACATGATGGACTCACCAAGGAGTGACACCAGGGATCAGGGAGGACAGAACAGCAAACTGTCCCAACAGGTGGTTGCAGTCACATTGCTGCTCAGGTCTCATGATGGGGGAGAGGTTTACACTGACCACTGACCATTCGTGCTCCTTAGCAGACAGGAGGCCAAGGAGAGGATCAGTCTCCTCTTCCATTCCATCATCTGTTGCTAGGAGCATGCCCACTTAGGACCTCTCCAAGTGGGGCTTGAGGCGGTTCACATGTAGGACCTGCAAAGGGTTCCTGTGAGACTGAAAGTCCACCAGATAGTTGACGTTACTGTTGCGCTCCACCACCTCAAAAGGCCCAGTCCATTTGTAATGGAGCACACAAGGCTCCACTGGGGCCATGACCAACACTTTCTGGCCAGGCTGAAAATCGGTCAGAGTGGCATTCAGATCGTACCACTGCTTCATTTCTTCCTGGCTGGCTTCCAGATTCACCTGGGCCAGTTGTCAGAAGCACTTAGTTTGGTTCCTGAAGGCCAGCATGTAGCTATATACATTCTGGGAAGGTTTACTGGGAGCTTTCTCTGAGCCTTCTTTGACCAGGCTCTGAGATCCTCTTACAGGATGTCCATACAGGAGTTCAAAGGGACTAAAGCCTAAGGACTTCTGCGATACCTCCCTGTACGCAAACAACAGGCATGGTAAGAGGATGTCCCACTTATGCCTCATTGGTTTGCCAAGACCCATGATCATACCCTTTAGGGTCCGGTTGAATCTCTCAACCAGCCCGTTACTTTGGGGGTTGTAAGGAGTGGTGAATTTGTAGGTAGCACTGTACTCCTGCCACAGGGACTTCATATATCTGGATATGAAGTTGGTACCCCAGTCAGATACCACCTCTCTGGGGAACCCCACATGGGAGAAGATCCCCATCAATGCTCAACCCACCACTGGGCCCGTCACAGTCTGATGAGGGGTAGCCTTGGGGTACCAGGTGGCATGGTCAACCAAGACATGGGTGAACCTGTTGCCCTTGGCTATCTTGGGGTCCTGTGGCCCCAAAATGTCAAAGCCTACCCTCTCAAAGGGGGTGCTGATGACAGGGAAAGGTTGGAGAGCACTTGCACTCCCTCCCAATCTTACCACTTGCCTAGAAAGTCTGGCAAGTCCTACTGTGAGTGTCAGAATCCTTGCACATTTGGGGCCAGTGAAAGTGGGTGACAAGCCTTTAAAAAGTCTTATCCTGCCCCATAATGCCATGCCAAAGGTACCTCAAGAGCCAGACCCAGTAGGAAGGCTCTGAAGTGCTGGGGTACCCGCAGCACATGGGCTGACCAAGGCTCAGCAACCTTAGGCTCACTATACAGGAGATCATTCTCCCAGTAAATCCAATGTGACTCAGACTGATCAACGGCTGCCTGGCTTGCAGCCTGCTGCTGCTAACCAACAAGAGTGACCATTCCTGCTGCTCCTAGCAGAATTCCTCCCTGGAGGGACTTAGTAGTAAATCAAATAAGACAATTATGGAACTACTAAGTCATGACAACAATTTACAGAGGGAGCACTTGACTTTCACTTTGACACTGAACAGCAGTGGCAAAGTGCCCAAAGCATCTAGATCAGCAAAAATGATGTCTTACACACAGTAAAAATACATGCGGCAGAGGCAAAAATACGGGGGAAAAACACCAAGGAAGCCAGGTCTAGCATTCACCATCTTGGCTTTTGGTTATGGCAATTTATAATAAAGACATGGCAGCTGGTGTGCTCAATTTCACAATAAAATCGATGTAGGCCTGTGCTGTTTTATATGGCATACCATGTCATTGTAAGCGAACTCTTGAAACATAATCAAACGGATTCTGATCTTTCCCTGGGTGATGAATAATTGCATAGTAGTATTCTTATAACCTTGAACCCTAACATTAAATTTGAGAAGGCATTTTGGCTTTTGCATTGCCAAATATCGTCAACAGCGCTCAATGATCATTCACTACAGTGAAAGGCTTTCCGTACAAGAAAACATGGAAATATTCACAAGCCCAGACCACTGCTAAACTTTCTTTCTCCGTTTGTGAGTAAGCATGTTCTATTTATGACAGGCTCTTGCTAACATTTGACACATTTGTCACTGGGCATTTGAATGCCTGCTCTGCTGTTCAAGGATTGCGACCAATCCGAAAGGGCTAAAGCTAGAGTCAACTACATCTCATTATGTAGTTTGAGATCAAAGTAGGCCATTTCAGTGGCACTCTAAATGGCTTGCTTGATTTGTTGGTAGCTTTTCTCACACTCACATGACTAATAAAAAATAAATTCTTTTGTGTTAGTTCTTATAACAATGCACTGACCATAGCAAAATCGTGTATGTATCTCAAACAGTAACTGGCCAGTCAAAGAAAGGTAACACAGAAATCTCTTTTGGGGGATTTGCAGTAGACAATGCTTGCAATTTTGCTGGATCAGGTTTCATAGCCTCATCAAGAAAGAAACGGCCAAAACATTTCAAGATTTTCGTGTGAAATTCACATTTGTCTGCATTCAGAGTTAAGCCTGCTTTGGACAGCAAGTGACATATTTGTATGAGAGCTTTGTCATGTTCTTTCTGTGTGGCTCCAAAAGAGACTATGTAATCACTTTAGTTAAAAGCACGCACTACAGGCTGTATGATACATCTAATGTGTCTTGGAAAAGTTCTGCATCAGAGGATGCACCACAACTCAATCACATATAGCGAAATGGACCAATATGCATAGAAAAGGTTGTAATCTACCTGGATTTTTCTTGAAGCTCCAATTGGTGATAGCCTTTATTAAGGTTGAGTCGAGAGAAGAACTTTTCAAAATTCAGTTGAGTTATCATATCAACAATGTGTGGACCCGATGTCTCTCTCTCTCTTAATTGCCTTGTTGGCATGTTTCATGTCAACGCATATGCATACAGCTTCTTGACTGTCTCTTTTGGGCACTACTACATTGGGAGAAACCCATGGTGCAGACAAGTGGAGTGTTCCATGATGTCAATTTTAGGTAACAAAATAAGTTATTTTCCAACAGAAGCTTGTAAATAAAAAGCAACTTGTCTGTGTCTTTGAGGAACAGGAGTAACATCCTCATATATGTGTAACTTTACTTGCATTGTTTTGAGTTTTCCTGGCCCATGAAATAATGAAGGAAATTGACTTACAATTTCATGATGAAAATTCATATTGTAGTTCACTGATATCAGTCCCATATCAGCAACAGTATTAAAATTTAGCAAACATGCACTTGAAGCTGGTTCTGCAATACACGAAGAGGAGTCTATACCCTATTTTTCTTGTACATTCTTGTGGCTACAAAGGATCCTTGCCTCTTCAAGGGTATCGAAGCAGCCTATGTGTATTCTTTAGTTTTTACTTTGTAAATTGTGGTTACGGAGACAGTTCTTTGGTAAATTGGGGTAACGGAGACAGTTCTTGATACTTCTCCTCAGGCAAAATATTTTTTTTGATGCTCCTCTGTATATTATGAATGATATTGAACACACATTTATTTTTAGAGTTATGTTCGGACAAATTTTGAATGTGCTTGGTGTTTCTTCATGTCGATTTTGCTTCGCTTTGAGTTTTTTCTCACACTTGATCAGTCCCACATGTACATGCCTTTCTGAGGTAAACTTTGACATTGGGCAGTCATCATTGTGACTTTCACTGTCACTGTAAACTGAGACTTAGGACCCTTTTGATGATGATTTAGATGATGATCGGCTTTTTTTGTCAATTTGCCTCAGTTGGTGTGACTGCTTGGCCTTGTGGAAGCTAGTTGAACGTCATTGAGGTAAAATTCAGTCAGTCATTTTGTCTTCACGCTGTGATGCACATACTTTTCTCCCTGCCCTGCAAGTCGTCACAAAATGGTTTGCTTTACCACAGCCGAGGCATGTCTGTTCAACTGCGGAACATTAACCCTCATGTGGAAATGACAATCAACACCTGTAACACATTCCCTTTTTTCTGAGGAGGTATCGCTTGTGTCCCTCTGCCTTGAATCTTGGCTTACTTTTCATGCTCAGGATTGACACTCTTTGGGTGCCTCCACCCCTATGTCAGTCGCTTGATGATCAGCACACTCTTCAGCTTGAGCATCCATTGAGGATCTATTCTAGACTCAGAGTTTCCTTCGGCATTCTTCATTGAATAGGAATCTGAGGCAGGTAGCTTCCTCATCATTACATTCATCGAAATTACAGTGCTTCACTTGAACATCTCATCTCGCCACAAACTCGTAGATGGTCTCATTTGGTTTCCGGCACTCTTGACTGAATATTTGTCTATCGTAATCCACATTTGGCACTGAATTAAGCTTGATATTCAAGGCAGTTTTGATTTGTTCATGCGTCACTTCATCTTCTTGTTGTAGCTGTTTCACGGCTTCTTTCAGTCCTTCACCAGCCATCCTCCTCAGATACATTATAATCTTTTTATCATCATTTTATCTATGAAAAAAGATTCTAGAAGGCTTCTCCTTAAGGTTTTTCACCAAATTAACCAATTCAAAGACACTGTTCTCTGGGAAGATCTTTCCCACCGTCTCAGTATCCATATCTGAGGCCAACTTCTAATTAAAATTTGGTTAGCTACTAGTCTAATACTAAAAACAATGAGCCTATTCTAGCTTAGTGAGGTACATGTTAAGACACCTGCAGAAGAGAGAAAAAAACATGACACTGGCAAGGCATTTAATAAAAAGAAATTTGTGTTTCTCGGTACGTGGTAACACATTGAGCTAACTTAACAATAAAAATGAATTTCAAACACGTACAGGTAACATAAGAAATTATTTGTTGCATTATATTGTAAAAACATATATACATGTGACTCTCACTAAAATATATGCATCCGTCTGTTGTTAATTAGTTATTACAATGCACACACACAGATTAAAATGAGTATCATATATTATGTGTATATAACGTGCAAGTACATAGGGCACTAAAATTATGCTGGACCGCAAGGATGGAGATCTGCAAGGGAGAGCAACTATCAACGGTACAATCACATTCACACTCGGAACAGATGTTGCTTTAAATTTTCCTGTTTGGATAGATATCGTGAGGAGCAGGCAGTGGTCCTATGTAACAATACCTGCTCCTCCAGAAGCCACCCAACGTAATTCCTAAAGAGGAATCTGTCCTTCAAGGACAGCTTCCTCGTTGTTAATCAGACACCGCTCCATCTTGGGTGTCGGTATCGGATCAATGGTTTGTGACCACCATTGCGGTCGCAATATATTTATACTTGTCACTGCAACTCACAATTAGGAGGGAATGCGACGTTCACATCCACTCCTCATTGCAATTTGTTAAGACTCCCAGAGCCCCTTTCCCGAGTCAGAAAGACATTTCTTTCTTGCAAAAGAGTTATTTTAACTAACAAATAACCTTTTTTCAGATGCAGACCATGAGATTTGACACATAACAGGATTTGCAACTGCAAAATGGCTCTGAACTTCAGGGCTAACGTTCCTACATGTAACATTGATATTACCTTACAAAATAAGACCTTCACTTATTTTCACAATAGTTTTATTTCAGTAAATAAAACCATAGACACAGGACACATGAATGTAGCAAAGTTGCACATTTTATCCTTTACACGTTTTATGTAAAAAATGGGTACAATTGTTTAAAAGAATACCATGGATCCTTCACCAACATAAAGCAATAGTTCACGGTTAAAATGCAAAGGGTTCTCCTAATAAAAATGCTGGTGATTTGCTTTGTGATTTTTTGACCTTCGGTGACATATGTGAATCATAACTTGGCCTTGGATAAAAAGTGTATTTTCTAACACTATTTATGTTCTAGCCAGTTAGGGACTGCTGTAAACAATCATATATTATATGCCCCTCTAATTAGAACGTGCATGTTGTACTTACATTATAATGAATGTTTTAAGTTACATTGTTTTGATTTCAGAAATCAGAGATCCCCCTCCTCTGGTTTAAATCTGAACTCTTAAAATTCTGCAGGCTGAACATTGGAGCCGTATTCGATTTTTTTTACTCATGTTAGCTTTCACATTTATCATTAACAACAATGCGTTGTGCTCACCTTCTCTCTGTAAATAGTGTTCACACTTTGTAAGGTGCTTCAAATTTGAAGTGAAATGTTGTAAAAAGAAATGGCAAACTAAAATCCAACATTCTGAAAAAAGGTAGGCAAGTACATGTTGACTATTTAATTGTTAACCAATTGTTGACCAATTAAAGAGCAAACACTGCAGTTAGTCTTAAATATAATTAACCGGAAGGGCAGAGCCTGAAAGCCAAATAGATAGCGGAGTTTCCTCTAGTTCCTCTTGAACCGGCACTGCGGGATCCTCACTGACTGCAAGACAAGGATTATGGAGTTGTCTAATAGCTGCTGAGCGAGAGGAGGACCCAGGGCTAGGCTATGTGCCATTGAAGCAGCACACCACCAGGGCTCTGAGACACTGAAGGTCTATGCGACTGAGGCTCAGTGAAATGCTGCAATCACAATGCCGTGGATCAGGGGTACCAAGAGGAGCAGGACTTACCATTCCCCTGGAAAAGCATAGGTGCGTGAGCGGTTCATGATGACATCTGGAGCAGAGGTGCCCGCCAGATGCCTGGAGCCCTAGCAGGAACATTGTCACTGGTGAAAGAGCCGAAACAAGAGCTGGAATGCCGCTGCCCGCGTCCCACGCAGGGGGACATCAGCAGGGCAGCCTTCTAGTGGCCGCCCGTCGGAGCCTCCCCCCCCCTGCTCTGCCTCGCTAGTGAGGCCGCACCTCGGGGAGGGGAGGCCCCCAATGGGATTGTCTGGGGGAGGCGTGCCTCTAGGGTGGGCAAGGCTAGACCCCCTTTTTAGGCGCCTCACCCCCTCAGATCTTCCTCTGCTTCCTGAGCCGCTCCTCCTGGCCACGTGTATTTTCAGCGTTGCCGCCGGGGTCATTGTCGGGGTCGTCGCCGCCGCCGGTCATTATGGTATGTCCATGCTCTGGCCTCCCCCGGCCCCGTCCCTGGGTTAAGCCCGGGTAGTACAGGGGCCCTGTGGTCGGATACCACAGGGAGGCGGAGGTGGTTGCGCGTGGTCGGAAGCGGCAGGGTGGCGGTCAGTTGCGGGACAGGGACAGGGGCAGATGTAGCGACGCAGCAGGGTTATGGGTGGGTTACGAACGCCTTAGGACGGTCACCTATCCTGTCGTCGGGTTTGGCAGGAGCCCGTTGTTTTCGGGTAAAACTTGGTGGGAGCGAGAGCCGGTGTACGGAGCAGCTATCGGCACCCATGACTTCTGCTTGCCAGCGGCAGGGCCCCCTTTGGGAATTGGAGTTGGCCTAACAGCTAGGGCGCTCGACCTCGGACCTGGGGAACTAGGTTCGAGTCTTGGCAATGACGCTGAACATCCTGTGATTCTCGGCAAATCACTTAATCTCCCTGTTCCTCTTCCTGATTGACAGAATAAATGGGGGAGTGCTCGGAAAGAAGTCTGTCAGTATATATAGTGCGTAAAAAGCATTCCGCCTTCATGTCGAGCATTTTTTCCACCCCCATTTATCAAGAAGCAGTGAGGAGCCGGGCAGCGTCCGAATACCCCATCCTAGGCCTGCGGGGGGGGGGGGGGGGGAGACTAGAAACGCACGGAACAGAACAGGCATCATTATTCCCGATGAAAGTGAATAGTTGACAGGGTAAAAGCACTAAGGAACTTGCCCTTTGTTTAAAATGTTCTGCTATGCGTGTGTTCGAAGCTCAAGTATTCCGTTACCTTTGAATAAGATCTCTGACGCACAGTGGGTTAGATGGCGTCCGAATGTTCCTTCCGCCGTTATGCACGGTTGTATTTGTTTGTTCCCCCCCCCCCCCGACCAACCCGGCAGCCACATAACTCTTTAAAGGTCCTAATAAAATCAAGACCAATGTACGCGGTCACAGAAGGCAATTGATGGGTGCCTGACCTCACGTTTATGAGGTAGAATTGTTAATTAGGGGCATAGGTTCTTAAAGCAACCATTTGATACGCAGTCACAGATGGCAAATTATGTGTGCCTGACCTCACGTTTATGAGGTAGAATTGTTAATTAGGTGCATAGGTTCTTAAAGCAACCCTTTGACCGTTGTGCGCTTCATTAGTTGAGGGGTAGGGGCATGCGGTTAAGAGTAAATCGCCATGAAGCCGGCATCCACGATGCTAAGCTCCTGCTGCCGGGGCTGCTAGTTTAGGGGCACCTTGTACAGATAGAACATGAACTTGCTGATTTACTGCAGTGTGTTGGTGCGCGGGTTTTGCTTGCTGCAAGGCGCGGGTGCCGTTTTATAATGCGTTTTAGCTTCGTAAGCCATCCCCGTTAAGACAAGATGGCGTCGCTGATACCCGGATGACAAACCACGGGTTGTGCAGCGCGAGAGAAATGTCATCGGTGCGGAGGGTTAATGGGCCTGCTGCAAGCACGTGGGGATTATGTTGCAGTGTGGGCGCAATTTGTTTAGCGAACCTGCAGCAGCGATTGACGCGGAGCCAATGAGGATACACACCATGCAACTGAATGGGCCCTGCAATTTCGGTACTGTCTGCCGGTAGGGATGGCAGGGGAGTAGGGGTTAGCTCTGCTTTCGCCCGCTCTCCTGCGCGGGGGCGAAGCGCCCCCTTAACGGGCCGCATGGTCTCTTCCGAGCGCTCGCGAGCCGAGGTCTAACGGCGCATCCTGCGTGGCAGCGCGAGTCCTTTAGGTGGCCTTCGGGCATAGGGGTTCTAGGTGCCTGCGGTAAAGAGCGGGAGCCGGTAGATTGAAGAGTATGTGTGACGCACGTGGCTCGGCCTGTGCGGCTTGCGAAAGAAGCATCCGTAGGTTACTTTCAAAATGGGGAGGTAGACGGCGCCGACTGGGCCCTAGCACCGGATGGCACGAGATAGGGCATGCTTGTGAATGCGTCCTTGCTGCAATCTTTTGCGGCATTCATACCTAGGTCATATTGGAAGGAGTGAGTTGCCGAATAGGTACGGGCAGGCCAGGGTCGAGAGCGGCGCTCGTTCTTCAACCGTGGTTCTGGTCAAATTACTCATATACCAATGCCTACATAAGTACGAGTTTTCCAAGGGGTGCCGTGAGTTGCATTTCAGGATGAAGGAGGGGGCATAGGGTGGGGGGACAAGCTCCCCCCCCTCCACTAGGTTATAGCCCATTTGCACAGCAAACCACGTGGTACGGCTGTTGCCACGGCACCGCACCACATCGTCGTTGTTAAGTGGATGCATCCTCCTATATGTTGACACTGATCAGGCCATATTTTACACCGACACAGTATAGGGAAAGAGCTTGGGTGGACTTACGGTTTCTGTCCCTGGCAATTGCCTCGGGCGCCAGTACTTATGACAGCTGCTCATTCATTAATGAGCAGAGGATCAGTTCTTTGATGACCCAACACATGTTTGAAAACGGCTAATACCTGCCAGCCTAACAATCATTAAGCTTGGGGGCTTGACCAGTCGGAAATGTCACTCGGTGGTGTGATGGTTAGGGAGTGGTGAAAAGCCAGGCACTGGCAGTGACAGGGGGTGGCGCTATCTGCAGACCTCATCAAGGACTAAGCCTTAACTTCTAAGGCGAGTAGGGCGCATGTGCGTGGCAGCTTGCGACCTTTTGACAAACCTAATAGTCTTGCTGTAGGCACGCTACTTGTTTTCTTTTAACCGGATGCAATGCAGGAAACTGACACTGGAAGCAGGGTGGATTGCTAGTCTAGGCACGAATTATCTGGTACATGTGGTATGCCAGGACCTTATTCAGTGTCCACGCCCCCTTTGCTTCCTACCAAACACGGGTTGGTACACAACGCATACTCTGACATGGCACGCTGGTGAGCAGACACTGTTGATGGTTAGGTAGTATGTTGTGTTGGCGGGGGAAAAGTGCAGAGTGGTATGGGCCCTGCAGTGTCAGTCATGGGTAATAACGAGGGGTGTTGGGTGCATCCCCTCGGCACAAGTTATTTTGTGCAGCTGGGTATGGCATCATCCTTTTGGTTAGACAATGAGGCAGCGGGTACCCAGAAGAGCATCAAAGTTAGGCAGAGGGGCTCATGTACCGCATGCATTACCGACCATTGGCAAGGTCAACAGTCCTGGCTTGCGGTAGGTGTAATTTTGCGGGTAGATCATATTGCTGGTTGCAACGACTGAAGAGGCAGGTCCATGCTAAGCAAATATTTCAAATTTTGCCCAGTCAAATGGTGAGGACCTGCTCAATGGATCAACATGCTTGTTTTAATCAATTAGGTGCAGGTAGAAAAGGCCAAGCAGTCAGGCTGGGGGGACTGGTTGAGGCGGGACTCCCGGGGGTGAGGTGAAAGCTCAGATCTTGAGTCCAGCAGTAGTACAAGGGCTGTTGAGTCCTATGTTGAAATGTGGCTAGAGTTACATATTTGCATGTTGCAACGTGACTCAGATATATTTTCCTCTGAAAGGGCTTGGGAGTGTAAAATGTTAGTAAGTTTGGCTAGTAGTGTTTGGTGACTCGGCCTCAACATGCCGAAATGGAGGCATTTTCGAGATGATATGCTTGTTAGCCACAATCATGACTCATTTATCGTATGCAACAAAGAGGCATGGTCAAAGCTAATAGTACTGGCTTGTTGTAGGTGCGGGGTTGCAGGAGTACAGATCTGGCTGCAAAGATAGAGAGCTGGGGTGAGGAGTTAGGGTGCTTGCCCTCAGACCTGGGGAACTGGGTTGGGATCTCGGTAATGACGCTAAAACATCCTGTGATTCTGGGCAAATCACTTAATCTCCCCTGTGTGTCGGCACAGCTGGGCTCTGTGTAGGTCAACCATAGTGGGTATGTCGCATGTCCTGCTCAGGTCTCTTAGCAAGGGACAGTTACTTGGGCATGCTCCTTGCTGTATTCGGCAGCGCACAAATCTATTGCAAGCGCGAGTTGAGTTAGTGGTCTCTCTTAACTTGACGGATGTTTCAGTCCTGAAAGCCCTGAACCTGAGGCCTCCATCACTATTCACACTATTGTCCCCTAGCTTTCCTTCGTTCCTGGCTTCATGTTGGAAAGGCATGGCTTTATATTTCAAATGTACTCTTTTACGGGCCACTCGCCATTTTACTAAGGAAGTAGGCCTAGGCTGATGGTCATTAAGATAGTCACATGTGATCAAAGATTGGTTAAAGGTTTGGATTTGTATTACCAATGTTGTTATTGTGAGTTCCACACTTGAGTCAAGAGATGCTGCTGTCTTTCATCTTTGGCTTGCTACCCGAAAACAGCTGGTGTAATGTTTTCTTTCAAATCACAGTCATAGTGGCAGCTTAGTCTATACAGAAAAGTCAGCAGCTTGAGCTGTTTGAGACAAGTGAGGCCCTGGGTTCGTGGGTCATACATAACACCTTGAAGGTATGTATTGTTATTGTGAGTTCCACACTTAAGTCAAGAGATGCTGCTGCCTCATCTTTTAGCCTTGCTATTCGGAAACAGCTGGTGAAATGATTTCTTCTACTCGGTCATAGTGGCAGCTTAGTCTATACAGGACAGTCACCAGCCTGAGCTGTTTTGAGACAAGCGGAAGGCCTGGGTTTGTGTGTCATACATAACATCTTTAAGGTTATTCTCCCTGTTCCACAGGGAGGCAAGGTAAAGCCCAGAGTGACATGGTCTACAGAGATTTGGCCTGGCTCGCCTCTTCTGCGACCTTTTGAAGTTTGTTTATTTATTTATGAGGGTGACAGATGCTATCACAGTGGTTTGATAGGCACCAGGGCCAGATGACATTTAAGGGCATGTGTGCTGGGAACTAAGGATTGGGTCCATTTTAGTAAGCACTAGGAGCGGTAAATATTTGGTGTCGCTCATAAGATGCCCTGTGTTGGGTGAAGGATATCTGAGAGCTGAGCTGTACTCCTGCGAAAAGGACATTGCCAAATAGGCAAGCTAATGGCACATCAAGTGGCCTTGTGCAAAAGCTCGAAAGTCAGTTTGTTACGGAATCCACCAATAGTGCTCTTTTATCCATTCTACGATGTTAATGTGTTGATGTGTAATGTTCACCTTGGCCACGCCGCGACCCCCAAGAGTGAAACTACATGTGGTTTCCCCAGGGATCCTTTACATGGAAACACTTTGGTGGAACAAGGTTTATCACACCAGGTCCCAGATATTGGAACTCGCCACCTCTAGAGATCAGGTCCTGCACAGACCTCATGGCTTCCCGCAAACTCCTAAAACATGGCCAGTTAGACAGGTATAGGAGTAACATACCACTCTAACAAGTTCCAGGGTAGCGACAGGAAACCTACCTGGTACGCGTGCCCTACAAATTTAGTATAACATAACACAACATATGTAGGATGGTTTTTGGTTCTTCATACTCTTTTAGGAGCAGAACATAAGGCGTTTATTGCACAAACTGAGGGATTCGAAAGCAGAGCTTGTGGAACCACACAGGATGTTTCATAGGTGCCAGCAAACCACAGGGTTGGAATAAACAATTAAAAAAAAAAAAAAAAAAAAAAAAAGGAAATTACACTATTTTGGAATTAATTGAATGGAAGTCAACTAGTTTAATGATGTTTGGGACTAATAGTTATGGTTAAGGTGAGATAAGGTTACAGCGTTTTACAAAATCAATTCTAAAAATTGCAGTCAAGTTGTATCAGTTTAAATCATTAACTAACAGCATTATACAACAAACATTACACGAACGGCAAATAGTTTCAGTGCATGTTAAGGCACTGGCACATATGTTCCCGACTGTTGTGGTTAGTATTAGGTTTGAATGTGGGATGGAGGTGCTGAGCCAATCCACTCATTAAAACTGATTGAATTCGATAAATATTAGTTCAAGTTACATGTCGTCTTCAGGAATTAAGCTTTCATTTTAAGTAAATTAAGAAGTAGGATTGGACAGAAATATTTCAATATTATTTTCTTAGTTTGATTTTCTATGAACTATTGAAGAATCAGGCTGGAATAAGACTCCACCATCGTATTAAGGTAACCTAATTTGCAAGAATATGCAATAGAACTCGTGTTAGCTGGTTAGTAACATAGTTCCCGAGATTGCCAGGTCATTATTGGCAGTGGGGAGGCCAAAACCAGGAGATGTGCTGAGATATTGGTCATTAGAAGTAAACAATAGGATAATAAGAAAATGTGAGAGGAAACAAAAATAGGGAGCTTTGGCCGGAAAGGTAAATACGGCAGCGTCAGCAGTTTTATCTATTTCATTGCGTACTGTAGGAAGGTGAGATTGTCTCAACAAATCACTTGCCAAGAATGCTGTCGCTGGCCGAGGGTGGCATTACTATTCAGAGACAGTGTCATGAAGGAGCCAGGGACAGTGAGCATATGTTGCCCGTGTGCTGGGTGAGAGTACAAAGACAGAGACTGTTGCCCCCCCTACTGTCTGATGTTCACAGCTTTTAAGCACCCATCCCATCATTGGGTACCCGGGATGTCAGCTTGTGTGGATAAACGGAGGGAAGGCAGTTAACTCACATGTTACCTCCATCCTGCTTTACTGTGCTTAGCTGTTGGAAACACACTTCCAAGCCAGAATGACCCTAGCTGGCCCAATTGAAATCACAATAGGATTTCATGTCCATATACGCCAAAGCTAGCTCGTAGGGGCAGGGCACCTATAACAGCGAAGGGAGGAAGGGGGGGCTCTGGCAGCGATGGGAGCCTCCCCAGAGCTGTGGCGGAGTTACAGGGCGATCTGGAGGCAGAAGGGTACAGTAAGGGTACCTCTGCGACAGGCGGTACAGTAAGGGTACCCCTGTCCGGCACAGTAAGGGTGCCCGAGCCAAGGTCCGGGAGCCGAAGGAGGTTCTGGGAAGACTGCAACGGCG
This sequence comes from Triturus cristatus, assembly GCF_964204655.1. Taxonomy (NCBI): domain Eukaryota; kingdom Metazoa; phylum Chordata; class Amphibia; order Caudata; family Salamandridae; genus Triturus; species Triturus cristatus. The sequence continues at coordinate 85,350,617 of NC_140588.1, forward strand.
CCCCGTTAGTCCTTCGGGCGGTTGGGGGGCCTGATCAACCGGGGGGGTGCCACAACACGCTCCGCCCCCGTCAAAAGGGGCGAGAGTATGCGACAGATCACGTGATCCAAAGGATGATCTGAAAATATGTGCCGCACTGCAGGGCATCGACCCACCGTGCGTGCTGGCTCGCCAGGCGGGCGGAGCAGTGAGGGGCTGCTTGCCCTGGATCGCCCGTAAGATAACCCACTTATCGTCATACTTATGTTGTATGAAATAAACCTGCAGCAGTTCTTCACCCACAATGAAAGTGTCAGTGTAATCTTTGGGTGACGTCTGTGCATGCGTGTTGAGTGGAGCGGATGACGGTGTGGTCACTATGCCGCTGCACGCGTCCCATGCAGGGGGACATCAGCAGGGCAGCCTTCTAGTGGCCGCCCGTCGGAGCCTCCCCCCCCCTGCTCTGCCTCGCTAGTGAGGCCGCACCTCGGGGAGGGGAGGCCCCCAATGGGATTGTCTGGGGGAGGCGTGCCACTAGGGTGGGCGAGGCTAGACCCCCTTTTTTAGGTGCCTCACCCCCTCTGATCTTCCTCTGCTTCCTGCGCCGCTCCTCCTGGCCACGCGTATTCCCACCCTTTCCGCTTACCCTGCGCGGCGGAGGTAGCGCGCTATTGGAATGTTTTAATGTTTTTTCTTGCGTTGCAGGCGGAGTTACAGGGCGATCTGGAGGCAGAAGGGTACAGTAAGGGTACCTCTGCGACAGGCGGTACAGTAAGGGTACCCCTGTCTGGCACAGTAAGGGTGCCCGAGCCAAGGTCCGGGAGCCGAAGGAGGTTCTGGGAAGACCACGACGGCGCCCCATTAGTCCTTCGGGCGGTTGGGGGGCCTGACCAACCGGGGGTGTGCCACAACACGCTCCGCCCCCATCAAAAGGGGCGGGAGTATGCGACAGATCACGTGATCCAAAGGATGATCTGAAAATATGTGCCGCACTGCAGGGCATCGACCCACCATGCGTGCTGGCTCGCAGGCGGGCGGAGCAGCGAGGGGCTGCTAGCCCTGGATCGCCCGTAAGATAACCCACTTATATTCATACTTATGTTGTATGAAATAAACCTGCAGCAGTTCTTCACCCACAATGAAAGTGTCAGTGTAATCTTTGGGTGACGTCTGTGCATGCGTGTTGAGTGGAGCGGATGACGGTGTGGTCACTAAGAGGAGTGGCTGACCAAAGCAGCAATTTCAGGAGGGAGGAGAGCTCCTTGACCCGTATTTGACCTAGCAGAAATCACAGTAAAGGTTTTATGGATGCACACAGGGGACTCCGAAAGCCCTGATCTGCCAGGTCACAAAGCAATAACAATAGAGCAGGAGATTAAAAGGCATGGTACAGGCATACAACTCTGACTGCACTGAATAAAGAGACAATAAGAATTGTTGTATGAAGCACAGCTGTACACCCACACAAATAACAGCAGCTACCTACGGTGGAAGAGTAAAGATAAAGGAGACAATGCCGACCTGCTCTATTAACTTTACTTGTTTGGCCACTATCTGCTTCACCATGTCTAGAACATCACTGAGACTGGTGAAGTCATGCTTGGGTAATTGGAGACTTTAAACAGTGCGGAACCTCAAGACAAGGGGCTACTTAGACAAGCATATGCGGATTACACCGACAAAGTCTCTTGATTTTCTCAGAGCACCAGCCTTTGCTACCTCTCACGTGTAAACCTGAGGCCTCACTCTTCTAAAGATCCCCACTGATATTGAAATCAGCAAGACAACTGCTGTTCATAGAAGCAGCAATGAGAAGGACCCACCAATTAACCTAAAATCCCGGACACCTTGGAGCAGGACTCAACATTAGACCCACCCTTGAAAGCACTCAAAACATCTACATCAACCATATAGGAAAATTCATAGAAGGCAGCATCCGAAGATGAATCCCCTCGGGACAGGCATATCTTCCTTCAGTAGGGTAACATATTCCTCCGCAGCACATGCGGTGAAGGGATGGCCCCCAAGCTCCAAGGGCCCCCTCAGCACAGTACCCTGACCTGAAAGCTCCTGATTGAGACCATAGATGGGCCTTCCTTGTACCTTGCAGGGGGACCCCCTCAAGTTTTGTTACACCACTGGCTTTCTTTAACTCCTGCTTCTTAGCAACAGAAGACTGGCTAGCAAAAATAGAACACACTATCGTCATGGCAATAAATTGGGTGCAAGATCATTGGAACATACAATCCAAACTTAATGAGTTGAAACATAGAAACAGAAGAGACAATTTGCATTTTTCAGAGTTCACCAAAAAGTTTGAAAAAGGTGACATGATTAGATGATCAGAGAAAGGCTTCTTACATGAAATAACAGGTATCAAGTTTGACCCACCCTTTGAATTCCAGAGATTGCACAAGGTCTGAGCAGAGGATGCTGGCAAGACTAATACCCCATGGCAAATCATTGCTTGCCTTCTATGACACCAGCAGGCGCAACAGGTGTTCCAGATGGCAAAACGCAAAGGCGCATTTTTGCACAGTGACTTAAAAATCTTTATCTTCCAAGTCTTTTCTAATGAATCCCAGTAATAAAGGCAAAGATTTCTGGTCCTATGACCGAAGCACAAAAAAATGGGGATCTGCTACAGACTCTCGGAACCAGCAGCCATGATCATAGCCCATAATAGATGCCCAACCACGGTCTCAGATGCAAACCAGCTGGACAGATTCCTGGACAACATGGACCCTCCAAAAATAGAAACAGCAGGACCAATGTGCTCTTTCTCCTACCATTTGCATGTCTCAAGTGGATGCTATGATGTCAGAATGGCTGGACTTAAAGAAGTTGGAACACACTGGGCGTTAATAGAAATTTACAAGCATCATCAACATTTTTCCTCCCAAAGTGACAAGTCGATATCCTGATTAAAACAAGGTAAAGAATGCAGAATCTACAAGTCTGACTTGGCAGGAGAGGAGTCCTGCTATCGTATGACATTTTTGGAAGACGTTGTGGATGATATAGTTGCCTACAATATGTTTGTTCCACTTCCAAAGACTCTAGTAAGAAACACCTTTAAAGATATGAACTCCAACTAGACAAAGACTGGAGATGTAAAGCATGAGCTATACATTGGGATAAGGGATGAGGGATGTCATGCTGCCATTCCAGATCCCTGCAAATCTGACCGCAGAAGCTGATCACAAAATGTAAAGCTTTTTTGTGTGAAAACCTAGACCTAAACTACTTAAACTGTTTTCATCCACAGAAACGGAGTTCTCAGATTACCCAAACAGACTCTCATTAGCTGTCCTTCAAAATAACCCTAATCCTAGACCATATACATGATACTGAAGAGATATACTGAGCTGGATTAAAATTGAATGAGGTATATTAGGTAAACATAGAGGCCTGAGATCAGGATATATTAAAGACTCTCGCCAGTCCGAAAAGACGGAGCCAATCCTTCATGCAAATGGATGTTCATGGTACAAGGCACAGGAGAAACTATGTATCAGTAGGAGACTATGCAGAGGAGAACAGCTGTGGGGCAATGGCCATATCCACATGGGGTATGAAGAATGGTTATGGCCTAATTTCGAGTCCAAATGGGTCCCTAAAATAGACCACATAATTACTGGAGGCAGACTCAAGATGTTTGCCAAATGCAATCCGATTTTCGTCTCCTCCTGTGCCAATTTTGGAACTAATGACATCTGACAGTGTATGCGAAAAATCCTGGGGTACCTACAATGGGGCAGTTCCTGGAATTTATAAAACACGGACAGATCTTACGTTCTCAGGTCCTATAGCCAGGGAACTGCAGAGATGGTGATCTCATGGACTCTCATTTGATTATTTAGAAGAGGACTGGTCTGAGGCACCGTAGTTGCTTTTGTAGGAAAAGCTAACTGGCGTTTATTTATTACAAAATTCTCCATAGATGGCACTTGTTCCCACAGAAACTGGGACTAGCAGGCCTTACTAATAACACAAACTGTTGCCGATGCCCTTCCCTAGAGTCTGACATAGTCCACATACTCTGGAATTGCTTCAAAGATATTGGCAGGTAGTAAGTAAGGCACATAATGATGCAATATTTAATGGCTGCTAAACTATTGAACATCAAAGAACAATTTGGTATCATACGAACAGATTATCTACTGGCTCAATGGCAAGAGTGATAAGATAGAGGAGGACTTTTTGACCAATCGAGACACTAGATAACACACTCTTGAGGGCTCTACATGTGTACCAGGTTAAAGCGAGCATCACACAGGACAGAGTGTGTTAATTCGCGGACACGGACCCAGCTCCCATCAACAGGGTGCCTAAGTTTAAGTGTCATGCTATGCAGCCCTGGGAGGATGCCCAGCAGCATCTGAGCATATGGCTCTTTACAGCAGTGTTATTAGGTGGCAAACTGAGCTGCATGTTAGCAAGATCCCAAGCTTTTGTGAGGGGGTAGGCACCGCTGTGTAAGTTGAACAGGTAACCTTGGCTGTTTCAGCCCGGCCAACATGGTCCAAAAAATGAGCAGAGCCAAGTGTGAATTTTTGGCGAGCCACCTCATAGGAGAAGAAACTCTCAGGTGTGTAAGTCTTCAAGGTGGGCACACCCTCCCATCTGCCATGCCTAATAGGACATATTAGCCATTAACTTCCTAATCAGTTTCGGTGTCCATATCCTAAGTTCCATGTGGAATGGGGCCCGCTTCAGGACAACCTGGATAAAACGCTGCCAGATGAGGGTGGTTTGTCTGACTATATGTACGGAAGCTCCTTTGAAGTCTCTGCGCCCTCCATCAATAAGTCTGGTAAACGCTCCACTGCAACTCTACCCAGCAATAGTTGTTTCTCCCAGTTCTCACTTGAGTCCAGTCATCTGGCTGCATGTTGAAGATGTGCAGCATAATAATATAGGTCGAGACGTCATATCTTTTAGTCAGTGTTATCAGTGCCACCCTGCTGTTTCGGCCTGCCCACATGAGTGAGATAAGAATTGAGTTGAGTTGTTTAAAATCTCGGTTGGGAGAGAGCAAAGCGAGTTCTAGGAAAACTATGCTTACTCTCAAATGAATTGTAATTTGAAACCCTCCTTAATGGTAAAGTTTGATTTTAAGTCACAATTCTGAAAATGCCTCCTTAAGAAAAGGAACAGAAAAAAGCTAGAGGAGAAGACCCATAGACGCAGTTCAGACTTGGGTTAATCTAGTAACAAGCAACATTGTCTCAATGGGCAGTACTGTAAGGCAGTTTGATAAGTTGCAAAATCAATTGTGACAGAACAGAAAACAGGAAAACAACAACAATTTTGGGGAAATGTGATCTGTATTGAAATCTTTAGATGCTGAATGTATTAGTTATATCAGGACAATTACATTGTATGCAGGTGTAATCCACAATTTACTGTACACATCAGTGTTCAACTGCTCATGTGCAGGTGAATGGCGCAAGTGAGACATGTGATAAAGTGTAAAAAACAGTGAGAAGGAGCACATTTTTTTAAAGTGGATACAGAACATGAGTAATGACAAAAGAATCAATGGGAGACATGTTAAGATCCATAGACAGCAAAGAGTACACTGAGTAAACAACAGCGTTTTAACCTGTTCAATTTCAGTTCATCATCAGGACAGGATTACACAGGAATTCAGTCGGTGCTGTATACAAGAGATAAAACTTAGGATAAGAATAGAATATAGGGCAGTGGAATAAGAGGCAAGGTAGAACAGGAAGTGAGTGAGCTACCTGTTGATGAGTAGGAACGAAACATTCTGTTGTGATTGTGGTAACTTCAGGTGGGCAATTAAGGTAACTGCAGGAAGCCAATGTGACCTGGGGGTACCTGGAATAGGTACACAGGGTGGTCCATCAAGAACTGCACCTGAGAATTAGTGCGCACAGTGGTGCAACTACTAAAATATCTGAAAACAAGGGAAAGAAAGTATTAAGAAGCGGTTAAAATCAGGCCGGGTGTGAAGGTTATTCGTAAATGATATGTGCCCACTATTGAAAGAGACCAGCCAAGAATTAGACACACAGGCATGATCCTATGGCCAATGGAGCTTATCAAGGGGCATATTATCAAGCCCGGCGTTAAAATTATCGCTGCTTTAGCGGCAGAAAACTGCCGCTAAAGCGGCTATAATGGACTCGATAATATGCCGCAGAGAATTCCAATAAAAGCCCATGTTGACACCAGAACATGGGCTTCTATTGGAATTCTCAAGGGCATATTATCAAGCCCATTATCGCCGCTTTAGCGGCAGTTTTCGACCGTTAAAACGGCGTTCCTTGATAATATGCCCTCAAGTGTTTTAGGAGGAACGTAGAATAACTCCAAATGTCCAATCACTGCAGTGTATTAGGAGAATTGACTTTGAGGGGGGGCGTGGCTTGGCGCCTGCGGGAGATGGCGGCGCATCGGTGAGGCTCCGCGGCGGCGTTGGAAGGCATGCCGGTTTCTGCCTAGTTCTCCGGATGACGAACGGCGGGTGAAGTGTGGGAACATGCCCTGACCCTACTCGCTGTTTTCAACTACATTTTGGAGGTTCCATGACGCTACAAAATGCTTCTGTAAGTCCTGTCAGGCTGCGGCCGCCATTTTGAATTTGTAGTGCGACGCGCATTATGAGGCTACGGCGGTGATACCAGTTCAGCAATCTCCATGCTTAGAACTCCAAGCCCTTAACGACTCTCAGAATGCCTGTTTTCCTGTTTTCTTATCTTGTCATGAAGCGTCAGCATTACTGCATTGCCCACTTCTTTTAAGGACGACGTTCCTCCATGAAAGGCTCTTTTCTCAGTCATGAACTTTTCACTGTCCCTCTCATCTGCTTTCATATGCAGCAGCAAATTATTTCACTACATCGCACCTGGAGGCCCTTTGTTGTCGACGCTCTTTTTGCGCCGCGGATTTTTGTGAAGTACGTGAGAGGACTTTTCTTTTCATCTTCCGTTTTTCTGATTGAGTCCACTTTGAATTACGAAGTGAGTTGGTGCCACCTCTCCACTTTACATTGACGCATGGATGATATTTTGATCTTTATCCGGACGGCTTCACTCACTTTTTTATGTGCGCTCAGATGAAGGTTTTCGTTGTGGTGCTTTGAAGCTAGCTGTACTCCTTTCTGGTGATATTCAGACGTCGTCGCTCTCCTGATGTGCTCTTTCTTGTGCTGTTTTCATTTTTGCCTCCTGTGATCTCCAATGAGTTAGCCATTCCACGGATTCGCCACATGGGCAGACTTAAATCAATGTCGCGCCTGCCTCGTTCTACTACGCCCCAAATTGTGAAGAATTCTAAGGTTTTCTCCGCTCTGTCGCAATTGGAAGACTCTCTCAACTCATCTTGTTCAGATACACCAATGGAGCCATCTAAGATCCCGCAGGATACCTCTAAATCTAACACAAAGAGACTCAAGTCAAACTCTCTTTCGCCCCCAAAACATTCGGGGCCTGTATCTATGGAACTGTTGTTAGAAGAGATAAGATCCCTGCGTCCTTTTATGGAAGAGACTAATGTTAAGCTCCAGGTCCTTACTGATAACTGGTCGCAAATGGAAACGAGAGTAACTTTAGTTGAAAAATCTGTTCAGTCGTTCCAAGAAACATCTTCTGTGATCTCCAACTTAAAATCTCAAGTCTCTGATCTTCAACAACAAGTGGAACAGTTGGAAAACAGAAACAGGCGCAACAACCTTCGTATTTATGGCCTGGCCGAGGGACTTGAGGGATCTGACCCAATCACTTTCTTCAAGTCATTCCTTCCTAAACTCTTGCATCTGACACAGGACAGGTCCCTCAACATTCAGCGAGCTCACAGGTTGGGTCGACCACCTTCCTCAACTTCTCCATCTCAGAGACCCAGAGGGGTCATCATCTACTTTTTGGAGTACACTGACCTTTTGATGGTTTTGGCGGCGGCTAAAGCCTCTCCGAATCTTACCTGGTCTGGATCTCCCCTGTTTTTTGCGCAAGACTATGCCAAGGCTACGGCTGCCCGGCGGAAGGCTTTTCTAAATCTGAGAGCGGATTTGCAGGCGATGGGGGCTCGATACGGCCTCTATCACCCATGTTTATTTAAAGTCACCCACAATAACAAGACTACAACTTATGAGGACCCAATACGCTTGCAAAGTTTCATTAATGCACATAAATCCTCTGCTATGGATGCCTCCAGACCGTCATCCTCTGCTTTCGGATGAATACTGTTTTTATAATTCTTATATGGCTATGCATGTTATGCTGTGTTTCTTTAGTGTTTTTCATTGTTATAGCTCGCCTGAATTTCTCTGTTCCTTTATATGGCTCCGTTAATGTTTTCTTTATTGTTTAAACATTATGGCTGTTCCCTGTTTTCCGTGTTCAGTCATGGTTTCATCCTGACTTCCCAGCACATTTTAACCCTTTGTTTTTCTTTTTTCATATTACAGGAGTTTGTCCTCGTGTTTTGATGATGATGTCTCCCGGCCCCAGTCTCGCTGCTCCTCGATGTGCTGCCTCACCCTTGTGGTTCCTTCCTCCCTCCACCCTTTCTCGTATCTTCCCTCTGTAGGTATGTTTTTCCCCCATTTCCTTATTCATTTTCCTGGCTTATCCGTTGGTTTTTCTTCTTTCCCTTCCCTTTTATCTCTTCTCATGTTTGTGTTCTCGTCCGCATATTTTCACGTTGATTTATTATTATTGTTCGAAACTCCTTGCACCTTTGAGGATTGCATTCTTCTTTTTTCATGCTACACTCGCTTCTCAACCTCATTCCCCTCTCTGGCTCCTTACTCCAATGTCTTTATTTTTCTCTTATATTCTCTGCCTCCTGCTACTGCTTTTGCACTGGTCTTTTGTAAGAAATGTATTTCCTCTCCTCCTGACTCCATGTCTCTCTCTACTTCTTCCTTACCTCTAGCTTTTTGGGTTATTTCCGACGCTGTTGCATTTTATTCTCCTTTTCTTCATACGGCTCATACTTATGACCACTTGTTTTCTTTCCTTTTCTTCAATATGTCTCCACTACTCCTTCTTTTTTCCTTTTGTACTCTCTACTGTTTATGGGCTTTTCTCTCATTGGATCTGTCACTTACATTTTTTATAAATAAATTGCTATTATGTCATTGAATGTATTATCATGGAATGTGAAGGGTATTAATTCCCCAATTAAGCGTCAACGGATTCTGTCACATCTTGCCAAATTGAATGTTGATATTGCATTCCTCCAAGAAACGCATTTAACTGAGGTTGAATCTGTTAAGCTTAAGCGTGGTTGGGTGGGCGAATTGTTTTTTTCACAAGGTGATGGCAAACGCAATGGTGTGGCAGTTCTTTGTCGCAAGTCTCTTCCCCTCCAGGTTATCTCCCATGAGTCGGATACCTCTGGTCGTTGGGTCTATGCTAAGTTGTCAATTAGAGGTGTTCCAGTTTCTCTTCTCAATGTATATGGGCCTACCACAGGCGAACCTTCTTTTTGGGCCGACTTTTCTTCACTTTTAACTAAATTTATGGACCACAATTTTATCCTGGTGGGGGATTGTAATCAACCTCTTGATCCCTTTATTGACAGGGTGTCCAAAGCCCCTTATGTCCCCAACAAACCCCACAAGCTGTTTAGTCATGCTATTTCACAGCATAAACTAATAGATTCCTGGCGCCTCTCCAATCCAAAGTTGCGGGAGTATACTTTTTACTCTCCCTGTCATCGATCCCAGTCACGACTTGACTACATCTTTCTTTCACACAACCTCGCTCAGTCACTCCTACACTCTGAGATAGGCCCGATACTGCTTTCTGACCATGCTCCCGTCCTTACATGTGTCGATGTACTCCCTAAAAATGATGGCCCTAGGAGATGGCGTTTTAATAATTCCCTTCTCACAGACCCCAAATTTACAGCCACCTTTACTTCCTTTTTTGATGAATTTTTTCTCCTTAACGATGACGCTACCCTCCCTGGCCACACTATTTGGGATGCTTTTAAGGCAGCAGCACGTGACTTTATTATTAGTTATGTTGCGAACAAACGTAAGAACGCCCGAAGGTTTACTAAAAATCTCCTTTCTGACATTAAAACACTGGAACATGCGTATTTTACCTCGCATTCTGCTGATAGCCTGACAGCCCTCATTGCAGCAAAAATGAAGTTTAATGAGAAGTCTACAGAAGATGCCTCCTTGTACCTGCTGAAATCTACTGCTAAATTTTATGGGGGTAGGAATAAGGCTGGGAAGCTCCTAGCCAATTATTTGAAGATTAAGCACAATAAGTTAAATATTGAATCTATTTATGACTCTGATGATAATTTAAAGCATATGGATGTTGATATTCTTGCTGAATTTTCACGTTTCTATGAAACCCTGTATACCTCTGAAACCCAGTCTACCCCCAGCTCCCTTGCCCGTTTCTTTTCCACCATTAATACACCAGCTGACTTCCCTCCAGATCTTTCCTCCCTAGAATCAGAAATCACACAACAGGAACTATTGACTGCACTGCAACATCTCAAACCCAACAAAGTCCCCGGTCCTGATGGCTTTACTGTCGAATTCTACCTTCACTTTTCTAAACTACTGATCCCACGACTTCACTCTCTACTTCACACTTTTATTTCTTGCGGTGCCTCCTCAGGGACTTTCTCCGATGCCCATATTTGCCTCATACCTAAACCCGGAAAGGATACACAATACTGCAAAAACTACAGGCCCATATCTCTAGTCAATATTGATTACAAACTTTTCGCTAAGACATTAGCGATTCGACTGGACCACCTTCTCCCCGATCTACTAGGCGAGGAGCAATCTGGGTTTGTTAAGGGCCGGTATATTACGGACAACACTAGACTCTTATTTAATATCCTGTCAAAGTCTTCACGCTTCCAACACTCACTTGCAGCGATTGCCCTTGACGCCGAAAAGGCTTTTGATCGTGTTGAGTGGCGCTATCTCTTCCATACTCTTACTTGGTTTGGTTTTGGTCCTAGATTTATCTCTTTGGTCTCCCTATTATATTCCCATCCTAGAGCGGCAGTTTTTGCTAATGGTCAAATTTCCTCTTATTTTGACCTAGGTAGAGGCGTTCGTCAGGGTTGCCCCTTATCCCCTTTTCTTTTCAACCTTGCTTTGGAGCCCTTCCTCTCCAGGTTGCGTCAAAACCCTGCCATCCATGGTTTCCAGATTGCAGATTCGCATGTTAAACTCGCTGCATATGCAGATGACATATTACTTTTTCTCTCTAAACCTGCAGAATCCATCCCTGCTTTCATTACTGAAGTAAGGAATTTTTCCTCTATCTCTGGATATAAACTTAATCATGATAAATGTGAGATCCTTCCCCTAACCAAATTTACTTTCAAGCAAGAATTTATTGAATCTCGGTTTACTTGGAGTCCGTCCCACATTAAATATCTAGGTCTATATATCACCCCCTCAATTTCAGACACTATTTCTTTATGTATGTCCAAATGCTCGCAGAAGATTGCAGATCTCACGACAAGATGGCATCCTTTATACCTCTCTTGGTGGGGTCGTCTTGACACTATTAAAATGATGTTATCTCCTATTGTTCTATACACACTCTCCAATATTCCAGTCCCCATTCCAGTAAAATTCTTTACCAAGATTAACTCAACGTTATCCTCGTTTTTATGGAACTCCAAAAAACCCAGAATGTCTCGGGCTAGGCTCATACGTTCGGCTTCTGAAGGTGGTGTCAATTTTCCTGACTTCCCTGCATACCAGAAGGCCTTTTTATTACGTCAAGCCTCCCTCTGGTTACAAGATTCCACTTCCCCTTGCCCTTTATGGCTTAAGGTTGAGCGTACTTTACTCTCCCCATTCTCCTTTGCAGAATATCTCGCTTTTTCCCGTAAGCCATCATCGATTCCCACTCCTATTCATAAGTATACTCTTAAGCTCTTATTGTCAGTTGCTCCTGGCCCTCCTATGACTGTGGCTGATTTCATTTCTTCCACTATCTGGCATAATAAATATCTCCTAATTGGCAATAAGCCCTTTTACTGGAAATCTTGGAGAACCCGTGGTATGATTTGGATTTCGCAGCTCTTTTCCGGCTCCACCTTTGTTTCTTTTCCTGACCTGTGTTCCTCCTTTGGCCTACCTCAATCCTTTTTCTCCAAGTACCTTCTCCTCAAGGCTGCTGTTCTGGAGACTTATATACGACTTTCGGCTTCTTCTCCTTCCCCTATTTCCACCACCCCTATTGTTCGACTTCATTCTCTTCTCCGCACTGCTCCCAAGGCATCTCTTCTTTATAAATACCTTCACGCACCCGAGTCACTTAGACCCAAATCCAAGGTTGAACTTCATTGGGAGGATGACCTTGGGACAGACTGGCCGATATCCTTATGGGATAAAGTTTGGACAAAACTACGCAAGACTTCCAGAGCGGCTTCGTTGACACAATCTCTATTTTTTATTTACAATAGGCTACTTCATACTCCTTCTACACTACATAAGCGATTCCCTACCACCCCAGACAACTGTTGGTCATGTGATGCTCCCAATGCTACCTTACCACACATGCTATTTCTTTGCAAACATGTACATGATTTTTGGTTACAGGTGTGGGCCCAAATCAATGTTATTTTTCACACTTGCATTCCTTTCTCTCTTACTCACCTCTTCCTGGGTAGTTTGTCCACTAGCTGGAATAACGTAGACATGTCTACTCGCATTGTTGATTTGCTATTGGCTGTTGCTTTTCAGCAGATTACTGTCAATTGGAAAAATGCGTCCAACATTTCTTTTAAAGCGTGGTGGTATAATGTCTGTTATAACCAAAGACTTGATAATGCATTTGTCTTTCCTGTTCAACTAGCAGCTAAACGTGCAGAATTGTGGCTCCCCATTACGCTATACTTAGATAATTGTGCTGCTCGCTCTTCCCTTCCATTGCCTGCTCAACAAGAAGTTCCCAAGCCCCCATGATACCCTTTTCACGTTCTGCATATTTTATTTTATCCTGCTGTTTTATTTTTATGCTCTTTGTAATTTATTGTTTAGTCAGGATTGATACAATTTCTTTATTTCATTTCAATGCCCATGTTCATCGCTTTTCTGTGCAATTTCTCTTATACGTTTCATTTGCAATCCCCTTCCTTTCCCCTTTTCCTACCCCCCTTTTATTTCTCCCTCTCTTTCCCAATTGATATTTTGTACTGCATTTACCGGTTCATTGTTCAATAAAACTCTTTTGAACTAAAAAAAAAAAAAGGAGAATTGACTTTGAGTCAGGGATATCATTAGGCATCCAACAGGTATGGCTATGAGAAAGTGCCATGAGGATCTAACCAGTGCCGTTCTGGAGGCAGTCAATGCAGCGGCTCAGTGCGCGTGCAAGCTTACAGTGAGGGTGAGATAGATCTCGCCAGCAAGTGCTTTCAAAATTGGAAAATGCTCAGCAATCTGAATCCCGCATCAGCTGGCATGCAGGTAGTCGCAGAATGCAGCAAAGCTTGCTGGGAGATTTACCATGCCGAGTGAAAGAAAAACCTAAACGGACTGGGAAGAGAGAAGAGATGTATAAGTGCCCTGGGGGCATAGACACTGGAAGAAAAGTATTTTAGCCAGGAAATGAGAGTGGCCTGAAAGGTGCAGGTTGTCACACAATGTGGCAAGGCCTGCTGGGAGATTTATCATGCCGCCTGAAAGAAAAAACTAGAATGGACTAGGAAAGAGAGAAGGGGCATATCAGTGACCCGGGAGCATACATAGTGGAAGAAAAGTATTTTAGCCAGGAAGTGAGAGTGGCTGAAGGGTGCAATACTTGTAAAATGTCTGTGCTATCAGATAACAAATAATGCGGTCCATTTACAACCTAGCAGTGGGAGATCAAAACAAGAAGTTCATTAGTTACATTCTATTGGAAAAAGAATTACGACCATGGGATTAGTGGAAAAATTCAGGAATTAAAAATAATTAACGTAAATTCAAGTAAGCATGGGAAGCCTCCATCTCCTTAGTACATTGTGTTGCGTGCCCCTGAAATAAAAACAAAAATATATGCAATATATATATATATTATATATTTCATTGATAAGGTACAGGCATTAACAAACAATTTGCATAGATCGGTGGAAGTGATAGAAACCTACATGTAGTTTCTACATCATGTTGTGCAACCCCATAGAAGTATAAAGACAATAAAGATGTAATTTCAGCAGTAATACAAGTTCAGTATTACAAGTGCAAAACGGGGGAACATCAGTTGAATAACTAGCAAGCCCACACAAGGATTTGGTGAAGCAAATCACATTAGCAAAGGGAAGTAAACATTGAATTAAGTGGGTACTACCTAAAGTCAGAAGAGGGTCTATGAAAAAAAGCCTAAAAAGATCAAAGAAATGGAAGTACAAGCCCGGTTACTTGATCTGGCTTTAAATAACAGATGATATACCAGGTCTGGGAGACTGAAATTAACGAGGATACAGTCCCCATGAGTTTCCTGCTGGTTTGCTCCAATCCATGCACATCTCCTTACATGCAAAATGCCCCTCGCATGCCAACAAAGTCAAGCCTTTGTGTCATGTCAGCCAGTCCAAAGAATTATTTAAAAGCTGAACATACGATTCGCGTTGGTCCAGGCCCAATGAGGGGACCCTTCTCAGGACAGCCACGTGCGGACATGTTGCAGGGGGGAGATTGATAACTGTGACAGCGTTTGGAAGTGAGTTGGTGCCACTCTGTCCTCTGGGTCCTTTGCGATATTAGTGAAACAAGGAGAGGAAGGAGGTATTTGGTCTGCTGTCTGATCGGTAGCAAAGATTTTAATATGAGGGAGGGCAGCTTGTACTGGCAAGTTGCTAGGAGACAACAGGGCCTGTAATGCTGGACTAGACATTTCTGGAGGAACATTGGGAGTCCTAGTCAAGGAGCGAAACTTGGAGGTAGCGCTGATCGAAGTACCTTTGGCTGAGTCTACGTGATTAATTCCAAGGGCGGCCAAATTGGAGTCAATAGCATCTAAACATAAAGCCAGAGTAGAAAGAATAGTTTCAATTGATGAGCACAAATTTTCTGAAAGAGTCTTTAGCTGGGTAGCCAAGAGATCATTAAAGGAGTTAATGAGATGCGACTTGTCTATCTGTGAGAGTTGTACTGAGGTTGGAACTGAACTCTCTGGGGCGTTTGTGCATGGGACTGAAGCAAGCAGTGGATCCACCTCGGGCACATGTGCAGACACTTGCCGGGTCTCATGGGGAGAAGAAAGAGGGCTAACCGTCTGTTTACACGCTTTACTGCGTTGAACTCTCTTTGTTAATGTTGTAAACAAAGTCTTATTGCTTGGAGCTTTGGAGGGATCAGATGGAGTACTAGATGGAGGAGTCAGTGATCAGTTTGTTATGGGGCCTTGTGTGGAAGAAGGCTCGGCACTGTTATGGGGTGTGACTGTGGGTAAATCTGATATAAGACAAGGGGAGAGGCCGGAAAAGTCCCCACTGAGGCTGTCTGCATTGATGGAAAGCCTCCATTTGGTTCTGGCAATTTCATTGCTAATAGCACTAACTGCTCGTTTGAGCATGTGGTCAATTGAAGTAGCCTTTGGTGTGGGCTTTGTGGTAGACTTTACCGCAGGAGATAAGGTGGTACCACAGGCACCCCTTTTTCTTTTGCCCATGATCCCAACATATGATTGAGGATTTAAATATGTAACTACACAAACAGTAAATAAGCCTTCATGGGCCAGGGGTAAAAGGAGACCACTCTAAGCACTTGAGAAAGAAAAAGGTGGAAAACAGTACCTTATGAGGAATACCAGCTCAATATCCAAGTAGAGGCATTGGGGCTTCACAGATTCAAAATCTCAATGAAGGTGCTGGAACTCAGGAACAAAGACTTCAGAGGGTGGGCCCAGCCCGACCTCGTTCGGCCGCGGACAATCCCAGATGGGCCCGCCCTTGGCCCTGGCTAAGCCCGGGCACGGCCCGGGCATACACATGCACGTCCCGCACTGTGGGAGCCCTGAGCTGCAGATGAAGCACCTCTGGGAGCGAGAAAGCTGTTGGGCAGTGGCAGCAATGGCTGCAAGGAGTTCTGGGGTCTGTAGGCTCCTGCCTTCTACCCCCTGTAGTGTTGACGGGCTTCCCGTGCTGCAGGAGCCCCGACCTGCAGATGAAGTGCCTCCGGGCACAAGAATGGTGTGGGCAGTGGTGGCAACGGCCGTGAGGAGTTCCTGGGTCTGTAGGCTCCTGCCTTCTACCTCCTGTAGCATTGACAGGCTTCCCACGCTGCGGGAGCCCCGAGCTGCAGATGAAGTGTCTCCGGGTGCAAGAAAGGCGTGGGTGGTGGCTGCAACAGCCGCAAGGACTTCTGGGGTCTGTAGGCTCCTGCCTTCTACCCCCTGTAGCATTGACAGGCTTCCCATGCTGCAGATGAAGTGCCTCCAGGTGCGAGAATGGGGTGGGCGGTGGCAGCAACAGCCGCAAGGAGTTATGGGGTCTGTAGGCTCCTGCCTTCTAACCCCCTGTAGTGTTGACAGGCTTCCTGTGCTGCGGGAGCCTAGAGCTGCAGATGAAACGCCTCCGGGCATTAGAATGACGTGGGCTGTGGAGACAACAGCCGAGAGGAGTTCTGGGCTCTGTAGGCTCCTGCCTTCCACCCCTGTAGCTTTGACAGCCAAAGATAGAGAGTATAAACTCACAGCTTGAAAGGGAGAGGTGGCGGTGGCAGCTCAGGTTCACTGGAATCCAATGAGAAGTCGTCATAATGCAAGAAGTAGCCAGATACAGTCCGATATTTTTTTGGCAGCTCAGCAGATTTTGCAGAACCAGGAGATGCCTTGATCTCTGGCATATTCACATAGACGTCGTCAATTTTTCAAATTGAGATTTCTGCACTTATTGATTGTATAGTTGTAGTTATTTCAACCGGAAGAAGTATCACTTCATTGTTGTTTACAGCTTTTTGCTTTAGAGTAGAAGCTTTTGTCGTTATTAAAGCTTCCATCTGAACTTGCTGTACGGTAGCAAGAGGAGTGCAGCAGCTACCCAGGTGCCCATGTGACCAACTGTTGAGAAATGGCCACATAGTGTGGTTTGATCTGATCAATAGAGACAAACCTCTTATCTCTGCGACGAGCAAGGTGCGGAAGAAGTACGGTTCTAGTGCCTTTGGCAGCCAGGACAGATAAGATGGCCCAGATATTTACTTGTCCACAATGTTTTCTCTGACCAGGCCCCCAATCTTCAGGACTCAGACAGGTCTGGCCGGCACAACCTTCACTTCCCCAGTGGTGGTGTGTTTTATTTGGACATTGCTTTGTAGAGCCTGGAATTCATTGAGTTCCTGTAAAACAGTCAAATATTCATTGATGTCAAATGGAGCTTCAGCCACCACTGTGCTGACACTGTCAAGGTCTGGTGCCCACATTCTCACAACAAACAAGAGTTCATAAGTAGAACGACCCCCTAGGGAGTTTCTTGGCAAGTTGTTAAGTGCCCTCTGGACCCCATATAGGTGATTGACCCAACTGCCACCCACGCCTAATACCCTTGCTGTTAAGGACTGCTTTAAGTCATGTTTGTCCTCTCAATGACTATATTTCCCTCAGGATGATACAAGGAGGAGTACTGCAAGGCCACACCCAAACGTCCAATGGCTTCTTTGTAACCTCAAGATCTAAATGCCAGCTAATCAAGCCCATTATCGCCGTTTTAGCTGCAGTTTTCTGCCGCCAAAGCGGCGATAATTTTATCGCCTGGCTTGATAATATGCCCCCTAGTTCTTAGTAATGTTTTCAGTAGTTCATTTTGTGATCTGCATGCTTGACTTAGCTGTGCTGTGGAAATCATCTCTAGGTGATTGGAAGATCTTGTGAATGGGAATGGTGATCTCAAAAACAAATTAGCTTTATTTTTTAGCTCAGATCCGGAAATTAACCAACTTGCAGTGCACTATATGAATATATCTGTGTCACAAACACATAATTTAAAAGTTGCATATAAACTGAGAAAGGAATAATGTGAGGCAAAATGGAAAGACAGAGTGCGACATTTCCATTAGTATTTTACATTTCCATTAGCAATTAGTTTTTCAAATAGATAATAACCACTTGTCACTATTTTACTTTAACTTATCATCCTTCCTGTCTTCTATAAGCAGAGTTGCACTAATGGTGATAGTGGAATGCACATTCTGCCAAGAAGTGAAGGTGAGAGGGCAAAGTCATCAAGCATTTTATGAAATGTATTATAAGTTTGCCAGTCACAGGAATATCAGGTAGAATGGGGGATTATTTGTCATAACCATCTGCATTCTCAGACTTAGGAGTACATATTTTTGGTGATTCAATAGACACCATAATGTGGATTAAAGTATCTCAAATGTATCTATAAAACAAGAAAACATCATGTTGGTCCTTCGCACCTAAACCTATATATGTTACAATTCTTAGGGAGCACTGTTTTTTTCCAGAAATTCTAAGAAACACACCTCAATTAAATACATTTGCTGGCACATGCATCAAAAGAAAAACCGGTCGAAATGGGCAGATTCTCAGAATCTGCCCCTTTGTGACAGGTATTTTTGCATTTGGGATGCATCGTCCCAAATGCAAAAATCGCAATTTAAGTAATCTCTAAATTGCGATTACTTAAATTGCGATTGCATTTAAGTAATCGCAAATTGAGATTCCTTAAATGCAATGCATTAAAGTAAAATAATTAGCGATTTCGCTAATGGGGGCGCAAATAACCATGAAGTTGAACTACAAGGTAATTTGCAAATCTATGAAAAATGCACTTATGTGCATTATTCAAAGTTTCATGTTGCGCACACACATGCCCTTAGGGCATGTGTGTGTGCAACATATTTGCACAGATCAATTTCAGTGGTGCAACAGGGTGTCCTTTTGACACCCTTGCACCCTGAAATTGCATGCGCAATTTGCGAGGACCTATTGGTACTCGCAAATTGCGCTTGCAATTTCCCATTCACAGGCCCATAGGAATGTATGGGAAGCTATTCCTTATTTGTGACTCGCAATTTGCGATTCGCAAATAAGGGATGTGTAGGAATCGCTTTTATTATAGCGATTCCTACATGCATAGGATTTTGCGAGTCCTAAATTGCGAATCCGTAATATTCGCCATTAAGGACTTGCAAAATCCTAGCTTGATGCATGTGCCTGATAGTACCTTCTATTATTAATGTCACCATAAAACAATATTAACACTTTATATTATACATTGTGCATTAAGCACATCCATTTCAGCTTGTCTTATTCGTACAACCATAATCCTATGGTTGTTAAGGAGCAACAAACCTAGTCCCACAGTCAACATGTAAAAGGAGATTTCACTTCCTTAGGGCTCAAGTGAATTGTTACGCAATGAGTTAGCAGTTTATTAACTTATTAATATATATTTAAGAATAACTTTACCTATTTATAAAAAAAATTAATTAATTGGTAAATTATATCAGTTTTTATTTTCTCAATTCTTTAGATTGTTTAGTAAGAAATGTTTTAAGTTTTCTTGTTCATACCATTTTCACTTCATCTGGCATCAATCAACCCCATGTCTGGTATAGGTGCACAGCACCATTCATTGTTTAAGGATTATTCTATTCATTGTCAATGTCATGAGTGCCACATCCCGCATGAGTGGCACCAGGTGACGCACACAAAGCAAACAGTTGCATCAGTATGTTGTTGTTATTTTTGCTCTCTCTTATCCTTCCTGAGTGTACAGTCATTTACCATGAAAGTTTATGTTGGTGTGGTTTTCCATTTTACGAACAGAGACACTGTATTGTTAATTATTTATAATTACAGTAACCAGTGACCCCACTAGAGGATACTGTGTTTGTTTGTACTACTAATTTAACTGCAGAAATGCCATGTTTCACGTATGTCCTTCTTGCTTCTTGACTTTTAGGTGCACAAGAGAAAGCCTTACCCACAGCACAGCCAGAAAGAAAGCTTGTGCATGACGTGACATGTGACCCACACACCACAGACATCTCTTCAACTTGTGAAGCTGAGTGCCACTGCTAACAGACAGCTTCAAGAAGGCCCAAATGAAAGGTGCAACCAAGAAAGGGGCCTGCAAGAAGAAGTAGCTAGTTACCACCACTGGTATGTCGACCCAGATCTTTTTTGGTAAAATAACTGTGCCTGCGGCCTCTGGGGGGGCAAGCTGGGAGCAGCACCCCCACATCAGTGGACCCACCCCAATCCTGGCCCAAGCCCATGTCTGTCACAGAGGCAACCAGTCTAATCACGACCTCGCCATCGAGCAGTGATGTTGACATTGACTTATCTCTATTCCAAAGTAGTACCAAATCGTTGCAGGAAACTCAGAGAAGTGGACAACAACAGCCGCAACCACCAATAGTAATTCCTACCAAAGTAGGAGCAGTTCAAGAGATTGAGCTTCATGCTGAGAAAGTAGAGGAAGCTGCTCTTTCAGAAGATCTATTGTCTTCCAGATCTCCAACTTGAAAAAGGAGAGTTAGTGGTGCATCATTCCCTTCTTCAAGGCCCCCTTCTGATGTTCTAGACACCAATTGGAGTGCAGCACGCCATGAGACAAGGCTAGGGAAAAGGAAGGTTCCAGAAAGCCTTAGAGTTATGGATGCAGATGTAGAAGAGGAGGAAGACGACGAGCCCGTCATCATGGATGTTAGCCAAGCCCCATTGGAGACCGAATTTACCCCAACCCAACTTGGTGGGATGGATGTGGCACCACAGATACCACCACCACCGCCGCCAGCTCCCATAGTTGCAAAGTACCGGCAGTAACCTACATCCACAACCACCTCAGTAGAAGTAGGTACTGCAGCGAGTCAATGTCATAATGCCCACCTACCCTCAGTTCATCCGACATTGGCAGTAGCACCAGCATCAGAAAGTTGAGCTCACCAGTTTGGGACTTCTTTTAAGTTAGCCAGAAGGCGGTGATCATTGCCATATAGTCCCTTCGCAGAGCAAGTGTTAGTTGCAGTAAGTTTGGTACAAACTATGGTACCGGGGGCCAAGGAACCCATTTGAGAAACCAACAAACGATCCACTGGGAAGCGGCTAAAAAACGGCAAGTGTTGTTTGCGAATGGGTGAAAGCCAGCTGGGCAGGTATTCAGAATACGATCAGATCACGGTGGAAGGTGAAGAAGAGGAAGGCATCCTCATTACACAAAGCAGCCCTCTCCCCAGCAGTGCAGTAGTATCACCGACATCAGCAACATCGCAATGGCACAAGACTCAGGTTGAGACACAAAGACAAGAGAGGACAGTAACTGCCTGCTGAAAATCACATGGAGCCTACCACAGCCTGCTCTCAAGAAAGTCACATGTATCAGTGGAAACAGAAAGAAAATAATCCAGGCTACTGTTCCTGCCATGTTTTGGCCAGAGGGCAGTATGAACGCAACCACCCAATGGTACATTTGTACATTGCACAGCTGGCTAACATTTTAGCACTGGCTCATGCATTTGTGGTAGAGGTGGGTTTTCTTGAATTTGTGGCAGCCATCTGCCCAAAATGGAAGGTTCCCAGCTGGTCCTATTTCACCAGAGTTGCTGTTCCATCGCTATATCACGATGTGCTGGAATTGCTTGGACAAGCTTTGCAGCAGAGTACAGTTCACAGGATCCACTAGACAGCAGCCATGTGAACCAGTCGCCAACCAACTGAATACATTGGCATCATTGCACACTGGACACTGTTGAGATTTTTAATAGCTTGCAAAAGCATGTGACAGTAGCCATGTTCACCAAGGAGAAATCTGATACTGATGCAAACATTTTGGAAGACTTTAACAACAAGGTATTTGAATGGCTGCAACCAATAAAGCTTAACATTGGATTCATTTCCCACAGACAATTGCAGTAACATAGTTCAGGGCATGGATTTCCGTGGCTATTTCAGGGTCCTGTGTTTGGTGCACTGCATCAACATCATTGTGCAGGACATTCTGAAAAAAGAAGCCCAAGTAAGCAACTTACTGTCCACCTGCAGAAGAATCAGAACTCATTTCAGGATTCATTTAAATCCCTGAAACAGCAGAGGGTCAGTCAACGTGATAATAGAATACCTGTTAAAGCACTCATCCAGGAGGTTCCAACACATTGGAACTCAACTTACTACACGCGCAAACGTCTGTTTGAGCAGTACAGACCAATCAATGAATATGTCATGCAAAGAGGGGATGCTACTGTGAAAGGCATGATCAATGAGATGGACCATTGGGGCCTAGTTAGATGCCTGACAGAGATGCTGCTTTCTTTTGAGGTCTTCCCTCGTGAAGTCAGAGAGGAGGACTGTACCATGGGCCAAGCTATCCCATTGTTGCACATGCTACAGGAACAGCTAAAGGAGGTGCCTGCAATGTACGCAGGTGTGGAGGAAAAAAGGAAGCATATGAGTTGGTGGAGAGCTTAACCCTTTGCTCATCTGAAAATACAAAGGTGCAGAGAGGCATTGTGTCATCCAACCATTACTTTTGTGCCACAATTCTTGATCCATGGTACAAACCATATATGGACACTTTAATTCCTTTTTCAGATAGGGATGTTACTACAAAACTTGGATAGCTGTGCAAACCAGTCAGCAAGAAAAAGAACAGCCAGAAATTAGAGGGCCGCTCCTCCAAGGCACAACAAGTACTGCAAGGCATCCTTCAAGTTCAACTTCAGAGCCTGAGGGCAGTGCAGTCAGCGCACAGCAGCCAAAACCACTAACAACAGCAATAACAACCACAACAAGAACAGGAACATCAGCCCCAAAATCAACAAAGGAATGGTTTCTACTGGCAGGGCTTAAGTCCAATGCTGAGGCAAAGCCAAAAAAGTCCTAGCAAAGCGGAGCACCCATGACCATTGAGTAGATGGTCCAGGCCTATCTGGATGACTCATCAGAGGTCTATTTTGATCAAAACCCATTGCTGTATTGGTATGGGAAAAGGCGACAATAGCCAGTGCTCAGTAGGCTGGCGATAAACTATCTGGTGGCCCATAGTAAGTGTCTATGCTGAGCGTGTTTTCAGTGCTGTTGGTGCTTTCTGACAGTGAGAAGGGTCAGTCTCTTGCCCCAAAACATGGAGAGATTAACCACGATTAAAATGAATCAGCACTTTATACCAGTGGATTACACCATACATCAAGTACCACAGCAGGAAGATGATGACGGTGACTCACGTCATGGAAGTAGTGTATTGGTGACCTACTTCTGGGCAAACCACCAGAGTTTGAGGATGAGCTCTACTTCCCTGACAACTAGGCTTTACGTTCTTTCTTTCTTTGACGTCCCAAACAAAAACACAAAGATATAGCTAAGGAACATTATTTACTTTATTATTTGTGTGTGTATCTGGTTGACCAATCCATCTCCACCGTCTTACTCTTAGACATATTGCATTGCAGTGAAGAAGTCCGGACTCGCCCTAAGCCATTTTCCTCATGCCAGACATTCAATGGAGAAATTAATACAAACAAATGTGTGCCTGCCTCTGCCTCCAACCCTATCTATCTATTCTTTCCTCCTAGCCTAGAGGGACTGCCCCACCCTCATGTGTGATTATTATTATTTTGATTTACAGTGCAGCAATTGATGATCTGCATTCTGCAATGTGTCACCAATCAATCACGGTGAGCACACCAGAAGAACAGGTAAATGATGGCATGCATTGCACGCTGAGGTATTGTTGGTTGTTGTGATGTCAACTTATGAATGATGATATTCCATCATCATCTATCATGTGTCTGTCAACTTGAGTTGAGACTTGAGAACAAGTAAGATGATTCATGTGGTGGCAGCAGGCAGTGTGAGACTGCAGAGAAGACAAGGTCATCCAAGGCGGGTACGGGAGCTGGAGGTGCCTCCCAGGAACGCTCCTCATCAAATGGCTCTGCTGGCCCCAGTAAGTCCTCCTGTTGTTAATATTTATATATATTTCCCTAACTTTTACCGCTCCATTTCCTAATTTTATTTTTTTCCAAATCCTCTTCGACCTGTCTGTTTTTAGACTCTTGTTATCCCTGCATTACCATAACTTAGTTATTTATATTTCTAGTGTCTTTTTTTTTTACCTCAAACTGCATCTGACTCTGTATTAGTCTGTCTGGAGCTTGCTTTCTTCTGGGTTTTCAGTAAGCTTTCCCTCTCCCCTTATATATTTTGTGGACTGCCTAGCGGTGGTACTGGCACCATCTGGCTCGTCACCCATTATAGAATGTTTCTATAACCAATGCCCCTACCAACAGTCATATATCACCATTTTGTTTATATGTCAAAGATAACAGCACAGACGCCACATGTATGTAGCCGATGTTAGAGAAACCGTTTTTTATCTAGGTATCCTTCATATCGATATAAAAGTATGTATAACACAAATTTCATTATTGTTTGTATTTTGTAGTAATGAGGGTTCATAGAATGTGAGCAAATATCCCTTATATGAGGGTGTATGACACACATCATGTAGTAAACAGAAATGTAACGTACCTACTAAGGCGCTGTGACACTATGTACACATTGTAATTTTGCTCTGATTAGACAGAGCTATCTAATGCTTATTGTTGCGTTTTTCCCCCGTAGTATACGCAAAGAGTAATAGATTTACTTTAATTCACGTTAGAAAATGCAATTATAGCATTTAGAGCCTTGTTCTGCATTATCGCCGTCTAGGCACTAGTCTGTCTTCTGTTTTATTCTCGCGGCACCCTGAGCAATGGATCGCTCACAGTTTCGGCGCTCCATTGTTTGAACTGCCGACCGATAGGCGGGACTTCTTGTATATTAACGCAGCAGCGCAGTCACTCGTGGTCATCGCACCAGGAACAAACCCATATCCAGGGCATTACAAGCGTTACTCGCGGAGACTCGTCCGCTCGCATTGCACAAAGTAAGTGATAACGCGATATAGGCACTGCGTTAGCCCTAATTCCCCTTGATTTTAATTGCTTTCCCTCACACAATTCTTTAACTTTCACAGCTATCCTATTGCGATTCCACTAATTGTGAATATGTGGCTACATTGAATGGAGCTCTTTAACAGAAGACTGAGCATCACAGCGATAGCAAGAATTTTGAAGATAACTTTGACATATACACATCATCGTAGAGCCAGCGCTCCATCACGTGAGGTATCTTTATTATGTATAGGGAGTACTATGGCTATTGCGCTCAGTAATTCAATCGATTGCCATTAGTTATTTACGCAGCAATATTATTCCTTGTTTCCCTTTCCTTGAACACACCATTGAAGAACCCGACTGGGTCCTCACGTGAGTTCATTTCTTCTTTTTTCACTTTTCACCAAGGCACCACACCTTCACTAAGATTGCGCTCCTTTTTACAATCCAGGTAATTAGTGCATATTCAAGTCCTTTTTATAGTTTCTCGCATCTGTGCCGGTATATGGGCCTTTTGCTAATTCCTATTATTTATTCTAGATGTCCCTACATTGCTAGTCCTGAAGAGACCCTACATTTGCAGAAGGGTTGAAACGCCGTCGACCAGTACATAGGACGGACCATTACCCAGCCTGCATCATTGTATATGTGGACTGTTGTCAAAATGCATTTAAATGGCCGTTCTTCATAAATTTATGGAAACCCTGTACTAAAAATGTGTTTGTTTCACAATGTATAGTCACTTTTTGGTTCCATGTTTCACTTGGGGACACTATGCACAAAGTTTTGCGCTTTTGACTTAAAGAAGTGTATATACTAATTGCTGTTTTTCTATAAAATATCATCCTGAATATACTGTGTAGAGAATTCTTTTTGCCCCCTAACGTTATTAGTCCTTACAGACTTATTGCGATTGTGTAGATTTATTGCTTAAATTATCTCCTTATTATCCACTGGAACCACAGTTTCTTTGTATAGTATTATTATATTAGCAGCAGTTGTTGATGAAATGATTTACATACATCATGGCTGGAAGGAAGTATGAGGAGGAAGAGGACGGCGTTATTAAATTTTCCAACCATGAACACCTTATGTCTGATTATCTGCCCAGTTCGCCACTCTTTTTCTTTTCAAACACTCAGATTCACTAATAGCTCTAGCCACTGAGTCCAGTTCTTTGGGTTCTCCTCTTCTTGAGAGACTTTTTCAAAAATTGCCACCAACAAAATGCCCAACCGGATATTTTCCTGTTTTTGATAGGACATACTGTCTACTCTAGTCTGTGTACCCGAATTGTACTGATGTGTGTGGTGATTGTATTCAATCTTGCTAGTGAAAAAATAAATAAATAGGGTACAGCGTATATGGCATCTAAAACATGTGTTATTTTTTTTCTAAGGGTACAAGCCACCAATGCCGGGTACAAGCCACCAATGCCGGGGCCTGTAGGGAAGGCGACGCCAGCCAGGAGGGAGTAGATGTGGCAGGCGGATGCTCCCGTGTTGTAAATTGGCTGCAATTGGATTAGCATTAGCGGAATCCATCTCGTATTTAGAGGCTATCTTGTCCATTTTGTGGAATCCATTTGTATTTCTGGCAGCCATTTTGCCTGCCATGTGCTCACCAAGAGCTGTTTCCTTCTTCACTGTTGTTTTCCCTTGTGCTCTGTTTAAAGGACTGGCTATACTTAGACTCTGCTACTCTGCACATGCGCAGAAGAGTCTAACTGTCCATGCATCTGTTTTTAGTCTGTAGCTGTCAGTTTGTTTCTACCAGAGTCAGCAACTGCTAGCTCCTCCTTTACTGTTGACTGTGCATTTCTGTATGACCATCTATGTGCATAACTCTTCTCATGTATACTTGTACCGCCTTTTTTCAGCCCCTGTGTGGGTATAAAAGGACCATGCTCTTTCTGTTCAGTGTGCTACTTCACTCAATACCGAAGGGTGCTGTTTGAATGTAGTTCCACCTCATGAGGTTTATTAAACTTTGTATTTTCTATTCCAGTTTCTGTGCCAACTTCTTCCTATTGGTCTGAGGACTCTGTGCAGAGAAGGGCGAACCCCTTGCACTGGTAGGCCTAGCTGAGGTCCGCTTCTACAAATTGGCGCCCAACCAGTGGGGCTCATTGGCGACTCGGATGCCCAAAGGATTGGTCGTGATGAAGGATTGTAATCTCGCTCTGGACGCGATCGCAGCCCGATGAGACCCGAGTCTTGGCAACCACGGCGTTTTTCCTTTCTTTCTGATCTGACCATCCAGGTGGTGCCGGTCCTTGACTGAGATCTCTTCTGTTGACCCGCCGTGCAATGACCATTTGGTCGATTTTAGAACTTGGCAGTTGGAACCTGGACACCAAGTGATTGGTAAGTTTCCTTTTGCGGCGCTTGCTGTTGGTTTTGACGCCTGGGATTGGTAAGGTAGTTTAGTAACACTTACTGTGGCTTTTGGATTGCGCATTTTGTGTTGTCCAACTTGGTTTGTTATGATATATATATATATAAGTTGCAACCTATATAGGCAGGTAATGAGGAGAATTTTCTCTATCTGAATTGATTTGAACGGCACATCGTACTAAAGGTACCTTAAGTGCTACTTTGATTATAATACTGCATATTTTGCACTATTTTTGGCATGCCTGTTTTTAGCACACTTCGTAGGATGTGTTGCTTTTGTAGTGGTACCAATTTGAGACTCGATGAAGCACAACCGGCCCCCCCGGAGGGGACGCCTAATAGGGATATGTATATTAAGCATGGTCTTTCTTCTATAATGTACACCACATTATGGAATAAATACACTCGTAAGGATCCTGAGTTGCGTTGGCCTATGTAGGGGTCATTTGATTTACGAAAGATTGAGTATGTGGAACAATGCCTGTGTAAGCGAAAGACTAGGCAAGATATGTTTGATTGTGTACGAATGTGGGAGAAAGAAGTGCGTGAACGAATGAAGCGTGAGCAAGCTTTGATTGAAAAAGAACAGCGAAAGAACATTTATGTGAAAGCATTAGAGCTGAAGAACAAAGAAATAAAAGAGTTAAAAGAGAGAGAAGATAGGGAGCTCAATTTACAGGTAACTGGCCAATACGCTGTTCGGCGGCCCCTTTATCCTATACTTAATAAACCACAAGATGATTCCTTATTATTAGATCACCCTCCACCTCCGTATACTGTTTCATCTGCCCCTCATGAGTCAGATGAGGACTCTAGTTCGGAGGAAGATAAGGCACGAGAAACTCGTTCTATGTTGACTGCTGCGCGTTCGTCCCAGCTCCGATCTGCTGCTCGTAAAGCAGTTCATAGCACTGTCCCCGCCTCTGAACTTCTAGATAGTATGAGAGGGTGGTATGAAAGGGAACAGCTGTATTTTACTGAGGTGTTTGACGCAGAGGTCCTTGAGCTGTTTAGGAAATATTCTGAGGAGTTAGAGCCTGACGATATAGCAGATAATTATAAACAAATGCGTGATGGTCTTTTCGTTTTCTCCCAGGTGGCTGATACAATCAGGCGTTTGGTTAAACTGCGTGTTGATGCAGTCCATTTGCGAGAGGAGAACAAGGCTGCAGACGTAGCTGCACAGACATCTCAGAGCGGCATGGCACAAGCTTTTACCTCCGGAACAGATAAGACTATGATAGTTCATGCGAAACCTATGCAGGTGGCCGCGCCTTTGTATGTTCCTCCTAAAGGACAGGGTACAAGTGATGATAAGGCCTCTATTGATGCGAAGGGTTATTTTATTTATAATTGGGTTTACACTCCTTGGAATAGGACGGATGTTATGGCACTTAAAACTGCATTGCCTGATCCGCGGAAAAATCCAGCCGCTTTTTATGAGGAAGTTGAGGGTGCTATTAGCTCTTGCACTATGACTTTGCCTGATATTGATTTATTTTTCGGATTGATATTACCACCTGATATGTGGAGAACTGTTCGTAAAATTGATGATCGTGCAGCTTTTGGGGCATTATGGAGAGACTTAGAACAAATGGATGTAGAAAGGGAACCCGCACAGAAGCCATGTCAGTTAATTTTAGATCTTCCCGCAGCTATATTAGTTAAGTTAAAAACGATTATTCCCCCTAAAAAGATAGATTGGACTGTTTTAGCATCTTGTAAGCAAAAGACAGATGAATCGGTCTCGGATTTCTTTACACGCTTTGAAGAAGCATTCCACGATTTTAGTGGCCAGTCATTGACAGATGACACAGGCAGACATCTGTTTGTCGATAAATATGTCGCACACCTATTGCCAGGAATAGCTAGTCGCCTAAAGGCCAGTGAGAGTTCATGGACTACCTCTTCCCCGGTTTCTCTCTTGACTATGGCTCAGTATTATGAACGCCAGGAATTAGAAGCATAGGGTAATGAGGATAAGAAGACTAAAGAATTAAAAACGAAGGTTATGTTGGCTCAGGCTTATGGTCCGCCTTTTAGAGGTAGTGATAGAGGTGGACGTGGATCTTATGGTTCGTCTTTCCCTTCTTATACTCGTTCAAATTTGTCTGCTGACCAGTGCGCGTACTGTAAGAAATTCGGGCACTGGGTTTCCGATTGTCCAGCACGGCGTGCTCAGCAGTGTACACGTGGTAGGGGACAAATGAGAAATCGTCCAGGATATTCAGGGCCTAGAGGAAGCACAGGTGATCGTGCTAGGTTTGATGTTAATATGCGTGGGCAGGATGGGTTCAACACTTTTGATAGAAGGAACCAATATCAAATGTCTGACTATGTGTCATCTGATTCTCAAGATTCTACTTATGCATAGGATTGCCTAGGATGGGGTAAGGAATCAGTTGAAGTTCCAGTAGATCAGAGGGGTCCCTATGTTACAGCAAATGTTTTGGGCTCCACTGATCAGTTTCTGGTTGATACAGGAGCTACTCGTAGCGCCTTGTCTAAACAATTGGTTCCAAGGGCTCCCCCTGTCTGGCTTAACCATTACATCGATAGGCTTCGATGGAACCCCTTCCCTTAGCCCATTGTCGCAACCACTTGCATTCCATGTGGATAAATTTACTGCTCCATGTCCATTTTTGCTTTCCCCAAATACACCAGACAATATTGTAGGTCTTGATATACTTAAGTATTTCAGGGCTACGATACGATGTTCTCCAGAAGGTGTACATGTTATCTTGAATGACAACCATCCTGTGATGGAGAGAGCTTGTCTTGTTAAAGAGGATATTGCATTAGCTTCACTCCCTAGTACTTTGTGGGCTACTTCAGACACTGATGTAGGGCAAATGGTTATTCCACCAGTTCACATTAGTGTCAAGGAGGGCGCTGTGCTGCCACATTTGCCTCAATATAAAATTTCACAGGAAGGTAAAGAAGCACTCATACGTATTGTCCATGATCTCATTGAAGTGGGGGTTGTTGAGGAAGTTCCTTACAATGTTTGTAATAGTCCGATTCTTCCTATTGTGAAAAAAGATACTGACATTAGGGTTTACAGATTTATTATTGATTTGCGAGAAGTTAATAAGATTGTAGTACCACAATACCCCGTGGTTTCTGACATAACGACACTTCTTACTTTGGTTCCCCCGACAGCGACTACATTTTCTGTGATAGATTTGAAGAATGCTTTCTTTTCGATCCCTTTTCATCCTGATAGCCGATATTTGTTCGGTTTCACTTTGAATAATCGATTGTATAGATTCTGTAGAGTTCCTCAAGGCTATAATGAGAGTTCTAGTATTTACAGTCAAGCATTAAAAAGACAACTTGATTCTTTCATTTTGCCTGAAGGAGTGGCTCTCATACAATATGTCGATGACATCTTGTTGGCAGCCGACACCCCTGAGCAGTGTGAAAAATGTACTTTGTCCTTGCGGTCTTTTCTTGCTTCCCATCATCACAAAATATCACAAAAGAAATTGCAATATTGTAGACCAAAGGTGACCTACTTAGGTCACCTTCTGTCTAAGGAGGGTCGTGCACTCACACCAGATCGCATTCAAGCTATTTTAGACACACCAGTGCCCCGTACTCAGAAAGATGTCCGTGCATTCATTGGTCTTACTTCTTTTTGTAGGCAATGGATATTAGGATTTTCACACATTGTTAAACCCTTGCTAGCACTTTTGACCAAAGATACTCCAATGCCCCTCCCATTAACAGATGAATGTGAGACTGCTTTCCGACAGTTACGACAAGCTCTTTGTTCAGCACCAGTGTTAGGTACTCCAGATTATACGAAGCCTTTTACATTATATGTACATGAGAAAGATGGATGTGCATTGTCAGTTTTAGTACAGACACACGGTGACAAACAGCGTCCCTGTGCATATTTTTCAGCAGTACTTGATCCTGTTGCTCGTGTGTTACCTGGATGCTTCCGTTCAGTTGCAGCAACAGCTGTGTCAATACGTCAAAGTGAAGGGATAGTTTTGTCACATAAGCTGTTGGTGCTAGTACCCCATGCGGTTGATGCCCTTTTAAATCAGACGAAGACGCAGCATTTAACTAGTGCTCGTCTGACAGGATACGAATTGACATTGTTGGCCCCTCACATTACACTAAAGAGATGTGCGATACTAAACCCAGCCACTTTGTTGCCATACCCGGCGACTCAGTTTCAGTCACAGGAGTCTCATGATTGTATATTCCTTACTGAGGAACAGACAAAGGGTCGTGTCGATTTGCAAGACACGCCCCTTTCAAGTGTTGATGGGGAACTATGGGTTGATGGGTCCTGTTTGAAGTTACCAGATGGTACAACGTCAGCTGCATATGCAATTACAACACTTCAGGTAGTTGAGACAGCTCGTATTCCACAGAAGTCAGCTCAGGCAGCTGAGCTAATAGCATTGACACGAGCGTGTGAACTCAGTACTGACTTATCTGTGAACATTTATACAGACAGCCGCTATGCTTTCGGAGTGGCTCATGATTTTGGGCTACCCTGGAAGGAGAGGGGCTTTCTTACATCCCACAGGGTGCAAATAATGCATGGAGAATTAGTACATAATCTCTTGACTGCTTTAACATACCCGAAGAGGATAGCAATTATTAAATGTAGCGCACATAAGAAAATAATTGATAAAGTAGGACAAGGCAATGTTTTTGCAGACCAAACAGCCCGTGAAACTGCCATGCAGCGAAGCACCACGTCTATGTACGTAGTGAAGTCACAGGCCGAACGCTGGCATGATACCAGACAGGAAGTGCTAGATATGCAGAGATCTGCTTCTGCAGAAGAAATTGAGCAATGGTCTAAGGAGGGAACATTGGATGATGAGGGCTGTTGGAGGAATAAAGAGATGAGCAAGTGGAGATTGCCGACAGCTTATTTACAACCTATGATTCATATGGCACATGGGCCGGCACATGTTGGAGCCTCCTCGATAACGAAATTGCTCACGCAAGTTTGGGAGCATCCAGAAATTGCCGGTACAGCTAAAAAGATGGTGCAGTCTTGTCTGATTTGTCTTCAGCATAATCCTGGTAAAGGGACATGAACTCCTACAGGAGGGTTTGCTACGCCAACCGCACCTTTTGAAGTTTTGCAAATGGATTACATCCAGCTTGAGCGCTGTAATAACTTAAAGTATGTTTTGGTAGTGGTATGTGCCTTTAGTAAATGGATAGAGGCATACCCTACGAAGGACAATACAGCTCTCACTACAGCAAAGGTGCTTTTGAAGAAATTTTTCCCTAGATTTGGTGTTTGTAAACTTTTATGGAGTGATAACGGACCCCATTTTATTGGGCAAGTTGTCGAATATGTCCTGAAGGGGTTAGGGATAAAGCAGAAGTTTCACGCTGCTTTTTATCCACAATCAGCAGGGTTAGTGGAGAGGTATAAAGCTACACTTAAATTAAAACTGGCGAAAATACTAGCCTCCACATCCTTGAATTGGACAGACGCATTACCTTTGGCAATGTTGTCCATTAGATCAGTGCCACATTCGCAGTCTGGTCTTACACCTTATGAGGTGGTATTTGGGAGGCCTATGAACAGTTGGGGAATTCCTAAACCACGTCCCATACATGATGTGCCATGTGTATTGATGAGTGACTACCTATCACAATTGACTGACAGTTTGGTCTCTATTCATCAACAGGTTCGAGAAGCTCTTCCTGATAGGTCTGCAGGTGAAGGCCATGGACTTCGGCCTGGAGACCAGGTGATGATCCGATCGTTCCAGAGGTCGAGCAGCTTGGAACCAAGGTGGCACGGCCCGGAGCAGGTGCTCCTTTCAACGAGAACTGCGGTTCGAGTGACGAACAGGAGGAACGGTGTGCACTCCACCCACTGCAAGAATGTGCCATCTACCTTGGTGGATCCTGTTGCTTTGATCGACCATCGGGACATCCTGGATACAGAAAAAGGCCAAGCCATATCACCTGACGAACCTGAGGAAGTCTTCCCGGACCACACAATTCCTGGAGTATCCCGATACCAACTGAGACAACGGAAAGAGCCTGCATTGCTGCAATAGACTGGTTGAGCAACCTCCCTGGGTTAGTGCAATGGAATGCCGATGTGGCAAGGGGGGAGGATCAGTTCTGTATAGTGTAGCGACACCCGTCTTGACCCTCGGTGAAGAAATCAACGGCTGCCCAGGGATAAGAGCTCCAGCGATTGTTTTCAACAATAAGCTGATCATGTCCACAATGAGATCAACTGTTGCTAAGAAAAAGATCATTTGTGCTATAGGGTTTGTTGTTGCTATGGTGGCTGTAGCAGTAATAACCTGGTTCGTTGAGAAAGTGGCTCCTGCTCGAGAACTTTTGATCGCTACTACTCCAGTATCAGTTGAACACCACTACTTTACGCTTCCCTACCATGAGCAGAAGCATCGACAATCCTACTTAAATAATACCTTTATCCAGATGTTGCATCATACTCATAATGCCACAAATACTACCAACTGTTGGGTGTGTGGGATGATACCTGCACATCAAAAGAAAGGAGGAACACCTTTTATTCCTCTTCCCTTTTCTCATAATGGTTCTTGTCAAGCTTGGTATGCGCTTTTGTTTGCATCTGGAAGACGCACAGTAGGCGGGCTTCTTTTTCGCCTCAATAAAGTATGCTATTAAGATAAAGATGGTTATCCTCAAGCCAAAGGGACCAAATGGGAATGGGAAGAGTATCAACCGGACAATATTTCAACGCCATATATCTTCACAAATATGAGAACTTTTACCAGTAATAAACAATTTGTGATTTCTGTTACTAGAGCTAAAGCAGATTTATGTGTAAGCAGTATTGGAAGAATTCCAGTGGGGAAAAGTGAATGTACTGTAATTCTGTCTATTGAAGGTATAAACAATAGCACTTTCATAGCCTCACACAATACTTATTTTATCTGTGGTAGCCACGGATATTATCAACTACCTGCTGGGTGGTCAGGCGTGTGCTATGTGTCCTTTCTATTGCCCCCTGTGTTTCTGGCACCTGCATCCTACCACCGGGACCTTAAATTATTCGACGATATCTCTAGGAATAGATACAAAAGGACAATAAGTGTTGACGAAGTAGACCAAACTGATACCACTCTGCAACAATATGTCGATTTTAATTTAGGTTTGTTCTCCTTTGTGGGTGCTGCATTAAACAGTAGGAAAGTAAGACGATTAACTAGAGTTGTGGAAGCTGTTACCAATCAGACAGCTATGGCACTCGGGAACATTACGGAGGAGCTGCAAATTGCAAGGATTGTAGCTCTCCAGAACTGAATGGTCCTAGATGTGGTTCGGCTGATCGAGGTGGTGCATGTCGCATTATCGGTAGCAGCTGTTGTGTATTCATACCGGATCACTCGCCTTCAGTATATGACGCAATATCAAAGCTGCATAAGATTGCTGCAGAAATTCATCCAGAGACTGGTACTTGGACTCTGGCTGGATCGTTTTGGACTCTCGTTTCTGCTTGGGGCTGGAAGTTACTAACTATCCTTTGTATAATTATTTCGATACTTTTTACATGCTGTGTATGTATCCAATGTGGTCCAATGCTTTGCTCTATTTGCATTTCTGTCTGTATACCTGTCAAAAGGAATATTGCAGAGACAAAGGCCCAACAAATGTTGAATAAAGAAGTGGCCGAAATAATGCTAATAGATGTACCGGATGCCTATTTAGATTACCCCAGAGGAACAGATGTCTTCAGCTAATGCTAAAAGGGTCGTCTGTTGTAAATTGGCTGCAATTGGATTAGCATTAGCGGAATCCATCTCGTATTTAGAGGCTATCTTGTCCATTTTGTGGAATCCATTTGTATTTCTGGCAGCCATTTTGCCTGCCATGTGCTCACCAAGAGCTGTTTCCTTCTTCACTGTTGTTACCCTTGTGCTCTGTTTAAAGGACTGGCTATACTTAGACTCTGCTACTCTGCACATGCGCAGAAGAGTCTAACTGTCCATGCATCTGTTTTTAGTCTGTAGCTGTCAGGTTGTTTCTACCAGAGTCAGCAACTGCTAGCTCCTCCTTTACTGTTGACTGTTCATTTCTGTATGACCATCTATGTGCATAACTCTTCTCATGTATACTTGTACCGCCTTTTTTCAGCCCCTGTGTGGGTATAAAAGGACCACGATCTTTCTGTTCAGTGTGCTACTTCACTCAATACCGAAGGGTGCTGTTTGAATGAAGTTCCACCTCATGAGGTTTATTAAACTTTGTATTTTCTATTCTAGTTTCTGTGCCAACTTCTTCCTATTGGTCTGAGGACTCTGTGCAGAGAAGGGCGAACCCCTTGCACTGGTAGGCCTAGCTGAGTCCACTTCTACACCCGGAGCTTGTACCTGGACCCAGGCCTGCGGCCTGCTGCCAGGGTGGAGAGGAGGTGATGCTGCATGAAAAAACAAGAGCTGCCACCTCCACTGCGGAAAACAAGGCCCGGGGCTTCACCCCTTCCAGGTACAGCCTTCCGCAAGGAAGGCGGCTCCTGTTTCCCCGGGTCGCACTCTCTGCCATGATGCTGGGGGGATGGTGAAGAAAATGTACAAAGTAAAAAAGTACGGGAGGGTAAAAAAATGGGAAATCAAGTAATATAGATAACCAGTACAAAACACAGTAAAGAACACTCAAAAAGTAGAAAACAACACAAATTATACACTTAACAAGACACAGGAAAAGATAATCAATAAAAAAGAGCAGAAAAAAGTTTTGACAAAGAGGATTGAAAAGATTTAGGGAGGATTCAAAAGTAGGCCACACCACCATAACAGAGAACAAAAAAAAGATGGCCGTGCTTGTGAGCAACTGCATGGTGCAGTTTGAGCGATATTTCACCCCGAACACGCAATCCACGTTTCCAGCACGGACCTCATCAGAGCACCGAAACGGCCCTGCTAGCAGTGGTAGAGGAAAGCAGAAAAATCCTTGACTCAGGAGGCTCCACAGCCATTATTTTCCTTGACCTAAGCGCAGCATTTGACAGGGTGAACCATAAGACCCTAATACACCGTCTGAGGAATATAGGAGTTACAGGCACCGTACTCCAAGGGCTGCGCTCCTTTCTGGAGGGAAGAACCTTTCAGGTTTTTGAGGAAAACATTTTATCCGAACCCACTCCCTTGACAAGCGGGGTCCCTCAGGGCTCCTCGCTTAGTCCAACCCTTTTGAATGTATACAAGGCCCCTCTGGCAGCCATTGTAGCCCCCTCAGGAATCCGCATAGTGACCTATGCCAGTG
The DNA here is from genome assembly GCF_964204655.1 of Triturus cristatus. Lineage (NCBI taxonomy): Eukaryota > Metazoa > Chordata > Amphibia > Caudata > Salamandridae > Triturus > Triturus cristatus. The sequence goes on from NC_140588.1 coordinate 85,387,109, forward strand.
ATATGCAATTGGTGGTCGCACTCAACCAAGCGGACAACAGTCTCCATACCTGCCTAGAAGACATCTCGAATTGGATGGACTTGTCCCAGCTTAAGCTTAATGGTGGAAAAACGGAGATCATGTTACTGGGCAATCCCCTCAGCTTCAACCCCAGTTTCATGTGGCCAACCAGCATGGATCCAACCCCAGCCACCAAGACTGAGATCAAGAGCCTGGGCATTTGGCTGGACCAGGACCTGAACTTCAGGACACTGGCCAGGAAGACAGCAGCGACCTGCTTTGGCCTGCTTAGAATGGCCCGCCAAATCTTCCCTCTTCTCCCCCCTCTAACAAAAAGGGTACTGATACAATCCCTTATATTCTCTAGGCTGGACTACGGGAATGCACTATACCTTGGCTCCCCCTCCTCAGTAGTTTCTAAACTTCAGTCAGTCCAAAATAGCACAGCCAGACTTCTGACGGGATTATCTAATAGACAATCAGCAAACCCGGCAATACACTCCCTCCACTGGCTCCCAGTGCAGGAACACATCAGATTCAAGGCCCTGTGCATTGCTCATAAAACAATGCAAGGGAGAGGTCCCCCCATTAATTCAGCCATGATCTGCCCCTATAAAGCAAATAGGAAACTTCGGTCGGATGAACTGCGATTGGCTGAGGTCCCCAGAATAAAGAAGGCCAGAAGTGGCGGACGGCTTTTTTCCTATAATGCCGCCAAACTTTGGAACTCCTTGCCACTTCACCTTCGCACTATTCCTAATTATCAGGCTTTCCATAAACAACTCAAGTCTTTTCTGTTTCCTTAGCTTTTTGCCCCCTCCCGTGTTGGTTCTTAGTGCTGGGACGCTCCCGGGTAGCCATGCGCTTTATAAATGTCTTTTCATTTCATTTCATCCAGCAGAAACAGGCAAACGGGTGGAACAAGCAACTCTGCCCGCTTGCGGAACTCAGTGTGGTGCAGCAGATTTTTTTTACTGCTTCGCGGAGTTCTGCGTAGCGTGGCAACGCAAACTCCGCCTAGGCTTACTAGACAGACATACTCGTGTTGCGTTACTTTGACACTGTCTGCAGGTGGGGCAGCTGTACTAGACAATTATTTTATTCCAATCATGACCATGTTGTGTTAAATGGCCTCAATTTCACCCTGACAGCAAGTCAGATTAATAGTTACTTACTATGAATGACATACGTCATGTGAAGTACTATATAAAACATGTATGCAGACATACATCCTCCTGTCTGCCCATGGGAAAAGCAATGCACTACAGTACAGGGAAATGATTAAGGAACAGGATATTGTATTTGGCACTTTCACCAGAGACTGTCCCATCCACAAAATGCAAAGACCCTTACTCTTAGTCTAACTTTACTCCCTGGACTCACCCTCCGTCACCACATTTGACATTACTTTTTTCCAACAAAATAGATTTGATTGTCAGTAAGGAAGATAATTATGAACTAAGTCTACTGCAGGTAAGTTAGAGGGATTAGGCTGGATAGGTAGGCGTTTCACTGATCATCATCAAGTGCCTAAGCTTTTGCTAATAGTGAGTCACTTTGTTTGGCAATTGTTGAAAGGGAAAAATGTTAACTGACATAGTCCATTATGAAAGCAATTATGAAATATATCACTTGGCCAGAGGAAAGTGGCGCATGCAAATAATGTTTTTTTCAAATTTTATGGAAGGCTGGGACCGAAGGAACTTAGGAAAGGAGTTATGTACTAGGAAGTGACTGAGCAGGCTCTGAGAGTGAAGGGAAAGGCAACGATTTTTTGCATTGCCATGACATTTTGTAAATGGGCCTTTGCATTAACTGAGGTAGATGAACATTGCACAGCCAACAATGCAGTGCAGCCGATGTAACCATGCAGTCGATAGGTCACCCATGGGTTCCACTGGTGAAATGCCATGGTTAAGGAGGGAGGTGATTGATGATGATTGTGTGGCTACTAGGAAGGATACATAATATATGTTGTGCTTGAAAACTACTGCGAGTCAAGGGGGTAGTCTGAAATACCACCTCAACTCTTTGAATCAAAAACCTTGATAAAAAACAAAGCAAGCAAGTAAATCTGAGAAGAACGCCACTACAGAGGATTACCCTAGTCCCTTGTTTATTCTTTTTCTCAGGGACGTTGACATTTATTGGATTGTTCTTCTAGTATTTTTATTTTTCACCTTTGGCTTTGCTACTCACCGCTTCAGTTTAAAATTCTCTCAATCCAGTCTTTACCATTGAAAACCATTCATCCATCTATATATCCATTTATCCAAACATGGCTGTTCAGTCTCAATCAAACCTTCACCAACATACATATGTCATTTACCCACCCAAGCGTTCTTTGACCCATCAAACCCACTTCTTGTCACCCACCGAGGCAAGCATTCTATAACCCATACACTTTCACCCACCCAGGCAGGCATCCTTTCATCCATCCTTCACACACCCATGCATACTATCAGCCACTTATAGTATATGCATCCTTCCACCCACGCATGCTCCTCTTCCAGTCATATTACATTTCACCCATCCTATCTCCTTCTATCCTTCCATCCTTCTTTCCATTTTCCTTCAACACATCATAGTTAAAGGTCTTCATTAAACTTTCTCTGCTGAGTTGAAGATAGAAGAAGCCATTATTTACTCAGCTCCCACTGTATCTGCTAAGTAAAGATGGGTGTGTTTAACTATTCAGACAAGTCTCAAAAGTACACCCTTGCAGTGAGTTTATAATTAATTGTTAATATGCAAGCAATATGACTTACCACCACCCGCCACTGCCGCTGGCTTCACCTTAGCGCTGCCGCCTCTGCTGCCTGGCTGGCACTGACATCACGGCTGGCCTCGGCTCATTTTTTAGATGTCAGATACACCTCCCCCTATTTATTTCTTTTTTTATAGCAAAATACACCACACAGACCACTACAATTCAGATACAGACCGTTTCTTCTATCAAAAATATGAGGTTGGGCATTTTGTTGGTGGCAATGTTTTAAAGGCCTCAAGACAAACTGTAAAGGAGTGGCTAGAGCTATTGATGAATTTGAGTTTTTCAAAAGAAATAAAAGAATGGTCAACTGGATTGGACATATGGTCTTGGTTGGCAAATGCAATGGGGCCTTCCTCATCATACTTTCTTCCAGTTCCAGGCATGGTGCACGATCATCAGTTCACCAACTACTGCTAATAATACTAGGGCTAGCTAAGAAGAAGACACAACTTTGGGGTGTCCAACGTGATCATGGCCACTTTCTTGTTTTACTGATTGAGCATGAGAAAGTAAAAGAAAGTCTTTGTCCTCATCACAGAAAACATGCATAGAATAATACCTTACTTGAGTAAGCAATCTGCAGGACTGAGTAGCAGTAGTAGTATGTGACCAATGGGTTCTCAGAGTTTTACACAGTACTACCACTAGGCAGTCCACAAAATATAATATAAGGGATAGGGAAAGCTGAGTGACAAAGCAGAAGAAAGTAAGCTACAGATAGACTAGTATACAGAGAGACAGTTTGAAGCAAAGTATAGACACTAGGAATATAGAAAGTAAGTAAATAAGATAATGCAGGGAAAGCAAGAGTCTAGAAATGGATAGATCGAAGAGGATTTAGAAATACATAGGGAACGGGTATAAATAATTAAAAAGTGGGAGTGGTCAAAGTTAGGGAAATAAATATTAATGTTAACAGCAGTCGGACTTACTGGGGCCAGCAGAGCAATCGGCCTAGGAAAGTTTGGACTGGGAGGCACCTCCAGCACCCTCACCGGCCTCTGACCTCTTCTTGCCTCTGGATGCTGATGTAAGACATAAAGACAAAAAAAGGTTTGTTGTAAATAAATAATCTCTCCAAAAAATGCTTGACAGGAAAAGTCAATCGCAAAAACATTGGACTTTTCTAAATCAGATCGACTAGTGGTAGTAGACTAGAATCACGGACCGTCCTATCCTATTCCAAATTTTCTAAACCTACCAAGCCCTATTCCAAAGATTTTGGAATTACTAATACATTGCAACAAATGATGTTTACTTCTTCTATTCTCATTCACAATCTCAACTCCCTTTGACGGGCCAATTCACAAAGTCTGCATTTTGTCTTTAAATGCGAAGATGGATTCATGCATACACCAAATTGGTTGGTTGCATTTCAATGTACGAGCTAGAAAACAAGCTCTAAGAACTGAAGTGAGAGGACGCGTGCCACTAAAATACTAATACTAACTACCACTATCTTAGTGACAGGACAAAGGAGTCTCTGTATTACTTAAGTTCTTACATATTCAGCCCAAGCGAGCGCCAACAAGTAGGATTAGGTAGTGCCAAGTACCTGTCTAGATTAGAATAATTTGTAAACTTAATTTACCAGCATGTGAGGAGCATGCTTGCTATTTTGAAACACAATATTAGTAATAGCATAGAACACACAAGTAATAATAATAATATCAATAATTAGCTACTCACCTAGCCCCATGACGTCAATCCCTAGCAGGTCCAGCATATCCTGCTCTTGGTCCAGTATGTGGCACCACCACTGTGTCAGCTGATTATGGGTGGGCCGGACCCCAGAGCAGTGTTACACTACTGTTGCACCGTCACCCAGCGCTGCTGGCGCTCCCGGAGTCCGTACCTGTACCCAGGCCTGCCGCCTACTGTCAGGGTGGAGGGGAAGTGGCGCTGGGCATAAAAAACTAGCAATGCTACGTCCATCTCAGAAAACAAGGCCCAGGGCCTGGTGCCGCCTTCTGCAAATAAGGCGGCTCGTTGTAGCTGGCTTTTTTGGGGCACCCTTATCTGCCATGGTGCCGAGGGGGCAGAGGAGAGAAAATGTAGAAAGTATAGAAATAGGAATAATAGGGAAGGAAGTAAAAAAAATAGGAAGGAAGTAAAGAGAAAAAATAAAGTAAAAAACTCACCAAAAACACACAAAACAGTAGAAAAAACAAAATACACACTCAGAAATACAAAGGGTAATTAATAAATGAAAATGATGAGAAAAAGTTTTAGAACTCAAAGATTGCAAAGATTTAAGAAGGATCAAAAAGTAGGCATAAGCACTATAAACAGAGTGAGAAACAAGATGGCCGTGCCCATGCGCAACTGCAGGGTGCAGTTTGCACAATATTTCCACCCAATAACACAATACGCATTGCCACATGGCAGAAATGTCACACAAACTGGGGAGACAAGGACCTCCGCTTGCTTACAGAATTCTGCACTGTGCAGGGGAGTTTGTTTGTGACTTTGTGGGGTTCCGCACGCCGTTTCTACACAATCTCCACCCACCCTTATAATGGAGTTGAAAGATTCATATGAGACTATCTACCTTTGTAGACACAAAGATGTAGCAAGAGCAACAGGATACATTCTAGAGCATGTGCCATTGGCAAATGCTTCCCTTTGATGGTCTGTCAACATTCTGCATATTAACATGTCACATACTTGATTAGCTTGCATCAATTTTTCCACTGAGAGACATTTGTTATAACATCTATTGTGGAGACATATGACCTCTAAGCACCATCACTGCATTAATTTCCATCCACAATAATTTTCACACGCAAGGTACAGTTCATGGATCTATTTTCCTTGCCAATTGAGAATGCACTTATTGCTGCAATGAGCTCATATCTTTGCACTTTTATGTATTTGCATCCCACCCTACTATCATTGTCTGCTGTTCTTATGACTCGCAGTTTATCTTAAGCTCTGGCAGTGATTCACAAAATATTTATAATATTCTTCCTGTGGCTTGGCTATGTGACTGCCATAGATTACATGACAACTGTTTGGACTGCAAGGGAGGGATACACATATGAAGAAGTGTCTTGTTAAATCTGATACATGTTTAAGTAGTACTTAACACTGTCCATTCTGCTTTGCTGCTTCTCAATGCCTAAAGTGTGTAGGATCTCTACCACCTTCTCTTCCCATGGCATGGAGTTGAGGGTCCTCAGAGCCCACCATCTGTCCTCTTTGCAGCTTGGTCTGATGGGCCATAGAGGGTACACATGTTGCATATGTCGTACTTTGAGCTCTACATATTGGATACAGTATTCACCATATTGGATAAGATATTCACCTTCTGCACATTTCTGACTGACATTTCTCAATGCTGACTCATGGTTGTAGTCTGCTTCTGTGATCTAAACAACTGTGGCTATAGCCTTACAATTTCATTCACAATGTCAGGCAGCCTATTCTGTGAGAAGAAATGAACTTTCCTGAATACCATGGTTCAGGATGTTATGGCATGAGGCAGTGTTCTGTAGGTAGAGTGGTAAATGGTTAGTCCTTCTTTGTAGGGGAAGCTGCAGGTGTTTGTAATTGGTTGTTGTTCTGTATGTGTGAGTTAATGAATTGCCCATCAAATTTTGACTGCTTTGCTATACTGATACGTGTCTGCCATTGCTATCATCTATCACAATGGCTTTACTGTCTCTCCATGGCGGTTTGGCTCAATTTGTAGGAGAGGCTACAGGTGTTGGCAATTGGATGATGTACATCTGTACATTGCTGGATTGTCAGTAAAATTTTAACGGATGTCTGCTATATTTAAGCACATCTGCCATTGCCATACTCTTCCATAGTAAACCAACATTCTCTTTCTGATGGTGGATTATTCTAAATTTGGGATAAAGTAGAGTCGGTGGACCACAACACCAACCCTTGTGGAGTTCTGTTCACCATTGAAGGAAAAACAAATGCCAATGGAGTAAGCAAAGACTGTCAACAGAAAGCATTCTTCTTTCGTGGATAGGTGACCTCACCAGCAATACTTTAAATGTTAGATGGTCAACTGCCAGCCTGACAGTCTTCTTCTTGCCTCCATGGCAGAGAAATTGCAGCCATCTTCCAAAGTATAAATGAGGCCTTCTGATCTTTTAATATATTGCTGCTAAAAAATCAAGAGGGTGTGGAAAGGTCAAACTTGCCATTTCTTGTGTTGGTCATTTTCCTGTGCAATTCTTTATCTGTTAACCTTAGTGGACAAACTGGCAACCAGTAAATTGAGTACATTTTTAGCTACCAGCACTGAACTAGCTGCTATTAGCAATGGTTCTTCCAAATAGGCTTCACTAGAACATTTTACTCACAAAGAATAGCAGCATTTGCAAAATGCTATGGGCCCGATTCCCAAAGATAAAGTGAGACGAAAATCTAACTTTACGACTTTTGATATTCACAAAGGGCATTTACTATCCCCTTTGTGATACCAAAAGTTGAACTTTACGACTTACAGTATTCACAAAGGCTGTTTACGAGTAGTAAATGCTATTTGTGAATACCGAAAGTCGTAAAGTTGGACTTTTGTCTCATTTTACATTTGTAAATCAGGTACTACGTGTTCAACAATCCTTCACATATGTGCCAGAGAAGAACAAGGACATCCTAAAGTATATGAGGAATCTCACTAAGATGTTGGAGGATTTGAAGGAATTTGAAGAGACAGGTGCTTGGAAAGCAATTGGGAAAGGATTTTCTACTGTAGGCTAATTGTTTAGTGAACTTGGTAGTGGGATTCTGGGAGCTGTAGAGAGACCTATATGGATTATTACAGTTTGCATATTTTGATCATCTTAGATTATGAAGGGATTCAGGATGATGAAAAGTGAGAAAAAGTCAGGAGAGAAAGAGGAAAGGAAATCATCTGGGGGTAAGGGAGTGAAAAGAAGGTGCGAATAAATAGATATTGAGGTAACACTGTGTTATGTTTATGATGGGCTGAAGGAGCTACAGCAGTTTAAACGTAAGCAACAATGGATAGTCAAGGTTTCTGAAAATGACATAAGGGAACTTGATGGGTGCTTTGTTTGATGACTCTCAGACCCATCAGAAGGGAGGATGGATGACTTAATGTCATCTTGTTTATTTGCTCTTAAATAATTTGTTAATTTGTAACCTGCATAACCACAATTTACATGATTTATACATGATTTACATTTGTGTAAGAAGCTGGCTCTCTATATAGTGAACTATAATGAAGTACACTGTGCAGAAAGTCCAATGGGTCCACAATTGGTTTACAAATGCTAAAGTCCATAATACTAATACTCTCTTTTGTGGTAATGTCGGAGTGCAGTGAGGCTTATCAGAGGGTAGTGCTAAGCATTCCTTGTACTCACAGAGGCAATAAATGAGACACACACTCAAGTCAAGTCAAGTCAAATCAGCTTTATTTGGTGCAAAGTATATGTTGTACATAAGTAGGTCCATTCCATGTAGTTTCTTTATGTAGATTTATTCCAAGTTAAGATCTTATGCGGAGCCCCACCATGAGCAGCCTCCCTGCTGCTCAGCCCTTCCTCCAACTGACACTCTCTCTCATCCAACATTCCATAACCAGCTCTCACACCAACATTCCACTCCACATGGAAACTGAAGATAAACAAGCAAAAAAAACTCCACCCAAATCGAAATCTGGGTTGCGACGTGTGGAAGGTATGCTCCACACTGAACCTGTAACGGTATAACACACTGCACCTAAACCAGAACAAGCTTAAATAAACCTTTCACCCAAAAACAAGAAGACCAGACACCAAGCAGAAACTCCACCCGAGCCGAAATCTGGGTAGTGACGTGTGGAAAATACGCTCCACACGGAACATTTGTACAATGCACACTTCAACATGAAAAGACGTAATAAGAGTCAGCACCACAATGGGTGGTAAATCATCACCAACACAAAACCACGTAAAAGTGGGAAACAGCAACACAATAATATACCATCCATCACTTATATCCATACACCTGGCAAATATAAGGATAAAGCACAGTAACATTTCAAGCATGAAACAGGAGCATAGAATCAGCACACATGAAGCACACTCAAACAATAAAGTGTTGAACCTTGGGGAAACATGAATCAAGCATAAGGCATTAAAGCATTTGAACACAAGAAAAAACACTTGGAAAGATGCAAAACTAAGCAAGGGAAAACTCCGGTGAGCAACCTCTCACCAGAAGACTCTGAAGACAAAAATACAGTGTTTTGAGAAGAACAGTTCTTATGGCAAACACACAGTTCTTATGGTAAACAAACACCTACAACGCCGGAATAAGAAATTAATTCGGAGCACTTCTGCGTCACATCAAGGGTAAATATAAATACAGTTGAAAGAGTCACAAAGTGCCAGACACTTGCTAGGCACAGGGCAGTCATCATAGGCAAGATCAAAAATAATAATAATGTTGTCATAGTAGTAGACACGAACATGTCCAGACGTGAGCTGAAGGAAGCTAGGTAAAGCAGGACATACCTAAAAGTTCTTTTCTCAAAGTGTAGAACAGAGCAAAAGGATCCCACATCATGACGAGTCCTTAACATGCTGCCCATGTTACCAATACTGGCCTCTGGCTCCAAATGCTCGCATGTGAAGATCGGAGCATTTTGGCAGAAAAACGAAACATGCTCTTTGTAAGTGCAATACAAGATGGCTGCACGCAGAGTACGCTGCGCAGGGAGGTTCCAGGTGCGAATGTGCGCCGAACGCTGCTGCAAGAAAGTGGTGAAGCTGCAGTGAAGGAAAACAGCATGAGGATCGAAATTAAGGTAGGGTGCGCGAGCGTCACTTTACCGGCTCGTGTGAGGCTTAAAACTGCAGCAGTTGAACTGCCATAATGGTCCCACTCTGTGTGTCAATAAATAGGCATACACAGCTTAGCAGGGTGAACAGCAACCCTTCAACAGCATCATTAAACTGTACACTTCCCCACGGGGCTCAGGGTACATCAGCGACATGAACGGTGAAGAGTACACCTTCAAAATTACTCTTGCCACGAAGCTTGCAGCGTGAGACTGTACTCAACATGAAATACCATGGGGGCTCACACCACTGGTTAGCAGTAGAAGCAAATGTTGTGGGCAGGGAGCAGGGGGAACACAGCACAGTGGCCCAAATCCTTGCACAGAAAGTACAAGATGTGATGAAGACACAAAGATGACCCAAATAGCGGCTTCTGGAGACAGGCAAAAGATGAACAGGGACACTGCAGCTCAAGTAGCATTTGAAACAGGCACAGTAAGGACTGGCACACTGGGGTTGCGACAGGGAAAGCAGTACCAAGGCAGCAAGATGGAGGAAGAGAAAGTCCAACATAAACTGGCACTTACAGGTTGGAGCGACCGATGGAGTGGTCACTGGTGGGGCTCGGGGTGCCAGATTCTTCAAGTTCCACTTTAATTTCTTCAGCTTCAATTCAGTTACTTCAAGGTTGACAGTTTCAGTCCAATCAGGTGGCACACGCAGGTTCTTCCTTCTCAACTCGTTACTAAAATATGTTGTAAATAAGTAGGTCCATTCCATGTAGTTTCTTTATGTAGATTTATTCCAAGTTAAGATCTTATGTAGAACCCCACCAGGAGCAGCCTCCCTGCTGCTCACCCCTTCCTCCAACTGACACTCTCTCTCATCCAACATTCCACAACCAGCTCTCACACCAACATTCCACTTCTCAGACACAAAGGCTGAGCAGCAGGCATAACAGTATACCACCATAAAAGCATTCTAATCAGAGGGAACAATTGATCAATTACATTTGAAAAACCAATATGCAATGTCAAAATTTAAAAACACATTTTTAAGTCCATGAAATATAATAAAAACACTGCATATTTCATAATCACACAATACATCAAAATTCAGTACACATTTACATGAGACACAGTGCAATATATGCAGAATAGCCTGAATCATAGAGATACATAAAGTACAAAGTGCTATTGTATGTACAACTGTGAAATATATAGCCTAACTACATGCAATCATCTTGCTTTTCAGATAACAGTGCATCCAAATGTGAATAAGCATTTCTTTGTAATGTTCTCATTTTTCAGACTACATACAAAATTAAAAGCTTGTTTATAGTAGAAAAGCATATTAGATAGAAATAGAGGTTTTAAAAGTGATTTATGATTATCCCTGTAAAAGCTACAAAAAAGTATAAAATGCAACGTAGATTGAGGAGGCTTTCCATCACATGGGCAGTTTGGGAGTTTGTGACACCATTTTTCCATTTTAGGGAATGCTATTATATAGTGAAGTATGGCAAACCTAAAAGCCTTGTTAGGTAAAATCTGTGTTGGGTATTTCTTACCAGCGTTAGACATGTTTGTGTGCCCCTCACTTATGGCATTCGCAGTAAGAAATAACACTATGTTTCTGACTAACTTCAGCCTCTCTTACACATTCCCTAACATTCATATACCTCAACTTTAGGTCACTTTTACTATGATCCTGGATATGTACAGGTTTCTTTCTATCAAAGTCTATCTTACAACAAGTTAAGATGGTATGAATATGCTCTAGCCAGGGAATGTTTCTGCTGTGGTCGATTGCCAGGCAGTCCATAATTAAATCCTTTGTAAATTTAGTCTCATCTTTGGCCCATATCCCTTGCCAAAAGGTGAGAGCTGCCATGTTTATTAAGTCACTTAAATATGGTACAGATAGTTCTATATGTACTATATAATTAGCTATTGTAATAGGGACTGCCAATACTCTTTTTAGGAATGTATTTTCTTGGATTTGTAAGGAGGCAGTGTTAGCACTCCCCCATATATCAGCCCCATAACAGACACCTGTGACACACTTACTCCGATACAGGGCAAGAATTTCCAATATGGGTTTATTTCCTATTTTTGCAGAGAATCTGAAAATACCTTCAATAGTTCTTAAAATGTTCAAGTTGCAAGATTCTATGGGCTCGATTCACAGAACTAATCTGAGACAAAATCCTAAACTTACTACTTTTGGTATTCACAAAAGGCATTTAGTAGTAGTAGTAAAGTTAAGATTTTGTCTTAAGTTTGACTTAAGACAAACTTAAGACAGACTTAAGACAGACTTAAGACAGACTTAAGACAAAATCCTAACTTTACTACTACTAAATGCCTTTTGTGAATACCAAAAGTAGTACGTTTAGGATGTTGTCTCAGATTAGTTCTGTGAATCGGGCCTCAGGTGTATGTTCCAGGTACCACTCCTATAAAAAATCAATCCCAAAAATGAAAAAGTTGAAACTCTATTTATGGCTGCCCCTCCTACATAATGTTGTCTATTCTTCAGCCTTTTTGCCCCCGCATGTCTTAACAAAAGTTTTTTTGAGATTTAACTGAAGATTTTTTTTGGACATGTACAGGGCAAAGTTTTCTATTAGGCATTGCAGACGGTTCGCTGTCCTTGATAGAAGGACAGCGTCGTCAGCATATAAAAGTACTGGGGTGGGGCGTACTCCAACTTTTGGGGCATCTGCAGCTTGCTTTCATACAAAGAGATCAACATTATTCATATATAGGGAAAATAAAAGAGGCGCTAAAACACAACCTTGTCGGATTCCACGCATTACCCTGAAGTCCAGGGTACATTCCCCCATTGTACCAAACCGGACTCTAGAAGTTAAAAAAGTATAAATCTGAGATAAATATGTAATTATATCAATAGGGGCACCTAGCCTTTCAATGTCTGCCACAATTTGGCGTGATTAACGAGATCGAAAACGCTAGTGAGGTCAACAAAACAAATATGTAAAACCCCTTTCTTAGCTAAGGTATATTTCCCTATCAATAACTCCAGATTTACACTTTGTTCCCCCGGCCCAATATCCCTCTGTTAAAATTTTGTTCTCAGTGGCCCAAATTTCTAACTTCCCCAACATTATTCTCCCCATCAGTTTGGAGGTGGAGTCAAGAAGGGATATGGAACGGTAGCAATTAGCCTTCCCTCAGGCAGTACTCCCCCTAGAGTAGCATTAAAAACATTTAATAAGATTGGGATCCAGAAATCAGTGTTACTTTTATAAACATCAATGGGTACCCCGTCCGGTCCGGCAGCTTTGCCAATAGCACTTTTTTGTACTGCAGATTTGATTTCCTCTGGCGTTATAGGGGATGATTTTACAGGCTCCACTAGTATATAATTGCCATTGTTACACTTAGTTACTTTAACTGCATCGGGATTAAAAATACTCTCGAAATGCAATATCCAATCTTCTGGCGGAACAACAATATCGATTTTCGCTGCGGTATTCTCTTTAAAAAAGGGATGACCGATTGTTTTCCAGAATAGGACTGCATCTCGCGTCTCAGCAGCCTGTATTAATTTTTCCCAGGCCTCCTCGTAGATCTCCATTTTCCTTTCTTTCAGAGTATTTTTATAAACTTTCCTCAGGATGGTAATCTTAGCACTATCTCTTGGTTTTAGTATCAAGGCTGTTTTTAATTCCCCCTTTAACCTTGAACATTCCTGGTTAAACCATCTGGGGTTGAAATCACGAACATTCTTTTTCCTCTTAGAAGTTAGGTCACCTGCAATTTCAGTAGTGATATTGGAAAATGCAGTTATAATTGCGGAATGTATAGAGGAACAATCCAAACATATGTCTACATCTCTCTGTTTTTTACCCTTAAGATTTTCCATAAAGATAGTGGGATTTACAGTTGATCACCTTATGGAAACTCCATTATTACCTTGAGTCTTAATATCCATATCCACTGCCTTCCCCCTTTCTTGGCGTGTCAGAATAAGCCTCAGGGACATAATTAGCGGATTATGGTCACTAAGGAGGCTCATACAAATCAAATGTTTTTCCACCAGATCCCTACAGATAACAGATCCGATAAAATGATCGCTGTTTGAAGATGTCCTAGCCCCTACATATGTTTGTGTAGTTTTCTCTCCAACGGGGATGGTAGGTTCCATAACTGCTAAGTTATATTTGTGAACGGCATTATTAAACGCTTCCCCATAAGGGTCATGTGGTAAATGGGAAATTTGATTGCCAAAACAGTCGCAATAACCACATGGTTCTCCCACTTCAATATCACATTTTTCATAGTTAAAATCCCCCGCCCAAACTAATACATAATACCCTCCCACTCCCTCAAAGAAATGATCCAGGTCTTCTTTTAATAGCTTAATGATCCTACTTCTTGTTTTATCAAAAATGTTATTATAAAAATGTATTACAATGATAGACTGTTTTCCCTCTGAATAGAAATGTAAGAATTGATAAAAATGTGATGTAGTATTAGCTTTCCTTAATATTAGAGGCGAAGTTATCGCAATTAATGCAGCTAAGCCTCCTTTTGCTCTCCCCATTCTAGAGGGGCTAGCATTAGTACAAACAATTTGGAAACCATTAATATAGAAGGGCTCAGTATACCAAGTTTCCTGTAATAAAATTAGAGCACACCCCTCTATCGTTTTTAGCCATTCCTCATCATTAATCTTATTTTTAAACCATGCAACATTCCACAACATAATATGGAGAAGCTCATCTGGTCGTCTGCAAGGTCCAACTTCCAACAGATTACAATTAGGAACACAATCTGTGACTCTCCCATAACCCCCTTCTGAACTTGTACACTTAAGTCAGCATCTATTTGCTTACAGGTAGGGACATGATCCATGTTCCTACCTAGTTGCACTGCCACATCCGATCGCTGTCGATCAATTTTGCTGCATCTTCTCAAAGGTGAATACTTGTTAAACATGGGGACAGTTGGGAATGAGTTATACCTAGGGTGTACTATATCTAGGCCTGTAAAAGTAGCCAAGTTGAACAGCAGTTATATAATCATTATGGTTAAAACCAGACTTGGTAGGGTTATTTGAAAGAACTTCCACCAAATTGCCTACCAATTCCCTAATGCAAAAAGTCACTACAACACAGTCGCCCTGACATCGTTTTCTCAAGCTACCCACCCAGTTCACTCTCCTTAACATTATAATATTCTGATGTAAAATATTTATATCAAAATTAGACTTAACTGAAATCCAGTGAACCACTTGTTTTTTTTATGTCTTGTATGATTCACTCTGGTTTTCTGCTAATTTTGTAACGTTATTCAGAACAATAACGTACGGTGTCGCCTGGGGAGGAAGGTGTAACGGCTCCTCAATGATATTATCAGGTTGCGTGATACTATTCATTTTGACCTCCATACGTACATTTACAGGTTTCAATGAAGGGACCATATCTTCTTTATATGTCCTTAAAACTTGAGTAGATTGGATGGTCGGACAGTCCCTTAAGGATGGTACAGGGAGAATGTCTCTTTGTTTGATTTCGCCAACACTGATAGAAGTACCTACTCCTTCTTTTGGTCTTTCAACTGGTTTATGAATATTAATGATCTTATTCAGGGTTTTAGGGGGCAAAAGTTCAGAGACCAAATCTGTTAAAAATGTCACATCCTATTGAACCAGTTTAATTTCTGACATTCGGCGTCGCTCAATGTTATCTAATTCATGCCCAGTAGTTTTTTAAATAAAGTTTCAAGATCTTGCATTTTTTGTGTGTAATTTGTTGGATTGCTGTCCCCCTTTTTCACCCCTGCAATTTGTCCTCCTTTTTTTTTGCTTTGCTTTGGTTTTTGCCTATAAAGGCTGATTCTCCACAGGGGTATTATCCTGTAAGAAGAGATGTTTTGCATTTTTTGCTGGCGGTGATAGCAGGTCAGTGTCGTTTGACAGTGCTGAGATTTCCAGAGGAATTGTGAGGATACATGGATTGGCCAAGTTTGGTACAATGTCCGCATCAGCAGTTAGTTGTGGCTCTTTCTCAGTGACCTTAACTCTCTCATTTCTCATAAGTACTGCAGTATCAGGCACACCCTCTGATGTGGACTCTTTTAAAACAGCGTCTAGTGTGGTTTTAGTGGCTGTCAATTGGTCCTCAACATGCACAATTTTGCTGTTAATCAACCCCACAGCGTTTTTCAGGTACTTTGTGATTAGTGCTCTTTTCATGGACATCTTCCCTACATGGGGCAGTAGTTTCCTGTTGCCCATAATCAGAAATAAAATGTTCAATGGGAGAAATGGAAAAATCTAGCAAATTAGGAAGTATCCTTTCCAGTTAATAGGTGTTCCTGGAGGACCAAGGGGGATGGCCCAGCCCAGCCTCGGTCTGCCTCAGACGGGCACAGACGGGAGCCCCTGAAAGATTTTGTAGGCGCCTCCTCGGGCAAGAGGAACATTGGCAGCTGCACTGGATGCCACAGGAGACGCTGGGGAGTGTAGTCCTGCACTCCCTGGCTCCCGGTCACAGTCTCCAGCCTTCACTGGTCTTGGCCCCCACCGGAGGGCAAACAAATGGCAACAGGGCTGCGGGAGCCCCTGAAAGATTTTGTAGGTGTCTCCTGGTGCAAGAGGAATGTTGGTGGCTGTGCTGGAAGACGCATGGGACGCTGGGGAGTGTAGTCCTGCACTCCCTGGCTCCCGGCCACAGTCTCCAGCCTCCACTGGTCTTGGACCCCACCGAAGGTCAAACAAACGGCAACAGGGCTTCCCTCGCTGCGAGAGCCCCTGAAAGATTTTGTAGGCGTCTCCTGGCACAAGAGGAATGTCGGCGGCTCCGCTGGTTGCAGCACGGGATGCTGGGGAGTGTAGTCCTGCACTCCTCGGCTCCCGGTCACAGTCTCCGGCCTCCACTGGCCTTGGGCCCTACCGGAGGGCAAACAAACGGCAACAGGGCCCTACTCCCTTCTTCTTAAGCAGGTACAGCAAACCACTGGATTAGTGCAAACAACAGAAGGGTCACCAAACAGGCCATACCTATTCACATACACATTCACATACACACACAGACACACACTCAGAGTGTAAATCTGAGATCAAATTAGATAAATAACACTTCTTTTTATGTATGTTTTAAAACCAAGAACAACATTCAAACGTAAGTACTGTTTTCATTAGCAATATTCACAGGTAAGTAAAGTGTTCAAACCTGTGCTTTTTTTGCGCATGATGCAATCATATGGGAGGAAAAGTCAAAGATGCATAAAGGTAGGTACAGTCGGTTTCAGGGGCTCACCTACTGCGTTCGGAGTTGTAGTGGGCCAAGATCCAAAGTACTACCAACATTTCATAGGGAACTGCCTAGATTCTACCGGGAGAAGGGTTCTGGACGCTAGTGAGGCTGGTAGTTGGTGCTCTACAAGGAAGGGGACCACCTAGAAATAGGATACACAGAGGGATTTGCAGGCATGTCAGAGGGCACCCAAATGGGGGCTTAGGTTGCAAGGAATCTTGGAGCAAAGGGCCACGGTCAGTTCATTGGGACCCTGGCCGGGCAGCTCAGGTGCAGAGTGGTTTGGTCAATTGGGCTGGGAGAGCAAAGATGCACCTCGCTGTCAGAGACATACAGCTGGCAGAGGAGAAATCAAGGCAACTAGGCCACTCTTGAAGTGGGTTTCAATGATGTTGACATGTCTTGACAGCTTCTTGCTTCTGGCGCAGTGTGGATCTGGACTGGACTCACTATTGGTGTTGGGTGCAGGGCATCTGGTACCCCGGAGGTTGGTGCTGCATGGCTCTGGTCAGTCCTGGAGTCTTCAAAGTTGCTGGGGAGACAGATATGACATCCCAGAGTATGTGTACCTTCTCCTGGTTGTCTGCCATGGCGGTCAGGCCAAGGAGCTGCAGGGCAGTGGACTGGACTCTGCTTGTCGGTGCCTGCGGACTGCAGGGGAGTAGCTCCTCTACTCCAAGGGAGACTTAGGTGATATTTCTGTGGAAAGTGGGCATAACCCTGACCCTAGAATGCTAATTCTATCTAAAACAAGATGGAGGAATCTGAAAAGTGGGGTCCATATCAGGTGGTCTGCCCAAGGGGTGGTGCTGGCTGAGTGTTGGCATACCACGTATTCTTACTAATTTTACTGCCTGTCTTGCTGCCAAAAGTGGGAGCAGGACCGGGGTCATATAATAAAGGTGGTAGGGCCTTTGAAGCCTCCCGCCCAAGAATGAACATCCTGCGTGGAGAAGATGTGTACACCGCCGCCCAAAGCAGGCTTTGGTCCTTGCCTCGAGAGCGAAGGCTCTCACGTCAGGAAGTCAGAAACCTGACTATGGTGGCTGGCTGGTCGAAACCAGTCAGTCAATACACTAGTAGTCATTAGGTTTTCAGGGGGCATCTCTGACGTGCCCACTGGTTGCATTGTTTAATAAATCCATCACTGGCATCAGTGAGAAATTATCAAGGTGTGGTGTTTGGTACCAAACAGGTTGGGGTACAGTGAAGACATCATGTAGCTGGGGAACTCGTAATGACAAGTGTCCAGCCCATTTTTTTGGTATGGCTTTCCTGTGCACTTGTGATATATAAGGCTCTGCTTAAATACCACAGGGACACATTTAATCATCCATATATGCCCAAAGATGGGGTATAGTGCACCCTGCCTTAGGGCTGTTAGGGTTGACTTACCTATACCATATGCAGTGTGTTACTGGCATGGCGTACAGGGGTGTGTACCATGTAGACTCTGCAGTTTTTTCTGCACCAAGACACAAAGTCTTCAATGGTAGTTTGCATGAGCATGGTGAGGGGCCCCTTAGGGTGGCACAATTCATGCTGCAGTCCTTTTGGACCTTCCTAAAGTCCAATGCCCTAGGTACCAGGGTTACCATTTACTAGATACTTACAGGGATCCTAAAGGTGTGCCAATTGTGGAACAATGGTACAGTTTGGGGAAAGAACACTGGTACTGGGGACCTGGTTAGCAGGAACCCAGTACACTTTCAGTTAAAGTTGCACACAATACTAGGCAACAAGTGTGTGGGGGGCAGCCATGTCAAAATGGGCACTTTCGTATACAACTCAGCCAACAAAAGAGAATGAGACTAACCTTTCCCAAAAGAGTGTCCATTGCCAAAGTAGAAGAACCTGGAAAGGCCATCTGCATTGCCATGGTCAGAGCCAGGTCTGTGTTTCACTGTAAAATCAATTGGGTTTTTGCCTTTCATCTGCATCAGCCACTTGAGAGGTCTGTGGTCAGTTTGGACAAGGACGTGAGTATCAAACAGGTATGGTCTCAGCTTCTTCAGGGACCAAACCCCAGCAAAGGCTTCCCTGTCAATGGCACATGAACGCTGTTACCTGGGGAGTAACCGCCTGCTTATGAAAGCAACAGGCTGGTGATGGCCATCATTATTGGTTTGGGATGAGACTGCTCCTATCCCTTACACAGGGGCATTAGTCTGCAAAATGAACTGACTAGAGTCATCTGGAACTTTGGAAATTGGTGCTGAGTACATTGCCTCTTTCAGGGTGTCAAACACCTTTTTACAACTAACTGTCCAATGTACCTTTTTAAGCATTTTCTAGGATGTCAGTTCTGTGAGGGGTGTCACAATGGTGCCACACCCCTTCATGAACCTCCTGTAATACCCAGCCAAGCCAAGTAATTCCCTGACATGAGTCTAAGTTGTTAAAGCTTTCCAATCCAGAATGGTCTGAATTTTGGGTTGTAAGGGTTGAACTTGGCCTCCACCTTCAATGTGGCAAAAGTATACAACTGTGCCCTTCCCTGTATGGCATTTGAATGCCTTGATAGTAAGGCCTACAGACTGTAGAACTTCCAAAATATTGTTAAGGCGGACCAGGTGATCCTGCCAGGTAGAGCTATAGACAGTAATATTGTCAAGATATGCTGCACTAAAAGCTTCCAGCCCAGGAAGGACTTGATTCACCATCATGACTACAGAATGCTGTCTTTTCTTTTGCTCCTGGAGTCAAGCCAATCTGCCACTACCCTGATGTCAGATCAAAGGTGCTAAGAAACTTGGCTGCTCCCAATTTGTCTATCAACTCATCAGCTCTGGGTGTGAGATGAACATCTGTCTTGGTGACAGCATTGAGACTTCTGTAGTCCACACAAAACCTCATTTCTGTTTTCCCACCCTTGGAGTGAGGTTTTGGGACTAATACCACTGGGCTTGCCCAGATGCTGTCAGAGGGTTGTCTCCAGTGTCCACATCATAGGTACCCCAGTGTGTCTGTCCAGGGATTAAATAGAAGAGCATGCTGCTCTAGGACCTGTCTGCAACAAGGGTGTCCGAATAGGCCACTCCATCTACCAATCCATCTTTGGGGCTGCTGGAGAGGAGGTCAGGGAGAGGTCCACTCTCTGCTTCCTGATCTTCCTGATCCTCATCAGTGACTATCAGCATAGTCACTTCAGCCCTGTCAAGAAAAAAATTAAGGTGGTTAACAAGGATGACCCTTTTGGGGTTCCTGCTAGTGCCACGGTCAACCAAGTAGGTGACTTAACCAATTCTTTCAAGGATAGGGTAGGGACCACTCCATGTATCCTGGGGGGCCCTAGGTGCCACAAATTCCAGCACCGATACCTTCTGCCCTGATTGGAACTCCAACATGGCAGCCTTATGGTCATGCCAGAGCTTTGAGGCTGTTTGTTGGCCTTAATGTTTTTGTTTGCTTTGTCCATGTACTCTGCCATCCGGGAAAGTGGGCTTAGTACATAGTCCACAAAATCTTGTTTAGGCCCTTTGGGAGATCGTCTCAGCCTTCCTTAGCCAGATAAAGTGGTCCCTTCACAGGTTATCCAAACAGAAGTTCAAAGGGGGACGAGACCTACTCCTTTCTGTGGCACTTCTTTCTAAGCGAAAAGCAGGCATGGCAAAACAACATCACATCTCCTTCTGAGTTTTTCAGGGAATCCCATGATCATGTATTTAATGGTCTTGGTTAACCTCTCAAACAGGCTATTAGTTTGTAGATGATATGAGGTAGTGAACTTCTAAGTCATTCCACATTCAGTCCACATGTGCTTCATGTAGCTAGACATGAAGTTTTTGCCTCTGTCTGACACCACCTCCCTAGGGAAACCCGCCCTGTTAAAGATACCAATGAGGGTCCTAGCCACTGTAGAAACAGTGGTAGTCCTAAGGGGAATATCCTCTGGATACCTGGTAGCATGATCCACTACTACCAGCAGGAACCTGTTTCCTGATGCAGTTGGAGGGTCAAAGCGACCAACAATGTCAATCCCTACCCTTTCAATGGTACCACAACCACTGGAAGTGGGATTTAGGTGGACTTCGGACAGCTATCTGCTTTGCCACTGGCTTGGAAGGTGGCACAGGAGGTGTAAACCTCCTTCATCTTCTGAGACATGTTTGGCTAGTTGAAGTAGCTGACTAGCTTACTTCATGTTTTGCTCTGGCCAAGATGCCCAGATAGGGGATGACATTGGCCATTTTTGGGAGAAGCTCTCTAAACTGCTGAGTCACTACCACTCTCCTGGTGGCACCAGGTTTGGGGTCTCTGGCCTCAGTGAACATGATCCCTTACTGTCTTAAATAGGTCCTGTGGGAGCCACTGACATCTCTCTGTTCCTGTGCAACAGCTTGCTATCTCAGGCTTTCAAGAGTAGGACAGGTCCTCTGCCCTTGGCACAGCTCTTCCGTAGAGGGGACCCCGGGCCTAAGAGCTCTGCTGTGTGTGGCCTAAGTTCCTGGGGCTGAGTTCCTCTGGAACTGACAGGTCTTATCTTTGGGAAGAGGGGACCTGAGCTAGTGGCTGTTCAGAATCTGGTCTCCTGGTCTTCTTACCTTTCCTCTTGAAGGCTTGGTCCAGCATTTGAGGCTACAACACCTTTTTTCCACCCTGGGTCTTGCCCGGCGCTCTTGTTTTCACGCACATTCATTCAGTAATTAGCAGCATTGGTGTAGGCGACCTAAGCTGGACCTCAGCCCAAGCTGAGAACTTCAGATTATTCCCTAGCAAACATTCAACTTGAATTGCAGAAGAGATCACTGCCTGTTTCAGGTAAGTAACCCCTTCCCATTCTAAGGTCACCATCACCATGGGATGGACCTTAGTGACATTAGCAGCGTTGGTGACTGGATAAGTCTGCCCAGTCAGATACTGTCCTGGAGATACCAGTTTTTCAATCACCATGGCTTCTGTATCTCGCTGGGCTTCTACCCTAGTAAGAGGAACTGGTACCTTCCATTAAACTAAAAAGTGACAAATTTCCCACCCTGCATGTGACGTCACATCTGGGTCACACAACTGTGTGGGTCATGTGACCTGTGCGGGGTCACAAGTTGCATGACATCACCTTAGTCATGTGACCTGTTACATGGGTGTGAAATCACCGTAGTCGCGTGACTTGTGGGATGGTCACTTGGTGAGCAACATCACCTTAGTCATGTGACCTGCGGGGTGGTAATGTGGTATGTCACAAGTGAACCCTGCCCCGTAAGAGCACATGACCTTGGTTGTGACATCACTTTAGTCAGCTGACCCCCTGAAGAGTGTGTGCCTAAGATGTGATGTTGGGGCAGACACCCCATTTTCCTGTCTAAACAAGCCTGGGAATTTTGCAACCCCAACCACTAAAGACCATCTGACTAGTATGCGATGTAGAGGAGTATTACCCCTTCTGGTGTGGGGAATACATATAAGGAGCTCCCTGTGCAGCAGCCGGAAGACCCCTGCTCTCTTCCTGGAAAGAGACCCCGCTGCCATTATGAAGAGATACAACTACACCACCAAAAAGACGCCCGATACAAATGGCATGAACACAATGATTAATATTACAGCAGCATAACAACTATGCAGATGGCCCAAGCTTGCCACAAACCGGTTCTAAAGACACTGGTCATGACATCAAAGGTTTTAATGAGGAGTTGTGCCGGAGGTTTAAAGATTTTAGCCTTAACCTTTTGCTGCTGTTGATATCCGCTGTTAAGGGGTTCCAGCAGCAGTAGTGTGGGCTCCAGTAACGACGCATCAGCTCATAGCAATTTAGCAGAGATGGATGAAGGGTATGTATCTATAACAGCTCCTAACGTGCCTGTGTATGAAAGATGTGGTCATCTTCTGAAGCTGTCATTATGCGGGAGCCAGGGGCAAGCTCCGCCGGTTGTTATGAGTTGATGTACCTGAATACCTCTCAAAACCTCGGAGGTGTTTTTGAACAAGCATTGCGCTCAGAAGTGAGTAAAAGGTTTTATTTTGCATCTTTAACCTGTATGCGCATACAAATTTAATGTTAACTAATATAATGTCTTTCTCTCTTTTTTGAACTGCTGAAAGCATCATCAAAAAGAGCTGGGGTAGATAGCACGCCGCCACAGCCACCGGTTAATGCTGTGAAGTTTACAGCTTATACTGTTCAAAGAGACTGAAAATTCTGCATGCCAAAACTGAGAATCACATAAAAAATGTGCCTTTATCGATAATATTCCTGATTTTGAAAAAGAAGCATCAGCCTTACTCTCCAACCCATATGTCTTGTTAAAGGTTTTGCAGCCTGCTTTGTGAACGCCTGTCTCAAATGGGACTTTTATACTCTCTATCACAAACATAAAATCAATGACCTTCAGCAGGAGTCTCACGAGTGTCTACACGTCTCCTTCACGTCAAGAACTATTTGTCATATATGTTTTTTGTTAGACCTGCAGAAAGTATATAATCTGCTTAAGCTGCTGTACCATTTGACAGGTGAAAAAAGTCTCCATCCAGATATGATCGTGTCTAGTACCTTGAGAGAGATCCAATGCACGTGCAAACCGCGCACAAAACTTGAGTGCTTGCAACGGCAGTGTCCATCATATGTCAGAAAGATGGTTGAAAGAGCTGTAGAAAACGTGTGTGATTTATATTTTAAAAATATGAAGTGGGGTGGCCCTTTAGTCCTTTGGAAGCTGTTTGAAAATGTTTGATACCTCACTAATGGTGCATTATTGTGTTATTTAATGTACAGACTTATTTCTAGGACAAATTACAGAATGACCATCCACAGGCTGACACTTTTATAAGGCCTTGATATCTTTGCATCACAGAGTTGATATATGTGTAGCTTAACCCCTTCAGTGCCCATGACGAGATAGACTCGTCATGGAGCGCGGTTGCGCTGTGCCCATGACGAGACTATCTCGTCATGAACCCCGCCCGCTAATGAAACGCCCGGCACAGGGCGTGGAAAGGGCGGGGCACAGAAGAGGTTAAAGTAAGAATAGCCAAAATATATCCAGCAATTGCGTGCTCTTTGAAAGTCTGTGTTCCGCCAGAGGCCCCGAAATGTGATAGCTGGTATGTCAAAACGCGGTTACCTGTGGTGGATGAATATTGGAATGTGTACAAGTATCATATGAAGGGATTAATACTACCGCAGCCTGTCAGGGTGTAAATCGCCTTGGATTTTCTGACCAAAGATTATTTCCGCAATAAAGTTTATGTACTGATTTACATGGTATTGTATGATCTTTTGAATGCCGCTAGCATCCTATGTCTACAAAGTTATATGAGGGTTGACAGAGAAGTCCTATTTAGAGCAGTTGACTTTGTAGCTGTTAAAATATCAAAACTTGTGACTCTATTGCAACGTTTTGCCCTTCCCCCGAGCGATGTCTGTAATGTATGTCATACTAAGTATATACAGTAATAAACACATCCTCTACAATCCTCTACATCCTCTACACCCTCTACAATAACAGCCTCAACACCTGTATCAATACACTGTAAATTATGCATATGTTTTGGGTGTGTCCTGTCCTGTGGTGTGACCTGTTGCAAAACGAGTGTCTTTCATTTCATGGGTTACAGGGGCTGATAACTTGGCTTATGATGTTCAAAGTAAAATTTATTAGGATAAAAGCAGAGTTGAAGTTTTGGAAGTGCTGACGTTTTGTTTAAAAGGCCACGAGTTGAAAAGAGATGGTAAATAGAAAGCTGGTGAAGGAGTGCTGTCTGGGGAAGAGGCACATTCACTCCACAATCCTGCTAGGAAGTATTTCGAGAGGAGAACAACCATCGATAATGGTTTATCAATGGCAGGCAGCATCATCAGTCTTCATGATCTATCCAAACACAAAAACGAAGCTCAAGACACATTAACGGTCATATATGTATTGTCCAAGTACACCTTTGCAGAAGCGCTATGCTTAGTTACGGAAACTAGCATCACAGCAGCATTTGAAGCCATATTTAGCAAAGGCTGAATCCCTCAGAAACTGCAGACAGGCACTGGAATTTGATTTTTTTTAAACAAACCATTTCAGATCTTATGAAAACAACTCTCGATTCATCATTTTATAATAATGCGCATGGAGATTAAAGCCTTTGTAATAGAACATTTTAACAGAACTTTAAATTCTTAGATGTGGAGATATTTCATGGCTTACGACACATACTGTTGTGTGTACGTATAACAGGCATTTATACATTTATAAGGTTTATAACGTCGGATACCACAGAACCATCAAAACAGCGGCAATAGCGGTAATGCCAAAGAATTCTTTAGCAGTGTGGAGAACCATGTACGGCAATGGGTTTGCAGTCAAAGAAACCTCTTCTAAAAGAAGGTGATCATGTTAGGGTGTCTAAGTTGAAAAGGGTCTTTACATAAGGCTACCAACAGACTTTAAGTGATGAAATATTTATAGTGGCACAAGTAGAGCTTAAAGAACGTATAAGTATTTACAGCTGAAAAGATTACGGCAGCCAAGAGGTTACTGGCAGCTTTTATAAAGAAAATTTACAAAAGGTGGTGAGCGATTTGCTGAGGGTCTACAGGGTTGAGAAGGTTTTGAAATGGAAAGGTAGAGGGGCTAAGAAGCAAGCTTTAGTCAAATGGAGGGTGTAGTCAAGTCAAGTCAAGTCAAGTCAAGATATACTTTATTCGGTTAAAAAACAATAACCATAAAAGTAGCAAGAATACAAATTCAATTAAAATAATTCAGTACATAGTTATTATTACAGAGGAGAAGTGCAAGAGAATTTCTGTATGGACGATTTAAAAATTATCCATCCATTGATTTACGCAATTTAAAAACATTTTAAAAAAATTCTGTCAAAGAAGCAACAGTAAATATAGTGTCCATCCTTTGCAATTCTAAAAACGCTGGGCGGCATCTATTTATCTTCATCTCTTTGAGAATTGGGACGATAAATTTCCTACGGGGCAAGATATAAAATCTGCAGAAGAACAGCACATGAATATCAGATTGCGAAGATAATTCATCACATGGACATAAACACAGTTCATTAGACCAAGAATTCATTTCTGGGAAAGTTAATAGTCTAAAAAGGATATTAAATCTGAAACGTGTAAGGCAAAATCTGTCATGAGTCTCCATGGAAAGTGATAAGTATGGTTGTAATTCAGCACCACTCAATATCAACTGGTGGGAACACACGTTCTTTTTCTTTTTTTCCTCACGTAATCTTTTTTCCCTGAGATGTTCCATACAGGTTTTTTTCAGTGATTTTCTAGAGATGTGTACCATTGAGAGTGCGTCCTCAAAATATTGTTGGCAGTATATATCGGTCAAAAAGGACTTCACGTAGTTTAGCCATTTAAAGGCATTTACATGTTCAAGTTGTAACACATCCTGGAGTATGGCACGATTTACAACACACTCATTGACAGTCCAAACCCTGTGCCATAGTAGAATGGGCTGAGTTCTAATTATATTTGAGATATACGGCTGCCCCAACTCCTCGTGGCAGTTGAGGGTTGCAATACTATCGGGTACGGACAGCATGTACCGCATGAACTTGTTTTCAATTAATTGGATAGCATTTATATTGGCATACCCCCAGAGTCCTGCTCCATACACAGCCACCGATATGCACGTTGCATTGTAAACAGTTAAAATTTCCCTAAAGGGTTTCTTTCCCAATTTCTGTATGAAACTCTTCAAGGCCATTATTGTTTTTGAGAACAAGAGAGATCTTGCCCTAATCGCGTTTGTCCATGAGCCAGTCTCATGAAATAAGATGCCTAAATTAAGAAAAGGCGGGCGTGTTTTCTATGCAGACGTTATTTATTAGGATAGTTTTCATCTTCTTCTTAGAACGTGTTCCGCAGTTCATAGTGTAAGTTTTACTACAGTTGATTTTTAAATCCAAACTGTACATAAACTTATTGAAGGAAGTTATTAGGTTTTGGAGGGCATTTGGTGTTCGCGCCATTAAAACGGCGTCGTCCGCATAGAGGAACGCAGGGATACGCCTATTGCCAACAGCAGGCATATCCCTGCCCTCCTGCAGTAGACGGTCTTCTAACCCGTTTATATATATCAGGAATAGGAAAGGCGCCAGGACACATCCCTGACGTACTCCACGCCCTATCCCAAAAAATCTACTGCATTCCCCCCTTTTCCATAGCGGACAGTGGCTGTAGCCCCAGAATACAGCTCTTTCAGAAAACAAAGAATCGAGTCATCCACGCCCATCCTTTGCATCAGTTTCCATAATTTGTCATGAGACACGCAATCAAAGGCTGAAGTAAGATTGACAAAGGCAAGATATAAACGCTCTTTCTTTATCGATATATACTTCTGCTGAACAAAAAATAGATTAAAGCACTGCTCTATAGTCCCTATGCCCCTTTGAAAACCAAACTGTAGGTCACTTATTACCCCATTCTCCTCCGCCCAGTTTTGTAATTTAACTAAAATCACTCTACCAAGGATTTTTATAGATGAATCGAGTAAGGATATTGGCCTGTAGCATGCGCAGTTTTGTCTGTCTCCCTTTTTATAAATGGGAACAATAATGATGAGTAAACCATGATGGGCTTAAACCCTTTGCCAATGCTGCGTTAAAAAGCTGTACCAGAATGGGACCCCAAATATCACTGTTTGCTTTATACAGGTCAGCTGGGATCCCATCTGGGCCTGACGCCTTTCCACCCTTTGTGGCTTTTAGCTCATTAATACCTCAGGCAACGTAACCACTATTTTTTCGGGAAACCCCCCTTTCTCCCGTTGGACCTCCAATGGTGTGACCGATACTTTTTGTACATCCATCCCTTTATCTCGTGGCAATGTAGAAACCTTTTGTGGGGACTGTTCTGAACTCATATAGAGGGTGGAAAAATGTGTGACCCAATCGTCCTCACTGATTGCAATTTCTAAGCGAGCCTTGCTATTATCAAAGAGGAGGGGCGCATTAACCACCCTCCAAAATGCGGATGTATCTTTAGACTGTGAGGCTTCACATAATTGTTCCCAAGCCATCCTCTTTATGTTATTCTTTCTTTGTTGTAATGTAAAATTGTAACGGCGCCTTAAGTCTCTTATTAGGGTTGGGTTACGGGGTTCCCGGTGAATGGCATGTTTAAGCTCAGTCAGGGCTTAGTGCATGCATTATCGAACCATCTTCTGTCATTTTTAGACCTATTTCTAAAAGCCACCCTTAAGCTCTCTTTAACGGTAGCAGCTATAATGTTAAAGTGTTCAATTATATGATCACTCTTTGAATTTTCATCAAGGCAAATTCTAAAGCTATCTGAACAAGTAGTGACCAATTTAGCTAAGAATTCGTCGGGGACCACTTTACTTCACTTGAGGGAATACCCATTTTGTCTCCCCATCAGCACATCTGGGGCTGCCTGTATCTGCAAATTATCTTGTTGGCGTGCTGTAAATGGGCTATCAATTTCAAGTACTTGTGGGTAGTGATCGCTCAATGGCAATTCATAAATCTTATAGTTTGTGGCTCTAAATCCAGAGGTGTTTGAACAAATGATAAAATCAATAGTGGTCGATGCACCCCTTCCAATAAAGGTCGGGGCAAAAGATGTTGGGGACATGCCCAGTTCATTTACATATCCTAAATCACAATTAAACAATATCTCGTTCAACAAGTCCCCAGTTAGAGTGTGGTCAAAATGTGTGAGATTAACGTCTTGCTCTAACATTAAACCACAAATTCCCTTTTGACCCATTTTGCAAAGATGACAATTAAAATCCCCCCCCATAAAATCATTACTTCTCTCGTCTTGCTAACTATCTCCCCTTGTAGATCCTCATTTAGCTTTTTCAAAATCTCCTGAACTGCAGTACCTGGGATGTTGTTATAAAAATTAACAATAACAAGACATATCCCAGATTTAGTATCTATGACTACTTTATGATAGAAGCTGCAGTTTTGATAGAAACGAACCCTCTCATATGATAAAGAATTTGAGAGGTAGGTGATTATACCATCTTTAGGTCTCCCATGTGTCCCACCTACTGCGGGAGTACAATACGTTTTGTAGCCAGTTAAATGGATGGAGTTTATAATCCAAGTTTCTTGAAAGGCCAGAATGTCCATGTTATCCGTGGCTGTCTCCCATGAAGGGTTAAGAATTTTATGCTTTAAACCTGCCACGTTCCAGAACATCACGGTACAGTTTTCTTTATAACTACATATTGTTGCCTCGTTTCTAGCGATATGACCTCCATCAGTCTCAACTATTTCGACTGCAAGTTCACCTAGGGTTTCTGGAGTTTCTAGTGGCTCAGAGATCAAATTTTGTCTGTTATGGAGTAATAATCCATTTTTTTGTTTGGCATACTCTTGCTCCATCGGATTGACCGAATTATTCAATTCTTGGCTTACTAGTACAAACTTGTTGCACAGATTGCCATTGGTCGTGTCAGAATCTTCGTGAGATAGGATGAGGACAACAACTCAGTGGGTTTTACAGACCCTCGGCGTCAATCAACCATGTCAAGTGGGCTATATCTATTGTAGCATGGGAATGAGAATGGCACAGGCTGTATGCCTGGCCATTCTCCCCAATAATACGGGCCTCCCTTTTGATTTCTTCCTGCCTTTCGCTGTATGAGGGTCCAGTGGTCATCTTCCCTCCATCCCTGCCTAGTAGTGTTTCAATCCCCATACATATTTTGTCTCCTCCCTTCCCTTGCGCAGTTTTCATTCCTAGTCCAGCTCCATCTGTTATCTGGTTGTTCAGTTGGAGCATAAAAATAGGATAGGGGTCTAACTGTTATTAGCAGATCCTGATTCCTAGGGGCGCCCTGGCAGATGTAATCTACCGTTTGTGGATTTTCAAAAATTATAACCACGCAGTCCCCCTGTGATTTTTTTCTATTATAGCCCACCCATGGAACCCTTTGGACCATTAGGATTCTACTGGCCAAAACTGATGGTATGGGATAGTTAGAGATTAACCAGTGAATCACCTTATTTCTAAGTGCTTCAAAGGGTTCCATGGTATGTGGTGCCAATTCAGGGACCCCAGTTAATACTACTACGTAGGGACATGCATCTGGAGGCAAATTTATACTTCTACGCTTTTCAGGTTTCTCCTGTTGTGCCTTATCTTGTTTGGGAGTGGGTGCAGAGGGCAAAACTGTAGTTGGTGCAGTTGCTTCAGGGACCAAAATAGATCCCAGAGCGTCTGCAGTCATCACTGAGCCATTTATGTTGTGCATGGGTTTTGGGAGAGGAATTGTACGGGTTCTTTTGTTCCCTTCCAGTCGTTTATCATTTAAGATCGGCGGTTTTTCCACCGAAATAATCTCATTATTTGCCCTTTTTTCCTGGCTGTACTGCTGTGTCTTTATGTCTTTCAGCAGCATCAAATGTAGCTTCTCTATACCATAGAGTCTCTCTTGTATGGGAGCAAGTAAGGATTTGATTAGTGTTGACAGGGTATGTATCATAGAATCCTCCCTATCTGCATAATCAATTAGACTATTATCTATAGTACTCTCACCAAGAATGTCGGCTAATGACTCATCTGGTAGAGTGGCATCTATCATAGGTAAGGACAATTTCTTGCGGCTGGCGACTTCTTTTTCAGATTCTATCCCAATTTCATTTATCGCAGGGTCTTTAGTACCACCCTTCTTAGTCGGTTTTGGCTTTACTTTCTTAGATATTAACTTAGTGTTTTTTGCACAATTTTTTGAAATTGCCCCCTGCCTTTTTCCTTTTGATTTTCTTTTTATAACCTCAACCTGAGTGTCCAAATATACCCCTATCATAGTTTCTTCCGCAGATTTTGATAATTCAAGACCTCTAATGCTTGGATTCTGTGGGGCAAAGTCAGTAACAACACTATTATGTACCTCCGCATATACTTGCAGTAGGGGGGATTTAGGTAGAACATTTTCAGGACTACGTGCCGCGGCTATGTTGCCCATCGATGATCTCTTGGCAAAGGCTAAATCTTGAGATACCCTTCTCTCCATTAGTACTATCCCTTGATCTATCAGGGAATTAGTACGTACAATAAAATCATCAAGTGTTCCCGTCAACTTATTTCCCCCAGTTACGATCTTACTTCTAGTTTCCCGCATAGTCATTTTGTACGGGCTATATGCGAGGAAAGATTATGTAACTGTTAGTGTATAAAGTAGTCAAGTTATCCCAAATCACTAAATCAGGATCACAGTACACATGTATAACTATATAATAAACATGACGGAATATCATAAAAACAACACTTCAGCAGTACCCAATCACTGCCAACCACACAATGTATGGTGTGCAGGACTGTCTGATAATAAACCTTAATCTATGGGCGTCCCAGCGTCCCTGTGCTTCTAGAGAGCCTCCGAGAACCTGTCCTTTGCCCAGGCTCGGATTGGCGACGCAAAGCGAGCCTTTCCTCTTTATGCGCCTCCGGACGCGTTAGTGGGCGGCAGTCTAGTGTAACGCTAGCCTCGCTGGGAGCTGTAGACCCGTCCAACTGCGGCCAAGATTTCTAATGGTAGCTTAGGAGAACTACAGCATTACCAGCCCAGGTGGAGGTACAGTCAGCAATAGCCAGATAACTCCGTACTCGCTTGTATTTCAAAAATAGTTGGCAGTCATTACACAACGAGTCTATAGTGGTCTTTCCCCCGGCAAGCTTTAGGACTTCTTCCCTGGACTTGGACTTGAAATGATCTTTTCACTGACCTTCAAGGGAGTGTTTGATGTCGTGGTTGACAGAGGGTGGGCCCGTCCCGGCCTCCTCCGGTCTCGTACGGGCTCAAACGGGCCCGCCCTTGGCCCGGGCTTCTCCCGGCACGTCCCGCGAAGCGGGCCTCCACGGTGTTTGTAGGCGCCACCTGGCGCGTTCACGGCGTCACCTCGACGCGCCGCTGCTGGGGCTGCCGGGAGTTAGAGTCCCGAGGCGGCGACGCGGTGGATTGCACCCGCTGCTGCTTCCGACGTTTTTTGGCTCCCCTTATGACTCCTGGCGGTGGCGGCAGTATAAAAATCAATATGGGCCAAATAAGGTAGGTTTTTGCTGCTTTAGGGTGTAGTCAAATGGAGGGTGTGGGCTATGAAATGTAACAGTTGAATGGAGGCTAGCTCTCTAAAGGCTGTATGAGTATAGTGCTCTCTGCCCAAGAAGGCAAAACAAAAAATATGGAGACCAACTCATGTTATATCACCTTACCATACAACGCATTGAATTACATGTTCCCCGGCAATCACATTTCTATTTCACAATGAAACTGGACAAAGCAGTGTACCCTAAAGGGGACTGGAAGGCAGCCCTAACTGAAATCCATTACAGTCAAACATGGAATACGTTTACTAGGGCAGAGGCCAAGTTTACTATAAAGTAAAATATATAAGAATAAATGTAGAATTTCATCTTGGACACTGCCACACTGACGCCGCGGTGGTCAAGGCCATCAACAAATCCCGAGCCAGCATCGAAGCATATTTGGATATTCAGTTATATTTAGAAAACATCAGAAGGAAGGTGTATATTAGAATGCTAAGACTCAATACAGAGTTTATTTGCACCAGTAAATTAAGCAGGCTTTTAGGGACATATAAAAAGCATAGTGGGGCTGGACCCTACGTGTCCTGATATTAAAGGCGGGTTCAATTTGCTTTTCGTATATACCGATATTATAGAGCCACAGAGGGTTAGAGAGGTTGTTCTCCCTTGTTAAGGTGGGTGCAGGTGAAAGGTGAAAATAACATGCTGGTAAGTATTCAATATATCAAGCCCTACTATGTGCTGATTTCTAAAAAACACATTGACATTATCTCCATCATGATATTCAACGGGAACATGATTGTCAAGCTTCATTTAAGGCCACAAAGTGACAATCTTTATTAAAGAAGTGATCATGGTGTTCATGAAATCATACAACAACCCTGCTCAGTACAGGGACTAATACCATTACCATGCCGGCATTGGCAGACCCCAATTGTTTCAAGGTGCCCCGGTTATATAGAGTGTGGTGTTGGGAGGTTTTATTCATAATTTGTTTAGAAGATCTATGACTTTCTTGAAAAGTGGTTATGAATTTGCAAAATACCACCTTAAAGCGGCCACCGCAAACATTTGTCAGGATGTGGTGGGGGTCTATGACATTGCGGTAGATGAGCGAATGAACAAACAACTCCAAGAAAGAGCTGGACTTAGGTACAGTCGTCACACCGGCGCAAGAAGGAAGAGAAAAGCATCAAGGCGGAGAGGGCCACAGGCAACCTATAAAATAAGGAGACGCTCTTCAAAAGTCATTCACAAAAAACGGACCGAAAGCCAGGCGGGAGCCTCAAAGAATAAGAAAATAACAACTCGAGTAAATATTTTTGGAAACTCAACAACAGCAGCCACGGCCTTTGTGCTTTGCACCTCTGGAGAATGTGCCTAATCTGAGTTAGGGCAATTTTTTCTCAAACCAACGCAGACCAGCATTAAAAGTAGCTTTTTCACGGAGGTCTCACCTCTAGCTGCTTTTTCTTTTGATTTCAAGATTTTTTATTGGTTGTTTTTGACAAATCAGAACTCACAATAAACACATATGAAGGGGCAAAAGAATATAACTAATATAAAAAATATAAAATCAATAAAGACAGTGCAATGATGATTGAATTAGAGTTAATAACATGACATCAAGGTAAAATATACTGAATAAAATGACAGACATATGTTGGACTAAAGATAAAGCTGTGGTAGACATCTTATAATCTCCGACATACAATAATTACAGAATCATATTCTGTGATGGGAAAATAAAGAGGATACAATAGGTAGAATACATAGCTACCGGTATGTATCTATTGGACCAAGGTATGCTAAGTTAATGTTCGTATACATGTAAAGTGCAGTGATCTAGTGTGAGGGCATCTCATATAAGTGGTTGGTTGGTGAGGCCTCTAGAAATTGTAATTCAAGGTAGTTTGTGTGATTGGAAGTATAGTTCGAGGCTATTCCACATGTGTCTTAGGGGGGGTTTCCATGGTGAGTTCTGGAGAGCAATGTTGTCAGCACCAAGCAGGTTGGAGACCCAGTTCAGCCAGCACTTGAAAGACGCTTTTCACGTATCTTTCCAATTGTTCAGTATGATCATAACCGCTGCTGTCAGGAGTAAGTCTAGGAGCGCCCTATCCTTGTCATTCAGAGATTCTACTCTGAGGAAGCCAAATATCAGCGTGGATAGTTCCTTTTTGAGGGAGCATGAGAAAAGGTTAGAGATGAAGCCAAAAACCCTGTCCCAATAGGGTTCCACACATTTGCAGAATACTAATAAATGGGCTAGGTCTCCTATCTCTTCACTACAATTCCAGCAATTAGGGTCTTCTCGAATCTTGTGGGAGTGTAGCCGGGCTGGTGTCCAGTAGGACTTATTTAGGAGCCAAAACTTTGTCTGGGAAAGGGCAGGTCAGATTTTATTCCTCGAGACCGAGCTCCAAGTTTTGGACCAGTCAGCCTCAGAGATCGGGGAAGAGGAATGTGAATCCCGAAGGAAATGAGCTTCTTTTTAATGGCAGTTTGTTGTGGGTGGATTAGTTTGTAGATCCATAAAACCTGTGGTCCTAATATATTTATTCTCTCCATGTATTGTGGCAAGGAGGGTTGTAAGGGTGAAAGTTTAGCTTTTGTCAGTGCTGCCTTTATTTTTAAGAAGCTATAAAACTCCAAGGGGTCTAGGTTGTATTTAGCCTGTATTTCTTTGAAAGTTAAGGGGTAAGCTGAGTCGAACAGTTGGTGTGGCAAAAAGATACCCCTATCAATCCAGGTTTGCTTGTGTAGAGTATTCCCTTTGTATAACATTTTATGGTTATCCCAGGGTGACTCAAGGTTAGATCTTCGGACGCTGGTGTCTAAGTGTTTGTTCACTTTCACTAGTGCCGACTTTGTGTTTTTGAATATGAATTTTGAGCAAGTGACATTGTTGAAGTTTGAGGTTAGAAGGGATGCTGGTGCTCGATTTTTAAGTAATGATTTTTCAATTTCTAGCCAGACTGGGGTATACTCCTCTGGTGGGACGAGCCAATACGAACCCTGTTTTGCTAAGAATGCTATCTGATAGAGTTTGAAGTCCGCTAGGTTGACACCCCCCCCCCATGGATTTGTCTAATCTGAGTTTCTTCAGACCAATTCCATAAAAAATTAGAGTATCAAAACAACAATGTCTCAACCAGTAATTATAGGGACAATTTTAGAAAAAATGCATAAATCATCAAGGAGGGAAACCAAGAGACCAAAGTAAGAAAACGTTTTTTTGTTATTATTATGATGCAAAAAGATTATAGCAGCACTGTAATACAATTAAATCAAGTTAAAGTAGCCAAACATACACCAATTGTACACTGACCTGACTTGTGTCACTGCACTTATCACTTGCACTGAGCACGGTCAGTACACAATTGGTGTATGTTTGGCTATTTTAATTTGATTTAATTGTATTACAGTGCTGCTATAATCTTTTTGCATAATAATAATAACAAAAAAACGTTTTCTTACTTTGGTCTCTTGGTTTCCCTCCTTGATGATTTATGCATTTGTTCTAAAATTGTCCCTATAATTACTGGTTGAGACATTGTTGTTTTGATACTATAATTCACCCGGTCTCAACTGGGTAAACGGGTTTACTCCTGTTTCACGTTCCATAAAAAATTAGAGAGCACGATATCCAGCTTGTGGTGGAACTCCTCTGACAGTATGAGGGGAAGCATGGTTATTAAATAGTTCATAAGGGGCTTAATCATCATTTCATTTTGATGGTATCAATCTTACCCCACCATGTGATGAATCTTGGGGACCATGCCTCGAGGAGAGCTTTTGATTTTCCACAGGGTGTTAGCTTCATTTCGTTGGAGTGACTCTAAGATAGTGCTACCGAATTCTATCCCCAGATATTTGATAAATCCTGGCTGCCATGTGAGGCCCGAATCTCCCAGTGCCTCCTGGGTGCAGTGGATGTTTAGGGGTTTAACTTCAGATTTGTCTCGGTTTAACTTATACCCAGAATGGATTGAGTAAGTTTCTATGGTACGCATCAGGGCCTTAATGGACGAGCTCGGTCCTCCGTGACTATAAGAATATCATCTGCACATGCGGCAAGTTTCACTTGATATTCCCCAAAGGTTACTCCTTTTATTTCATTAATGTGCTTGATATCTGGAATTAGTGGTCACCTCTAGCTGCTTTAATGCCGCGCGCTCCAATTGAGTTTTTTGGGTCAGGGTCAACTGACATGTATCTGGATCTGAACAATACTCTACTACATCTGCTCTGTAAAATCGGGACCAAAATAGACAATGATACTAAAGTGGCGACAATTACTTACCCCATAGCAACCACATTTCACCAGGTAGACATCACCCTCTGTGATAGTCTCATCCCGCAAAGAGAAAACATGTATGCCTACAAAGCCTAAATCGAGAGTATTCTCAATTGCAGCAGTGAAGCCCTGAACACCCAGCATTCAGCCAGGCTCTTCCATAAGGACATATACTAAAATTTTTAAGACAAGGAGCTGGACGGGCCCAATAAAGGTTTTGTAAAGATAGAGAGCTTTGCAGCCATAAGTAAACAGTTTGGCCTCCTCCGCTGCATACAATCGACTTCTTATCCAAGATAAACTGCTTATCAATGGAATCGACCATAAGATCGAAACTTACCCGCAACAAAGACTCATTCTGTCTCATGAGTTGCGATGTTGAGCAGTATAAACTTGTTATGCTGGCTGCTAGTTGTTTTGTAAAGAGAGTGAAGGTGTCACCCCCCAGGGTCAGTTTGGCCTGCTCCGAAGCTTTACAGCTATCGAACATCAAGTACGCTGTTGAAAGGGACTCATTTTAGGACAACTACAGAAACTTATTACCATAGGGATTGTTGATAGCTCAGCTTCTAGCGGCCTGTACACAGCAAACCCTTTCAATTGAAAAAACTATGATATTCTCTACACAGCGTTGTTCCACAAGGGCACTGTGATTCCTTCAAAACCGTACACATCCAGATTTGAAGAAAATAATTCTGTTAGGGAATATCTAGGACTGGTTTTAACCCCTTCAGTGCCACGCCCTTTCCCCGCCCTGTGCCGGGCGTTGCATTAGCGGGCGGGGTTCATGACGAGATAGTCTCGTCATGGGCACAGCGCAACCGCGCTCCTTGACGAGACCATCTCGTCATGGGCACTGAAGCGGTTAATAACAGAAAAACACCTGCAGGACTCTGTCGACAGAAGTTTATGGACAGGGGTACACTCGGTTTGCATTTGAACCCTGATATAGAAGACGGTGGCCACTGCAACCTGATCAAGAACAGACATCTAAAAGTTGAAGTGCGTTTTAAGCAACCCCTGGCGGCGAATGTGAATATGGTTGTATTCTCAGTGTTTAACAGTGTCATCCAAATCAATCACACTGACAAATTTTGTTCGATAATTTTTAAAATATTGTACAACTGACACTTTTAAGATTTGTGATTTCTCAAGCCAACATAGTTACACCAAGAAATACTTTTTGGGGGTATTTTCAATTGATAGATTACCACTGAAATTGGGATAGAAAGGACTAGCACTTCTGTATTTAACACAGATCCGCACTATAAGGAAGGAACTCATTGGGCGGCTCTGTTTTTACATAACGACGTGGTTACGGTGTTAGACAGCGCCACGGAGTTCCCCATGTACGACATCTATAAAAAACTATATTCACGTATTTTTAAAAAGCTGATAAAAGGGTAGAGTATAACAATATGCAGGTACAAGATCCTCCCTCCATTACTTGCGGTGAGCATTGTATATATTTTATTAGTAAACTATCCAAGGGACTTATGTTTAGAAATTTCTTAAATCTATATTTGAGCGAGCTCACTAACAAGACTGCTTAAAAGTATATATTGAACTTTAAAAATAACATGAAACTGTGAAAAGTTAAAAAGGATTTTATTTACAAACCAGTTTTCACACTACAAGAGCACTTAACATTTACTTCAGAAATAAAAAATGGAAAACGGTAAGTATCATATCTATACAAACATATAGATAGGTGCTAAATAAACGGATGTGCAAGACAGATTTCAAAGATGCATTAGACAGGTAGCCACATATTCATTCTGAATAAAGTCTTTTTAGGTTCCAGTGGTAGCACCTCTACGTTCCTTTCGGGAGACAGCTGGGGAACAAAAGGGGACCTGGGCATCTTTGAGTGGGGGTAAAAAACAAATGGGAGTGGAGTCCCTGTAGGCTTATAAGAGGGATCTTTTAAGCTTTCAAGTCGTTACCAGGGTTCAACATTACCTACAAGAATATAAGGAATATTTTGTTCTGCAGATGCATGCAGAAACTGCTCCCATCCTCGAGGCGCTTTGTGCAACGATAGAGGTTAGGGGTGAATGAGGCCTCTGACTAGGTAGTACATGTGGGACCCCACAACAGGGCAGCCTCTGTAGAGTATTTTGCCTTTCTTGCTCCAGAGGCGATATCTTTAGTGGCGGTCATTTTACTTAGCAACATTTGGGCAGCTCCTCTGTACCTTTGACATTTTTTTTAAGAGATCTTCAACAAACGGGTCTGCAGCAGGACGTAGTTCTGAAGACTCCGGCAGCTGGAGTTTTCAGAGTCAGAGGTGTATAGAGTAAATGTGTTTCTTTCAGCCCAGCCTTGTCGGTAATATTATAAGAAGTTTTAAAGAGCGTTTGAGTACAGGTTAGCGTTGTCGTGAGTTTTTATTTGGATGCAATTCAAAATGTCTTTAATCTTGGCATCTGGGCAATGTGTTTAATTTTTCCTAAGGTCCCGTTCATCATTCGCGGGTTCCCTCAACTGTTCTAGTTGGTGCTGTGGCACCAAGTACATCTTTTGGGCAAACTCCATCCAATAGATTGAGTTGAATAGGCTGGTGATTGAAGAAATCGTGATGTCCAGCAAAGAGCCTGTAAATTCGCCTGACTGTCTTACCAATTTCGTTTTAGAAATTAGGGATCTGCATTTAATCCTGAGCTTCTTGATTAAGCTGCTATGCTTTTTAAAGCTTGGAACTGACCATCTGATATAGAGGCATTGCCTTTTAGGGTGTTTAGAGCGATCTCTAAAATTGCAGTCACTAAATCATCTGAAGCATAACAGAGGATGGCCTTTCTTATTTGGGGGCTGGCTGTGACTAGAATTTTTGGAAGGGCCAGTTCTTGACATAGACATGCCAACATGTTTGACACCTTTTACTATAAGGTTTAAAATGGAGATGTTAAGAGGGTCTCTTTAGCTATTCGTTTTTTAGTCTTTAGGCTTGGTTTTCAGCGGATAAGGAACGGAAAGATCGGGTGCAAAAATACCAGTACGCAGTGTGTATTCATTTAGAGTGTTTGTTTTTAGATCTACTAGCAGGTAACCTTGGGG
The DNA here is from genome assembly GCF_964204655.1 of Triturus cristatus. NCBI lineage: Eukaryota > Metazoa > Chordata > Amphibia > Caudata > Salamandridae > Triturus > Triturus cristatus. Next base: position 85,426,253 of record NC_140588.1, read on the forward strand.
CTTTTGAGTAGCATGTTTCCTGGGTACATTTGTTTAGCTATAAAGGATATCTGCTGTTTGTTTCAAGGGGTTTTGAATAACACCAGATAAGAGGTGTTGAGATCTATAGAACAACTGATCTTAGCTTTCTCAAAGAAATTCTGCACCATGTAACATATCTTTAGATTACGATGGTGAGAATATTGCGTAAAGGCTTTTTCCATATCAGGGTGGTCCCTGCCTTCGCTCATGAGATCGTCTACAATTACCATGTTGATGCAGGTTGGGGGTAGCAAAGCATCGTCATTGAAACTATCCAGTATGCCGTCTATAAATGTAATGTGTGGGAACTTTCAGAATAGTTCTGTATGCAGATCTTTCCAGCATGAATACAGCCATACAATGTTAGTCAGGGTACGGGTTGAAACTTGGAGCATTTTCTAAAAGCTTCTTTTTAAAATAGCTTTTACCACAGTTTGAGGGGCCTGCTAATAAGAACGAGAATGGGTGCTGCAGCTGGGTGTCCATTGCCGAATATAGGAGGTTATGCCTCTCAATAAGCGTAGGGCAGTGTTTTGTAGTCGTCAGTCAGTACCCTTTTATTGAACACAACATGCAAAGTTATATACAAAGGAGTGATTGTAATTTCCTACCATTTTAATGCTAGGTCGAAGGACCATAATAGTTTTTTCATTTTGGCAGTCACTTCCAGCGGAATATTAATTCACCAGATCCTTTAGATTTAAATTGATTTTGATGATATTGTTAACATTTAGTGTGATACATTTGACTTTCATACAGACAGCATTTTTAGAGCTGCAAAAGGTGTAAGTCTTTGGTCCAGAAAACACTTACTCTAATGTGTGTTCATTAGGTTCTAGTTCACTGGTCAAATCACCCAAATAATCCCAGAGTTAAGGATCTTCATCCCTGGTCTGCTCACAAAAATAACAGAGTTTGTATCATGATACAGGCAACTGTCTTGCTGTAAAGCTCCAAGCGAGCATGTGCTGTTGTGATGCTACACCAACCCTATGGTTAATAAAATGTATCACAACACAGTCCCTCCCAATAGATTTTATGTCATGGCCCACCCATTTTAACCGTCTGGTCATTGTGATGTGATTGTACAGCCTAAGGTCCCCCCTACTACATTTAGTGAGCCAGTGCAAAGCTGTGTCCATCAGCTGCTATGCTGACTCATACTGGTGTGTTGGCCAAAATGATGACATATGGTCATGCTCCTGGGGTGACTCCAAATATTCCGCCTGCAATAAGGGCTTTGTTCTTTCTGTAGCCATGGAACCATCCGTTAGTTGTTCTTTTCTCTTCAAAGATGAATCCAGGCCTATTCCGTCCCCAGCTCCCCCCTCCTGGTATGTAGGACAAATGTGCAATCTGCTGGTAGAGGGTGCCATTATGTTGGAAATTCAGTGGAGGGTTGTCTGAGCAAGGTCTATCTTGCTCTCTAGGTGGCAGGGTCTGAGTGGGAACTATAACCTCAGCGACCCCATGTGTGGTACTTACAGGGTCGTTAAGGGAAGATCCCCTATCCGATAACCATTGAGAGACTAATTGGGGACGGCTTTGATCGTCTTTCAATAAGATCAGGAGGGCTTCCTCTAACTTTGCGAGCCTGTCTCTAATTGGAAGTAGCACAGAGCTCAAAATTTGGTCCAGTTTTTGAGTCAAGATGTCCTCTAGGGGAGATGGGTTGTTGCTGGTATTGCAGATATAGTTGTAGTGTCACTTCACACTAGGACCGCCACCCTATTTTTGTGCGTCTTGGGAGCTTTTGGATTAGCGTTACTGCCACTGTTAGCACCTGTTTTAGCCCTCCCCCTCTTCCGTTTGCCTGGTGGTTTAGTTACTGGGATGGACTCAGTTTCAATACAGTTAGTTTCATTGGGGGGCTCCCTCAAGGCCATCAGGGTTGGGGGATTTATACTACCTGGAATACTCCTAGAGGATGAAGTACCCTTCCCTAGGTCCTCACGACTAATAGTAGGAAGTTTTACCTTGTCCAGCAAGAGGCGCCATTCTGTGACCTCTATCTCCTTCGAGAGGACTCAGGCCACTCTTATCAGAAAGGTGGATATAATCTCCTCTCCCGAATCACCGAGCCTTATTTTTCTCTTGGTGAGTTTAGATTATCCAGTTCAGAACCCAGGTGAAAGGGGGTGGCCCAACCCAGCCTCCTCAGGTGAAATGGCAGGCATGGACGGGCCAACCCTTCTCCCAGGCGTGTCCCTGCACGCATCCCGCATCTCATGAGCTGCAACGCACTTTTGAGCACGACTGTGAGCAGGGGTCGTCAGGATGTGTAGTCCCGGCAGCTTTTCCTTGCAGGCTGACAGGTTCCCCAACAGTAAACAGTCAAGCGGCTACTTGAATGGTAACTTATAAGTTAATATACTCAGAAAAGAGCTTGGCTGTAGTCTGTTCAAAGTGCCATATTTTGTGTATTTTTCCAAGTCTGTAACCTTTCTCCAGGCCAGCTTCCACCTCAAAGCTACACAAGGTACCTGTGATTGCCTTTTCTTCATCAGAGTGTTTGCACACACTAGTGTGTTTATTTTCTGCGCACGTTCCACACAGGGGCAACAACATTAGTTTTCCCTTGACTTTGTGGGGCAGAACGGGTAAATAAAGACTCCTGGAAGGGTAGACGTGGCATTTAATCACTCCAAAGTACTGGTTGATGTCTTTAAAGTCCCCATACATGATGTGCAGGTACCGTAGGGGTGGTACAGCTTCATCTTGTACAGATACAGACTGGCAAAATCGTAGTAATGGATTTTTCCACCTCACACACCCGCTTGTACAGCTGTGTAACGTTAGTATGCCCCCATATAAGGCACTGCAGGGTTCGAGAGATTCTGGTAATTCCCTACTCTAAATGAAGGGACACAGTTTTGCATAGGATTTTAACACATCTAGCCACTCATGCTCCCAAAGGGAACTCAGAACAAATCCACCATTCTCAACAAATTGTACCTTTATCAGAGTATGCCTGTGCATGCTCTCAAAATGGGTGCCCAACAGGGAGTTAAACTTGTGGGGTTTGTAGCATTGCACACAACTGTGGTAAAAACAGCCGCTGTATTCAAAGGCTGTAGGCACTCCATTAATTACAGCAGAATCTTCTAGGAAATATGGCCCCATGCAGTATTCACAGCCCTGCAAAGCATGTTGGATACAGTTTTTTCTATTTCCGAGACATGCATGAGCCACTGAGTAGAGGGTATAGAATAATGCTTTTATTTACAGTTATAGAGGTTTGGGGGCAACAGTGCTATGCTTTCGGGCTGGAAAAACGTGTTTGTAGATAGCCATGCACATGAAATCGAGTGAAAAATGTTGAAAAGGGTTGATGTACTCAATGCACTTTGTCATCTCAGGGTTGTCGGGATTAAAAAATAATTCTTGCATCATCATCTTTACAACACCATCCCTGAAGAGGTTGCAAGCTTTCCTCAAGATGAATACTTCTTCCTGACAGTAAGCTTTCGACTAAGGTTGAAAATGGAAGGTCTTGTTGTAGTTTTCATGATACCATTTACAAAACCTCTCTTTCTTGTTAGCCATCATATATATGCTTTACCTAGCAGGTGGAGGCATGGGTCCCACATAATTTTGATTTGCCCAGGTGTTAAAAAAGTTTGGGAAATAACCTTTAGACCCTGGAAACCTGAAAGCTTTTGGCAAATTACTCAAATTCATCGGCAGAAATGCCAGCATATCTATGAACCTTATATGTAAAGCAACCGCTGTGAGCAACATCAGTTTGGAGCCCTGCATAATGAGACTTACAGGAACCTTTTCACGGATCAGATTTTTTTAAAAGAAGGAGTCATAATCTTTAGAGGTATGAGCCATAACCCCTTGAATTTTATCTGTATGAAAGTGTTGTGGAATTCCTTCACACATAAAGGCCCCGCAAACTCCCAGATGTCCTCTAAAGTTAGATTCTGGGTGAATATGTAGTTCGGCTCATGTACAACTTTTTCTTGAGAACATTCTTTATTGAATCCAATATAGTTTTTGGTTTTAGGATCGGGCGACCTTTATTCATGGAACACATGTTCTTTCCCCAGGGGAAAATGCTCCTTACAACAAGGGCATTTCATACCATCACAGTCATGGTCAATGGCAATGTATCATCCGCATCCTGAGCAGTCAGCTTTTGGGGTGCACTGAACAAAACCGTCTCTCATCAGTTGTCAGTGTATAATCTGATACTTTTGTGAGCCATAGAATAGATTACAAAGCCAGCATCTCACTTTCGCCCCCTGGTCTGTGATGCACCCGTACCTTTGACCCATTTTACAATGCATTTCACACTGATGAGCAGACTTGTTGCTGTAGATGTGGTCGCAGTGTGCACAAATGTAGGTAACTCCTAAAAAACCCTTCAGATTCAAGATACTCTATTTTGATGATGTAAAATGTAAACAGTCTTGCTTCTGACTGGCTCTCTGGATGTGAAATACTGCCAAGCAAGAGCCGCTGTGGAACAGAACGTTTATGGCCATATCAAAGTAATTTTCAAGCAGCCCCAATTTGCCAAAACTGGCCAGTCTATCTAGCGGTATTTCAAGATCAGCGTGGGCTTACGCCGCTCTAGACAGTATGACAACATTGGTCGTGCTGCGAGTAGCCCAGCGAAGCTTGCCGCCAGACAGGTGTTGGTCTTGCCGCAATTAAAGTTAAAGTAACCACCTCTGGTTTTTACCATGACTTTGCTAGAAAGGGTACTTTTAAGGTCATGTACACCCCCCTCAACCCCAGAGTACAAGGGCAACTATCCTGAAGGTACGTAAAGCTGTGATTTCTGCTTTACTTTGTAAAAGTTTAGCATGGTTTTCTAAAAATTCCACAGCATCAAATACGTCCAGCAAGGAACATCTTGAAAACAGAAGTGTGTCAAGCCATGGAAGGGGAGCTGGAAAAAAACATTTGGACCCATGCCTTGCAACAAACGTTCTATAAGAGCTTGTATCGCATGGTGAAAGCAGAAAAAATGTGTTCCTTGGATCGTATGCACTCCAAGTTAACAAAATTGAACTCTTCATAATACTCAATTGCTAAAAACTTCTCCACATTTCTCTGTTACCTTCTGATGCTCTCTAAAAACACCGGCTCAGGATCCTGCAGTTGGGTATTGGGATGGAAGTTGCCGATATCAGCTGAATCATTTTGGGAAGGCTCAATCTGGTTCTTATGAGCAGCCTTTTTAAAATCAGCAATAGTATGGATACAGGAACATTTCTTACATGGATCTCAGTTTTGGGTTGTGGAACTTTCAGTCTGTTTTGAACAGCATAAGCAGGAACAATTAACAGCATTAACTGGTGGCTGTGGCGGCGTACCAACTACCCAAGTTCTTTTTAATTATACTTTCTGCAGGTTCAAAAAAGAAAGAAAGATATTCTATCAAATGATATTAAATATGTATGTGCATACAGGTTAAAGACTTAAAATAAAACCTTTCACTCACTTCTGAGCGTACTGCTCATTCAAAAACACCTCCGAGCTCTTGAGAGTTATTCAGCTACACATCATCTCATAGCCACTGGCAGAGCTTGCCTCTGGCTCTCGCATGGTGACGAAGTCAGAAGATGATCAATCCGGAGACCCCATATCTTCATACACAGGTGAGTTACGATCTGGTATAGATCTTTCCACTTCATCCATCGCAGCTAAATTGCTATGAGCCGATGTGACGATACTGGAGGCCAAGCTAGTGCTGCTGGACCACTTAACAGGGGATAACAACCATGGAAAATCGTTGAGGCTAACATCTGCAAACCTCTGGCACAACGGCACATTAAAACCTGTGATGTTGTGACCAGCATAATTAGAACTGGTTTGTGGCAAAGCTTGGGCCATCGGCGTAGGTGTCACGCTGCAGTAATATTCATCGATGGTGTTCATGTCGTTTGTATGGGGCATCTTTTTGGCGATGTAGTTGTATCTCTTCATAATGGCGCCGGGGTCTCTTGCCAAGAGGAGAGCAGGGGTCTGGTGGCTGCTGCGCAGGGAGCTCCTATGTATTCCTCCTCCAGATGGGGGCGTACTCTTCTACATCACATCCTAGTCACATGGTCTTCAGCGGTCTGGGTCGCAACATGCCCAGGCTTGCTTAGATAGCAAAAGATTTGTCCACCCCTACATCACATCTTAGTCACACACTTTTCAGGGGAATTAACTGACTAAAGTGGTCACAACCAAGGTCACGTGCTCTTCTAGGGCAGGGTTCACTTGCGACATTTCACATTAGTACCCCACAGGGCACATGACCATGGTGATTTCATACCCATGTGTCCATCTCACATGGCTAGGGTGATGTCAAATAACACGGTACCACTCCACGTCACCTGACTATAGTGATCTTACACCCATGCGACGGGCAACATGACTAAGGTGATGTCAGTAACCACATGACCACCCCACAGGTCACGTGACTAAGGTGACGACACACCCCATGTGACCACCAAAGAGGTCATGTGAGTCAGGTGATGCCACGTGACCACCCCACAGGTTACATGACCCACACTTTCATGTGACCCAGATGTGCTGTCACATGTGACATCACTTCCAGGGCGGGACAACTGTCACTTTTTAGTTTGAGGGAAGGTACCATTTCCCACTACTTACCCTAATCCCATTAATCAAGGGCTGCTGTTTGGATTTTTCCATTTTAGTAGCCCAAACAGCTAAGGTTGCAAGGTCCACCCCACCCTCAGGGACCAGTGTTGCTTCTGGGTGCACTCAGGGCACAGTGGGGATCCCACCTGGAGACTTGCTATTCCAGTGCTAACTGAAGCAGTACAAGGGGATTGTTTTGGGGGGATACAGGCAGAGTCTCCATTTTGGTGTCCAGTCTGTTTACAGTTGTGATACCATACCTTTTTGGGATCCCAATTCTTACCTTGGTACCCAGTATTTGGTTGTGAAGAGTTTTGGGGCCCACCTTCCTTAGCAGGTTGTTGGGGGCCTTTAGAAGTCTTTTTATCTTTATCCTTAAGATGTTCACCATCTTTTCCCTGGGGAGGCTTAGTAACCCCTTTCTTTTGGTCACTGCCACCAGTAGTAGATTTGGTCCTCTGAAGCTTGACCCATTTACCTAGCTTCTTTCCCAATTCTTGGAGGAGAAATTGGACCTTTGTCTACCAATTATTGGAACAACTTTTCAGAAACACAGTTACTCAACAGATGTTCTTTAATAATTTAATTATACTGCCAATCATAGTTGTACACCTGGCTTTTTTCCAGCCAAACACCTAGTGTCTTTACTGAAAAGTCTACAAAATCAACTCAGGAATGATTAGACGATTTCTGAGTCCCACTGAACTTAATTGTGTATTCTTCAGTAGTGAGTCCAGAGCCCTCAATCTGGGTACCCTTCATGTGGTCATAGGACTCAGCATTTGTCCTTGTCAGGAGTCTATCCCTGCACTTAACAGAAAACCGTTCCCAAAAGAGAGAGCCCCAATGCTTTTGTCTGACCTTCCTCATACCACAGGCTCTCTTGAATGCTGTGAACCATTTTGTAATGTCATCACCACCCATATATTTTGGGACAATTCCTTTGGGAATGTTAGGTTCAAAGGTTTCCTCTCTGCCCCTAGGTATTGTGTTGCTGCCACCATTCATGGATGCTAAACTCATGTCTGCCTTTGTCCTTTCTATGGCCAGCATCCTGTCCCCCAGGCCTATTCTGCGAGCCAATCCATCTAGAACATGGGTACTCGCAAACATTTGCCCAGGGGTCACAAAGTACACAGTGCAATATTAACAGGTAAGTAAAATGTTCAAACCAGTACGCTTTGATGCACAATCCAATCCTATGGGAGGAAAAGTCAAAGATGCATAAAGGTAGGTACAGTCGGGTTCAGGGCTTCACCTTAGGGGTATGGAGTTGAAGTGGTCCAAGGTGCAAAGTATTACCATCAGTTTGTCGGGAACCACCCAGAATCTACCGGGAGCAGGGTGATGGTGAGGCTGGTAGTTGGCGCTATAATGACGGGGCCACCTGGAAATAGGCTGCACAAGGGGACTTGTGGACAATTCCGAGAGCTCCCAAATGAGGGCTTCGGTCACAAGGGGTCTTGGAGTAAGGGTGCACAGCCGGTTCATCGGGACCAGGGCTGATCAGGTCAGGTGCAGAGTGGTTTGGTCCACTGGGCTGGGTGCGCAAAGATGTACCTCATGGTCAGGGGCAAACAGTTGGCAGAGAAGAAATCAAGGCAGCTGGGCCACTCACAAAGTGGGTCGCAGTGATGCTAACATCCCTTGAAGGCTGCTTCATTCTGGCACATTGAGAATCTGGACTGGACTCTCACTGTTGGTGTTTGGTGCAGGGTGCCTGGAACCCCAGGTGTTGGTGCTGTATGGCTCTGGTTGGTTCTGGTGTCTTCACACTCGGAGGGGAGACAAATCTGACCTTCTAGAGCATGAGTGCCTTCTCATGGTTGTCTGCGGTATCAGACGGTCCAGGGAGCTGCTGGGCGGTGGAACGGACTTTGCTTATCAGTACATGCGGACTGCAGATTTTTAAAGCTCTGGCAGGCTACCCAATGCTTTAGTAGATCTCCAGCTTGCAGGACGAGTAACCCTGACATGATTATCGCAAGAGGGCTGAGGACAGGCAGGGCTTCATGCCAAAGTCCACAGGTATGCCGCAGTGCTCGCCAGACTGTGACTCTAATTCATCCTTCTTCTCGTGATCCATTGAATCTGAGTACTTGGATTCATAGGTGCCACCTAAATATTCAATATAGGGGTATTACTCTTGAGTTTTCTCTGCTCCAATACCCACAGGCTGAGATGGCAGTTTGCATGAGCTTGGTGAGGGGATCCCTTAGGGTGGCTTAATTTGTGCTTCAGCCCGTAGGGACCCTCTTTAGGTCCATGGCCCTAGGTACCAGGGGTACCACTTACTAGGGACTTACAGGGATTCTTAAGGTGTGCCAATTGTGGAACAACGGTACAGTTTTGGGAAAGAACACAGGTACTGGGAACCTGGTTAACAGGAACCCAGAAAATCTTCAGACAAAGTTGCACCAGATACCAAGAAAAAGTGGGGGGTAACCATCTCAAAAGGGGCACTCTCCTACATTCTGACTTATTCTTTATTTGCTCATGTTATTTCAATCATTAATTTCTATGCTGTTTTATATTTAGGTTTAGCAGAAGGAATTATGTTTTTGATTAACTTTAGCCAGATAAAGTGATGTTACAATAGACATGATGGACCAATGTGCCTCACTCCAGCTTGAAATACACATTGCATTTCTGCTGTCTGTGCATTTTTATTTTCTGTGGCAGATTGCAGAGTCACTGTGTTCTTATTTAAAATATCATTCTTTGCTAGCTTCCATTTTGAATGACGTGGAGTAGCAAGGTGATTTGAATAGTGATTCAACACCTGCAGTGGATGAGAAACTGAGGAGTTTAATACTCTTTTGTTAGATATCATGAAGGTCGCCCTGGGAGAAGAAGTTGGCATTGTTTTATCTATGACAAGGAGGCCTACTACAAGTATGGCAAGAAACACTGGGTTTTAATTGGCTATTGCTCAGTGGAAACCTGAAGACTGTCATTTTGGACAAAATGTAACCTTAAATGTGTGAAGCTTGTTAGTTACCTTGGTTAGCTCGTTAGCTAGTTAGCTAGTTAGTTAGTTCGTTTATTAGATCCCTTGCCCCTGTCTGCCTTTGAGGGAACACATCCCATTCATTTTCCTGAGACCAGTGCCATTTTTTTCCTGCTCATAGATATACTCTTAAGATCAAGTACATTTCATCTCATTCTAATTGGTACCTTTATCTGATTTTTCTTTCAGTGCTACATTCCCTGACAGCTGATGCTTCTGAATTTTCCTGATGTGCTCACGACCTCAGCCTAGAATAATGAAGTCTAATTTATGGACACAAGTCTTTTCTATACAATATTTGCATTACTAATTAAATTGCTTGGTATATATTCATGTATGCTGTATTCAAACGAATATCGACTTTTGCCTAATTGATTCGATTAGAGACTGTAACTTTACTAATCTGTTAATAAGTGTTTATGGTTTTGCAATCAGCTCCTCTCTGTCATTATTATGAGGCGAAATATGCCTCACTGAGAATGTAATGTTAATGAATTTGTGGTTCCAACTTCAAGTCGAGACAATGAACCCTCTGGGTGATCTCAGCAGAGTCTCAAGTTTGCATCAACTGAGCATAGTGGAAATAACATCCTTATCATATCCGCTGTCAAAATCCCTGATTCTTTATAATTCCCAGCCCATATAGCCGGGTTTTATTTCACAGGTGCCCAAAAACACATTCTAAATACTTTAGGACATAGAAAACTATTCTCTGTGAAAAAATAAGCAGACATTGCGTCCTGTATTGCTATGGACCAAGCATTCATTCGTGCTTCATAAAGTGTATCTTTGCTTTGTGTAAATATATTTGCTACTGTGGATGGTTTTGGCTGTTAGTGAGGTAGCAGAGTGAGCCATAGAAGTGATATGAAATATAAAGAGCCATATCTAGATATGACTCAGCATATAGTTGTTTAAGACAGTTCTGTAGGTTTTACTGTAATACAGCCCTGTCTGTTTTCAACCTCTTCCAATAAAGTTTAGCTATCATATTAAGATGTGGCAAATATGTAGCATTAGATTTGAATGGAGATCTGTCTTTGACAAAGCTATGGATGAACACACTTAGGTACTTATTACAATCAACGCAGAAGTAACTCTGGGCATACAATCATGCCCAAATTTGAGTGATTTGGTGTTTCTGCGCCCAAACTTATCAGGTACAGTGAGACGAGGGCTGATTTTAACAGGTCTCTCTGTGTAAAGCTTCAGAACTCTGTGAAGAGGCTGTTCCAACACCCTCCTACAGCTGAGGCTGTCCCGACCCCCTCTCCCAGCCTTTGGGGAGCATGTAGCACTTCACTTGCATCTCTAGAAATTGCCTTGCTCAGTAATATCCTCCTCATCTCACAGATCATGTAGAGGGACCAGCTGTAGTACACAGTTACCACCTGCTACAAACAGGTAATAAATGTGAGTGGAGTAGTCCCTGTAATTGGAGCAAAACCTAAATAATTATGCATCCAACAAGTTATTCCACATTCTGTGGCTTTAACTCATGGTACCCAGAATTAGGGGTGGAGATGCTGGCCGAAATTGTTATCTATCCTTAGTATCTCAACCTCTTAATTTATGGCATTAAGAGCTTTATAGTGTGCAATTCTTTCTCAAAATACATCTTTTGTGTTTCCTTGTCTTTTATTTGATTCACAATTCTTTATTCAGATTTAACAGGGGGAAAAACAGCAACAGGGTACAGCAGTCAGTACAATTTGATGCCGCCCATAGAAGCCAGAAAACACAAGAGCACATATGATACATGAGTAGAAAACAACACAGCAGGAACATCCGTGTCCGGGACATAGAATGACAAGCGGGCAAGCCGAAAGCAAGAGGAAAGGGGTAAGGGGGAAGGAGTCTCGTGGGGCGGAAGTGGGAGAAAAGGAGAGAGGAGTGCAATAAAGGAAATGAAGAGGTATTCCAGGGGTGGAGAAGTGGAGTTAGGAACAGGGACGAGAGGAGATGAAGGAAAAGAAGAAAGGATTAAGGGAGGAAAAAGAGAGGAAAGGGTGGAATTGGGCATGGGGTAATAGAGGGGATGAAGAGGGGAGACCAGTGAAGCAGAGGGGAGAGGTAAGGAGGTGGGAAGCAGCAGAGGAAAGCAACCATAGATGCAGGAAAGGGCCCAGAATGAGAGACAGGCCCACAAGAGCGACAGTGGCCCACAAAGCAGACCATAGGTGCAAGGCCAGAGCTCAAGGATCCCCACGAACCCATAAGGTCCACCTGCTGCGCATCCATCGCTAGGGCACTCTGCACCCATCGCCTTGTAAGAAGGGTGTCCAGGTGCGGAGGAAGGGCTCTGCATTGTCTTGTAAGTTGTGAATGACTCGCTCACATGAGGCCTTCTGGTACATGGCTGAGGGTCATTCATCATGTGCAGGGTGGTTGTTCACCAATGTAGGGAGGATGCATTTCTTAGCTGTGGCAAGCGCCATATGGAGCAACTGGCATTTGCAACGAGACAGGTTTAGGAAATCTGCAAAATTGTGGAGCAGAATCACGGGTTGAGCCAGCAGCAGTGAGATTGCCAGCACATGCTCAGAGTGGCACTAACCAACTCTCAGAAGTGACAGTGCGGCAGGCAGAAAGGACGTGAACCAGGTCACAGCGGTTATCGTTGCAGCACCAGCAGTTGGAGTGGAGCTGCGCTGCCTGCGCCTTCACTGAAGTCCAGTGCGAGTCGTGGAGTCCTTTAGAAAGACAGAACTTCAGCAAGGCTTCCCCAACACCACTGGCAGGAGTCTCCAGGAGCTCCCCCAGTCCTCCGGCATAGGCTACACCTGGAGGTGGGCCTGCCATTTGGTGGGCAAACTGTCCAGCAGGAGCAAAAAACATAGATGGCAGGAGCCTGTAAAAGCTGGACCTCACCCCCCCAGAAGCATCCCCACTCCTTTAGGTATGAGACCACCGGGAAGGCAAGAGAGGTTGGGACTGGGGGCACAGGCGGCGAGCAAGACAGTGATGCAGCTGGAGGTATCGCCTATACTGACTGGGCATGAGGCCTAACACCTCCCTTAGTACCTCAAACGGCTTCAGGGCCCCTTGGGCAAGTGCATGATGGAGGGTAAAAATACCCGCAGTGCGCCACACTCCCCAGTCACACACCTTGCCACCGATGCTGAGGCCAGCATTGCCACACAAAGGTGCCTGCTCATGTAGACAGGTACCCACAGAGAATAGTCAGTGTGCACAGAACCAGGATTTAGCCATGGCCTGGAGCATCGGGTTCCCAGACCCAGGGATGGAGGCATCATATTGGTAGGTAGGATACAGCCCCTGATGCCACTCCAGAAGGTTGCAGTCAACGTGACCCACAACAGGGGGTCTGGGGACTGTGGGAGCATATAGGCAAGTTGTGTCAGGTGCAAGGCCAGGGCATAATGATCAATAGAGGGAAGGCCTAGTCCATCACACAAATAATGGACCGTGAACCAGCTACTAGCCAGCCTGGAACGGCACGAGCCCCAGATGAAGAAACTGATTCCTTATCCACCGACTGCAGGAGTGAGAGAGGCACGAACAGGGGAAGCATGCCCAAAACATAGGTGACTCGCAGCAGGGTTACTATCTGTGCAGGGTCCACTGCAACCTCTGGGGTGTACAAGTCATGGTACTAAGCCAAAAACTCATTCATGATGTCCTGCAGTAGACTGAGCATGCTACATTCAGTGGAACTGATGGCCAGAATAGCCAACATGGCCTCCTGTTGGTGCAGCTGCACCGCCAGCAGTCTCCCCACCTTCTCCCTCTGCACAGAGTGGCTGACTTTCAGCTGATGCAGCGCATAGTCTGAGTTGGAGGAGTAAAGGATATTAAAGTCCATGCAAACTTTTTCTAGATGGCACTGAAGGGAAACCGGGGGAGTCACCGTGAAAACATGCGTGATGGATGCAATGTCAGCCTACAAGACCCTCTGTGGTTCAGCCTCCGCTTTGATGGCTAGTGCTGCATCCCTCATCAGTTGACCCCACATGTCTCCCTTGGCAGCCACCCACAAAGTGCTTAGTGAGGCGACAGACTCCCAAGTGAGCTCCAGGTAAGTAGTAGCGTGGGACTGGAGCTGAGCTTTGCCCAAGGGAGACCAGTAGTGGGAGACATTAGGGCCCCATGGTTTGAGGCCCAGGCTGGTCAGCCCCAGATCCAGGGAGAGGAGGACCGAGGACTGGTGTACTCCTGATTTGTAGAGTCCAAAATTCACCAAACATCCACAAGACCACAGCAATGTACCCCAGGAGAGTCCGGTCCACAGTGTTACTTACAGTAAGCAGGCGAGTGCAGTCCAAGTGCAGTCTGTAGGGCCAGATCCAGGTTCCCCCACAAGCCAATGGTGGCACCGATTTCCATGAGGAAATGGTTCACCTGTAGAAAGAACCAGCACTTGGGCCCCGTTGGCACATAAACAGACCCCACGCAAAGCATCCTATTGCCAAGCTGAAGCCTGATGAAGGTGCACTGACCCGCCATGTCTTTAGCACCATGTCGGGCAAGGATATCCACAGGAGCATCACCACACCTCATATCTAAAGCTGCTTGGACCCATCTTTCTGGAGATTCTCTGTCACCTGTGATGAGAGGTGGGTCTCTTGGAGTAGGGCACATCGACATACCTGGATTGGAGGTACACTAGCCCCTTCTTGAACTTGATAACGTGCATAGGAAATGGTGTACAGGGATTTGGGGCGATACATAGCAGTCATAGTAAATGCATAGTGGTAATGGTAAGGTGGGAGGGAGGAGGAGGGGGAAGAGAGGGGAAGAGAAGAGGATTGGAACCACAGAGAGCAGCAGAGAACAGGGAAGAAAGGGGGGAAAAAAGTAGACAAGGGTGAGGAAGAAGGTAGAGGGAAGACAGAAGAAGGAAACATCAGGTGGCGGGGAACTCCTGACCTGGGAGGATGAAGGGGGAAGGAAAGTGAGATGAGGGAGGCTGACAGAGAGGGGCGGAAGAGCAGAAGAAGAAACCCAACCCAAGGGCAGGGCAAGCTGAACGAAGGGAGTGGAAGGACTGAGGACCAACTGGTGAAGAGCTTATGTCCGGTGCCTCGTTGGCAACCAGAAACCTTAAACCGCAGGTCCAAACATGGAAGCATGCAAAGCCTAAGAAGCTCCAAGGTGAAGGGAAAACAGAGCAAAGGCCAGCAAAAGTGCAGCAGAATCCTCGGGCAAGGGAAGCTTGGGGAGACACAGGGGCCAGGGAGGGGAGGTGGGAGGTAAGGGCACATATTGGAAAAGATCAGGATCACATCACTAAGTATCCCAAGTGGCATTTGTGACCAACCACAGTAACCCCTGGGTACAGGTTGGCAGGGTCGGACATGGTCAGACAGCCGGATAGGATGATATAGAGGATGAGATGATGGGGAGAGGGCACATCAGAGAAAGGGTCAGCAGTTTGGCAAGGGACACAGTGCCAGGCACCAGAGAAGAACAAAACCCCAGGCAGGAGAGAAAATAGAAATAACAAAAAAACTGGCGAATAACCCAGATGCACGGAGATAGAATGGAAGGCAACGAGGTGCAGAGGGTGGGTAACACACCAGATTAAGACAGAAAACAAGGAGAAAAAAGGCACCAACCATCTAAACAACAAATCAGCAATGAAAGAATATAGGAATTCAGACAGCAGACCCTCAGGTAATGCTCATCTGTCAGTCTAGAGGGCCTGAGTGCACAGGTAGGAAGCAGGCAATCGAGATGGCACCTCAGTCTTTAGGCAGTCCAGTCAGGGGGGAGAGGAACTTGCCATGTCCTCGATCCTGTGTGAGTGCAATAACCCCCTGGACTGCCTTGTCTTTGCCATTCTGGGACCTGTTTTGGCAGTTTTGAAGTCTGCCCACAGGACGGACCCTCCGAGGGCCCCAGTCATTGGATGCCAAGGGAAGGGCAACCACTGGGAGAGTTACCATCAACAAATACACTGGAGCTGTGGCCATCTCCTGATCCATAAGTCACTCCAAAAAGGATTGCAACTCTCCAGGTGAAAAAGGTCCTTGGACCGACTGTCCTTTGTGATAGCTCGCAGGCTTTACTCTGTTTGTCACCGGCTGGGCACTTACTTGCTGAGGATTTTCACCGAGGCTACTTCGGATGCCATATCGCTCCTGGGGGAAGCACAGAGGAAGTGTTGCTCCAACTTTGGGACCATTATTCCGGGACTGCGAGGACCAGGGTGCCGTTCGTGATACCAATTCCCTGCACCTGGTTCCTCTTCCCGACTCCACCCCCGCAGGCTTCTTCACGCCTCGCGGCCCCCGCTTCGCGGGAGCCGCTCGCAGGCTTTGCTCTGTTTGTCACCGACTGGGCACTTACTTGCTGAGGATTTTCACCGAGGCTACTTCGGATGCCACATCGCTCCTGGGGGGAAGCACAGAGGAAGTGTTGCTCTAACTTTGGGACCATTATTCCGGGACTGCGAGGACCAGGGTGCCGTTCGTGATACCAACTCCCTGCACCTGGTTCCTCTTCCCGACTCCACCCCCGCAGGCTTCTTCACGCCTCGCGGCCCCCGCTTCGCGGGAGCCGCTCGCAGGCTTTACTCTGTTTGTCACCGGCTGGGCACTTACTTGCTGAGGATTTTTTAACGAGGCTACTTCGGATGCCATATCGCTCCTGGGGGAAGCACAGAGGAAGTGTTGCTCTAACTTTGGGACCATTATTCCGGGACTGCGAGGACCAGGGTGCCGTTCGTGATACCAACTCCCTCCACCTGGTTCCTCTTCCCTACTCCACCCTCAGTTTATCTAACCCACACGTATCCTCGCGTAGCGGGACGCGTGCGGGGCGAGGACCGGGGCGAAGACCGGGCAAAGAGCGGGCCGTTTGAGGCCGTTCGAGTACGGTCGAGGTAGGCCCAGGCCCCACCCCTTAGTCCAATAATCATATACCAGGGATTTATCTGAGGTTTGCCGGACAGATCATGTCCCCCAGAGAAACCAGGAGTAAATCAGCGCTGGCCGCTGGAACGGCCACTTGCACCCTGGATATGTACTTTTCCAAGGCAGGTTCCTTGTTGATCGACGAAATAACTACCTTGGAAAGGCGTATCTCTCAGGAAATTGATTGGGTGAGGAGATCCTCCCTGGGACCCCTTGCACAGGTTACCTCCCCAGTGGCCCTTAATGCGGGGGTCGAACCTGGCATCCCTGAGCCAAACACTTTGATTACCTCAGTCGCAGATTGTGACATTTCAGTCCCAACAGAGCTTAGTATTTTATCCCTTCAACCACCAAGATCCCACCCTGCTCAAGCTATCCCAAAACCTAGTACCTCTGACCAGGTTTTCACTTTGGCTAGAAAGCATCTAACTAAACCGTTAAGTCAGGGGGAGCGGGAAGGTGAAATCCCGAAGAGGAAAAGAAGGGCACAAATTATAAGGGGGCAAAAGTCTAAGATTGCAAAGCTTAATCCGCGGAGTGAAGGCAATCAATTAGGAGTAACTGATACAGGGACTAACCTACTAGACATATCTGATCACACACTCCAGAGTTATAATGTTACACCGCGAGAGGCTGGTCTCTCTCTCTCTGATGTAAATTCTCTTTTAAAGAAATCACTTACCCCATTAGTAGACCGTCTGGCACAACTAGAAACATCCCTAGCGAACCTCCAGAAGGGAATTGATTTACTTTTGGACGCTTCTAGATTAGCTAGCCAACATGCGAATCCTACGCAAGCACCCCCAGTTAAGGAAGGTTGTCCTTTACCTAAGCCCTCTCAAACTCATCACCCCAGGCCATCCACCCCTCACACATTAAAATCTCTGACTTCACCTTGTATCGCTAACTCTAGCTCTCATTGGACGACATTAGAACCTACAGCAGTGATACAAGGTAATGGTACTAGATATAGGCCAATTAATCTACCTCCGGAGGCAGTCCCCTACACAGTCGTCCTAACCGGTATTCCTGAACTCCAACCATCTGTCAAGGAACCAGCTGAGGCTTTAAAAAACAAGGTCATCCACTGGCTCTCCTTAAATAGACCCCTCCCACAGGGTATTCATAGTGAGGTCCTTATGGTGAGGAGAGTTCCTTGGCTAGGAAATACCAGAAAAACCATCCATGGAGACTGTGTATTGATCAACTTCAGGGACCCCCGCACAGTCTCCCATATATGCAGTTGGCCTTATAACACCCAGGGGTCCTCCATTCAATCCCTTCCACTTTCATTCTTTTACCCGCATATGACGTCTGACCAGGAGGAGGAACGATGGGTATTAGTTGGTAGGAGAGGGAACAGAGGCGGCCAAGGGACAAGAAGGGAACACCCTGCCGTGGGACCCCCTCGATCTGACCACCTTCCCATATATAATAGGTTTAGCACTTTAGATATGGTGGATTGACCGCCTGCCATGCGGGGTGGTGGTGACCTGAACCAAAGCAAGCCCTACACATCCCCCATTTATCTGGACACTTCCACCGAGAAGGAGCACCTGGAACACAGCCAATCGCACGCAGAAGGATGTTTAGGGATTATTTGCCCTGCATCCAATTTGGCCATGAACAGGTGTTCCCATGAATGCAATTCTGCTTCTAACCTATCTATGGGGTTGAATTGTGGTCCGGTTTTTGATTCTATATACATCCTGCGATAGCCATCCAGTCTCCCCTTAAGATTTTATCTTGGAATGTTGCGGGACTAGCTACTAAATGGAACAACCCGAACTGGAGCTCTTTTATCGAGGACAAAGATATTTGTCTGCTCCAAGAGACTTGGGCAAGGGAAGACACCACCCAAGCGGGTTTTGCAGCATTGTCTACTCACGCAATTTGGGGGGGAAAAGGGCGTCCCTCAGGAGGCCTAGCAATATGGGTGGCAACCGATTTGGGTTGTAGGGCTTCTATCTTCCCGACAAATTCAGAAGACATTCTAGCTGTATTGCTCGAATGGCCTAATTCCCAAAGCCTCCTATTGATAAATATTTACTCAAGGCCAATTAACATCACACAGGAATCGCTTACAATTGCGAAGCTTGTGTCGGTCCTTAATGTAATTCCACAGGGTACCCCTTTTTTAATTGGAGGTGATCTAAACTGCCAGTATGAGCCCCTCTCAGGCATACTGGAAGGACTGTCCGCGGAGGAGGACCTTTGGTGGTCCATCCCGCCCCCACAGACTCCGTTCCTAAGATTGTGCTCCCCCTTAGCCCTACAAATCACTTCCTTGTCCTTGAAATTTGGCCTCCGGGCCTGCAATGGAAGGTTTCAATCGGATATCCCTTCCAGATGCACTTTTAATCGAGTGGGCAGTGAATCACGTCTAGATTACGTCCTGGTTCCCCTGACTTCATGGCTACACATTAGAGACTTTTGTGTCATAATTAGGGATGACAGCGACCACACTGCCCTCAAATTAGTTTATGATCATCCTGGGCTTGAGGCGAGAGATCTACAAAGGGTGCTTCCTGAGGACGGCCTGGCTCTTGCAACCAACAGGCGTAGAGTAAAATGGGAGCAACTAGCTTCACATCCTGGGAAGATACCCAAACTATAAGCGCAGCTAATTCCCGTCTTTGAAAAGCTTCAGGCACTCAAGATGGAAGAAACTTCCCAGGACACATTCACTCAATTGGGGCAGATTCATGGTGAGCTGGTGAAATCACTCTCCGAATGTTTAACCCAGAATATAAATAGGCCTAACAGAAAAATTGCCGGTCCCCATTGGTATAACAACGCCTGCCGAAAGGCAAAAACTGAACTCTTGCTCTCAATCAAAGAGGGAAAGGGCAAAGAGGAAGTCAGGGCAAGAAGAGCTGCCTATAAGTCTCTGATTACTAATGCCAAAAGTGAATGGGAGCACGACAAATGTGCAAGACTTACTACCTTTCTGGCTAGAGGGGACTCACGCAAATTTTGGTGTTGTGTCAACACGGGCTCGGAGGAGCTTGCCTCTGCCATACAACCTAACATATCACCTAAGGTATGGCAAGACCACTTTCAGTCTCTATATAAATTACCGCAGGATGACCCGACAAGTTCCACTCTTATGTCCTGTCCAGCTGGGACTGGGGAGTTGTTTACGGTGGGTGAGGTTCGAGCGGTTGTAGTTGGTCTGGCATCTGGAAAGGCACCAGGCTTGGATGGCATGCCTGGTGATTTATTCAAGCAGGAGCCGGATGTCTGGGCGCCCTACTTCACGATCCTTTTCAATGCTATCCTTGAAGGCATGGCTATACCGGGTACTTGGCTGGGCGCAGAGATTGTCCTAATCTTTAAAAAGGGTTCTCCTCTGCTCCCAGCCAACTACAGACCTATTAGCCTTATTGATGTGCCACAAAAGATCTTTGGCAGACTTATGTTAAATCGCCTCCAGGATTGGATCGAGGTGAATGCGATCATGAGCCCATACCAGGCAGGGTTCCAAAGGGGTATTTCAACTACTGATCAAGTCTTCCGCTTGAACCTCATCTACTGGAAGACGGTGCTGTTCGAAGGCGGCAGTTTATACACGGTTTTCGTGGATTTACGTGCCGCCTTTGACCTAGTCCCCAGGGACAAATTGTGGGCTGTATTACTGGACCTTGAGGTTCCCGCGGACATCTTAACAATCCTGAGGAGAGTGCACCAGGGAAACTTTGCCAGGGTAAGATGTGGCAGGGGGGGCTCTCTCTCGGATGCCTTCCCCGTTGACAGGGGGGTCAGGCAGGGTTGTGTCCTTGCACCCACCCTTTTCTGCCTCTTTGTCAACGGGGTCATAAGTTATCTCAATGAGTTGGGCAACATCGACGCCCCTAAGCTTGACGGCAGCAGGGTCCCCGCAATCATGTTTGCGGATGATACCCTGCTGCTTTCTAAATCCCCCATGGGCTTGCAGCGGGTCTTGGATGGGTTCACGCGCTTTTGTGCGGACCGCGGACTGGAGATCAATGCTGGAAAAACTAAGTATATGATCTTCAACCCGCCCCCCAAAACCCGCGTATCTCCCCTCATAGGGACTTCAAGACTAGAGCGGGTTCATACGATTGAATACTTGGGGGTAGTAATCAATCAGTCCATGTCGTGGGACCCCCACAAAACCAAGGCAAATATGAAACTCTACCAGTTTGTGGGGGGTATTGCAAGGATGACGAAAGGATTAATTTACAGGCCCTTCCCGTCCCGCTTGCAAATTTATAAAACCCAGGCTAGAGCAACACTGACTTATGGAGCTGAAATATGGGGCCATACGTCAGGGCAGAAGCTGCAGACCACGGAGAATAATTCCTTAGGCAACAGCTTTACCAACTAGCACCCCACTCTTGCCACTCAGATTGGATCTGGGCTTAAGACCGATCTCAGAGGTTCTGGGTCTTAAACCCTTAACTTTCTGGTGTAAAATATGGTCTTCCCCGGATCTTCTGAAATATAGAGCTGAGTTGTCGGAGATTTTGCGTCTTTGCAAAAGCATTCAAATCCCATGGCTCAGCTATATCAAGTGCATTTGTGAGGCAGTTGGCAGACCAGAACTGTGGTATGATCCGGCATCTGCTTGTCCCAGGGTCTCTCGAAAGCTCATTTCGAAGGCTTATTATGACCACAATTTGAAAGCAGCCATCATGAGCACCCGAGAGGGCTCCCAAACAGCTCATTTCCTGGGGTTCAAAAGATTTCTATCACCTGGAGCTTACATTCGATGATATGGGCCCATCATTGACTAGGAAACTTTTCATGCAATGGCGCTTTAACACACTACCCCTTAGGGCATATACGGCTCTGTGGGCACATTCAAATCACACAGCCCAATGCCCCACTTGTGCGCACTCCCGCGAAACAGATTTGCATGTTATATTTTTCTGCCCGGCCTATCAAAGACCAAGGAATTATTGGCTCCGTCCCCTTCTTAGAAATATGGGTTTCAGACAGCATGCCCCAGCTTACAGAATATTGAAATCAGATCTTTCTGCTCCTATTGTATTTGCGGTGGCAACATTTTTAACCTCAATGTGGTTTATCCGTATGCACTGTCTTAAGTCCTCTCAACCGAATGAATTATCTTGATGATTTTAGTCTAACTGCTTATGTTTTTGAATAATTATCGCTATTTTATTATGTATAATTACTGTTGCATTATTTGTACTCTTTTATGGTCCTGGTGACCGAAATAAAGACAAATTGATGATGATGATACACATGTGCGCATGGGCTCAAAGAGGCCACGTTATGTTGAGTTTACGCATCTGGGGCCGCAGGGCAAGGAAGGCCTTCCTCTTGGCATTGGTGTTCTGGCAGACGTCCTGTGCGATGTGAATCACATGTCCCTTGAAGTCATATGGGCCATGGGCATGGGCTACAGCCAGGAGTTGTCAACTTGCTCATGGCGGAGGAAGCAGGTGATAGGGGGCTGTGCCCACCCCTGCACCACCATACACAAGGGATGCAGGCGGAGGGCCCACTGTATCTCCAGGGGGGAGAAAGCCAGCCCCTTGAGGGTGGGAGGGAGAACTCCTAGGAAGTGTTGTCCGATCCCTTGCATGATCTGGAACCCAAAGAAGCAGAGGTTGTCTCTGCGGTTCAAGTCTTCCAGGTCAGCAAACTTGTTACTGAGATTACAAAGCTCCACGTCCCTGTCTAGGAGGTGATTGAGCCTCCCTTCCACTTTTGTGAGGTGCTGCTTCACCAATTTTACCCTATCATTGAAGCCAGCAATGTCCGCCCAGATAGACCTCGACTCCACTGTGAGGTCAGGCATCTGAAGGTCCATGCCCTCCGGGCGATGACCCACCGCTGTTTTTTTCCTGCACAATCTGGTCTGTTGTGGCATCCTGGGGTGGGGAGGTCAAAGCAGAGCTGGCAGTTGGTGGGCGGGACTTAAAGAAAATCTCCATGAAGAGCAGCTGAGGGTGTGATTTCCAGAGGGCATCACCTGTGCTACAGGTTCACATAGCATAAGACTCACATAACCTCTGCAGGTCCAGCGAGGGTTTTAACAGCTGGCTACCTCAGAGGCAGGAGATCAAAGGCCAAGGGCTGGGGACTGGCCTGGCAAAGTCCCTTGTATGAGGCTCCATATTCGAACATCCATCCCATCGAGGTGTACAGCAGGCGGTTACAGGTGGCACAGAGCCACAGTTCATGGGGGGAGGGAGACCAGAGTAGGCGAGAGGGGCACCCAAACCACAAGTCAGTTATCTAGGGCTGGCCCAAAGCCAGGCAGACACAGCACCACCAACGCTCCACTGCCCCATTGAGAAGGGAATGCAGTCTGACTCCTGACGATGCAGAGCCTCCATTTAAGATCATAATGGTCCAATGAGGTCGGGCAATGAGGAGGCAGCAGCAGATCTCACCACGGAAAGGGAGAAAGAAAGCAGACCCACAACAGGCCAGAATGGGCAAGAGGTCCAAGGCAATCCCAAGACAAGACAAGCCCAAGCCATGCGAGACTTAAGGCACTAGTCACACTCCAACTCCAGCAGTAAGGGCCCTGGTACCCAGACCAGTCCATCACTCGGGGATTTCTCAGGGAAGCGAGTGGAACTCCAGAGTCCCTGGCTCAGCCCCAGTTCATGGCCAGAGAGGCCAGTGAGAGGAGAAAGGAACCAAGTCACTGCGGGAATAAAGGTAATTAGGCATGGCAGGTATGATTAAAGAGCTGCAATGGTCCTTGAAGGGCAGCGGAGGGCTACAAGGGGGCTGGTCGGACTTGAAGCCAGAAAACCTGAAAGGCTGGTAAGGCTGAGGAGAGGTCAAGCACTTACCAGGGCCCGGCAGACCATGTGCTTAGAGGGGTCTCCCATGATGCCTCTGATGCCATGCGGGTCCCTGGGCACCCACCGTGGTCCACCCCAGTCATGGGGTTTCAGGGGCTCCTCACCTCGGTGGGCCCAAAAGAACACAGTTAGTCTATGCCAGTGATCATGAGCCTGAGAGCTAAACGCAGAGCCACTGTTGGAATGTAACCTGCCAATGGTATATGTTCCGATGAAGACTCGCAAATCCTTTATAACAGTTGGAGCGTCAGCCGAGCGCTGAGGCCATACCTATAGAAATCTCGAGCATGAATCTACTGCCACCAAGATGTACTTGTAAGCCCCGTCCGAATTTAAGAGGCCGCAGTAATCCAAATAGTCACATGCAAGACATCTGTCTGAAATGAGTAATGGTGTTTGTGGTGGCCGTGCTACGTGGAACCTTTCATCTGCCGACAGATGTCCTACTTTAAGACATAAGCCTTCATTTGTTTAGACAAACTTGGCCACCAGAATCGCTGCTTCATTAACGAAATTGTAGCAGTGACTCCTGCATGTGCAGAGCCCAGACCCTCGTGTCCAGCTAGAACTAAACCTAATTTGCGATCCATGTTTGGTATAACTCAATACCCCACACCTGGAAGTTGAGCATATGGTGTGTTTTGTGCATCTCATTTATTGGAAAATTTGAGTGGAAAGCCTTTCAGAATGGCAGACCCATTCTTTGAGGCGATGACACCTATCAGTATGTCTCGGTCTATCCTCATGCTAGAGCAAGTGATTGCAGCAATGGCAGCAGTTCGCACTGTCGAGTTGGCGGTTTCATCAGCCAGTGAATTCCCTTCAAAGTGTACTTCAACACGCTCGTGACTCAAGGTGTGAATAACTTGAGCCCATGGCAGGCATGCTTTCAGCTTTGCCACTTGCTCCCATAACAATGTGCAACCCCTGGAATCTCTAAACTCATTCTGGCCCCAGTAATGAAGATATTCATTGCAAGACTCAACACAGTAGAACGAAGCGCACACTATCAGTGTGGGTAATTCCTGATCTTTATACTGTAGTGCTAATTTCAGGGCTTTCAGCTCTGCCATCTGCGCTGTAGAATCTCCTAGAGATTGTGTAGTTGTATTGCTGGGCTGGAACTTACCATCCTGCATACTACCCTTCACTAAAGCACATGCTGCGCTATATTGCTGTTTACTTCCTAAAGATCTTACAGAAGGTATATTGTGTTTCTTTTTGATCCTGAGCAATGTCTGACCATATCCCTGACAGTACTCTGTTTAATGAATTGTGAGTCTAACATTGAAAGCTAAACAGGGGCTTAGTTTTTAACAACTGAGTTCACATTTGGATGGCACAGTATCTGTTGAAGGTAAATAGGCCCCCAAGAGCCAACATTCTATCCACTGTTAAAGCTTTCTGATTCTTTTCCTGGAAATTAACACTATTTGCTTCTCAACTGTCAGGGCCCTCTCAATCCAGAAGGCTAGAGGTAAGAGTCCCCTAGGTGCAGGCATAAGTTATTAGAATAATGGTCACTTCATTCTGTGTAGTACATCATCCCAAATTTGTTCTATGAACATTATAACAATACATTCGTATGTGTGTGTTTGCTTTTCCGCACTGCTAGACTTATTTCAGAGCTTCAGAGTGCACTTTTTCATCAGAGTCCATGGTGGCCGAAGTGTTCAACTTACATATATTGCATGTTAATATTTGTTTTGTCTGCTTTGGAATGTACTTTTGCACAATGTAAAATAAAGAGATATTTGTACCAAAATGATCATTCAACTCAATTCTCTTTTTCAAGGTGTTTCAAGTGATATGCTTGAATTGATTTGTATACTGTTCCATATTTCTTTTGTGTTGGGTGCCTTGAAATAATGACTCCAATTACATTATTCATATTCTATCTCTATTTGTAACTCCTACATATTATTTGAGGAATCTTCGTAGTGCAGAGTAGTTCCATAATTCACCCATTAGAAATTTGGAGGCAGATTTATTAACACTTTGTATCCATCCAAAGCCACAAAAAGACATTCAAACTTGAGCAAAGTCTTGGTAAAGTATTAACTTAAGGTGGCCAAAAAGTAACACAAATAGCCTTTTGCTCTGCTTTGCATTGCTTTGCATCAAGGGGGCATCCCATGGGTGAGGGGTGTGTACTTCCATGATAGCACCCATGGTTTTTGACACAAAAGCCCCGATTATGATGTCAGTCGGAAAGTCTCCTCTCTACATTCGGAATCTCCTCGACCGTGTCAGAACACTTCCAACCGACGCGGTCAGTTTCCAATCCGCCCGACTGATTATGATGTTTGCAGGCGGATTGTAAACCACACGGTCTTTCCGAATCGGTCCTGAATGGCTCTCGGATTGTCCGTGTCAGTCAGAACCATATCGTACAGCTCTACAGACAGCATTTTCGACCAAGCGATTATGATGTTGGTTTCCAACAGCCTTTCCGAGTCGGCCTGTCGGTCATTAAAAGGCTGTCCGAAAGTGATTTTGTGGGCCCCTAGCAGGTCCCATTTCACCCTGCAGCATCTGGTTGGGGCTTAGTGGGTACCCAAGGGAACCCTGCACCATGGGTGCCTGCAACAGAGTGCAGAGTTTTCTGAAAACACTTCATTTCCCGAAGGAGCTTGTGTCGTCAGGCAGAACGTGGGCTCCCATAGGAATCAATGGGAAACCAACTGAACAGTATTTGGTTGCATCGTAATCGGTCGGGGTGGAACCGCCGACCACGAGTAAGACAGATCCAAATCCAAGACAGTGTCAGGCAGAAGGTTTCAGCATGACATCGCAATAGGGTCCAAAGTTCCAGCTGCTAAAAATGATAGATAGGTCTTTGTACCAAAATACCTCCTCCTTGAGGCAGGTACTAACAAGAGAAATGCACTATGGCACACACATCCAATGTAGGAAATATTTAAAGTATTTCTAAAACAGAATTTTGAACAGGAAGGATACCCTTCAAGTATAACAACTGTGTTATACAGAACAAACAAACCTTTGCACTATAGTGCAAAGATGTGGGCATAGTGCTAGGAACACTGCCCCAAGTTGTGGAAGCGAGTATCAGCATCATATCTTAGTAGGTATGGTCAAACGATCTCTCTCCCCTAAACGCTACATGGTGCTTCTACTTTGGTTGCTACATTGCGATACCCTATAGAGTAGTAAATGTGCCTCTTACAGTCTTATGCAGTCATTCTTCACCGTTCATTTTTAAAGGAGATACATTCTATATATGCCATCTAATTCAGTTCTTAAACTTCTGAGTTCTCCCACCTTCTTTGATGCAAGGATTTACTGCAATCAGCACTAGTAATGTACTGGTTTCTTAACAATGAGTTCTAGAAATGCAATCTTCATCCTATCTGTTATTTGTATAAATTCAGCTTGATCCCATTTCCTTATGATTGCCATATCTTAACTCACTCAACTACAAAAAACTCTTCTAGTGACATGGGCCTTATTTATGGCATTATGGCATGGGGAAGTGCGCTGCTCTTCGCGAAAGGGCAAGAATGCACTGTATTTAAGCAATACGGTGCATTCCTGTCCTTTCTGCCTGCGCTGGTGCCATTTTGGCACCCTAGTGCCAACAGAGGCACCCTTGCACCATGCTACCTTCCTGCACAAAAACAATCCTAACAGGCGTTTTCCTCTTTCTGTGTGTGCTGCAGAATGGAAAGAGGGAAAAACGAGGACAAATTAAGGGGTCGATTAGAATGGCGGTCGGAAAACCATTCCATCCGCCGTGGTTGCGGAAATGAACCGTCCACATGTACTGCAGCAAAATCTGCAGTCCGGTTAGGATCAACCGCCAACAAAATCTGACCGCGGCGGAACGATGCCACGAAAGACCGCCGGTAGCGTGCGGAGCCGGTGAAAATCCGTCCGCGACAGTCAGACCCGCAGCGGAAACACTCAAAACCACCGTACGGCCAGCGGATTGACCGTACGTCAAATTAGTATACGATTGGGGTGACAGGAAAACAATCCACTGTTTCCAAATGCCGCTATCACAACCAGTAATGAATGGGAGAACCGGCAGAAGGGGGGGGTTGTATACCCACCGCTGCTCCAGAACAATTATGGCGGTCGACCAAAAAAAACACAAAACAGGGCCACCAAGTGTACCCATTAAACTGGCTCAGCCTCAAAAAACACCTAACACACCCCAATGACACACCCCCATGGCAACTACAAAAATACAAATCCCAGGTCAACCCATACAACAAACCTGACAGCAATACTCCATTTTGACACACCCACATACCTGAGTATAAAACCAGACCCTTCCCTGATCAGAATCCTTTCAAATACTCCACCACTGGAGGAAGTAACCCTACAGCACAAAGGAGAAGCAAACCACCACACATTTCACCAGCACAACAACACACACCACTTACATCACCACCATCACTCTCACACCTGCACCTTTAACCCATTTGCACATCACACACCATGGCACAGAAGAAAATGCCCAACTTCACTGACAATGAGTTGTCAGTCATGGTAGATGAGGTAATCATAGTAGAACCACAGTTGTTTGGAAACCTGGTCCAACAGGCACCATTAGCCAGCAGAACACAAACGTGGGAAAGGATAGTCAGCAAGGTCAATGCAGTAGGGACTGTCCCGTGCACCAAGAAGGAGATCGTGAAGCAGTGGTATGACCTCAAGAGCAAGGTGAAAGAGAAGAACAACAAGAACCATCATCTAGCTCAGAGGACTGGGGGTGGCCCTCCCATTCCACTAAGAACATTCACCACATAGGAGGAGAAGGTGCTTGGCATACTACATCCAAAGAGTCTCACAGGAATTCCCGGGGGAGTGGAGGCTGAGGTACCCAGAGCTGATGAGCTCATTGATCGGTTAGGGGCTGCCCGGTACCTCAGCACATTTGATTTAACATCTGGGTACTGGCAGATTGCCTTAACAGATGGGGCCAAAGAGAGGTCAGCATTCTCCAAACCAGATGGGCACTACCAATTCCAGGTTATGCCCTTTGGGATGAAGAATGGTCCTGCCACCTTTCAGAGGTTGGTCAACCAGGTGTTGGGTGGACTGGAAGATTTCAATGCGGCCTACCTGGATGACATTGCAGTGCTCAGCACCAGTTGGGAAGAACACCTGCCCCAACACTGGGAAGTGTTGATGGCACTGCGAAAGGTAGGCCTCACGATCAAGGCGAGTAAGTGCCAGATCGGGCAGGGTTCCGTGGTGTACTTGGGACACCAGGTGGGGAGCGGCCAGGTGGCGCCTCTACAATCCAAGATTGATACCATCCAGGCCTGGGAACACCCCAAGATCCAGACACAGGTGAGAGACTTTTTAAGACTCACAGGGTACTACAGGAGGTTTGCCCTTCACTGAGCTGACTTCCAGGAAGCAGCCCAAGAAAGTGAACTGGACTGACAACTGTCAGAAAGCTTTTGATGCCCTGAAAACTGTCATGTGCACAGCACCCATGCTTCAGGCACCCAACTTCTCAAAGGAATTCATTGTCCAAACAGATGCTTCAAAGCATGGTGTGGGGGCTGTTCTTTCACAGATCAATGAGGAGGGCCTAGACCAACCTGTAGCCTTCATCAGTAGGAGGTTACTTCCACGGGAACAGAGGTGGAGTGCAATTGAGCGTGAGGCATTTGCTGTGGTCTGGGCACTGAAGAAGTTGAGACCATACTTGTTTGGGACTCACTTCCGGGTTCAGACAGACCCCAGGCCCCTCAGATGGTTGATGCAGATGAGGGGTGAGAACCCAAAGTTGTTGAGGTGGTCCATTCCCTACAGGGTATGAACTTCACTGTGGAACACTGCCCTGGTACAGAACACGCCAATGCTGATGGTCTGTCCAGATTTTTCTGCTTTAGTGAAGAGAACTCCCAAGGGGAAGGGTAGTTCGCCCCACATTTCAGCTTTTTTGCTGGTTAGATGCTTTGGGCACTGTGCCACTGCTATTCAGTGCCACAGTGCAATTGCTCCATATTTTAAATTGATGTAATGGATTAGTGACTCAATGAATGGCTTATTTGATTTACTTGTAAGACCCTAGTACAGTGTGCCATGTGTGCCCAGGGCTTGTAGATCAAATGCTGCTAGTGGGCTTGCAGCACTGGTTGTGCCACCCATAGAAGCAGCTTGTAAAATGTGGCTCAGGCCTGCCATTGCAGAGCCTGTGTGCAGTCTAGTACTGCCATGTCGACTTGGTAAGTGCACCCACTTACCAGTCCCTAAACCTTCCCTTTTCTACATGTTAGTGACCCCTAAGGTAGGCCCTGGGACAGGGTGCATTGTATGTGAAAGGTAGGGCATTCCCTGATGTGTGTGGCATGTCCTGATAGTATATT
This sequence comes from Triturus cristatus, assembly GCF_964204655.1. NCBI lineage: Eukaryota > Metazoa > Chordata > Amphibia > Caudata > Salamandridae > Triturus > Triturus cristatus. The sequence continues at coordinate 85,455,933 of NC_140588.1, forward strand.
ACAGCCAATTTCGTTTTTCACTATTGCAACTTAAAGCTACCTGTCCCCATAACTTTAGTTTTAGTATGCCTGAACTCTGAATGATAAAATACATATTTTAGTGAAGTTGGTTTTAACATTCTGTGTTTGGAAATACCACTTTTAGAAAGTTGGTATTTTCTTGCCTAACTATCCAAGCCTGCCTCTGCTAGGTTGTGTATTCCTTGTCTGGTTTGTGAGTGACAGGGGCTTAGGGGGCTCCAGGAGACAGGGTGAGTCAGAACAAGGCTGAATAGACCTATCTGCATTGGGAGGGGTGGGAGGAGTAGCACCTGGGCCTGAATAGGGCTGTGCCTGCCTTCCACAATGCTGGCTCCACCTCCTGTGGTGTGTCTGATGACACTGGCCCACACTGACAAAGGAAGAAGTTGTGCACTGGCAGAATGCACCCAGAACTGGTTTGGACTAGGTGCAGGACCCTCTGCCCTCAGAGGACAAAGGATTTTACTGGTATAAATACTGGGGCCCAGACCCCAGGACTTTAGATCACATCTGGAAAAACAAGACAAATCTTTGCCAAGGAGAAGAACCAATGAAGAACCAAGGAAGCTGCAGTGTGCTGTTTTGCTGGCTTGGCCTTCAATGGTTTCTTTATTGGAAAGGAGAAGGAACTTCCATCATCTTGCGAATATTTCTCCAAGGGCTTGAATTTCTGCTTGCCTCCTGCCAGAAGTCTCAGGGATACAAGACTTCACCCCTTGTGTTTACCTGCATCTGGAACTTGCTATTCTATTTGCTACAGAAGAAAATTGCAACACCGATGCCAGCAAGCGACGCCGTTCTCTGCAACAAAGCTGTGAGCACTGCTCCGACTTACAACGTAGACCGAACGCCGGCTTCTGTGCCGCATCGACTCCGAAGCCGATATCATCACGGAGCCGATCCTCAAAGTGGGTGGTCAAGAATCCATCGACATCGTGACATCGTACGGAACCATGGGTTCGGTGCCATCGTGACATCACCTTCTCTCCGGTAAGGATCAGACGCCTCCCCTGCTTTGCGCAAGCATCGAGGACCCGACACAGCGCCTCCCCCGAAGCAAGGAACCGACGCCACACGGAGCCAACAATACCGCATCTCCCCGACAACATGAGCTGTCTTTGTTTTTGATTTTCCAAGGTACTGTTCTTTGTGGGTCTGTCTTGACTCAGGGCCGGATGCAGCGCACCTCACGGTCAGCGGCGTACTTTGGAATTTCTTTGACCTTGCCGTTGTGATAACTCCAGTTGAAGTTATCTGTTGCTAAAGACTGCTTTTAAGAGAATAACCTATTTTTTTAGCTATTTCTACTATCTGGAAGTATTATTTTTGATTACAGTATTGTGGATTTTTGTCGTTTTGGTCTTGTGTTAAGTCTATATGAAGAATACTTATTTTTATAGAACCTGTGTGGTGTTCATCTGTAGTGTTTTCACTGTATTACAGTATGTGTTCACAAATGCTTTACACACTGCCTCTGAGATAGGCCTGTCTGCTCGTGCCAAGCTACCAAGGGGGTGAGCTGGGGTTTTCCAGGAGTTAAATCCCCTTTCCCTGACTAGAAGCAAGGGTCCCTATTTGGTCAAAGGTCCCTACCTCTGCCAACCATAGACCCCCAGTTCTAACAGGCACCAATGTCAAGCTGCCAAATCGTGGTAGCGAGCGCCTGGGCCCCAGGGTGTGACACCGCCAATGACCATGCCCTTACAGCCAATGAGAATCGCAACAGCGTTAGTGATATACACATAGGAAAATGGCGGTTGGCATGTTCCGCCACCACAATCACGGCCATAAGCACCAATATCAAGCTGCCAAATCACGGTAGTGACCGCCTGGCCCTTGCGGTGTGTCACTGCCAATGCCCATGCCCTTACAGCCAATGGAAACCACAATCACGGTAGACAAATGCACTATTGAAAATCGCGGTAGGTGTGCTCCGCTACCGCGGGGCCAGTCATTGGATGCATTTGAAAAAAGCTGACCTGGAACACCAATTGCAGCAGCTGAGTACCACTGAAACAACCCCAGGGGGCTATATATGTGTGGGGGAGAGCCACACATTTCCACTTCTTCCAGACACTGCTGACTGACACTCTTCACCACCAACTGCTGCTGTTCCTGTCACCTGGACCCAGTGATGTCGAGAACTGAGAACATCAGGGCCCGCCCCTTCACCAGAGAGGAGCTGGAGGTCCTTGTGGACGAGGTGCTCTCACAGTATGGGAGGCTATATGGTGCTCCAGATGTCATGGTAAGTGTTTCAGAGTGGAAGTGAGAGTGCAGGGAGTGTACACATGAAGTTTATCTGCTGCAGTATGTGCCTGAGAGTGTGGGTTTGTGTGATACACTGCCTAGCATGCTGACTTCAGGAAAATTGGGTTTGTAGCCTATTTTATACATTTCCTGGGCTGCATTTCAGGATGGGAGGGACGTGCAGTGTTTTTGCAGCCATACAGTGACACTGCTAGTTTGGAAAGTGGAAGTCAGAACAGACATTGCCTGAGCTAATGGATGTTTGAGTTCATGAGGTTTTCACATGCTCATTTGTGACATTACAAATACTTTTGGTCTAGAGGGCACTGAATGGAAGTGTGTTGTACTTTGTATTGCCACCATGGATCTGTGAGGGAGAATGCACAAGAGTGAAATGCCTGAGGGTGACACTCTTGGTAGAAATTCCCATATGACACAGCAAATTGTTGTACTTCAGAAACTTCCCCCTTCCATTCTTTTCATTATGTGTACTGACTTGTATGTGTAGCACTGTTAGCCCTCTCATATTGTACATGCATGTGACTTTTCTGATGGCCCACGTTTAACCTCTGTGTGAGCCCCCCTGGCCTGCACAGTTACTGCCCAATTTGACAGGGACCCATCACTGAATGGACAGAGTGAGACATATGTGTTGTCTGCCACCCTATTCCTCAATGAGCTATCTTAGACCTGTGAATTGCACAAGACAGACCTTGTGAGAAGGGTGTGAGAATGTAAGATCATGTCCCTAAATGTGACCTCCTTAACACAGGTAGCCATTCACAGGCCAAGGACATTGAGGGGTGTGCATTGTTGGACACAGTAATTCTGCCCCGAAACATCATTCACATTGTGACGTATGTCTTGCTCACTCACAAACTGCATTGCAGATGTGGGCCTTCTTCACATTGCTTTCTGTGCTGGCATTCTGCATATGCATAAGATGGCCAGGTACTGTGTCCATCCTCATACCTGCATGCATTTAGGTTCGATTGTCTTATGCTAATGTACTATGTGTCATGCTGTATGGCCTCTGCTAAACATATCTGAATAGCTGTGCTACATTTGTGCATGCTCCTGAACTGAGACACAGTGGTACATAACCCAGTGTCACTGATATTTCCTCCTCTTGTCTCCCATGCCTGCAGCTTAAAGTCCACCAGCGTAAGGCCTTATGGAGGGCCACTGCATGCAAGGGGCGGGCTCTGGGTGTCTCCAACCGACGGCACACACACTGTCACAAGAGGTGGGAAGACATCTGCCGGCTAAGCAAAAACGTGGCAGAGAGGACGCTGGGGCAGCTCCCTCGGACTGGCAGGTTGGCGCGCAGGAGCATGACACCACTAATGGCCCGTATCTTGGCAGTGACACAGCCAGAGCTGGATGGATGTTTGAGGGCCCATAAGCAGCATGTCTGGGGTGAGTATTCTGCGAAGTGTGAATTTGGGTTTGTGTGACTGCATGTATCCCAACCCTGAGCCAGTGCAGAGCTCTGTGATGTTTCTAATGTGATACTATGGCTTGTAAGTGGCCTCTGTGTTGAGTGCAGCTGTCATGCAAATACCCTACATGTACTTTCTCCTGTCTTTAATGTAATGGCCCTTGACATTGCATGCTGAGATGTGGCCTTACAGCATCTGCTGCATTGGGGGAGTCATGGATATCACTGGGCAGTGAACGGCAGTGTGCCTCATCCTAGTGTGCTTTTGTCGATGTGTGCAGTGCCTGACCTCGAAATTGTGAGAACTACACATCTGACACCAATGTGCAACTGTAGTTGTGCTTCAAAGCACAACATGGTGGAGAGCAGGAGCTTATGGCCATTGCAAAAGGTCATTTTGGAGTCTGTATCTGTGTTGTCCCCTTAAAGTGACTCCATATGTGACAACATGTTGAGATGCACATCTTTTTCACCTACAGGCACCTAGGTATGCTTACAGGAATCTGTCTGTCAGGTTACATGGAGGCAAGGGCAGGCGATTTGGCTGTCTGAACATCACATGGGTCATTAATGCCAAGTATGCATGTTACCATGCATCTTTTGATTTTTGCATTAAGGTTGCACATGCAGACTGCACAGGGGTGTGTGCAACATGGGGGTATCATCATCTTGTTTTGTGCTTTGTTTGCATATGAGGTTTGTGAATATGGCACTAAACTGAACCTACGTCTCTGTCTCTTGCAGCATCTACCGAGGGCACAGAAGGACAGGGGACGGACACCAGTGGTGAAGCTTCTGGCCTGACTGCTACACATGATCTCACTGACACTGATGTGACCAGCGCCTCGGAGGGGGACAGGAGTGCCCTTGAAGAATCACGCCCAGAAACACCAACCTCAACGTCATCTGATGCCAGCGTTGACTCCTTGATGTTTGTGGGGACAGGGAGGGCGAAATCTGCCTATTCTTCCACCACACATCATCCAGTGCCCACCCTCCCAGCTATTTCCACTAGTGCTGCACGTGCCCGCAGCAGTAAGAAGGAAAGAGTGTCCTTCCCCCCAGGCACCGCTGCCCCTGCCCCTGTCTCTCCTGCTGCCCTCAGTGTTGAGGCTGTGGACCTTTTGCACTAGCTGTGTGTGGGTCAGACTACTCTCCTGAATGCCTTCCAGGATCATGACAAGAAGTTGGCACAGGTAGTTGACTTCATGGAGGGCATTCATTCTGACATGGGTGGGCTACACAGTACTGTCCAGTCTTTGTCCTCCACAGTGACTGCAGTCATTCAGCTCTCACAGGCTCAGAGTCCAGCTCCAGTCCCTGAGCAACCCCCCTGCCAGTGGCAACATCTGACGAGAGTGACCGCACACCACAGCCCTCAGGCTCCAGGTACTTCACATGCAGCACACAACAGCAGCACCCCAAGTGGCCCAGAGTGCAGACACCAAACTCACACAGGAGCGCAAATGCAAAAGCCCTTCAGGTGACACTCAGGGGCATCAAGCCAAGAAGCAGGCCTCAGGCTCACATGCCTCATAATCAGCCCCATCCAAGGACACTCCTGTCCCAAAAGCGGCTCCCAAAGACAGGCAAACAGTTGCTGTGCCTGTTGTGAAGCTGGTGCCTGCAAAGAGTTCGCAGAAACAGCCCTCTAAGGCAGATTCACCCACAACCTCAACTCCCACCCGCACACCTGTGAAGCTGGGACAGGTGGGCACTGTGGGCGGTTCACCTGCTCAACAGGGGTTGGAGGGGAAAAGGCAAGGCCAGGCCAAGCATACCACCAGATCCAGCAGATCCCCAGAGGGAGGGCCACCACCTGCACCTGATGCACCTTTGGTGGAGTGTGCCTGTTGTGCAATCCCCACTTCCGACTCCTACCAAGACGGTTCTGGCTATTGAATCAACAAGAAGTGGAGAGGCAGCCCTCCACATTCACCCTCACACACTGTGTCTCATGACAGAATGTATCCGCCTCCACGTGCCACCATGCCACCCGGTCCAAGCAGACCTACGGCTCCCAAAGCCACTGATGCCTCTACCTCAGCTGGTCCTCTCTCTCCCAGGTCCAGTTCTCCAACTGGCCCAGACAATCAGCCACCTCCCAGTTCGACTGACAGCCAAGTTTGAGGCGAAGTCCCCCTTCCAATCCTATCTCTCCCACAGCGGTGCCTGGCCTGCCCATTGTTATCCCCCTAGCTGGGCTGCTTACCGTGGCAGTGTACGGTGTCTCCCATTCCCCGTGCAGGTTTTCATGTACACATGTCCCTCCTTTGAACTATGGACTGGCCACTGGCCTTGCTGTTTGTAACTTTGGATGCCCATTCGCTGTGCAGGTTCTCATGAACACATGTCCCTCCTTTGAACTATGGACTGGCCACTGGCCTTGCTGTTTGTAACTTTGGATGCCCAGTCCCTGTGAAGGTTATCATGCACACATGTCCCTCCTTTGAACTATGGACTGGCCACTGTCCTTGCTGTTGTCTACTTTTGTTGCCTATCTTGGTGATATGTAATAAAGACAGTTACTCCTGTTGAATGCTTTGTCAGTGTCCGTGCTAAATAAAAGTGTTTTCTGTATGGGTATAGTTGCATGTGACAAATGCTTTGTATGTCGCTTTAACATTGCCAATTGCTTCTTTTACTTTTTCAGGGTTTGCCAGTGATGAGAGGCACTTTAGTTCTTCATTCTGAGGCTTGAGGGTGCAATGATGGGTGTTTGTCATGATCTACTATTATCATACTCCTCATATGGTCATGTTTGCTAAATTGTACACACGTCTTGTTATGATGCATTACCACAACAGAGGTGAATTCTGTCCACAGGATTACTTGCGGGCTGGCCAGGGTCCATCAAATCTGTGTGATCTTTCTTGATGTGTGAACAGCAGTGTTGATGTATGGTCATCTTGAGATGGCCTGTCTTCCAAGTCACACGGGTACATTTGAATGTGTGCACTTAAGTGGTCATAAAGTGTGAAGGGGTGACTTTGTCAGTAGTGTTGGTGTGTGTGTGCCCCTGCAATGCCAACTGCACACATGTATGACTCAGAAGATGAGTGCCTGTTTGTTTCAATTGTCTGCCATGTGCTTTATATGGTGGGCACATGTAGCAGTTGTAGGTTGGGCACTGTGAAGTGTGTGGGTGGGTCCTTGCACTCCTGGGGGACACCTACTTGTTGTTGCTGCCAGTTGTGAGTATGCAGAGTGTGTGACAGCCAAGTCTGTGTTGTGTTTTGTTTGTGCACACTGTGCAGACCTGCTCCGCCACACTGACATTATTTGTGAGTTTTCCAATGTATTGCTGTCACTTGACCCATCTTTGGCTGCAGTATGGTATATGGTATGTAGAGTCATGCCATCCCCTCTATGTGCTTCTGATGCCTACACATTGTGAGTAACTCCTCTATGTGTTTGTGTACTGTACACTCCTTGCCTGACCACTACTGAAGTACACACCACTTCAATCTCATGTCTTCCACCCCATGGCTTGCCAGTGTGTGAGCCTCCCCACCACTTCATAGTGTGACACTATATTGTGTGAGGCTGATCTGTGTACAGGACCAATGTGCTACTCAGGACAGTTTCCCAATTAGTTATGTGTCATTTTCTTGTACTGGTTTGCTGTCATGGCGGCTCATGTGCAGTGTAAATGTTTGGGCAGCACACTCCTCTGGTCATGTTGTTTGCACCTGGGTGTCCCTGAGTTGTGCATCTGTGGGTGATGGGTAAGCTGTATGTGTGTTTGCTGTGGTACTGCTACCCTTCCTGAGTGTGATGTACTCTGTGTGCTGTGATGATTTGTTTGGTGGGAGTACTTTGTGTGGCACTCAGATGTGTGTGCTACTGATTTGGTTGGTGTGGACACACTGCTTGGTGTGCATGCAGTGTTGTCAGTGTATGTTGCCTTGAACTTGCTTTTTGTGCATCCCCCTGATGTGCAGTAGTCTTTGCAATATGATGGATTGGAATGTGCATCTGCTATGTTTTTGTTGTGGATGTATGAAGTGTTTGGCCTGTGTTGGCTCTTTCTTTCTGGCACAGTGGATTCTTGTTGATGGGCTTGTTTTTGAGTAAACATTGGTGGTTTGTCCTCCTATTTTTGACCTGTCAGTTTTCAGGATTGTGCATGTGCATGCTTGTGGTACAATATGGCACCTTGTTCACTTTATGAGTGGTGTGGTGTCTCTGTCTGTGTTAGCTGATTGTCCCATTGATCCCAGTTAGTGTTCATGGTTGATTTTTGAGGCTGCACTTCTTGTTTGTGTTGAGGTATAGTGTCTGTGCATTGGCCCTGTGTGACAATGGTGTGTAATTCCTGTTCTGTCTAGGGTCATTTTGCCTTTCCACTTTTTGGCTGCCCATGTGTGGGCTTGTTGGACTTCTGTGTATGTTGTTTGTGAGCTTTGTGTTTGGCTATTGTATTTGTGTCTGCATTGGTTCAGGCATACCTGAGTGTGAGTGTGATATTTCTGGATGCACCCCAGGGAGTGTGATTGGTTGTCAGTGAACTCACAGGACATCATTTGCACTATTCTCTGTGTTTCATACTGGTGTTGAATGTTGCATGTGTGAGGTGGGTAGAGGAGGGGCATGTGTGAAGGTCACACTTGTGTTTGACAGTCAGGGAGTGTGACAATGAGCCATGTGTGTTGTGCTGATGACATACAACTGTCAAGTAAGTTGAGACAGATGTGAGGCTGGTCACTGTATGACTTCAGACACTTCCTATCATTCCTGTGCCTATGCATGGCTTGCCTTGATGTCTCCCTGAGTTGTTGCACGTAGATCACTTTGGTTTAATTTCACTCACTGTGCCACCCATGTCTGATTTGATGGCCTAAGGGTTGTGTGATATGTTCCTTCTCATGCATGTGATGTACACATGCTAAGTGGCTTGCTCCATGGCTTTCCAACACTGTCCACTTCACTTTTGGCTGACCCATTTCTTATTGATGCTGACCTATGGTATGAGTATGTGGCAGAGTGTCAGTGTGGGGTGTTTGTGAGTTACTTGACAGGCAGTGTGAACAGTTCAGTGAATATTCATATGCAGTGTGAGTCTTCATTTTGGAATTATACTCAGTTTGCTTCACGTGACTGGAAGGTAGGTGTGAGGAGGAGGGTTGTCCAGCCCCTGAGCTTCTGTGCAGGGTGTCCCTCTTCACCCCCACCTTCCAAGACAGGCTCCCTTGTCCTTTGGTGTGTGAGGTGCAAGGTCTGGCTACACCCGGCAGTTTAATTGTGCAGGGGGGGCACAGGAGGTGCACACAGCATGTTCCCAAATGAGTGCGGGAAGCGTAGTGTGTGAAGGGTGGAGGTGGAGTCCTGTAAATCCTTGTGGACTGTCCATGCATGGTGCCGGCCCTGCCTACTACATTAAGCACAGGTTTTCATGCGTCTTCACCATTGTGGTGACGTGACGGGACATTGCAGTGATTTTGCGGTTAATAGGTCACCCGGAGTGAGTTTCTGACAGGTAGGATATGTGTGGGTACACTTTGGGGATGTGTTCCTGTCCCCACCAGAGTGTCTGATTTGTACAGGAACCGTATATCAGCACAGGAGTTGTGTGTTGTGATTGTGTGTGGAGTAGTGTATTTGCGTACCTGCGGCGTTGTCCGCGACAGTGCATTATTTGCTGGTAGTGGATGAGGTACAGCAATGGAAAGGCTTGAAGAGCTGTATCCATTGCGATCCGGACCGGGTGGAGGGGACCGGGAGTCTGGTTCTGTGCTCCGCTGTCGTGCTTCCGCCTTCTCCGGGTGGGTGGATTTTCCACTGCGGTGTGATGGGCTGTTTGGGGCATTGTGATTTGTACGGCGGGCGGGACATCATTCCGCACGGCGGTGGCTCTCTATTGGCTCCCTCGATCGCGGTGGGGGGCGCAAATTTCTGGTGGTTCATGTCGCCCTGCGGCAGACGGAAAATAGGCTATGTTTGCCCATTGTAATATGGCGGGTGCGAAGACTGCTGCTAGAGTGCGGAAAAGGTAATTTTCCGCCACCACCAGCACCGCGGTTGTGCTTCCGCCCACCATCATAATGAGCCCCTAATTTATTTGTACTTATTACACCTAACCTCAGGAGGCGTACAGATTTGGCACTTCTCCCGGTTTACATGTTTTTGTTAATCTGTGGCAGCATCAAATTCTATGGGTGTTGCATGGGAAAACTCACTGCAACACCCACGGATTGCCTCCTGGGGCAGAGTAGGGCGACACAGCAATTTGCACTGCGTCGCCTTTCTCATGTTTTATGAGGTCACTTAATCACATGCAGGGTGGCTTTGCGTGGCTTCATAAATCTTTATGAGAGCCCTGGATCACACATGTACTACTTAACGTTGTGCAAATGTGATGGAGGGCTCTCATAAATAAGCCCCTCAGTGGCAAGGATATGACTAAATAATGAAAAGACCAAATAATGAGTTGCACATGGGGTTTTGAAAGAATGGGCAAAGGTTTTCCTTTAATTCTGAATCCATTTCAAGTGGAAAAACGTTACCTTGGTGACGCAGCCAAAGTTTTGTGGCTTTGCTAATGCTAAATTAAATTGACACACATGGCATTGAGGTTGTAGGGGATGGAGTGTGGGGGTGGTTTGAGAATTTTCATTGTGTGTTAATGGCTCGGAAGAAAGGCACTTTGACACTGAAGGTGGGGAGTCACAAAGTCTAGAGGACAGCGTGGTGATGGGGGGAAGGGGTCCTGGAAAGGACAATGCAGGGTTAGGGCTCTAAAAGAGGACAGCATTTAAGCACAAAACCATTGCCTCTTAAAGCTCCTCCAGGCACTGAGAAAAATTTCAGTAAAGTGTTACCGACTGTGTTTAAAAAAAAAAAAATTACATAAGCTTTGGTCTTTGTCATGTTACAAAGAAAATGTAAAGAGCCACTGGACTTTGGAACTTTGCACAGGAGCTGAGCTAGTGGGTGTTGGCGGAACTAACCCAAGTTTTTTACTTGAGCTAATCTGAAGATATTCTGAATAAATTAATGATATTTGAGGAATGGGTGATGAATAGAAAGAAAATAATGTTTTTCCATTTGTAGTATGCAAATCTGCTCAGCCCCTTCTACAATGAAATATGACATATCTAAGTTGATACATAAGAAGTACAATGTATTTGAAAAGATATTCTGAAAGAAAACATACATTTTATTCTAGAGGTCAGTGGTCTCTAATAAAAATCAATCCATAAAATTACATCCAAATGGCATTTTAATCAAAGTGCAAAAAAAGGAAAGAAGCATTTAAAACAGCAATGCTGTGGTTGCTTAGTGCATATACTAGTTTGATGGTCTCTTATAAGTGATATACACAAGTGATAAATTGTGATCAGCATATAAATCAATAGCATAAGAATTACATAGCCTATTAATGAACTATAGAGCCCAAAAGACCATGTTTAATGTCAATGATGTTTCAATCCCTGTGAGACTCTGTGGATAATCATCAGGACTTGAGAGGATAGAGGAGCCTAAGGAAGAACTGAAACAATAATAAATACAGCCATGAAAATAAATGCAGATATTAAAAAAGAATAAAGAGAAAAAAAGAAAAAAGACACATTTACATATTTTCATAGATCACTTCCTTGATGGAATGTACAAATCACATTAAAGGTGGAAAAAAAATCAAAAGAGAGAAAAATAAAATGTATAGGGTGATAACCATGGTCGGGTCCAGGATGAAAGGGAGTTAGGCTCATCTTAGAGGGGGAATCAAGGACCCAGGAAGTAATGACTGGAGATAGCATACTCCCTAGACTGTGTGTGTAAATCACACTATCAAAGGGAAAACAGAAAAACACAATAAATATTTATTTAACATGATGGGGTCAAGAGAGAAGATTGCCTAGGAAAATGACTCACCTTTGTGGGGGGGCTCAGAGGACAAGGGTGGTAGATTTGTGGTAGAACAGGACCTTCTTTACAGGAAGGAGAACCCAACCAATCCCAAACAGTTACTTGTTCCGCAGAGGTTCAGAGACCGAATCATGTTCTTTGCCCATAGCGACTTTCTGGCAGGGCAGAGCGGGGCCTAAAAGATGAGCCAAAACATTCTTGAACACTTTTACTGGCCTGGTATATATGCACACATCACCAAGTATTGCCAAGAGTGTGAGGTGTGCCAAAAGAAAAATCCTTATCGTCCTCCTGCAGTACCATTACAACCCTTGCCCATCATCGGGAGCCATTTGACCATGTAGGCATGGACCTCGTAGGGCCCTTACCTAAATTCCGAAAAGGGAATCAATATGCCCTAGTCAAAATTGATTATGCCACCTGGTACCCAGAGGCTTTTCCCTTACGGACTCCAAACACTGTTACCATCTGTGAGAAGCTCCTAGATCTATTATCTCTTGTGGGGTTCCCCCGGGAAATACTCACCGATCAGGGCCCTCCTTTTGTTTCCTGTTTGATGGGTCAAGTGTGTAGGTCCCTAGATATCACACAAATAAGAATGTCTGTATACCACCCCCAAACAGACGGATGGTGTGAACGATATTACGGCACCATAAAGTGGACCCTCAAGAAAATGATGACAGCCGAAGGGGCCAACTGGGATGCTCTACTACCCTTAGCACTTTTCGTCATCCGTTGTTAGAAGCAGAGCAGCTTAGGGTGTTCCCCCTTTGAGCTCCTGTACAGCCGACAACCATGTACTCTTTTAGAAATGACCAAGGAGGCTTGGGAAAAAGAAAAACCTGATGAGAGTCAAACCCTTCTTAACTATTCTCAGGGGCTAAAGTCCCGGTTATCGATGTTACGGGAGTTTGCCCATGCAAATCTTGAAAAGGCCCAGAAACGACAATAGGTGTTTTATGACAAGGGAAAAAAGTGGCGTCACCTTCAGGTACATGATTGGGTATTGGTTATCTTACCCTCTTCCCTTCCCAAAAATAGAGCAGAGTGGAAAGGCCTGTATGAGGTGGTAGATAAGATTGCTTTAACTATGTACCGTCTACACCTTAGCAAAAACAAGACACAAATATTCTATATCAATCTGCTGAAAAAATGTCTAGTGCCGCCTCCCAAAACCAATTTTATGCTAACCTCAGAATCCAGAAGTATGTCCTCCACACTGATCCAACTGGACATAAACCATGCCCTATTAGAACCACAACATAAAGCCCTAGAGACCATGCTCACTCCTTTTTCTTCTATATTCACCGACAGTCGAGGGCGGACCTCTCTAGTGGAGCATACCATCCCCTCTCTACCCGGGAAGGTCATCAGACAATGCCATATCGCATTCCTGTAGCCTGTCGTAAGGCCATTGAAGATGAAATCCAAAACATGCTTACGATGGGGGTCATACGTCCCTCTAAGAGCAAATGTTCAGCCCCTGTATTTCTCGTACCAAAGCCAGATGGGTCGGTGAGATTCTGCATAGACTTCAGAGCAGTAAATGCCATTACTCAGTTTGACTCCTATCCCCTGCCTCGAGTGGATGAACTGATTGAGCAGCTCGGGGAAACCCGCTATATAACCACCCTGGATTTTACTAAGAACTATTGGCAAGTTCCCCTCTCTCCACAAGATCAGCCAAAAACTTCATTCAGTATGCAGACATAATATCGATGTCTAAATATCAATATACCATTATATCGATGTTTAAATATCGATATGACAGAATATCGACCATTAAGAATATCGTCGACCATAATATCGACATGCTGGTAAGAAATATTGTTTTAATTAATATCAATGTTAGTAATATCGTTAGTAAAAATATTGTTAATAATATCAAGTTCTTTTTAGTGTTTTGTATGTAAGTATATGTGTTAAAAGTATAGCTTATTTTTATAATGTATGTTTGAATTTTTTACAAGAAATTAATTTACGTTAATTAATGTTTGCGTATTTTAGTTCCGTAGAGGGTTGTGGGTTTATAGGGGAATAGAGTAGGAAGTAATTTAATTATAATATATTTATTAATATTATTTTTGATGTTATACATTTTTTTTTAAACATAAATATTGTGTTTTAGTTCCGTAGTGGGTTGTGGGTTTATGGGAGAATAGGGTGGGAAGTAATTTAATTATAATTAATAAATAATTGTATTAATTAATATTTATGTAATGAATATTTTATATTGTTAATTGTATTAAACATGTTACTAATTAGTTATTAATTAGATAATAATTTTAATAAATACTTAGTAAATATGTTAATTGTGTCTTTTTTAAGAGTTGGTTGTGGGTTTATAGGGGAAACGGGTGGGAAGTAATTTAATTAAAAATAATGAATTAATAATTTTATTAATTTATATCTATGTAATTGATATTTTATATTGTTAATTGTGTTGATTTTTTTATCTATTAGTTATTAATTGGATATGAATTATTACTAAATAATTGGTAAATATGTTAATTGTGTATTTTTTTTATGAGCTTGTTGTGGGTTGATAGGAGAGTAAGGTGGGAATTAATTTAATTTTAATAAAATTTTTATAAATTTTTTTAATGCAATATTTATTTAAAGTAATTTTATAGAGTTAATTGCGTGAACAAATTTATGTTTGATTGTTTTTAATTCGCTTGTTAATTGTAATTAGTTAATTAATTAATTGTTAAATAATTATGTTGATTGTGTAATATTTTACAATATTGGCGGTGACGTTTATAGGTGAGTATAGTCGGAGGTAAATTATTTTTGACAAATTAATTATTTGTTAATTACTGTTCATTATTTTGCAGGAGTGGGAATACTAAATAGTAATTTTTACCCACCCGCTATCCAACACTTTCCCTACTGTTGCACTCACTCCAGTGGGAATAGTAATTTTTACATTCCTGCTACCCAACACTTTCCCTACTGTTGCACTAGCTGGAGTGGGAATAGTACTTTTTACATACCCGCTATCCAACACTTTCCCTATTGTTACACTTGCTGGAGTGGGAATAGTAATTTTTACTAACCCTGGGCGTAGTTCGCGAAGTAGCACTTCGCGAAGCTACGCAAAGTGAAGTTCGCACTACGCGAGCTACGCGTAACACTTCGCGAACTGCGTAGTACCTTGTTCGCACTGTGCCAGATGTCGTTTTCAATGATTGTACAGTGCGGACAAGCAACCTGCACTGTGCAATCATTGAAAATGGCATCTTGCACAGTGCGAGCTGTAGTTTTCTGCTGCTCGAGTAGATTTTTACTCGAGCTTCAGCTTTCTCAACGCGAACTGGTAGTTTCTCATCGCGAGCGGTCGCGAGCATACGCGACCACTCGCAATGAGAAACCTGACCTCCTCGCATTGGGAATCTCGCCGGGAGGTTTATTTTCCATGCTCACGATAGCCAACTTGAAGTTGCTGATCGCGAACAAGGAAAAAGTCTCGCCGGGATGTCATTTTGCTTGCTCGCGGTCGACAACTTGACGTTGAGGACCGCGAGCAAGCAAAAAATGACCGCAGCACTACGCAACACTACGCTACGCGTGTTCGCACTGTGCTACGTGCAGTTCGCGTAGTGCGAAGTAGCGCGAACTTCGCAAACTACGCGAGCGTAGCGTAGTGCTTTGCCCAGGCTTCATTTTTACCCACCCGCTATCCAACACTTCCCCTACTGTTGCACTCACTGGAGTGGGAATAGTAATTTTTACATATTCGCTATCCAATAGTTTCCCTACTGTTGCACTCACTGGAGTGGGAATAGTAAATTTAACCCCCGCTATCCAGCACTTTCCCTACTGTTTCACTCGTTGGAATGGGAATAGTAATTTTTACCCACCCGCTATCCAACACTTTTCCTACTGTTACACTCACTGGAGTGGGAATAGTAAATTATTCCTCTCCGCTATCCAACACTTTCCTTACTGTTGCATTTGCTGTAGTGGGAAAAGTTAATTATTCCCCTCCGCTATCCAACACTTTCCCTACTGTTGCACTTTTTGTAGTGGGAATAGCAATTTTATCCCCTATGCTATCCAAAATGTCCCTACTTTTATAGCTAATAAAAATAAGTGTTAATTTGTAATATTTTAATTTATTATATATATATATTATTTGTATATGTATATTACAGGTTTATGTATATATATATATATATATATATATATATATATATATATATATATATATATATATTCACTGAAAAAACCATAGGTTTCACACATGTTATAGTTAGCTAGACATTTTACTGATAAAAAACCAATGAAATTCCCCCGTTATAGTTACTGCAGGCAACTATAACTCACGCGACCGCAATCCTCTGCTGATGCTAATACTGTATTTAGACACTTATTTGCCCATGTCTTCTTCCATTAAATTTTAGCTTTACATATATTACAAATATTTTTTTTTCATAAAGACACATATGTCATCAGCAGAAGATTGCGGTCGCGTGAGTTATAGTTGCCTGCAGTAACTATAACGGGGGAATTTCATTGGTTTTTTATCAGTAAAATGTCCAGCTAACTATAACATGTGTGAAACCTATGGTTTTTTCAGTGAATTTGCAAGGTTTTTTAAATGCTAAGTTACTTTACGCCATTCGTGGCGTGCGCGCCCAGTTAACGCAGTTCGTTCCGTGCGCGCACGGTGCGCTTCGCGCACCGTGCGCGCACAGTGAGCATGCAGTGCGCTTCGCGCACCGCGCGCCCACTTTACGCAGTTAGTGCCGTGCACGCGGTGCGCTGCGCGCACCGCGTGCCCACGTTAAGCGGGATGGGCCATGTACGCACGATGCGCTTCGCGCACCGTGCGCACATGGGGGACATATTTTGCGCATCTTTGTGAAATGTATTCTTTGTTAACTTCCTACCTATGATAAGCCATGCACAAATGGTGCCCTTCGGGCACCATTTGCACACGGGGTGGGGAGAATGTGGATAATTTTTTTTTTTTTACTATTTTTTACCGTGCGCGTACGGTAAGCGTAATCGGCGATTTTCCGAAAAAAATTTTTTTTTTTTTTTGGGCTTGGGGGTGGTTTGGGGACCCCTGCATCAATGCTGGGTGGTTAGGATCTCATTAAACTGCCTCTTTACACATTTTTGGGGTTGGTTTTTGCTGCCCTACTCAGGAAGCGAGAGAGAAAATGGCGGCCGCCGCTTCCTGGTTTCGACCGATTCGAATGTTTACTAAGAACTAAGAGCCAATCAGAATCGCGCTCGCGCACGCCACCGTACGCGTACGGTAAGCTTACGGTAAGCGCACGGTAAGCGCACCGTAAGCTGCCACAGATATATATATTGATTTAAAGGCTATTTTCTCAGAATCTACTGAACAGATTTACACCAAACCTACAAAAGGCACTTCCTTGACCTGGGGACTACCTCTCTGCCAAATTTCATTAAATTCTGTTCAGCCGTTCGGGCTGTAGCCCTGTCTAAAGGTCCTATGGAAAAATGCATGGGAAAAACGCGTTTTGGGACCCCCCTTTTATCTCAGCCCCCGCTTGACGAATCCCCCCGAGACTTTCAGGGTAGGAGCGGAGCGTAGCGCCCCACCTATTTTGAAAAATTCGCGAGGATTTGTCGACCGGCGCCAAAGTTATTCAAAATAGAATGTTGCGGATTTCCTATGGAAACGTGGTCCTAACTATAACTACCTACTGGCGACCGCCAGTAGGTAATATATATATATATATATATCAAATATCCGATTATTTCTCCTCCAAAATAATCAAGCAGCACACCAAAGAATTCTTTACAAATGGGTCTCCTTTATTACGACGAGACACTTGTCAACGCGTTTCGATAGCTTCACGCTACCTTGCTCACGACATTGTTCTTTCGTTTACAATTGGTTTAAAAACATTTTAAACAGCAAGAAGGGACTAATCCGATTGGCATTTCCTTTCACCTTTGTTTCTTTTTTCATCAAAGGTGGTGCCATCTTGGAGTGGCTTTGTTATTGTGTTTTGTTTCATGCTGATGCTAAAAAACAATCGTTTAATACACAATTTAATCCTTTACTCTTCTATTTTATCAAACTTACCCTTTTAGGTAATTAAAACTTGATTACTCTTATTATAAAGTGCAAGTGCATATTTACAATATTCAAGGGTAAGTTAAAAATAAAACTTTAGATAAGGCGAAATTCATGTTTCATTTTTGTTACAGTCTACGTTTCGTTCACGTAACCGTTCTTTTTATGTTTCTTTGGTTACAAAGTGCAAGTGCTTATGTAAACCAACATTCATTAATCATTACAAAGTGCAAATGCTTATGTAAACAATCTTTGAATTCATAAAGTGCTAGTGCTTCAAATAAACCTATACAATACAGGAAACTATTCTTCAGTACTACAAAACTAAGTTCTTATTTCTAAGTACTTATACTAATGTACATGTTCGCCTTACTCATCTAGAAAAAGTTTGAAAACATATATATATACTTCTTTTACTCCTTTGTTTAAGTCCCTCTGTCAGCTTACTTTTAAAATATATTTAAGAAAAGGCGGATACAATTTTTTTTCTTTTTTATCTTTCCCTTCTTTTTACTTTCAAAAATTAAAAACGAAACTTGTGTTAACGGCACTTTATTCATTTGGCAATGACTAACCTCTATCCACAGAAAACATCAATTCCTTATTCATTTTACTTATTTCAGAGGCAGGTGAACAGATCCTCATCCACATTTAGTCCATAGGGCTCTTTACAATCAAATTCCAGTATATAGTAGGTCTCCAATTTTCTGAGCTCCTTCTCCCTATCCCCTCCTCTTTTTTTCTTAGGGATTTCTGCTATGCAACTGTACTTTAGCCCTTCAGGATTACTCTGATGATATTTCTCAAAATGTCTGGCAATAGGATATGTTCTTTCTTTGTTCACTATAGCTCTTCTATGCTGGAGGACACGTTTAAAAACAGGTAAAGTAGTGCTCCCTATATAAATCTTTTTACAAGGACACTGTAGCTGATACACTACAAAACTAGATCTACAGGTTAGATGCCCTTTGATTTTAATGATTTTGTCAAAAATAGTTTTAAATTGCGTGCAATTCACTCTGTGGTGACATTTAAAGCATTTAAAAAATCCCACTTTGCTTAACCAGCTTAGTTGTCCTGGTTTCTTTTGTTCTGTGAATTCACTGCTGACTATTCTGTCCTTTAATGACTTAGATTTTCAAAATGTAATATCTGGATGTTTTTTCGTCATTGGGCCTAATACGGAATCACATTTAATCAAATGCCAATGCTTCCTCAGGATTTTCCGAACCTCTACATGGCTTGTATTAAAAGTGGTTATAAACCTACAATTATTCGTGCCATTTTTAGCGTTCATTCTCCTGCTTGTTTTAGAGGCTTCAAATAATGCGTTCCTCCTGTTTATTTTCCTGGCTTTTAAAGCGGCCTTCTTAATCACATTCGATGAGTATCCTCTTTGAACAAATCTTTCAGTCATCTCCCCTCAATGATCAGATATTCTTCATCATTACTGCATGCTCGACGGGCTCTATAGAACTCCCCAAAAGGAATACTCCTGATAAGTGGGGCTGGGTGGGCACTATCTGCATGAAGAATTGTTTTTCCTGCAGTTGTTTTACGGAAAATTGTTGTCTCTAATTTTCCTTTATTTACCTTCACCCTAACATCTAAAAAGTCTATACATGTTTTGCTGTAATTGCCGGTGAAAGCTAGATTCAGTATATTATCATTCACATCTTTCATGAATTGCTTGACTTCAGTCTCCGTGCCCTGCCACAGCACGAAGACATCGTCTATGAATCGTACCCATAGCAAGACATGTTCTAGGCAGTGTTCCAATTTTGGTCCTTTGAGTACCTGCTCCTCCCACCAGCCCAGATGTAAATTAGCGTAGCTGGGGGCGAAGCAGGTACCCATTGGCGTCCCTCTCTCCTGTTGGAACAACTCTTCACCAAACAAGAACATATTCTTAGTTAGACACCATTGCATCATTTCCAAAAGCATGCAGTTATGCCTCGCAAACCTTAAGGGTCTCTGATTTAAATAAAATTCCGTAGCTCTAAGGCCATCCTCATGTCGTATGCTAGTATACAGGGTTGTTATATCTAGTTTCAGCAATAACACATTGTTCTCTTCCCATTTAACATCATATATATATTTAAAAAAATCGGTTGAATCCTTAATATATGAGGCTAGGGTCCTGACAATAGGGTTTAAAAAGTAATCTACATATTTGGATGTATTTTCGAATAGGCTTCCACACGAGGAAATGATAGGTCTCCCTGGTGGTGTGGTGGCATTCTTGTGTACTTTGGGAAGCATATAGAACACAGGTAAAACAGGATTATGTTGTTTTAAAAATTTAAATTCATCCCAATTAATTAATTCTTCCTGTTTCCATTCATCCAACCTCTCATGATATTGTTCTTTAACTAAATTAAAATCTTTCATTTCCATTCTCTTATAGCATTCAATATTGTTTAATTGGTTAAGGGCTTCTTTTTTGTACAAATCTCGCCCCCACAAAACAACATTTCCGCCTTTGTCTGACGGTTTGACTATAACACCGCCATCATTTTGTATTCTCTCCACTGTTCTTTGTATCTCCGCTTTTCGGGAGGTTCTTCCTTTCCTTTTCTTATTCCTAGTTTCCGCCAATTTACTATACAGATTTTTTAAGTCTCTAGTAACATTGTCTGAAAATATGTCCACATTATCACGCGGTGTCTGCGGATTATACTTTGACTTCAGTCTATATAGGGTGTGATCGCTATTTTTCAATTTGAATGGGATGCCTATACTTGAGGCAATTCCATCGACAGATATCTCATTGTGGCTAATTTCACCTTCTTCGCAAAAGCCCAACATGTTTTCTAGGATCGGAGTATCCATTACTGTCAGTTGATTTGCTTCATCAACTTCAATGGGGGGAACAAGGCGTTTTTTATTAGCAAACATTTTAGCTAATTTTAATTTACGCACATATTGGTATAGGTCCATTCTACTGTGGGGATAATTAAAATCATTGTCATCACAGTATGTTAGTCCCAAATTTAAAACACTCTCCTCTTCTTCAGTCAGTGAAATCGTGCTTAAATTGATAATAGTTTTATTGGGATTCATTTCCTTGTTGCCTTCTTCGCATTGGACCGCATTGAGCGTTTTGTTTGCTTTTCTTGTGCTTCTCCTATATCCTTCTCCACCCCTTTTTTGCCTCTTCTTCCTCGGCCTCTTCCTCTTCCGCGACCTCTCGAGGGTTGAAAATCCGTTTGCCGTTCCAACTGTAAAAAACTGAACTCATCTGTTACCCCCAATCGAACATCTTTTGGATCTCTACGGCTCTCTTGTTCTTGTTCAGATCCAGTATCCGAACTGATTTCACTCAATTCACTTTGAGAAGCACCTTGCTGTCTAAACATTCCACTTTGGATTTGTTGCCTCCTTACTGAATCGAATTTCTTAGCAAAGGTGTAGATGCGTCCTGCTTCCTAATCAAGCCTATCCTGTGTAAACTTGGTGGCTTTTCTATCCTTTATACGTTTTTCATATTTTTCTAATTTCAATTTTAATTGATTTTTAAATTTCTCAATCTTCCCTTTTTCCACATGATCATCCAATATTTTATTTAGTTCCTAAATTCTCTCCAGTACCTCTTCTCGTTCAAGTCCTGCATACTTAACTAGTATGCGTATCATATTAGTTGAACTGGCGGCACTGTTTTCTGCCCATTCCTTCAGCATATCAACATGAGGGTTCTCATAGGTTGGTGTTGTCATTATTCTCAGTCCGCTCGGGACTCGACCTACTTGTAAATACTGGCGCAACAACGCCACTTCCCACCAACGTGAGATTTCTCTTTTTTTGAATCTTTCATATTCCTGTAGCAATTTTGATAAGTCATTGTTCCCTGTTGTCGCTGGGATAACATTATCCACTCTATGCGGCAGTGTGGACAGTTGTCCTCATGTTCGTAATTATTTATGTACTAATCTAGTCTTTGCTGCAGTGCTCTGTTGGCTAATTTATTGCCACTCCACCGCCGGACACATTGTTGTTTTCATTGGTACGTGAGCACTTGTGAGCCTTTGATTGGTTGGCTCCTCAGCAACACGACGCGCTCCAGTTGTGTGTTAGAGTCCACCTTGGGTACCATGACGACCATTCACCTCCATAACTTTATTGAAGGGTACGCTGACAATATCTTTACAGTGGTGCTATTATTGTGTATGTTTCATGTGAACTCTGCGCATTTAACGATAGCTGTAGTGCTGATTTAACTTTTCATTTTTGCTGATGAACACTGTTATGTTAATACGTGCCAAATACAATCTTCTGATCGACGCCACTCGGCGTGTATGCCCTGTGTATTTCATGTTTAATTCACTGTTACAATTCGTTGTTAATCTACTCTGGCACAGACAAGATGTTTTCAACTAACACATTGATTCATTAATAGTGTGATTACGTATATTATATTTACTTGCACCAGTCCTGTTTCTATTTTTACGTGGCGCTGCCTATTTCACTGCCCTCATTTTTTGTAACATTCACGTGATCAAGCTTTTGCGGAAGCGAAACGCGTTGTGAATAAACCTTTGTGAATAGAGATTGAGACCGAGTCCTGTTTGCCTGAGAGCGTACGTGATACGTTTTTGAATCTATTTGATACAGTTTCCGGACTGCTTCGCTGGAGTGTACGCCACTCTTCATGGGTTCACCGGAGTTCTGAAGAAGCGAGACTTTGTTGAACATATTTAACGAGGACTCCAATTGAACCGGCCACGACAGAATCTTACAGTGGGAGGAAGGTGTTCGAGTATGGGGATTTGGCGTGTTTGAGGTACGCAGGTGTCGGATGTTTTTCCGTCCCTAATGTGAGGAGGGTGGGACGCTTGTTCTTCTAACGTCTTTTCCCGATTCCAAGGGCAGCGGGGAACACTGTAACACCGCATAGCCTTACACGTTCTCCCCCCCCTTCGTGTACTGATACAATACACCCTGGATAGCGGTGATCTTGACCAACACACCTTGTTTCCTCCCTGTACATTCAAGTCTACAACAGACCGCACTGCAGTACTCAAGCGCGGATCTGGTGGGGTCGGATGGCAGAGAGAACCTGACACTGTCAGGGGGCGAATAGGACCACGTATTCAAAATATTACATTCACAAGTGTTACACAACAGGGAAGATGAGGAGGAACGTAGAGCAGCAGCACGTGCATTATTTACTCGACGAACAGAATCGAAGACAACCAATAAGGTGGTAACAACACAATAAGCCTCTGTCGATGATAAACTTAGGCAATATGAAAAACTTAAGAAAAATGAAATTTCCAAGTGGTGGGAGGCAACATCTTTACAAAACTATGTTGACCAGGAGATGGTACCAAGAGGGCTGAGGATATTCACCACCCCCACATATGAAAGACCGAATCCGCAAATGTTGGAGGAATGGTCCACCAATTCGGCGCAGAGTTCAAGGAGAATGCTTGAAATTTTGATAAAGTATGCCTGGTTGGATCGTGATATCTTACTTGAGGAGATACGAACACTCATGGAATTTCTTACCGCTAATGTTGAAGCTGATAAACTTTCCACAGCACTCACCAGCATCAAAGACCGTGTCAAAAAACACAAAGATGATATCAAGGCACGTAAACAAAGGAAGCTCAATCGAGACTACAATGATTACGCTAGTGGCAGGATATTGACCTTCGGTCACAAGTATGATCACCTTTACAAAGACCAACCAAGCACGGTGCCAACCACAAACACTACTACTGAAATGTCCATCAGTGAGACAGCCACGACCAGTGAGAGTGAATCTGACATTTCCACCAGCAGTGCCACTACTGAACAACGCAGAAGTCAAGTAACTTTTTTAGACGAATATCGGACACTGGGGCGGGGCCGCCAGACCACATTGGAGACACCCACCCCGAGATCAAGAGGCCAACGGGGTCGGGGCAGGGCCGAGGAAGAGACAACGTCGTAATCGAAGGACAAGGATCAGACAACGCTGGCAGAAGAGGCAGGGGTCGTGGCGCCATGGGAAACAGCAGGGCACGCGCCAGAAGAGCCTACAATTGGATGACACTATGGTCAATAAAACCATTATTAATCTTTCTGCCAGGCCTTTGAACATTGTAGAGAAAAGGACACTCTGTCTCGGTCTGTCTTTCTGTCCCTCTTATCCCTCCAACTATGCCAATAATAGGATTGATCTGTTTAGATATGTAAGAAAGCTTAAGTTAAACAAATGGCATAAAATTAGAAACAATCACAGCAATAATGAGGCCCCCAGTGCAATAGTCAATCCTACGAATGATTTCAGTATCAATGATTCTGAAGTTCTAGATACCATGATTAGGTTGAACCAAGAGAATGTTAACGTAGGACAACCTGACAGCCTTACACAAACCTTAGCGGACCTAGACATTGTCACTGACAATTCACCTTTCACTAATTTCAAACCTAAGTCTAGTTTCATTCCGACCTTACCACATGACAGCATTGACACTTTCCACGACTGCGTCAGTAAAGCTCTAAACAATTTGAGACACAGCAACAATAAACACCATACTCACAACAATACTAACTTAACATTAACTCAGAGGAAAGCTCTCAAGTCCCTTATGGAAGACGAGAACATTATCATCCGTCCAGCGGACAAAGGTGGCAATGTTGTCATACTAGATCGAGACCTGTACGTTGAGGAAGCCATGAGACAGCTTAACGATGACACGTTCTATGAACCTGTCACGACAGATGAATATAACAGCAGTTTTACTACCATTTGGGACCTCCTGGCCTCCTGGAGAGACAAGGGCATTATCTCGTGGGAAGAATTTTGCTATCTCAAACAGGATTATCCCATTCTTCCGGTACTTTATTTACTTCCTAAAGTACATAAGGACCCCATTAAACCACCAGGACGGCCCATAGTGTCATCTAGAGGCAGTGCCTCGGAGTGTATCTCCAAATACATTGATCATTTTTTGAGGGACTTCGTTGTTACACTCCCGAGTTACATCAGGGATACTAAGGATTTCCTCAAAAAAATCAATGAGTTTGTATGGGAAAACGGGTTATTACTCATTACCTTGGATGTTCAGAGCCTCTATACCATCATTGACCACCAGCAAGGGCTTGAAGCCATCGGACATTATCTTGGCACTAGATCTATCAGATTTCGTGAACACTCCAATATGTTACTCGAAATGCTAAGTTACTGTCTGACTAACAATATCTTCATGTTCAATGGCAAGTTGTTCAGACAGTTGACCGGTACGGCCATGGGATCGTGTTTTGCTCCCAGCTTCGCCAATCTTTTCATGGGTTGCTGGGAGGAAGACACCAGATCCCGGGCCGACCTTTCTTCATTTTTCACACAAGTACAGTTATGGCTTCGTTACATTGACGACCTATTCATTGTTTGGAAGGGGTCCGAAATCGAAGCACACAATTTCATTCAAAAACTGAATGACAACAACTGCAACATCAGACTCAGCGGCAACATCAGTGACACTGAAGCAGAATATCTCGATGTTAAAATTGTGATTACCAATAATACCATCTGCACCTCTCTTTTCAGAAAATCCACTGCTGGCAATAGTACCCTTCATGCCCTCAGCAGTCACCCGGATATTTTAAAGTGGAGCATTCCCTACGGGGAACTGTTGAGGGCCAAGAGGAACTGCAACACTGAGACAGCATTCACCTCTGAAAGCATTACTATTACCCAGCGATTCATTGAACGAGGCTATCCTCAATGGGTATTGAGGGTTGCCAAAGATAGAGTGAATTTGGTTGACAGGGCCAGTACCATCTCTGACAAACCTGATTGTGAGACTGAGAACAGAGAGAATCAAACACGAGTCATTATGACTTTTAGCTCTGATGCCAACAAAATTAAGAAAATCTTTGCCAAAAATTGGGACATCCTTAAGAGCGATAACACTATAGGTAACACTATCCCAGATCGACCCAGCATTACTTACAGAAGATGTGGAAATATCAGGGACATGCTAGTCCGGAGTGACATTACCATGTATACACAGCAACATCAACATGGCCTCAAGGGTTTTTACCCTTGCGGACATTGCAAGGCTTGTAACAACAGCATTTCCCGTAAACAAGTTGCCTACAATGGTGTTAAAAGAGATCTTAAGCAATTTATGACATGCAGTACCACCTTTGTCATATATGCCATTGAATGCCCATGCAAGCTGTGGTACATTGGTAGCACTACTTGCATGGCCAAGAAAAGTATTCTAGAACATGGCAGAGCTATTACTAATTTTGATCCCAAGTATCCCGTGGCTAGGCATTTCAGGGATAAACACTTCTCTAATGCCAGAGAGATGAGCTTTTTCATTTTCGAACACATTGATAGACATCCTAGAGGTGGGAACAGAGCTTTCTTCTTGCGTCAGAAGGAATCAAGATACATCATCGATTTCCAGACCAAATCCCCAGGTGGTCTTAACCAAGAGGAGGAACTGTCTGTAGCCAGCAAGGTATTTTTACTTCTTCTGATTTCTCTCTCTGTTTTCATAATCAATAGGAATTGTTTACATTGAAATTTATTGACAGTGTTCACACATGTGTTGCATAACTTGTCAGTAGATGGTTGTACGTGAAATTACTGCTTTTGCAGGAGTTCTTTGTGCATTTCTATGCAATCCATTTCTTTGCCCTACGTATTTACTCCTCTTTTTCTATTACTGCGACTGTTCTAGTTGCGCTGAGTTTTTCATGAGTGTCTGATGTTTCAGACAACATTTTAATGTGCTGTTTTTTCTTATTTTGTTTCACAGGAAGAAAGGAAGGGGCCACTCACCGTTTTTCACCAGCACGGGCTACCTACCCTTTTTACTTTCTTTCTCACATCTCTGCACGTGGGCAATGATTGGCAGCCCTCTGAATTTCGATTGGACAGATGTTTCTGTTGATCAACTGGACAGCATTGCAATGGTATTCTTACGGTCACTACGACCGCTATTTTGTTTGTGCTTTTTTGGACGTACTTTCCAGGACACTTTAGGTTCACGCTAACGTCACTAAGGGTTTACCCGTTGACATACTAATACGCACCATGGTTTTGACCAATTAATGGTTATTTGGACCGTCCAACACCTTACCATGGTTTGGCGGTTTGCGCTGCAATTTGTTGTGACACTATATGAATGTTCAGTGTGGACAGTTGTCCTCATGTTCGTAATTATTTATGTACTAATCTAGTCTTTGCTGCAGTGCTCTGTTAGCTAATTTATTGCCACTCCACCGCCGGACACATTGTTGTTTTCATTGGTACGTGAGCACTTGTGAGCCTTTGATTGGTTGGCTCCTCAGCAACACGACGCGCTCCAGTTGCGTGTTAGAGTCCACCTTGGGTACCATGACGACCATTCACCTCCATAACTTTATTGAAGGGTACGCTGACAATATCTTTACATCTTTACAGTGGTGCTATTATTGTGTATGTTTCATGTGAACTCTGCGCATTTAACGATAGCTGTAGTGCTGATTTAACTTTTCATTTTTGATGATGAACACTGTTACGTTAATACGTGCCAAATACGATCTTCTGATCGCCGCCACTCGGCGTGTATGCCCTGTGTATTTCATGTTTAATTCACTGTTACAATTCGTTGTTAATCTACTCTGGCACAGACAAGATGTTTTCAACTAACACATTGATTCATTAATAGTGTGATTACATATATTACATTTACTTGCACCAGTCCTGTTTCTATTTTTATGTGGCGCTGCCTATTTCACTGCCCTCATTTGTTGTAACATTCACGTGATCAAGCTTTTGCGGAAGCGAAACGCGTTGTGAATAAACCTTTGTGAATAGAGATTGAGACCGAGTCCTGTTTGCCTGAGAGCGTATGTGATATGTTTTTGAATCTATTTGATACAGTTTCCGGACTGCTTCGCTGGAGTGTACGCCACTCTTCATGGGTTCACCGGAGTTCTGAAGAAGCGAGACTTTGTTGAACATATTTAACGAGGACTCCAATTGAACCGGCCACGACAGAATCTTACAGTGGGAGGAAGGTGTTCGAGTATGGGGATTTGGCGTGTTTGAGGTACGCAGGTGTCGGATGTTTTTCCGTCCCTAATGTGAGGAGGGTGGGACGCTTGTTCTTCTAACGTCTTTTCCCGATTCCAAGGGCAGCGGGGAACACTGTAACACCGCATAGCCTTACACGTTCTCCCCCCCCTTCGTGTACTGATACAATACACCCTGGATAGCGGTGATCTTGACCAACACACCTTGTTTCCTCCCTGTACATTCAAGTCTACAACAGACCACACTGCAGTGCTCAAGCGCGGATCTGGTGGGGTCGGATGGCAGAGAGAACCTGACACTGTCAGGGGGCGAATAGGACCACGTATTCAAAATATTACATTCACAAGTGTTACACAACAGGGAAGATGAGGAGGAACGTAGGGCAGCAGCACGTGCATTATTTACTCGACGAACAGAATCGAAGACAACCAATAAGGTGGTAACAACACAATAAGCCTCTGTCGATGATAAACTTAGGCAATATGAAAAACTTAAGAAAAATGAAATTTCCAAGTGGTGGGAGGCAACATCTTTACAAAACTATGTTGACCAGGAGATGGTACCAAGAGGGCTGAGGATATTCACCACCCCCACATATGAAAGACCGAATCCGCAAATGTTGGAGGAATGGTCCACCAATTCGGCGCAGAGTTCAAGGAGAATGCTTGAAATTTTGATAAAGTATGCCTGGTTGGATCGTGATATCTTACTTGAGGAGATACGAACACTCATGGAATTTCTTACCGCTAATGTTGAAGCTGATAAACTTTCCACAGCACTCACCAGCATCAAAGACCGTGTCAAAAAACACGAAGATGATATCAAGGCACGTAAACAAAGGAAGCTCAATCGAGACTACAATGATTACGATAGTGGCAGGATATTGACCTTCGGTCACAAGTATGATCACCTTTACAAAGACCAACCAAGCACGGTGCCAACCACAAACACTACTACTGAAATGTCCATCAGTGAGACAGCCACGACCAGTGAGAGTGAATCTGACATTTCCACCAGCAGTGCCACTACTGAACAACGCAGCAGTCAAGTAACTTTTTTAGACGAATATCGGACACTGGGGCGGGGCCGCCAGACCACATTGGAGACACCCACCCCGAGATCAAGAGGCCAACGGGGTCGGGGCAGGGGCCGAGGAAGAGACAACGTCGTAATCGAAGGACAAGGATCAGACAACGCTGGCAGAAGAGGCAGGGGTCGTGGCGCCATGGGAAACAGCAGGGCACGCGCCAGAAGAGCCTACTAATGGATGACACTATGGTCAATAAAACCATTATTAATCTTTCTGCCAGGCCTTTGAACATTGTAGAGAAAAGGACACTCTGTCTCGGTCTGTCTTTCTGTCCCTCTTATCCCTCCAACTATGCCAATAATAGGATTGATCTGTTTAGATATGTAAGAAAGCTTAAGTTAAACAAATGGCATAAAATTAGAAACAATCACAGCAATAATGAGGCCCCCAGTGCAATAGTCAATCCTACGAATGATTTCAGTATCAATGATTCTGAAGTTCTAGATACCATGATTAGGTTGAACCAAGAGAATGTTAATGTAGGACAACCTGACAGCCTTACACAAACCTTAGCGGACCTAGACATTGTCACTGACAATTCACCTTTCACTAATTTCAAACCTAAGTCTAGTTTCATTCCGACCTTACCACATGACAGCATTGACACTTTCCACGACTGCGTCAGTAAAGCTCTAAACAATTTGAGACACAGCAACAATAAACACCATACTCACAACAATACTAACTTAACATTAACTCAGAGGAAAGCTCTCAAGTCCCTTATGGAAGACGAGAACATTAATATCCGTCCAGCGGATAAAGGTGGCAATGTTGTCATACTAGATCGAGACCTGTCCGTTGAGGAAGCCATGAGACAGCTTAACGATGACACGTTCTACGAACCTGTCACGACAGATGAATATAACAGCAGTTTTACTACCATTTGGGACCTCCTGGCCTCCTGTAGAGACAAGGGCATTATCTCGTGGGAAGAATTTTGCTATCTCAAACAGGATTATCCCATTCTTCCGGTACTTTATTTACTTCCTAAAGTACATAAGGACCCCATTAAACCACCAGGATGGCCCATAGTGTCATCTAGAGGCAGTGCCTCGGAGTGTATCTCCAAATACATTGATCATTTTTTGAGGGACTTCGTTGTTACACTCCCGAGTTACATCAGGGATACTAAGGATTTCCTCAAAAAAATCAATGAGTTTGTATGGGAAAACGGGTTATTACTCATTACCTTGGATGTTCAGAGCCTCTATACCATCATTGACCACCAGCAAGGGCTTGAAGCCATCGGACATTATCTTGGCACTAGATCTATCAGATTTCGTGAACACTCCAATATGTTACTCGAAATGCTAAGTTACTGTCTGACTAACAATATCTTCATGTTCAATGGCAAGTTGTTCAGACAGTTGACCGGTACGGCCATGGGATCGTGTTTTGCTCCCAGCTTCGCCAATCTTTTCATGGGTTGCTGGGAGGAAGACACCAGATCCCGGGCCGACCTTTCTTCATTTTTCACACAAGTACAGTTATGGCTTTGTTACATTGACGACCTATTCATTGTTTGGAAGGGGTCCGAAATCGAAGCACACAATTTCATTCAAAAACTGAATGACAACAACTGCAACATCAGACTCAGCGGCAACATCAGCGACACTGAAGCAGAATATCTCGATGTTAAAATTGTGATTACCAATAATACCATCTGCACCTCTCTTTTCAGAAAATCCACTGCTGGCAATAGTACCCTTCATGCCCTCAGCAGTCACCCGGATATTTTAAAGTGGAGCATTCCCTACGGGGAACTGTTGAGGGCCAAGATGAACTGCAACACTGAGGCAGCATTCACCTCTGAAAGCATTACTATTACCCAGCGATTCATTGAACGAGGCTATCCTCAATGGGTATTGAGGGTTGCCAAAGATAGAGTGAATTTGGTTGACAGGGCCAGTACCATCTCTGACAAACCTGATTGTGAGACTGAGAACAGAGAGAATCAAACACGAGTCATTATGACTTTTAGCTCTGATGCCAACAAAATTAATAAAATCTTTGCCAAAAATTGGGACATCCTTAAGAGCGATAACACTATAGGTAACACTATCCCAGATCGACCCAGCATTACTTACAGAAGATGTGGAAATATCAGGGACATGCTAGTCCGGAGTGACATTACCATGTATACACAGCAACATCAACATGGCCTCAAGGGTTTTTACCCTTGCGGACATTGCAAGGCTTGTAACAACAGCATTTCCCGTAAACAAGTTGCCTACAATGGTGTTAAAAGAGATCTTAAGCAATTTATGACATGCAGTACCACCTTTGTCATATATGCCATTGAATGCCCATGCAAGCTGTGGTACATTGGTAGCACTACTTGCATGGCCAAGAAAAGTATTCTAGAACATGGCAGAGCTATTACTAATTTTGATCCCAAGTATCCCGTGGCTAGGCATTTCAGGGATAAACACTTCTCTAATGCCAGAGAGATGAGCTTTTTCATTTTCGAACACATTGATAGACATCCTAGAGGTGGGAACAGAGCTTTCTTCTTGCGTCAAAAGGAATCAAGATACATCATTGATTTCCAGACCAAATCCCCAGGTGGTCTTAACCAAGAGGAGGAACTGTCTGTAGCCAGCAAGGTCTTTTTACTTCTTCTGATTTCTCTCTCTGTTTTCATAATCAATAGGAATTGTTTACATTGAAATTTATTGACAGTGTTCACACATGTGTTGCATAACTTGTCAGTAGATGGTTGTACGTGAAATTACTGCTTTTGCAGGAGTTCTTTGTGCATTTCTATGCAATCCATTTCTTTGCCCTACGTATTTACTCCTCTTTTTCTATTACTGCGACTGTTCTAGTTGCGCTGAGTTTTTCATGAGTGTCTGATGTTTCAGACAACATTTTAATGTGCTGTTTTTTCTTATTTTGTTTCACAGGAAGAAAGGAAGGGGCCACTCACCGTTTTTCACCAGCACGGGCTACCTACCCTTTTTACTTTCTTTCTCACATCTCTGCACGTGGGCAATGATTGGCAGCCCTCTGAATTTCGATTGGACAGATGTTTCTGTTGATCAACTGGACAGCATTGCAATGGTATTCTTACGGTCACTACGACCGCTATTTTGTTTGTGCTTTTTTGGACGTACTTTCCAGGACACTTTAGGTTCACGCTAACGTCACTAAGGGTTTACCCGTTGACATACTAATACGCACCATGGTTTTGACCAATTAATGGTTATTTGGACCGTCCAACACCTTACCATGGTTTGGCGGTTTGTGCTGCAATTTGTTGTGACACTATATGAATGTTCAGTGTGCACAGTTGTCCTCATGTTCGTAATTATTTATGAACTAATCTAGTCTTTGCTGCAGTGCTCTGTTGGCTAATTTATTGCCACTCCACCGCCGGACACATTGTTGTTTTCATTGGTACGTGAGCACTTGTGAGCCTTTGATTGGTTGGCTCCTCAGCAACACGACGCGCTCCAGTTGCGTGTTAGAGTCCACCTTGGGTACCATGACGACCATTCACCTCCATAACTTTATTGAAGGGTACGCTGACAATATCTTTACATCTTTACAGTGGTGCTATTATTGTGTATGTTTCATGTGAACTCTGCGCATTTAACGATAGCTGTAGTGCTGATTTAACTTTTCATTTTTGCTGATGAACACTGTTACGTTAATACGTGCCAAATACGATCTTCTGATCGCCGCCACTCGGCGTGTATGCCCTGTGTATTTCATGTTTAATTCACTGTTACAATTCGTTGTTAATCTACTCTGGCACAGACAAGATGTTTTCAACTAACACATTGATTCATTAATAGTGTGATTACGTATATTACATTTACTTGCACCAGTCCTGTTTCTATTTTTATGTGGCGCTGCCTATTACACTGCCCTCATTTGTTGTAACATTCACGTGATCAAGCTTTTGCGGAAGCGAAACGCGTTGTGAATAAACCTTTGTGAATAGAGATTGAGACCGAGTCCTGTTTGCCTGAGAGCGTATGTGATATGTTTTTGAATCTATTTGATACAGTTTCCGGACTGCTTCGCTGGAGTGTACGCCACTCTTCATGGGTTCACCGGAGTTCTGAAGAAGCGAGACTTTGTTGAACATATTTAACGAGGACTCCAATTGAACCGGCCACGACAGAATCTTACAGTGGGAGGAAGGTGTTCGAGTATGGGGATTTGGCGTGTTTGAGGTACGCAGGTGTCGGATGTTTTTCCGTCCCTAATGTGAGTAGGGTGGGACGCTTGTTCTTCTAACGTCTTTTCCCGATTCCAAGGGCAGCGGGGAACACTGTAACACCGCATAGCCTTACACGTTCTCCCCCCCCTTCGTGTACTGATACAATACACCCTGGATAGCGGTGATCTTGACCAACACACCTTGTTTCCTCCCTGTACATTCAAGTCTACAACAGACCGCACTGCAGTACTCAAGCGCGGATCTGGTGGGGTCGGATGGCAGAGAGAACCTGACACTGTCAGGGGGCGAATAGGACCACGTATTCAAAATATTACATTCACAAGTGTTACACAACAGGGAAGATGAGGAGGAACGTAGGGCAGCAGCACGTGCATTATTTACTCGACGAACAGAATCGAAGACAGCCAATAAGGTGGTAACAACACAATAAGCCTCTGTCGATGATAAACTTAGGCAATATGAAAAACTTAAGAAAAATGAAATTTCCAAGTGGTGGGAGGCAACATCTTTACAAAACTATGTTGACCAGGAGATGGTACCAAGAGGGCTGAGGATATTCACCACCCCCACATATGAAAGACCGAATCCGCAAATGTTGGAGGAATGGTCCACCAATTCGGCGCAGAGTTCAAGGAGAATGCTTGAAATTTTGATAAAGTATGCCTGGTTGGATCGTGATATCTTACTTGAGGAGATACGAACACTCATGAAATTTCTTACCGCTAATGTTGAAGCTGATAAACTTTCCACAGCACTCACCAGCATCAAAGACTGTGTCAAAAAACACGAAGATGATATCAAGGCACGTAAACAAAGGAAGCTCAATCGAGACTACAATGATTACGATAGTGGCAGGATATTGACCTTCGGTCACAAGTATGATCACCTTTACAAAGACCAACCAAGCACGGTGCCAACCACAAACACTACTACTGAAATGTCCATCAGTGAGACAGCCACGACCAGTGAGAGTGAATCTGACATTTCCACCAGCAGTGCCACTACTGAACAACGCAGCAGTCAAGTAACTTTTTTAGACGAATATCGGACACTGGGGCGGGGCCGCCAGACCACATTGGAGACACCCACCCCGAGATCAAGAGGCCAACGGGGTCGGGGCAGGGGCCGAGGAAGAGACAACGTCGTAATCGAAGGACAAGGATCAGACAACGCTGGCAGAAGAGGCAGGGGTCGTGGCGCCATGGGAAACAGCAGGGCACGCGCCAGAAGAGCCTACTAATGGATGACACTATGGTCAATAAAACCATTATTAATCTTTCTGCCAGGCCTTTGAACATTGTAGAGAAAAGGACACTCTGTCTCGGTCTGTCTTTCTGTCCCTCTTATCCCTCCAACTATGCCAATAATAGGATTGATCTGTTTAGATATGTAAGAAAGCTTAAGTTAAACAAATGGCATAAAATTAGAAACAATCACAGCAATAATGAGGCCCCCAGTGCAATAGTAAATCCTACGAATGATTTCAGTATCAATGATTCTGAAGTTCTAGATACCATGATTAGGTTGAACCAAGAGAATGTTAACGTAGGACAACCTGACAGCCTTACACAAACCTTAGCGGACCTAGACATTGTCACTGACAATTCACCTTTCACTAATTTCAAACCTAAGTCTAGTTTCATTCCGACCTTACCACATGACAGCATTGACACTTTCCACGACTGCGTCAGTAAAGCTCTAAACAATTTGAGACACAGCAACAATAAACACCATACTCACAACAATACTAACTTAACATTAACTCAGAGGAAAGCTCTCAAGTCCCTTATGGAAGACGAGAACATTATCATCCGTCCAGCGGACAAAGGTGGCAATGTTGTCATACTAGATCGAGACCTGTACGTTGAGGAAGCCATGAGACAGCTTAACGATGACACGTTCTACGAACCTGTCACGACAGATGAATATAACAGCAGTTTTACTACCATTTGGGACCTCCTGGCCTCCTGTAGAGACAAGGGCATTATCTCGTGGGAAGAATTTTGCTATCTCAAACAGGATTATCCCATTCTTCCGGTACTTTATTTACTTCCTAAAGTACATAAGGACCCCATTAAACCACCAGGACGGCCCATAGTGTCATCTAGAGGCAGTGCCTCGGCGTGTATCTCCAAATACATTGATCATTTTTTGAGGGACTTCGTTGTTACACTCCCGAGTTACATCAGGGATACTAAGGATTTCCTCAAAAAAATCAATGAGTTTGTATGGGAAAACGGGTTATTACTCATTACCTTGGATGTTCAGAGCCTCTATACCATCATTGACCACCAGCAAGGGCTTGAAGCCATCGGACATTATCTTGGCACTAGATCTATCAGATTTCGTGAACACTCCAATATGTTACTCGAAATGCTAAGTTACTGTCTGACTAACAATATCTTCATGTTCAATGGCAAGTTGTTCAGACAGTTGACCGGTACGGCCATGGGATCGTGTTTTGCTCCCAGCTTCGCCAATCTTTTCATGGGTTGCTGGGAGGAAGACACCAGATCCCGGGCCGACCTTTCTTCATTTTTCACACAAGTACAGTTATGGCTTCGTTACATTGACGACCTATTCATTGTTTGGAAGGGGTACGAAATCGAAGCACACAATTTCATTCAAAAACTGAATGACAACAACTGCAACATCAGACTCAGCGGCAACATCAGCGACACTGAAGCAGAATATCTCGATGTTAAAATTGTGATTACCAATAATACCATCTGCACCTCTCTTTTCAGAAAATCCACTGCTGGCAATAGTACCCTTCATGCCCTCAGCAGTCACCCGGATATTTTAAAGTGGAGCATTCCCTACGGGGAACTGTTGAGGGCCAAGAGGAACTGCAACACTGAGGCAGCATTCACCTCTGAAAGCATTACTATTACCCAGCGATTCATTGAACGAGGCTATCCTCAATGGGTATTGAGGGTTGCCAAAGATAGAGTGAATTTGGTTGACAGGGCCAGTACCATCTCTGACAAACCTGATTGTGAGACTGAGAACAGAGAGAATCAAACACGAGTCATTATGACTTTTAGCTCTGATGCCAACAAAATTAAGAAAATCTTTGCCAAAAATTGGGACATCCTTAAGAGCGATAACACTATAGGTAACACTATCCCAGATCGACCCAGCATTACTTACAGAAGATGTGGAAATATCAGGGACATGCTAGTCCGGAGTGACATTACCATGTATACACAGCAACATCAACATGGCCTCAAGGGTTTTTACCCTTGCGGACATTGCAAGGCTTGTAACAACAGCATTTCCCATAAACAAGTTGCCTACAATGGTGTTAAAAGAGATCTTAAGCAATTTATGACATGCAGTACCACCTTTGTCATATATGCCATTGAATGCCCATGCAAGCTGTGGTACATTGGTAGTACTACTTGCATGGCCAAGAAAAGTATTCTAGAACATGGCAGAGCTATTACTAATTTTGATCCCAAGTATCCCGTGGCTAGGCATTTCAGGGATAAACACTTCTCTAATGCCAGAGAGATGAGCTTTTTCATTTTCGAACACATTGATAGACATCCTAGAGGTGGGAACAGAGCTTTCTTCTTGCGTCAGAAGGAATCAAGATACATCATCGATTTCCAGACCAAATCCCCAGGTGGTCTTAACCAAGAGGAGGAACTGTCTGTAGCCAGCAAGGTCTTTTTACTTCTTCTGATTTCTCTCTCTGTTTTCATAATCAATAGGAATTGTTTACATTGAAATTTATTGACAGTGTTCACACATGTGTTGCATAACTTGTCAGTAGATGGTTGTACGTGAAATTACTGCTTTTGCAGGAGTTCTTTGTGCATTTCTATGCAATCCATTTCTTTGCCCTACGTATTTACTCCTCTTTTTCTATTACGGCGACTGTTCTAGTTGCGCTGAGTTTTTCATGAGTGTCTGATGTTTCAGACAACATTTTAATGTGCTGTTTTTTCTTATTTTGTTTCACAGGAAGAAAGGAAGGGGCCACTCACCGTTTTTCACCAGCACGGGCTACCTACCCTTTTTACTTTCTTTCTCACATCTCTGCACGTGGGCAATGATTGGCAGCCCTCTGAATTTCGATTGGACAGATGTTTCTGTTGATCAACTGGACAGCATTGCAATGGTATTCTTACGGTCACTACGACCGCTATTTTGTTTGTGCTTTTTTGGACGTACTTTCCAGGACACTTTAGGTTCACGCTAACGTCACTAAGGGTTTACCCGTTGACATACTAATACGCACCATGGTTTTGACCAATTAATGGTTATTTGGACCGTCCAACACCTTACCATGGTTTGGCGGTTTGCGCTGCAATTTGTTGTGACACTATATGAATGTTCAGTGTGGACAGTTGTCCTCATGTTCGTAATTATTTATGTACTAATCTAGTCTTTGCTGCAGTGCTCTGTTGGCTAATTTATTGCCACTCCACCGCCGGACACATTGTTGTTTTCATTGGTACGTGAGCACTTGTGAGCCTTTGATTGGTTGGCTCCTCAGCAACACGACGCGCTCCAGTTGCGTGTTAGAGTCCACCTTGGGTACCATGACGACCATTCACCTCCATAACTTTATTGAAGGGTACGCTGACAATATCTTTACAGTGGTGCTATTATTGTGTATGTTTCATGTGAACTCTGCGCATTTAACGATAGCTGTAGTGCTGATTTCACTTTTCATTTTTGCTGATGAACACTGTTACGTTAATACTTGCCAAATACGATCTTCTGATCGCCGCCACTCGGCGTGTATGCCCTGTGTATTTCATGTTTAATTCACTGTTACAATTCGTTGTTAATCTACTCTGGCACAGACAAGATGTTTTCAACTAACACATTGATTCATTAATAGTGTGATTACGTATATTACATTTACTTGCACCAGTCCTGTTTCTATTTTTATGTGGCGCTGCCTATTTCACTGCCCTCATTTGTTGTAACATTCACGTGATCAAGCTTTTGCGGAAGCGAAACGCGTTGTGAATAAACCTTTGTGAATAGAGATTGAGACCGAGTCCTGTTTGCCTGAGAGCGTATGTGATACGTTTTTGAATCTATTTGATACAGTTTCCGGACTGCTTCGCCGGAGTGTACGCCACTCTTCATGGGTTCACCAGAGTTCTGAAGAAGCGAGACTTTGTTGAACATATATATATATATATATATATATATATATATATATATATATATATATATATGCATTTACAAATCTTCACTTTACCGGGGCCCCCAACTCTGCAGGGGGGGCTCGAAGCGGGAATGGAGAATCCTGTTTAATTCAACACGAGAAAAAGGAAGAGCCCTCAGCTTCGGTGTCCTTTCAGGCTGACAGCTTTATTGTGTCTGAAATACGTGGCAGCTTAACAACTCTTTATGTCCTTACGCGTTTCAGCGCCTTGCGCCTTGATCACAGGTGAGTTGATTTTAAATCCCAGTGGTCACGTGGCCTTTCCTTTAGACCACTATTCCCAGAAAGCACTAGTATGCAAATTCCAACCTTGGCTCGACATAGTATCTTGTTTGGCATTAGTAGCCTTATATTCTTGTCAAAGTCCAATCCTTTATCTTAATTTCTTGTGCTGCATTCCGGGGAAATCATTTAAGAAGCCCCGTGCACTTGGCTGCCACGTAGCGAATGA
Source organism: Triturus cristatus (assembly GCF_964204655.1). Taxonomy (NCBI): domain Eukaryota; kingdom Metazoa; phylum Chordata; class Amphibia; order Caudata; family Salamandridae; genus Triturus; species Triturus cristatus. Next base: position 85,494,526 of record NC_140588.1, read on the forward strand.
TTGCCTGGCAGAAAAACACAAAGACTGCTGGATAGAGGTAGAGACCTCCTTCCTCCCTTTCTCTTCAACCACGCAAATAGTAATATGTATTTATAACATTTCTAAAATGTTATAATTAAATAAAATAATTTTTTATTATTATTAAGTTCATATATATTTAAACAATTAAATATGTATGTTTAATTTTTTTATATTACATTTATCATTTATCAGTTTTTAACACTTTTAAATAATTCTAACTATGTTTTTATTAATTATATTTATTATTTAATTATTTTTATATTATTTTTAAGACATTTAACAAAAACGATATTTTAAACAACGATATTTTAAACAACGATATTTTGGTTTGGATATGTTTGTACTAGAGAGAGGCTGTCGATATTCTGTCCATCGATATTGTAGACTCGATATTCCTGTTGCTCGATATTCTGTCTGTAGATATTCTGTCAGTGATCTCTGCATTCACGGCCCCCTCTGGCCTCTACGAATTCAAGGTCCTCCCCTTTGGACTTCACGGTGCACCAGCCGCATTTCAGAGACTTATGGATGTGGTGTTGCGGGATCATCGTGGCTATTCATCTGCATACCTCGATTACATTGTGATATACAGTCCAAACTGGGAACAGCATCTGGACCACTGTCCAAAGGTACTCCTGGCCCTATGAGAAGCTGGACTTCATATAAACTCCAAGAAGTCCAGGGTAGCATATTAGAAGGTTCGCTACTTGAGGTACCTGTTAGGAAACGGGGTGATTGAACCACAAAGCGAGAAAGTAAAAGAAATTACCAACACGATGTTCCCCACAACAAAAAAAAGAGTCAGGTTATTCTTGGGCTTACTTGGGTATTATCGCCGATTCATTCCCCATTATTCACAGATAGCCTCCCCACTAACTGTTCTCCTAAGAAAGGGAGTTAGAGAAAAGGACCTCCTGTCCCCCTCCTTACAAGCCCGCCAAGCCATTCAGGACCTGAAGCAAGCCATCACTTCCGGTCCTATATAGAAATCCCATGATTTTTCAAAGCCTTTTATCCTCCAGACTGATGCTTCAGACACTGGTCTAGGCACCGTACTATCCCAACAAACAACTGACAGAGTGGAGCTACCGGTGCTCTTCATCAGCCGTAAACTGTTCCCCCGTGAGAAGAACTGTCCGGTCAATGAAAAGGAGTGTTTGGCGGTCAAGTGGGCTGTTGACAAGCTTTGGTATTATCTCAAGGGTTCCCCATTTATCTTGTACACAGATCACACTCCTTTTCAGTGGTTAAGTCGCAACCGGGGGATCAATGCCCAGGTTTTGAGGGGGTTTCTGTCTCTCCAGCCCTTTTCTGTCGAAGTTCAGCATCGGAAGGGCAACTTAATGCTAACACTGACTTCCTCTCCCATGTCGACCAGTTCCCCGATCGTGAACTGTCTAGAGGGGAGATGTGTCACAATATGACTGCCCATGACCAGGAGGAGGAGGACTTTATTGACCATTTTCCCCCTTATGTTTCCCCATTCTCTATTTACAGTCGCCGTGGGAACTGGTTGAAGACAATCATCTCGTCCCATTTAATTACGCTCCACTCCACGGAAGCAACCCGACCCATGTGACCTTGTCACATGCACCTTTGGAACGCCAGGAGAGCGAGGAGGAGGGCCTTATCAAGAGCAGTGTGGAGGACGAGAGGTGTGTCATCATCGCCAATAAACCCGGAAGACACGCAGAGGAACCAGCTGACGACCGGAGGACTCGTCGTGCTGCAGGACCCTATAACAGCTGTTTCCGAGAGGCCAGAAGAGGAAGAGACGCCACACCTTTTCAAGGGCGGCCACCAACATCTTCAGGATCTAGAGCCAGACCCCATCCGGTACCGCGTCCAAGCCAGCCACACTCCTGGAGGAGTGTGGCTCCCCGAGGTACGTGCCCGTGTGAGGGGATGGTTCACCAACGTGGGCTCGGGGACAAATAAACCGACGTCCAGGGCTGGGGTGACTGAGGGGAACTGACGGGGTGTCTGCTAAAGTATAGAGCCCGTCAAGTGTTTGCGACCATTTGGTGATGGTTGGGGTGTTTATTGTTTTCCCTTACACCTTTCCCTTGGTTAATGCGTGGCAAAGAGGTCCCCATTAAAACCTGGTTCTTTTTCTTTTGTTTCTCTTTTGTGCATTCGCCTGTCTTGTTGAGGAGAAGCTTGACGCAAGCCCTACCACTGAAGTAAAGAAGGAAAAGGGAACCAAAGCATGCCATACCTGTCTGACTGATCTTATATTGCATCCTAATAAAAGACTACTGATGATACAAACAATACCCTCTCTGCCTCTCACTGAGGGGTCTATTATCATGGAGGGCGGATCCCGACCAGCGGTGGCGATCTGCCCGCCAAAACTCACCGCCGGACGGTCTTTTATCCCGCCACATTAGCATGGCGGGGGTACCGCGGCAGATGGAAAGACTGTCCGCCGCTTTTCCGCCCTCAGGCAATCGTCATGATTGCCTGCCGGGCGGAAAAGGCCCATAATATTGTGGCGGTGCCTGCATCCATATTATGATGGGTGCGTTAGAATGCCTTTCCATGGCAGAGACTCCGCCATGGAAAGGCATGCGGTTTTTGGCTTTGAGGGCCCACTGCGGGCCCCCGTGGTGTTGGGGGGGTGGGTGGTACCACATTGGCATGCACAAGGTGGCAGTCACTGCGTGGTGCCTGTCACGTTGTGCATGCCAATGCACAACATGCATATTTGACATTGTGGCAGGTGCTACACAAAGCACCGCCCACCACAATGTGAAATATGCAGGATGTTACCACCAGGGTGTCGGTCGCATCCTAATAGGCACAGCAGGACCTCGGCATCTCTGGCAGTCAGTCCCGTTTACTGTTACAGTGGCATCGTAATGGTGCCCTGAATATTTACACAAAGCTTCATTGCCTTGAACTTGCCAGCCTTAACTTCCCCAAGCAGATTTTAAATCAATATTGACCTTTCAAAAGCCATACCCTTGTATTGACAACTGGGAAATAAAGGAGGTGAATACATTGTTTTGTGTCAGTCAGCATATTTTTCATTGTTGGGAAAGGGAGAAGTTTAAAATTTTGAGACACTCAGGTGTCGATTCCGATCCTGTAAAACCCGGGTACGAACCGTCGGAAGGAGCGTTTTCTCCGTCCGACTCGTACCCGGGAAAAATACCATACAAACATGCAAGTACGATTCGTACGCAAACACCATTGCCGTACGAATCGTAAAAATCACCGACCGACCAAAATATACCCACAATTCTGATCTGGGACGCCGCTGATGTGACGTCCGGACGGAGTCAGGCAGCGTTTCACAAACCAGCAAGTACGATTCGTGCCCACGTCACTCCGCATGGACAATATTTTACGGCAGCCAAAAACTGCCGGGAAATCAGAACAATGCGCAGAAGGAGCACCTGTACGCGACGGACAGCCATGGACCCCAACCTACGTGTCATCCCGGCCCTCATAGCAGTCCACCTGGTGTACAGGAACCGACGCAGACGCCGCAGAAGGTCAGAACAACACCCAGGGGCAAAGGGGGGGGCAGGGGCAGGAAACATCACCCCCACCCAAGTCCAAAATCATACATGCCCTGCACATACCTGACCCCCAGGGCCTGGTCACTTCGGGGGTGTGGTCGTCTCCACCATGGCCTTACAGCGGAAGTCAACACGGACGCGAACCGGCAACACAACAATTGTGGTACGCACCATACCCACGCCTCAAGAGCGTGGGTATGGGTCGTACCACGCCCACCCCAATGTCACCCCAACAATGGCGGTACGGGCCCCTACCCATGCCTATGGGACGTGGGTACAGCCCGTACCGCCATTGTGGGGTGACGTAGGGGTGGGCGTGGTAAGAACCGTACCCACGCTCCTAAGGCGTGGGTTCGGTGCGTGCCCCACGTCACCCCAACAATGGAGGTACGGGCCATACCCACGCCCCCAGAGCGTGGGTACGGCCCGTTCCACGCATACCCCTACATCACCACTGCAATGGTGGTACGGCCCATACCCATGCCTGTGGGACGTGGGTACGGCCCGTACCGCAATTGTGGGGTGATGTAGGGGTGGGCGTGGTACGACCCGTACCCACGCTCCCAAGGCGTGGGTACGGTGCGTGCCCTTACGTCACCCCAACAATGGAGGTACGGGCCGTAGCCACGCCCCCAGAGCGTGGCTACGGGCCGTACCACGCATACCCCGACATCACCACTGCAATGGGGGTACGGCCCGTACCCATGTCCCACAGGCATGGGTACGGCCCGTACCACCATTGCAGTGGTGATGTAGGGGTACGCTTGGTACGAGCCGTACCCACGCCCTAAAGGCATGGGTACGGTACGTACCCCTACGGCACCCCAACAATGGGGGTACGACCTGTACCCACGTCCAAAAGGCATGGGTATGGGCCGTCCCGCCATTGCTGGGGTGACGTTGGGGTAGGGCCCATACCCAGGCCGTAGGACGTGGGTACGGGTCGTACCACGCCAGTGGCCAGACACATAGGGGTGTGTGGCCATCAGCCCCAGCAGTGCCCAGACATAGGAGGGGTGGGTGCAGAGTCCCCCCAACAGTGCCCAGGCATAGGAGGGGGGGTGCAGAGTCCCCTAGCAGTGCCCAGACATAGGAGGGGTGGGTGCCTAACACTCCCAGCAGTGCCCAGACATAGGAGGGGTGGTTGCCTATCACTCCCAGCAGTGCCCAGACATAGGAGGGGTGGGTGCAGAGTCCCCCCAGCAGTGCCCAGACATAGGAGGGGTGGGTGCAGAGTCCCCCCAGCAGTGCCCAGACATAGGAGGGGTGGGTGCAGAGTCCCCCCAGCATTGCCCCGACATAGGAGGGGTGGGTGCCAATCACTCCCAGCAGTGCCCAGACATAGGAGGGGTGGGTGCCTATCAATCCCAGCAGTGCCCAGACATAGGAGGGGTGGGTGCAGAGTCCCCCCAGCAGTACCCAGACATAGGAGGGGTGGGTGCAGAGTCCCCCCAGCAGTGCCCAGACATAGGAGGGGTGGGTGCAGAGTCCCCCCAGCAGTGCCCAGACATAGGAGGGGTGGGTGCAGAGTCCCCCCAGCAGTGCCCAGACATAGGAGGGGTGGGTGCCAATCACTCCCAGCAGTGGCCAGACATAGGAGGGGTGGGTGCCTATCACTCCCAGCAGTGCCCAGACATAGGAGGGGTGGGTGCAGAGTCCTCCCAGCAGTGCCCAGACATAGGAGGGGTGGGTGCAGAGTCCTCCCAGCAGTGCCCAGACATAGGAGGGGTGGGTGCCTATCACTCCCAGCAGTGCCCAGACACAGGAGGGGTGGGTGCAGAGTCCCCCCAGCAGTAACCAGACATAGGAGGGGTGGGTGAAAATCACTCCCAGCAGTGGCCAGACATAGGAGAGGTGGGTGCCTATCACTCCCAGCAGTGCCCAGACATTAGGAGGGGTGGGTGCCTAACACTCCCAGCAGTGCCCAGACATAGGAGGGGTGGGTGCAGAGTCCCCCAGCAGTGCCCAGACATAGGAGGGGTGGGTGCAGAGTCCCCCCAGCAGTGCCCAGACATAGGAGGGGTGGGTGTAGAGTCCCCCCTGCAGTGCCCAGACTTAGGAGGGGTGGGTGCAGAGTCCCCCCAGCAGTGCCCAGACATAGGAGGGGTGGGTGCCAATCACTCCCAGCAGTGCCCAGACATAGGAGGGGTGGGTGCAGAGTCCACCCAGCAGTGGACAGAGACATGGTGGTGTGTACACCATCCTACAATTAGCAAAACACCATGGGTGCATGAAGGCATACACAAAGTGCGACAATATTGAGAGTGGCATGGCAACACATCACTGACAGCAGTGTCTCACTCCCATGAGGGTGGATGTCCATCCCCCACTGCATGACGCACCACATGTGGGTGTGATGACAAATGACACATGCATACCCACCCCTGGCGCTGCCAGCACAATACACACAATGAGAGCATGCAACAAGACTGTATACTCATGTGCCACCCTACTAAACTAAGAGACCCAAAGGGAACACACACTGTCACGCACATTCCAGGACTGATAGGAATGTAGAGGTGCTGGGGCAGCCAACAAGTTGGTGCCTCCCATGGAAGGAAAAGGGTGGAGTACCCACAGAGACAATGCCCACAATTGTCAGTCAGGTGATCAAAGACCCTGCAGAACACGTAACACATGTGTGCGAGGCTGGGAGTACACACATGCATAGGGCGTAAAAGGGAACTGGTCCACATGAAGTCATGTCAATATACTCCATACACTAGTACAGTGACCAGCAAGGATGCCACAAATGATGCAGGTGGAGACATTGCTGAGCATGCATGGCCACAGTTGAAGGGATCCGTCACAAACCCAGGATATGTAGACACAGCTCAGCACAACAATTGGGAAACAGCCTGCAGGGAAGATGTTAGGGTCCACAGAGGAAGGAACACACCTGGGGACAATATCACCATACAGTAAGAGCACACATGACCAAAGATTATTTGCAGAGCCCTTTGTGATGGCACACAGATACCAGGGTCCACCCCATGAGCAGCACACTACAACATTTCCCAGACACCTAACACATTCTCACCACCCCAAATCATGGAGTAGCACCCCCAACAGCAAGTCCAGGAAAGCATTAGTGTGCAAAAGAAAATCAAAATGCTTTATTCAGCAGAAATCAAAAATGTCAAAATGAATGTCCACAAACTAGAGGGCCCATAGGCCAGGCCATATGCAAAGTCCTGGTGGGGGACACTTAGGGACGTGTCTCCCCTAGCTTGCCTGCACAGTTCACTGTACCACATAATCCACAGAAGGGGGGGAATCATGTGGGGGGGAAGGATCAGGGACAAGAGGAGCAAGGGTAGGTGTTGTGGGTGCAGGGTCAGACGACTCCACCACAGGGGGTGGGGCAGCGCCAAAGGTGGTGGTGAGGATGGCGCTGCATACGGTGGCAAGGTCTCCCAGCATCTCCCCTGCACCCGAATGAACCACAGGCCCCAAGGAGGGGGGTGGTCGGAGGGATGGGTTGCAGCGCTCCTGGGGGAGAGTGTGGACAGGGGGGGGACTCAACTACCCTGGCCGGGCACTGCCTCCACCGCTTGCGGGGTGGTACCACACTGGGGCTGAGGGACACACTGGCCACGAGGGACTCCTTCTCTGACAGTTGGCCAGGAGAGCTAAGGGGAGTGGCTTATGAGGAAGTGGGTCTTGAGGACTGCGGACTCCCACTGTGGCTGCGTGCCTGCCGTTTGCCCCCAGACCCAGTGGGTGTGCCTACTTCCCCCTGTGTGTGGATGACTGGAGGAGTGTGCTTGGCCTTCCCTGGTGGTGTGCTGCCTGTGTCTGGTGGGGTGCGTGCATGGGGACGTCTGGGTGTGTGTGGGACAGGCATGGGAGTGGGAAGTGTGGATGGTGCAGGAGTAGGGGGGGACGGAGCGCTGCTGGAGATCCAATGCTTCAGTCAGTGACGAGTCAATGGACCTCAGGAACATCTGTTGATCAGACATCGCTGCTGACATGCCCTCCAAGTACGACACCATCTGTGTCAGCAGTGTGGTGTGGCCATGGAGGACAGTAAGCATCGATGCCTGACCAACCTGCAACTGCCGCTGAATGTCCACACCACAGACTCAGCATTGATGGCAGCAGTGGAGACAGGGTCAGGGGGTGCGGTGCCTGGCCCGAAGGAGACCTGTTGGCGCCGAGCACGGAGGGAAGGGACCCGAGCAACTGGGAGGCGGGTGATGGGAATGGAGGGGGCGGCGACAGATGGAGTGCTGCTTTCAGCTCTGGGAGCAGCGTCCGCCCCCTCTGGGAGCTCAGCCTCGGACCCGTCAGCGTCATAGTCGGTGGTGGGACTGGACAGGTCCTCCGCCGCACTCCCCTCTGCCTCCGTGCCATTCGCTGAGCCAGACTCGCCAGCACTGGTGGCACCGCTGCTGGATCCCTCCTCAAGGTCCGTGCCAGTGTCTCCCTCGGTTTCCCCCGACGATGCTGTGGGCAAGGTGAAGAGACAGGAAAGAATCAGACACCTGTATACATATGACACATGATTCAAAACTACATAGGTCACAGTGCATAGCATGAAAGGCAACATGAATAACATCTACAATACTACGCACATATGTAGGCCCTGCACCACACAGTTGGTTGACCCACCATGCCACTGAGAAACAATGGAGAGCATGACACAACAGCAAAGAACTTGAAATCAAATTAGACAGAGGAGCTAGCCTCTGGGGACAGTCGAGTACTGCATCTGGACCACACACCGTAGCCAAAAAAGGGATGAGCAGGAACCATGTCTTTCTACTTTTGGCACATGCTGCTTAGCAAATACATTAAACCCTGCCCAACATGACTGGGTCACTGCATGTTGAGTGTGTGTTCAGACGATCTTCACACACAGGCCAGACCTGGCAAGGACACATACGGTTTGGACATGTAGGCCTTGCCCGCACAAACCCCCCCCCTACCTGAGACAATGTGAGTGACACAGAGGAAGTACTTACACCTCTTACTCGGGGATTACTAAAATGACCTTCAATAAATCCTGAATGTTAACGTACTAACCCTTGTGCGCCTGTCCACACATATTATTGACAAACAACCATCATCAGATAGTTGTACCAAGACACACAGGCACTGGCCACTGTGAGTATGCACAAGCCAAATTGGGCCACCCTGTTCAGTGGACATGTTAGAAATGAGGGGGCTCTGGTTGACGCAGGTGTGAACCCACAACAAGCAGGGACCCTTTACTTCTTGTCAGGGCGAAGGATGACTCCCCAGAATAACCCCTGCTCACCCTCTAGGTGCGTGGCGCGAGCAGTCCAGGCTAAGTCTCAGGCGTACACGGTTAAGCAAATGCAATTACACTTACAGTAAACCCCTTGCATGCACCACAAACGGACACCAATCAGGTAGTATATAAAAATAAGCTTTTATGTAGATTCAGCAGATTCAAATACAAGGCCCAGTAACGTTGAACTGATGGGGCCACAATTCTTAGGAATACGGTGAAGTTCTCTTTGTTACGGAAAGTTCTTTAGGCGGGCACAAGGTAACTGTAAGCCTGAGCGCACTCCATGCTGAAGCGGCGACCGGGAAGCACACGGCAGATGACAGGGAAATCAAAACGTTGCGGACTCTGGATCCGAGGCGAGCTCGCGGTCGAGTTCGTAAGTACGGTACCTTGTTTCTTGACGCAAAGGCGGGTGCGGGATTTCAGCGGCTCTTCGACAGAAGGGCGAGGCGGCGTCCGGGGCTCCCACACTTCACGATGGGGGTCTGATCTTCAGGCTCACGACAAGAGCGGGGTGTTGTAGGTGGCGGGTGAACAAAGCGGGGCAGCCAGGCACGCAGACACGTCCGGGCCGTCCGAGGCTTGGAGATGCTCACAACGCCGATTCCGGCGGGAGGGTGAAGGTGCACAGCGAGCCTCCGGCGAACGAGGTGACAGGGTCAGCCCAGCACAGCGTAGGGGGAGCGGCTCCGATCGAGCGAGGCTCTTCCCAAGGCGGGGCGGCTAAGCAGTCCTGGTCACGGCTCAGGGAGGGACTGAGGCACGAGGGTCACAGCTCCGGCGAGGTAAAGGACACCACAGTCCAGCGGCAGGCGAGTGAAGATCAGGTAGAGCCCAATGGTCCTGGGGCTCAGTTCAGGGGGCAAGCTCAGTTCCAAGCCCTTGGAGATCGTTTTGGAAAAGCACAAGTCTTGAAAGTAAAAATAAAGCAAAGTCTTCAGCAACAGTTTCTCTTCTCCCCTTTGGCAGCAAGGTCACCACTGCAGGCCAATCCCCCAGGATAGGGACAGTCTTCCTCCTACAGCTTTCCCGGTGCCTCCTCCTCAGGCAGAGATTCTTCTTGGTCAAAAGCGGATCTAGTTTCTTAGGAGCAGGGCTCCTACATTTATACAGCAAATCTTTTGTTCTCCCAGGCCAGGGGGGCCCTTGCCTAGTCCAGTCCGGTTTCTGAGCACTTTGTTTACGCGATGCAGGCTTCTTCTTTCAGAGTGCAGGGCAGAGTCCTCAGACGCTCCACAGGGGGCGGAGCCGGCATTGAGGGGGCAGAGCACTGTCCTATTCAGAGCCTAGGAGCACTCCTCCCACCCATCTACCTGTTGTTCGTCCTATTCACCACCAGGCTACCTAGCCCTGCCCATCTGGGTTCCCCCAGCCCTGTCACTCACACCAGCCAGACATCAGATACACATCACGCAGAGGCGGCTGAAATGTTTAGGCAAGCAAAGGCCAACTTTCTAAAAGCGGCATTTGCAAACCCGGAATATTAAAATAAACCTTGCGAGAAGATGTACCTTATTATTCCGAGTTCAGGCATACTAAACTCGATCTCCTACCATGTTCCCTGGGTCGGTTAGGATCATAGGGTGTAATAATCCAGGCCGCCCATACTGGCCTATGAGAACAGGGTAGCCTTACAGTAGTGAACAACAAGATGGCGGTCATTCACTACTAGGACATGCCACGCATCCAGGCTTGTCCTACCTTATGCTTGCAACGCACCCTGCCCGTGGGCCTACCAGAGGGGTGACTAACATGAAGTTAAGGGAAGGTTTTAGGGACCGGCAAGTGTGGGCACTTGCCAGTCAGCATGTCAGTACCAGACTGCACGCAGGTTCTGCGATGGCAGACCTTAGACATATTTTACCGGCCGCTTCTGTGGGTGGCACAACCCGTGCTGCAAGCCCACCAGCGGTGTTTGCATTTACATGCCCCGGCGCTCCTGGCGCACTTTACTGGGGTCTGACAGTAAATCAAACAATCCAATCATGGAATCCAACCAACATATACAATTTACATAGGGAGCACTTGCACCGGGACACTGGTTGGCAGTGGCACAGCGCGCTGAGCGGCCAACACCATAAAAACACATGAGGCACAGTGACAAAAAGAGGAAGGGAGACTCACGCCAAGGTGCCAGGTCTAACACGTGTCCCCTCCAGCTGAAAAGTGGGGAGAACTACCCTACCCCAGGGAGTTCCTCATCACTAAGGCGGAAAAATCTGGACAGACCGTCAGCATTGGCGTGATCTGTACCAGGGCGATGTTCCACCGTGAAATCCATACCCTGTAGGGAAATGGACCACCTCAACAGCTTTGGATTCTCACCCCTCATATGCATCAACCATCTGAGGGGCCTGTGGTCCGTCTGAACCCGGAAGTGAGACCCAAACAGGTAGGGTCTTAGCTTCTTCAGCGCCCAGACCACAGCAAATGCCTCACGCTCAATAGCACTCCACCTCTGTTCCCGTGGAAGTAACCTCCTGCTAAGAAAGGCTACGGGTTGATCTAGGCCCTCCTCATTAATCTGTGACAGAACAGCCCCCACACCATGCTCTGAAGCGTCTGTCTGAACGATAAACTCTTTGGAGAAGTTGGGAGCCAAGAGCACGGGCGCCGTGCACATAGCAGTTTTCAAGGCCTCAAAAGCTTTCTGACAGGTGTCAGTCCAGATCACTTTCCTGGGCTGCTTCTTCGAAGTCAGTGCTGTCAAGGGGCCAACCATGTTGCCATACCCCTTGACAAACCTCCTGTAGTACCCGGTGAGACCTAGGAAGGCTCTCACCTCTGTCTGGGTTTTGGGCGCCTCCCAATTCAGGATGGTTTCTATCTTGGGCTGAAGGGGTGCCACATGGCCACTCCCAACTTGGTGCCCCAAGTACACCACAGAACCCTGCCCGATCTGGCACTCACTTGCCTTGATCGTGAGGCCTGCCTTGCGCAGCGCCATCAATACTTCCCAGAGGTGTTGCAGGTGTTCCTCCCAAGTGGAGCTGAACACCGCGATGTCATCCAGGTAGGCTGCACTGAACGAATCCAGCCCAGCCAACACCTGGTTGACCAATCTCTGGAAGGTGGCAGGGGCATTCTTCATCCCAAATGGCATAACCCGGAACTGGTAGTGCCCATCTGGGGTGGAAAATGCTGACCTCTCTTTGGCCCCCTCGGTCAAGGCGATCTGCCAATACCCAGACGTTAAATCAAACGTGCTGAGGTAGTTGGCAGCCCCTAGCCGATCGATGAGCTCATCAGCTCTGGGGATGGGGTGTGCGTCAGTCCTAGTGACTGAATTTAGTCCTCTGTAGTCCACACAGAACCGGAGTTCGGGTGTGGCTCCCGGCGCTGCAGCCTTTGGGACCAAGACCACGGGGCTGGCCCAAGGACTGCTAGAAGACTCAATTACCCCGAGGGCAAACATCTTGGAGACCTCCTCCTTGATGCATGTCCTCACCCTGTCAGTCACCCTGTAGGCCTTGTGCCGCACAGGCGGACTATCCCCAGTGTCCACATCATGGACGCACCAATCCGTGAAACCAGGGACCAGGGAAAACAGGTCAGAAAATTGTCCCAGCAACTGGCGACAATCATTCTGTTGCTCAGGGGTCAGGGTGGAAGAGAGGATGACACCATCCACTGACCCATCTTGCTCCTTGGCTGACAGAAGGTCAGGAAGAGGTTCTGTCTTCTCTTCCATTCCAGCATCTGTTGCCAAGAGCATGCCCACTTGGGACCTCTCCAAGTGGGGCTTGAGGCGGTTGACATGTAGGACCCTTAAGGGGTTCCTAGGAGACTTCAGGTCCACCACGTAGGTAACAGGACTCTTGCGCTCCACCACCTCAAAGGGACCGGTCCACTTATCCTGGAGCGCACACGGCTCCACGGGGGCCAAGACCCATACCTTCTGCCCAGGCTGAAGCTCTACCAGAGTGGCATTCTAGTCGTACCACCGCTTCATCTCCTCCTGGCTGGCTTCCAGATTTGCCTCAGCAAGTTGCCTAAAACGCCTAGTCTGATTCCTGAAGGCCAGCATGTAGCTATATACATTCTGGGGAGGTTTCCTGGGAGATTGCTCCCAGCCTTCCTTGACCAGACTTAGAGGTCCTCTGACTGGGTGACCATACAGAAGCTCAAAGGGACTGAACCCCAGAGACTTCTGTGGCACCTCACGGTAAGAGAAGAGAAGGCATGGTAAGAGGACATCCCACTTACGCCTCATGGGTCCTTCTAGGCCCATTATCATGCCTTTGAGGGTCCGGTTGAATCTCTCAACCAACCCGTTTCCTTGGGGGTGGTAAGGTGTGGTGAACTTGTAGGTTACACCACACTATTGCCAAAGAGATTTCATGTACTTGGACATGAAATTGGTACCTCGGTCAGACACCACCTCTAGAGGGAATCCCACTCGGGAGAAAATTCCCATCAGTGCACGTCCCACCACGGGGGCCGTCACTGTCCTCAGAGGAATGGCTTCCGGGTACCGGGTGGCATGGTCCACCAGGACCAGGATGAACCTATTGCCCATCGCTGTCCTGGGGTCCAGTGGCCCTACAATGTCAATCCCCACTCGCTGTAATGGGGTACCGACCACAGGGAAGGGCTGGAGTGGAGCCTTCTGCTTCCTTCCACTCTTTCCACTTGCCTGGCAAGTCTGGCATGTCCTGCAGTGAGTGTCCGAACTCCTGCGCATTTGAGGCCAATAAAAGTGGGTGACAAGCCTTTCAAAGGTCTTGTCCTGCCCCAAATGCCCTGCCAATGGCACATCGTGAGCCAGCCCCAGTAGGAAGGCTCTGAAGTCCTGGGGTACCACCAGCGCACGGGCTGACCCAGGCTCAGCAACCTTAGGCTCTGTATATAGGAGGTCGTTCTCCCAGTAAACGAAATGCGATCCTGACTGATCACCTGCGGCCTGGTCTGCAGCCTGCTGCCGCATACCTATGGGAGAAGGGCACTCCTTCTGTGCCTTGCAAAAGTCCTCCCTGGTGGGACCCCCTGCCTGCTGCCAATGGGTCAGCTCCGGCAGGTCTCCCAGTTCAGCTATCTGTTCCCCTGAAGGCTCCAGGGCATCCCCCTCGAGGTCTGCTTCCTCCTGGACCGTGGGAACTTCAGGGGCCGGCTTCCCACGCCCCTTGCTCCTTCTCTCTGAGGCCGGTTCCTGGGCCTCCCTCTCAGGCTCCAGGACCTCTTGAGTCCCTCTACTGGCTGCCATGGACCGTGTGGTGACACACGCCCAATCCGGCATACCCAACATCTCTAGGTGAGCACTCTGCTCCACCTTAGCCCAAGGTGAGCTCTCCAAATCGTTCCCTAACAAACAGTCTACAGGCATGGCGGGCCTCACAGCTACCTGAAGAGTACCAGAGACCCCCCCCACTCAAAGGGAACCTGAGCCACCTTGCAGTGCCTCTCTGTGTTGTCAGTGGCAACAACAGGATAGAATGCATTGGGGACCACCTGCTCCTGAGACACCAGGTGACACCTGACAGCTGTCACACTGGCTCCTGTATCTCTAAGAGCTTCCACCCTATGGCCATTTATGGTCACCCACTGCCTGTACTTCTTAGTGTTCTCAGGCAGCTGGGTTGGAGGGACCACTTCACGGTCTCCTAGCAAGACCAGGGACATCTCTGCGGGACCCCACCCACCTTGGACATCCCTCTCCTCCCCCAAGGCTACACTAGTCACCTGCCGGGGTGGAGCACCAGTTGGTGCTGGTTTACCAAACAACGGACACTTTACATAGGAGGAAAAATGCCCCAAATTGTTACACCTGTAACATCTTACGGGCCACTTCTGAACAGGAGGACCTGTCGGGGCCCCGGTCGGTTTCTGGGGTGGGGGAGGCTGAGAACCCTTCCCTTGGTTCCCTTGCGGACTATTTTGGGGCCCTTTTTGGAACTGCTTCGGTTTACCCCTGTCCCCCTCACTCTTCTGCTGGGGACCCTGCCCACCTTTGGCGGAATCTCCCACGGTACCCTTGTGGACCCTGGTACTGACCCAGCGGTCCGCCTCCTCAGCAAGCTTCCTAGGGTTCATCAGCCTACTATCTATCAGGTGCTGGTGTAGCTCAGGAAAACAATTACTGGACAAGTGCTCCCATGCCATTAAATCAAGAAGCCCTTGATAATCATTTACCTTACTACCCTTTACCCAACCATCCAGCGCTCTGCAAAAGAAAATCACATATTCCACATACGTACTATTGGGAATCTTAGTGCAACCCCTAAACCTCTGTCTATATAACTCAGGGGTCAACCCATACCTAGCCATCAATGCTTCCTTCATATGGGCATAAGAATTATGAACATCAGCAGGTAAATCTAACAGTGTGTCCCGCCCTTCACTCAGGAACCGTCCCCACAACCCCGCTCCCCAATCTCTCTCAGGGACCCGGTGGGAAGACATGGCTACCTCGTAGGCTCTGAACCACTGCCCGATGTCGTCATTCTTGAAGAACTCCTTCACTACATCCTTGGGAATATAAACTCTTGGTTCCGCCGGTACTGGCGGTGTGCTGCCACCAGAGGGATTAAGCTCCAAACTTTTTGCTTTCAGCTCCAGCTCCCTCAGCTTCATGTCATGCTCTAATTGTAGTTTCTTTTCTTCCATGGCTAATCTTTGTTTTTCCATATCCATTTGCCCATAAAGTTTTGCCATCTCCACCTCATGTGCCCGGGTTGCTGCCCTGTCTGCCAATTCTTCTGGCGACAGGCCTCTGCCAAACTCATGGACACTTTCTGGTGGAACCATTTCCACCTGATTCTCTGGCGCCTTTGACTCATACCAGGCCCTCAGCGCCTTCACGAGTTGGGTCTTGTTTTTCAATCCAGTTTGGGCAATTCTGAACTTGGAGCAAAAACCTTTCAATTCTTCATTTGTATAGCCCTCAAGCGCGCCTTCTTCCCAATCTATGTCCTCAAATCCAGAGATGATAGAAGCTGCCCTTCCAGCGGGAAGTGAACCAGGCATGGTTTAATCAACGGAGATTCTTGGCAAAACAGAAACAATTTCTAGTCTTGTGGCTGTGTTACTGGTCTGCTCTCACTACGTTGTGATCAGTGATTCACTATACGCAAACCACAAATGCAAATCCGTAAATCCTCACCGCTGCCACCAATGTTAGAAATGAGGGGGCTCTGGTTGACGCAGGTGTGAACCCACAACAAGCAGGGACCCTTTACTTCTTGTCAGGGCGAAGGATGACTCCCCAGAATAACCCCTGCTCACCCTCTAGGTGCGTGGCACGAGCAGTCCAGGCTAAGTCTCAGGCGTACACGGTTAAGCAAATGCAATTACACATACAGTAAACCCCTTGCATGCACCACAAACGGACACCAATCTGGTAGTATATAAAAATAAGCTTTTATGTAGATTCAGCAGATTCAAATACAAGGCCCAGTAACGTTGAACTGATGGGGCCACAATTCTTAGGAATACGGTGAAGTTCTCTTTGTTACGGAAAGTTCTTTAGGCGGGCACAAGGTAACTGTAGGCCTCAGCGCACTCCGTGCTGAAGCGACGACCGGGAAGCACACGGCAGATGACAGGGAAATCAGAACGTTGCGGACCCTGGATCCGAGGCGAGCTCGCGGTCGAGTTCGTAAGTACGGTACCTTGTTTCTTGACGCAAAGGCGGGTGCGGGATTTCAGCGGCTCTTCGACAGAAGGGCGAGGCGGCGTCCGGGGCTCCCACACTTCACGATGGGGGTCTGATCTTCAGGCTCACGACAAGAGCGGGGTGTTGCAGGTGGCGTGTGAACAAAGCGGGGCAGCCGGGCACGCAGACACGTCCGGGCCGTCCGAGGCTTGGAGATGCTCACAACGCCGATTCCGGCGGGAGGGTGAAGGTGCACAGCGAGCCTCCGGCGAGCGAGGTGACAGGGGCAGCCCAGCACAGCGTAGGGGGAGCGGCTCCGATCGAGCGAGGCTCTTCCCAAGGCGGGGCGGCTAAGCAGTCCTGGTCACGGCTCAGGGAGGGACTGAGGCACGAGGGTCACAGCTCCAGCGAGGGAAAGGACACCACAGTCCAGCGGCAGGCGAGTGAAGATCAGGTAGAGCCCAATGGTCCTGGGGCTCAGTTCAGGGGGCAAGCTCAGTTCCAAGCCCTTGGAGATCGTTTTGGAAAAGCACAAGTCTTGAAAGTAAAAATAAAGCAAAGTCTTCAGCAACAGTTTCTCTTCTCCCCTTTGACAGCAAGGTCACCACTTGCAGGCCAATCCCCCAGGATAGGGACAGTCTTCCTCCTACAGCTTTCCCGGTGCCTCCTCCTCAGGCAGAGATTCTTCTTGGTCAAAAGCGGATCTAGTTTCTTAGGAGCAGGGCTCCTACATTTATACAGCAAATCTTTTGTTCTCCCAGGCCAGGGGGGCCCTTGCCTAGTCCAGTTCGGTTTCTGAGCACTTTGTTTACGCGATGCAGGCTTCTTCTTTCAGAGTGCAGGGCAGAGTCATCAGACGCTCCACAGGGGGCGGAGCCAGCATTGAGGGGGCAGAGCACTGTCCTATTCAGAGCCTAGGAGCACTCCTCCCACCCATCTACCTGTTGATCGTCCTATTCACCACCAGGCTACCTAGCCCTGCCCATCTGGGTTCCCCCAGCCCTGTCACTCACACCAGCCAGACATCAGATACACATCACGCAGAGGCGGCTGAAATGTTTAGGCAAGCAAAGGCTAACTTTCTAAAAGCGGCATTTGCAAACCCGGAATATTAAAATAAACCTTGCGAGAAGATGTACCTTATTATTCCGAGTTCAGGCATACTAAACTCGATCTCCTACCATGTTCCCTGGGTCGGTTAGGATCATAGGGTGTAATAATCCAGGCCGCCCATACTGGCCTATGAGAACAGGGTAGCCTTACAGTAGTGAACAACAAGATGGCGGTCATTCACTACTAGGACATGCCACGCATCCAGGCTTGTCCTACCTTATGCTTGCAACGCACCCTGCCCGTGGGCCTACCAGAGGGGTGACTAACATGAAGTTAAGGGAAGGTTTTAGGGACCGGCAAGTGTGGGCACTTGCCAGTCAGCATGTCAGTACCAGACTGCACGCAGGTTCTGCGATGGCAGACCTTAGACATATATTACCGGCCGCTTCTGTGGGTGGCAGAACCCGTGCTGCAAGCCCACCAGCGGTGTTTGCATTTACATGCCCCGGCGCTCCTGGCGCACTTTACTGGGGTCTGACAGTAAATCAAACAATCCAATCATGGAATCCAACCAACATATACAATTTACATAGGGAGCACTTGCACCGCGACACTGGTTGGCAGTGGCACAGCGCGCTGAGCTGCCAACACCATAAAAACACATGAGGCACAGTGACAAAAAGAGGAAGGGAGACTCACGCCAAGGTGCCAGGTCTAACACGTGTCCCCTCCAGCTGAAAAGTGGGGAGAACTACCCTACCCCAGGGAGTTCCTCATCACTAAGGCGGAAAAATCTGGACAGACCGTCAGCATTGGCGTGATCTGTACCAGGGCGATGGTCCACCGTGAAATCCATACCCTGTAGGGAAATGGACCACCTCAACAGCTTTGGATTCTCACCCCTCATATGCATCAACCATCTGAGGGGCCTGTGGTCCTTCTGAACCCGGAAGTGAGACCCAAACAGGTAGGGTCTTAGCTTCTTCAGCGCCCAGACCACAGCAAATGCCTCACGCTCAATAGCACTCCACCTCTGTTCCCGTGGAAGTAACCTCCTGCTAAGAAAGGCTACGGGTTGATCTAGGCCCTCCTCATTAATCTGTGACAGAACAGCCCCCACACCATGCTCTGAAGCGTCTGTCTGAACGATAAACTCTTTGGAGAAGTTGGGAGCCAAGAGCACGGGCGCCGTGCACATAGCAGTTTTCAAGGCCTCAAAAGCTTTCTGAGAGGTGTCAGTCCAGATCACTTTCCTGGGCTGCTTCTTCGAAGTCAGTGCTGTCAAGGGGGCAACCATGTTGCCATACCCCTTGACAAACCTCCTGTAGTACCCGGTGAGACCTAGGAAGGCTCTCACCTCTGTCTGGGTTTTGGGTGCCTCCCAATTCAGGATGGTTTCTATCTTGGGCTGAAGGGGTGCCACATGGCCACTCCCAACTTGGTGCCCCAAGTACACCACGGAACCCTGCCCGATCTGGCACTTACTTGCCTTGATCGTGAGGCCTGCCTTGCGCAGCGCCATCAATACTTCCCAGAGGTGTCGCAGGTGTTCCTCCCAAGTGGAGCTGAACACCGCGATGTCATCCAGGTAGGCTGCACTGAACGAATCCAGCCCAGCCAACACCTGGTTGACCAATCTCTGGAAGGTGGCAGGGGCATTCTTCATCCCAAATGGCATAACCCGGAACTGGTAGTGCCCATCTGGGGTGGAAAATGCTGACCTCTCTTTGGCCCCCTCGGTCAAGGCGATCTGCCAATACCCAGACGTTAAATCAAACGTGCTGAGGTAGTTGGCAGCCCCTAGCCGATCGATGAGCTCATCAGCTCTGGGGATGGGGTGTGCGTCAGTCCTAGTGACTGAATTGAGTCCTCTGTAGTCCACACAGAACCGGAGTTCGGGTGTGGCTCCCGGCGCTGCAGCCTTTGGGACCAAGACCACGGGGCTGGCCCAAGGACTGCTAGAAGACTCAATTACCCCGAGGGCAAACATCTTGGAGACCTCCTCCTTGATGCATGTCCTCACCCTGTCAGTAACCCTGTAGGCCTTGTGCCGCACAGGCGGACTATCCCCAGTGTCCACATCATGGACGCACCAATCCGTGAAACCAGGGACCAGGGAAAACAGGTCAGAAAATTGTCCCAGCAACTGGCGACAATCATTCTGTTGCTCAGGGGTCAGGGTGGAAGAGAGGATGACACCATCCACTGACCCATCTTGCTCCTTGGCTGACAGAAGGTCAGGAAGAGGTTCTGTCTTCTCTTCCATTCCAGCATCTGTTGCCAAGAGCATGCCCACTTGGGACCTCTCCAAGTGGGGCTTGAGGCGGTTGACATGTAGGACCCTTAAGGGGTTCCTAGGAGACTTCAGGCCCACCACGTAGGTAACAGGACTCTTGCGCTCCACCACCTCAAAGGGACCGGTCCACTTATCCTGGAGCGCACACGGCTCCACGGGGGCCAAGACCCATACCTTCTGCCCAGGCTGAAGCTCTACCAGAGTGGCATTCTGGTCGTACCACCGCTTCATCTCCTCCTGGCTGGCTTCCAGATTTGCCTCAGCAAGATGCCTAAAACGCCTAGTCTGATTCCTGAAGGCCAGCATGTAGCTATATACATTCTGGGGAGGTTTCCTGGGAGATTGCTCCCAGCCTTCCTTGACCAGACTTAGAGGTCCTCTGAATGGGTGACCATACAGAAGCTCAAAGGGACTGAACCCCAGAGACTTCTGTGGCACCTCACGGTAAGCGAAGAGAAGGCATGGTAAGAGGACGTCCCACTTACGCCTCATGGGTCCTTCTAGGCCCATTATCATGCCTTTGAGGGTCCGGTTGAATCTCTCAACCAACCCGTTTCCTTGGGGGTGGGCAAGGTGTGGTGAACTTGTAGGTTACACCACACTCTTGCCAAAGAGATTTCATGTACTTGGACATGAAATTGGTACCTCGGTCAGACACCACCTCTAGAGGGAATCCCACTCGGGAGAAAATTCCCATCAGTGCACGTCCCACCACGGGGGCCGTCACTGTCCTCAGAGGAATGGCTTCCGGGTACCGGGTGGCATGGTCCACCAGGACCAGGATGAACCTATTGCCCATCGCTGTCCTGGGGTCCAGTGGCCCTACAATGTCAATCCCCACTCGCTGTAATGGGGTACCGACCACAGGGAAGGGCTGGAGTGGAGCCTTCTGCTTCCTTCCACTCTTTCCACTTGCCTGGCAAGTCTGGCATGTCCTGCAGTGAGTGTCCGAACTCCTGCGCATTTGAGGCCAATAAAAGTGGGTGACAAGCCTTTCAAAGGTCTTGTCCTGCCCCAAATGCCCTGCCAATGGCACATCGTGAGCCAGCCCCAGTAGGAAGGCTCTGAAGTCCTGGGGTACCACCAGCGCACGGGCTGACCCAGGCTCAGCAACCTTAGGCTCTGTATATAGGAGGTCGTTCTCCCAGTAAACGAAATGCGATCCTGACTGATCACCTGCGGCCTGGTCTGCAGCCTGCTGCCGCATACCTATGAGAGAAGGGCACTCCTTCTGTGCCTTGCAAAAGTCCTCCCTGGTGGGACCCCCTTCCTGCTGCCAATGGGTCAGCTCCGGCAGGTCTCCCAGTTCAGCTATCTGTTCCCCTGTAGGCTCCAGGGCATCCCCCTCGAGGTCTGCTTCCTCCTGGACCATGGGAACTTCAGGGGCTGGCTTCCCACGCCCCTTGCTCCTTCTCTCTGAGGCCGGTTCATGGGCCTCCCTCTCAGGCTCCAGGACCTCTTGAGTCCCTCTACTGGCTGCCATGGACCGTGTGGTGACACACGCCCAATCCGGCAAACCCAACATCTCTAGGTGAGCACTCTTCTCCACCTTAGCCCAAGGTGAGCTCTCCAAATCGTTCCCTAACAAACAGTCTACAGGCATGGCGGGCCTCACAGCTACCTGAAGAGTACCAGAGACCCCCCCCACTCAAAGGGAACCTGAGCCACCTTGCAGTGCCTCTCTGTGTTGTCAGTGGCAACAACGGGATAGAATGCATTGGGGACCACCTGCTCCTGAGACACCAGGTGACACCTGACAGCTGTCACACTGGCTCCTGTATCTCTAAGAGCTTCCACCCTATGGCCATTTATGGTCACCCACTGCCTGTACTTCTTAGTGTTCTCAGGCAGCTGGGTTGGAGGGACCACTTCACGGTCTCCTAGCAAGACCAGGGACATCTCTGCGGGACCCCAACCACCTTGGACATCCCTCTCCTCCCCCAAGGCTACACTAGTCACCTGCCGGGGTGGAGCACCAGTGGGTGCTGGTTTACCAAACAACGGACACTTTACATCAGAGGAAAAATGCCCCAAATTGTTACACCTGTAACATCTTACGGGCCACTTCTGAACAGGAGGACCTGTCGGGGCCCCGGTCGGTTTCTGGGGTGGGGGAGGCTGAGAACCCTTCCCTTGGTTCCCTTGCGGACTATTTTGGGGCCCTTTTTGGAACTGCTTCGGTTTACCCCTGTCCCCCCCACTCTTCTGCTGGGGACCCTGCCCACCTTTGGCGGAATCTCCCACGGTACCCTTGTGGACCCTGGTACTGACCCAGCGGTCCGCCTCCTCAGCAAGCTTCCTAGGGTTCGTCAGCCTACTATCTATCAGGTGCTGGTGTAGCTCAGGAAAACAATTACTGGACAAGTGCTCCCATGCCATTAAATCAAGAAGCCCTTGATAATCATTTACCTTACTACCCTTTACCCAACCATCCAGCGCTCTGCAAAAGAAAATCACATACTCCACATACTTACTATTGGGAATCTTAGTGCAACCCCTAAACCTCTGTCTATATAACTCAGGGGTCAACCCATACCTAGCCATCAATGCTTCCTTCATATGGGCATAAGAATTATGAACATCAGCAGGTAAATCTAACAGTGTGTCCCGCCCTTCACTCAGGAACCGTCCCCACAACCCAGCTCCCCAATCTCTCTCAGGGACCCGGTGGCAAGACATGGCTAC
This sequence comes from Triturus cristatus, assembly GCF_964204655.1. Lineage (NCBI taxonomy): Eukaryota > Metazoa > Chordata > Amphibia > Caudata > Salamandridae > Triturus > Triturus cristatus. The sequence goes on from NC_140588.1 coordinate 85,516,959, forward strand.
CTCGTAGGCTCTGAACCACTGCCCGATGTCGTCATTCTTGAAGAACTCCTTCACTACATCCTTGGGAATATAAACTCTTGGTTCCGCCGGTACTGGCGGTGTGCTGCCACCAGAGGGATTAAGCTCCAAACTTTTTGCTTTCAGCTCCAGCTCCCTCAGCTTCATGTCATGCTCTAATTGTAGTTTCTTTTCTTCCATGGCTAATCTTTGTTTTTCCATATCCATTTGCCCATGAAGTTTTGCCATCTCCACCTCATGTGCCCGGGTTGCTGCCCTGTCTGCCAATTCTTCTGGCGACAGGCCTCTGCCAAACTCATGGACACTTTCTGGTGGAACCATTTCCACCTGATTCTCTGGCGCCTTTGACTCATACCAGGCCCTCAGCGCCTTCACGAGTTGGGTCTTGTTTTTCAATCCAGTTTGGGCAATTCTGAACTTGGAGCAAAAACCTTTCAATTCTTCATTTGTATAGCCCTCAAGCGCGCCTTCTTCCCAATCTATGTCCTCAAATCCAGAGATGATAAAAGCTGCCCTTCCGGCGGGAAGTGAACCAGGCATGGTTTAATCAACGGAGATTCTTGGCAAAACAGAAACAATTTCTAGTCTTGTGGCTGTGTTACTGGTCTGCTCTCACTACGTGGTGATCAGTGATTCACTATACGGAAACCACAAATGCAAATCCGTAAATCCTCACCGCTGCCACCAATGTTAGAAATGAGGGGGCTCTGGTTGACGCAGGTGTGAACCCACAACAAGCAGGGACCCTTTACTTCTTGTCAGGGCGAAGGATGACTCCCCAGAATAACCCCTGCTCACCCTCTAGGTGCGTGGCGCGAGCAGTCCAGGCTAAGTCTCAGGCGTACACGGTTAAGCAAATGCAATTACACATACAGTAAACCCCTTGCATGCACCACAAACCGACACCAATCAGGTAGTATATAAAAATAAGCTTTTATGTAGATTCAGCAGATTCAAATACAAGGCCCAGTAACGTTGAACTGATGGGGCCACAATTCTTAGGAATACGGTGAAGTTCTCTTTGTTACGGAAAGTTCTTTAGGCGGGCACAAGGTAACTGTAGGCCTCAGCGCACTCCGTGCTGAAGCGGCGACCGGGAAGCACACGGCAGATGACAGGGAAATCAGAACGTTGCGGACCCTGGATCCGAGGCGAGCTCGCGGTCGAGTTCGTAAGTACGGTACCTTGTTTCTTGATGCAAAGGCGGGTGCGGGATTTCAGCGGCTCTTCGACAGAAGGGCGAGGCGGCGTCCGGGGCTCCCACACTTCACGATGGGGGTCTGATCTTCAGGCTCACGACAAGAGCGGGGTGTTGCAGGTGGCGTGTGAACAAAGCGGGGCAGCCGGGCACGCAGACACGTCCGGGCCGTCCGAGGCTTGGAGATGCTCACAACGCCGATTCCGGCGGGAGGGTGAAGGTGCACAGCGAGCCTCCGGCGAGCGAGGTGACAGGGGCAGCCCAGCACAGCGTAGGGGGAGCGGCTCCGATCGAGCGAGGCTCTTCCCAAGGCGGGGCGGCTAAGCAGTCCTGGTCACGGCTCAGGGAGGGACTGAGGCACGAGGGTCACAGCTCCGGCGAGGGAAAGGACACCACAGTCCAGCGGCAGGCGAGTGAAGATCAGGTAGAGCCCAATGGTCCTGGGGCTCAGTTCAGGGGGCAAGCTCAGTTCCAAGCCCTTGGAGATCGTTTTGGAAAAGCACAAGTCTTGAAAGTAAAAATAAAGCAAAGTCTTCAGCAACAGTTTCTCTTCTCCCCTTTGGCAGCAAGGTCACCACTTGCAGGCCAATCCCCCAGGATAGGGACAGTCTTCCTCCTACAGCTTTCCCAGTGCCTCCTCCTCAGGGAGAGATTCTTCTTGGTCAAAAGCGGATCTAGTTTCTTAGGAGCAGGGCTCCTACATTTATACAGCAAATCTTTTGTTCTCCCAGGCCAGGGGGGCCCTTGCCTAGTTCAGTTCGGTTTCTGAGCACTTTGTTTACGCGATGCAGGCTTCTTCTTTCAGAGTGCAGGGCAGAGTCCTCAGACGCTCCACAGGGGGCAGAGCCAGCATTGAGGGGGCAGAGCACTGTCCTATTCAGAGCCTAGGAGCACTCCTCCCACCCATCTACCTGTTGATCGTCCTATTCACCACCAGGCTACCTAGCCCTGCCCCTCTGGGTTCCCCCAGCCCTGTCACTCACACCAGCCAGACATCAGATAAACATCACGCAGAGGCGGCTGAAATGTTTAGGCAAGCAAAGGCCAACTTTCTAAAAGCGGCATTTGCAAACCCGGAATATTAAAATAAACTTTGCGAGAAGATGTACCTTATTATTCCGAGTTCAGGCATACTAAACTCGATCTCCTACCATGTTCCCTGGGTCGGTTAGGATCATAGGGTGTAATAATCCAGGCCGCCCATACTGGCCTATGAGAACAGGGTAGCCTTACAGTAGTGAACAACAAGATGGCGGTCATTCACTACTAGGACATGCCACACATCCAGGCTTGTCCTACCTTATGCTTGCAACGCACCCTGCCCGTGGGACTACCAGAGGGGTGACTAACATGAAGTTAAGGGAAGGTTTTAGGGACCGGCAAGTGTGGGCACTTGCCAGTCAGCATGTCAGTACCAGACTGCACGCAGGTTCTGCGATGGAAGACCTTAGACATATTTTACCGGCCGCTTCTGTGGGTGGCACAACCCGTGCTGCAAGCCCACCAGCGGTGTTTGCATTTACATGCCCCGGCGCTCCTGGCGCACTTTACTGGGGTCTGACAGTAAATCAAACAATCCAATCATGGAATCCAACCAACATATACAATTTACATAGGGAGCACTTGCACCGCGACACTGGTTGGCAGTGGCACAGCGCGCTGAGCGGCCAACACCATAAAAACACATGAGGCACAGTGACAAAAAGAGGAAGGGAGACTCACGCCAAGGTGCCAGGTCTAACAGAACACATGTAGCACACTTAACGTAAATACAAATGAGGCTAGGGTACAATGCCACAGAGCCCGACCTATGCTGAAGACACAGAGAATGTCCACATTGTTGGATGACACACATGTCATCCAACAGGAAAAGGTGCCCCAGGGGACTGTAGTGGCCACACTCCTCCATGGTCCTGGATGGATATGGAGGAGTGGTAGGGACGACGGTGGCAGCATCTCCCGACCCCGCTTGGCGCCATTACTTATCAAAGTTCATTGCTGTGTGCATTTTTAACTTAGAAGTCTGTTGAGCTGAAACTTTTTTTAAAATACTGGGTCACCTTTTTGTAATTTTAGTTGGCTGTAGTAACCACATGATGTTATATATTTAGTGTCACGCTGCAAAATTATCGCATTCTCGCACTCACTGAGGGGTTAAGTGCTCTAGTATCGTTCTAGAGTTGAACTGTGCCTGCACGCCCAGTCCGACCGAGCAGCCAATCACGGGTGCGGAGGGCGGGGCAGAGCCAGGCCCACACAGGAAGGCGAGCGGTTAGCACTCTAGCTCTTCCACATTTGAGGGCTATTTAGGCTGCGAGGAGGCTCCGACTTTTGCGGTAGGGACGACGGTGGCAGCATCCCCCGACCCCGCTTGGCGCCATTACTTATCAAAGTTCATTGCTGTGTGCATTTTTAACTTAGAAGTCTTCTGAGCTGAAACTTTTTTTAAAATACTGGGTCACCTTTTTGTAATTTTAGTTGGCTGTAGTGACCACATGATGTTATATATTTAGTGTCACGCTGCAAAATTATCGCAATCTCGCACTCACTGAGGGGTTAGGTGCTCTAGTATCGTTCTGGAGTTGAACTGTGCCTGCACGCCCGGTCCGAGGGCGGGGCAGAGCCAGGCCCACACAGGAAGGCGAGCGGTTAGCGCTCTAGCTCTTCCACATTTGAGGGCTATTTAGGCTGCGAGGAGGCTCCGACTTTTGCGGTAGGGACGACGGTGGCAGCATCTCCCGACCCCGCTTGGCGCCATTACTTATCAAAGTTCATTGCTGTGTGCATTTTTAACTTAGAAGTCTGTTGAGCTGAAACTTTTTTTAAAATACTGGGTCACCTTTTTGTAATTTTAGTTGGCTGTATTGACCACATGATGTTATATATTTAGTGTCACGCTGCAAAATTATCGCATTCTCGCACTCACTGAGGGGTTAGGTGCTCTAGTATCGTTCTAGAGTTGAACTGTACCTGCACGCCCGGTCCGACCCAGCAGCCAATCACGGGTGCGGAGGGCGGGGCAGAGCCAGGCCCACACAGGAAGGCGAGTGGTTAGCACTCTAGCTCTTCCACATTTGAGGGCTATTTAGCCACTCGTCGCCTCTAGCACACAACATTTGCGCGCAGTGTGGCGCCTACTCCTGCGCCTAAGACGAGCCGAAGACCAGCCCGTCTGCGCCCGTCCGCGACAGATCGGGGCGAGGGGCAGGGGGCTATGGAGGATTATCCGTCCAGCTCAGAGATACCTCCCACCAGCAGGATAACATATACCTCCCAGGTATTAATAGAGATTGGCACACATGTTCCTAGGGTATGTACACATGAGGTGGGAACCAAACTAGAGGGCCCGTTTGCCTGTCGGGGATGTCAAGTGCAGTTTTATCATCCCACTGAAGTTGGACAATACTTGGAGTACCCCCCGGATCTGGCGGTACAGGCACAACAAATTACATCGACAAATAATCCTATGGACAATTTACCATTGGGGAGTAAGAACCTGCTGTGTAACATTCGTTCATTAGCCAAACACGCCACTGAGGTATGGGACCTCATATCATCTGAAGAACCAGATTTATGCTTCCTAACTGAGACATGGCTCAAACCTCACTCAATCCCGGCCATAACCTTGGGGATACCGATAGGATACAAAATAACCAGGTTGGATCGGCCAAATAAAAGGGGGGGGAGGTAGCTATTGTATATAAACAAGAAATGAACGTTACTATCATCGAGGAACTTTGTACACCTCAGATAGAATTAATGATTTTTAAAATCAATTTAGCATCTAAGGAACACAGGAAGGGAGCTGTGGTGTACCGCCCCCCTGGCCCATGTGAGAACTTTTCTGTTCTTCTTATTGAGGCTTTAGCCCCTCATGTACAAGAGAAATCTGATTTTCTTCTTGTAGGGGACTTTAATGTCCACAGTGAGCTGGGTAACTGTCCGGAGGCAAGTACTTTACTTGCGGACTTAGACTTACTGGGACTAAAAAAGTACAATCATGGCCCCACTCATCAAGCTGGCCATTCTCTGGATTTAGTCATGTCCAATTCACCCTTGATTAAATGTATGCCTCCTACCAAAGTGGACTGGACGGACCACTTCATTCTTAAATTTTACATCAAAGCTAATTATAAGCCTCGGGCTGGACAGATTGCGCTAGCCAGCACAAGGAGACCCTGGCATAAACTCACTTCAGAGAGTTTTAGGGAAAAATATAAGGAATCCATAACTAATAGCCCTACGGATATCACAATCAAATTAAATATGTTTGAGGAAGCGGTCACCAAGGCTATAAACGCTACCATTCCTTTAAGAGTGTTTAAAACTTGTGCAGCACATAAGCAAGAGGTCTGGTTCTCTGATGAATTGAGATCCCTTAAGTTAAATACTAGGAAACTGGAAAAGATATGGAGATCATCGCGGAGGACTGAAGATAAGGAACATCATAGGATCGCACTTAAGACATCCACAAGGCCATACGTGCTGCACGGAAAAACCATATTGCAACACAATTATCTGCAGCTGGTAACAACTCCAAAATGTTATACCAAATTTTACAAACTTTCACTAAGCCAGCAGCCTGTGAAACGGCAGAAATAGCATCCCAAGAACTTTGCGACGAGATCTCACTATTCTTTACAAAGAAGATAGATGGGATCTATGACAAAATAATGCATTCCAACAGAACTGCCTTAATAGAAAACATCCCTCCACTGACTGCTGGAGCCCATTCCCACTCCACCCTGTGCCTCACTGAATTCCCTCCCATATGTATAGAGGAGGTAATTTCATTGATTAGGCAAATAAAGAGTGGTTGCCCCTTAGAAACCATCCCTGCACGTATTATGCCTATATTGGCTAATGATCTAGGCCCGAGAATTCTGCAATTAGTTAATCTGTCCCTGAGTACAGGGGAGGTTCCCCTAGACTGGAAACGGGCGCTGGTAAGACCTCTGAGGAAAAACAATGCCATCCCTTGGACAGAACTGTCTAATTTGAGACCTATCTCTCTTCTTCCCTTTTTGGGCAAATTAATCGAGAAGTTTGTAAACCGCCACCTGTCGACTTACATCGAAAAGCAGGGGGGCTGGACTCTTCCCAGTCAGGGTTTAGGCCTAGACATAGCACTGAGACCACCTTGCTGTCCGTCGCAGACGATCTACATATGCTCCAGGATAGGGGTTATTCCGTTATACTGGTGCTGTTGGATCTGTCTGCGGCGTTTGACACCATGTCGCATAACATCCTGACCTCCAGGCTAGTCAACATTGGCCTGGGAGACAAGGCGCTGGCCTGGATGAGGAGTTTCCTAACAGATCGTACCCAACGTGTCATCTTGGGTACATTTCGGTCAGAGGAGCTGAGGATCTCTAAAGGGGTGCCACAGGGCTCTTGTTTGAGCCCTACGCTTTTTAACATCTATGTGGCCCCCTTGGCTAACATCATGAGATCCCATGGGTTCATCCCGGTGTCTTACGCGGATGATACCCAACTCCTCTTTCCATTTAAAACACTCACTACAGAGATTAGGAACTCTTTTGCCCAGGGAATGAAAGCAGTGGCACATTGGATGGCGTCCAACTACTTGCAATGTAATGTTGCTAAAACAGAGGTGATGCTATTTGGCGAGGCTAAACTCCTGTGGACCCCGGACTGGTGGCCCCAAGATCTTGGGCCAGTCCCTGAGCCTAAACTGGTAGTGAAGGACTTGGGTGTTAGGCTGGACCAGGAGCTTTCCTTAAAACAACACGGTAATCAAGTGGTGGGCTCATGCTTTCACATCATTGGGCTGCTTCGTAAAGTGTTTCCTTTACTTCCAGACACCACAAGAAAGACCTTGGTGCAAGCGCTAGTGTTGAGCAGACTAGATTATTGTAACGGCCTGTTACTATCGGCAAACGAAGGAGTCATTTCAAGACTGCAGGTGGTACAGAACACTGCTGCCCGCCTTGTACTAAATGCACCCCCTCGAACACCCTCCAAACCTCTGCTGGTTAAACTGCACTGGTTACCAGTGAAACAGAGGGTGAAGTTTAAAATATGCTGTATCATACACAAATGCCTGACTGGGAGAGGCCCGGCCTACCTGGCCAACAAGTTCATTCCATATGTTCCCACACGCTCCCTTAGATCTGGTGATCGGGCGTTGCTATGTGTCCCCAGAGCTAGGAAAGCAAGACAGGGGTCCAGAGCTTTATCTGTGGCAGGTCCCATGTTGTGGAACAGTCTCCCCATAGCTATTAGATTGTATAGAGAACATCTTCCTTTTAGGAAACAATTAAAAACCTTTCTTTTTCAAGATTAAGATACCATCTTAATGTTATAAATGTACACGGCTAGTATTTGTTTGTTTATTGATGGTGCTAAAGGGCGTGGAGATACTCCTTTGGGAGTCGATTCCAGCGCAGTATAAACACGCAAATAAATAAATAAATAAATATGACTGCAACAGAAGCAAACGTCCCTGCACTATGCATATCTCCCACTCATGCACATCATGTCTGAGTGCACAACATTGGTCATGCATGCTGTAAGGCAGTACACTTTTCAGACACATTCCCATGTCGGGACTCAGCATCGGTGCCAACTAACATGGACCCCACATTGACTGAACTGGCCAGGGCACAGGCAAGGACCCAACACATGTTACACACCACCCCCACACATGATGCTGCAAGCATTGGGCACTTAGAATAACTGGCAGCCTAGATAACCTTGTGCAAGAGTGACTACACACAGACCAGGGCACACATGTCAAGGAGGGGAAGGGAGGAAGAACAGCACCGGTTGACTTGGTGGAACAGGATATGTACTGCACATATGAACCCTGGCAGTGTAACCATGCCACTGCGCACTTCCAATAGCTGGTGACTCACAACAAACACACATGTACCTACCCCCTTCCTGCTGCTGCTTCTCTGCTAAGCGCCTATCCAAGTCAGGGAAGACCACCGCCAGGACACGCTTCATCTGGTGGGTCAGACGCCGGCGCCCACGGTTCTTATGGCTGTCTGGTGAGTCCCCCAGCAGGACCTGGGCGATCCTCCTGGTCCAGCACCGGATATCCTACCAGCGTTTCCTCACCTGGGCCAGGCGCCGCCTCCGACCCTCCACCGACCTCACGGCACTGACGGCTTGCTTCCAGATCTCCCCCTTGGCATAGACGCCTACCTGTGAGGATAAAAAAGTGAGCCAACATCAATACACCTGCTCCATGTCACAGAGACACACATTTGAACAATTTGGCTGGTTTGCACAGGGCATAGTATGCAGCAAACTCATTGCACCTTTGTCATAGGGACATCATCCTCTGGGGAAGGCCAAATGCACTACGTGGCATGGAAGTACACAGGTGGAATGAAGGGTGCAACACAATCACTGATCCCGGCTCACACTGTGCATCACAAGCTACACCACGATTATGTACAGCACCTCAAAGCAGTCACATGCCCCAGGCCACTGACGCAACCTCAGCAGGGTACACAGACACACACAGGCACAGGACAATCACCTGCCATTGGCAACTGCGGGTACAAACATCACTCTGCACATGTGCCACTAGACTGGGGGGTGTCACAGGTGTGGGGCAGGCTCAGCACGTCAGGCACACAGCACTGCTCCCTGCTCACATCAGATGGGTAGGGTATATGCATCCCTCATGCAGCTAGGGTGCAACACTCCACATAGACACTCACCCACATGACAGGGGACTTACACACACACCAATGTCCAGGGGACGAACACATCATTTGGACACTCTCACCACAGGTACACTCAACTCACACACATCTGTGGGTACAGTCACCTGTCATGCTGGGGGGACCACAGAATCACATCAGGACTGTAGAAACAACATTCCCAAGAGGATTAGCCAGGCTGAATGTGGCAAGCACCATGCAGTGATTGTCACAGTAAGCACCATGCAAGTGAGGAGTGCAGACATGCACTACAGCATGCTCTGCATGGGAGACATGAGGCATCCCCCCCCCGGGACCCACTCTAAAGAACATTGCATGTCTGTCACACCTGGACACAATGCCAGAAGTGACAGTCACAAAAAAGGGGCACAGTCTGAGCTAATGGAGTCAGCACTCACCTGCTCTCCTGGTCTCCCATACAGGCAAGGGTACTGTGGGAGGATCACATCCAGCAGGGCCTGGTTCTCCTCCTGGGTGAATGGCTGGGCCCTCTCCACAGACCTGGACATGGTGCCAGAGGAATCACGAGCAGCAGCAGTGGTGTGGAATGAAAGGTTGTGCAGGCAAGTGCTCTCTAATGGGGCCTGGCTGCCTTATATTTGCCTTGCTGGCCTGTTTCATTTACAGGAGTACAGAGTGATTAGTCAATCTCATTTGCATCCTACGTTTCCTCCAATCCCTTTAAACCTACCCCAGTGGGTGCCTTTGCATGTTATAAAAAATGAGCATGATGTCAATTCAACAACCACTTTGCAACTTTGTATATTGTCTCCAACCGACTTCTGCTGGCCACCTGATGAAAAAATTTGAACTTGAAACTGGGTCTCCATGGCAACCAGCATGCATTTAGGCCCTTATAATTGTCCCACATGTGTCCCCTATGTAATTTCACTATTCACACACAGGTATGGAGCGTTCCACGCCCCTAGGGCACCACTACTCCAGTGATACGGTCCGTACAGACGTCTGTAGGGTCCGTATCACCATGGTTGTGTCGCCGTAGTCGTACGCCATAGGGATATGGTCCGTACATGCGTGTGTATGGTCCGTACCACTATGGTTGTGTCGCCATACGCGTACGCCATGGTGATACGGTCCATACACGCGTGTGTATGGTCCGTACCACTATGGTTGTGTCGCCGTAGGCGTACGCCATGGTGATACGGTCCGTACACGCGTGTGTATGGTCCGTATCACTATGGTAGTGTTGCCGTAGGCGTACGCCATGGTGATACGGTCCATACACGCATGTGTAGGGTCCGTATCACTATGGTAGTGTTGCCGTAGGCGTACGCCATGGTGATACGGTCCGTACACGCGTGTGTAGGGTCCGTATCACTATGGTAGTGTTGCCGTAGCCGTACGCCATGGTGATGCGGTCCGTACACGCGTGTGTAGGGTCCGTATCACCATGGTTGTGTCGCCGTAGGCGTACGCCATGGTGATACGGTCCGTACACGCGTGTGTAGGGTCCGTATCACTATGGTAGTGTTGCCGTAAGCGTACGCCATGGTGATACGGACCTTACACACACGTGTACGGACCGTATCCCTATGGTGTACGCCTACGGCGACACAACCATGGTGGTACGGACCCTACACACGCGTGTACGGACCGTATCACTATGGCGTACGCCTACAGCGACACAACCATAGTGGTACGGACCCTACACACGCGTGTACGGACCGTATTACTATGGCGTACGCCTACGGCGACACAACCATAGTGGTACGGACCCTACACACGCGTGTACGGACCATATCACTATGGCGTACGCCTACAGCGACACAACCATAGTGGTACGGACCCTACACACGTGTGTACGGACCGTATCACTATGGCGTACGCCTACGGCGACACAACCATAGTGGTACGGACCCTACACACGCGTGTACGGACCGTATCACTATGGCGTACGCCTACGGCTGCACTACCATAGTAATAAGGACCCTACACACGCCCTCAGAGCGTGTGTACGGTTCGTTTCACACCATACACTGGTGACAGGCGGCACACAGAAAGGAATTGAGCTGTCATACTTGGCCGAGGCTGGACATCAAGTCATTGTCAGTGCAGTCCTACATGTCTCGGGCCTAGGTGTGTCAGGCTGTGATGTGGCACAAATCTCCTCATGTTTGAACCCAGTAGATGTGTGATGAGCTGTGTACACATGTCATGTGTCAAGCTGCACTATGTGCCACACATCCCCTTCACACCTTTGACATGTGTGCATGTAGTACAGACTTGTTGAGCACTGCGTCACTGGCATGGCAGTCGCCAACACCCGCAACTGTCACCTGATGCCAGGTACACGGATAATGACACCTGACATGTGACTACCGGCGTTGCACGATGTGAGTATGTCATGTGTGTGTCATGTGTTCCCATAAGCTTGCTGTTGGTGTTCTGTCAAATGCATCTGCAGTTGCTGCATCCAACATGTGCATGTGTGTGGATGGGCATGGCACACTATTATGCACACCAGGATACATGTGGAATCAGACGTAACGTGTGTATGTATGCATCGAACATGGGCTTGCGAGACAAGGACATATCTGCGTAGTATCAATGTATGTGTGATCAGTTTTGACATGTACCCCTTCATGGCAAGGTGTGTGGTCTGTCCTTTTTTCAGGGACATGTGACCTGTGCCTCTAGTGTTCCGCAACCTGTCTGTATGATAAACATCCTTCTTCTGCACACATGTGGATGTCTGTCACTCCTGTAATGCGTCTGCCTGTTCACTTATACTGGCCCACAGCTAGTTTCATGCCATGTCATGTTGAGCTTGTGAATCCACGTTTGTAGATGGCTCTTGGTAGGAGTGTCACCTGCCTGGCATACGTGTCCAGGATATATTGCACAGACCTGACTCTGCATGTAGCATATGTGTATTGGCTGTTCAACATGTGCTCAGTACATTGACAGTGTTGTTGTACTGTACTCACTCTTCGTTGTCCCTTCCAAATTACTGCAGGGCTCCGCCTCTCCCCCGACCAATCCCAGACTTGGCTGCCCTGAGGGATCGTGACTGTATACGCTGCTACCGCTTCACCCAACGGTTGATTCTGAACTTGACAGCAAGGCTGGCACCACACCTCGAACCGCTACACAGGTATCCTACTGCACTGACACCCAAGATGAAGGTGATGGCAGCCCTACATTTCTTTGCCACGGGTACGTTCCAAAATACCATTGCTCATGTTGGTGGCATGTCCCAGACCATGTTCAGCCGTGTCCTGCATGATTTTTTAGAGGCCATGTTGGTTCACCTGGATGAGTTTAGTCATTTCCCATCTCCTGAGCAGTTGACAGGTGTCAAGGGTGACTTCTATGCCCTGGGAGGGATTCCCCATGTCATTGGGTCTATTGATGGGACACATGTCGCTTTGGTACCACCACAGGCACAGGAGGTAGCCTATAGGAACAGGAAACATTACCACTCCGTTAATGCCCTTGTGGTGTGTCTTGCTAACATGGTGATTTCCCATGTCTGTGCTCATTTTCCAGGATCAGCACACGATGCCTACATCATGAGGCGTAGCAGGGTGCCTGAAATGACGCTGCAGCTGCGCAACGAACGAGCATGTCTTGTTGGTGGGTATACTCTGTTACTCCTGTATTTAGCGTCATCTTTCTGTCTTACTGCTTCTCCTGACCCACTTCTGTTCATGATGTTTCCATGTAGGGGACTCTGGCTATCCCAACATGCCATGGCTGATCACACCTCTCCGCAACCCCAGAACGGCTGCCGATCACCGGTACAACAACGCCCATGGGCAGACCAGGCGAGTGATATAGAGGACCTTTGGCCTCCTGAAGAGCCGATTCTGGTGCCTCCACAAGACCGGCGGCGCACTCCCATATGCACCGTTGAAGGTCTGCAAAATCTTCCTCGTGTGCTGCATGCTGCACAACATGGCAGTGGAGAAAGCTGTGCCACTCATCCTGGATCCAGATGAGCAGGAACATCCACCCGTGGAGGACGAGGGGCTTGGTGACGAGGCAAGTGATGTTGAGGAGGAGGAGGAAGAGGACATCCGGAGTCGGCTCATACGCAGCTTCTTTGCTTAGTGGTGAGTTGCAGTGTCTGAGTGTGAACGCATTGAGCCTTGTGTGGCATGTGTTGCAATGTGTGGGTCCATCTGCATGTCTGGCAAGTGAGTCAGAGGTGTGTTTGGATGTGTCACTGGAGTGATGGTGTAATAACAGTATGTCTTACCTGAGACACTATTTTCACCTAGCATGTTGACAACCTTATACGTGTCGAGTACATGCCCATGCAAGCAGATGTGCTTCTTTTGGCTCACTTCTTGTGTGTCTCTCATCCCCAGGTATTTGCGCATGCTGTCTGCTGGTGGCATTGTTGTGCTCCTGCTATTCCTAATGAATACAGCAACGTGTGCTGAATCAGCGTAACATGCACGGACATGGCGAAAAATCACCTTAGGGTAAGGGATGCACCACGGCTTTTTGGGTGTGCTATTTGTTTGGAATGTGTGTGCACTGCTCCTGTTCATGTTTGGTTACTTAGCATACATGTAGAATCACCATGGGTCACATGACATGGAGCTGGATTCAACTGAATTGATAGTCACACTTGGTGACAGTCATCTGTAATGTGATTGTGGATTGTGATGAAGGCATCAATGTGTGTAACACTGCCCTTGGAAACATACGGGGTGCACGGGTTGACATAGCGTGGGACATCCCCATTAGTGGCTCAATGGTGAATTGCAGCCTCTCCGTGAGCAGCACGGGGTGTTTGCCTCAAACCTTTCACTTGTGTGCCAGTTCTATGGGTTTCCTGCATCTGTGGTGCAAAGGGGGGTGCCAGTGTAGGTGCCACATGTTCATCCACATGACCTGTGCATCTGTTAATATAGATGCATTTGCCTTCCGGCAAACATGACTAATAAAGGTGTCCCTCAGCCTCCAAGGTGCCTCATCTCTGTCAATGCAGGTCTCTTGCTACTGTGCATGCGGCATGTCTGGCATAGTTGTCACAGATTGTGCATATGAGTCTATGTGTAGAGTAGCAAGATGCAAGCTGTTTGTCAGGGATTATGATATGTATTGTGCACGATGTACATGGCTGTGTAGGTATTTTGCCATCTCAGTCCCCACATCGGCCACTTTGCTGCATGTGCATCCATTGTCTGTGTGTGTGCCATGTTGAACCAGACACTCCTCCCTTCTCATACACCTTTTGCAGTAGTCCTTTCTGACATGCTTGTGTTAGTGTGCAACTTGTGGCATGGTTTTCAGGACATGGCGCCTGCTGCTGCAGGCCCTGCAGCAAGGGCACACAGTTTCTAGATTTGCCCTCACACACACGCCTCTAAGACGCACCCCCATTCCTCCCTCCACCCATTCATTTTGGTGTAATCTGCTTGTGTGTGACACAGTTGCGGTGGCAAAGGCTGGACCGTCTGCACATGCTACGTGCACATTGCACGTGCCTCATGTCCTTGCATGTGCCACATCACGCTACACCATGATGTTGAGGCCACCCACCAAGCAATGTCCATCCAATACATCTGTTGCATGCACTCAGGCATGCACTCATCGCCCACACAACACCTTTGCATAATGAGTGTGCAACTCCAACTGCCTACACAGCGCTGGCACGCCTTCCAGGCACTGTCACACCAACCAGGTCATGTCCCTCCTACTCCCCACCGGCTCTGTACCCCAACATGGCCATGTGAGTGGTACTCCAGGCCTCTGCATGTAGTATGGTGTTGTTGTGGAACACATGGCACAGGTATCATGTCTCAGCGTGTCAGTCTACAATGTGTCCAGGATACCCCTCTACACCATGACATGCGCACTGCATCTCATCATCATCTGGTGTCCCATTGACAGGCAGGTGCTCCTCACCCTCCCCAAAGACGCAGCCCTTGCCAGTTCTCATATTGAATAATGCATGGTATCCATTGGCAGATGGCTGCACGTTGGCCACCTGATGCTGGACTTGTACACGACTGAGGTGTTCATCTGCGGATTGTCCCCTTACAGCTGAGTCTCCTGCTTGTGTCCCACCCGCAAGGGCCCTGCACAGGCACACAGTGTCCACGCACACAAGCTGGTGTGCATCATGGAATGCTTGCTCACATGTGCTATGCTGATCACCAGCATCTGTACCTCAGGCCTCAGCACACTCTGCATTATGCACAAGGTCCACAGTTCGATCCACCTCAAGGCAAGACAGACCATCCCCCAGGTCAACTTCGACATCCGTGTCCAATCCTACCCTGCACTCTAGGGAGAAGTACCTTACAACTGCCATGAGACTTGTCCACATCCAGGGTGCATCTGCACAGCTCTGCTTCAACATCCGGCAACCCAGCCACATCACCGTCCAACAGGGATAGCGGCAATGGATCACTGTCATCTGCAGGATGACCTTCACAATCCACGACCACACTCAGTAGGCAGCCCACGACCACGCCCCCAACACAACTTTGTGGCACTGTCATCCAAGACACCATTGTGCCATCTCCATGCATCCAACCTTGGCCTGGCCACCATTCTCCACATCCACCTGACTCCTGCTTGCAGGACATAGTTCTCCCACCTGGCTACACATACCTGGGACTCCCACCCCAGGACACTCCACATGATCCCTGACCTCTGCGCATGACTGTTGCTCTTTGAAATAGGTCTGTCCGCACAGTTGTGCAGGCACCCCCTCAGCTGGTTGGGCCCATCACGGGTGAGTATGGTGCTCCATGTCTGTATTGGATGATACATTGTGACCCATGTATGTCCTGTGCCAGACTCAGACCCCAGGGTAAGCATGGTTCGAGTTACTTCAAAACTCAGGCATGGTTTGACTTGCCAACACACACATGTAATGGAATAATGCTAAATGACGGCATCATCTCGTGATTGCTAAAATTTTTATTGGTGGTGGGGTACGTGTTTGGGGGGATGCAAAGTGGTGCTTGCCGGGTGTCTGTAATCCAAAGTTCACAGGGGGAGTTGGGATCCTTGCCATTGGAAGTTATCAGAGTCCATTCCACAGTCTTTGTCAACATTGGTCAGACAGTGACCAGCAAGTCCATGTGGCAGAGAATGTCATTGGATGAGGTGCTGCTGTTGCGCCAGAGGGCCAGGTGCCAGGCCAGGTGACCTGGGAGATGGTGATGGTCCGCTGACTCTCACGGTCTTTTGCGTGGATGACCCACCTTCCTCCGGGGACCCTCAGAAGCAGGCCTTGACGATGTCTGGGATGCTCCGTCGGACGAATCCTCCTCCTCCTGATCCCTCCCTGTCGCTGGTGGTGATCTACGCCTGGTGGCACTGGGAGGGTTGCCCATGTTTTCGGCAATCCGACGGAGTACACGGGTCATGTCCGTTTGCACCGCCACGAGCTCAGCCAGTCTTGCCTCCATCCGTCCTTGGTGTTGCTATTGACTGGCATATTGCTCAGCCTGCACATTCTTTATCTGGTTGAGGGCCTCCACGGCCTGGCTGATGCCCCTGGTGTCACGCCAGTATGTGTCCAGGATGTTGCGGACGTGTGACATAACCGGTTCCTCAGCTGTCTGGTCAGGTTCGCGCCTCCGCCGTCCTCCACTCCCACCACCCATGCCCACTTGAGCCTGGCCTGCCATTGTGGGCACGTCGGGTCTCCGGGACCCCAAAGGGATGGCATTTGCGGGGTTGCCTGCCTCCTCCTGGGTGCCCGGGGTACCTCGTCCCTCCTGGTCAGGCTGGCTGCCTTGTGTGTGAGCAGGGCTCCTGTGTGTATCATGGGATGTGGCAGGAATGGTGGTGGTGGTTGGCACAGTTGTACCTGTCGCAGGTGCTGCAGGTGCTTGGGCACCAGAGGGGCCAGGTTGGTTGGGGTCATCCACGGTGTGGTGAGAGTCGTCGCTGCCGGTGGGATCATCGTCACGCCGAGCCTGGTCCTGTGTGTCTTCCCCCCCAGTGTTGCGGGGAGATCGATGACGTTGCCCTGTGTGTGAGAGAGAGACAATGTTAATGGTGTTACATGCGTCATCCATGTTTCATACATATTCAAGTTGGCACAGTTCCTCTGGGTAGTTGGATATGTCTAGCATTCCTCTCACAGTGCACTTGTGGATGGGTATGTTGCGGGGGTCAGATTGATATGTACTCCTGGTTATTTGGCCTGTCTAATGAGTGTTGGAATGCTTATTTGGCTATGGATTGGTCTTGTTGTGTTACATATCCATTGTGGGAGTGCCAATTTGCGTTGGCTGCCCCGGGGGTGTGTGCTCGTGTAAGGGGGGGGGGGCGGTGTGTGACCGGGCATGCTGTTGGGTGTGGTGTGATTTGTCATTGGGTCTGCCAGGTGATGTGTCTATCCCCTCATGGTGCCTGCTGGCATGACAGTGAATGTGAGTTCCTGTGGCAGGTAGGTGGCATGTGGAGTTGGTGTTTGAGTGTACAGTGGTCACAGGTTTGCCTTGTGCTGTCTACAGCAGGGCCAAGTGTTATCTACCTTGTCTGTACTTGGCAAGTCCCTGTGCATTGTGCATGGTGCATGGGTATGTCCCTTGGCCACGGCTGTCAACACTTTTCCTATGTGTGACACACTCTTTGTTGTTGCATCAGTTTTGAACGCAGTGAGCAGTGTAGCAAGCGTGTGTAGCGAGCGCTGCAGAACCGACTTACGTGTTACACTGTACGGGGCCAAATGTAGCTTTGTCATGTCTATTGGAGAATGCAGGTAGGAAACTTATGCATTTGTGACTGGGTTCTAACAAACACAGTGAGTGGGTATACTGGGTGTGAGGTTAGGTTTGAGCCTGCAGCGAGGATTGACTCGTGCACAGTTTGACACATGGCCCAGTACTTTCCAAACGAATGAGGGGTGTTTCACGCACTGCCAGACCTTGTCAACATGCACACAGTCCACCTGCTGATGAGCGGACATGCCCTCACCACCCAAGGGTGATTTTGTCTCCCTCTGTCTCTCTCTCTCCCTCCCTCTGTCACACTCCTCCCTCCCTCTGTCTGTCTCCCTCTGTCGCCCTCTGTCTCCCTCCTCTCTCTCCCTCTCCCTCCCTCTGTCTGTCTCCCTGTGTCGCCCTCTGTCTCCCTCCCTCTCTCTCTCTCCCTCTGTCTGTCTCCCTCTGTTGCCCTCTGTCCCCCTCCCTCTCTCTCCCGCTCCCTCCCTCTGTCTGTCTCCCTCTGTCGCCCTCTGTCTCGCTCCCTCTCTCTCCCTCTCCCTCCCTCTCTCTCCCTCTCCCTCCCTCTGTCTGTCTCCCTCTGTTGCCCCACTGTCTCCCTCCCTCTCTCTCCCTCTCCCTCCCTCTGTCTGTCTCCCTCTGTCGCCCTCTGTCTCCCTCACTCTCCCTCCCTCTGTCTGTCTCCCTGTGTCGCCCTCTGTCTCCCTCCCTCTCTCTCCCTCTCCCTCCCTCTGTCTGTCTCCCTCTGTCGCCCTCTGTCTCCCTCCCTCTCTCTCCCTCTCCCTCCCTCTGTCTGTCTCCCTCTGTCGCCCTCTGTCTCCCTCCCTCTCTCTCCCTCTCCCTCTCCCTCCCTCTCCCTCCCTCTGTCTGTCTCCCTCTGTCACCCTCTGTCTCCCGCCCTCTCTCTCCCTCTCCCTCCCTCTGTCTGTCTCCGTCTGTCGCTCTCTGTCTCCCTCCCTCTCTCTCTCTCTCCCTCTGTCTGTCTGTCTCCCTCTGTCGCCCTCTGTCTCCCTCCCTCTCTTTCCCTCTCCCTCGTCTGTCTATCACCCTCTGTCGCCCTCTGTCGCCCTCTGTCTCCCTCCCTCTCTCTCCCTCCCTCTCCCTCCGTCTGTCTGTCACCCTCTGTCTCCCTCTGTCGCCCTCTATCTCCCTCTCCCTCTGTCTGTCTGTCTCCATCTGTTGCCCTCTGTCTCCCTCCCTCTCTCTCCCTCACCCTCCGTCTGTCTGTCACCCTCTGTTGCCCTCTGTCTCCCTCCCTCTCTCTCCCTCTCCCTCTGTCTCTCTCCCTCTGTCGCCCTCTGTCACCCTCTGTCTCCCTCCCTTTCTCTCCCTCTCCCTCCGTCTGTCTGTCACCCTCTGTTGCCCTCTGTCGCCCTCTGTCTCCCTCCCTCTCCCTCCGTCTGTCTTTCTCCCTCTGTCGCCCTCTGTCTCCCTCCCTCTCCCTCTCCCTCCGTCTGTCTGTCACCCTCTGTCACCTCAGCCCAGCTTCCTGGGCACATACACTTTGCAGGTCTTTCAAAGGCCATTGGCTTGTTCATGTGGCTTTGTTTAGAATCTCCCGGACCCCATTGGGCAGAGTGTCTCTGAGTCTGTGCTGCAGCGGCGGTGTGTGCTGACACTCTTTCACAGTGTTGCCTCTTCATTAGCTGCTGTTATGTGCAAATTGGACCTTCATACCCATGTCATCCTGCGACGCGGCCGCCATTTGCAGGCAACACAGTACAGTGTCGGGACACACTGTTTGTATAGCTCTGCCCTAGGCCATATGGGCTGAGGGCATTGGTGTCTGCTTCTGAGTTGCACAATGGGATCTTGGAGGCCCCCCCTCCCGGCATCATGGACATCCTGTCTTGTGTTGGTGTTTTGTGTGGCCTGTGACTTGGCATGGCCTTGCTTGGTGCATGGGGCATGGAGCCGATAGTGGCATGTGCGTGTTGTTGGAATGTGGTTGCGTCCGGTGATGGCGTTGGGGTAGTTGCGTGCATTATTGGGAGTTGGGTTGTGGATGCGGTTCCCCCCATGTGGGGTGAGTTGTTTTTGTACTCACGAGGCTCGGCGACTCCTTCTACTCCGCGTACTCCCACTGGCGGCAGCGTGCGCATCACCTTCTCCCCCCAGGGATGGTAGTGTACTAGTCTACGGGGCGGCCCACCTCCAGTGATGTTCCCCTGGTTGTATTCGTCAGTCATTTTGCGGAGGACCGTCCTCCGCAGATCGTACCACCTGGCTTGGCATTCATGCCTGGTCCTTCTGATGGTTCTGATGGGCGCAACAGCATTCACCCTCTCGATGATCCTCTGCCACATGGCTGATTTTGCTGATACGCTGGTCTGTCTGACCAATGTTCCAAAGAGCTGTGGCTCGACTCTGATGATTTCGTTGACAAGGATCTCCAGCTCCGCTGTTGTGAACTTTGGATTCCGGTCTGTGGGCATGGTGTGGGGTGTGGGTGTGGATGGTTGTGGGTGTGTGTGTGTGGTTGTGAAGGTGTGTGAGAGAATGTGATGAGGGGGTGTTTGTGAAGGTGGTTGTGTGAAGGTGTGCAAGTGTAAGGTGTAGTAAAGGTTCAAGTCTGGTGCTGTGGGTTGTCTGTGGGGTCTGGCAGCAGTGGGTCTGTTGCAAAGGCTCATGGTTTGTGTGTGTGGGCCCTTTTTATTGGTCCATTTGTGGGTGTGGCTGTGTTTGAACTTTGGGTGGGTGTGTTATAAGGGGTGGTTGTGTTTTGGGCCTCTGTTTACCTGTTTGGCTGTTGCAGGTCAGTGTATTGGATGTATTTGGGCTTGTTGGACGTGTTTTGTGGTGTTGTGCGGTTCGAATTGACTCTCCTTGTGGTGTTTTGCAGTGTCCTGGTTCAGTACGTGTGTTTTTCGCGTCTGTGCGGTGCGTACATCGGCCATGTTGTTGTACAGTGCTCACATTTGCTATGGCTTAGGGTAAGGGATGCACCACGGCTTTTTGGGTGTGCTATTTGTTTGGAATGTGTGTGCACTGCTCCTGTTCATGTTTGGTTACTTAGCATACATGTAGAATCACCATGGGTCACATGACATGGAGCTGGATTCAACTGAATTGATAGTCACACTTGGTGACATTTATCTGTAATGTGATTGTGGATTGTGATGAAGGCATCAATGTGTGTAACACTGCCCTTGGAAACATACGGGGTGCACCGGGTTGACATAGCGTGGGACATCCCCATTAGTGGCTCAATGGTGAATTGCAGCCTCTCCGTGAGCAGCACGGGGTGTTTGCCTCAAACCTTTCACTTGTGTGCCAGTTCTATGGGTTTCCTGCATCTGTGGTGCAAAGAGGGGTGCCAGTGTAGGTGCCACATGTTCATCCACATGACCTGTGCATCTGTTAATATAGATGCATTTGCCTTCCGGCAAACATGACTAATAAAGGTGTCCCTCAGCCTCCAAGGTGCCTCATCTCTGTCAATGCAGGTCTCTTGCTACTGTGCATGCAGCATGTCTGGCATAGTTGTCACAGATTGTGCATATGAGTCTATGTGTAGAGTAGCAAGATGCAAGCTGTTTGTCAGGGATTATGATATGTATTGTGCACGATGTACATGGCTGTGTAGGTATTTTGCCATCTCAGTCCCCACATCGGCCACTTTGCTGCATGTGCATCCATTGTCTGTGTGTGTGCCATGTTGAACCAGACACTCCTCCCTTCTCATACACCTTTTGCAGTAGTCCTTTCTGACATGCTTGTGTTAGTGTGCAACTTGTGGCATGGTTTTCAGGACATGGCGCCTGCTGCTGCAGGCCCTGCAGCAAGGGCACACAGTTTCTAGATTTGCCCTCACACACACGCCTCTAAGACGCACCCCCATTCCTCCCTCCACCCATTCATTTTGGTGTAATCTGCTTGTGTGTGACACAGTTGCGGTGGCAAAGGCTGGACCGTCTGCACATGCTACGTGCACATTGCACGTGCCTCATGTCCTTGCATGTGCCACATCACGCTACACCATGATGTTGAGGCCACCCACCAAGCAATGTCCATCCAATACATCTGTTGCATGCACTCAGGCATGCACTCATCGCCCACACAACACCTTTGCATAATGAGTGTGCAACACCAACTGCCTACACAGCGCTGGCACGCCTTCCAGGCACTGTCACACCAACCAGGTCATGTCCCTCCTACTCCCCACCGGCTCTGTACCCCAACATGGCCATGTGAGTGGTACTCCGGGCCTCTGCATGTAGTATGGTGTTGTTGTGGGACACATGGAACAGGTATCATGTCTCAGCGTGTCAGTCTACAATGTGTCCAGGATACCCCTCTACACCATGACATGCGCACTGCATCTCATCATCATCTGGTGTCCCATTGACAGGCAGGTGCTCCTCACCCTCCCCAAAGACGCAGCCCTTGCCAGTTCTCATATTGAATAATGCATGGTATCCATTGGCAGATGGCTGCATGTTGGCCACCTGATGCTGGACTTGTACACGACTGAGGTGTTCATCTGCGGATTGTCCCCTTACAGCTGAGTCAACTGCTTGTGTCCCACCCGCAAGGGCCCTGCACAGGCACACAGTGTCCACGCACACGAGCTGGTGTGCATCATGGAATGCTTGCTCACATGTGCTATGCTGATCACCAGCATCTGTACCTCAGGCCTCAGCACACTCTGCATTATGCACAAGGTCCACAGTTCGATCCACCTCAAGGCAAGACAGACCATCCCCCAGGTCAACTTCGACATCCGTGTCCAATCCTACCCTGCACTCTAGGGAGAAGTACCTTACAACTGCCATGAGACTTGTCCACATCCAGGGTGCATCTGCACAGCTCTGCTTCAACATCCGGCAACCCAGCCACATCACCGTCCAACAGGGATAGCGGCAATGGATCACTGTCATCTGCAGGATGACCTTCACAATCCACGACCACACTCAGTAGGCAGCCCACGACCACGCCCCCAACACAACCTTGTGGCACTGTCATCCAAGACACCATTGTGCCATCTCCATGCATCCAACCTTGGCCTGGCCACCATTCTCCACATCCACCTGACTCCTGCTTGCAGGACATAGTTCTCCTACCTGGCTACACATACCTGGGACTCCCACCCCAGGACACTCCACATGATCCCTGACCTGTGCGCATGACTGTTGCTCTTCGAAATAGGTCTGTCCGCACAGTTGTGCAGGCACCCCCTCAGCTGGTTGGGCCCATCACGGGTGAGTATGGTGCTCCATGTCTGTATTGGATGATACATTGTGACCCATGTGTGTCCTGTGCCAGACTCAGACCCCAGGGTAAGCATGGTTGGAGTTACTTCAAAACTCAGGCATGGTTTGACTTGCCAACACACACATGTAATGGAATAATGCTAAATGACGGCATCATCTCGTGATTGCTAAAAATGTTATTGGTGGTGGGGTACGTGTTTGGGGGGATGCAAAGTGGTGCTCGCCGGGTGTCTGTAATCCAAAGTTCACAGGGGGAGTTGGGATCCTTGCCATTGGAAGTTATCAGAGTCCATTCCACAATCTTTGTCAACATTGGTCAGACAGTGACCAGCAAGTCCATGTGGCAGAGAATGTCATTGGATGAGGTGCTGCTGTTGCGCCAGAGGGCCAGGTGCCAGGCCAGGTGACCTGGGAGATGGTGATGGTCCGCTGACTCTCACGGTCTTTTGCGTGGATGACCCACCTTCCTCCGGGGACCCTCAGAAGCAGGCCTTGACGATGTCTGGGATGCTCCGTCGGACGAATCCTCCTCCTCCTGATCCCTCCCTGTGGCTGGTGGTGATCTACGCCTGGTGGCCTGGGAGGGTTGCCCATGTTTTCGGCAATCCGACGGAGTACACGGGTCATGTCCGTTTGCACCGCCACGAGCTCAGCCAGTCTTGCCTCCATCCGTCCTTGGTGTTGCTGTTGACTGGCATATTGCTCAGCCTGCACATTCTTTATCTGGTTGAGGGCCTCCACGGACTGGCTGATGCCCCTGGTGTCGCGCCAGTATGTGTCCAGGATGTTGCGGACGTGTGACATAACCGGTTCCTCAGCTGTCTGGTCAGGTTCGCGCCTCCGCCATCCTCCACTCCCACCACCCATGCCCACTTGAGCCTGGCCTGCCATTGTGGGCACGTCGGGTCTCCGGGACCCCAAAGGGATGGCGTTTGCGGGGTTGCCTGCCTCCTCCTGGGTGCCCGGGGTACCTCGTCCCTCCTGGTCAGGCTGGCTGCCTTGTGTGTGAGCAGGGCTCCTGTGTGTATCCTGGGATGTGGCAGGAATGGTGGTGGTGGTTGGCACAGTTGTACCTGACGCAGGTGCTGCAGGTGCTTGGGCACCAGAGGGGCCAGGTTGGTCGGGGTCATCCACGGTGTGGTGAGAGTCGTCGCTGCCGGTGGGATCATCGTCACGCCGAGCCTGGTCCTGTGTGTCTTCCCCCCCAGTGTTGCGGGGAGATCGATGACGTTGCCCTGTGTGTGAGAGAGAGACAATGTTAATGGTGTTACATGCGTCATCCATGTTTCATACATATTCAAGTTGGCACAGTTCCTCTGGGTAGTTGGATATGTCTAGCATTCCTCTCACAGTGCACTTGTGGATGGGTATGTTGCGGGGGTCAGATTGATATGTACTCCTGGTTATTTGGCCTGTCTAATGAGTGTTGGAATGCTTATTTGGCTATGGATTGGTCTTGTTGTGTCACATATCCATTGTGGGAGTGCCAATTTGCCTTGGCTGCCCCGGGGGTGTGTGCTTGTGTAAGGGGGGGGCGGTGTGTGACCGGGCATGCTGTTGGGTGTGGTGTGATTTGTCATTGGGTCTGCCAGGTGATGTGTCTATCCCCTCATGGTGCCTGCTGGCATGACAGTGAATGTGAGTTCCTGTGGCAGGTAGGTGGCATGTGGAGTTGGTGTTTGAGTGTACAGTGGTCACAGGTTTGCCTTGTGCTGTCTACAGCAGGGCCAAGTGTTATCTACCTTGTCTGTACTTGGCAAGTCCCTGTGCATTGTGCATGGTGCATGGGTATGTCCCTTGGCCACGGCTGTCAACACTTTTCCTATGTGTGACATACTCTTTGTTGTTGCATCAGTTTTGAACGCAGTGAGCAGTGTAGCAAGCGTGTGTAGCGAGCGCTGCAGAACCGACTTACGTGTTGCACTGTACGCGGCCAAATGTAGCTTTGTCATGACTATTGGAGAATGCAGGTAGGAAACTTATGCATTTGTGACTGGGTTCTAACAAACACAGTGAGTGGGTATACTGGGTGTGAGGTTAGGTTTGAGCCTGCAGCGAGGATCGACTCGTGCACAGTTTGACACATGGCCCAGTGCTTTCCAAACGAATGAGGGGTGTTTCACGCACTGCCAGACCTTGTCAACATGCACACAGTCCACCTGCTGATGAGCGGGCATGCCCTCACCACCCAAGGGTGATTTTGTCTCCCTCTGTCACTCTCTCTCCCTCCCTCTGTCACACTCCTCCCTCCCTCTGTCTGTCTCCCTCTGTCGCCCTCTGCCTCCCTCCTCTCTCTCCCTCTCCCTCTGTCTGTCTCCCTCTGTCGCCCTCTGTCTCCCTCCCTCTCTCTCCCTCTCTCTCCCTCTGTCTGTCTCCATCTGTCACCCTCTGTCTCCCTCCCTCTCTCTCCCTCTCCCTCCCTCTGTCTGTCTCCCTCTGTCGCCCTCTGTCTCCCTCCCTCTCCCTCCCTCTGTCTGTCTCCCTGTGTCGCCCTCTGTCTCCCTCCCTCTCTCTCTCTCCCTCTCCCTCCCTCTGTCTGTCTCCCTCTGTCGCCCTCTGTCTCCCTCCCTCTCTCTCCCTCTCCCTCCCTCTGTCTGTCTCCCTCTGTCGCCCTCTGTCTCCCTCCCTCTCTCTCCCTCTCCCTCTCCCTCCCTCTCTCTCCCTCTCCCTCCCTCTGTCTGTCTCCCTCTGTCACCCTCTGTCTCCCGCCCTCTCTCTCCCTCTCCCTCCCTCTGTCTGTCTCCGTCTGTCGCTCTCTGTCTCCCTCCCTCTCTCTCTCTCTCCCTCTGTCTGTCTGTCTCCCTCTGTCGCCCTCTGTCTCCCTTCCTCTCTTTCCCTCTCCCTCGTCTGTCTATCACCCTCTGTCGCCCTCTGTCGCCCTCTGTCTCCCTCCCTCTCTCTCCCTCCCTCTCCCTCCGTCTGTCTGTCACCCTCTGTCTCCCTCTGTCGCCCTCTATCTCCCTCTCCCTCTGTCTGTCTGTCTCCCTCTGTTGCCCTCTGTCTCCCTCCCTCTCTCTCCCTCACCCTCCTTCTGTCTGTCACCCTCTGTCGCCCTCTGTCTCCCTCCCTCTCTCTCCCTCTCCCTCCCTCTGTCTCTCTCCCTCTGTCGCCCTCTGTCGCCCTCTGTCTCCCTCCCTCTCTCTCCCTCTCCCTCCGTCTGTCTGTCACCCTCTGTTGCCCTCTGTCGCCCTCTGTCTCCCTCCCTCTCCCTCCATCTGTCTTTCTCCCTCTGTCGCCCTCTGTCTCCCTCCCTCTCCCTCTCCCTCCGTCTGTCTGTCACCCTCTGTCACCTCAGTCCAGCTTCCTGGGCACATACACTTTGCAGGTCTTTCAAAGGCCATTGGCTTGTTCATGTGGCTTTGTTTAGAATCTCCCGGACCCCATTGGGCAGAGTGTCTCTGAGTCTGTGCTGCAGCGGCGGTGTGTGCTGACACTCTTTCACAGTGTTGCCTCTTCATTAGCTGCTGTTATGTGCAAATTGGGCCTTCATACCCATGTCATCCTGCGACGCGGCCGCCATTTGCAGGGAACACAGTACAGTGTCGGGACACACTGTTTGTATAGCTCTGCCCTAGGCCATATGGGCTGAGGGCATTGGTGTCTGCTTCTGAGTTGCACAATGGGATCTTGGAGGCCCCCCCTCCCGGCATCATGGACATCCTGTCTTGTGTTGGTGTTTTGTGTGGCCTGTGACTTGGCATGGCCTTGCTTGGTGCATGGGGCATGGAGCCGATAGTGGCATGTGCGTGTTGCTGGAATGTGGTTGCGTCCGGTGATGGCATTGGGGTAGTTGCGTGCATTATCGGGAGTTGGGTTGTGGATGCGGTTCCCCCCATGTGGGGTGAGTTGTTTTTGTACTCACCAGGCTCGGTGACTCCTTCTACTCCGTGTACTCCCACTGGCGGCAGCGTGCGCATCACCTTCTCCTCCCAGGGATGGTAGTGTACCAGTCTACGGGGCGGCCCAACTCCAGTGATGTTCCCCTGGTTGTATTCGTCAGTCATTTTGCGGAGGACCGTCCTCCGCAGATCGTACCACCTGGCTTGGCATTCATGCCTGGTCCTTCTGATGGTTCTGATGGGCGCAACAGCATTCACCCTCTCGATGATCCTCTGCCACATGGCTGATTTTGCTGATACGCTGGTCTGTCTGACCAATGTTCCAAAGAGCTGTGGCTCGACTCTGATGATTTCGTTGACAAGGATCTCCAGCTCCGCTGTTGTGAACTTTGGATTCCGGTCTGTGGGCATGGTGTGGGGTGTGGGTGTGGATGGTTGTGGGTGTGTGTGTGTGGTTGTGAAGGTGTGTGTGTGAATGTGATGAGGGGGTGTTTGTGAAGGTGGTTGTGTGAAGGTGTGCAAGTATAAGGTGTAGTAAAGGTTCAAGTCTGGTGCTGTGGGTTGTCTGTGGGGTCTGGCAGCAGTGGGTCTGTTGCAAAGGCTCATGGTTTGTGTGTGTGGGCCCTTTTTATTGGTCCATTTGTGGGTGTGGCTGTGTTTGAACTTTGGGTGGGTGTGTTATAAGGGGTGGTTGTGTTTTGGGCCTCTGTTTACCTGTTTGGCTGTTGCAGGTCAGTGTATTGGATGTATTTGGGCTTGTTGGACGTGTTTTGTGGTGTTGTGCGGTTCGAATTGACTCTCCTTGTGGTGTTTTGCAGTGTCCTTGTTCAGTACGTGTGTTTTTCGCGTCTGTGCGGTGCGTACATCGGCCATGTTGTTGTACAGTGCTCACATTTGCTATGGCTTGGTACGACTCGTACATGCGCACGGCTGGGTGAGGGTGCTGGTGTAGGGGCCTCGGGTAGGGTGCGTACAGGCACGGGCAGGGTGTGGGGGCCTGGGGGTACATACGTGAGCCGAGGGTACGGCGCGTACATGGGGGGGCTGGGGGTACGGCACGTACATACGGGATGCTGGGGGTACGGTGTGTGCCCCCACCCCCGTATGGACGGTGCGTACCCCCACCTCCGTATGGACGGTGTGTACCCCCAGCCTACGTATGTAAGCACCGTCCCCAGCACATACCCCCACCCCCATATGTACGCGCAGTACCACCACCCCCGTAGGTATGCTGTGGACCCCCCAGTGCGTAACGCACTGTACATAGGGGGGGTACGCTTCGTACCTATGGGGTAGGGGTACGCTTCGTACCTACGGGGTGGGGTGGGGGTACGACGCGGACATGGGGGGGTGCTGGGGTATGGCGCGTACGTGGGGGGGTGTGCTGGGGGGTGTTCGGCGCGTATGCGGGCAACTATTTGGACGTCTCCATAGTTGCTATGGTAGTTCGCACCGTACGGTGTTTTTTCCATACGTTGTGCATTCGGACGGACGGGATGGATCGTACTTGCGCGCTCGGACTTCAGTTTCCCGATTCGTAGGTAAAACTATCTGGGGACGTGTCGGACATTTTTTCCGACCCGAGGACGTGTCGGGGAATTTTCCCAATGCGATTCGTATGGAATTTTTCACATACAAATCGTACTTGCCAGTTTGTACGGGACTTGTACGAATCGTACGGTAAAAAAACCGGATACGATTCGTACGGGGGAAATTTTTAACGGATTGGAATCGGCACCTATGTCTATGGGGTTATTGCCAGAAAAATATGCAAATTTTTGTACAAATATTTTGAAGCTACCCAAAGTTAGTGTAGTGCAATGTTCTCATTGTGTATAATGAAATACTGCACGTAAAGTACTTGCTCTATGTAAGTAATGGTGTGCATATCGATGATAACAGAACATTTCATCATAATAAGATGTTCTCCTATACGTGTTTCCACTTTCAAATACAGTATAATGTTCAAGCATACATTTCACTGGGTTAATGTCCCAATCATCAGAGACACAAGAAATAATGTAATTCAGGGATATTTAAAATACATACAGTACCTGTAAAATTTCTGTCAGTCCAAAAATATAATATGGTACCTTATCCCAAATAATTACATCAAGTCCTGGAACCGCCATAATGTTCACAAGGGATAGGTCTCTTCACACTTTGAGTGATAAAGTATGAGGCTTTAATACCTTGGTTACCAATTCAACAGAATAGCAATCTAGGAGATAGTGTCCATTCAGAAGAAGAAATAATACTGTCACAAAACCAATCCACAGGAAAGGGAAGAG
Organism: Triturus cristatus; assembly: GCF_964204655.1. Classification (NCBI taxonomy): domain Eukaryota; kingdom Metazoa; phylum Chordata; class Amphibia; order Caudata; family Salamandridae; genus Triturus; species Triturus cristatus. The sequence continues at coordinate 85,545,884 of NC_140588.1, forward strand.
CAACAACATGAAAATAAAATGTAAATCAAAGGTGAAACAAATATGTCTTTTTGAGCCCAATTATAAATGCACAAGTTTCATGCAGTAGTGGGTCTGACAAATCCAAGGTAAAGTTATCAATGCCAGCAAAATAGCCAGAGGCAGTCTGTGCAAACACAGGGACCTGACGTGATGTTGTAAAACTAGCCATTAACTCCAGTGGTGGATGAAAATAAACAACTTTGTTGTTGGCATGTGGTGTTGAAACCTGTGAATTTGCATATGGTGATTGTATGGTGTTGGGAGATGTAACTGGAAGTAGCAACACTTCAGAGTCAGAAATCCCCAGCTGGGGAGCAGAAATCTCAGTGGTGGGTAAAGATTGTAAAGGGATTTCCTGTATGGTAGTTAGAGGAGGCAGGTAATTCCCCAGGAGCCCTCATGGCTCACACTTTAGAATCGGCCACATGGTGTGGGTTGATTAGGTCAATCGACACAAATCTTTTATGTTTACAACCAGCAAGGAGGTTCACTAACAAAACATCGACAACCAAAACATCACCATACCACGAGTCATAAATATAGATGTCAAAAATAGCAACATCATATATTTATAAAGGTAAGTACAAAAATATTGCTGATATAAATAGAGCTGTAAAAAATATTGTTTATTATATAAATATAAAATAAAAATAATAAATATTAATTATAATAAATAATAAACATTTAACAAGCATAACAAATATACTTAACTTCACAAAGTTAAACATAGATATATAATAATTATTATATATATTTACTATAAAACAATGAATAAACTATTAATTTAAATGTATTTTATCATTTTAAAAATATATAAAAATTCAACAAATAAATACATATATACATATACCAATAACATACCATTTATATTTGAAAACATTCTATTATTAATTAACCATTAAACTATTTAAAAATATTGAAACTTAAACTTCCCACTCCAATCAAAGCAACAGTAGGAAAAGTGTTAGATAGCGGAGGGGTAAAAATTACTATTCCCACTTGTAGTGAATGCCACACTAGGTAAAGTATCGGTCAGCGGAGGGGTAAAAATTATTATTTACACTACAGTGAGTGTAACAGTAGGGAAAGTGTTGGAAAGGAGAGGGGGTACAAATTACAATTCCCACTCCACTGAGTGCCACAGTAGAGAAAGTGTTTGAAAGCGGAGGGGTAAAAATTACTATTCCCACTCAAGGCAGTGCAACAGTAGGGAAAGTGCTGAATAGCGGAGGGGTACAAATTACTATTCCCACTTGTAGTGAATGCCACACTAGGTAAAGTATTGGTCAGCGGAGGGGTAAAAATTATTATTTACACTACAGTGAGTGTAACAGTAGGGAAAGTGTTGGAAAGGAGAGGGGGTACAAATTACAATTCCCACTCCACTGAGTGCCACAGTAGAGAAAGTGTTTGAAAGCGGAGGGGTAAAAATTACTATTCCCACTCAAGGCAGTGCAACAGTAGGGAAAGTGCTGAATAGCGGAGGGGTACAAATTACTATTCCCACTCCAATGAGTACAACAGTAGGGAAAGTGTTGGATGGAGGAGGGGTAAAAATTACTATTCCCACTCCAGTAAGTGTAACAGTAGGGAAAGTGTTTGATAGCAGATGGGGAAAAACTACAATTCACACTCCAATGAGTGCAACAGTAGGGAAATTGTTGGATAGCAGAGGGGTAAAAATTAGTATTCCCACTCCAGTCAGTGCAACAGTAGGGAAAGTGTTGGATAGCGGAGGGGTAAAAATTACTATTACCACGCCAGTGAGTGTACCAGTAGGGAAAGTGTTGGATAGCGGAGGGGTAAAACTTACTATTCCCACACCAACAAGTGCAATAGTAGGCAAAGTATTGGGAAGAGGAGGGGTAAAAATGACTATTCCCACTCCAGTGAGTGTAACAGTAGGGAAAGGTTTGGACTGCGGAGGGGTAAAAATTACTATTCCCACTACAGAACATTCAATTGTAAAAACAAACAAAATATCAACAACAAAAAATATTTGAAAAACTAAATAAATAAAAAAAATATATAACTATATTAAACATTAAAATACAAATATAATTATATTATAATTTAAAAAAAATAAAAACATAATATAATGGTAAATATATAAAATAAATACCTACAAATGTTATTTATAAACATTATTACATACATGTATTTTATTTACGTCCTACCCTATAACACCACACAATTCACAACCAACATCTAAATCAAAAATACAATGTACTTCCATAATTAACAAAGGGCCATATGTAGGAAGGCAAATTGCGATCGCAAATGCTGAAATTTGCCGAATTTCGGCGTTTGCGATCGCAATTTGGGCAGTGTGCTATGTAGCACACAAAAACCCACACGCAAAATAAGGAATCGCAAAATTTGCGATTCCTTATTTTGCTAATGCATTTAAGGAATCCCAAATTGCGATTCCTTAAATGCAATGTAGGAAGCACCCAAGTTGTGCAATTTTGGCTTAAGGAATCACATATTACCACCAACCTCAGGTTGGTGGTAATTTGCGATTTTCTTGAAAAATGCACTTTTTTGCATTTTTCAAAGTGCCATGTGGCGCACATACATGCCCTTAGCGCATGTATGTGCGCCACATGTGCACACATGTTTATTTCAGGAGTGAAAAAGGGTGTCCTATTGACACCCTTGCAACCTTGAAATTGCATTATCAATTTGCGATTCTCTAATTGAGCATCGCAAATTGAGAATGTCTTCCTATTCATTCCTATGTGCCTTCTAGCCCATAGGAATGAATGGCAAGGTATTCCTTATTTGCGAATCTCAATTTGGGATTCGCAAATAAGGAATAGGTGGGAATCGCAAAATATTTTGCTAATCCTACCTACATTCCGTTTTGCAATTCTGTAATTGCGATTCCCTAAAAATTGCAATTAGAGAATCGCAAAACACGTTTTACCTACATATGGCCCATAATTATTTGTCAATTAAATAAATATTAATGATTAAAAATCAAATCAGAACACATAAAAATTAATTAACTTATCACCCTTTACCCCTCTAAACCCCACAACCCACACCTACAATTAATTATGCAATTCCCATATTTAATTTTCTATTAATAAAATATTAATGTACAACTTTTTCTTAATTTCTCAAAAATAAATTACTTTCCACCCTTTACCCATATAAAACCCACATCTTACACCTAAAAATAATTACCCAATTTCCATGTTTAATCCTCAATCAAATAATTAATATTAATTAACGGGCCGATTCTGATCCGAGTCGGAAAGCACTCCGACCGTGCTGGATCCGGAGTGTTTTCCAACCGAGCTGGAGTCCTGCAGTCCGACCGAGCGAGTACGATGCGGCCGTATGCTGCCGGACTCGGTTCGGTCGGACTCCCATAGAAGTCAATGGGAGCCGGTCGTACAACGCGTACATGGGCTCCCATTGACTGAATGGATACGTCGTGGACAAGTGCGCCTCCTAAAGTGGGTACGCGTCGGTGCCATCTGCACTGTACATGCCTGTGTTGGGGAGACCCATGGGTCTCCCCCTGTGTCTGAGTCGTAGGGCTGCGGGTGACAGGGGATCCAACACAGACCCCCAAAGGCAACCACCCAGACGATTTGTGAGCCGGACACTCCGGCTCGCACAGGCTGTCCGATGCGTGCATCGTACTGGCTTGGTCATGAATCGCATCCATTGCACGCCACAGTTAGCTTACGACCGAGACGTACGGAGCGGTTCGGACCCAGAAACAACTCGTCGGTGAATTTCATGTAGCTCGCATCGTACTTGCTCGCTCGTACAGCTGTACGAGTCAGCCGGAAAACACACGTACGGCTAGTAGTTTTTCCGTCCGGATCACGTTCGGTGCCCTTCCGGCCCGGATTGGAATCGGCCCCTAATTATTAATTAAAAATAAATTACTTCCCACCCTTTACCCCAATTAATTAATAATAATTAACAAATAATTATTCATTGATTAAAAATAAATTACTTCCCACCCTTCACCCCTATAAACCCCACAACACATAATTAAAAGTTATTACACAATTTTAATATTTAATTTCTAATCATTAATATTATTGAACAACTAATTATTAATTAATGAAAAATAAATTACTTCTCACCCTTTACCCCTATAAACCCCAAACCTGCACCTAACATTAATTACACAATGTCCATATTTTTTCAATTAATTAATTAATATTCCTTAACAACAAATTAATAATTATTAAAATAAATTACTTCCCACAATTACCACTATAAAATCTCAATTAAAATAATAAATTAAAAAAACATTAATATATTATAATCAATTACTCCCCCCCCTAGTCCCCTATAAACACACAACCTGCTACGGGACCGTAAAAATGCATAATTTAATTGAAAGAAAATTGATAAGTACTAAAAATGTAACACATATATTTAAAAATATGAACAATACTTATACAAAAAAATACATCACATACATTTAAAATATATACTAAAATTCATAACACTATTTAAAAAATCGATATTTTAAACAACTGTATTTTTGCAAACGATATTATTGACTTCTATATTAAAAAAAAAGATATTTTTTACCTTTCAATTGATATTCTTGACCACGATATTTTTCCTCTCGATATTTCTCACTGATGAATTTTAGGACTCAATATTTCTGTCGTTCGAAATTTCCAACTCGATATTTTGTCTGCACACCAACCAAGTGGGGGGGGTAAAAGTACATTTCTGTTACCTTCATCATCCAGGACAGGTACAGGTGCTCTGTATGATGGGCCAGATTCTTTTTTGTTTACAATCTTCTCTCAAACCAGATCCCTGATCATTTGAATCAAGCCAGGAATGCTGGTTGTCCCTTCACTTCGCTACAGGCAGAACGTTTTTGTATCTCATTGCATTGCTTTTCCCAGAACGTTTCAGTTCCTGTAAGACAACCAAATGTTCACTGATATCAAAAGGCGTTTCCGCCAACACTGTAGTAGGATGGTTAAGATCTGGTAACCACACCTTGACCCTAAACAGAACCTCATACACTTAAAAGTAATGAGCTTCTTAAGCATAGCCACATATTTTGGCGGGTTTGTGCCCAACTTGGCTACCATATCAGAACACCTGCAAGTATTGACAAAACAAAATGCCCAGTAGAGCTAGATTGCCCAGACAGAGAAGGCATTTATAGACATCAAAAATGTCCTACTCCAGGACACCGCAATGGTGTTCTTTAACCCCAAGAAAGATACTGAGCTCCTTATGGACGCTAGTCCAGTGAGTTTAGGTTCTGTCATAGTTCAGAACCAGGAACAAGGAATATAAATACTGATTGTGTATACAAGCAGAACACTAACGGAGACAGAGGCCTGATATGCCCAAATTGAGCAAAAATCCCCATGCAACAAAATGGGCTAGCACCATTTTCATCTTTACCTCTATAGGCGGAAGTTCCTGGTGGTAGTAGACCATAAACCACTAGTCCCTTTATTTTCAGGTACAGCACCCTCCACTGAGGATGGAAAGATGGGCAGGCCCACTTCATTAATATAGTTTCCTGATATTCCATAGAGCCAGAGTCTCAACCTCATGGATTATTTGTCAAAGCATTCTCAACTAGTGGGTAGAGGAGTGACTGAGTGGAATCATGATGTGAAAATGTTGTTCCTTTGGTCACACAGGGAGCGAGCCTTACAGTGGTGGATTTAGAAGCCATCCAGACAACATCGCAAGAGAATGAGTGTATAATGAAAGTTGTGGAAGCGATTGTAGCACAACCAATTAAAAGCCTTTTTGAAAGACTCTATGAGGTGGGAACAGACAAAAACACTGATGATCACACAGCTGTGAAAAGTGAGAGGAAGCTCAGCACTACAAGAGAAGGTCTTTTCCTCAGAGAATGAAACATTGTGGAGCCACAGTTGTTCTGGAAGCAGGTCACAGAGCTCACAAAACAAGGAGCTGCAGAGGCAAAGTCCCAGCTAAGGGAAAAAAGTGGTTCTCGAAAATGGTTTGAGCAGCAGAGATGTTCAAAGCATGTTTTGTCTGCTAAGCTCATCATTTCAGAAGAAACGTGCTAAACACCATGGAGCAAGATCAATGTGGACGTTGGCAGTTTCCCAGGTGGCCAAGTAATTATTTTTATGGTGTATGTATCTCACTGGACCCCATTGAGTCAAATAAATATATAATCCAGGAGTGAGGGGAGAGAGAACATTGTTTTAGCAGGAAATATTTTTCTTCAAAAGATAGACCTTCGCACACTAATATATCCTGTGCCCATAGTCCAATCCTGTTTCTCATTCAAGAAAAAGTTGGGTTAAGTACCAGGAACAATTGTTTCGTTTTTTTGTTAGATCCTCACACACATCAGTGCTATACTTTATCACCAGGTCTCATCCTGGTCCCTAAAAATCAGAATGGGCTCGACCATTTTTCAGGGAGCACTTTATAATATTGTGGAATGGAGAGTTGAAGGATGAAAATACCTTGAGATGATCTTGGTAACACTTTAATATTGGGTATCTCAGCCAAATATAAAATATGATTTATAGGTGTCTGTAGGGCAATTAGTATCCCCACACTTCTCTCATTAACATGTCGGATGCGCTTCAATTTCCCTCTTTGGTTCTTAGGCTTTTATCACGATGTTCAGAGAACACCCCGTTAATCACTAATGCGCAGGGCCGGACTGGGAACCAAAACCAGCCCTGGCAAAGTGCTCGACCGGCCCCCCAGGGCTTAGGGGTGCCGCCAAGCTCTTTGCCAGGGCCGGTTTTCAGCCGATTTTGTTACAGGGCCGATTTTGCAGCTATGGTGCAAAAACGGCCCTGTAACAGAAACGGCCCCGAGGGGCCCAAAACCGACCCCACCCGGGCGGCGCACCGGGGGATTGCCCGGTGCCCGCTACGGCCAGTCCGGCCCTGATAATGCGTAGTTCTGTCCCTAATGTCTTTGCAAGTACAAGAACAAAACAAAATTCTAATCATGCAGGCTTACTTATATCGTGCATGTATTAGTGCCTTCAAAGGATAAAGAATAAAATAACAATGGTTTCAGGTACTGCTTAAAGGATATATTTTGGCACCGTCATCACATTCATTAGAAGGTATATAGGGTATTATAACCCTTACACAGAACAGACAAATAGCTAAACCAATCATATGCTCGGTGAAAGAAAGTGGACTCATCCCATAGACATAACAACATATATGAGGTTCGCAGTTGCCAAATGTGAAGCACTGCACTCACTGCACTGTACTGCAAACTTGTGAAGGTGAACACACTGACCTGTCATGTAAAAGCTTGGTTGCACCCTAACTGGCTACTTGTCTCCTTTTTGGAAGCCCAGACCAGCATGCCCCATAGGCAAACGTTGTAATGAAAAGGGAGTCATTGTTACATATCAGAGTCATCAGTCGATTTTGTCAGTATCAAAAGCATGCTGGCAATATGTTCTCCACTGGGAAAATATGGTACTCACTACATCAACGGTGCCATGTCAATGATAAACCTACTCACGTCCTGCTGTTTTCCTGCTTGTGTTTCAAAGCTGTGCAAGGAACCGGCAATTTACCGGTGCCCGGATGTCTCAACAGTGTTGTTTCCAAATTCATGTACATCCGTGTATGATGTCAGCCCGTTGTGCGTGGTGCATTAGAGACTGCTGGGTAACGTAGTCGTGTGCCTCCATGCTGCGTTTTCTGTGGTCTATATGACTTAAAGTGCAAATGTTATCTTTTTATTTTGCACCCTATCCTTAATGGATGGCGGTAGCTCCATGCTTTTAAGAACATTTTCCTTAATATAGTAATACATTATACCTGAATTTGAGCCTTGTCAATCACATTACTGGCATCCTACATGGATGCACGCGGTTGTGGAACAAGGCTGTCGAGATGCACCGGCACCACTGAAATACCAAATGCTTACACTACTTCGGAACAGAAGAGGAAAGTCAGTGGGACATAAGCAGGCTTCTCAGTGACAAAACACTCTTGGCTTAGTGAGTATTCTACTATTCCAATAGAAATGCTATTGCTTGCAGGATTTGTTTTATACTTCATCCTTTGTAGGCACTAATATGTGCGTGATTCATGTGGTAAAGTAAGCCTGCATGAATATAAATGTTTGTTGTCCTTGTACTTACACAGACATTAAGGACAGGGCTACATATTAGGTCTTTACAGACTGTTTTCTGAACATCCTGATGAATGCCTATGACCCTAAGAGGCCAATTGAAGAGGCTTAAGCATTTTGATGAGAGAGTTGTGAGGACACAAATTATTCTATCGACACCTACAATTCAAATGTTTTCATCTTGCCTGAGATGCCCAATAACTAAGGGATACTGTGATTACCTCATGGTATTTTAATATTTTGACTCCCATTTCCACAATATCAGTGCTTCTTGAAAAACAGTTAAGCCCCTCCTGGCTTTTACTAGGCCTGAGCGGAACGAGCAATGTTTCACTCTGTGGAATTCTACAGAGTTACAAAAAACCTCTACGACATTCCGCAGAATTCCTCAAATGGCATGAAAATGCTCGTCCTGCCACTCATTAAGCTTTTTCCACATCAGTATAGAGTTTTATGCTAATAATCAGTGCAAACAGCACCACGCAGCGCACAAGGCTGTAGCCATTTTGATTTGCCTGCTCCTATTTCTCTCTCCATTCTGGCTGCCTGCTCCACTGAATCCAACCCAATCCACCCCATCTGATCTCTCAGTTCCCCATCCCAACTATTGTTTTTGTTTGATTTACTGTCTCACTTCACCCATGTTTATTTTACATCTCTGTGTTTTTGTTACTTTTTTAATATATTTTTACTTTTCCTTTCTTGACCTGTCCTTCCCATCAAAGTCATACTCCCTCGTGTGTGACCCCTCTCCCAACTCCAATCATCTCTCCCAATCGTGGCAGCAAAAGCAGGCGGCACCATTCATACCCTCTGTGAGTGACGCAGGTGGACAGGGGTGCGGCCTGCCCCATCTTCAGCGAGGCGCAGAGGACAGCACCCAATTTCTGGGTGCAGCGCAACCTCCCCCACATGCTGACAGCAGTAGGCAGGCCCAGAAAGGGATATGCCCTGTGGGACCATTGGGTGCTCTTGGGCAAGTACGAGTATGTGTGCACCGCTGCATAGGCATCCCACACGCCTAGAAGCAGCTGAAGCACTCCATGGCAGATATCCTTGACAGGGAGCAGGTCCTGCTCGACCTGCTGGGTGTTGAGGTTGCGGGGCTGTTGCGGGGCTCGATGAGTAAATACTATTTTTGTTTTCCCAAAAAATGATAATATTGTTTTTCAAGCAGCATTATCACAGGTAAGGTAAGTTTACCTGATGGGTATATACTTGTCTATGTGGGTGTGTGTGCATGAGCGTGCATGTATGTGTGTCTTTAACATACAATGGGGACTGGACCAGTCTTCACGTCATTATCAAACCTTGGCCAAACCATAAAAACACTCTCTCACTCTGAAGTACATCACACCACTGGAATCGGTCATGATAGTGTATCCAAGTACTTTGAGCAACTGCAGCAGAAAACTAAAAGTGAAGTTATATTCGGTTTGGTCTGCTGTACGAACTACTCCTGTATCCAGACATGTGCTGAATTTGAATAGTAAACACACACTCCTTTATGGTCAGTGGCTGAGCCTCAACTACATAGTGAAAGTGTGTTCAAGTTTCTACGTGTGCATAAACATGTAATTGTGATATGCTCTTTTCTTTAAAAAAATGCATCAAAATCCATATTTTTCTATAATCTACTGCTGAAAACCAGTGTACTAATAGGATGGAATATGTCAGTCGAATTCAGTGAATGCTTGGGGGAAAAAACCTCCACGTTGTTGAGCTGCTGAGAAATCTTCATTTCTCCTTTGATTTTCTTAGAAATCTAAAACGATGCTGACAGTTCTTAAAAAACACGTTTTTGTCTGAGCTTTGTTTACACCACGACCCTCTGCCAGTGCATCTGTTGGCATATCCTCGTTGACAATGTTTCGCACATTTTAACAAGTAGAGATGGGTGACAGAGGTGTTAGTAAGGATTTTTTACGTGGAGGGGGATTTTGAAATGCGGTCGGTAAATTACAGCACAGATAACTGCAGTGTATCTATCAATCTTACACAGAGAGACAGCCAACGAGAAGGGATTCGATTGCTTGACAGACAACACAGAGGAAGAGTGCGCGAATTAGATTTATAAAACGGTTTCTTCGTTTTTGGGTCTCATTTGTATTCTGTTCAGTATCCATAACCGGACTGTAGGCTTAAAACACGCTGCACCTGTCAGGTTTTCATTTCTGCTTGTGTGTTTTAACAGTAATGTCGATACGACACGTCTGCTCAGTGGCAGTGGCTACACTTTGCTTGTGTTGTACCTTCACATGTGTTTACTCTGACTTCAACACAGGTCTGGGTCATGTGGGGCCGAGCGTGGTGACGCCGTGGTCACCGTTTTGATAGTCAAGAGCAGCATGAACGTTAACAGCAGAAGCAGGGTATTCATTTGCGTGACTCTACATGCCCTCTTGGGGGGAGATTTACACAATCTCCATGCAACGCGTCGCAGCCCCTGCGAGGCTGCTCTGTGTTGCGCAACAGGGAGGGAGCAGGAGAGCGCCATAGGTAGGGTGACCAGGTGTCCCCGTTTTGCCAGGACGGTCCCAGTTTTTAACCAGCTGTCCCAGCAAATTTCAAGAAATGTAGCTCATGTCCCGGTTTTTAAAGAGGGTCGACTGAAAACGGTGGGAGGTGTTTTTTATGTTTTACAAAGCAGGGGTAAGTTAGCAAGTGTTTCAAGAAAGCAATTTAATTAACAGGCAAGCTACTGAGTTTAAAAATTGCTTTTTATGTATGTTCTTACTGCCTGTTCCGTAATTCTCTGCTTGAAATAAAATTGTAGTCCTTCTTCTATTTTGTGAAATGTTCCAGTTTTTGGCTTTAAAATTCTGGTCACCCTAGCCATAGGGGCTTACTTACAAGGCCCTTGCGCCACTTTTGAGGCATTTTTAACATGGGAAACAAGACGAATAAGTGGCACAAGGAGCTTGTAAATCTGCCCCGTAGTTTTAAAGATATGGCTCTCTCCTCCCCTTTCCTTTGCGCCGGCGCTGATTTCAGATGCGATGCGCCATGCACACTCCTTAGCGCCGTAGCACAAGGGTGTGTGCATGGGTGTAGCGTAGGTTTTGTACAGAAAGGGTACCCTTCCTGTACAAAATACTATGCTAGGCACGATGCAAAGCTCTTCCCACTTTGCATACGTGCTGCACGGGGCAGCACGCATGCGAAGTCGGAAAAGGAAGGCAAAATGAAAGCATTTTTCCTTCCTTGCGCATTACTTATACGTTATTTCCAGTGCTAAACAAGTTTAGGGCTGGAAAGTTAATTAGGAAAAAAAATTTGCGCCGTTTTGCGTCACTTTTTTTATGCAAACACGGTACAAAATCTTAGTAAATCTCCCCCACAGTGTTTACCAAATATGAGTTGTAACCTATTTTAATGAATGGTTTCGAAAGTGGAAACATCCTCAGATCATCATGTGATGGACACAGAAATGCCTTAAAACCACCAGTGGTACAAAATGTTGCATGAGGTCGCATTGTCTGTTGAAAGTTCCAGACCCCTATTTCAAATAGTACCAATCGATTCAAACTGGCGGCATATACGATTTTCTTGTCAATTAATTTTAAATGGTAAAGTAGGTACAGCCTTCTCTGATGGGACTTCTGAGCCCAAACTGTTATGGTCCTAACTCTACAAGAGATGTAGCTGAAACACAGACTTTGCTTCAGTTATTGCAATGGTACCCCATGACCCGGATTTCCCACTGTATGTCTTTCTATTTATTCTGAAGTAGAGTGACACTATGCCGCCTTTCTGTAGGCATCGTACACATTTTTGCTGCTTATTTTCCCACTGTAAATATTTTTCAAAACGTCCCCTGCACCTATTGGAATTGTGAGCATAACAATCGAAACAAGTCGGACCAGGAAAGCCCTTCCTCAATTAGAATATACAGTAATGAAAAATAGACCCTGCCCTACTCATGCGGTCACTGCCGTTGTTCAGTACCACTGTCCAGCAGATTAATATTAGTAGCAAAGTGAATGGGTGCACCAACAAGAAGTCCAAAGAACATCCAGTGTGTTAATTCCAAAATTGCTTGTTTATTTTCATCCAATAAATTCAACAAAATCCAGCCATATCAAACAGAGGACCGACTGAATAGACATCATAGAATAAGAGACCAAATCAAACAATCATTATTTGCCCCTCCACTGTGCGATGTTTGCTTCAGAGTATTTATTGATGGTAGGACTTCAAGTCTAACATACTTCCCCCATTTTGAATATTGCAGACGTGACATTTTCCATTTGCAATATGTGGGTTTTGATATTCTAATTATTAACTTAACAGTTTATATATGGTTGGGTGATGAGATTTTTGTTAACAATATGTATGGAATTATTCTGCGTTTGGGTCTAATCCTATTATTTGTTTATCAATAGTTGTTAACTGGGCAGAATTTTATTGGGTTGGATGGAAAAAAATAATGATTTTTTGATTTGGTTCTTATTCTTATGATTTGCATGTGCTAAACCTGTCTCACATTTATTGGCTCGCCGGGAAAATGCATTTATCATGACATTTGCCATATTGTCAGCATCTTTTACAATTTATGGTAATTCCCACCAGTCATTTTCATACAGGAATGCATCTGTCACAATGCTTGATGCACAGCTATGTTCCTCTGGGTCTCCTGAGTGTGGGGGCACCAGACGTTTGTAGGTTTTCAATAGATTTATGGCTGCCAACAGGCAATGAACTGGGTGTAGCACATACTGGAAAATTCTAAAGCAACGGAGCGCGGATGCTTGTTTGAGGCACCAGTAATTCGGTGACATGCATCCCTAATGGCCAGTGTGTAAACCAAACACGACATTATATTTTCAACATCTACAACTCATAGTGTTTCTAGCACTGAATGCATGGGCTTCCTTCACTCTGAATTGCTGACTGGTCAAATGTATCCAGTCTTTCATTTGTCAGATTTTCAGCATGTTTTCCAAAATATGGTAATACCTTCCAGTTGTCCTTATGCATGTACAAATCCACACTAAGGTTTGAGGCAGAGCTGTCTTCCCCGTGTGGGGGTATCAGACAGTTTTGGGTTTCCAGTGGGCCCACAGGCAATACATTGTGAACAGTGCATTTGGGAAATTTTAAAAGCAAATGAGATTGGAATGATGATGCAAATAGCCTGCCATTGGTTTGCAGGTACCACCTTTAGGCTGGTTGGGATCAGACCACAACAATATATTTCAACATCCGCAAATCGTAAACTTTTTATTGCTGGGTGCCACGCCTCAGCCACCATGATTGGTTAACCAGGCTAACATGTTAAAAATGAGGTATGTTGGAGTGTTAGCATTTTTTCCAAACTTGGTAATTCCCTCCAGTCTTCCTTGTGCAGGAACATGTCTCATCTAGGGCTTGGTTCATGTCCAGTCATCGATTTTCACTGAGTTGTAACTGTCTACTGAGTAATGAATGGGAGGTAGTTTAATAGGGTGGTGGCGCCCCTAGGGGAAATTCACAAGCTGATGTGCTCTGTACCTTATCTTGAACGGGGTGCTGCAGGGTAGTGAGAACCACCTTTCTCCCTGTAATGTGGCATAGGCCAGCTGAACAAAAACATAATCCCAAACACAAGCAAATTACAATCCACACATAATTAAATGCCAGTATTGTCTTCTTTTATTGTTTCTTTTTTCTCTTTTTTACTTTTCGTTGTTCTAAATCCTTTGCCGTACAAAAGGGGGTGGTGATGGACGGAGCATCAGAACCAATCAAACACTCACACCCAGTCAACAGATCTGGGTTTAATCCATCACCGTTCTTTAGCCCACTCTGCCACCCCAGTTCAGACATGGCCATATGCAAATCAGTCTGACCCTGTGCCTCATGGGAACAGTCCAGCCCGAACTGCCAAGCCATGCCTTCCCTGGACCGGGAACAAGCTTCCTAGGACCGGTTTCTGGCATTTCAGCCGTCTGGGGTGGCAGAGTGGGCTAAAGAACGGTGATGGATCAAACCCAGATCTGTTGAATGGGTGTGAGTGTTTGATTGGTTCTGATGCTCCGTCCATCACCACCCCCTTTTGTACCGCTTTGTTCGCCATAAGTTGGCAGGGTATGCTGAGACGTGAGTCCCTTGCTCACTTTGCCACTGGATTCAAGCAAGCCTGGCTGAAGACGGCTAAAATGCCAGAAACCGGTCCTAGGAAGCTTGTTTCCGGTCCAGGGAAGGCATGGCTTGGCAGTTCGGGCTGGACTGTTCCCATGAGGCACAGGGTCAGACTGATTTGCATATGGCAATGTCTGAACTGGGGTGGCAGAGTGGGCTAAAGAACGGTGATGAATCAAACCCAGATCTGTTGACTGGGTGTGAGTGTTTGATTGGTTCTGATGCTCCGTCCATCACCACCCCCTTTTGTACCGCTAAATCCTTTGCCAACACGTGTTTTCTCACTAGTTGGACACACTGTCCCACGACTACTTCAACGCTAAGTAAATTATAAAATCCGCTAATAAGATAAATCATGCCGTATTAGCTGAACAGAGTCCCCATCTAGCCACCACACCAATTCCTTACCGGTACACGAGAACAGTCCGTCCGTCTATCACTGTGCGTGCGATCTCAAGCGCAGTGTTTGCCTTCTCCTGCTAACGTTTTGAAGCTTCCGCAAAGTGGGCAGGAAGTAAACACTGAGATATGACCAGTGTCCAGGTGAATATCAACCCAGGCGCCATCATGTAATGGATAGCCGGTGCTTGCCACTATATTGATATACACATATTTAACAAGTTACAGGTTCAATATCTTATTTCCGTACTATGGATACTGTCAATCTCCATCCCTCAGTATGTGTGGTTGAAATAAAGTGTATGTGCTGGTTGTCACTTATCAACAAAGAGTCTGCAGTGTCTGTCGAGAGTAAGCACAAGGAAGGCACTGCTGTCTGTGTTCACTAATACAGCCACAGAACGGGTGCCAAAATATGATCCCATCCATCTCATAGTGCCAAAATATGATTCAGTCCATCTTGTAGTGGCGGGATGCCTATATTTACTTCCATAAATTTAGATCGCTACTCACAATACCAGGTAGGGAAGAAAGAACCAATGAGTTGATTGATATATAGCGTCTTCATAAAACAAGAGTATAGCTATCAGTCTGTATGGCACTCCAAATGTAGACATTTGAGCATCCCTATTGTATACATTGAACTAATTATTAATCCATCGATAATACCAAAGATGAGTAACCATGGCTAAATTATAACTCGTACAGGTGAAACCCATGCTAGTGCATATAAATGCATTGTGTAGATTTAATAGTGGCTTCAAAGAAAACGGATCACAACATACAGTAAAAAACAGTCTTACAAGTGGTGCTTTCAAAATGCCCACACCTTTACAGATTCCTATTAAGACAGCTGTTAATACTTGCCGGCACTGAGCACATGCCCTAGCAATCAGATGCCTAGAAAATAATGTAACTCTTGATCTAAGTTTAGTCCAGTCAACACTGCGCAATCTTAGAATCCATAGTGCCCCTCTTTGGTGTCTTTGTGTGTGCTCAATCCGAAGAAAGAAAAATTCCTGTTTCTGTCTTGGGATGGGCAATGCGCTATATGTGAATAGATGGGATATCTTATTTTTCCTTGTTTGACAGCTCTCATATGCTCACCAATCCTTTCTTTGAGGGCCCTGACTGTGCTCCCTCCAAACCTCTTCCCACATTTACATTCTATGATATAAACAACAAATTTGGTATTCAACTTTATTCTAGAAGTGATTGTGTAGATCTTTCTCCGAGGGCCCTCAAATAGCTCATAGAATATGACGTTTTTCACTTTTACTGCAAAGTCTGTCACATTTGGAAGTACACCTGGACAGTATACCAGCCTCAAGATGTCCTCTCCAAGAAGAGAGGAAGATCATCTCTTTAGACAACGGGGAAGATGAGGATGTGATGTGGCACATGTCATGGTAAGTGATGTGGAGGGCTGGAGCTTCATGGATGGTGTTTTTCAGGTACTGGTGCAAAGGCCTGTACAAAAAGGCCCTGTTGAGAGAGGAGGCACATTATCTAGTGAAAGATGGAAGCAGGGAAGGTGGCTCAGAGGTCGCTTTGGGAGGTAATTTTTCTGATAGGGGAAGGTGTTTAGTGGTGTTACTTTCTGTGCTCATCTTTATGGTTCCTATTGGAAGACTTAATGGTTTCCCACCACAATGATGGGCCACTGAAGATGTCTCTCTTTGTCTTAAAACTCTGTGAGCTTCTTAGTGTGTGAACCGTTTCCTAATTAAAGATGGTGAAATTGCAAGTCAAAAGATTTTGCAACTTTGCACAAAACTAGTTATGATGTACCCTATGATTGGTGTTAAATATGGATTCATGAATGAAGAAAAAAAGCACAGTATGCATATATGTATTTCATGAATTATAAAAAGTCCACACAATGTATTGCATGACCCTGTGTCTTTTTTTGGCACACATTTCCAATCAGAATACTGCACAACTTGCTTCAACGCCAGCCCATACCTTCTTTATGCCATCTTCTCCATGCGTTATGAAGAAAGTCTTTCTGCAACACGTACACTCCACTGGGGGGGTGGGAATTTCCCCACCTAACTCCCTCTTTTATAAAACATTCACACTCTATTTTTCCATTATCTACTACCTCTATCAGGTTTCTCGCCTCAATTGCAGGTCTGTCCTCTGCCTTGAGACCTAAGGATTGAAGACAGAAGGGCAATATGTTTATCCCTTAATATGGCTTGTCATGTGCTTAAGCCTCAAGCTTGCAAGACCTTCTGCATTTGTCAGTTTAACATGCTTCTCAAGCTAGCAAGTGAGGAATTAAGGAGATATGAGAAAACCATCACAGGAGAGGCAGAATGTTGGATGATGGCAATGTAAGCTCCCTATGTATGAACTATCCAGGATGACTGGGCAATTTTTTTTATAGCACAGAATTTCTCTGGAAAAGTCTGTCTCAAAGAAAGACCCATCTCTATGTATTGACATGAATGGGAAAGTGGGAAACAGAAGAAATTAGAGTGTTTTTTCAGTTATTTTGTGTATATATTGCATGTGTGTTTTGTATATTTTTTACTGCATGTTTCTGCAGAAATTGAACAAAAGCATATATTAAAAAATATAAACCTCTTTTGTTAATTCCACCTGCATGCTTCTACGCCAAAACTCCTTTCTGCTCATTGTCACTACGGAATGAGCTATCGAGCACAATGAACACTGCAATGGATAACCAGGAATGCCCTGCAGTGCTCAATGGCCCTATCCTTTTCAGCATATGAACACCATTTGATCTAGGTATGGTGCCCTGAAACATTTGATGCACCTGCACTACCCTCTGAGGCATATCCAGGTACACTTGTCTAATCTAAGGTGCATCCTATATGTTTACCCAGATAAAGGAACATTAGTCTAAAAATCAATCTCCAGGGCTGTGAATAGCCCAAAACCTATGCACAAAATGTGCATATTTATTTTCTATAAATTGCAATATATTAACAATATGAATTAATTTTAGCATCCCCCTTCTCAAGAATGGAACATATTCTTCATTTATATGGTCCCTGCCTGAGAAAAGGACTACTTGGTTGATTCTCAAATTTAACTCCAGAACACGCATTAGCCTTTTTTTATTATTTAGGTGGAACTCAACCCGAATATATCAGGTATCAGAGCGCTTTACATGAGCACCAGTTTCGTTACAAATTGACACACTCATTTTTTTTCTTAGGCACTGGGAGATTAAGTGATTTGCCCTGAATCCCAGGATGTTGAGCGTCACTGCAGGGACTCGAAAAAGGTTCCCCAGCTTCGAGGTCGACTGCTCAAGCCCTAAGGTTACATCCTCTCCCAAATTTAGCCTTTTCAATTTCTCATGTTCAGTAAAATACTGAAGGCTTCATCCAGTAGTCCTAGCATGCCCAGAAAGGAGTTTCACTGAGTAACTTTACTACCACAACACTGTTTAAAGGCTCTTCAAGCTTAGCCAGTGAGTTCCGTGTTTCAAAATAATCTCAATAATCTAGGAGCCCTGGGCTCGAAAAGAACAAGCATTTCTGGAAATTGCTGCACACTAGTGCCAGCAGCACCTTGTGCCATGTACCAGGATCCTCCATCAGTCTCATCAACACCTTGCCCCAGGTACCTTGAAATCCTTCCAATTGCTACTGCACACAAAAACCATGGCTCAATGGTGGAACATGATAACACAACCCTCATTTCAGGAATGGGTTAATGCCGGCAATTGATAAGGGTCAGACATAAACCCTTCAACCCATTCCAAGTTCTTCAGGGTGGACTATCATACAACTAATGGTGTTCATAAGTAGAAGAGGTTAGGGCCTCTGAGCACTGCAGGCCATTCTTGGTTATCCAGGGTAGAATAGGGTATAATATGGAACTAAAGCATATTTTCCTCCATTTTGAGCAGAAGAGCTTTCCTGTAGAATTTTGATAGGGAAATCTACTGCATCATTACTCTATTTATGCAGCAGTTGCAAACCCAGTTTGGAACAAGCATCAGTTTGTGCCTGAGTTCAGATAACTGTGGCTCTTAGAATGAGAATACATGCTGGTACTGTCAATAAGCCATTTGGTGAGGGTAAAGTTGGAGTCATGCAGCTTTTTTTAAGTAGAATCAATTAAGCCAATGGCTATTACACCCTCATTTTAATCAGTATTTCTTAGACACTTCTATATATAGCAATGGGTCATCTTTTCAATTTCTCACTAGTGGCAGCTATTTAAATTTTGGCTGTGTGTAATTATTAGCATACCCATCATGATGGACAGAGCCCTGAAACTTTTCAGACATTCACCCCCAGTCACACATCTGGGTTTAATCCATCATTGTTCTTAAGCTCAATGGGCTACCCCAGTTCAGACCCAGCCATATGCAAATCAGTCTTGACCCTGTGCCTCATGGGAACAGTTGTGGTATCTGGTTCTCAGTGCTATGCATCTTTCCTGCTTCTCGGCCTTGCTGCTCAGCCAGAGTGGATGTGCTGTGGAATGCTGGTGCATGTGAGGTAATGGAATGTTGGGGATGCCTGGTGTATGAGTGTCAGTTGAGAGTATAGGCTGAGCAGCAAGGGAGCTGCTCCTGGTGGAGCTCACCTTATGATCTACATCTATCTTCAAGACCTTCTATGAACTATATCAATAAACCTTCTTCATCATTGATCTACACCTCAGCTACTGGACTTATTTACCCTTATTACATTTGGCGACGATTTGGAAAGAATATACAAGTGCAACCTGATGAACTACTAAAACTTGAAATCTGAAGTAACTACAAGGTAATGAACTGCCTAATTTACAACTACGGATTTAAAAGCTTACTGGCACCCCTGAGCCCCACCAGTGACCTCTCCATCGGTCGCCCTTTTCCCAAATGTGCCAGTCCCTGCTGTATTCTGCTGACCGGGTTGTTGAAGTGCCACTGTCCTGTGCTGCTTTACTTAAGGGTCTTCATATCAGTAAAGACCCATTTTTCTGTCGAACCTGCTTTACTTCCTGCCTTCAACCTTTTATTTCCTTTGAGCCAGCGTGACCTGCCACTATTGTACAGCAACCGGAGACAAGCAGTATGTAAAGTGTTTTAAACAGTGACTCACAGTGCGTGCTTCGTCTAGAGAGACTGCCTGTGTACTTTATCTGGCACTACAGAAGAGCGTCACCTACTTTATCTGCTGTATCTTACTGCCTTAGCTGTACATTTCAACAACTTCTACAGTTTTTGAAGGTGGAGATCCTTGTATTAACTCATCGGCTTTTGCAGTCATCCAGCATTTATTTGCGTGTGTTTGAGACATTGGTAGTGAGTACTTTATTTATTTTCAATTTCTACATTGTCTCTGTGGTGCGCTTTCCTACAGCAGTTGAGCCGCCACTGTCTTGCTTTTAAATATTTCCTCGGGCGCACTCAAATGCTACACGCGCTCTTACCATCATCCTGCTGCCTTGCAAGCCCTCCCTTCATTTCCCTGTGACGTCTCTTGCACTTCGTCCTGCATTGCTTCTTATGGACCCCTGCATGCTTCAACGTGCCTGGAGTCATCCGGCGCGTCGTCACATGACGTGCCGCCATCTTATGTTTGGAGGCAGTCTGTTTCCTGTTGAATTGCTTTTCACTGCGTTTTGCCAACCACGTTTTTAGCCTGGTGTCGCAATAAAGTTTGGGATGGTTGAATTCTACAAGTGCCAATCCCCACTTGCAGTGCGCCTTCCATTTGTCTCCATTTTGGCTGCTTCCTGGTGATTCCTTGAACTAAGTTTATTATTCCTGCACAGCTGCTCAATTTCTAGACACATCTCTCAACGCATCTATCACTGAGGGTTCTGACGACATGGCACTCGGTTGTTGCAGTTGGTATCATTTTCCTGCTGGGACGCTTTGCTGTTTCCCCAATATGATTCAAGTTGGAGCCAGTATTATGTACTCTGTTTTGGTTCCGGTCTTCCAGATTTCTACATTCTTCCTGACTAGACTCTGCAAAACATTTTATGGTTCCTGGATTGGACACGGACTTTGGGTAAGGAGTTGCTCACCAGAGAGAAGTATCATCTCTTTAAAACTGTTTTGTTGCTAATATTCAATGCTTTACTCTTTACTGTACAATGTTTTACTGTACTGTTGCTTTTCACTTTTACTGGTCAATATTCTATCCTATTTTTCTTAATACTTAGCCATTATGTGACTCTCCACCTTTTGCGCAGATACTTGTGCATGGATTTGTGAACTACTGCATGATAATTTAAGTTTTAGTAATTTATTCATATGGTTCCGTTTGGGAATTTTTCTCTTTGAGGTTTTGTGCTGATAGTCTTCTGGCTATGTGACTATCCATGTCACCTACTTTTACCAGCATGATATTTACATTACTGTACTTTGTTACAAGTTTAATTAAGGGAATTTTTCATGTTTGAGGTATGCTTTATTATAGCTTTTGGCTATGTGACTTGCCACTTTTGCATATTATTTTGTGTGGACTTGTCACCTACATGCTTCTTGTTTTAAATTTTACATTACGGTTTTTGCTTGCAAGTTTTATGTAAGGAGATCCTTTCCTCTGTTTGAGGTTTTGTGATGATAGTCTTGGTTATGTGACTTTGCACCTGTGCAATTTATTGGGTGTATATTAGTCACCTATACATTTCCTGCATGAATATTAAATTTACTGTTCGTTTGTTACAAGTTTCCATTTTGGGAATTTTCCTCTGGTTGAGGTATGCATTGCTATAGCCATGCAGCTATGTGACTTTTGCGCTTTTTGCTTGTGCGTGTAATTGTCACCTATGTTTTTGTGCATTATATTCTACTTTATAGTATTTGGTTGGCATGGTCTCAGTATGTGGGATCCTTGCTTTGATTTTTTCTTCAAATTTTGTCAGGTTCTATTCTACCTTTGCGCTAAAGTATTGTGCGTGGACAGTCTGGCATTTGAGGTCTTCTCCTCTAATTTCTTTATTGTAGTTACTTCTAATGGGTGTATTTTTCACTCTTCTTCATGTGTGCATGTATGTGTTTCCTGTTTGGTTTCTTTGTTGGGAGCACTTTGAGCTTTACAGTTGTTGTTAGTACTCCTAGTGGGTGTATTTCTCACCTTTCATTTTGCTGTGTGTGTAGGAGATTCCTGTGTGGTTTCTCTTCTTGGGAGTACTTTTTTGTCTTTCTTGGTTGTTGTACTTTTTAATTTTCATTTTTGCCGTTCAATGATTATCCTCTACTTGCTGGTCTGGCCAACTGGTGTGTACTGGTGTACTCTGTACGTTTTGTCCTGTGTTTGCACTTCTTCTGGTATTTGTATTGCTGTGCGTATGGTGAGAATGATGCTTTATTCTAATTTTTTTTCTTCCTTATTTAAGTGCTTTCCTTCAGCCTTTAATATGTAAAAATTGTATTCTTTTATTGAAACCAGGGTTTGTATCCTGCATTTTCTTGTTATGAAAAGGGGAAGATGTGTGTCATGTCATTATTGATTAATTTTTGCATTGTCTTCTCCTTCCTTATTGTGATGTTTCATTAAATTTCATCGTATGCATTTATTGATTGCCTTTCCATGAAATGCTTTGTGCTGTCTATTTCATATTACATTGGTGGCAGCATACTCTCCTTGTTGTTGTTTTGTAAAGAGGGAAGATGTGTGGTATCTGGTTCTCAGTGCTATGCATCTTTCCTGCTTCTCTGCCTTGCTGCTCAGCCAGAGTGGATATGCTGAGGAATGATGGTGCATGTGAGGTAATGGAATGTTGGGGATGCCTGGTGGATGAGTGTCAGTTGGGAGTATGGGCTGAGCAGCAAGGGAGCTGCTCCTGGTGGGGCTCACCTTATGATCTACATCTATATTCAAGACCTTCTAAGAACTATATCAATGAACCTTCTTCATCATTGATCTACACCTCAGCTACTGGACTTATTTACCCTTATTACAAGAGTCTAGCCCGAACTGCCAAGCAAGGTCTTCCCTGGACCGGAATCAAGCATCCTGTGACTGGTTTCAAGGGAAACACAACTCATCAGCCAGGCTAGCTCGAATCCAGCGGCAAAGTGAGCAAGGGTCCCATGTGTTACCTGAAACCGGCAAATATTTAAAGTGCAAAGATACACAGTCATGAAGGCAACAAAGTGCATAGTGCCAATACATTTCCTGTATCCAAAAACTACAGATTAAGATACAGTTCGTCATATCCCTCAAGTATCATTATAAATTGATGTAGTTGTGGAAGTCAGAACCAGTAAATCTTTTACCAATTAACACATCAATCCATGGAAACACTATTATCAAATGTGAAAATCCAAACCATTAGACCTAAAAGGGGTAACCTACCCTTTCAATGTACTGTATTAGGATAAAAGCATCCCACGTTACATTGAATCTTGGTGTAGACCCTACCTGTTTGCGTCCTAATCATTTTATTGTGCCAATAGGAATATGATTGGACCACATCTGTTTCCAAATTCGGAGAATCAATGAACGAGCCACAGCTTTGGCAATCAATATAAAATATTGATGATGTTGATGTAAATGGTATCCCTCATGAGATTAATCAAACAGCAGCAACATAGGGGATGGAGAGACTATAGTGTGCAAAGACTGGCTAATTGTGTGAAAACCCCCAACCCAAAATGTTTGGAGCATTGGACAGTCAAAAAAGGTGTGTACTCGCCCCCACAAATTGCCTTACATATAACACACTGGTCCGGATAAGCTGGAAACATCCTGTGTAAACTATCAGGCGTATAATAGGCTATCCATCTAGATAGGAACACCCTTTGCATAAAGTTAGCAACTCTAAGCGATTGAATAGCCTATATCTCTAAGATGTTACCATTCCCCAATATTATTGCCAAAATTGTTTGCCTGAAAGACTTTTGACAGCAAATCACATAGTACAATCTGACTACCCTTTTGCCGAAAAATCTGGTACCAGTTTCCCGACTCCAGCCATCAGAGTTTTGTATATGCGAAAAATAATTTGGCAAATCTCTTCTTTCGTTACAAAATAATACATTTGTAGAAAACTGGGTATCTGGACGACACTGAACCAGAGAAGCACATTCTGGTTGTCAAACTACAGTCAAGTTACTGAATCCCATGAGATCAAGTTCATACCATTATACAAATCCTCCAGTCTCTCAAAGCCCAAAGCTTGCCAAGACTGTACCATTGTTTTTGGCAGTCCCACCCCACAAACCTCACATTCCTGCAGTGGAGTATAAGCATGACCGACAGGATTGTCTCAAAATAATTTAAAGAGAGTCTAAATACGCAAGGCTAAGGGCTGGTGGACCTTATACCTCAATTTCGTGGGAAGTTTAGCAGTTCAAGGAAAAATTGGGAAAAGTATTTGACTCTCTCCAGTCATGCGCACTAATAAAAAACGATTGTACACTGTAACATCTGATGTTAACTGAACCAAGGAATTGGTTTGAGCGGCCTGGAAATATGTTCTAAAATGGGGCAACATTAAGCCTCCATGTGTTTAATTGCGCTGCATCACAGACATTTTGACCCGGGGCTGCTTCTTGGACCAGACAAGTCTTCTAATAACCATATCTAGTTCTTTAAAATAAATACTATGTATTTTTCATGGAAGATTCAGGAAGAGAAATAAAACATGGGAGAACAGACATCTTAACCAGTCCAAAGGGGCATATTTACAAGAGAAGTGGGGGAGAGTGGCGTTAGCTTCCTTGGCTTAACGCCATGCTCCGCCACTTCTGAAACACAAGGCTGCACCATATTTACAAGAATATGGTGCAGCCCTGTGTTTCCCCCTGTGCTGAGGCTAATTTAGCTGACTAGCGCCAGAGCATGTGCCCTTGCACCATAGTGCAAGGTGCCTGAGTTGCAGAGGAATTATTGTTTATGTGCAGGTAGCTATCCCTTCTTGCACATAAACAATCAGTAATGGTGCTTTCTAACTTCTGTGTGTGCTGCTTAATGCAGCCGACATAGAAGTTGCAAACTGTCATTTTTTTTAATGATTATTTGTGTGCAGGAAGGGCACCTTCCTGCACATAAACAATCAATGGCATTTTGCTGTTTCTATGTGTGCTGCACAATGCAGCACAAATGAAAACAGCAAAAAGAAGGAGAAATAAAGCATTTCTCTTCTTTTCGTTTGCTTAAGACCAGGGGGTATATTTACAATGAAGTGGCGGAGCGTGGCATTAGCCTCCTTGGATTAACGCCGCGCTCAGCCACTTCTGAAACATAGGACTACACCATATTCACAACAATATGGGGCAGCCTTGCATTTTCCTCTGTGCTTAATGCAGCACACAAAGAGGTTGCAAAACGTAATTTTTTTAATTAATGGTTATGTGAAAGAAGTGAGAACTTCCTGCACATAAACAATCAATGGCCTTTTGCTGTTTCTATGTGTGCTGAACAACACAGCACACATAGAAACAGCAAAAACAAGGAGACTGTTTGAGACCAGGTTTTCCCTGGTCCTAATTTTGGTGCTGCCCCATATTTACGCTGCCCTTGTAAACATAGGGCAGCATCAAAAAGGGTGCCTTATTTATAAGGCATCTTTAAGCCACGTTAAGTGGCTTAACGCTGGCATGTGAATATGATGAAGCCCCTATCGCCACTACAACATCCTGAAAAGTGACGTTGTGGTGGTGATAGGGGCTTGTAAATATGCCCCCAGGTTTTTCCTGGTCTTAATTTTAGTGCTGCCTCCTATTTACACCACCCTTGTAAATAGGGGGCAGCATCATAATCAATGGATGTTGCGGTGGAACGCCCACCGCAACACCCATTGCCCTCCCCTTTCACCCTAAGTGTAGCGTGGAAGGGTGCCTTATTTACAAGATATTAGGAATGTAATAGTGTGGTGGTCTGACCAGTCGCAAGGAGCAATCAAGATTCGCCTGACCCCCTTTTCCTTTGAGATAATCCAATAGAGTATAGAGCCTTTTGTGTGAGTTGGCAGGGTGAAGGCTAGGGTGAGTGTTTGGTCGGCTAGGAAATCTTTAACGCTGTTGACCTGATTGTCATTAAGGTCGTTCCAATGAAGGTTAAAGTCTCCTAGAAATATATCATTGGAGTGGGGAGAGATATTTGCCATGATGATTTCCATGAGGTGGGCGATGAACGGGTCATTCTTACCCGGAGGGTGGTAGAGGGTATACAGTTTACACAATTGGTTAGAGTCTTTTGTTATGGAAAGTGCAAGGTATTAGCAGGAGTCAAGAAGATCAGAATGAAGTTGGGTAATGGTGAGGTCTGAGAGGTAGATGCAAGCGATACCACCCCCTTTTTTAATTTCTCTGTCTAGCCTAATGATGTTGTAGTTTGGGGCAACCAACAAATACATGCAGTGTGATGATGTTTCATTCAGTCATGTTTCAGTTAAGATTGTCACATCTACATCTTGATTTAAGATGAGTTCGGTGATGTCAGAAGAATGCTTCACTGCTGATCGGCAATTAAGTAGAAGACCAGAGAGTAGTGACGCGGAGATCCCCGAGGTTGTGTTGGGAGTTTAGGTGGGTAGGGGTACTTGTTTTAAGTTGTTGCTGTTTACCCCTCTGTTTCTGAAGGAGCAGGCTCTATTTGCGTTGCTTGTGATCGTATGGATTTTGTTTTCGTCTTTCTTGTTGGGGGGACTGGAAGAGGTGTGTATTGACTCATAGTATAATAGAAGACAAGCGTTTCATCCTACGATAAATAGTTAAGTTGTATGTGAGGGCGATATTGTCTCTTCGTCAGCAACATGGGTTGATGGTTTGGCTTGTTATGAATATTGAGTACTGATTTTTTAATGCATTTGATTCTAGAAAGAGAGTAGTAGTTGAGGTGTAAGATGCTCTTCATTTCTAGAACAGTGTTATGGATGCTTTGAGATGCTTATTGTTTCAGATATTCTAGGTCTGTTAGTGTAGACTGTGTTAGAAGCAATGGGTCCTGGAGATCAGGGCCTGGTTTGCTTTTGCACTCAGTGCGTCTGGTGGGGGGGGGACTGGATTTCAAATTCCCTGTGGTTGCTTTTCTGTATATAGAGGTGAGCTCAGGAACTGTTTTACTCAGTGGGGTGGCTGAAAGGCCTTTTGGGGTTAAGCGACAGGCTTTGGCTGACCTATATGGATCTGTGATGGGGACGATGAGTGGGTGATACGGTTACAGGCATTGCATTATTGAGAGGTTGGGGAGGGGGGTGGGCAGAACTCTAATACACTTAGGGGAGATGCTGCTCTGTGCACCATGCTGCAAGGACAACACGTTGGGGAGATAAATGCCAGTCCTCTCTAAGGGAGAGGGTGTAAAGGATCTTAAGGAAGTAGTTTCTGTCTTTTTTTTTGGAAGCAGGCAGCCCTTACCCCAAGAGGTAAGCTTAGGATTGGAATGGACATTGATCCAATGAGTGTTAGATTGAGAGGGAGGGCTTTGGGGGTGTATTGAAGGAATGTAGCCAAGCATGTAGCCGTCCCCGATCTTAATTGAAGTATATTGTGCCATGGGGCCATCTTCTGTGCAAAGATTGTGAGACCCCTAGCAGAGCAAGTGTCTATTTCCATGTTTCCCTGGAGGATTCTATAATGGGATTAATGTCCCACTAATCCCTCACAGGCCTCATTTAGCATGTCACCAGTTCAGGATCCACATAGTAATTTCCCTGAATGTCTTCATCATGTATACTGAAAGGCTTTCTGATGGGTGATACACTGATATCCATGTAGAAGCAGCAGCTTTTGTGGAAGCAAAGTGTTTGCAACCTTTTAATTGTGGCTTCTCTCCAGTCGATAAGATCGAATCATGAGCAGTTTTGTGCTACTAGGCATCCTAATCGTGTGCCCGAGAAAGTCCTGGCATCTATGAATTGGATGGTGAAGAAAGTTTCAGGAAGAATAGAGATGGGCACCTCTAGTTGGGTGTCTGTAAGCGCTACCCACTATACCTAATTGGAAGATGGTGTAGAAAGGGTTGGATAGGTGCAACATCTTGACCAATTTTTTGTCTCGAGTAAGGCTGGGCGTAATTTGCGAAAGTGCCTTTCGCAAAATATCGCGAAACGGCAAAAAATTTCCGCAATCACGCGATATTTTGCGTGATCGCAGTGATTTTGTGCTGATTAATGCGTTTCAACTCGGGCACCTGCTTTATTTATATCTGTAACAGATATAAATAAAGCAGATGCCCGAGTTAAAAGTTCAAATTCAGTATAAGTGCTTCTGTTGAGGGTTACTTTTTGTGACAGGAGCATCGTGCCAGAATGAATCCTGCCCTGCATTATCCAAGAAGATGCCACCATTGTGTGCAATCCCTTTACTCAACTGGAGTACTTTATACTGGCTAATCAGTAAGTGCTACCTCGTTGGGTAAATGTATAGTGTTTTTCCAACACTACAGCTGCGTAAAGGGCCAGAAGAGTTGTCTACAGCGACCATGTGTGTCTGTAGCGTTGCCACCGCACCGACGGGCGCCGGGGTCCCTCGAGTGAGCTGTCCATCATAGTGGGGAAAGGGCGGGAAGACGCTGCACACCGCCAGTCTGTGGGGCGGGGTTTCTATGCAGTTCACATGCCTCTTGTTTATAAAGGGTCAGAGACCGACCAGAGCAGCAGAGGAGGAGACAGAACCTCAGGAACTACACGGGGATTGCACTCGAGAAACCCATGGATGCAAAGACCTCCTTACAGCAAATTGCTGACAGTAGATATGTGGAGAAAGCACACCTGCCTAGCCAAGGGTGGGCGACAATTTCCGTTCCCTCGCAGATCGCGGATGTTTCTACATTTTCGCGTTCTGCAATTTCTGCGAGCGGAATGGAATTTGTCGCCCACCCTTAGTCTCGAGGAGGGGTGTCTACTGTGTGGTAGGGTGTGGCCATCAAACATAGCCAAAAGTGAGAGACTGCTGGACACCTGATGAGGGAGTCTCCAGGGAACACCAGGTGTAAGAGAAGGAGAAACTCCCAATGACTGATGTTTCAAACCCGACAATGAAGAAAATGGATATGGGTCCAAAAAACCCCAGTGCCCTTCAAAACAACTTTAACTCTGGGGTCACTAGAGATAACCGTACTAGCATTGACGCAGCACCAAGCCTCTGAATTGCCCAACAATGGAACAATTAACAGTGAACCAAACGGAAGTAATTCCATACCATTAGGGGTCCCTGGGACAATATGAATCCCTCTCTCTTAAAGAAAACAGAATCAAGATTAACATTCCATAAAAAGCAGCATCCTACCCATGCTACCCCCTGGTAATGTGCAGAATCCTGCCCGTGCTATCCCCCTGGAAGTTAGTGTGGGCTGGCCACCCCATGACCTCACGTTGAGGGTTGCCTCACCCACTTAGATGGAGACATTGCTCCCCTCCCCGATGATGTTGGATCTTCGGTTTCGCCTGGCGGGCTCCGAACACTCGGATCTCTGAGTGGCGTTTACCCTATTGAGCCCTAGTGAGATTATACTTTGACTTTGAACTTTGGTTGTTCTTTTTAAGAAGTGAGGGTTTTGTTGCTGCTTGTTCAGCCCTTGTCCATACCATCCCCCTTCCATTTTGTCCTGATCATCTCCCACTGCTATCCACAACATAGAGGACATCCCTGTTTGGCTATCATTTGTTTGTAAGTTGTGACTGCAGAAACTGAAAAAGAGCACTTATTTTCTTGCCTACCTTCCCTGGAAGGTGGCCCACCTCTTCCCCAATATGAGGGTTCCCAGAACCTAAAAAGAGACTTAGGACTCTTCCCTACCAGAAACAGAAAGAGGACTCTCATCTGCCTGAGACCTTCATCTGGAAACTACTAAGGAGGTTGCCATCTAAGAAGGGAGCCCCAATCTACTCCTTGAATATAACTTAATACAATATCAGATGTTTTCTAGAAATTGATATTATGTTGTTATGCCACATTTATGACTACATTGTTGCTGATGCATGACCCGCTTTACTCCCCCTTCCTCTGTATTTCTACCCCCAGTATTTGTTAATATCCCTGCCATGAGGATTATTTTGCCTATTCTTCACTGCTCCTGGAAGATACTGTTTATTTTCCTAACCTCACCCCTTATCCATGCATGTAACTAGCCACTGAAATGTGACTTTGTCCCTACTACTCCACCGGTCTCAAATGTTTGCTCTGGGCATCTCAGACTATTGTTTATATTTATTTTTTAAGGATTTATAAAGTGCATGGCTGCCCAAGGGCTTCCCAGCATTGAAGAGAGGAGGCAAGACTAGTCTGATCAGTATCAGAATAAGCCACAGTATATATACCCCCACCCATCTTAAAAATGGTGTACACTCCTGCTCCCTAAGGACATCCCTCCCTTAGAGGCCCTTATCAACTCTCCCCTCATCTCTCCTCCTACCACCCGTCATGGATCATATTGAGGCCAGAAAGCTGAATGCCATTTTATCCCCTAATGGGAACAACTCATTCCTAATAAACTACACACCCAATATGTCTAAAGATGGCAGGAGAAATCTCAATCATAAAAACCTCAACCTTAAGAAAGAAACTATTATCACAGACCCCTATTTGTGCCATAACAAGGATATCATACTGAATGACCTCAACGTCTGAACCAATCTGCATGCCAAATGGAGGAAAGACCTCCCTCACCAAGAAAATCCCTCAACGCCGCAAACTTACTATTGCAACCTCCTCTCTATATCATGGTAATGCCACATTTCCATGTACAACAACGTCACCATACTCATTCAATCTCCAGATCACAATCTTGAACTCTTTAGAGACCTCTTCCCCTACCTCAAGAAAAAGCTAGACTTGGCCACTCTCCCACGTGCCCCCATTACTCTATTCCAACTCCTCCCCTTATGATAACCTCCTTTCTCCCGCCCACCTTTCTCTTCATCCACACATTTCTAGCCAGGCAAAGGGTCTCATTGAGTCTATTCACCTCATGCTCCCACAATGGAATATGAGACTTAATGCCTCACTCACCCAAGGTGAGGACCTGACTGCCTCAAATGTGGTCAGGTTACCCCTATCCTAATAAAGCCCAATTCTGGCCAATCCAAGCCAAACAACTACCGCCTTATCTCAAGCATCCCTACTTTAGCCAAACCCTTAGAAAAATGGATGCACCTATAGTTCCACAATCACATTAAGCGATTCCAACTCCTTGACCTTTGCCAATCTGGCTTCCGATAGGGTAATAGCACCAAAACTGCCATGGGCCACATTGTCGAAGATGCCCTACACACACACACGATCAGAATGAATCTTGCCTCCTAATTCTGCTGGAGTTCTCAGCAGCCTTTAACACTTGCAACCATGCTACTCTTCAAAATCTTCGAGAACACAGGATGGTCCTCTCCAGCACCATGCCTAAACGGTTCTCCTCTTGTCTACATAACAGATCTCAGTGCCTCCTAATCAAACACACTCTTTTCAATCAGTCTCCATCGATGCTGAGTGTCCCCAAAGGCTCTATTCTCTCCCCGACAATGTTTAGCCAATATGTGGAGCCCCTCACTGAAATTCCACATCTCCTACCACATGTATGCTGACAATAACCCAACTCTACATGAAAATTCCCTCCCTCAAGGACATCTATATCCTAAACAACACCTTGACAGAAACACAACGTTGGCTGATGCATAGCCACCTTAAATTCAATGCATTTAAAACTGTGGGGCAGATTCACAAGCCTCTTGCGCTTCCAGTACGTCACTTTTTGTGACACACTGGCAGCACATTTCTTTGCCCCATATTTACAAGGACAGGAAAAGCTACCCTGCGTGGCTTTTCCTGTCCTTGTAAATACGGCCCCTTTACATGCAGCACTTTGCATGAAAGGGACGTTCCATGGGTGTTGCTGTGGGTGTTCCCACGCAACACCCATGGAACCGGACACATTTCTAGATTTACGAGAAATCGTAAACCTGGAAATTAGTCAGTTTGCTACGCCACCCTAGGGGTGGTGTAGCCAGATGCAACAAGGAGAAATGTTTTCATTTCTCCTCGTTTTTTCCTCTTTCAATGCGTGCTGCATTCTACAGCACAAATTGAAAGAGGAAAATGCCTGTAGTGATTGTTTTTGTGCAGGAAGGTGCCCCTTCCTGCACAAAAACAATCTCCCCATGGCGCAGGCACCCTTGCAACATGGTGCAAGGGTGCCTGCCCTGGCGCATGGCAGCTGTTTGTAAGCCAGTACAGGGGAGAGCACAGAAATGCGTCATATCATTGTAAATATGTTATATTCCTGTGCTCTGAAAGTGCCTCAGCGTGGGGCAGTCAAATGGCTTGCGGTGCCACGCTGCAGCACTTTCTTGTAGGTCTGCCCCTGAGTTTTTAATGATTGCGCCACCAACTCTAACATCAAAGATTGCATCACTCTTCTCCCTGCCCTGAACTGTACCCCACACAACATTGACTCTGCCAAACCCCCTGGTATAACCTTGGTCAAAGACCTCTCCATGCAAAAACATATCAGCACCATCACTAGAGGAGCTAACCATCAGCCGCATATTCTCACGCAACAGAAAACTTTCCTCTCTGTGGCAGATGTCATAACTGCAGTTCTTGCATTTGTCTTTTTAAATTAGACTACAATAGTACTACCCTGGTAGATCTCCCAAAAACCTCACTTGCACCGCGTAAGTTTCCTCTGAATGAAGCAGCTAGGCTCATCACTGGATCAAAAAAAAGTGATCATAACTCCGACCTCCAATTACTGAAATTGATACCTTACGAGGCAAGGATTCGTCTCAGAATTGCTTGTATGACCCACAAAGTGTTGCATCACAATAACCCTCCTGCCTGTTCCAGAAAATGGCCCTGTTAGGTGGAAACAGATCATCAAGAAGCACCAGCTCCTTCCTTCATAAGCCACACAAATTCAAGAAAAGGAAAACATACAACCGATCCTTCTCTGGAATGGTCCCAAAAATGTGGAACTCCCTCCCGTTCAAGATCAGATGCAACCCATCCGCATTCATCTTTAGGAAAGAAGTAAAAATGTTACTATCCAACAAATTCCTTTCACATTGAAGACTCTTCTCTGGCTCCCCCTTGATGGATTCCAGGCCTATTCGTTTGCTGCCTTTTGCCACACCAGAAAATGCTTCGACCAGGACTTATGCTAGTTTTTTTGCTCCTATTTCTTTGTTTACCATATGTGACATTTTATCTCTGTTCTATACATATTCATCTATATTTGTGTATAGTTTATTTTTATATATTGCATCTATATTTCCTCCTGTTAAATCCCACATTTTGTTTAATACATATAAAGTACTCTGTCGCCCGAAAGGGTCATGTTAGCGCTATATACAACTTTGAATAAATAAATACATATAGCCCCCATCTATGTTCACTAAAGCTCCAAAGTGATTGAGGGGGATGAAAGAGCAAATCAACTCCTGAACAATCAGTCAGTCAGTGAAATAAACTTCATTCAGCATATAAACAGCCATAAAAGCACACAGTCTAAAATCAATACACATAAAAATCCTTCCTACCTAAAAAAGGAAAAAAAGCAAGTCATAAAAAGTTCTGCAGCAAACATATATCTAAAACAAGATCAGTGTACATAATGCATTACAATGTCCGATATCTATTTCTGATACCTAAGACATAATGAACAGATATTGCCACAGTAGCACATAGATCCATATTGCACAATTTATGTAAGAAAACAAAGGCTTCCTTATGGGATCTAATCCTAGACGAAAGTAAAACTGGGGTCAGAAAATGTTTCTGTGCATAAAAATATTAGTGAAAAAAGAGGAAAGAGCAATGTGCCTTGTTAGGAAACATTGCCACATGGGTAACTTGGCAATGTTAAGCTCCAGTCAGCTTCACTAGGAAATTCTACTAATAAATGTAATGTATTAAAATAAAACCTGAAAATCACATTTAGAATCGATAGCTGGTAAAATTCACAGCCCAGCGACATTTTAATTAAGTTATAATTGTCACTAGAACAGAGTTTATTGAAATTTGCCTGGTGAAGTCCACCCTTCCATTCTTTAAACACCTCATTCACCTGAAACACAGACTTTCCATTTATATTCTCTGGATTAGAAAATCACCCTGGGAAGCGTAAATCTGAAAAGTCCACTTTAATGTGATGAATCCAGGGGATCGCCAGGGCATTATCCATGGAAAGACAATCATCCAGCACATCCCTTGACAGGTGTGTTCTCGTATTATCTAGATTCTAAGCCAGAGTAACAAAGATTCCAGCTTGATCTTATCCACCATAGAGGTAAGACCCAGCTCTGATTGATGCATAAATGATTGAGTGTATTGAGGCACAGCCAAGAGTCTATGCAAACATTTCTTCTCAACCTTCTGCAGTGACCCAGCAACCTTGTATGCACAGACACCTGTCCATAAGTTGCTACAGGTATTCACTTACTTTTGTAAATTTTGATCAATTCCTGTACCAGCTTAAGCCTCGCTGAGCAAGCAATGGTAAAAACCAAATCCACCACTCTTCGGTATTGAAATACCACATAAGTATAAAGGCTGTGCCAATTTAAGTCATGATCCAGGGGAAAGCCAAGATAAGTAAAAGTCCTAATCCTACCAATTGCTGTGCCACTTAGGTAAAGCACTCTTGTCTTAACATTTTTGGAGCCAAAACTCATCTAGAACATTTTGTTAAGATTAGTTTTGAGATCCAACCCCCTCCATAAAACTGAAAAAGGCATCTAGAAGGAGTTGCAGAACACTTGCGGTTCTTGAAATTAGAACTGCATCATCTTCATACAGTAGACCTGGTAGAAATCTAGACTTCATTTTGGGCAGATCGTTCCCTGCTTTGCACAAATGGGATTCCAAATCATTGTTGTAGATAAGGAAAAGTAAAGGGGCCATCACAAAACCTTGTCTAACCCCCAACAAAGATTTTCTTATGGCAGAAAGATCACCCCCTGTTCCATATCTGAACCTGACTATACAATCCCAATGCCTCCTTTGAAGTAATCCAATTATAGCCTGGTTGATTCTCATCCTAACAGTAATGTCCCAGAGCGTCATTCTATTGACCATGTCAAAGGCATAGGATGGGTCCATAAATGCTAGGTGAATGGAACCCCTCCTAGCCTTGACAACTGGAGGTTTAGGCACTGCTCAACAGTGCCAACCCCGGGGCTAAACCCATACTGCACTCTTGACAGGGCCTGATTTTTCTCCGACCATACCTCAAGTTTGGCTGCGATGATCCTGGCAAGTATTTTGAGTCCGCTGTCAAGGAGGGACATTGGGTGGTAACAAGACAGGGAATGTCTGTCTCCTTTTTGTTTTAAATGTGTACAACCAGAGCTTCCCAACAGGAAGGAATGAGATCACTTTCAAAGAAGCTTTAAAAACATTAGGTAAAATAGGAGCCCAAAGTACAATATTGTCTTTAAAAAAAGTCTGATGGGACTCCGTTGTGTTCAGGATCCTTTCCAGCAGGTTAATGGTGGCAATTGCATCCTTAATTTCAATAGGTTCACTAAAGTTAGAATAGAGCTCCAGGGTACAGGCATGCACTTCTCTGCTCTCTATCTTCATCCCCCTATTTTCTAGATTACAAATACTATTACAATGGTCTACTCAAGCTTCAGTAGGAATGACAGCATCCAAAGATGGTTTCTCATACACAGAGAAGAAGGGCTGGCTAACAACCTTCCAGACCACTGCAGAGTCCCTCAATCTAGTAGCCTTTTTCAGTTCCTCCTACATGACCATCCTTAACTCAATTATCAGACTCTCCAGGGTAGCTTTTTAGTTCCTCCTTGCACTCCGAATATCATCCCTAGAGCTTACTGGAGTGGATAGTTCTTGTGGACCGATGTGCAATCATTGTTAAACCTACCTGCACGTGGTGGATTTTTAGATGTTTAATTGAACCTCAACCCCTTATTCACAGCAGTGCCTGTAGCACTGAAAACAACAGAAATATTTGCAGGGAACTCCTCCTTTGAGGTCAGTACTAGGCCTGGATGGTAAACACCACTGCGATTGCGGAGCTTTCTGCATTCCACGTATCTCTCTGGCACTTACCATCTGTAGAATTTCTACTCGAGTGGCAGGAAGATCAGCATGAACGGCCCGTCACGCCGCACTCCGCCACTTGCGGGACTCCGCAAAGTTTTTTGGGCGCTTGAACTACGCAAACTCTGCCTAGGCCTAGTTAATACAAAAAAAGTCTGTATGTTCTTTCTGACATCTTTGTTCAGGAAAGCCTCCTTATCTAACCTGTCTCATTTAATCCTAATGCCCTTGTTACCCGAATGTAATATTGCCAGATTCTCCATCCGCCCCCTGTCACTCTTCGAGTGTAAATCAAGGACTAGGGCTAGAGGATTATGATTGCTGATACAGGAGGCAGTTACATTATAGCCGAATATTAATTCCGCTAGATCCTGGAACAAAATAAATACTCCTGAATCAATAGGGATCCCCATGTAGAGTGCTCTGACACCACAAGAGCGGTAATCAAAGGAAAATGTGCAAATTGGCAGAGTGCCAGAAATGAGTGAAAGAATAAAGGCAGAACCCCCACTAGTGGGGACACAAGGTAACGTGAATTCAGTGTTGAGAAGGACCCACCCCAACCCCTCGTTTCCACAAATCGAGCATCAGACAGGTAGAACATGGTCCAGCAGTAGGCTGCCTCTACCCCATAGAGGGGGACACAGCCATGAGAAGAAGAAAGCATACATTACTATTTAATGGGAGAGCGTGACTTGGCTCTACGGGCCCAGGCATCCCAGTGTCCCAGTTTAGAATCCTTCCCCCATCTCCATGTCACCTCCTCCAGGTATCGATGTTCCTTGGTGTTCTCCCTGACAAGATCTGCCTGGCCATCTCCATTATGGACTAGTGTAGTCTCTAGTAAAGCAGTATCTATTTGAGTGTTGTTCATCCTTACCACTTTTTCTAGTAGTCTTTGCAAGTTTTCCAGCTTGTTGTATTTATCTGTTTGGCTGTCCACAGTAATCAGCATTATAGTCCATGCTTCACATCTTTATTTCCACAGTTGGGGTATGAGCACCAAGAATCATTTCCTCTTCATGTTAGTTTCAAACTAAATGTCTGGCAAGAGGAGTATTTGATTGTTTTCACACATTTATGGTTCATGTTGTTTTGCTGTTGCCACAATTTGTTAAGCTTGATATTGCCGTAAGCAAACAGTAAGAATTTGCCGTGGACATGATAGAGAGGGTTTGTGACGCAATATCATCCCCTGTGCTCGCTGAAATTCCTGGAGAGGATAGAAAGTCATGTTCAGGAGGGTCAGGAGCAAGATGCTGAGAAAATCTACCATGTTATGCTTGTCTGCATTCTCAGGAATCACAGATATCCACACTTTGTTCCTATGGCTCCTATCTACTAAGACTATGGGTTTCCGATCGAGCCCCCAAATTCAATGGTATTCCATGTCCGTTACTCTCTGATCCATGCCTGACAGCTTGGAGTGGAAATTAGTAATGTCCCCTTGAAAGAAGTGCGTTAAAGTGGAGGTGCTGGAGACTGTGCGATTAATTGTTTTTATAGCGAGTTGAATACCTGTCACTTCATCCAGCAACATGGTCAGAGTGGTGTCTGACATTGCCAGCCACTGTTCTGTGGTAGGTCTAGCAATGACAGGTGGACAAGAAGGGTGATTTAAGAAGATTTATTAAGTAGAAGGAGTGGCCCCCGGTCGGCGACCTCCCTCACAGCAACAGATGCTCCAACTCCCGGAACACACACTTTCCGGAAGTAGAAGCTAATAACATTCCATAGAACAATTTAGCCAAGCTATAACACATCTCCCCTCTTAACAGAAAAACAGCATAATTATGCATAAAAATCTATATCAACAAAACAAAACAAGGAAAACATGGAAAATGTGAAAATACAGAATGATCAGCATTACTAATTTCATAATAAATTTGATTTAATTGCACACATAAGTTTCCAAATACTTGGGCTAAAATGTGCATCGCAAACTTGGAGTTCTAATGAATTCCATGGGTTTGCTAGATATTATACGTTTGCTGGAACTACCACCACATTCCTTTTCCATGATTTTGCTGGAATTACCACCACTCTTCTTCAACCACTCTCTACACTCCGCTTCATTGCATTTGGCCACTCTTCTAGTGTTTCACCATTTGCCATCATCAAACTTAACAACACCCCCCTTACATCTACAATCCTTTTTGGAGAGGATAACTTAGAACAACCTTTCCTTTGAAGATGATTGGAGTGAACTCTAACCAACATGCCTTTGTTAAATACTTTACTCTCTTTCCTTACTCTGTCGTTATGACTAAGTCTATATCTTGTCTGATATTTGTCCACATTGTTGCGTAAAACTTTATATTTAACATCAAAGGTACCAGCCCTAGCCGTCCATGCCGGAGCTGCAACAGTACACAGCACCCTGCCTTTCAGCAAACTAAAAGGGGTAAATCCGGTAGCAGAGTGGGGTGTAATATGATAATTCCACAGCATATCTTTTACCTGACTCTAACAACATAAGTTACTGTGTCTAGCCAATTGAATACTCTCACCCAAAACACATTTAAAAAGTTCGATCATTCCATTCCCCCTAGGATGATAAACCGGGGTCCTGCAATGTTTAATGCCCTATCTGCTCAAGAAGTTGTTGAACTCTTCAGAAACAAATTGAGGACCATTGTCCGATAAAATTTCTGCAGGACACTCCTTACGCCAAAAATTTTTCTCTCAAAAGCAATAATATCTACAGATTTAACCTCCTTTACGGAATTTACTTCTGGCCATTTGGAAAAAAAATCCATTAAAGTATTGCATATTTTTCATCAGCACCTAAAGCTTCAAAAGGGCCACAAATGTCCATGGCTAACCTTTCCCAAGGTAGCTTGGGAAACGGAATGGGGCAAAGCGATGTTTACGGAACCATGTGGGACTTGTCACTTCAACCACTTAACGTACACACCTTTCTATCTCTTTGTCAATCCCTGGCCACCAGAAATCCATTCGAGCTCTTTTCTTCATACCAGTGATACCACCATGTCCCTCATGGAGCAAACACATAATTCTTTCTCTCAAACAAATCGGAACAACCAGTCTCTCACTCCTTTTGACTATTCCGTTAATAACAGATAATTCAACCCATACAAACTTGAAAGGCAACAATTCTTCATGCTAAATCCAAACATCGTGTTTGGGTAGAGCATCACAGAGACTAACTAAAGCAGGGTCATCTAACAAGGGCTCCTTCCATTCTTCTTCACCAATAGCACCACCCCAGTCTTATATATCAGCCACCATCCACTCCTCATCACAGTTCTCATCATACTGATCAAGAGGTAATCTAGACAAACAATCTGCATTAATATTCTGTACACCAGGTACATATTTTATGGTAAATGCATATTCTTGCAGACTGTATAACCATTTTGCAATGTGAGGGGTAGCCTTGCCAGCACCAGTAGTAGTGAATTAATCTACTAAAGTTTTATGGTCCATACGCACTTCAAACTCTAATCCCCAAACAAAAATCAGAAAGTGCTGAATCCCCCACCAACAAACAAGTGCCTCTTTCTCGATAATTGAATACGTACTCTCGGCCCCCTTCAAAGTGCGCAAGGCGAATGCAACCACCCTCTCTTGACCCTCATGAACGTGCATGAGTATCGTCCCAAGACCACAATTACCATCATCAGTCACTAAAATGCTCTTGTCCTCAGGATGGAAAGGCTTAAGTGTAACAGCATTTGCAATAGATTGTTTAACAAAGTCAAAAGCATGTTGAAGCTTGTCAGACCAAGCTAATTTGACTTCCTTTTCCATAATGTCTCTTAAAGGACTTACAATATCTGTGAAATGGTGTACAAATTTGGCATAATACTCTGCCATGCCAAGAAAAGATCTTAACTGGTCTTTGTCTTTAGGAGCAGGAGCTTTTTCAATAGCCTCAACCAATTTAAGTTTAGGTTTGATAAAATCAGCTGTGAGAGTGTATCCCAAATACTCAACCTCCTCTGTGCAGAATTTGCATTTGTCTAAGCAAATGGATAAACCTGCACACTCTAGCTTATGCAAAACTATTTTGAGAATGTCATCGTGTTGGTTTAAGTTTATTCCCCAAATCAACACATTGTGCTGGAATACCCAAACATTCCGCATGCCCTTCAAAATTTCTTGCATAACTCTCTGGAAAAATGCAGATGCAGATGCCAGACCGAAGGGCATGCAAATGAAGCGGTAAGCACCCTCAGGTGCTATGGAAGTGCCTGGACCCTTCTTCTAACAGAATTTGATTGTAAGCATTCGATAAGTCTAGTGTAATGAAATATTTTCCTCCTCTCACACTGGCTAACATTTCATTAATTCTAGGTGAAGGGTAACGATTGATCCAGATACAGTTGTTTAGAGCCCTGAGGTCAACACACATCCTAATTTTGCCATTGGGATTCTTGGTAATAACAATGAGAATTAGCCATTGGGAAGCCTCTATAAGTTCAATTACCTTTTCATTATACAATCTTTATAATTCTTCCTTCAATAAACCCCTGACAATGGAACATTTCTAACCTTATCAATCAATCAATCAATACACTTGTATAGCGCGCTACTCACCCGGAAGGGTCTCAAGGCGCTTGGGGGAAGGGGTCCGCTACTGCTCGAACAGCCAGGTCTTGAGTTGTCTCCTGAAGGCGAGGTGGTCTTGGGTCAGCCGAAGGTGGATGGGAAGGGAGTTCCATGTCTTGGCCGCCAGGTAGGAGAAGGATCTGCCTCCGGCGGTGGCCCTTCGGGTGCGTGGTACGGCGGCGTTGGCGAGGCTAGCAGACCGTAGCTGGCGGGTGGGCGTGTGGAAGGTCAGGCGGTCGTTGAGGTACTTAGGGCCCAGGTCGTGAAGAGACTTGTGTGCGTGGGTGAGGAGCCTGAAGGTGATCCTCTTGTTGACGGGGAGCCAGTGCAGGTCCCTCAGGTGGCCGGAGATGTGGCTGCGTCGGGGGATGTCCAGGTTGAGTCGGGCGGAGGCGTTCTGGATGCGTTGGAGTCTTTTCTGTAGCTTGGCTGTGGTTCCAGCGTAGAGGGTGTTTCCGTAGTCCAGTCGGCTGGTGACGAGGGCCTGGGTGACCATCTTCCTGGTTTCGGTCGGGATCCATCGGAAGATCTTGCGGAGCATGCGGAGGGTGTGAAAGCATGAAGAGGAGACGGCGTTGACTTGTCTGGTCATCGAGAGGGAGGAGTCCAGGATGAAGCCCAGGTTGCGTGCGTGGTCTGTTGGCTTGGGGGCGGTGCCCAGGGCTGGTGGCCACCAGGAGTCGTCCCAGGCGGAGGGTGATGGTCCCAG
The DNA here is from genome assembly GCF_964204655.1 of Triturus cristatus. Taxonomy (NCBI): domain Eukaryota; kingdom Metazoa; phylum Chordata; class Amphibia; order Caudata; family Salamandridae; genus Triturus; species Triturus cristatus. The sequence continues at coordinate 85,586,764 of NC_140588.1, forward strand.
GATGAGGACTTCCGTCTTGTCTGAGTTCAGTTTCAGGTGGCTGTTCTTCATCCACTCGGCGACGTCTTTCATCCCTTCGTGGAGGCTGGTTCTGGCAGTGTCGGGGTCTCTGGTGAGGGAGAGGATCAGCTGGGTGTCGTCGGCGTAGGAGATGATGTTGAGGTTGTGTTGGCGTGCGATGATAGCGAGGGGTCTCATGTAGACGTTGAAGAGGGTGGGGCTGAGTGATGATCCTTGCGGGACGCCGCAGATGACTTCGGTGGCCTCCGATCGAAACGGGGGGAGGCGGACTCTCTGTGTTCTTCCGGCGAGGAACGAGATGATCCACTTCAGTGCCTTCTCTTGGATGCCGGTGTCGCTGAGGCGTTGGACAAGGGTGCGCTGGCAGACAGTGTTGAACGCTGCGGAGAGGTCCAGGAGGATGAGTGCCGCTGTTTCCCGGTTGTCGAGCAGGGCTCGGATGTCGTCGGTGGCTGCGATGAGGGCGGTCTCGGTGCTGTGGTTGGCTCTGAAACCAGACTGCGAGGGGTCGAGGGATCCATTTGTCTCGAGGAAGGCGGCAAGCTGTCTGTTGGCGATCTTCTCGATGACTTTGGCCGGAAAAGGGAGGAGCGAGATGGGGCGGAAGTTTTTGAGGTCGGTGGGGTCTGCTGTTGGTTTCTTCAGTAGGGCGTTGAGCTCGGCATGCTTCCAGCTCTCCTGGTAGGTGGCGGTGTCAAAGGAGGTGTTGATGACGTCTCAGAGTTGGGGTGCGATGGTGGAGGCGGCCTTGTTGAAGACGTGGTGGGGTCAGGGGTCAGTCGGAGATCCGGAGTGGATGGTATTCATCGTGCGGGCTGTGTCTTCGGTGGTCACCATGGTCCAGGTGCGGAGGGTGGCGGTGGGGTGCGTTGGTTCGATGGTTGGGTGCGAGGATGGTGTGCCGAAGCTGTTGTGGATGTCGGCAATCTTGCGGTGGAAGAACAAGGCGAGGGAGTCGCAGAGATCTTGTGAGGGGGTTATGTCGTTGTTGCCGGTGCTGGGGTTGGAGAACTCCTTGACGATGCTGAAGAGTTCCTTGCTGTCGTGGGCGTTGTTGTCCAGTCGATCCTTCAGTGATTTCTTCTTGGTGGTGCGGATGAGCTGGTGGTGCTTGCGGGTGGCGTGTTTGAGGGCGGTCATGTTGTCAGTGGTCTGGTCAAGGAGCCAGGCTTTATCGAGGGTGCGGCAGGTCTTCTTGGAGTCCTTGAGTTCGCTGGTGAACCAGGGGGCCTTCTTGCTTCTGGGCTTGCTGGGAGGGTTCTTTAGTGGTGCGAGGTCGTCGGCGCAGGCGGTCAGCCACTGCGTGAAGTTGCGGGCTGCTACGTTGGGGTCCGGTGTGCTAGCAGGTGGGTTCTGGCTGAGGGAGGTGGTGAGCTGGTCGGTGGTGATCTTGCTCCAGCTTCTGTGAGGGACCTGTTGCGGGTGGTGGTGGGTAGTGGTTTTTCTGAAGCTGAAGTGGACGCAGCTGTGGTCGGTCCAGTGAAGTCCGGTGGAGTGGCTGAAGGCGATGTGCTTGCTGGATGAGAAGACGGGATCAAGCGTGTGGCCGGCGTAGTGGGTGGGGGTGTTGACCAGTTGCTTGAGTCCGAGGTTGGCGAGGTTGTCCAGCAGGGTGACGGTGTTGCGGTCCTTGTTGTTCTCCAGGTGGAAGTTGAGGTCCCCTAGGAGGATGTACTCAGTGGAGGGGAGGGCGTGTGGGCTGATGAAGTCCGTGAAGTCTTCGCTGAATTGTGTGCGTGGTCCCGGGGGTCTGTAGATGAGGGTGCCTCTGAGGGTCGTCTTTGGGTTGGTGTGGATCTGGAAGTGGAGGTGTTCGGCGGTGGCATAGGTGTCGTCGGCGTGGGTCGTGATGCGGATGGTGTTCTTGTGGACGATGGCGATGCCTCCTCTAGTCTGGTTGACGCGGTCCCTCCTGATGATCTTGTATCCATCTGGGATGGCGATGGCGATGTCGGGGGCTGAGGAGGCGTTCATCCATGTTTCAGTGAGGAAGGCGATGTCTGGTGAGGTTGTGTCGAGGAGGTTCCAGAGTTCGACGGCGTGTATGTATCTTTGGTACTGCTCCTTATTTTAATATTATGCGGTGTTCACATTTTGAGAGGCAACCCAACTCTTTCCTCAATAACTTGGGGAAACGTTTAAAACATTTGTTCTCACCTAGAGATGCAGTTACCAAAACTTGATTAGGATTGAGTGTCATTCCTAATGTTTTTTGTTCCCTCCAACCGAGCAGAGATCTCTCTTTTTCAACAACGTACACTTTACATACAGTTTTTCTATCAAGATATACCAATTCAGTTTAAAAAAACCGAAATCTGGTAACTTCTCACCACCATTCCCTTCAGGTTCGACATCAGAGAGAGAGAATTTCACAGGACCTATTTTCTCCCATGTATTCCTGTCAATTAATGTAAAAGGAGAACATGAATCTGCCCACATTAATATTTCTAATCCGTTGATGAAGACATTGCACTTTGGTGGGCGATATGAACATGTATGTGGTTTGTTATTGTCACTATCAACAACTATTACTTCAACACTATCTTCATCACTAATCTCATCATTAGGCATAAAAGTGTCATTGTTCACCATGTTCACAGAATTCCTGAATCTGCAATTTTTTACTTGTTTGCATACCCTGGTGAAATGGCCAATTTTCTTGCACTTGAAATGTCCTGTTTATCGCAGGACAATTACTAAACTGAGCAGTATATCCTGTACTACCACACCTGAAACACTGTCTGGTTATGATATTAGTAACCTGTTTAAAACGCACATTAGTTTCCACATTGCACGAACAGCTTTTTTATGACACAAACATCACAAGACTTCATTGTAATGGCATTATTTTTGGTGGTTTCACCACTTAATTCCTGAACATACAAGGAAGTTTTCTGAATGCATTTGGCTAATTCCAAAGTTTTTTCCAGAGTAGGATCCTTCAGACTTAACAGTTTTTCTTGTCTCCTGTTATTACAAGTTCTGTTGATCATTTGATCACAAATGATCTCATCTCTGAGCTCACCAAATTTACACAAGACAGCTAATCTCCTCAAAGCAGCCACAAAATTATCAGTTGACTCATCCTGGTTCTGAGCACGGGAGAAAAATTTGTGGCGCTCAACTACCACATTGACTTTTTCCCCAAAACCCACTTCAAATGCAGTTAAGGCATTTTCTAAAATATCTTCTTCCTCATCTGATTCAGCGTCAACATTCCTACCTTCTATTGGTAAAGTCTTTACGACTTTTCTGCCTTCTACTCCAAGATTATATTTCAAACTGTCTAACTTCCTTTTTGATATGTAATCAGCGCCACCAATTGCTTCTAAATAGGTGATGAAGGCTTCTTTCCAGTCCTCCCAATCTATGCAAGGTTGGCCTAGATGTTCTAAAAATGTAGGAGGCACAGCTATGTTGCGGGAAGCCATAAAGTTGCGTAAATGGTTATCAAATTATCAACAAATTATCAAATGTCAACAGCAAGATAGCAGAAAAGTTGTGCCTATCACCAAGAAGATAGGGTGAAAATAGAAACTTCTGGTGCTTTATGGTGCTTAATTAGAAGTAATGCAATAGGTACCTTTAACTGTAAAGTTGACAAGAATTGTACTTTGAACCGCTTCGCTGCGGCTGGAATTCCCCGGCGGTGCTGAGGAATTCCACACGTGTGCGGTTCGGATGGCCTCCGGCCGTCCTCCGCACATGCCCACCGTGATGTCAGACAGCTGGGGGCCGTCAGACGCATGGAAGAGGCTAATCCTGTGCCTGTCAGCGATGTTAGTGGCAGGCAGTTTATTAGTACAACATGTGGCTCTAATCGGACACACAGGAATGTATGGCAAAGCTGTGCCTGTCAGGTGTATTGCTGGCAGACACTGAGCAATATATGGCTGGAGAAATGTGCTTAATCGTAATGGAGAGCTGTGCATATCAGCGCGATTCGTGGCAACTGTACGCGATGAACAGCTAGCATGCGCTTAATTGTAATGCAGAGCTGTGCGTATCAGCGTGAATCATGGCAACTGTACGCGATGAACAGCTAGTGTTGAGCATTGCTAGGATACACATAGAGTGCGTCGTGTAACGTGTCCTTCAGATGAGGAGTAACAGCAACCACGTCACTACAACTGTGACGGCAGTACACAATGGCGGATGGAACGAAGATGATTCCTTGAGGCAGCGCACTTATGCATCAACGGTGAGATCACGAGCCGAGAAACCGCCGATGAAAAGTTATGGAGGCGTTTCTTATAAATAGATATTTTTTAAACGCCGGCTCGCATGTTCGCAGTGCAACTTGCCACTGTCAAAAAGTATACCTCACGGCATAAGCAATGGTTCTCGGACGACTCGGGGGCCAGGCTGCACGGAGGAGGACAATTTGCCAGAGTCCTCGAGTAGACGCTTCCACACCCTTAACCTTCTAAAGTGGATTTGTATACGGATCGTTGCCAGTCTTGGAATGACAGGTGGATGAGAAGGGTGATTTAAGAAGATTTATTAAGTAGAAGGAGCTGCAGATGCTCCAATTCCCAGAACACACATATTCTGGAAGTAGAAGCTAATAACATTCCATAGAACAATTTAACCAAGCCATAACAGTAGGCAATTGCAGTAACACAATGGCAGTCTCCAATCAAAACACCAGGGAAAAGTTAGCCTATGAACTGCCCGCTGTTTCCAACTGTCAGGAATTATACAGGCTGAGGAAGCCTAGGCCAAGACGCCCACCATAAAGCAGTCTTGCTGTACAGTGGTTCTCAAAAACTCTGAGGTATGTAAAGATGCAAACCTGAAGGACTGAATGTGACAAGGGAAGTCCCATGAAGATTAGTGGGGATTGGATGAGAAGGAGAACTGTGTGATCAGGTTGGTACGTGGTGCCCACACACTGATGAAAGCTGGCATCTGAGCCCGATCCACTATGGCCGGCCTTTGACAATACCAGTCGGTCGGTCTCCTGCTGATGGTCTCTGTGTGACAACATTGTTAATTCCATGCTCCAGCTGTGACAAGGGCTGTTCCTTGCCCCACCATCCCCGGGAAAACTCTCTATGCAGCAGGTGCGGCCCTGCGGTAGTGCAGTGGTCCCAAGTATACGACAGGGGTACTCTCTGGTCACCCGCACCACCCTGGGGGTAGCAACCTGCAGTAGAAACATCTGTTGGAGAGAGGCAGGAATCTCACCCCTAAACCAGTGATGAGAAGCTCCCTGCCTCTCCCAGTTGCATCCAACTCCACCCCCCGGTGCCCGCCGTATCCTTTACCTAGCTGGATCTTGCGCGAAGGCTGTGGGATACATCTTTAAAAGGCCACACAGGGTCAGTTCTGGCATCTGACAATGGGATGCCCTCGATCTTAAGGAGTGCGCTATATCAGCGCATCCTTTGTGGCCTCTGGCCTTCAGACAACACAGGAGATTCAGTCCGATGGCACCGTGCTCCTCTGTGTCCTGCGATGCCTCCAAGTGGTTTCAATGTTGATGTTTCACTGAGGTGAGAACCCACCTTCTGCTACTATTCCCTTCCCCACAGCCTCCCTACTCTGCTTCTCCTAGCACTGCTGCTCAGGGTGTACTAAGTGCCGCAAAACCATTCCTTATGGGTTCTCTAGCCACACCAGATAATGCCATTGCAAGAAGAATGTGTGCCTCAGAAGATCCTGCAGCAATCCAGGCACTTGTTGAGGAGCCTGGCAAACACCCAGTTCACATGCCCAGGAGGAGGGAGGGACTGACTTTGTAAATAGGTCACACAGGCAGAGGTAAACAGTGCCTGGGAAAGACAAGGGATTTGATTAGAAAGTGTCCTAGTGGCAGAGAACTGGAGATAGGTTTGAGTAAGAAATGATGTAAAGTGAGAGGAGTGTTTCATGTAGAGAAAGTCAGCTCCAGAGCCTCTCTCTGACAGCCTTATGCACTCATCACTAGAGTAGAAGAAATACAGTGTCTGGGACTGCAGATTTCATTAAGATCCCCCAAAGAGCTGGTGTGGATGAGAGAGCCTATTTCGGGCTACTCGGCCTACAAGCAGGAGGAAGACCCCCAATTATTTTCACATCCTTGCCAAAGCATTTCCTTCTACTTGGCCGAAAATAGCAACCGAGGTCAGTGAAATGACTTATTATGGATGTATGACGTTACAACGCATGCTTTTTCAACGCATGCTGTTACAACGAAAGTTTTACAACGCATGCGATGTTACAACACATGCTTTTACAACGCAAGTCTTTACATCGACATACACTAGATGGCGTGCTGACATTAGAAATGTGTAATTTACTATTCTAACTCCAGTCCACGTTGCAGTAGGGAAGGTGTTTGGATAGTAAACTACACTATTTCTAATGTTAGCATGCCATCTAGTGCAAGTCGACTTGCATTGTAAAAGCATGCGTTGTAACATCGCATGCGTTGTAAAAGTTTCGTTGTAATGGTAGTGCGGTGTAAAAGTTGCGTTGTAAAGGTTGTTCCCCCTTATTATAGCAGTGTTAGGAAAGCAGTAAAAGAGCAAACAGGAGTGAAGTCAGAACAAGTGCAACAGGAGTCTGCAGTCATTTTCAGTGGCAGAGCGTGGAAAAGGTTTCAGCTTTCTCTTGCTTCTCTGCTGTACTGTGTGTTTGCATATTTTTACTGCTTATCAGCAGCAATTTGGTAAATTTCAAATTGAACAGTTACAATAATGATGCATGTTTTGAACAAGAAAGTCAGACAATTGTTAATGTGGTTGGGCAATTCAAGGTACATTGGAGCAAATAAGGAAACAATGATGGTTGATTGGAAATGGGAGGTGACCTTGAGTTGTGTCAGAAGAAGTGAGCTTTAAACATTTTGGTGAAGGGAGGTAGTAGGAAGAGCAGGAGCAGCAAGGGCAGATTTTTCAAAGGGATTCTGTGCTAGGAGATGGGAGGCCATACAACACAAGTGCAGAAATCAGATTTTTGGCACCTTTTATTATGAAGCTGCCTGAGCGCTATTCAGCATTAATTCTCATTAGCTCTTTAGGAATTTCAAGTAATTTAGAGATTGCAGCATGTGTGACAAGAAGTCGCTATTTCTTTCTTGTTTACTTAGGGAAATATTTTAAAAAATTTAAACATAGAGGACCAGAATGATTCACCAAAATGTCAGGGGTAGCGGAAGTGACATCACACACTCTTTGACCCGCCACCATCATGTAATCAAATCAAATTACTTCACATGATCTTTGACAGCAGTGACACTTGTAACATTGAAAGTGGCATTACTTGAATTTTAAAGCTCTACAATGAACGTAAATTGTAGTAATAATACAAAAGATACTAAAGCACATAAAATACTGTAGTGTAGGTGAAATTTAGTTCAGTGTAAAGTGGAGAGATGCACTGTTTGCATATGTTACGTCTAGAAATGTGGTTAATGCACATCAGGGAGATTAAAGCAGCACTCACCCAGATGTGTGGGCACTGTGCACAGTACAGTAAGTACTCTGTGGAATAATCTTGAAAACAGGTTTGTTTTCTTTGAAAATGAAAAATAAAATGAACCATGCATCTTTTCAAACTAAAGTACAGGTGTTGAGATGTTTTACCCTTGGTTGATACTGGATGAACAGAAACTCGTTTTTTTTTTAAATGAAGTTGATAATGGTCTAGTGGAGCACTGCCTTCTAATAAAAAATTACAATTACACTTTTATTTTTTTGTTTAAAATGTAACACATTTTCCTTTAATGAAACAGGGTTGCATTTAAATAAAAACAATGCTTTATTTAAAAGCAGTCACAGACCTTAGCAGGCCACCATCTGTGTCACGGTTTGTGATTCCTAGTGGGCTACAATGTTTGACCTATCTCAATATTCATGATGTAGGTCGAATTGCCACCCACTACGAATCAGTAATTTGATTAAAATAATGGGTTGGGCGGTAAATATTGGTAATGTACGCAATTTGTATTGTGACAACACACAGCAAAAGCTGTCTGCAAATCAGAAAGAAAGAGTTGGACAGTTATGTCACTGAAAACGTGAACCGCCCCTCTTGTCATTTTCGTTTTTTTTCCTTGATATCCAACAAGTTAAGCCATTTGGCATCAATGGGAACTTCACCATGTTTTGCCCCCAGCCATAGTACCTGTTACTTTCTGTCCATTCTGTTTTGTACTAGCCAACCATTGTTAAAAAATATGGAAAGGTGGTACATGAACGGAGTAGAAAATTGTTCTCGAGTCACTTATGCCAAGGTGAAAGCCTTCTCTCCATTTCAAATACAAAGCAAAACCACCAGAAACAACCACGACCGAAAATGATCACGGTTGCCGAATTTGCATAATTCACCTTTGGTACAGGAGTTCTATGACAAACAACGACCATTGTATTTCCTCTATGACTGTTCTGTCCTTGCCAAGTGTTTGTCTTAGTAAACAGATTGTGATATCTCCGCATAATTCACTCCACAAGATACCAGAAGTTGTTTGGAAGACCCAAGTTTAATCCACATAAGAGATCTCACCCATCACACCAACCTTAAGAGCCACTGACACCGTTCTAACCTCGCCCCAGCACCCTTTGTCATGACATCAATCATGACATACACAAATTCCAAATGAAGAAAGAATAATTACATACCCGGTGTTCCAAGTGTCCGAAGCAGTCATATCCGATAGATGGCACACATTACATAGACTCAGGACCATGGCAACAGCTGGACTTGAACCTGCAATCTTTATATTGAGAATCAGAGACCACAGCTCCAAAGGACTTGATTGACTCCCATTATATGATGTTTGCAGGCTCTCTTAAATACATTTTGAATGTCCATACATGATAGACTGAAAGTGGCATTATGAGCATGCATTTATGAGACAGCAGTGGCAGGTACTAACTCTGATAAGCTACTATTTCATGGAATGTTGACAAAATTACAATATAGGAAGGCTGTGTACTGATTCTGAGAAAGCAAAAGACACACAATTGATGGACGGAATGCAGAACACATCAAAACATTCACCCCCATTCAAGAGATCTGAGTTAAATCCATCATTCTTTTGCTCACTATGCCACCCCAGTTTAGACCTGGCCATATGCAAATCAGTCGTGATTCCGAGTCACACTCGTATAACAGCCAAGCCATAGGTATCCAAGTGTGACATTTTTCAGCCCCTGTGTATGATGCTTTGATTAGGACTTTCTCACTATGTAAGATAAGCATTCATAATAATGTAAGTAAAATAGCTGTGGAGCTAAATAAATGCTATAAAATGTAGGTTTTCAAATACACATTGAAATTCTGCTTTACCACTATCAGGAAAACCGTTTGGGGCTTAGCATTGGTTTCATTACCTCTTTCTTGAAATTGGTAGTGCGGCGGGCAGGAAGACAAGTAGTCCAGCCCTACCATAATTGTATGCAGGCAGGCATAAGATCCTGCTGGAGTGCACAAAAACTTTAGTTGGGAGCCTTTACCCTTGAAAGGAATTAACCTTGTCCAGTTAATGTGGAACCTAAAGATATTATAGCATGTGTGTCTGCTGCCGTGGGCTAATTAAAATTGAAAGAGTGCTCCTATTTAAATAATATATAAATACCTTGAGATGGTTAAGGATAGTTTTAGATATCAAATGATACCAGATCTGGTTGGCAGGACTGTGACATTGTCAGCATGCCAAAGTACCCAAAGTATATTGGGCTAAATTACATGCTGTGCTTCCATAGAAGCTAGAAAGGAGCTAATGTTAGCAGTACAATAGACAGATGTTGGAATAATAAAGAAAACAACTGAACTACCCCTGTAATCCGAGTACATCTACAGTTAATGCAGAATTATTAAACGTTGACTGTGTAATGATAATGGATGAAGTCTGTCAACATGCTTTTATGATAAACAAGTAGCATTTGTATGTAGAAAACAAAGATCGGCTTACACCTTAAATAATAAATATGGTAAAATACAAAATCAACTAAATGAAGCCTAAAACCTCTTTACCATATCCTAGCCCAAGAAAGAATCTGAAATCCAAAAGGCTATATTTTATGTCACTGTTAGAAATGACTACAAGAGACAATTAGATGGTGTTTTACCAACATACCAAGTTGGAACTATCCCGTTACTATGTTATTGTTGCTTTTATATCGTGATATTCACAATATCGTTGTTTGAAAAATTAAGAATATAATTTATATAGTGTTGTATTTAACATTTTATATTATAATATTGTTATAGATAAGGTAGATGTAAGCAATATAATTTTTTTCTACAATATTATTGTGCTATAACTGTTATACGTATTAAAAGTATTTTGTATTAAAATGTTTGAATTGTTTCTTTTTACATTTTTGAATTATGTCTTTCAAAAAATGTAAGTTTAAAGTGAAATTATTGTTAGGATTATTTTTTTCATGTGCATGAATGTTTTTTTTTTATTTTTACCTATTTTTTTATGGGTGGATTTAGGGTTTATATCGGAAAAGGATGGAGAGTGTTTTATAATTAACTGTATTTTTTAAGGTTTTCTGAACATATATTTGGAATACTATTTTTATAATATGTTTCAGCATATATTTTCTTTACATATTAATTTTATATTAAATTCAATTACTTAAGTGATTTTTTAAAATGTTTTTCAGCTTATTTTTTAAAGTTTTCATAAAAATATTTTAGAAACATTTTATATTGGCTATTCAAATTGTGGTTATGGAATTAGTTTTTTATTAACATTTGAATGATTTTATTGACATTTTTATGTTGTTTTTCCTATTAAATTAATTTCAATTTGAAAAAGTCTAAAAACTATTTTCATGTTGAATGTTTTCAATATTTGTTTGGGGGAATAATGTAATGTCGATATTGTTTTTTTTATTAAATTATTGTAAAAGTTAATTATTAGATACATTTATTGGAACTTAATATTTTAAAATGATTTTTAAAAATGACAGATTTAACAATATGTAATTAATAATACTCTCTCTAAAATAAATTGTAGAATTATTATTTAAAATTATGTATCCATTTATTTCCTTTTATGTGTACAATTTGTATTTTTTAATTTATATTTTTATGTTTACATGGTATTTTGGTGTAATACTAGTTAAAATGACAGTGTTTTTTAATGTGTGTTTTTGGAGTGGGAATAGTAAATGTACCCTTTCTCCAGGGTAGATTAGATTGGAGTGGAAAGAGTAACGCTGCCAGTTCAATATCCAACACATTCCAACATTTAGATTAGATTGGAGGGGGAGTAATACATGTTTTGCCCCTTAAAATCCAACACTTTCTTGAATGTATCTTAGATTGTAGTGAGAATAGTAAAACTATTTCCCTCAAACTCCAACACCATCCCCAATAATGTTTAGATAATAGTGGGAATAGTAAATCTAATCCCTCAACATCCAACACAATCCCCAATGTAGCTTAGATGAGTGTAGGAATAGTAAATCTAGCCCCTTAAAGTCCAACACCTTCTACAATACTGCTTAGTTTGGATTGGGAATAGTAAATCTAACCCCCTCAATCCAAAAACACTCCCAAAATAGTTTAGATCTGAGAGGGAATAGTAAATCTACCCTATCAATTTCCAACACTTTCCCTGACGGACTTCAGGTTGGAGTGGGAATAGTAAATCTAATCACCTTAAAGTACAATACCTTCCCCAATGTAAGTTTTACTGGTAGTTAATCTACCTCCCACTCCACTCATTTCTCAATGTAGTTTAGATTGGAGTAGAATCCGCAAATTAACTCACATTAAAGTGTAAAGTTGTCCCCAATGTAGTTTGGAGGGGTGTGGTATTGCATTTTAGAAATTAATTGTGACACATTGGTTTGTTAATGTCACCTTTATTTTTACTGCAGCAGTAGTTTTTAAAGACAGTATTACATTTAATATTTTTCCCCAGGTTTTATTTTTTAAGAATTTTTTATAATAATTGTTGACACTGATTAAAATCAATGAGCTTTTTTACATTTGTCTTTACATTTTAAGTCCATGTTCATATTTCTACTTTTATGTTTTACATTTTGACGTATTGTACAATCGTTATATTTTGCATGCAATTACTTTTACAAAAAAATATTTTTTCTCAAAGACTTTTTTTCATTTTTATAAGCACTTGTTTAATTTGTATTTATTAATAAGTGCTATAAATAATAAATACATTTACCTCAGGACATTTGAATGGATTTTAATTTACTCTTGTGGATTTATGAAAAGGTTTTTAACCACTTTTATCATTTCTGTTCAACATAGAGGGGCTTATTTCGATGTTGGGCGGACTCAACACAGTCGCAGAAACGGGACTGACCGACCTCCTTGTGGCCTAATCACAATTCAACCACACATGGGACCCTATTACAATGCGGCCTGAAATGGCTCTGACCGTCAGAGATACCTGGGCATTGGCTCATAGTATATTCAGGAACATTTGGCACAACTTTTCTTTTAAACAGTTTCTGTAGATTGTTGTGAACTAGTGCTATCTTTCTTCAGTTCTTCTAATACATTTCTGACTTATTTTTGTGAAAAGTTTGAGGCTGCTTTTGCTGTCTAACATTTTCTATGATTTTGTTTGTAGACATTGCCTACCATAAAAGGCATTTGGTTAATACGTTGTAAATTTCCAGGACATTTTTCACTGATAGTACTTTATCAATCATAAGTATATCCTATTTGAGTCAGTAACAGTTTCACTTCCTTTATGAGATTTGAATATGTGGATGTTTCCGACATTACATCTGTGAGTTTTAGAATTATATAATAAATTATGTGTTTATAATTATTATTCTTCTAGGTATCATTAATATTTAAACATGTATTACATTTTTACAATTTAGACATACAGATTTTATGTAATTTTATTTTGTAAAGATGTTTGTTGTAATTAGGCCTGGGTGAAAATTCCGTTCCGCTCGCGAAAATGTCGATAATTTGACATTTTCGCGTTCCGCGGAGAGCGCGAAAATGTCAAAATTTCCACGATCCGCATCTTACCGGAAATATTTTGCTTGCTCGCGCAGTAAAAAAATACATTCTTGCATGCGCGCGAGCGCCTTACCTGAATCCCCGCGTTCGCCGACAAGTTTTCCCGATCCGGTCGCGTTCTCCAAGAGATGTTGGATTGTTGGTAGCCATTTGCGCTGTCTCCCAACAGTTCGCTCCCGCAGTAACATCATTCGTCGCGCGATCACGTCTTTCTTCTCGTGATCATGCACCGCGAGACAAGTGAAAACAAGATGGCCGCGCCCGTGAGCAACTGCATGGGTAAGTTGGCGAGCTGCGACCACGCAGAAAATACCTTGAACGGGTGGGAAAAAAACTTCTGTGTCTTCGCGATATTTCCACGTGTTTGCGGAGATTTAAAACATTTTCGCGATAGTTTGCGAAAGTTAATTTCGCAAATTCCACCCACCCCTAGTTGTAATATGGTACAGGTGATTGATTTTTTTAAGTTGAAAAAATAACATTTGTAAGCATTAAATGTGTTAGAATGGGGTTTATTTGTAGGTGCAGGTTGATACCTATAGCTAGCAATAACACCACATTCACAAATAAGGTCCAGTCAAGTCTCAATAAATTAATCCTTGATCAACACTTGGTAGCTTGACTAATGAACAGGCTTAAATTGGGAGACAGGTGTGTAAAGCATTTAATATGAAAAAACAGTAAATAATTTAGTCACAAAACACAATATAAATCCAACAACAATTTATGTAGAAAGAGGACATTTATATATTTTAAACAACACCAAGCAACAAAAAATCAATGCAGGTAACTGGAGATATGAATTTTTAAAGTTTAAATAAAAAAAGCACCTTTAACTAATATTGAGCCCTGATGATGTCCAAGTGTGGACGAAACACATACGCTAATGTATTTATTTTATATGAGGTCTTGGATTTAGTGTTTTGAAAATATATGTTTCTGAAATAAACAACAGAACTTTTCTACAAAGCAACCTTGCTTATGGACTTGATTTTTATCGAATGATAACGTCAATAATTGATTGATTACAATTGTGGGAATGACGACGCGCCTTTCAAAGAGTTGGTGATTATATGTTGTTATATTATGTTAAACACAAATCACGAAGCAGCCAAGGGATTTTGAGTCGTGCTGCCCGAGAAGTCACAGTCATATCTAACAAATTCCAAACACACTGTTGCCCACCTCAATGGCCCGCTGCTGGTAGACCATACATAACAATGATACAAACATGAACAGAGAGACAACAGTCTAAGAGAGAGTTGAGAAACAATTCTTGAGCCTTCGAAGTTGAAGTCGAATCTTTCTTTATTGTGTCAGTTCGTGCAAGCGCAGCCAACGCATTTCACCTTCAAAAAGGATTCATCAGGGTTGCAAATTTAACACAATCAAATGACTCTTGTTAAGACTCCAATTACCATGCTAACTCACTTGTAAAATATTTTCACAACATCAATTCATTTTTAATACTATTATCCAAAAGATTAAATTGTGTAAAGTGAGATTATTTTGCAACACATTGAGAATCGCCAGGTGTGAAAAATGTGTCCAACATATAAAAAAATATTTAACCGAAAGAAAAATACCCAGCAACCAACCAAAAAAGTGACATAAGAATTGGCATGTGTTAATGGAAAAGTTATGATCGTCTCTCAATCTCACACACACACAATATACTTCTACCATATTTAGAAAACTCCAAAAGAAGAATCAACCACTGTGAGACAGCAAAAATGCCAAAATTCTTTACAAATGTTCAGACCAACTGGCCACTATGCCCAGATGAGATAGGTACAGCTGAGGATGTAGTATCCAATTAAAATTGCCAAATGGCAGTCCACTTTTTTTTAAAGAGAGAGGAGTTGTCCATGCAGTGCCATGCAGATAACATGGTTTTCTTTGTCTCTTACCATAGACTCCATAGGTTTCCTGCCAAAGTCTTATTACCTTCTTTTAGGTAATGCAGAATCACAAATAAAGAAACCTGAAACGTCATTGAGATATGATTACAAATCATGGACCCAACTTGAATAAAACTAATAAGGCTCATACTACGCTCTAATATTTCATACCCTTTGAATCACATAGCCACACCTACTGTCGGTGTGTGAGGCTTAAATGCTGTGTGGACGTTTTCCAGTATTGCGCGATTCTCTTAGGAGGCAGTAGTCAATTCACCAGACAAGGTCGCCACTACTATCCCTCTATTCAGAGAGAGTAGCGCGCATGAAAAAGCTAAAAACAAGACATGTTGCCAGTTTATTTGATGGGATCCAATTGCTCGCTCTATAAATATGTATACTCATGCAAAACTGTTGCAGCACCCCAAAATAACGTCCAACACTTCTTAACAATTTTTATATACAAACATCGATCTCGGGCATCACGGCCAGTTTTCAGGACCACAAAATCAAATTGCTACAAAATTCAAGAGGGTAGGCAATGAGTCATGTTCGGACAGAGATTATTACTGAATGCTCCGATCTCTCTCATATATGAAATTTCTTTATTAATCCTTGCAGGCCCAAGTACATTCCCCAAAAAAGCTCAAGAATGGGAGCAATAAGCAGTCAGTATGTTAGTCTATACATACTCACCTGTCCTGCTATATGGAATAATGTAAGGCAGCGGCACTCATTTATTTGGGGTATCTCAATTTCACACCCCTGAAAAGTGTATACAAACGAAGCGACAGGCATAAAAACACTGGGGCAAATTTAGAAGCCCCTTGCATCACTTTAGCGGCACCGTTGCGTCACTTTTGTGACGCAGCGGTGGCGTAAAAGTTGCGGCCCATTTACAACGTGAGCCATCTAGGGAGATGCATCACGTTGTAAAGCCCTGCGTCACATTATATCTGCGCCAGGTATAATGTATGCAGGGTAGGCGTTCCCATGCAAAAAGCCACGTAGAACTGGCGCAGTGAAATTTACAAGATTACACTGCATCACTCTACGCCTTCACTGCGTCAAAATCCCTACGCCTGCTCAGACCAGGCATAAGGATTGACACAGAGCATTTTACATGGGATCTACCTATGTTTTCTGGCGCATTGCTGGAGTTGCGTCACTTTTGTGACAAACTCCAACAATGCATCACTTTTCCTCCAACAGATGTGTCAGAATTTCTGACGCATCTGTAATTCCTGCACCATGGTGCACTGTATTGTAAATACAGCGCACCCATGGTGGCGCAAGGACATTTGGAGGTGATGCAAGGAAACTGACGCATCTATGCAGATGCGTCAGTTCCTTGTAAATCTGCCCCACTATGTCTACCTTATGTATGAAAAAAATGACTGTTAGGACAGCCCGTATATGCATCATGCTCAGTATGCCTTTCATTGTAATATCAGCAGGCGACGCAGTTTAATATAGCCCGTAGTTATATACATAAAAACAGCATGCATAAAGCACTGTGTCTGCCTTTATTTAAAAAAAAGAAACGTAAAAACAAGCCGCATACAAATCATGATCAGCATAAAACTAATTATATTTTATACAGACGATGCCGTTTGGAGTAGCACCCCCCATAAAAAACATGCAACGTAGTCCGTGGGCAAACATCCATTGCCCCAAAACTTGTTTCTATAATTGACAGGATGCAGAGTCTATTTCAATTACTACAATTATGTCTAGACAAAACACATAAAATATCGCTGAGCGGACGGTTCCTGCCAAAACATTCCCTAACGCTCATACAACCTCACCCGTGTAATGGCTCGAAGACTTCGCTTACGTCTCCTCTACATCCGGCATGACGGCCGGATCTGTTCGTTGTAATTGGCAACTCCAAGGCCTTGTCGCCGCTTAACTTTACACATCCCAGCCTCCTGAGGGGGCATATTATCAAGGACAGCGTTAAAAATTATCGCCGGTTTAGCGGCAGAAAACGGCGATAATGGGTTTGATAATATGCCCTTGAGATTTCCAATAGAAGTCCATGTTCTGGTGTGAACATGGGCTTCTATTGGAATTCTCCAGGGCATATTATCAAGCCCATTATCGCCGCTTTAGCGGCAGTTTTCTGCCGCTAAACCGGGGATAATTTTAACGCCGTCCTTGATAATATGCCCCGAAGTCTGGTCTGAGAATAACTCTTCTGACCAGAGACAGTGAAAGATTAATAATTCCTTTGGCTCTCTAGATGCCTACTGCTGTAAAATTCCACATGGATTCAGCAGGAGCCCCATCTAATATGTATAGCTGTCATCCAAAACAAAGTAGCCCGATCACACTGATGTACCTTGATACATGCTGCCATGCTACCCAATCTAAAGTATTTACATATAATAATATACTTATTATATTAAACTCTAGCTTTTTCTGAAAACAATTGTGCAATAAGAAGGGAGAACAAAAAGATTACCTTCAGCCCCTCAGGTTTTTTGTCTAACTACGACAATCAGCTCTCGCTGGCAGCAAAGACTAAACTTTGCCTGAAAACTAACTCACCCGCACCATGCTTCCTCTTACAAAGTTAGGATGCAGCCGCTTGAACCCTATGGGTGTTGATGCCTTCCTGAACAAGGCCATTAAAAAACCTACAATCATCCATTACAATAATGAGTTAATATGCAGATCAGGACAATGGCACCAACAGGGAAAAGAATCCCAAGCTCACGTGGTGAACCCCCCACAGGCAACATAGCAAGAAATAAAGGAATGGCAAAATAAGGGGCATATATACAAACTAGACATCCAAAAGGGTGCTAGAGCATGTGAAAAGGCAGGAATGTGCTGTATTGCCTTAAATACCTGTCCTTTCCCCGTTGTGCAGTCCAGCGAGGTGACTTGCTGCGATGCACTGTGTGACTTGGCCGTAAACATGGCTCTAAATGCTGGTTCGTGGATGCATATATAAGAAAAAGTAACAGTGCAGCAAGTCACCTTGCTGCGCTGCGTTACACGGAAAGGACTGAAATGTGCTGTATTTATTGCAATATGGCACATTTCTGTTAATTCCCCAGCGGCGCACAATGGGCAGCCTAGCGCCATATGCAGGCTTCTTTGCACCATGGTGCAAAGGTGCCTGCGCTGAATGCAGGGGTACCTTTCTGCACAAAAACAATCTTGAGAGACACGTTCCTCTTTCTGTGTGGGCTACAGAATGAATAGAGATATGTCTCCTTGTTACGCTTCCCCTGAGAAGGTGTATCTTTTTGGCGCATTCCCAGGTATACCAATGATTGTATATCTGGAAAAGCAGAAAAGTCCTTGGGGGTTGTGTGTAAACCCATTCAACGTCCATGGAACTCCTTGCCAGGGCAGAGTAATGCAGCAATTTGTGCTGTGTGGTGCTACTCCAGAGTTATCAAGCCACGCAGGCCCATGCAAAGTGGCCTTGCGTGGCTTGATGAATCGCATTCACGCTGAATGGTGCATATGTGATGCAAACCCTTGCTATATAGGGCCCTCAGTCTCTCAAAGGATGTCATATGATTGCTTTCTGACAATTCAGCAAATTGCTTTTGCTATTGAGCCTCAGCCCATCAAACTCCTTCTCCATTTCCTTGAGAACAACGTTGACCTGGAAACAAGGTGTGACAACAAACATGTTGTTCAGTGTGATGAGGAGACTTGAGAAGGCCGAGACAAAGGGGATGGGCTATGTGTGATTTTAGCACTATACAAGCAACCAGCATGACTCCTCAGCCCCAAGAATGATCACTGTCTTTCTTTTTGTAACATTACCACAACAGGAGCCCATAATCATGCAGCAATTTTGGATTTTAGCGGGGTTTAAGTACTCTTTATGATACACACAAACACAACACAGAAAAAGCGAGAAGCCTCCTAGCTACAGACCTACAGACCGTCCGATGCGTGCACTTTTCTGACTGGGCTCAGTGTGCAGTGCAGGTAGTGTAGGTGAGGGAGGTGCAGTACCAGTTCTGCAGCACTACCTGCTCCAGACCAAATTTATCTGAACCGATTGGATAGTCCATACTGACATTTATTTAAGTCATTTTTGATGTAGGGATTGCGAAATCCTACCCTAAACAGGCCCTGTAGACTGTGGGTGGTCGCACTGTCAGCAGAGAGGCCTCAGCTGGCGTCAGCTGAGCAGTTAGCAGATCCTACAGATCAAACATGGAGGACAAACATGTTCTCTGGCCCAGAAGGACCTACATGTCCGTAGGGACTGTCAGCAGCACCATTCCGATCAGATTGTGGGATGGAAACACTCTGAACAAAGAGGCCATGAAGGTCCTTCCAGTAGTACTCCGGGACTCAGCTGTACTGCTCAGGTGAGGAGGCCGAGTGACGGGCAGACACTCACACGGGGCATGGCGTAGTGGATGGGAAACCAGGGCCCTGGACTCCGTGTGTGGAGAGGCACTACTTCGCGAATGTTCACATCTGCGAAATGCTGTGGGCTGACCAGATCAATAATTCACTTGTTCATTTCCTCACAACTAGTTGCAGATTCATATATTATTACTTTTTTACTTGTGCATATTATGATTTACAGAGCATTTCTAGTTCTGAATTGTATGAAGGCAATACATTGTTGAGATGGTGCTGTATTAACAGCAGGGCCGTATAAGCTCGCACGTTTTCAGTCACTCCTTTCAACCAAGTCTTGCAAACATTCTCTCTGTACACCGTGTTCCACTGATGAAACAAAAGATGAATTTACATGCCTGGAGAATCGAGAGTGTTCTGTATTTCTGTGGCACGTGACTTTGTTTGGCTGCCGAGGCAAATGTACAGAGGGGCCTCCAGCCAACAACTTGTGTGTTTGACTGAAAGAATATCTTTTTAAGTTGCATCCTTGAAAAATTCAAGCCGTTATGAAAAATACATTAATATTTCATTCTTGGCTAACCGTCACATTTCCTTTAAGCAAACATGTGACTTCCAATCCGATCAAATAAAAAATGGAACGTAGCTTTGTGTTTACTTTGTTCCACTCAAGCACATAGTCTTATTTTAGGACGTTCTTGGGCCTATTTTGAAATACTGAATGGCTCTTGAAGGAGCAATGAAGGCTTTACAGCAGGACTCGTCCCAACGTGCTTTATTCGTGCATGATCAGCTTTCATGGGCAGAATTGGTGCGGGCATCGCCCTGCAAACCCTGCGTCAGGACCACGCGTGCTTTATTTACACCATGAGAGCATGAATCTACTGCAGCATCAGTTAATGCCCCAGCCGAATTAAAGTGATCGATGATGCCACGAGCAACTTTCAAAATTGTATATTGATTTTACACATGGGAAGCCAAACGTTTCATCAAATGAACACGGCTACACGATTATTTTCAAAAAAGTAAAATATGCAGCTTGGCACACACGTCCATAGGCTTCGAAACGAAACAACAATTCATTAAAATTAATATTTAATTTTAAAATCTACTTGGAGTATGTATTTTTGAGCGTTGCCTGTTTGTGGCGTAGGGATCAAGATATATAAAGCGAGACAGAGATACTCCTAAATAGATCACCGAGAGTTAAATCTCAGGAGTCAGAAAGGATGGGGGTGGGGGGGGGGGGGCTGTTCAAGCTGTAGTCTTTTCATTATTTCTGTCATTGTTGGTACGTCGGTAATTGCAGCCAGACAGTACTAAGGGCAGCCAGATCCGGGAATACATTTGAATGATTACGTGTGGCCATCCATTATTTATTGTCATTTGTGTTTTTGTTCCCCTATTAAAATTGGAGGAAAGATGGAGAAACGCTCTGGCAGTCAACATTCATCTGGCGAACAAGGGACGGCTCCCTGAACTCGCACAGCAGCCCTCATTAGACGTACGTGCTCCATGTAGTCATTAACCAACTGCAGTGACACGCACTGATTATGAGTCACCAGCAAAGCCAGACATAGTCACTAAGTGCACACCTGGGGATACAATGCACTTAAGCAAGCCAACACGGCTCTTGCTGGCAGGTACATTGTGTCAGGAGCGGAAGAAAAATACGAAAAATGCTCTTTTCAGAAAAGTAGAACACATTCTGACGGAAAGTTTTTTAATCAGTCAGAGTGGTTTATTTAGGTAAAAACGTTAAAAGGACGGCTCAGAAACCATCTCTAGAACATACAATACATAATAATAACAACACAACTTCAAACAATCATTATCCCAATAAAAACAAACACACATTCATCCATTAGCCCTCTATGTTTGTTCATTACTCTCCATCGTAAATCTATTCTTTAAGCGCCACTGTTATAAATGTATAATCTGCAAAGCTAATCAAAGGCGATTTTATCAACTGTAAATTCTAAAAGGCTGGTCTGCAATTTTGGTGTCCGAATGTTACTATAGTGGGTTTAAATGAATTAAAAAAATTGTCAAGCTTCCATCACAAAAGCAAATTTGTACATCTTCTCAACAACTCGCAATCAGAGAGGCTCAAAATATCCGCAATTAAAAAAATAAACGAAACAGAACTAGAAGTCTTCCTAGAGAGCAAGTAATCCATTCGGGATACTGTTCCATATCAAACGTTCCAAGAAACAATGGGCTTTCCTGGTGGATTGGGCAAGCTACTATATCCGATTCAGAAGTAATTGACAACAATCCTTGCTTCTTTTTCTTAATATGAAGACAGGTTCTTGTCAGGACGCCACAAGACTACCCATACTATATTTTTTCCAAGATACCCTTGATGCAATCCAACAAAGACATGGCATTAGGGGTGACCAAGCCGAGCACATCTGTAACAATTGATGAATATTGTTTGAACCGCAGTGACCCCCAGAGCAATAAAGGTGCACATAGTATTTTGTCCCACAAGTACACCATATGAAGTTTCTGGTGGACTGAAAAAGTGGGACTTGCTGGAGCAAATCAAGAATCCTCCTTAGGAACGTATTTTCTTTTATATGGTGAGTTTTTGTTTTGGGAGACCATCAGACCCCAGTCTCATACTCGGCCGTCATCACAATTTTTGTACAGTGTATTTTAGGTACATGTGCGATATGCACCCCAGCCCCCATCCTCGTCCTAGTCCAACTCAAGGTGCTACTAGTAACTCTATCTGCATTGTTAGATTTGTAGTATAACAAAGGCTCCCAGTTAAAATTATGATCAAACACATGGCCCAATCTAGAAGCTGGCACATGGGACACTCCATCACAAAAGTGGCCCCCACACCCTATATATGTTTCAAGAGGGCCTCTAACTTTGAGTCAATGGAACCTGAATTGGCTCTGTCAACAGAAACCTTATATAGACATTCTGACTGCCCTATGTAGGATTTATGATGTGATTTTCATTTTTTCTACCTATCACTACCCCATAAAACCTTGTGGTGAGGGTCAGAGAAAAACAAATAATGACCCTCACAGGGAGGGAAAACACCCTGGGTGTGGGAGTTATTTGTTTAGTAACAAGAAACTTCCACTAGTTTTGGGAGTTTGTTTTTGAAAAACTAAAAAATTTAGTGAAGTATGATGAACAGCCTTCAAAACCAACAGTGGTAGTCCACCAGAATTGTTGTACCTTGCCAGGAACCGCCATGATACCAGTTCCTATCAAAGTACAGAGATCCCTACTGGTCCAGTGGTGCTCTTTAAATTTGGCAGATGGTAGTCCAGCAGAGTGATGGATGTAATGTAGTCTGCCACCATGATTGAGTGTACTCCATTCACCAAGCACTCCATAGGCCCTTAGTTCCCAAATAGGAGAAGGAATGCACCCTTTCAAGTGATGTATTATTACTTTCATGCGCTTTGTCTTCATATGTTTTTTTCGCCAAGTATATGATCTTTGTATTACTGTACGGGTTTTGAGCCCAAGATGTTCCACATGCACTACCTGGCTTATTCACAATGGTACATTTGGTTGTAAATGTGAGTTTGCAACCAAATTAATGTCCCTTACTGTTGCTGGTAATTCACATAGGGACTCCTGGCAGAGATGTAAGCCTTTTCATGGCTCAGGTGCATTCACCATGAGTGTAGAGCTCCACACACCTATCAATCACACCCAAGTGGTGGGATTCAGGGCATTATTGGGCATTACAATGCAGGGTTTGACTCATACATTTTTGAACACCCAGAAGCAGATACGTTCGTGGGCATTCACAAGCACTTCACATTTCTTTCTGCAGCCTGGAAAGGGCTATATTTCCACTTCAATTTTAAATCCCTTTCCAGGGTGGGAATCGACATGGGCCACCCCTAAATTTGGAGAGGGTGTCAGGGAAGGGGTTTCTCCACAGGGAAACACAATTTCCTGATGCAGGAACAAATTCTGCAGTTTGATACATATTACTCTACCCAATATTGTAAATAAGGAGTCCTAAAGGGAAATGGGCTGATGGTATATAGGGCTAGCCCACTCTAACTTCCTAAATATTTGGGAATTCATTGATAGGCCAAATCGTTTGGAATTCACGCCAGAGTTGCATATTGCATTCACTACATTGGTCAATGGAGACCTCAAGAGTGATAAAATATGCTATTGTACATTAACAGATACCCCTTCCATGCAGGGACTCCTATTTGAAGGGCTTTTTGAATTGATATAAGTACCTTTCTGAAATGAATCAGGGTTGCTTAAGCTTTCCTGCACTTTTCAACGAAACAGTTTACAAAAATGGGTATACCAGTTATCATCAAATAATTCATTTTAACAAAGTAAATGGTGAATGAAAATGAAGAAATGAAAAGGAAAAGGACTTACATTAGGAGTAGAAAATTCCAATTGTATTCATTTCAGAGTTATCTTAATAAAAACAATACACACATGCATGCACACACACACACACATCAAATTTAAATGTGCCTATGTCTTGAAACAAATAAACACTATTTAAAATGTTGAAGACAAGGCTTGGTTCATCCTAAAAGTGTTTTGCATAATATCTAAAATGTATTATCTACCTGCAATAATATTGACTCAACAATATTGCTAGAGCCCAAAAGGACTCTCATTATGGTTCAAACCTTTACATACACCCACTTACAAATGGCACCATGGAGAATCCACCAGGCTCTGGAGAGGTCAAAGGACCTTTTTTACCATGTCCAGAATTAGAGCTCTCTGAAAACTAAAATCATCAAAACATCATGGTATTTCATAATTTACGATGAGTCGGTGATGAGAGGTTAGGATAGTTTTAAAGGCTTTATTTTAGCTATAAGGTTATACTATCAAATATCTTTATTCAGTTTAGTAAGTTACAATAATAATAAAAGAGATTAGAAATCAGCAATCAAGGCATATTTTCCATAAAGAAACCCAATAAGCTAGCTAAATGGGCCTATTCTAAATAAAAACCCATAAAGAGTTCCATTGGAAAACAGCGGTAAATGAGGGCTGAACTTCTCATGAAGAGTGGTTCTGGAAAACACAGCCGAGTTTCCTACAATTGCAGTAGCAACTATTTTAGAATAGCGATCTGTGCCGTAACAATGATCACAAATTTATAAAGGAATCACCTCAAGATATCTTGTGTTTAAAATAGTTTATTAAACTTTATATTAAACTGAGACACTACAAAAAAAGAGTACTATAAAAAGTACCCAAGGAGGCTACATAGTTATGAAGAACAACAGGTATATATAAAACAGGCACAATGTAATATAAAATTAATAGTAATAACAACAAAAGGGAAAGAAGAGGAACAAGCATAAATATATTACAAACAAATATTTGAGTACAGCTACTATCAAATAGAGGTATGAGTCAGTTATAATATAAATAAATAAGTTGAGACGGATATATCTAAGAAGATAAATAAAGATTACAAGGTTTCCAAAATAAATGATAAGAGTTACAGTTGTGAGTAATACCATTCAAAGATAAATGGGCACCTCTTTTAGTAAAAAATAATCCATGACCACCAAACATGAACAGATAATAATGAAACATCTTTCCAACAGGCTGTAATGGATTTTAAAGCAGCTGATAACAGAAAGTTAAAAAGCTTACATTCCAAGTCATACAATTTATTGGCAAGAGCAACAGATTTACAAATCAACAATTTAAATGAGAGATCCTCTTGGATATTAAGTATTTTTTAATAACATCCCAAACTTTATTCCAAAATTTAAAAACATATGTAAAATCAAAAAGCATATGTTTTAACAAACCAACATATAAGTTACAATGCCAACAATTTGAATTCGAAAGAAGTTTACCTTGAAAAAATCTTCAGGGAGAACATAAGCAGTTAGATAGAATATAAGAATTTGTTTCATAAAGTGATACAGGTAACCAACATGAGATATTATTCAGCCAAATTGTTTTCCATATATGATATGTGAAAGAGGTTGAAAGTTCATTATTCCAAAATGTTGAAATTGTATCAACATTGTTACCTTGAAATGCATTCATTTTCTTATACATTAATGAGACAGCATGAGATGAAGAGGATACAGTTTGAATATAAATTAATACATCTGACTTAGTATGTGAGGGAATAATATGAGGAAAGGAATCTAATAAAGGGCCACACAAAATATCTTATTTGAGAAAACCAGAAGATGGTAAATGACATTTTTTCTGGAAAACATCAAATGATATAAAAGTATTGTTATTGTAGACATCTTTGAGGTAAAAAAATACCAGCCTTAATCCATGAATGCCAAAATCTAACAGTTCAAGAAAGGTTTAGGTGTTGATTAATGCCATATCTACAGTGTTGGACATGGGTAATTGAAAAAAGAGACGAAATCGCTTAATATTAGTTTTGTGGATTTTAGAATAATGGATTTATGAAAAAATATTGATTTATTAGACATGGATAACAAGGCAGAAAATGGAAAATCAGTTACCAGACTCCTTTCTATAAAAAGCCATATAGGAGGATTATTCAGGTGAAAATGATGAAACCAAAGGGAGCTTTGTTTTAAAATAAATGCTTTATGAACATTAAAAAAAGTCTGGGAAACCAAGTCCTCCATTACATTTAGCCATTTTTAGTTTTTTATTACCAATACAAGGTGCTTTATTGTTCCAAAGAAACTTAGAAAGGAGTTAATCAACAACTTTGGTGCCGATTCCGATCCTGTATATTTTTTTCCCGTACGACTCGTATCCGTATTTTTTTACGTACGAATCGTACAAGTACCGTACAAATGGTGAAGTACGATTCGTACGGGAAAAATACATACGAATCGCCTCGGGAAAAGTCTACGAGACGTCCCCGGACAGTTTTACGTACGAGTCGTAAAACTGAAGTCCGAGCGCACAAGTCCGATCTGTACCGGCGTTCCGAATACACACGCGTTTGGAAAACGTCCCATATGGAGCGAACTTTGTACGACCCCTACCCCGGATACACTTGTGACCGGGGTATGTGCCGTACCCCCACCCCCGTATGTATGCGCCGTACCCCCACCCCAGCCCCGTATGTACGCGCTGTCCCCCAGCCCCGGATGTATGCGCCGTACCCCCATCCCCGTATGTACATGCCGTACATACGGGGCTGAGGGTACGGTGTGTACATACGGAGCTGGGGGTACGGCGCGTACATACGGGGCTGGGTGTACAGTCCGTACATACGGGGGTGGGGGGTACGCACCGTACATGATGACACGTACGATGTGGGTGATGCCGTGTACATCGCGTAGCGGACCCCCTTTTCCTCATGCATTGCAGCGTACTTAGCTTTTCCGGCAATTTTTGGCTCCCGGAAAAATATAGCCGTGTAGAGTGCTGTGGGTACGAATCATACTTGCTGGTCCGTAAAACGCTGCCTGACTCCGTGCGGACGTCGCGAACACGCTGTCCAGGATCGGCATTGTATGTATTTTTTAGCCGTACGGTGATTTTTTACGATTCATACGGAAATGGTATTTCTGTACGAATCGTACTTGCTGGTTTGTACGGTGGAATTCCCGGGTACGAGTCGTACGGAGAAAGTGCTCCGATCGACCATTTGTACCTGGGTTTTACAGGATTGGAATCGGCACCTTTATAAAACTTCATAGGAAATTGACTAGCTATCATGGCTAGGGAATAAACCATTTTCGGTGCTATATTTATTTTTATTGAATCCATTTTTCCCCACCATGAAAGATGAAGCGAAGACCATTTGGATATTTTATTCTTAATGTAACTTAAAACAGAATCACAATTTAATGATATTGTTGTTTTTTTAGATGAGGAGAACAAAATGCCAATGTATTTAAAGTTATCTCTTTGCCAAATTATCTCCTTAATAGGTAACATATCTGGGGTACATTGAATATTTAAAAGAAGAAATTCAGTTTTATTGGTGTTTAAGGTGTAACCAGAAATTTCAGATTATGATGAAATAATCTCTAATAAAGGAGGGAGTGAGGATTCAGAGTTGCTAATAAATAAAAGTATATCATCTGCATATGCTAATGTTTTAATAATAACCTCATTAAATTGATACCAGCAATATCATTACATTTCTAATGGAAACAAGCAGAGGTTCAATAACAAGAAGAAATAATAACGGGAAAGTGGACAATCTTGTCTGGTACCCCTAAAAAGAAAAAAATTGATATGAGATTTGACCATCAATAAATAAACGAGCAGTAGGAGTAGAGTAAAGAGCAGATATCATACGGATAAATGAATCACCAAAATTAAATGCAGTTAAAGTACGAAATAAAAATTGCCAATGAACTTTGTCAAAAGCTTTTTCAGCATCCAATGCAAGTACTCCAGATGGTAGGGATAACGTGGATCCCTGTTCTATAGCATGTAATAAAGTTCTTGGGCCCGATTCACAGAAGTAACTTAAGACAAAATCCTAAACTTACTACCATTTTGGTATTCACAGAAGGCACTTACTCATTTTGATATTCACAGAAGGCACTTACTCATTTCGGTATTCACAGAAGTTAGGAGTCCTAACTTTAGGACTCCTAAATGCCTTCAGTGAATACTGATAGTCTTAAAATTAGGATTTTTCTCAGTTTAGTAGAAGTATAGTTAGGACTCCTAACTTTAGGACTCCTAAATGCCTTCTGTGAATACCGAAAGTCTTAAAATTAGGATTTTTCTCAATTTAGTAGTAGTAAAGTTAGGACTCCTAACTTTAGGACTCCTAAATGCCTTCTGTGAATACCGAAAGCCTTAAAATTAGGATTTTTCTCAGTTTAGTAGTAGTAAAGTTAGGAGTCCTAACTTTAGGACTCCTAAACTGAGAAAAATCCTAATTTTAAGACTTTCGGTATTCACAGAAGGCATTTAGGAGTCCTAAAGTTAGGACTCCTAACTTCTGTGAATACCGAAGTGAGTAAGTGTCTTCTGTGAACACCAAAATGAGTAAGTGCCTTCTGTGAATACGAAAATGGTAGTAAGTTTAGGATTTTGTCTTAAGTTAGTTCTGTGAATCGGGCCCCTTGTGTTATTGACAGAGTATGTATTTTTCATGAATCCAGACTGATTAGTATGGATAAGAGAATCCAAAATAGGGGTTAGTGTAGTTGCAAGTACTTTGGCATAAAGTTTACAATCCTGATTTTTTAAGAAAATAGGGTGATAATTTGATACAAGTGTAGGGTCTTTATTAGGTTTAGGTAAAACAACAATCAGAGCCTCAGTAAAAGAACCTGAAGTTGATTGGGTAGAACTAAAAATGGTAAAGAATTTCAACAAATAGGGAATAAGTTGCTAATGAAATTCCTTTAAAAAATTCTGCTCTAATGCCGTCAGGGCCTGGGGATTTTTTTTTATTCAAGAGATTTAGGGGCTGATTCCGATCCTGTATTTTTTTTTTCTGTACGACTCGCATCCGTAATTTTCCCCGTACGAATCGTACAAGTCCCGTCCCACCCGTGAAGTACGATTCGTACGGGAAAAATACATACGGATCGGCCCGATCCGTACAAATTCGATCGGGAAAAGTTGTACGAGACAGACCCGGACACTTTTCCGTACGAAGCCTAAAAATACTGTCCGACAGTACAAGTACGATCCGGACCGGCTTTCTGATTTAGGATTCGTATGGAAAACGTCCCGTACACGGGGAATGACTTTACCCGCTACAAAGCAAACTTTGTACGACTTGTATCCCGGGAAAAGTAGTACCTGGGGTGTGAGTCATACAGGGGTACGAGTCGTACAGGCCCCGCCATGCATATGTACGCACCTTACAACAACATCATCGCGTATGTACGGTGCGTACCCCAACATCAGAACATCATCGTGTATGTACGGTGCGTACCCCAACATCATGTCTGTACGCACCCCACAACAACATCATCGCGTATGTACAGTGCTTACACCAACATCGTGTATGTACGCACCTCACAACAACATCATCGCATATGTATGGTGCGTACCCCAACATCGCGTATGTATGCACCTTACAACAACATCATCGCGTATGTACGGTGCGTACCCCAACATCACAACATCATCGCGTATGTACGGTGCTTACCCCAACATCGCGTATGTATGCACCTCACAACAACATGATCGCGTATGTACGGTGCGTACCCCAACATCACGTATGTACACACCCCACAACAACATCCTCACGTATGTACGCACCTCACAACAACATCATCGCGTATGTACGGTGCGTACCCCAACATCGCGTATGTAGGCACCTCACAACATCATCGCGTATGTACGGTGTGTAACCCAACATCACGTATGTACGCACCTCACAACAATATCATCACGTATGTACAGTGCGTACCCCAACATCGCATATGTACGCACCCCACAACAACATCCTCACATATTTACGCACCTCACAACAACATCATCGTGTATGTATGGTGTGTACCCCAACATCACGTATGTACGCACCCCACAACAACATCCTCACGTATGTATGCACCTCACAACAACATCATCGCGTATGTACGGTGCGTACCCCAACATCGCGTATATATGCACCTCACAACAACATCATTGCGTATGTACGCACTGTACATAGGCAATGTAAAACAGCACAAGGAGGGTCTATTCGACTCGCACAACACCACAAAACATATCTACAGTGCACAAAACATAGAAATGACTGACCTGGCCACATCCAAACAGGCAAACAGAGGGGCAAACTCACAACCACCCCTTATAACACACCCACCAAAAATTCAAACTGAGGCCCACCCACAAATGGACCAATAAAAAAGGCCCACACACACAAACCATGAGCCTTTGCAACAGAGTCACTGCAGCTAGAGAGCACACACCAACAGCTGCACCCATCCACCTTAACATATACACCTTCACACAACCTCCTTCACACATACCCCCTCTTCACATTCAGACCCACAACTTCACATTCACACCCACACACCCACAACCATCCACACCCTCACCCCACACCATGTCCACAGACAAGAATCCAAAGTTCACAAGGGAGGAGCTGGAGATCCTTGTCAATGAAGTCATCAGAGTCGAGCCACAGCTGTTTGGATCATTGGTCAGACAGACCAGCATAGCTGAAAAATCACACCTGTGGCAGAGGATCGTCGATAGGGTGAATGTTGTTGCACCCATCAGAAGGACCAGGACTGAATGCCAAGCCAGGTGGAACGATCTGCGGAGGGCGGTCAAGCGAACAATGAATGACGACTGGGCCCAGAGCAACATCACTGGAGGGGGTGGGCCCCGCAGACCAGTACATTTTCATCCCTGGGAAGAGAAGGTGATGGAACTGCTTCCGCCGGTGGGAGTACATGGACTTCAAGGACTTCCAGAGCCTGGTGAGTACACAAACAACTTACGTAACATGGGGGTAATGGCATCCACACCCCAACTACACAAAATGCATGCAACTAAACCCAAGCCCTCACCGGCCACAACCACAGTCAAAAACAACTCTAATGCCAATAACATGTGTATGCCCCATTGAGAAAGCAAGGCCATGCTATGTCCCATGCTACACGAAGCACCAACCCAAGATGGATGTCCGTATGCTGGGAGGGTGGGTGTCACTAAACGCATTGTTGAACTCCAAATCAGACACAATTGCCCTCATTCCATATGGCCCAGGTACATACCCATGCACCATGCACAATGCACAGGGATTGGGAAAGTACTGACAAGATAGCCTACACTTGGCTCTGGTGCAGGCAGCACAAGGCCCTCCTGTGACCAGTGCAAACACAAAAACCAAGACAACAAAGTCAGATATCTAGGACAGGAACTCACACTCACTGTCATGGCAGCATGCTCCATGGGGGGACAGCTACATCACCTGGGAGCCCCAGTGCCAAATCACACTACACCCACCAGCAGGCCCTGTCACACACACCCCTTACACAAGCAGACACCCCCGGAACAGGCAATGGATTTACCCACTGTCACAATGGACATGTAACACAACAACACCAATACATAGCCGAAGAAGCATCCAAGCCAAAAATCTACATGTTAAAGACTCAGGAGAACATATCAATCTGTCCCCCGCAACATACCCATCCACAAGTGAACATTGAGGAGAATGCTAGGCACATACAACTACCTGGAGGAACAGTGCCAACTTGAATGTGTATGAAACATGGATGTTTCATGAAACAGCATTAACATTGTCTGTCTCTCACACACAGGGCAACGTGATGATTCTCCCCCCAACAATGGGGGTGAACAATCACAGTCCCAGGGTCAGGAGGAACCTGATCCCACTGGCAGCGATGCCTCTCAACACTCGGCGGATGACCCCGACCGACCTGGACCCTCTGGTGTCCAAGCCCCTGCAGCGCCTGGTTCAGGAACATCTGCGCCAACCACCACCCCCATTCCTGCCACATTCCAGGAGACACCGAGGAGACCTGCCCGCTGTGAACACCTGAGCCAGTCTGACCAGGAGGGACAAGGTGCGCCGGGCACCCAGGAGGAGGCAGACAACACTGCCACTGCCATCCCTCAAGGGTCCCGTAGACCCGATGTGCCCACAACGGCAGCCCAGGCTCATGTGGGCAGGGGTGGTGGGAGGGGAGGCAGGCGGAGGTGAGAACCTGACCAGCCAGCTGAAGGGACCAGTATGTCACGCATAGACAACATCATGGATGCATACTGGCGTGACACCAGGGAGTTCAGCCAGGTAGTGGTGACCCTCACAGAGATTAAGAACCAGCAGGTCGAGCAACACGCCAGTCAACAAGAACACCAAGGACGGATGGAGGCAAGACTGGCTGAGCTCCTGGCGGTGCAAAGGGACATAAGTCATTCACTCCGTTGGATCGCCGACAACATGGGCAACCCTCCCTGTGCCACCAGGCGAAGACCACCACCAGCCACAGGGAGGGAGGAGGAGGAGGATTCGTCCGACGGAGCGTCCCAAGCATCGTCAAGGCCTGCATCTGAGTGTCCCCCCAGGAAGGTGTGTCGTCCACGGAAAAGACTGTGAGAGGCAGCGGACCATCCACATCTCCCAGGTCACCTGGCGTGGCACCTGGCCTCCATGTGCGACAGCATCACCTCATTGACTGACATCATCTGCCACATGGACTTGCTGGTCACAGTCTGACCAATGATGCCAAACATTGTGGCCTGGACTCTTATGACTTCAAATGCCAAGGATCCCATCTCCCCCTGTGAACTTTGTATTCTATGGTCCCTGTATTGCACCTTTTTCTGTGCACAAATCACACCCCAGACCTATAATAAAAAAAATTATAATTGTAATTTTATGTTGCATTCATTTAGCATGAGTCCACAACATACCTGTGGGGATATGTCAAAGTATGCCTGAGTGTGGAACTAACTCCAGCCATCCATACACTTGGATCTGAGTCCGATCGAGGACACACATGGGTCACAATGTATCACCAAATACAGACATGGAGCCCAATCCTCACCCGTGATGGCCTCAAGCTGCTGAGGGGGTCATGCAATACTGCTCAGACAGACCAATTTGCCAGAGTATCATGAAGGTGTAGAGGTCATGGGTCATGTTGAGGTGCCGGGGAGGGAGTCCCAGGTCTGTTTTGCGAGGTGGGAGAACTATCTCCTGCATGCAGTTCTTCTGTGGATGTGATGAATGGTGGCCAGGGCAAGGTGGGCTGCACGAAGTTGGGCCAACAGGGTGTTGGATGACAGACGTCCAAGGTCAGTTTTGGGTCTGGGGTTGTGGACTGCCTCCTGAGTGTGGTTCAGGAGTCTGAAGGTGATCCTGCAGCAGACAGTGAGCCATTCTAGCTATCTCAGGTGGACGGTGATGTGGCTGGGGCGGGGGATGTTGAAGATGAGGTGTGCGGATGCACCCTGGATGTGGACAACTTCTGCAGTTTTGCTGTTGTTCCTCCGTAGAGGGCGTTGCTGTAGTTGACCTGGCTGGTGTCGTGGACCTGGGGGACGGTCTGTCTTGCATTGGAGTGGATCTATCTGTGGATCATTTGCAGCAGGCGGAGGGTGTTGCAGCATGAGGTACAGATGGTGTTGAGTTGCATGGTAATTGTGAGCGATGAGTCCATGATGAACACCAGCTTGCATGCGTGGCCACTGGGTGCTGGTGCGGTGCCCAGGCCGGTGGTACACAAGGAGTTGACCCAGCCGTAAGGGGACAATCCTCAGAGGATGACCTCAGTCCTGTCCAAGTCCAGCCTCAGGTGGCTGATGGTCAGCCATTCGTCAACGGATCTCATGCCTTCTTTAAGGTTGGATCTGGCAATGGCTGGGTCTTTGGTGAGGTTGAGGAGCAGCTGGGTGTCAATGGCATACAAGATGATGATGAGGTCATGTGCGCATGTGATGGTGGAGAGGGGGGTCATGGAGACATTGAAGATCATCACGCTGAGAGATTAGCCCTGGGGCATGGGCCACATGACCCCAGTATACTACATGCTGCAGGGTGGAGGCTGACTTCCTGGGCCTTGCTGGTGAGCTACTTGGTGATGTAATCCTGGGCCCTCCTCTGGATACCAGTGTTGGAGATGTGTGAGCTGACAGTGTTGTAGCACATGGTGTAGAATGCCATTGAGAGGTCAAGGGGGGTGATCTCACCATTGTTGAGTAGGGCTAAGTTGTCGTTGGTGTTGGCAATGATGATGGTTGCAGTGGTGTGATTACTGTGGAAGATGTTCTGGTGCCAGTTGCCTGGAGCTGTTTGCACGGAGGAAGTTTGTCAGTCGCTCGTTGAGTGTCTTCCTGATGACATGTGCTGGGTAGGGAAGCAGGGTGATGTTCCAGGAGATCCTGCAGTACTGCCATCCGTTGTTGAAGAAGGGCCTGGGTCTCTGCATGCCTCCAGCTCCCATGGAATGGGGCAAACTCAAATGAGAAATTTAGGACGCCCTGGACGTGGGCTTCAAGGATGGAGAATGATGTGGTTGAGATGTTGTGTGGGAAGGGGCCTGATGGAGAGCCAGAGTGGATGGTGCACATGAGCCAGGTGGTGTATTTGTTGCTGACGGGAGTCCAGAACCTGAGGGGGTTTTGTCACGCGGATAATAGTGCTGTCTGCCTCTGTGTGCCAAGGCTGTCATGTATGGCCATGAGCTTGCAGTGGTACAAAGTTGCAAGGGATGTGATCTGCCTTGCAAGGGTGGAGTGTCTTTTGGATGGAGATCTGCTGTCAGTTCACTCACAATGCTGATGAGCTCCTTGATGTCGTGTATTTTTGTGCCTCGGCCCTATCTGAAGTATCTCCACTTGTCCTTGCTGATGATATGGTGATGGCTGTGTGTGGCGTTTTCCAGGGCTGTAAGGTAAATGAAGGTAATTTGTGTTGCAAGGTTTGCACAAGAGTCCGGCTCGATCTGTATGAGTCCAGTAGGTCTGCCTTGTCTCAGGTGGCTTAACTGTTGTTGTGCTTCACAGGAAAGTCCGTCAATGTGGCAAGATTGTTGGATCAGTAGCTGATCAAGTGTGTGAGGTTGCAGGGTGTGGCGGTGGTGTTGGTTCAAGTGTCCCACACAGCTTGTCTGTGGTGACTTACATCAAGCATCTTTGGGGGATCGGTAGCGGGGTGTAGGCCAGTGTGTTACTTGTCGGAGACCTGGATGCAAATGTTGATGGACCAATGTTGGATGGTGGTGTGGTTCTCCTCCAGCAAGAAGTTACTGGCCCCCAGCCACATGTAGCCTGTGGAGGTGAGGGCGTGCGTGCAGATGTACGTGTTGATGGCTTTGTGGAATTGTGGATGTAGGCCTGGAGATCTGTAGATGAGTGTTACTCCGAGGGTTGCCAGGTGGTTGGAGCAAAACCGGATTTGTGACTCTGAGGGTGTACTTGGGAATAAATTGCAATTCATCCTCCGGGATTGTTGTTGCCGTTCCTGCGGGTGATCTTGTATCCGTCTGAGATGGCAAAGAAGAAGTTGTGTGCTGAGGATGCTTTTGACCAGGTTACTGTCATGAAGGTGATGTGTGGGGCCGTTGTGTTGAGGAGGTAACAGAGTCCAATGGCGTGCTTGTGGACGGAGAGGGTGTGGAGTAGGAGGCACATGACCTGGTTGTTCTGACAGGGTCTGGTAGGCGGGGCAGCTCTGTGTAGGCAGTTGGAGTTGCACACTCAGCATGCAAAGGTGTTGTGTGTGCGCTTAGGGGTTGCCTGATAGCAGGCGGTTGATTGTCTGGAGGACATTGCTTGGAGGGTGGCTGCAGCATGAGCCTGTGGTGTGACGTGGGTCATGCAAGAACCAGAGGGTCATGCACTGTGCACGTTGCAGGCGCAGACGGTCCTGCCTTTGGCACGGCGTTGGTGCAACAGTGGCAAAGACAAGCTGCTGGCTGCATTTAGAATGGGTGGAGGGGGAAGGGAGGAGCATTTTGTAGGCATGTGGGTTGCCGAATCAGGGCACTCAGTGGGGCGGTGCCACAGGTAAGGCAGCAGCAGGCGGAAGGGGTGAGAAACTAGGCAAAAAGTAGCACACAAAGACAAGGAGGTCAGGTTACGGGTCACTCCGAAAAAATGTATGAAGAATCAACAAAAATGACGGCCACAGGATCAGGCAACAAAATGCGGAGCTGGGCACAGGAGACACACCATCAGCAGGCGTTGACGTCCCGTCGTGGGGAGCAACCTGCACAAATATATACACAACCAGGTACTTCATACACAATAGAGATTATTAGCCATGAAGAAATGCATGCATGTTGCCGAAGTACACATACACTCATATGCTTAATCTTTGACAATTATGCCATAGATGACGCATGCAAACTGGCAACAGATATGCAGTGGCAGAGATGAGGCACTTTGGATTGTGCAGAACACCTTTATTGCACAAACTCACACAAAGGGAAATGCATCCATACGAAAAGACTCACAGGTCAGTTGACAGAACATGTGGGACATATGCTGGACCCCCCCTTTACAACACAGATTTTGTAAATCCCAATGAACTGGCACACAAGTCAAGAGGATGAGCCAAACACATCCTACTGCACACGGAGATGCTGCAAATCACCATAGAGCCAGTTGTGATGTTCCACACTATGTCCACCCGTACCATCAGCCATGTTTCAGAGGCAAGGTTTACGCACATTGATGCCTTCATCAGACTCCACACTCCACTACAGATGACTGTCAAGAAGGGTGACTATGTCATGGGAGTGATGCTACATGTTATATGCTCCATGGTGAGAAGACATGTATGCATGGTACCACAACATGCACAGAAGCAGTCCCCACACATTCCCAACCCATACCACCACCAAAAAGCCTTGCTGCAATCCTTACCCAAACTGACATTTCCACATGTCCGTGCATGGAACGCTGATTCAGCACACGTTGCAATCCTCATGAGGAATAGCAGGAGGATAAAGATGACACGAGCAGACAACAGGCGCAAAAACCTGGGAATGACAGACACACAAGAAGTCCTCTAAAACAAATCTCGCCGCACACATGGTCAGTTACGAAACATGAACAATGTTGGACACATGCAAATTTCAAAGAAAGTCTCTCCGCAAAACTGTGTGGCATGACATCATCACTCAAGTAACACATCAGTACATACATCAAAGTCACTTTGCATTCAGTCAGCTGGACACACACATTGCAACACATGCCACTCAATGCTACAAGCTTGCACACTCATACCCAGTGACTCACCATTATGAGAAGAAGTTGCATATGAGCTGACTCCGGATGTCATCCTCCTCCTCCTCATCACTTGCCTGGTGACCAAACCCTGGATCCTCCACGGGTGGGTGTTGCTCCTCATCAGGATCAAGGATGAGTGGCACTGCCTTCTCAACGGCCATGTTGTGCAGCATGCAGCACACAATGAAGATTTTGCAGACCTTCTCCGGTGCATATGGGAGGGACCCGCCTGTCTTGTCAATGCACCGGAATCGGCTCTTCAGGAGGCCAAACGTCCTCTCAATCACTCGCCTGGTCTGCCCGTGTGCATTGTTGTACCTGTGATCTGCAGCTGTTCTTGGGTTGCGGAGAGGTGTCATTAGCCATGGCATGTTGGGATATCCAGAGTCCCCTACATGGAAACATCATGTAAATAAGTGGGTCAGGAGATGCCGTAAGAGCCAAAGATACCGCAACACACAGGACCAACAGAGTATACCCACCAACAAGACATGCTTGTTCGTTGTGCAGCCTCAGCATCATTTGTGGCACCCTGCTATGCCTCATGATGTAGGTATTGTGTGCTGATCCTGGAAAACATGCACAGACATGGCAAATCAGCATGTTAGCAAGACACACCACAAGGGCATTTATTGAGTGGTAATGTTTACGGTTGCAATAGGCTTGTTCCTGTGCCTGTGGTGGTACCAAAAACACATGTGTCCCATCAATGGACCCAATGACATGGGGCATGCCTCCCAGGGCATAGAAATCGCCCTTGACATCTGTCAACTCCCCAGGAGTAGGAAATTTTATGAATTCATCAAGGTGCTCCAACATGGCTGCCAAAACATCACGCAGGACACGGCTGAACATTGTCTGTGACATCCCACCAACATCAGCTATGGTCAATTGAAACGTACCTGTGGCAAAAAAATGTAGGACTGCCATCACCTTCATCTTTGGGGTCAGCGCAGTAGAATACCTGTGTCGCGGTTGGAGGTGTGGTGCCAGCCTGTCGGTCAAGTCCTCAATCAACTGTTGAGTGAATCTGTAACGTCGGATGCAGGCACGTTCCCTCATGGCAGCCAAGTCTTGCATTGTTCTTGGGACAGGCGGTGCCCTGCATGACATTGTTAGGAATCATGAAGATTGAGAGTCTGCCAACATCAATGTCAATGGACATAGCACATGCTAAACTGCTACTACACATCAGGTAACTACGGAGTCTGGTGTGTGCAATACATCCAGGACACATATGCCACCTTGCTGGCACTCCTAGGAAAAGCCAGATACACCTGTTGATTGTCAAGTCTACATGACAGGCCCTGAAATCAGCTGAGGGCAAGTCTGAGTGAACAGCCAGAGATATCACCGGAGTGACACACATCCACATAGCTGCATTGGAAGGATGTCATCTCATCCAGACAATTGACTGCAAGGCACATGCACAGGTCACATGGAATGTCAAATGTACATATGACACACATTGCGATGAAGGGGTGCACGTGACAACAATTAAACACAGCCATTGAGACGACGCAGACATGTATGCCTGGGAAAATATGATGTCCGATGCACACAGACCCTTCAGCCATGGGAATCCACATGTGGCATGGTGTGCGTAGATGTGTGCCATGCCCAGCTCCACACAGACCCATGTTGGATGCACCAACAGCAGATGCAGTTGACGGAACACTAACAGCAAGCTCATGGGAACACATGACACACACCTGACATAGTCACATAGGGGAACGCTGATCGTGACATGTCAGTTGATAGAGTGTCCCTGTCCCTGGCATCAGGAGACAGGAGCGGGAGGTT
This sequence comes from Triturus cristatus, assembly GCF_964204655.1. NCBI lineage: Eukaryota > Metazoa > Chordata > Amphibia > Caudata > Salamandridae > Triturus > Triturus cristatus. The sequence continues at coordinate 85,625,427 of NC_140588.1, forward strand.
ATGACAGTCCCATCCCACTGCTGCTGTGCATGACACAGTTGGACTACAGACACACATGTGGCAAGTGTCAAGGTGATGTGTACCACATAGTGCCCCATCACACATGACATGTGTACACAGGTCATCACACATCAATTGTGCAACTAGATAAGATGACATATTCAATATCACTGGCTGACACACCTAGGGCCTGCACATGAAAGTATGCAATGACAAGTACTTGATGGACATCCTTGTGCGACTCGTAGCTCTCCATTCCTGGCATGTGTACGCCTGTATTACCATTGTAAGCGTGTGAAACGCACCGTACACCCGCAATCATCGCGTGTGTGCGCTTTGTTTCACTATTGTACTTGTGCCGTAGGGGTACGTGTGAAGTGCACCGTACACCCGCAATCATCGCGTGTGTACGCTTCGTTTCACTATTGTACTTGTGCCGTAGGGGTACGTGTGAAACGTACCGTACACCCGCAATCATCGCGTGTGTATGCTTCGTTTCACTATTGTACTTGTGCCGTAGGGGTACGTGTGAAACGCACGGTACACCCGCAATCATCGCGTGTGTACGCTTCGTTTCACTATTGTACTTGTGCCATAGGGATACATGTGAAACGCACCGTACACCCGCAATCATCGCGTGTGTACGCTTCGTTTCACTATTGTACTTGTGCCGTAGGGGTACGTGTGAAACGCACCGTACACCAGCAATCATCGCGTGTGTATGCTTCGTTTCACTATAGTACTTGTGCCGTAGGGGTACGTGTGAAACGCACCATACACCCGCAATAATCGCGTGTGTACGCTTCGTTTCACCATTGTACTTGTGCCGTAGGTGTACGTGTGAAACGCACCGTACCTGTGTGTGGATTTTAAAATTACATAGGGGACACATAAGAGACAAGTATTAGGCCTTAAATGCATGCTGGTTGTCATGGATACTGAGTTTTCAGTTGAAATGTGTCCATCAGGTGTCCTGGAACAGTCAGTTGGCCAAAAAATACAATGTTGCAAAGTGGTTGCTCACTTCACATGATGCTCAAAATTTGAACGATGCGAATGCGTGTCATAGGAGTATGTTAAAAGGGATTGGAGTAAACGTACGATGCAAATGTGTCTGACCAATTACTATGTACTCCTCAAAATGAATGGCCCTCAGCAAGACAGGTATAAGGCAGCCAGAACCCATGAGAGGGCACTTGCCTGCACAACTTTCCAGTCGACCACACTGATGCTGTCTCTGCTTCCTCTGGACCATGTCACGTACTGTTGAGAGGGCCCAGCCATTCACCCTGGAGGAGAATGGGGCGTTGCTGGACGTCCTCCTCCCACAGTACCCCAAGCTGTATGGGAGACCAGGGGAGCAGGTGAGTGCTGACTCCACTACCTTTCCCTATGCACCTGTTGTGTGACTGTCACTTCTGGCATTGTGTCCAGGTGTGACAGACATGCAATGTTGTTTAGAGTGGGTCGCAGGGGGGGACATGCTTATGTCTCTCATGCAGAGCATGAGGTAGTTCCTGTGTGCACTCTTCACTTGCATTGTGCTTACTGTGACATTCACTGCATAGTGCATGACACATTCAGCCTGGCAAATCCTTGGTGGCTTTTTTTCCTATTGTCCTGAGGTGATTCAGTGGTCCCCCCGGTGTGACAGGTGACTGTACCCACAGATGTGTATGAGTTGAGTGGACCTGTGGTGAGAGTGTCCAAATGATGTGTGCGACCTCATGGACATTGATGTGTGTGAATGTTCCTTGTCATGTGGGTGAGTGTCTATGTGAAGTGTTGCACCACAGCTGCATGGAGGAGGCAACAGATCTACCCATCTGATGTGACAAGTAAACCGTACTGTGTGTCTGACTTGCAGAGCTGGCACGACACCTGTGACACCCCACTGGCAAGTGGCACATGTGCAGAGTGATGGTTGTATCCACTGTTGTGACTGACAGGTAAGTGATCTGTGCCTGGGTGTGTCTGTCTAGTCTGCTGAGGGTGCGTCAGTGGAGTGGGACATGTGACTACTTGACACGTGCTGGCCATCAGCCTGCTGCTGCATGTGCTGCACAGTGTGTGCCATGATCAGTGAGTGTGTCGCACCCCTCATGCCACCTGTTGACTTTCAATGCCATGTAGTGCATTGGGGCTTGCACACAGGCCAATTTCTTATTGTGAATGATGCAATTCCTGTCAGCATCCTATGCCCTGTTGAACATTTTAAAGATGTTCAAATGTGTGTCTCTGGGACATGGAGCAGGTGTATTGATGTTGTGTCACTTTGTCATCCTGACAGGTAACTGCCTACGAGAAGGGGGAGATCTGGAGGGACATCATCAGGGCCGTGAGATCTGCGGGGGAGCATAGTCGGAGCCTGCCCCAGGTCTGCAAAAGGTGGCAGGACATCCGGTGCTGGACCTGGCGGATTGCCTGGGTCCAGCTGGGGATAGACTCTCCTCGCCCCCACGGCGGGCGCCGACGCCTGACCCCCCACATGAGCCGTGTCCTGGCGGTGGTATTCCCTGACCTCGATAGGCAGTTACAGGAGAGACTGCAGCAGCGAGGGGGTAGGTACATGGCTGTTTGTTGTGTTATGTGTCACCAGCTTTTGGAAGTGCTCTGTAGCCTGGATACACTCCCAGAGTGTATATGTGCAGTGCATTTTCTGTTCCCCAATGTCACTTGGTGCTCTTTTTCATCCCTTCCCCTCCTTGACATGTGTCCCCTGGTCTGTGTGTAATCACATTTGCACATGGTCATCTAAGGTTCCCGTAAATCTAAGTGCACATTGCTTTCTGCATCATGTGGGAGGGTGGTCTGTGACTTGTGTTGCTACCTTGCCTGTGCCATGACCTGTTCACTATGTTGGGGGTCCATATTTGTTGGCACTGATGATGATTCTCAACATAGGAGTGTGAGGTTTCAACTGAACACCCTTGCAGCATGCATGACCAATGTTGTGGCCTCAGACATGATGTGCATGAGTGGGAGATATGCATAGTGCCATGACAGTTGCTCATGGTACAGTCAACTCATTCCAGGAACACGGAGCAGTGTGACCACTACAGTCCCCTGAGACACCCTGGCCTCCTAATCATGTGTGTCATCCAACACTGTGCACATTCTCTGTGGGTTCAGCATAGGTCTGCCTCTGTGGCATTGGCCCCTGGCCTAGTTTGTTTTTTTCTAATAGTTGCTACATGTGTCCACTGGGCAGGGATACACCATTTTGCTTGTGCATACTCACACTGGGCAGTGCCTGTGTGGCTATTCGCAAAAATCTGTTGCTGGTTGTTTGTCACAAATATGTGTTGCCAGCCCGAGGAGGTGATGTTGTGTAAATCTAGCAATTTTTGCTGCACAGTTTTTGTTACCCTCTATAAGAGGTGTCACTTCTTGATCTGTATCAATCACATTGACTCAGGTATGGGTGGTTGTGCGGGAGAGGCCTACATTGGCACCCCTGATTTTTCCTTGCCAGGTCTGACCTGTGTGTGAGAATTGGCTGTACACAGGATCACCGTGCAGTGCCCCTGTGATGCTGACCAGTGCTTAATGTTTGTGCTTTGCAGCCTGTGTCATTTTTTCTAAAACATGATTCCTGCTCTTACATTTTTGACACCTGTGTGTGGTTCAGATGCAACACAGTTTGGACTTTGTGTGCTGACATCTGTGTGGACATTTTGGCTTGCCATGAGGGTGTCTCCACAGTACAGCTATGCTTTTTAACAACCCAATTGCAGGCCCAGTAGCTTATTCATTGTCCTGGGTGTGGACATTGGTGCCACTCCAGATGACAGGCAGTAGTTCATATGTGTAGCCAACTGTGTAATCAGGTGACGGATGGCCATGTGACAACTGACATAATTCAAGTTGTTACTCTAAAAATAATTGTACCTTGGCACTCACAGCACTTGTCAACAGTTCTTCATGTTTTAAATGTGGTAATTTGATGATTTGTGTTGAGAACACTGATGTGCCTGCATGAAAGATGTCTCCCAAGTAAGTGCACACCAAACGACATTTCCACTTTCATGGAACACGCTGGCACCTTTGCAAAGAAGCCACTGTTAGAATTAAATGGTGTTGCAGATACTCCATATACATGTTCCCACAGTGGTCTGGATTTTGTGAGACTCGTTTGTTGTTGGTGATACAAACTAACAAGTCTCAAGACATCCAGACCTCCGTGGGCCCATGTATATGTACTTTCTGCAACACCATTCATTTCTAACAGTGGCTTCTTAGAAAAGGTGCCAGCTTCTTCAATGACTGTGTAAATGTAGTTTTGTGTGCACTGCCTTGGGAGACATCTTTCATGCAGGCACATGAGTGTTCTTTTCACGAAATGGCGAATTGGCACATTCCAAACATGTCGATTGTGTAAAGTATTGTGAGTCCCAAGGTACCAACATTTTTTCATTTTGTGTTCCAAAGTACTTACAGGTCTCTGAGTGTGGTGACACCTTGAGTATTGAGGTGTGTCAGTTTACTTTGGGTGCACCACTACTGTTTCTTTCAGGGTAAACAAGAGGTGGCTTGACTTCATTGTATTGCTGTGCTCACCGGTTCACAGACACTAGCTTCTCAGTGTATTTCTCATTCAAGTAGTGGCCTGGTGTGTTCTTTTTTTCCTTGTGTCCAAGTGGCATAGTAGGTCTACCAACTGGGCAGTACCGGGTTTACATATGTGCGGAGTAATCTAGCTGTTACTCATGATGCATTGCCTGATATGCACTGTGACCAATTGCTTTTTGTGCTCATGTGTCAGATGTATACAGGTGACTGATGCATTTCGGTTTCTTCTCCTTGCCCACAGCATCATCATCCGCAACGGAGGGAGACACCTGCACGGACCTGGAGGAGGGACCCAGCGACAGTGCCACCAGTGCTGTAGAGTCAGGAGTAGCCAGTGGCACGGAGGGCGAGGGGAGTCAGTCAGAGGACCTGTTTGGACACGATACCAGCTACGACGCCGACGGGTCCGACGCTGACCTCCTGGGGGAGGCGGAGGCTGCAACACCACCTGGCAGCATCCCCACATATGTCCCCGCCTCCTCCGTTACCATCTCCGCCCTCCCAGTTGCTCCCATCCATTCTGTCCGTGCAGAGGCCCACCATGTCTCCTTCGGCCCAGGCCCCGCACCCTCTGCCCCTGTCACCCCTGCTGCCCTCAGTGAAGAGTCTGTGGACATACTCAGGTTGCAGGTTGGGCAGGCATCGGTGCTGAATGTCTTCCATGGACACACTCAACTGCTCACACAGATGGTGTCGTTCATGGAGGGCATGTCAGCAACGATGTCTGACCAACGCAGGATTCTGCGGTCCATGGACTCTTACCTGACAGCAGCAGTTAGTCTACTGCAGCGCTCTGTCCCCCCCCACCCCAGACCCATCCCCACTTCCCTCTCCCATGCCTGTCCAACGCACACCCAGACAGTCACGGGCATGCACCCCACCAGACACAGCCAGCACACCCCCAAGTAAGGCAAAGCGCACACCTCCTGGCATGCACACTCAGGGGGATGCAGGCACACCCACAGGGTCTGGGGACAGACGACATACACGCAGCCACAGTCGCAGTCCGCAGTCCTCACAACCCTGTTCCTCCAAAACTACTCCCCTTGGCTCCCCTGCCAAACTCTCACCCAAGGAGATCTTTATGGGTGAGCTGGCCCTCGCCCCCACTGAGCGACCACCCCACAAGCGGGTGAGGAAGTCCCCGGGTACCAAAAGAAAAGAAGTACCTGCCACGGATTGATAATAAATAAGGCCCTAAACAGGGTCCAGATAGTTGGGAACCGCAACCAATAGGCAAACCAAAACAAGAGAAAAACAACAAGACAGGGTCTAAATAAATTTAAGTATTTTAGAAAAGAGTCTTTTTATTTCATCATTATTATTTGTATAGATGTGAGAATCATTTTTTTAGAAGTTTAACAATGTAGATTAGAGAAAGCAATAAAGAAGAATATCAAAATAATACAGTTTCTAAATAGCAAATTGCTAACAGTCCCACAAACGCTCCTTCAAACAAACATGCACTCATACTATCTCACATCCGACAGCAACATCAAAACAACACATAGCATTAATACATACTATGAATACGGTAACAGGCATTCTGTCACCGTATTTCTGGCTACTGTAAACGTGCTTATTGGTGCTTTTTAGCCGTATGGGCTGTTCAAAGTCCATCCCTCCGAATTTGATTTGTCAAATGACCATTCTAACTTGTACATGTTTTTATTAGTATGTATTAATGCTATGTGTTGTTTTGATGTTGCTGTCGGATGTGAGATAGTATGAGTGCATGTTTGTTTGAAGGAGCGTTTGTGGGACTGTTAGCAATTTGCTATTTAGAAACTGTATTATTTTGATATTCTTCTTTATTGCTTTCTCTAATCTACATTGTTAAACTTCTAAAAAAATGATTCTCACATCTATATTAGGGGTGGGCGGAATTTGCGGAATTAACTTCCGCAAATTATCGCGAGAATGCAGAAATTCTCCGCAAACACGCCGGAAATATCGCGAAGATGCGGAAGTTTTTTTGCCGCCTGTTCGCGGTATTTTTTGCGTGTTCGCGGGTCGCCAACTTACCCATGCGGTCGCTCACGGGCGCGGCCATCTTGTTTTCACTTGTCCCGCCCTCTGGCGTTGTTTACTTCCTGTTCCGGGTCGCGCAATGCATGTTCGCGGTCGATATTTCCTGTTCGCGATCGCTTTTACTTGATCGCGTTGCTTTTTGCTTGCTCAGGGAGAAAATATTGCGCGAACTTGCGCACGTTGTCGCAACGGGCGCGGCCATCTTGTTTTCCACTCTATTGCATGGTTCTGGGGCCTGATTTTCAATCCTCCCTAAATCTTTTCAATCCTTTGTTTATAGCCACTTTTTTTGGATCTTTATTACTTATTATTTCTCTAACTATTTTCCTGCCTCTATATTTTTGGTTTTTGTGTACTTTTTTTTTGTTTTTTAGCTACTTTTTCTCTTTGTATTGCCCGCTATTTATTTCCTTTACTCCTTTATACCTTTTCTTTCCCGCCCCGTCCCCAGAACCATGTCCAAGGGCAGGGCTGTTCGCCGGCGCAGCCAGAGCCGCGACCGCCTTCCTTGCGGAAGGCGGCGCCCACAAGGGGTGCATGCACGGGCCTTATTTGGGGAGGCGGAGTTGGCTGCACTAATTTTCTTTGTGCAGCGCCACCTCCCCTCAACCCTGGCAGCAGGTGGCAGGCCTGGGTCCGGGTACGGCCTCCGGGAGCGTCGGCAGCGGTGGGGGAAGGTGCGCCGGGCAGTGTCGCGCATCTCTGGGGTCCGGCGCACCCAGGCACAGCTGACGCACCGGTGGTCCGACATCCTGGACCGTGAGCAGGACCTGCTGGACCTGCTAGGAGTGGAGGTCCCGGGGCTTGGTGAGTACCTATTTAATTATTACAACTTTGTGTCTGTTCTTCTGCTCTATGTTATATATTGCGAATATCTTTTTTTCCTTCCAACCAGCTAGAATGTTGCTGCTTGCAATACATTCCAGGTTAATAACGTTTAAAAGTCTTCTGTGATTATGACACAGGTGCTCTTCTGCGCTACTACTAATCTTACTTGTTTGCAGCTTTGCGTTTGCGCTTGCTTAGCGTGATTCTTTACGAGTTTATTTTAGAGAAATTAAGTTACGTAATGCTACAGTGACTCACGTCCACTCCTTACTTTGTCCTGTCACTAATAGATAGGGGCGGATTGATACATAGGTTTAGGTACTTTGTATGAGCTTCTAATTGGTTAGTGGTATGCGTGATGCCCCCCTCACTCAGTTACGTGACGTGCTGCTAGTACGCCAGTCTTTAGAACCTTTCTAGTTTGTTCAATGAGTGGAGGTAGGCTTTGCAGTTACTTAGCAGTAGCAGATCAGCATCAATCAAACCAAAATTTGGTGTATACAAAAAATGTAGTCATGTTCATGTGTCCTCCATGATTGGATCATACACATTGTTGAGGAATACAGTGGAAATGCATACTTAATGTACAATTGGCATGCCTGGAATAGGTGGGCTAGGTCGGGTGGTACGTTGTACTAATACTTAGGCTTACTTGTAACTTAGTTTTCTGGAATCAGAATGGAAGAATGGATTACTGTTGATAAATAGTAACTTAAGTAGTCGAACTGCGAATCCCCCGATATTACATGTTGACCAGATGAGATCGGCCAATGTAGTTATTGCAATTGTTTACATATGTGTTTTTTGACCGTTGTTGAAAAATATTGTATTTGCTTAAGTTGACACCATCCATCAATGTTTGTCTCTTTCTTATATCTTTCCTGTTCATCAGCACCCAGGGGCAGACGGGCAGGGACTGGGCAGTCGGCGGGACAGGAACACCACCAGGAGGACACCGCTGAGGGCTCCTCTGCTGGCCCCAGTAAGTCTTCTTGTTTTTAATAATATTTCTTATTCCATAACTTTTACTGCCCCATTTCTCCCGAACTATAGTGTGTTTCCAAATGCTATTTTTTTACCACCAATTATCCTTCGATCTGTACGGTTTCAAAAAGCTTATCCCTGCCTCCGCTATGATGACTGAGTACTACTACATACTATCAGTCTGTCTGTCTGTACTGTAGTAGCTAGTCTTGCCCAGTTGGCCAGTACCACTCTTTGTGAAAGGTTGTAATATAAAACTCATATTCACCAGTAGCTCGTACAATCCGTTGGGTCGTTGTCTTGTACTACTTTTTACTCTTGTTGATGTTTAGGCTTTGAAAATTCACAGCAACAGCCCTACCAGATTTCTTAATATTTTGATATGATACCCTATAGGACATACAACTGTTGTAGGGATCTTGCACATACATTTGCACCAGAAAATAGGATGTTGGTGATGGTAGGTTGGACCTTCCTTGCACACCTCAATCAGAAATTCCGCACCCACCACAATTCCACTGCTTGACTATAGTACTGTCTTGTCATACCTATTAGGTCTCGGAACCCTCCCCCCAAGATAACCAACAAGTAGACAACCCAGAACATTAACACACCCAACCTCTGTCGTGGAAGCAATTCACATGCACACCCTTACTTTAATTTGCTCACTCGTGTAAGTTAGTCCACTCCACACCAAATACCACAAAGTCTTGTAAGTTTAAAATTTTTATTTCAATTTGAGAAGGTCTGTACACTGTTTTCTTAGCAGCACCAACCGGCAAATCAATAACATTAAAACAATATACATTGTTACACTTATACAGTTGGGAATTAAATCATGATAACTGAAGTGGTGGAAGGCAGCACCACCATCCCATAGCAATTTAGTTTATATACATTTATAAATGAAGATGTGAGTGAAGGGACCCCTCACCTCAGAAGAACCTAGTACTGGTAGTTGGTGCATCGTTCAGAAGCTCTGGTTCGTAGAAGCGAATCTTGTGTCTGTAATGCGAAAAAAGAAATGGTGTGCGTTAGTATATTGCAACTTGCAAGCATTTCTCAGCCGTGCCAAAAAGTGTAGCATCTATGGATAAGCAATATGGACTAACAGTAACAGTAGTACACCAGTTCTTCCTAAAAAAGTGGCTTGTTAATGTTTGTTGACCGCCTGTACGCAGCGCGTAGACTAGACAGTAGCAGTGTGAGGCAGGTCATGTGGGCTCAAAGGTGTCTTAAGAAGCTGCAAGGTAAAGGTAACGTCACATGTGCATGGCTAGGGCTAATCAAGCAAATGCTACAATGATCATATAACTTAGTGTCTACTCTACTACTACCTGATTTGTACTAGTGATTTATGTTAGTATTAACTCATTTTTCAACCTTGCTACTGATCAATAGGGGGGAGGTGTATATGTTGCCTAATAAATGTGTAATGTTTTCTAGGCGCACTACCGACCACCATTGCTGGGGCCAGCGAAGGCGACGCAGAGGGCGAGGATGCGGCAGTTGCAGATAGCAACGGAGGGGGAGTGGCAGCACCAGTGGCAGGCGGTGGTAAGTTAGATTCATAATCTTTAACTATTGTTGAACTTGACAGCACACTCACTGCAAAGGTGTACTGTATGTATATGTATACTGTACAGTTGTGAATTAGGGCCCCATTAGGATGGTGGGCGTATTGCCCCCGCCGGGCTGGCTGGAATTCACTGCCGTCACAGCAGGGGCAAACCTCCCGCCATCCCTGTAGAAAATATTCAGACATGTCTAGGCGTAAAAGGGTTCAATATGGCGGTGGTGTCTCTCTCACCACACCGGCAGCCATATAATCTGCATTTTGGAATGCCTTTGCGTGGCGGCATTACCGTCCGCCACGGAAAGGCATGCACACATTGCAGAGTATGCTTGGGGGCCCCCATGGAGGGTACCTACCGATGCTATGGTACCCCCCCGACTTTCAAAGCAAAACGTGACAGGCTCCGTGCGAGGCCCGTCATGTTGTGCTTGGAAAAGCAGCACAACATTTTAGCATTGCTTTCAGAAAAGCCAACCAGAATTTAAATTTAAAATAACAGGGTGCGCCCGCCACTGTGCCGGGTGCATCATCCTAATTAATTGTCCCCACGGGACCCCCCAACCTTTTTAGCAGTCGGATGGCGGGCGGACAAAGTCCGCCCGCTATCCGATGTCGTAAGTAAGTATGAGTTCTTGGGGACGTTTGAAGAGTGAACTAGAAGACTAGAATTCCCTTTAATTGGTATAGGACTAGGAGCCGGAGTATTGAGTAACCAATGTCCTCATCTATCTGATTTCAACTCCGCTTTGAAAGTTTTATGGAGAAGAGCACCTGGTGCACTGTTCAACTAAAAAGTGTAAGACAGGTGGAAGGAAGAAGGACGGGCGACATTTAAAATGTTATGTACTACTGTGCTTTATTTTATAGTGCTACTCTACCATGCCACTATGTGTATAAATAATTACCTTGTCCTACTGTTTTATTAAGACTATATTTTACAATTGTCTTGTTGTTTTTCTTTTTGATACATAGCAACTCAGAAAGTCAACCGTAAGGAGTTGGCCGCCAAGGCACGGCGCCGGAAGCTGGAGGCAATCCAGCAGGAATACCGGCGGCTGGTGGTCCTAGCCGAGGAGGAGGAGGAGGCTGCTGCAGCTACTGAAGGCTCCTCCATTGCCCCGGGCCCCAGCCACCGCCCTCCAGCGGTACGGCGCCACCGCCGGGCGGCTGCCCGCCGCCACCGTGCCATCTCCGGTGCCCCCCCTCACTGTGGCTGCAACTGCCGCGGCCTTAGACGCTGCGTCGCCCATTTAGAGGACCAGATTCGTGTCCTCCTCCAGTCCCGCCCCACCAGTTAGTCCCTGTCACTGCCCCTTTTTTAACTCCTGTTCGTTCTTCTCGTTTGGGCGTTCTCTATTTCTATGGACAGTCGTTGGGGTTAGGGAGGTGGGTGGGTTAGCTTTTGTGGGTTTAGTTTATTTGTTAGGGTCAATTAAATATATTTTTCTATGTTACATGCAATGTTGTTAATGTTTTGTAGGTGGGGTAACTGTTTTACATCACACTGTTTCTTTGCTGGTGCATGGCCGCCCATAGCGTGTGTTTGATTTCAATAATTTGCTGACTGTATAAGATACAAACAGATAGATGCGACACACCTCACTCATTGACTGGTCCTACTATGCATTCCTTGGAGTGGTGTTTGAAACTGACATCATTGACAACATGTCCATTATTGATTCTGCCTCCCCCAAACTTCTCTCTTACCGGTGCTTGATGTTTATGTCCAACTGTGGCACAGCACTGGCTGCATGGTGAAGATGGTTTCCTTTTTCATACATGCCATGATTGGGGTGGTGGTGGTAGTATAGTAGTAGTAGTATACACTGGCAGGGTGGCAGCATTTCCAAAAAAAGAAAAGGAGATAGTCAATCGCCTTTGAGAGACTGTTAGAGGAGTAGTTGAATGAAGTACATCACAGAATTTACAGAGCAACAATTATATGCTCAAATATTTGACAAAAACACTGAATGCTGGTTATTATGAGGATAGCCTACTAGACAGAGTTACAAACTATACTTTTGTCGACTTGGCTATGCCTACAGTCTAACAGTTAGTGCTGTATATGAGGAATGACAACAAACAAATCCAATCAATGCCGGCAATTCATGCTGAGGTATATGTTCCTTTGTTAAATAAAATAACCTGTGAAATATCCTACTCATGGGTGGGCAAGCAGAAGAAGATCATCGCTCTGCATTGAAATTGAAGTAGTGTTGCTTTCACCACATCCGCCCCAGCAAGTGTGTGATTAAGTATTGGTGTACATTTAATTTAGTTACACCTCGACAATAAGTCACACAGCCCGGGGGAAGAGGGTTAGGGTCCGTTGATTGGATGGGAAGGGGGATTTTGGGAAAGGTTTGACATAGAAAAACAGTATGCATACATAGACAAACAAACGACAATCATTGAAGACTACCATACCATATCCATTCCATATGTTAAGGTATAAAAAAGGAAATGCATGCATGATGAGACCCGGATTACATACACTTCTATTTCTTGTTCTGTTCCGGCCTTAATACTTTAACAGATAGCAAATAGAAATTTTAAATATTGGTAGTGAAGAATCGTAAACACAGAGCAAACGTAATGATGATTGATAATAACAACTCCAAGAACACACTGTTGTAAAGAATGTATACAAGATATTAATCAAATTATTTAAAAGAAGTGAAAAGTGGATACTGTTACTGTCTTATCCTGGTCAAAAATGTGGACTGGTTTTTTGCATCTCGGCATTCCTCTTGCTCCTCTCGTCCATCAATCTTGGGTGTGTCGCCTCACCACTCGCCACTGCCCGGCTGGAATAAAAAGGTGATTGATTGGTAAGGTAATTAATATGCATTGTAATGTTTTACAAAGTTTTGGACAAGGCCCGGCCTGTAATTTTAGATTGAAAACCAAAGGGGATATTCAGAAAGAAAGTGAAAACAAATGCACAAGTGATGGTGTAGTGCAACAAGAACACTTTCCGAGGTGGCATGTATGCATATGCATCATCTCTACTGTAGTCTGTTTCCAGCATAGACCTTCAACAGTAACAGGAGAGATCAGGCCCACAGTGCTTACCATTAGCACATCCTACGTTAACACTTTAGAGTCCTTTTTTTTTTCTCTCAAAGAGTTGGACAAACGCAAAGCACATTATCCATTCCAGACATAGCATTTTACAGTTAAAGTTAGTAAAATCAATGCACTGCAGTCATCCCACCGCTACACTCTATTCAACTTCTACACAGACATTTGGGTGTGCTGTGGTTGTTGTTCACGTGTTTACCTTTAGGCTTTTCCGTTTTATGCCACTCATGAAACATCCTCCTGACTTCATCATCAGCTCTGATACTTCTACTGACTGAAGATCGGCCTGCAGTACAAGTGTAATTTTTATAACACAACAAGAGTAGAAATATAAATATTACTGACTTGAGTCATTCTTTATTGTGTACAGAAAGATAGATTACCACTAGTACACTTTGACATCACTTTGTGCACAACAAACAACGCAAACACAAAGACCAATAGCTCAGAGTCAGGTGTCCAATGCATGCCATTAATTATCATCATTTATTACCTGTTCCTTCTCATCTTAAGTTAACGGGCCGTCTCTTTCGCCATCATCATGACGGACGGTGCTGTTAAGTCACAGTCATTTGCATTGCGCAGATTGAGTGAGTCCCCTCCCTGTATTGAATTAAAAGCAATGTATCACCAAGATGCAGGAGAAGTACACATTTCTTGTTTGCCAGAAGAGGAAAATTAGTAATTACTAGTGTGTTCTGTAGAAAGTTGATTAGTGGCAGTGCACAATTACATCAATTCATGCGCAACACACCACAAAATCTACATCATTCAGTCTGCTATTCTGCGGCCAATGCATGGCATCAATCATTACCTGTTGCATCTCATCTCGTTAACGCTGCAGGCCGTCTCTTTCGCCATCATCATGATGGACGGTGCTGTTAAGTCACAGTCATTTGCATTGCGCAGATTGAGTGAGTCCCCTTCCTGTATTGAATTAAAAGCAATGTATCACCAAGATGCAGGAGAGAAGTACACATTTCTTGTTTGCCAGAAGGGGAAAATTAGTAATTACTAGTGTGTTCTGTAGAAAGTTGATTAGTGGCAGTGCACAATTACATCAATTCATGCGCAACACACCACAAAATCTACATCATTCAGTCTGCTATTCTGCGGCCAATGCATGGCATCAATCATTACCTGTTGCATCTCATCTCGTTAACGCTGCAGGCCGTCTCTTTCGCCATCATCATGATGGACGGTGCTGTTAAGTCACAGTCATTTGCATTGCGCAGATTGAGTGAGTCTCCTTCCTGTATTGAATTAAAAGCAATGTATCACCAAGATGCAGGAGAAGTACACATTTCTTGTTTGCCAGAAGAGGAAAATTAGTGTGTTCTGTAGAATGTTGATTAGTGGCAGTGCACAATTACATCAATTCATTCATGCGCAACACACACAACAAAATCTACATCACTCAGTCTGCTTTTCTGCGGACAATGCATGGCATCAATCATTACCTGTTGCATCTTATTTTCAGTTAATGGCCAGTCTCTCTCGGCTCTGAAGGAGGATAGCTATAGAAGTCATCAGATTCATGGTCCACTTGTTTTGGAAGGACGAGGAAAGTTTGAATTTGTTGTTACCATCATCCAATCATCATTCATGAGGGAAATGTAATTGACCAGGAGATGCAGTATGATTGAGCGGAGGAGCTGGATTCTGAGGACTGTAGTGTCAAATGGGAGACACCTGAAACTTGTATCTTAAATTAGAAGATTAGAAGACGGTGATAATGCATTGGTTGCGATTCACAAGTTTATAACCGGAACAACAGACACAAACAAAGGGGGAAAAAAGGGAGGAAGACAGTAAGTGCGAGCCTAATTGTCAGGGAAGTATAGCTCGTCCTCAAACTCTGGGGGATCTTCCAGTAGTAGGTAATCATCTGACACAATACTTCCGTCACCTGAGCCGCTGTCCTCATCTTCCTCTGTTGATTCATGCATTGTGTAATTCGGTGGTATGAAGTGCTGATTCATTTTGATCATTGTTAACCTCTCCACGTTTTTGGGAGATAGACTGGTCCTTCTCAAGGTTACAATGGAACCTGCAGCACTGAAAACACGTTCGGAAGAGACACTTGCGACAGGGCAAGCCAGATAGCTTATCGCCAGCCTGCTGAGCTGTGGCCATTCAGACCTTTTCCTATGCCAATACTGCACTGGGTTTTGATCAACGTACACCTCTGTTGGGTCGTCCAGATAGGCCTGGACCATCCGCTCAATGTTCAGGGTTGCTGCTGGTAAGCTTTTGTGCTGTTTTTTCTGTGCATCAGCACTGTGCTTAAGGCCCATCTTTACATACCAATCTGATAATGATTGTACTCGTCCGAATGATCCAGTTATTGTTTTTGTAGTCAATGGTGATGGTGAGTGTTGCGATTGTGAGCCAACCGCACTGCCCTCAGCCGACGAAGTTGCACTTGATTCTGCATGGCCTGCTTCAGTATCAGTACTTGTTGTGGGTTGATGTGGCGGGCTTTTAATTAGCAGCCCTTCGTTTTCAAACTTGATGGCTGCTTCAGCTATACAACTTTTGTAGCGGGCAACATCAGTGTCGGAAAAAGAACGGAATAGTCCTAATTTTGCACGTGGATCCAGAATTGTGGCACAAATGTAATGTTCTTGTGACAAAATTTTATTTTGTATCCTTACATTTTCTGATAAGCGCCTGGATAAGCTCTCCACCAAGTCATGGGCTTGCCTTCTGTCCTCTACACCTTTGTAGGATTCAGACACATTATTCAGCTCATGCTCTAGCATTTGCAACAATGGGATAGCTTGGCCCATTGTACAGTCCTCCTTGCTGACTTCACGTGTGAAGACCTCAAAAGGAGACAGCATCTCAGTCAGGCATTGAATTAGGGTCCATTGCTCCCTCTGAAGGGTCATGCCTTTAACACTAGCATCACTGCTTCTGTACCAGACATAATCATTGAGTGACCTGTGCTGTTCGTACAGACGATCAAGCATGTAATACGTTGAGTTCCAACGTGTTGCCACCTCCTGGATGAGTGCCTTGACTGGCACCCTACGCTCACGTTGGAGGATCCTCAGCTGCTTCCGAGCTTTAAAAGAATGGCTGAAATGAGTGCATATTCTTCGGCAGATGGACAGTAAATTGCTTACTATGGGTTCTTTTTTCAGAAAGTCTTGCACTATAATGTTTATGCAGTGTGCCAAACACGGAACCCTGAAATAGGAACCAAGTTCCATGGCCTTAAGTACATTACTGCCATTGTCTGTGGCAACAAAACCAATACCAAGCCCTCTGGGCTGCAGCCATTCCAAAACCTTGGTGCGAAACTCTTCTAAAATGTTTTCAGCCGTATGAGATTTCTCCATGGCGAACATGGCTACAGTTGCATGTTTCCGAGTACCTTCAAAAATCGCAGCTGTGTCAACAACACCTCGTGCAGATAGTTGATCTTTAACCCCCACAAAAGAGATCCAGTGTGCAGTGATACACATGTAATCTGTGGCTTGGCAACTGGTCCACATGTCTGTTGTCAGGTGGATATTGTGCACAGCACTCTTCTGCAAAGCTTGTCCAACCAATTCCAGCACATCATGATGTAGTGCCGGAACAGCAATTCTTGCGAAATAGGACCGGCTTGGAACTTTCCATTTCGGGCAGATGGCAGACACAAATTCAAGGAAACCCACCCCTTCCACAAATGAAAAAGGAAGAAGGTCCAGCGCTAACATTTTAGCCAGCTTCGCATTGTACAATCGTGCCGTTGGGTGGTTGCGTTGGAACTGCCCCTCCAACCTAAACATGCTGTCAATGGTAGGCTGGCTTACTTTCCTTAGTGGTGCCATTAACCCACTAAGGCTCAACGACACAGATTGTCTCATTGAGGTACTCGCCGGTCGCCTTGGTGTCTCACCCACACTCTGAGTATGGCTCTTACTGCGGTGCCACTCTGATGTTACTGAGGAGGATGTGGGCGTTACCACTGCAGTGACTGCACTACTGGAGACAGGGCTAGAAATGCCTCCCTGTTCTTCACCTGCCACCATAATAATATCGCTCCCTGATTCCTGACCAACTTCAAAGGGTTTAGTTTTCCTACTTTCTTTTAACTTAAGTAGGTGATCCTCCCACACAATAGTGTGGTGTATTCTGAGATGACTTGCTTGTCCTCCGGTACCATAGTTTGTACCAAGCTTACCACGCCGAACACCTTGCCGACAAATTGCGCATATAGCAACGTTCTCCTCCTTGGCGCTAACAGAAAAGAAGTCCCAAACTGGGGAGGAGAACTTTCTGGCACTGCTGGATGTGCCACTTTCAACACCAGATGAACTTGAGGGGGTGCTTGAAAATATGTGACCCTGTCCACCTACACTGTGACTTTTACTACCACTTCCTACTGAGGTGGTTGAGCTGGATGTAGGTCCCTGCCGGGCCTTGGAAAATATGGCAGCTGGAGGTAGTGGTGGTGTAACCTGTGTTGGTGAGATCCGTGCTACATCCCGCTCAGTAGCAGCCTTTCTGGATAGGGTTAGAATGTCGGTCTCCAATCCCTTTGGGGCGGGAGTAATGTGCGTGATGACTGGCTCGTCTTCATCAACATCATCACCCCCCTCTTCTACATCTACCTCCATAACTCTAAGTTTTTCTGGGACCTTCCTTTTCAGAAGCAATGTCTTGTGGCGTACTTCACTCTCAGACCGAGCTGGTGGGACCCAAGTGTCATCACGATCATCAGAAGCGGGGCTTGAAGAAGAAGATGATGGACTAAGCCTCCTTTTCCTTGCTGGTGGTCTGGAAGACAATAGATGTTCTGAAACAGTGGTTTGACTTCGCTCCGCTTTGTCTGCAGGAAGCTCGATTTCCTGAAATGCCCCTACGTCAGGAGCAACAACTACTATGGTGGGCTGTTGAGGCAGCTGCTGCTGTTCTGGTTGCGGCGGCTGCTGCTGTTCTGGTTGCGGCGGCTGCTGCTGTTCTGGTTGCAGCGGCTGCTGCTGCTGTTCTGGTTGCGGCGGCTGCTGCTGCTGTTCTTGTTGCGGCGGCTGCTGCTGCTGTTCTTGTTGCGGCGGCTGCTGCTGCTGTTCTTGTTGCGGCGGCTGCTGCTGCTGTTCTTGTTGCGGCGGCTGCTGCTGCTGTTCTTGTTGCGGCGGCTGCTGCTGCTGTTCTTGTTGCGGCGGCTGCACACTGATCTGCTGAGTTTGTGCCTGCGTTGAACTTGATTGTGTACTACTTTGCGGTAATGACATTTCTTCAACATCGCTGCCCGTTAGTAGACTGGCTACCTCTGCGACAGTAAAGCCCTTGGGCCTAGGTTGGTGGGGTTGCTGGACCGCTGTGCTGCTCCCAGTTGGTTCCCGGACAACGCTTTGGTGCCAAAAAAAACCTTGGCCGGCACACCACCAGTCGTGGTTAATGGCACTTCCTTTTTCTGTTCCTTCTTCTCACCAGCAACTTTCTTGGTACTGGACCTGGTACCTTTCTTTGGGGCCATCTTATTCTGACGTCAGGCAGGAGGCAGATGCACAACAAGTTCTGGTCACACGTGGGCGTGATGCGCAGCAGGACTTCTGTCTGGCTGGCAGTACAACGGGTAGCCAGGTGATGCCGATGACACCTCCTACTCTGTCTTTTGTGCACCTAAAAGCAAAGAAGACAGGAGAAGAACATCAGTGAAATGTTGCATTTGTTTTTGTGGTTCAGTTACTTAGTACTGTACTAGTGCAAACAAAAGATAGTCTAGCCATTTATGAATTTTTTTTAACTAGAGCTATGTTATACTACTAGTACTGTGTACAGACACACTACACTCTCAGGAAGGTGATGTCTAAAAATTCAACAGATCACATAGAAAACACTTGATCAATAAAGCTGTGGCTACCTGCTCTGGTAGCAGTGGATGAAAGCAGGCCTGTTGGCAGACAAGGCCAGGCAAGCTTGCAGGCCTAGGCCTCAAAATGGCCACCAGCCACATGGCCAGGCCCAACAACATCAGCAAGGCCACCCCAAAAAACACACTTCCCCAACTCAATCCAATGCCATCCATGCCCAAAATGATGCCTAAATTCAACAGAGCACACAGAAAACAGTAGATTACTAAAGCTGTGGCTACCTGCTCTGGTAGCAGTGGATCAAAGCAGGCCTGCTGGCAGACAAGGCCAGGCAAGCTTGCAGGCCTAGGCCTCAAAATGGCCACCAGCCACATGGCCAGGCCCAACAACATCAGCAAGGCCACCCCAAAAAACACACTTCCCCAACTCAATCCAATGCCATCCATGCCCTAAATGATGTCTAAATTCAACAGAGCAAACAGAAAACAGTAGATTACTAAAGCTGTGGCTACCTGCTCTGGTAGCAGTGGATGAAAGCAGGCCTGTTGGCAGACAAGGCCAGGCAAGCTTGCAGGCCTAGGCCTCAAAATGGCCACCAGCCACATGGCCAGGCCCAACAACATCAGCAAGGCCACCCCAAAAACACACTTCCCCAACTCAATCCAATGCCATCCATGCCCTAAATGATGTCTAAATTCAACAGAGCAAACAGAAAACAGTAGATTACTAAAGCTGTGGCTACCTGCTCTGGTAGCAGTGGATGAAAGCAGGCCTGTTGGCAGACAAGGCCAGGCAAGCTTGCAGGCCTAGGCCTCAAAATGGCCACCAGCCACATGGCCAGGCCCAACAACATCAGCAAGGCCACCCCAAAAAACACACTTCCCCAACTCAATCCAATGCCATCCATGCCCTAAATGATGTCTAAATTCAACAGAGCAAACAGAAAACAGTAGATTACTAAAGCTGTGGCTACCTGCTCTGGTAGCAGTGGATGAAAGCAGGCCTGTTGGCAGACAAGGCCAGGCAAGCTTGCAGGCCTAGGCCTCAAAATGGCCACCAGCCACATGGCCAGGCCCAACAACATCAGCAAGGCCACCCCAAAAAACACACTTCCCCAACTCAATCCAATGCCATCCATGCCCAAAATGATGCCTAAATTCAACAGAACACACAGAAAACAGTAGATTACTAAAGCTGTGGCTACCTGCTCTGGTAGCAGTGGATGAAAGCAGGCCTGCTGGCAGACAAGGCCAGGCAAGCTTGCAGGCCTAGGCCTCAAAATGGCCACCAGCCACATGGCCAGGCCCAACAACATCAGCAAGGCCACCCCAAAAAACACACTTCCCCAACTCAATCCAATGCCATCCATGCCCAAAATGATGCCTAAATTCAACAGAGCACACAGAAAACAGTAGATTACTAAAGCTGTGGCTACCTGCTCTGGTAGCAGTGGATGAAAGCAGGCCTGTTGGCAGACAAGGCCAGGCAAGCTTGCAGGCCTAGGCCTCAAAATGGCCACCAGCCACATGGCCAGGCCCAACAACATCAGCAAGGCCACCCCAAAAAACACACTTCCCCAACTCAATCCAATGCCATCCATGCCCAAAATGATGCCTAAATTCAACAGAGCACACAGAAAACAGTAGATTACTAAAGCTGTGGCTACCTGCTCTGGTAGCAGTGGATGAAAGCAGGCCTGTTGGCAGACAAGGCCAGGCAAGCTTGCAGGCCTATGCCTCAAAATGGCCACCAGCCACATGGCCAGGCCCAACAACATCAGCAAGGCCACCCCAAAAAACACACTTCCCCAACTCAATCCAATGCCATCCATGCCCTAAATGATGTCTAAATTCAACAGAGCAAACAGAAAACAGTAGATTACTAAAGCTGTGGCTACCTG
Organism: Triturus cristatus; assembly: GCF_964204655.1. NCBI lineage: Eukaryota > Metazoa > Chordata > Amphibia > Caudata > Salamandridae > Triturus > Triturus cristatus. The sequence continues at coordinate 85,646,212 of NC_140588.1, forward strand.
CTCTGGTAGCAGTGGATGAAAGCAGGCCTGTTGGCAGACAAGGCCAGGCAAGCTTGCAGGCCTAGGCCTCAAAATGGCCACCAGCCACATGGCCAGGCCCAACAACATCAGCAAGGCCACCATTCCAAAAATCCTGAAATCCAATTGCAATGATGCGGCAGACAAAAAGAGTGATCTTTCCAGCTCCAAATCCAAAGGCAGAATGAGCAGGAGATGGACAAAGCACTGGGAGGAGCCTGCTGGACAGGAACAGGAAGTTGGAGAATCTGTGTCACTTCCTCCCTCTCTCCACCTTGTAAAAAAAAAATGACTCCTTGCACAAAAAAGGAAAGCCAAATGTGAATGTAAGGAGTTCTTTTCATCCAAAATCAGTATTTGCAGATGGTTTCATGCTGCTAGAGCCGATATTCCTCTCCAAATTGTAAATTTTACGTTGTTGAGTTCTCCAGCTTCACATTACTTCCGCCGGCGTGTCGAAAACGATATGATCGCGTTCTCTTCTTTGTCCCTGTCGCGTTGGATATGACGTGTTCGCGGTCTCTTTCTCCTGTTTGCGTTCGATTTCATGTGCCCGCGTCCTCATTCTCTGGCTCGCGATGTAGAATGACATGTTCGAGATCTCAATCTTCTCATACTCGCGCGGTGCATGATCGCGAGAAGAAAGACGTGATCGCGCGACAAATGACGTGATCGCGTGAAAAATGACTTGAATGCGGCCGCGAACTCTCGCGAGACAGCGCAAAATGGCTACCAAAATTCAACATCTCGTGGAGAACGCGACCGGGTCAAGAAAACTTGTCGGAGAACGCAGGGATTCAGGTAAGGCGATCGCGCGCGCGCGAGAATGTATTGTTTTACAGCGCGAGCAAGAAAAAAATTATCGCTAAGCTGCGGAATGCGGAAATTTTGACATTTTCGCGCTTTCCGCGGAACGCGAAAATGCCAAAATATCGCAATTTCCGCGAACGGAACGGATTTTTGGCCCAGGCCTAATTTATACAAATAATAATGATGAAATAAAAAGACTCTTTTTTAAAATACTTATATTTATTTAGACCCTGTCTTGTTGTTTTTCTCTTGTTTTGGTTTGCCTATTGGTTGCGGTTCCCAACTATCTGGACCCTGTTTAGGGCCTTATTTATTATCAATCCGTGGCAGGTACTTCTTTTCTTTTGGTACTTGTTGACTCCCCGGGTATACCTGCCCGTATCTTTGTTCAGGGGTCCCCCTTCTTAGTGGAGGAAGTCCCCAGGCACAGGAGTTGAGTCCCCCACCAGATCGACCTCCTCCCCCAAGAGCGCTGCACCCCATCCCTCACCCACCACACCCTCTGTTGACCCTGGGGAATCCTCAGGTGCAGGGGTTCGGATGGAGGCAATGGCAGCGGTGTGCAGTACTGAGCTCGCTTCCACCTTCGGTGCTGCCCCGCCCCCTGTGGTGGAGACATCCCCCCTGCACCCGCAACACCTAACCTTCCCCCTCCTGTCCCTGCGGTGCCTGGTACTGCCACAGATGATGCCCCCCCCGGTCGACATACCTTGAGGTTCCTTTGTGCAGGCAAGCTAGGGGTAGACGCGGTCCCCTACGTCCCCCCTTGGACTTGACATATATGGACTGGCCATTGGCCTCTGTAAATAGTCTTTTTTTGGTAATCATTTTTTGTGCTGAATAAAGCTTTTATTTTTACTTTCAACACTATTGCATTTCAGGTACTTGATGTTGGTACTGAGGCTCCTGGAGTTGGTGTTCTGGTAATGTGTTAGGGTTCAGAGAAATGTTTTTGTATGATGGTCATGAGGTCTTGCTAGTCACTGTACTTGTGTTTTGAGTATGTTGAAATGCCTTCATGGACAAATTCCCCCTTTTCAGCACTATGCATATGTGTAATCACTGCCTACCACACAAATGGTACTTGTTATGCAGGGTATTTGGGCACCTGACTGACAATTGTGTGCATTGTATCTAGGGGACTTCCACCCTATTCCTTCCATGAGAGACAACATCTTGGTGGCTGGACCAGCACCTGGACATTCCTATCAGTCCTGGGATGTTCGTGACAGTGTGTGTTCCCTTTGGCTATCTTAGTTTTGTAGGCAGTTACATGACTATACAGTCTTGTGGCATGATATCAGGGTGTGTATTGTGCTGCATCCGCCATGGGTGGGTATGCATGTGTTATATGTCCTCACACCCACATGTGGTGTGTCATGCAGTGTGTGAAAGACATCCATCCTCCTGGGAGTGAGACACTGCTGTCAGTGATGTGTCGTCATAGCACTATCATCATAGTCCAAAGTTAGGGATGCGTCCATAACACCATGTAGGTGTTGTCATCTGATAATGAAGTACATCTCCCCATATCTCTGTCCACTGCTGGGAGTTGTCTGCACCCACCCCCATGTCTCTGTCCACTGCTGGGAGTCCTGTGCACCCACCCCCATATGTCTGGACACTGCTGGTATTCATCTGCACACACCCCTCATATTGCAGGCCACTGCTGGGAGACCTGTGCACCCACCCCCATATGTCTGGACACTGCTGGTATTCATCTGCACACACCCCTCATAATGCAGGCCACTGCTGGGAGTCCTGTGCACCCACCCCCATATGTCTGGACACTGCTGGTATTCATCTGCACACACCCCTCATATTGCAGGCCACTGCTGGGAGTCCTGTGCACCCACCCCCATATGTCTGGACACTGCTGGTATTCATCTGCACACACCTCTCATTTTGCAGGCCACTGCTGGGAGTCCTGTGCACCCACCCCCATATGTCTGGGCACTGCAGGTATTCATCTGCACACACCCCTCATATTGCAGGCCACTGCTGGGAGTCCTGTGCACCCACCCCCATATGTCTGGACACTGCTGGTATTCATCTGCACACACCCCTCAAATTGCAGGCCACTGCTGGGAGTCCTGTGCATCCACCCCCATATGTCTGGACACTACTGGTATTCATCTGCACACACCCCTCATACTGCAGGCCACGTCTGGGAGTCCTGTGCACCCACCACCATATGTCTGGACACTGCTGGTATTCATCTGCACCCACCCCCATGTCTCTTTCCACTGCTGGGAGTCCTGTGCACCCACCCCCATATGTTTGGACACTGCTGGTATTCATCTGCACACACCCCTCATATTGCAGGCCGCTGCTGGGAGTCCTGTGCACCCACCCCATATGTCTGTCTACTGCTGGTATTCATCTGCACCCACCCCCATGTCTCTGTCCACTGCTGGGAGTCCTCTGCGCCCACCCCCATGTCTCTGTCCACTGCTGGGAGTCCTGTGCACCCACCCCCATATGTCTGAACACTGCTGGTATTCATCTGCACACACCCCTCATATTGCAGGCCACTGCTGGGAGTCCTGTGCACCCACACCCATAAGTCTGGACACTGCTGGTATTCATCTGCACACAACCCTCATATTGCAGGTCACTGCTGGGAGTCCTGTGCACCCACCCCCATATGTCTGGACTCTGCTGGTATTCATCTGCACCCACCCCCATGCCTCTGTCCACTGCGGGGAGTCCTGCGCACCCACCCCCATATGTCTGGACACTGCTGGTATTCATCTACACACACCCCTCATATTGCAGGCCACTGCTGGGAGTCCTGTGCACCCACCCCCATATGTCTGGACACTGCTGGTATTCATCTGCACCCACCCCCATGTCTCTGTCCATTGCTGGGAGTCCTCTGCGCCCACCCCCATGTCTCTGTCCACTGCTGGGAGTCCTGTGCACCCACCCCCATATGTCTGGACACTGCTGGTATTCATCTGCACACACCCCTAATATTGCAGGCCACTGCTGGGAGTCCTGTGCACCCACCCCATATGACTGTACACTGCTGGTATTCATCTGCACACACCCCTCATATTGCAGACCACTGCTGGGAGTCCTGTGCACCCACCCCATATGTCTGGAAACTGCGTGGTATTCATCTGCACCCACCCCCATGTCTCTGTCCACTGCTGGGAGTCCTCTGCACCCACCCCCATATGTCTGGACACTGCTGGTAATCATCTGCACTCGCCCCCATGTCTCTGTCCACTGCTGGGAGTCCTCTGTGCCGCCCCCTTGTCTCTGTCCACTGCTGGGAGTCCTGTGCACCCACCCCCATATGTCTGGACACTGATGGTATTCATCTGCACACACCCCCATGTCTCTGTCCACTGCTGGGAGTCCTCTGCACCCACCCACCCACCCCCTTGGAGCAGTACACTGCTGGCCTGGACCTACACACATACCAATATGAAGGTAACATGCAGGGCCAGTCCGTAAGCCCACATTCCTGGTGTGTGTACACCTCATATCCCAAATGTACTGGTGCAGTAGGAGTACGTGTGAAATGCACCGTACCCACGCATTCATTGCGTGTGTACGGTCTGTATCACTGTTTTACTGGTGCCGTGGGGGTACGTGTGGAACGCACCGTACCCACGCATTCATTGCGTGTGTACAGTCTGTATCACTATTGTACTGGTGCCGTAGGGGTATGTGTGAAATGCACCGTACCCACGCATTCATTGCGTCTGTACGGTCCGTATCACTGTTCTACTGGTGCCGTAGGGGTACGTGTGGAACGCACCGTACCCACGCATTCATTGCGTGTGTACAGTCCGTATCACTATTGTACTGGTGCCGTAGGGGTACGTGTGAAACGCACCGTACCCACGCATTCATTGCGTGTGTACGGTCTCTATGACTGTTCTACTGGTGCCGTAGGGGTACGTGTGGAATGCACCGTACCCACTCATTCATTGCGTGTGTACGGTCCGTATGACTGTTCTACTGGGGCCATAGGGGTACGTGTGGAACGCACCGTACCCACGCATTCATTGCGTGTGTACGGTCCGTATGACTGTTCTACTGGTGCCGTAGGGGTACGTGTGGAACGCACCGTACCCACGCATTCATTGCGTGTGTACGGTCCGTATGACTGTTCTACTGGTGCTGTAGGGGTACATGTGGAACACACCATACCCACGCATTCATTGCGTGTGTACGGTCCGTATGACTGTTCTACTGGTGCCATAGGGGTACGTGTGCAATGCACCGTACACGTCCACTTCCTTTGTTGCGGTATGCAGGGGTTGCTGGCCATGCCCCCCCAAGTGACCAGACCCTGGTGGTAATGTATTTGCTCCATATTATAGGTTTGGATTTGGGTGTGGGGTATGTTTCCTGCCCCTCACCTCCTCTGGCCCCTGGGTGTTGTTCTCACCTTCTGCGGCGTGTGCGTCGGGTCCGGTGCACCAGGTCGTAGGCTAGGAGGACCGGGATGACACGTACGATGGGGTTTATGGCGTGTACGTCACTTACCGGGGCTCCGTTGCGTAGCGGTACGCGTCGGACTCTGCTTTTCCTGCTGTGTTTGGCTCCCGTAAAAAAAGAGCCGTACGGAGTGATGTAGGGACGAATCGTACTTGCTGGGCCAGAAACCGCAGCCTGAATGTGTCCGGACGGCGCGTACAAGCTGTTCCGGATCAGAATCGTTGTTTTTTTGACGAGTAAGGTCTTTTGTACGAAACGTACGGAAATAGGCTTTCTGTACGAATCGTACTTCCTAGGTTGTACGGACAGTTTACCGGGTACGAGTCGTACGGCGAAAACGCTCCGTACAATGATTCGTACAGCCTTTTCCCAGGATTGGAATCGGCCCCTTAATGGCTAATAGAATTTCTTCTTCAGTAATGGGTAAATCTAGTTTGTTTTTGGTTAATTTAGGAACCTTAGGCAAACTGCATTTAGATAAAAAAGAATCAATTAAAGAAGGGTCATCAAATTTAGGTTTTTTATACAGGGCAGCATATTAATTTATGAATTCATTAACAATATCTTTTTGTGATAATGCAGTTTTCCCATTCAGGCTATGAATTGAATTTATTGGTATTTTATCTTTTTTAATACGTAAATAGTTGGCCAAAAGCCAGCCAGATCTGTTAACATTAAAACAGAACTTTGCTTTAGAATTAGAGAGTTGTACACCCACTCTTTTGCTTAAGATTGAATTAAACTCATATCGGAGTTTTTATAATTTCAGTCTATTTTGGGGGTCATTGGAGGTGATAAAAAGTCTCTCAAATTTTGCAATTTGTTTATCTAATTCCTTATTTTTTTCATTGAAAATGTTGTTTTCATGTGCCATAAGAGAAATGGAGGCTCCCCTGATATGGGCCTTGAAAGCATCCCATCGATTTACCATAGATGGAAGTAATATTGAAGTGCATTTTAAATTTTTGTTTTATTTTGTTCATTGAGGACAATGCTAGTATTCATCCGCCATCTGAATTGAGTTTTAAAATTTGAGTTAAGTTGTGGAACCATGGAAATCAAAGCATGATTTGAAATATCAACATTGCAAATAGTAGGAGTAACAACTGAATTAATTAATTGTCGAGAAATTAAAAAATAATCTAGTCTTGAGTATGAGTTATGTAGGTTAGAGAAAAAGGTAAACATTTTTTCCAAATGAAAATGTAATCGTTGGATATCCACCAATTGTGTAGTGTTAAAAAAAGATTTGAGAGTAAAAAATGTGTAAAATTTGTGTTTCTTGTATGAAACATATATCTGCCTTACACCTACCTAAATAATCTAGATTTTTTGTACATTTTACAGGGTGTCGTAAAATTTTGACATTCAAGGAGACTATTTTAATGTTGTGAACGTTAGCCATAGAAAAGTAGAAAAGATACAAATAAGAAGAAGAGGAAAAGTTGAAGAAGAAAAATAATAGCTCTAGAAAAGGGTAGTAAAAAACGACAACAATTAAACATTAATAATAAATTTGAAACACACACACGTTTTGTAAGCATGACCGAACAATTGGAGCCTGTGAGGAAATAAACAGTTAAATTAGCCAGAAAAACATATTATAGTAATATTCAAGTAGCAGAATCATGTGTATCCATAGAGTGCTGAGAATGCTGATCCAGAAATTTTCGCAAATCTTCAAGTCGCTGGAAGGACTTTGAAACATTATCTTTCCAAATTCACATCGTTGAAGGATCAAAAAGACAATACTTAAATCCAAGGGCCCGATTCACAGAATTAACTTAAGGCAAAATCCTAAACTTACTACTTTTGGTATTCACAGAATGCACTTACTACTTTGGGTATTCACAGAATGCACTTACTACTTTTGGTATTCACAAAATGGATTTACGACTACTAACTTTACGTCCGCACTCGGGCCGGAAATTCCTGCCCAGAGGCGGAGCTTCCGGCCTTGAGGCGGACCTTCCGGCCCGGAGGTGGGGCTTCCGGGCCGGAGGCGGAGCTTCCGGCCCGGAGGTGGGGATCCGGCCAGTGGCGTAGATTTAGCCATGGCCAAAATCTCCACCTCTGGGCCGGAAGCTCCGCCTCTGGCCCAGAAGCTCCGCCTCTGGCCCGGAAGCTCCGCCTCCGGGCCGGAAGCCCTGCCTCCGGGCCGGAAGCTCCGCGTCCGGGCCGGAATTTCCGGCCCGAGTGCTGACGTAAAGTTAGTAGTCATAAATCCATTCTGTGAATACCAAAAGCAGTAAGTGCATTCTGTGAATACCAAAATGGTAGTAAGTTTAGGATTTTGTCTTAAGTTAGTTCTGTGAATCGGGCCCCAAGACTTCTTAACCGTGGACGAATGTCAGTGAATTCCTTGCGAGTCTTAACAGTATCTATAGCAATTCTTGGTGGATAAAAATGTTATTACCATTGACCATTAAAGAAGGAATTACACATGCTGCTTTCCTTATCAAGACTAAATGATGGTGACGTAAAACCATGAAAATCATTTGTCTCAGTTTTGTGTGGTGAGGATAACGATGGGAAGGAATCCTATGAGCTTTATCAAATTCAAATTTCTCAGCAAATTTGATGTGCAAAAGACCAGGTATCAAATTCTCCAAATATAATCTACAATCAGAACCTTCTAATGTCTTCTGGTAAATTAAAAACACGTAGATTGTACTGTGTGCTGTGATTGTCCAAATCCAGAAGAAGAGCAGACATAGGAGATATTTTTGGCACAAGCAGTGAAAAGGCATCAGTTTTAACTTTATTGTCTTGGATTTTGATGGCATTGTCAGAAATCTTCATAGCCATATCTTTGCACAAGTTTTTAATCTCTGACGCTATAGTATCAGTGCTAGAACGAATTGCCTGAATCTCATCAAGAATTAAAGTTAAGGAAGGCTCACTAGATTCCACCACTTTAGATTTAACAGGAGGAGAAATATTTTGTTTCCTCTTATTATGTGGAGTTTGTACATTTGTATTCTCCGTCTCTCCCCCCCAAAAAATTAAGCAGGCAAATATATTCAATATATAAGAAAAAATATATATTAAAGAGAAAATGCTTCAATAGAGGCTGGTGCAGCATCTAAAACTTACTGTGGGAGTGGTTAGGCCAAAGCCAGCCCCTTTCCTGAATGAAACTCCACCCCCCTGACAGGAATTCTGGGCAGTACCTTGGTGGAGAGGTCGATGTAGAACCAGGAGGGAAGAGGAACAGCCTCCGATGCTGCGCAGAGCAGGAAAATCAACACAGTGGTTGGTAAATTCTTTAAAACACTGCTGTCCTCAATTAAAAAAGGATTCTTGCTATTTTTTGTCCGAAAATCAGCAAATACGGGCGAGCATGATGAGGAGCTCACTGGGGGGCGGCCATCTTGTTTTGCACGCTTGCGCGTCCTCCACTTCAAGATATCTTAAAGGAATCAACTCTCCATCAAGATGAGTCTCAGGCAGAGGAGAAATCAAGCAGGTATGCTACCTAGCAGGTAAAGGGAAAGTAGAGGTGTGTTGGCTAACTAGCTAGGAATACTCATTATTATAACCTTTTAATACATGTATCAATTCTGCGAAGCCGTCTTCACTCGATGTCCAATCAGAACAGCACGTAAGGTAGTTTCATCAGTCATACGAAGCATCTTCTTCCAATTCCCATAGTCTGCACTCTTGTCATCTGGATTGATACAGTTTTCTAACATAATTGTTACATGAGGGAAGGTTCCCATGAGAACCCTCTTACCTAACCTAAAGACGCAATATGAGTTTCAGCGTGGAAACAAAGGCTAGTCAGTAAATCTGAAAATGTATATCAAGTTAATTTGAAGCAACATTTATAAGTCTACATCATCATTTATTCTTTACAGTTTCAATAAATCTATTTGTCTTGTTGGAATTGAGCTAACATGGGGTGAGAGGAAATTAATGAACATAATATTAAAGTCAGCACATCTCAAGGATGACATCAGTTTTAAGATGTTGCACAGAATACTTTATTATGTGCAAGGTTGAAAAGAAAGACCCAGACCTAGTCGCTACGCAGGCTAAAGTATAGTTCCTTAGAGAAACTTTTTTGAAAAAACACAATTATAAATTAAGCATTTCTAATAACATCTTTCAATTCTATATTTGTCACCCTATATTATATTTTGGTTGTATTTATTTGTACTACTAAAAAGTATTCACACATTTTGTGAGTCATTTCCAAAACTTGCATTTCATTTGTATTTAAATATGTCAGTCAGTAAGTCAGTCAGTCAGTATTCTTTATTCGATGAATAAAACATCATAAAAGCACATAAATACATGGTTAAAATACAATTAAATTATGTCGAAATCCTGACTGTTAGAACACATTTAAAAGAGTAAAACAACTCGTCAATATATTTCATTAACAATAATAAAATCGAATATATAATATCCTAATACACATCTTATAATAAAAAGCAGATAAGCTAAATAAGTGGTAGGATCATACAACCCACTGTCCAATTTGTCTAATGCCAATGGTGTCAAATCTATATTATTAAAAGCCCTCTATCCTGTTGGGTATGTTGGGACTTAAGTCTCCTTAATCGTATCAACCAGGCTCTTCCAATGAATTTGGCTACTCCACATACCATCAAGGTGGAAGACGTATCAGTACAAAGGATCCTCAGAGCCATTACATGGCACCTGAGGCCCATTTGTTTACACAAAGGTTTTAGCCAAATCCTCCTCGGCACCCTATAAGCTGGACAAGCAAACATAAGGTGTGCTACAGATTCTAAAGGTGCTGCACAGCACGGACAAGCCTTAGAGGAGCCACATAGGTTGTTCCACCCAGAGGTGAATGCATTTACTGGGAGGATCCCAAACCTAACTTTTAAATACAGTGATCTATCCAAGGGCTTCTCTATAAAATCAAGAAGTGGTTCAAATATCCTAGACCATTTGAACTCTAGGAATCGCTCAGTAAGAGCACCCCCTGTGCCTCTTCTAGAAGTCTCACACTGCACCCAATCCCAATACAGCTTCTTAATAACTAGCTTGGGTGGGGGGGATTGACTCCTCCATAGATCACTCAGACCCAACAAGCCAACCATCTGTCTCAGGTTACACAGCCACTTAATCCTATTACCTCTATCGAGTCGGATAAGATCATCTAGAGCGGCTGCATAGTTTTGGAGCTCTTCAGTTCTTCTCTGACGCACCCAAAAAAGTAAAGGGCGAAGGCGCACTAATTCTTTGAGGGGGCGCCCGCCCATATCAAGACGTAAAGGGATTAATGGAGTGGAGACAGGTAATGCTACAAGATCCCTCAGGAACTTGTTTTCTGAAGTAGTTATCTCCGGGATATTCTCAAACCCCCATAATTCAGAGCCATAAAGTGCAGATGGCAAAACCTGTCCTTCATAAATTGCGAGGATAGGAGCCACTGGTTTGCTCAATGACGAATATGTTCTAAATTACAATTCTACTTTGCTAAAATATGTCGATTTCTGAATATGTGGTCATTTCTCTCAATATAGACTATCAACCAGTCATAAATGTAAGTAGAAATATAGTTACAAATAAGTCCATAGGTCCACATTTCTGTTAACCATGACCGTTTGTTGGTAGTCAATACTGTGGAGTCGATGTATGTGCAAGTGGATATTTTTTATCTTTATATAGTAATATATAATCATCTTACATGAGAGAAATATGAGTAAGTAGTTTTGTTAATACTAATGTAGATCATTGGGAATGGATATTTAGAAACAGATGCAAACAAGCAACAAACTGCATTTACTCAATAGCATATGTACACACATATATATATCCATTCCCATCATTGGTGATCACGCAAGTGAAGAATTGATAAAGCTGTGAATAAACAAAAATGCCAATTACCGGAGAGCCAAATCCTAGTCCATTTGCCTGTGTCGCATTTGAGACCAAGATGAATTTACAATGTGAAGAGCAAAATACTTGAAATAATCTCAGCAATCGGTAATTTCCTAGGGCTGCATCTAAGTTCGTGTTTTTTTCCTTGCATACTACCTCTGAAAGGAAGCATCTATATGCAAATCAGACTTTGTCTTACTCGTATAGGAACAATTTGGCTGAAACACCAAAGACCAGCACCCTTTGAAAAGTAACACAAGCAAACCCCAAATTGATACTGGCCTTCACAGGGCCCGTCAGTGAGGTGTAGCTTGATTACTGTGTCACAGTGTGCATATCAACCTCGTCCTGGATTACATGTTGCACTTATGGTATTGGACGGAGCAAAGCAAAAACTGATACAAAATAATTGAATTAATCTCAGCCACTAGTCATTACTTCGGGACCACATCCCATGATATTATAAATAAATTAATAAAGTTTAATGTACATTTTCATTTTATAGTTGTATATATATATATTTCCCCCCCAAAATTATAATTGCAAAATAGAACTGCAGAAATTGATATATTTGTAAAATAAATGTTCCTTTCTAAACGATTTTAGCAAAATTTTGTAATACATAAAATATAACATATATTAATATTACCCAATGGTGGTTGCTACGGGGTAGCTTCTGTTAGAACCTTGTTTTCATAGAAAAAGCCTTTTCTGGTTTACCTATAACTTTGGCGATGTTTGACGAATCTTCACAGAACCTTGTTTTTAAAGTATCATCTACCGTTGCTCCTTCCTGGAAAGTTTCAGGGTGATCTGTGAAGTGGGGACTGAGGAGTAGGAAGTCCCAAAATATGTTTTCCGATTCATTTTTCCATAGGAAATTGAGGCACAACTACAAATTTGGCAAAAAGCTAGATCCTGGTGCACAAAGGTTGCTTTTTGTGAGTTGGTGTAAATTCATTAAGTAGTCTTGAGAAATGAAGGCTCAAAATGTATAGGATCCGCGGAGCCAACAGATCTCAAGAGGAGATCTCATTGGTTGCCACCACATCAACAACGATGTGATGGCATCCCTCTTAGTCCCATGTTCCTAAAAGGAGCATTAAAATAACATATAGGTGGGCAGGGTATGGTTACCCTGCCCTCCTAGACCTTGTGGGGGTGTCCCAGAGAGACCCCCAGTCCCCCCAAAAAATTTGTTTTCAAATCTTTCATTAATTTTTGCAAGAAAGTACAGGACATCATACACAAGACAGGATTGAAAGTTTATGATAGGAATGTTCAACGATTCAAATCTAACATACCATAATCTATAAAGTGTCTACAGGCTTGGGCAATCTAAAGTTCTTAGGTAAACAGGGCCCCAAAGTACAAACTGAATAACGAGAGTTTGGGGAAGTTCACTGACATATGTTGGTTACCAAATAAGGCTAGATGACAAAATGAAGGTGGGACCTTGCAGTGTAGAAGTCCTCTATGAACTTCCTTTTCGGTAGCTAATAAAGGTACAAGAGCACGTATAGTTATCCACAATCCAGGTGTTTCTGGAAAAGGGATAAAGTAGATGCCTTAGAGTGAGAATGAACAAGGTAAGGGAGGTAGAGTGGGGAAGAAAGGGAGGGGCACAGTCCCGGAGAGACAAGGGAAGGTAACAAAGGGGAATATGTGCCTAGGAAAAAAATATATATCTGCCAAATAGAGATGGTAAGTTGTCTGCAGCATTCTGGCTATCAACAAAATTCACATTCTTGATTGTTACAAGAAAATATGAACATAGTTCAAGATTATGATGGGTTTGGATATGTGAACTATGACTTTATATTGGTTGTGGATGTTCACATAAAAGGTGAGAGTGTGTATTCTATGATGCTTTACTCTTTGCAGGTATTTGTCTAAGGTATTCCGCAGTTTCCTTGATCTGTATCACAAGTGTGATTTGGAGACCACAATATTGTCAGCAGTTCTTGTGAAGCATGGTGAGTCCCACCATTTCTTACTTGAGATTTAGGGATTTTGTTTTCCACTCTGATAAGATTACTTTTACTTCTAGGGCCTGATTCACAAAGGTAAACTTAGACCTAAAGTCTAGGTTTATGACTTTCGGTATTCACAAAGTTAAGTTGCAAGTAGTATCTTTATGTCCACAGTTGGGGTGGATCTCTGCTGTCAGGATAGAATCTCCACACTCAAGCGGCGATTCTGCAATCGAGGTTGAAATTACACACTTGGGGCAGCAATTCCTCTCTCGGGTTGGTGGAAGTAATTACATACACCTGCAGACAATTAATACCACCTGCAACTCCTACACTACAAACCACATAAAAGCAGTACACATTCAAGGCTCTGATTTTTCCACATTGACATCGAGCCTGACTGCTCTGCACCTTAGCCCATGCTAGTAATGTGAAGAAAGAGGAACTACAAAGAGGAGGAGACACAATGAATTATGTCATTTTTATTGTGAAGCAACAAAAATGTGCACAGTCTACCACAATAAAATACCAGTGCAACACAGAAGGCAGCCCTATGGCAACAGCTGGCAACTGCAGTCACTGCATTGACAGAGGATGTCTGGTCCGTCATGGACATAAAAAAGAAGTGGCAGAATGAGAAGAGGTTGTTGAAGGAGAAGTTCACCAGGATAGATGGGGGCAGAGCTCTCTCTGGGGCATAAACCGGACCCCATCTCCATCTTACCACACTTGAAAGGGACATACTCTCCACCATTCACCCCCAGCTGCTGTAGAGGCTGCATGTGACAGACAACCTCAATGAGGTGCTAGGTAAAATGTGATGATATAAACAATGACTTAAAATGATAAATGTGTGCGATATGCTTCAAACGTGAGTATGGAAGCCACTTCAATTATGTACAAATAATCATGGTGAGTTGGACTCCCATGTCTCTCATTTATTCTATTGCACAACAAATCTCAACATTTTTTGTGATGGAAATGGTAACCTCCAATTTTCCATTCACAAACAGTGGTGCATCACTGCAGGTGATTTCATTTTACACTGGTAAATGGCACAACAAAATGTGCCTGCTCTAGTAACCATCGCTGTTGACTTGTAAATGCCATTGAGTAAACATGTGACAAGTAGTAAATAATCATCATTTCTTGGTATGGTCTGGCACTTCTCTGTTTAATAGCCATATACAGACAGAGTACATTCATCCACTGGAGCAGAGGTCCTTACACTTGCAGAGAGGCAACATCATGGGGCACTTCAACCCATAGCACCAGCACAAAGTGATATGTAATTATGGCCAAAATAGGGTCCCATCTACCATATTGTGATCTGAAAACCCATAGATATTTTACATAGAATCCATCAATAATCTCAAACTTTTGAATGGAACTAGGAAATGTGGTCCATTACATGTGTTAGCTGGAATGTAAACTAAATACACTCATATCACTTTAGGCTCTGTGGCAGTGGCCAGAAAGACACAGCACACAGCAATCTCTGCTCCCCCCACATATGGGTGTGACATTTGACACTGGGTGGATGCTAGAACCTCGTAAATACACTTAATAATACTCTCTCAAAATGCTCATGCTGCTAACAGTTGGATGAAATGTCTGCAGTATATGGTGTGCATCTAATATCCCTGTTGCCATTTATCTCTACATGCTCAGATGTGGCTCATAAGAGTTTACATCTTCATAATATGTTGGCTAATGAAAGGATGACTCTAAATGTAGTTAAGTGAATACAGTACGTATGAAATTGCTTATATTGTCTCTTCTAGAGAGGAATAGCCAAAACTGGGTTGAAAGACCATAACATGGATACTCGCAAACAAATTTCCAGGGGCCAAAATGTATGGTCATTGATGTGGCTGCCGGCCACACTGATGCGAGCAGGATGATGGTTAGGGATGGGGGGGGGGCTGGTAAGGTGGGTGTAGAGAAAGTGATGAATACACATCTGGTGGCTGAACTGCATAACGTGAGGCCAGCAAACTTGAGAGTAATCCCAATTTATCCAATTGACCAAATTGTGTGATCCTGGGTAACTGATCATTTTCATTTTCACTTTCTCTCTTCTTTCTTCATAATTACATGTAAGTGAACCTTGAAATACATGACTTTGGGATGTATGCTGTACAAAACCTTCTCCAGCACTAGTTACAAACTAGGATGCTGTTTAGGTGTAATATGAACAAAGGCCAGCTGTGCACATAAAATATGATTTACCTCTGAGTGCAATATCGCTCCAGATGGAGGAATGAATGTCACCATAATCTGGTTTGAAAAATATCCCTATTCAGAAATTATTCTGCAATGCGCTGATATGAGGCTGGCCCCTTTATACCCCTTGAGTATCAGTTGGGGGACATATATGGACTTCTGTGCACAAAGACCAGGAGGAACGCTGGTGGAGGGAGCCAGTGGACCAGCTCCATGCAAGGTACACTGCTATTTAGGCCATGAAGCCTGCTGGAACCGCTTCTGGTGGCTAGAGCTTGCCACCAGGAGCAAAATGAAAATGAGCACAGGATCATCCAAATTGTCCCAAAGGGGCCCGAGTTATGTATGGCCTTGTAAATGTTGCTGACTTTGGACCCCAGCAAGGATCATAGCATGTGCGGCTCAACCTTATCTCCTTTCAGTACCCCAGGATGGGTCGGGCCTGGGGTTCACCACAAGAATTACTTTATCAATTGGAGGAAGGGGGCATGAGTGAGGCCCTCTCCCCATTTCAACCTTTGCTCCTGGAGGCCTGAACAAAGAGGAAGGTGGAGCACCCCTATTCCTCATGCCCATATGTGGGAGGAGTGGGTGGCCACCTGCTGGCATGGAGTGGGCGGAGGAGAAGCACTCTGCTGGATCCTGTGCCAGCATTCTAGAATGCGGGCCAGGGAGACAGCTGCGGCGGCTTTGCTGCCCCTACATGGAAGGCATGTCTGGGGTGTTCATGGTGGGACGGGGCGCACCTGCTTTAAAAATCTGGTTTGAAAAATACCCCTATTAAAAAATTACACTGCAATCCACTGATATGGTCTGATGTACAACGTTGAAACAGTTCTGCTTTTTGAGCAACACACTTTTAAGATTTTGAAGAGACTTCATACTGTTGCACTTATGCTGCAAGATGTCTCTAAAAATGAAGGTGTTTCCAAAGTTAAGCGATGCAGGAGATCCTAGTTACTTCCTTTCTTCAAATTTCATCAACCTTCAAATATACGTTTGTCTGTTAATTTCACATCTCTTCAGTGTCAGTTTTGTGTTTTCGTGAACAGCAGCCCAGTACTGCTGTTGATCAGGGAGCCGCATGTAAAGGTCAGGAGGTCCACATGTGGACACCGGGATGTACATTGATTATCACTTGTCTATACCCATAACATATCCATGTTAAATCATTACCATTATCCTTTGTATTAATATATGGACATGTATTTCACATTTCAGCTTCTGACAGGTCTTTCTCAGTGATCCAGACGACACCATCCAGGGCTTTGGGAGGCATCCTGGCAGCAGCAGTCAGACCCACTACCATTCATCCATCAGGGAAGTGTGTCTTGTTGTGTTGTAAACTATTGATCCCCAAATTGTGCACAGTAACCAAATCCTTGTGCTAGAACATAAGCAAATATTGGCACTCTATTGCAGCATCTGTAGTTAGTGTGTGATATGTTCCCAACATAATCAGTGATGTCTGTGTAAAACCTTTATGTGCACATATGAAACATGGTGAATATTAATTAAGTTGTAATTTCCATCTGAAGCTGCTGGATTGTGGACCACATCATCTGCAACACACCCAAGGAGCCAGGTTCAGCAGCTGACATGACATGGGACGAATGCAGCATGAATGCTCCTGCAAGCCCCCCGCCTTGTCTCTATTAAACCTGGCCTAAGGAAATTGCACTGGCTCCCAATTAGGGAAAGAATTGCTTTTAAAAGCTTATGTATCGCCCATCGCGCCTTCTGGAAGGCTGGCACCACCATTAACCATTCTCTGATTTCCCCTTATCTCCCTAACAGGCATCTTAGGTCGGCTTCTTTGTTTTTGACCTTAGTGCCAAAAATTAAGAGATCTAGAGCAGGCGGACGATTGTTTTCCTACAACTCCGCAAGACTCTGGAACTCCCTCCCTCTCCATCTGCGTTCAGAGCCCAACCATCTCTCCTTCCGCAAGGGGTTAAAAACACTGCTGTTTACCACCACTGACTAGGTCCCTCCTCCCACTCATGTACACTCAGTTCGCTAGCGCTGGGACGCCTCAGGGTAGCCATCGCGCTTTATAAAAACTCCATTCATTCATTCATTCATTCAGGGATCTCAATACCACAGAGACTTGTGGTTGGAGCTGTTGAGTTCTAATTTTCATTACACATCTGCATTGACCACCTCAATGCTACAGTGTGTGCTGCCAGGTACAGGTGTACACAAACCAAGTAACATGTGGAACATCAGTTGATTAAAGATAATTAGACCCAACCCTTGTGTTGTACCACATGATGTAATTGCGCAAATATTTATCCTATTGTAATCTCTGGCTCACAGCTGCTGAGGATGATGAGTCGCTTGAGGAAGCTGGACCATCCACCATTGGAGGGTGACAGATAATCCGAGGAGTCAACCTACTCCTCCTCCAAACAGCTATGTCAGTCTCAGAAATGCACAAGAGGAGAATACGGAGGAAGTAGAGGAGGATGAAGATGATCTGTTGCAGCTTGCAGAGGATGATGAGTCTGATCCCCTGACCTCCATTTTTGGGCCCCTGGACAAAACATCTAAGCCCACACCACCTTCAGCCATTATAGTGCCTCCCACTCCAACTCTAAGGATAGTTCATTCCCAGCAGTCATCCAACCTGCCACAGAATGCACCCACCCCAACACAACCATCAACTGCTCATAGCCCTCACATCTAGGCCAGATGTGTTGGATCTCCTACACACTTCTCCCATAACAGTGCCTCCCAAGGCCTTTTCTCAAGCATCTGCGGGACCTAACACCCCTCTCGAGAAGCAGATATGCCCTAGGCACCAATCTCCTCCCCACGGCCTCCCACCTGCCACACCCCAACTGGTAGACCTGATGGTCATATCAAGACCGTCCCATGAGGGGGCGGCTGACTGATGGTAATAGTGCCCAGGGGGAGGATTTGTTTTACCAACAACAGGCTGATGTGAGGCAGGACATTCGTGTCATAGGGGCTACTCTGTCTGACATTTCAAATTCACTACAGGACAAGCGCCAAATCCCTCAGATGAATGACAGACAAACCTGTGTCTAGAACATAACTGAGAAATCTGTCCAAGACTTGGCAAGGAGGCAAAATGTAATCATAGCTATTCGTAGGGAAGAGAGTGCAAGACACCATGCTTTGGCCATGAAGATGTTTGAGGGCATGTTGAAACTGTACCAAAGTCTGCCCTCATGGTCAACACATGGACGGGGCCCAACACACCTACCCACACCATGCCCCACTCACCCACCTGTACAACAACCTGCACAAGCATGCTGCCTAGGTACACAGGCACCACCCCCTGCATGTGCCCCTGCTGCACAGTCAAATCCCCTCTGGCCAGTCACATCCCCCACCTGTACAGCCACCATCATTCTGTGTCCAGGCACCCTCACCACCTATACAGGCAGCTCCCCTACCAGTCCAGGCAGCCTAACCCCCTGTACTGGCACACCCACCAGCTGTACAGGCAGATGCATCACACCTACCCACACATCAGGACCAGCACAGTAAAGACACTTACAGAGACCTTCCCCACCACAATTGCACTGTCACAAGAGAGATCCCCCATGATCACTGTGAAATATGTAGGGGTGGGCGGAATTTGCGTAATCGTGTCACGCAAATCTCCGCGAAACGGTAAAAAATCTGCGCGAACATGCAGAAATTCCGCGAACACGCGGAATTGCTTGTTCGCGATGCTTTTTTCCTGGTCACGGTTGCTGTTTGCGTGCTCGGGGAGAAATATCTCGCGAACACGCATTTGAGAACGCGAACAAGAAAAAATTTCGCAAAGTCGCAGAAACCAGAATTTTGGGCAATTTCGCGTTCTCCGCGGAACGCGAAATTACCGAAATTCCGCAAATTCCGCGAGCGGAACGGAATTTGCTGCCCAGGCCTAGAAATATGTACGCCCGTAATATATGTGAATAAATATATATAATTTACAAGTCAATACTGATTTGTGTTATAGTTGGTGATGGTCAACTGCTTACTCTGCTACTTGTCAATATATATGCGATGATAAATGTTTGTGTGTAAGCCATGTATAATAGTAGGACCATCTGTGTAACAAGGTATCATGTTGAAAGCATAGCTAAACATCTACCAATGCTGACTTCCATACTTTGAATCCAGCATATGGAATGAACAACACAAGACTAACCCTGGGCCGGTAACTCTGCTCCGCCAACGAAGTTTGCAAAGATTTGCCTACTCCGTGCTCCGTTGCGATCACGGAGGTAGGCAAAAGTCCGCCTCTGTGGCAGAGCGGAGTTAGCTGCTCCCTCCCCACTCCCAAATTCTTTAAAAATTAAAAAGGAAGACCCTTCCCTGTGTGTCTGCCTCTCCCGTGCCTGGCCGCTTTCCTTCCTGCTCCTCGGGTCCTTCTGTAATTAAAAAAACACTACATTGTACATCCTGCGCATGCGCAAGACGTACAAACTAGTGTTTTTTTTATTACAGAAGAACGCGAGGAGCAGGAAGGAGAGCAGCCAGGCACTGGAGGCGGCAAACACACTGGTAAGTGGATTCTTTTTTATTTTTTAAAGAATTTGGGAGGGGGAGGGAGCGTATTTCCGCAGGTTTTTTTTCAAACTCTGTGGAAATACGGGTAGAGGCACCACGCCTGCTGCACCCAGGGTTACACGAGAGAGAGATGTTGTGATAAAAAAATATTTATATATACTAATCTTGAAATGAATGAGTGAACAGCTGTCCATTGGAAACGGAGAAGGGAAATCAAATAATGGACTACAGCCAGAATCGTCAAGGGGACTTGGAGGGGGTTGGGCAAAATAAATAAAAGACATCAGGAAGCATCAGGGGTACCAGTTCATGTACAAGGGAAAACAAAAAACCCACAGTCCAAACATAGTCCAAGTCACGGCTCATCCTCATTCTCACAGTTCTTCTCCACAATGTTCAGATACTTGCCTCCTGTGGAGTCATCCTTGCTGGCGGTTGTAGGACTAGACACCCCATGGAGAAACAAAAATTAGGGGTAAGAAGGGACTCAGAGGAAACACTGTGGGAAAAAGGAACTCTGGACTAATGCAGACAATATGGCTGCAGCCAAGGAAGTTATGGAGGCATTGAAGGTGGCCATGACCAAGGGCTGTGCCTCTTTGAGCCTACAGAGTTTATCACAGATCTCCTGTAGGATCTGAGAGGACACATTTGGCTCACCATCAGATGCCACCATCACTTCCTGGGATGCAGCCATATGAGTTATGAAATATGGAGAGGTTTGGGTTTGACATGAGGGGTGGGGGATCATGGGAAGAGCTATCTTTTAGCTCTTCCAGGCAGGTACTTGGAAGGGGATTAGTGGCAGGGGGTGCAGAAGAGGTCTCCATGTAATGGGGGACTTAAGAGTCTGGGAAGGATTGGTGGCAGGCCAAGATGGTGATGTGGTCTGCTCTAAACACCTAAAAAATGACAATGACCAGTACTTGTTAATCAGGGGGAGAGTCACTCCCTCCCCAGTCAGAGATGTCCTGTTCAATGTACCCCCTTCTGTGTCATCAGCATACACTTGGGCTTTTGCATTTGTAGTAGGCTCCATCTGAGTGAGTGCACAAGCCCTGCCTGATATATCTTGTACCTTCGCCTCCTCCTTGCCGGTGGGCTCAAGAAGATGTGCCCACTGACGATGGCCTGCTCTGCCCTTGGTCCTGTTCAGTTGGGTCTTGACCAGCCTGGTCCACTGAAATAGAAGGCAAAACATTATGTAGTTGGTGCACAAATCAATACAAAGCAAGTGACAACATTAAGCAAGTGCAGACTTTGTACTTTTTGGATCTCAGTAATCAAATATATGTTTCTTGGACCCAACAGTATTTACTATTACAGTGATGTCCAGAATTTATTTACACATTGACATTTTCACAATTTAGGTAAGTATACTCTTCTGTATGTACTAACCCTCACCTTCAGCATTAGTGCAACGTGTGTTTCCTGACATTGAACCATAGTTATCTTCCAATGTAAGTTTATAAGTGGAGATAGAACACAGTCGGGATGGATATATCCACACCTAAGTGTGGCTCTAGATTCATCCTGTAATGTACAATTTCAACAGTCTTTTACTTGCTATCAAATGTCCTCTGTTGTGTAGCATTGTGCAGCACAACATAAATGCTAATGTCGATGTACATAGAAAAACAAAGCCTTGGATATGACCTTTGCACAGATGTGATTCTAAATATTGGGATATCCTTTGACAACATCAGCAACTCTACATGACAAGTGCCACATAAAGTATGTCAAGACTACTTTATTTGTGCTGTACACTAGCAAGCACATGTGCATAGTCAGTACAGCTACCTAGACATTACAAATGACATACATGTCACTGTTCAGAAAATGTGTATATTTCGTCCCCCTTGGATATGTGTGTATCATTTTCAGTGAGACAAGTTTAAAAAAGCCAGCCCTAAGTTCATGGCACATCTTATCGAGAAAAATAATACACACAAAAGGCATGCAAGATACATCATCCACCACCCAAAGCCCTCTCATCCCCACACTAGACATTGTCTGCTATATTCTATCACCATTGCAGACAACAGTTAGAAATGCCCTTAGTTCACCTGTCATGATGATTTAAGTGCATTTATTTCTTTAAATGCAACTGCAAGGGTAATTTCTCCAGCTGGGTTTAGTACACTACAAATACCAGAATGCACTCTGGAAAATGCATTTAATGTGCTCCTATGATGCGTTGGCTTTATAAGTACCACAGCCATTGCTCTTATTATTTGAAAGATGACAAGAGACACATGATAGTACATCTCTTTCACCACCCACCTTATACTACCAGACATGTGCTGCAGTTCATGTGCTTACTAGCGTTCTGCTGCTCATACTCCTCCAGCTGAGAATGCAGGGTTGAATATGTTTCCTTCAGGACCCTTCTGTACAGTGGCGTAAAGCGGGCCTCTGTAAGTGGTGCTGGGAAGACAGGCCCATTATGTCCTAGGACTTGATCCTAGCACATTTCAGGTCCTCCCAGCATTTGCAACATGCCTTGACCTGCCTGCTTAATAAGCACCCCTCCCCAAGTATGCTTAATTCCTCTTCACTGAAAGGGGGTACCTTGTCATCAAGTCCCTCAGCCATGTTGGGGGCAAGTGAGTTATTCAGAGCAGCAAGGGGAAACACTGTTATTTTTCTTTCTTCTCAAGGTTTTCCTAGTAAAAAAACAAACTAACACTGTGTGTGGAAAAATTAAAATCTATTACCTCTCATTAGTGATAAGTAAGACATTATGCACTATACAGTACAAGTACTCTCTCACTTGTCGTGCTAAATTAACGGGGGCATGCTAGCTCAGTTGAGGACCTAGTTGTGCTTATTACTAGTCATACTTTGCTACTCTCTGCAGTCTGCAGCTGGGGCAGCTATAATAGACAATTATCTTATCACAATGGTCCTGCTCTTCCCCAAAATGCCTATCAAATCAATCTTAACTGCATCACAAGGCAGATGAATATTGATACATATCATGTATCAATCATGCAGACATCCTGTCTGCCATACGTAGATGGTGGGATAAGCGATGCACTGCAGTACCTGGAAAGGATTAAAGAACGGGATATAGATTGCATTTGACACATTTGTCACAGACTATCCCATCTGCAAAATTCAAGGCAGTTACTAAGTCCCACTTTGCTGCCTGACCTCACCCTCCAGAATACTTTATAATTTAATTTTTTAAACAAATACATTTGCTTGGCAGTAAGGAAAGGAAACATCAATTATTCTACTGCAGGGTAAGTTAGAGGGATTAGGCTGGGTAAGTAGATGTTTTACTGAAGCTCGTCATGTGCCTAAGCTTTGGATTCACAGTCACTGTGGTTGACAATATTGAAAGGGAAGAATTTGAAAAGGCGTAAACAGTTATGGAAGGCATGATGAAATATATTGCTCAGCTAGAAAAATGTGGCTCATGCAAAGAATGGAATTTAAAAGATTTTGGGGAGGCTGAGGGGGACAGAAATTGGCGAAGAATAAAGGAGTGAAGAAGTACTTGTAGGAGGTGGCTGAGTGGGTACTAGGAGGGAAGGCAAGCACACCTTATTAGTTCTTTTTGCATTGCCATGCATTGAAAACTTTGTAAATGCCACTTTAACTCAAGCAGACAAACTTGCACAACCAGTACTATGGTGACAAATTGAACCTTGTAGCGATTAGGTCATCATGGGTGGCACTGTCAAAATGCCGTGGGTGAGGAGTGAGTTGATGATTGATGATGGATGAGATAAAAATATTTCCCTCGTTTGAAAAATACTCTGAGTCAATGAAGTAGACAGAAATACTACCCAACCCTTTGAATCAAAGCTTTGATAAAACCATTTTAAGCAAGTGAAGTAGGTGACCATGCCTCTATGCAGTAGAGCTCCCTTGTTTCTTCATCCAAGCAATGATCCATTCTTCATTTCATTGTTCTAGTATTACACACCCTTGGCTTGGATACACACCATTTAAGCTTTACAAACATTTGCTCATCCAGTCTTTCACCATTGAAAACCATCCACCCACATATATCCATCCATCCAAACATTGCTCTCAATGTACCTTTCACCAACATCCATTTGCCCACCCATGCATGCTTCCACCCATTTACACCATTCTACCTAACCCACCTGAGCATTTCTTTCACTTACCCTGGCAGGCATCCTTTCAACCATAACCTTTCACCCACCCATGCATTGTATCACCCACCTTTATGCATCCCTTTACCACATAACTATTCACCCACTCATATTACATTCCACGCATCTTTTCTCCTTCCATCCTTTTTTCCTTTTCAATCAATACATTGTTGATAAATTTAATTACTATGATCAACCTTTGTCTGCTGAGTTACAGATGGAAGAGGCCATCAAATACTCAACTCCTACTGTATCTGCTAAAGCGGGGTGTGCTCGACTCAACTAGATTGTAGTGAGTATATATTACTAATTGTCAATCAGCAAGCAATGTGAGTTACTACCGCCCGTCCCTACCGCCGCTGGGACTCCCCTTTCATCTTCCGGTGTGGCATCTAATCCACTGGCAGTGGCGCACTTGCTGCCGGCTTTGGCACTGGTGTTCTGTGCAGCTAGAAAAAACATTACACGTTTGATTTTAGATGCCAGATACACCTCCCCCATTATTATTATTTTAGCAAAATACAACCACAATACCTCACTACAGTTCGGTTACAGTATCTTCTATCAAAATATCACATTTGGTTGGTTGGCAATGTTTGAAAAGCCAAGTAGTAAAGACAACCACAAATATTTTCTAATAATGGAGGGTCAACGAAGGACATATGGTTGGCAAATGCAATGTGGCTGTCCTCATACTTCGAGCCATGCTGTACTATTATCAACTGCTACTATCCTATAATAATACATTCACAACATTGCGGGGTCCACCATAGCACTCTCTCGTTTTACTGTTTGAGCCTGAGCAAGAAAAAGAAAGCCTTTTGAACAACAATGCATCCCATACCTTACTTGGGCATGCAATCTTCACAGTAGAGTAGTAGTACCTGACCTTTTTTATGTATTTATTTATTTGAAAAGTTTTATATAGCGCTGGAATGGATTCCCTGAGTTTTACAGGACCACCAGTTAACAGTTTGTATCAGGCGAGAGGGAAAGCTTACTGACAAAGCAGAAGAAAGGAAGCTACAGAACAGACAGACTAGTACAGACAGTTTGATGTCAAGAACAGTAACTTGAACTATAACATATAAGTAAATCGGATAATGCTGGGATAAGAAGAATATAGGAAACAAACAAATAGAATGAAGCGGAGTTGGAAAAAATTAGAAGACAGTCACAGCGAAAAGGAAACATAATTCTAAATGTGGAGTAGCTGGGGAACTAAACAATATTAACAACTTACTCAGGCAAGCAGAGCCATTTCCCGAGGCACTTGTGGAGGCAGTTGCACCTCCAGCTCCCCTGCTCCCCTTACTTGATCCTCAAGGCCCAACCCTCTTCTTGTCCCTGGATGCTAATGAAAGAAATACATAAAATAATATTAGAGGTACAATTAATAATAATCTCCACAAAAATATTTTTACAGGGAAAGGCAAATACAGTAACATTGAACTTTTCTAAATCATATTTCCTATAGTACTAATAGTATCATGGACCTATTCCTAATTTACTAAACCTAACCCAGTTCCAAATTTCTTAAACTACATTTCAGAACTACTTATAAATTGCAACAAATGATCTTTGCTTCTCATTTCATTTTCGATCCATCAGTCTCAAGCTAGTCCCTTTGACAGGCCAACTCAGTCTGATTTTTTTCTTCAATGTATAGATGTATTCATTCTACACATCACTGGGAAATTGCTTGGGGTAGGGACTCTACGAGCTACAAAAAATAAAGGCACAGAGAAGTGAGAGAACAGTCTAACTCACTAATGCTGATAACTACCACTTTCTTGGTGACAGGACAGAAGAGTCTCTGCATGACTTCTTAAATAAACAGCCCAAGCAAGCACCAACAAGCAGAATTAGGTAGAACTGCAGAGCACCTGTCTATTCTATGTTCACATAAT
Source organism: Triturus cristatus (assembly GCF_964204655.1). Classification (NCBI taxonomy): domain Eukaryota; kingdom Metazoa; phylum Chordata; class Amphibia; order Caudata; family Salamandridae; genus Triturus; species Triturus cristatus. The sequence goes on from NC_140588.1 coordinate 85,672,132, forward strand.
ATTTGTAACATAAGCTTATCTTACCTGAATGTGAGCAGCAAGCTTGCTATTTGGGAAAAAAATATTAGCATAGATAGAACACACCAAATAAATAATTATTACTCACCAAGCCTCTTAACCTCCATACCATGTAGATCAAGCAGGTCCTGGTCCCTATCCATGATGTCCTCCCACCGGTGTGTAAACTGTTGTTGGGTACACTGGACCCCAAAGCAGCAGAGCACAGCCCAGTGCACCCTCTCCCAACACTGCCTGTATTCCCTGAGGGCATACCCACTGCCAGCCCTGCCGCCTGCTGCCAGGGTAGAGGGGAGGTAGCGCTGCACATATAAAACTAGTGCAGCCACCTCCACCTCTGTGAATATTGTGCGGGGCTGCACCCCGTCGCGGCATGGCCAACCGCAAGGTAGGTTACTGCAGCTGGGAGTGCTGGTTCTGGGGGGCCTGGAACTGCTGCTCTCCTACTCTGCAATGATGCTGGGTGGGGAGAAGAGAAGAAAGTAGAAACAGGAAGGAAGAAGAGTAAAGTGAAAAATGAAAAAGTACAAAAGCCAAGCAAAAAAACAATTATTTTTAGAAAAAACATATAATACTAAAGCACAAAGACACAGTGTAAGGTAATAAATACAAATGAGAGGTAGATAAGTTTCAGAAGGGTAGGATTAGAAAGATTTGGAGGAATTCAAAAAGTAGGGCCAGCACCACAAACAGAGCAAAAACAAGATGGCGGCACCCATGCGAACCACATGGTGCTGTTTGAGTGTGATTTCTGGTGCGAGAACACACTATGCGCGAATGGGTGCGGCGAGCAACTCCACCCTCTGGCAGAATTCCACGTAGGGCTGCAGAGTTTTTTTACCGATACACAGAGTTCTGTGTAGTGGTTCTACACTAACTCCACCCGGGCCTACTATGCAGGAATTCTTGTGGTTCCTTCAAAATAAACAAAACTCTCTCCTATGGCTTCTTATAGAATCCCAGTTACGACATCCGCTAAATCTGTCCTCCACCTTAACAATCAACCATGCTACAATGCTGACCATAGAGAATTCCCAGCTCATAATTCAAAGCACTTTAAACGCCCTGACAAAAAACTGACCAAAAACATGTTAGTTTCAGACAAGGCCTCGCTCTGATGCAATAAACATATCAGTATTCTCAACAAATGTCCCTTCTGGGAATCCTGGGCTTAGAAGAGTATCATCCTCATCAAAGACCTAGGCACCTTGGATAAACCCCTACCTTTTTCCAGTTGAAAAGTTAACTTCGACTTACACGACATAGATTTTTATACCTTCTCGAATCAAATCCAATCTCAGAAAAGTAGGTTGCACCTATACCCCTGACCTCCCCATCATACTCCATGAATTTACGAATCTGAGACATGCATTGTCCAAACTATACGAGACTCTCAAATCTCCCAACAATTTCCTAGGAAAGCGATGAATAAAAAAGGGAATGGGTAAAATTCCACAGGCTGCAAACTCATCTTTCCTGACTCAACTTGGGAAAGAATTTGCATGTCTCCCTTTACTGCATAAAGAACCCCAGCAATAGCTCAAGGCAGCTTCTGGACAATACACAACAGATACTGGACACCAGCCAGACTGCACAGCCTGGCTCTTCTCAAGAACAGCTTATGCCAGAAATGCGACATCCCACAAGGTAATACAGAGCTTCTGCTTAACACTTGCAGATTTGTATGCACCCTCTGGGTCCATATGCAGGACCTCATCTAGGACATGTTCAAGATTTGTCTACAATTCGACTTACCTTCAATTGCCCTGGGTATTTCTGCCTATCCTTGCCTGATAAATCAATCTCCATCATATCTGCTGCTCTTATATCTATTGTTAACACTAGGAGCCTGATTCGCAAAGGTAAACTTAGACCAAAAGTCAAAGTTTATGACTTTTGATAATCCCAACGGTAAACTTAGACCTAAAGTCTAGGTTTACGACTTTTGATACATTCACAAACGTACATTGTGAGTAGTATTCTTACGTCTACATTCAGGGCAGAATCTCCACAGTTGAGGCGGAATCTCTGCAGTTGGGGCAAATATTCTGTACTTTGGTGGAATCGCCAAACTGGAGGCCGTATCTCCCCACTTGGCTGGAAGAAGTTTGGTTTCAACATGATAAACCTATGTCAGTGCCTACTATACCCCCACCTGTCTCCGGCAGAACTTTGTGAGCCCAACAGCCAATCCCAGCCTTGCTGCAAACATAAAAGCAGAGCTGCTACACACAAACCCTTTCAGACCATTCACCATGTCGCTGAATGTGTTTGTTGGTTTGCCTCTTGGAGAGCAGAGAGGATTTTTAGAGAAAGGATAAACCACTTTGGGATGTCCAGCAAAGATGACAGGTCCAGATACCACTTTCCCCCTGATGTTATTTTGGAGATGGTTTGTGAGAGGGAGCAGGATCTTGACTTTGAGACGTGCTGCTCCCATGCCATCCCAGCCAATGTCAAGATCCTAGCCGCTCTCACGTTTTTTGCTATAGGTTCATTCCAGAGGGTGTCCAGTGACCTCATGGGCATCCCTCAGGCAAGTCAGTCCCAATGCTTACCTCAGGTACTGAGCTTTATCAATAGGAAAACTCATCTCTAAGTATGTGCCCAATACACTGGCAGGAAGGTAGAGTGTATCTAGAGATTTCTACCCCATTTCCCACTTCCCACATTGTGCTAGGTACAATTGCTTGCACACATGTAGCTCTTCAGCCACCTCGTGACAATGCACACATCTTCTGCAACATACACTGCTAGCACAGTATCAATGTGCAGCTTGTATAAGATGCCAGTGGTAGCTTAATTGATGTGCATGCAGTGTTCTCCTGGTAGTACACATGAAAGCCAAGTATTCTGCAGGTCACCACATGCCCGGTGGATGGCAGTGGGAGAATTTGACAACATGTGCCTTCTTGGTAGTACCAAGAACAGCGCAAGTCTGATATGTTTAAATGTTTATTTAATATAAACAATCAATATGAGATACCAATCCTCATGCCACATACATGGCCCCAACAGACACTGCAAGTACCAATTCATACATCATGTTGTCAAGTGGTCAGGATAGTTCTGCTATGGAACACTACCATTTACATGCTCATGCTACTTAAGTTTCCTTCTCTTTTGCAAACAATGACTTTTGACATACATTTGCATGTGTGACAATGAAGGATAACATTCTCTGAATCGCCATTGCTCTCATTTGTACTTCGTAGGCACACTATCACAAGACCCTAGACACTCAGTACAAGGGGTAAAGCTCACTGCGCAAATGTAATTATTGTTACAGTCTGGTAGGCGATGAAGCTATCAAATCACAATAAACGATTGCTGCCTGACAGGGGTTGCAACATGACCAAATGGGTACTGTTTATTACATGTACAGAACCATTTACTTTTTTGAGGGAAAGGAGCACTCAGTTGACACTGCGAGGTCACTCCATGCCAGAATTCTAGCTCAACCGATTCCTGTTTACCAACATGAGGGATGTCCAGCTCTACACCAAGATGGACACTTACTTGCAGGTAATGGGGAGTTAGTCCATCTGATGGGTTTGGCAGATCACCACCCTAGGCAAGACTAGGATAGAGAGCTCTAGGTAGGAGTACTCTTTATACAGTACTTATATGCCCACATATACTCACTGTTCCAGCACAATGGTCGAATTGTTTATCCTTTTCACTGTTCTCATAATGCTCATTACCCTATTCTGTTTCAGTATACTGATTATTGGAGCGTACATATTTTATACAAGAACCACAATGCTTCAATAATTATTGAAATGCCTTGCTGAGTACTTCTTGTGTATTGCTTTGGGTGTGCATGAGAGTTCACACAGAGTCTTGCTCTGTTACCACAATTTCCTTGAGAGATCAGGGTCGTCATGTTCTGAGGTTGTAAATTCACTATAGAGAGTTAACCTATCTTTTTAAATCATGTTATGTTCCGTGAGATTGTTGGGTGGCCCATAGTATATCTCTTCAGAGTATGAAATCAATACCCAGGTGAATCAGTGTGATCACACCTCTGGGATATTTTGTTGGGTACTCACCCACAGGTACTACCGGTGGCCTACTTCGTGATGGGACCCATACCCTACTCACCTAGTGTGGTTGGGTGGGCTTGAAGCATTTGTAATTACTTCAAACAGTTTGGCAGGCCGAGGGTTCTTGCCTAATTATAGATTCTTGCACCTCCATAGTGTTTATGTGAATTAAGCGGTGGACAGCTGTTGGAGTACAGTTATTGTGCATCCCACCAATAACCTAGGATCTACAGAAGTACTGGTACCCTGGTAGAAATAAAACTATCAGAACACCTTTTCTCTCCCCTCAGGTCAAACAAATCCCTTGCACATAACTACCTTTCAAAGACAGCCACTAGGTCCATCATAGCTAAAAAAGTGGTTTGACATTCATGGATGCTGATGTCAACCAAATCATAGCAGGCCCTTTGCTCCTGCCCAACATTAATGTTGCACAGACAATAACACAAACCCAAGTTTGGGACACATTAACAGAGAAGAAAAGAAACAGGATAAGCTTCATAATACATGGATTGATAATGACTGAGTATGTTAGAGTTAATGCAGCTCCTAGAGGTTTACTGGTCAATAACGCACCCAGGATCTTCCTTGAAGTTGCCACCTTTCAAAAAGAATTGGGCCAGATAGCCCAGCACTACACCAGAGACTGCCTCATTTTAATAATAAAAACTCCACAAAGAGTGTCAGAAACCATTCTGGTTGACATACAAACCAATGAGGGAGAAACTAGAACAACTGTGTCAGCTTTCAAAAAATGGCTAGATGAAATAAATACTGAAACCAATGTATAAAACGTATTGTTGCCAGAGTCAAAAATGAAGAAACTTCAGAGAGATGGTAAAAAAAAAAATCCTTCAGTAAAGTATACCCTTACTCCACTCCAGTTTATATTATACCAACAGATGTCAACTAGGATCTACCGGGACAAATTCATCAGATGACAGATTCACAGATTCTGAATCATGGAGAAGTGACAGTCAACAAAAATGAGGGAGTAAACCTAGAAATAGAAGGAGACCATGAGCAAGGCCATGGCAAAGGTATAATTGCTTGCCAGTTCCTTAGTATTTCCAGGCCCCTTTTCCACCACATGGCCAACACATGATGTCTTGGGGCACCGTTAACCCAATAATCCCCCCACAATTACCAAACAACCAACACCCACCTATTTCAGGAAGAGGTCAGGGCCTCAGGGAAAGAAGCAGAAGAAAGGACAACAGATTTCAATGGAACATAGAGGACTCACATGTGCAGACAAGGAACATATCCCACCCACAAGAGAGATCCAGCACGTCAACAACTGAGTGATGAATCTGACAAATAAAATCCCTTAAAGTGATACAGACACAGGTACTGAATAAAGGACTTGGATTTGAGCCAACACCTGCTTTTGATATGTTTCACTTACACTGTGAATTAGCTCTCTTTTTCTGTAAATTTCAGCTTAAAGCTCACTTGGCAAATAGGATTGGACAGCTGAGACCTCCACCACAGGCCTGCACAAAACATCCATGTACTCTCCTCCTACATATAATACCCTTGTAGAGATCATAACCTTTGAGAAGACAAAATACACTGAAATTGAAAAGCTTGATACCAACACAATTTGCAAATTTCAAACTGTAAGCAATGCAGAAAGAGCAGCATTAGACAAACTACAAAAAGATGCAGATATCACTATCAAACCAGCCAGCAAAGTTGGGGGGATTGTGCTGGATGCCAGAGATTACTTGTGGATGAACAACATTTTATGATCTTAGACATGGACCTGACTACTTCATGCTGCTCGAGCATTTGTTGAAATAGTCACCCCGAGTCCTTCCATCATCCTCCTGATTCTGAGTAACTAATGTGTCTAATTGCGTACCGACTCAAATGCGATAGATCGACCTATAGTGCAATGATGTTGATGAACAACAAGAGAAACATTGAGTCATTTTTTGTGTAGAGTAGATCTGTGTTTGTTAACTAAAGGGACTTGTTTTGGTCGGGACATTGAGGCGAATGAAGCAGAAAATTAAGCAGTGTGGTGGACCAGGCAAACAAATCTTGCTACGTGTCAAAGGGGAAGGACAAAACCACCTTCAGAAAAAAATATATCACCCGTCATGAGGCCACTATCATTGTAAATCAATCATCACAAACACAATCAAGCTTAATAGCTATAGTTAAACAATAAACACTGCCTGCCACCACATGAATAATCTCAACACACTCACAAACAACAATCACTCTTAATATATATCAACATTTGGTGCGTGCAAGCCATTTACCTGTTCTAATTCAGGAGCGGTGACGGTGGTAAATTGCAGATCCATTGTTTCATGAAATACACATTAGTCAGTCTTGTAAATCAAATAACGTGGGGCAGTCCGGCTATGGGAATAAAGAAACAATAGATAGACATGGGATGGAGGCAGACACAAATTTGTCTCTCCAATGTCCTTGAAGAGAATTGGGGGGAGGCTTCTTCACTGCACACTGGTCCAACTCCAATCTGACAATAACATGTGTCTAAAATGGTGGGGCTGCATTAATCAATCAACCACAAATAAAGAACAAAATAATATAATGTTCCCCTAGCTAACATTTTCTTTTTTTTGTCATCAGAGCAGTTAATTGATAGAAATAGAAACTTCTATGTTTGGTGGCCCAGGCCTACTAGTCAGAGAAGGAGAGTTCATCCTCAAACTCAGGTTGTTTGCCCAGAAGTAGGTCAGCTAACACACTACTACCAGGACCTGAGTCTGACCATTAACCCTCACCCTCCTCCTGTTGTACTTCAGGTATGGTGTAATTTGGGATATAAAGTGCTGATTCATTTTGATCATGAAAAATCTATTCATGTTTTGGGGCGAGAGACTGGTCCCTCACCGTGGCAACTGCACCAGCTACACTGATCACACCCTCAGTGGACACACTGGCCAGCAGGTAAGCCAGATAGGTTATAGCCAGGCAGCTGAGCACTGGCCATTGGCACCTCTTTCCACACCAATGCACCAGTGGGTTTTGATCAAGATAGACCTCTGTTTGGTCATCCAGATAGGCCTGGACCATACTCTCAAAAGTCATTGGTGCTCCACCTTGCTCAACCTATTTTGCCTTCGCCTCTGCACTGGATGTAATCCCTCCTTGCAGAAACCAATCATATACAGATTTTGGAACTGATGCTCCTCTTCCTGTTATTCCTGGTGGTCTTGTTGGCTTTGGCTTCTGGGAGCCAACAGCACTGCCTTGAGGCTTTGAAGTTGAAGGCTGCACTGCAGAACTTGTGCCCTAGAGAGAGTGGGCCTCTAATTCCCAGCCACTCTTTTTCTAGGTCACTGGCCTGCTCAGCAATCCATGTCTTGTAGTTTGAAACATTCCCGTATGAAAAAGGAATGTGAGTGGCCAGTAATTGTTTGTACAGTGGATCAAGAATTGTGGCACAGATGTAATGTTTGGATGAGACAATGTCTCTTTGCACCCTTTTCTTAAAAGATAAGCGAAGGATCAAGATCGCCACCAACTCATACGCATCTTTTTTTACATCCACAGCTGTGTACATTTCAGACACCCCCTTTAGCTGTTCCTGTAACATATGCAACAGATATGAGACATTACAACGCATGCCATTACATGGCATGCCGTTGCAACGCCAAACTTTACACCGAATTTCAGTCGGGGGAGCGCTGGAAGTTGAAATAGATTAATTTTTTATTCCAACTCCAGTGTGTGCAACAGAAGGGAAGGTGTTGGAGTTAAATCCAACACCTTCTACCCACTGCTGCACACCTTTTTCGTTGCAATGGCATATGATGTAACTGCATGCGTTGCAATGGTTGCGTTGTAAAGGCTGCTTCCTTATGCAACAACGGGATAGCTCGGCCCATGGTACTGGCCTCCTTGCTGACTTCTGGTGTGACATACTCAAAAGTGAATACAAATCTATGTAAATCCTGGTGCATGCCCTCTATCAAACAAACATAACCCTTATACAGTTTTTAACTTACGTGTGAAATGCTAAATACAAAGTCCTTAGATCCAATGGTATATATTCAGCAGACACAAAGAGTGATCCTTCCAGCTCCAAATCCAAATGAAAAGTGACCAGGAGATGGAAAAAGCACTGGGAGGAGCCTGCTGGACAGAAACAGGAATTTGGAGACTCTGGGGCACTTCCTTCCTGTTGGGAAAGACTAAAAATAAGAAAGGACTTCTCACACAAAACAGCAATGCAAACGGTCCATTTAAGGAGGTATTTTACTCCAAATTGACATTTCGGGAAAATTTAGATGCTTCTCCAGGATAGAATCTTCTCCAGGTTGCAGCCACTGTGATCGTGCGTGTCTGAGTACGTCACAAAACATCCACCGGAAGTCGCTGGCGTGACCTAAAGCTGTGTTAGGAGCTGCAAAATCATGCAGGAGCTTGCAGGTGGCTCGTGGGTGCTTGCGAGTGCCCAGCAAGTGTCTCCAGTGCACGTGAAATTACATTTCAGTGTGCCAACAACAACAAAATGTCTGCTCCATTGCACAGTGTGGCGTTTATCAGTAACTTCGTGTTCTCATGGGAAGCCTGAGTTGTCGAATTCCACACAATTTGGGAGGGAAGCAGTTATATACCCAGGTCTGTTACGTCTAATACGTAGCTAGGAAGGCCAGATTATATATTTGAAAATCTGGGAGAATCAAACCCCCTTTAGATTTAATCATTTTGAGTTTGTCTAGGGATATCTTAGTTATCCTATTTTCCCATATGAAATCAGAAATCAACGTGCCTATCAATTTGAAAAAAGATGTTGAGAGATTAAATGAAAGCAAGATTGTTAGAAAATTTGCCAAGGGAGAAATTATCATTTTGATTGTTTCAGTTCTTCCCCACCATGTGATATATTCAGGGGACCAGGCCTTCAACAGGTTCTTCATTGTGAATAGTGTATTGTTTTTGTTAATTGCCAAAGAGGCTTTAAGATAATTGTTATAGGAGAGAGTGAGATGTTTTATTGATTTGGACTGCCATTTTAATCCTGAGTTCCCTATTACTACAGGGGTGCAATGAATGTATGGTGGGAATACCCCATCTTTCTCTATGTTCAGTGAGTGCCAGGAGACAACACAGTATTTAGCACTTTCATTCATAATCTCTGGCTAGCTCTGTCTGCATCCTCTGTAAATATGAAGACATCGTCTGTGTAGGTTGTGATAAGTTTTCTGCCACTTGAAAATGGTATTCCTTTAAATTTGGAGTTGTTCTTTATGGATATCAGTAATGGTTCTATTACCAGCAAGAATAATAAGAGGAGTAGAAGGCATCCCTGATGACTACCCTGGTTTAGTTTAAATGGGTTCGAGAGAAGACTGTTAATCCCTAAACCTTCTTCTGGGAAGGAGTGAAGACACCTTACCATGCAGATGAAATCTTTGCCTACATCTTATCTTAGCAAGGTCATATGCAGAAAGGTCAGGGAGACTTTTTCAAAGGCTTTGTGTGCATCTAATAGTAAGGAAGCTGTTGGTGAGTTTAGATTTTTGGTTTTGTCAATCACATGGCAGAATAGTCTTATGTTATACTCTATTCACCTCAATTTAAGGAAGACAGTCTGTACTGGGTGGGTTTATTTTTGTATAACTTTCTCAATCTGAAGCTAAAGGTTTGCATATAGCTTGCAATCATTGTTAATTAGTAATATGGGTTTATAGATTTTTAATAGCCATGTTGCATTTCCTTTCTTTTGGAATGACCAATATGGTGTTGTTGGTTGCTGTTCCCGATATGGCTCCTTCTCTGGCAACTTGTTTAAATAGTTAACACAAAGGGACTAGAAGGACATTAGCAAATGATTTATAAAAGAGTCAGTGTAGCCATCCGGTCCGGGCGCTTTCCCTGATTTGCGATTCCGAATGGGCTCTGTAATTTCTTTCTTTTTGATTGGTTTGTTGAGGGAAGTATAATTAGCAGCATGAATGTTTGAAATAGGCATGTTGTCAAAATAGGATTTGGAGTCCTCAATAGATATGTCTTGGATGGAATTGTAGAGGTTGGAGTAGAAGTCTTGAAATAACTTGAATATGTTTTCAGTCGTGGTAAGTTCTTCCCCTCCTTTATTTTTGATTGCATAAATCATGGATTTGCTTTTGGTGTATTTGAGATAATTTGTTAAGTATTTTCCTGCCCTGTTTTGTATACAGGCATTGTTGGCTCTATTGATGTCAATCAATTCTGTGCTCTTTCACTCAGGATTTTGTTGTGTTTGTATTGGAAGGCACGTTAATTTTGTAGCAGGGCTGAGCCCTTAGAGTGATTTAGGATGTTTTCTATGTTTTAGTTTTCTTTTTCCAGTTTTAAAAGCTTTTATTTACATATCTCGTTTTGATCTACATCAGGTTTATTATAGTTCCTCTTAGGCTGGCTTTAGTACATCCCATCTAATTACTGATTAGGTCATTGAGGGACTTTTTTTCTAGATAGTTGTTAATTGCCTTGAACATTTTGTTTTTAGTGTTTGGATCATTTAATAAATAGTTAATTGAATTTAAAGAATCTTTATTTGGTCAGAACCTAACCTTAAAAGCAAAAGATAAAAGCACAGTACACGATAAAAATAATTCTATAAACCAAAATACACATTTTAAATTAATTGAAAAAGGTTACGAAAAGGTCTTTCAAGGCAGGCATGGAATCCTATAATATTGAAAAGTTAGTTATGAAACATATTCTTTCCTCAGTTTCAAAACGGCAAGTATGTCATTTAGAACAGAGAAACAAATTACTGGAGTAGACAAGCTTTGTAAAAAGTATAAACCTTCATGATATGACAGTAAGTTCATATTACATAAAATGGGGCATAAAACATGGGTCTGTATAGTGCAATGCAGTGTGCAAAAGAGCATAAAGTGCAATATGGATTAGGGGGAGACAGCATCACATGGGCAACATGGAAGCTTGGCAAAGCAGGATCCTGTCCTGGGAAATGCAGATACAAAGGGAACCATTTTCAGTCGTAACTGTGCCAGATAAAACCTATGCTCAGCATTTGTTATCCAAGTTAAGTGCTGTTCTATTTCCGTGGAGGTAGAAATAGGCACATACCTATTTTGTGGCCATATCAAGCACCTTATGAATTCTAGCCTTCTCCCTTTCCTCCAGGAGCATTTCTTTTACCAGACCTTTAACCTGGAGTTAATACTGCCTGGACAAACAAAGATATTACGCTAACCCACGTTGGAAAAAGTGGTTTTAACATATGCTAACCAAGTAAGTGGCAATCACATGGCTAGCGTTCATACAGTCCTCTACTACCTTACGTGAGAAGCTAGTCTTGGGGTTAGATGAAAGTTTCAGCCACATTAGTAGCAGTGCCAATCAAACTTGTTCCTCCAACTAGCCAAAACAAAGTTCCTGATGTGAAATGAAATAGGCTTATGTCCTAACTTTTATGCAAATCTACAAATAGATTCACATGAAGCTACCATCTTGTGTGTTCTCAACATAGTTAACATGTCCCAAGTCAAGATTGCATCAAATAAAATGCCCAAATAGTTAAAACTGGATTATTTATTATTCAGAGTTGTCCCAATAAAAAAACTTTTAGATCTTGTTTTCTTTGGACCACAAGTCATTATAAAAGATTTACGGTGGTAAATCTTCAGGTTTAGGTTCCTCATAAAATCATTAAAAGCATCTAAAAGTGCCTGCAATCCATGTTGATGTACATGTGATAAGAACCAAATCATCTGTGCATTAAAGTGCAGGGACCAGGTGGGAACCTATCTTGGGCACATCCTTTACACCAGATACTAAAGCAGACTTGAGGAGTCAATAATTCTCCATTGTTTCCGTGGTGGTTTGGTCTCACCTATCTCCACTTCTTGGGATGTGCATGCATGATTGGAGAAAACAATCAATTCTATTCTTGGGTTGGAACTCCAGGGTAGTAGATTTTTGTCTACTAGTATATATAATGAATTCTAGAAAACTATAGTGTAAAGTCAAATAAAATGTGTAGTCTTTGCCTGTAGTATTGTATATATAGTCACCATATATCGTTGAGACTATGGTTCTCACAAACTTTCCTCATGTAAGAGTGAGGCTTGGTGCCTATGAATTTGGTTCTTGAGAGACTATCTAAGTTCCCGTCTAACGGGAGTTAGAAGCCACCTCCTAAAATTATATCAAAGTCCATGTGAATGCCAAATACGTTTTTGTTTACAGATTTACAAAATTCAAAAGAGCTTTCTGTGGGAGCATTTATATTAGCAATGTAAAACATTTTGTATTTTTTCTTAGATTTTACTATCAGCCATGTCCCCTCACTGTTGCATGAGCGCGATACGATTTAAATCCATGAAAATCTGGAAATTATTTTTATTATCCCATTTATCTTGTGTGGTGGTGGAGATTGAATTAATTCAGCTATCCTTAAGGTATTCATTTTAATGTTGTCTTTTGAGTCAATTCTGGTCCCCTGTAGTAAGATTATATCCCCTTTCAATCTGTGACAATAGTCTAATGATCATTCGCTTCTTGACCGGGTGATTTAAACCTTTCATGTAGAAGCATACATTTTTTAGATTGTGGTCTTTCATTGTGCTGAACTAGGATGATATGGCATGCCACGGATCATCATAGCCATCTCAGCTTTGATAAAGAAAAAACACGTCAGTATGTCAACAAAAGTGCTTCATGCCCAAATAACTACGTGGATTTGCTTAGCTATCCATTCATTCTTAATTATGCATTTTGACAAAACTACTTTAAGATCAATAGATCAGACAGAAATTCAACACATTCTTAGAGAAAGACTGAAACAACTTAAGCATAGGGCAATTTCATGAAGAGCTGGGAAGAAGTTCAAGCGTCTCTTGATGCCAATTGGCATTAGACAAGTGCTGAAGTCATAATTGGTAAGTAGAACATTATCATTGTGTTGGTATGCAACAAAATATGATGAAGGACATATGCAAGGTAACAATGAGGGTCCTCAATTAGAGCATATGCTAACTGTACATTCAGCCAGATGCGGCTTCCTTGAAATGGGAAGATCATTCTCCCACATAGGTCGTTGTCTTTAGCACAGAATGTCAGACATATTTAAAACAGGTACATGTAAGTAAGTGATAATGAACGCAATTCTGATTAGAAAAATAGTAAAGGAGTAAGGGTATAGGCATAATCACCGGCAAGAAGCACGGTCTGCCCAGAAATGCCACTCTAATACATTGGAACATCAACAAAAGAGCCATACCATTGACTACACAGCAACTCCGAGATTTGTGTTACAAGTCCATTGCTGTTTGTGCTGAAGTCAAAAGGAAGTATTATAGGTTTTGAGGGTCAGTGAAGATCATATTGCCTTTGTGAAATATTCGAAACCTCGTTGGGCCACTAAAAGAGAAAAGTATGAATAAGCCTTTTAGATATTGCCTTCATACTAGAAAACCCTACGTGCTGGTTACCGTGTCTTTTGAGTAGTCTTGAGCATGTTAACCTTAGCACCATTCCATTGGATATGCTGCATTTTCTTTATGTGTGCCAGTATTGCTTCAGTGTAGCATGATCTTAATGGTTTAGAGATTAGAGGTCTCGCTGATGAACGTGATAATTCAGTTGCATTGTCATCTCTTCTAAATGTTGGGATTATGTGTGCCCTCAGAAACTGAGATTGCTCCTGCCCAGCGGGAGCAGTGAAAAAAGCGTGCTGCCACAGGCAGTAACAAAGGCGGTCACCCTGTACCCTGGATGGCCATGAGGCTCCCCCATGGTCCCCAAAGTTGTGTGTTGTGGGTGGCCCTATTGGGCACAGAGGCATACACCTTATGCCTCAGGGATAGAGTCCCTAGTGCCAGTATTGGCTCAAGGAGAGAGCGGCACACACCCTCTTGTTAAGTAAGAATACAGCCCCAGGGGATTGGGTCTTTGGGGGCCTGTATTGGCTCATGGAGGGGGGCCACATGCCCTGCTCTCCTTAAAAACTGAATGCAGCTCTGGAGGATGGGGTCTCACTGGACTGTAAAGGCTTAGAGAGGGGGGCCACATGCCCCCTCCTCTTAGAAAATAATTAGATACTGGGGGGATGGGATCTATTGGGCCACTTTTGGCTCGTGATGACAGCCTTGTGCACCGCTCCTCAAAAAGTATTTTAAAAGAAGAACAAAATTGCTGACTACTGCTGCCACCCAGGATGGGTGCTGGCAGGGGGACCGGTGGGCCCACGGTGGCACTGGGGCTTTCCCCGTGATCCCCGACAAAAAAATACAAATCTATCCGAGTGGGCACCAGGACACTCAAAATATACATATAAAAAATGGAGTTGGTGTGTGACTCTTTGAGCGGGTCTGTGAATGGTAACTAGGCCTGGATGTAAAATTCCACTCTGGTCATGGAGTTTGTGGAATTCAGCAACTCTGCATGCTGCAGAGAACACAGAGTTACCGATAAACTTCCCAATGGAGCGGAATTGTTTTTTGTGCCATAGGTGAGCGCGATCAAGCCCAAACAACTACAGCTGCAACCTGTAGTGGCCACGAGGCACATGCTCTTTGCAGAGTGGTTGAGAAAGGGGATAGGGCCTCCAAATATGTCTCAGCAAACCGGCTGTGAGGGTCTTACTTGTGGCAACAATAGGCGTTCTTGGCCCCCAACAACCCACAGCAGCCAAGGGGACTTGAATCCCCCAACCAGTAGTGTGCCAGGAGGCCCCTGAGCAGAGTGGTTGAGAAAGAGTGTAGGGCTTATGACCACTTCTCAGCAATCCTGCTGTTGGCCCCTGTGCAGAGTGGATTATAAAGTTTGTGGCGCCTCCGATTACATCTAAGCAATCCCACTGTGGGGAGATTACTTGTGGCAACAATAGGGGTTTGTGGCCCCCAATAACCCTCAGCAACTAAGGGGACTCCATTCCCCAACCTGTAGTGAGCCAGGTGGCCCCTGTGCAAAGTGGTTGAGATAGGAGGCAGGGCATCCTACCACATCTCAGCAGTCCAGATGTGGGGGACTTACTTGTTGCAACAATACATTTTCTGTCCCCCAATGACACTCAGCAGCCAAGGGAAAATCATCTCCCAAACAGTAGTGTGCCAGGAGGCCCCTGTGCAGAGTGGTTGATAAAGGAGTGGGCTTCCAACCATGTCTCAGCAATCCCCCTGTGGGGGACTTGCTTGTCGCAACAATAGGGGTTCTTGGCCCCAAAGACCATCAGCAGCCAAGGGAACTTCATCCCCCAACTAGTGGTCGAGAAAGGAGGCGGGCCTTAGAAAACATCTCAGAAAATCAAGTTGTGGGGGACTTACTTGTGACAACACTAGATGTTCTTGGCCCCAAATAACCCTCAACGTCCAAGGGTAGTTCATCCCCCAACGAGTAGTGCACCAGGAAGCCCCTAGGCAGAGTGGTTCCAAAAGGGGCCCGAGCCTCTGGTGTGGTCTCAGCAATTCTCAGTAATCTCGTTTATGACCTTTATTTTGCCTCTTTCTGCTCATTGCTGACCTTTATTCTGGCTTTTTCTGCTCGTTTATGACCTTTATTTTGCCTCTTTCAGCTTCTTTCTGACCTTTATTTTGCCTGTTTCTGCTCAGTTCTCTACTTTATCATGCCTCTTTCTGCTAATTTCTTACCTTTATTCACCCTCTTTCTGCCTGTTTCTCACCTTTTGTTTCCCTTTTCTGTTCATTGCTGATGTTTATTTGCCTCCTTCTGCTTGTTTCTCACCTTTATCATCACTCTTTCTGCTTTTTTCTGACTTCTATTCTGCCTCTTTCTGCTCATTTCTCACCTTTACCTTGCATCTTTTTGCACGTTTCTATCCTTTGGTCTGCCTTTTTCTGCTTTCTTTTCCATTGCAATGGGACCATGGGGGGGCCTCAAGGTCCCATGGTCCCAGCCTTCTACGGGAGCCAGCATTGCTCTGACAGATCTGTCTGTCACCGCTGTGGGAAATATCTCCAGCATCACATAGGTGACGCAACTCTGGCATTGTTTTAACAGTACTAAAATATATATTTTTGATTGCTTTAAAGCAAGAAGTACGGTCATGGTCAAAGAAATAGTATACATTTTAAAATAATTTGGTATTAATAGTATTTTAATGTATTTTACGGAATTAGGTTTCTGGCACGACTGAGCCGTGTATGGGTTTCGCATCCCATGTGGGACAAACATATCTCTGATTAAACAGTCTATCCTAAGTTGTGTATAGCGAAATTTAAAATCTTTTTTTTATTTCTTATTACGACTCACGCCCATTCTGACCTCTCGTGCATGGTATGTGACTCTGATGTCCTGTAGACAGTCATAATAACTTTAAATATATATATATGTGTATATATATATATATATTACCTACTGGCGGTCGCCAGTAGGTAGTTATAGTTAGGACCGTGTTTCCATAGGAAATCTCAAAATTCTATTTTGAATAACTTTGGCGCCGGTTGACGAATCCTCGTGAAATTTTCAAAACTAATGGGGCGCTCCGCTCAGCTCCTACCCTAAAAGTTTCGGGGTGATTCGTCAAGCGGGGGCCGAGAAAAAAGGGGGGTCCCAAAACGCATTTTCCCCATGCATTTTTCCATAGGGACTTTAGTCGCAGCTACAGCCCAAAACGGCTGAACAGAATTATGTGAAATTTGGCAGAGAGGTAGCCATAAGGTCCATGAAGTGCCTTTTGCAGGTTTGGTGTAAATCTGTTCAGTATTTCCTGAGAAATTAGCATTTAAATCAATATATATATCTGTACGCGCGCAGCGTGCGCGCACTGAGCAAGTCCTGTGCGCGCACCCTGCCGTGCGCGAGCGCACTTCTGATTGGTTGTTAGATGTCAGTAAACATTCGAATCGGTGGAAATCAGGAAGCGGCGGCCGCCATTTTGTCTCTCGCATAAAGAGGGGGTGATAAACAAAGGGGGAGAACGTGAAAAGGGGGCAGAGTGGGGAGATATTGACCCACTAGGCATTGTAAGGGGGTCACAGTAGGACCTTGTAGGGCAAAAAAAAAGATTTATATTTTGAAAAAAAATATCGCCGAGTGCGCGCACCCAGCGCGCACCAGAAAAAATTTTTAAAACAAAAAAATAATAAAAATTCGCAATTAAGTGAAAAGATATAAGGTGGCTCTAAAAAGAGCCCTTGTGTTTATTGTGTGTTTTTTGGTACCTACAAGTAAGTACCGATGCAGTGTCTAAAGTTCAAGAGGAAGACTCTGTTGCCTTCATCAGTGAAGTGTATACCATCTCCTCTATAAATGTCTTGCATGTTGTAACGCAAGTTGTTGTGGTATATAGAACCCATACCATAGTCTCTGAGGAAAGCAGAAATAGATTTGTTGACGTGCTTCCTTGCTTTGTCAATCTGCGGACAAAATTGGTTGGACCAGTTCCACTTTTGCCTTTGGCATATGTTAGAATATACAAAGGCAGTTTGTGGAAAAAGCGACATCAATTGCACAAAGGTGGCCTTAATAAGCATTTCCAGACCTACCCCAGTTAAAGTGCCTAGGTCATTACCACCACAGTGCAAAATAATAAGGTTTGGCTGTGGGAGATGTAGAAAGGTTTTCACCAAAGGCATTAATTGGTGCCACTTTAACCCTCTCTGACCAATCCATTTAATGTCTACATTTGGCAAAGCAAGGTCTCTCACCATACCTGTTTTTTCTGCAAAATTTTCACTCCAGAAGACATAGCTGTGACCTACAATCCACACTGTGAACATCTTCCAAGGAGATCTGGATGCACTCACGAGGTGTCTTTCAGTAGAAAGGCAATATGAAATGAAAGACAGTTGAAAAATGGAGGCACACATAGTTTTTTATAAAAAGAACTCATTGGCTGTTTCAAACCATTCTACACTAAAAACTAGGCTGTATGTTTAAATTTTTAAAAGCATGTTTTGTATTGGTTCAGAAAAATGTGTTACCACAGAACATTACTATGGATTTGCTGTTAGGTTTGAAAAGTCAAGCACTCTTGCTCTTTGGATATGAAACATTGTCTGCTGAACTTCTGACCTCTCTCCTCACAGCAGTGTTCCATGACCTGTTGCTATGGTAGCAGGCAGGAGACAAGTTGGGGAAAGGGTACATTTGGAAAGGGGTTGAAGTTTTCAACCAATAGAAATGTGTGATTTCATTTGAAAAAAAGTGGGAAGCACTGAGATTTGAAATTAACATGTATATGTGTGAAAAAAGAGAGGGAAACATTGCCATTTACTGGTTCTGGAGAGAGGAGAGAGGTGTGGAGCTCTAATATTCTGACTCTGATAGTCTGCTGTTTGAGTGGCACATTTCTTTCTCAACTAACTATTTTAAAAGGTGAGTTATGAGTTTGAGAGGGGATATATGTGGTGATTTTTTAGATAAATATTAGAATTGTGAATCTTCTTCAAAAGTTATGTTTTACATTTTGAGGTTTGCGAGATATTTAACTGTTTTGAACTTGTAAGATATTATGGAGTATGTTTTCACAATAAGTTTATGTGTACTGGTAAGAATGAGGAATACTGTTTTGTGCCTACCATCAAACCATGAGTCTGTGTGCAGAGAAGAATTGTTGACAGAGATTTAATTTGCGTTGCTGTTGAAAAGTAAGACTTGCATTTGAAAGGAAAGGACAGCTTGTTTTTAATTGTGATGGTTAGGATTTAGCAGAAATAACTTTGAAAGAAAAGAGAGGAAAATGGCAGCACATTAGAAATTAGCATTAGTTCTGTAAGAATTGCAGACCCAGGAAAGGGGCAGCCTGTGTTTTGTGCCTACCAACACAGCATGAGTCTGTGTGCATATAGGAATTGTTGTCTGAGATTTAATTTGTGAAGTTGTTGTTCTGTAAGGATTGCAGACCCAGGAAAGGGGCAGCCTGTGTTTTGTGCCTACCAACACAGCATGAGTCTGTGTGCATATAGGAATTGTGGCCAGAGATGTATTTTGTGTTGCAGTTGTTCTGTAAAACATGCACTTGCAGGAAATTGACAGCTTGTTTTCTTCAAATGTGGTGGTTAGCAGTCAACAGAAATCACTTAATCTGAAATGAGAGGCGAAAGCTAAAACATTTGAAACCAATAGGGTAGATTTTCCATTCAAAATAGCAAAGGCACAGGTAGTTGCCATATGTTCAAAACTGAAAATAACCCTTAGCACACATGCACTGTTGCATACATCCCAGCAGTCTTCATGCAGTTTTGGAAGTCTCTTTGCTCATCTGTCTTGTACCAGACAATACACAGTCTCAAGAAACACACTCTTGGCACACACGCAGCAGCTTCTCCCACACTCCCATGTGTAGTACTCAGGTCTGTGTGGTGTTTCAGATAGCACTGTGTAACTCAAACACATTCAACGTTATCAAGGCACATTTCCTTTGCTCTAGTGTAGTCACTCACCCAGATTGCACATGCTCATGGTTTGATGTAGCTGTTAGGACATGTGGTATTTTCTGCCTCTGTGATCTAGAAGGAAAATGTGTCAGGCTGTAACACTAATTATCATTTTCACTACCACAGTAGTAAATGTGCTTTGAAATTGCAAATCAAATTCTGTTTTCTGCTTAGAAGCACACTATGAGGCTGTGTGCGCACAGGAATTGTAGCCAGAGATGTAATTTGTGTTGCAGTTGTTCTGTAAAACATGCACTTGCTTGAAAGGGACAGCTTGTTTTCTTCAAATGTGGTGGTTAGCACTGAGCAGAAATCCCTTAATCGCAAATGAGAGGCAAAAGCTAAAACATTTGAAACCAACAGGGTAGATTTCCCTTTCAAAATAGCAAAGGCACAGGTAGTTGCCATATGTTCAAAACTGAAAATAACCCTTAGCACACATGCACTGTTACAGAGATCCCAGCAGTCTTCATGCAGTTTTGGAAGTCTCTTTGATCATCTGTCTTGCACCAGACAATACACAGTCTCCAGAAACACACTCTTGGCACACACGCAGCAGCTTCTCCCACACTCCCATGTGTAGTACTCAGGTCTGTGTGGTGTTTCAGATAGCACTGTGTAACGCAAACACATTCAACGTCACCAAGGCTCATTTCCTTTGCTCTAGTGTAGTCACTCACCCAGAATGCACATGCTCATGGTCTCAAGGAGCTGTTAGGACATGTGCTCTTTTCTGCCTCTGTGATCTACAAGGAAAATATGTCAGGCTGTAACACTAATTATCACTTGCTCTACCATAGTAGTAAATGTGCTTTGAAATTGCAAATCAAATTCTGTTTTCTGCTTAGAAGCACACCATGAGGCTGTGTGCGCAAAGGAATTGTGACCAGAGATGTAATTTGTGTTGCAGTTGATCTGTAAAACATGCACTTGCAGGAAAGGGACAGCTTGTTTTCTTCAAATGTGGTGGTTATCAGTCAACAGAAATCACTAAATCGCAAATGAGAGGCAAAAGCTAAAACATTTTAAACCAACAGGGTAGATTTCTCTTTCTAAATAGCAAAGGCACAGGTAGTTGCCATATGTTCAAAACTGAAACTAACCTTTCGCACACATGCACTGTTACATACATCCCAGCAGTCTTCATGCAGTTTTGAAGTCTCTTTGCTCATCTGTCTTGCACCAGACAATACACAGTCTCCAGAAACACACTCTTGGCACACACGCAGCAGCTTCTCCAACACTCTCATGCGTAGTACTCTGCTCTGTGTGATGTTTCAGATAGCACTGTGTAATGCAAACACATTCAACGTCACCAAGGCCTCATTTTCTTTGATCTAGTCTAATCACTCACCCTGTAACACATGGTCATGGTCTCAAGGAGCTGTTAGGACATGTGCTGTTTTCTGCCTCTGTAAATGATAAGGAAAATGTGTCAGGCTGTAACAGTAATTTGGTACTATTCAGGAACACTGTTTTGTTCCAAAAACATAGCATGAGTCTGTGTGTATACAGGAATTGTGGGCAGAGATTTAATTTGTGAAGTTGTTGTTCTGAAAGAAATGCAGTCCCAGGAAAGGGGCAGCCTGTGTTATGTGCCTAAAATGACGATATGAGTCTTTGTGCACACAGGAATTGTGGGCAGAGATTTTATTTATGAAGTTGTTGTTCAGTAAGAATTGCAGTCCCAGGAAAGGGGCAGCCTGTGTTATGTTCCTAAAATGATGGCATGAGTCTGTGTGTGCACAGGAATTGTGGGCAGAGATTTAATTTGTGAAGTTGTTGTTCAGTAAGAATTGCAGTCCCAGGAAAGGGGCAGCCTGTGTTATGTGCCTAAAATGATGGCATGAGTCTGTGTGCGCACAGGAATTGTGGGCAGAGATTAAATTTGTGAAGTTGTTGTTCAGTAAGAATTGCAGTCCCAGGAAAGGGGCAGCCTGTTGTCTTTACACAAATTATCCCTTAGCACACATGCACTGTTACATACATCCCTGCAGTCTTCATGCAGTTCTGGAAGTCTCCTTGCTCATCTCTCTTGCAGCTGACAATACATAGTCTCCAGAAACACACTCTTGGCACACATGCAGCAGCTTCTCCAACACTCCCATGCGTAGTACTTAGCTCTGTGTGATGTTTCAGATAGCAGTGTATAACGCAAACACATAAAAACATCATCAAGGCCTCATTTTCTTTGCTCTACTCTAATCACTCACCCAGGTTGCAGATGCTTATGGTATGAAGTAGCTGTTAGGAAATGTGCTCTTTTCTGTCTCTGTAAACTATAAGGAAAATGTGTCAGGCTGTAACAGCAATTATCAGTTGCTCTACCACAGTAGTAAATGTGCATTTAAATTGCCAATCAAATATTGTTTTCTGCCTAGAATCACACCTTGAGGCTGTGTGCACACAGGAATTGTGGGCAGAGATTTAAAGTCTGTTGCAGTTGTTCTGAAAGACTTGCAGTTGCAGGAAAGGGGCAGCTTGGTTTTTTTTTCAACTGTGGTGGTTAGCACTCTGCACAAATTAGTAAATCACAAATGAGAGGCAAATGGTAAAACATTTGAAATTAATGAAAAGCTTAAAAAATATTTTAATGAATTATAATTACAAAAAAGATTTTTTTTTAAGTTTCTTGCAGGTATTGCTGAGCAACAGTGTAAAAATTAAAAAATGCCTTTAAGGACAAGAAAGAGGAAAGAAAAGCAACAACAAGTATATCTGGACAAAACTGGGGCAAAAAAATAGGAGGAGAAGCATGTGATGGAAAAAAGAAAAACTCTACTGGTAAGAAAACTAAAGTTTTCTTTAAAAATATCTTAAAGAAAAAAGAAACTGGCAAAAATAAATGTAAAACAAACAGTGTTTTATGTACAAAGCAACAACAGAGTCAACAGCAAAAAACAAAAGCTAATGTACAATTAGAAGTATGTAAAACTGATTTAACACGAAAATTAGATTTTAAAAACATTCGTCGAAAAATGTTTCAGAGAAGAGTGATGTTAAATTTGCTAAAGGATGTGAAAAACTATAAGAAAAAATCAAAATGTATTAAGAATTTTTTTTATAGAAAATATTGTAAGTAAGGCTTTGGAAATAAAAAGAAAACGTTTTATTCTAATTTTGAATAGGATGCGTAGATTAGATAAATTAGTCAATGCAATGAACTCACAAAGCAAAAGGAAAAGAGAAGTGAAAAAAAGTAACTTTTGTAAAGTGTTCTTGGGAGAATGGAAACACAGTTCAAGTACTGAACCATTTTTTAATGAAGAGAGTTATCTTCAAAGTAATAGTTTGTTGCATGCAGTTGACACCAATGGTAGAGCATATGAAGTTAAGGATGGTTGAGTGATGGAAAAAGAGAAAATGGTCCCAAGAGATGAGGAAGAAGTAATGGCTGCTGAGGCTATGGGGAGACGTCCAAAAGCCCCAGTGTACACTTGGAACTGTAGTAGTATTTGTACTGTGCGTCAGGAATCTATTGATAAATTACGTGACTTTCTAAGAGAATATAGTAAAAAGAGTGTAAAACAGAAGATGAAGGTGCTTCAAACACTAGATCCATGCAGAGTGAGAGAGAATACTGGTTTGCAAGGACATTCTCTGGCTTGTCTATCTAGAAAAGTGTGTAAAAGTGTTTTTCATCATTTTAGGATGCTGGCTGTTCATCATTCTGAAATGAGAAAGTTTGTGAGAACATTGTATTTTGCTAAAAGTCCAGCAGTAAAGTTAAATGAGTTAAATAATGCTCTGTTCCGTGGATCTGTATCAGATGTAGTGAAGGTTACCGATGAGATTCAGTTTTGTTACTTCGGACCAGAACAAGAAAGTGCAGAAAAGGACACAGTTAATGAGGAAAATGAGGAACACAATGTAGAACTCATTATTACTAAAAATGTTGAGGATGAAATGACAAAATTTACTATCATCTCTAATGAAAGACCAAATATTATTTGTATTTGTTGCCGCAGAAGCCATTATAAAATTCAAACAAGGAATGTTGATCTGTATAAAAAAAAGTGAAAATGAAGATAATTATAAGTGGAAGGATTTTGCAACATATATATTTCTGGAAAATTGTTTTGAATTGGGTGAAGATCAGCGTATTTGTAAATACTGTTATAACAAGTTAGAAGAAAATAGAATGCCGACCAGAGCTGTACATAATAATTTAGAATTGGATGCTATTCCTGCAGAACTTTCTGATTTAAATACATATGAGTCTATACTCATTCAATGTGTTCATCCGTTCCAGACCATAGTACGTATGGAGCCCAAAACTGGTAAATTACCTCCTTCAGATTTACTGAGAGGTTTAAAAGGAAGAGTGGTGTATTTGCCCTTGGATTTGAAAAAAAATATGGAAACTATTGATGCAGATACTTTGGAAACTGAACCATTAGTTATTCTGGTTAATGGTGTACCTACAAAGAATAAGAAGATTTGGCAGGAGCTGGTAGATGTACGGAAAGTACAAAGAGCAAATTTATATTTGAAAAGGAATAATAAATGGTATGAATCAATTTATATAGATGAAGAAGAAGAAGATTTACAAGAAGACACAGAAACACCAACTGGACAAATTGAAAAAGTGGACAAGTCAAAAGAAGAAGAAATTTATGAACATTTTAGCATACATCCTCTTCATTCAAAAGAAGTTATGGGAGACACTATTGATCTGTTTCAGATGAAGAAAGCAAAAGGAACTCCCGTGATTGTATGGGAGAAGAGCTTGGAAGCTCGATGTTTTCCTCAGCTGTTTCCTACAGGAAAAGGTGGACGATACGATGAACGCCCAGAACAGATTCCAGCTTCTGAGTATCGGACTACAAGACTATATGCTGAAGATTCAAGATTTCGTCAAAGTATTCCTTATTTGTTTCATCTTTTATTTGAAAGTGACTTGTCTGCATTATCTTATGCAGTAAATCACATTTTAAAAAGTGGAGTACATCTACATAATGTGTCTGCTAAGGATTTTATGGAGAAAGTGCAGCACCGAGATGATCATTTGGAAACACAACTGATCAATCTGATGGCTTGTCAGCGTGGGACAAATGAATATTGGTACCAACACCATGGAGAATTAAAATGCATGTTACGGAATTTAGGAACTCCTACATGGTTTGTAACCCTAAACTGTGCCGAGTACGCTTGGGATGATTTATTGGATTTTCTACGAGAGGCAAATTCAAACATTAAAAACATTGAATACAAGACAGCAGGAGAACTGTGCTCATTGGATCCGGTTAATGTTTGCAGATATTTCAATCATAGATTTGAGGCTATGATGTCCTTCATCTGCAATAAAAAAAATCCACCTCTTGGAGAAGTAGTGGATTTCTTTTGGAGAAAAGAGTACCAAGCAAGAGGTGCTCCCCATATAATTATATGCTGTTGTGGATCAAGGATGCCCCAAAATTTGGAACAGATGCTGATGAAGCAGTGTTATCTTTCATTGAAGAATATGCAACATGTGCTATACCTAATAGCACAGAAGAGAAAAAGTTAAAAGAACAAGTTTTACGTTTTCAAAGTCATCGGTGTGGAAAATACTGTCGACGGAAGTACAAGACCAAAGATAAATTCTACACAAAGTGTCGATTTGGATTTCCTAGACCTGTTCTTTCAAAAGGAAGAGTCAACAGTTTTATGTCAGCTGTGCGACATACTATAACCAGAAAATCTCCCAAAAATACATACAACCTAAGAAGAAAAGAAGAGTCAAAATTTATAAATGACTACAACCCAGTCATTTTAACAATGTGGAATGCTAACATGGATATTCAGTATGTGGCAGACAATTCTATTGCTATTGCTCGGTATGTCACATCTTACATCACTAAATCTGAGAAAACAGAATTGAAGGAAATGTGGGAAGAGATTTCTCATGAGAAGACTGTCAGTAAGAAGCTGTACAGTTTCAGTTTAAAGATGTTATCGCATCGAGAAATTGGATCCTACGAATGCTCAGATAGGTTATCATCTGCAAGTCTTTACTCGAAATCCAGAAGAATAATTTGGGTCAGTTTAGGCCTTGCAGGAATGCGAAATCGGGTACTGAAATCTGTTGGAGAAATTGAATATTTGGCCGAGAATGACCCAGAAAGTACAGATATTTTGAAAACAAACATGTTGGACACATATTACCCAAAAAGAAGTCATCATCTTGAGAACATGTGTCTCTATGAAGTGCTGCAGAACTACATTTTTTCACGGAAAGCCACAGAAGACATCAACAATGGAAAATATAAAGTCATTGGTGAGGAAGGATGTTTGGTGAAGCAAACAAAAGGAAGTTTGATAAATCACAGGAAGCTGAGTTGCGACACTACTGACAAAAAGGAATTTCACTACTTGGCTCTTTTACAGCTGTTTAAACCATGGCGTTCAGAGGACGAACTACTGGGAGAATCTCAAAGCTATGAAGATTCTTTTAATGCTAGCAAAGATAGCATAGAATGCAGTACTTTCACAACTTATGTCCAAATGTTAAATGAAGAAAATGAACAGGAAGCAAAAATTGCAGCTGAAGTAGCTAGAGACAGTTCTCAAGACAGCCAAAGTTCAGGAACACTTAGTCAAGATCCCCTAGGACAACCAATCATAGAAAATGAAGCTGCAGTAGCCATGACTGAAGTAGAAACGGCTATGAATCAAGCACAGGAAGATTCAATAGACTTACTAAATCTGGAACAACAACTGAATGAAGATCAAAAACAAATTTATGAAGAAGTCACCAAAAAAATTGATCATGGATTACTACATGAAAAAAAACAGTGCTCATGCACATCATTTGAACCAATCAGGATGTATGTGAGGGGACAAGCTGGAACTGGTAAAAGTTTCTTAATAAAAGTCATCAGAAGCTACCTACAGCAAAAAACAGCTTCAAATTTGTCTTGTGTGGTAACTGCTCCAACTGGGTTAGCAGCCTATAACATAAAAAGGAATTACCTTACATCGCTTGCTAATGTTACCAGTGGAGCATCAGAACAAAATAGAATACCACAAGCTAACTGGAGAAGCATGCTTCGAAGTTTCAAGAGTGTTGAAGAAGATGCAAGTTCTCATTATTGATGAGGTGAGCATGGTTTCAAACTTAATGCTTGCCTTTGTGCATTTAAGAATGCAACAAATTCTTAAGAGAGACTATGACGTGTTATTTGGAGGTAAACACGTCATAGTTTTTGGAGATCTTTTACAGCTCACTCCAGTTAAAGGACAACCAGTGTTTAATACTGTGACACATGAAGACACGAAGAAGTCATTAGGAAGCATTGGTAATGCGAATATTTGGTCGTTCTTTGAGTACAAAGAACTCACTACCAATATGAGACAAGCAAACGACGAAGATTATGCAAGTATTCTGAAAGATATCAGAATTGGACTACTCACAGAAGTTGGCAAAAAAGCATTACAGAGTAGGATGCTACATAATTTATTTCCAAATGAAGAAATAGTTGCAGAGAAAATATACAAGAACATTGCTGAAAAAAATACTGTAATCTGCTTAATGCCAACACTACGTGAGTGCTCAATATTCAATGAGGAACTTTTGAAATTGGAAAAGGAAGAGATAAAGAAAATGGAAGCAGAGGACAAAATTCAGCATGAAAGAATTACTTTTACATTAACAGGCAAACTGAAAAATAAATTGGATTCACTAGAGAAGAACATTTCCAAAACAGCTGGATTAGAAAAAAATCTATATGTTTGCATGAATTATCGAGTGATTTTAAGGAGAAATTTGGATGTAGAAAAAGGTTTAGGGAATGGAGCTATGGGAAGAGTTGTGGGTTTTATTAATTATCAGAAAAAAGAAGGAATTGAATGTTTAAAAATAAAATTTGATCAGATAGAAGAAGTTAAAGACATTTGTCGTTGTTCAGTTCGTTTCATGCTTGTGAAAGACTTATATGTGCGTAGAAAGCAGTTTCCATTTTCTCTAGCATATGCTGTAACTATTCACAAGTCTCAAAGATTGACTGTAGATAGTGCTTTTGTAAACATTGGTTCTACTGTGTTCAAAGAAGGTATGGCATATGTTGCTCTGTCACGAGTAAAAACATTATCTGGTTTATTTATGATAGACTTTGATGACTCAAAAGTTAGTGCTGATACAAACTGTGTAAAGGAGTATAATAGATTAAGAAGAACATATGCTCCTCATTTAAGACAGTATCCTGTGATTGAAAAACATGTTGTCTCTCGGAAAAGGAGATTTGAAAATATCTGTAATGTGGATGAACAGAACAAAAAAAAAAGGACAGTGATGTGATAGCATGGAAAAAGAAAAAGGACAGTGTTGAAGAGGTTGTTGGTTGCCATTTTGAAAATAGCTCTGGTGTCAACTGCTATGCAAATGTAGTGCTGAATGTTGTATTTTATCTTGAAAAGTTGCTAGAACAGATAATAGTAAATCATGGAAAAAGATTGTGTTCTCTGCTGAGTCTCCTTTATGAGAAGCTGAGTACTGATAAAA
This sequence comes from Triturus cristatus, assembly GCF_964204655.1. NCBI lineage: Eukaryota > Metazoa > Chordata > Amphibia > Caudata > Salamandridae > Triturus > Triturus cristatus. The sequence goes on from NC_140588.1 coordinate 85,700,022, forward strand.
CTAAAATAGAAAGTGCTACTGATGTTAGAAATCTTTTAGATGTATGTTGTGGTTCTACACAGTTTAAAGAAAATGTCCAGCAAGATGCACAGGAATTCTTAATATATATTTTGAGCGTACTTGAAGATGAAGGAGTAGAAGTAGAAAACTTATTTGGTGTGTCTTACAAATGGGAACATTGCTGTGAAAACTGTATGAACACATGTAGTAGTAATGGTGATTCAGAAAGGTTCATATTTTTACCATTACCACAAAGTAAATCAGTGACTTTTAGTAAATTAGTTAAAGATGCCAATCACAACATGGAATGTTCTGAATGTAAATCTGACATGTTTTCCACGTTATTTTTACAGAAATATGGTCAGTATGTAATTTTAATGATGCAACGTTGTAGAGCTGATGGTTCAAAATTGGATACTTTCATAAAGAAGTTTACAGGACAACAATTATCAATTTCTGGAAAAACTTTTGTTACAGTTGCAATAATTTTTCATGAAGGACCTACTGTAACTTCTGGACATTACACAGTTTATCTTAAATGTGAAAAAGGCTGGACACTGTGTAATGATTCCCAATTGATTTTCAAGCAACGTTTGCCTTATGATTTACCCAATTCTTACTTAATTTTTCTGAAACCTAAATTTTGAAAAGTAAAAACTGCATCTGAAGAAAGCATTTTTTGTAATTTTAAAGGATTATAATTGAAGATATCACTTAAAAAGGATTTTGAAATTACTATTTGGCCTAAAGGAAAAGTAATAAAAACAATTGTGAAATTATTTTGGCATGTGTGCTTTTGCGACAAGGTTTAAAAATGGTTTATCTAGAAAATTTTTATTCATCTAGAAAAGTACTTGTAATATATATGTAATATTTCTAACAAGGTATATTTTAGCGAGGATAGTTTTTGGGCTTTTTTTAAACAATCTTTTAGATTGTTTTTTTTTTGCCCGCTGTTAAATGATGAATACAATTGTTTTCACTATTTTAAGTGAAAATTAAAAAATTCTGAAAACAGCAAAAAAAGGGCAAAAAATTGCTTTGTAAAATATGTAAAAACATGTAATGCTTTTTGTAATGTATGATTGAATATTAATACTTTTTTCTTTTTTTGCAGAACTAGAAAGAAAAAATAAAAAACGAAATTCTGTTCACTTGCAAAATACAAAAAAATTATTTTTTCCAAATAAGTTATTTTTTTTAAAAAATAAGTGAAAAATATTTGTATTTATCAATCCTCCCTTTTCATGCTTCCATTTCTTCACCTCTCTTTGTACATTAAATTAAAAAAAAAAAAAAAAAAACATCCTTGGGTGCGCGCAGGGTGCGCGCACCCAAAAAAAATAAATTAAGAAATAAATCCCTCAAAAAATTTTGGGGTTTAGTTTTTAAGTGGCTCTTAAAAGAGCCCTTGAGTTAATGGAGGGAAACAGGAAGAGAAAAACGAAAAAAAAGAAAAAACATCTATGGCCTACTGCACTCATGCGCATCAAATTTTCTCTGAATGAGATCAAGACTGGTCTCACCCACAGAAATAAGTCGACCGCAATCAGTGCAGCGTGTGAACAACCTCGCCAAACAAGGTGGTCCAAAAAGAGGTGTGGAAGAAGGCAAAGGCACCACTGCAGAAGAAGTGCTCGCCTGAGCTGCCGAAGATGTGCTCGGCTGAGCTGCTGCAGATGTCGTCAGTTGAGCAGGTGGAGGGTTTGCTCCAGAAGCTCGACAAAAAGTCACTGGATGCATTTTGTCAACATGCCTCAACATAGTGTGAATGCTAAAAGAATACTTCTTGTTAGGATTCCCACGTGACAAGACTTTTTGACAAAGTACACAAGTAACTTTAGGTGCATTTACCTTTTTTTGTCCCTCTGGAAAAGTGAAAAACTGCCATATAAAGCTGTCTTTCTGCTTCCTGTTCCTCTGCCTCTCAAGAGTGTCCTGGTCAGTGTCTGAAGATGGTTGCTGTTCAGCCATTGTCTCTCAACAACAGAATAGCTCCTTCTCCAAAGGAATCAGAACTAATAATGAGGGGAGTAGGTGTGGTTTGGGAAGAATCTGGAACTGAAAGTACTTCAAAAGTGATGATTCATGATCACATGACTTGCCATGAGGGGATTGGGTGTGGTGTTGAAACAATCAGAAACTGAAAGTAATGATAACCAATTAGAAGTGTTGTTTTATTAAGCATATAACCCGAGGTGCGCGCACTGCGCAAGCTCCGAGCGCGCACCTTGTGATTACGCATGCGCAAACGCGTAGGAGCACATGTGCATACGTCATATGCGCGTACGTAACGCGCATACGTTGAACATGCGTATACGCGAACGTTAATGCGCGTAATTTAAGCGTATGTGGAAGTGAACCGCGTGGAGCGCGTACGACGCACGCACGCATGCGTACGTACGTACGCATACGTACTGGGTGCGCGCTCCCAGCGCGCACTATAATGTATGTATGCGTACGTAAATAACGTACGACGGTATTCATAAAAAACTTACGAAAACGTACTAGGTGCGCGCTCAGAGCGCGCACCCCAAGAATTTATATTAAAAAAAAAGTGGAGAAAAATTAATTGCAAAAATAAAATAAACTGTTCAACTTTATCCTAATTGAAAGTTAAAAAAGAGCAAAAACAAATAAAAGGATACAGATAATATATAAATGAATACATAGGAATTTTATTTTTATTAAAAAAAAAAATATTTAATTTAATAATTCAAAAATTAGCATTTAAAAAACCGTACAAATTCATTGAAAAAACCATAGATTTCACACACGTTATAGTTAGGAATTAGCATTTAAAAAACCTTGCAAATTCACTGAAAAAACAATAGGTTTCACACACGTTATAGTTAGCTGGACATTTCTCTCATACAAAACCAATGAAATTCCCCCGTTATAGTTAGTACAGCTAACTATAACTCGCGCGACCGCAATCCACTGCTGATGACGTCACATATTACATCACTCATGACATGGTCAGTGACATCACTCATGACATCACTGATGACATCTCAAATGACATCACTGACGATGTCACTGTTCAAGACATCAATGTGATAAATTACCACATCTTCTCACACCCTTATAAAACCATTCATATACCAACTGAAAATTACACAGTTCCATTCTCAAATCCATAAATAATGCAATACTAATAACTGCATACCTAAAAAAAAACTTTAAGACCTTCGTTCACCTCCACACACTCACCTGTACAGTCACTCATAGTTACATTCAGTCCATAAAAAAGTATCATATAAATGTATACATATATCTATATAGACACTCACACACTAACAATCATCCATAGAGGTACTCTCACACCTAGTCATTCAAACAATTAATCACACTGCCATTTACTCATTAATGCAGTTATACACACTCAAGTTCACTCCCTCACAAAAATAGTATCATATTCTTATGCTCAATTAGAATCATTGACACAAGCACACATTCATCCATACAGACACTGTCACAATTACACACTCTCACATCTAACCACTTATATACTCTTACACACATATATTATGCCTTTTTCATATTTAGTTAGTCACAAATGTACCACTGAGACATACATTCAAACCATAATACAGCCATACATACACTCACTCAACCATACAGTCCTTCAGAGATGCACTTTTAATAACATCCAGTCATAGAATCACACACTCACTCATCTATGCACACTCACACACACTTTACCCACACAAACACGTAGGAACTCATAAAAATACTGAGACAAGCAATCAAAAACCCATATAGACACTTATGTAGCTATTCACAAAACCATGCCACGACTTATACCTTAACACACAGACACATACAAAACATTTATACAGTTTATGCACTAGTCTAAAGTAAGATGTAGTTAAAGGACTCACTTGTCGAGTCAGTTACACAACACAGAAAATCAACCCTTTACACACTTGTACACCCACTCATTCTTAAACAGGCCTTTCCCATATTTATAAAAAATTTTGAAAAATAAACATTCACTGGATGACATCATCAGTGACATCGTCAGTGATGTCATTTGAGATGTCATCAGTGATGTCATGAGTGATGTCACTGACCATGTCATGAGTGATGTAATATGTGACGTCATCAGCAGTGGATTGCGGTCGCGCGAGTTATAGTTAGCTGTACTAAATATAACGGGGGAATTTCATTGGTTTTGTATGAGAGAAATGTCCAGCTAACTATAACGTGTGTGAAACCTATGGTGTTTTCAGTGAATATATATATATATATATATATATATATATATATATATATATATATATATATATATATATATATATATATATATATATATATATACATATATATGCTGCAACTTGCCTTCACTCCTCCTTTCTTGAGAACAAACGAGCGTGGACCCTGGGATTCTTGTTCAAATTTTTAATTTAGCCAATTCCGCCATTACGCATTTTGGGCGTTCCCGCCCTTGATCACATGACAACTCTTGGCTGTAAACCACGCTTTTTAAAGTGCAAGTGCAATGTCTTAAATCATGGACATAGTGAAAACACTGCAATATACCAGAGTATATCAGAAATGCTCATAGATAATTACATAAATGTAAGATCCAGAGCACTTCAAAATACATATATATATACATTTAGGTCCTTCCAAAATTACTGCAATGTTGAAAATGTGTTTTTTACACTTGTTTAAAATAAACAATTACTGATAGCAGCATGAATGCATAAGTCAATTTTGTTTCTCACTATGCCCTTACCGTGAAACCATATAAAGTGCTTAACAAAATTCATAAAGTGCTCTTTCTAATAAACCTTAAAAAAAGGAATGTATAAACACTAAACAGTTCTGGATTGCAACAAGGTGACCACTTGAGGTCTCCACCCCTACTCAGACTCACATGTTAAATCAGAACAATGCTACAATTATTGCATCAAAGCAGCTTATGTGGAAAATTCCATCTCCACTGTGAGTCCAGAGGTTGTGCAAACAGCATGAATTATTAAGGTGCAAAAGGTTTTCAGGACAACAATAAATATGATAATTATGATAGGTAGATCCAACTAGAAGTCATACGATATATATGGAAGCATACAAATATACTTTCTAATACTGATTCCTAAAATCAATCCTAAAACATCATAAATATATAAATACCATCCTAAAATTTGCCATATAAAAATTCATGTGTGGTGGAACTTATTGACGAACATCTCATCAAAGGACAGGAAATATAAGCGAAAATCATCTGTCCTACCACATATTGCAAAAGGCTCCATCTATGGTGTTCATAAAAGTCACAATTATCATAAGAATATGTATAGATCTTCACTGTTATTTAAACTCCTGGGGTGTTTGGAATCGAATTGCAGGATATAGGTTGTTTCCAACCTCCTCAATTTTTATTCCCTATCACCACCTCTTCTTTGAGGGGTTGCAGTGTCTATGACATAATACTTCAGAAACTTTGGGTCACTTTTATGGTTAATCTTAAAATGTCTTGCAACAGGGTAGTTTTCATCATTGTTGCAAATAGCCCGGATATGTTGAAGGATTCTTTTGTGCACAGGCAGCTTAGGGCTTCCTACATATTTCAGATTACAGCTGCAGGTTAGCACATATACTGCAAAATCAGATTTGCATGTAAGATGCTGCCCAAGTTCACATATTTTGGAGCCAAATGCTGTTATATAGGTCTTGGTGTTAATTCCATACTGGCATGCCTTGCACAATGAGCATTTAAAGAACACCTTCCTTGCCATAAGCCACAAACCCTTTCCTTTCACCTCAAGGTTGCTTTTACCAAGGACATGCCCATGCTATTCGTTTTTCTGAAGGTGACTGAAGGATTATTAGGTAATAATCCCCCGATTACTGGGTCATCCTTTACAATGGGCCAGTTCTTTCTCACTATTGCCCTAATTTGTATTTCTTGGCGTGAGAATCCCAGGATCAACCTTTTGGGTTCTTCTCCTCCATCTTAAACACTAGTCCATATTCTGTAACACATATCCTTTCTTTCTCTGCCTTAATTACTATTCCAGGGAAAGGAAAGCTGCTTCAAAATACTCTTTCGATGTACTAAAGTTGACATTGACCAGCACAGAAGGTGTTCACAATAGAGTGAACTGTATGTAGGTCTTGGTATCCTTTCTTGGGAAGTCTGCTTGTAACATTGCAGACTCCATGAGCACCTCAAGCTATCTGCATTCCTGACAAACATGCACTGCTGTGAGCAGCTCCAGTATTCATCAACCACCGCAGCACTGCATGCCTTCCTTCTGATGACCTTGGGCCTGTTTTCTGGTGATTATTTCTCTTTTAGGGTAATGGTCTTCTGTGTGACGCAATCAATGTGGCTAATTCAGAACACCTTTGCCTCAAGCAGATCTCCTCACCTCCTACCTTCACTGTGCATCCGACTCTTGTAGACTCATCACATGTCCCACTGCCTGGCTCTCTCCTGCACATTTCGACTCTCCTCAACGAGGAAGGGAGCACACCAGTTCTTACATATGAACAAGCTTCTCTCGATCCCAAGAAAGCATGTGTTGCAAGTTCTATCTGCTAACATGAGGGATACCCACCTCACTTCTGGTCTCAGCATTGAGTGCTGGGTTTGGCTGCAAGGGCACAGTAGGATAGGCTGCCATTGGGTCAAGTGTCTGGCCTATCACTTGTGAGCATGCCATGTGTTATGTGTAGTTCTTCAGTGCTGATGGGGAGGCCACATGCATGCTCACGCTGCTTGCAGCTTGCTGGGTTCAATGATATTCGGCTACCCTCAGGCACACCGTAAGTGTTCTCCCCCCTACTTTATAGTGCTTATGGCTTCAGAGCATGTGGTGCTGTGTGGGCAGAAGCACCAAAGCTATTTAATGACAAACTGCATGAAATTTGTAAAGAGTACGTTTACGGCGCTCTGCCGAGGAGAACTGACAACATTTAACTAGGGGTGGGTGAACACTGTCTGCAATGTGCTGGTGAACTCCGCTCCACTGGCGGAGTTTTTTTGCCAAACTCTGCACCCCGCTTGGAGCACAAAGCGCCAAAACTATGCACGCTTTGACAACGAAGTGGAGTTCACTGCCTACCTCTACTAGATATATAAGATTTGTGTCTGTGCTTCTGAGTGAAAGTTCAGATGCTTGTAACACTTTGTGAGGGAATGCATTAGTAGCTCTCCCCTTTTGTATATGCTTACATGAGATTCAAATCAAGGTTGAATTTTGGATGTATAACTCAGTTTATGGGACTGAAAATGTGTGTGTAGCTCACTGAAACTGCAAAATACATATGTTAGCTTTTATGCACATAGGAGCATACCCTATGGCCTACCTATAGGCTACCTTAGGAGTGAGTGTTATGTGGTACATTAGTAGGATAAGGCTTCTCAAATGGTCTTAAATGCCAAGCCGTCCTAGAAGTAGAACTGGATGTATAGCCTCAAGTGTACCAGGCCTGAGACATGTTTAAAGGGCTCCTTTTCTGGATGGGTGACTTGGTAGTGTCAGTACTCTAGCAGTCATTTAAATGAGTGTCTCAGTCCCTATGTGGGGGTTTGTATCAAAATGTAAGTATTTGTTTAATACATTGCTGGCTTTGAATATAACTGTATGGGTTGGAAATGTATATGTAAAGAGCAGCAAGGAGTGTCTCTTGGGTGTGTTGTTCACCATTGGGTCATTTAACTGACTGTGTTAGGGCCTCTATTACTATTAGATACATAAGAATTGTGTCTCTCCATTTGAGGGACCGTTTAGATGCTGGTGACACTGTTCTAGGGAGTTTATTATTGGTTCTCCCCTTTTCTATCTGCTTATGTGAGATTTAATTCAGGGTGAAACATTGCATGTATAACTTAGTATATAGGTCCGTAAGTGGGCATATTGCTCACAAAAACTTTTAATTACATGTAAGCTTTTATGCATATAAGAGCGTTCCCAATAGCCTGCTTCAGGCTACCTTAGGGATGAGGTACATGTGATAGAACAGAAGATTAAGGCTTGTCAAGGTTTTAAATGCCAAACTGGCCTAGCACTAGAGCTGGATGCACAGCCTTAAGTGTACTACGCCTGACACGTATTTAAATGGCTAATCCTCTAGATGGTTCATTTGGTAGTGTCAGTTGTTTACTAGATATCTGAATGAGAGTCTCACACCCTATGTGTAGGTCTGTTTTCAAATTTAATATAGGGGCATAGGTACCAGGAAATGTTGGAGTGCTGCTGTGCCAAATTTGGCATTGTCGCACTCTGACATTTCCAAAACACAGGGATGCACCCTATTTACAACAGTACAGTGCACCCTTGTGTCCTCCCTAGCACTTGCACTAAAATTAGCTGCCAAGTGCCAATGTAGGCACCCTTGCACCATAGTGCAATGGTGCCTGTGTTGAAGGGAAAGGTTTTCCTTACTGTACATAATCAATCCATAATGGTGATTTGTTACTTCTATGTGTATTGCAGAATGCAGCACACATAAAAGTTACATGTGCTGCAGACTGCAGCACAAATAGAAAAAGCAAAAACGAGGAGAAATCAAAGTATCTCTCCTCGTATTGCCATTCTTACGCCTGCTCTTTCATGGCGTTAGTTTTTGGTGCTGCCTCAGATTTACACATCCTTGTAAATCTGAAGCAGCATCAAAAAAGCAATGGGTGCTGCAGTGGAACTCCCACAGCAGCACCCATTGCATGGCCTTTTCACGCAGTAACCTGCATGAAAGGGTACCAAATTTACAAAGCAGCGTTAAGCTACAAAAAGTCATAACACCACTTTGTCAATATGGAGCAGGGCATTGCGCCACATGATGTTAAAAGGGACATTCCTGTGGTGCAATGCCCTTGTAAATATGCCCCCAAGTTTGTTAGAGCATCAGTGGTTCTGTTTGTGAGTATATATCTCTGTAAATGTATATGTAAAGGGCGGCATGAATTGCATCCTGGGTGTGTTAGTTAATATTGTCTTATTTACCTAGATAACGAAGAAAGCCAGTGATGTACCAACAAAGTTAGTTACATATGGAAACACACTCCAAGAAAGGAACTGAGGCATGAATTTAGATATTTACTAAAGAACTGGCACTACCAAGTCAGCCATCCAGGTCTGGTACATTCAAGGCTGTGTATGTAGTTCTACTGCTAGGTCATTTCAGTATTTTCTGACAAAATTGTTAAAAACAAAAAGTATTGAGAAGCTATCACAAGACCACTTCATGTTTAAAAACACCCTCCAGCAATACCTGTAATCCATATGCTTGAAAGCGTATTGTGTGACATCATAGAATGCTGAACTGTAGCACTATTAAAAAGAAAAAGAAAAATATATTAGTATGTGATCTTGAAAAATACAGTATTATTACAATACATATTTCTTATACTATACCACTATATTACAATGTGGGAAAAGTATTACTTTTCCTTTTTTACTGTTCTCAGATTTCTTGCTACTTCACCATATACAATGGTTTGTATGTAGCATCATCTTTGAACAGTGGGGAAGATGCAATCGCATGGATTGTACAAACAAAACCCAGAAGTGCACAGTATATGATTGAAAATATGTGTTGCTATGCTTGTACTGACCACAATTTGATAAATTTGTTGTTTTATCTAGATTTAGTTTAGTATTAAAAATAAATGCATCTTAAAATATTTTCTAGCATTATAATACCCGGTACAATACAATGAATAAATCTATACTATATTTGAATTTTCAAAATAGTTTTTAAAATACCAACCCTAGTAGGCCAAATGGTGTCTAAATCACTGATGAACCCTGAAAAGAAAATCCAACACATTGTAGAAAGAAAACATAATAATCTTGTATCTCCAAAGGCATTTTTGGTTTCATTTGAAGGTTGCAGAATTTCAGTCTGTTCTTGCAGGTTTTAAGTCTTATTAGACAGTGTTATATATACTTCTTATATGAACTCGTTTGCAGAAGACAAAACAATAGTTATACTGTAGAGTATTTTTTAAGAACATCACACCCAATAGGTCAAATGATATCTTCAGAACTTTGGTTGAAGAAACAAAGGGTAAGAATGCCATAGTTTTAACTGAAGTTTAGCTTTGAATTTAAGGTTGCTATTGTAGCAATCATTCTATCCAATCCCACTCTTTAAATAGAGTGTAGTGTTCAAATGTTATGTTAAGTCTTTCATGAAAGATGATAGCTAGTGTTGTATAAGTTCTTCCAGAAATTGATATTTGACATGTTTTTAAGTTTGTAATTTCGGTTACCAACTTGGATCCATTTGCTGTACATCATTGCAGCATCACTATTTGGTATTTTCCACTTCTTTGTATTTGCAATAAAGACAATTTACAATTTAGGCATGTCATTTTTTGGTTTGCAGTTTTGATCAATCTGTCAAAAGCCACTGTATTGTAATTAGCATTTATTCCAGTAGTAGATGTAAATGAGTAATCTTCACAGTCATGGTCCCATTTGTAGCTTAGTTCAAATAAGTCATCAATATTTACTTCGTCTTCTTCTAAAACTGGAAGCATAACCATTATGAATTATTGTGCGTCTTGTTGACGGTTGAGACTATATATTACCAATCCAGTACATGTATCCAAAAGATCTTGACTACCTGAAGTAGAATGTATGAAACTTCTGTCACTGAGTAAATGTTGGCGTAAATGGTACAGTGCAGAACAGAACCTTTTTTCATGTTTCTTTTCAATTTAACAAGATATGGTAAATCAAAAACTACATTGAGAACCACTTTTGCCTAACAGTTGATACCTGAATTGTCCAATATATACCTCAGTTTCCACTTTTTTCTTTTCAGCATCTTGTACATTGCTCTGGTTTCTTTTCCTGGACATCAGCTGAGTGTTTTGTATGCTTCTGTTTTGGACATATCATCTGTTTCCCATTAATAGGATATTGATCTAAATGAGAAGCATATAGACTTTTAACCGATTGTACTCTCGTGCACCACTTCCATCTGCGCTAAATTGTTTGTCATCAAATTCCATCAAATACAAAAAAAAGACAATGTTCTTACTCAAGACAATGCAACATATGCCATTCCTTCTTTAAACATAGTACTACCAATGTTCTCAAAGCTCTTTCTTTAATTAAACTTCGAGATTTGTGGATAGTTACAGCATACGTTAGGGAAGGTGGAAACTATTGTTGTCAGACATACAAGTTCTTTACAAGCAAAAAAAGTACAACACGTCAAACAATTTGCTTTACGCTATTAAACTAATCAGATTTTACAGTCCAAAATTCTTTCTGATCCCTGCTTGAAAAATGTATGAAATCAATAGCTTTACCCAAAGCACCATTTACTAACCCTTCATCTACATTCAAATTACTTCACAAAATAAGTCTACAGTTTTTACACATGCATGAACACTTTTCTAAATCTGCTATCTTCAAGGCAGACGTCTCCAAAGAATCCAATTTTGCTTGTCATTTTCACTTAGTGGTGTTCCAATTTATCATGGTTATAATTTCCAAAACATGCTGGTTTTCCAATTTCAGTAGTTCTTCATTAAAGTTGGACTCTTGCAGTGTAGGCATTAAACAGACTGTGCATTTGTCTTCTGCAATGAAATTATACATCAGTTGTACTGGTGTCTTTTGAGATTAAAACAGTTTCTTGATTAGTCAACTTTCCAAAGCTCATTTAATGTCTTTTACCAAACCTGTTATTCTTATGTCCATTAAAATATCTCCATATTCCACATCAGATGCTTGTCACATATTCTTCACTAGTTCTATGTATTCAAAGTTTAGCCAACTATTTATATTGCCAATGCTTCCCAAAGAATGTCTTGTTTCATTATGGAGAAGTGTCCTGAAAATAGGTTGTTCTTTAACAGTAGTAAGTTATAGTAGGTCCCAGAAGACAATTAAATGCTTTCCTCCAAAAAACATGTTGTACTCTGTTTTTAAAATCTGTTGCATTCTCAAGTGTACAAAGGCAAGCATGAAGTCTGAGACCATGCTCATCTCATCAATGATTAAGAGCTTCAGTTTAGTCAGTACTCTTGATACTTCATGACAAGCTTCTCGAGATCGTTTCTGGTATTCCATGTTTAACAGGTAGCATAAGTGGTCGATGTAAATTAATCTCTTTAGTGTTGTGTGCTGCTAATCCAGTTGGTGCTATTACTACACAAGATAAATCTAAGTCTGTAGTGCTGTGTAGATAACTGGTGAAAACTCTAATTAAGAAATGTTTTCCTGTTCCAGCTTAACCACTGATGTATAATAGAATAGGTTTAGATGTTGAGCATTCTTTCTTCTCGTGGAGGAATCCATGTTGTTTTTTCTCTTTTACTTCCATAACTATTTCATCCTGCTCAGTGTTCAGTTGTCCGTTTAACTTTTCAAAATCAATAGTATCTTGTCTCACTTGTTCCAATACAGTTTCCACCACATTCATTGCTATTGCAGCTTTATTCTGAGTAATTGGTTGTTCAAGAGGATCTGGACTCAATGATCCAGAACCTTTGCTACTTTGCGAACTTTCCTTAGCTATTTTAGCTGCACAGTTTTTTTCTTGTTCCAGCTCATCATTTAACATTTCAAATAGATAGGAAAGACTGAACACTGAATAGTATATTTTATAGCATTGAAATAATCTTCATAGCAGTTATAATCTCCGAGTAATTTTCTTTCAGCATGCCAAGGCTTGAGGAGTTGCAGAAGTGCAAAATAGAACAATTATCTCTTATACGGTGTTTGGCAAATGAGTTTTCAATGGTTAATAAGATTTCCTTTGGCATGTTTGACCAAACATCCTTCACATCGAACTACTGCATACTTCTCTTCTTACATGTTTTCTGTTATATTCTTCTTATCCTCGTAATGTTGAAGTACTATGGAGAGACACATATTTTCCAGATGTGGACTCCTTCTTTGATAGCATGTATCCAACATATTTGTTTTGACAATATCAGTACTTTCTGGCTCAAACTCTGCTAATTATTGGATTTCAGGAAAAGACTTCAACACTCCGTTCCGTGTGCTGGCTATGCCTAGGCTGTCAGACCCTTGAACAACTCACACATTAGCAGAATGCCAACAATTCTCAATGCCTGTTGCAGAGCCCCTCTGTCATCTAAATTTACACAATAACAGGAAGGATTTAAGGGGGGAAAGGTGGTGGGGAAAAAGAAGAGACTGCCCGATTCTCTCTGGTCTTCTAACTTCTTGTCGATGCACCCTATCTTCTGTTGATAGTTCTTGCTTCTTTTCTAGGTTGTAGTAATTAAAACTATAAGAAACATATTGTACATTTGTTCAAAACATCTATATATCTGTATTTCTTAAATAAATAATATTCTTAGTGCCATTACTACATACCCAGAGTAAATCAGGTTTGAGTCCTTCTTCTATCGATGTGTTGCCAACAATATTATATACAAATGGAACAACTTCTCCCCATTCCTTTTCATTTTATGAAAGAGAAGATATCAGTACCTGAATGGCTCATCAAACTCATCTCCTAATAAAGTCTTTTATTACAATTCTTAGTTACAGATCCTTTCTTCCTTTTTTGAGCAACTCAATCATTGACACAAACCAATCTTTCTCAGACAGTAATTTCCAATAATAAGCTTTCTGTATGGCATGTCCTGAGATTTTCAGCGGTTAGCGCTTCCTGAATGCCCTTGCTGCTCCCACTTCTTTTTTGGTCTTCAGAGCCAGGGGAACAAACAGGGACACTGGTCTTGTCTTTGGGCAGCTGAATAAAAGAGACGCTAGTCTCCAGACTCTGACTCTACTACTCGGAGCCTAGGAAGGAGACACTTGCACTACAGTAACAGAGAATTAGCGAGACTCCACCTTTACATGGCTGAAGGAAAAAATCGCTACCGAGACACTGCTCTCTTGAATAGGTAAATGCAGGACCAGAATTTTGCGAAGGAACAAAACGACGTCCCAACAAACTGTGCCTCTACCTTATCTCGATGAGAGATGCAAAAATACACAGGGGAACAAATTTGGTGAAGTGCACAGAGTTGAAACTTAGTGCGATGAACATTCTACTCAAGGCATCAGTGGAAAACCCTGACAACACTAGAGCGGTTTGGTACTAAGTGCATTTCAACAGCCATCTTGGAATTCCTCCGATTCCATTTAACTCTCCCTGAGGCCCTTGATTTTCCTTGAAGGAGGTTTGGATTGACTGCCTTACCTCCATTTCTAAGTGTCTTGGGGATGGCTCTGACATAGGCTTACCCAAACAATTCCTTTTGACTTTGAGAACCAACTGGCTGAGCTCAACCTATCTGAGCACTCATAGGATCCTATCTCTGTATGCAAAATCATCTTCAAGCTGAAGCTGTACAATTTCTTGCTGACACTCTTTTCTGCAGAAATATTCTCCCCCATCTCTTTCAACTCTGACTTCTCTGATTTTGTGATATATGATGTGATGTAACAAGCAACAGTAATTAATTTGTTTGCAACAAACTGAATATCCATGTTTACATTCCACATTTTCAAAACGACTGGATTAAAGTCATTAATGTACATTGAAGTTTATGTTCTTCTTAGGTTGCACATGTTTTCGGGTCATTTCAGAGTTATTGTATGTCTTACTGCTAACAAGAAGCTGTTTACTCCTCCTTGTGAAATGACAGGTCATTGGAATCCAAAACGACATCTTATATCAAATTTACCTTTGCATCTGCATTTTTTATGGCAATCTTTTCCACATCTATGAGTGTGAAACCATAAAACATTCTGTCTCAAGGTATTTATAGCACTGTGCTTTGGGATGGCACATGTGACATACTGTTCGATGAAAGGCAGGACAGCCTCATTATTATCTGTCCCAAATTTTGGTGCATCCTTTATCCATAACAGCATGTGTATATGAGGACCACCTCTTTCTTGGTACTCTTTTTGACAAAATAAATCAGTTACTTCTTCAAGATTCCAAGAGGAGGATTTGTTTTATTGCAAATAAAAGATATGATAGCTTCAAACCTGTGGTTAAAATATCTGTGAACATTGACTAGATTCAAGGAACAAAGTTCTCCAGCTGTTCTTACATCAATGTCCTTTATATGAGAATTCACTTCTCACAAGAATTCAAGTACGTCACCCCATGCATACTCAGCATAACTGAGTATTAGAAACCAAGTAGGTGCTCATATGTTTCTCAACATTTATTTGAGTTCACCATGACAATACCAATACCTGTTAGTACTACTTTGGCATGCCATCAAATTGATTGAGATATATTCCAACTTTTCATCTCTTCCATGAATATTGTAAAATAATTCCCTTGCAGAACGATTTTGCAGATGGTGTCCTGTTTTCAATATATAGTTAAATGCATATGAAAGTCCAGACAAGTCACTCTCAAATGGAAGATGAAATATGTAGGAAAAACACTGCCAATATCTTGGATCTTCTAAGTATAATCTTGTTGACCAGTATTCAGATGCTGATATCTGTAAACAACAGTCATCAAAGCGTACATCTTGTCCAGTGGGGTAGAGTTGCGGAAAACAGCAAGCTTCTAAAGATTTCTTTCATACACTCATGAGAGCTCCTTTTGCTTGCTTCATTTGAAATAATTCAATAGCATCACCAATTTTTTCTTTTGAATGTAGAGGATGGATGCCGCAGAGTTCATAAATTTCTTCTGATCTGGATTGATCCTCTTTTTCTCTCTGTTCACTTGATGAGGACATTTCATCTTGTAGATACGTCTCATTTTCAAAAACATCAACAATATTATAATAAATAATAATATTGCTTTTTTAATTTTACTAATATCTACTATTTCTCAGAATGTTTTATTCTTTGTAGGCACAACATTTACTAGAATGACAAGTGATTCATGATCGTCTCTATCTACATGAACAGTTTTAATATTCTGGTTTAAATCTGAAGGTAACTATACAACTCTTCCTTTAAGGCCTTTTTGTAGGTCAGTTGGTTCCAGCTTCCCTGTCTTAGGCTTCATACGAACTATGGGTTGGAATGGGTGTACAAATTGGATTAGAATACACTCATAAACATTCAAATCTGCTAGTTGTTGAGGAATAGGTACCAACTCTAAGTTATTATGTATGGCTCTACCTGGCATTTTGTTTTCTTCTAACATGTTGTAGCACTACCTAAATATGATTTCCTGAGTGGACAAGTCAAATCGTTCCGCTACAAAAAAATGAACAGCAAATTCTTTCCACTTGTTATTATTCTGTTTTTCAGTTTTTAAATACAAATCAACATTTCGAGTTTCACTTTTGTAGTGAGTGTGTTGGCAACAAATACAAACTAAGAGGTCCATTAGGATGGTGGGCGGAAAAACACCCCGACCGCCATGGAAGCGGAAAACAACCGCTCGCCGGCATCGTGGGAAAACCGGCGGCCAAATTAGGATTAACCGCTATACTTGCAGCGGTCGGAATCGCGGTTGGAAAACACCAACCCGCCACAAGTATAGGGGAGACACCGCACCGGAAATTAGAGTATCACCGACGGTCCCGCGGTACGTACCGCTGTCTCCGACCACCGCGGTCGCACAATGGGATGAATGGAAGAGCCAGCAGAGGAGCTGAAGCACGGCCACCGAGGTGGACTAACCGTCAAAAATATGGCAGACGAAGCCAAAACCCCACAAGAAGGCAAAAAAGTGCACACAGAAAACTAGCCATGTCCCCCAAATACACAAAACACACCCCAATGACACAACCACATGGCAAAATGAAAAACACAAATCCCAGGAAAGCACACCTGTAAGCAACACCCCAATTGGACACACTCACATAGCTGAGTATAAAACCAGCCCCTTCCCTGTCCACAAGCCCTTGCAAATCTCCAGGAGAGAAGGGACACATAGCCCAGCTGACAGGAGAGGCAAAGGACACAACATCACTAGCCACACCACACACAGCACCACCACCACCTCAACACCAGCACAACTAACCCCCTGCACAAAACACACCATACACAGCACAACCACAATCACCACACACAGTCCTGCACCCACAATCACTTTGCACACCACACACCATGGCCACACAGAAAATGCCCAAATTCACAGAGAGTGAGTTGAAGGTCATGGTAGATAAGATAGTCAGTGTGGAACCACAGCTTTTTGGTAGCCTGGTCCAACCGACACCATTAGCCACAAGGACACAAATGTGGGCAAGGATAGTCCAAAGGGTCAATGCATTAGGGACCACCCCAAGATCAAAAAAGGAGATCATGAAGTGTTGGCATGATCTGAAGAGGGTGGTCAAGGAGAGGAGGAGCAAGAACCGTGAGCTGGCTCAGAGGACTGGCGGTGGCCCCCCTATTCCACAAAAACCATTCACACAGTGGAAGGAGAAGGTGCTTGCCATACTGCATCCAGAGAGTCTCACAGGAGTAGCCGGGGGAGTGGAGGCTGGTATGTACAAACAAATGACTGCCGCCACTCTGCTCTGTACTTGCTTGCACAACTACAAAGCTACACCACCTAGGACACATACCATCCATCTGCACCACACACTCACAAAAACATGGCTCACAGATCCAACATTCACCCACTCCCATTCACCCCAAACATAGCTACCAACAAAACCATGGGGGCATGTGTACAGGCAGACAGCACTACAACACCCACCAGGCCCCCGTCCCACAGCCTAGCAAGATGGATCCCTCCCACCACTCCACCCAGAAGCATGTGTCAGCCATTACACAACCCTCATCAAACTCACAGGTAGGTAGCCATCTTCACAGTGAGGGTGTCTGGGGGTGGGGGGCCTGCACCACTACTCCCAACCTGCCCCATGTCCCACAGCCTAGCAAGATGGATCCCTCCCACCACCCCACCCAGAAGCATGAGTCAGCCATTACACAACCCACATCAAACTCACAGGTAGGTATCCATCTTCACAGTGAGGGTGTCTGGGGGTGGGGGGGCCTGTACCACTACTCCCACCATGCCCCTTGTCCCACAGCCTAGCAAGATGGATCCCTCCCACCACCCTACCCAGAAGCATGTGTCAGCCATTACACAACCCACATCAAACTCACAGGTAGGTAGCCATCTTATCTGGGAGAGTGACTGGGGGTGAGAGGCCTGCACCACTACTCTCAACATCCCCTCTGCCACACACCTGAGCAGAATGGAGCCCTCCCCCACCCCACCCAGAAGCAGTTGGAAGCCACTGCAGTACACCAAACAAACTTACAGGTAAGTAGCCAACTTCACAATGAGGGTGTCTGGGGGTGGGGGGCGTGCACCACTACTCCCAACATCCCCTCTGTCCCACACCTGAGCAGGATGAAGCACTCCCCCACCCCACCCAGGAGCAGTTGGAAGCCATTGCAGTACACCAAACAAACTTACAGGTAGGTAGCCATCTTCCCTGGGAGGGTGTTGGGAGGGTGTCTGGGGGTGGGGGGCCTGCACCACTACTCCCACCATGCCTTCTGTCCCACATCCTAGCAAGATGGATCCCTCCCCCCACCCCACCCAGAAACATGTGTCAGCCATTACACAACCCACATCAAACTCACAGTTAGGTAGCCATCTTCTCTGGGAGGGTGTCTGGGGGCGGGAGGCCTGCACCACTACTCCCAACATACCCCATGTCCCACAGCCTACCATGATGGATCCCTCCCTCCGAACCATGTGTCAGCCATTACACAACCCACATCAAACTCACAGGTAGGTAGCCATCTTCTCTGGGAGGGTGTCTGGGGGTGGGAGGCCTGCAAAACTACTCCCAACATCCCCTCTGTCCCACACCTGAGCAGGATGGAGCCCTCACTCACCCCACCCAGAAACAGTTGGAAGCCATTGCAGTAAACCAAACAAACTTACAGGTAGGTAGCCATCTTCACGATGAGGGTGTCTGGGGGTGGGAGGCCTTCACTACTACTCTCAACATGCCCTCTGTCCCATACCTGAGCAAGATGGAACACTTCCCCACCCCACCCAGAAGCAGTTGGAAGCCATTGCAGTACACCAAACACACTTGCAGGTAGGTAGCCATCTTCACAATGAGGGTGTCTGGGGGTGGGGGGCCTGAACCACTACTCCCTACATTCCCTCTTTCACACACCTGAGCAGGATGGTGCTCTCCCCCACCCAGGAGCATTTGGAAGCCATTGCAGTACACCAAGCAAACTTAGAGGTAGGTAGCCAATACGTGCACCCACCCATTTTGAAATAATCTAATGGTGCCATATGACAACACCAGCCCTCTCATTGCACAAAGAGGCATACCTACCCCATTGCCAAGCACAGTGTGCACACAGGTAGGCTAAGGAAACTGGCACAGCTACACACCAATGCACAACTAGAAGAAAGTCAGGGCACATTCATGCACAGCATCTATTGACAGGTGCATCGCCATGGGGCCAGAGCAACAAGGATCATTCGACGGCATGTGTGGTGGTAGAAATCAAGATATGCACATGACAGGACAAAGGGATGCAGGAGATGACAACGGTCCATGGCCAGATGTGACATCTGCCAGGTCAGACAAATAAAAAATGAGTTCTCAATTAAACACATGTTGTGCCAGGCCCTAGATGGCAACATGTCCCTGTAAACCTCAATTGTGCATGCGTCACATGGTATGCCTTGACGCCTCACACCATTGGACAAGTAATGCCTGTACCACTGCATAATGTCAGGAAGCACAGTACTGCACATAGTGAACAATGTGATGATATGTCAATTGTGCAGTGTACAAAAAGTGAATGACACACAGCTAACACAAAGCTTGCCGGGTGCACTGCAATGACCATTTCACATCTGACCCACAGGTGACCAAGAACTCACTGCAGACGACAACACCAGCAAACTGCAGAGCCAGTCACCACCCCGGTAAAAGGACTCCCGGATGTTGACTCCCAGGATTCCATGGACGATGAGCTCGAGGCCGGCCCATCTGGTGTACCAGGGAGCAACAGGTCCCAGAACCCCATTGTTCCCCCCACCACATCTGCGCCAACAACAACTCCACAGCAGACCCCTACTGTCACGGCCTGTCCGGCCACCACCACCACCACCACCAGTGCTGCCTGCAACACCCTCCCTGTCCCAGAGGAGGACCAGCGCACACACCAACGGAGGAGGGCAGGGAGAGGATGTGGGTGCCCAAAGTGGTGAGGCAACAGGTCTGTGGCAGCAGGGCAGGTGGGAGGGGCAGGGTCACCCAGGGACACTAGGTGGCTGGGACCCACTCCCTGGAACACATCACCAGAGTCCTGAGTGCATACAAACAGGCCCAGGGACAAACGGGCTGGTCGGACCAACTCTTGCACGAGCTCATCCTGCTGATGAGGTCCATCGACACCCGCATGGGACAAATCGTGGACCTCTTGGGCCAGCAAGTGGAGTTACTGAGTGACAGGCATGCGCCACAGACAACACCTCCACCTCCCTCTGGTGGGCCGCACGATGACAGTTCACCATCCTCCCCTGCGCCCACAGAGAGGCGTGAGTACTCAGACCCCACTGGCCCTGCAGCAGGGCCCCCCCTGCCAAACCACGAAGGGGCCATCCTAAGAAGACCCTGGGAGTATCTGAAGGCCAAGCACCTGCCAGACGCCAGTCACGGAGTCAGCCATGATGGCAACCCCCCTCTCCACCACTGCATTGACTTTTTGGACTTTCTTTCCCCACACTGCATTGTGAATGGCATCTATCTGTTGGACTGGGTCACCACAGCAATGTGGTGACTACTCGACTATCTCATCTACCACAACTGTCAACTCACTGCTCCACCCCACCCCCCAATGGAAATGTATACCCCCCCTCGCATCTCACCATTGTAAATAAAATATCCTCACACACATTTTGGCGTGTCTGCTCCGTCTTTATTGCAGGATGTACAGTCTTCAACATGATCACAATATACCAGGAGCATGGGCTGTATGTAGGCAAGGATAAGTCGAAGGCACAAAGGGAAACACAACAGAACAACTGTCACTGGTCTGGGTGTGGCATCACAGACATCACACAACACCTACCATCAGGATAACCCAACATGCACATGCCACAATGGCCAACAAGTGTCAACATACACGTCCTGTAGATGTCACCTAATGACATGTCCCAGAAACATTTCCAACCACCACTGAGTCTACAACTGGCTGATGCTACAATTCTCACATCCCCCTTCATGACAACAGCAATATAATCGGAAAATGGGTATGTTGCACATTGACACCCACCATCAAGTGAAGTAGCGGGTGATGAGCTGTTCACACAGGTCAACACCTTCCTCCTCTCCACTGTCCTCATCACTGGACACGGCTTAATTTGCAGGCTGGGGCCTTGGGTCCTCACCATCATCCAGGAGCAGGGGAATCTCCTTGCGAATGGCTAGGTTGTGGAGCATGCAGCATGCCACAACAATCTGAAACACCTTTCCGGGCGAGTATACCAGTGCACCTCCGGTCTTGTCCAGGCAGCGGAAACGTGACTTGAGCAGACCAAAAGTACGCTCCACCACACAACGTGTCCTCCCATGGGCCTCATTGTAGCGGACTTCAGCTGGGGACCTGGAATTCCACAGTGGGCTCAGCAACCAGGGATGGTTGGGATATGCAGAGTCACCTAGGTATGACAAACACAAATAGACATTGCAACCTCGCTGAGGCTGAGGGCAGCAGGTCACAAACACAGCACGCCACACGACTAGGCATACTCACCCACAATCCAAGCACGCCCGGGAAGAAGATTAGCCATCAGCTGGGGGACTATGCTGTTCCGCAGGATGTAGGAGTCATGGGCCGACCCTGGGAATTTGGCACAAACCTGCGAGATGGTCATATCTGCCAGGCACACCACCTGCACATTGATGGAGTGGTAAGGCTTGTGATTGCGGTATATGTGCTTGATTGCCTGTGGTGGCACAAGACCAACATGGGTGCAATCAATGGCCCCAACAACATTGTGGATGTGTCCAAGGGGATAGAACTCTCCCTTCACAGCTGGCAATTAAGCACCCCTGGGGAAATGGATGTATCTGTCCTTATATAGCATCATGGCAGACAGTACATCACGCAGCACTATGCTGAACATCGGTTGTGACATCCCACCAGCGCTGGCCACACTCTCCTGGAACGATCCAGTCGCAAAAAAATGCAGGGCTGCCATCACCTTATAAGTAGGGGTGAAAGCTGTTGGACATGCCCTGCGGGGCTGCAGGTGGGGCTTCAACATATCAGAAAGGGTTTTCAGGGTGGCTCTGTCCAGGCGGCATTTCCGTATGATCACAACATCCTCCATGTCCTCCAGCAGTGTCAAGTGATGAGTCAAATTTGGCCTCCTCCTATTTGAGATGATAGTGGACACATGTCAATGCAATACTTTATGAGATGTGCACAGCATATCATGTTCTGGATGACACAACCACAACAATGACTGACATCTACAGTGACTAACAGACCAGCTGACATGGAGTGACACCTTCAGCTACACAAAGCGCACACGTGTCAACTTACACAAGACAAGTACCTCCAACACCACCTTGGTCAATGTGAATGCACATAGGGATATGGCCACAGTTCACATGGGCACGCCTGGAAGTATAGCATCCAGCATATGTGTAACTAATCAAAACCACAGTCTCATACCTAGCTGCTGTACCTGTCACACCTTGATGCGTCAACCTGGCACACATCCACCACACAATAACCACATTCGGCGCTGGAATGATGAATGTGTTCATGAGCAGACATGAGAGGCAATGCTAAATAGATCACCATTCATTGAGACGAGCATTGCTGTGATTGCCACTGGACCTTAACACATTGACATGTGTACATATTGTACAGTCCAGAACAACACTGTCCTGCCTACACCAACATCAAATCCATAAGTGACATGTGAGTGGGTACAGCCAAATCTATGTTACACACACACAAACATGGCATGTGTAGCCATCAGTGGACTGAATTGAGCATTGGCATTGTGTGCACAATGATGTGCCATTGAACATGTTGGCACTGTGCACTGTTGATGTTGGACAGATGGCCATTGCCATTGTATCACCAGCACCCCCATTCACACAAGTGCGGTAGTGAGAGGCACGGAGACATGGGGAAATGGCGGTTGGCATGCTCCGTCTCCTGAATGGCGGAGCCTCGTGTCAATGTATGGCACCCAAATCGCGGTAGCTACTGCCTGGCTCCAGCACTGTGTCACCAGCACCCCTATTCACACAAGTGCGGTAGTGAGAGGCATGGAGACATGGGGAAATGGCGGTTGACATGCTCCACCGCCTGAATGGCGGAGCCTCGTGTCAATGTATGGCGCCCAAATCGTAGTAGCTACCGCCTGGCCCCGGCAGTGTGTCACCAGCACCCCCATTCACACAAGTGCGGTAGTGAGAGGCATGGAGACATGGGGAAATGGCGGTTGGCATGCTCCACCGCTTGAATGGTGGAGCCTCGTGTCAATGTTTGACACCCAAATCGCGGTAGCTGCCGCCTGGTCCCGGTGGTGTGTCACCAGCACCAACATTAACACAAGTGCGATAGTCATAGGCATGTAGACATGCCCATATGGTGGTTGGCTTGCTCTGCCACCCAAATCGCGGTGCCTCGTATGAATGCATGGCACCCATATCGCGGTACCTACCACCTGGCCCTGGCGGTGTGTCACCAGCACCCCCATTCACACAAGTGCGATAGTGAGAGGCATGGAGACATGGGGAAATGGCAGATTGCATGCTCTGCCGCCTGAATGGCAGTGCCTTGTGTCAATGCATGGCACCCAAATCATGGTAGCTACAGCCTGGCCCCGGCGGTGTTACCTGCACCCCCATTCACACAAGTGCGGTAGTCATAGGCATGGAGACGTGTGGAAATGGCAGTTGGCATGCTCTGCCAATAAAATCACGGTAGCTCACACTGGGCCCCTGCGGTGTGTCACCGCCATGGAGCTCGCCCTAGAGCCAATGCGAAGCTCGATAGCGGTGGCATGATGCAAATTTGAAGATCAAGGTAGTCGTGCTCTGCCACCGCGGAGGCAGACATTGGCTGCATTTGAAAGATACTCCATCGCGGTGGCGTACCCCGGGCCCCAGCGTTGTATCACCGCCATGGAGCATGCCCTTACAGCCGATGGGAGCCATGATTGTGGTGACATGATGCAATTTTGAAGATCGCGGTAGGCATGCTCTGCCACCGCGGAGGCGGTCATTGGATGCATTTGAAAGAGACAGACCTGGACCACCAATTGCTGCAGCTTGACACCTTTGAAACAACCCCAGGGGGCTATATATGTGGGAATGAGCCACCCTTTGGGGTGTGTGAGGGCATTAGAGGACAAAGAGTGGTCTTCCATTAGTTGAGTGGGTCCTTCACCTAGGATTTCCCTTCACTCTCTTCTCTTTCTCTACTTTTTGGGCATGGGTGACTTTTTGCGCCTGGCCACAGGAACAGTGTCCTTTTGGGTTTACATGTTACTATAGGGAGCATGGACACTGGACCTTAATTAGCTCTCTGGTCCCCCCTCTCTCTCTCTTTTTTTGTGATATAGTGAGCCTCACATTGCCACTGCTCCCAGAGCCTGCTGCCTAAGACCCCTCACCTGCTGCTGCCTCCAGAGCCTGCTGCCTGAGACCCCTCACCTGCTGCTGCCTCCAGGGACTGATTCCTGAGATCCCTCACCTGCTGCTGCCTCCAGAGCCTGCTGCCTGAGACCCCTCACCTGCTGCTGCCTCCAGGGACTGCTGCCTGAGACCCCTCACCTGCTGCTGCCTCCAGAGCCTGCTGCCTGGGACCCCTCACCTGCTGCTGCCTCTAGGGACTGCTGCCTGAGACCCCTCACCTGCTGCTGCCTCCAGGGACTGCTGCCTGAGACCCCTCACCACCATAACCCCCTGCTGTTGTCTCACGTCCACAGTGATGGCAAGGACAGAGAAGATCCGTGCCAGTCCCTTCACAAGCAAAGAGCTGGAGGTCCTGGCGGACGAGGTGCTCACACAGTACCCAAGGCTATACAGTGCCCCAAATGTTGTGGTAAGTCTTCAACAGAGGTGGGGTAGGGCAGGGGGGCCACACATGTAGTTGGAGTGACGCAGTATGTGCCTGGGAGTGTGGGGTAGTGTCATGCACTGCCTGACATGCTGTCTCCAGTGGGAGGGTGTGTGTACCCAATGCCACAGGTTTGCCTCCCTGCAAATGTATGTATGAGTGACCTGTGTTGTGTTGTGAGTATACAGTGACACAGAAGGTTGCTCATGCTGTAGTCAGGACAGTGATTGCTTGGCTGGATGGCTGTGTGTGCCCCTGTAGTCCATCTCAGGGTGAGCCCAGCGGGCCTGCACAGTCCCTGCCTACAAAGACAAGTACAACTCACTTAACTTACAGAGTATGACATCAGTATTTTCACATAGCACTCCAGCTATGGTTCATCTCAGCACTGTGGTTTGCACACAACTGCCCTTGTGAATGGCATTTTGTATTTGTGAGATCATGCCCCTCCATGTGACCACCATGACACATTCAAATATTCACAGGACATGGACATTGATGGCTGCGCAGTATTGGACACAGTGAGTCCACCCCTAAACACAGGTTGACATGTGATGTATATGTGTTGCTCAAGCCAACAATAGACTGGAGATGTGGGCAGGCTATATGGGTGTTTCAGTGCTGGCATCCTACATGTGTGAGAGATGTGCAGGGACTGTGTTCCCCCTCACAGCTGCATGCTTTAACATCAGCTTTTCCCACGCAGGGGTCCCAAGTGAGCTGTACTATAGTCTCTGATTGACCTATTGTTGGATATGTGATGAATTTGTATCTTGCTGCTATACTGATAGATGTCAGTACATGACACTGTGTCCCTGATCATTTCTCCCTCTTGTCTCCCATGCCTGCAGCTCAAGGTACACCAGCGTAAGGCCGTGTGGAGGGCCACTGCAGTGAAGGTGCGAGCCCTGGGGATCTCAAACCGATGGCGCACCCACTGCCACAAGAGATGGGATGACATCAGCAGACTGGCAAAGAATGTGGCGGAGATGACCTTGGGGCTGCTTCTTCACACTGGGCATCTGGCACGGTGCAGTAAGACACCACTAATGTGGCACATCTTGGCAGTGACACAGCCTAAGCTGCATGCACGTTTGAAGGAGCATCAGCTGCAAGCCAGGGGTGAGCATTTGGGGAGTCTGAGTTTGGCTGGGAGTGGCAGCATGTGTACAGAGCCTGTGCCAGCACTGGCCTCTGTGATGTTGGTAGTGTGATGCTATGGCATGTAAGTGGCTGCTGGCACTGGGTGCCTCTGTCATGCATTTGCCCTACCTGTACTTACAAAGGTGATTCGGATGCTGTGCCTTCACATTACATTCTGAGTTGTGCTCTTCAGGTTTCTTCTGCATTGGTGTAGTCTTGGGAATCCCATGGGAGGGAATGGCAGTGTGCCCAATCTGACTGTGCGTACATCAATGCGTCCATTGCATGCACCCATATTGGGGAGGCCTACACATCTTACAGCAATGAGCAGCATTATATTGTCCCCAAGGTACGACATGGTGGGTGGCATGGGCTAATGTCCATTGTGGACTGTCATGTTGTAGTCTGGGTCTGTGTTGTCCCCTCCTGCTCCATCCAGTTCTGTCATTGACAACAAGTAGTGTGCCCCCATCATGTCCCTAGGTGTGCTCAGAACTAGTTGTGTGTCTGTTTGAACAGAGCCACAAGCAGGGTGTTGTGCTGTGTGGTCATCACATTGCTCACTCATGCCTGAGTATCCTGTTTCCACACACTGCTTGAGTCTATGTAGTGAGTTGGCACGATGTGATTGCACAGGGTGGTGTGCAACATGTAGATTTGGTCAACTTTTGTAATGCATTGCTTGCATATGTTTGTTCTGTTGCTGTCACTGATCTGACCCTACATCTCTCTCTCCCATGCAGCATCACCTGTGGTTACGGAGGGACAGGAGACGAACACCAGTGGGTGTGAAACTAGCACCACAGCTGCCCAGGAGCCCAATGACACAGGTGTCACCTGCGCCTCAGAGGGGGACAGGAGTCTGCTGGAGAAGTCCCAGCCTGAAACGCAAAGCACCACATCATCTGATGCCAGCGGAGATGCATCCATGTTGGAGGGCACAGGGAACGGTGACTCTGCATCGACTTCCACCACACAGTGGCCATTGCCCGCCCTCCCAGCCACTTCCACTGGTGCTTCCCGTGTCAGCCTCAGTAAGAGGGGAAGAGTGTCCTTCCCCCCGGCACTGCTGTCCCTGCCCCTGTCCCCCCTGCTGCCATTAGTGCTGAGTCTGTGGAGCTTTTGCACCAGCTGTGTGTAGGCCAGACAGCTCTCCTCAATGCCTTCATTGACCACGACAAGAAATTGGCCCAGGTGGTTGATTTCATGGAGGGCATACATTCCGACATGGGTGGGCTGCACCGGACAGTCCAGGCTTTGTCATCAACAGTGACGTCTGCCCTGCAACAGGCACATGCTCACAGTCCAGCTCCAGTCCCTTTGTCCACCCCCCGGTCAGTCGCCACGTCTGACGATAGTGACCACTTTCCACATACATCAAAGTCACAATACAGCACACAGAGCACACAGCAGCAGCAACCCAAGCGGTCCTGGGCGCAGACACCATCCCCACAGAAGACCAAAGGCACCCAGAGCGCAGGGAGAAAAGCCAGTCAGGTGACACCAGTGGAAAATTAGCAAAGCAGCAGACCCCAGGCACACATGCCTCAGTGGCATCCCCATCCAAGGACTCTGCTGCCCCTAAAGCATCGCGCAAAGATAATCGTACAGTGTCTGTGCCCACCAAGGAGGTGGTGCATGCCAAGGGTACACCTAGGAAGGGCTCCAAGGAAGTATCACCAACCACCTCGACTCCCATTCCAAGCCCAGTGAAGCAGGGGCCGGAGGGCACTGTAGGGGTAACACCTAGTAAACAGAGGAAGGGGGGCAGAGGTGCAGCAAGGCAAAGCGTTCTGCTGGGACCAGCACATCACCAGAGGGGCTGCCAGCGCCTGCACCTGCTGCAGCAGTGGTGGTGAGTGTGCCTGTTGTGCTCACACCACTTCCCATTGATCTACAGTAAGTCAAGCCATTTAGGATCCCCAAGAAGTGGAAGGGCACCCCTCCACAATCTCCCAGCCACACCGTGACTCCCGTCTGCATGACTCCACCTCCACATGCCACTACAATACCTGGTCCAAGAAGCCCTCCAGCTTGCCAAGCCACTGATAGCTCTACCTCAGCTGTTCCGCTCTCTCACCCGTCAAGTTCCCCGACAGTCCCTGAGACACAGCCAGCTCCCAGTCCGCCTGACAGCCAAGTCTGAGTGTTAGCCACCCTTACACAACTGTGTCTCACACAGGTGGGCCTGTACTGCACATTGTTGCCCCCAACTGTGTTGCTGACCATGGCAAGGTACAGTCGCACACATTCCCTGTGCAGCTTCTCATGGACTGAGTCTGCACTGTATCCTGCCCACTGGCCTTGTCTTTCACTGCTGTGTGCCCCCTGCCTATGCAGCTTCTCATGGACTCACTCTGCACATTGTCTTTCCCACTGGCCTTGTCGTTCACTGCTGTGTGCCCCATGCCTGTGCAGCTTCTCATGGACTCAGTCTGCACTTTGTCCTGCCCACTGGCCTTGTCGTTCACTGCTGTGAGCCCCCTGCCTGTGCAGCTTCTCATGGACTCAGTCTGCACTCTGGACTGGGCACTGGCCTTGTTGCTCTTTGCTGTGTTGGACCCTTCCCTGTGCAGCCTCTCATGGACTCAGTCTGCACCCTGGACTGGCCACTGGCCTTGTTGCTCTTTGCTGTGTTGGATCCTTCCCTGTGCAGCTTCTCATGGACCTAATCTGCACTTTGTCCTGCCCACTGGCCTTGTCGTTCACTGCAGTGTGCCCCCTTCCCTGTGCAGCTTCTCAAGGACTCAGTCTGCACTTTGTCCTGCCCACAGGCCTTGTCATATACTGCTGTGTGCCCCCTGCCAGTGCAGCTTCTCATGGACATGCTCTGCATCTGGTGCCTTGCTCTTCTCTTCTCATGGTACCTATCTGTGCAATATGTGAATAAAGACAGTTTCTCCTGTTGTCTATTTTGTCAGTGTCCTTACTGAATAAAGTTATGTTGCTGTGTGTAAATGGTTTACTGTGCCACATGGTCTGTGTAGCACCTCAACATAGTCAATGTTTGGGCTCACTTACTCTCTTTTTTTTAGGGGTGACAGGGTCTTCATTTCTGTTTGACCCAGATACTTGTGGTGGCAATGGTGTCAATTTCGAATGGTTAGCAGTAATCATTTACTTAATTGGTTCATGTTGGCTCTATTGTACACATGTCGGGGGGGTCACTGCCAGCACAGAGTGGGTTTCTGCACACAGTATTGCAGGCAGGCTGTCCAGGGTCATCATGTATGTGTGTTCTTCCTTTATGTGTGCCCAGTGGTGTATGTGTGTAGTCATCTTGTGATGGCCAGTCATACTAGTCCCATGGCTTACTTTCCATTTGTACACTTGGATGACCAGGTAGTGTGCAGTGTGAAGGGGGTGAGTTTGTGGGGAGTGTTGCTGTGTGCATGCCTCTACAATGTCAACTACACACATGTGTCACCCGGGAGTTGTGTGCCTGTTGTTTTGATTGTTCATCCCTGTGGATGTGGTTGTATGCCCATGTGTGAGTTGTATGTTGTGCACTGTGCAGTGTGTTGGTGTGTCCTTGCAGTTCTGTCTGACTCCTACTTGTTGTTTTTGACACTTGTGAGTATGCAGAGCGTGTTACTGGCAAGTCAGTGTTGTGTTTTGTTGCACATCCATGTGTCTTGTTGCTGTTTGTGGGGTCTGTGCAGACCTGCTGAACCACACTGCCATTGTGGTTGTGTTTTCTCATGCATTCCTGTCACATGGTGCCTTCTTGCCTCCAGTGTGGCATGTTGTGTGTGTTGTCATGCCCTCCCCTATATGTGCATTCAGCTGCATACCCATTGTGGGTCTGCACTCCCTCTCTATGTGTATGGTACACTCCTGCCATGTCCCCTACTGACATGCAGTACACTTAACTTTGGTGTGAGCTGTCCCCTTGGTTTGTATGTGTGTGTGCCTCTCCATGTCTTCAATTGTGCTTTGTGGTGTAGTTCTTTGTCCAGGCTCAATGTGCCACTCAGGGCATTTCCCCAATAGGTCATGTGTGATGTTCTGGTGCTGTTTGTTAGTCATGTTTGCTCCTATGCAGTTCACCTGTGTGTGCTGCCCAGTCCTGTGGTCAAGTTGTTTCCACCTTTTTGGGCCCAGACTTGTGCATCTATTGGGTGTTGTGTTGTATGTATGTGTGTTGTTTGTGTTTTTGCTTCACTTCCTGGGTGTGCTGTTTTGTTTGTGCGGTGCTGCATGGTGTTGTGTGGGTTGCTGTTCTGTCACTGGTCACTGGTGTCTGTGTGTGTCTGGTATGCTTGGTGTGCACACACCGCTTGTTGTGCATGCAGTGATGTGTGTGTATGTTGCCTGGTGTGCATCCCCTGATATCGTGCTGTGTTTGCTATGTGATTGTTCTGCCTGCTGTAGCTGTGTTGTTAATGTGATGGTGCAATTCTTGTGTGTGTTGTGGTATGTTATCTGTGCATTGTTCCTGAGTGATGTGGTTGTGCCCTCCTGTTGTGTCTTTGCTCCCATTGCCTTTCCCCAGGTTACCTGGACAGGGCATGTCTGTAGTTGTTGTGGCTCTGTGCGTGTTTCTGTTGGGCTATGTGTTTGTCTGCTGTCTTTGTTTCCACATTTGTGGTGGCATCCCTGAGTGTGTGTGTGATGTTTGTGGCTGAGTCCAGGGTGTGTGGTTGTTTGTGTGTGTATTGTCTGTCAGGTATTGCCAGCCTTCAGTGTGTTTGGCACTGGTGTTGTGTGCCGCTGGTGTGAGGGTGGTATGTGTGTAGATTCTTACTGGTGTTTGTCAGTCCTGAGGTGTGTAGATGGACCCTGTGTGTAGTGCTGCTCGTGTGCTCCTGTGAGGTAGTTGTATGGATGTGTGGCTATTCCCTGTTTGACTTCAGGGCCATCCTTTCATCCTTGTGCCTATACGTGGTTTGGCTTGCTGTCTCCCTGTGTTGTTGCACTGAGCTGTCTGTGGTTTGAGTTCACTGACTGTGCCAGGCATGTGTGCTTTGATGGTGGGAGGTGTTAGAAATGGGGGTCTCTAGTTGGCAATGGCTGGCCACTGTCCAAGTAGGGACCCATCTTCCTAAGTCAGAGTAAGCAGCCTACACCCTTTGACAACCCCTGCTCAACCCTGTGGTAACGTAGCATGAGCAGCTAGGCTTATCTCAGAGGCAATGTGTGAAGCATTTATGACCATACACAGTAATATAATGAGAAACACTACAAATGGACACCACTCAAGTAGTTGTAAAAAATAGGTATATTTATATAGACTTAATCACAAGACCAATAACAGTACAAATCCACAATACTAGAAAAATATAGTTACTTTAAAAATGCTGCAAAAATAGTTCAGGGTGCACAAAATGATGTTCAGTTCAATACAGTGGTCTCTGCGACCCTTTTACTCACAAGGTATCTGGATTCTGTAGCAAAGCAACAAAAAATGTCGCTAAGGAGTTGTAGCGTTAAATTTCCTCACGCTAACCAGCTATGCGTTGAATCCTTACCGCAAGGGAGGATGATGCGCTGGGTTGCGGGCAGGACAAAGCGACAAACTTCTTCACGCTAAGCCTGGAATGCGATAAAATCCTTGTCACTAAGGGAGGATGATGCACCGAGCTTGTTGCGTGTGCGATCGTGCTGGGATGAAAGAAAATGGCGCTCCGCGAGGGAGTGACGATCCTGATGTGATGCGGGGAAAATGGCGAACGCTCGGCGTCCGTGCTGCGATGAGCTTGATGCGATGATTTGGGGTTAGCGAGCACTTTGGGGCACGCTAACAGGCAATGCGACAATCCTTGGGTTAGCGAGCATTTTCAGACCCGCTGACCGGCTCTGCGACGATCTTCGGGATAGCGGGCGCTTTCAGGCCCGCAGACAGGTGAAGCGATGATCTTCGGGATATCGTGCGTTTTCAGGCCCGCTGACAGGTGATGCGACGATCTTCGGGATAGCGGGCGTTTTCAGGCCCGCTGACGGGTGATGCGATAATCTTCGGGGTTAGCAAGCGCTCGGCGACAGCAGAGCGACAATTTTTCTCATGCTCACCAGCTGCAGCGGCTCGCTAATGGGGGTTAGCGACGATTTTCAGCACTCTTTTCTCAGCAGTAGAACTAGAGGCCCTGGAACTCACAGGAGCCTCACCTGCAGATAGAAATCCTTGCTGGGAGGAAACAGGAGTCTGGTGGTGGAGTCTGATGTGCCTGAGACTCTTGCAGGAGGCTAGCTCTCTTCTAGCCCTTGGGTGATTGCTGTAGCCACAAAATAAAAGTTCCTTCAAAATCCTTTTCCTCTTCTTCCAAGTCCAGTAGTAACCACTGCAGGCCAGTCCAAGAAACAGCACACAAGAACAAGGACAGTCCCTCTCCTGCAGATTCCTGTAGTTACACGGACAGAGGTTCTTCTTGTTGTCCAGGAGCAATACAAATTGTAGGGGTTTGGGAAAAATTATTTATACCCCTAAAGTCTTTGTTCTTAGGAGTCACACGTCTCTGAACCCAGCTAGAACCAGTTCTGCCCAGCCCTGCAGCACTTTGGTTACCAGGCTGCATCCTTCCTTTCAGAAAGAGGGGGTTCTGCCTTCAGACGCACAGTGGGAGGTGGAGCCTGCATTCACCTTGCCAGGCACATCTCTCTATTCAACCCAGGTCTGACACAGCCTGCCCTGTCCCTCCAAAACCAGACAGCCAATACACATAATGGCAGAGCACACTGGAAGGCTTAGGCAAGAAAGTACCTATACTCAAAAAGTGGTAGTTTCAAACACAGAATATAAAAGTAACCTTCACTAAAAGTTGTACTTTAATATTCTGAGCTCAGGCATACTAAATTCATTTTTCTACCATGTTCTGTGGGTCAGTTAGGACTATAGGATGTAATAGCCCAGACCTCCCATTCTGGCCTATGGAGAACAGGTAGCCTTACAGTAGTGAAAAACGAAATTGGCTGTAATTCACTACTAGGACATGCTACATATATCAGAGCATGTCCTACCTTACACATACAATGCACCCTATAATAAGGGTGGCTTACAGGTTGCCAAGGGAAGGTTCAGGGGCTGGGAAGTGGGTGCACTTCACAGCCAAGATGGCAGTTCTGGACTGCACGCAGACACTGCAGTGGCAGGTCTGAGACACACTTTACAAGCTGCGTCTGTGGGTGGCACAAACCAGTGCTGCAGGCACACCAACAGCATTCGGTTTACCAGCCCTGGGCACACACAGGCCACGCTACTAGGGACTAACAGGTAAACCAAATAAGCCAATCATGGATATACCAATTCACATGTCATCTTTACAAAGGGAGCCTTCGCTCTGTGGCACTGAACGGCAGTGGCACAGCGCCCAGAGCATCTATAACCAGCAAAAACAGAGGAGACACAGCGAAAAATGGAAGGGAGACTCACGCCAATGGTGCCAGGTCTAACAGGAGGGTGTTGTGCTCTGTTCCTTGTGTTGATGTGATGTACACATGCTCGTTGTGTGTCTCCATGGCCTTCCCTTTGTGTGCAGACCACTCTTGTTTCCTTATTTGTTGTGCTCCATTGCTGTTGGCATGTGGGGTGTGTATGTGTGTGTGTGTGTTAGACTGTGATATGTATGTGTGACTGTGCAGGCTGGGTGTCCATTTGGATGTTAATTCCTTGTTTGTGTTCATTTGTTGCTTGTCCTCATTGATATTTACCTGAGTGTGGTGTTGTGTGTGTTTCCCTGGCCCTGTGCTACTGTGCTGTGTGTTGCGTGTTCCTGTGCAGCCACTCCTGCTTTGTGTGTCTCCCTGGTTGTTTGTTGTGTGGTGCAGGGTGTGTATTGCCCTGGCTTGTTTTTGTGCATGGGGTGCACAGGAGGAGCACATGGCATGTGCCTTCATGGGGTGTGCTAGTGTGAGGTGGGAGGGGGTGTGGTCCAGTGGTCTTTGTGCCCTGCCCATGCCTGGCACTGGCCCTGCCTTCTGCATTGTGCACATGTATTTGCTTGTGTCCGCTGCTGTGGTGACGTGACCGGGACATTGCTGCATGGTGGCGGTAACTGTGTGTCCAGGATCCAGTAGGGTGGCTTTGTGGCAGGTGGGTGATATGTGGATGCCTTTGTGGATGTGTCCCTGTCCCCCTAGGGTGTCTGATGTGTATTTGGACCCTGTGTCAGCTCGTGTGTTGTGTGTTGTGTTGTTGCGTACCTGCAGCGGAGTCCGCAGCTGTCCATGAGTTCCTGGTGATGTAGCAGGTACAGCACCGGAAAGACGTGTAGAGCTGGGTCCATGGCGGTCGTGACTGGGACTCTGGTTTCGCGCTTCACTGTCGAGCTCCCGCCGTCTCTGGTTGGGCGGTGTCTCCGCTGCGGTGCGTCTGCTTGCTTGAGTCATCCTAATTTGTGGAGCAGGGCGGACTTCATTCCGCACAGCGGAGAGTCTCCATTGGCTCCCACCGCCGCGGTGGCAGGCGCAGTTTGATGGTGGTGTGCCTCGCACCGCGGCGGTCGGGAATTGGCCTGTGTTTGACCATACTAATATGGCGGGCGTGATGTCCGCTGCTGGCGGGCGGAAAAAGGTATTTTTCCGCTCCGCCAGTGCCGCGGTGGTCCCACCGCCCTACATCCTAATGGACCCTATAGTTTGGTTTTTTAAATTAAACTGTCTTGAACTTCATAATTTCTTTGACAAACCTATCAATAGTAATACCTGTCTCCTCTTCCACTTCACCAGCAGATGACAAGTCTTCATTTTTCCTACACGTCTCTTCAGGATCAAAGAATCGGAACTGAACTTCATCACAAACTTTTTGTACCTCTGCTACCGTACCATGTAAAAAAGCTCTATTCATTTCGTGTAGACCTAGTGAAGGAGTTTTTACACAGTAAAGTCTGCCGCCTAACGTTCGCATTTCAGAGTTGTGAACAGCTAACATTCTGAAATTATGAAAGGTGCTTTGGCACACTTTCTTTTATAAACACGCTAGTGAATTTCTTGCAAATTACTATACTTTCTCACTTTTATCTAATCCTTGCAAAACTGTAATTTTCAGTTTCAGAGTTCTGCTTGGAATCTTCCATAGGAAAGTATTGAAAATATCAATAGATTCCTGCTGAACACTACAAATACTGCTACAATTCCACTTGTATACAGGAGCCTGTGTACGTCTTCCCTGTACCTCTTCAACTATCGCTTCTTCAACATTCCTTGAACCCATCTCTTATTTTGGAATGGGAATAAAACCCTTTACCTCATAACATAGACCAACATGTTTTAACTGCATGAACTAATGTGCTCTCTTGGAAGTAGCTTTCTTCATTAAAGAAAAGCTCAGTGCCAGATGTATGCTTCCATTCACCTCTAAAAATTTCACAAAAGTAATTTTTTTCTACAAGTCTTTTTATCTGACTTTTTCTCTTCATGCTCAACACTGTTTTATTCAGTGTTTTCATTCAGTTTAATACTAATATAAACAGTTTTTGCTTCAAGGCAAATGCTCTATTTACTACAGTTTCTGTGTGTTGCTTTTGTTAATAAGCTGCTGATCTCTCTTATACTGCTTTCTTACCAAATGTTGTAGTGCTCTATTTCTAAACATTCTTCTTCTAATTACTTTGCACTGATTCTGTCTTGCTGTTAAATGACTTTTTTATTTAGAAAGTTTTCCTCCTTGATTATGAGTTATTCCTTTTTTGTTTTTGAGTCCCTGGTAAAGTCTTTTTTTTGTTCATATCATTTTCAATATTTTTCTTCAATTTTTTAAGTACGGTTCACAGAAACTGCTTAGTTCTCTTACCAACAGATATTTTTTCCTGGATTGTATTCTGTCCACCATGTCCAGTTAATGTTTGAGACTTTTTTAAATAGTACTCTTTCTTTAGAGTTTTACTCATTCATTCCTAATTTGTCATTTTAAATGTTCTGTTTGAAACCAAGTATATATCTGAAAACAAAACAGAGTATACATTTTTTGTTGTATATTATAAACATCTAATAAGAGAAATATACACTGCTATTATTTTATAATATTCTAGTTTAGATGCTAGTAACACTCTCTCAGGGGATGTATTAGTAGCGCTCCTGTTTCATATCTGTTTTGGTTAGATTAAACTCAATCTCCAACACTAACATTATGTCTGCATATGGGCCTGTAAGTGTGCACATAGCTCGCTGAAACATCTAAGTACATGTAATAGCTTTTAAGCACATAACAGCATGCCCTATGGCCTAGTTGCAGACTACCTTAGGAGAAATCAGCCTAACAGTAGAACTGCATGCACTTGCTCAACCGTACCAGGCCTCAGGCATGTTTAAAATGCTACTTGCCTGGATGGTTCACTTGTTAGTGACAGTTTTTTATTATATATCTTAATGAGTCTTTCAGCCC
This sequence comes from Triturus cristatus, assembly GCF_964204655.1. Taxonomy (NCBI): domain Eukaryota; kingdom Metazoa; phylum Chordata; class Amphibia; order Caudata; family Salamandridae; genus Triturus; species Triturus cristatus. The sequence continues at coordinate 85,736,454 of NC_140588.1, forward strand.
CCTTATGGGGATCTGTTTCAATATGTAAGAAAGTTTCTTAGTAGATAGTTGGTTGTGTTTGTGACTTTATGGATCTCTGAATGTATATATAACGGCTGGAACGGATTGTCTCTTAGGTGTGTCAGTCACAAATGAGCTATTTAAGTGAGTGTCTCACAGCCTTCAATAGATCTAGATACACCAGAGTTGTGTCTGTGTATGTGAGTGAAAGTTTAGATGCTTGTGACACTGTCTGAATGGATATATTGCTAGCTCTCCACTTTTATATCTGCGTAGACGAGATTGAACTCAGTGTGCAACACTGAAATTATAAGTGTGCATATGGGTCTGTAAGTGCACACATAGCTCACTGAAAATGTTAGTACATTAATGAGATTTTAAGCATACAGGAGTGTGCCCTATGGCCTAGCTACAGGCTAACTTAGGGGTAACGTATATGTGGTAGGAGAGCAGGTTCAAGCTTGATGATGGAATTTTAAATGGCAAGTCAGCCTAGCAGTAGAACTGCATGCACATGCTCAAGTGTACCAGGCACTAGACATGTTTAAAGGATTGCTTCTCTGCATGGTTCACTTGGTACTGATAGTTCTTTACTAGATATCTGAATAAGTGTTTCAGTACATATATGGGGGTCTCCTTCTACAGGCTGTGTTTGTGCATGTATGACTCTGTAAAACTATACATAAGGGCTGGCATATATTGTCTCTTTGGTGTGTCAGTGAGAAATACGTTATTTATGTGAGTGTCTCACTACCACCATTAGTGCTAGATACATAAGAGTTGTGTCTGTGCATGTGAGTGAAGGTTTAAGTGGTTCTAACAAAGTCTGAGGGGGTGTATTAGTAGCTCCTCCCTTTCATATCTGTTTTGGTGTGATTGATCTTAATGTGTAACACTAAAGGTATAAGTGTTCGCATGTTCTGTAAGTGCACACATAGGTCACGGAAACTTCTAAGTACATGTATTATATCTTAGGTATATAGCAGCATGTCATATGACCTAGCTACAGCCTATGTTAGGAGTGAGTTGTATGTGGTCGGAGAACAGGTTAACGCTTGGTCAAGGAGTTTTAAATAGCAAAACGGCCTAGGAGTAGAACTGCATGCGCATGCTCAAGTGTACCAGGTGTGAGACATCTTTAAATGACAACTTCTCTGGATGATTCACTTGGTACTGATAGCTGTTTACTAGATATCTGAATGAGAGTTTCAGTCCCTATATGGGGATCTGTTTCTATATGTAAGAACGTTTTTTGGAATATTGCTGGCTGTGTTTGTGACTGCATAGCTCTGGAAATGTACATGTAATGGCTAGCATGGATTATCTGTTGGATTATCTGTTGTCAGTCGTGAATGAATCATTTAAGTGAGTGTCTCACTTCCTCCATTAGTGCTAGATATATAAGAGTTGTGTCTGTGCATCTGAGTGAAAGTTTAGATGCTTCTAACACTGTCTGAGGGAATGTATTAATAGCTCTCCCCTTTCATATCTGCTTAATTGAGATCGAAGTCTATGTACAAAACTAAAATTATAATTGTGCATATGGGTTTGTAAGTGGGCACTTAGCTCACTGAATCTTCAAAGTACATGTATTAGCTTTTAAGCACATAGCATCCTGCCCTATTGCCTAACTACAGCCTAACTAAGGAGTGTGTTATATGTAGTGGTGGAAGAGCACATTAACACATGGCAAAGGATTTTAAATGACAAGTGAGCCTAGCAGCAGAACTGCATGCACTTGCTCAAGTGTACCAGGCCTCAGACATATTTAAAGAGCTACTTGTCTAGGTGGTTCATTTATTAGCCAATGGTTCTTTAGTAGATATCTAAATGAGTGTTTCAGTCCCTATATGGGGATCTGCTTCTATATGAAAGAAAGTTTCTTAGTATGTTTGTGACTGTTTGGCTCTGTAGATGCATATGTAAGAGCTTAGATGGATTGACTCTTGGTTCTGTCAGTCACAAATGAGTTATTTAAGTGAGTGTCTCACAGAATCCATTAGTGCTAGATACATAAGAGTTGCGTCTGTGCATCTGAGTGAAATTTTAGATGTTTGATACACTGTCTAAGGGGATGTATTAATAGTTCTCCCCTTTCATATCTGCTTAGAGGAGACTGAACTCAATGTACAACACTGAAAGGATAAGTATGCATATGGGTCGGAAAGTGTGCACATAGCTCACTCAAATTCTAAGCACATGTATTAGCTTTTAACCAAATAGGAGCGTGCCCTATGGCCTAGCTACAGGCTGCCCTAGGGGTGACTTATATGTGGTAGGAGAGCAGGGTAACAATTAGCAAAGACGTTTTGAATGACAAGTCAGCCTATCAGTAAAATTGCATGCACACGTTCAAGTATACCAGGCCTCACACATATGTATTAGCACCTTTCCCTTTTTATATGTGCTTACATAAGATTCAACTCAATCTGGATAACTGAAAGTATATGTCTTGTAAATGTGCATATAGCGCACTGAAACTTCAAATATATATGTGTTGGATTTTAACCACTTAGCAGCATGCACTATGGCCTACATAAAGGCTACCTTAGGGACGAGTTATATGTGGTAGAGGCGAAGGTGTTTAAAATGGCAAGTCTAGGAACAGAAATTAATGCACATGCTAAAGTATCCTGATGACTGTTTTATTATCTAATTACCTATCTATGATTTTTTTTTAAAATATATTCTTTATTGGTTTTCATCATATTGTACAAATGAATTACTTGTGCCACTAATTGAACACATAGTGTTACATTAACAATTGCTTTAGCAGTATAAGCGGGGTGTCAGGTTGTGACAAATACAATAAGTTCAATACAATGCTAACATCATAAAAATGATTACATTAATCAACAACTAAACTGCTAATGTTATATAACAATGTTCGAACCTGTCTGTCTAAGTCATGAGTAAGTATCCTCTTTGGTGAGGTAGGGCATGAAGCCATGCACATGCCTTAATTTGTGTGATCGCTGGCAAGGTGGGCAGGGGGGCGGCAGCACAACCACAGTGCCCTGGTCATAACCATCCGCGCCATGGTAACGCCATGCGCTTACGTGCATGTATGCATGTGGGGGCCCTGCTCCGTCAAGGGCACATGGCAAAAGTATGATCTATGTCTGAGTCGGATTTGGAGTGGACAACCTAGTTTCAATTGATGACACGTAGGTTTGCCATTGAGTGGGATTGACCCTCAAAGGTGCCCAAGATGCACAAGAGAGTTGTGTTGTGTGCTCTGCGGTTAGTGTCCAACGAAGATCAAGCAGCCATGACTGTGTGTTAGGGCTGAGTTGTGATTTCCAGGACATTGCTATTTTGCGCTTGTCTAGTCCCAAGGCCAGGTCCAGGAATTTATTGTTCCACGGAGAAAACCTTCAAGCACTTGCCCTGGAGAATATCTATGGAGAACCAGGATTTCAGGTAGAGCTCCATGTTGTGGCCCTCCACCCGTTCTGGTGGACCCACTACGCGTACGTTATTTCTATGAGACCGGGATTCCTGATCCTCAATGCTTGTCCTCAGGTATTCCACTTCTTGTGGAGGAACTGGATCTGGGTTGTCGCTGTGGTCACTGTGGGGTGCATAGATGCTAAAGGGGACTCCGACTCCTCCACTCTGACATTCAGTTTTTTATGGTCCTCTGTTAAGAACCTTATGTCCACACTGAGTGAATCGATCTTCTGGCCCAACGTGGTTTTAATATCCAGTATTGCTGCCATTAGTTCATCAAACCGGTGTGATTGATCAGTGTGGTCAACGGTATTCGATGGCCCAGTGTGATCAGTGTTCATCGTGCCAGGGGCCAGGTTCGGCACATCCGGTGGCTGAGACTGTGTCCTGTTCATTCTGGGCTTCCAAATCACAACAGTATGGATGTGCGAAGTCCTGTACCCAGTTGGTCTGCCAACTGTGGCTCCCAAGGAAAAGGCAGAGGGTAGTCGTCAGGTGCCACCCAGTGGTTAATTAAGCTTTTCTTGCAGCGCAGCCCCAGGATACCTGTCACTTATTGTGGTCTGGGTCCCCAGTGCATCAAACGGAATATCAAGTGTCTCTCTTTTTTGGCGTGGCAGTCTTAGTGCAGCTATGGGACTTAGGAAATGACAAACAAGGGCAGTTTAGCCAAGGAGGTAACAAATAACCGGAAAGGCCCAGCAAGTAAAGCACCTCTCATCCAGACCACCACCGCCACTATCACCCCTCACAAGAACCTTTTATGGGGTGGACGCCTGCGTAATGTTGTGGCTCACCAAGGGCCTAGTCTTGAGAACTGTTGATTCAAGCAATGAAATTTCCAGGAGGCCCCCGGTTGGATCATCCAAGGAGGGGGGGACCCCTAGGGACTACAGGTACAGTAGGCGAGAATGTGTCGCTCATGCAGCCACCTCCGCAGTAACTAGAGCAAAGGGAGTTCCATGCCAAAGTCAAGTTCTACAGGTGAGTAAGGCCGCTGCCCTCTAGGGAGTGAGGGTCTTGTAGTCGCCAATATGAGGCAAAGCATGCACCGTGAATCAGTAGTGTAGACAGGCCTCAAATCACCACTATACTGCTGTGTGGGCCTGGTGGTGTCTCGTGGGCCCCGGAGATCCGCCACCCCATTGGTGTGTCGGATCCAGTGCAGCTCGCTGTCGCAGGCAATCCCAAGGCACAGGGTCACCCAGCAAACACTCTCCCATTGAGGCCGCTCCTCAGCAGGTCCCACAGTTTAACACAGCCCCATCAACGGATCACCGCAGCAAACACCCTGGCTCTGTGTCACTGCTTTGCAGAGGCAGTAGCTGGTGTGTACCGTAAGTTGCCAGACCCGATAGCGCTACCGGTTGCAATCAGTGGAGCTCCCGCTTTAGTGCAGCCTTCTCCTACATGTGCGCACCCCAGTAAGGAGGAAGCAAAGGTGAAGCGTGCCGATCTGCTAGACTGCTCGGCGAGCCGTCCTCACTCGATGTCCACAGCTGCAGGCAGGGTACGAGCAGTTGTCAGTGTCAAGCTCTTTTTCCACCCAGTTTGTGGCTGCAGGGGTCAATGTTGCAATCGGGACAACAGCACCACGTAGTTTGTTGCATTTAAATTGACAGAGCAGGAATACTGGATGATTATTTGGTGGGCCCAGAGTGGAGCTCAGTTCTGCACATCTGTGCTCACCGCCATCTTGGCCATGCCCCTTAATTCCCTATCTATGATACACTTTTAATATACATAATAATTATTATTCAAATAGTTGACTAGTTCCATATCCACTACACTTCATCTATAAACAAACATTTGTAATACTTTACATGTATGTCATACATTATATAAGTACATTTTACATTTAGCACAATTAAATATCACTCATAACACTCTAGCTCTATATTTATATACATTATATATGTTTTTATTATTACCATACATTTTAATTTGGTTTCATGGTGAACAAGTATTACCACACTCACTTCAAATTAATTCCCACAGAAAATAATTAGTACCACTCTCTGTAAGAAAGAAAAAGTAATGTCAATTTTCCCTCTTTTTTATACTGATACATACATAGTTAGCAAATCCGAACGTTCCCTAAATTTTTTCTTCTTTTAATACTAGTTTTCATTAGTGACTTTTTTAATCCTTTATTAGTGTCCTAATAACAAGCCCAATCTGGTAGTGCCTGTGGGGGGAGTCGCAACCTCATTGTGGTGCCCAGTGTGGCCCTCTGTGTAAATCTGCAATAGAGTTGCAACACCATATGCGACTCAAACGGGAGTCCGTTACAACATTTACAATAATACTAGTATGTGTTTCCAATTGCATATGAGACACAATCACAGTACTGATTTAGAAAATACATATATCACAGTATATACTAGCTCTAAACTAATAAGTTTAAAAAATCAAACCACAATCTATCGGCAACCCTTCCCCCATACTTTCATAGCACAGTTACGATAGCAACCTGCTTTGAAACACTGTACTTGTAGGTCATAGGTTCACTGCAGTTTCTGCCAGCACCATACTAGCTTTAAGTTCAAGTGTAGCAGGTGTGGTGTGGTTGAGTATTTTAAAATGTAGCATATCCAGTACAGAATAACTTGTATCGGATTTTTCTGTAACCAGTACTCACTTTACTCACTAAATCATTACCTATTTTTGTTGTCAAATAATGTATAGCAGCCACTCAAATTTGTCCTTTTCCTAAACCACTTCCACTCCTCTATTTTAACTGATTTTCATTCTACCAACTTACTATCACATTCAGCTGCAGCCTTCTCCTGTGTGCTACTGCTCCATCTTTCAAAATGGTTGGAGTATAGATTGTGGGTCACAGCTGTCTTCTGGGCCAGAGAGTGTGTAAGAAAGAGTGACAGGGATTTGGGTTTGCCTAATGTGGACATTAAATTGTTTGGCCAGAAAGGTTTAAAGTGGTGCCAATTGCTGACCTCTTAATTGTGCACTGTGGTGGCAATGACCTAGGCACTCTTACTGGGGTTGGTTTTGAAATTGCAATGAAGGAGACCTTTGACCATTTGATTACACTGTTCCCTCACACTGTCTTGGTGTACTCCAAGATATGCCAAAGGCATACACGTAAGTGGTCAAATCAATTCTGTTCACAGATCTATTAGTGAGTGCATAAGCGTTTGAATGGGCCTGTGAGTGGGTGCATGAGTCTCTGAGTGGGTCTGTCAGTGGATGCATGAGTTTGTGACCAGGTGTATGAATGAGTGCAAGAGTATCTGAGTGGGTCTGTGAGTGGGTGTATGAGTCTGTGAGTGGTTCCATGAGTGGGTGAGTGACAGTCTGAGTCATTCTGTAAGTGGGTGGTGAGTCTCTGAGTGAGTCAGTGAGAGAGTGCATGAGTCTGTGAGCAGCTCTATAAGTGAGTGTGTAAGTCTTTGAATGGGTCTATTAGTGGGTATGTGAGTCTCTGAGGGGGTCTGTGAGTGGGTGTTCGGGTCCCTAAGTGGATCTGTGACTGTATGTACAAGTTTGTGAGTGGGTCTATAATAAAGTGTGTCAGTGAGACTGTGTGTGGGTACATGAGTCTCTGAGTGGGTCTGAGTAAGTGCATGAGTTTGCAAGCAGGTCTTTGACCGAGTGCGTCAGTGTGTGAACAGGTTTGTGAGAGGGTATATGAGTCAGTTAGTGGGTCTCTGAGTGGGTGAGTGACTGTACAAGTAGTTCTGTGAGTGGGTGTGTGAGTCTCTAAGTGGGTCTCTGAGTGGGTGCATGCATATCAGAGATGGTATGTCAGTGGATGTGTGAGCATCTCTGTGACTCTGTAAGTACATGCATTACTGTGTGAATGAGTGTTTGAATATATAACTTTCTCTTTATTTATATTAGCCAGGTTTGCAACTCCACAGCAATGTTACACTGAGAGGCTGCGCTGAGCGGCGTGATGGGGTCATGACTCCCCACAACTGCAAACAAAAGAGTTTATGGTATTTTTTCACTCATTAGGCATCCTTCACATACCCCCACAATACAGCCATGGGGTAAGTGCACACCTTTCTTGACCCCTTCTATACTCTGTTTCAAGTACATATATCCCCCAGGCCTGGGTACTGCTTTGTAAAATGGCGGCCGAAGGTTGGTGGGGTTCGTTCCTCTGTTTTATTTCTTTATTTCTTTATTTAAACAGAATGGAAGGGGGACATGGGCCCCCCTCCTGGGCAGATTTTGGAAGAGGGACCTCCATTCTAGGTACCCTGATCACACCCAGGGCATCCAGTGCCTTTTGTTGGGGACTGTGGCAGGAAGCTGAATGCCTCAGCGGTCTCTGCTAGCTTCCCGCCTTTCACTGGAGCCGGCATTGCTTTCACACAGAGGGAACTACTGGGAAGGCAGCTCGCTGTGTGTGAAAGCAATTCTGCTCCACTTCCAGCAAGTGAGAGCATTTTTAATGCAAAATTGACACAGGGAACGGGAGCCAAGTGTCACCCTTCCTTTATTAAAAAAATATTTTGAAAAAGGAACTACTGGGCCCCGAGGGGTATGGTCCCTTGTGCCCAGGGCCATATAAGTGCTTGGGGGCCAATAAGCCCTCCTGTTAGCTCCAGTAAGTTACACACACAGAATTGCTGAGAGGTCTTCAGAGGCCATGAACCCTTTCTCCACATCTCTTGTTGAGGGATGGAGTCCACTTTACTCCTGAGGGACCTAGGGGGCTAAGAAGCACTCCCGGAACCTCCTGTAAGTCCTACACAGCAAAATTCCTGAGAGCTGGTCGGAGGCCCAGCCCCTTTCCCCACCACTCAACCAACGTGAATACTACTTAAAAAAACATAGAAATTCACTGACAAAAATAAATGTTACAGGGATGTTATATTAAGGAATTAGCATTTAAAAACGTAAAAGTTAACTGAAAAAAACTAAGGTTACAGGGACTGTTAGACTTGGGGGTCTGTAGTTGGCACAGGTATGCACTTGTGACAAATAGGGACCCTCGCCTCTAGTCAGGGTAGGGGGGTACACTCCTAAAATAACCCCTGCTCACCCCCTTGCTAGCTTGGCATGAGCACACAGGCTTATCTCAGAGGCAGTGTGTAAAGCATTTGTGAACACATACAGTAATCAAGTGACAATACTACAGATGGACACCACACAGGTTTTATATCAAAAATAAGTATTCTTTATACAGATTTACCACAAGACCATAAACGGCAAAAATCCACAATACTGTTACTTAAAAATTGTAGTTTTAGCTTAGTTCTCTTTAGTTCTTAAATGCAACACTTTAAGTCAATGTACCTTTAGATGCGACACGCAGGGCAATGAAAGTGTTACAATGATGTTGATGCGATGAAAGTTTGGTGCAAAGAAATAAAGATGTGAAGATCTTCCTGATGCGGCTTGCTTCTCCGATGTTGCAAGAGATCTCGGCTCGATGCGTCAGCTGCAGCGGCAACACCCTTGTCCAGTGATGCGACGACAGCGGCTTTGGCGGTGACACTCTTCTCCAGTGATGTGAGATGTTTCCGCTCGATGTGACAGATACAGCGGCGACACCCTTGTTCAGTGATGCGACGGCAGGAGCTGCGACGGCGGCACGCTTCTCCCTCGATGCAAGACTCTTCTCTTGATGTGGTGCAATGCGTCAGCTACAATGGCTGCGACGGCGACACGCTTCTTCTGTGTTGTGGGGTGCTTCTCGTGATGCAGTACAATTCGACAGCTGCAGCGGTGACACCCTTGTTTAGTGATGCGACTGCAGCGGCTGCGATGGCAACACGCTTCTTCTCCGTGAGTCGCGCTTCCAGCTCCTTGCGAAACGCAGTCCCTCAGAAGGCCCAAAACAGCAGCAGGCACTTCCAAAGAACTCTGGAAGCTGGTGGTTGAAGTCTGTTGTCCCTGAGACTTCAGCAGGAAGCAAGCTCTTTTCCAAGCCCTTGGAGATCCTTACAAGTTGAGCAAAAGTACACACAAAGTTCCTTTCTCCTCTATTTGGCAGTAGGCAACCACTGCAGGCCAATCCCCCAGGTTCAGGGATAGTCTCTCCTCAGTTTCTTGTTGGTTCCTCTCCTCAGCAGAGGTTTCTGCTTGTTTCCCAAAAGTGATCTAAATTCTTGGGATCAGGGTCCCAATACTTATACCACCAAATCCTTTGTTCTCTGAGGGCAAAGGGGCCTTTGCCTTGTTCAAACCAGTTCTGGTCAGTCCTGGAGCACTTTGTTTACATGACTCCTTCTTTCCTTTCAGAGTGCAGGGCAGAAACATCAGACGCACCACAGGAGGTGGAGCCAGAATTGTGGAGGGAAGGCACAGCCCTATTCAGCTCCGAGGTGCAACTCTTCCCTCCCATCTAGATGCAGATCTCTCTATTCACCACTGGGCTACCTCACCCTGTCTCCTGAAATTCCCCAGCCCTGTCACTGAAACTCCAGACAAGGAATACACAGCCTAGCAGAGGCAGGTTTGAATGGTTAGACAAGAAAATGCCTACATTCTAAAAGTGGCATTTTCAAACACAGAATGTTAAAACCAACTTTACTAAAAGATGGGTTTTATCATCCTGAGTTCAGGCATACTAAATTTGAATGTCTACCATGTTCCCTGAGTCAGTTAGGATTACAAAATGTAATAACCAAACTGCCCATTCTGTCCTATGGAGAACAGGTAGCCTTACAATAGAAAAAACGAAAATGGCTGTAATTCACTATTAGAACATGCCACACACACCAGGGCATGTCCTACCTTATCCTTACAATTCACCCTGCCCTTGGGCCTACCATAGGGGTGTCTGATATGAAGAAAAGGGAAGGTTTAGGGACTGGCAAGTAGGTGCACTTGCCCAGTCCCTAACATGACAGCATGACAGTACCAGACTGTACGCAGGCTCTGCAATGGCCGACCTTAGACACCTTTTTACAGGCTGTTTCTGTGGGTGGCACAACCAGTGCTGCAAGCCCACCAGCAGTATTTGGATTACCAGCCCTGGGTACTGCTGGTGCACTGTACTAGGGTCTGGCAGGTAAACCAAACCAACCAATCATGGAATCACAAATTCATGAACACTGTTTCTTTTGGCGGTTGTCATGAATAATAAGGGGTTTTTCAGATTATTTGTTTCACCTGTTTTGTTACGAGATTTTTTTAGGCTTGTGAGGAAAGGGGGAGGATAACGAGGGTTGTTAGGGAGGGGAGGACATGGGGAAAACACATTATTTACAAGTATTTAGTTTGCTTTGTTCTGGAGCAGCTGTTTAAGCAGTTCTTTCTGATTTGTTACAGTTCCCCTGACGAAGAACTTACAATAGTTCGAAATGCATTGGGTTTTTCCATTGTACCGGCTCAAAGGACAGTTGGCTACACATGTCTATGTTAAAGCTTGGATGAGCAGCATATGACATTTGAAAATGAGGAATAAAACATTCAAGTTCAACTTATCTGTCTCCGCAGTGATTTTATAAGTATGGAAAATATAGACTACTGAATTTCAAAAATTGGGAACACTATGGATTACCTTGGTTAATGTCAAAATAAATGGTTTACTCATGAGGGGAGTTTTGCTCATCACAGCAGTGCAGCAGTTGGTGTTGTAATTAATGCACCTTTTTTTTGGTATCATTGATATGCTGTGGAGGGACGACCACAGCACTGTAATGCACGCATCTATTTGGCAGTCAAAGCAAAAATTAACTATTCATGAAGGGAAGGAGTGCACCCGCTATCATTATTCTTACTTTCTAAAAGTGGCATTTTCAGACACAGAATGTTAAATCCAACTTCACTAAAAGATGCATTTTATCATTCTGAGTTCAGGCATACTAAATACGAATTTCTACCATGTTCCCTAAGTCAGTTAGGATTATAAGATGTAATAATCAAACTGCCCATTCTGGCCTATCAAGAACAGGTAGCCTTGCAATAGTGAAAAACAAAAATGGCTGTAATTCACTATTAGAACATGCCACACACACCAGGGCATGTCCTACCTTATCCGTACAATGCACCCTGCCCTTGGGCCTACCATAGGGGTGTCTGATATGAAGAAAAGGGAAGGTTTAGGGACTGGCAAGTGGGTGCACTTGCCCGGTCAGTACCAGACTGCATGCAGGCTCTGCAATGGCAGACCTTAGACACATTTTTACAGGCTGCTTCTGTGGGTGGCACAACCAGTGCTGCAAGCCCACCAGCAGTATTTGGATTACCAGCCCTGGGTACTGCTGGTGCACTGTACTAGGGTCTGACAGGTAAACCAAACCAACCAATCATGGAATCACAAATTCATACATCAATTTACAATAGGGAGCACTTGCACTGTGGCACTGGACAGCAGTGGCACAGTGCCCTGAGCATCTAACACCAGCAAAAACACATGAGGCAACAGCAAAAAATGGAAGGGAGACCCACGCCAAGGTGCCAGATCTAACAGGGACGTTATAGTTCGGAAATGGAATTAAAAAACCCTTAGAAATTAATTGAAAAAAACAAAGGTTACAGGGACGTTATGGTTAGTCTCAGGTTGCACTCATACAAGACTAGTAAAATTCAACAGTTATAATTAGCTGAGCTAACTATATCTCGCACCCCCGCAATGAACTGCTTATGACCTTATATATTGTATCACTCATGACATGGTCGGTGACATCACTCATGACATCAATGATGACATCTCAAATTATATCACTAATAACATCACTCATGACATAATCCACAGAATCACTCACACATCCACTCACACCCAATAGATCCTTTCATGCACCCACTCCCACATAACCATTCACAAACCCATTTACAGACCCTTACCAGTACCTACACACCCACTCACTGATTCACAGATCTACATCACAACACACATCCACTTATCCATACAGACAGTCATACACCCACAAAGTCACGAATACAGCCATTGACATATCTAATCATACACCCATACAGACACAGTCTGAGTCAGTGACCCATAGAGCTACTCACACACCTAGTCACTCACCCATACAGTCAATCAGACTTCAACTTACTCACCAATACAGATACACTCTCCCACTCACTTACTCATACCAATACTAACACGTACTCACTCATCTACACCGTCACTGATACAAGCACATACTCATGCATACAGCAACTCTCACATTTACTCACTCACCCATACAGTTACTCATATACCCCATCACTCACATATACTACCTTTCACATACCAAGTTACTCACCCATTTACCACTGAAACATTTACTTACTCACCCACATAGCCATACACACACTCACTCATCCATACATCCCCTCACACATGCACTCACTAACTCATACAGTCACTGACTCACCCATTCACTCATCCATGCAGGCAGTCAAACACACCCTCACCCACCCACACTTACACTCACACAACCATATAGATACTGAGACAGCAAATCACTCACCAATACAGCCACGCACATACTCACTCACATACCCATACAACCACTTAGTCACCAACTGACACATTAATACAGAAATTCACACAACCATACATTCACTCACTTATATAGTCAGTCACACACCCACTAAATTATCCTTGCAGGCACTCATAAATCCACTGATTTACCAATACACCTTGGTATGTATATTTAACACTCATAAACTTTTTTAAAACACTCACAGTTACCGGATGATGTAATCAGTGATGTCATCAGTGATGTCATTTGAGATGTCATGAGTGATGTCACTGACCATGTCATGAGTGATGTAATATGTTAGGTCATAAGCAGTATGTTGTTGGGGGTGCAAGTTATAGTTCGCTCACTAACTGTAACTACTGAATTTCACTGGTTTTTGTATGAGTGAAACCTGTGCCTAGCTATAACGTCCCTGTAACCTGTGGTTTTTCAATGAATTTTTGTGTTGTTTTTCATTTCATTTCCAGACTATCACGTCCCGTTCCAAACTATAATGTCGCTTCTCTATCAAGCAACCATTAGTTGCAATCAAGCAAGTAATGGAGAAGTGACTATCACCGTAGTTTGGAATGCCTTAAATGCAAGTGGAATCAACTTTTCCGAATGTTGAGGTCTGAGTCAGCCGAATGCAGCAGACTGTTTAGATGAGCGGATCGAACTAGAGCACTGGCGGCAGAGGAGACCGATGCGATCGGAAGAAAATCCAGAAGGTAAGACGCTCTGCGAATATGCGCTAGGCAGAAGGCAGAAGGATTGTACTTGAGACAGCACAGGAATGTGGAAGGGCTGAAAGATTTGACTCCAAGCATTCAGTGCCAGGAGAAACAAAAGGCAACATTGCAACACTGAAGCCTGAATCAGCACACAGCGGCAGCCATTAAAAGATAGACTGTCTGCTCACCATCTCGTCACCAATTTGTTGTAACAATACCTTTATCCTGGAATATCCATTTGCGAGTATGAGTAAGATTCATTGAGGGAATACACTCATGCAAACATAAATTGAGGGTGTGAAGGAAAAAAGGAAGAACCCGAGCAAAGACATGTTACCTAACAACAACAAATTTCAAATCGGCAACAACTACAGCCCAACTATGATTAACAAAAGGACAATTAAAGGCAGAATCGCTGTTTACAAGCAAAAGAAATGCATGAGTAGGAGAAAAACAAAAAAGTGTGCCTAAAAAAACCAGAAAGTAACTTGAAACAACTCAGCTAGAGAAAGCAGTGAAGAAGGAGATAAACAAGGGATGGGGAATACTGACCATGGTGAAATACCTGGAAGTAAACAGAGTGCTTAGGGGCCTGCACATTTTTACGTTACCAATTCACCCGGACACAAAACCTGAAATGTTGGAAGAGTTGGGATGTAACAACATGCAATGCTCTAGAAATATGATGCAGATAATAATCAAATATGATAAGAACGATTTGGATGAAATACATAAAACTATTGGGAATCGTGATACCCAGATACAATCTTTAAAGCAAGAGGAAGAATGTAACCAAAACAGACAAGACATGGAAACAAGATTGGACAAATATGAAAAAGAAATTGAAGAAAGGAAACAAAAAGTTTAGACGAGATGAGAAAGACTATGAAGCAGGCACCATATTCACTTTTGCCAAAAGATTCACAATTTTGAAGAAACAATTAACGGAAAGACAGATCAGAGGAAACAAATCAGACACAATAGCCAGTGAATCTGATGTAGAACTGAATGAGGAAGAAAATGCTACCTCTGCCACCAGGGAAATGTCTTTTTTAGAGGAAATGAGACTTTTATACATAGACCAAAGGCCTGGGAACAAAATAGGAAGGGGGAGAGGACAGGAACAAAAATGAGGACGTGGACAAGGAAAAACAACCGAACGTTCTAACGAAGAAAAACAAGGAGAAGCCTCAAGAAGCACAAATCAGTATCATTTTTGCAGCAAACAGAGGAAGTAGACTCCAAACTAAACTCAGAAACAATGAACAATGTAGTCATAAACTTGTCAAAACACATTCTAACCAAAAACCAACTGACTGTCCTAAACAAGGAGCTCATCTTTTCCCCCAAAAAACATCATGATTTTGTGGAAACAAAAATTGATACATACAAATGTACCCACACATTGAAATTGGCAAAATTCTTTGCAAAAAACCAAAGGACACCCATCACAGACACAGAATATTTGAAACAACGAGTGTATTATTAGCTGAAGCGTCAAACAAGATTTATGATTTAGCTCATAACTTAGAAGACAAAAACACGCCTGATTTAGACATCTTGAGGGAACTGGAGATAGTGACCAACTGCAGGGATAAAACACCTTTCAAACCAAAGTCCAAATTTTTGTCCATTGCTGACCCCTGGAAACAGAATTGACCTGTACTATGACCTGGTAACAACAGATTTGGAATAGCTCCAAAACTAGACACACACAAAAAAAGAAGAAAACCTAACAAAAGCTGAAAGACCTGCATTACAAGAATTGATAAATAATCAAGACCTTGAAATTAAACCAGCAGATAAACGGGGCAATATCGTAATGATGGATGAAACCCAGTATAAAAAAGAGGCACTCAGACAACTAAATACACAAGAAAACTATAAAACAAATTACGAGATCCCACCAATGAATTAACACTAAATCTGCACTCGATGAGTGGTTTGACAAAGGTCTACTAACCAACGAGGAGACAATGTTCTTAAAGAAGGATAATCCTACGGTGCCCACCATTTACTTTTTTCCGATAGTGAATAAAACATTGGTCAATGCACCAGGAAGACCTATAATTTTGAGCTGTGACCAATTTTAGAATATGTGGACTATTTCTTAGCACCAATTGTAACCACTCTCAACTCATACATTAGAGACACAGGAGACTTCCTGAGAATATTAGATGGCAAGAAGGCTATCTCTTAGCTACTATTGATGTAGTCTCCCTGTACACATCAATCAATCATGAGATGGGCCTTACATCATTGGAATACTTCCTGGGGCAAAGAGACATGAAATACATGGCCCACTCAAAGATGATAAAAGACGTGGCGGAACTGTGTTTGAAAAACAACATCTTCATATTGTAGTGTACTTCCTATTTCCCTGATAGGCTCTGCGCATTGGAATAATATACACTATAGTTTTGACATAGGACAGAGGTCAGTATGTCTCTATCGAGTACATTAAACTTAATTACTTGTGTGTGCCAGCTAACTTAGAGGTCACTAGAAACTTCTCGAATAAACAAGAAGGGATTAGTTTCTGACAACTGCATAAACATGACAACTTTGTTTCCATTAGAGTCGGAACAATCTCAGAACCATGGAAACAATAGATAACAGTTTCACTCAGTCAATCATGCATGCTTCGTTTCTACAGAGTTGCACAGAAATAGAGAGATGGGCGTTTCAATAAAAAGGGTTTATTTAACAGTCTTATTTCTCATGCAAGAGATATGAACTGCTACAATCGTAAGACAGGATGCGAAGTACAGTACATACAAGGTTAGCAGTAACATGAAATAATACTGCAATAGCATGGTTTGTAGCTATGACATATATTCATAAGATACATACATAAGTAACACAGGCTAAAATGTGAATAATCATCTGATGCTTTTAAATAGTTCTACCCCAGTGTACCTAACCTAAGTGTAGTACAAGGTAAGAAGTAGGTGCTGTTTTCTAAAGTATAGCTTAGCTATAGTTTTATTTTTACCAAGAGTTGCCAAAAGTTTCTCTAAGTTCTAGTCTGCTCCATACCTTAGAAAGTGTGAGGTTGGAATCTCTTTCCGGGACTTGATATCTAACATCCCACAAGGGAAGTCAGAAACACTGGAGCTGGATTCTCTGTGAGGATGATGACCACGTCTGGTCAGTGTATCAGACGGGCACTCGATCTTCCGAACTTGTCGTGGCGAACCGCAAGTAGGCAGTCGAGCTGGACTGTACCGGAACCGTGGTTTTCCAGGGCAAGTGCAGGTATATTTATACCTTGAAGGTGTTTAGGAATGCATGTACTGACGTAAATGTCGGGCATCGGAACATCATGAATGAACCCCTAAGGAATAGATGTTCATGCATAATAAATGAGTTCTTGGAGAAATCAATATCCGAGCAAGGGAAATTCCTGAAGGCTTAAGAGTCTGGTTTCCCAAGAACTCGTTGTGACGTGGATTGATGGATGTAGCAGACCATTCCTGTATTTGGTTAGCATGGGCAATGCCTAAATAAGGGCTGGATTTTCTATGCCTAAATAAGGGCAATATGAATTGTACCTATATAAGGGCACAAATCGGGAAACCTATATACAGAATCTAAATCTACACACAACACCTACTCCAGTTTCGTGTGAACGACATTACTAAATCCTGAACATACTAAACATATCTAAAAGAGAGTATCGCATAATGAGCTAAAACATGCTAAAACATATCTTAAAACATATGTCCTAAAAATGCATTACTAAACCATTGCTATGCATAAGGTGCTGTACATATTTAAAAGCAATCTTTCATTCTAAGCACATGTGAGCATTGGGAATGCTAAAAAGAATGAACCAGAAATATATACACATGACGAAATGGCTCGTTAATACAGAAGCAAAAGGGCCAAAACCTTTTCATATCAGGTTAACTCAAATCAATTGTTGATGTGACAAGGTGGCATAATGTCCCTGGAAGATTTTCAAATAATTATGTTCTCTATGAATAGTTCTACTAAAAGCAGATTACTGTGCCAAAAAATGAAAAAAATACAAATTTGGAAAAAAAAAAAATCATAGGAAAAAAGTTCCAAAGTTAGTCCCTTGTCTGAAAAGAATGAAGGCCGAATTCAGAGTCTCATCGGAACACTGTGTGCCTGAATCAAAAGTCAGTGTGTGGGGATGGAGAAAACATGATGTCTTCTAATCCTGTAGACAAAAAGTCGTCTACCGTTGTAGGTGAAAATTGGAATACCTCGTTTAGAAGATTAACTGCACATAGATGTGAACTATTGCCTTCAGCATTGGTTGCATGAGCAATGTTCGAATCGGATGTTACCTGTGTGCCTGTTGTTTCCTCTCGTACCTCAGCAGTAGCAATTTGCATCTGTGAGATCTCAATGAATGCCGTCATCAGGATTGGTAGTCGCTGGGGACAACACAGAGCATGGACCGTTACCGGGTCCTGCAGATTATCGTTATCCTAGGCATGACTGATGGGAGTGTTAGACAGATGTCTAGCATGCATTCATCACCGCAAAGCATACAGCATAGAACAGGTAAGATGCAATCTTGCCAGATTGGTCTGAATGACAGAAACCATGTGGTGTTTAATTCTTGTAGACGAGGTAAACCCAAAATTTGGTGATGCGCTCACGACACTTCATCTCCAATAGAGCTCTCTCCATGGTGAATTGGGTGTCGCTGGTGATTTGGCTTGCCATATCGTAGCAGTAAGAGCAAAAATAGGATCCCTGCAACTAGTGCTAAAAGGAGCGGCAGTCCGCCAAACACAGAGTCCTGCACATACGTTCTTAAATACATATATAATATCGCTCGTATCAGACATGTTTAAGATACGACCTATCATTTCTGAGAAATGTACAGGGCAGTTTGTATACAAAAGGGTATGTATCTCGGCAGAAGTCCTTGCGACTTGGAGATCATAGGTTTCTCTGGCCGAGGTAAGTGGCACTGTTTTCTGTAAAAGAACGGCTTTCATTCTGCTTAGAGTATCAATTCGTATAGAAGAGATGTTCAGTGAAGGCCATAAAGGCGACTCCCTGACTGTGTCTATTTGGGGAAACAAGACTTGCATACAGCAAGTGACCCTGGATGTAACCGTAACTAAATATGGAATACCTGGCAACATGCCACAGCAGCTGTGATCATTCAACATAATGTAACTCCCATTAGAAATGTTGGCCAAAAATTGGATTAATCACTGCAGCCGGTGAACCTGGCAGGTGACAGGATAAGTTTGTAGTGGAACCATCAAAGGCCCCGTGTAAGTTAATACCCTGACAAAGGAGAGAACCGCTTAGTGCGTTTTCACAGTTTGTACCGCTAAGAAACACTTCACGTTCCCCACTCCAACATCTATGTGTGTAAGGTAAATCCCAGGATGTCTTGATGTATCCTTTACCCAACCTTTCATATTTGCCTACAGATATATATATTTTAGGCAATACTGACAATGGAAAGTTGTAACAGGCAGAGTAATTTTACCCTGTATGAGCCATTCAGTAGCTGTTTTTTCTGCCACTGTGAATGGTAATTTTTCCAGTTTTTTAATGATCAGCACAGTGTAGTCTGCTCTTCTTTGTGTCAGTTTGATCTGTTTATCAGTGAGATTGAATTCTGAAAACAGTGACGTAGTGTTGATTAAACGCCAAGGCACATAGCCTGCACGCAAGTTTTGAAGCGTCCAGCCCAATAATATGATAGAACGTAGCTGAGACTGACCATGTTGCAACATGACCAAGTCTTGTTCCATGATGTCTATGACAGAAGAGACAATGCTGTCCAATGAATATATTCTGGATGACAGAGTCGTTAACCCATTGTCTACTACAGAGAGAGTTTTCTCTAAATGAATACGATCAAATTCTCGTATTCGTTCTGCAGTCTCTGCTTGGGTAACGTTCCATGCTTCATTATAAGCAGCGTAGATACCGGCATATATGAAACATTTTTGATGTGGTTTTCTTGGTCCTAGCAAGAAGTCCCTAAGGTCTGTGCCTTCTTGAAGTAAAGTTAAGTGTTGTTTTACATCCTTCGGTGTAGCTTTCTGTAGCCAATCAAGGCAAAGTTTCCCTACACTGTATATTGTTACTACCCCTGGATACTGTCTTTGAACATAGTGTGGGTCTGGCCTATTGATAGTGAAACCCTGTGTTTTGTTCAAGAATCAATCTTGACAGTTATTCGTGTCTGTGAGCCAGAGCAACCATTTTTCCAATTCTGGATCTGATCTGTTGTGATGCAAAATATTATGTACGTCGACCTTCCCCGTGTAGTGCTATTACTCACAGACATTGGTATGGCCGGTGTGTTCATGTCTTTGATCTTAGCTAATCCAAGGCAAGACGTTTGTTGGACAGTGTCATTCAAAAACATAATTTGGTCAGGGATGATACAGGCTCTAAACAAAGCTTCTACCCCCTGTACTTGCAAATCTTTTGTACCCCAGACAGATTTTGTCTCAATGTTGTCTTTCCAAAAGTTGAAACACTGTCTAGACAGTTGGGCAATAAAGGCTGCAGAATAAATCTGTTTTGTATTGGTTAACATATTTTTTGTTCCTGTCTTGTTCACATTTTTAAAGTAAAACGTTTCAGGATTTGACAAATTGTAGCCTGAAAAATATGGAAATTCCATGGCAAAATTTTTCAAACTACCCTTTGAAGGTGTAGGACAATGTTCCCATCGGTTACACATAAATACATTTCTAGGAGTTGCAGATGTATACAAGAAATGATGACCATAGTGGTTATAACAATGCATTTGTTCATAGTCTGATGAACCCTCTAAATATTCATGATTTGTAAATACTGTAGACATCTCTAGATCAGACATCATGTTATTAACAGTTTCGAAGTCCCAATCATCAGAAAAGGTACTACAGGTAATAAAGTCATTCAATGAAATCTTAAATAAATGTGGAATCTTCAAAAGCTCTGACGGGCCAAAAATTTCATATTCAGTTTGGTCCCAAACTATACCATCATGTATAGGAATGGCTGTGATGTTCACTGCTGACAAGTCTCTTGCTTCACGATGGGATGATTTGTGTGGCTGGAGAAGTAAGTTCACTTTTTTACTTGATGTGTCCATTTGAATATATCTTCCACTTATCAGCATACCCAGAGTCATTACCAGAGCTAACCATAGTAGAAAGAAGAATATTCCCAAAACAATCCATAGTTCAATCCATGGTGAAACCAGATAAGTCTTTTTCAGGAGATAAAAAAGTCTGTTGCTTGTTCTTTGAAAGTTCTTTGTGCTGGCATCGTTTCAGGTTCGCTGGGATCCTCAGAAAATGTATCAAAGTTCATGAAATAGCCAGAGGCAGTTCTGTCAATAGTTGGAATTGCATCAGGATTTGTTGAAATCGCTGGAACCAGTTGATCACTTGTTACTTCGTTGTAGACAGGTGTATCAGGACAAACTGTTATTTGGGTTTCAAGAGGGACAAGTTCCATAGCTCTGTTGCTTAGTCCTTCATTTCTCACTGTAGAATCTTCAAAGGCGATGAGTCTTTCAGTTTGAACCTCTTGGATTGTAGCCAGCGCAGTGAGTCTGCTACATTGTCGGAGTCCACTTGGCCTACTGCTTAGTATCGACCACATAGTGTGGTTTGATCAGGTCGATGGACACAAATCTTTTCTCCTTTTTACCAGCAAGGGGCGGCATAAGTACCGTTCTTGATCCGTGGATTGCAAGGACAGGTACTGGTTGTCTGTAAGAATGCCCAAATTTCTTCTTGTCCGCAATCTTTTCTCTGACTAGATCACCATGCTTTGGGATCCAGGCAGGCCTTGCTGAGACGGACGGTTTTTCCCCAGTGATGGTTGGCTTCAGGAGCACGTTTCTTTGTTTCGTTCTTAGTTCATTTAAGTCCTGTAAAACATCCAAATGATCTTTGATATCAAATTTCTTATTTTCCATCACTGTGCCTTGCATATCAAGGTCTGGTACCAACATTCTAGTTCCAAATAGAACTTCATACAGAGTGACACCCCCTAGAGAACTTCTTGGCAAGTTGTTAAGTGCACACTGGACCCCATAAAGGTGTTTGACCCACGCATCACCCGGACCTAATACCCTAGCTGTTATAGACTGCTTTATGTCCCATTTTTTTCTTCCCACAACAGAGTTTCCCTCAGGATGGAATGGCGAAGAATACCGCAATTCTACGCCCAAACTGGCCATGGCTTCTTTGTAAGCTCGAGAGCTAAACTCAGGACCCTGGTCATAATGTAGTGTGCCAATTGCGTATGTGCCGATAAAGACTTGCAAATCTTTTATAACAGTTCAAGCATCAACCAAGCGCTGAGGACACATCCAAAGGAACCTTGATTTAGTGTTTGTGGGACTGCATTCGTCCAAGAGGACGCCTGCAAGTAGATAGTCTAATGCTGTCTAATAATGGTGTCTGAACAGGGCTGGCTATGTTGTAGTCAGGTGTCTGGTGGCGTTCTGTACTGTGATCTCTATTGCAGTCTATGCAGTTATTGATGAAGATAGGAATCAGTGTATTCATTCCTGGCCACCAGTACATCTCTTTCCATTCCAAAATTGTTTTAGAGATCCCCTGATGTGTCAAACCCTCTCCTAGATGTGCTTTGTAAATCAAAGCTGCTCTTCGTTCCATGTTTGGTATTAACCTATCCCCCAGTCCAGGGATTCGAGCAAACGGAACGCTGTTCACATCAATTATAGATGAGTATTTGAGTGGAAATGTTTTAGGTAACGCTGCACCGCTGCCTTTGCTTGAAGCATTGACAGCCAGCATTATTTCACTGTCTATTTTCGTTTTTGAACGAGTGATTGCAGCTACGGAAGCCGTTTGCACGGACCCTTTTGCGGCTTCATCAGCCAATGAATTCCCTTCAATGTGAACACCATCCCGTTGATGACTCAGCGTGTGTATCACGTGAGTGTTTTGTAGTCCGTTTTGCAACTGAACTACTTGTTCCCAAAGCATTTTATGCTTGATTGTGCCACCTTTTGCATCTTTGAAACCATTTTGAAGCCAATTCTGTAAATATTCATTGTAAGATTGAACACAGTAAAAAGAATCACACACAATGAGTGTGGGGAATTTGCGATCCTTGTTCTCAAGTGCCATCTTGACTGCTTTTAGTTCAGCTCGCTGAGCTGTACAATCTCCTAGAGATTGCGTTATTGTGACCATTGGTCTGAATTTGCCATCGCGCATACGACCTTTAATGATCGCGCATGCTGCACTGTAAGCTAGTTTACTCCCCGTAGCGGGTTTTGCAGATCCGTCAGTATAAATTATAAATTCGTACTGATCAAGAGGGAGAATTTCAGTAGGCAGAGGACATTTGTGTTCGTATTGCCGGAATGCTTGTGTTTTTAAATAAGGATCAAAAACATATTCAACATCAGTTACAGCAAGAGAATTAACCCACTGTATCCATCTTGGATGTAATGCTTTTGCATTCGGAATGCTAGCTTTAGTAACTGCCTCTAAGGGTGGTACAGGAGGCACGACCATAATGCGTTTCCCCTGTGCTTGGGCTCTTTCTTTTGCTACAGCGGTTTGAACTGCTGTCAGAATCTTTTCTGTAGAAGTGAATTTTATTTCTGCTTGTGTATACAAGTGTGATTTGTATGCAATTGGTACTTTTTCACCTTCGCTAAAAGTTAAGTAGGTGAATCCGCATTGACCCGGAATGATTCGGATCACTAAGTTGCGTACATTTACGCGTGTTTGCAAGTGTTTAGTTGCTAACATGTCTGTTTGAAGTGAACGCAAATTTTCTGTGTGTTCTTGTGTCCAAGTTGTGGCTTTTAAACCAGGTTTGAATAATTTGTAGAGAGGTTTAACCCTCTCTGCGTAATTTAGACTGTATGTTCTTCCAAAATTCAGGAAACCTGGAATCGACTGTAAGTTTTTCAGCGTTTTTGGAGGTTGGAGCAGTGCACACTTTTCTAAAAAGTTGGCTGGCAGGCTTTTGCCTTCACTTGAAAGTTCATATCCTAGGAAAAGGACATTGAGATGGGCAATTCTGGACTTTTTAAAGTTGAATTTGTAAACCTCAGAGGCGAAGCCCAATATAATGGTGTTCACCCTGTTCAAGTGTCTGTCCAGGTCATCGTCTGTCAGATATATATCATCGACATATGACAATGCTCCATCATCATAAATTTGTAGTAACTCTGTTACTCTTGCTGAGAATAACACAGGGCTGTTTTTGAAACCCCGTGGGAGTGGACACAATTTATGCTGGGTCCCCATTATTGAGAAAGCGGTCAAATATCTACTTTCAGGTGCAATATTTTGACAAAAGAAACCATTTGAAATGTCTAATGTGGTTTTGTACTTTTTACGCACAATGTTATTAATTAATGCTGTACTGTGTGCATTTTGCACTGCAAATATTTTACAACAAGAGTTTAGGTGTCTGTAATCCAAAACTAGACGATATGCATTGTCTGGTTTGGAGACAGGAAACAAAGGATTATTCATTGATGAGGTGCATGTTTCAATCACCCCTTGGTATTCAAGCTGATCTAAGATCTCCATGACTTGTTCTTTAGCTTCTTGCTTAACCAGGTACTGCCTTTGTGCAGTTGGTTGATTTTTACTGGATTTTGTGGTGAGGTGAGTCCTCATCCCATCCTACATGATTTTTGTATAATGCTCGGGCTTGGGACACTGCCCATTTCCTGGCATAAGTATATTTTAAATGTACTGGAACATGGTTAGAGAAGGCTAGCATAATGATGTCCTCGCCATGTGGGCACTCTCTGACAAATTCTGGTGGCCAGTCCCATTCTGCTAGAAGTATATCATAACCCCTTGAAAGATGCTCCCAAAAGAGTGCTTTCACTTTTCTTGGTATGTCTCCCTCCATCCGGAGTGTTATTTCCTATAACCTATGTGGAGAACTAACCCTGGTATCTGCAGTTTCAACTTGAATGTCCTCATTCAAGTCCACAGTCTCCAGAAGCCCCTTCAGGTTCTGGTGAGCTACTGTAACTTCTGCTGCGCTGTCCAACATTGTCTGAGCCCATTCTCCGTTCTTGAGTTGTGTTCTCAGAATCCTCGGCATGTCTGATCTTCAGACCTGCTACCTTCTTTTTGGAGAATTTAGGTTTTGGTTTGTTTTTCTGAACATGTTGATCGTCTTTGGACTTCACGCGTTCTTCTTTGTTCTCTGACCGCCCTCTTCTTTTGGATGTCTGTGGTGATATCTGAAAGGTACGAGAGGAACGTGTATCAGTATCTTGATGCCTGTCAGGTTTGCTCAAATTATCCCTATTCCTGAGGTTATACCTCCTTTCAGAGGGCTCCTTTTGAGGAGACCTACCTCGGGATTGAGAATCCTTCTCTTTTGAATGTTGTTTGTTATTTTCCCACTTCTTTTTAGAAGAGTTAGGAGTGTTTTTAGTAAAGACCTTATCAGGACTTTCAGACAGTTGTGGTTTAACTGGTTTACCTCCCAAACTGTCTCTGCCTAAGTCTTCATAGGATTTTTCAATTATTCTGGCTAGTTCTTGTGGTTGTTCTGTTACATCAAATTCCCTTAATTTCTGGCGGATTGCCACTGATGCTGCTTCTCCTTTAATATTAGATAATATTATTGTTGAGACCAGGTCGAAATTTTTAAGTAACTTCATACCTAAATTCAGAGCAGGCTCTGCCCCGTATACGGTTTGAATCTGTTTCAGGACATCAGGTATTACCGCCGTAGACAGAATGCCAGGTGTTTTTGTGTAGACTGCAGCAAAGACTGCGCCCCAAGTGGTGCAGTCTTCCAGATGTGGTGTGATCCCCATTGGTAAACAGTTTGTTAGAATTCTGTGTTTCTCATAAGGGCTAGTATTAGGAAATACTGCTTCGATTTGAGTAATTTTTTGAACTATCCAGAATGGAACTTGTTCCCGTTTTGTGGGCATTTTACCCATAACTGCGTGTAAAGTCTGTGGAGTAATTTTTAGTGTATTCCCCTGATGAGGGGCTGGATTTTGAATGGTTAATGGTGTTGAGTTGAGCAAGTAATTCTACGTCTGACATTTCTTCAATGTCAGGATGAGGTGTGTAGCCGGCTAAAATCGACCATGTTGCTCCCGGTCTACCTAGTGGACCGAGCCTGGTAATGTGACTGTAATTTTTTACGGCGCCTTTAAACCAGAGACCATGCTCCTGGTATGTGAGTGGAATTTCAATATCCACAAAAGGAATATATTCCTCAGGTGGTTCATCCTCTTTGTAGAAGTGAAACCTTTTCGTTACTGGATTTGATTCTGGGAATACTATCCATGAATAGAATACCAGTCTGGTGAGATTCATGTGCCTCTATCACAAAAACTGCTCTACCACCTCTTGGTGTTAGGCCATGTTTTATAAGTTTTAGAGTGATGGCTTTCCTTAAATTTGGATGGATGTTTATAACAGCCTCATGGGTTTCATTTAAATCTGTAGTATTAAAGCCTGCTACGACTTGGTTAGCCGCAGTGTCAGTATCAGACATTTTTTTAATAAAAAATGTAGAAGAAGTTTCAAGGAAACAAAGATAAGGTGCACAATATTTTAGAACACTGTATCCTTCAACGTTGAACAAACCAAACAGCTAATAAATAGGATTTTTGTCCTACTCAGCTATGGTGGATATTATCCCTACCCACTCCAGACGTCTTATGGAATATTGTGAGTAGGGGGTCTCTGAGAAAAGCACGACTGAGTTACTTCAGTATCTAGCATTAAATGAGTGCCTTACCAAACCGTTGGGTGCCATGTAGTGTAGTTCCCATATCTCTGATAGGCTCTGCACATTAGAATAATATACAGTATAGTTTTGACATAGGACTGAGGTCAGTATGTCTCTATTGAGTACATTAAACTTAATTACTTGTGTGTGCCAGTTAACTCAGAGGTCACTAGAAACTTCTTGAATAAACAAGAAGGGATTCGTTTCTGACAACCGCATAAAAATGACAACTTTGTTTCCCTTAGAGTCGGAACAATCTCAGAACCGTGGAAACAATAGATAACAGTTTCACTCAGTCAATCGTGCATGCTTCGTTTTTAAAGAGTTGCACAGAAATAGAGAGACGGGCGTTTCAATAAAAAGGGTTTATTGAACAGTCTTATTTCTCATGCAAGAGATATGAACTGCTACAATCGTGAGACAGGATGCGAAGTACAATACCTACAGGGTTAGCAGTAAGATACAGTAATACTGCAATAGCATGGTTTGTAGCTATGACATATATTCATAAAATACATACATAAATAACACAGGCTAAAATGTGAATACTCATCTGATGTTTCTAAATAGTTCTACCCCAGTGTACCTAACCTAAGTGTAGTACGAGGTAAGAAGTAGGTGCTGTTTTCTAAAGTATAGCTTAGCTATAGTTTTAGTTTTGCCAAGAGTTGCCAAAAGTTTCTCTAAGTTCTAGTCTGCTCCATACCTTAGAATGTGTGAGGTTGGAATCAATTTACGGGACTCGATATCTAACACCCCGCAAGGGGAGTCAGAAACACTGGAGATGGATTCTCTGCGAGGAGGATGACAGCGTCTGGTAAGTGCATCAGGCGAGAACTCGATGTCCTTCTGAACTTGTCGTGGCGAACCGTAAGTAGACAGTCGAGCTGGACCGTACCGGAACCGTGGTTTGCCATGGCAAGTGCAGGTATATTTATACCTTGACGGTATTTAGGAATGCCTGTATTGACGTAAAAGTCAGGCATCGGAACGTCATGAATGAACACCTAAGGAATAGATGTTCATGCATAATAAATGAGTTCTTGGAGAAATCAATATCCAAGCAAGGGAAATTCCTGAAGGGTTAAGAGTTTGTTTTTCCAAGAACTCATTGTGACGTGGATTGATGGCTGTAGGAGAGCATGCCTGTATTTGGTTAGCATGGACAATGCCTAAATAAGGGCTGGATTTTCTATGCCTAAATAAGGGCAATATGAATTGTACCTACATAAGCGCATAAATCGGGAAACCTATATGCGGAATCTAAATCTACACACAAGTGTATTGCCAAATGTGGTGAACTGCCATGGGAGTTTCCTTCTCCCCAAGCTACTCGAATCTCACCATGGGATGGTGGGAAAAGATGGTAGCTTGGGGAGAGGATAATGCTCAATACACAGAGAAATAATGCTCTGGTTGAGGTTTATAGACAACCTTTTTATCATCTGGAAAGGAACAAGTGAGGAGTTTACACAATACATGAATGTATTAAACAGCAATGAGACAGACCTGCAATTCATGCATAACGTTAGGGCCACCTCAATACAACTTCTGGAAATACAAGTATATGTGGAGGAAGGTATAATCAAAACAACAACTTATCGGAAACCAACTGCGACAAACAGTATCCAACATGGCTCCAGTATTCACCCTGCATCTCTGATCAAAATCATACCCTACGGTGAATTCCTGAGAATGAAACAGTATTGCTCAGATGTGAAAGAATTGGAAATCAAAACTAAAGAAACTGCATGCAAACTTAAAGAAAGAGGATACAAACCAAAATACATCCAGGCAGGCATCTAAAAAGCAGATGAATTACCTCGAGAACAAATAGTGATGACTAAAAAAGAGCTAAACAAAAGATCTAAGAAGGAAGAGGACTCAGAAATTAGACTCATTTTGACCTACAATAAAGAACATCATGAAATCTTTCAGATTATAAACAAACAGTGGAATGGCCTTCTAAAAGACTCAGACATGAAAAAAATCCTAGGCAACCAACCCAATACAACGTATAGGAAGGCACCGTCGGTCAGAGACAAACTAGTACACAGCCACTACACAAGACCACAACCCAAGTCGTGTCTCATGTAACTCCAAAATGGCTTCAGCAAATGCGATAAGTGCAAACCCTGTCGCATTGGAAAGAATGTAAAGAAAATAAGTGATTCGAAAGGAAGAAGTTTCTATATCAATCTAAAAATCAACTGCTCCAGCACCTATGTTGTTTACATGCTGGCGTGTAATTGTGGCAAAAAGTGCATTTGACAGTACAATTTGCCAATTAAAGAAAAGGATTCTGGAACACATCCAGGCAATGCAAAATGATGACAACTATTACGCCATGACAAAGCACATGCACACCCATGCGGATCAGGATTGGCAACAAGTGAAATATTGGGGCCTAGCAACAATCCCTGCCAGTGAGAGAGGCGAAACAGAACAATGAAACTGCGACAACTGGAGTCTAGGCTGATAATCAAATTCTGAACAAAGCAACCATAGGGGCTCAACGGGGATGAAGAGCTTTACATTCATCCATAAGTAAACAAAAAATAGATCTTACCATGAAACACAACACTATGAAAAAAATTGAACAAAAGATGAGGATGCAATTGGATAAAATAATGCAGAATGTACCATCATAAAAAGACACTGTGGCTAAATGCACAAAGAAGGGAATACCATCTGTCAATGTTTAGATGGCACCCAGCCAGTGGCAAGAGTCACTACATCTATCAGATGGAAAAATGTAGATACACAAGTAGTATATAAATAAGGACTGACCTATAGAAAGCCCAACACCCAAAGAACCACTTGTAATGAAAAATATCGCTGATGAAAAATTTATGGGAAAATAAATTAAATTAAAGACAATAGGGCACTAAGCCCAAAGGAGGCGAACAATCCATGGTGTAACATAAACTTAAAATATCCCAAAAACACTATTGGCTAAAAGGAATATTGTAAATTTGTAAATATGTACTTAATCTTTCAAAACAATAAGACTGCCCAATGGTTTGGAGTGACAAGAATAAATAGAAGTACGAATCCCACAATGCCTCAATATGGGCTTATTGAAAGATGGGATATGAAGAAACATGAAAGATGGACTACTGCTAACTGTGATCAAGACCAATCTGGTCGAAACAAGTTGGTTGTAACTGGTGATGGTAATGGTGATGGCTGTCAACTGGATTAAATAAGCCTTTCAACTCAAATACATATTTGCACCACTTCTTCTCCACAATCAGCAGAAAGTACTCGGACACTCCGGCATGCTTCAATAGAGTTTTAATGACTCCAAACGGCCGAAACGCGTCATTTGGAGTCATTAAAACTTTATTGAAGCATGCCGGAGTGTCCGATTACTTTCTGCTGATTGTGGAGAAGTAGTAGTGCATTTTGGGGTTATCCGGTAGCCCGAACTCGGACCGCCCATGTGACAGCCTCGTAACTGAACCGGGACTGTTGTGCTACATATCTATATATATATAAAACTACTAATCTAAGTATTGTAGTAGGTTAGTATATATGTTTAACACTCATAAACTGTTAGAAAACACTCACTCACTTGATGTCATCAGTGATGTCATGTGAGATGTCATCAGGCATGGGTGAGGTAATATGCGAAGTCATAAGCAGTGCAGTGTGAGGACGTGAGTTATAGTTAGCTCAGGTAACTATATCTGCTGAATTTTTCTCTCTTTATATATACATTTACACTGAAAATTACAAAGATTAACCCCTTCAGTGCCCTGGACGTAATGGTTATGTCCTTTGCAGGGGTGCTGCTGTGCCAAGGATGTAACCATTACGTCCTGGCACCTGCCAACGGGGGAAGCACTGGTGCTTCCCGCCATGTGCCGCCCAACTACATGCCCCCACCTGGGAAGGTAGAGGAAGCGCTTCCTCTACCATACCCAACCCCCTTACCCTTGGCAATGTTATATCTTTGGCACGCTCACGGCATGCCAACGTCATCATAGGCTGTCAGGGACATGCTAGAAACCATTTGCTTCCATGACGTCCAGAGAGAGGATGCACATAGGGTGAGTCCTTCTCCATGGGGGGTTGATTTTGGGAAAACAGGCACAGGGGTAAAGGAAACCGTTTTCTCAATCCCCTGTGTCTGTTTTGATTGGATTCCTGCTCTATGATTGTGAGTGAGGCCAGAGATTGTGGAGCACGAATCCATCCACTGGACCACCCGGGATTTTTCTGTTTCTTGTTGGGGAATTGACCCCTTAGGCAAGGGTCTCTTCCCTGGGGGCATGTTTAGCTTTGTTTCAGCCCTTCTGGTGTGAGGCTAAGGCCGAGCCTGCCAAGCTTCCTATCTTCCTATCTCTTCCCTTGGTGCTAGGGGGTTGGAACATCGTTTCAGGCTCCCCCACCCCCTGATTTTCCCTTAGGAACTTCTGTTCTCTAGTGGAGATACATCTGCATGAGTCTTTTCCTTCTCCACTATCCAGGTAGAAGCTTCTAGGTCGTTGCCCAGTAGACATTCCATTGGGTTGGCAGGGGGCACAGCTACTTTCTTAGGGCCAGTAACCCTTTCCCACTCAAAGTCTACCACAGCTATGAGATGTGACTTTGTTACATTGTCAGAGTTGACTATCTAATGCACCTCATCAGGGTCAATCTGAGCTGGGGAAACCAGCTTGGCAAGGCTGGCTCCTGTATACTTCAATACAGTCCCATTGATATTTGGACACTGTCTGTACTTTACTATACAGACAGGATAGTGACCCAGAGATTCCATTTAAAATTCCTCCCCACCCAGAGAAACTAAGTGGCTTTAGTATAACCCCTACAACTCCCTGGGACAACTTCCAACCTCATCCCTACACTAGCAATACCCTTAGGATAATCTCCGGTGGGTGACGTGTTCGTGCATGCGTTATCACACCTCTTGAGCTCTGGCTGTCTACAGTAGAAGCATACCCCAACCTTTTTTGGGTTATATTTCTATCCTCATACCCCTTCCCCTTTGATTGGGATGTGGCTCTTGGCTCCCCACCTTGGGCATCTTTTGGGGTCTCTTTTGGATTTTCGGATTTTTTCAACATTACCCCATCTTTCCCCTGGACGGGGGCCTGTTCCACCTTTTCATTTTCACTAATTGGGATGTCTTGGGTACCCTAGTGCATACACTCTAACCAGATATCTTCCTCAGCTATCTAGAGCTAGATAGCTTAGAGCCTTCCAGATGCTGGTGTAGCTTCTCTGAGGTACAAATTGTAAGTATGTGTTATCTCACCACTACATTGAAGAGTCCCTTATAGGTATCTACCTTTCTACCCTTAATATAGCCTTCCAATAATTTTACAGAGGCATCTACAAAGTCTACTCTTGTCTATGTTGCCCCCTTTTGTGTGCTCCTAAACCTTTGTCCATGATCCTCTGGTGTAGGACCAAAGAGCTCAATGAGTTCCTACCACATGTGGGTGTCGGACTCTGCCAGCTCATCCTCTAGTGTCAGAGCCTATCTCTCCCTACTGTTGGAATGAACTCCCACAGGAAAGACACCCAACGTGGTGTACCCACCCTTCTCATACTGAAAGCTCTCTCATAGGATGATAACCACTTATCTATGTCATCCCCCTCTGTGTATTTTAGAACAATACCCTTGGGTAACCAAGGATCATAGGAACACCGGCAGTTACCTCTGCTTCTCCATTGCTGCCACCATGTTCTTGAGGTTTCATACCCAGCTTGATCCTTTTTTCCTCCCAAGGTCAACTTCTTTTCTTCTAGGGGCAACTTTCTTTACTGGATCTCTAGGAGGTTAAGCTGGGTTATTATGTGCTGGGGGCTCCTCACTAAGCAAGAGTTCCTTTCACTCCCAAACAGAGAGTTGATCCTTAATCAAATTGTGGGGACTTCACTTTTATTGTCCCTCTGTGGTTCCACAAAATCTCTATCATCTTCTTATTCCCCAATGTCAGTCGGAGTGGTATCCCCTTCAGCTGAACCTGGGCCCTCCTGGATTCTTCCCAAGCTTTGATATCCTCCTTAAATGCAATATTTCCTGGGAAACAACTCTCTCCCTGCACAGTGACCTCAGGGTATTAATCTTGAGTATGGACAGGGCAGCCAAGTCAATTTCCCCTACTCTCCATCCTTGAAGATTTATAACAAAACATTTTGCTACTTTTGACTTTTTCTTCTGGGGAACAGGTGCCTTTGGGATTTTAGAACATAGGACTCCTGAGGCGGAAAGCCGGGAGAGCGTATTTTAAGCATTTGTAAATATTGGTGTGATTCTGTGCTTTTTAAAACCCACCTGACACTTCCTGGAACAGCGGGCTCACGCTGCAACGACCACCACTACCCTTGATCGCCATTTTCCGAGAGCGAGGTGCATCACCAGACACGCCCCCTTGGTTGGACACGCCCCCTCGCCATATGCCTATATAGTGCGCGCTGACTCTGAGGCCTGACACTAACATAGGACTCCTGAGGCGGAAAGCCGGGAGAGCGTATTTTAAGCATTTGTAAATATTGGTGTGATTCTGTGCTTTTTAAAACCTACCTGACACTTCCTGGAACAGCGGGCTCACGCTGCAACGACCACCACTACCCTTGATCGCCATTTCCCGAGAGCGAGGTGCGTCACCAGACACGCCCCCTCGGTTGGACACGCCCCTTCCAATGCTTTGATCATTCTGCATAAATTATGTGCCTTGGTAGGAAGCGCAGCGGACGAGCGCAGCGGGCGCGACGATTGCGCGCCGAAGGCGCGCTTAAGGCAAGCTCGTCTGCGCTCGTCCGCGAGCGTCCGGGACCAGGGGCCAAGGACCCTGTGGGCTACTACACTTATACTTCTGCTGAACTATTAGCGCTGCGCCCAACCACCACGACGTGTCCACCTGTTCCCCATAACGCGGCGAAACGTATATCTTACTTAGGCATAGGCAACCCCGCCACCCTCACAAATGCCCCTGCTCCTGAGTACTCTATGCTCACGACCACACCCTGCTCTACCTACACGTTCAGGTGTATATATCTCAATACCCGCTCCATGATTAAACACCAATCAGATATTTTTCTGCTACTCATGGATAAACAACCTGACATGCTGCTATTGACAGAGACCTGGCTCACTCCGGACTCACTACCGGACATATTAGCTGCCCTACCTGCAGATTACTACATTCTATCAGCACTCCGCCCAGGCGGAAAAACTGGGGGGGGAGCTGCTATAATCGTCAATAAAAAATTCCAAATTAGACAGCTCCCCTCTCTGCCTCTACCTAATACTGAAAACATAGTCGCCAAAATAGATACTCCCAATGGCTCACTTGTACTGGTCCTACTATATCGCCCTCCCCAAACCATGGCCACATTCCCTTCCACTCTAGCTCAGCTACTGGCACCGTTGGTCACTAACCATCCTAAACTACTTCTGGTTGGGGATTTAAACTTCTGGTTTGACAACTTATCATTGGACCCCCAGGCTGCAGAGATGAGTGAACTTTTCTGTGATCTCAACCTGACACAACACATCCACACTGAGACTCACCAGAAGGGCCATAGCCTCGACCAAATCTGGTCTCTGAACTTGTCACTATCTGCATCAGACATAAAACCTTGCTGCTGGTCTGATCACCACAGCATAAGTTTCTCCTTCCAGTTAGATAAGACAACCCACTTCAAGCTACAAACCAGCAAAACCATTAGGAAATGGACCTCTATGGATATGCCAGCCTTTCTTAAATTTTTGGGTGAAATCCCTTCCCCTTGACAGCACTAATGTGGAGGAGGCCGATGGCCGGTTCAATGAATGGCTTACTGCAGCTATTAACATCTATGCTCCTCCTACGCACCTCAGCAGCTCTAGGAGTCCGGACGCACACAAATGGTTTACACCTGAACTAAAAAAACTGAAACTGGAAGTGAGGCAAAAGGAAAGAACCTGGCGCTCCCAGTACTGCTCACTGGCCAAGGCCACATACTGCTCAGCCAGGAAGACATACCAAAAAACTCTACATAACCATAAAACAACCTATTACTCATCCAAAATCCTAAACTCCACCAATAAGTCAAAAGAAATTTTCAGGATAGTGAACGACCTTTGCAATGACGATAGAACTTCCCCTCCGGTAGTTCCCACACAAGCGCTATGCAATTCCCTCAATGACTTTTTCCGCGATAAGATCTTAATGATTAAGCAGAACATTTCCACACTTCCAGCTTGCGCCCCAGTGGATGACATCTATCTCAATCCCTCAACTTTACATTCTTTTCCCCTTATCGATTTGAAAACTTTCTTGGCACTACTGTCCAGAGTCAAATCAGGCTCCCCTATGGATGTCTGCCCCCCCCAAATCATGAAAGAAATTGGTCGAGCTATGCCCAGCAGCATGATACCCTTGCTCAACGACTCTCTCATTTCAGGGACAGTGCCTAGCAGCTTCAAGCAGGCCTTATTGATTCCCCTCACCAAGAAACTTGGTATCGACCCGCTGGACCTCACGAACTATCGGCCCATATCCTTGCTGCCCTTCCTATCGAAAATGCTGGAGGCGCATGTTACCAACTGCCTCTCTAATTTCGTGGAGGAAACGGAATATCTCCAACCCAACCAAGCTGGTTTCCGGCCTGGTCACTCCACTGAGGCAGTAATATTGGCCGTCCAGAACATCCTGAGGTCCAACGCTGACAACAACCTTCATCAAGCCCTAGTACTTCTTGACTTGTCCGCTGCATTCGACACGGTTGACTATTCCATTCTGGTCAACCGTGTCGAACAGGCGGGTCTCAGAGACTCTGCCCTAGCCTGGTTGAAATCGTTCATCTCCGAACGTACTCAGTCTGTCCGCTTAGGCTCCTTTTCTGCCGCCAAAGTCAAGTCTTTCTGTGGGGTGCCCCAAGGCTCTTCATTATCCCCCTTGTTATTCAACTTGTACATGCGGCCCCTTCTTTTCGCCCTGAGAATGCACAAAGTCACTGTATATAACTATGCAGATGACTTGCAGCTCGTTTTTGTTCTCAACTCCCCAAATGCGGCGGAGGACTTCCAAGCCACTATGACTCTAATCCAGAGTTGGATGTCCTCAAATCACCTTAAATTAAACCCAGGGAAAACTGAGTTGATCCTGCCCGGCAAGAGCGAAATCAGTTGGAGCCCTAACTTCTGGCCGACTGATATGGGCCTCCCCCCTAAGAAATCTCTGACTGTAAAAAGTCTGGGGATAACCATCAATGAGGACCTCTCGCTAAAATCTCAAATTGGAACCGTGGTTTCTTCTGGATTTTTCCAATTGAGGAAAATTAGGAAAATCGCCCATTTCCTCACTCCCTCCGCCTTAATTCAGGTTGTCATGGCCCTAGTCCTCTCCCACATCGACTTCTCAAACAGCCTATACCTAGGCCTACCCGTAGGACAACTCAGAAGACTGCAGTACTTGCAGAATCAGGCCGCTAGGCTGATCTGCAAAGTACCCAAATGGGAATCGATTAAACCAGGCCTAGAGAGCCTGCACTGGCTACCCGTGGCTCAAAGAGCCGAATTCAAAGCCGGGTGCATCATCTTTAAGGCTCTGCAAGGCAAGGGACCTCTATTCATCAGACAGCTGATCGGAAGATATGTTCCCTCACGGAACCTAAGATCTGCCCACAAAGACCTTCTTGAAGTACCTCGCTTTAAGAAAAAACGACAAGGCGGCAGCAGCTTCCATTTCCTAGCAGCTACCCTATGGAATTCTCTGCCACTAGCCCTCAGACAGAGTAAAGACCTCCTTGCCTTCAGAAAGGCATTCAAGACTCTCCTCTTCACAAAAGCTTACTTGAAATAACGCTTCCGGTAGACTCACCCTTTGTTTTTGTTTTTTTGTTTTTTTTTTATCTTTCCAGCGCCAAGAAGCCCTCGGGCGTAAGTGCGCTTTATAAATTTTTAATAACATAACATAACATAACATAGAGCTTGGCAACTTGTTAAACGTTTTCTCAATGTCGACTTGACAATTTCTCTCAGTGATTTCTAACTTATTAATTGTCTGGTACAGCTACATACAATTTTTGGATACCACTGATAGGCAACAATGTGAGGATTTGGGTGTATTATGTGATATGGCTGTGGGGCCTTATCATGGAATACACTTTTAAAATGGTCTTGGGACTAGTCAGGCTCGTTTGTGGCACCTTCGCTCAACCCTGGGTAGCCGTGGCTTTGAGCAGCAAGGCTTGACAAATAAACTTAGTTTAAAGCAATTAACAGCACCAAACAACAACATTCTAAAAATCATACCACACAAAAGAAATTGGACAACAATTTATAACGATAGAGCATATTTTTATGAATTTTTGGAGACCTTGATGATCACAATCCAGTAGAGTTCCGAAGATACAGATTTTTGAAGTTATAAATGATTTTTTTAACAATATTTTTTGAATTTTGTCAAATTAATTAGCACCCGCTCCCCCGTCCAAGCCAAAATACAGAAAAGAAAAGATTGAAGTGCTACGCAGGTGAAAGAAGGAAACCTTTACATACAAAAACTAAATATACATGTCACAAAACTATCTCATCATAATGCCATAGACCAAATCAGTAATCATGCAAATCATAGTAAATCATACGATAGTTGCCAGTCAGCCTTCGCCATGTATTTTGAGCCATCCCCTCAATGGAGCCCATATTTGAAGCCCCCTTTTACGAGCCTGGTGGCTTTTCAGGGCATAGACAGCCCTTTCTATTTGGTGAACTGAAATTAAGCGGCTCAACCACTGATTGAAAGATGGAGGAGCAGGATCAAGCCAGGCTGTCGCCAAGCACAGCCTAAGTACTGCCATGGCTAAAAACAGAAAGGAGGATTGGGCCAAGAGAGGAGACTCCTGTTCCTGAACCCCTACTAGAATCAGTTGGTAGGTAACCACAATCCTCAAGTTCAGTTTGGCCTTGAAAAAATAGGCTATATCCCTCCTCATATTCGCAAGCCCCGGACAGTCTGCTAGCATGTGAACCAGGTCAGTCCCAAACACCTGGCAGCGTGGACAATTCATGCCAGAAATTCCACCCCATTTACAGATTTTGGCCTGTGTCATATATAAATTGAACCAGGTTTTACAATGTTGTATCCGAAGGTTGGCAGATAAAAGTGTTGAGCGAGCGAGTTCCAAAGAGAAGAGACTATCCCCCTCTGTCATTTGTAGGGCCCGTGCCAGCAGGCAACATGCTTCCCGATATTGTCCCCCATTCTATCATTTCATAGTTTATAAATCCTTCCAATCGCAGGCTTACTACTAATCAACATATCCACAAGTTTGATCCTATTGAACCTCTTCCCTTCACCTTTTTTCTTCCCTACAAAATCCCAGATTTTAAAAAATTTGAAGAATTCATTATGTCCTAATCAAAATTTAGGCTTCATAAAATCAAAAGTACCAAAGTCTTTTTCGTCAAAGAAATCCCCAAGAATACATGGGCCATTATTATTCCCCACTGCCTTATGAGAGGATCATGAATTGTGTCTGGTAAGAGAGGGTTATCTTGGAGGGGAGACTAAAAACAATACCGACCAATCCCGAGTTTTTTCCAGACGGTAGTCAAAATGCGAAATGCATATGATAAGGTCTTAAACCTAACTTTTTTTAAATAGCCAATTTCTAGCTGCCGAAACAAAGATCAACGGACTATGTCACCAAGGGTCAGTTGAAAACATGAGGGGACAGTATTAGATGCGACCCGTGTCTGAGTTGAATCAAGCAATAGGGGGATTATTTGTTGAAGCGCGGAAGCCCAATAGTACAGCTGAAATTTTCATACAGCTCAACCACCCTGCTCCGTTGGAAGGGAAAGGAACTTCAAAGCCCTCCGGGATCTAGCATAAGCCCAAAAGAACCTCCTAATAATTCCATCCAAAGCCTTAAACCATATGTTAATCACCTTGAGGGGTACGGCTCTGAAAAAATACAAGTTTCTTGCAAGAATCATCATTTTAATAAGATAGCTCCTACTGATCAAGGTCAATCTAAGATTGTTCCATCTGTGCAGCTCAATCTTAGTTTTATTAATTAATGGGCCCAGATAACCCTCGACTACTTTGTCCGTATTTGCATTAATAATAACGCCCAGATAAACTGCATTCAATACTACCTGTGTATCCTCACACCGCATAATATCATTAATGAGAATCTGGGTTTTGTCACGATTAAGTCTGTAACCCAAGAAACAATCAAAAAGATCAGCCTTTACTTTCATTTCCTTAACCACCAGAGTGGGGTCTGGAGTGGCGATTGCAAGGTCATCTGCGTATTTTAGTGTCCCAGCCACTAGTGGACATCGGCAAGATTGAAGTGTTTCTTTTAATTCGGTGTATCAGAGGGTCAATATGAAGGGCAAAAAGCAGGGGGAAATACGGACACTCCTGCCTTGTCCCCCGTTAGATCTTTACTGTCTCTGATTCTCCCCCATTAGTGAGATTTTAGCCGTAGGATTGATATATTGCATTTTATTCCACCCAATAAATTCCCTCCCCAGGCCCTTCTTCTCTAATATTGCTCAGAGATAGGGCCAACAGACCCTATCTAACACGTTCTCAGTATCTAATAATACTAGAGCCACAGGGTCCCTGGATTTTAGCCACATCGAATAACTTAATCACCTGCCGCATATGATCTGTTGTTCCCATACCAGGGATAAAACCGTGTTGTATGGGTGACACGATTTTCTTTTTGATCCCCGACAACCTTGAGGCTAACATTTTCGCAAACATTTTGTGTCACAGTTAATTAATGTAATTGGACGGTATGACCCTAGGTCATGCACCATTTTGTCCTTTTTAGGGAAGACCACAATCTTTGCAGAGGCCCATGAGTCTGGAAGAGGAGTGCCCCTCTGAATAGCTAAAAATACCTAAAGGATAAATTTGTGACGGGTAGTAGCAAAGATTTTGTAAAATTCCCCAGGAATAAGGTCTACCCATACAGCTTTACCAGATGCTAGCCAAAAGATTGTAAGTGTGATCTCTTCTGCAGAAACAGGTTGATCTAAGAACTCCTTATCTAATATTTCTATAGCAGCAAGAATTAGATATGGATTCAATATCTAAAGCAGTTTAAGGTTAGGTCACTTTGTGCACTAGCCACCGATTTTTGATACAAGTAGACTCCTATCTAGTGCTCTACTCTCTGTGGTCAACCGCTCAAACAGCCACACCCAAATTACAAAATAATTACAATGAAAGCAGCACATAAATCTCTAATAACATTCATTAATCAATTATTGTACATTATGGTTTAAAGATCAAAAATGTCCAAAGTTCTGTTGAGATTCGTCCAAATTTATTTATTTACAACAGTTCATTCAGTCTCAATTTCTATTCTTCATTGAGTCGCAGATCAGACCGTCAATTCTTTATATTCATTAGTTCTTAATAATCACAGATACAGCCTTTACACACATTTCGCCCTGACACAGGACTTCATCAGGGCTGTAGAAAACAGAAATGTACATGTGTCGTATACATGACTGATTAATATTGAGGGGGCTTTTTCCTATATGTTTTTCCATCCCATTGTCATTTATGATACTATAGAATGGAGATAGGCAGGTTGACTACCTGTTGGTAAAAAATATTAGAACATGCTATATTTCAATGAAAGAGGACACTGATCAGTGTGTACATTTCTGTTTTTTACAGCCCTGATGAAGTCCTGTGTCAGGACGAAACGCATAGGCCGTATCTGTGATTATTAAGAACTAATGAATATAAAGAATTGACGGTCTGATCTGCGACTCAATGAAGAATAGAAATTGAGACTGAATGAACTATTGAAAATAAATACATTTGGACGAATCTCAACAGAACTTTGGACATTTTTGATTGTTGAACTAATAATTGATTAATGAATGTTATTAGAGATTTATGCGCTCCTTTCATTGTATATATTTAAGAATTAGATATGGCTCTATCTTGCCTGAGTCTGTCTTCTCCTCAGTATAAAGTTGCTGATAGTGTCTCTGAAAAGCAGAGCGTATTCCCCTATATTGCAGATAAGACCATGCTCAGGGTCTTGAATCTGCTTGATATTGCCAGAAGATGCCTG
The DNA here is from genome assembly GCF_964204655.1 of Triturus cristatus. Classification (NCBI taxonomy): domain Eukaryota; kingdom Metazoa; phylum Chordata; class Amphibia; order Caudata; family Salamandridae; genus Triturus; species Triturus cristatus. Next base: position 85,776,796 of record NC_140588.1, read on the forward strand.
TTGCATGGCAGGGATGCTAATGACCACTTATACTTATCTTCCGCCTTCTTGGCAGCAATATCCCCTATTGCAGTCTTAGCAAGTATAACCCAGAGCTGGGCATCCTCAATATCTAGTCCAGCCAAAACCACATCCACCAGCCCAGCCTCGGCCCACGACAGAGCCTGATAAAGCTCCTACAGATGATGTTTCTTCCTCTTCAGTCTACTCCAGCTGAATCTTGCAGTTTCCCCAGGTCCCTGCTTTAAATGTATCCCTTAGTATGCCCATGGGGGCGGTCCTTAAATTCCCTGCCATGAATAATGGAATCCATATCCTCATATGCAAGGGATAATCTTTGTCTAACAACAAACCTTGCTCAAACGACCAGCTCTTACTAGAAGGCGAAATAGCTTGGATATCAACCTCTAGAACTAGAGGGTTGTGGTCAGACATCACCCGGGGATCTTTAAATGTACGAGAAGCATTCAACCCCCCACTGAATAGAAAAAAATTATCTAGGAGAACATGAACTTTGTGAGGAGCAGAATAATATGTAAAGCCGGGATTTGTAGGTTCCTTCTCCGCCCAAACATTGTAGAGCCCATGAGTTATTACAAGCTGCGTCAATGACCGAAAGACCTTGGGCTTAAGCCCTTGATAGATTGCTGCACCTGCCCTCAGGGTATCCCTTTTCATATTAATGTTAAATTCCCCACAGACAACCAGAGGAAGCCCCTACCCAGCAAGTTCCGCACAAATCCAATCCAGTAATGCAGCCTTGGCAGTAACGGATCTGTAGATATATTCATTCTGCAATGACTCATCTACCATAATTATCCGCCCTGGCTTTAGTATGTTGGATCTTGCCTTTGTGGGCCAGTATTGCCTCCCCACCTGTACAGGTTCCTTTCAGAGTCCTAGCAATAATTTGATATCCTGAGAATTCCAATAGATGTTTTTGGGACCCCTCCACATGTGTTTTCTGCAAACAAATGATGTCAGCATTTAGAAACTGCAAGTCTACATTCACCCTCTGTCTCTTTCGACAACAGTGCAACCCACAAATGTTGATTGAAGCTATCTTAAGCTAGTCATGTTTTATTGTAGTGTAGAATCGCATGGTGATCACCCGCCCAGACAAACATCCCCAACAAGTAGATTGGACACCTCCGGCGCCTCTCCACAAGATCCCCCCAACCCTACGCTTTACAATCCAACCCCCCTCCCCTCCACCCATCCCCGGTTGCGAGCAAAAGGGTCACTCATGACCCTGGTGATGGTGCCTACCCACCAGCCGCCCCTACCCCCCAGTCCCTGCGACAAACCATCCGACTCCCGCAAACCCAAAGAATAGTACAAAGATAAATAAAACCAAAAAAAGACAATACTCTCACAGAAAAGAAAACAACCCCCTCTCCAGAAACCTAGATAGGCCACCCATAAGGTCCAAATATATAGACACCGGAGGAAAAAAGAAGAAAAAGGAGAATAGCAGAGAAGAATCCACTTCTACAAAAAGAAGGAGAGAAACGAATATCAGCCCTGTCCAGTCTTGTTAATAATCTCCTTTGGATATTCTTGTGCCTTAACCTCTGAGAGAAATGTCTGTGTCTGTCATTTGAATATAATCTTAAAACGCGATGGATTTAACAAATGCACTTCACATCCAAGTTGCTGAAAGGGGCAAAAAAGCTGCCGAAGGCACCACCTAATTTTCAGCGTCACGTGGCTAAAGTAGGGGGGGTGAAGATGGTATGCCTATCAGATATCCACCTTATTTCTGGTCTTGCCTTATCAAAGATAGCCTGGCATAGGAGAAAGTTGCCGAACTAGACCAGGATAGCTTTTGGTTTCTCCTCCTGCTGAGAGTGATTTTGTTTGGGCATCAGAGGAAAACGGTGCGCCCTTTTGACTTCCGATTCCAATCACATTGGGTAAGGTCAGAGAAGGTTCCTTTGAGTAACTTCAGAATAAAGGATCTGATGTCATTTCCCATCACTTTCTCTGCGAGGCCAAAAAACTGTAAGTTTTTTCTGCTTTGGCGGTTCTCAAAATCCTCCAACTTTCAGATCACATCCACGAGCTGGGTCTCCTGCAGGCTTTGCTGTTTATTGACCACGGCCACCGCAGCTGCTGCTGCCTCTGCCGTTCCTTAACTGCGGTGACCCGTTCTGCCATCTCAGAGCATATTTTAGTAACTTTGCGTACTGCACCTTGAATCTTGTTTGTGGCCAGATGGGCTCCTTTATGTTCCACTCTAACCTTGGACTGCATCTGCTTCAGGTGGAATAAATTGTATCCATTGAGAGCACAGCATTCATATCTGATGAAGGGACCCCCTGCGGTGTGCCCGATCTCACTCGCTCATCCTCACTGTAGACCTGGTGAGTCACTGAATAGTCCCACTTCAGTTGCGGGGTAGTGCTTAGTTCTGGTCCCGACTTTCTGTCGATCCTCCTTGCTCTCTCGCTGCACCTTTTTGAGAGAGATAGTCGCTTTTGGGTTGATGTTTTTGGTATCCCCTCATTCAGGCTATCCCCCGATGAGTCCAGAGCAGAATCATCATCTGTCAGTATCTCACTGAGACCAGTGAGGTCCGACTTGTCCGTTAGGGAAAATAATTTATCTGCTCCTTCTGAAGATCCTCCTATCTGAATTGTGTCCCTCAGCTCCTGGTGTTCCTCTAATAGATCTCTCAAGTCTTGCCCTTTCAATCCCACCTCTGGTGAGGGAGAAATAGTTGTCTCACACTCCTGTGTCCTGAACACTCCAGCCTTGACAATCTCCACTGTTGGTTTTGCTCTTTCGCCACCGTCATTTTCTATTTCCTTTTGTAAAGTGCAATTTAATGAGCTTTGGGCCACCCTGTCAGGCCCCTTTGATGAATTATCCCCTACCATCACAGGCATGCTCAAGAGGTGTGCTGGGGGACAAGACTTACCCTGATGCCTCAGGTGTTGCCCCACAAATTTACCAGAAAAGATTTTTGGTATAGAGGGCTGCCTCTCCTTAGGCAGTTCAGGGCACGGTAAGGTTGCTTGCACACCTGAATGGACTGTTTTCAGCCCTCCATAGCAGCATGAGATTTGCCAGTTGCTGTCCCTGTGTTTTCCTCTGCTCTCCACAATAGCTTCTTGCTGGGTGGGGCAGAGCGCGCATGGGCTGACCCCGCATGACTGTAGTGGAGTGGTACTGAAGCTAAAGATATAGGTGAAAAGATGCTCAAGGGTGCTCCAGTTGGGGTGAGGTTGACGGAGGTGGCTTTGTGGTGAGTTCTCAGTCCATGAGTGATGTTGGGTGACTTTGGACACAGAGGTCAGGGTTCCACAAAGTCCTCTTGATTGCAGTAGCTGAGCAGCCGAAGCTGGGCTACTGGTCTCCCTGCACTGAGGTTAGGTCAAAATCCTTTGGCAGGGGCTCACGACACCTCTACTGGGTCAAGCGGACTTGGGTGCAACTTTGGCCATTGAGAATTGACCACTATGTGCACCCAGTGGCAGGTAGCGGCAACATTTCTGTGGTGGCTTCCAACTTATAGATTTTGGTTTCTTCAGCTCTTATGTTTCTTTTCCTTGATCAGGAGCCACAGGCACAGTCTAAACTCTACTAGTCCAAAGGGCAGCCGGTAAATTCCTTCCCATGGTGCAACCCCTTTTGGTGCAAATGTCAGGGCAGCAGGGCAGTCCTTCAACAGTCCTTTCTTCAAAACCAGAGTGATCTGGTAGGTAGGGTGCCAGGGGTGTCATATGTCTCCCAGGAAAGTGCCATAAGGGGACCAAGAGGTCACTAGACATTGGGCAACTGGGTCCCCTCCCTTCTGGTGACGTGTTTCCTTTAATATGTGGCATCTGGCCACCCCAGAGTGCACTATTCTAGCCACTCGCAATATGTTGGAATCCTTCTTTGGTAGCCAAGAGCTTTGTAGCCCACCCTAGAGATGTGGCTACCTAACATCTAAAGGCCCATTGAAGAACTGGTTAGCTGGTAGGGTTTCCCTCTCTGTCCCTGCCTTAAACTCGTCTGTATGAACAAATTACAAATTGCTCCTGAGTGCTGTTACTAGTGGCCCTTCAAATGTGGCTTCCCCTTGGAAGCTCGCCTTTTGAACCAACACCCGGAGTGCCCTTCCTGGGAGAGGACGTCACAACTCACTATGTGGCAACTGCCTTTGATCCTAGGCCTGGGAGTTGTTAAGACATCTCCCCAGGTGGGCAGAAAGCTCTCATTGTGTCAAGGCCTTTGTGAGGCCACTGGACTGGCTGGGCACATATGGGCAGCTTTCTAAAAGTTGTAGAACTTTGTGACCTTACATTTGATCTGGGCTTCAGTTCAGGTTTAATGCCACGATTAATTTGATACCTTACAGTATCCATTTAGGTAGTCCCAATCAGAAGCAAGCTAGGTTAAGGTGCCAGCTGGTAAGCCTCTGTTAGCCAATTGGGCTACTAACTTTTATCCAGCAAACTTACAATTTTGAAGTGTTGCTGTTAAGACATATGAAATCTATGTGCCTTACTTAACAATATATAGCTCCCTGCCATAGGGCTCCATAGACCTTCCTTAGGGGAGACTTATATATAGGGTTAAAGTAGTGGGCTTTGGGAATTGGTTTTAAATGGCATAGTCGAACTAGCAATACCAGCACTGCCCTTCCAGTCTGCCGTAGCAGGCTGTGAGCCATGTAGTCCTTTGTCCCACTCTGGTTGGCACAACCAGTGCTGCAGCTCTGTGTGGACACTCTAACTTACTTGCCCTGGGTACCTTGGGTACAATAAACTAGGGTCTTAAAAGTAAGTCAGCACTTGCCATTTGGATAGAGCCAATTTGACATATACTCTGTAAGGGCTTAGAACGCTGACTGGCACTGAGGTCTAGTTAACAGGACTCAGTTAACTCTCAGAGTCAAACAACCAGCAGCATGAGTCCAAAATGTGGGGGTGAACATGCAAAAGGAGACATTTTCTTACATACACCATGAAGGTACTAAAACTGTGTCCTTAATTAGCACTTGCAGTGCTCACATTATGTGATAAAGCTCTTAAAACTCAGTAGTAAATCCCAAGGTGAAAGCTTTGATAAATGTGTCCACTGTAGGGAAATGATGCCTGAACTGTGGTTAAGGAAACCGTTAGAATTAACAGTTTTGTTTGCCTGTATTTCTTCTATGTGACTGTCGGTGCATCCCAGTCCTTCCCTCCAAATGTCTTTGCGATGTTTCACTGGCTAATCGTCCCTTCCCAAAAGGCATTTTTTATACCAATTATGTGGTCAGACAGAAATTAGGGACAGCTTTCATAATACAGCTAGAGGGATTCATAAATGTATTCCTAACTGACGAGCCTTTGTGGCTTTCAAGAGCAGAAGTAGAAGCAGGTAATCCTCCTATGGGAAGCAGCCGGCCCATTAACATGAAGACACCTCACATCTTTTTACACAGTGTGTTAAAACTTTCAAAGGGAAATGTGCATAAATACTGCAGACATATTTTACAAATCTACCATTAGCAGGAAAATGTTAGGAACAACTGACTTGCTTTTAAAACTCTATCATGTCTGTCTTGCGATGATTCTCTGCTTCAACCCAGCCGCTGCATAATTATCTCTTTATATTACCCTGAAATCTGCATTATGCCATTGTTATTCAGGAATGCAGGACAACGATGCTGAGTTTTCAAACTTTTGTTTTTATTTCTGTACCCCAACTTTAAGTCTTTCCTTTAGAAAAGCTCAATCGTGATTAGAGGCAGACACTCCCCACTGCAATGCTTTAAACAATTGTGATCGTTGATCTTCACTATAAGCCACTGTTTTCGGCATGTAGATAGAGCAAAGTGTGAAAGAACCTCCTGCATATATTCATTCTGCAATGACTCATCAACCATAATTATCCGCCCTGGCTTTAGTATCTTGGATCTTGCCTTTGTGGGCCAGTATTGCCACCCCACCTGTACAGGTTCCTTTCAGAGTCCTAGCAATAATTTGATATCCTGAGAATCCCAATAGATGTTTTTGGGACTCCTCCACATGAATTTTCTGCAAACAAATGATGTCAGCATTTAGAAACTGCAAGTCTACATTCACCCTCTGTCTCTTTCGACAATAGTGCAACCCACAAATGTTGATTGAAGCTATCTTAAGCTAGTCATGTTTTATTGTAGTGTAGAATCGCATGGTGATCACCTGCCCAGTAAAACATCCCCAACAAGTAGATTGAACACCTCTGGCGCCTCTCCACAAGATCCCCCCAACCCCATGCTTTACCATCCAACCCTCCTTCTCTCCACCCATCCCCGGTTGCGAGCAAAAGGGTCACTCCTTACCCTGGTGATGGTGCTTACCCACCTGCCGCCCCTACCCCGCAGTCCCTGCCTCATACCATCCGACTCCCGCAAACCCAAAGAATAGTACAAAGATAAATAAAAACTAAAAAAAGACAATACTCTCACAGAAAAGAAAACAACACCCTCTCCAAAAACCTAGATAGCCACCCATAAGGTCCAAATATATAGACACCAGAGGAAAAAAGAAGAAAAAGGAGAATAGCAGAGAAGAGTCCACTTCTACAAAAAGAAGGAGAGAAACGAATATCAGCCCTGTCCAGTCTCGTTAATAATCTCCTTTGGATATTCTTGAGCCTTAACCACAGAGAGAAATGTATGTGTCTGTCATTTGAATATAATCTTAAGACGCGACGGATTTAACAAGTGCACTTCACATCCTAGTTGCTGAAAAGGGCAAAAAAGCTGCCGAAGGCACCACCTAGTTTCCAGCGTCATGTGGCAAAAGTAGGGGAGGGCGAAGATGGTATGCCTATCAGATATCCACCTTGTTTCTGGTCTTGCCTTATCAAAGATAGCCTGGCGTAGGAGAAAGTTGCCGAACTAGAACAGGATAGCTTTTGGTTTCGCCTCCTGCTGAGAGTGATTTTTTTTGGACATCAGAGGAAAACGGTGCACCCTTTGGACTTCCGATTCCCAGTCACATTGGGCAAGGTCAGAGAAGGCTCCTTTGAGTATCTTCAGAATAAAGGATCTGATGTCATTTCCCTCCACTTTCTCTGCGAGCCCAAGAAACCGTAAGATATTTCTGCTTTGGCGGTTCTCAAAATCCTCCAACTTTCACATCACATCCACAAGCTGGGTCTCCTGCAGGCTTTGCCATTTCTTGACCACGGCCAACGCAGCTGCTGCTGCCTCTGCGTGTTCCTTAACTGCGGTGACCCGTTCTGCCATCTCAGAGTATTTTAGTAACTTTGCGTACTGCAACTTGAATCTTGTTTGTGGCCAGGTGGGCTCCTTTATGTTCCACTTTAGCCTCGGACTGCATCTGCTTCAGGTGGAATAAATTGTATCCATTGAGGGCACAGCATTCATATCTGATGAAGGGACCCCCTGCGGTGTGCCCGATCTCACTCCTTCATCCTCACTATAGCCCTGGTGAGTCACTGAATTGTCCCACTTCAGTTGCGGGGTAGTGCTTAGTTCTAGTCCCGACTTTCTGTCGATCCTCCTTGCTCTCTCGCTGCACCTTTCCTTTTTGAGAGAGATAGTCGCTTTTGGGTTGATGTTTTTGGTATCCCCTCATTCAGGCTATCCCCCGATGAGTCCGGAGCAGAATCATCATCCGTCAGTGAGATCCGACTTGTCTGTTAGCGAAAATAATTTATCTGCTCCCTCTGAAGGTCCTCCTATCTGAATTGTGTCCCTCCGCTCCTGGTGTACCTCTAAAAGATCTCTGAAGTCTCGCCCTTTCAATCCCACCTCTGGTGATGGAGAAATAGTTGTCTCACACTCCTGTGTCCTGACCACTCCAGCCTTGACAATCTCCACTGTTGGTTTTGCTCTTTCGCTACCGTCATTTTCTATTTCCTTTTGTAAAGTGCAATTTAATGAGCTTTGGGTCACCCTGTCAGGCCCCTTTGATGAATTATTCCCTACCATCGCAGGCATGCTCAAGAGGTGTGCTGGGGAACAAGAATTACCCTGATGCCTCAGGTGTTGCCCCACAAATTTACCAGAAAAGATTTTCGGTATAGAGGGCTGCCTCTCCTTAGGCAGTTCAGGGCACGGTAAGGTTGCTTGCACACCCGAATGGACTGTTTTCAGCCCCTCCTTAGCAGCATAATATTTTCCAGTTGCTGTCCCTGTGTTTTCCTCTGCTCTCCACAATAGCTTCTTGCTGGGTGGGGCAGAGTGCGCAGGGGCTGACCCCGCATGCTCCACCTGGTCCTTTGCCTGCTTGCTCACTTTTCGGCGGCATCTTTAGGCTTCCAGTCCACAGAAGCTGAAACCAGGAAGAGATGCCTCGGCGCTTGTTGGAGGCTAGAGCGGCTCTCTAGGAGATCCTGCCCGTATGCAGGAGCCTGGTGGAGCAGTTCAACTGCCGATGAAGACAGAAACCAGCACAATCCAGAATGGAGGTGATATCAAGCATCGGGGCGAATACTCAGGGTCAAGGACGGGGGAGCAGCTAACACGGCGAACTAAGCAGCTGCTATCTTGCTCCGACCAGTAAATTTAAAGTTATAAATACTTTATATGCAACCACAAACAAGCTATGGTTAACACAATGTGGTAAACTTTTGAAAAGTTTGAAATAGTTAGTTCAGCAACTCCCGCCCAGTTTGGGTGACCATGTCCAACAGGATGGAGGTCAGAGAGGATACTTTAGACTTTAGACCAGAGCATTTTTACATTGAGTTCCAAACTTTGCAGAACAACCACCATTGACTGTAGTGGAGTGGTACTGAAGCTAAAGATACAGGTGAAAAGATGCTCAAGGGTGCTCCAGTTGGGGTGAGGTTGACGGAGGTGGCTTTGTGGTGAGTTCTCGGTCCATGAGTGATGTTGGGTGACTTTGGACACAGAGGTCAGGGTTCCACAAAGTCCTCTTGATTGAAGTAGCTGAGCAGCTGAAGCTGGGCTACTGGTCTCCCTGCACTGTGGTTAGGTCAAAATCCTTTGGCAGGGGCTCACAACAGCTCTACTGGATCAAGCGGAATTGGGTGCAACTTTGGCCATTGAGAATTGACCACTATGTGCACCCAGTGGCAGGTAGCGGCAACATTTCTGTGGTGGCTTCCAACTTATAGATTTCGGTTTCTTCAGCTCTTATGTTGCTGGAGCTTGTTCCAGAGGGTCACCCAACTGATCCTTGGAGTCACTGATTTGGTTTGGGGCCAGGAGTCAACTTTTTCCTTGGTCAGGAGCCACAGGCACAGTCTAAACTCTACGAGTCCAAAGGGCAGCCGGTAAATTCCTTCCCATGGTGCAAGCTCTTTTGGTGCAAATTTCAGGGCAGCAGAGCAGTCCTTCTACAGTCCTTTCTTCAAAACCAGAGTGATCTGGTGGGTAGGGCGCCAGGGGTGCCATATGTCTCCCAGGAAAGTGCCATAAGGGGACCACAAGGTCACTAGCCAATGGGCAACTGGGTCCCCTCCCTTCTGGTGACGTGTTTCCTTTAATATGTGGCATCTGGCCACCCAAGAGTGCACTATTCTAGCCACTCGCAATATGTCGGAATCCCTCTTTGGTAGCCAAGAGCTTTGTAGCCCACCCTAGAGATGTGGCTACCTAACATCTAAAGGCCCATTGAAGAACTGGTTTGGTGGCGGGGTTTCCCTCTCTGTCCCTGCCCTAAACTCGTCTGTATGAACACATTGCAAATTGCTCCTGAGTGTTGTTACTAGTGACCCTTCAAATGTGGCTTCCCCTTGGAAGCTCACCTTTGAAACCAACAACCGAGTGGCCTTCCTGGGAGAGGAGTCACAACTCACTATGTGGCAACTGCCTTTGATCCTAGGCCTGGGAGTTGTTCAGACATCTCCCCTGGTGGGCAGAAGGCTCTAATTGTGTCAAGGCCTTTGTGAGGCCACTGGACTGGCTGGGCACATATGGGCAGCTTTCTAAAAGTTGTAGAACTTTGTGACATTGATCTGGGATTCAGTTCAGGTTTAATGCCACGATTAATTTGATACCTTACAGTATCCAGTTAGGTAGTCCCATTCAGAAGCTAACTAGGTTAAGGTGCCAGCTGGTAAGCCTCTGTTAGCCAATTGGGCTACTAACTTTTATCCAGCAAACTTACAATTTTGAAGTGTTGCTGTTAAGACATATGAAATCTATGTGCCTTACTTAACAATATATAGCTCCCTGTCATAGGGCTCCATAGACCTTCCTTAGGGGAGACTTATATATAGAGTTAAAGTAGTGGGCTTTGGGAATTGGATTTAAATGGCATAGTCGAACTAGCAATGCGAGCATTGCCCTTCCAGTCTGCAGTAGCAGGCTGTGAGCCATGTAGTCCTTTGTCCCACTCTGGGTGGCAAACCAGTGCTGTAGCTCTGTGTGGACACTCTAACTTACATGCCCTGGGTACCTTGGGTACAATATACTAGGGTCTTAAAAGTAAGTCAGCACTTGCCATTTGGATAGAGCCAATTTGACATATACTCTTTAAGGGCTTAGAACGCTGACTGGCACTGGGGTCTAGTTAACAGGACTCAGTTAACTCTCAGAGTCAAACAACCAGCAGCATGAGTCCAAAATATGGGGGTGAACATGCAAAAGGAGACATTTCCTTACATACACCATGAAGGTACTAAAACTGTGTCCTTAATTAGCACTTGCAGTGCTCACATTATGTGATAAAGCTCTTAAAACTCAGTAGTAAATCCCAAGGTGAAAGCTTTGATAAATGTGTCCACTGTAGGGAAATGATGCCTGAACTGTGGTTAAGGAAACCGTTAGAATTAACAGTTTTGTTTGCCTGTATTTCTTCTATGTGACTGTCGGTGCATCCCAGTCCTTCCCTCCAAATGTCTTTGCGATCATTCACTGGATAATCGTCCCTTCCCAAAAGGCATTTTTTATACCAATTATGTGGTGAGACAGAAATTAGGGACAGCTTTCATAATACAGCTAGAGGGATTCATAAATGTATTCCTAACTGACGAGCCTTTGTGGCTTTCAAGAGCAGGAGTAGAAGCAGGTAATTCTCCTATGGGAAGCAGCCGGCCCATTAACATGAAGACACCTCACATCTTTTTACACAGTGTGTTAAAACTTTCAAAGGGAAATGTGCATAAATACTGCAGACATATTTTACAAATCTACCATTAGCAGGAAAATGTTAGGAATAACTGACTTGCTTTTAAAACTCTATCATGTCTGTCTTGCGTTGATTCTCTGCTTCAACCCAGCCGCTGCATAATTATCTCTTTATATTACCCTGAAATCTGCATTATGCCATTGTTATTCAGGAATGCAGGACAACGATGCTGAGTTTTCAAACTTTTGTTTTTATTTCTGTACCCCAACTTTAAGTCTTTCCTTTAGAAAAGCTCAATCGTGATTAGAGGCAGACACTCCCCACTGCAATGCTTTAAACCATTGTGATCGTTGATCTTCAATAGAAGCCACTGTTTTCGGCATGAAGCCCTCGTCAAAGCTTTCACAAAATGTGTTAATGATCAATTGTGTCATGTGCGTTCTCACTCCAGCCACTGTCAAGTTCCTAGTTTTATCACTAGTTGGAATGGTGACAGGGTGGTTGAATACCAGAACTGTCGCTTTGTAACTGGGGAAACGGGTTCAAGTTTCGGCGTCAGCTCTGCATCCTATGATTCTGGACAAATCATTTATTCTCTCCACTCCTAAATAAATAATGTGACCTTCTGTAGTGTTACTGTTGACCTTGGGGTCGAACTCGCGCTATAGAAAACTGCAAGAAACGGTGGTCTTACGCTAGGTTTTCCAGCTTTTCTTTCCTCCTTTGTACTGATTTACAGTGTTCTACTAGTTTAGCTCAGTTCTTTCTGGAAACAGTGCATGACACGGCTTGATTTGCCTTTTCCTAACTAAGGGGCATATTATCAAGGACGACGTTAAAATTATCGCCGGTTTAGTGGCAGAAAAGTGCCGCTAAAGCGGCGATAATGGGCTTGATAATATGCCCTTGAGAATTCCGATAGAAGCCCAGGTTCACACCAGAACATGGACTTCTATTGGAATTCTCAAGGGCATATTATCAAGCCCATTATCGCCGCTTTAGCGGCACTTTTCTGCTGCTAAACCGGTGATAATTTTTAACGCCGTCCTTGATAATATGCCCCTAAATTCATTTTAAGAAAATGTTATTTTATGTGAATTTGTAGTTTGCAGCTAATCATGTGTTAGGGCATCCAGGCGATGAGTAGGGCAAGCCTGTGAGGGGAGGAGGAGATCATGCCTGTATCGTCTGAAAGAGCCATGACTTGAGTTTTTTTTCTGAAGTCCATGAGGGAGGGTGAAGTTCCGTGGTGTTTTGGGAGGTTGTTCCAGGTCATGGCTGTGAGGTATGAGAAGGAGCGTCCTCCACTTCTGGTCTTCTGGATGCGAGTGAGGTGTGCTCTTGTCTCGGATGGGACGCAGATTGAAGGTGTCTTGTGGGTTGGTAGAAGTTGAGGCAGTGGTTGAAGTAAGCAGTGACTGGTGTTGTTGAGAGCTTTGTGGGTGAGTAGCTTGAAATTGCATCTTTCCTGGACTGGGTGCTAGTGGAGATTGTTGAGGTGGAGAGATGTGGTTATTTCGCAGGATGCTCAGAATGAGTCTGGCAACAATGGTCTGGATGGTTTGAAGTTGGCGATGGACATCGGCTGGGATTCTGATGTAGAGGGCGGTTCTGTCATCAAGTCTACTTGTGATAAGAGTCTGGGTGAACGTTCCCCTGGTGTTCAATGGGATCCACTTGAAAGTCTTGCGTAGCATTCTCAAGGTGTGGAAGCAAAATGAGGAGACAGCATTGGTCTGTCTGCTCCTGAGAGGTTGGTGTCCAGCATGATCCCAAGGGCCTTGGCATGGTCCACAGGGGTGGGTGGGGGCACAAGTTCAAAGGGCCACCAAGAAGCATCCCGGGAAAATGGTTGATGTCAAAGATTAGGACTTCGGGTTTTTTCTGTGTTGAGCTAAAGGCAGTTGTTTTTTCATCCGAGCAATGATTATGCTGTTGGCAAAGATTGTTTTGGCAGTGCTGGCTGAGTTGCTAAGGGAGAAGCTGAGTTGTGTGTGGTCGACATGGGATACTATGTTAATGCCATGATCTCTGATGAAGTCCAAGAGGGGCGTCATGTATATGTTGAAGAGTGCTGGGCTGAGCAATGATCCTTAGAGGAATTTGAAGATTAGTTACTTGGGTTCTGAGGTGTGATGGGGAAGTCTAACTCATTGAGTACTCTCTGTGAGGAAGAAAGATATCCACTTAAGGGCCTGTCCACAGATACCCAAGTGCTGAAGATTTCTGATGAGTGAGTTATAGGAGACCGTGTCAAAAGCTGTGGAGAGGTCGAGGACGATGAGTGCGATCGCTCTCCTTGGTCACTGATGCTTATGATGTCATCAATGACTGCAATGAGGGCTGTCTCTATGATGTGGTTGGTGCGAAAGCCTGATGGAAAGCTGTTTAGGAGTTGATGGACTTCTAGGTGGTCTGAAAGTTGGGTATTGGTGGCTTTTCCATGACTTTAGTTGGAAAAGGAAGGAGTGAAATGGGTAGGTAGCTGCTGAGGGTGTTGGGGTCCGCTGTTGCGGTCTTCAATAGGGCATTGAATTCTGCATTTTTCCAGCAAGACAGGAAGGTGTGGTGGTTATGGAGGTGTTGATGATAGCGGTGAGCACAGGGAAGAGGATGGTTCTGCAAGGTTGTATAGGAAGTGAGTATATAAAGAAAACAATCACATATTACCTCAACAGCCCCAAAACTCGATGAGTTATTCAAAGACACGTTAACACCCAAACATACTTTGTAAGGCTGTCAAAACACAAAGTGAAATATGTTGTGATCTGTGACAAAAGTGACATCTAGTGCTCAGTGATACAGTAATGGTGCACAATATGTACAAGGTGACTAAAAATATGTACAAGAAAATTGGTGGCCAGGAATCAGGTATTGGATATCAAGGATTCTGCGAATTGATTCAATAAGTCTTTTTCGCAGAGCCTAAGGACTGGTCCAAGGGATATTGTCGACATTTCAACCCAGGGTCTGCACTACTAGTTAGTCAGTGCAGATCTTCATCAGGACATACTCAGGCATGAGTCCTGGCATGCCGGTTTGAATCAACGCCTGAGTATGACCAAGACGACTGGAGTCTTTTCTAAATAACTACAGAAGAACCCGCCGGCAGCAAGAAAGCCCTGAGAAAAGAGTAATTATAGGTCAGAGGTGTATAGGAAGACAATCGCACGTCCTGAACGGTCACAACGGAAAGGCGGCGCAAGTGTCTAGGTGCACCCACTGCCCAACGGGGCATTATTAGTCTGTCATCATTCCCCTTCTATGTCCTGATGAAGACCCGCACTGACTAACTAGTAGTGCAGACCCTGGGTTGAAACGTCGACAATATCCCTGGGACCAGTCCTTAGGCTCTGCGAAAAAGACTTATTCAATCAATTTGCAGAATCATTGATTTCCAATACCTGACTCCTGGCCACCAATTTGCTTGTACATATTTTCAGTCACCTTGTACATATTGTGCACCATTACTGTATCACTGAGCACTAGATGTCACATTTGTCACATATCACAACATATTTCAATTTGTGTTTTGACAGCCGTACAAAGTATGTTGGGGTGTTTATAAATGATGTAATTTATAAAAATTAATGCAATGCCCCATATGGTCTTCATGTGTGTTCCTTTGATTGAAAGTAAATGTGTCTTTGAATAATTCATGAAGTTTTTCGGCTGTTGAAGTAATATGTGATACTAGACAGAACCATTGTTTTTTTTACATATGATTGCCCAGGTTCTGAGGGATACTGGGTTACCCCATTGCTACTAAAACTTGTATAGGAAGTGAGGGCATTGGTCTGAGGGGGCTCTGAGTGGATTGTATTCATTAGGGCGGTGTTTTTTTCTCTCAATGCTTCATGAGACTTTTCTAACACTTCCAGTTGCTTTGCTGATGTTTGGCAATTAAGGAGGTATCTGGCTGGTCAAGGGAGTTTGTATCGGTATGTTGTGGGTCAAATGTGTTGTAGATCTTGGAAATCTTCTGTTCAAAGAAGTTTGAGAGGTAGTTGCAGAGTTCTTGGGATAGGATGATGCTGTTGGCAGCTGCAGGATTGGAGAACTCCTTGATGATGGTGAAGAGTTAGTTGCCGTTGTTCTAGTGTGATAGTTATAACCTTTTTCTTGGTGTCTCATAGATGTTGGTGCTAGAGCTTGAGGGCAGCTTTGTATGTGAATCTTGCGCTGGTGTTTTTTTTCGAGTCTCCATTTTCTCTCAAGTTGTTTGCGGTGGTGCTTGGACTCCCTGAGGTCATTTATGAACTAGCGGGCCATTTGTTGTTTTTGTACGTTTTGTTCTGGTGGGAGCGGTGTGATTGGCGCAGTGGGTGAGCCATTTATTGAAGAGCTTGGTGTCAACCTCGAGGTTCTGTGGGGTCTTTGTCCAGTTTTCTTTGGATATTTTGCCCCAATGTCTTGATGATGACCTGGGATTTTCTGGTGGGTGACTTGGTGAGCAGATATCTTGAAATGTATGATATAGTGCTTGGACCATGTGAGCGGGGTTGTGAGGGTGGTGGTGATCCTATTGCTGGAGAAAATAGGATTTAAGGGTGTGGCCTGCTGTGTGGGTTGGTCCTTGAATGAGCTGGGTGAGTCCAAGGTTGCTGAGTCTGCCAAGGACGGCCATAGAGCTAGGGTCTCTGGTGTCTTCCATGTGGAAATTGAGGTCCCAGAGGAGGATATAGTTGGTTGATATAATGGAGAGGGAGCGATGAAGTCTGCAATGTGGTTACAGAATTCCACACAGTGGTCCAGGGAATGGTAAGCGTGGATTCCCTTATGGGTGGCATTGTAGTCCATTTGCACTTTGAAATGGAGGTGTTCCATGTGGTTGGTGTCCGAGTCCTTGGAGGTAATGCAGTCAATCGTGTTTCCGTAGATGATCGCAAGCCGTCTACCGGTTTTGTCGTTTGGTCATTGTGTATGATTTTGGTAGGCGGGCGGGATTGCTGCCGCAATGTCCGGGTTGGAGACTGGGTTGAGCCATATTTCGGTCAGGAAGAGAAGGTCCAATGTGTTGCTGTTGAGGAGGTCCCAGATTTCAATGGAGTGTTTCCAGAGGGATCAAACATTGAGGCGCATGGTGGACAGTTGGTAGGGGGTGGTGATGGTGGCATGTGATGGTTGTTTGGAGGTGGGGGTGTCGACATCTGAGGTATCACAGGTGAAATTGCAATCAGTGCAGTAGAAAGGTCCTTCTGTGGTGTTGGGGATGCGCAGCAGCAACATGTTCGCTGGTGTGTGTTGTTGAGGTTATTGAATAGGTGGAAGATTAGTGGCGGTGTATGCTAGCTCTAGTGGTGGCTGTGGTGTTTGGTTGTGGGGACAGTGTTCCTGGGTCTAGGCATGGTCCTGCCATGGACCGGAGTAGACAGGCTTACATTTGGTTGCCCAGCAAGCCTGCTGCACGCGTCTGGAGCACAGTCGCTCTGTGGCATGCATTAAGTTGGTCCGGGGGTGGTGGGGGTTATGTTGGTGGGAGGAAAGGTGAGCGGGAAAACCCTGGTGGGAAAACCGAGGTAGCAGCGGTGTCACTTGGTCAAAAGGTGGCAACTGTATCAGGCTGGAACAAGCAGGAACTGTAGGCCACTGACAAGTGGCAAGCTAGGTGCCCATGTGCACCTACAAATCTGAAGACCCATTCTGTGATTTGCACATGCGTACAATTACATAGAGTGCAATCTGGTCATGCTTTAGCGTTGAATTTTGGACTAGGCTCGCTTTTACTCAATACACCATCAATGCAGCAGGAGAGGAACACCCTCTTACAATGTTCATCTGTGGTCAATTTTGCTGTGAAATAATCAACGGAATGTTTTTGAAATTTTTCTTGAATATTTTCCATTCATTTGTGTGATTCAATAAACAACGACACCAAAGTCGTTTTCAATAAAACACTTGTTTGGTATGTTCTACTAGTGCAGCTCAGGTCTACCTCTCAAACTAGTTGAATAGCTCATGGGATGAGTCATTTTGAGAAGAACGCATCTTGTGATGTCATGTAGTTCCCACTACTCTGTAGGATCTGCGCCTTTGTTGGACAGCATAAACTTTGGATGAGGTGCCTAGACTTATTCCAAGCACCCTCACAGGATATGTTGGCCTAGAGACCAGCTAGCTCACAGTGCCAACATGAGCTCCCCTAACCCTACTAGGGAGCAAATAGCTTCTGGCAATAATTGAACATGAGAACCCTGACCCCTCAGGGATCGTGGTAATGGATTTGGACCTCTCACTCAGTCACTCGTGCTCTTTTGTTCTCAGAGGAATATTCAGAGAATACAGAGTGGGACATTTTCAATATATTTATTGAACCAACGTTATTCTTGTATAAAGTACATTTGCCACGATGATCAGTAGACAGAAGCAGATGAATGTGATTACAAGCACCAAATACAAGGTAGCAATAAGGAGTACTGCTACTATGCAAACCCTACTCTGAATGTACCTACAGTGTGTGTAGAAGTGAAGCCAAGAATTCCCCCAAGGGACAATCCTACCCCATAACTTGGTGGAGTCCTCGGTGTCATTTGAAGTGCCTCCTCTACCCGTCCTCTGAGATGCTTATTATTTATAAGGAAAAGCATTCTTGTGCTGTACGTATAGACTAGCAATGTTATGAATATGTAGATAGCCCTGTCGCCCCATGGATGAAGACAGAAAGACATTTATACATTCGTGCATAAAGGCCTTGTACTCGGTGTTCGAGGTTTCGTGATACTGTTATGCGATGCCAGATGTGGAAATAGTAGTTTGAGAGAAACAAATCCAGCATTTTCACGCACACAAATATGTGCAAAAGGTCACAGTAGAACTGTTATTGTGCAAAAAGAGGACAATGTAAGAAAATGTGCAGCTTTGCTAAATGGGCCTTACCTGGGAACTTAACAGTGGAAAATTCACCATCCACTATCATTACTCTTGGAATGTCCACCACCAAATGTGCTCTCTCTAATTTTACCATCAAAGTGTGGTCACGTTGTCAATGCCATACATATAAGCTCCCTGAAATGCAGGTGGGTTTTCCAATTCTAATTATGAATCTAATTTTACCTTATTGTGAAACTAGACCATCATACCCATGGTGGTCTTTCATGAAGTTAACTCCACCAGAAATGTTAGCAAACCAGTTACCCTAGTTAGGGACTCTTGCAAAAAAGTCCAGTGTGATTAACTGTGAAACAAGATGGAGTCAAGAAACTCCTCTTTGCAACATGCTTGCTTCTCTTTTACAACACAGAGGGCAGTTATAGTGCTGGACCTGCAAAAGAGATATACAATTGTTTGTGGAATCACCTTCACCATCATCTTCTAAATCACGTCCTGAGTCATTGCTTTGAAATTACTACCTGACAATAACTGCGTGAATCTCAACCTACTGTCCTTCCAGGGATCTGAACACTTTATAGGCATCTATGCACTCATGTTAACTCCTCCTATACTTACCTGTACAACTGACGCTGCCTATGAACTTAGATACTGACTACATAAATACAGTTAACAAATATTTGTTGTGAATACATTCTTCTCTCCTGTCCCACTCACTTTGCACAAAGTCAGAGTGTTCCTGCATGGGAAGAGGTATGCATGAGTTGTAGGATAGGGGTCCCATTTTAGACAACTTATTGTGTGGTCTCTATAGCATACTGTCTGGGAAAGGGCAGATGGCACATTTCAGTGATAAAAATTCTCTGCTGGCCAAGCGGCAGGTCTTATTTGCATGAGGTTCTGCCTCATGCAAATGAGAACAGTACCTCACCGAAATAGAAGAGCAAAAGCAGATCTTAGCTCCTTCGGCATCATAACATGAGGTCCTACCTCCATTTGTAGTAGGAGCATTGCACAACTCACAGAGGCCAGCAAATGGCTTTTGCAAGGCATTGTATGCTTAGCACGTGCAGTGTACATTTCCAATCTCCTTGCTCTGAACACTGCACGATCTCTTTGAAATTAGAAGTTTTTTAGGGGAAAACTTTGAAAACTCACTCCAGAGATGAACGGACAAAGCAATGCCGAACAAAAAATACTTAGGAAACACCACGTTTCAGCGGATATTGTCGAACACAGTTTACAATTTTGTTTTTTGCCCCACGACAGGAAAATAAGTCCTGCATCACGGAAACATGACTTGAGTTACAGATCCGCCCAAGCTGAAAGTGGCGAGCTATCATTTTCAGAATTATTTCCTGAGTTATTTCTTCCACTGGCTGCACACACCATATATAAAACAGAAGTGCAGCTCGGAACCGTCTTTTAAATCATCCTCCTCATGGCGCCTGTACAACGAAAATATCGGAGACCCAGTAGTTCCTGGAACAATTGATGCTCACATAGGCTGCGCTCAAGCAATTCTAGTATGGTCTGTGCCTAAGTCACTCTTCAGGATAAATACATCTGATAATCATAATTAGGGCTCCCGGTTTTATGGTATTTTTTTTTTAACATTTCTGTCTGTATTTATCCATATTTATTTTTGGGTCATTTTATCTGTATTTTACCATAGTTATTTTGTGTTTTTCAGATAAATAAAGTTGTAAAACTGTACATTTCCATATTTAATTAACCGATAGACATGCAGTCATAATTTGATGTCTGTCGTGTTTTAGGAACTTAAGCAGCAAAATATTACATAATAGTACATCCACTGGTAAATATGAGCATTTTACAACAAATGTAGATTGACATAGGCTGTTTTTTTAATTTCCCATGCTGTCTATCTGCTCAGCTTTTGGGCTATATTTCATTAAAGACAGCACGGAAAGTCTCATAAAAGAAGCTCAATTTTCTGTATTTATCCACATTTAAATAATAAATGCATACAGAAAACACATTGTTTTCTGTCTGTATTTATCTGTAAAAATCCATAAAAACGGATTTCAGGGAGCATTAATCATAATCCAGACATGTACTTAAAGGTTCCTGGTCTACTATTTTTTCTTTAGGGAGCAGCAGCACAAATATTCAGTTTTGGAACTTCAGAATACATACTTAAAAACGGCTTAATTTTTTCAAAGGCAAGATGAAACCAGAAAAAGGCTTTATCTTACACTAACAGCTACTTCTACATGCACAGTTCTAGGAAATGCACTTAAAAGTATCTAGAGGTTTGCTATTTAAGGTTTTAACGTTTGAAAGCACACTTGAATACGTTCCTGGAGAAACTGAATCGTTGTGGATCTTTTGGGGACTAATATTTGGATAGCAATGTTAGAATATTAGATAGCAATGCTTGAATAATACCATAATGGGATTGTGTTAAATAAAAATGAATGAACTGGATTGTGGCCCACAGTAATTACCAGTGGCTGAGATTAATTCAAGCATTCCACCCATCACTTTTTTGTTTCCCTCAGCATTTGCAGAAAAGTAGTCACTGGAAAATGTTGCATATTATTATTTATTATATTTGTGAAGTGCTACATGTTATATTATGATTACATCAGACCAATAGCGTATTTGGTTTTGAACGGTCTGGTGAAGCGAGTCCAATCAAAAGGGTGCGACCAGATCTTCCTCAATCTTAAATTGTGTTTGGGAGGAGTTTCATTTGAATGCAAGTCGAAATAACTGAGGGGCTTATTTACAAGTCCCTTGCGCCGCCAGTGTATCACTTTTAATATGGGAAAAACTGACGTACAGGCGACGCAAGGGACTTGTAAATAAGCCCCCTAGTCTTTAGAAGTCTTCCCAATTGTTGGCGGTTGGTTTGGCGTTTCATGGTGGAGTTGCAAGTGTTACCTGACAGTGCCCAAAAATCATTCACCATACTTCCTCCAATTTAACAAATGTTGATGGATCCGGTGGGCTGACAACGGTCAAGGTTTGCAGATGGGGTATAGTGTAGCAATATTTTATGCAAACAATGTCCCTGTATGATTTATGGATGACGCAGAGACCCTTGAATTTGCTCTTCCCACTGAAGGTATTCAGGATAAGCTTAATGTGGTTGTTCTTTCAGAGGTCTATGCAAAGTCTGGGCAACTGGTCCTGTAACATTTGCAGCCTGGTGATGAGTCTCGGATGACAGTGTAGATAGTGGGGCTCCAAAACTATGGAGTGAATCAAAGGTTGGCATGATTGACTTGTTTTCTTTCATTACAAAGATCTGTTTTGCTCCATTCATACAAAAACCCTACAAGCAGAAGGACATTGTATGTTTGTAACTCCTGTGGCATGTATGCAATGTACATCCCCGGCATAACCATAGGGGGAATTGCATATACTGTTTGATGCCATTTGTGTGCAGTTGCAAGTGTTATTTTATTACAGTGTCTTATCTTACATGCCTTCAGAATGTTTTGTGACAAGGAATGACATGCAAACATTCTTACCATTTAAAAAACATTTTGCATCATTCCGTCAGTCCAATTTTCCATATAAAATTGCACCTTTGCCACCTGTTTAAACTGGCAACCGGTCTTGTAGTAGATGATGGGAGTCCTAGATGTGTTGTTTCAAATAGAAGCAAGCACCACTAAACTTGGTAAACATTTTCAAGGTATGTACAATTAAAAGTGTGGAGATTTTACACCAGTGGATTATTTAGTTAGTACAACCATTGTGTGATTCCTCCATGTTTAAGCAAAACAAATGTGTCTATTTCCAATTAATGTATGACTGGCCTGTACCCTGCACACTAGTTTTGACTAGTGATGTGTGCAGTAAAGACAGTTAGGCTGAGGGCAGAGGATGAGAGGAGCAATACTGATGGCTCTCTTCACATGAAGGGTCAATAGAACAATATATATGGTTCTCAGCATAAAAAAGTAGACACCAACTGAGGGGGGCTTTCTTCAGTATTAATACCACTGTTATTGTTGTCTTATTTAAATTAGGGGTGGGCGGAATTTGCGAAAGCGACTTTCGCAAATTATCGCGAAAATGTTTAAAATCTCCGCAAACAGGCGGAAATATCGCGAAGATACGGAAGTTTTTTACCCGCCCGTTCGCGGTATTTTCTGCGTGTTCACGGCTCGCCAACTTACCCATGCGGTTGCTTGCGGGCGAGGCCATCTTGTTTTCACTCTTCTCGCGGTGCATGATCGCGAGAAGAAAGACGTGATCGCGCGACGCATGACGTTACTGCGGGCACGAACTGTCGCGAGACTGCGCAAATGGCTACCAACAATCCAACATCTCGTGGAGAACGCGACCGGATCGGGAAAACATGTCGGCGAACGCGGGGATTCAGGTAAGGCGATCGCGCGCGCGCGAGAATTGATTATTTTACAGCGCGAGCAAGAACCAAATTATCGCTAAGCTGCGGAATGCGGAAATTTTTACATTTTCGCGCTCTCCGCGGAACGCGAAAATGTCAAATTATCGCAATTTCCGCGAGCGGAACGGAAATTTAGCCCAGGCCTAATTTAAATCTCTTTTGTCTCTTCTAAAATATTGATTCACTTAGTAAACAATACCAAATTTTAAAGGTGTTGCCTAGCTAATATTGTTTCTCTCAGAGGTGAGTTGAATTTAGATGAACACCACCAACATGTGTTCTGTGAGCAGTCTTTTACCATACGTTCTGAGCCTGCCGGAAAAGCTTTAAATTGGAGCCATGTTTACTATGTCATCTCCTGATGATTTTAGATAATAACATCTTTTGTGATAACAAAATTGTTTTTTGCATGCATTTTCTTGTTCATGCAGGTGCTTTCCAAATTGGACTTGTGTACTTTCCTCGCCAAGTTTTCCATTGGAATGGCTTTAGCAACGCCCACACTCTGCTGTCTTTGCTCCCTAATCCTGTCTTCTATTCAGGAAATGGTGGAGTAGCTTTGTGGGTGGTTGGGTCGATTTACTTTGCTCTTGCAGTGGTATACTGGACACAGAGGCAATTCCCTATAACCTGTCTTTCCTATTGGACCTGTTTTTTGCGCCAGTCTTCTTGTGGCAGATATGGTCATCTACACATCATTCAATGAGGACATGTTTGTCAATTACTTGAACTCTCCTAATATAAGACAGGAGATCATTGACAGTTTTACACTTCTATCATTCCTTCAGAATCTGTCCTGACTCCTTTACACAGGTGCAAATCTACCATCAAATCTATCTTATGATATTGGGCATCATCAATACTCAGTTTTGCTTCAGCCCTGCAGGAATAGCACTAGAAAATTCTTAACAGTAGGCAAAAAGTGGGCCACACACTTCGGCGAACAACGTAACCCCCACACAAGTAATGTAGAAAGACAGCATTGGGAAGTATCACCTCTTCTCTACGTTTCCTCGAGGTATTTACTCCTCCACTTTAGGTGAAATTGATAGTTGTTGCTTTCTGGAAATTAAATCCTCTTCCTCATTCCTTTGCTTATAGTACAAACTGGCTCAGGAGCTGAGGAAATAATAGCATACTCTATAAGAACCATGGTGTACTCTTGCTCACCGATAGGTACAATTTATTTGGATAATTCTTTATTTACTTTATTTTCCTTCTCTGTGTGGTCTGTTCATCTGTGTAGCATGGTTAGATCCCCTTTTGTCAATCCTTGATCCCACTTTAACTCTATGCTACCTTTAAGGGCTCGCTCATCATTTTCTTTAAACCTCTAGCTCATCAATGATCTCTGTAACAAGACCTGGCTTGAGTCTGGTAGAGGGCACGTGATGTAACTATTTGCCCCTTTGAGTTATTGAACTCTTCTGCTGAACCCACTCTTTCCCAAGGTTTCCAGCATGTCTTTTCGTTCTGTTGTGCGAGGCGCCATAGTTTTAAAATCACTGCCATCTAAAGAAAAAAAAATCTTGTTCCCATGTTCGTTTTTTGCTCACAGAAAGTTGCTTTTTGTCTTTATAGATCTACACATCAAATTCCATCATTTTATAGATGAAGCAGATTGTGATTAACTGTGTTCAACAGCTAAATATAACTTAAACTAGGCATTAGTCAAATTTCTTTACACAAAAGTAATTCTGTTAAAGCCTGATTTTTGGGTTTTGTATACTTCATACATTTTTTCTGCTAGAGACTAGTTAGAGAAGAAAATGTCTTAAGGGAACTATAAAACTGTAAATGTGCCAAGGGAGCATGCACTGAACAAAAAATGTTCACCATGTCACTTTAGAAGCCATGCTGAAAATACACTTAAGAGGTATCTCTTGTGACTTCTTTACTGTAGGGCATGTCTCAAGTACAGTTTTAACAAAAATAACCTCCCACGTGAGTTTCATGTAATGCACATAATTTCTCTAAAACTAAATTTTACTACTTTGCCCCAAGGAAAACCCAGCTGGAATGACTTTACTCCCAGGAACAAGGACTAGTTGATTAAAATCCAAATGGGATAATACTAAGCTTTTAGGGAAGAACAAGGCAAAGAATACGGCGTAAAAGTATGCTGAGTAAAAGTTCTGGATTCCTTATAGTTGAATCTTGTGTCTGAAGCTAAATAATGATCTTTCAAATACAAACCTTGGAACAGATCACACACAGTCACATACTCCAAATGGGAGAGGTGAGCTGCATATGATGATTCTTACTGTTGAACGCATACAGTCTTCCTGCAGGTTTCTTTCTTTAATGTTGACAAATTAGAAATTTGCAATTACAGTAGATGTAGCATCACAAGAGTAAAAATTACAAACAAACAGTGCAAACACCAGCCACCATAGTGCTCATAAATGACAAACATGGTATGTCTTTTCAGAAGAAAACCAAGTGCTGGATCTCAAAGGGTTTTCTTAGGAACATGTGACAAGATCTTTTAAATGCTGTGGTTGCTAAACACCAAACCTGCTTAAATTTGATTAAACCTCATTCCTTTCTTCCACATCGATACAATTCCTGTATATTTATCTCACGTTGCATGTTGTTTCTTTTTTTAGCCCTGCTGTAGGAAAATGCCCATTTTGAATTATCACCCCCCTATTTTTTGTGATTGTTGCAAGTAGCCCCTTTCCTGAAGAGCCCAGCTTAGTAGTTCTAACTGGACCTGTCCAGGACTTTTTCTACTGTGAGTCCTGACACCCCAAGTGCTGTTTCAGAGGTTCTGGGACCGTTGGCTGTGTCAAGGTTTACTAGCATCCTGGAAAACCTGGGCTTAGAAACCTTTGGTGCCAAAGACATCCAGAGGACCGGGACAAATCTGTCAAGTCAACCTGGCTAAGTTGTGTTGCCCATGGGCTAAAGATTGAGGTTGCACCAGCCTAGAGCTTTTCTGCAGCCGCAGATCTGTTTGATGGAGGTATTTCAGAGAATTTATCCGGGTTACTGGAGCTCTATTGGGCTACATCTTTTAGCCTTGTCCTGCTGAAGGAATCCTAGTGCTAAAAAAGTGATTACATACCAAATAAAGATATCGTCACCAGACAAAGATGTCAAAAGATTCCAGCCAGTGAGGGATTTTCCTTGGGCATACATTGTGAATTTCTCCTGCTCTGAGATTTCCTGCCAAAGTCAACGGCTTTACCAGGACCTTGTGTGATGGCTATACAGCCTCTTAGAGCCCTTCTCACCTCAATGGTGTCACCAGGACCTTGTGCGATGACTATCCAGCATTTTAGAGCTCTTCTCGTCACTGCCAGCCGCGTTGCCCCACTGAGGATATTTGACGTCCATGTCTGAGACAAAGTCAGAAGTTGAAACTTCTGAACGGGCCAAACCTGGTTTCTGTATCCAACCTGCACTCCATTGTGTTTGGCCTTACATCACTCCTAGGTACCAGTCAGGTGCACCTAGATCGCAGTGGTATGATGCTTAACACCTTTGTGGTGCTATTTGCATTTAAAATATAAAAAAATCAAATCTCCAATTTCCCTCACTGAATTTTTTTTTGTCTTTTTGGTGTAATTTTGTTCATTACATTTTCGCTATTTTTATAAATTAGATTGGAAAGTTTATTTCATTGTATTTTTTGCTTTTTAACTGCTTTAGTTCATGTTATTACTAAAACCACTGCTGGACCTACCAAGAATAATTACATTATACCAACTAATGACCAGCATTCTCACACCTTCTTTCTCCCTCTGTCATTCACTCATTTAATTTCTTCTCTTTCTCTATCTCCTCATTCTGCCTTTTTCTCTCTTGACTTGGGTTAAAGTCTGATAATGAAAAATAAATCCCAGCATTGGAAAATGAGGCTGCGCTACGTGCAACCACTTGCACAAATCAAGTACTACATCAAAACACAAACAGTTTACCAGGGCTGTAAGACAGCTCTTGACTTCTTCCTTCACAGGAGACTACAGGCCGAATATGCGATGTTATATCGCATGCGATACATCGCATGCCATTGCAACGCTGTCGTTACAACGACCGCATTGTTACATAACATACCTTTACAACGCAAGTCGTTGCAACAACTTGCTGTGGGGGCGCTGGATATGGAATAGTATAATTTACTATTCCAACTCCTGTCTGTGCAACAGTAGGGAAGGTGTTGGATTTTAAATCCAACACCTTTTGCCCCCTACAACAAGTCTTTGTAACGACTTGCGTTGTAAAGGTATGCGATGTAACAACGCGTGTGTTGTAACGACTGTGTTGTAATGGCATGCGATGTATCACGTGCGATGTAGAAGATGTTTCCGCTACAGGCCTCTGGTGCACTGATTTCAGTTCCAAAATAGGCGCACCTGTAGGGAACCAAATGTTTAGAAAAAATAAAAATACACGTATAATAAACATTAATATGGCCAAACCAACCATCTAATAAAATGTAACCAGACCACACTCAGAAATCAGATGGTGAAACCGTGTTTTTACATTTCGCCCTTGGGGCTTGGAAAGTAAATTGTCTGCCACTGTGAGCCAAGATGTTATGAAATGCTACCTGGCCATTCACATATTACTGATGGATTTTAATCGATGGATGACTAAATCAATGTGAAAGGGTTTGTGCAAGGTCTTCGATGCACAAATACTAATCACCAGCATTTGTATGAAGCATCAGGGTTTGGAAAATCGTTTTTGGCCCAACCAATGGGCTGTCCGTGGCGTTTCAATCATTCTATATGTCCCCAAAATAATAATTCAGAGCACATAGAATGTCATCTTCCTGCCAGGCGGCATGATATTCCATTCTTTACAATATAATGTTGCATATTTGTTTTACATTCACATTCATTTATATTCAGTGCGTTTCGTGGAAAGGAACAACATCTGCTTCTTGGTGTGAAATTGTATTGCACTGCATCAAATCGATCTGTGATGGAAAGCAAAGGCAACATAAATTACAGTTTTTCAGAAACATGGTGGAAGCTTTTGAAGTTAGCGCAGTGTAGTCGCCCTCAGGGTAAAACATCAACACATAGAATTATAGGACTCATTTGATTCAACAATTATTATTCATAATTTTAAACGTGCGTCTCCGCATTCAATATTCTTTTTAAATAAGACTGTTGAGGAGAGTAAAATGAATATTGATGTTTCTGGTAATTTAACACAAGTAACAGAAATATCAATTTTTGGAAGAAAAAAAACTACATATATTACCCACATAAAAGGGTATGTGACTGAGCCATTTTGAAAAGCACCCGCATGAAAGACACAAAAAAGATAGATAAGACTTCAATGTGGATTCATTGCGTCCCTGTCAATAATTCTAACAACCAATTCACTAAGCTGCTAAATCAACCAAAGACAAATATCCTGCAGGAGCTGAAATGACATTTCTTCAAAAGGGCAAAATTTTTCAAAGAGTTTCATGATTTGCATAATAGTTTTAGAAGGAAAATGATTAGACGTTCATGGAGAACTCAATGTTGACATCAACATTCCTTGATGCATAAGAATGATAATCAGCCATCCACACTCATTCCAACCAGTGCCTGACCAACATTGCTAGCTCCCTACTTCCCATAATCATTGCATTCATCATCTGACCTTGACAAATCCTAAAAAGGGTCAAAACATAACACTCTCTTCTAGAGTTTTTTGTTGCCAGAACTCTCGGTTCAAGAAATCTGGGGCATATTATCAAGACAGGTGATAAAATTATCGCCGCTTTAGCGGCAAAACGGCGATAATGGGCTTGATATTATGCTCTATGGAATTCCAATTGAAGCTCAGGTTAGATGTCCTTCATATCTAACATGGGCTTCAATTGGAATTCCATAGAGCATATTATCAAGCCAATTATCGCCGTTTTAGCGGCAGTTTTCCGCGGCTAAAGCGGCGATAATTTTATCGCCTGTCCTGATAATATTCCGCTCTCTCTTAAGTAGCTCTCACCAAAATGGTTCAAGGCTACGCATGTTCTGTTTTCTTTTTTTTTTTTTTTTTGTAAATCTTTTTATTGTTTTCAGACAACAGATCATAAACAAGTCACACAAAACAGGTTTCTTTCATGCAATGCATCTGGGGTGGCGCAGCACCGGAAGCTTATGAAGACAGCCCAGAGACCAAGCTGGTAGCCCGAAGCCGGGCTGCATCCTATGTTACGTCCGCAGTTTCCAGGCCGGATAGACGGGCCCGTGGCGGCTCAACTATATATCCTCGGTAGGCGTTCCAGAGCGACCATACCTCCTCCCATTTCCTGGGACACCCTCGTGCCATGTATACCGTCTTTTCCTGCACCATACACCAGTCCATATCGTTCTGCCAGTCCCCAAATTTCGGCAGGGTCGATGCCCCCCATAAACGGGCTATGTTCCTTTTAGCGACCATTTGTCCCAGTGTGACCCATAGTCTCCCCCGTTGGGACAAGTCCGTGGGTTCTCAAATATTCAGCAAACATCTCTTAGCCTCCGTGCGTATCTCAGTTTCCCACACCTCCCCCATACATGACACCACTCGCCTCCAGTACCGCTGCACCCCTGGGCATTCCCATAAAATATGAAAGAAGGACCCTCTCTATCCCTCTCTATCCGCAGCCCCGACGGCACAATCCCTCTCCTCCCCTACCCATCGCCTGTAGCCTGGTGCATGAGACATACACTCTGTGCAAAATTTTTAGCTGCACCAGACGAAGTCTAGCTGATATCGCTACTTCCCGAGGAGACCCCAGAGCGGTAATCCACTCCTCATTGTCAATCTCCAGCCCGTCAGCCGCCCATTTCGCTTTCAGGGAGTCGAGAGGGGTTGTTAATCAGTTTTTTGTATGTGAGGGAAATGGCATGTTCCGGCATGTGGCCATCCAACAGCCTGTCCTCCAGCGGGGAGGCCTGCGGAAGTCGGGTCCCCGGAGGGATGTTAGCACGAAGAGAGTGACGGACCTGTAGGTATCTGAAATATTCTGTCCGCGCCATGTCATAAGTGTCCTGGAGGTAGGCAAAGGGTCTGACCACCTCCGGCCCCCAAAGGTCCCCCACCCGGGAGATTCCAATGAGGTCCCAGTTACGGAACCCCTTCGTATGCCTTAGGCTGCCTAATCTCTCTGATGCCCACAGGGGGGTGGCCAGTGTAAGCGTGTTAGACCATCCCAGCGCCCGGTGTGCGGCGTGCCATATTTCAACTGAATGCTTCATCGGCCCCGTGAGGTGGAGCTTGCCCGGTCTAGAGTATAGCGCAACTTCATAGTTTCCCCCAGGGAGCAACCATCTGTCCATCCCGTAACCCGGGTCGTTGCCGTCGCAGTATGTACCCTAGTTTATTGCCGATAGGTGGGCAGCCCAATAGTACTTACAGATATCCGGGAGAGCGATTCCCCCATCATACCACCCCAGTGTGAGCTTCCGCAGCGCTATTCTGGGTACTCCCGACCATAGGAGGGCCCTCTGCGCCGCCTCCACCGCCGCAAAATATGAGGCAGGCACCAGATCTGGATGGTTCTGAAGCGCATACAGAAACCTAGAGAGGGCCATCATTTTAAAGAGGGCCGCGCGGCCCAGCAGCGACAGCGGCAGCCGTTGCCACGAGGCTGAGTCACGCTGGAACCGCTGCAGCGGCGGCATGAGATTCCTTTCAAACCGGAGGGTTTTATCCAGTGTGGCAAACACTCCGAGGTATCTAAAGCCCTCCTCCGCTACTGCTAGCGGACAGGTGTCAGGCAGTCTGGGGGGGTCGCCGTGCAGAACATAAAGGACGGATTTCGCCCAGTTGATGCAAAACCCGGAGTACTTCCCGAAGCTTACAAAAATATCCATTACCGCCATTATAGATCTCCGCGGGTGGGAAAGGTAAAGGAGGATATCATCAGCGTAGAGTGATATTCTGTCTTCCCATCCGTCCGCCCACCGTAGCCCCGTGAGGCAACTGTGCTGTCGGATCCACGACGCCAGCGGCTCGAGAGAAAGCGCGAAGAGAAGAGGGGAGAGCGGGCACCCCTGCCTGGTGCCCCTCTCCAGACCAAACACCTCAGACACCCTGCCGTTAACCACTACCTGCGCCAGTGGCTCCGTGTATAGCAGGCGAACCCATGCCATAAAGCGCGGCCCAAAGCTCATCATTCGAAGTACTGCCATCATATATGGCCATTCGAGTGTGTCGAATGCCATTGTGGCATCAAGCGATACCACCACCGCGTCCTCCCGAATCGTATGGCACCTTCCCAGCACCCCGTGCAGACGGCGGAGATTGAGCGCCGTATTACGGTGGGGCATGAAGCCGGATTGGTCCTGGTGGACCAGAGCGGGGAGGACTGAGTGGAGCCTGTTCGCAAGAGTCTTGGCAAGTATTTTCAGCTCTGCGTTCAGCAGAGAGATCGGCCTGTACGAGGAGCAGGCATCCCTGGGCCTCCCCTCCTTAGGTATGGCCACTATGGTGGCCAAGCGCTGGTCACGCGGCAGTATCCCCGCCTCTGCATTCTCCTCAAACATTCGTAGGAGATGCACGCCGAGGACGTCCGGCTTCAACTTGTAGAGCTCGATAGGCAGACCATTGGGGCCCAGCGCTTTCCCCAGGCGGAGGTCCAAAATCGAGCGCTCCAGTTCTGTCGCGGTGAGAGGGGCTTCCAGAGCCTCGCAGTCGGCATCTGACAGGCTGGGCATACGAATATCCGCCAGCAAGTCGTCTGAGTCTTCCTCCGGACGGTCCGACCCCCTACTGTATACCTGCCGGAAGTGCTCCGCAAATTCTGCGAAAATCTCTCTGGGCTCCGTCACCGTATCCCCGGCCCGTGTCCTGACCTCCGGCACCACCGTTGCGGCCCGCTGCTTTTTCTCCAGCCACGCGATAAGTTTGCCTGCCTTGTCTCCCTGGTCGTATATCCTGCCCACCTTGTGCTGAATGGCAGCCTAGGCCGCGTGCGTTACCAATTCCCTATATTCTGCGGTTTTAAGTCGCAGCCGAAGGTGTACACCCTGCTCCGTCTCCTCACATGCGGCCTCTTCAAGCGCACTTAGGTCCGCCTCAACCGAGGCGACCTGCGCCTCTCGTTTCTTACGGCAGCCGGGAATAGCAGACCGGGCCTCCTCCCGCAGCACCGCCTTGAAGGCCTCCCACAGGGTTACCGCAGAGCTCGTCGACCCAGTGTTAAGCTCGAAGTAGCGCTCAATGGAGCTAGTCAGCTCTCTCCGCATGTCCTCGTTCCGGAGGCGCCAAGCGGGTATGGGGAAAATACATCCCTCCCTTCCACCCTCCAGCTCTGCCTGAACGTACACTGGCGAATGGTCAGAGATGCCCTGCGCCAGGAGTGAGGCCTCTCGGATGTGCATGTCTGGCTGCAGGGAGGTCAGGACATAGTCCAGCCGGGAGAAAGAACGATGCGGACCCGAGTGGAAGGTGAAGTGTCTACTCTCAGGGTGCATCAGCCGCCAGGCGTCCGTAAGCCCGAAGGCTTCAAGGAATTCCGCCAACCACCTCTGCCCCGGGGGCGTCACCCTAGGCGGGTGCCTGTCCAGGGTGCCGGAGGCCACCGCGTTAAAGTCCCCCCTGACTAGCAACTGTCCGTTGGGGAAGGAGAGCAGAAGCTTACCCAGGTCTGCGTATGCCAGCGTCTGTAGGCCGGGGGGAATATACGTGGAGACAAAATTCACCCGGTGGCCCGCCCACCTCCCCGCCAGGCCCGCGAATCGCCCCAGGGGGTCTATTTCCGTGCGGTCAATTTGTAAGGGCAGGGAACGGCGCAGCAGGATCCCCACTCCCCTCGAGCCAGAGGTGAAGCTAGGGTATATCCAAATCTATTGAGGGCCTGACACGTGTTCCCCATCAAGTGCGTTTCCTGTAGGAGCACTACATCCGGGAGGTGGCGTTTGATGAACTGCATGACAATAGTACGTTTAAGCCCATCCCCCAGCCCGTTGACATTCCAACTAAGGAGCCGAAGGCCCTCCCTCCCGCTCAATCAATCAATCAATCAAGACATTTATAGAGCGCACTACCTACCCGTAGGGTCTCAAGGCGCTGGGGGAGTGCCGCTACTGCTCGAACAGCCAGGTCTTGAGCTTCTTCCTGAAGGAGAGGTGGTCTTGGGTCAGGCGCAGGTCGGCCGGGAGGGAGTTCCAGGTCTTGGCGGACAGGTAGGAGAAGGACCTTCCTCCTGTAGTGGCTCTGCGGATGCGTGGGACGGCGGCGAGGGCGTGGCTGGCAGATCGGAGGTGGCGTTTGGGAGCGTAGAAGTTGATGCGGTTGTTGAGGTAGCTCGAGCCTTGATCGTGGAGAGCTTTGTGTGCGTGGGTAAGGAGGCGGAAGGTGATTCTCTTGTTGACCGGGAGCCAGTGCAGGTCTCTTAGGTGTCCAGAGATGTGGCTGTGTCATGGGATGTCGAGGATGAGTCTGGCTGAGGCGTTCTGGATGCGCTGGAGTCTCTTCTGGATCTTGGCGGTGGTTCCGGCGTAGAGTGCATTGCCGTAGTCCAGTCGGCTGGTGACGAGGGCCTGGTTGACGGTCTTCCTGGTCTCTGTGGGGATCCACCAGAAGATCTTCCGAAGCATGCGCAGGATGTTGAAGCACGACGAGGAGACGGCGTTGACTTGCCTGGTCATGGAGAGGGAGGAGTCCAGGATGAAACCCAGGTTGCGTGCGTGGTCCGTCGGTTTGGGTGCGGCGCCCAGGGCGGGGGGCCACCAGGAGTCGTCCCAGGCGGAGGGCGAGGAGCCCAGGATGAGGACCTCCGTCTTATCTGAGTTCAGTTTCAGGCGGCTCGTCGTCATCCACTCGGCTACCTCTCTCATCCCTTCGTGCAGGTTGGCTCTGGCGGCGGCGGGGTCGTTGGTCAGGGAGAGGATCAGCTGGGTGTCGTCGGCATAGGAGATTATGTTGAGGTTGTGTTGGCGTGCGATGGCCGCGAGGGGGCTCATGTAGACGTTGAAGAGAGTAGGGCTCAGCGAGGATCCTTGAGGGACGCCGCAGATGACTTCGGTGGCCTCTGACTTGTACGGTGGTAGGCGGACTCTTTGTGTTCTTCCGTCGAGGAAGGAGACGATCCATTCCAGTGCCTTCTCCCGGATTCCGACGTTGCTGAGGCGCTGCACTAGGGTGCGGTGGCAGACCGTGTCGAAAGCCGCGGAGAGGTCTAGGAGGATGAGGGCCGCTGTTTCTCCGTTGTCCATCAGGGCTCGGATGTCGTCAGTGGCGGCGATGAGGGCGGTCTCGGTGCTGTGGTTGGCACGGAATCCGGACTGCGATAGGTCAAGGGATCCGTTCGTCTCGAGGAAGGCAGACAGCTGTTTGTTGACGGTCTTTTCGATGACTTTGGCTGGAAACGGGAGTAGAGAGATGGGGCGGTAATTCTTGAGTTCGGTGGGGTCTGCTGTAGGTTTCTTGAGTAGAGCGCTGAGTTCGGCGTGCTTCCAGCTCTCGGGGAAGGTGGCGGTGTCGAATGAGGTGTTGATGATGTCCCGCAGGTGGGGTGCGATGACAGCATCGGCTTTGTTGAAGACGTGGTGAGGGCAGGGGTCGGTCGGAGATCCGGAGTGGACGGAGTTCATCATGTGGACGGTGTCTTCGGTGTTGACCGGGGTCCAGGCGCGGAGGGTGGTGGTGGGTGGCGTTGCTGCGGTCGTGGCGTGCGTCGGTTGAGTGCTGAAGCTGTTGTGTATGTCCGCGATCTTGTTGTGGAAGTAGGAGGCGAGGGAGTTGCAGAGGTCTTGCGATGGGGTGATGTCGTTGTTTCCGGCGTTGGGGTTGGAGAGCTCTTTCACGATGTTGAAGAGTTCCTTGCAGTTGTGTGCGTTGTTGTCCAGTCGGTTCTTGAATGCAGTTTTCTTGGCGGTGCGGATCAATTGGTGGTGTTTCCGGGTGGCGAGCTTGAGGGTGGTCCTGTTGTCCGGCGTGGGTTCCTTTCTCCAGGCTTTCTCGAGGGCTCGGCAGTTCTTCTTGGAGCTCTTGAGTTCGTCGGTGAAACATGGGGCTCTCTTATTGCCGGGTCTGCTGGGCGGGGTCCTCAGAGGGGCGAGTTCGTCTGCGCATTTGCTGATCCACTTTGAGAGGTTGTCGGCGGCCTGGCTGGGGTTCGCTGAGCTGGCCGGAGGGTGCTGGCTCAGGGAAGCGGCGAGCTGGTCGGCTGTGATCTTGTTCCAGCTTCTTCGGGCAGCCTGTTGCTGGTGGTGGTGGATCGTCGTTCTTCTGAAGGTGAAGTGGATGCATCTGTGGTCCGTCCAGTGGAGTTCTGTGGCGTGGCTGAAGGCGATGTCTTTGCTGGATGAGAAGATGGCGTCGAGTGTGTGTCCGGCGAGGTGGGTGGGGGTGGACACCAGCTGCTTGAGTCCAAGGTTGGCGAGGTTGTCGAGCAGGGTGCTGGTGTTGCAGTCGTTGTTGTTCTCCAGGTGGAAGTTGAAGTCCCCCAGGAGGATGTAGTCAGCGGAGGGGAGGGCGTGCGGGCTGACGAAGTCGGCGATGTCCTCGCTGAATTGAGTGCGTGGTCCCGGAGGTCGGTAGATCAGGGTGCCTCTGAGGGTGGTCTTCGGGTCGGTGTGAATCTGGAAATGCAGGTGTTCTGCGGAGGGTGGGGTGTTGTCGGTGCTGGTCGTGATGCGGATGGTGTTCTTGTGGATGATGGCGATGCCTCCTCCCACCTGGTTGGCGTTGCGGTCCCTCCGGGTGATCTTGTAGCCTTCTGGGATAGCGATGGCGATGTCGGGCGCTGAGGAGGCGTTCATCCAGGTCTCCGTGATGAAGGCAACGTCAGGGGCTGTGGCGTCTAGGAGGTTCCAGAGTTCGATGGCGTGTCTGTGGACGGAGCGGGTGTTGAGCAGGATGCACTTGAGGTGGTTGCTGCTGGTGTTCGGCTTCGGCTTGGCGAGGCAGGTCTGGATGCAGGTGAACTTGCAGGTGTGGCAGCTGAAGGGTCCGTGGGTGCGTCGTGGGGTGGCTTGGTAGCATCCTGGGAGTCGACCGGTGTTGAGTGCGCTGAGGGTGGCGGCGGTGTACGTCAGGCGGGTTGGCCGGGGTCCTCGTGGGCCAGGGGTCCTGGCACTGGGCGCGGTCCAGGCGCGGACGGGCGTAGACTGGCTTGCCTTCGGCGCGCCTTCGGCGCACAATCGGTGCGCCCGCTGCGCGTGACCGCTGCGCGTTCGCACGGTCGCCATATATGGCGAAGTGCACGGGTGGGCGGAGCAGCTGGGAGGCGGGAGCGGGGAGGGAACAGAAGGAAAAAAGGGGCGGGGTCAGCGGTGGTGGCGGGAAGCGGGGAGCGGGGAGGGAAGACGGAGGGCGGCAACAGGCGGGAAAAAGACAGTCAATACGGCGGAAAAAACAACAATGAGCACAAATACAGTTCTACAGGCAATACGGTGGAAAAACAACAATGAGCACAAATAAGCACAAATACAAGTCTGCACAGAGAACCAGGGGCACAGGGAGAGGAGAGCTGATCACGGACCACGCCGCTCGAAGGAGGGGGCGTGGTCACGAGCCGGCAGTCGGGCAGCGAGGCACAAAGGAAGGGGGGGCACACGCAGCAGCTGGTGGCCGTGCGGCGCGGGGGTGTCCTAGCCATAGTCCCTACTGTAGATCTCCGCCCGTCCCCGTGCCCCGGCGCTGTCCGCCGTCCCCCAGCAACCATCAGTGTGTGACCATAACAACCATACAACGTCCCCCCCCTCCCTCCCACCCGCCCCGCAACCCTCAGCTTGAAACATCACAATTAAGGCCAACTCAAGTGGCCCAACTTCCGGCGTTTGCCATAACTCCCCCGCAGCCACCGGAACTTTTCCCCAAACAATGCCCCCCACCCCCCTCCCTGCCCCCTGCTTCGCGGGCCTGAAACTACCCACTACCCCAATTAGCAGAGCGCCTGTCGCCCAGCCCAACCCGGAGAGAGTAGCCACCCTCCCCGGAAAAACTCTGTTAGGGAAAAACTGAGGCCGGCGCCCACTCCAGCCGCCGCCAACACTATGCCACCCGCAGTATTACACCATCAAATGTGCAAGGCAATTTAGGGACCATCTCAGTGTTATTAAAAATCACCAATGAGGGGGGGGGGAAGCATTCTCATCCACCGCACCTCCCTGCCGCCCCTCCAGGCCCCCAGTTCTGGTCAAATACTTTACTGTTCGTTGCGGCCTGCTGCCGTGGATAGAATGTTCAGCGCTTCACCGTGTCCGGGGGAGAGTCCCATCGTGGACTGTTTGATCTGGACCGGCACGACCCCTGGCTCTGTTCCGCTCTCCCCACTCTGTCCTCCGTCGAGCCGGGGTATGCCTCCACCACCCGGGGCGGGCGGTCGCATTCGCGCCCACCGCGGCTCTCCGTATGCGCCGCGTCCAGCCACTCCCAGACCGCCGCTGGCGAAGTGAAGAAGTGCGACTTGCCCTCTGCAATGATCTTCAGTTTAGCGGGGAAGAACATCATGTATTTAATCCCTCGCTCCCTGAGCGCTGCCTTGACGCCCAGGAACGAGCGGCGCTCCTGCTGTACCCGGAGCGTGAAGTCAGGGAAGAATCTGATGGTGGCCCCCTCGCGCTGGAGATCCCCTTTCCGCCTGGCCTCTTGCAGGATGGCGTCCCGGTCCCGGTAGTTCAGGATCTTGGCGATAATTGTCCTAGGCGGGGCCCCCGGCCTGGGCTTAGGGATCGGGGCCCGGTGAGCCCGCTCAATCGTGAAAAGCTTCGAAATCCTTCCGGGCTTCAGGTGGTGGAGGATGAGGTCCTCGAGGAAGAGCTCTACACTGCCCCCTTCCATTCCCTCCGGCACACCCACGACGCGGATATTGCTTCGTCTCACCCTCCCTTCTTGATCCTCGAGCCGCAGGGCCATTTGGCGGTGTTGAGAGACTAGCTCATTGATGCGGCCCTCCAGTCGCTTCTCTGATGCCTGCAGGGCCTTAATGTCCGTCTCGTTGGCTTTCGACCGCTCTGTAGTCCTTCCAAGGTCCGTGCGCAGTAGGTTGACCTCGATCGAGATCTTGTCCATTTTGGTCTCAAGGTTCGTTCCCAGTGTCTGTATGGTGGCCATAATGGAGGTCAGGAAGGGTTCCGCCTTCTCCGCCGTGGCATCCGCCGTTACCCCGGGGAGCGCCGGACCAGTGGGCACTGCATACTTGTCCAGCTTGTTGGTTTGCGAGGGTTTCCCCGTCTTTGGGCGCATGTCGACAGTGGTCCGCCGCTCTGCCAAGGACGACGTGCCCCAGTCTGGGCGTAAGCCAGGGCCCCGGGTTGCGCGGTGCGTCCCCTCGCCGCCTGGGCCAGCTCACCGTTGCCGCTTCCACGGCCGGCGTCGCCCTCGCGGCTCAGCCAGCAGCCGCTCCCCTGCTCCGAGCATCGGCCACTAGTGCCCTTCGTGTGCGCCAGCCGCCGGCGCGAGTCACTCGCGGGGACCCCCAAATGCTGGGCGCTGATTTGCAGGCCGGCAGGTCCGGTCGCGCCTCACCCGTGGGCAGGCCCCCCTCAAAGCGGCCCCCTGCCTCCGGTCGCTTCCAGCGCCCTGCCTTATTCCGAGGGTCGCAGCGGCCCACCAGGTCCGTGTGACAGGGCCTGCTCACTCTCATCTCTGCCACCCCGCCCGGTACTGCGTCCTCTCGGATGCGGGGCTCCTCACTCGTCGAGTCCAGTGCAGGCCTCACCCTCGTAGCCACCCTGCTGTCTCCGATATCAGCCTCTGTCGCAGCCTTGCTCCACGGCCGCGGAGCTCTTCAGGGCCCGAGTGCTAAGGCCATGCCACTCTCATCGCCGCTCCCAGCCCGGAGCGTTGCCTCCGCTGATGCGCGGCCCCTCCTCCAATGCCGGGCCTGCCACGTGCTTCGATCCGCGTCCGGGGGCTCAGCACTGCGAAGGCAGTCCGCTCCCGCCGGACCTCCGTGAGCTCGGCCCCCCGCAGCACAGTCTCCAGGCCGCACTCTCTCCTGCAGTAGTCCGGCTGCCTCCCGCAATCGCGATCCACTCCGCAGCCCCGCTGGCGATACAGGCCTCAAGCGGCTGGCCCCGCCTCAGGCTCCAGCCGATCGCGGATGCCGGCGCCGCACCAGCCGATGCGGCCGCCGATCGCCCCCTCGCTCGCCGGGCGCCTCGTCTGGCCTCTGTCGAGTGCGCCTCCCTTCAGGAAGGCGGCGCAGCTGCTTCGATGCCTGCAGATCGGATATTTGGGCGGACTTTGCGGGCAGCACAGGTAGCTCAACAGAGCTCGCGAACTAAGCGGCCATCGCTGTCGGCGCCTGGCCACGCCCCCGCATGTTCTGTTTTCACTCCAATATTTATGGCTGACTCATAGTGGCCCCACCAACCACCCTTTTGTGATACAGCCATTTTTCACTAAAACCCCAATATCTCCAGCAGAACACGTGTAACCATTGGGATTTCCACTTTTGCATTCAATTGGTGTTTGGACTTCTGGTCCAATTGATAATTCACAATCTCCTGGCGCTTCTCAAATATACTGCCCTTTGATGTGTCACAAAACTCAATCCTATGCTCTCACCTTTTCTACAAATGATCCACCATCCCGGGAGAAATATTACATTCATTTTGCTTCTCTTAACAACAGGTTTCATTTAACATTTTTTTTCACTTTAATATCCTTATCCTCTTCTTCCAATCGCACATCTGAGACTGGCTCATTACTTATCCCAAATTGAAACCCATTTGATGATTTCAGAAAGAAGAAAGTTGTGAAGATGAGAAAGGGTGAATAGGAGGTCTACTTTTTTTCTGTGCGGATTTAGTACTTCCAAGAAAGACAATTAAACGAAAAGCTCGATATGAAAATAAAAACTTTAAAATGCTTGCAAAAGGGTAGTCCTTTTAATACACGTCCTAGGAACACAAATGGATTTAGGATGGGACACAGTATTCCTAAGCATACCTAGTAGCTCAATGCTGCCACTACAAAATTGAACGTATAACAATGGCCTCCATCATTACACAATTTCCAAAATGTGATGAATCAAAGGTCAGAAGTATTGACTTTAAGAATATACCAAATGGCTAAGTCATAAACCTATCAATTGTTACGACAATTTAGCTTTCCAATAGACCAAAGAAGGCATTACACCAGAGCAAAAGTTAAGAATTGACAATTCAAATCACACCTGACATTAGCAAAGATTCTATCCACACGCACTGTCATCTTCAACGAGTAGTAGAGACACAATTTAGCAATCTTTGAAATTGGCATCTAGCATAGGGACCCAAAATGGCATAATCCCAGGTCCTTCATGTATATTGTGCCTTTGAAGAATGGTACTAAGCAAATTAGTTGAGTGTCTCTTGTTTGTTCCAATGGTTACAATATTGACCAGGGCCAGCTTTGCACTCCACATTTTGTAATAAACCATGTTTCAAAGTGGCATATTGTGGTTCTGGTAAAAAGTGATTTGACCACATTACCTTCATGCAGAGGAGCTGCCCCGACCTCGGGAGTCCACAATTAGTCAGTACTCCCCAACAATTATGACCAGCATCCCCATGAGTATCCTGGATTTTCTGCTATGCCCTCTGGCACACACGTGGGAGCCAACATTAACAGAGAGATCTGCAATGCTTCATCTGATATATCTTCATATGCAACTGAATATTTGGGCGCCTTAGTGCCCTGGAGAGAAGTTTGGCCTTAAACATTGTTCGGGACAGCCAAGTGTGCTAAAGAGGTTAGAGGGTTGCGGTAATGAGCATATACTTTGTATACATTGAAAGCCTCCCGGCAATGAGCATATAAGAAACCTAATGGCCGGAATCTTGTGGGAATTGGCATCTAATGCGTAACCGCTGAATATTGGGCAGAACCTTATTATAAAAGGAGACTCCGCTCAATACAAACTGCCACTGAGTATTCATGACAGCAGCAGCATTGCCCTGGAGCGCTCTTTGATGTGAGTTCTTTTTTTAGTACACAGATTTTTACTCGTCCAGAGGTCACAAGTGAATCCGGTATCCTACTCAGGAAGGACGAATATTTTACATTTAAATTTTTACCTTGGAAGAATTGTTGTAACCTGGAGCATGTTGCTTCAATTATCGAACTTCATATGTTAAATTGAGTTATTGCTGAGATCAGAGGATATTGGGATGTACACTGTATTGGGAAAAAGACAATTCAGTTCACAGTAACAGTGGAATCTTAATTCTAGGATGATCTGGATTTATGAACTTCTGGTTACTAATCTAGGATGGTGTCTGTAGTGCCACGTTGTTTCGGGAGGCCAGTGATGCGACTGACAGAGTGTTAGAGTATGAACTGGCCAGGAATACTACTCAATCGGTTAGAGGCTGTGGATAGGGTATCTGGAAAAAACTCGCATTTAAAGAAAATAACTCACTTGTCCTGTGTACTGTCATCCCTCCTGTGGTAGTTTAGTGACTGCTGCATCAGTTTGTCAGAGAATAATGTACATTGCTTTGAGGGGTATTCTGGGTGTCATGTTTTATCAGGAATATGTTTTGATTTATGGGAGGGACTGGAAGGGACAAAATGAAAGAATTTACAGTTTTGGAAATTCTCATAGGCAATGGTTTAACTTTACGTTGAAAGAAATTTTGTTTTGATAAAAGTGAAATGTAGCTAGGGAATGAAATCAATGCACAAGGTGTATGCCCAAAGAAAGAACTAGTGAAGTCATAAAAAATTGGAAGCACCTACATGTAAAGAGAAGGTTCTTTCATTTCTGGGCATGATTGAGTATTATGTCTATTTGTAGAACATTTAGTGAAAAAGCCGCAATATCAGAGAGGTAACTTAGAAAATAAATGAGTTTTGTTAGACACAGGACTGTGATGAGGATGATAAAGAAAGATTTGCAAAATGCTGCAAGTTTGCAAGTGTTCATACCAGGGCAAGAATGCCTGCTGATCACCGAGGGTAGTAAAAAAGGTTTAGGACCTGTATTGTTACAAATAGAGATGGTGAAGAAAGAACTATAGCCTGCACATCTAGCAGGGGCGGCTCCTCCACTAGGGCAGAGGAGCGTCGCCCCACTGCTTCCTCGCAGTGCGAGAAGCAGAAACATAAAATGGTAATAACTTTCAGTTAGTACTATTTCATGTGTGGTTGCTGGCGGGCGGTTGGGTGGGGCTGCTCTGCGAGGAGGGGAGGAGTGGTGTGCCCACTCCTGCCCTGAGTGCGCAAAGACTGTTTGGTCGGCCCTCTGGGGCTGCCCAAACTTGTCATGGGCACTCTATAGTTCTCCATGCAGGTTTCAATGCAGCCAAACGGAGAACATGGCCTCCCCATAGGCGCCAGGCTGGGCGCTGCCCTGACCAATCACAATGCTGCATTGTGATTGTCTTAGGGGAGGGAGCCTAGCTGCCTACTTCCTGCTCTTGCCGGAGGAAGGAAAGCAGGAGCCAGGAGATGCAAGACCCGACCGGCGGAAAGGTACGTTTTTGTTTTGTATTTTTAATTATTAAATTAACACCCACGCACGACCTTGGTGGTTCCCTTTAATTTACATGAGAGAATAATCAGTTTGGCACATTTTGGTTATCTTAGAGCTATAAAAACCAAGGAAGGAATTTCACCAGATTTTTGGTGGCCAGGTCTGGATCTGCAAGTTGAGAGGGTGATCAGGGAGTGTCCAGAGGGTGTAAATAGTGATAACATGCCCAATTTAAGGGTCTCACCCATGATTAAGGGTAAACAACCAACTGTACCATGCCAGGATATAGCTTTGGATCTGGTGGGACCTATCAGAGGGGAGATGGATACTCCATATTTATTGGTATTAATGGATTTATATTACAAATGGCCAATAGTACATGATATCACCAATAAAGGTGTTAAGTGTCTAAATTCTGTGATTGAGAGTGAAGGTCTACAAGGAACTCTACAGACTGATAATGTTGTTCAGTTTTATTCACATGAAATGGAGGACTTTCTGTAGGTGTTCGTTGTAAAACACATTAATTGCTCACTATGTCATCCTGAATATAATGGCATTGTGGAGAGGTTTAACTGAGCTATCAAAGAGGCCATACAACTGGCAGACACAGCAGGTTTGTGTTGGAAGAAAGTTGTGCATAATCGAATACTTTCATATTGTTGTCTCCTCATCATTCTACAGGGATATCCAATTTGAGTTGCTTACAGAAAGGATTCCTAATGGAGAGTGGGACCTCCTTTGATGAGTTGGAAGAAAGGGTGGTTTGAGCTGTACACAAAGAGGGGTAATGCCATTTTCAAAATTCTCTGCTGCTTTAAAAATAGTTAGAATTTTTAGGAAGGAAGTGCAACATCTGATGGGAGAAGAAGGAACCTAAACTGTGTAGTTCAATTTTTAAAGAAGCCTGATGTGATTGCTGAGAGTATTTTCAATAAAGGTGTTCCATTTTCTGGTTTCTCTAGTC
This sequence comes from Triturus cristatus, assembly GCF_964204655.1. Taxonomy (NCBI): domain Eukaryota; kingdom Metazoa; phylum Chordata; class Amphibia; order Caudata; family Salamandridae; genus Triturus; species Triturus cristatus. The sequence continues at coordinate 85,819,362 of NC_140588.1, forward strand.
ATCCAGCCAACCATTTATGGCATTCATCAAGTGATAAAAGGTGGCCTAAGTATCTTAAATATTTTCTATAATTGCATTTGCAGTTTTCAAATGATAGCACTTTTTAGTTTCATTATCTGTTTAATGTTTGTTTTGGTTGAATTTATTTATTTTGGTATATTTAATTATTGTATAATACCTCTGTTGCTAATTTTGTTTGAAGGGAGGATTTGTGATGTGTCATGCTTCTTCGAGGCAAGTGATGTTATTTTCAGAATGTTAGGATTTGAACTGGCCAGGAATTCTAATCAGCCGGTTAGAGGCTGTAAATGAGACGTCTGGAAGAATAAACGTGACATTCAAAGTTACTCACTTCTCCTCTGTATTGTCATTCCTCCTGTGGTACTTCAATGTCCTTCAGTCCAAGAGTTTTGGAGTAGAAACCTTGGAGTTCTGGAACTTTTAATCAGATTGTATTGTGTGAGTTGCTCAAGAAGATAGGAAGCCCGTAGCTTACTCTATTGAGTTTGCAGTCTGAGAAAATTGGAACACATAGATGCATGTGTATGGGTGAACTTATTTGCACAGTATAATGACTGTTCTGGAGTCCTAATGATTCTGTTAAGATCATGTTGTAACTACAATTTGTCCTTACAGGGTCTCAGTTCCACTTGACTCCCTTCTGTTAAACCCTCCCCCGTTTTCATCCAGTAGTCTTACATCATTGGTCCTGTCAATTAGTCATCCAGCAGACATGTAGGAGAGATTTTCTTGTCTTCAATCAAAACACTGGCTTTAATTGATGGAATCTGGAAGAGTGGTAGTGACAGCTTCTCATCAATAGCAGGATCTACAGCCTGGTTTCCCTTCTCTAATCCCCTCCCCCAAAAACTTGCAGTGGTTGCCATTTTTATTCTCTGTTGCTACAACATCAAGGTAAGGGCTGTGACAGATTCCATTTTGCTTCTGAGTAAGTATTCAGATCCTTACAACAGTACAATTTAATTTTGCCTTCCTAATCTTCAAAACCTTTTATCTTTAATGTCTCAATACCTCCATACCAGAACTGAGGTGTCTGAATGCGAAAAATACCTCAGACGCAAATATACACAAACAAAAGCATTTACATCTCACTTTAAAGCATCCTAGTCTTTCCTTGAATAATGCTCTCTCTGTATCTTAGAATCACTGTCAGTCAAAGCAAGATAAACCTTTCTGGGTGTGAAAAATTCCTCAAAAGCAAATAAACACTAACAAAGACAATTCATGTCACTCGGCCGCATACCAGTATTTCCTCGAAGCTTCTCTCGCCCTATCTGAGAATTGCTGGCTCTCAATCAATCAATCAAGCAATCAATCAATAAGTCAGGATTTATAAAATTTGGCTAATCACCTGATAGGGTATCCAGGTGCTTGCGAGACCTGGAGGCTTATTCAAACATCCAGTTCTTGAGGGCCATTCTGAATTCTGGAAGTGAGGTGATGGTCCGGAGGTGTGTGGGGAGGCTGTTCAGGTCTTTGCTGCAATGTGGGAGAAGGCGTGTCCTCAACTTCTGCTTCGGTAGATGCATGGAGAATGGGCAAGTGAAAGAAAGGTGGAGCGTAGTCTTTTTGATGGTTGGTAGAAGTTCAGGTAGTAGTTAATGTATGCGGGTCCTTGCTTTTGTAGAGCCTTGTGTGTGTGAATCAGCAGCTTGAATTGGTATCTCCTCTGTACAGGTAGCCAGTGGAGTTGCTTGAGGTGGGATGTGATATGTATTTGTTGGGGAAGGCCAAGGATGAGTCTGGCTGCAGCATTCTGCATGGTGTGAGGTCTCTGTGGGAGTTGTGCGATGACTCCTATGTATAGGGTGTTGCCATAGTCCAGTCAGCTGTTGATGAGGGCATGTGTTATAGTGCGTCTTGTGTGCAGGGGTAGCTACTTTAAGATCTTATGTAGCATGCGCAGAGTGAGGATGCTGACAGAAGAGATAACATTGATCCGTGATTTCGTGATGAGCTTGTTATCTTGTTATCAATGATGATTCTGAGGTTTCTGGCATGGTCAGAGGGAGTGGCTGTGGGTCCTAGTTCTGATGGGCACCAGGAGTGTAATGTGTTGCTGCAGTTGCCAAAGACCAGTATCTCCTTCTTGTTTGTGTTCAGCTGGAGGCAGTTGTCCTTCATCCAGTTGGCGACATTTGTCATGCATCTCTGGAAGTTTTTTCTGGTGGAGGTGGGGTCGTCGGTGAGCGAGACCATGAGTTGGGTGACGTCTGTGTAGGAAATTATGTTGAGACCGAGGGATCTGATGATCCTCGCTAGCGGGGTCATATATGCGCAGAAGAGTGTTGAGCTGAGGGATGAGCCCTTGGGTTGAGTGGTGAAAGGTGGGCGGTGGATGATCTAGATTCTTTTAGTGGACTTCTGGATTCTTGGAGGTGATCCATCTGAGTATGTCCTCTTGGGTGCCGATGAGGTGGAGTCTTTTGATCAGCATGTGGTGGGATACAGTGTTGAAGGCTGCAGAGAGGTCGAGGAAGATCAAAGCTGCTGTTTCTTCTCGGGTCGAGTAGGGTTCAGATGTCGTCCGTGGCTGCAATCAGGGCAGTTTCGGTGCTGTGATTGCTGCAGAAGCCGGATTGGAAGGTGTTGAGTATCTGGTTCTGCTCGAGGTGTGTCATGATTGGATCGCTCATGATCTTCCCAGTACCTTCTCTGAAAATGGGAGCAGGGAGATTGGCCTGTAGTTTTTGAGTTTGCTGGGGTCTCCTGAGGGTTTTTTGAGTAGTGGTCTGACTTCAGTGTGTTTTTACACAACGGAAAATGTTGCAGTGGTGATAGAGGTGTTGAGTAGGGCAGTGAGTTCCTAGCTAATCCTTTGGTTTCCAAGGTTGAAGATGTGGTGTGGGCATGAGCCTGTGGGATCTCCCGAGTGGATGGATTTCATGGTGGAGGTAGTGTCCTAGGTGGAGAGTTTGTTCCAGGTGGTCAGTGTGGAGTTCGTGTCAGTTACAGTGGTGGAGTATTTGTCGAGGAAATATGTAGGTGTGGGTTGGGGTTCAAATTTTCTTTATATGGTTGTGATCCTGTTGTGGAAGGAGTTGGTGAGGTTGCCGCACAACTCCTGTGAGGGTATGATGTTGTTTTTTCTGGTTGTCTGTTGGGGACTTTCTTATCAGTGTTGAAAAGTTACTTGGTGTTGTTGGTGCTTGTTTCGATGCATGTGACAAGAGCTATCTTCTTTGTTACCTCAGCAGGTGGTGGTTGAGGTTGAAAGAGGTCTTGAAGGCTGCCCTGTTGGAGGTGCCCTTGCTGGCACACCATCTCCTCTCCAACTGTTTGCTGTCTCATTTCACTGTTCTGAGTTCTTCAGTGTACCTGCTGCTCTTCTTGGAGGATTTTCTTTGGATGTTGCTCTTGATGGGGATGATGTTGTCTGCTCCAGGCTTTGAAGTGTTTCACTATGTTTTCCAGGTTGGTGGCGGTAGCAGTGTTGAGAGCATTCGCCCAGCTGGTCTCTGACATTTTGTTCCACCTCAGGTGGGGAGTGTCGGTCATCCTGGGGGTGGCGGTGTGGGGCTTGGAGATGCTGAAGTGGACAATGGAGTGATCAGGCTATGTGAGCTCTGTAACATGTCTGTATTTGATGCAGTTGCTGGAGGTCAAAATTAGGTCCAGCATGTGTCCTGCGGTGTGTGTCGGGTCATAAACGATCCGGGTCAATCCGAGGCTGCTCATGCTGTCGAGGATGTGTGTAATGTTTTTGTCATTGGAGTCATCAATGTGAAAATGTAGGTCACCCAGGAAAATATAGTCCTTGGAGTCTAAGACTAGGGGTTCAATGAAGTCTGCTGTGATGTTGCAGAAGCTGGAGCACTGTCCAGGGGGTTGGTATGCAAGGGTGCCTATGATGGTTGTTTTGTCGTCCATGTGGAGCTTGAAGTTGAGATGTCCAACAACGCATTCCATAAAGCAAGTAGCTGTAACAATTTACATGTTAATGTTACACGTGATGCCGCAATCAGGGTAGTGACTGCATTGTGAAGGCAGATCGTGGTAATGACTGCGTGGTGAAGGATGTTCCCCCTTCGGAGTGATTCGTTTTCTAAATAGTTCCAATTTGGGGTACTGATAAGGTTAAAGATGTAACATCCAAAGGAGGTGGAATTAGATGTTGACACTTTTCCCCACCAGAACAAAGGTTGATAAATGGGTTTTGTGTGTGTTTCTCTCCAATCTAAAATGGTTAAAATGGCACACAGTTTACTTTTCTAGTGTACTGTACAAGTGTAGCAGGAATATCAACCATTAGCACAATATTTACACATGGCACAGTTAAATCTGTCCAGCAAAGACTAGGGGCCCGATTCACAGAACTAACTTAAGACAAAATCCTAAACTTACTACCATTTTGGTATTCACAGAAGGCACTTACTCATTTTGGTATTCACAGAAGGCACTTACTCATTTCGGTATTCACAGAAGTTAGGAGTCCTAACTTTAGGACTCCTAAATGCCTTCTGTGAATACCGAAAGTCCTAAAATTAGGATGTTTCGCAGTTTAGTAGTAGTATAGTTAGGACTCCTAACTTTAGGACTCCTAAATGCCTTCTGTGAATACCGAAATTCTTAAAATTAGGATTTTTCTCAATTTAGTAGTCCTAAATTTAGACTTAGGACTACTAAATTGAGAAAAATCCTAATTTTAAGAATTTCGGTATTCACAGAAGGCATTTAGGAGTCCTAAAGTTAGGAGTCCTAACTATACTACTACTAAACTGAGAAAAATCCTAATTTTAAGGCTTTCGGTAGTCACAGAAGGCATTTAGGAGTCCTAAAGTTAGGAGTCCTAAATTTAGGACTACTAAATTGAGAAAAATCCTAATTTTAAGAATTTCGGTATTCACAGAAGGCATTTAGGAGTCCTAAAGTTAGGAGTCCTAATTATACTACTACTAAACTGAGAAAAATCCTAATTTTAAGACTTTCGGTATTCACAGAAGGCATTTAGGAGTCCTAAAGTTAGGACTCCTAACTTCTGTGAATACCGAAATGAGTAAGTGCCTTCTGTGAATACCAAAATGAGTAAGTGCCTTCTGTGAATACCAAAATGGTAGTAAGTTTAGGATTTTGTCTTAGGTTAGTTCTGTGAATCGGGCCCAACCCATTTAAGACCAAGCAGAATTGTATATCAGCTTATAGTCATTTGCTGCCTCTCACCTAAAGAGATGTAAAGATAAACCAAAAACAACCCTACATTTAAGAATATGTACAAATATACTGATAGCAATTAAATATCCCACACGTATTGTGCAGATGTTGCATCCCACTTCAAAGTAGGTGTCTACTCTGCAAATCACTTTCTTTGATAAAGCTTTCAAAGTGTTGGGGCTTTTCTTTTTGTGAGTCTCTGAAGCAACGGAGATCCTGAGAGGATGGTAGGACCTGGTTCTTCCTGTGAAAAGTGAATAGTAATTGGAATACACAATACAACTGAAATGCAAAGCAGGTACCCTTGGATTATGCTGTATCTCAGCAGCATCAGTGTGACTAGATGACTGTCGTAGGATAGCACCATTCAGCAGGATGGAGATCAGGATGCTATGGCCAACGTCACATATGAGTTAGCTCAAAGCAAAGACAGTAAATGTGAGATCTGTTCTACTGCACAGGAGGAGAGTGGATTTAAGAGGGAGCAAGATGCTCCAAAGGTATCTAAGGTGACCTAGTCACTGTCTATGTTTTACTACTGATTCACCCTCTGAGGAAAGGTAACACATGGCTTGAATAAATTACCTTGAGCTGAACAGATGAGGTCCCCTCATGCTGAATATAAAGCTCTCTCTAGTCGCCAAAGAGGAGACTTATGTAACTGAAAAAAGTGTGAAACAAATACATATGCACAAAAGGATAGAAAGTGTCTCTGATAACGAAACACAGATGATTTAGCCTTGCAAACCATCTTACCCTACAGAGGCAAATCTAGATTGTGGCCAAGATGCCCCACCATCAACTATGACTGTTTTGAGGCTTCCAGCAATTCATCCAAGAGCAGGACTTAAAGTCCATAGTTCAAATAATAGTCCTCTCCGGACTGGGCAATGGAAACTTGCTCCTCTCAGATCTTAATTGGCTCCCCTGAGAGCAGGGCTTCATGCAGCTGCTCAGCTTGTCACAAGAATTTCAATGGCATCCCACCCTACATATCCTCCCCAATAAAGCAAGAGCTCTTTAAGACGGCATGCATCACTCATAAAGCACTTCACAATTCCAAGATCTATTACAGGACCGGATGCTTCAGATTATGCTTCTCTTTCTTTACTGTCAAACACAGCAGCCAATAACAAAATGTTTCCATACAAACATAAACTACATTTCCCAGGGTGCTCTTTCCACCAATCATGTCCCATCAGACCCTATAAGAGTCGCCATCTCCATCTCATGAGCCTCTTTCTTTGCTGCTCACGGGGGGAGATAAGTGCAACTTTCATGACTTTCAAGAGTGGGTGAGATATGAAGAGGAGGATGATTCATATGTTGAACGACAGCAGGAGACTGTCTTGGAGGATAATATTGTTGACGCCCTGGACGCATCGGTCCAGCAGTCAGTCAACAGGGCGATTGAAAGCACGGTTCCTAACACTGTGCAGCAAGCCTTGGAGGTGCTGAAACCTATTACCAAACAACTGGAAAGCTTTTCAAAGCACCACAGGGTTCAAAACCCCCTTGAACCACATGAAGACACCCCTCCAAGCAAAAGTAAGTCAAAGTCGGGGTCATGGTCCCATGCTGGCACATTAACTAACCTGCCACAGGTGAATGTGGCAGACCATGGTTACTCTACACCATCGGCCACTGAAGGTGGAAAAGCAAAACGCAAACAGAAAGTTTACACCGACACTGACACTACTGGCAGAGACACTACTGATGAAGAGCCCCCCCCTAAGAAGCAGGCTAGAAAGGCAGAGATTATAGTGCCCGATATGACGCCGCAAAACCCACCTCCCCCTTCACTTTTAACCAGATGGACATCGTCCATCCCCGGTCCTCCGATTGGGCTCCAGCACCTGAAGTGGCAGATTATTTACATGACAACCTTAGGAAAGGTTTTGATAAGGAGGTGCGCAACAGGTTGCACTCTGAGTGCCCTCGACCGGATATCCAGGACAAGGTGGCAGAGACACCTGACATTGATGCTAGTCTCTTGACTTTTCTTAAGAAGTTCGCAAAGGATCTGAAAAAGGGTATTGACCGTTCTTGGCGGGGCTGCCAGGACAAACTCCTTGATGTGGCAGGACCCATGGCCAAAATCCTAGAGATGGCCCTGGTGGCAAAGGAATCAGCCACTCCCATAGATCCAGACAATCTGGCGGGCTAGGCACAGGGAGCAATATGCCTCATAGGGAAAGCAAATTGGGCCATCTCTACTGAGAGACACAAATCACTGTTAATGAGGATGGATTCAAACCTGACAGAGTTAGCCTCGCCCGAGCCAGGACCCCTTGCAGAGGGCAACCTCTGCAAGTGAAAGATTTGTGAAGGTTGTTTCAAAGTTTGTAGGAACCTTTACTTCACTAAACAAGGCTCAGTCAGGAATTAAACAAGTGTTTCAGGCTGACCTTTTTAACAGGGCCAGAGGAGACTATGGACGAGGGAGAGGCTGCTGGGAATCTACCAGAGGTGGAACCTTTTACCCAAAACGACAAAGGTTCATTAGGCATCGATTGAACAGAGATGGCCACGGAGCAGGATTTCAGACTCAAAACCCTACAGGTAAGAGTAACAGATTTATCTCATATACACTTTGGGGGGGTTGTACCCAGTTCTTCATACACAACTGGAGAGTGTTGTCACAAGATGCATGGGTTACACAAACTATTCAGGGTTTTCACCGAGAGTTTTACCAGATCCCATTCCAGGACAGTTACCTGAGACAGCTCAGTTTTTCCCAAGAAGAATGTGCTTTTATAGACGTAGAAATAGAAGAATTGCTGCAGAAACACACAATTGCTTATTGCGACAACAGGGCTCGCGGTTTCTGCAGCAATGTCTTCTGGTACAGAAGAAAGGTGGTGGTCACAGATTGGTGTTGAATATGAGCGAATTAAATTAGTTTATGGTCTATAAACATTTCAAGATGGAGAGTATCCATCTGCTAACAGACCAACTAAAAAAGGGAGACTGGATGGTCCGACTGGACCTAAAGGACGCCTATCTGCCGATTCATATTTTCCCCATTCATCAGCTCTTTCAACAGTTACAATGGAAAAACCAGTGGTTGGAATGTTTGGCCATTCCTTTCGGGCTTTCCTCTGCACCAAGGTGATGAAACCGGTGATAGCCCACCTCAGAGAACAGGGAATTTGCAGAACAGTGTATCTAGACAATATATTTATCATGGCTTTGACTCAATCACTTGCCAACCTTCACTTACACAGCTGAGCTCAGTCTTCCCAAGTTGAAGCTACGGGACCTCAAGAAAGAGCTCACATCTGTGTTATCCAAACAGATGGTCTCCCTGAGGACAATTGCCAGAATAATGGGGTTATTGGCATCCTCAATAAAGGCCATTTTCCTGGGCCCTCTGCATTACTGAACCTTGCAGAGGTTGAAAATTCAGTACCTCTGAAAGGGTATGTTGCAAACAGACCTGGTACCTCTAAAGCAGGAAGTGAGGGAAGAGATGCAATGGTGGCTAGGCCATGTAGAAGCATGGAATGGCAGAACTATCTTTGGTTCCCAGCCAGAAGTTGTTATAGAATCAGACGCCAGCCGTTGGGGCTGGGAAGCACGTTGCGGAGATATCTCCATAGGAGGAAGATGGTCCCTTCAGGAACTCTCCCTCCACATCAATTGCCTGGAGCTGTTGGCAGGATCCTGTGCAATACGAACAAGTGTCATGTTTTATTCTTCTAAGGATGGACAATATCTCGGCAGTGGGATATATCAACAGGTTGGGAGGTACGAGGTCGTCCTTGCTAGTGGAAATAGCGAAGAATTTTTGGCACTATTGCCTGAATCATCAGATATCAGTAGTAGCCGAATACATTCCGGGGCAGTCGAACATTGTCGCTGATTGGAATTCCAGATATCTAAAGGATTACAGCGACTGGCAACTCCAACCTCAGTTGTTCCAATGGCTACAGACAGTATGGGGTGCGTGCAAAATAGACCTCTTTGAAACCAGACTGAAACGACAGCTGCAGAAGTTCTTCAGCTGGCGGGCAGATCCATTAGCGAGAGCTACAGATGCCTCCTCCCAGAATTGGGCAATGAACCTGAATTGTGCCTTTCCTCCCTTCATCCTAATTCCCAGAGTGACAACTCACATAGCCCGGCAGCAAGCGGAGGTGATTTTGGTGACCCGGAAGTCACAGCCCTGGTTCCCAATATTATTAGACATGAGTTGCGCCTTCCCCAGGATGCTCCCTTGGTCCCAGACAATGCTCCAGGGCCCTCATGGAGAACAACACCCGATGGTGACATCGGGGCAGTTGTCCATGATGGCATGGAGGGTTTCTGGCAACAGTGGGAAATGCCTGGCATGGTGGGTGACCTTTTCTACGCTGCCACTACTTCGGATTGCCTTTACTTCGGATCGTTAGTGCGCATAAACCATTACTTCGCATGGTTTTACTGCGCATGACCATTACTTCGCAGGATATCCACATCGTAGTGTTTATTTAGGCGCTTCCGTTTCTAAAAACGTAGTACGGCTCTGAGGACGCAGGAAGCTGGAGCAGTGGAAGGTGATCCACGAGGAGAGAGAGGTAAGTGAAGCTGTGTGTACGGTTGTGTAGGTGTAGTGTAAAGTAGTGTATTTGGGTGTAGTGTATTGTATGGGGTCGGAAACTGTAGTTTTTGGGAGTAGGGAACGGACTGGGGGTAGGGGCAGGGTCGTGCTGGGGTTAGTGTTTTAGGGTTTAGGGTAGTGTTGTGGGGTTAGTGAAGTGTATGGTAGTGTTTTAGGGTTTAGCGTAGTGTCGGGGGTTGTGATGGGTAGTGAATGAGTGTAGGGACAGTAGTGGGGGAATGTGTATGTTCGTGCAGGGGGTAGTGATTTAGGGTTTAGGGTAGTGTAGTGGTGTTTCAGTAGTGTAGTGTTTTAGGGGCATATGCATCAACAATGCCATTTGCGATTCCTTATTAGCGAAAAATAAGGATTCGCTAATAAGGAATAGCAAAAGGCTATGCATGTAGGAATCGCTATTCAAATAGCGATTCCTTAACTTTCCTTAATTGCGACTAGCAAATAGCGAGTAGCAATTAAGGAATGCCGTCCCAATCATTCCTATGGGCCTCCAGGCCCATAGGAATGAATTGGAAATTGCATGAGCAAATTGCGAGTACCAGTAGGTTCTCGCAAATTGCTCATGCAATTTCAAGGGTGCAAGGGTGTCAAAATGACACCCTATAGCACCCCTGAAATTGATATGTGCACATATGTTGCACAAACACATGCTCTAAGGGCATGTGTGTGCGCAACATGAAACTTTGAAAAATGCACAAAAGTGCATTTTTCAAAGTTTTAGCAAATTACCATGCAGTTCATCTTCATGGTAATTTGCTCCCCCTATTAGCGAAATCGCTAATTTTTTAACTTTGATGCATTGCATTTAAGGAATCTCACTTTGGGATTCCTTAAATGCAATCGCTATTTAAGGAATCGCTATTTAAGGAATCCCTATTTAAAGAATCGCTATTTAAGGATTCCTTAAATAGCGATTTTTGCTTTTGGGTTGATGCATTGGGATTGGGTATTTTTAACTCGCTAACGGGAGTTATTAACGAATCGGTATTTTACCGACGGATTTTTGGCTTGATGCATGAGGCTGTTAGTGTATTGGTAGTGTTTAATGTTTTAGAGGTGTAAGGTAGCATGACACGTTATTCCGCATACCATTCTTATGCAACAACAACAATATGACTTTATTCGATATAAAATATCATAAAAGTACACCAGTGTGGACAGCATAAAAGCCATGCATTGTACATCATATGGCAATATAAAAAGATATTAAAAAAAAGAGAATATATACATATAAAACCATGGATACAGTATCTACCATGCATACGGAATGGACCTAAACTTCTGGGAGCCTGACTCTTGAGGACATTAACATTTTAGTGCGTATCAGCCAAGCACACCCCAAGTATTTGGCTACCCCACATACTGTGGCAAGTACAGAAGCATCAGTTAAAATAAAACGTAGTGCCACCCTATAATCCGCAAAGCCCAAATTCCTGCAGATTGGTCGCAACCACTTCCTCCTCGCTGATTTATATGCCGGGCACGCAAAGAGAAAGTGGAGAATGGATTCAAGGGGGGCTGGGCAGCCAGGGCAATTAGTAGCTGTCACTCTCGAATTCTTCCAACTTGCTACAAAGATATTGAGCGGGAGTGTGCCAAACCTGAGCCTCATATAGAGCATTCTGTCTCGTGGAGATAGAATGAAATTGAGATATTGCTCAATTTTGGCCTCAAGCTTGTGCTCTAGAAATTGATCTGTGAGAGTTCCACGGTTAGTGTTTCTGGCTTCCACTCCCCAGACCCAGTCCCAGTATGCTTTCTTTATAATTTGCTTAGTAGATGGGATCTGTCTAGACCAAGCCTCCCCAAATCCAATTTCTGTGACCAGCTGTTTTAGTTTATGGATCCATTTGATCTTGTTGCCTGTATTTATATGGATGATCTCATTCAAGGCATTGGCATAGCTGGCTAATTCAGGGGTTTGTCTCAGACGGACCCAGAATAGCAGCGGTCGCAGTCTGGCTATGTCTTTAATGGATCGCTTGCCCATATCTTTCTGAAGTGGTGTCAAGGGGGTAGAAAGTGGAAGAGAAACCAGACTTCTTAAAAAATTATTCTCTGATTTCTCCAGCTCGCTGATGTTCTCAAACCCCCATAACTCAGCCCCATATAATGCTGAGGGTAGTTGTTAGACGGTGACCTCAGAGGAGCCTGGAAGGGGTCCTGACTACCCTGAGACCCACCCTCAAAGTATCGTAGCCGGGCACTGGCGGGAGACTCCCCAGGGGGAGGAATCTCGTATCTAGGATCGTACTTCTGGCACCACACGACACAGAGTGACCACACCGGGTATTCTGAGAAAACAATCTTTATCAAGTAGGTTATCACTGCAAAATATGTACAAGGTGAGCGCGGGCTCAAGAGTCTCGGAAGGGGTAGGGGGTAGCGGGACAGTCTCTGGTAAAGGTTCAAAGCAGGGACGTATCCGGCGCACAGCTCACAATCCTCGAGCTGGGGGATACGATGTTGTAGTCAGGGTCCGGCGGGACCGTGAGAGTCTGTTGGAGCCGCGAGTCACTCAGCGGGCTCAGGTACAGGTTCGGAGGTCTTACGATCTTCAGGGAGCCGTGAGTCACTCAGCAGGGCTCAGGTACAAGTTCGGAGGTCTTACGATCTTCAGGGAGCCGCGAGTCACTCAGCAGGGCTCAGGTACAAGTTCGGAGGTCTTACGATCTTCAGGGAGCCGCGAGTCACTCAGCAGGGCTCAGGTACAAGTTCGGAGGTCTTACGATCTTCAGGGAGCCGCGAGTCACTCAGCAGGGCTCAGGAGGGTCCAAGTTCCAGGAGCCGCGACCACGTCGGCAGGCTCTCGTTGTTCCAGCATCGAATCTGCCGGACAGACCCAGAGCCCCCCTTGTTATAGGTCGACCCCTCTTTGATGTCCGGAGTCTGTGCAGGCAGGGGTCTTGTCACCTGGGGGTCGCTTGTCGGGATTTCCTGCTATTGTCTTTTGATCCTTTCAGGGCCGGGTCGGGAGGAGTCCCAGACACCCAGCAGGCACGGAGCCAGCCCTCAGGGAGGCCGGAGGGCCGATCGAAACCCATCGTCCCGGGGGTTCAGAGGTGCGATAGATACTGCTCCTCCCTCTCTCATCCCCTGGAAGCGGGATTTCCTCCAGCCGGAGTGGCGCCTCTAGGCCCGGGTTGCGCTGGGGCCGGGCAGCCATCTTGGTGCATGAAGTGGGCACGCGGGCCCGGGGTGGCCGAAAGGAGAGAGGCCATGGACGGGGATGTCCGGGTCGGTGCGTGTGTCCTGGTGGGGAGGGTCGGCTGGGCCGTGTGCTTGGGCTGCAGGTACCAGGTTTCGGTGGTGCGGGGGCACGGAGGGCCACTCTACGAGGCCGGGTCCAACACGCGTCCCCCCCAGCTGAAAGCCGGAGAGAACTGCCCATCAACTTGGGGGGTTCTCTTCGCTGAGGCGGAAGAACCGGGAGAGGCCGTCAGCATTGGCGTGGTCCGTACCAGGGCGGTGTTCTACGGTGAAATCCATCCCCTGGAGGGAGATTGACCACCGCAGTAGCTTGGGGTTTTCTCCTCGCATCTGCATGAGCCATCGCAAGGGCCGATGGTCAGTTTGGACTCTGAAATGGGTGCCGAACAGGTAGGGTCGTAGCTTTTTGAGTGCCCAGACCACGGCAAAGGCTTCGCGCTCTATGGTGCTCAATCTCTGTTCTCGGGGCAACAGCCGCCGACTGAGGAAGGCAACGGGCTGGTCTAGGCCTTGGTCATTCACTTGGGACAGGACGGCCCCAATGCCATGCTCGGAGGCATCGGTCTGGACTATGAACTCCTTGGCGTAGTCGGGAGCCTGGAGGACGGGGGCAGTACACATGGCTTTTTTTAGGGCATCGAAAGCTTCCTGGCAGGCAGCTGTCCACTGCACTTTCTTTGGCTGTTTTTTAGACGTGAGTTCTGTGAGAGGGCCGACAAGGCTGCCATACCCCCGAATGAATCTTCGGTAGTAGCCCGTGAGTCCCAGAAAGGCTCGGACCTCCGTTTGGGTGATGGGTGGTTCCCAGGCCAGGATGGCGTCGATCTTTGGCTGTAGAGGGGCGACCTGGCCGCTCCCGACCTGGTGCCCCAGGTAGACTACGGATCCTTGCCCGATCTGGCACTTGCTGGCTTTTACTGTGAGGCCTGCCTGGCGCAGGGCGGTTAGCACCCTCCGGAGGTGCTGGAGGTGCTCACTCCATTCTGAACTGAAGACAGCGATGTCGTCCAGATATGCCGCGCTGAACTGCTCTAGCCCGGCCAGGACCCTATTCACCAGTCGCTGGAAAGTGGCCGGGGCGTTTTTCATCCCGAAGGGCATTACGCGGAAGCGGTAGTGCCCATCGGGGGTGGAGAAAGCGGACCGCTCCTTGGCCCCATCGGTGAGCGCAATCTGCCAGTATCCGCAGGTGAGGTCGAATGTGCTGAGGAACCGGGCTGCCCCTAGTTGGTCAATGAGTTCGTCGGCTCGTGGAATGGGGTGGGCATCGGCTCGGGTAACGTCATTGAGCCCCCGGTAGTCCACGCAGAATCGGAGCTCGGGGGCGACACCGGGGGCCGCTGCCTTCGGGACCAGGACCACGGGGCTGGCCCAGGGACTGTCAGAGGGCTCGATCACCCCCAGGGTCAACATCTTCGAGACTTCCGCTTGAATGCAGGACCGGACCCGGTCAGGAACCCGGTAGGCTCGGTGTCTCACCGACGGGCTGTCCCCGGTGTCCACGTCATGAACACACCAGTTGGTGACCCGGGGGGTCAGGGAGAAGAGGTCGGAAAATTGTCTTAGGAGCTGGCGGCAGTCCGCTTGTTGCTGGGCAGTGAGGGCTGGGGAGAGGTTCACTCCTTCCACGGAGCCATCCTGCTCCTTGACACACAGGAGGTCCGGGAGGGGATCCGACTCATCTTCGGCCCCGTCATCGGTGGCCAGCAGGAGGCTCAGTTCTGTCCGCTCGAAGTGAGGCTTGAGGCGGTTCACGTGCAGGACCCGGAGGGGATCCCAAGGCGACTGGACGTCCACCAAGTATGTGACTTGACTCTTCCGCTCAACCACTTTGTAGGGCCCAGTCCATCGGTCCTGGAGGGCGCCAGGCTTCACGGGGGCCATGACCCACACCTGCTGGCCCGGCTTGAACTCGACCAGAGTGGCATTCTGGTCGTACCAGCGCTTTATCTCTTCTTGACTTGCCTCCAGGTTGGCCTCGGCCAGTTCTCAGAACTTCCTGGTCTGGTTCCGGAGGGCCAGGACGTATTGGAACACATCTCGGGGGGTGGTCTGGGGTGCCGCCTCCCACCCTTCCTTAACCAAACTGAGGGGACCTCGGACGGGGTGTCCATAGAGTAATTCAAACGGGCTGAACCCTAAGGACTTCTGGGGGACCTCCCGGTAAGCGAACAAGAGGCAGGGGAGCAGGACGTCCCACTTACGCCAGAGGGGCTCTTCTAGGCCAGCGATCATCCCTTTCAAAGTCCTATTAAACCTTTCTACTAGGCCGTTCCCTTGGGGATGGTACGGGGTGGTGAACTTATAGGACACCCCACATTGTTGCCACAGGGACGTCATGTACTTCGAGATAAAATTAGTGCTGCGATCGCTCACGACCTCGCGGGGAAAACCCACCCTGGAAAAGATCCCCATCAGGGCCCGGCCCACCACGGGGGCCGTAATGGTGCGTAGGGGAATAGCCTCAGGATAGCGGGTGGCGTGGTCCACTAGGACCAAGATGAAACGGTGGCCTTGGGAGGTGGGGGGGTCCAGTGGTCCCACGATGTCGATTCCGACTCGTTCAAAAGGGGTACTGATGACCGGGAAGGGTTGGAGGGGAGCCTTGCGCTTCCCCCCACTCTTCCCACTAGCCTGGCATGTGGGGCAGGACTTGCAGTGGGCTTCTACCGCTGCTCTCATTCTAGGCCAGTAAAAATGGGTCACGAGACGGCTGTAGGTCTTGTCCTGACCCAGGTGGCCGGCGAGGGGGACGTCGTGGGCTAAGCCCAGGAGGAAATCTCGGAAGCGGAGGGGTACCACCAGTACCCGTCCGGATCCCAGCTCCACCGACTTCTGCTCACTGTACAAGATGTTATTTTCCCAATAGATTCGGTGCGTCCCGGTCTGGTCACCTGCGGCTAGGCCCTCGGCCTGGTGCCGCAGCCCGACCAGGGAAGGACAAGTGGCTTGCTCCCGGCAAAATTCTTCCCGAGTGGGCCCGCCCTCGTGGCGCCAATGGGCCAACTCGGGTAGATCTCCCAACTCGGGGACCGGGGCGGGGTCGGATGGTGCGGGTTCGTCGCGGGCGACGGACCCTTCTGATGGGGGGACGGGAGGACCCTCGGCGGGGACTGTACTGGTCTCTTCGATCGGGGTGCTCTCGACTTCTCTCCGGAGAGTGAGTCGGACTGACATAGATCGGGTGGTGGCGCACACCCACTCGGGGAGTCCCATCATTCCTAGGTGGGCCTTGCGCTCGACGTGCTTCCAGGGAGAACTCTCCAGGTCGTTCCCTAAGAGGCAGTCGACCGGCTGGGAGGTTCTTACAGCCACCTTGAGTTTACCTATCACCCCTCCCCACTCAAACGGCACCAGGGCTACCTGACACATACTTTCTCTATTGTCTGCGGATATTACGGGGCAAAAGACGTTGGGGAGGATCTGCTCCTCGGGGACTAGGTGCCTGAGGACACCGGTGATACTGGCCCCGGTGTCCCGCAGGGCCTCTACCTGGTGGCCATTGATCTTGACGAGCTGCCCGTATTTCTGTGTGTTGGAGGGTAGGAGGCTACCAGGGATCATCTCCCTGTCTCCCAGGGATACTAGGGCCATCGCTGCGGGTTCCCACTCCTCTGCTTCCTCAACCTCCTCCCCCAGGGCTACGTTGGCTATCTGTCTCGCAGGGGTGGTAGGGGAGACTTGGGTGGCCATGGGGCACTCTGGGTCATTGGCGTAGTGCCCGGGTTTCTGGCAACGGAAACATGTGACGGTCACCCGGTGTCCCCGTCTCCCAGGGGGCCCTGTCACCGGTGGGGGGGGCGCCGGGAAAGGTGGAGGTTGTGTCTTCGGGGGGCTAGGCTGGGACTCTCTCGGCCCTCCCTGGTTCCCTCCCCCTCTCTGGCGGGGTGGTCCCTGACTGGCTCGGGAGTACTCTCCTACCATGCCCCGGGAGACCCGGGTGTTGGTCCAGCGGTCGGCCTCCACAGCCAGCTTCCGGGGATCTGTGAGCTTGCTGTCAAGCAGATGCTGACGTAGTTCTATGAAGCAGTTCGCAGCCAGATGTTCCCACAACATGAGGTCAGTGAGTTCGGCAAGGGTGGTGACTTTGCTGCCCTTGATCCACCCATCGAAGGCCCGACTGAAAAAGTTTACATACTCCACCCAGGTGGTGCCCGGGATCTTCCTGCAGTCCCGGAATCGCTGACGGTACATTTCTGGGGTGAGGCCGTATCTTGTGAGTAGAGCCTCTTTCATGTGGCTGTAGGAGGTCTGCAGGGAGAGGGGTAGGTCGAGCAGGGTGTCCCTTCCTTCGCTCAGAAACCGCCCCCACAACCCCGCCCCCCAGTCCTTCTGCGGGATCCGATGGGAGGTCATGGCGACCTCGTAGGCCCTGAACCATTGCTGAATGTCATCGTTTTTATAATATTCCTTGACCACATCCTTGGGGATGTGGACCTTCTGTTCCGCTGGGGAGGCCGTCTCTCGGTTTCCCGGGGGCCTTCCTTCCTCGCTTCTGGCCTTGAGCTCGATTTCTTTCAAGCTGCGTTCGTGCTCTAGTTGGAGCTTCCTTCCTTCGTGCTCCCGTTGGAGCTTCTTTTCTTCTAGTTCGCCTTGTACACGCATTTGCTCTACTGCTAGCTTTTTTTCCGCTAACTTCTATTCGCCCTCGATTTTGAGTTTGGCTAACTCGAGTTCATGATTGCGGCTTCTCTCTCTGTCCACGAGCTCTTCCGGGGATAGGCCCCCGTCTGGTACGATGCCTCGCACCTGATTGCTACTGCTTTCCCTTTGGGGGGGTTCGGCTTCGTTGGGGCGCTCCCCCGTGCCTTCCGGGCGGGAGGCCCCGGTCTCCACCCAAGTTTTCAGTGCTTTCTGCAAATCCTCTTTAGTGTTGAGACCAGTGGTAGCGATTTTAAGTTCTTTGCAAAATTGCTTTAGCTCTTTGTGTGTGTATTCTTCTAGATGCTCCACCTGGAACACCCTGTTGGCGTTGGTTTCTGCGGGGCTCACGGCGCTTCCTTCTGCCATCTTTGTCGGTCGTGCTTCTGTTGTTCACGGTACGATCTCTAGGTGATGGGCCCGAATCCCACCGCTGCCACCAATGTTAGACGGCGACCTCAGAGGAGCCTGGAAGGGGTCCTGACTACCCTGAGACCCACCCTCAAAGTATCGTAGCCGGGCACTGGCGGGAGACTCCCCAGGGGGAGGAATCTCGTATCTAGGATCGTACTTCTGGCACCACACGACACAGAGTGACCACACCGGGTATTCTGAGAAAACAATCTTTATCAAGTAGGTTATCACTGCAAAATATGTACAAGGTGAGCGCGGGCTCAAGAGTCTCGGAAGGGGTAGGGGGTAGCGGGACAGTCTCTGGTAAAGGTTCAAAGCAGGGACGTATCCGGCGCACAGCTCACAATCCTCGAGCTGGGGGATACGATGTTGTAGTCGGGGTCCGGCGGGACCGTGAGAGTCTGTTGGAGCCGCGAGTCACTCAGCGGGCTCAGGTGCAGGTTCGGAGGTCTTACGATCTTCAGGGAGCCGCGAGTCACTCAGCAGGGCTCAGGTACAAGTTCGGAGGTCTTACGATCTTCAGGGAGCCGCGAGTCACTCAGCAGGGCTCAGGTACAAGTTCGGAGGTCTTACGATCTTCAGGGAGCCGCGAGTCACTCAGCAGGGCTCAGGTACAAGTTCGGAGGTCTTACGATCTTCAGGGAGCCGCGAGTCCCTCAGCAGGGCTCAGGAGGGTCCAAGTTCCAGGAGCCGCGACCACGTCGGCAGGCTCTCGTTGTTCCAGCGTCGAATCTGCCGGACAGACCCAGAGCACCCCTTGTTATAGGTCGACCCCTCTTTGATGTCCGGAGTCTGTGCAGGCAGGGGTCTTGTCACCTGGGGGTCGCTTGTCGGGATTTCCTGCTATTGTCTTTTGATCCTTTCAGGGCCGGGTCGGGAGGAGTCCCAGACACCCAGCAGGCATGGAGCCAGCCCTCAGGGAGGCCGGAGGGCAGATCGAAACCCATCGTCCCGGGGGGTTCAGAGGTGCGATAGATACTGCTCCTCCCTCTCTCATCCCCTGGAAGCGGGATGTCCTCCAGCCGGAGTGGCGCCTCTAGGCCCGGGTCGCGCTGGGGCCGGGCGGCCATCTTGGTGCATGAAGTGGGTACGCGGGCCCGGGGTGGCCGAAAGGAGAGAGGCCATGGACGGGGATGTCCGGGTCGGTGCATGTGTCCTGGTGGGGAGGGTCGGCTGGGCCGTGTGCTTGGGCTGCAGGTACCAGGTTTCGGTGGTGCGGGGGCACGGAGGGCCACTCTACGAGGCCGGGTCCAACAGTAGTGCTTTCCCGTCATAGACTGTGAGTGCTGGAGGAACAAATCTGCTAAAAGAAAGGCACTGTTCTCGTAAAATAGCCCCCGCCACCCTCTTGTGATTAATGAGCATTTTGGCTAAATGACTATTCCATTTCATCTTGTTATTGAGCCGGATACCCAAATAGTCAAAGGAATCGACACTATCTAATAATGTGCCGTTCAGTGTGATGTCATTCCTGAAGCGTTTCGATGGGGATAGTGCCATGAGATTAGTTTTAGTAGTATTAATCACTAAGCCCTGTGCAGCACAAAACTGGCTAAACCTATCTAATAGCTTTTGCAGACCACTTGGTGTTTTGGACATCAAAAGGGTGTCGTCGGCAAAGAGGAGGGTAGGAGATTTCTCTCCTGCCAGGGAAGGGGCATCAGATGGAACCTCTTTTAAATAGTCGACTACCCCGTTTATAAAGAGGGAAAACAGGTTTGGAGCCAGCACACAACCCTGGCGTACACCCATGTTCACTGCAACCCTTTCTGTCAACTGGCCCTGGTTTCCCCACCTAATTCTTGCGTAATTCTCCTCATGAAGACGCTTGATGATGTCAAGTAACATAGGGGGAAAACCCAAATCAGACAGTATCCGCCAAAGTTTGGCATGAGGGACAAGGTCAAACGCGGTCTTGAGGTCAATAAAGGCCAAGTATAAACTGCCTTTCCCAATGACCACTGTTTTCCAGTAAGTCATATAATACCGGAAGACCTGGTCCATTGTGCCCACCCCCTGTCTAAAACCTGCCTGGAAGTGCGAAAGCACAATATCCTCGTCCATCCATGACCTCACCCTCACAAGAAGGACCCTACCAACCACCTTCTGGATTACGTCAATTAAACTAATTGGTCTGTAGTTGGCAGGATCGTCCCTATTCCCCTTTTTGTATATGGTAACCACTTCTGCACCCTTCCAGGAATCTGGAACAGGGGGACCCCTGGCAACAAGATTCAGTATAGGTAGAATGAGGTCGGCCCATAATTTAGGTTCATGGAGAAGGAGATCGCCAGGAATGGCGTACGGCCCCGCCGCCTTACCAGGAGCTAACCCTTCAATTGCGGAGAGAACTTTGCTAAACTTGAAAGGGGAATTTAGGCTATCCACCTCATGGGGTTCGTCTAAATAGAGACCATCAGAGGTGGCGAGGGTCCTTCAACATTTATAGACAAAAAGCCGCCAACCTCGCTATAAAGGGCAGAGAAAGGTGAATGCCACTGTAGTTCCGTTATGTGGTTAGGTAACACATCACCCCTTTTACTGCCTTTGTGACTAAGACTCCAGAACAATGTAGCGTCCTTCCGAGAAGAAGCATTTTTAAGATCTTGCCAGTGCGCTTCTTCCCAGAGTCGCTTGGCTTGCTCAATTGCCCTGGAATTCTCTTTTCTGGCCAATCTAACCTGAAGAGTATCATTACTTTGGAGGGCTATAGACAGCATGCGTCTCTTTTCTCTACAAATATTAGAGTACCATGGATTGGAAGGCCTAGGTGGCTTTTTAGAATCAGAATAATCCAGTGTGGTAAAATACGTTCCCAACTTATCAATGGTTTTTTGGTAAAGAGATGGGAGTAGAGAACTATGGGTTCCCTCAGCGGTTGCGCCAATCAAATTGATCTCCAGAGCCATCAGCTCTATAAGGTCTCTTATTTTGCACAATTTGTCTTCCTGGAAAGAGACCCTGTGCCATTTAAGGCGTCGTTTACAATTAGAGGGTACTACTTCTTTTGTTACCAATTCCATTTCATTATGTGACCTGGAGGTTGTCCAGTGGTTATTTAAAAGCATGCATAGCGGATTGTGGTCACTGTCTTGTGATGGTAAGATTTCCATATCGTCCAAGTCCTGCCAGAGCCGAATGTCCAGTAGGATATAATCAATCCTTGATGGACAATCGTATTGTATGTGTTGGCCCCAGACTTATCCGAACATGTCCTACCATTCACAGCTCTTAGATTATGCGCCACAGTTAGGGCATTCCGTTGTATGGCCCTTTGTGACCACTTCTTTATTGGGACTAGGCTGAGAGGGGGTATTGAGAATTTATTGTCCTGTTCACCCAAGCCCAAAACATCCTCAGAACAAAGGGGTTCGAAGGTACAATTAAAATCACCAGCTACAATGACAACTGATTTAGGATTGATACTGGGCAGCTCACTCTCTAAGGCTGCTATAGTGGAGGAAAGTTGCACCCCAGGAGACCCTCTGGCATATATATTAAAGATTTCTAGGTTTTGACCACTTTTTATACCTTTCACTGACAGATGTAGAATGTCATTTGTAGGGGTTGTTTGTATACAGGCTGATCAATTCAGAGCAATGTTTAACCAGATGTGGAGCCCCCCAGCTGGCCGACCTTTCCCTGGATGTGAAGCAGGGAGAAAGTAGGTAGTAAAACCAGGCTTATAGAGGGGAACAGTGCTCCAGGTCTCTTGGAACAGACAAATGTTTTGCTTGTCTATAAATTTATTCCACTCTGGTAGTAGAATTTTTTTCTGCAACCCAGCAATGTTCCATGAGAGAAAACAAATGGTCGTTGGGGCACTAACCTTGGTGTGGATGCCACTAGTGCTAATGTGCATATTATGATTATCCAGTGGTGTCCCCCACTCCCCAAGCCCGGCCCCCCTACTATTAGGACAGGAGGCTGGGTCAACTCTTCCCTCATCCTTTGATCTAATATCCAATGCTGACGGGAGTGTTGTATCCAGTCAATCAACTATATTCAGCCCAGACTCAGTCCCTTCTCCTTCAGGCAACCACAATGGGGAAAAACGGAACTGGATTTTCGAATGCTCAGGGGGGAAGTGCGATATTCAAGCGCTACTAGATTATCTGCAATTTCGTCATTGAGTAGCAATAACTCTACACAGTCTGTCACAGATCCCTCTTTTTTAATCCTCTTGACTTTAATCAGATCCTCCCGTATGACCGATCTACAGCCTCTCACATGTCTTATCCAATGGATGACTTTGCTGTGGAGAGAATCTTGGATTTCGAATCTGTGCCGGCTCTGGAGTTTTGGGACCCTAGACATATAGATTGTAGATTTAAGGTTCCTCATATGTGGGTTGCACATATTGGAATCAGAACATGGTTGATCAATCGACCCTTCTCTGGACGGTGCAATTCTATCGTGTTTAGGTCTTAGGTGGGGCTGTTCTGATGTCTTGCCTCTGATATCCTTACCCAGTACAAACTCAAATGTTGGAGTGGAATTTCTCAAGGGAAAGGAACCAGAGATAGGGGGTTGAGCCTGCATCACCTGGCCAGGCACTGAACCACACCCACTTTCCCCTGAACGCTTCCCCTCCCCACCCCCACCTATGCTCTTCCTTAAAGGTAGGGGAGGTTGAGTGGCTGGGGCAAGGGACCTGAGTTCAAGCACATTTACTTTTTCCTCAACATGACTAATTCCCTTTCGAGAAGTTCCACTCTCTGTTGGAGAGCACCATTATGAGGGCCACAAGAACTACAGTGAGCTGAATTAACAGGGGGCTCGGCCACACCTTCTTGACTAGGGGTAGAAATTGAGCTGTGTGCAGAGCTGGGGTCTAAAACAGCAAATTTATTTAGACAAGGTATGTCGTCCAACAGGCATTCGTAGGCTTTACCCTTGCTAATGGCTCTCGGAAAAACACTCGGGCCTTCATTTCCTATTAAAGAGGGGGGCCCAGAGGGGACCTCAGTAGGATCATGTACTAGTACAGTTGATCATTTTGATGATGTTTTCCTAGTAAACATAGTGGGGACAACTCTTTCATGTGGTTGTGTCAATGCTAATACTTCCTCAGAATCACTTGTGTTTGTAGCTATAATAGGGGTATTGCTATCTCCCAGAATGACTTTGCATTCATTTACAATGCCCTCAATCCTTGTGAGGACACAGTTATTTGCCGCGTGGGTGGCCTTCTTCACCTTTTTCCCTTTTTTGGCTAGCAATGGACCCCCACCCTCCATTGACTTCCTCTTCCCCATTGCAAGAACAGAACTCAACAAACTGATGATGAGGACCAAACACTAATGGCAAAAGGAATGGCAAACTAAAGCTGAAAGTCTAGATGGATCAAACAGTACCTTGATGCAGCAGTTCAAAAGGCAAATGAAAGAGGAGGGGCCCAGCCTCCTCCTGGCGCGGACGGGCCCGCCCTTGGCCCGGGTGCACCCGCATGCGTCCCGTGCTGCGGGAGGGGTGCTGGCAAGATATAGTCCCCGGCGCTGCTGTGACGCGTTTGCCCAGCGCCACCCAGAGCCTGCTGGGAGATGTAGTCAGGAAAGAGCCGTTTCCCTCACGGCAAGACCCGATGGTCGATAGGCGAGCTGGCTGTTCCCCTCACGGCGTGGCAAAGAGGAGCTAGTGTGAGCCTGGCCGTTCCCCTCACAGCTGAAGCAGGTATGTGTAGCGCGCGGCCCGCGCTGCGGAAGGGCTGCTGGCAAGATATAGTCCCCGGCGCTGCTGTGTTGTGTTTGCCCAGCGCCACCCAGACCCTGCTGGGAGATGTAGTCAGGAAAGAGCCGTTTCCCTCACGGCAAGACCCGATGGTCAATAGGCGAGCTGGCCGTTCCCCTCACGGCGTGGCAAAGAGGAGCTAGTGCGATCCTGGCCGTTCCCCTCACGGCTGAAGCAGGTATGTGTAGCACGCGTCCAGCGCTGCGGGTGGGCTGCTGGCAAGATATAGTCCCCGGCGCTGCTGTGACGCGTTTGCCCAGCGCCACCCAGAGCCTGCTGGGAGATGTAGTAAGGAAAGAGCCGTTTCCCTCACGGTAAGACCCGATGGTCGATAGGCGAGCTGGCCATTCCCCTCACGGCATGGCAAAGAGGAGCTAGTGCGAGCCTGGCCGTTCCCCTCACGGCTGAAGCAGGTATGTGTAGCGCGCGTCCCGTGCTGCAGGAGGGCTGCTGGCAAGATATAGTCCCCGGCGCTGCTGTGACGCGTTTGCCCAGCGCCACCCAGAGCCTGCTGGGAGATGTAGTCAGGAAAGAGCCGTTTCCCTTACGGCAAGACCCGATGGTCGATAGGCGAGCTGGCCGTTCCCCTCACGGCATGGCAAAGAGGAGCTAGTGCGAGCCTGGCCGTTCCCCTCACGGCTGAAGCAGGTATGTGTAGCGCGCATCCCATACCATTCTTATTACTAGGTAAGTTTTTACTTCGCATATATTAACACTTACCAAAATGGTATGCGAAGTAAAAACTTGCGTAGTAACGGTTATTGCTAAGTAATAACCGCGCAGTAATAGCATGCGAAGTAATGGCATGCGAAATAATGTCTCATATTCGCCTGGCATTCAGGACAAGGCTTCCGAATTCATTAGATAGGCCTGGGCTCCTTCCACGTGAAAGAGATATTCTTCAGCTTGGAAATGTTGGGTACGTTGGTTCGTGGAACGGAATGTGGATACTGTGGGGGCAGAGTTTTCCCCTATTTTAAATTTCTTGTCCAATAAAGCGTCATAAGTTTTAGCATATCATCCAGTAAATAATTTTAGATCAGCTATATCCACTGGACATACACATACACAAGTGGACAGAAAACCAGTAGGTATACACCCAGTGGTGTGTAAGTTGCTTAAGGGCATTAGAGTGACTAATCCTCCGAGACCCAAATACTTGTGCTTGTGGGATGTATCATTGGTCATAAACATTTTTGATAAATGGCCGGGTAATGCTTTGCTATCCAGAAAGCAACTGTCAGCTAAATTACCAATACTTTTGTGTTTATCTGCCTACAGACGTTCTTCTGATGCGAAGGCTCATGAAGTTACAGGTAGAGTATTCACTCCGGAAGGAGTTTCTTTTACCATTACTGGCAGAACAAAAATGCTGTCACGTAGCATTAAGTATAATGCTTTCACTAGTGATGATAATTTGTGTGTTGTACAATGCCTTAAGGCGTATGAAGAATGTCCACAGTCCTTGCGACCAGAGGGTTCAACGCAACCATTAATAGATTTGCAAAAACAGTTTAAGCCTGTTTCGACAGCGTGCAATAGCCAGATGGTTGAAGGCTGTTATGAAAGAAGCTGGTATTGATACCTAAGTGTTTGGAGCACATTTTGTCCGTGGCGCTATGGCGTCCAAAACTTTTATGTTGGGTTCAACTATTTAAGACATTATGAGATCTGCAGATTGGTCATCTGAATCTATGTTTAAACAATTTTATTATAAACCGGTGAGTGATGTAACTACTGTGGTGTTTTATAAGCATTAAACAAGCATAATCGAAGCCTCCAGTCCTGTAATAGAATAAAAAAATTGCTAGCATTCACGCCAAGAATTTTCAATTCTTTTGAGGACATGAAGGCGAGGTTTATTCCACCCGGTTCTTTTTCAATATAATAAGTACCCATCCATATGTAATTCTACTTTATGAAACAGAAATTACGGGTTTATCTGTTTCATTTATTTTAGGTTTGGAAAAAAAAGCATAATAATCGTTCTTGTGGTTGAATAAGTTGGACGAAGTTCCAGGTCTTGGTTAAATTCTTCCTCGTTGGAGGATTAATTATTGGATTTTTAAATTAATGTTCGCCCTTGGAATATGGACTCGAGCAAAGAAAGAGGCTCATGGGATGGAAATGGTGACTCTTATAGGGTCTGATGGGACATGATTGGTGGAAAGGGCACCATGGGAAATGTAGTTTATGTTTGTATGAAAATGTTTTTTCATTGGCTGCTGTGTTTGACAGTAAAGAAAGAGAAGCATAATCCTTGCCTTCGTGTCCTTAATGGAACTGAAAATTATTGGCGCGAATGCTAGCAAATATTTAATTCTCCTTCCTATCTGGTTTAAAAATAAAAGACTCAACAGGGTATGAGGACTACTGAATCTCTTCTTCTGGTGCCTCTAACTGTCATGCAAGAATGCTCTATTAGAGAGGCCTTCTTGGGCAGTGCCACTAGTATTTGGAACTCCCTCCCACCACGTCTATGCCCAACATCCAATTATTTCATCTCCAAAACGAAACTCAAAATTCTCTTATTTAAGAGACTGATAAAGCAATGTATGCCTTGGTTGATTTGACGTATCGCTAATTAAATAGGGTCTGTTCTCTTGAGAAGTGCCTGTTTGCAGAATGTAACACTATATACAACTTTAAATATTTTAATAAATTAAATGATTGCTGTGGTTCACCTTCTGCAAGCAAGGGGGTAAGCTGGCACTCCACTGGTCTCTTACAAGAGCTAACAGCTGGCACACTCAGCTTTGTACAGGTGGCACTAAAGTACTACTCACTATACACCTCAGTCAGCATTCATTTCTCTTCTCTTTATGAGGAATGCCAGAAGGTTCTCCCACACAGCCCTTCACCAATCTGACACAATCGTTAATGGATTTCCCACAAAGCTGATATTGGACACTCTCACAAGAGCCAACATGCCAAAGAAAAGTTTGTCATTTACAATATCTGCTCCTGGTCACTGCTCAGACGAGGACAATTTCTAAAGCCAGATGTCCATGATGTGTAAAATGCAGTTAACACCAACATTCAGGTTAGGCACTAAGGGGGATATTCACAAGGATATAGCCGAATTAACTGCACTTTATTGCAGCCAAAGTTGTGATAAATTTACCTCCCCATTCACAAGCTGGTGCTAACAGCCCAGAGCACCAGTTTACCCGCGATAGCAGCGGCAAAAAACATCGCCACAGAGGATCCCCGCAACTATCGCTAATGAGATGCAGAGTAGGCATTCCCATGCCAAAAGCCGCGACAACACCACACCTCAACATTCTCAATGACCAGCCAGATTGGCGACAAGAACACAAGACCGGTGATAAGGTGCGTTAGCACCAGGAAATCTACACCTGCTCTGACCTGGTGTTAAATCGGATGGCAGCCAGCACCTCAAAAGGAAGACCAGCCCAAGTCCACATCGGAAGTGCAACAGATGCCATGGAGCCACACATCATGCGCATCGGACACCCAAGAGGGCCACAACACCCAACGACACCACCCCCCAGACAACCCCTCTCTGGAACCCCACCAACAAAGACATGCCACATCAGCTACACAAAAACATGTACAAAATATTCTGCATGATGTCGCACAATCACAACAGTTGAAATGCATGTGTCATCACAGAAATGAGCATCACACATTCACTTTCGAAGCAACAGACAAAACTTTATTCAAATGAACACCGAAATTAAATGAAGACACATGGCGGCTCCCCGGGGAACAGTCCTTAGGTCACATCAAAGGACAGAGAGAGAGCGAAGGAGAGAGAGAGAGAGGAAGAGAGAGAGAAAGAGAGAGAGCCACCCCTGCGCACCCAGGCCACACTGCTCCCCTGCTGCCACCGGTGTGTCTCCAACCACGTGCCGGTATGTATAGCAGTACACCAGGACACACATCTGAGTCAGAGCTGTCATCTGAAACAGTCTCGAGACACATGACTGGCATAGTACACACACTTGCACAAGATAACATTGCCTACCCGCCCATGCACACCCAGGCAGAGGCATCACAACGGCACCCGCCGCCCACAGAGCTTGCCTGCCCATGCACACCCAGGCCTCACTGCTCACCTTCCGCCACCGGCGTGTAGACGGGAGGTCCCACCACGTGCCACTGCAAGCCACAAGCCCGGGCACCTTCCACACCATACAGCCACGCTCCGCAGGCCACCAGCTCTCACATTTGTTGTTGGGTCTTGAATACTCCATGGCAGAGGACATACCAGTGCACCCGGCAACATCGCAGGCTGCACACCCGCTCAGTTTTGATTTGTTCAGCATTACGTACATCAATTGTGTGTCTTTTGCACACTAGATAATCCCAATGGGTGCCACTAAGTCTGTGACCCGGAAGCGAGGTCATGTGGCGGTAGGCCCACACTGCCCACTGGCTCTGGCCTACACTGCGGTCCAGCAGGGCACACAAAACCTGAGTTGCCCGGACCGCCGGGACGGGGCATCATCGTAGGGTGCCCACCTGCTCAGCAGCTTAAGGTGCCACTGACTCAGTGCACCCAAAGTCACCGGCCCATGGCAGGGTGCCTGTGCCTGCCGCAATGTGCCGGGTACGACTAACCCAGTGCAACCCCAGTCAGCACCACGTGGTCATCAGCCCGTGCTATACGCAGGCCTGGGTTGCCACTAACCCTGTGCAACCCCAGTCAGCGCCATGTGGTGGTCTACCCCTGCATTACACAGGCCTGGGTTCCCATTAACCCTGTGCACAACAAAACTCTTGTGCCCTTAATGATTTGGAACTGTGGCATCCTATATCCAGTCACATCGGGCAGAGGAGAATGTGACGTCGTCGTCCCCTTATGTTGAGGGACTCACATGGCCAGTGACGCCTGTGCCGGATGGGTGTGGTGTGTTTGCAAACCTGCCCTCAGGGAGTGGCTGTGACATGCTGACAACTAGACTAGTGACCAGCACACCACCAGCGAGTTTGCCTGTGACGGGGAGCAATGAGGGCCCCCCCTCTGAGCATAAGCGGAGTGGTCTGGCCTGCCATACGCCAGACCAGCGCAGGGCTTGCCACTATGACACACGGGCTCTGGGCGTTGCTCAGTCCATGTCTGGACAAGGAAGTGAGTGATGCGTGTGATCCAGCGCAAGACCGGGAAATGGGGAACAACATATACCGATATCCTCCCTGTGTCGCAGACCCGTCGTCACGCACACTTATTCATACATGCATTCATTGGTGGGACCCATAACACCAACTCACACACGTCAACATCCACGAGTCTACACACACAGGAGGGATGAGTAATTCAAGCGCTGGATATGTGCGGGGAACACCTTATAACCTATAGGGAGAGAAGAATCAATTTACAAAATATACATTACCTTTGTCGCCTATAGATCCCTATTCTCAAACATAAAGGCACTCCACCCACTTGGTCGGCAGACTAATTAGTTGGATTGGTTGATGGTGATTTAGAACCAGCTAAAACACATTTAAGAATCAGAATCTTTACTTTCTAAATGAAAACCACAAAACTCATATTTCTTGTCAATCAATTTTGTTTATCTATATTTACATAATGATTTAAATATGCATTTGTCTCGTCAAAGTTTTAGAATTTTAGATGAATTTGAATAAATCGCAGAACATCATATTTACCTAATTTAGCTATCTCTGCATAACCAAATTTTGTCGTAAATTGTCAGAATAAAGCAGGCCAAGACTTGAAGTCCAAAGTTCTCTGCTCACTACGCTACAGTCCCAAATTTCAAAGGACCAGAAATCGTGCAAGCATCTATCATAGCCCGTAGATTCACAGTCATCAAACGATCAGGCAGCATCTGGACCATCAGGAAAAGCGTCACAAACTTCACCCACACACACCTCTCCTTTCGGAAAATAATAATCTCCTCCTGCTCACTTCGCAGCACCTTTCCTAACCCACCTCTCATTTTTATATTAAAAGCCAGGTTAACAAGATACAATTTTTAAGCAAAGAACGGTGGTGATTGGCTGGTTGGGATCGTCCGATTCTTATTCCAAGATTCTCAGTACAGTTTGAGGGGTTATGTCACTTGTTAGCCAAAGTGTCGGCTTGTTCTGGTTTACTGTAAGGTTGATTGTTCCCCTATCTTGGCGAACCTCCAGTTTCATATCCTTGACCAGGGACACGATGAGCAAAGGCACTCCACCCACTTGGTCGGTGGACAAATTAGTTGGATTGGTTGATGGTGATCTAGAACCAGCTTAAACACATCTAAGAATCAGAATCTTTACTTTCTAAATGAAAACCACAAAATTCATATTTCTTGTTAATCAATTTTGTTTATCTATATTTTCATAATGATTTAAATATGCATTTGTCTCGTAAAAGCTTTATAATTTTAGATGAATTTGAATAAATCGCAGAACATCATATTTACCTAATTTAGCTATCTCTGCATAACCGAATTTTGTCGTAAATTGTCCGAATAAAGCAGGCCAAGACTCAAAGTCCAAAGTTCTCCGCTCACCACGATACAGTCCCAAATTTCAAAGGACCAGAAATCGTGCAAGCGTCTATCATAGCCCGTAGATTCACAGTCATCAAACGATCAGGCAGCATCTGGACCATCAGGAAAAGCGTCACAAACTTCACCTACACACACCTCTCCTTTCGGAAAATAATAATCTCCTCCTGCTCACTTCGCAGCACCTTTCCTAACCCACCTTTCATTTTTATATTAAAAGCCAGGTTAACAAGATACAATTTTTAAGCAAAGAACGGTGGTGATTGGCTGGTTGGGATCGTCCAATTCTTAATCCAAGATTCTCAGTACAGTTTGAGGGGTTATGTCACTTGTTAGCCAAAGTGTCGGCTTGTTCTGGTTTACTGTAAGGTTGACTGTTCCCCTATCTTGGCGAACCTCCAGTTTCATATCCTTGACCAGGGACACGATGAGCAAAGGCACTCCACCCACTTGGTCGGTGAACAAATTAGTTGGATTGGTTGATGGTGATCTAGAACCAGCTTAAACACATTTAAGAATCAGAATCTTTACTTTCTAAATGAAAACCACAAAATTCATATTTCTTGTTAATCAATTTTGTTTATCTATATTTTCATAATGATTTAAATATGCATTTGTCTCGTCAAAGTTTTAGAATTTTAGATGAATTTGAATAAATCGCAGAACATCATAGTTACCTAATTTAGCTATCTCTGCATAACCGAATTTTGTCATAAATTGTCCGAATAAAGCAGGCCAAGACTCAAAGTCCAAAGTTCTCTGCTCACCACGCTACAGTCCCAAATTTCAAAGGACCAGAAATCGTGCAAGCGTCTATCATAGCCCGTAGATTCACAGTCATCAAACGATCAGGCAGCATCTGGACCATCAGGAAAAGCGTCACAAACTACACCCACACACACCTCTCCTTTCGGAAAATAATAATCTCCTCCTGCTCACTTCGCAGCACCTTTCCTAACCCACCTCTCATTTTTATATTAAAAGCCAGGTTAACAAGATACAATTTTTAAGCAAAGAACGGTGGTGATTGGCTGGTTGGGATCATCCGATTCTTATTCCAAGATTCTCAGTACAGTTTGAGGGGTTATGTCACTTGTTAGCCAAAGTGTCGGCTTGTTCTGGTTTACTGTAAGGTTGATTGTTTCCCTATCTTGGCGAACCTCCAGTTTCATATCCTTGACCAGGGACACAATGAGCAAAGGTCGCTAAGAGGTTCAGGATACATGTTCGCACTTGCGCAGTTGATTCCGCGCCTCATGAGACAGTGGCCACTTCTGCATGTGGTGACAGCGGCCATTTTGGATTAGGCCAAGATGTCAACTTAAGCGAAACAAACACAAAAGAATAATTAATACATAGAAATAATGATTCTAATGTTAACCCCTTACTAATCCCTTTATGTGTCTTGTATTTATCTAGCATATAGCAACATTTAAAGCCATTATATTCACCTTTTTCGATCCTCCTCGAGGATGCAACATCACAAAGCAACATATATCATGCAGTATTCTATTACCACATGTACTATTGTTTATATGCGTACAGATTTTAGATGTAAAAGTTATTTAGCCATGCAAATAGCAAATCCCATGTGTAGTTTAATTTTTAATAATGTTGATTAGTATACATGCAATACTCGTTTAATGATATTATAATTAATAGATTATATAATTAGTATTTATTTCCATGCAAGAATAGAGGAGGTATACACAATTTTGCACTACCTGTACCATCAATCCCCCCTTTGGTGATCATATCACCACACTACCTAAAAATTTTGTATAATTTTACCATGAAATGAGAAATGAATTCACTTGTTATTAGTTCAGATTTCTGTTTCCCCAATTTCTTCTCCTCTTGCTTTTCTATACATACTATCTTTCATTTATTCTAATTCTACTTCTTCAAATTCTCTTTCTCGTCTTTTATTCTCTCTTCTTTTCAAAGTTTCTCTTTTTAAGTTTTTCTGTATTTTCTTTCCTTTGTAACATAAACATCCTAGTCTTAAAATTAATACTAGAAGAATCATACAGGTTAATGGAAATAGGATCTTACCTATAAATGTACTACCTAATTTTAATAAGAAATCTTTAATAAAAGAGAATTTCTTTTCAATCTTTTCCCAAACACCTTCAACCTCTAGTGGTGCAATTTCCTCATGCAAATCAGTTATATTTTTAATGCAGATCTTTAGATCTTGACTTTCGTCAGGAATATAAGTACAACAATGTTGAACTTTCAGCATTCCACAGACTCCACCCACTTTCGCCAAAATTATGTCAAGGGCAAGTAGATTTTGCATTACCATGGCGCGCATGGCAACCATCTCAGTATTTACCAATAAAAATCCTTCAGCGGTGCTTGTTGACAAGCGATCCACTACTGTTCAATGCTCCAAAAATGTCTCCTACAATTTCTGACCAAGATTCTCTTTTTCTACGCGTTAGTTGACTACCTAACTCATGTACACCATCTTTTCCTCTTCCCATATTGAATATCTTTGGGAAAGCCAGGCCTACATAACATGTGCCATACCAATGGTCTGGTAAACGGTAATATGCTTTATTCCCGCAGATAAAATATAATCCAGGAAAAACTGGATCATTTCCTCCTTTAAATCCCCATCCACCCATGATTTGATATGTATCGTGGCAATCACTTGTGCCTACAAAATAATTATCATATATAGTTTGATTCCTTCTAATGCACAATTTTCCTTTCTGGGGCCAATCTAAAGCCATTGTTGACTAGCTTCTCCCTTCAAATGCTTTTCTCTTTCAACATCCCAAACTGTCTTCTCTTCTTTTCCTTCAGGTATTTTCCTTTGCATCTTTAATCTCCTTTCCTCAACCATATCTAAGAAAATCCTTTCCTCCTTCTTTAAACTGCAAGTTAGATTATTTCTAAATATAGACTCTAAAGTTAGTTCTTTAGTTTCCAAGAAAAATTCACCTAATACCTTTGCTGGCTTTATTTAATTTGTTAACTACAGGTACTTGTGAAAATATGTTATCTACATCTGAAAAATAATATTCTAATTTCCCTATTTTGTAAAATAAACTAGCTATTACACTACAGGTTATTCCATATGTTACTGGGAAGTGATGATAGGTCACTCCCTCTGAAACAGATGCAGGTAACTGCATGCAGACGTAGCAGTCCCTTACGTCCATCGTGTTTACATATTCGTACAGTAATTTTGAAAATACATTGTTAGATAAATCATTTATAGACCTGTCTTTATGTAAATAATTTCTATCTGTTTTAGTCGGATATACTTTCTGAATCTTTTCTAAATTAGTTTTGTTCTCACTATCTCCTTCTATTGTTTCTAGTGTAACTTTAAATGAAATCATCAAAGCCAACGCACTCCATAGAAGCAATAGTAATCCTGTACAACAACAACAACACATTTTAAGCCATCTTCTAAGAAATACACACTTGGATTTCCTACTTTCTGTGTTTGCCATTTCGTAAATGATCAGTGTCTTTTGACTTAGCCTCTTCTACTTCACAACTAGTTTTATCTAACCCAAGGCTCTAAGCACCTACTTGGTTCTATCAGTTATGTATTTTCCAGTATTTAATTGTCTTTCCATTAGAATCACTTTTGGTCTTTTCAGTTTGGCATTTGATCGTCTTTTACTTTTCTTTCATAATCTTAGTACAGAAGTTCCTGAACATCCATCTCTTCTCCAATATTGGACAAGATAACGCTCAGGATTTCCGATTCTTCGTCTTCCTCAACCACTTCTGGTACAGTCACCTCTGGATTTTCTTGGCTATCCATCTCTTCTTTTATTTCAGGCAGGGCCACATATGACCATTCTAGCGACTTATACTTCTGGTTAGGTTTTCTCGTTCTCTTATTTTCTTCTGCTGTCGTTTTTCTTCATTTTTCAATTTTTCTTTACTAGATACTTCATTCACTTCTTCAGCTCTGGGTGAATTCACTCTTGTCAGTCTGTATATCAATCTTTTTATTTTGTTTGGCCTGATTTCATCTCTTGCTGATCTTTTCAATGTATTTCCCTTTTCATTTTTCTCAGGTCTCCATGTTCTCTTTCTTAGGACTCGACCATCTGGTACTTCTTCATCACTGTCCTCTGATTTGGTTTCAACTTGACTTTTACTTTCAGCTGTTCTTCTATCCACCACTTTTATTTTCCCTACTTCTATCCCTCCTCGTGTTTCTTCCACACAATCTTCCTGCTGACTAACTGTCCCTTCCTCTAACTGGATGTTTGAATTCCCTACAACTCCTTGGGGGTCTTCCGCAAAAATCTTTCCCTCACTTTCTGTATCTGGCACCTGACCATCTGTTTGTGTTACTTTAGGTGGAACGTCTCTCTATTTTCCATCAGGAACTTCCTTATCAAAAATTTCTCTAATTGTCTCTTCCCTGCTTCGTTCCTTTCCAGAATGTACCTGTACTTGTTCAGTCTCTGAGTCTGAGCTGGTGTCAGAAATATGCAACTTTCTTCTCAAGGGAATATTCTCTGGGGCAAAGGTCAAATTTGTCTCTGACTCCCCCCTTTCAGGATTTTGTCTTGTTCTTGTGTCTTCAGCATCCGATTCAGAACTAGTTTCTGACTCCTCAAAGTATTCTCCTTCCTTGTTATCCACTGGGTTTGGAATTCGCAAAGTATGACTAGCATGATTCCAGTTCTTTACTCCTGCACACTTCACAGCTGTTGTCGTAGTTAAAATCACTTGTCGCTGTTTTCCCCAACGTGGGACCCAACAGTTCCTTCTTCTGTGTACTTTGATTCTCACCCAGTCACCTGGGCTTAGATCATGAGCTTGCTTCTTTTCAAGGGTGGAGGCATCCGATCCAACCTGATGAAACACAGAATGTACGGAGTCAGCCAACCCCTTACAGTAATCCAACACCATGTCATCAGATATAGGCAACAGCTTGTTGACTGGTATGAATACATGCCTCATTGTTCTCACCATCACAATTTCATGGGGACTCAAACCTGTGTTTCTGTCTGGAATTGATCTAATAGTCATGAGTACCAGAGGCAAGACATTAGGCCATTTCAAACCGGTGGCTAAACACATCTTTCCCAATCTGTTTTTAATAGTTCCATTTACTTGTTCCACCACACCAGAAGCCTCTGGGCGATAGGCACAATGCAGTTTCTGTTGTACATTCAATGCCTCACAAATTAGCTTCATGATCTCATTATGGAAATGTTTCCCTCTATCTGACTCAATTGTGACTGGGAACACGAATCTAGGGATGAACTCTCTCAATAGTAGTTTGGCCACTGTAATTCCATCACTTCTTCTTGTGGATTATGCTTCTACCCATCTAGAAAACAAACAGACCATCACTAGAACATACCTCAACCTGTTACAGTGGGGCATTTCAATGAAGTCAATCTGCATTCTGGTGAAAGGCCCTCCTTCTCGACCTATCGTCCCTAGACTCACTACTGTTTTTCTTCCAGGGTTGAATTGCTGACATATAAGGCATCTTTGACAAAGGCTCTCAGCTACAAGTCTGAATTTTGAATTGTACCATATCTGCTTAAACAATCTAATCATGGCGTCTCTCCCTACATGTGCTTGTCCATGATACATCCGTGCCATGGCAGACACCATGCTATCAGGCATAACTGGTCTTCCATCCCGATAAACCCACACATGATCTGTTTCCCTTGGTGCACATCCTGCTTTTACCCGCTGTCGCATTTCCTCATCTCCTGCTTCTTCCTGTAGTTGCCTCACTTCTTCCCATGTATTCACAATGTTAGTAAACAACAAGGGAATTCATTTTCTTTTCTTTCGCCCGAATCACAGAATTCCGATTTTGCGCACAATATTGAGCCATATCGTTTGCATATTGGTTCCCTGCTGCGATGTAATCTCCAGTCTTTGAATGTGCAGCACACTTCACAACAGACAATTGCTTAGGCAGCTGTATCGCCTCAAGCAACTTTCCAACCACTTCCGCATTCTTTATAGGGGTTCCACTTGAAGTCAAAAACCCTCTTTGTGACCAAATTTGGCCAAAATCATGCACCACACCAAAGCCATATTGACTATCGGTTATCACAGTCATTCTCACATTCTTTCCCAACTTGCATGCTCTTGTTAACGCAACCAGTTTAGCAACCTGGGTTGATTTTACTCCCTTTAGGTAAGATGCTTCCATTACCGCTGCTACTGTGCACACTGCATGTGCTGCACTCAGAATTCCTTCGTCTGTTCTCAAGCATGACCCGTCCACAAACATCACATAGTCACTCTCTGTCAAAGGTACATCTTTTATATCAGGACATGGTTTGGTACAGAAATCAAGCACATCCAAACAGTCATGATCCACATCGTCCCTGACTTCCACATTCCCAGCATCAGGCAACAACGCTGAAGGATTCACATTCAGGCATCTCACAAGACTTTCTAAAATATAGTCAGCCGACTATGACTCATGAATTGAGTGCGGCTCCTTGTTAAAAGGATTGCCACATCATGAGGTACAAACACTTGCACAGGATATCCCATCACAATTCCTTCACTTTGTTCCAGACTCTTACAAGTAGCAGCCACTGCTTTCAAACAACCAGGCAACGCTACTGCTACAGGGTCGAGTATAGCTGAAAAATATGCAATTGGTCTTCTCAGTTTTCCATGTTTCTGTATTAATACAGAAAGTGCACATCCATTCCTTTCGCTGCAGTACAATTCAAACTCCTTCTCATAGTCAGGCATACCAAGTGCTGGTGCCTCACACAAGCTGTCTCTCAATTGTTTAAAGGCTGTTAACTCTTCCTTATTCAATTCAATGGGGTCTTTCACATCACTTCTTGTCAAGAATAAAGCAGGCCAAGACTCAAAGTCCAAAGTTCTCTGCTCACCACGCTACAGTCCCAAATTTCAACTGGCCAAAGGTTTTGCGATCAGGGAAAAGTTACTTATCCATTGATGACAATATCCAACCATTCAAAGACACATTCTCACTTCTCTTTGCGTCATTGGGGCTCTCATTCCTTTTATTATCCTGATTTTATCTGCAGTTATTTTTCTCAGTCCCTTTTCAATTTTGTGACCTAAATAGTGTACTTCTTTCTGACAGAATTGTTATTTCGATGGGGATACTTTTAGACCTCCATCTGCCAAATGATTTAACATTGCTATGGTATTCACTACACAAGCTTCTCGAGTTTTTAACGCCACAAGCAGGTCGTCAATGTACTGCACTAATACTGAGATCTCGGACATTTCTAGATCTTCTAAGGACTTTTTCAATATCTGGTTAAATATTGAGGGGCTCTCTGTATACCCCTATGGGATTCGGCACCATGCCAAAATACGTCCGCCAAACCGGAACGCAAAAATCTGCTGACTGTCATGATGTAATGGAATGGAAAAGAAAGCATGACACAGGTCAATTACCGTGTACCATTCTGCATCATGAGGAATCTGATACAAAATCACAGATGGATTTGGTACAATCGGACAACATGACACAACAATTCTGTTTATTTTTCTCAAGTCTTGCACTATTCTAAATGTTCCATTAGGTTTTTTCAGGCCCATAATTGATGAATTACATGGACTACTCATTATTTCTCTCAAAATACCTTGTCTAATCATTTTCTCTATTATAGGAGTAACTCCTTCAATTATTTCTGGTGTCAATTTGTACTGAGGAATATTTGGGTAACTTATTCCTTCTTTTACTGTCACTTTTACAGGATCTCCATTTTTCATTAATCCTACATCTTCTCCTGTGAAATCCCAGACTTCTGCCTTTACTGTCTTGTTCAGTTCTTTTGGTAGTTCTTCAGGGTTGAATACAGCAAATGCCTCAGTAATCTCAGGTTCCATATTAGCCATAGTCATTTTATACAGTACATCTTCATCAGGGGTCTCACATGCTATACCATCAGGAGTGCAAAATATGGTGCAATTCATTTTGCACAGTAAGTCTCTTCCTAACAGACTTACAGGGTTTGAAACACACACGACAAAGTGGTGCATTTCAGAAAATTTCCCTATATTAACCTTTACTGGTTCAGTGAGATATGTTTTAATCTGTCTGTTGGATACTCCAACTGCTTGGATTGTTTCGTCCGAGAGAGGAAGATTTTTTACATCAGCTGACCTTGCAGTTGAACGAGTAGCACCAGTATCTACTAGGAAAGTAATATTTTCATCATTTACCTTTCCATCCACAAAAGGACCTGTCTGGTCTACTTCTAGAGCTGCGCCAAGTACGCACTCTTCTTCCTCCCCTCGGCACCGTCAATAGCTTTCTTCTGACTCACTCTCATCGCGTTGTAGCCAATACTGCGAAACAGCACTAGCGCGTGGCAGCTTATTTACCTGTTCTTCGTTGTAGAATCCTGTCTCATCACTGTATTTCTGTGAATTTACGCTCTGTGGAAAAGGCGGTTTTGGCACCTGATTCTGTTGGGCAACAACCTGCTGCTGTCACTGTGGTTGACAACTCACCTCTTTCTGCACCTGCAGATTCAATGATGCATTATCACCATTAGTACTCGGGGGAAATTTACACTCGGTTTTCCAGTGCCCCATTCTTCCGCAATTATGACATGGCCATTTCTTTTTGGCCTCTTCTATATTAAATTGTCCCTTTCCTTTTCCAACATTAAATTTAGGTTTTGATCCTGCACCATTTGCCTGTTAAATCAATTGAGCTTCCTGTCTTTCAGCCACTTTTACCTGTGCCCACATAGCCTTTTCTTTAAACTTACGCTGTTTGGCTTCTATTTCATCACTAAAATATTTTGCATGTCTCAATACCTCATCTATTTTCTTATTTTGCCAATCCACTGTATGCTGTTTAATCATTTCACTTATTTCTGGACGCAGTCCATATACAAATCGGTATAAAAAATGACTTAAATCTTTTTCATCACCACTAAACTGCTTAAAGGCAAGTATTAACCTTTCATAATAAGCATGCACTGGTTCTTTAGCTTCCTAAAGAGTTCGGTCATTTTTTACCCAATCAGTCTGTTTGGGATTCAGAAAGGTAATCACCTGTTCATATTTTTTCATCACCTCAGGATCAGGGGCACCTGTTTTTGGGTCTCTAGGGTATTCTTGTGTAGGCCAGTTTATCAAAATTTTGCACTCTGTCCATAAATCTGCTGGTACTATTATGTCAAAAAGACTATTTAAATCAATCCATAAAACTTTTGATAGTTTTACAAACCTGCCTATACCACTCGACTGGCTTTTTGCGTAGTCGAGGGAAATCATTGGTAAATGACAAAATATCTTGTCTGGTCCAAGGGACGTGTACATATCCTCCAACTGGAATTTCTCTCATAGGACATTCTGTTACTACCTTTTCCTTTTCTCTCATTGGGAAAGCTGCAATCGTTTTGTCTGAGACATCATCTCTTTTTCGTAACCACCTACTCTTCCATTTATCTACATCTCCCCACTTTCTTAACAAAATGATTATGTCTTTAATCTGAGTTGTTCGTCCTGTGGTGTTCAGATTGTCATTATCCTTTTCAGAAAAATCTACTCGGTATGGTTTTTGTAAGGCTTTTACTCTTTCAAAGCATATTCCCATCTCATTTGCCACTTCCTCTAGTCTCTCGTGTAAATTCCTTGCTCTCCAAGTTATACTTTTGCATAGAAATAATAATTCTTCATCCTGATAGGTTTTTAACTTCTCTGTGGGGATAGTCCCTACTAATAATTCTTCTGAAACAATCTTTAGCTTGGCCACATCTATAGACTGGGATTCAGTATCTTTCCGCTGTATGCTCCTCAACCATTCGCTCAATTCTTCTGAAGTAGGCCCTACTGGTCTTTTCTCACTACTATGTTGTTCTGAATCTTTTGGTGATCCTGGGGCTGATTCTGTCATCATTATTATTCTGTCCACTAAACTTTGATTTACTGTCAAATTTTTATGCGTACTTTGTTCTGAAAGATCTACTGTTCGTCTCCATGAATTCTCATCTGAATTCTTTCCTGGCCTCTCAGTCTGTTTATTGCTATTATAGGGAATTGTTAGACAATGTTCACTATCCTTCTGTTTATCAAACATAGGCATTACAGGTCCTATAGTTACTGGAACAGTCATGGCTTCCAAGTTTTTAGTTAATTCCCTAATCTTTTCAGTTAACTCTAAGGTCGTTTTCGCTAATTCAGCTGAATTTTCACTACCCGTTTTACCATGTTGTTTTTTCTCTATCTCTCTGAAAGGATTATTTCTTCCTACATCCCGTGGCACTGATTCGAATTTTATATTTCGTGGCGTCTCTTTCATTTGGGCACTTGGTGTCAATAATGTGGAATCTGATTGATGTGGGGGTGGATTTTTATAAAACATGTCATCAAGAACATTATCCTCCGATTCATGCACACCATACCCTCCTGACTCTGTATTATTTCTTTTTTCCATACAATTTCTACTGCTAACCTCTTCAGCATGTCTCACAGGAAACAAACCATCAGCCATATTTGCACTTCGCCATCTCCTCATTCAGTCATCATGATTCTCCTGTCCATATGATCTACCAAACATGTACTTATACCTTCCGCCACTCCTCTGTCTTTCTCTGTCATGCATCTCGTCTTCCCATTCTGCCAATGCCCCAAACTGTGTTGGTCTAGGTCTCGGTTCTAGATTCATCATTCTCTTTCTCAAATTTCTCAAAACCGCTAAATTAAATGAACCATTTTCCGGAAATGCCAAGACTCCATCATCTTTTGTATAATTTACCCAATTGTCCAACCAAATACAAGTATGGTATCCGTATTTCGCAACCATAAAGGATGCGGGCGATTTTGGTGGGGGAAGCAACTGTTCCTCCCTAGTCACAATCGGTTTATCCTTCTTAAATAAACTCTTGATTTTTCCAAACCAGGACTTTTTCACCTTTTCTGGTGGATCGTAATACATCATTTTGTCTTTTCAGTACCGCTAGATTTTCCCTACGACTATTCTGTTGTTTAACCAATCGTAGTGCGGCTTACACTAACGCACCTATCTAGACCGTTTATGTCACTTTTGTAATTCTCCAATCCCAATGCGACTCACACTAACGCACCAATCTGGAGCATCTACGTCACTCTGTAATTCTCCAATCCCAGCGCGACTCACACTAACACACCAATCAGGAGCATCTACGTTTCTTACTGACTGGCCAATCCCAGCGCGGTCTTCCTGACGTCAGCTTTTTCTCGCTGTCGCTGCTCCTACTCCTGCCTACCCCTCCTTTACAGAATTTATCGGCAAACTTTTTTACATTCACTTTTTTACTAAAATTCTGTTAGTAACTATATAAAAACGCCCACATTATCTGTTTCGCTAGCAAATAATAGTTAATGACCTTTCTTACAAGAATTACGTCTTTCCCGAGAGCAACGAACAATCTGCCCTACTACGGAATCGTTACTTCAGTTGATAAAGTAGCACTTCCCTCTACCTTACCCTTCTAACAAGCATTAGCTAACTGTTTCTCTAGAATTAAGACACGTAGTTGGAGACGCTCTGCTCCTGAGAAATAAAACCAGAGTTTCACAATTAACCTGAATGCTATTTCATTCACGCACTTTCATACAGAAAATGTAGTTCATTCACACAGAATTCTGTCTTTCCCGAGAAAAAGCGAACAGTCGGCCCTACTACAGAATTATTACACTTGTTAATAAAGTAGCACTTCCCTCTACTTTATCCTTCTAGCAAGCTTAGGGAACACCTATTACCTTTCCAGTGATAAGCATAATTAGAGTGCCTTTTGGACTCCTGGTACCCATGTCCAAAATTTCACAGGTGACCTTCGCTATCATACATTTCTCTCATACAGAAA
This sequence comes from Triturus cristatus, assembly GCF_964204655.1. NCBI lineage: Eukaryota > Metazoa > Chordata > Amphibia > Caudata > Salamandridae > Triturus > Triturus cristatus. Next base: position 85,861,433 of record NC_140588.1, read on the forward strand.
ATGTCCCTAGCAGTAACACACGACGATGTTACTAAATCAAACTCAGACAATGCGTTGTGTAACTCCAATCGTTTTCCCCATGTACCTACAGGGCAACAACAATTCCGTCTTTCCCGAGAGCAGTGAACAGTCTGCCCTACTACGGAACCGTTACAAACTTCCTACATCCCAGAAGCCATCAAACAACATAGAACTCGACGCAACTCAACATAGAGTGTTAATACATAAACCAATTCTTGTCCACAAACAATAATCAATAAGCAATTTACAAGCAATAATCACCAAACCAATACAATAATAACCATCATACTGCTACCAGAAAAACTGACCCAGCGCAAGACCGGGAAATGGGGAACAACATATACCGATATCCCCCCTGTGTCGCAGACCCGTCGTCACGCACACTCATTCATACATGCATTCATTGGTGGGACCCATAACACCAACTCACACATGTCAACATCCACGAGTCTACACACACAGGAGGGATGAGTAATTCAAGCGCTGGACATGTGGGGGGAACACCTTATAACCTATAGGGAGAGAAGAATCAATTTACAAAATATACATTGCCTTTGTCGCCTATAGATCCCTATTCTCAAACATAAAGGCACTCCACCCACTTGGTCGGCAGACTAATTAGTTGGATTGGTTGATGGTGATTTAGAACCAGCTAAAACACATTTAAGAATCAGAATCTTTACTTTCTAAATGAAAACCACAAAACTCATATTTCTTGTTAATCAATTTTGTTTATCTATATTTTCATAATGATTTAAATATACATTTGTCTCGTCAAAGTTTTAGAATTTTAGATCAATTTGAATAAATCGCAGAACATCATATTTACCTAATTTAGCTATCTCTGCATAACCGAATTTTGTCGTAAATTGTCCGAATAAAGCAGGCCAAGACTCGAAGTCCAAAGTTCTCTGCTCAGCACGCTACAGTCCCAAATTTCAAAGGACCAGAAATCGTGCAAGCATCTATCATAGCCCGTAGATTTGGAAAAAGTTCACAGTCATCAAACAATCGGGCAGCATCTGGACCATCAGGCAAAGCATCACAACCTTCACCCACACACACCTCTCCTTCAGGAAAATAATAATCTCCTCCTGCTCACTTCGCAGCACCTTTCCTAACCCACTTCCCATTTTTATAATAAAAGCCAGGTTAACAAGATTCAATTTTAAGCAAAGAACGGTGGTGATTGGCTGGTTGGGATCGTCCGATTCTTATTCCCAGATTCTCAGTACAGTTCGAGGGGTGATGTCACTTGTTAGCCAAAGTGCCGGCTTGTTCTGGTTTACTGTAAGGTTGATTGTTCCCCTATCTTGGCGAACCTCCAGTTTCATATCCTTGACCAGGGACATGATGAGCAAAGGTCGCTATGAAGTTCAGGATACATGTTCGCACTTGCGCAGTTGTTTCCGCGCCTCACGAGACAGTGGCCACTTCTGCATGCGGTGTCAGCGGACATTTTGGATTAGGCCAAGATGTCAGCTTAAGCGAAACAAACACAAAAGAATAATTAATACATAGAAATAATGATTCTAATGTTAACCTCTTACTAATCCCTATATGTGCTTATATTTATCTAGCATATAGCGACATTTAAAGCCATTATATTCACCTTTTTCGAACCTCCTCGAGGATGCAACATCACAAAGCAACATATATCATGCAGTATTCTATTACCACATATACTATTGTTAATACAGATTATAGTTATAAAAGTTATTTAGCCATGCAAATAGCAAATCCCATGTGTAGTTTAATTTTAATAATGTTGATTAGTATACATGCAATACTCGTTTAATGATATTATAATTAATAGATTATATAATTAGTATTTTCATGCAAGAATAGAGGAGGTATACAAAATTTTGCACTACCTGCTCCATGACGTGTGTCCCAGTTGTAGTGTCCATGGGACCCGGTACACAAAATGTAATGTAGTACCCTCTGACTGGCATCCCACAGGATGAGCATCATTGACGCTAGGGAAATAACTGTCCCAACATTCACCCACACATGCATGACTGATGAAAGACATGACACAGCAGTGCATCAATGGATGTTTATTGCACATCCAGTGCAATTATGCAGCAGGAGCGGTTCAGGGCAATGCCCAGCACACTACACAATATGGGCCCATGGAAGGCCAGCCAGAGTCCATCCGGGGATGACAAGTCCTGCTGAAGGGAAGGGTACAGTCCGCAGCCTGGTCACAATGTCATTGGTCATCAATCCAGTAGTGGCAGTTCATGTTGCTGTCCAAGGTGAGTGCATCGGAGTGTATCGTGCGTCAGTGGTAGGTCATGATGCCATGTCTGGGACCAAGCAGACACAGGCCAGGTGGCAGTAATGAATGCTAGTGCGTGGTCCTTCTGACCACAGTCCCATCCACATCCTTGTCCCCGGGTGTGTGCCCTGCCCCACCTGTGGGTGTTGCAGAACCGGCTGTCGCACTGTGTGCCACTGACCCATCAGGGGCCTGAGTGGATCCAGCTGCCACACTGTGTGCCACTGACACATCAGGGGCCTGAGTGGATCCGGCTGCTCCACTGGGAGGCACTGACACACCAGGGGGCTGGGATGTGGATGGTGTGGGGGCAGCAGCATTCATCAGCGCCACGCCTTGTGGTGGCAATGCCATGGTGGAGGCCTGTAGAGAATGATAGATCCCAGCTACATTTCGATGATGTGCAGCGGTGGCTGCCATCCTGTCCGCCTCCATCCGCACCGTGTCCACCATTAGCCTCCGTATGTGTGCCAGCTCATGGCTGGCATCGCTGGAACCAATCTGAGCGGACAGGTGTTCTTCTCTCTGTGTCATGACTCCAGCGATGTCAGTCAGGGCTCGTTGGAGACCAAGGGGTAGACATAGACACCCAAGGATGGCGTCCAGTTTGGCAGCCATGATGCCAAAGCCCCACCTGCTCCTGCTCAGCCGTCTCCATCTGGCACTCCAGCACATGGCGTTTGAAGGCCATATGTTGGTCCTGGAGGTCTTGGGAGGGTGCTGGGGCTGTGGGCGCTTTCTGCTGGGTGGTTTGGGTGGTGGGTGGGGTCTCATTGATGTAGCTGGGCTGCCCTGAGCCTGGAGGTGAGTAGCGGATGAGGTCAATGATGTCTTGGATGGTTTGGGTGTCGATGCTGGCATTGTCCTCCTCCTCATTCATGAAGAGTGGCTGGGACTGCTCTGCAGGAGGTGTTGACAGTGCCCCTGCGATGTGAAGGGGAGATGGTGTGTTACAATGTGTTCACATGTTAGTAGGCGCATGGTACAGGTTGACATTCGGACAGCATGGCATTGTACATTGTGACAGTCTGTAGATCTGGGCGATGATCCAGAGTCATTGTGGGTGTGCACTGTGCTCTGCTTGATTGTGCATGTGTGCCATTGTAGCCATCCCCACCCATCCCCCCAGTACATGGTGGTCACTCATCCTGTTGTGGTTGTGTTGTGTCCTGTTGAGCAGTGTCCGGTCCCCCAACTCTGGCCAAAGTCTCCACACTGATGACTGTCGACACCAGCTCCTCCATGTCATCAAGCTCCAGCTGTGGTGCTGGGCCCCCACCTCCAGTCTGCATTGCTGTCTTCTGGTTGGCGGAGAGTTTCTCCTTGGTCTTTCTCTTGATGTCATTCCATTGCTTCTTGACTTCGTCCATTGTCCACTTGTCCTGCAGACTGAACATCGTCTTCCATTGTCTTCTTGTCCTTGCCCTTCCCTGTCCCCGAGGTCCCAGGCTGGATGTCCGTGGTGCTTGTGGGCTTGCATTAATCCTCTGCGCCTGCTCCAGCTGCCTCCATGGTGCTTGGGTGTAGGTCAGTTTGTGTGTGGATGTTTTTTCTGCTTTTATGGAGATTTTTCCCACCTGCCAGGTGTGTGTTGCAGGCCTGACGCTGCTTATCGCTGATTTCCTCATCGCGCTTTGGCCCATCGCAGGTTTTTTGGTGTTGTGGTTTGTGTTTTTATCTCCGTCGAGGTGATTTTATCGCAGACATTGTCCATGGTTTCGGCAGACTGTAGCATACTACCGCCTTGTTGTGAATCCCACTTGTCACAGGGTTATTTTCCCATGATGGGCTGCGATATTGAAAGTTGCGTTACGCTACTCTTGCGGTAGTTATCACACGTTCTTGTGAATATACCCCTAAAATGTTTGATTAGGCACTGACTTTACATATTTAATCAAAGCAATCGTATTTGAAACTATGAATTTAAGAATACAGATGGGGAAGCATGGATGGGGAATGGGAAATAAAAAGGGATTTTTACAAAAAAGTAAGTAAAACAACAGGAGTGGGAGTTAGTGGTTTGAAACAAGGGAGTAAAGCAGGAAGGGGCATAAAGGATTTGTAAAAGAAAATGAGGGCAAAGCGGAAATAGCAGTAAAGGGTTTAAAATAGTAAAGTGAGAGTGCGAGTCCGGGAAGTAAGTGGGAGAAGAGTAACTAGTTTGAAAAAAGGGAGTAAAGGAGGAGATAAGGGGTTTGTAAACAAATGTATGGGAGTAAGGTGGGGAGGAGAGGAAATCAAAAATGTGAGTAACTGGTTCATAAAAAATACGTAAAGTGGAAGGGGAATAAGGGATTTACAAAAACTGAAGTAAACCAGGAGGGTAAGTAAGGGATTTGAAAAAGTGGAGTCAAGCAGGAGTCGGATTAAGTGGTTTCTAAACAAAAGTGAGTAAAGCGGAAGAGAGATTAATGAATTAGAAAAAAAGGAGAAAAGAGGGGTAAAAGAATTTTTTTAAATAGTAATGGGAGCAAAGCAGGAGGGGGATTAAAGGGTTTGAAAAAGGGTAGTAAAGAAGGAGTGAAGGTAAGGAGCAGCCACGGCCACTGTAGGTAAGAGCGGTGGGGCCGGCTGGGGGGGATTTCCAGAGATGACCACAAGGGAAAATTCAATAAATAATTAATTTTCCCTCGTGGTCGTCTCTCATAATCCCCTCCAGCCGACCCCACTGTCCCACTGCTCTTACCTGCAGCGGCCACGGCTGGTAAGGAGTTTAAATAAAGGAAGTCAAGCTGGAGTAGGAGTAAAGGGTTTGTAAAAACAAAGGGAGTAAAGCAGGAGGAAAATCAATGATCTGTAAAAACTGAATTAAGGTGGGAAGTGAAGTAAGGGGATATGTAGGAGGGATTAAATAGGGGAAGGAGTAAGCAGCTTATAAAAAACAGTAAAGTGGAAAAGGGAATAACGGGAGTGGAGTGGGAGTAAATCAAATCAAATCAAAAGAGACTTTATTTGATTGCTTTTTGAGACAACCATAAAAGTACATATAAATAATTCATTCATTAAAACTGTGAGATCGAAAAAACTATACATGATTTACGTTGATAAAATCAACACACAGACAATCTTAATAGTCTCCGAAGTTACAAAGTCATACATTTCCTGTGGCTAAGGACTTTTTTAAGAATGTGCCAATCCACCAAGCTCTATGTTCGTCGTCCAGGAGCTGCAGCGCCAGCAGTGCAGGCCGACATTGTCTCAGACCCAGCTCCTTTAGAAGCGGGAATATCCACAGTTTCCTCAGGTTATTATAAAACCTTCAAAATAACAGGACATGAATTGTCTATTGGTCCGAACGGTTTTCACACGGACACAGTCCTAAAGTTCGCGACCAATCGTTCATTCCTGGGAAACTTACTAGCCTGTGGAAAATGTTACATCTAAAACGGGTTAATAAAAATCTGTCATAGCCACCAGGTACAATCAATAAATAGTTCTGAATATTAAAAGAGGATAAAATCAATTGATTATATTGCACAGTGGGTTTTGACCTCTCGCTAGCCAGTCTAATTGAGTCCAAGTGAAGTAGGCCCTGTTTTTTAATTCCTTTCTACTGATCAGTTGCATAGAACTCGGGTTATTATAGTACTCCGAGTGGTCGAGATCAGACATAAAATTTCTAATAAACCTCAGCCATGGGATCAGCAGTGCACCTTCAAGCTTTATTTAAGCTATCTGCTAAAACTTCCTGATTTAGCTTGGTCTCAGGTTTCAACCAAATTCTGTGCCAAAGAAGAACAGGCTCCATTTTTATCAGGTCTGAAATAAAAGGAAGCCCGAGCTCTGAGTGACAGACATATGCGGAGATACTACTGGGAACAGCTAAACTATATCTCAAAAAGATATTCTCCACGGTTTGAAGTGACTGAGTCTCCACAAAGCCCCATACTCCCGCTCCATACATCGCTGCAGAGACACACTTTGCTTTATAAATCTGTAAAAGTTCCCGTGGAGGTCTTCTCCCTAATTTCCTTGCAAAGTTTACTAGGGACGATGTAGTCCTAGCCATTACGAGTTTTTTGGCAGTAATGGCTCGTGTCCAAGAATCAGTGTGCTCAAACAGACTTCCTAGATAGGCAAAGCTGGTAGTGTGATCTATTTTCTTGCCCTCCAGGAACATATTCCTACATATGTGGCTCCCAGGCCCACATCTCATGATGAAAGTTTTAGAAATATTCACCCTGAGATCCAAATGTTCCATAAACTTAACAAAACTGTTTAAAACTCGTTGCAGACCTATTTGCGTACGGAACATTAGAACAGCATCATCTGCATAAAGAAGCCCAGCTATTTGTGGAAAGTCATTATTATCCTTAGTTAATGCTGTACATTAACCATTAATATAAAGGTTAAAAAGGAAAGGAGCCAGGACACAACCTTGCCTGACTCCTTTCCTAATGGGAAAAGGGGCCGTACGGTCTCCATCTGGGCCAAAACGAACTCGCGCCTTAGTGTCTCAATATAGGCGTCTGAGGAAGTGGATTATGTGTATATCTACTCCTAGCTGTTCAAGGATAGCCCATAAGTCCACATGTCTTACAGAGTCAAAGGCAACAGTAAGATCGACAAATGCCAAGAACAGTCTGACTTTTTTCAATCTCATGTATTTTCCCATTAAGATAGATAAGTTTAGACTCTGCTCCACTGTCCCCAGACCTGCCCGGAAACCATATTGAATATCGGCCAGTATGGTGTTTTCCTCAGCCCAGTCACCTAACCTTTCCAGTATTATGCGATCAGCTACTTTAGTCAAAGCATCCAGTAAAGAAATGGGTCTATAGCACTTTGGGTCTTGACGATCCCCTTTCTTAAAAATTGGAACAATGGTGGATTCCACCCATGTAGAAGGAAAGGGGGCAAGGCAGCTGGCATTCAAAACCTGGGTAACGATTGGGCCCCATAGTTCATTGTTGGATTTAAAAAGATCTATGGATACCCCATCTGGACCTGGGGCCTTCCCCCCTAAGCTTGCGTCAAGCGCACAAATTACCTCCTCCAATGTAAACCTCAGCTCGTGGTACATGTATTCAAGGTTATTAACATTTTCCCTAGACATTCTATCGGGGGCGGAGACAGTGTTTCCATCAGCATTGTACGCCCTCGAGAAGTAGCTAATCCCCTGATGCTCGGCTATAGCGGCCTCTATGGATGGGCCCTCACCCGAATTCAGGAAGGGGGTCTTTATTACCCTCCAAAAAGCTGCACTGTCACCCCTTAGAGATGACTCATGGAGTGATTCCCACGTCTCGTTTCTCACTGTGGCTTTACGTTTCCTGAGAGCTGCTCTATATTCCCGCTTTGCACTCCTGTTATCTTCGATATTTTTGGGGACCATATGTAATTCTCTTTTCAGGTAAGAATATGCTCGCAAGCATTTTGAGTCGGACCAGCCATGGGTATTTTTTTTGTTGTTCTTTGGGACAAAAAGTGAATCCCTAACAGCCTCGGCTGTTAGCTTAACCCCTTCCATGCTCATGACGGAACGGTTCCGTCATGAGCCACGGTTGAGCTGTGCTCATGACGGAACCGTTCCGTCATGAGCCCGCCCGCGCTCGAACCCTTCAGCACCGCGGCGGAATTCGCCCAGCGCTGAAGGGGTTAAAGGATGAGAGGATACCAGATGGAGTTTCTGACTCATCCAAACATGTATTAATTGCTGCACTGCACTTTCATACCACTTTTTAGTGGTGGCCACGGGGTCCACTTTCGACCATCACAAGTTATAGCCATTGGGCTTGTTAATAGCGATGTCTTTTAGGATCTGGTCTGTTACGTCTTGCCTATATATTTTGCTAGATGGAATCAACACTGAGAGGCACAAAGGATAATGTTCGCTCAAAGAGTTATCATCCACAGAAAATGATGTCAGTCTATGAGCATGACTATTCGATGCGAGAATATAATCAATGGTGGAGTGACAGCCCCTGCCATTAAAAGTGTGGGGCATAGGGGTAGGTGTGCTAATTAGTTCATTAGCAAAACCTAGATTCATGATAAAAATCAGGTTGTTATAAAATTGCCCCAATGGGGAATGACGGAAGTGGGTATTACCAATACTGTCCTCAGGGAGAACACCGCAGATTTTCCCCCCTCCGCTTGAACAAAGTGCACAATTAAAGTCACCTAACATAATCAGCATCATATCTCTATGGTATTTGCTATATTCAGCCTGCAGATTGTTATGTATCTTCAATAAGACGTCTCTCACTAAAGCCGGGGGAATGTTGTGGTAAAAGTGTACTAATAATATACAATAATTACATTCAACATGAATTAACATTAGTTGATGATAAGAATCCCCGCCAAGGAGCGATACCTTTTTTAAGGCAAACCTATTTGAAATGTGGATACCAAGACCCCCTTTTGCTCTACCGCTAGATCCTTCAATAGCTGAAGTGTGGAAGGTCTTAAAGCCATTGATATAAATTGGCTCCTTAGCCCACGTTTCTTGCAAGAATACAATATTGAAGACACTATATTGCAACATACTTTCTCTACAAGGACTTGTTGAGATGGAGTACCTGATAAACACACCAAACCGTTGTCACTACTCGGTGGGATCTGTTCTATCATGCAGATACTTCTAAAATCATAAGTGGCATTAATGCTGGGAACCAAGGGGGCCTTATCCTGAGCCTCCTCAAAATAAAGGGTATGTTCGTCTTGTGCTACAATATTGTTAACATTACAAGTCCCATCACTGTGACAGTTGCTTTCTAGAGAGGGGCTTGGCTGAAAAGTAAGCGAATCTTGTTCGTCTAGCGTGCTAAGGATGCCAAACCGGTTGCTGACTGGGATTAAATATCTTGGGCAATGATTCCTTGATTGTAATTCCCCCAAGGTGCTAGTTCTCGGGGGTCTTCGGTAGAATCCACACGGTTGGTAGAAATACCCTAAAGGTAGTATACTTATATTATGGGGGGGAAATGATCTGTGTCCCTGCAACATCAATGATAGACTGCACCAAATTAGGTGACCTAAAGGTTAAGACTATGCAGTCTCCCCCCAGGGACTTAAAAGATGTACCCACCCAGGGTATTCGCCGAACCATTTTAAATTCGGAGAAAAGAACATCGGACATCCCAGTTCTACCTGATAGTAAATGTAAAGACGTGTTGCGTAGCGTAGACCAATGCTCATCATCATTAGGAGGAAGAGGCGGGACATTGGCCAATACTATCGTATATGGTGTGGCCTCGGGTGGGAGATCCAGGAACAGACTTGTGTCAGTTAGAATTCTCTGATTATGGCCCTGATCATGACCCTGAGTATGCATAGACACGGATAATCCCACCCCATGTGCAAGTACAGTACCTTCTGATGAACTAGCTGCCGTAATAGCTGGGTTATGAACCTGGATGCTACCAGAGTTTAATCCCCTAGATAATGGCCGTGTGCTCAGATTATTTGGCAGGGGGTGTGCAGGAGGCAAAGATCTTTGGGTCGGGGCTGAATCTCGGGCTGATCTCCAGGAATACCAGTATTCGAATTGGAACATGGAGTAGGCCGATTGTTATCTAGTGACCCCCTTATACTACTCGCTTCCCCCTATAACTAACTTCTGGACATCATCAGTAATATTCATAACTGACCCCTCCAATCTCGTGAGTCTGTCCTCTATTGAAGTTAGTTTTTGGGTCAATGCCTCTAATAAGACAGAAATCATAATTTCCAGTCTTTTACGAAAATCATCCTCTTGTAACAAGGGTGGTAAACTATTTAATGCTAATGGCTGCGCCATAGTAGTGGTTCACTGGCTGGAGTTTTTAATATTATTTCTTGATTTCTATCTCGTGGTCATTGGGCTATCTACTTTGGGATTAGATCTCAGCGTTCCCCTCCCCTACCTTTTCTTAGTAGGTGGCTCTCTGGTGGTGTTGCGGTTTGCCACAATGCCCTGCCTTTTGGCTAATACATGGGGGCTATTATTCGTATTTAATAATTCTGGTGAAGAAGTAGATTCTGTTATAGTGTTGGACACAGGGTTACTCAGTGGGGTAGCCTTATTAAGTGGCTGCAAGGGAAAAGGGGCGGTAGTATCCAAATAAGCTTAACTTGAGACGGCAATGGCTCCAGAGACAACCGGCACTCTGATAGTTCTATCTCGTGAATAAGTGCTGATTCTGCTCTCAATATAAAAGCGTCTAGTGTCCCCACCACCCTCTGCCCTGCAATGTATTTCCATTTACTCATTTCAAAGTACCACACAAATAGACTTATATAATAAACTTATATGACAGTAGGTCTAAGCGAGAAAGTCTTTGGAGAAAGTCACAAAAAAAAATATCTCAAGTCCCAGTTCTTGGAGATGTGGCCCAGCCCAACCTCTAACAGACTCTGACGGGCTCAGATGGGCACGCCCTTGGCCCGGGCTTCGCCCAGCGTGCGCCCACGCGCGTCCCATGAAGCGGGTGCCGCGAGCAGCTAAGTATTCCCCGTGGGCATAGGCGCTCAGCTGTAGCGCGTTGTCCTCCAGCAGGGCTTCCTGGGGCTTGCAGTCCCTTTCTCCAAATCGGCAAAATCAGTGGCGATGCGGCTCCCGTGAAGCGGGTGCTGCGGGTAGCTAAGTTATCCCTGTGGGCGTGGGCGCTCAGCTGTAGCGCGTTGTCCTCCAGCAGGGCTTCCTGGGGCTTGCAGTCCCTTTCTCCAAATCGGCAAAATCAGTGGCGATGCGGCTCCTGCGAAGCGGTGGCCGCGAGCAACTAAGTATTCCCCGTGGGCGGGGGCGCTCAGCTGTAGCGCGTTGTCCTCCAGCAGGGCTTCCTGGGGCTTGCAGTCCCTTTCTCCAAATCTGCAAAATCAGTGGCGATGCAGCTTTTATATCTCAGGAGCTGTCAGCGCCATTGGGAGTATTAAACGGGGCAGTAAGGCAGGGAAGAATGTCTTGTTAAAAAAACATGGAGTTAAGGGAGAACCCTCCTTAAAAGCCTCAAAAAGGAAATCAAACAAAAACAAAACACATTATTCCTCTACATTTTCTGTCAGCAGGTGTTATAGTCAATCTCATGAAAGCCATTCTGAAAGAAATCTTCGTCAACCATTGTTTGACTAAATAAATTTTCCAGCACCAATTACTTCATGTTTGATTTCACTCATAATCACATACAACTGAACCAAACTATTGCGTCCCGGTTACTGAAACATACTGCAACAGCAATGCTCTGCCTTACATTTAAGTGGGTTGTTGGAGGGCACCAACATAGCCTTAAACAAATAATACCGCTAGATCAGAAGAGAGTGTGGCAGGTGGAGCAACCTGCCCCTGCGGAAAAGGAATCCCAGCAATCTCTTGCATAGGGACAACAAGTAATCTGGATTTCTTGAGAAAGAAAACTGGAAATATGGGCTCATAAATTACAACTACATCCAGATGAAGATTTACAACTTTCTGGACTTCACAAACCTTCATGGAGTATGCATGGAAAGCATGTTGCATGTTCCTGGGTCATGTGACTTCCCATTGGGAAGTCTGAATAAAGGGAATGGGAGCCCCCAGACAAATGCAATTATAATTTATGAGAAGAAAATTTTGTTAATGTTGACAAACAGCTGTGTTTGAGGTGATTCTCGAACTTCCAAGACAAACCTAGGGGCAAATTTACAAGCCCCTTACGCCAGATTTGCGCCGCCGTTGCGTCACTTTTGTGATACAGCGGCGGCTCAAAGCCAGTGCCATGCTGCAGGCTATTTGTCAGTCAATCAGTCAAAAAGGCTTTATTTCGATAAAAACATATCATAAAAGCTGAATATAAATAAATTTTTCCATTTTAAAAGGCATTTACAAGAACCACTAGATTCCATAAATTTTCAACGAAGAAATAAATACGTTCTACACAAGTTAAAAGCAATTAGCAATTTAACAATAAAAAGGAATTAAACATTAATTTTAAGCCTTTTGCTACGTAAATACCAGGCCCATGATAAAAATTTAGATAAACCACAGACATAAAGTGGGCGTGAATCTGACGTTAAGATACGCAAGGCCTCAATGTGTGACCTAGTGCCTAAAAGCCGACACAGTGCTTTGAGCCACTTTTTCCTGGGTTTTACATATTCCGGGCATTGGAACAAAAAATGCGCTAGGGTCTCGGTGCAAGTTGTACAAAAAGGGCAAAAGGCAGTTGTCTGTGCCGGAATTTTCCACCGTGCTGTAAACGCTCTTAGTGGGAGAGTCCCAACTCTAAACTTGAAATAGAGAGCTCTATCGAACGGTTTTTCAATAATGTCCAGATACAGTTCCCGAATAGGTAAGTCCTTGAACTTCAAGAAGTCCTCCGTTAGTTTTCCCAAAGAATGGTCCACATATGTTCGGGACATAACCCAATTCCAGTATAAAGTCTTTAGAGTTGCCTTTGGTGGAGATGATCTATTATCCCATGCTTCACTTAGTCCAAGAGCGATAAGTAAAGCTTTTACATCTCTCAACCACTTTATTTTGTGCCATCCCGGTGATGCCATTATTTCGGACAACCCTTTAGCGTATTTGGCGAGTTCTGGGACTCGCCACAACCGGGCCCATAAAAGCAATGGCCGGAGTTTTGCAAGATCAGCTATAGAACGACAGCCTAGATCAAACATCAACGGTAAAGTTGGCGTGCCCTGAGGGAGCAACATCAATGATCTACAAAATTTGTTTTCCGACTTGGAAAGTTCATCTATATTTTGGGTACCCCATAGTTTTGCTCCATAAAGAGCAGAACTAACTCCTCTTGCTTTATAAATGTCTACAACCGGGGCTATCGGTCTTATTGTGCAGAGACGCTGTTTCTTTAGTAGGGCCCCTGTCACCCTCTTATGATTTAGAAGCATTTTGGTTAAATGGGGGGTCCATTGCATTGTTTGTGAGATGCGTATTCCTAAATAATCATATACCCTCTCCCTACCTAAGGGTACTGAATTCAGGACAGGGGGTCGGGCAAGTTTTTTTGGGGGATTCATCACCAAGTATTGGGTTTTGTCAGTATTAATGACCAATCCCCGCTCCAAGCAAAAGGTCTGAAAGTTGTTAAGGAGCTTCTGAAGGCCCATTGGGGATTTGGATAACAAGAGCGTGTCATCCGCAAAGAGGAGAGTGGGGACACGCTCGCCCGCCAGGGATGGTTCGTCTGAGGGGTCTTTTAACAGATGCTCGACCACACCGTTGACATATAGAGAAAAGAGGGTGGGAACAAGAACACATCCCTGACGGACCCCTCTATCCACCGGGATTTTGTTTGTTTTCTCGCCCTGTGTACCCCATCTAATTTGGGCAAAATTACCTTCGTGGAGCCTCATCAACATTGAAAGAATATAGCGTGGGAGGCCCATTTTATAAAGGACTTCCCATAAGATCTCCCTAGGCACAAGGTCAAAGGCAGTCTTTAAGTCAATGAAAGCGAGATAAAGACTGCCTTTGCCTATAACCACGACCTTCCAATAGATCAGCATTAATCTAAATACTTGCTCTATTGTTCCCGTACCTGTTCTGAACCCCGCTTGGTAATTGGAGAGGATATCATTATCTTCAATCCATTGTTGGATCCTCCCCAATAAGACCTTCCCAACTACCTTCTGGGTTGTATCCAATAAGCTTATAGGGCGGTAGTTAGAAGGCTCGTCCCTTAAGCCCTTTTTAAAAATAGGGACGACCTCTGCTCCCTTCCATGATTCCGGGACTGCCGCACCTTTATGGATGGCAACAAGCAGGGAATGTACAAGCTTCCCCCACTTTGGAATATCGTAGCGGAGCAAGTCGCCAGGAATACCATCACGCCCAGCCGCTTTTTGGGGCAAGATAGTATTGATAGCAGACTCAACTTCTTTAATTGTGAAATCGGGCTCGATCATATCACCCTCTAAAACAGAGTAGTCAAATGGTGCTCCGATGCTAAACCCCTGTGGGCAAGTATACAGTTGGGAGAAATGGGTAAACCATGCTTGACCGGTAATACTGCATGTGATATGGTTACTATCAGGTCTATTCCTAGCTCTGATAGTATCCCAAAAAAGTCTAGCATCCTTAGCAGAGCTAGCCTTTTTCAGGGTATACCAATACTCATCCTCCCAATACTTTTTAGCTCTAGCTATCACCCGTTTGTAATTCGTCCTATTGGACTGTATAAGGGATTGTGTTTTACCATTAATTGCTTTAATTAATGCTGTTTTTGCCTGCCTACATGCAGGAGTAAACCAATCGTGGGTGCCCTTCGGCTGTGAATTCGTTATGGGTTTACCCCGGGGCACTTGTTCAAGGAAAACTTCCCCTATAGTTTTAATTGCTTCTTCAAAAATTAGGGTTACCCTACCTGTTGCAAGGGGACTTTGAGAGATAGCATCAAACTCTGTTTGAGAGGTTAATAGGGTTTGGTCTATAAGATTGAGTTTGATTTCGTCTAAAGCTATTTTATTCCACTTTAGATGCCGCCCACAATTGGATAGTAAAACTTTAGGGGCAGACTTATGACTTAATCCATTTGTCTTACTAGGCCATAGATCATTAAGGGTTAGAGACAGCGGGTTATGATCACTCTCAATAGTAGATAGGACCGTCATATCCTGAACCGAGTTCCAAAGTGAAAAATCAAGTAGGATATAGTCGATCCGTGAGGAGCAATTCACCCTATTGTAGGTGTCAGCACCCATTGAGTCTGAAACAGTGCGGCCATTTACAGCTCTCAATCCGAACTCCATAGTCAATGCATTTAGTTGTATCACCCTTTGGGACCACTTTTTAATTGGTTTAATAGTTAATGGTGGTATGCCTCTTTTTAAATCATCTTCCCCCAGGTCCAAAATATCTTCGGTCGCAAGGGGCTCAAATGAGCAATTAAAATCTCCCGCAACCAAGACCTGAGCCCCATCACTGCAGGCTCTGAGCTCATTTTCGAGTAAAGTTACTGTAGGGGAAATGGAACCATTTTTAGAACCCCTGGCATAAACATTAATTATTTCCAGGGCTCTCCCCCTATTAGGACCTCTCAGTAAAATTCTCATTATATCAGGGCAATTAGTATTTTTTTGCGTGATATTACATCCAAGCGTGATGCTTACCCATATAAGTAGACCCCCGGATGGGCGGCCCTTCCCTGTACTTGAGGGTATTGCGGGCAGAAAGAAGGTAACATACCCGACTTTGTGGAGGGGCTTCAAACTCCAGGTCTCCTGGAAAATACAGATCTTATGATCTTCTACCAGAGAATTCCATTCTGGCAGGCCCAACTTCCTATTTATGCCAGCCAAGTTCCAACTAATAATTTTGAGTGGTTCCAGAGTAGGACTAATACAACTCAATGTTGGATCAAATTGATCTCTAGGAGAATTAACCACTACATTGGTTTGATTGAGAGTGGAAGTATAATGGAAAGATGTTTCCAGATCCAGAGTGCTTCTTATATCCACTAAAGGGGACACCAAAGAGAAGGGATCAATGGGGTTAGTTTGTAAATACAAGGGGGAATAATGGATACGTCAAAACCCTAAATTATGGTCCAAAAATTCCCCCTTGTAGCCATAGGTAGAAGTAGCACAAGGGTGGTACTCATTCATATGCCTACCCCAAAATCTATTGCTCTGAGCTGGCCATTGTATTTGGGAAACTTGACAGGGATAAAAGAAATCTAAACCAACTACTCTGATTGTGCTGCTAGAGGACTCATTCTGGTGGTTACAAATGAACTTCACGGCCTGTGCATCACGAAAATTGACTATAATAGAGTCACCAAGGACCTCCTTGCGTCTGTTGCCTACCCAGCCAACCCTTCTAACGAACAGAACCTTCCCATCTAACTGTCTAGGGAGAGGACAGGTTTTATTCAAGTGATAGATGGTTTTATTTTTCAATTCCGAGTATGCTTCAATCTTACCAGATGGCAGCTGAGGGACTCCTACCAATACTACCACATAAGGCATGCTGGCTGAAGGTAGGTCAATATTGGGGGGACTAGACTGCTCATTGTCACCCCTGTCCACACCATTTGACAATTTTGCCCCCACTGCAATTGCATTCTTAGAAGTGGATTTATCACCAAAATTTTGTGAAGATGTGGCATGACCGACTCTCTCACTTCCCGCAATAGCTCCATTATTAGGGATGTTAAGGGTGGCCTTAGGTTGGGAAGCTTGATCGGCTCTTAACACCTTACTAGTTTTTGTTGCTAAACTTTTGCTCGTTTTATGTCCTTTTTTCGAGCTTAATGCAGAAGAGTTGTCACTACCCACATTCCCAGGGGTAACATTATTATTTTCTAAGATAGCAACAGTATGCGTTGGCAATGGATCTTGTGACTTCTGTTCCTGTGAAATAGAACTATTTTTTGCGTGCAATTTAATAAGAGATTTTAAGGAAAAGAAGTTGTCAAGGATATCTTGCTCAAGCCTATCCAGCCTAGTTGATAAAGCTTTAAGCCTCTCATTGACCGGAAGTAAGAGAGACTTCATAGTTTGTTCAATACAGTCAATTAAAGGAACCTCTTGAGCACGGCTTAAGGGATGTTTCCGGTTTGAAGTGTCACTCTGGAGTAATATGGGACCAGTATTAGTAGTTTCGTTATTGGGTTGTACCGGGAGTCTTCCTGCCAATGCTTCAAGCCTATGTGAAGGTGAGTCTCCAAGAATAACACCACCAGTTTCCGATATTATAACAGAGGTGTCAGATAAATGACTAACATCAGAGTTTTCAAGGGTTATCTTGCGCTTCTTGGATTTTTGGTGCTTTTTATTTTTTGCAGTTCCCCTACCCCCACTAGATCTTAGGTCGAAGGGATTTACCCTGTGAGGTAGCTCAGATCTAAGCCTAGCAGACTGACCTCGGGTGATTACATGAGGCGAGCTTATGCTTTGGGCATCCTCTGAGATCCCAGACAGATTAAGTGGCCTCGAACAATTGATAATTAATTGGGAACCACCTGGAGGGGATGCTGATATGATCGGCGACTGGGATAGCAAAGGGGGAAGGTTAGGGGACACATTATTATCCATAGAAGACACAACTACGGTGTCAGGAACCCGACGAGTCATTGGAAGCAATACAAAGGAAGGTAATAGAGTGGAATCCTGAGAATTGGTAGTAAGTAGTGACAGATCGGGATTGGGGAGGGGAGGGAGACAACCCATGGGCAATGATAAGCGACGTTCCGTACTTTCAATGGCGTTTGCCACCACGCCAATCGTCTTTTGTAACATACGGTCTATCGCTGTTAAACTAGGAAGCTGTGGTGTAATAGCATTTTGGTTGTGAGCAAGTGAGGTTTTATGGGTATTGCGCTTTCCCATTTTACGAGTTCTATTGGGGGGTACAAACCTAAAGCGTATTATACAGGGTTATGGACCAGCTAAACAACCATATACATATACACAACAAATGAACTACAATATAATATTTGCCACTCCCCTATCACAGTTTGCTATAACACAAATTATAGGTACTACACCAATGGCCAGAGTTTACGAGTAGTTAGACAAACCTTTCGCACTGTGAGTGCTCAAGGGAGTGGGAATCAGAGGGATGGCCCAGCCCAGCCTCTTCCGGCCACTAACGGCCACAAACGGTCCCGCCCTTGTCCTGGGCTTCGCCCGGGCTCGTTCCCGCGCGCGTTCCGCGCTGCGGAAGCGATGATGGATAGATATACAACAAGTGGGCGGGAAGGTCGGGTGGGCGGCCCTAGCCACAGGTGGAGACAACAGAGGGCGCCTGGGTGATGTAGTCTTCCTCCCTTCCCAGCAGCAACTGCTAGCGCCGACAGTGAAGGCTCGGCGTGAGCGAGGATCAGCAAGAAAGAATCCTGCTGGAAACAATGTTGCCAGGTACTCCAAGGATGCCAAAGACGATGCAGGACCCGTGCAAGCGGGTTCCGCGAGGTTTCTTGTAGAGGCAGTGGGCGGGAGGGTCGGGTGGGCGGCCCTAGCCACAGGTGGAGACAACTGAGGGCGCCTGGGTGATGTAGTCTTCCTCCCTTCCCAGCAGCAACTGCTAGCGCCGACAGTGAAGGCTCGTCGTGAGCGAGGATCAGCAAGAAAGAATCCTGCTGGAAACAATGTTGCCAGGTACTCCAAGGATGCCAAAGACGATGCGGGACCCGCGCCAGCGGGTTCCGCGAGGTTTCTTGTAGAGGCAGTGGGCGGGAGGGTTGGGTGGGCGGCCCTAGCCACAGGTGGAGACAACTGAGGGCGCCTGGGTGATGTAGTCTTCCTCCCTTCCCAGCAGCAACTGCTAGCGCCGACAGTGAAGGCTCGGCGTGAGCGAGGATCAGCAAGAAAGAATCCTGCTGGAAACAATGTTGCCAGGTACTCCATGGATGCCAAAGACGATGCGGGACCCGCGCCAGCGGGTTCCGCGAGGTTTCTTGTAGAGGCAGTGGGCGGGAGGGTCGGGTGGGTGGCCCTAGCCACAGGTGGAGACAACTGAGGGCGCCTGGGTGATGTAGTCTTCCTCCCTTCCCAGCAGCAACTGCTAGCGCCGACAGTGAAGGCTCGGCGTGGGCGAGGATCAGCAAGAAAGAATCCTGCTGGAAACAATGTTGCCAGGTACTCCAAGGATGCCAAAGACGATGCGGGACCCGCGCCAGCGGGTTCCGCGAGGTTTCTTGTAGAGGCAGTGGGCGGGAGGGTCGGGTGGGCGGCCCTAGCCACAGGTGCAGACAACTGAGGGCGCCTGGGTGATGTAGTCTTCCTCCCTTCCCAGCAGCAACTGCTAGCGCCGACAGTGAAGGCTCGGCGTGAGCGAGGATCAGCAAGAAAGAATCCTGCTGGAAACAATGTTGCCAGGTACTCCAAGGATGCCAAAGACGATGCGGGACCCACTCCAGCGGGTTCCGCAAGGTTTCTTGTAGAGGCAGTGGGCGGGAGGGTCGGGTGGGCGGCCCTAGCCACAGGTGGAGACAACTGAGGGCGCCTGGGTGATGTAGTCTTCCTCCCTTCCCAGCAGCAACTGCTAGCGCCGACAGTGAAGGCTCGGCGTGAGCGAGGATCAGCAAGAAAGAATCCTGCTGGAAACAATGTTGCCAGGTACTCCAAGGATGCCAAAGACGATGCAGGCTATTTACAACGTGACACATCTAGGGAGATGCGTCACGTTGTAAAGCCCTGCGCCACATGTGGGCGTTCCTGCACGGGGGCCGTTCCGGCGCAGGAACACCTCCGAAAAGTGGCTGAGTGAAATCTACAAGATTTCACTCAGTCACTTTTACGGCCATGCTGCGTCAAAACCCTGCGCTTGCTTGAAGCAGGCGTAACGATAGACACAGCATGTTAGGGATAGGTGCACCCCGAGCCTTGCTGGAGCTGCGTTGCGCTTGCGACGCAACTCCAGCATTGCGCCGCCTTTCCGCTGGGAGGATGCGACACGCATCTGCCCATCTGTGCACCACGGTGCGCCGCATTGTAAATGCGGCACATCAGTGGTGGCGCATGGGTGGGCAGATGCGTCGCAACTCTTTTGGCGCATCCCTGCTGATTAGCAGAGATGCACCAGAAGTAGTAAATCTGCCCCCGAATTCTTTGCACGCCAATTTCCACTATTTGAATGGGTCTGAGAGGTACGGCGATATCTGCTCTCATACTTCTCAAACATAATGAATTCCCAAGAGGCAATGAGTATATTTTGATATATGAAAAAAAATTCTAATAACTAATAATAAGGTACAGTTTTCTTTGTAAGCTTTTGTTTGTTACAAAACGCTCTCTAAAGATTCGGTCGTCACGTGTTTTATCATTCAGCAGCGAGTTAGATCAGAACATGCTCTAGTTTTTGCTAGTATTCATTGTAAGTTATTTACCTGAATAGTTGAAAAGCCCCATGTATTGCAGGTAGATCGATATCGTTATGTAGGCGGTACTAGTGTCTAACTTGTCTTGGGGCAGGTTTTAACGCTCCACTTTGACAGTGGTGCTGATTTACTGTTTGCGGATGCACTCTGGTTCGTAAAAACAATGAGGGGCTTATTTATAAGTCCCTTGTGCCGCCTGTGTGTCACTTTTTCTGAAGCTCCTGCATCGTTGAATGCAGACCCATATCTATGAGTCCATGCAAAGCCACTTCGCGTGGCTTTTCATGGCCTTGTAGATATGGTGTAAGGCAACGCAGAACCTTACACTGTGTCAGGAAGGCATACCATGGATGTTGCGGTGGGTGTTCCCACGCAATACCCATGGATTTTGATGCATTCCCAGATTTACAATGATCTGTAAACCTGGGAATGCGTCAAGACTGTACACTTCCTCAGTGCAGGCATTACGAGGAGAAATATTTTTTTTTTCCTTGGTTTTTCCTATTTCTATGTATTCTGCATTCTGCAGCACACTTATGAAGAAGAAAATTCCTCCCTTCATTGTTTATGTGCAGGAAGGTGTTCCTCCCTGCACGAAAACAATCCTGCAAACAATGCAGAGAGGGCCAGACTGGCCGTAGCGGGCACCAGGCATTTTCATGATGGGCCAGATGGGTGGGGTATGGTTTTCCAGCTGTGGTGGCCGGCTTCATTATTGGGGGCTGGTTTTGTAGCAGTGCTGCAATATCAGCCCCCTGTAACAAAAGCAGCAGCAGAGCTAAAGCAGCAGCAGTGCTGCTTCTCAGTAGCATCCCCAACCTCAATCCCTCCCCCCCCCCCAACACCCTCCCCCTCCCCGGGCCGGTACAGCAGAATTTCCAGGGCTGGTTTGTGTTCCCAGTCCGGCCCTGAATGCAGACACCCTTGCGCCATGGTGCAAGGCTGCCTGTGTTGGCGCTAGTCACCATATTGTGTGTCAGTACTGGCTGAAAGGACAGAAATGCACTGTATCCTACAAATACGGAGCATTTCTGCCCTTTCTTTTTAGCATAGGGCATCACAGCCCTATCCCAAATCCTTGTAAATGAGCCCCTTAATGCTTACCAACTACTTTGGCTGACCGAGTTCACATTTCAGAAAAGTCTTTTTACAAAGCACACATTAAATAGTATGACACAGACGTTCCCAATAGTGTGCAGGATTAGCTGGGATTTTAAGTTTGCATTTTGCTTTCAAAACAATTTATTTACAAAGCCATGCAAAATAAATCAGACAGAACCTTTCCCAACTTGTGTGGTAGACAAAAGGTATCACTTTGAAGAGCACCACGTTCTTCATTTGATGGAGTCATGTTTCTGTTTATGAGACGCATTTCTTATTAAAGCTGGCTGGGCGGGGGCTCAGGTACTGCTGCGGATCGCTCATCATTCTAAATCTGTCACATTTATGCATATCCACTAAAAAGGCAATCAGAGAAATGCTTAATAGTTAAATCAATTCCTCTGTTTAAAATTAAACCACATTATTAATGAATTAATGAGGCATAATTGCAGAGTGCCTCAGAGAGTAGAGATGTGCTGCACAAGCACAAATGTACTTCCACACTTGGTACAAGAAAAAAAAAATAGATGCTGAAAGCTAGATGCACCGATTCTCGAAACCTACCACCAGTATAGCAAGGGCATCAAATGTGTGAATTAGTTGATGTCCTCTGAAGTCCCAAAATGATGGTTTAAAATATTGTTATTTGTGCAAATTTACATTTCTCATGAGTTAAAATGCACATTCAAAAATGTACTATGTCCTCATCAATTAGTATGTTATACCAAGGAAGGGGTCAAGTGGGCTTTTTAAGAGCAGCAGCAGGGCCTAATTGTTGGAAACAAACTTAAAATTGAAGTATGCAGGCTGAACATGTGGCACAATGTTGCGAATATGTGGTTGCACGAACTCAAAACACAATTTCTGACAAATGCAAGCTGCAAGAAATACAGCCCAATAAAGAGAAAAACCAGCTACAAAAGCTCTTTGATTAGATCAGAAACAACGTTTGCTGCTTTTTGGACCGGCTCAATCCCTGTACTAATTGACTGATAGTTGACCCCAAAAACGAAGCCCAAAGCATTTTTCAGAGTGGTGTACAAAGTAATGGATGTACTACAGTGCAATATGGCCGACTTTGTCAACCAAGGGAAAGGAGAATGACTGCAAAAGTCAAACTGCATTGGTGGCGGTGGTGGGCACCGACACACATTTTTGGGGACCAAAACTTATCTTTGTCTGTCAAATTTTGACCCAACGGTCAATAGAAAAAGGCAGAAATGGGAGACAGAATAAGGCAGAGAGAGGGGAAACAGTGACAAAAGATTACAACAGTGATGGAACTTAACCTGCAAGAGCGAGATCAAAAAACAGGAAGTGCGGCTATAGGGTGGCACAACCGGTGCCAATGCACTGGGTGCTGACTTGAGGGGGCGCCATGTTTGCAAGTTTAATTTGGTTTTAAAAGCACATGCTGCTTAGTTCCTTGCCTCCAGCAATTTCCAGGCAACAATAAAAATGTCAAGATAACTCTGATGATTAATTTTCTTCTTGGAGAGAGATCGGAGCTTTGTCTAGTTGAGGTTTAGACTGATCATAAAATAGCACAGAGGATTATTATGCCTCCTGCTAAGAACGTGTACCATGTAGATCACATAATGTAAATAGGTAGGTCAGTGGGTTACTGCTTTTCTAAGATATATCCTTTTGTTACTTTTATTTTATAAGTTAAAATCCTAATATAGAACAGTGAATTATTAACTGTCATCAAGGAACTGCTTACACACTGCAAAGTATAGATTAGATCATAGATTAATATTGAGAGAAGGGTTCATTTGGGTAGAAATTGATTCTTATTATTGAAGAGAACCCCCAACTATGGTGTTTCATTTTGAATTTTGAGTTTGTCCTTCCCCAGACCAAGCACTCTTAAGCTATACTGCCTGCCAGTATGGATGACATGTCACTCCTACACCTTGTAGTCCTCTGGCTTATGTAACATTTCCCATAAGCTGATTTACGCATGAATGATCTATTGTTTCTGTTGAATGTGTGTGTGATGCAAAGTGCTCTGACACCCTTGATTGGTATGAGTGGCGCTATATAACTAATTAAATGTAACAGAAAGAGAGTGGCTATGGAGACTTGAAGGGCACTGTTATAATCACAGAATGCTGAGGGTCCCTGCCAAGACTCGAACCCAGTTCCCTAGCTTCAAAGTTGGCCGCTGTATGCGATGTGGTAATGTTAGACTAGGCTGCAATTGGATTGCAAAACCATCTATCTTCTGTGGCTAACTATAAAATGGACAGTAATCTTGTACTTAAGAAAAAAAAGACAACGTTTGCGAAAGCAAGTTGGGAAAGTACTTTACTGGTAATATAAAACAGGGAGCCTGTAGTCACTGTATTAAAGCCTGTCTCTAATGTCCTTATTATAGTGACTTGTGATGTTCCTAGTCGGCTGTAATAAAGAAATGACTTAGTCGCTCTACTGTAATAACATATTACAATTGAGTTCTGACATCATACTGCCTGCTGCCAGAGCCAATGGAATGTCATAGTCACCAATCTTAATTAAAACTGCTTTCAAAAAAATGAAACAAGGTCTTTGCTTCTTCTTCCAATTTTCATCATTTTAGATACTTATATGAATAGAATCTCTCTGCACGTTTCCTCACATTCTGGGCTACAGCATTTGTTTTTAATCTAACTTGTACTTACCTTTTAGTCACAAATATCTAACTTTGTTTGGCTTGTTTAGCTTTGCACTAGAGATTCCTAATTTGTTTTTAAAAGTGGCTTGTGAGAAGTGTTATGTTGTGACAGTCTCTTATAAGAAATCAAATACCCCATGCCATACATTATAAGAATATATCAAGTCAATTTCAATTCAATTTATATCAAGTCAAGTCATCTCAGGGTTCTGTGGCCTTATGAAGGACCTTGGCCTGTGTAATCGTTCCTCTATATGGTCACAGAACTCTTCATTGGCTTGAAATATCCTTATAATGTACTACATACATACACTGGTGGACAAGCAACCATTTATAACTTTATGGGTATGTGCTTTGGCAAACGTGAAAGTCATAAATGTCTTCCTCCCCCTTGAAAAAGCTGCATCATGGAGCTGTGCCCTTAGAAGTGTATATGTTAAGATCTCGAGCAAATCAAGTCCAGCAATGTCTCTGGCTAAAGTCAAATTAATGTTCACTTTAATCAACAACAATGATCCTTTCTCAGAAGGTTATCCAGATGGCTCGACCTTGTGCAATGTTTAATTAGTAGATCAATATTTCAACTACCATGCTCAGCAGCACATTCAAAATCTGCCTCGTGTTCAATTTACTCAGTCAGCTAGTGGTGCCAGAGGCTGAATTCACCAAGGCATTCATTAGGACAGAACTGACAGAAGTACGTTTTGAAAAGCCATATTGTGGAGCAATTTAGATGTGTGGCCCGCACAACTCCTATGCAGGCTGTCTGAGATGAATTTGGATGTGGCCAGCTGTTAGGACAGAGGTGAAGCTGATTATCCGGTAACTAATAACCTGACGTTAAAATCACATGAAGCAGATTATCTGAATTTTGCACAAAAATACCTACATAAGGAAAGATTCATGACATATCTTGGGAATCTATCAATCAAGTGGTCCGCAAATCTCTATGACAAATACAAAGTCAAGCGTCTCAAAAGGGAAAAATATTTGTTTTACTTTTGCTTTACGAGAGTTTAGACCGAGATGGATGTCCTCTGAGGGGGAATGCTGACTCTGTGACCACAAGAATGATGTTCGACCCCACAGTATAGACAGTAGTCAAAAATTACAATTTGGAAATAGACAGTGGTTTAAAACATCCCTTAACAGAGCTGATACCCATACCTGCAGTTGTGCTGAATGGTTCCGCCCAAATAGTGAAAATTCGCAGTTATGGAGATGGTGCTGAAACTCTGACCAGGGATCATCCTTCAGCCTGTAAAATGATAATGTACTTTGAAAAAGAGGTTTTGATTTGAGCATGTCCTGTCTAAAATGACTACACAGATTGCTGGGTGTTATGTAACGTTATAGCTTCTGCAATCATGGAACCAGTAAGTCTGTTGACTGCTGATTTTATAATTTCTTTTAAGATGCTATTTTTCCCAGCTCTATTACATGGTTGTAAATGGGTGTTGTAAATGGGTGTATTTCCTTTGCTTTAATTATGAGTTCACACACTTGAATTTTAAAGCCTTTCTTTATGTTAGTGTAATCTGCAGCAACATCTTCAAAGACATGTACTGCAAAAGTTGTAATAGGATTGCTGGAACAGTGTTGTCCAGGCTTGAGTCCTAGTCTCACAGCTTCATGCCACACCAGCATATTCTTCCAGAAACAGCTGAAGCATTAACACTGCATTTTTGTCCCAATACAATTAACCCTCTCACACCTGTACCTTAAGACAAAGTAAATCAAAATAAAAGTAGGTTTTATACTGCATTCCAATAAAAAACAATGTTGAGATTCGCATCATAACTTTAACCTTGCTCAATAGAGTCTTACAGTACCTACAGAATGGGGGATCAAATTATACATAGAAATACTTCTTTTAAATTAAATCACAACAACAATAACAAATACAAACAAAATCTAACAAATTAGCCAAAAGGCTATATAATGGACTCTCCTAATTACTTCCAAAACAATATTCTTTAAGAGCATGACCCTAAATTCAGACAAAACAGTATGTGCACCATTTCTGCACATTTTTAGCTGTGCATTGGAGGTGCTTTTCCCCTTTTTTGTCCCGTATGAGGAATGGCTCATTGCAGGAAAGTGCCCTTTTTGACATGGTTTCCCACACGTTTTGCCTGTTATATGATTACATTTTCAAAGAAGTGCACTTGGATTCTGCTATCCATGCCTCAAGTGCCAGAGCTCTTTCCCTAAAACTGTACAAATGTTCCCTCAATTGGCAAAACCTTTAGCACCCCTTTTAAGTCACAAATAGGTGGTGTCCCTGGTCTAGGAGGCTAAAGAGTGTCCCTAAAGGCTGCATGTGAGACCGGCCTCACGGCGTTGCCCTCTCCATCACCCAGCCAACCTGCAACCACCCTCAAGACACGACATCTCCGACTCCGGCCGCCCCAGCCACCCCCGATCCGCGGGCCGGCCAGAGGCCTGACAGACTCAACACCCTACCACGCATGTCCAACTGAGGGAGCGGGAACCCTCGAGCCAGACCCAGAGGCGCCAGCCCAGTCACACCTCGGGTCGCCTTCCCCGGGAGGACTTGATCGGCCACCAGGCCCCTGGGGAGCAGGCGCCTCCCCTGCCGAGCGTCTGGGGTCCCTCCCAGACCCACCTGAAAAGACCAAAGAAGTGAGCGGCAGGAAATCCCGCCGAACCCCCTCCGTCACCCCAGTCCCCCCTCTGCGAGCACTCTGGACTTCAAAGAACCAGCGGAGTATAACAAGGGGTGCCGGAGAAGCGAGTGCAGGGAAGACCTGGAACCATCCGAGCCTGCAGACGCTGTCGCGGCTCCTGAATGCTGAAGTTACCTGGGCATGCTGAGTGACTCGCGGCCTCTTGCTATTGAACCATCTGAGCCCAGCGGACGAGGTCGCGGCTCCCGAACATTGAACCACCTAGGCCTGCTGAGTGACTCGCGGCCCCCAGCTATTGAACCATCTGAGCCTGCTGACGGAATCGCGGCTCCCGAACTCCGACCACCTGTGCCTGCTAAGAGACTCGCGGCGCTCCCCCTTGAGGACGACTCGGTAAGAGATCGCCCAGAGACACGACACCCTCCAGCTCGAGGATTGTGAGCTTTCCGCCGGGTATTTCGCAGAGACACTATCTTGAAAGACTGTCCCGCTACCCCCATTCCCCCCGACCGATTGGTGGTACGTTGTGCCACTGCTGTACTGCTTGCATCTTGGATCATAAAGATCCCTTGAAATCATCGATAAAAGAACCTATCGTCTTACAAAGAATACGTGTGGTGTCACTCTGTTCGTAGTGTATCTCAGGGTGTGCGCGCCTGGTTTGGCCTACTTAGGAGAGGTGGGTCAAAGGGGTGGGCAGGACGTGTATCGAACCCCCCTCCGGCGAACGCCTTTCCAACATTTGGTGGCAGACGACGGGATCCGAGCCGACACCGAAAGAGAGCGTGCAGTGAACGACTGACGCACTACCAAACAGAGATGGAAGGAGAAACCTCCCTGGGTGCCGCAGGTACCGAAATAAGCTCACCGTTCCGAGAGGATCAATTGGACTATTACACGCATAGAGAATTAAAACAGTTTTGCAAAGACCTTGGCATCGCTACCACCGGACTAAGCACAAAGGAAGACTTCCAGAAAGTACTGAAAACCTGGGTCGAGACGGGGGCGTCCCCGACCCAAACGGAAGGAGACTCGACCCATGAACCACCAAGCATCCCGGCGAGAAACAACGGGCCAGAGGGGAACCTGTCCCCCGAGGAACTAGCGGACCGAGAGAGAAGCCGCAACCACGAACTTGAACTGGCAAAACTAAAAATCGAGGGAGAAATAAAACTGGCAGAAAAGAAGTTGGCCGTCGAGCAGCTACGGCTACAAGGGGAACTCGAAGAGAAGAGACTCCAAAGGGAGCACGACGAAAAGAAACTCCAGCTAGAACATGAACGCGGCCTGAAGGAGATTGAGTGGCGGTCTAGAAACGAAAAATCACAGCCACCAGGGAATCCACCGTCCGCTCCCACCGGGGAAACCAAAGTTCACATCCCCAAGGATGTGGTAAGAGAGTATTAGAAGAACGATGATATCCAGCAGTGGTTTAAGGCCTACGAAGTCGCCATGACCTCTCACCGAGTCCCGCAGAAGGATTGGGGGGCTGGCCTATGGGGCCGGTTCTTAAGCGAAGGAAGAGACACTCTGCTAGATCTGCCCTCCACGGTCATGAACTCCTACAGCCACATGAAGGAAGCCCTCGTGGGCCGGTATGGACTCACCCCTGAAATGTACCGACAACGGTTCCGAGATTGCAAGAAGATACCGGGCACCACGTGGGTAGAATACGTGAACTTTTACAGCCGAGCCTTGGACGGGTGGATCAAGGGCAGCAAGGTCTCCACCTTCGAAGAACTGTTCGATCTTTTTGCCTGGAAACATTTAGCGGCCAATTGCTTTATAGAACTGCGCCAGCATCTCCTGGACAGTAAACTCACCGACCCTCGGAAGCTGGCCGCTGAGGCTGATCGTTGGGTGAACACCCGGGCCACCCGGGGCCCCGTGGGGGACTACGGCCGCCACAGTCAAGGCCCCCCCGCCAGAGGGGCGGAGGGAACCACGGCCGACCAAGAGACTTCCCGGGGGGGTCCTCAACCAGCCCCCCCAGCAGCCCACCAGCGGCGGGTTCGGCACCGTCCCCAGCAAGCACCGGAGCCCCAGGACGACCAGGTCCACGAGCTAGGATCACCTGCTTCCGCTACCAACAGCCCGGACACTACGCCAATGACCCACAGTGTCCCCAGTATCAGCGAACCACAACGACCAACCCCACGGCCCGGCAGATGGCCTCCGTGGCTCTGGGGGAAGAGATGGAAGACTCCGAGGAATGGGAACCGGCGGCCATGGCCCTGGTCTCCCTTGGTGATCGAGAAATGGTCCCCGGGACACCCTTGCCCGCCAACACAGAAAAATACCGACAGCAGGTGACCATCAACGGCCACCGAGTCGAGGGCCTTCGCGACACCGGGGCGAGTGTCACCGCGGTCCACCGCAGCCTAATTTCAGAAGACCAGATCCTAACCGGGGCCCTCTGTCCGGTCGTATCCTCCGACAATTCTGAGAGCATCTGCCAGATGGCGCTGGTGCCCTTCGAGTGGGGAGGGGTCTCCGGAGAACTGAAGGTAGCGGTCCGGACATCGCAGCCCGTAGACTGCCTCCTGGGCAACGACCTGGAGAGTTCCCCGTGGGGGCAAGTAGAACGAAGGGCCCACCTGGAGATGATGGGCCTACCAGAATGGGTCTGCGCCACCAAGCGCTCCATGACCGCACGATTGCCTCTCTCCGAAGGCGGTGAAGCCCCCTTACCGAACACTATCCCCGAGAGCCGGGACACCCTACCAGAAGCAGACAACCCTCCTTCAGAGGGAGAAGAAGACACTAACCCGGGGAAAGGACCGGAACCTTCCGCCCCAGAGGCCCTGACGGAGTTCGAAGAACTGCCGAAGATGGCCCAGTGGCGCTGTGAGGGTGGGCCCTCCCGTGAGGAGTTCTGCCAGGAACAGGCCACCTGCCCCTCCCTCGGGGGACTCAGACAACAAGCCGAAGCCCAGGCCGCCGGTGACCGAACCGGAACCCATTGGATCTATTGGGACAATGGCCTCTTATACAGCGAGCAAAAGTCCGCCGAGCTAGGCGCAGCACGGGTACTGGTGGTACCCCTGCGGTTCCGGAGCCTCCTCCTGGGCCTGGCCCACGATGTACCCTTGGCAGGACACTTAGGCCAAGACAAGACATATCAGCGATTGGTTACCCACTTCTATTGGCCCAAGATGCGAGCGAATGTAGAAGTACACTGCAAATCCTGCCTCACGTGCCAGGGCAGTGGGAAGAGTGGCGGAAAACGCAAAGCTCCCTTACAACCGTTACCCGTTGTGAGTACCCCGTTCGAGCGGGTCGGCATCGACATCGTGGGACCCCTGGATCCGAAGACCGCCCAGGGCCACAGATTCATCCTTGTCCTGGTGGACCATGCCACCCGCTACCCCGAGGCCATCCCCCTCCGCACCGTGACGGCTCCCGTGGTGGGCCGGGCTCTCATGGGGATCTTCTCCCATGTCGGATTTCCCCGAGAGGTTGTGAGTGATCGCGGCACTAACTTTATATCCCGCTACATGAAGTCCCTGTGGCAGCAGTGCCGAGTCACGTATAAGTTCACGACCCCCTACCACCCCCAGGGCAACGGCCTAGTGGAACGCTTCAACCGAACCCTAAAGGGAATGATCCTGGGCCTCGAAGAGCCCCTACGCCGGAAATGGGACGTCCTCCTCCCTTGCCTCCTGTTCGCATACCGAGAAGTCCCCCAAAAGTCTCTGGGGTTCAGCCCCTTCGAACTACTGTACGGACATCCCGTCCGAGGGCCCCTGAGCCTGGTCAAAGAGGGCTGGGAGACAAGCCCCCGGGGGACACCCCCTGATGTGTTCCGCTACATCCTGGCACTCCGCAACCAGACGAGGAAGTTCAGAGAACTCGCAGAGGCTAACCTCGAGGCCAGCCAAGAAGAAATGAAGCGCTGGTATGACCAGAACGCAACCCTGGTCGAGTTCCAGCCGGGCCAGCAGGTTTGGGTCATGGCCCCGGTGAAACCCTGCGCCCTACAAGACAAATGGACTGGTCTCTTCAAGGTGGTCGAGCGGAAGAGCCAGGTCACGTATCTGGTCGACGTACAGTCCACACGGAACCCCCTCCGGGTCCTCCACGTGAACCGTCTCAAGCCCCACTTTGTGAGGACGGAATTAAGTTTGCTACTGGCCACCGATGATGGGGCGGAAGAAGACACCGAGCCCCTGCCCGACCCCCTGTGCACTAAAGACCTGGATGGTTCCGTGGAGGGAGTGAGACTTTCGACCACCCTCACCCCCCAGCAGTCCGACGACTGCCGCCAGCTGCTCAGACAATTCGCAGACCTCTTCTCCCTCATTCCAAGGGTCACCGACTGGTGTGTCCACGACGTGGACACCGGCGACAGCCCGCCTGTGAGACACCGAGCCTACCGGGTGCCTGACCGGGTCCGCACCTGCATCAAGACCGAGGTACAGAAGATGCTCAGTAATCGAGCCCTCCGACAGCCCCTGGGCCAGCCCGGTGGTTCTGGTCCCGAAGGCGGCTTCCCCAGGGGTCGCCCCCGAACTAAGATTCTGTGTGGACTATCGGGGGCTTAATGCGGTCACCCGAGCAGACGCTCACCCGACGAGCTCATCGACCGCCTGGGGGCCGCCCGGTTCCTCAGCACTTTCGACCTGACCTGCGGATACTGGCAGATTGCTCTCACGGAGGGAGCGAAAGAACGCTCTGCCTTCTCCACGCCAGATGGCCACTACCGCTTCAGGGTCATGCCGTTCGGGATGAAGAACGCCCCAGCCACGTTCCAGCGGTTGGTGAACAAGGTCCTGGCCGGACTCGAGGAGTTCAGCGCCGCGTACCTTGACGACATCGCCGTATTCAGCTCTCAATGGCACGAGCATCTCCAGCACCTCCGACAAGTACTAATGGCCCTGCGCCAAGCAGGCCTAACAGTGAAAGCCAGCAAATGCCAGCTCGGGCAAGGCTCCGTGGTCTACCTGGGGCATCAGGTGGGCAGCGGCCAGGTCGCCCCCCTCCAACCGAAGATCTACGCCATCAAGTCCTGGGAGCCCCCCACCACGCCGACGGAGGTCCGGGCCTTCCTGGGCCTTACGGGGTACTACCGGAGGTTCATTAAAAATTATGGTAGTATCACGGGGCCCCTCACGGAGTTGACCTCCAAAAAGCTCCCAAAGAAGGTGCAGTGGACCACCCCGTGCCAGCAGGCGTTCGAAGCCTTGAAAACCGCCATGTGCACCGCCCCCGTACTCAAGGCCCCCGACTACTCGCAAGAGTTTGTGGTCCAGACCGACGCCTCCGAACACGGCATCGGGGCCGTGCTCTCGCAGTTCGACGACAAGGGCATTGATCAGCCCATAGCCTTCATCAGCCGAAGGCTGCTGCCGCGAGAGCAGCGTTGGAGTACTATAGAACGAGAGACCTTTGCCGTAGTCTGGGCCCTCAAGAAACTACGGCCCTACTTGTTCGGAACCCATTTCCGGGTACAGACGGACCACCGGCCCTTGCGGTGGCTAATGCAGATGAGGGGGGAGAACCCCAAGCTACTACAATGGTCCATCTCTCTCCAAGGGATGGATTTCACTGTCAAGCATCGCCCCGGGACGGATCATGCCAACGCCGACGGCCTGTCCCGGTTCTTCCGCTTCGGCGAGGAGAACCCCCAGTGGATGGGTAGTTCTCCACGCCTTTCAGCTGGGGGGGACGCGTGTGAGACCGGCCTCACGGCGTTGCCCTCTCCATCACCCAGCCAACCTGCAACCACCCTCAAGACACAACATCTCTGACTCTGGCTGCCCCAGCCACCCCCGATCCGCGGGCCGGCCAGAGGACTGACAGACTCAACACCCTACCACGCATGTCCAACTGAGGGAGCGGGAACCCTCGAGCCAGACCCAGAGGCGCCAGCCCAGTCACACCTCGGGTCGCCTTCCCCGGGAGGACTTGATCGGCCACCAGGCCCCTGGGGAGCAGGCGCCTCCCCTGCCGAGCATCTGGGGTCCCTCCCAGACCCACCTGAAAAGACCAAAGAAGTGAGCGGCAGGAAATCCCGCCGAACCCCTCCGTCACCCCAGTCCCCCCTCTGCGAGCACTCCGGACTTCAAAGAACCAGCGGAGTATAACAAGGGGTGCCGGAGAAGCAAGTGCAGGGAAGACCTGGAACCATCCGAGCCTGCAGACGCTGTCGCGGCTCCTGAATGCTGAAGTTACCTGGGCCTGCTGAGTGACTCGCGGCCTCTTGCTATTGAACCATCTGAGCCCAGCGGACGAGGTCGCGGCTCCCGAACATTGAACCACCTAGGCCTGCTGAGAGACTCGCGGCCCCCAGCTATTGAACCATCTGAGCCTGCTGACGGAATCGCGGCTCCCGAACTCCGACCACCTGTGCCTGCTGAGAGACTCGCGGCGCTCCCCCTTGAGGACGACTCGGTAAGAGATCGCCCAGAGACACGACACCCTCCAGCTCGAGGATTGTGAGCTTTCCGCCGGGTATTTCGCAGAGACACTATCTTGAAAGACTGTCCCGCTACCCCCATTCCCCCCGACCGATTGGTGGTACGTTGTGCCACTGTTGTACTGCTTGCATCTTGGATCATAAAGATCCCTTGAAATCATCGATAAAAGAACCTATCGTCTTACAAAGAATACGTGTGGTGTCACTCTGTTCGTAGTGTATCTCAGGGTGTGCGCGCCTGGTTCGGCCTACTTGGGAGAGGTGGGTCAAAGGGGTGGGCAGGACGTGTATCGAACCCCCCTCCGGCGAACGCCTTTCCAACACTGCAGCATATACTGTGCTACTCTAAGGGACCCCTCAGGACCAACATGCAAACTGCCATTGCAGGCTGCTTGCCATGGTGTAGTGGAAAGTGAAGACACGACATGGCACACCTCCTTTGTGCCATACCTGCAAACACTGCATGCAGTATAGGCAAGTCACTCCTACATCAGGCCTTACAACTTTAAGACAGGGTGCACTATACCAGATGTGTGGACATATCTGCATGAACAGATATGCCCCTGTGATGTCTAAGTCGATTTTTAGATATTACAAGTGAACAGGGAAGCTATTTTTAGTACATGTGATGGGCACTGGTGTTTACAACTTCCGCAGCTACATAATGGCTTCACTGAAACTAGAGATGTTTGTTATCAAACATCTTGTACTAATATACCCACACTGATTCCAATGATGGATTTATTAATACATGCTCCCAGAGGGCTTCTTAGAGGTGCCCTCTAAAAACCTACTGACTACCTGTGTATTGGCTGAATGGTGTGGACCAGCCTGCCCAACAGACTGGTTTCTGGCCCCCTGTAGGTGCGAGCCAGCGCTCTCTGAGGGCAGAAACAATAGCTGCTCTGGCAAGAGGTGTTGTCTCCTCCTAAAAGCATGAAGGCTAAGTAATCAGTATATCAAGGCAAGAGGCTTCAAAGGCCTCTGCCACTTTTGAAATGTGACCCAAGCGTTCCCCAGTCGAAACATTTCACCCTTGCCCTTGGCCCTATGGCAGCAGGACAGATAGGAAAATTAGCTAGTCAGGAAGTGTGTTCACCTTTTAGGCTAGTAGCACCCCTAAGCTAAGCTATCTGAAGTGAGCATGACTTAGAATTCCACCATCTTAGTTTTGGCAGAATTAGGCTTTGTGAGTCGTGGTTATGCTCACTTCCCACAGAAAGTGGTCTTATAGAGGGTGCAGACACCCTGAAATTAAGTAGCCCATTGGCTACTACCTGTCACTTTCTGTAACACCTCTAAATTGAGTATGTATGTGGCACCCCTGTCACCAGGAGCTTATATTGGAAAGACCAAGAAAAGAGGACATAGAACAGTTAAAAGAAAAGCAAGAACAAAAGATTGACTGTAGATTTTTGCCGCCAAACCCTGCCTGCCTGCTTCAAGTCTCGACAGTCGTGACCAGAGACTCGTGATGTAGCTGGCCAGCTTCCAAGAACCACAGGAGACTACCAGTCCTTTGCAAATTACCAAGCAATCTACCTTGGAGTAGAGGAGCTACTCCATGCAGCTGGCAGGCACCAAAGAGCAAAGTCCGGTCTGCCACGTTGCCACTCACCAGCCAGACCAAAGTCGCAGGCCCCAGGAAGAGGTACCTGAGCTCCTGAAGGTCAGATCTGTCCTCCCATCAAGTGACAGGACAGCAAGACCAACTGGAGCCGCTAAGGACCAATATCTGCGTAGCAGACCCCTTGCAGCAAACAAAGACTTTGGAGCCCAGTTCGGACTCCAATGACACAAACAGCTATTGAGGGTTGTCAGCACCGCAAAGACCCACTTCCAGGGTAGCCCAGCTGTCCTGAGTTTTCACCCTCTATCGGTGAGACCATTGATAGCAAGGCCCTAGGGCGCAAGGAGCCCTTTTGATTCTGCACTCAAGCACCCCAGCTGGGGTACTGACAAATGGAGTGTGCTCCCTTGTTCCCAGGATTCTTGTCACCCCAGCCCCCTGTTGTGAGACTATGGTTTTGTCCCCAAGTCCCTCTCTGCAGCCTGTTTCCAGGTGCCACCCCCTTCTTATTACTGGCGTAGCTCACACAGCTACCAACCGGACCAGCAATGCTGCAAACAGATGCCACAGGGCAGGTAATGAGAAACTGCTGGTGGTACAGTGGATCTTGGCCCCCTAGGACCCTAAGTCCTGAAAGAGACTCCCAGAAACCAACGGTAAATACTTGCATGCCATCTATGTCTTTTTTCTCAATAGGAAAGCGTTGTGCATGTTGGCGCATTTACGTGACTGTTTTACTTACCTGCAGAATTCAATATTTAAATAGGTACTTACTTGATGACAGGGGTCCATATAAAAGAAGCTGTTTTGCGATCGCAGACACTGCGAATCTCAAAAATCAGGGTGTATCCGATCGCAAAACAGACCGTTCCTATGTAGGAAAGGTTTCCGTTGCACAAAAAAGGGAATCGCCAATTTAGTGATTACCATTTTTGCGTACAAATGATTCTGCGACTTAATTTGTGAAATCGCAGTCTGCAGCACATTATTTGCGATATTCGCTACTACTGTTCTCGCTACATGCGAATTCGCAAATTGAGATGTAGGTAAAAGTCGCAATTTGCGCTTTTAAAAAATTCACAATTTTGCACTTCTCAATTACCACCAACTCTGAGCAGGTGGTAACCAGGTGCTACCTATTTAAACAGGCCCACAATGCCACTGGGATTTCCCACCATGGCTGGCCTGTATGTGATAGCCAGGAGGCTGCAAATCAGAGATGCTACACAGAGAAGGAGATGCCAGGAAAGGATCTACAGAGCACGCATCACCCTCTTCCAGCTGACCGAGGAGGAGATCCATATGAACTACAGGCTGCAGCCAGACAGCATCCTGGATTTAATAGAGGAGCTGACACCCATACTTGAACACCCCACACGCAGGGCACACATCATTCCCACCCATGTCCAGGTTCTGTGCTCACTGCACCTCCTGGCATCAGGGAGTTTTCAGGGGGTGATAGCCACAGCAGGAGGGGCTTCTCAAAGTGCACTCTCATTCCACGCTTTCCTTGATGCAATGGTTCAGAGTCTGCATCACCACATACAATTTCCAAGCACACAACAGGCACTAGATCAGACCAAGCAGGAATTCTACCGAATAGCCCAATTCCCCCACGTCATTGGCTGCGTAGATGGGACCCATGTCACACTCTCACCCCATCACAGAATGAGTATGTGTTTAGGAACAGAAAGTCATATCATTCCCTGAACATCCAGGTAGTGTGCAACGCCAAACACATAATCACTGATATTGTGGTAAAATACCCTGGAAGCACACACGACTCATTCATGTTTTGCCACTATGCATTAAATCGCAGACTCACAAATGGCGAGTTTGGAGAGGGCTACCTGCTAGGTAAATGCATGGCTTACAAACACACAACCAGTAAAGGTTTGAACTGGCAGGACAGTATTAAACATAAATCTACTTATACCCTGCAGGTGACAGTGCGTATGCTGTATGTGACTACATCCTCACACCGTACCTGAATCCAGCCACTGCAGGTGAGCGGAGGTACAACAGCGCCCACAGAGCCACACACTGTGCCATTGAGAGGATCATCGGAATCCTTAAGAGCCATTTCCACTGCCTCCATAAGAGTGGAGGTGCGCTACAGTACTGCCCTGAGACATGTTGCAAAATCGTGGTTGCCTGTGCAATGCTACACAACATCGCTACCAAGAAAGGCACCCCAGTGGATCTGACAGACTCAGACACATCAGATGAGGAGGGACCATATCCACAACGCCGACCAGCAAATGGGGCCGGGGCGGCTGCCGGGTGCCTGAGACGAGATGAGATCACACAGAACTACTTCTAAGTGAGTTATGAGGACACAATGCCACAGAATGGTGCTTAACTGTGATGTTTATTTCCTTTGGTGCAGGTATACATCTGTCACGCAGTGTGACTTTATTGTGATTGCTTGCACATGTTTGCGCCACAGTGCAAGTATTTCCATCAGCCAATAAGTCCATATGGAATGTGTTGCTTCACACATAGCCATAAGTCCCTGGTGTACCTTCACCTCCCACGTGCACGCCCTGTTGCCCCTCGCTCAGGCTGCCCACTGCCCTTCCTGGAGTAATCATGTACTGTCCCCTGGCGCGCACTCCGGCGTCTGTCCGGTGGAATTGGTGGAGTGATGCTGCTCCTGCTGGACTGTTCGTCTGTACCCATTGTGCTAAGTGGGCCTATGCCACCTGTTGCAGCTGCGCGCATCAGGTCCACCACATGTGTAACCTGCACCAGGACCCTGCTCACGTCCTGACAGCAGTGGGCCCTATCATGCTGCATACTGACACATCTTCGGGCCAGCAGGGATGTGGCGGCTGACTGGCGGTTGACTGCTCTTTTGTACAAGTCCAGCCGGGTGTGATGGCGATGTCTCTCCCTGGCCTGCACCTGGCTGCCCTGCCTCTCCTTATCTTCCTGCACAGTCCTTCCAATGCACCTGTCATGGCCATTACACCAACCCGCAACTCTGTCATGTTGTGATTGTGTGAAGCCAATTGGCGCTATATTGATCTTATTCCTTTGACTTGAAGGTGCTGTGCTTTCAGAATGCTGCTCTGAAGGCCCAAGAGCACCGTGTCTTCTTCGACAGGAGCAGTGCTGGTGGACGGCCATGCCCTGCGTCTCGACCCACTCCATTCTCTGGATTGTTCAGGGGACTGTGTTGTCTGCTGTCCTGCACGCTGCCTCTGCACTGGCTTTGCCTCCCCTGTTGTGTCTGTTGCCTGTGCCTCCAGCAGTGGCAGTGGTGGTGGCAGTGGTGGCACTATGTTGCGCAATCTGCATGGCACAGGGTTTGCTGATACCACTTCGCCCTGTTCCTCCTGCCCTGCCTCGTCCTCATATTCTGGTGTGTCCTCACCTTCTACCACGGTTTCCTGTGGCAGAAGGGGAGTTTGGAGGGCTTCGTGCAGCAAACCGAAGGCAGCAGCTGCAGCCTGTAGGAGCTGCTGCATCCACAGTTTGCGCTCGAAAGGGTTCGTCTCTGTGTTGGACTTTTGAGGCAAAACACAGACAAGGTTACGCAAGACAGTGGCAAGGTGGAAGAGGAGTAGGAGGAGGAGCTTTCATTCGGAGCTTGGTGCTTGGAGCTGCGGCTGCATAGGAGTCGCCATCACCCGCCATCACCCTCCATCACTCCCGCCAACGCCGCCGGCTCGTTTATCCCTGGAGAAGGAGCTTTCGCACACAGAGAGGAGCCTGGAGCTGAGCTGAGACCGGAGACTGGAGACCGGAGCAGGAGCTAGAGCTAGAGCAGGACTCGCCATTGCAGACAAACGCTCGCTCGCTTGCACGCTTATTCCCGCTTGCTCATATGCTCCCTCCCGCCCGCATCAGCCGCCTCAGCCGCATGCGACCGCTGTGTCGAGTTGTGCTGACTAGCGGTTCTGTGCGGCACCGTATAGTTCCCACGGCTCCAGCACCATCCTCACAGTACCATCCTCATAGCACCCTCATAGGCTCTTGAGAGGTGGAGATGGCAAGGGGGCGAGGAGCTGTGAGCAGCGGCAAGCGGCAGCTGCTGATAGCGGCTGACAGCACAACACTGGTTTCCACGGTGGTGGGAAAG
This sequence comes from Triturus cristatus, assembly GCF_964204655.1. NCBI lineage: Eukaryota > Metazoa > Chordata > Amphibia > Caudata > Salamandridae > Triturus > Triturus cristatus. Next base: position 85,899,962 of record NC_140588.1, read on the forward strand.
AGCACTCACGTCGACCGATCCACGCATTAGCCGAATGCGACCAGCAGTAGAGGCAACAGCAGCGGCAGGCCAAAACGGCCAAGGGATCAACGCAACAAGCACCTAATTTTCATTTTATCAGCATGTATGTGCATGTATGTGCTTTGAGCTAGCTGCGTGACTAGTTGTTGAAGTGGCAATTGGTATGGAAGGCGCAGGCCTATGAGAGCAGATCTGAAAAGAAAGAAAATCATCCAGCAGTAGCAGCAATTGACAGCAACTGACAGCGAATAGGCAGTCAACAGGGAGCTACTAGGGAGCAGGCAGCAGGCGGCAGACAGCAGACGCAGGAGTAGAGAAAAGAAAAGAGAGCACGGTCACCCTTAAGGGGACTGCGAAGTGCAAGCCCAGCGAGCGCGCGGAGCGGCCCAGCGAGGCTGGGCGCGGCTAGCAACTCAGCAGCGAGCCTTGCTCTCATACTTATCCCTCCTGCACTCCAGCATGCTGGCACCACTTGCATCTCCTACGCTGCTCACACGGACACTTCGAAGGCACAAGACGGAGCACCTTGGCTTTTTGTAACTTACCAGACAAAGCTAAGGATGCGATCAGGGAAGCAGAGGGGCGTAGCCCCACAAAAGAAAAGGAAGCGGAGAGAAATGACCGAGACATCGACTGTGGACACAGATCTGATACTCGACCTGTCGCCAAGCGCATCTGGAAGCACTACAGTCAGTACTTCCCATCCGCTCTTGCCGGAAGCTGGTTCCGTTGGTCATAAACCATCTGGCACTCAACCAAAAATAACATAAAAATTTGCCTTTCTGAAAGACGCAGGGTCAGCCGTCTTTTCCAGCAATCAAGGGATTACCTGTTCTTTTGAGCCCCACAGTGTCAATTTGTAAGGGCAGCTCAGGCAGTAACATCGAGATCGGCAAGCCGCAAAACAATACAGCTACAGACATCAGCAAGTTCGATGAGCCAGAAACATCCCAGGGGGGATGAGACCCTAATAAAACCACGTTGAGCAGTCTAGTGGTCCCACCTCCTGCCTCTGCTGCAGTGTGCATTCAAACCATGACCACATTAACTCACCTAGAGACAATGAGTAACTTCGCAGCCAATACTGCAGCCATGCCCCATGCCAACTCAGGCCTCACGTCCAAGCTCACCAATTTACCAACAAAGCTCGGCACACAGGGCAGCACAAACGATACAACAGAAGGGGGAGCGGACACATCTGTAAACACACCACATATATCGCAAGTGCATTCACCACATTGGGGGGATGGTGGAAGAGAGCTTGCCCAGCGCTCACACCAGTGGCAGGGCTGGACTATGCCTTTGCCATGTGAGGAGGATGCTTGCGCTGTGGAGAGAGACCTCCCCTTCTCACAATCAAAAGAATGGGAAAACATGATTTCATCATATGGCATTGACGCTCCCAACCATCCTACGCCCTCACCGGCCCCAAATGAGAGGAAAGAGGAGGAACTCAAACAATAGACTGCATGGGCCACAGCTTTAGACATTTTACAAAGGTCAGCCGATGCCATGACATATCAAGCCAATAAAATGGATATACAAATCAGCCTTTTGAATACACTGGCGGTATACGTCGCTAACATATATGACAAAATCTTCTTTGCCAAGGGCAGAGGGCCAAAGGTGCACCAGGCTTATAGAGCTGCCAGGCAGCACCAAATCACCCAACCAGGCCCAAGCTAGTAACTTGCATAAAGATCATCTAGGCAATTTCACTACACCTATTCTGGGCAACGGAGGCGAGGTGCTAATCGTCCATGGTACAACTCAAAAGAGCCCTAGAGCATTGAATAGGTCGACTCCTACACCAGTGCATAAAGTAATGAAGGAGACAACCTTTGGACCCTCGGCAGGAACTGTCTTTATGCACTGTACGCTAGGGTCAGAGCCATTACCCGGGCCTCCAGAGGTCCTCTCTGGGAACGAACCCTCGTACTGTGAACTGAGACAATGTAACCTCATGAACGGCGACCCAGAGATCATCAACACTGCAACAAAATGTGGAAGCCTACAGGACACTAGGCCATCTCATGAAGCTATAACTTTCACGCTTTTATATCCAGAGTACAAGTCCAAAGGCAGCTGTGACATATTAAACCATGGGAACATCATGAAACTGATAGAAGCCACAGGCCTGTCAAATGATGTAACATCACAAGACATCACTTCGATAGAATTTATTGCACCAGGCCAGGGTCAAACAAATGAAGCTACTAAGGTCACCTGGAGCTCGGCAGAGGCAATGAACAAAATCTTAAGGCACACGGAAACCTTCAAGCAGTGGGGCATCTCCATACTCCCTGGCAGGGAACCAGACTAACCACATGTTCTTCAGAACACCCGAGCCACGGAGCGCCCACGCGCAGGACCAAAAACGGTCTACTCGGTCCTGAGAAGCGCCCGGGGTAATACCCCCTCCTCCAACCCGAAAGAAAAAAAAGCAAGAGAGGGCCAACAGACACTAAACAGGGGACTGGAACAGGCCTGCACATGGTCATGGTTGGCGGGGTCACTAAACTCAACCCAGCTGCTACTTTGACAAAACAACAGCCAAAAGGTTCAAGAAGTCTGCCCACTAAGGATCTGCTCTTGGAACAGAAACGGGCTATCAACCAAATTGGGGGACGATGCCACGATCTCCTACTTTCGGTCATTTGAGATCATTTTGTTACAAGAGACATGGCTTGTGGAGGTGAAGCATTTGGAAGGGTTTAAAACTCACCACACTCCAGCAATGAAAATGAAATCCTTGGGACGAGGCAGCGGAGGTATAACCATCTACATATCAGCAAATAGCGCAATCACCTCATGGGACCTTGAAAGCTCTTCCCAGTCTCTCCAGTCTGTGGGAATCTCTTTCAGAACCCACAGAGGTCAGCCCAGGACCATAATTTTATTGAATGTGTACATTCACCCAAACTCTGCATCCAGGCAAACCCTTTCGGACGAGGTGATAGCGACAGTGCTAAAAATGGATCTGGATTCTCGAATGCAGATATCTTACTATCTGGAGACATTAACATGTGGCTGATGTCCGACTTACAAAAATATGAGGTAACCAAATCACAGGAAAGCGATTGGGCCATACCACCGCAGGATCATCCCGGATGGTGCAAGGAGGCCGCACCTTACAAGGCAACCTGGAACATCTCGGCCTTAGAGCCCTTAACGGGTGTTTCTTTCCCGACAAGCTGCCTGGCCTCTCATTCTTATCAAAAACTGGCGCATCCTTAATTGACTTCTCTTTCGTCAGCCTTTCCCTCTTGAATCAAGTCTCCGGCTTCGGGTTTGGCAATAGATTAGAAAGTGGCCACAGCCCTCAAGAAATATTGCTTAGCACCAGGCTGGTGCAACACGCTAAGGCTGGGGCACAAGCTTTCGAAAGCTTTATGATTAATCTAAAACGTATCAAGTGCTCGGTCAATAACCTCCAGCACATAGCAATGGTGGCAAAACACATGATTGAGAATGCCAGCAGGACAACCGAAGATCCAATTGCAAACTGGACAAGTTTTGCAAGGAATTTGACAGCCAGACACGCAAAATAAATAAAGCATGCAAAAGCGATTGGGACCCAACAGTCGACCTCCTGGGATCCTGTGATACGATCGGCAAAAAGCAGCATGAACCAGCTATAAATAAAGCCAATGGACCCATCAATAATAACCAAACTGAGAGATGCCCGAAGCCACTTAAAGGCTGTAAAAAGGGAACATCGAAGGGCTCATTGGAACTCCTTTTGGGCCAAATTATACCATGACATAAGGTCAGACAACTCTGCGAGGTTCTGGCGCACCATAAATAGCCTTGGGGGCTGTGTCCCCAAAGTTGCCTCATCAAACATACTGGAGTCTGAGTGGTATTTCTTTCTGTATAGTCATTTTAACGATCGACAAGACTACACCCTTAATCAAGTTACTGGTATAGAGGGCAGCAATGCTTTGACGGAGGTGAATTTGCCTCCAGAGCGCTTCTGCAAAGCGCTAATCATGGAAGAGCTTTCCTACAAAGCGCCAACAATTGAAAAGCAAATAGACAGATACAACCAAGTTAACAGCATTGAGCACAGCACAGTCCCGGAGGACCAAATTGAAAAGCAGATCACAAAGGGTCAGAAAGATGGGGCCCCAGGACCGGGAGGCATTCCACCAGCCTTGTTTAAGGAGGATCCGGCCTTCTGGGCTTCTAAGCTAGCTCCACTTTTTACTTCCAGAAAGGAACATCATTCCACCCTCCTGGCAAGGATCGATTCTCGTTCCAATCTTTAAAGGAGGAGACAAAAAATCTCCAGGAAACTATCAGTTAGTCACCCTAATCGATAATGAAGCGAAGTACTTTGCAGGGATGCTGCTCAATTCACTTCGGGCATGGGCCGAGGCACGCTCACTAATCCCTCCAAATCAAACTGGATTTACAAGTGACACTGGCACTACGGTTAATCTTATGGCTCTTTCTTGTTTGATTGACCAGGCAGAGGCTAGCACTACACCGTTTTACATGGGATGTATAGATTATAAATCGGTGTTTGACAAGGTCAACAGGTCCAAACTATGGCAGAAGCTCTCCTCACTGAACATTCCAAACGGATTACCAAGAGCCGTGCAGCTACAGCATCAGGACACATGGGTCAGGATTAAGATTGGTGATGGCTCCAGACTGTCATGACCAATTTTGACAACGTAAGGTCTCAAACAAGGATGCGTCTTGGCCCCTACAATTTTTAACTTATTTTTATCGGATCTCCCGGAAGCCCTAAACACATTCATGCTCCCAAATTAGGCAGCCTCCATCTGTCAAACCTATTATACGCCAACGACGTGGTCCTCCTAAGTCACACTAAGATAGGCCTACAAAGGCTTATGGATGCAACTGCCGCATATTCAAAGAAGAACAGGCTTCATATAAATAATAAGAAAACTAAAATCCTGGTGGTTCGTCCGGGAAGGTCATGGGTTTTAAACTCGGAAAGCATTACAGAAACCAATTGCCACAAGTACTTAGGAGTCCTCTTTAACAACAACGGAAGATATAAAAGCCATTTGGGAGAGCAAAAAAAGAAAGGAACAGCGCTAGCATTTGCACTCAGCTCTATCCATAAGAAATTATTCGGCCCAACTTTCGCTCCAACACTTCAGGTGGCCCAGGCAAAAGTCATCCCAACTTTAACATACAGAAGCGAGTCGCTAAAAGGACTGGATTTTGGCCAATTAGACAAAATCATTGTAAATTTTTTTAGAACGGCCACCATCATACACGTCACCGGCACAAATCAGGCTGGAATTGGGCATCTGCAAACAATCATTGGGCAGAATGATGACTTTTCTAATGAGCTGAGGACGTCAAAGGAGGGCAGCCTAGCGCAACATTCATGGTCCAACCTGAACACAAAACGATGGCTAGCGGGGCACGGCTACTTGTCAAGTGGGCTAAAAACCCTATGCCTGAGCGAAGTCTGGGACCTATACATTAGCCAAAATGAGTTCAAAAGGCTAGCAGAAATAAGTGTAAAAAAGCTCTCCTCAACGGAAGACAGGGCAACTCTCGCAGCAAGAAGCCACGGTTGGATGATCCTCAAATCATATGATCAGCTGATACCTCAGAGATATTTAACTTTCCCATTCAGCGCACGCACCAAACTCTGCTTTTTAAAACTAAGAAAGGGGGTGATCCACTTGTCTTGCCATCTTCCCAAATGGAAAAGAGATCATGCCCCGGAACCATGTCGGCTTTGTGGCCACCATAGGGAAGACTTAATCCATGTTCTGTGCCTGTGTCCTAGCCTCTGGAAGGAAAGAAGGACTCTTCTACGGAGGGGCTGGAACAATTTGGAGGTCAGATCATGCAGAGCTGCATTATTGGCCTGTTTTGATCCTTCGAATACTAATCTAAATTGTGCACTGGTGAGGTTCAAGGACCACGCAGCAAAAAAACTAGAGGAGGGGATCTGTCGATTCCCACCTCAGCCAGAGATGCAGACTCCTGGATCTCCGCAATAGCTGGACAACTTTCTTTGTGGGGCAGCCGGACACACTAAAAACTGTCGGAAACACCGAAATAAAACTTCTATCAGAAGGGATTGGCACACAGGCTGGTTAATTTTGGGACTTAAAAGCTACCCCAATCATGATCACAAATGCCCCTAAGGGATCATCATCACAGAATTTGTGTGCTACACACCTACAAAAGAGCTCTGACAAGTGGGAGGCCAGGTGTTTTTGCCAATTCAATTTTGAATTCAATAAGTATCATATTTTTATCTTTTGTACTTTGTAAAGGTTTTTTAAAATCATGCAATAAAGTTATTATCTGTGTTGTTGGTGGTGCTGTGAATTTAAATGCACACAATAATTATGTGCCCTGTCTCGCATTTGTAATGCATTACAGTTTAACATTTTAAATTCACATTAGTACTATCTGTCTGTTTTCTTCATTTCCTGAGTGACTCATCCCTATTCCACCTTGCTGTGTCTCAGTGGTCCAGGTATCAGTGCATGTGACTACATCTCCCATAATGCATTTCTGTGTGTGCTGGTGCACATGTACTGGAGTTGCACTCAGGTTGGGTGTCTGGGGGTGTGAATGGGTTGGGTATGTATCAGGGGGTTTTGGAATGCATCTTACCTTGTCTGGTTTCAGGGTGTTTCCTCTTTCTGGGAGTTTCTTCCTGCTGCTTCTCTGTCCCCTGGGACTCCATTTCTCCTGCTTTCAGTAGTTGAGCACAAATCTCCAACTCTCCTCACAGGCTCTCACTCAGCTTCTGGTTCTCACTCAGCTTCTGGCAATCAGGTGCAGCATGGGCAGTCACACTTCCTGGTTGTCATGTCATCATTCTGCACCTTAATTGCGGAATCACGGAATTGCGATTACTTAATTGCGTTCTCGCAATTAAGGAATCGCAATTTCCGTAATCGCTATGTGATTCTGCGATTTTTTTGGGAATCGCTATTATTTTGCGATATTTTACCTACATCAGAAATTGTGATTCTCAAAATGCGATTCATGGAAAATCGTGATTTCAGAATCGCAAATACATTTTTACCTACATATGGCTCAAAGTTCTTAGTAGCTTAATGTATATAGAAATATGACTTATTTTTCTAAACTGATCTCAGATGTATTCTTGAGTGTGTGTCCTATTTATTTGCCTCTGTGAGTAAAACAAATACTTTGCACTACCTTCTGATAGGTCTAACGTCTTACCCACACTACCACAAAAGAGAGCATTTGGGATATCATGTGTGCTTCAGTAAACCAATTGGGGTTGTCCTGGACTCTTTACACGGTATACCTCTTTTTTGTCCACTATATAAGGAGCCAGCTTCCAACAGACATAAATTATTAAATCAACAATGAGCTCTCTACAAAAATCGTGACACAACTTCACCCTCCATATGAGATCTAAACTGAGGTGGCATTGTGGGCAAAAGAATGATGAGCTGGAATGCCACCCAGAGTAATTGCCGGTGGTTAGACTATTTTCAAGAATTCCTCCCATCACCTTTTGTGTGTTTGATATACTGTTTCATGTGGCAAGGAAATGCCCATACATGGGTCCCTTGCTCAATGTGCGACTGGAACCAAGCTACACCTGAGCACCAATCAGGGTGAAAGCGGTCTTGGATTGCGTATGTTCTGGTTCAGGGAGGACCTGGCGTGGCAGTTCAGCTGGACTGTTCCTATTGGAGCAGGATCAAAACTGATTTGAATATGGCTGGGTCCAAACTGTAGTGAACTGGTGGGAAAATAATGATGAGTTGGAATACTAAGCAATTGCAGGTGGGTTAACAGATTGCAAGCATTTCTCTCATCACCTTTGTGTGTTTGACAAATAGTGACCAGCCTGACTAATCATTACAACAAAACTATGTCCAATATAATGGAGAAAATAGAGGGGGGAAAAATACCATAATCTCCTCTCAATGGTCCCGTAAGGACCTAAACAAAGGGAGAAGACAGATTACATTATTTGAACAATGTGGAGAGAAACTTCCTCAACAATGAATCCGTCTGGACTTCACACTGAAAGGAGAAGGTAAAAACAAGCAATGCCATTGAGGCAAAAGATTCTTTCTTCATAGCTCATTTAGACAAAGCAAAAAAACACCCAAGACATATATTTGACTTCGTCAAGCAAAAAACCCATCCTAAATTTGTCATCAATACCTTAAAAGAATAGTGATTCTTTGCAAAGAAGATTTAAAAGATTGATGTATTGCTGCCAAGTATTTCATTAGCAAGCCAAACTCTAGTTCCTTTCCCAAGGAACAATGCAATCTGGAGTGTGTTCAGAAAAGTCAACAAAAAGCAGGCTTAATAAAACAATAGCTAGCATGAGACCAGTTGCAAACGTCATGGATTTTATTACCTCCACTCTCATTAAAGGTATCAGTAATTACATCTCCCCTTCAGGACTCCCTGCTGCTTGGCTGTTCGTTGGGGCAGACTACACGCCCCAGGATGATTCGCAGCAGCAGCCGGCTACTGACGCTGTCACGCCTGCTCCTGGAGGCGCTGAATAAATTGGTTGGTAGGCTACCACAGTGCGGTACTCCTTGCTGCTTGGCTGTTCTTCGGTGGCAGACTACACCCCCCCAGAGAAATCGCGGCAGCAGCTGCCTACTGACACCGTCAAGCCTGCGCCTGAAGGCACTGAACAAATGGCTGGTGGGCTCCTGCAGCACGGAAGGAGTGCGGGACGTGCTCGGGTACATGCCCAGGCCAAGACCAGGCCCGTCTGCACCCGTCAGTGGCTGGCAGAGGCTGAGCTAGGCCCCTCTCTTTGATTTAAGTCAGGCCTGACTCAATGAGATAAGGTGAGAGTTCCCTCATGCTGTGTGAAGAAATTATGGAGAAAAGAACCGGTCCTTTAGCCTCAACCACAACTGCTGCTTATACCGTACAGCCTTCTGTTACCATTGACAGCATGCTGACGAGGTTGGTTAATATAGTATCCGGCGACATACATCTCACAGAGCATAGATTTTCTTTGGGACGTGAGGCTTTAACTATTGAGCCGGGCTGTGGTGCTGCCCCTCGACATGATGATAACGCCCCCTGTACACTGTTATTGCTCCTAGCATTGCCTCACAAACTGATGATTCTGTCCTTGAATGTGGTTCCGCTCTGACCCAACATATTATGGTATCCCCTTCTGTACCTGTGACTGGTTTGGCAAAATGCAAAAGGACACTAGGAAAATCCACCTGCACAAAGAGTAAACAATCCCTGCTCACTGACACACCACAAAGTGACTTGTCTTCCCAGACACACCCAGCATTAAACCCCGACCCAAAGCCTAAATCTTTGCATGACTTCATAACTCAATCCTTCGATAACCAAACAGAAGCCATTCCTGGGCTACCTGATGTAGAGCAATTCTTTAATACCATACTATGCTCCTATGTTGGACTTACTGGACAAAAAATTTAATCCCTTGTTGGACCGCCTGACTAACCTGGAAACTCTAATGAATAGACTCTGCAATTACGTAGCAGCTGTTAATATGACCACATCTGATGCCAAGGTGGGAGGAGGTCGCTGTCTTTTGACAAGTGTTGAACCTATAGACTGTGTTGATGATTTAAATCACCATCCCCTAGGAGGTCTCCTTACTCCTTACTGCACCTCTCCCCAAGAGATGTACACAACAAGACTACCCCTAAATGTTACGGCTCCACACAGCCTTTTTTGTAGTGCTCATCCGCGCATTTTAGACTGGAGTGGTCCTCTTGAGTCAAGATCTTTAGTTCCTTCTAGGCCTGTAACTGGTTTTAATCCTGCACCCACACCCACCCACCACCTAAAAATACCAAGTATTCAAACTGCTATCCTTCGTCAACCGCTCGACAACTATCCATCAAGTGGGTCTAGCCCCAAAACTAAACCTGGTTATGTTGGGTCACTCCCCAGCTGCCTGCCTTTATGTGTTGCTGCTGGCAGGAGTACTCCCATTCAAGACACAGCAGAAGGAATCTTGGGGCGAACTACGCATTAAATGTGCTGATTAGTTATCTAAGTATAAACAGTTTAGCGCCCTACACATGAATTCAATAATTATGATGCAGAGAGTAGGGTGGGTGGGGTGAGTCACCCAAAAACATTGAAAGTGATTGTGTTGTAATAAACTTCCTTAGACCTGCTATGGTAAAGATGTTATTGAACCATCAGGAAATTCCTTTTAGAAGATATACTCAAATCTGGTCACTCCCACTGGGATATTTCTATAAACCATCCCCTGTATTCAGTCTGGAACATCCCCTCGAGCCAACCAGAAAAGGTTTGCAGCATTAAACAACCTTGAAGCCCAGGATTGACTGGGTCCAATTGTTGATGGGGAGGGTGATTTACTAATTGCGCGTTTACCACATGCAACTTTGGTGTATCCCGTAACTGTCACAGTAGGGGTTCTGGCATGTGACAGCCAGGTTAAGAAAATATTAAGCTGGAACATGGCAGGTCTACAATCAAAGATAATTTTAGATGATTGGCTTCAGATAATTAGTCAATATGACATCTTAATGTTTCAGGAAACCTTGGCCACTAAAAATACCATCTTGAAGATTTTGAGTGTAGAACATTCTTGCCCCATTACCAAAGACGGGCTGACCCCCTGGTGGCTTAGCAATATGGGTGAACATTACTGCAGGGGGCTGTACTAAGATTATACCTACTGATAATGACAGTTTCCAAGTTTTAAGATATAAAAGAGGTATGACCCTTTATCTACTTAATATTTATAATAATGATTTTTATAACAAGCCTAATACAAATGTTATTAATGTTATTGATTATATTACTGCCTTAAGAAATTCGAAAGATTTTTATAATACAGCAGGTATTTGTCTGGGTGGTGATTTTAATGCTATCAATTGGCAGGAATGTATTCTAGTTTTAGTGATCCTAGCAGAGCTGTAACGTGCAACAGGGGTGACGAGCTGATGGAACATTTGGTAACCCAAAATTTGAGTAATGTTATGGATATCACCGCCACTGGTAATAATGATATATTGCTCACAACGTTTGGAAGAAGAGGCTGTGCCAAAACAATTGATTATATTTTTATCTCTCCTAATTTAGAGGATTTTTTTTATTATATGGTAAAGATGTTCCGACACTGTATTGTGACCACAACCCAATAGAAGTGGCTTTTATATTGTTGCCTAAGCCTGAATAAAAAATTGAGTGTGGCGCAAGGAACTTGTAATCTTCCATAGATAATCTCTGATTAGTGTGGCGAGGGGTTGACCCTGAGCAATTATTTAACAAATTGGTAAGGGAGAACTTTGCACTGTTTGAGGTTTGTCTGACAGCGGCTGAATCCAATCCTGATGCGGTCATTGACTTCTCCAATCTTTGTTTGACCGACAGGTCTGAACTAATGAAACCTATTCGCTCCTTATCTCGCATTCTCAAATGATTTAACCCCTTGTGTGCCACGCTCTTTCCCCGCCCTGTGCCGGGCGTTGCATTAGCGGGCGGGGTTCATGACGAGCTGGACTCGTCATGGGCACAGCGCAACCGCGGCCCATGACGAGTCCAGCTCGTCATGGGCACAGAAGGGGTTAATGACAAATGCTGAGTAGTATATAAACAGTTGTGTAGGGCCTTTGTTGCAAACCCAAGGTGTTAATAAACAGTACAAATATTAAGGAAAAAATATAAGTTGGTGATTTCATTAAGGAGGGAAGAGATATTGGTTTCTCGATGGGACTCACTTGCCAATATCATGTGCCTAAAGAATGGCAAACATTTTTGGATTGCCATGAAAGAAATGTGGGCGGTGGGCCAAGTTATTTCACAGATAAGTTGTAATATAACTAGTGAGTTCTGGGAGGCACATTTTTCAGCAATATATACAGCCTGCCGCATGATAAAGAAACACTTGAGCTGCCAAATCCTGAGGGATTTGCAATATCTCTCTTTGAAGTGGAGGAAGCTATAACTCAGAGCATAGGCAATAAGGCCCCGGGCCAGATGGGGGCCAATAGACCTTATTAAACATAATCTGCATATTCAGGGCCCCCTCCTGCTCAATGTTCTTAAGAATTTAGCCAACTCCCTGTTGCCAAGTACATGGTCGACTTCTATCATTGTACTAATTTTTAAAAAGGGTGATCGTTCTCAACCGAGTTGCAACAGGCCCATTTCCCTCATGGATACAACGTTGAAGAAACTGGGTAGGGTTCAAAGATTGAGCAATGGAAAACTCTATTCTGCATCCCTGCCAACTGGGTTTTAGAAAGAAGGTGGGCACAAAAGAGCATTGCCTTATTTATATTTGATAATCGTGAAATTCACAGTCGCCCAGCGCTCACCAATATACCTGGTGTTTATGGATCGCCCTCTGCATTTGATTTTGTTAATTGATGGCAGTTACGGTCTGTCCTGCTGGAAACTGGAAACTGGAATGAATGAGACATTAGTGCAAATCTTAGCCTACTTATATCGAAACATGAAAGCTAAAATTAGAATTACTACACAAGGGGAAGTTTCTAATGATATTGGTGTTTTTGCGGGGTAAGTTAGAGTTGTGTTCTGGCCCCATTACTCTTTATTTTATATATTAATAATTTACATAAATTTCTAGTGCTGCTCACTAATGATGTTCCAAAAATGAATTGGTTTATACTTCCATCTCTATTATATGCTGATGATGCAGTCATAATGGGCCTCACCCCTAAAGCCCTGCACCTTTTAGTACGAGGTTTTGTTGCTTTTATGGCCTCTTTACATTTGTGTATTAAATTAAAACATCTTTTGTAATGGCCTGTGGACCAAGGAAGCACACATTGAATGTCCTCCATGTCAGCAATCAGAGTTCACTAGCCACCAGCACTTTTCTTTCCTGGGTTTGGTTTCTGCTGCTAATAGTCTGTGGACAGACCATACTGCATATTGCAGGACTAAGTTTTCTAGGTCAGTTAACACCATACTTAGCTTGCCCCAACCTATGAGGGGGGCTATCTTACCTATTTTATATAGTTTTAAAATTTAGTGCACTCCTACAGCAACCTATGGTGCAGAGGTTTGGGGTACTGCCAAATGTCATAACATTCAGTATGAGAAGAATAGGTTCTGCTATAAGCTTTTGGGCGCTCCAATCTCTTCTCCCCACTTTGTGCACCATAGCGAACAAAAGCTACATTCTATTGAATATTATTTTAGAGCATGTCCTGCTTTATTCTGGTTAACCATATGGAAAAACAAGGTCGAGTCCCTTACTAAAGATAGCATAGTTGACTGTTTTAAATGTGAGAAAGGTATGGAAATTGCATGGCTATAGGAGATGAGAACCAGTTTATTCAGGGTTAGTTATGGAAATGTTTTTGACAATCCCAACGCTCTACACACTCTAAAGAAAAAATAGTTGCTGTCGGCCCTGTAAGGGTGTTATAATGAGGATAGATTGGCCATGGAGTCCAGTAAATCTAGCATAGTTGTATACTTGAATATTGAAAAAATGATCGATACTTACTCCCTCACCAAACTGTTGTTCCGCTTAAGAGCTGGCACTATCAAGAATCTACTGTGCTTTCCCCTGGGCTTTCAAGCGAATCTTGATTTTATTCCTTGCCCATGTAACGGGCATTCAGGCCAAATTCTACTGCATTTCTTACTTTTTTTGTAAGTTCTATGAACAATATATCAAATAGTTTCTGCTCCTGTTTTTCAAAAAAGATAATTTATTGATTATAGAGATGCCTACAAAACCCTCCTCACACTTGGTGAGGTTGAGTTGATAATTCGTGTGGGCATTGTTTTGAAAATTGCAGTTATAGTTTGCACTGTACAGAAGAATCATGTGTTTGTTTTTAAAATTTGTTGCATGTGCTCGCCTCTTTTATGCATATGTTGTTTATCCGAATAAAAATAACATACATACATACATACATCTCCCCTTCCTGCACACAATAAATCAGGTCCTCACTGGCACAAGGTGAAATAGAAATTTTCTAAAAACAGCATAGCTTACCCTACTCTTGTAAAAAACAGTAACTGACCCAGATGTCCTGAACAAATTCTGACCACTTATTAATCTCGCATTTCTAGTGGAAATTCTCGAAAGCTGCATGTCAACTGGACTAAAAAATTGCATCAATTTTCACACTGTGTTCGACAATGGTCAAGTAATGTCTAGTTGTGGCACAGAAACAGTTATTCAACAGATCATGGACAATGATCGACGCCTCCTGGACAAGGGAAATTCATGTCTATTCATACTCCTCGACCTATCTGCAGCATTCGACACAGTCAACCACATCATCCTACTAATCGAAATGGTAGAGTCATAGGTTGGTTTTCCTTATGCTTGAACGATTCACTAAACAGGACCTTTTCAGATCTGGCTCTGATTGTCCGATGGGTACCTCACGGTTTTATACTATCCTCAACTCCTTTTCACCTGTACATGGAACCTCTAACCACAATACTATAATATTAAATCTGTTCTACCATCTTTATGCTTACAATACACAGCCATATCTATAGGCTTCTACTAAAGAAAACATACTATATCTAGGAAAAATTCTAAAGCTTGGATGTCAATCAGCCATCTAAAGCTTAACCCCTTAACTGCTGGGCCTCCCCCCCCCCCACCAGTGCTGAGCCCTTTTTTGGCTATTTGTAGTAGTTTGCAATTAGGCATCTGTAACTTTTAGACCGCATAAGGTATCCATGCCAAATTAGCGTCCTCTTCCAACATCAAGGGGATTCTAATGGTACCCACGGTTTGTGGATTCCCCTGGAGGGGTCCCAGAAATTAGCCAAAATACAGCTAAATTTTGATTTTGGAAGGGGAAATGGGAAAAAAGGGCTGCAAATGAAAGCGTCTGAGTTTTTCCCTGCAAATGGTATCAAAAAAGGGTTTGTGGGGCTGAAATCACCGTTTTCCCAGATTTTTTTGGAATGACAGACTTTTGTCAGAAAACCAACAATTTTTACACAGTTTTGTCATTTTTCAGGGACATAGCTTCTTTTTGCTATTTCTTGAACTTTCAACCTCCTTCCAGTTAATGGTAAAAACGGGTATGAAAGCATTAATGGATCATGGAAAGCTATACATTTTAGAAAAGTAGACAAAATGCTGAATTTAGCAGGGGCATTTGTGTAAATCCATCAAGGTTCCTTTATAGAAACTAACAGTTAAATATAGGAAAAATGGAAAATTAGGTGAAAAAAACAGTCTTTTGTGTCAACGTTTTTACCTGTAACTTCTTTTAATTATGACAGCTCTTTGAAAGTAATATACCGTTACATTCACTGGACCTTAGCGGTTGTGGGTATATATAGGACTTGTAGGTTCACCAAGAACCCGACGAACCCAGAGCCAAAAACTGAGCAGCGTCATGCAATGTTTTTTTATTATGTACCTGGTATAGCAATTATTCTGGCAAAATGTATACATGGAAAATTTGGTATGAAAGACTGTATTTCTGAAATGGGAACAAAATATAGAGTTTAGAAACAGTAAATATTTGCACATTTTCGAAATTGGGAATACTCACACTAGCATGAGAATTATCGGTCATTTTTCAAAATGACTTCTTTTTACACATTCTCTTTCATTTGGAAGGCAGAAATGCACCGAAAGTCAATAGGTAATAATAGTTGCTTTACCAATCTGAATTACCCTACGTCTCCTGATAAAAATGGTACCTCACTTGTGTGGGTAGGCAAAGTGCCCACAACAGGAAACGGCTCAAAATGCAACGTGAACACACCACATTTTCAAAATGAAAAATGACCCTTTTTTTTGCAAAGTGCCTAGCTATAGTTTTTGGGAAAACCTAGCAAACCTATACATTTTTGAAAACTAGACACCCAGGGGAATCCAGAATGGGGTGACTTGACTGGCTCTCACCAGGTTCTGTTACCCATTTTCCTCACATTTCTGTGGTGGAATGTTCTGGAATCTGCGTGGATCCACAAATTTCTACCCACCCCGCGTTCCCCAAAGTCTTCTGGGAAGATTGGTACCTCACTTGTGTGGGTAGGCCTAGTGCCCGCGACAGGAAATGGCGCAAAAAGCAACGTGGACACACCTAAATTTCACAGTGAAAAATGACCCTTTTTTGGCAAAGTGCCTAGCTGTAGTATTTGAAACCTAGGTCTGCCGGCACCTAGGGAAACCAAGCAAACCTATAAATTTTGGAAAACTAGACACCCAGGGAAATCCAGGATGGGGTGACTTGACTGTATCCCACCAGGTTCTGTTAACCAGAATCTCTTGCAAACCTAAAAAATTGTCAAAAAAATCACATTTCTGTGATGGAAAGTTCTGGAATCTGCGTGGATCCACAAAATTCCACCCGCCCCGCGTTCCCCAACGTCTTCCAAGAAAAATGGTACCTCACTTGTGTGGGAGGCCAAAGTACCCGCGACAGGAAACAGTCCAAAACGCAATATGGACAAACCACATTTTCGCAGTGAAAACTGACCCTTTTTTTGCAAAGTGCCTAGCTGTAGATTTTGAACCCTAGCTTTGCTGGCAACTAGGGAAACCTAGCAAACTTTTAAAAACTAGACACCCAGAGGAATCCAGGATGGGGTGACTTGGCTGGCTCTCACCAGGTTCTGTTACCCAGAATCCATTGCAAACCTAAAAAATTGTCAAAAAAAACAAATTTTCTTCACATTTCTGTGGTGGAAAGTCCTGGAATCTGCATGGATGCACACATTTCTCCCCCCTGCATTCCCCAAAATCTTCTGAGAAAAATGGTACCTCACTTGTGTGGGTGGCCCAAGTACCCACGACAGGCTAGGGCCCAAAACGTATTGAGGGGACATCAAACTTGCCTATCACAAAACAACCTGGTTTTTGGCCCTGTGCTCGGTGGCCAGCTAGGGAAACCTATCAAACCCACACATTTCTGAAAGCTAGACACCCGGATAGTTCCAGGGAGGTATGGCTTGCGTGGATCTCCCAACGTTTTCTTACCCAGAATCCCCTGCAAACCTCACATTTAGCTTAAAAAATCACTTTTTCCACACATTTTTGGGTGGGAATGTTGTGGCATCACCGGGCAGACATGAATTTCCTACCACCCAGCATTCCCCAAGGTTCTCCCGATAAAAATGGTGCCCCACTTGTGTGGGAGGCCCAAGTACCCGCGACAGGCTTGGCCCAAAATGTATTGAGGCGACATCAAAATTGCCTATTACAAAACAACCTGGTTTTGCAAGGCGGGTAACCTCAGTATTTGGCCCAGAATCCCTTGCAAACCTCACATTTAGCTAAAAAAAACACTTTTTCCATACATTTTTGTGTGGGAAAGTTGTGGCATCACTAAGCAGACACAAATGTCCTACCACCCAGCGTTCCCAAGGTCTCCCGATAAAAAAGGTGCCTCACTTGTGTGGGAGGCCCAAGTACCTGCGACAGTAAACGGCGCAAAACATTTTGTGATAGGCAATTTTGATGTTGGCTCAATACGTTTTGGGCCCTTGCCTGTCACAGGTACTTGGGCCTCCCACACGAGTGAGGCACCATTTTTATCAGGAGACCTGGGGGAACGCTAGGTGGTAGGAAATTTGTGTCAGCTCAGTGATGCCACAACTTTCCCACACAAAAAATTAAAAAGTGATTTTTTCAGCTAAATTTGAGGTTTGCCAGGGATTCTGGGTAAGAAAACATTGGGGTATTCACGCAAGCCATACCTCCTTGGAGCCCCCCAGGTATCTAGTTTTCAGAAATATGTGGGTTTGATAGTTTTCCCAAGCTGACCGCCGAGCACGGGCCAAAAACCGAGGTGACCCCCCTTACAAAACAAGGTTGTTTTGTGATAGGCAATTTTGATGTCGCCTCAATACGTTTCGGGCCCTAGCCTGTCGCGGGTACTTGGGCCTCCCACATGAGTGAGGCACCATTTTTATCAGGAGACCTGGGGGAACTCTGGGTGGTAGGAAATTTGTGTCAGCCCGGTGAGGCCACAACTTTCCCACACAACAAAGTAAGGAAAACATGATTTTGTCAGCTAAATTTGAGGTCTGCAAGGGATTCTGGGTAAGAAAACTTTGGGGGATCCACGCAAGCCAACCCCCGGGTGTCTAGTTTTCAGAAATATGTGTGTATGAAAGGTTTCTCTAGCTGGCCGCCGAGCACAGGGCCAAAAACCGAGGTGACCCCCCTTACAAAACCAGGTTGATTTGTGATAGGCAATTTTGATGTCGCCCCAATACGTTTTGGGCCCTAGCCTGTCGCGGGTACTTGGGCCTCCCACATGAGTGAGGCACCATTTTAATCGGGAGACCTGGGGGAACTCTGGGTGGTAGGAAATTTGTGTCAGCCCGGTGATGCCACAACTTTCCCACACAACAAAGTAAGCAAAAAGTGTTTTTTTCAGCTAAATTTGAGGTCTGCAAGGGATTCTGGGTAAGAAAACTTTGGGGGATCCACGCAAGCCAACCCCCGGGTGTCTAGTTTTCAGAAATATGTGGGTTTGAAAGGTTTCCCTAGCTGGCCACTGAGCACGGGGCCAAAAACCGAGATGACCCCCCTTACAAAACCAGGTTGATTTGTGATAGGCAATTTTGATGTCGCATCAATACGTTTTGGGCCCTAGCCTGTCGCGGGTACTTGGGCCTCCCACATGAGTGAGGCACCATTTTAATCGGGAGACCTGGGGGAACCCTGGGTGGTAGGAAATTTGTGTCAGCCCAGTGGTGCCACAACTTTCCCACACACAAAAGTAAGGAAAAGGTGATTTTTTTCAGCTACATTTGAGGTTTGCAAGGGATTCTGGGTAAGAAAACTTTGGGAGATCCACGCAAGCCAACCCCCGGGTGTCTAGTTTTCAGAAATATGTGGGTTTGAAAGACCTGGGGGAACTCTAGTAGGTAGGAAATTCGTGTCAACCCAGTGATCCCATAACTTTCCCACACAAAAATATGTAGAAAAAGAGTTTTTTTCAACTAAAGGTGAGGCTAGCAGGGCATGTTGGGTAAAAAATAGCAGCGAGAGCCAAGTAAGTCATTCACCCTTGAACTTCCCCCTTTGTCTACAACTCAAAAATATGAAGGTTTGCCTAGGTGACGACTGAGCTAGGGCAGAAAGTCCCCTGCTACCCATTTTGTCTAGAAAAAAAATATTACAAAAAGCCATAGTTATATATCTAACACTAATTTTATAAAGCTAATCCGCAACTTACACTGGTTGGTTTTAGCACCTCCAGAAACGCTGGCTTCAAAGCACAAACACTTATCAAAGTTTAAAAATATTGAAGCCAAGCCTTCTGAAGGTGAGCCATAAAGCCACGTCACGGCACCAACCGCTTTATGGTCCATTCACACGCCATTCACACACCACACACAAGACTTCCATACCGCCAGCCACGGTCCCAAACAACCAAATCACTTCCACTCACACAAACAAACCGCCGCCATGCAAGGGCCCATCACATTCATATGCCACAACACATAATGAGTTTGACTACATTTTAGCACCTGTCAAGTCTTCCCCTCCTTCTTCCTGAACGTTACCGAACACATGCCGAGTGAGCCTTTACTACTTCCAATACAGCCACATGAGGGTCAGGAAGACATGTCTTTCATGCGCCTTTGGTGCACTCACTATGCTAAATCCAACTCCTTCCAGTTTGTGGATGCAAGTTGGGGGTGCCCGAGAATGCCGCAAAAGCATTTCTCGAGCTAATCAAGCATATCTACCTTCGAAACTAAGGCAAACATGCTGAAAATGTTCAAAAGCTGCCTAAAGCGAACAGCATAAACTACGAAGAAATGTTGAATGTGAAACACGGATACTCCATGACAACGTGGCATATGTTCTGTCCACCAGTATGTGAAGCGTGGGGACTTTAATGCACTTGTCAATTGGCGAAAAGAACAACTACCACATTCTGAAAGCAGATAAAGGTGTTGAGAAGTCCATGATTTCCTGAAGTAGAGGAAGAAATATTCTGCAGCTGCTTGCATAGTGAAGGAATGGCCCACAGACAGTATGTATCCATTCACACTAATTGAAAGGTTTACCTATTGGCAGCTCCACCTCAGTCAATTTCCCAGTATTTTGCTTTAGTGTGATACAACAAAAAGCAAGTAGGAAAGCAGAAGGCAGGATTACTTGAGCACTGGGGACAGTAAACACGAGTCTCCTGCCTCTTTCCCTGCATCGAGCACACTTTACAACGACAACATTGTCGCTCCTTTTTGGGTGTTGCAGTAATTTTATCAACAAAGTGTCTCTCCTACAGCCTTGCCAGATCCTCCAGAACACATGAAGTGGAGGCTGCTGCTTCTGTAGCAGTAAGACTTTCAATCACAGACAAATGAAAGTCAAGGAAAGACATGAGTCTTCTTCTGGTGGTCTCATGATAAACAACAAACGCATTGTATGTTGCCATCTGGATCAGGTGCGTAAATAGTTTCTTATACCAACTGCGAGTCTTACAACTCGCATTGTATTTCTGAAGAACCTGGTCGTTCTTGTCCACTCCACCCATGTACTTGTTGTAATCAAGTATACAGGTGGGCTTGTGGACTTCGGCCATCTGACCCCAAACTGTGACAGGGGAAGTGCTCTCGGCATGAATTGTAGTGAGCACGTACACGTCACGCCTATCAGAAAACTTGACAGCGAGCAGTTCATTGGAATGCAATGCAGTGCTCTGGGATTTCCTGGAGCTTCTTGCAAACAAGCTCCTGTGGGAATCCTTTGCGGTGACAACGAATTGTACCACAAGCCACGGTACCAGCTTTGTAGAGCTCACTGAACAGCTATACTCCTGTATAGTAATTGTCCACATAAAGGTTATATGAGATGTCATCAGTGATGTCATCAGTGATGTCACTGACCATGTCATGAGTGATGTAATATGTGACATCATCAGCAGTGCATTGCGGGGGCGCGAGTTATAGTTAGCTCAACTAACTATAACAGGCGAATTTCTCTGGTTTTATATAAGTCAAATGTCCAACTAACTATAGCGTCCCTGAAACCTATGGTTTTTCCAGTGAATTTCTAAGGATTTTTTAAATGCTAATTCCTAACTATAACATCCCTGAAACCTATGGTTTTTTTCAGTGAATGTCTAAGGTTTTTTTAAATGCTAATTCCTAACTATAACGTCCCTGAAACCTATGGTTTTTTCAGTGAATTTCTAAGGTTTTTTAAACGCTAATTCCTAACTATAACGTCTGTAAAACCTATGTTTTTTTCAATGAATTTCAAAGGTTTTTTAAATGCTAATTTCTAAGTATAATGTCTCTGAAACCTATGTTTTTTTCAATGAATTTCAAAGGTTCTTCAAATATCGAACTACTATTGTGTATTTGCCATTAATATTATTTTTTCTAACTTTTCTACTACATAAAATAAACTGCAAAAGTGCTATGTAACGTAACCCATTTCACAAATTACAATGAGTTTTTAAATAATACAAAACAATTTAACATTCAGATAACAATTTTTCTCCCTTTTTTTGCTGTCATCAGCTACTACTTAACTTCACTATTCACAGTGATGCCAGTGTAGTTTCATCATAAACAGCAGGGAAAAATAAAACAATCAACTAGATTAATAAAAAAGAAAAAACCTAATTCTCTCAAATATTATACAAAATCAACACAAATAACACATCCAATAGTACTTCAAATGTTCAAAGCTTACCTTTACTTCATCGAATGTCTGCAAATTTACCCAATACACCAGATAATGTATCAAAAATTTGCTTTGAAAGCATCCAGTATGAATTCCTTCAAGATCTTATGTAGTTTCTCTGCACATTTTCCCAATACGCCAGATAATATATCAAAAATGTCGCTTTGAAAGCATCCAGTATGAATTCCTTAAAGATCTTACGTAGTTTCTCTGCCCAATTTTCCCAAAACACCAGATAATGTATCAAAAATTTTGCTTTGAAAGCATCCAGTATGAATTCCTTAAAGATCTATACACCTTCCCATCAAAGCTGAATAGTGTATCTAAAATCATTGTTTCAGAAAAATTAAGTATGAGTTGGGTAATTCATTAGGCAATCTCGGTTTCATTTCCAAGTGTGTATCATCATTACAGTGACTCCAACCCTTATTACACTTTAAATAAACTGTATAATGTCCACTTGTAGTAGTACTTTCAGCATGGAAAACAATAGCAACTGTTGCAAAAGTTTTTCCAGAAATAGATACTTGATTAGCAACAACATTTTTAATTTTGATTTCCACTTTTCTTCCATTTGGTCGACAGCGTTGAAGCATTATAATCAAATATTTTCCATATCTTTGTAGGCATAATGCAGATAGCATTCTTGATTTACAATGAGAACACATCATCTCATGATCAGCTTCTTTTACTAATTTGGAAACGGTACAGATTTGCAGTCAGGTATTGTTAAATATAAAAATCGTTCTCTGTCAACTATACTGCTTGAAGTTAACGAACACTCTTCACATTTATGTTCCCATTTGTAACTGAGTCCAAATAAACTCTTAATCTGAATTCCTTCATCTTCTAGTACTCCAAGTATAACCATCAGAAATTCTTGTGCATCTTGCTGTATATTAGCACTGAATGTTAAAGATCCAGTACATGTATCCAACAGTTGGTGAATACCAGAAGCAGAATGAATCTTACTTCTATCAGTTCTCAATTCTTGAAATAAAGTGTAGAGTGCAGAACATAAAGTATTTTCCTGACTTTCCATAATTTCACCACAAACATCTTCAAGATAAAATATAACATTTAGAATGACATTACCATAGCAGTTGACACCAGAAGCATTTTCTAATTGGTATACAACAACATCATCACTTGTTTGTATTTTCTGCTTCTTACATCTTATCTTTTCTGTTGATTTTCTTTCTGCTTTTCAACCATAGTTAACTCTTTAACATATTTGCATTTTGAACACACAACACGTTTCTCATAAATAGGATATTCACCTAAATGGGGAGAATAAAGCCTTCTCAAACGATTATATTCTCTTACACAATTAACATCAGCACTAACCTTGTTATCATCAAAATCAATTAAATACAAACCAGACAACGTTCTAAATCGAGATAATGCAACATATACCATTCCCTCTTTAGACACAGTTTTTCCAACATTTACCAAAGCATTATCTACACTTAAACCTTGTGATTTGTGAATAGTTATTGCATATGCTAAACAGAAGGGAAACTGTTTTCTACGAACATATAAGCCTTTTACAAGCAAAAAACGTGTGGCAGAACATCCAATCTGTCTTACCTCTGCAATCCGATCAAATTTAACTTTCAAAAATTCAATTCCATTTCTATTTTGATATTTCACAAAATCCTCAACTTTCCCCATTGCTCCATTCACTAAACCTTCTTCTACATTCAGATTACGCTTCAAAATAACCCGACAGTTTAAACATACATCTACATTTTTTTCTAAGCCAGCAGTTTTTGATACAGACTTTTCCAAATAAACAAATTTAGTCTGTAGTTTTTCTGAAAGAACAATTATTATTCCTTGATGCTCTATTTTATCAATAGCTTCAATGTGAACTATTTCTTGATATTCCAATTTCATAAGCTCTCTATTAAATGTATAACACTCTTCCACTGTAGGCATTAAGCAAACTATAGACTTATTGTATTTCATTTTCTTGTACATTACCTCTGCTGGTGTGTTTTCATTTGTAAACAAGTTCTTTAGTAGATGACTTTGAAAAGCTTCTTTACCATGTTTGCTTAGAACACCTCTTCTTACATCTTTTAGATTATTTGCATAATCTTCATCTCTTGCTTTTCGCATATTCTGAGAGAGTTCTTTATATTCAAAATGTAACCACAGATTCACATTTCCAATACTTCCCAGAGATTTCTTTGTGTCTTCATGTAGAAGAGTTTTAAACACTGGTTCTCCTTTTACAGGGGTTAGTTGTAGCAGATCTCCAAAGACAAATAAATGTTTTCCACCAAAGAGAACGTTGTAATCTGTTTTTAATACCTGTTGCATTCTTAAGTGTACAAAAGCAAGCATTACGTTTGAGACCATGCTCACCTCATCAATAATTAAAAGTTTCATTTTCTTCAGCACTCTTGACACTTCATAAAAAGCTTCTCCAGACAACTTCTGATATTCTAATTTACCATCATGCTCTACTGGTAACATCAATAATCTATGCAAGTAACTCCTTTAGCATTGTGTGCTGCTAATCCAGTTGGAGCAGTTACCACACAACATAAATGTTAACCAGTAGTTTTTTGAAGATAACTGGTCAAAACTTTAATTAAAAAACTCTTACCTGTCCCAGCTTGACCACTGATGTACATCAAAAGAGGTTTAAAAGATGAACACAGACATTCTTTTTTTTCATGCACATATATCTCTTTCTGTTCAACATTTACTTGTTCTTCTAACTTTTCCAATATTATATTCTCCTCGTGTGCTTGTTACATTGCAATTTCGACTTCATGCATAGCAATCGCTGCTTCATTTTCCAGCATTGTTTGTCCAAGAGGATCTTTACTACATGAACTACTACTTTGACTATCTTGAGAACTTTCATGAGCTATTTCAGCTGTAATAGTCTTTTCCTGTTCAACTTCATCATTCAACATTTTTAAATATGTAGGGAAAATTGGACATCGAATGCTATCTTTACAAGCATTAAAAGAATCTTCGTAGCAGTCACGATCTCCAAGTAATTCACTTTCGCTACGCCATGGTTTAAACAGCTGCAGAAGTGCTAAATAGTAAATTCTCGCTTATCTGGAGTTTCACAACTCAGGGCCAGATTTAGGTGGCTCAATACCGGTCGGTAACGCTGAAATTCGGTAAATTTCAGCGTTACCGACCGGTATTTAGCCATATGCGATATAGGTATTACCGAACGCCATCGGTAATAACGAATCGGTAAAAATAAGGGAAACCAGTTACCGATTCCTTATTTACCGATCGGCAGACACCGAAAAACTAAAATACCGAATCGGTAAATAAGAAATCGGTAATAAATCGCAAATGCGATGTACCAAAAATCGGTAATACCGAATTTGCTAAAAATCGGTATTTAAGAATCGGTAATTACCACAGACTCAAAGCAGGTGGTAATCAGGTGCACTGCATAAAAACAGCCCCAAAATGCAACAGTGTGAACACAATGGCGGCCCTCTGCGTTATAGCAAGGCTGCTACATGGGCGAGCAGCAGGACTGAAGGTCTGGAGACGGAAAGAGCATGTGTACAGACAGCGTGTCACACTATTCCAAATGACTGACTAATTTGTGTTGCCTTAAATGTTTGCATGCAAATGTTGGTATAATGATTGAAAAGGTGGATGTGTCCCTTCTGTATTCTATTGCATTGTCGTTCCATTTTTTCAAAGAAGGATAATAAGGCAAGTGCCTACAAACATGCTAATAGTATGGAAAATATCCAACACATACTTCTTCTATTGGTGCCAATTGACAATTCTCAGACTCCCATGTCACAGAAGTTAACAACCCCTGTCTGAACAGCTTTGTCTGTTATCCAGGCAAGTGCCTATACTCTTGAGCTAATCTTCAGCGTTCAGCGTGCAACTTGTGTACATATGGCCTAATAAGGTAAGCCACAAATAGTAAACAAGGAAACTCAAAAAGTCAGACGGGACCTAGGGTAGACATGTATTTTTAAAGGAACAGAGGTCCCATGCAGGAAGGGTAAACAAAAAGGTTGTCACAATTTCTAAAATGAGAAACCGGAATATAAGGGAGCAATTAATGCAATTTTATGAAAGAAAATATTTAAGGATGAAAAGTGAACTAGCCGTGCAGAGGTTAAAAGGGAAATCAGCCGATTTCCTTAACCCAGGCTTGTGACTTAAAAGGTGACTTTGGTGAAGGGTGAAAATATATAAAAGTCAGATCAACATCTCATACTCAAATGACAAATATATAATAAGGAATCAGTTTAGAGACGACGGTCGACGACGTTTCGATCTCCATACAAATAGTGGGATCTCTTCAGGACAGGGCAATAGTAAGGTAGCCTGGGAAGTAGCCTGGGAGGGAGAAGGGGGAGGGAGAGGGGAGGGTAGGAGGGTTAACCAATAATTAATAAAAATAAGGCTGAGAATGAGAGGAGGGGGAGGACAGGGGAAGGGGGATGTGAAGAGTGGAGGGAAGGGGAAAGAATAAAGATGGAAATGGTGAGGGTAAAAAGGGGGTATATAAAGGTGGAGAAGGGAAGGATAGGTGACAAAATGAACGGATAATGGGAGCGACAGGGAAGGAATGAGAGATAAGAGCAGGATAGATAAAAGGGAGTCAAAAGAGTGCGGATAAGCACAAGTGGGGGAAAAAGGGGGTAACACATATCACGTGCAATGTGAGGCACGGACAGAGGAAAGGGTGAAAAGGGCGGTGAGTAGGGGTGAGAAAGGGCGATGAAAAGGGGTGAGGAAGAAGAGTCTAGATAAGGGAATAGGACTTACGTAGTAGCCGGAGAATTGTGGCAACAGCAACGGTAGGGGGATGCCAAGCTGGCTATCCTAGGTCAGGGACGATAGGGCGCAGCCACTCAGTTGGCGCAAGGACCCGGAGGTACAGGGAGACGTGCCCAGTCCAACTCACGAAGAAGAGGGAGTCCTCTTGTGGCTATGGTGAAAAAGGAAAAGAGTACAGGTGACAATGCGGTGAAAAGTTGCGAGCAGGGAAGGCAAGGGAATGAGACTGCAAAAGGACGCGAGGCAGTCGTGGGCTAAGCATCCTTACCTAGTAATACAGTGAGAAGGTCAGGTAGTGAATCTGCATGCGGCGATCCGCGCCGTTCGGGCAGCAGCAGCGAAAAACGGAACCTAGGATATGGAGTTCCTGGATCTGCTGGGCACATTAAGGGAGAAGGTCCTATCTAGTTGAAAGGGAGAATGAAGGGGGGACTGTAATAAAAGCGGCAGACAGACACGCCAAAGATACTACCAATGGTAATACATCAGAACCCAATGACTCCTCCTGAGGAGACCCCCTCTACCACTACCATGTCGCAACTAGACACCATTCCCATTTTTAACCTGTCTAATCACCAACTGTCAGAAAAAGAGACTACGGTACTCAGCAAGGGACTTTCCTTTGTCCCCACAATCAGACCCGATTTTCTCCAACTCCAGATTGAGCTACTCCTTTTTTTTAGAAAAATACGCCTACATGCCTTTTTTCTCAATAAACCCTACACACCCTCCACCGCATTCACATAATTTCGCCCCCCCTCAACCTTCTCCCCTCCGCACTACAGCCTTCCAGCAGAAATATTTACCTTTGAGAAACTCATCCTTAAAGAACTTTCCCTACATGAACAGACACCCAAATTTATCCCCTACAACCTCACACTACCGGAAAAGAATGCCTTACAAGAACTCAAACAATTGGATAATCTCATTATCAAACCTGCTGACAAGGGTGGTGGCATTGTCCTCCAAAACACTAATTCTTATAAACAAGAAATCCTTAGGCAACTATCAACACCTGATCATTATTTGAGACTACCGACTGACCCCATCAGGGAGATTCAAAAACTTATTCTTGACATTACAGAGGAAGGACTTTCCCTGGGTTTCCTTATTAAGAACGAATTCCAGTACTTGAACACCAAATCACCTCGTACTCCAGTAATCTACACATTACCCAAAATACACAAAAATGCTGATAACCCACCCGGACGGCCCATAGTCTCGGGCTGTGGTTCCATCCTTGAACCCCTTGGAAGATAAATTGATCATTTCATTAAAGAATTTGTCCCCACCACCCAATGCTACATTAAGGATACCATGGACATGGTTAATCTTGTTGAGGCACTCCCATTTGATCCCCTTTCCAGCCTCTTATGTACTCTCGACGTGGAAGCCTTATACACCAATATTCCCCAAGACGAGGGAATCGATGTTGTAGAAATGGTACTCAACTCTAGACCACAACCTCACGCAGTCCCCACCTCTTTCATCCTTTACCTTCTTAAGATTTGCCTCACTAGGAACTTCTTTCTTTTTGATGGTCAATTCTATCAACAAATCAAAGGTACCAGTATGGGCGCAGTTTTCGCCCCAAATTTCGCAATACTCTACATGGATTGGTTGGAAACTAACACCATACTATCCCCACTGAATCCCTTCAGAACGCACATTCTTCAATGGAAACGTTACATAGACGACAATTTTCTTATCTGGAATAACTCTGTAGACCATCTCCTCCAATTCCAACAGTGGCTCAATTCACACAGTCATGGCCTTAACTTTACTGTCAACAGTAGCAACCACAAGATAGCCTTCTTGGACTTATACATCTATATCATATATATCATTGCTGCCGATGGGGGACTCTACACTACATTGTACCGCAAGCCTACTGATAAAAACACCTTACTCTAATACAGTAGTCACCATCCCAGGGCCCTCTGCGATTCACTTCCGTATTCACAATTCCTTCGCATACGGCGTAATTGTTTCTTTAAGAAAGATCACTTCTCTGAGGCCAATATTCTATCAAAGAAACTTACCAGCAGAGGCTATCCACGCAAACTTGTCAAAATAGCACTGAAAAGAGCTTGGTATGGCCCCAGGGAGACCTTACTGAGTCCCAAAACCAAGAAAAATTATGACAAAATTGTTTGCGTTACTACTTTCTCACCCATATCCAACACAGTAAGGAAATGCATCTTGAAACATTGGCCCACACTCAATGCAGGCCAGCTGAACTTAGAACACCCCCTCTTTGCCTTCAAAAAGAGTAAAAGCATCAAGGACCATCTGGTCAGGGCCACTCTTCCTGCCCCCAAAAAGGACGTCACCATCAGGACACTTTGGAATCTACCACCTTTAGTTGGCCACTTTAAATGCACCACCTGCAGTGTCTGCAATCTCACCTTAGACACCAAGAAATTTGCGCATGCTAACATCAATATCACCCTGCGCCACTTTTCCAATTGTAACACTTCCAATGTTATTTACGCAATCACCTGTCCTTGTAACTTGCTCTATGTGGGACAAACTACACAGAAGATCAGAATACGGATCTGCCATCATAGAAGCAGGATCCGGTGCAAAACTGCCAATGCCCCACTTTTCGAACATTTCACAGCCCTGAGCCTCACCGAAGATGACCTAAGATGGCAAGTCATTAATGTGATCCAACAACCTGCCAGAAACACCAACATCGCAACGATCCTGGACAAAGAGGAACTTAAATGGATAATTCGCACTGACAGCTTGCACACAGGACTGAACCGGTTGGAGGATTGGTCTAACTTGCTCTAACCATACATTATTGATGTCGCTATTGTCCTTGATCATGCTGATCCCATCAGAACTTTTCTGACTGTGCTTTGTAATGTCTCAATTGCTTCTTACTGCTGAAATTGTCCTTTTATTTTATTTTATTTTCCTTTCGCCTCACCCTGTTAGCCACTTTTGTTCCTTGTCTCAATCAGACTACCAATAGTTATTTTTGCCATCTTGTTCCCTCCCCTTCCTTCTCCCCTCCCCTCCCCCCTCTCCCACTCCTTCTTCTATTTATTCTATTCTTAGGCATCTAGGCACTTCGGGCCTTTTTTTCCCCTGTCCCACTTACTTCTCTTTCCCCTCCTTCCCACTCCATCATGGCCGTCCACTTTCCTCACTTCACCCATTCGTCCTTCCTCTATTTCTCCCTCCTTTTTGCCCTTAGCCCGCCCCTTCCTGCCTATTCTCCCTTCACATCCTGCATCTCCGCCCCACCGATTCCGGCTCTCTTGTATCACGCTCATCCAGCCCGCGCGGCACGGACCGCCGCTCTTTGATCCGACTGCCTCACTGCTCCTCTCACTTGCGAGGTAAAGACACCCTTCCGACGCACCCCTGCCCCTACGCTCAGGGTTGCATTACCGCCCACGCCGATCCTATTCCACGCTAATTTTGCCGTTTTTATTACAGTCCCCCCTTCATTCTCCCTTTCAACTAGATAGGACCTTCTCCCTTAATGTGCCCAGCAGATCCAGGAACCCCATATCCTAGGTTCCGTTTTTCGCTGCTGCTGCCCGAACGGCGCGGATCGCCGCATGCAGATTCACTACCTGACCTTCTCACTGTATTACTAGGTAAGGACAGCTTAGCCCACGACTGCCTCGCGTACTTTTACAGTCTCATTCCCTTGACTTCCCTGCTCGCAACTTTTCACCGCATTGTCACCTGTACTCTTTTCCTTTTTCACCGTAGCCACGAGAGGACTCCCTCTTCTTCGTGAGTCGGACCGGGCACGTCTCCCTGTACCCCCGTGTCCTTGCGCCAACTGAGTGGCTGCGCCCTATCGTCCCTGACCTAGGATAGCCAGCTTGGCATCCCCCTACCGTTGCCGTTGCCACAATTCTCTGGCTACTACGTAAGTCCTATTCCCTTTTCTAGACTCTTCTTCCTCACCCCTTTTCATCGCCCTTTCTCACCCCTACTCACCGCCCTTTTCACCCTTTCCTCTGTCCGTGCCTCACATTGCACGTGATATGTGTTACACCCTTTTTCCCCCACTTGTGCTTATGCGCACTCTTTTGACTCCCTTTTATCTATCCTGCTCTTATCTCTCATTCCTTCCCATGGGACCTCTGTTCCTTTAAAAATACTAATAAGGTAAGCCATCAACAAAATATAAGTGACATACGTGCTCTTGATGTAAGAGAAAAAGGGTAGGTAGCCCGTGCTGGTGAATACTGATGAATAGGCCCCTTCCTTCCTCCTATAAAAAGGAAAAATAAGAAAAAGGAGAAAAAACGAATTAAAATCAGGATCTCTTAACCCTAGAGATATCAATCTGCATATTCTACATTTTATAATATTTGTAAATCACTGCTAAGGAAGAGGAGGATAAAAAACAGCAGCAAAAAATGGCAAAAAAGAGAGAAAGGACAATGAGAAGGATGAATGTCAAATGTCACAACTGTAGCTTATAAATTGGTCCATTCTCTGTTGCACACGAGAAATCATGAGACTTAATTAAAAAGCAGAGGTAAAGTCACAAAGAGAAAGAGAAACAATACACAGGTACCCTGTACGTAATAGGAGTCCAGGAGTTATTCTCTAAGATGTATTGATAACTCTTCTTCTTGATTCAGTCCTCCTGGATTTTTTGTTTGGAAGTCAATAATGTATTAGACTCCCTCTAATTAAGAGAAGCTGTGACCTTATCGTGCCCTTCACTTTCCACAGCCCATGAAGAAGATTTAATTTGAAAACGCGTCGGCAGTGAAGTAGAAGCTGTGAAAGGATTAGCAGGCTGACGGCTCCCGTACCTTTTAAATAAAGAGTTATGCGTGCAACTCATTGTTGATGTTCGAGTGCTTCTCAATGCAGCGGAGCAAGCAGGAGCGGGAGATATTGGTGGCGAACCGCGCCATCGAGAATGCACCACCCCGGGAACTGGGGGCCGCAGGGGGTGACATTTGCCATCTCCGTTATGTGGAGCATCGACTGAGGATTGAGGGGGCGTCCGCCTGTGGGGGCTCATTTGCGGGCCCTTTGATTCCAGCAGAACATTTGCACATTGTGAATAGACTGATCTGGCACTGCAACTCCCATAACTCTTTGCGTAGCTTCATTCAGAACAGCCCATATAAGGGCGCGCTATTTCGAGTAATTAAGAGAAGCTGTGACCTTATCGTGCCCTTCACTTTCCACAGCCCATGAAGAAGATTTAATTCGAAACACGTCGGCAGTGAAGTAGGAGCTGTGAAAGGATTAGCAGGCTGACGGCTCCCGTACCTTTTAAATAAAGAGTTATGCTTGCAACTCATTGTTGATGTTCGAGTGCTTCTCCATGCAGCGGAGCAAGCAGGAGCGGGAGATATATATTTATATTACCTACTGGCGGTCGCCAGTAGGTAGTTATAGTTAGGACCCTGTTTCCATAGGAAATCCGCAACATTCTATTTTGAATAACTTTGGCGCCGGTCGACGAATCCTCGCGAATTTCTCAAAATAGGTGGGGCACTACGCTCCGCTCCTACCCTGAAAGTCTCGGGGGGATTCGTCAAGCGGGGGCTGAGATAAAAGGGGGGTCCCAAAACGCGTTTTTCCCATGCATTTTTCCATAGGACCTTTAGACAGGGCTACAGCCCGAACGGCTGAACAGAATTACTAGAAATTTGGCAGAGAGGTAGTCCTCAGGTCAAGGAAGTGCCTTTTGTAGGTTTGGTGTAAATCTGTTCAGTAGATTCTGAGAAAATAGCCTTTAAATCAATATATATATCTGAGCCAGCTTACGGTACGCTTACCGTAAGCTTACCGTACGCGTACGGTGGCGTGCGCGAGCGCGATTCTGATTGGCTGTTAGATCTTAGTAAACATTCGAATCGGCCGAAACCAGGAAGCGGCGGCCGCCATTTTGTGTATTTCACTCCGGTAAAAAAGAGTGATATCTTGAAAAGGGGGCAAGGGAGAGAGTTACAGACCCCCTAACATTTGTAAGGGGGTCAAAGAAGGACAGAAAAGTACAAAGAAAACATTTATTGATTTTAAAAAAAAATCGCGGGGTACGCGTACGGTAAGCTTACGGTAAGCGTACGGTAAAAAAATAAATAAAAAAGAAATGAAATTCAGATTTAAGTGTTTAGATATTAGGGGGCTCTAAAAAAAGCCGTTGTGTTTAGTAAGTGATTTTTTAGTGGTACCTACAAGTAAGTACCGATGCAGAGTCTAAGGTTCAAGAGGAAGACTCTGTTCCCTTCATCATTGAAGTGCACACCATCTCCTCTATAAATGTCTTGCATGTCGTAACGCAAGTTGTTGTGGTAAATGGAACCCATACCATAGTCACGGAGGAAAGCAGAAACAGATTTGTTGACGTGCTTTCTTGCTTTGTCAATCTGCGGACAGAAATGATTGGACCAGTTCCATTTTTGCCTTTGGCATATGTTAGAAAACACAAAGGCAGTTTTAGGGAAAAGTGAAAACAGTTGTGCAAAGGTGTCCTTCATAAGCATTTCCAGACCTACCCCAGTCAAAGTGCCTAGGTCATTGCCACCACAGTGCACTATTATGAGGCCAGGGTGTTGGATTTGCATGAAGGATTTCACCAATGGCATCAATTGGTGCCACTTTAACCCTCTCTGACCAATCCATTTAATGTCTACATTTGGCAAAGCAAGGTCTCTCACCATACCTGTTTTCTCTGCAAACTTTTCACTCCAGAAGACATAGCTGTGCCCTACAATCCACACTGTGAACATCTTCAAAGGAGAACTGGATGCACTCAGGAGGTGTCTTTCAGTAGAATGGCAATATGAAAAGAAAGACAGTTTGGAAATGGAGGCATACATATTTTTTTCAAAAAAAAAAGAACTGATTGGCTGTTTCATACCATTCTAGAATAAAAACTAGGCTGTATGTGTAAATTAATAGAAGCATGTTTTGTATTGGTACAGAAAAATGTGTTACCAAAGAACAGTACTATGGATTTGCTGTTAGGTTTGAAAAGTCAAGCACTCTTGCTCTGTGGAATTGAAACATTGTTTGGCGAACTTCTGACCTGACTCCACACAGCAGTGTTCCATGAGCTGTTGCTATGGTAGCAGGCAGAAGTCAAGTTGGGGGAAGGGTACTAGGCAGAAGTCAAGTTGGGGGAAGGGTACTTTTGGAAAAGGGTTGGTTTTCAACCAATAGAAATGTGTGATTACATTTGAAAAAAAGGGGGAAGCACTGAGATTTGAAACTTACATGTATATGTGTGGAAAAATAGAGGGAAACTTTGCCATTATCTGGTTCTGCTGAGAGGAGAGAGGTGTAGAGAACAGAGATCCTGGCTCTGATAATCTGCTGTTTGAGTGCCACATTTCTTTCATAACTAACTAATTTTAAAGCTGAGTTTAGAGTTTGAGAGGGGATGTATATGGTGGTAAATTGTGACTAATGTGAAAACATGACTCTGTGTGCATATAGGAATTACAGGTAGAGATTTATTGCTTTTTGCTCTGGTGATTTCACAGTTGCATTAGTAGGAAAAAGGGGGAGCGATTTTTTGGTGCAGAAGCAGACTCTTCGCACACACCCAGCTCCTTTCCATGTATAATCATGCACAGTATTTACAAGCGAGTGGGGTTTGAGGTTTCAGTCTGTAATGCAAATACATTCAGCATCACTAAGGCTGGTTGCCCTTGCTGGAGTGTAGGCAGTCACCCAGGAAACACATGGTGGTGGTCTGAAAAAGCAGTCTGGACATGGGCTTTTTAAAAAATCTGAAAAGTGGATTCATAATGTGTCAGTCTGTAAAAATGATTATCACTTGCCAAAAAAAAAGAGCAGTAAGTGTGCTTTCAAATTGGCAAAGAAATTTCGTTTTGTGACTAATGTGAAAACATGACTCTGTGTGCAAATAGGAATTACAGGCAGAGATTTATTGCGTTTTGCTCTGGTGATTTCACTGTTGCATTAGTAGGAAAAAGGGGGAGCGATTTTTTGGTGCAGAAGCAGACTCTTAGCACACACCCAGCTGCTTTCCATGTATAATCATGCACAGTATTTACAAGCGAGTGGGGTTTGAGGTTTCAGTCTGTAATGCAAATACATTCAGCATCACTAAGGCTGGTTGCCCTTGCTGGAGTGTAGGCAGTCACCCAGGATACACATGGTGGTGGTCTGAAAAAGCAGTCTGGACATGGGCTTTTTAAAAAATCTGAAAAGTGGATTCATAATGTGTCAGTCTGTAAAAATGATTATCACTTGCCAAAAAAAAAGAGCAGTAAGTGTGCTTTCAAATTGGCAAAGAAATTTCGTTTTGTGACTAATGTGAAAACATGACTCTGTGTGCAAATAGGAATTACAGGCAGAGATTTATTGCGTTTTGCTCTGGTGATTTCACTGTTGCATTAGTAGGAAAAAGGGGGAGCGATTTTTTGGTGCAGAAGCAGACTCTTAGCACACACCCAGCTCCTTTCCATGTATAATCATGCACAGTATTTACAAGCGAGTGGGGTTTGAGGTTTCAGTCTGTAATGCAAATACATTCAGCATCACTAAGGCTGGTTGCCCTTGCTGGAGTGTAGGCAGTCACCCAGGATACACATGGTGGTGGTCTGAAAAAGCAGTCTGGACATGGGCTTTTTAAAAAATCTGAAAAGTGGATTCATAATGTGTCAGTCTGTAAAAGTGATTATCACTTGCCAAAAAAAAAGAGCAGTAAGTGTGCTTTCAAATTGGCAAAGAAATTTCGTTTTGTGACTAATGTGAAAACATGACTCTGTGTGCAAATAGGAATTAATGGCAGAGATTTATTGCGTTTTGCTCTGGTGATTTCACAGTTGCATTAGTAGGAAAAAGGGGGAGCGATTTTTTGGTGCAGAAGCAGACTCTTAGCACACACCCAGCTCTTTTCCATGTATAATCATGCACAGTATTTACAAGCGAGTGGGGTTTGAGGTTTCAGTCTGTAATGCAAATACATTCAGCATCACTAAGGCTGGTTGCCCTTGCTGGAGTGTAGGCAGTCACCAGGATACACATGGTGGTGGTCTGAAAAAGCAGTCTGGACATGGGCTTTTTAAAAAATCTGAAAAGTGGATTCATAATGTGTCAGTCTGTAAAAGTGATTATCACTTGCCAAAAAAAAAGAGCAGTAAGTGTGCTTTCACATTAGCAAAGAAATTTCGTTTTGTGACTAATGTGAAAACATGACTCTGTGTGCAAATAGGAATTACAGGCAGAGATTTATTGCGTTTTGCTCTGGTGATTTCACAGTTGCATTAGTGGGAAAAAGGGGGAGCGATTTTTTGGTGCAGAAGCAGACTCTTAGCACACACCCAGCTGCTTTCCATGTATAATCATGCACAGTATTTACAAGCGAGTGGGGTTTGAGGTTTCAGTCTGTAATGCAAATACATTCAGCATCACTAAGGTGCCGATCACGATCCGGCAAAAACCGGGTACGAACCGTCGGACGGAGCATAATCTCCGTCCGACGCGTACCCGGTCGTCAATTTTTACAAACAAGGAATTACGAATCGCACGGGTACACCAGTACCGTACGAATCGTAAAAAAGCCCGACCGACCAAAAAAAACCTACCAATGCGATCCGGAAAAGCGCCGACCTGATGTCGGGACGCTCGCAGCCAGCCATTCATGACCCAGGAATCACGATTCGCACCGACGTCACCCCGCACGGTGAATATTTTGCGGCAGCCAAAAACTGCCGGGAAATCAGGACGACGCGAACAAGGACCACCAGTACGCGACGGACAGACGACGACGCGAACAAGGAGGACCAGTACGCAACGGACACACAGGACCACGCGACCAAGGAGGACCCGTACACGACAGGATGACGCGATCAAGGAGGACCTGTATGCGACAGGACGACGCGATCAAGGAGTACCAGTACGCGACGGACAGACATGGACCCGAACCTACGAGTCATCCCTGCCCTCATAGCAGTCCACCTCCTTCACAGGTTACGACGCAGACGCCGCAGAAGGTCAGAATAACTAAGGGAGGGGGGAAAGTGGGGTGGGGTGGGGGTGGCAGGACCAGGGCAGGCCACAAAACAACCACATAAGTCACACACCACACATGGCCTGGACATACCTGACTCCCATGCCCTGGTCACCACGAGGGGGTGGGGGCGTGTCCTGATAAGCCAGCGACTGCCACAACGGACGTCCGTCACCACGCGAACCGGCAACACAACCAGACAGGTACGTCCCGTACCCACGCCTGAAGAGCGTGGGTACGAGTCGGACCACGCCCACACACGTCACCCCAACAATGGCGGGACGGATCGCACCCACGTGGCAAAGGTCTGGGTACGGGCCGCACAAGCATCACATAGCGTGGGGACGGATATGTACGGACCCTACCCCCACCCCGTATGCAAGGAGCGCACCCCCCACCCCAACAGTGAAAGTACGACCCGTACCCCCACCCGCGTATGCATGGAGCGTACCCCCACCCCAACAGTGTAAGTACGACCCGTACCCTCACCCGCGTATGCATGGAGCGTACCCCCCAGCCCAACAGTGTAAGTACAACCCGTACCCCCACCCACGTATGCATGGAGCGTACCCCCACCCCAACAGTGTAAGTACGACCCGTACCCTCACCCGCGTATGCATGGAGCGTACCCCCCACCCCAACAGCGTAAGTACGACCCGTACCCCCACCCGCGTATGCAAGGAGCGTACCCCCCACCCCAACAGTGTAAGTATGACCCGTACCCCCACCCGCGTATGCATGGAGCGTACCCCCCAGCCCAACAGTGTAAGTACAACCCGTACCCTCACCCGCGTATGCATGGAGCGTACCCTCCATGCCAACAGTGTAAGTACGACTCGAACCCTCACCCGCGGACGTACGGACCGTACCCCCACCCCCACCAGTGTAAGTACGACTCCTACCCCCACCCGCGGACTCACGGACCGTACCCCCACCCCAACAGTGTAAGTACGACCCGTACCCCCACCCACGTATGCATGGAGCGTACCCCCCAGCCCAACAGTGTAAGTACGACCCGTACCCTCACCCGCGTATGCAAGGAGCGCACCCCCCACCCCAACAGTGAAAGTACGACCCGTACCCCCACCCGCGTATGCATGGAGCGTACCCCCACCCCAACAGTGTAAGTACGACCCGTACCCTCACCCGCGTATGCATGGAGCGTACCCCCCACCCCAACAGTGTAAGTACAACCCGTACCCTCACCCGCGTATGCATGGAGCGTACCCCCACCACACCAGTGTAAGTAGACTCGTACCCTCACCTCGAATGCATTGAGCGTACCCCCACCGTGTATGTTCCAAGCGTACATATCCTGAAATCGGAGGTGTGTGTGCAGAGTCCACCCAGCAGTGCCCTGAGACAGGAGGGGTGGGTGTGGAGTCCTCCCAGCAGTGCCCTGAGACAGGAGGGGTGGGTGCCTATCACTAACAGCAGTGCCCTGAGACAGGAGGGGTGGGTGCCTATCACTCCCAGCAGTGCCCTGAGACAGGAGGGGTGGGTGTGGAGTCCTCCCAGCAGTGCCCTGAGACAGGAGGGGTGTGTGCAGAGTCCTCCCAGCAGTGCCCTGAGACAGGAGGGGTGGGTGCCTATCACTCCCAGCAGTGCCCTGAGACAGGAGGGGTGTAACACATGTGTGTGAGGCCAGAATTATCCACATGCATACTGGCTACAAGGGAACATGTGCCCATGAACTCATGTCAACAGACTCCACACACAAGTACAGTGATCACCAAGGATGCCACGATTGTTGCAGGTGGAGACATGGCCCTGCATACATGGCCAAAGTAGAAGGGCTCCGTCACACACACAGCTCATGTAGACACAGCTCTGCGCTAAACATTGGGAACACCCTGCATGGAAGAAAGCTGGGTACACAGAGGAAGGAATACACCCTGGGACAAGTGCACCATGCAGTAACTGCTTACATGAACAAAGAAAGTTAGCCAACACCTTGTGATGGCACACAGATCCCAGGGTCCCACCAATAAGCAGTACACTACTACATATCCCACACACCCAAACCCTTACACACCACCAAAAACCATGTAGCAGCCCCACCAACACCAATACCAGCATAGCAGTAGTGTGATAATGAAAACAAAATTAAGCTTTATTCAGCATGAGCACAATGTCCGTGGATCGCAGGCAGTTCAATCTTCACAAAGCCCATAGGGCAGTCAATGATTCTCAGCTGGATGGGGGACACAGTGGGATGCGTGTCCCCTACCTTGCCTGCACAGTCAAATGGCATCGTCTTCCACACTGGTGAGGGCATCAGGGGGGGGAAGCAACAGGCACCGCAGGGACATCAGGGCAAAGGGGCGGCGTTGTGGGTGCAGGGATGGAGGACTCCACCACAGGGGGTGGGTCAGTGCCAAAGGCGGAGGCCAGGATGGCACTACACACCTTTGCAAGGTCCTCCAGGGAGTCCCCTGCACCCGAAGGGACCTCAGGCCCCAAGGAGGGGGGGGGGTCAGAGGGATGGGTCGCAGTGCCACCGGGGGAGGGTGGAGACAGGGGGGGAGACTCAACCACCCTGACCGGGGACCTCCTTGACCGCTTGCGTGGTGGTGTAACTGTGGGGCTCAGGGACAGAGCGGCCATGAAGGAGTCCTTGGGGGAGATGTGGCCAGGAGAGCTGAGGGGAGGGGATTTGGAGGGAGTGGACTGGGTGGAATGCGGACTCCCACTATGGCTGCGTGTCACACGTTTGCCCCCCGACCCAGTGGGTGTGCCTACCTCACCCTGTGTGTGCGTGTCAGGAGGAGTGCGGTGGACCTTCCCTGCTGGTGTGGTGCCCGTGTCCGTTGATGTGGGTGCATGCCGACGTCTGGGTGTACGTGGGACAGGCATGGGAGTGGGAAGTGTGGATGGGGCAGGGGTAGGTGGGGGGAGGTCGCGCTGCAGGAGACCCACTGCTGCAGTCAGTGTCGAGTCTATGGACCTCAGCAAGTTGCGTTGGTCAGCCTGCGATGAATGAATGCCCTCCAAGAAAGCCTCGATGTTGGTGAGGGTTTTGCCGTGGGCATGGAGGACATTAAGGATCGCAGCCTGACCAACCTGCAGTTGCCGCTGGATGTCCACAGACTCTGCATTGGCGGCAGCAGTGGAGACAGGGGCAGGGGGTGCGGTGCCTGACAGGAAGGAGACATGCTGTGACCGGGCACGCTGGGAAGGGACACGAGCAAGTGGGAGGCGGCTGGTGGGAACTGAGGGGGCGGTGCGAGGTGTTGTTCTGCTGTCAGCCACCGCCCACTCGGAGACATCCTCCTCGGACCTGTCAGCTTCGTATTCTGACGTGGCAGTCGACAGGTCCTCGGCCGCACTATCCTCCACCTCTGTCCCACTCGATGTGCCAGCCCCGATGTCACGGCTGGCACTGGTGCTCGGTCCCTCCGCCTTGCCTGTGTCCATGTCTCCCTCTGTGTCCCCCGACGATGCTGTGGGCAGGGTGGAGAGACAGAAATTAATCAGACAGCTGTACACATCAGTCACATGAGTCCAATCGACATAGGTAACACTGCATAGCCTGAAAAGGAAGATCCCTAACATCTACTAAGCAAGGTACCGATGTAGGGCATGAAACACACAGTTGGTTGAGCCACCATGCCACTGAAATACCATGGAGAGCATGAGACAATAGCTAAACACAGGAAACGGAGTCTGACATAGCACCCAGGCCCTGGGGACAATCCAGCACTGCATCTGCACCACACAGCGTTGGCGAAAATACCGATGACCAGGGACCATATCCATGAACTTGCGACACATGCTGCATAGGTAATGCTGAAAACATGCCCAACATGACTCGGTCACTGCACATTGCGTGTGTGTCCAGACACATCACACACTGCCCAGACCCAGCAAGTAGAAATCAGGATTTGACACATAGGCATTGCCCGCCCCAACAAGACCCTACACGAGGCAAATTGTTGAGACACAGGTGGCACCAACATCTCATAGTCTGGGTGATACACACAGGGGCAGGCAAAAAGCAAGATTGGACGCCAAACAGCCAAGGTGCGCCTGTACAAATAATGAGGTACCAGTGCCCCTCCTCAGATGAGTATAACAAGACACACAGGCACTGGCAACTGTGAGTATGAAGAAGGACAATCAGGTCAGGCTGCACAGTGGACACCTGTACAAAATAGCACGTCTATATACATGGTGACAGGGGACAATGGCACAGAGCTCAACCTACGCTGTAGACACTGAGATTGTCCACGTTTATGATGACACATACACCACTGAGGAAAAGGTGCCCCAGGGGACAGTAGTGGGCACGCAACTACATGCTACTGAATGGTAATGACTGCAACACACGTCACCATCCCTGCACTATGTGTATCGCACACTCATGCACATCATGTCACAGGCCACTACATAGGACATGCGCGCTGTAAGGCATGACACATGAGAGACCAACTCCCATGTCTGGAGTCAGCATCAGTGCCAACTGACATGGAACCCACATGCAGTGAACTTGACAGTGCACAGGCAAGGTCCCACAACCTGTTACACACCACCCCCACACATGATGCTACAGTCATTGTTCTCGTGGACAAAGCGCCAGCCTACATTACCTTGTGAAGGAGTGACTACACACAGACCAGGGAACACATTGCAAGGAGGGGAAGGGTGGCAGGGGCGCAGCGCTATACTGGGGCAAACAGGATCTGCACAGCACCTTTAAACCATGCCAGTGAATTCATGCTACTGTGCCCTTACAAATGCCGGTGACACACAACAAACACACATGTACCTACCCCCTTCCGGCTGCTGCATCGCCTGTAAGCGCCTCTCCAGGTCTGGAAAGACCACCGGCAGCACACGCCTCTGGAGGTGGCTCAGACGGCGGCGGCCGCGGTTCTTGTGGCTCTCAGGTGAGTCCCCCAGCAGGAGCCGTGCAATCCTCCGCGTCCAGCACCGGATATCCTGCCAGCGTTTCCTCACCTGGGGCAGGCTCCGCCTCCGACCATCCACACCCCTCACGGCACTGACGGCGGTCAGCCAGATCTGCTCCTTGGCAGTGGCGCCTACCTGTGAGGAGGAACAAGTGACACCACATCAATACACCAGCCACATGTCACAGAGAGACATATGGGTACAAATTAGCTGGTTACAACAAGGCATGTCATGCAGCCAACGCATTGCACCTTTGTCATAGGGACATCATCCCCTGGTGAGGGAAAAAGCAGTACGTGCCACAGTGGGTACACAGGTGGAATGATGGCAATGTCACTATCAATGATCAAGGCTCACACTGTGCATCACACCCACCCCTCCTGTCTCAGGGCACTGCTGTGAGTGATAGGCCCCCACCCCTCCTGTCTCAGGGCACTGCTGGGAGGACTCTGCACACACCCCTCCTGTCTCAGGGCACTGCTGTGAGTGATAGGCCCCCACCCCTCCTGTCCCCGGGCACTGCTGGGAGGACTCTGCACACACCACTCCTGGCTCAGGGCACTGCTGTGAGTGATAGGCCCCCACCCCTCCTGTCTCAGGGCACTGCTGGGAGACATCAGGCACCCCCCCCTGGGACCCCCCCGACAGTACATGGCATGTGTGTTACACCTGGACACAATGGCAGAAGTCACAGTCACAACATAGGGACAGTCTGTGGCAGTGGCCTATGCACTCACCTGATACCCTGGTCGCCCATACAGCATGGAATACTGTGGGAGGATCACATCCAGCAGAGCCATGTTCTCCTCCAGGGTGAATGGCTGTGTCCTCTCCACAGCCCTTGACATGGTTCCAGGGAATCAGTAGCAGCAGCTGGGTCGACGAATGCAAAGATGTAAAGGCAAGTACTCCCTCATGGGACCTGGCTGCCTTATATGTGCCCTTCTGCCCAGTCTCATGCACAGGAGTACAGAGTGATTGGTCACTCACATTTGCATCCTATGTTTCCACCAATCCCTTCAAACCTAGCAGTCTGTGGGTTCTCTATCGGTTTCATTCTCCTGCATGATGTCAGCCCCACAAACACATTGCAACAAAGTAGAATAATTCCAACTGACTTCTGCTGTGCACCTTCCAGAACAATTTCGAAATTTGAACTTGGTCTCCATGACAACCAGCATGCATGTAGGCCTTAATACTTGTCCCCTATGTAATTTGGAGCATCACACACAGGTACGGTGAGTTTCGGGGCCCTAGGGCACCCCAAATGCATGGCAACGGCCCGTACATGCATGCCTACGTTCACTATCACTATGGGTCTGCACGCGTATGCGTACTCGTAGTGGTACGGGCCGTACACTCGCATGTACGCTCACTATCACTACGAGTACGCATACGCGTGCAGACCCATAGTGATAGTGAGCGTAGATGCGTGTGTACGGTCCGTACCACTACGGGTACGCATACGCGTGCAGACCCATAGTGATAGTGAGCGTAGATGCGTGTGTAAGGTCCGTACCACTACGAGTACGCATACGCGTGCAGACCCATAGTGATAGTGAGCGTAGATGCGTGTGTACGGTCCGTACCACTACGAGTACGCATACGCGTGCAGACCCATAGTGATAGTGAGCTTAGATGCGTGTGTACGGTCCGTACCACTACGGGTACGCATACGCGTGCAGACCCATAGTGATAGGGCCGTACACACGTATCTACGCTCACTATCACTATGGGTCTGCACGCGTATGCGTACTCGTAGTGGTACGGACCGTACACACGCATCTACGCTCACTATCACTATGGGTCTGCACACGTATGCGTACTCGTAGTGGTACAGACCGTACACACGCATCTACGCTCACTATCACTATGGGTCTGCACGCGTATGCGTACTCGTAGTGGTACGGACCGTACAAATGCCTGTACGCTCGCCATCACGATGGGTACACATACGGCAGCACTCCCACAGTGATTTGGGAACATACACAGGCCCTCTTAGCAGCAGTACGGCGGTTTTTACACATCACAGTGGTGATAGGCGACACACAGGTAGGAATAGGGCGGACATACTTGTCCATGGATGGACATACTTGTCCAGGAATGGACATCAAGGCATCGTCTGTGCATTACTACATGTGTGAGGCACAGGTGTGACAGGCTGTGATGTGGAACATGCCTCCTGAGTGGAGAAGGCACCAGATGTATGATGAGATGTGCATAGGTGTACTGTGTGACGGTGCAATGTGTGCCAGGCATGCCCTTGACTCCTTTGACATGTGTGCATGTCGTACTGCGCACTTGGGGTGAGCGTCACTGGCATGGCACGGACACCAACACACGGAAGTGTCCCATGATGCCCGGTACAGGGGTCATGACACATGACTTGTCACTACCCACAGTGCACAATGTGACTATGTCATTTATGTGTCCGGGATTTTCATCAGGTTGATGTTGTAGCACCCTCAAAAGCTGCAGCCGTTGC
This sequence comes from Triturus cristatus, assembly GCF_964204655.1. Classification (NCBI taxonomy): domain Eukaryota; kingdom Metazoa; phylum Chordata; class Amphibia; order Caudata; family Salamandridae; genus Triturus; species Triturus cristatus. Next base: position 85,943,780 of record NC_140588.1, read on the forward strand.
AGCAACCAACATGTGTCTGTGTGTAGATTGTCATTGCACACTGTTCCGCACACCATGCCACATGTGGTATCGGATGTGAGGTGCACATGTATGCATGGGACACGGAGTAGCGTGACAAGGCCATGTCAGCATCCTCACAAGGAATGTGTGGTAAGTCATGACATGTGCACCTTCATGGCAAGGTGTGTGGGCAGGCCTAGTGTAATGTCATGTGTCCTGTGGCTCCGGTGTTCCGCAACCAGTCTCTGCAATCGGCATCCCACTTCTGCTGATGTGTGGGTGTATGTCACTCCTGTCTTGCGTCTGGCTGTTCACTTGCACTGGGACACAGCTATTCCCATGGCGTGGCATGGGGAGGTTCTCAATCTCCGTGTGTAGCTGGGTCTTGGAAGGAGTGTCACCTTGCATCCATATGTGTCCTGGGCATGTAGCACATACCTGACTCCCTATGTAGCATGTGTGTATTGCCAGATTTACATGTGCTCAGTAGACATGAGTTGTTGTCGTAGTGCACTCACTCTTCCTTGTCACTTCCAAATTACTGCAGAGCGCCGCCTCTTGCCCGAAGAATTCCAGACTTGGCTGCCATGCAGGAGAATGACAGGATCCGGCTCTACCGCTTCACCCAACCGTTGATCCTGGAGCTGACGGCGAGACTGGCACCACACCTGCAACCGCAGCACAGGTATCCTACGGCACTGACACCCCAGCTGAAGGTAATGGCTGCCCTACATTTTCTTGCCACGGGTACCTTCCAAAATACTATAGCTCATGTTGGTGGCATGTCCCAGAGAATGTTCAGCGGTGTGCTGCATGATTTCTTGGAGGCCATGTTGATTCACCTGGATGACTTCATCAAGTTCCCAACCCCTGAACAGATGACTGAGGTCAAGCGTGGATTCTATGCCCTGGGAGGGATGCCCCATGTCATTGGGTCCATAGATGGGACACATGTAGGTTTGGTACCACCACACGCACGGGAGGTGGCGTACCGCAATCGGAAGCACTACCACTCCATCAATGCCCTTGTGGTGTGTCTGTCCAATATGGTGATTTCACATGTCTGTGCTCGTTTCCCAGGATCAGCACACGATGCCTACATCATGAGGCGTAGCGGGATGCCTGATATGATGATGCAGCTGTGCAACGAACGGGCATGTGTTGTTGGTGGGTACAGTCTGTCTGTCCTGTATTCTGTATAGCCGACCAGCACGACCGCTTCACCAGTTCTAACGATGTCCATGTGCTTCCCATGTAGGGGACGCTGGCTATCCCAACATGCCTTGGCTGCTGACACCTCTCCGCAACCCCATCACGCCGGCCCAGCTCCGCTATAACACCGCCCATGGCCGGACAAGGCGAGTGATAGAGAGGACGTTTGGCATGCTGAAGAGCCGATTCCGGTGCCTCCACAAGACCGGCGGCGCACTCCCTTATGCCCCGGCGAAGGTCTGCAAGATCTTCATGGTCTGCTGCATGCTGCACAACATGGCAGTTGAAAGAGCTGTGCCACTCATCCTGAATCAACATGACGAGGACCATCCACCCGTGGAGGACGAAGGGCTTGGCAATGGGGCTAGTGATGTGGAGGATGTGGAGCCGCAAGAGGACATCCGGACTCGGCTCATACGCGACTTCTTTGCTTAGTGGTGAGTACCAGTGTCTGAGTGTGCACGCATTGGTCCCCGTGTGGCATGCGTTGCGATGTGTGTCTCCACCTGCATGTATGGCACGTGGGTCAGAGGTGTGTGTGGGTGTGTCACTGGAGTGATGGTGGCAGTGATGGTAGTATTTCCCCAGTCATAATTGTGACCTAGCATGTTGTCATCCATACATGTGTCGAGTAAATGCACATGCAAGTGGCTGTGCTTTTTGTGGCTGACTTCTTGTGTGTCTCTCTTCCCCAGGTACCTGCGCATGCCGTTTGCTGGTTGCATTGTTGTGGCACTGCTATTCCTCATGGACATGACATCGTGGGCTGACTCAGCGTTACAGGCACGGACACGTTTGGAAGTCTCCATGGGGTAAGGGATGCATCTGGGGTGTATTGGGTGTGGCAGTTGTTCACGATGTGTGCACACTGCCCCTGTCGGGGTTTGGTTCCTCTGCAGCCATGTCGCATCCCCATGGGACACGACATGCAGCTGTGTACACCTGAATAGATGGTCTGCCTGGTTGACAGTCATCAGTGATGGGATAGTGGATTGTGATGATGGCATCAATGTGTGTGACACTGCCCTCGGACACATACGGTTAGCATTGGCTTGACATGGTGTGGGACTTCCACATCAGCGGATCTATGGTGTATGGCAGGCTCTCCGTGTGCAGCTGTGGGTATTTAGCTGTTAGCCGACGCTTGTGTGCCAGTACCATGGCTATCACGCATTTGTGCTGCAGAAGGGGGGTGCCAGTGTTGGACCCACATGTCACTCCACATGATGTGTTCATGTGTACTTCGAGTTGCCTCTGCAAACCCGAATACATGACTAATAAAGGTGTCCCTATGCCTCCAAGGTGCCTCTTCTCAGTCAATGCTGGTGTGTTGGCACGGTGCATCCTGCAAGTCTGGCATGGTATTCCCTGATTGTGGCTATGTGTCAATGTGTCGATTCGCAAGATGCAAGCTGTGTGTGCGGGCTGTGACTGTGTATTGGCCATGATGTCCATGACTGCGTGGGTATTGTGACAGGTGCCATCCCCATGCATCCAACATTGTCCAGGCCCCCATTCTCTGCATCCACCGGACTCAAGCTTGCAGGACATGGTTCTGCCACCTGTCTACACATACCTGGGTGCCACCCAGGACACTGGACTGGATCCCTGACCTCTGCGCATGACTGTTGGTGTACTCAATGTGTGTGTCAGCACGGTTGTTCGGCCACCCCCTCAGCTGGTTGTGCCCATCACGGGTGTGTATGGTGCTCCATGTCTGTCTTGCCTAATAAACTGTGACCCATGTGTCCTGTGCCAGACTCAGGCCCCAGGGTGTGGATGGTTGAAGAGAAAAGATGACTCAGGCATGTTTAGACTTTACAAGACACATGTTAGGTAATAATGCTACCAGCAGGCATATACTCTTCATAGTGTGATTTATTATTGGGGGGGGGGGACAAAGTGAGGGGCTTTCCGGGATTAGGGAATCCAAAGTTCAGTAGGGGAGTTGGTGTCCTTGCCATGGGAAATCCTCAGAGTCCATGCCACAGTCTTTGTCAACATTGGTCAGCCAGTGACCAGCAGGGCCATGTGGCAGAGAATGTCTCTTGATGCTGTGATGCTGTTGCTCCAGTGGGCCAGGTGCCAGGCCAGGTGTCCTGGGAGATGGTGATGTAGCAGCCACCCTCACGGTCCTTTCCGTGGACGACCCGGCCTCCTGCGGGGAAGCTCACCAGCAGGCCGTGACGACGTCTGGGATGCTCCGTCGGATGTTTCCTCCTCCTCCTCCTGATCCCTCCCTGTGGGTGGTGATGTTCTCCGCCTTCTGGCACAGGGAGGGTCGGCCATGGTGTCGGCCATCCGACGGAGTGTAGCGTGAATCCCCTGGAATGCCGTCACTTGCTCAGCCTGTCTGTCCTCCATCCTCCGTTGGTGAACCAGTAGACAGGCAATTAGCTCCGCATGTTGCTGGGCCTGCTGGGCCTTGATCCCCTCGAGGACGGACACAACCTGGGCCATGCCCGTGGTGTCCTGCCGGTATGAGTCCAGGATGTTACGGACATGGGAAAATACCGGATCCCCAGCCAACTGGTCAGGCTCGCGCCTCCGCCGTCCTCCACTCCCACCACCCCTGCCCACTTGCGCCTGGCCTGCACTCGTGGGCACATGGGGTCTCCGGGACCCCTGAGGGGTGGCATTGGCGTTGTCGCCTGCCTCCTCCTGGGTGCCCGGGACACCGTGTCCCTCCTGGCGAGCCTGGCTGCATTGTGGTATTGGGGCAGGGATCCTGGGTGTCTCCTGGGATGTGGCAGGAGTGGGGGTGGTGGTTGGCACAGTTGTACCTGACGCAGGTGCTGCAGGTGGTTGGACACCAGAGGGGCCAGGTCGGTCGGGGTCGTCCGCAGAGTGGTGAGAGTGGTCGCTGCCGGTGGGATCGGGCTCCTGCAGATCCGGGTCCTGTGAGTGTTCCCCCCCAGTGTTGGGGGGTGCACCACGACGTTGACCTGTGTGTGAGAGAGACAATGTTAATTTTGGTCCATGCAACATCCATGTTTCATCCATTTCAAAGTTGGCACATTTCCTCTTGGAATTAGGATCTGTCTTGCATTCCACTCACAGTGCACTTGTGCATGGGTGTGTCCCTTGGCCACCACTTTGGCCCCTTTAACTATGTGTGGCACAGTCTTACTTGCTGCGTCAAGTGTGACTGCAGTCAGCAGTGGAGTGGGCAGGTGTGGCGAGCCATGCATTGGCGACTTCCGTGTAGCACTGTACATGCGCACATGGAGTGGATCCACACACTTATATGATCCAGGTAGCTTTCCTTGTGCTCGTGTACAGGTTGTGACATGGCCCTGTGTTTTGCCATGGTGAAGAGGGGGGGTTCTGGCACTGGCCACCCTTGTCTACATGCACGCAGTCTACCTGCTGACGAGCAGACATTCACACACGCAACATGGCTGATTAGCTCTCCCTGTGTCTCGCTCCCTCTGTGTCCCCCTCTCCCTCCCTCCGTGTGTCAGCCTCCTCCCTCTGTCCGTCTCCCTCCCTCTCTGTCCCCCTCTCCCTCCCTCTGTCCCCCTCTCCCTCCCTCTCTGTCCCCCTCTCCCTCCCTCCGTGTGTCACCCTCTGTCACCTCGGCCCAGCTTCCTGGGCACACACTGTTAGCAGATCTTTGAGTGGCCCTTGGCTTGTTGATGTGAGTTTGTTTCTGATCTCCAGGCACCCATTGGGTGTGATGTGTGTCTGTGCGCTGCTGCTGTGGTGGTGTGTGCTGCCACTCTTTCACAATGTTGGCTGTTCATTAGCTGCTGTCATGTGCTAAACAGTGCCTTCACCCCCATGTGTTGATGCAAGGCGTCCGCCATTTGCTGGCAAGTCATTCCTGTGTTGGGACACACTGTTTGTCTGGCTGTGACCTAGGCCATATGGGTAGAGTGAATTGTTGTCTGCTTCTGAGTTGCACTATGTGCTTTTTTGGGCCCAGCCTCCCGCCATCCGGGTTACCGTGTCATGTGTTGTTGTATTCTGTGGCCTGTGACTTGACATTGTCCAGCTGGGTGCATGGGGCATGGTGGCAGCAGTGGCATGTGCGTGCTCATGGAGTGTGGTTGAGTCATGCGATGGCTTGTGGTGGTTGCGTGCCTGTTAGTGATGTTGGTTGTGGATGCCGTTCCCCCCATGTGAGGTGCGTTGTTTGTGTACTCACCCGGGTCTCGGAGTCCTTCTAATCCTTCTACTGCCTCCACCGGCAGTATGGCCATCACCCTCTCCTCCCAGGGATGGTAGTGTACGGGTCTGCGGGAGGGCCCTCCTCCGGTGGCGTTGGCCTGGTCGTGTTCATCCTGCCTCTTGGCTCGGACCCTCCTCCGCAGATCGTACCACCTGTTCTGGCATTCCTGCCTGGTCCGTCTGGTGTCCGCAACAGCATTCACAGCATCGACGATGGTCTGCCACATGGCTGTTTTTGCTGCCTGGCTGGTGTTTCTGACCAATGTTCCAAAGATCTGTGGCTCGACTCTGAGGATTTGATCAACAAGAACCTCCAACTCTCGGTTACTGAACTTTGGATTCTTGGTAGTGGGCATGATGAGGGGTGTGGATGGTGGGGGGGGTGTGGATGGTGGGGGTGGTGTGTGGATGGTTGTGGGTGTGTGGGTGTGGTTGTGCAGGTGCGTGTGTGTGTGAATGTGATGAGGGAGTGTTTGTGAAGGTGGTTGTGTGAAGGTGTGCAAGTGTAAGGTGTAGTAAAGGTTGAGGTCTGGTGCTGTGGGTTGTCTGTGGGGTCTGGCAGCAGTGGGTCTGTTGCAAAGGCTCATGGTTTGTGTGTGTGGGCCCTTTTTATTGGTCCATTGGTGGGTGTGGCTGTGTTTGAATTGTGGGTGGGTTGGTTATAAGGAGTGGTGGTGTATTGGGCCTCTGTTTGTTTTTGGCAGTTGCAGGTCAGTGAAGGTGTTGTTTTGGTGTTTTTTGGCCATGTTTAGTGGCTTTGTGCCATTCGAATGGTGTATTGTTGTGTTGTTTTTTTTTGTCCTGGTTGTGTCCGTGCGTTTTGAGCGTGTGTACGGTGTGTACATGGGCCATTTGGTTGTACGGTGCTGTCCTTGTGTGTGGCTTGGTACGACTCGTACATGCGGTTGTGATGTTGGGGCCTGGGGTGCGCTCCGTAGTTAGGAGGTTGTGTTGGGGGTAGGACTCGAATGTACTGGGATGTACATACACGGTGGTTCGACACGTACAGGGGTGGGGGTAGGACTCGAACGTACTGGGTACACGGTGGTACGACACGTACTGGGGTGGGGGTACGACTGGAACGTACTGGGGTGTAGGTACACGGGGGGTATGACACGTACTGGGGTGGGGGTGGGGCTCGAACGTACTGGGGTGTAGGTACACGGGGGTATGACACGTACTGGGGTGGGGGTGGGGCTCGAACGTACTGGGGTGTAGGTTCACGGTGGTACGACACGTACTGGGGTGGGGGTACGACTGGAACATACTGGGGTGTAGGTTCACGGTGCTACGACACGTACTGGGGTGGGGGTACGACTGGAACGTACTGGGGTGTACATGGACGGTGGTTTGACACGTACTGGGGTGGGGGTACGACTGGAACGTACTGGGGTGTAGGTACACGGGGGTATGACACGTACTGGGGTGGGGGTGGGGCTCGAACGTACTGGGGTGTAGGTTCACGGTGGTACGACACGTACTGGGGTGGGGGTACGACTGGAACGTACTGGTGTGTAGGTTCACGGTGGTACGACACGTACTGGGGTGGGGGTACGACTGGAACGTACTGGGGTGTAGGTACACGGGGGTATGACACGTACTGGGGTGGGAGTGGGGCTTAAACGTACTGGGATGTACATACACGGTGGTTCGACACGTACAGGGGTGGGGGTAGGACTCGAACGTACTGGGTACACGGTGGTACGACACGTACTGGGGTGGGGGTACGACTGGAACGTACTGGGGTGTACATGGACGGTGGTTTGACACGTACTGGGGTGGGGGTACGACTGGAACGTACTGGGGTGTAGGTACACGGGGGTATGACACGTACTGGGGTGGGGGTGGGGCTCGAACGTACTGGGGTGTAGGTTCACGGTGGTACGACACGTACTGGGGTGGGGGTACGACTGGAACGTACTGGGGTGTAGGTACACGGGGGGTATGACACGTACTGGGGTGGGGCTCGAACGTACTGGGGTGTAGGTACACGGGGGTATGACACGTACTGGGGTGGGGGTGGGGCTCGAACGTACTGGGGTGTAGGTTCACGGTGGTACGACACGTACTGGGGTGGGGGTACGACTGGAACGTACTGGGGTGTAGGTTCACGGTGGTACGACACGTACTGGGTTGGGGGTACGACTGGAACGTACTGGGGTGTAGGTACACGGGGGTATGACACGTACTGGGGTGGGGGTGGGGCTCGAACGTACTGGGATGTACATACACGGTGGTTCGACATGTACAGGGGTGGGGGTAGGACTCGAACGTACTGGGTACACGGTGGTACGACACGTACTGGGGTGGGGGTACGACTGGAACGTACTGGGGTGTACATGGACGGTGGTTTGACACGTACTGGGGTGGGGGTACGACTGGAACGTACTGGGGTGTAGGTACACGGGGGTATGACACGTACTGGGGTGGGGGTGGGGCTCGAACGTACTGGGGTGTAGGTTCACGGTGGTACGACACGTACTGGGGTGGGGGTACGACTGGAACGTACTGGGGTGTAGGTACACGGGGGTATGACACGTACTGGGGTGGGGGTGGGGCTCGAACGTACTGGGGTGTAGGTACACGGGGGTATGACACGTACTGGGGTGGGGGTGGGGCTCGAACGTACTGGGGTGTAGGTTCACGGTGGTACGACACGTACTGGGGTGGGGGTACGACTGGAACGTACTGGGGTGTAGGTTCACGGTGGTACGACACGTACTGGGGTGGGGGTACGACTGGAACGTACTGGGGTGTACATGGACGGTGGTTTGACACGTACTGGGGTGGGGGTACGACTGGAACGTACTGGGGTGCAGGTACACGGGGGTATGACATGTACTGGGGTGGGGGTGGGGCTCGAACGTACTGGGGTGTAGGTTCACGGTGGTACGACACGTACTGGGGTGGGGGTACGACTGGAACGTACTGGGGTGTAGGTACACGGGGGTATGACACGTACTGGGGTGGGGGTGGAGCTCGAACGTACTGGGGTGTACATAGACGGTGGTACGACACGTACTGGGGTGGGGGTACAACTTGAACGTACTGGGGTGTACCTAGATGGGTGGGGGTATACATACACGGGGGGTACGTGTCGGACGTACGGGGGCTGGGGGGAGTGTTGGGCGCGTATGCGGGCACATGTCTCCATGGTTGCTATAGGAGTTCGGTGCGGACGGTGTTTTTTCCATACGGTTGTACGCTCGGACGCACGGGATGGATCGTGATTCCTCGGTCGGACTTGGCTTTTTACGTTTGTAAGGTAAATCGTCCGAGGACGTGTCGGACACATTTTCCGACCCGAGGAAGTGTGGGGAATGATTCCCAGTGCGGTTCGTATGGACTTTTTACCATGCGAATCGTGATTGCCAGTTCGTACGGCACTTGTACGTTTCGTACGGTAAAAAGACCCGATACGAGTCGCACGGGGACATTTTTTACAGGATCGTGATCGGCACCTAAGGCTGGTTGCCCTTGCTGGAGTGGAGGCAGTCACCCAGGATACACATGGTGGTGGTCTGAAAAAGCAGTCTGGACATGGGCTTTTTAAAAAATCTGAAAAGTGGATTCATAATGTGTCAGTCTGTAAAAGTGTTTATCACTTGCCAAAAAAAAGAGTAATAAGTGTGCTTTCAAATTGGCAAAGAAATTTCGTTTTCTGCCTAATATCGAACCATGACTCTTTAAAATTTTTTTAGAAAAATATGTAAATATGTGTACTGTATTATAAAATGTTTTAATAAATATTAATACTTTTTTCTTTTTTTTCAGATTGAGATAAAAAAAATTCGAAAACTAGAACCATTTTTAAAGCAATTAAAATTAAATTTAAATTAATAAATATTTTTTTGAGTGGGTATGGTAAGTCAAAAATTTCATGGTCCCTTTTTTCCACTTCTCTACAATCACATTTTCAATTTTTAATTGTAGTCTCTCAAGGACCTTGTAATGTGATAATTGATTTTTAGTTTAAAAAAAAAAAAAAAAAAAAAATTACGCGCACCGTACGCGTACGGTAAAAAAAAAAATAAAAAAAAGTTTTTAAAAACATATATAAAAAAAAGATGAAAGATAAGGTTGGCTCTTAAAAGAGCCGTTGTGTTCATGCAGGGACAGAGGAAAGAAAGATTGGGAAAATTAGTCTCTGCGACAAGTGTGCTGATCTATTTTGTTGTTCACTAGGGAAACACTGGTCTCCCTATGACAAATTAGATCATGACAAGAGGCGCATCGAATATCAACCCTCAGAAATCGAGGGTTAATTTCCTGAGGGCCAGCAAAAGGAGATGCACCCCCCACAGATGAAGGGCTCACCTGACCTGCAGAAGAAGGACTCGGCACTGCAGATGATGGTCCAGGCTGAGCTGCTGTGGATGTGCTTGGTTGACTTACTGAAGGGTTACCTCCAGTAAGTCGAGCATGTGTCCTTTTGTGTACATCCTTGAGGTGTCTCATCATGGTATGATTCCCAAAGGAATACTTCCTGTCAGGATTACCTCTTGAAAGTACACGCTTACACAGCTTACAAGTTACTAAGGGTGCATTTACCTTTTGCTGGCCTTCAGGAAAAGTAAAATAATCCCATACATAAGAGGTCTTTTGTTTCCTCGCTCTCTGCCTCAAGGTAGTGCTGCTAGTGCTAGCCTCACTCTCAGAAGGGCTCTGCTGTTCTGCCATCGTATCACAAAGACAACCCAGCTCCTTCTCCTAAGGGATCACAAGCAGAAATGAGGGGAATGGGTGTGGTGTAGGAGAGTTCTAGAACTGAAAGTAGTTTCAACCAATCAAAAGTTGTGTTTCATGATCACATGACCTACAGTACGCTTACGGTACGCTTACGGTACGCTTACGGAAAAAGTACGCATGCGCGTAAAAAAGACACGCGCTTGCGCGCATGCGCTTAACAGTCACTCCCCGACACTTCCGCGTAACGTGCGCGTGTAGCGTACACGCGTACACGCCCACGCAGTGTACGCGCAGCTACGCAAATTGCGTAAATATGCGCAAACAGCGTAGATAAATTACGGACGTTGCGTAAACCGTACGCTTACCGTAAGCTTACGGTACGCGTACTAAAAAAAATTAAAAAAAGGAAAAAATTTATTGCAAATAAATTTTACATGTTTATTTTTTCAAATATATTAAAAAAACATATTAGAGAATTTTACAAATTTAACCATAGACAATAAAAAAAGGATAGAAAATTAAAATAAAAATATGTTTAAAAAAATAGAAGAAAAAAAACAAAATTAGCATTTAAAAAACCTTGCAAATTCACTGAAAAAACCATGGGTTTCACACACGTTATAGTTAGGAATTAGCATTTAAAAAACCTTGCCAATTCACTGAAAAAACCATGGGTTTCACACACGTTATAGTTAGGAATTAGCATTTAAAAAACCTTGCCAATTCACAGAAAAAACCATTGGTTTCACACACGTTATAGTTAGGAATTAGCATTTAAAAAACCTTAGAAATTCAATGAAAAAACCAAAGGTTTCACACATGTTATAGTTAGCTGGACATTTCACTCGTAAAAAACCATTGAAATTCCCCCGTTATAGTTAGTTCAGCTAACTATAACTCGCGCGCCCGCAATGCACTGCTGATGACGTCACATATTACATCACTCATGACATGGTCAGTGACATCACTCATGACATCACTGATGACATCTCAAATGACATCACTGATGACATCACTGATGACATCATCCAGTGAATGTGTGTATTTCTGAAAATTAAATATGTTTTATATATGTATATCTCAAGGTCGATGGAAGAATAAATGGGTATATAAGTGTCTAAATGGATGATTTGTTTAATAAAAATTGATTGTGTAACTGACTGATTAAGTGTATCATAGTGAATACATGGCTTAGTGAGTAATGTTTAAATATGTAAATATCTGTATCAGTCTCTCACTTTGTGTATAAGTGGCTGCATGGGTTGGTGAGTAGCTACATGGGTGTCTATATAGGTTATTAGTTGGTTTTATGAGTATCAGTCTGAGTGTCTGCATGGTTCGGTGGGGGTATTACGTAGTGCATAGGTGCATGAATGAATGACTCACTCTTTGTATGTGTTGAAGACAGCATGTGTGCAGGACTCTATGGGTGGATGAGTGAGTGTATGGGTGTGTTAGTGAGTGAATGACTGTCTCACTAGTGTCTTTATGAGTAACTACATATGTTTTAAACTAGTATATGTGACTATTGGTGTATATAAGCGAGTATATGTGAGAGTGAGAGATTGAAAGAGTTCCTGTATGAATAATAAGGGTGGGCGTAGTTCGCGAAGTAGCACTTCGCGAAGCTACGCAAAGTGAAGTTCGCACTACGCGAGCTACGCGTAGCACTTCGCGAACTGCGAAGTAACATGTTCGCACTGTGCAAGATGTTGTTTTCAATGATTGCACAGTGCGGACAAGCAACCGGCACTGTGCAATCATTGAAAATGGCATCTTGCACAGTGCGAGCTGTAGTTTTCTGCTGCTCGAGTAGATTTTTACTCGAACTGCAGCTTTCTCAACGCGAACTGGTAGTTTCTCATCGCGAGCGGTCGCGAGCATACGCGACCCCTCGCAATGAGAAACCTGACCTTCTCGCGTTGGGAATCTCGCCGGGAGGTTTATTTTCCATGCTCGCGATCGCGAACAAGGAAAAAGTCTCGCCAAGATGTCATTTTGCTTGCTCGCGGTCGCCAACTTGACGTTGAGGACCGCGAGCAAGCAAAAAATGACCGCAGCACTACGCAACACTACGCTACGCGTGTTCGCACTGTGCTACGTGCAGTTCGCGTAGCGCGAAGTAGCGCGAACTTCGCAAACCTCGCGAGCGTAGCGTAGTGCTTCGCCCAGGCCTAATGAATAAGTATGTGTTTCTATAAGTGATTGTTTAAAAGACTAAGTATGTGTAAGTGTCCGTAGAAGTAAGTGTGGTGGTGTGTGTATAAGTGTATATGCAAATAAATGTATGTTTGTTTCTTTATTAGCATGAGTGACTATGTGTGTGAGTAACTCTATGGATGAGTGGCGTTATGTAACAGGATGTATAGGTGTATGAGTACATATGATGTGTGAGTACATGTATGAGTGACTGTATAGGACTGTTGGTGAATGAGTGGATGTGTATTTGGATCTTAGAATTACTGTATAGGTTGTTGTAACTGGTATTGGTATGTCCATTGTTTTTAAAATGTTAATTTCTATTTTTGAATGTGTGTATCAAAGGTTATATTAGGATGAGAGGAGGTCTGCCACTCTATCACAAGGATGATGTCATCAGTGATGTTATCAGTGATGTCATTTGAGATGTCATCAGTGATGTCATGAGTGATGTCACTGACCATGTCATGAGTGATGTAATATGTGACGTCATCAGCAGTGCATTGCGGGCGCGCGAGTTATAGTTAGCTGAACTAACTGTAACAGGGGAATTTCAATGGTTTTTTACGAGTGAAATGTCCAGCTAACTATAACATGTGTGAAACCTTTGGTTTTTTCATTGAATATATATATATATATATATATTCACAGAAAAAACCATTGGTTTCACACACGTTATAGTTAGGAATTAGCATTTAAAAAACCTTAGAAATTCAATGAAAAAACCAAAGGTTTCACACATGTTATAGTTAGCTGGACATTTCACTCGTAAAAAACCATTGAAATTCCCCCGTTATAGTTAGTTCAGCTAACTATAACTCGCGCGCCCGCAATGCACTGCTGATGACGTCACATATTACATCACTCATGACATGGTCAGTGACATCACTCATGACATCACTGATGACATCTCAAATGACATCACTGATGACATCACTGATGACATCATCCTTGTGATAGAGTGGCAGACCTCCTCTCATCCTAATATAACCTTTGATACACACATTCAAAAATAGAAATTAAAATTTTAAAAACAATGGACATACCAATACCAGTTACAACAACCTATACAGTAATTCTAAGATCCAAATACACATCCACTCATTCACCAACAGTCCTATACAGTCACTCATACATGTACTCACACATCATATGTACTCATACACCTATACATCCTGTTACACAACGCCACTCATCCATAGAGTTACTCACACACATAGTCACTCATGCTAATAAAGAAACAAACATACATTTATTTGCATATACACTTATACACACACCACCACACTTACTTCTACGGAAACTTACACATACATAGGTGCCGATCACGATCCTGCAAAAACTGGGTACGAACCGTCGGACGGAGCACAATCCCCGCCCGACGCGTACCCGGTCGTCAATTTTCACAAACAAGGAATTACGATTCGCACGGGTACACCATTACCGTACGAATCGTAAAAAAGCCCGACCGAACAAAAAAACACCTACCGATGCGATCCGGGAAAGCGCCGACCTGACGTCGGGACGCTCGCAGCCAGCCATTCACGACCCAGGAATCACGATTCGCACCGACGTCACCCCGCACGGTGAATATTTTGCGGCAGCCAAAAACTGCCGGGAAATCAGGACGACGCGAACAAGGACCACCAGTACGCGACGGACAGACGACGACGTGAACAAGGAGGACCAGTACGCGACGGACACACAGGACCACGCGACCAAGGAGGACCCGTACGCGACAGGACGACGCGATCAAGGAGGACCCGTACGCGACAGGACGTCGCGAGCAAGGAGTACCAGTACGCGACGGACAGACATGGACCCGAACCTACGAGTCATCCCTGCCCTCATAGCAGTACACCTCCTCTACAGGTCACGACGCAGACGCCGCAGAAGGTCAGAATAACTAAGGGAGGGGGGAAAGTGGGGTGGGGTGGGGGTGGCAGGACCAGGGCAGGCCACAAAACAACCACATAAGTCACACACCACACATGGCCTGGACATACCTGACTCCCATGCCCTGGTCAGCACGAGGGGGTGGGGGCGTGTCCTGATAAGCCAGCGACCGCCACAACGGAAGTCCGTCACCACGCGAACCGGCAACACAACCAGACAGGTACGTCCCGTACCCACGCATGAAGAGCGTGGGTACGAGTCGGACCACGCCCACACACGTCACCCCAACAATGGCAGGACGGATCGCACCCACATGGCAAAGGCCTGGGTACGGGCCGCACAAACATCACATAGCGTGGGGACGGATATGTACGGACCCTACCCCCACCCCGTATGCAAGGAGCGTACCCCCCAGCCCAACAGTGTAAGTACGACTCGAACCCTCACCCGCGTATGCAAGGAGCGTACCCCCCATGCCAACAGTGCAAGTACGACTCGAACCCTCACCCGCGTATGCAAGGAGCGTACCCCCCAGCCCAACAGTGTAAGTACGACCCGTACCCCCACCCGCGTATGCATGGAGCGTATCCCCCATGCCAACAGTGCAAGTACGACGCGAACCCTCACCCGCGTATGCAAGGAGCGTACCCCCCAGCCCAACAGTGTAAGTACGACCCGTACCCCCACCCGCGGACTCACGGACCGTACCCCCACCCCAACAGTGTAAGTACGACCCGTACCCCCACCCGCGAATGCAAGGAGCGTACCCCCCAGCCCAACAGTGTAAGTACGACCCGTACCCCCACCCGCGTATGCAAGGAGCATACCCCCCATGCCAACAGTGTAAGTACGACCCGTACCCCCACCCGCGTATGCATGGAGCGTACCCCCCATGCCAACAGTGCAAGTACGACGCGAACCCTCACCCGCGTATGCAAGGAGCGTACCCCCCAGTCCAACAGTGTAAGTACGACCCGTACCCCCACCCGCGGACTCACGGACCGTACCCCCACCCCAACAGTGTAAGTACGACCCGTACCCCCACCCGCGAATGCAAGGAGCGTACCCCCCAGCCCAACAGTGTAAGTACGACCCGTACCCCCACCCGCGTATGCAAGGAGCGTACCCCCCAGCCCAACAGTGTAAGTACGACCCGTACCCCCACCTGCGAATGCATGGAGCGTACCCCCCAGCCCAACAGTGTAAGTACGACCCGCACCCCCACCCGCGTATGCATGGAGCGTACCCCCATGCCAACAGTGTAAGTACGACTCGAACCCTCACCCGCGTATGCAAGGAGCGTACCCCCCAGCCCAACAGTGTAAGTACGACCCGTACCCCCACCCGCGTATGCATGGAGCATACCCCCCATGCCAACAGTGCAAGTACGACGCGAACCCTCACCCGCGTATGCAAGGAGCGTACCCCCCAGCCCAACAGTGTAAGTACGACCCGTACCCCCACCCGCGGACTCACGGACCGTACCCCCACCCCAACAGTGTAAGTACGACCCGTACCCCCACCCGCGAATGCAAGGAGCGTACCCCCCAGCCCAACAGTGTAAGTACGACCCGTACCCCCACCCGCGAATGCAAGGAGCGTACCCCCCAGCCCAACAGTGTAAGTACGACCCGTACCCCCACCCGCGTATGCAAGGAGCGTACCCCCCATGCCAACAGTGTAAGTACGACCCGTACCCCCACCCGCGGACGTACGGAGCGTACCCCCACCCCAACAGTGTAAGTTCGACCCGTACCCTCAACCGCGTATGCATGGAGCGTACCCCCACCACACCAGTGTAAGTAGACTCGTACCCTCACCTCGAATGCATTGAGCGTACCCCCACCGTGTATGTGCCAAGCGTACATATCCTGAAATCGGAGGTGTGTGTGCAGAGTCCACCCAGCAGTGCCCTGAGACAGGAGGGGTGGGTGCCTATCACTCCCAGCAGTGCCCTGAGACAGGAGGGGTGGGTGTGGAGTCCTCCCAGCTGTGCCCTGAGACAGGAGGGGTGGGTGTGGAGTCCTCCCAGCAGTGCCCTGAGACAGGAGGGGTGGGTGCCTATCACTCCCAGCAGTGCCCTGAGACAGGAGGGGTGTAACACATGTGTGTGAGGCCAGAATTATCCACATGCATACTGGCTACAAGGGAACATGTCCCCATGAACTCATGTCAACAGACTCCACACACAAGTACAGTGATCATCAAGGATGCCACGATTGTTGCAGGTGGAGACATGGCCCTGCATGCATGGCCAAAGTAGAAGGGCTCCGTCACACACACAGCTCATGTAGACACAGCTCTGCGCTAAACATTGGGAACACCCTGCAGGGAAGAAAGCTGGGTACACAGAGGAAGGAATACACCCTGGGACAAGTGCACCATGCAGTAACTGCTTACATGAACAAAGAAAGTTAGCCAACACCTTGTGATGGCACACAGATCCCAGGGTCCCACCAATGAGCAGTACACTACTACATATCCCACACACCCAAACCCTTACACACCACCAAAAACCATGTAGCAGCCCCACCAACACCAATACCAGCATAGCAGTAGTGTGATAATGAAAACAAAATTAAGCTTTATTCAGCATGAGCACAATGTCCGTGGATCGCAGGCAGTTCAATCTTCACAAAGCCCATAGGGCAGTCAATGATTCTCAGCTGGATGGGGGACACAGTGGGATGCGTGTCCCCTACCTTGCCTGCACAGTCAAATGGCATCGTCTTCCACACTGGTGAGGGCATCAGGGGGGGGGGGAAGCAACAGGCACCGCAGGGACATCAGGGCAAAGGGGCGGCGTTGTGGGTGCAGGGATGGAGGACTCCACCACAGGGGGTGGGTCAGTGCCAAAGGCGGAGGCCAGGATGGCACTACACACCTTTGCAAGGTCCTCCAGGGAGTCCCCTGCACCCGAAGGGACCTCAGGCCCCAAGGAGGGGGGGGGTCAGAGGGATGGGTCGCAGCGCCACCGGGGGAGGGTGGAGACAGGGGGGGAGACTCAACCACCCTGACCGGGGACCTCCTTGACCGCTTGCGTGGTGGTGTAACTGTGGGGCTCAGGGACAGAGCGGCCATGAAGGAGTCCTTGGGGGAGATGTGGCCAGGAGAGCTGAGGGGAGGGGATTTGGAGGGAGTGGACTGGGTGGAATGCGGACTCCCACTATGGCTGCGTGTCACACGTTTGCCCCCCGACCCAGTTGGTGTGCCTACCTCACCCTGTGTGTGCGTGTCAGGAGGAGTGCGGTGGACCTTCCCTGCTGGTGTGGTGCCCGTGTCCGTTGATGTGGGTGCATGCCGACGTCTGGGTGTACGTGGGACAGGCATGGGAGTGGGAAGTGTAGATGGGGCAGGGGTAGGTGGGGGGAGGTCGTGCTGCAGGAGACCCACTGCTGCAGTCAGTGTGGAGTCGATGGACCTCAGCAAGTTGCGTTGGTCAGCCTGCGATGAATGAATGCCCTCCAAGAAAGCCTCGATGTTGGTGAGGGTTTTGCCGTGGGCATGGAGGACATTAAGGATCGCAGCCTGACCAACCTGCAGTTGCCGCTGGATGTCCACAGACTCTGCATTGGCGGCAGCAGTGGAGACAGGGGCAGGGGGTGCGGTGCCTGGCAGGAAGGAGACATGCTGTGACCGGGCACGCTGGGAAGGGACACGAGCAAGTGGGAGGTGGCTGGTGGGAACTGAGGGGGCGGTGCGAGGTGTTGTTCCGCTGTCAGCTGCTGGTGCAGCCACCGCCCACTCGGAGACATCCTCCTCGGACCTGTCAGCTTCGTATTCTGACGTGCCAGTCGACAGGTCCTCGGCCGCACTATCCTCCACCTCTGTCCCACTCGATGTGCCAGCCCCGATGTCACGGCTGGCACTGGTGCTCGGTCCCTCCGCCTTGCCTGTGTCCATGTCTCCCTCTGTGTCCCCCGACGATGCTGTGGGCAGGGTGGAGAGACAGAAATTAATCAGACAGCTGTACACATCAGTCACATGAGTCCAATCGACATAGGTAACACTGCATAGCCTGAAAAGGAAGATCCCTAACATCTACTAAACAAGGTACCGATGTAGGGCATGAAACACACAGTTGGTTGAGCCACCATGCCACTGAAATACCATGGAGAGCATGAGACAATAGCTAAACACAGGAAACGGAGTCTGACATAGCACCCAGGCCCTGGGGACAATCCAGCACTGCATCTGCACCACACAGCGTTGGCGAAAAAACCGATGACCAGGGACCATATCCATGAACTTGAGACACATGCTGCATAGGTAATGCTGAAAACATGCCCAACATGACTCGGTCACTGCACATTGCGTGTGTGTCCAGACACATCACACACTGCCCAGACCCAGCAAGTAGAAATCAGGATTTGACACATAGGTATTGCCCGCACCAACAAGACCCTACACTAGGCAAATTGTTGAGACACAGGTGGCACCAACATCTCATAGTCTGGCTGATACACACAGGGGCAGGCAAAAAGCAAGAGTGTACGCCAAACAGCCAAGGTGCGCCTGTACAAATAATGAGGTACCAGTGCCCATCCTCAGATGAGTATAACAAGACACACAGGCACTGGCAACTGTGAGTATGAAGAAGGACAATCAGGTCAGGCTGCACAGTGGACACCTGTACAAAATAGCACGTCTATATACATGGTGACAGGGGACAATGGCACAGAGCACAACCTACGCTGTAGACACTGAGATTGTCCACGTTTATGAAGACACATACACCACTGAGGAAAAGGTGCCCCAGGGGACAGGAGTGGGCACGCAACTACATGCTACTGAATGGTAATGACTGCAACACACGTCACCATCCCTGCACTATGTGTATCGCACACTCATGCACATCATGTCACAGGCCACTACATAGGACATGCGCGCTGTAAGGCATGACACATGAGAGACCAACTCCCATGTCTGGAGTCAGCATCAGTGCCAACTGACATGGAACCCACATGCAGTGAACTTGACAGTGCACAGGCAAGGTCCCACAACCTGTTACACACCACCCCCACACATGATGCTACAGTCATTGTTCTCGTGGACAAAGCGCCAGCCTACATCACCTTGTGAAGGAGTGACTACACACAGACCAGGGAACACATTGCAAGGAGGGGAAGGGTGGCAGGGGCACAGCGCTATACTGGGGCAAACAGGATCTGCACAGCACCTTTAAACCCTGCCAGTGAATTCATGCTACTGTGCCCTTACAAATGCCGGTGACACACAACAAACACACATGTACCTACCCCCTTCCGGCTGCTGCATCGCCTGTAAGCGCCTCTCCAGGTCTGGAAAGACCACCGGAAGCACACGCCTGTGGAGGTGGCTCAGACGGCGGCGGCCGCGGTTCTTGTGGCTCTCAGGTGAGTCCCCCAGCAGGAGCCGTGCAATCCTCCGCGTCCAGCACCGGATATCCTGCCAGCGTTTTCTCACCTGGGGCAGGCTCCGCCTCCGACCATCCACACCCCTCACGGCACTGACGGCGGTCAGCCAGATCTGCTCCTTGGCAGTGGCGCCTACCTGTGAGGAGGAACAAGTGACACCACATCAATACACCAGCCACATGTCACAGAGAGACATATGGGTACAAATTAGCTGGTTACAACAAGGCATGTCATGCAGCCAACGCATTGCACCTTTGTCATAGGGACATCATCCCCTGGTGAGGGAAAAAGCAGTACGTGCCACAGTGGGTACACAGGTGGAATGATGGCAATGTCACAATCAATGATCAAGGCTCACACTGTGCATCACACCCACCCCTCCTGTCTCAGGGCACTGCTGTGAGTGATAGGCCCCCACCCCTCCTGTCTCAGGGCACTGCTGTGAGTGATAGGCCCCCACCCCTCCTGTCTCAGGGCACTGCTGGGAGACATCTGGCACCCCCCCCTGGGACCCCCCCGACAGTACATGGCATGTGTGTTACACCTGGACGCAATGGCAGAAGTCACAGTCACAACATAGGGACAGTCTGTGGCAGTGGCCTATGCACTCACCTGATACCCTGGTCGCCCATACAGCATGGAGTACTGTGGGAGGATCACATCCAGCAGAGCCATGTTCTCCTCCAGGGTGAATGGCTGTGTCCTCTCCACAGCCCTTGACATGGTTCCAGGGAATCAGTAGCAGCAGCTGGGTCGACGAATGCAAAGATGTGCAGGCAAGTGCTCCCTCATGGGACCTGGCTGCCTTATATGTGCCCTTCTGCCCAGTCTCATGCACAGGAGTACAGAGTGATTGGTCACTCACATTTGCATCCTATGTTTCCACCAATCCCTTCAAACCTAGCAGTCTGTGGGTTCTCTATCGGTTTCATTCTCCTGCATGATGTCAGCCCCACAAACACATTGCAACAAAGTAGAAGAATTCCAACTGACTTCTGCTGTGCACCTTCCAGAACAATTTCGAAATTTGAACTTGGTCTCCATGACAACCAGCATGCATGTAGGCCTTAATACTTGTCCCCTATGTAATTTTGAGCATCACACACAGGTACGGTGCGTTTCGGGGCCCTAGGGCACCCCAAATGCATGGCAACGGCCCGTACATGCATGCCTACGTTCACTATCACTATGGGTCTGCACGCGTATGCGTACCCGTAGTGTTACGGACCGTACACACGCATGTACGCTCTCTATCACTATGGGTCTGCACGCGTATGCGTACCCGTAGTGTTACGGACCGTACACACGCATGTACGCTCTATATCACTATGGGTCTGCACGCGTATGCGTACTCGTAGTGATAGTGAGCGTACATGCGAGTGTACGGTCCGTACCACTACGGGTACGCATACGCGTGCAGACCCATAGTGATAAAGAGCGTAGATGCGAGTGTACGGTCCGTACCACTACGGGTACGCATACGCGTGCAGACCCATAGTGATAGTGAGCGTAGATGCGAGTGTACGGTCCGTACCACTACGGGTACGCATACGCGTGCAGACCCATAGTGATAGGGCCGTACACACGCATCTACGCTCACTATCACTATGGGTCTGCACGCGTATGCGTACCCGTAGTGGTACGGAACGTACACACGCATCTACGCTCACTATCACTATGGGTCTGCACGCGTATGCATACCCGTAGTGTTACGGACCGTACACACGCATGTACGCTCTCTATCACTATGGGTCTGCACGCGTATGCGTACCCGTAGTGTTACGGACCGTACACACGCATGTACGCTCTATATCACTATGGGTCTGCACGCGTATGCGTACTCGTAGTGATAGTGAGCGTACATGCGAGTGTACGGTCCGTACCACTACGGGTACGCATACGCGTGCAGACCCATAGTGATAGAGAGCGTACATGCGTGTGTACGGTCCGTAACACTATGGGTACGCATACGCGTGCAGACCCATAGTGATAGTGAGCGTAGATGCGTGTGTACGTTCCGTACCACTACGGGTACGCATACGCGTGCAGACCCATAGTGATAGTGAGCGTAGATGCGTGTGTACGGCCCTATCACTATGGGTCTGCACGCGTATGCGTACCCGTAGTGGTACGGACCGTACACTCGCATCTACGCTCACTATCACTATGGGTCTGCACGCGTATGCGTACCCGTAGTGGTACGGACCGTACACTCGCATCTACGCTCACTATCACTATGGGTCTGCACGCGTATGCGTACCCGTAGTGGTACGGACCGTACACTCGCATGTACGCTCACTATCACTACGAGTACGCATACGCGTGCAGACCCATAGTGATATAGAGCGTACATGCGTGTGTACGGTCCGTAACACTACGGGTACGCATACGCGTGCAGACCCATAGTGATAGTGAGCGTAGATGCGAGTGTACGGTCCGTACCACTACGGGTACGCATACGCGTGCAGACCCATAGTGATAGGGCCGTACACACGCATCTACGCTCACTATCACTATGGGTCTGCACGCGTATGCGTACCCGTAGTGGTACGGAACGTACACACGCATCTACGCTCACTATCACTATGGGTCTGCACGCGTATGCGTACCCGTAGTGTTACGGACCGTACACACGCATCTACGCTCACTATCACTATGGGTCTGCACGCGTATGCGTACCTGTAGTGGTACGGAACGTACACACGCATCTACGCTCACTATCACTATGGGTCTGCACGCGTATGCGTACCCGTAGTGTTACGGACCATACACACGCATCTACGCTCACTATCACTATGGGTCTGCACGCGTATGCGTACCCGTAGTGCTACGGACCGTACAAATGCCTGTACGCTCGCCATCACGATGGGTACACATACGGCAGCACTCCCACAGTGATTTGGGAACATGCACAGGCCCTCTCAGCAGCAGTACGGCGGTTTTTACACATCACTGTGGTGATAGGCGACACACATGTAGGAATAGGGCGGACATACTTGTCCATGGATGGACATACTTGTCCAGGAATGGACATCAAGGCATCGTCTGTGCATTACTACATGTGTGGGGCACAGGTGTCACAGGCTGTGATGTGGAACATGCCTCCTGAGTGGAGAAGGCACCAGATGTATGATGAGATGTGTACATGTGTACTGTGTGAGGGTGCAATGTGTGCCAGGCATGCCCTTGACTCCTTTGACATGTGTGCATGTGGGACTGCGCACTTGGGGTGAGCGTCACTGGCATGGCACGGACACCAACACACGGAAGTGTTCCATGATGCCCGGTACAGGGGTCATGACACATGACTTGTCACTACCCACAGTGCACAATGTGACTATGTCATATATGTGTCCGGGATTTACATCAGGTTGATGTTGTAGCACCCTCAAAAGCTGCAGCCGTTGCAGCAACCAACATGTGGCTGTGTGTAGATTGTCATTGCACACTGTTCCGCACACCATGCCACATGTGTTATCGGATGTGAGGTGCACATGTATGCATGGGACACGGAGTAGCGTGACAAGGCCATGTCAGCATCCTCACAAGGAATGTGTGGTGAGTCATGACATGTGCACCTTCATGGCAAGTTGTGTGGGCTGGACTAGTGTAATGTCATGTGACCTGTGGCTCCAGTGTTCCGCTACCAGTCTCTGCAATCGGCATCCCACTTCTGCTGATGTGTGGGTGTATGTCACTCCTGTCTTGCGTCGGGCTGTGCACTTGCACTGGGACACAGCTATTTCCATGGCGTGGCATGGGGAGGTTCTCAATCACCGTGTGTAGCTGGGTCTTGGAAGGAGTGTCACCTTGCATCCATACGTGTCCTGGGCATGTAGCACATGCCTGACTCCCTATGTGGCATGTGTGTATTGCCAGATTTACATGTGCTCAGTAGACATGAGTTGTTCTCGTAGTGCACTCACTCTTCCTTGTCACTTCCAAATTACTGCAGAGCGCCTCCTGTTGCCCGAAGAATTCCAGACTTGGCTACCATGCAGGAGAATGACAGGATCCGGCTCTACCGCTTCACCCAACCGTTGATTCTGGAGCTGACGGCGAGACTGGCACCACACCTGCAACCGCAGCACAGGTATCCTACGGCACTGACACCCCAGCTGAAGGTAATGGCTGCCCTACATTTTCTTGCCACGGGTACCTTCCAAAATACCATAGCTCATGTTGGTGGCATGTCCCAGAGCATGTTCAGCGGTGTGCTGCATGATTTCTTGGAGGCCATGTTGATTCACCTGGATGACTTCATCAAGTTCCCAACCCCTGAACAGATGACTGAGGTCAAGCGTGGATTCTATGCCCTGGGAGGGATGCCCCATGTCATTGGGTCCATAGATGGGACACATGTAGGTTTGGTACCACCACACGCACGGGAGGTGGCGTACCGCAATCGGAAGCACTACCACTCCATCAATGCCCTTGTGGTGTGTCTGTCCAATATGGTGATTTCACATGTCTGTGCTCGTTTCCCAGGATCAGCACACGATGCCTACATCATGAGGCGTAGCGGGATGCCTGATATGATGATGCAGCTGCGCAACGAACGGGCATGTGTTGTTGGTGGGTACAGTCTTTCTGTCCTATATTCTGTATAGCCGACCAGCACGACCGCTTCACCAGTTCTAACGATGTCCATGTGCTTCCCATGTAGGGGACGCTGGCTATCCCAACATGCCTTGGCTGCTGACACCTCTCCGCAACCCCATCACTCCGGCCCAGCTCCGCTATAACACCGCCCATGGCCGGACAAGGCGAGTGATAGAGAGGACGTTTGGCATGCTGAAGAGCCGATTCCGGTGCCTCCACAAGACCGGCGGTGCACTCCCTTATGCCCCGGCGAAGGTCTGCAAGATCTTCATGGTCTGCTGCATGCTGCACAACATGGCAGTTGAAAGAGCTGTGCCACTCATCCTGAATCAACATGACGAGGACCATCCACCCGTGGAGGACGAAGGGCTTGGCAATGGGGCTAGTGATGTGGAGGATGTGGAGCCGCAAGAGGACATCCGGACTCGGCTCATACGCGACTTCTTTGCTTAGTGGTGAGTACCAGGGTCTGAGTGTGCACGCATTGGTCCCCGTGTGGCATGCGTTGTGATGTGTGTCTCCACCTGCATGTATGGCACGTGGGTCAGAGGTGTGTGTGGGTGTGTCACTGGAGTGATGGTGGCAGTGATGGTAGTATTTCCCCAGTCATAATTGTGACCTAGCATGTTGTCATCCATACATGTGTCGAGTAACTGCACATGCAAGTGGCTGTGCTTTTTGTGGCTGACTTCTTGTGTGTCTCTCTTCCCCAGGTACCTGCGCATGCCGTTTGCTGGTTGCATTGTTGTGGCACTGCTATTCCTCATGGACATGACATCGTGGGCTGACTCAGCGTTACAGGCACGGACACGTTTGGAAGTATCCATGGGGTAAGGGATGCATCTGGGGTGTATTGGGTGTGGCAGTTGTTCACGATGTGTGCACACTGCCCCGGTCGGGGTTTGGTTCCTCTGCAGACATGTGGCATCCCCATGGGACACGACATGCAGCTGGGTACACCTGAATAGATGGGCTGCCTGGTTGTCAGTCATCAGTGATGGGATAGTGGATTGTGATGATGGCATCAATGTGTGTGACACTGCCCTCGGACACATACGGTTAACATTGTCTTGACATGGCGTGGGACTTCCACATCAGCGGATCTATGGTGTATGGCAGGCTCTCCGTGAGCAGCTGTGGGTGTTTAGCTGTTAGCCGACGCTTGTGTGCCAGTTCCATGGCTATCACGCATTTGTGCTGCAGAAGGGGGGTGCCAGTGTTGGAGCCACATGTTACTCCACATGATGTGTTCATGTGTACTTCAAGTTGCCTCTGCAATCCCAAAAACATGACTAATAAAGGTGTCCCTATGCCTCCAAGGTGCCTCTTCTCAGTCAATGCTGTTGTGTTGGCACGGTGCATCCTGCATGTCTGGCATGGTATTCCCTGATTGTGGCTATGAGTCAATGTGTCGAGTGGCAAGATGCAAGCTGTGTGTGTGTGCTGAGACTGTGTATTGGGCATGATGTCCATGACTGTGTGGGTATTGTGACATGTGCCATCCCCATTCATCCAACGTTGTCCATGACCCCATTCTCTGCATCCACCGGACTCAAGCTTGCAGGACATGGTTCTGCCACCTGTCTACACATACCTGGGTGCCCCCCAGGACACTGGCCAGGATCCCTGACCTCTGCGCATGACTGTTGCTGTACTCAATGTGTCTGTCAGCACGGTTGTTCGGCCACCCCCTCAGCTGGTTCTGACCATCACGGGTGTGTATGGTGCTCCATGTCTGTCTTGCCTAATAAACTGTGACCCATGTGTCCTGTGCCAGACTCAGGCCCCAGGGTGTGGATGGTTGAAGTGAACAGATGACTCAGGCATGTTTAGACTGTACAAGACACATGTTAGGTAATAATGCTACCAGCAGGCATCTACTCTTAATAGTGTGATTTATTATTGGGGGGGGGGACACAAAGTGAGGGGCTTTCCGGGATTAGGGAATCCAAAGTTCAGTAGGGGAGTTGGTGTCCTTGCCATTGGAAATCCTCAGAGTCCATGCCACAGTCTTTGTCAACATTGGTCAGCCAGTGACCAGCAGGGCCATGTGGCAGAGAATGTCTTTTGATGCTGTGATGCTGTTGCTCCAGTGGGCCAGGTGCCAGGCCAGGTGTCCTGGGAGATGGTGATGTAGCAGCCACCCTCACGGTCCTTTCCGTGGACGACCCGGCTTCCTGCGGGGAACCTCAGCAGCAGGCCGTGACGACGTCTGGGATGCTCCGTCGGATGTTTCCTCCTCCTCCTCCTGATCCCTCCCTGTGGGTGGTGATGTTCTCCGCCTTCTGGCACAGGGAGGGTCGGCCATGGTGTCGGCCATCCGACGGAGTGTAGCGTGAATCCCCTGGGACGCCGTCACTTGCTCAGCCTGTCTGTCCTCCATCCTCCGTTGGTGTACCTGTAGACAGGCTATTAGCTCCGCATGTTGCTGGGCCTGCTGGACCTTGATCCCCTCGAGGACGGACACAACCTGGGCCATGCCCGTGGTGTCCTGCCGGTATGAGTCCAGGATGTTACGGACATGGGAAAATACTGGATCCCCAGCCAACTGGTCAGGCTCGCGCCTCCGCCGTCCTCCACTCCCACCACCCCTGCCCACTTGCGTCTGGCCTGCACTTGTGGGCACATCGGGTCTCCAGGACCCCTGAGGGGTGGCATTGGCGTTGTCGCCTGCCTCCTCCTGGGTGCCCGGGACACCGTGTCCCTCCTGGCGAGCCTGGCTGCATTGTGGTGTTGGGGCAGGGATCCTGGGTGTCTCCTGGGATGTGGCAGGAGTGGGGGTGGTGGTTGGCACGGTTGTACCTGACGCAGGTGCTGCAGGTGGTTGGACACCAGAGGGGCCAGGTCGGTCGGGGTCGTCCGCAGAGTGGTGAGAGTGGTCGCTGCCGGTGGGATCGGTCTCCTGCAGATCCGGGTCCTGTGAGTGTTCCCCCCCAGTGTTGGGGGGTGCAGCACGACGTTGACCTGTGTGTGAGAGAGAAAATGTTAATTTTGGTCCATGCAACATCCATGTTTCATCCGTTTCAAAGTTGGCACATTTCCTCTTGGAATTAGGATCTGTCTTGCATTCCACTCACAGTGCACTTGTGCATGGGTGTGTCCATTGGGCAGCAATTTGGCCCCTTTAACTATGTGTGGCACAGTCTTACTTGCTGCGTCAAGTGTGACTGCAGTCAGCAGTGGAGTGTGCAGGTGTGGCGAGCCATGCATTTGCGACTTCCTTGTAGCACTGTACATGTGCACATGGAGTGGATCCACACACTTATATGATGCAGGTGGCTGTCCTTGTGCTCGTGTACAGGTTGTGACATGGCCCTGCGTTTTGCCATGATGAAGAGGGGGGGTTCTGGCACTGGCCACCCTTGTCTACATGCACGCAGTCCACCTGCTGACGAGCAGACATTCCCACACACCAAAGGACTGATTTGCTCTCCCTGTGTCTCCCTCCTTCTCTGTCCCCCTCTCCCTCCCTCTCTGTCCCCCTCTCCCTCCCTCTCTGTCCCCCTCTCCCTCCCTCTGTGTGTCAGCCTCCTCCCTCTGTCCGTCTTCCTGTGTCTCCCTCCTTCTCTGTCCCCCTCTCCCTCCCTCTCTGTCCCCCTCTCCCTCCCTCTCTGTCCCCCTCTCCCTCCCTCCGTGTGTCACCCTCTGTCACCTTGGCCCAGCTTCCTGGGCACACACTGTTGGCAGATCTTTGAGTGGCCCTTGGCCTGTTGATGTGAGTTTGTTTCTGATCTCCAGGCACCCATTTTGTCTGCTGTGTGTCTGTGCGCTGCTGCTGTGGTGGTGTGTGCTGCCACTCTTTCACAATGTTGGCTGTTCATTAGCTGCTGTCATGTGCAAAACAGTGCCTTCACCCCCATGTGTTGATGCAAGGCGTCCGCCATTTGCTGGCAAGTCATTCCTGTGTTGGGACACAGTGTTTGTCTGGCTGTGACCTAGGCCATATGGGCAGAGGGCATTGTTGTCTGCTTTGGAGTCGCACTATGTGATTTTTGGTGCCCAGCCTCCCGCCATCCGGGTTACCGTGTCATGTGTTGTTGTCTTCTGTGGCCTGTGACTTGACATTGTCCAGCTGGGTGCATGGGGCATGGTGGCAGCAGTGGCATGTGCCTGCTCATGGAGTGTGGTTGAGTCATGCGATGGCTTGTGGTGGTTGCGTGCCTGTTAGTAATTTTGGTTGTGGTTGCAGTTCCCCCCATGTGAGGTGCGTTGTTTGTGTACTCACCCGGGTCTCGGAGTCCTTCTACTCCTTCAACTGCCTCCACCGGCAGTATGGCCATCACCCTCTCCTCCCAGGGATGGTACTGTACGGCTCTGCGGGAGGGCCCTCCTCCGGTGGCGTTGGCCTGGTCGTGTTCCTCCTGCCTCTTGGCTCTGACCCTCCTCCGCAGATCGTACCACCTGTTCTGGCAATCCTGCTTGGTCCTCCTGGTGTCCGCAACGGCATTCACAGCATCGACGATGGTCTGCCACATGGCTGTTTTGGCTGCCTGGCTGGTGCTTCTGACCAATGTTCCAAAGATCTGTGGCTCGACTCTGAGGATTTGATCAACAAGGACCTCCAACTCTCGGTGACTGAACTTTGGATTCTTGGTAGTGGGCATGGTGAGGGGTGTGGGTGGGGATGGTGTGGGTGTGGGGGGTGTGTGGATGTTGGGGGGGGGTGTGGATGGTTGTGTGTGTGTGTGAATGTGATGAGAGGGTGTTTGTGAGGGTGGTCGTGTGAAGGTGTGCAAGTGTAAGGTGTGGTGTAGCTTGTAGTCTGGTTCTGTGGTGTCTGGCAGCAGTGAGTCTGTTGCAAAGGCTCATGGTTTGTGTGTGTGGGCCCTTTTCATTGGTCCATGGGTGGGTGTGGCAGTGTTTGAATTTTGGGTGGGTGTGTTATAAGGAGTGGTGGTGTATTGGGCCTCTGTTTGTTTTTGACAGTTGCAGGTCAGTGATTGTGTTATTTTAGTGGTTGTTGGCCATGTTTAGTGGCTGTGTGCCTTTCGAATGGTGTATTCTTGGGTTGTTTTGTTTTGTCCTTGTTTTGTACGTGCGTTTTGAGCGTGTGTACGGTGTGTACATGGGCCATTTGGTTGTACGATTATGTCCTTGTGTGTGGCTTTGTACGACTCGTACATGCGGTTGTGATGTTGGGGCATGGGGTGCGCTCCGTACTTAGGAGGTTGTGTTGGGGGTGCGCCAGGAACTACTGGGGTGTACATGGACGGTGGTACGACACGTACAGGGGTGGGGGGGTGTACATTGACGTTGGTACGACACGTACACGGGTGGGGGGGTGTACATTGACGGTGGTACGACACGTACAGGGGTGGGGGGGTGTACATTGACGGTGGTACGACACGTACTGGGGTGGGGGTGGGGCTCGAACGTACTGGGGTGTAGGTTCACGGTGGTACGACACGTACTGGGGTGGGGGTACGACTGGAACGTACTGGGGTGTACATGGACGGTGGTACGACACGTACAGGGGTGGGGGGGTGTACATTGACGGTGGTACGACACGTACAGGGGTGGGGGGGTGTACATTGACGGTGGTACGACACGTACTGGGGTGGGGGTACGACTGGAACGTACTGGGGTGTAGGTACACGGTGGTACGACACGTACTGGGGTGGGGGTACGACTGGAACGTACTGGGGTGTGGGTAGACGGGGCTATGACACGTACTGGGGTGGGGGTGTGGCTCGAACGTACTGGGGTGTAGGTTCACGGTGGTACGACACGTACTGGGGTGGGGGTACGACTGGAACGTACTGGGGTGTAGGTACACGGTGGTACAACACGTACTGGGGTGGGGGTACGACTGGAACGTACTGGGGTGTGGGTAGACGGGGCTATGACACGTACTGGGGTGGGGGTGTGGCTCGAACGTACTGGGGTGTAGGTTCACGGTGGTACGACACGTACTGGGGTGGGGGTACGACTGGAACGTACTGGGGTGTACATGGACGGTGGTATGACACGTACAGGGGTGGGGGGGTGTACATTGACGGTGGTACGACACGTACAGGGGTGGGGGGGTGTACATTGACAGTGGTACGACACGTACTGGGGTGGGGGTACGACTGGAACGTACTGGGGTGTAGGTACACGGTGGTACGACATGTACTGGGGTGGGGGTACGACTGGAACGTACTGGGGTGTGGGTAGACGGGGCTATGACACGTACTGGGGTGGGGGTGTGGCTCGAACGTACTGGGGTGTAGGTACACGGGGGGTACAACACGTACTGGGGTGGGGGTATGACTGGAACGTACTGGGGTGTGGGTAGACGGGGCTATGACACGTACTGGGGTGGGGGTGTGGCTCAAACGTACTGGGGTGTAGGTTCACGGTGGTATGACACGTACTGGGGTGGGGGTACGACTGGAACGTACTGGGGTGTACATGGACGGTGGTACGACACGTACAGGGGTGGGGGGGTGTACATTGACGGTGGTACGACATGTACAGGGGTGGGGGGGTGTACATTGACGGTGGTACGACACGTACTGGGGTGGGGGTACGACTGGAACGTACTGGGGTGTAGGTACACCGTGGTACGACACGTACTGGGGTGGGGGTACGACTGGAACGTACTGGGGTGTAGGTAGACGGGGCTATGACACGTACTGGGGTGGGGGTACGACTGGAACGTACTGGGGTGTACCTAGACGGGTGGGGGTATACATATACGGGGGTACGTGTCAGACGTACGGGGGCTGGGGGGAGTGTTGGGCGCGTATGCGGGCACATGTCTCCATGGTTGCTATAGGTGTTCGGTGCGGACGGTGTTTTTTCCATACGGTTGTACGCTCGGACGCACGGGATGGATCGTGATTCCTCGGTCGGACTTGGATTTTCACGTTTGTAAGGTAAATCGTCCGAGGACGTGTCGGACACATTTTCCGACCCGAGGACATGTGGGGAATGATTCCCAGTGCGGTTCGTATGGACTTTTTACCATGCGAATCGTGATTGCCAGTTCGTACGGCACTTGTACGATTCGTACGGTAAAAAGACCCGATACGAGTCGCACGGGGGAATTTTTTACAGGATCGTGATCGGCACCTTAGTCTTTTAAACAATCACTTATAGAAACACATACTTATTCATACAGGAACTCTTTCAATCTCTCACTCTCACATATACTCGCTTATATACACCAATAGTCACATATACAAGTTTAAAACATATGTAGTTACTCATAAAGACACTATTGAGACAGTCATTCACTCACTAACACACCCATACACTCACTCATCCACCCATAGAGTCCTGCACACATGCTGACTTCAACACATACAAAGAGTGAGTCATTCATTCATGCACCTATGCACTACGTAATACCCCCACCGAACCATGCAGACACTCAGACTGATACTCATAAAACCAACTAATAACCTATATAGACACCCATGTAGCTACTCACCAACCCATGCAGCCACTTATACACAAAGTGAGAGACTGATACAGATATTTACATATTTAAACATTACTCACTAAGCCATGTATTCACTATGATACACTTAATCAGTCAGTTACACAATCAATTTTTATTAAACAAATCATCCATTTAGACACTTATATACCCATTTATTCTTCCATCGACCTTGAGATATACATATATAAAACATATTTAATTTTCAGAAACACACACATTCACTGGATGATGTCATCAGTGATGTCATCAGTGATGTCATTTGAGATGTCATCAGTGATGTCATGAGTGATGTCACTGACCATGTCATGAGTGATGTAATATGTGACGTCATCAGCAGTGCATTGCGGGCGCGCGAGTTATAGTTAGCTGAACTAACTATAACGGGGGAATTTCAATGGTTTTTTACGAGTGAAATGTCCAGCTAACTATAACATGTGTGAAACCTTTGGTTTTTTCATTGAATTTCTAAGGTTTTTTAAATGCTAATTCCTAACTATAACGTGTGTGAAACCAATGGTTTTTTCTGTGAATTGGCAAGGTTTTTTAAATGCTAATTCCTAACTATAACGTGTGTGAAACCCATGGTTTTTTCAGTGAATTGGCAAGGTTTTTTAAATGCTAATTCCTAACTATAACGTGTGTGAAACCCATGGTTTTTTCAGTGAATTTGCAAGGTTTTTTAAATGCTAATTTTGTTTTTTTTCTTCTATTTTTTTAAACATATTTTTATTTTAATTTTCTATCCTTTTTTTATTGTCTATGGTTAAATTTTTAAAATTCTCTAATATGTTTTTTTAATATATTTTAAAAAATAAACATGTAAAATTTATTTGCAATACATTTTTTCCTTTTTTTAATTTTTTTTAGTACGCGTACCGTAAGCTCACGGTAAGCGTACGGTTTACGCAACGTCCGTAATTTATCTACGCTGTTTGCGCATATTTACGCAATTTGCGTAGCTGCGCGTACACTGCGTGGGTGTGTACGCGTGTACGCTACACGCGCACGTTACGCGGAAGTGTCAGGGAGTGACTGTTAAGCGCATGCGCGCAAGCGCGTGTCTTTTTTACGCGCATGCGTACTTTTTCCGTAAGCGTACCGTAAGCGTACCGTAAGCGTACGGTAAGTCATGTGATCATGAAACACAACTTTTGATTGGTTGAAACTGCTTTCAGTTCTAGAACTCTCCTACACCACACCCATTCCCCTCATTTCTGCTTGTGATCCCTTAGGAGAAGGAGCTGGGTTGTCTTTGTGATACGATGGCAGAACAGCAGAGCCCTTCTGAGAGTGAGGCTAGCACTAGCAGCACTACCTTGAGGCAGAGAGCGAGGAAACAAAAGACCTCTTATGTATGGGATTATTTTACTTTTCCTGAAGGCCAGCAAAAGGTAAATGCACCCTTAGTAACTTGTAAGCTGTGTAAGCGTGTACTTTCAAGAGGTAATCCTGACAGGAAGTATTCCTTTGGGAATCATACCATGATGAGACACCTCAAGGATGTACACAAAAGGACACATGCTCGACTTACTGGAGGTAACCCTTCAGTAAGTCAACCAAGCACATCCACAGCAGCTCAGCCTGGACCATCATCTGCAGTGCCGAGTCCTTCTTCTGCAGGTCAGGTGAGCCCTTCATCTGTGGGGGGTGCATCTCCTTTTGCTGGCCCTCAGGAAATTAACCCTCGATTTCTGAGGGTTGATATTCGATGCGCCTCTTGTCATGATCTAATTTGTCATAGGGAGACCAGTGTTTCCCTAGTGAACAACAAAATAGATCAGCACACTTGTCGCAGAGACTAATTTTCCCAATCTTTCTTTCCTCTGTCCCTGCATGAACACAACGGCTCTTTTAATAGCCAACCTTATCTTTCATCTTTTTTTTATATATGTTTTTAAAAACTTTTTTTTTTTTTTTTTTTTACCGTATGCGTACGGTGCGCGTATTTTTTTTTTTTTTTTTTTTTTAAACTAAAAATCAATTATCACATTACAAGGTCCTTGAGAGACTACAATTAAAAATTGAAAATGTGATTGTAGAGAAGTGGAAAAAAGGGACCATGACATTTTTGACTTACCATACCCACTCAAAAAAATATTTATTAATTTAAATTTAATTTTAATTGCTTTAAAAATGGTTCTAGTTTTTGAATTTTTTTATCTCAATCTGAAAAAAAAGAAAAAAGTATTAATATTTAATAAAACATTTTATAATACAGTACACATATTTACATATTTTTCTAAAAATTTTTTAAAGAGTCATGGTTTGATATTACGCAGAAAACGAAATTTCTTTGCCAATTTGAAAACACACTTATTACTCTTTTTTTTTGGCAAGTGATAATCACTTTTACAGACTGACACATTATGAATCCACTTTTCAGATTTTTTAAAAAGCCCATGTCCAGACTGCTTTTTCAGACCACCACCATGTGTATCCTGGGTGACTGCCTCCACTCCAGCAAGGGCAACCAGCCTTAGTGATGCTGAATGTATTTGCATTACAGACTGAAACCTCAAACCCCACTCGCTTGTAAATACTGTGCATGATTATACATGGAAAGCAGCTGGGTGTGTGCTAAGAGTCTGCTTCTGCACCAAAAAATCGCTCCCCCTTTTTCCTACTAATGCAACTGTGAAATCACCAGAGCAAAACGCAATAAATCTCTGCCTGTAATTCCTATTTGCACACAGAGTCATGTTTTCACATTAGTCACAAAACGAAATTTCTTTGCTAATGTGAAAGCACACTTACTGCTCTTTTTTTTTGGCAAGTGATAATCACTTTTACAGACTGACACATTATGAATCCACTTTTCAGATTTTTTAAAAAGCCCATGTCCAGACTGCTTTTTCAGACCACCACCATGTGTATCCTGGGTGACTGCCTACACTCCAGCAAGGGCAACCAGCCTTAGTGATGCTGAATGTATTTGCATTACAGACTGAAACCTCAAACCCCACTCGCTTGTAAATACTGTGCATGATTATACATGGAAAGGAGCTGGGTGTGTGCTAAGAGTCTGCTTCTGCACCAAAAAATCGCTCCCCCTTTTTCCTACTAATGCAACTGTGAAATCACCAGAGCAAAACGCAATAAATCTCTGCCATTAATTCCTATTTGCACACAGAGTCATCTTTTCACATTAGTCACAAAACGAAATTTCTTTGCCAATTTGAAAGCACACTTACTGCTCTTTTTTTTTGGCAAGTGATAATCACTTTTACAGACTGACACATTATGAATCCACTTTTCAGATTTTTTAAAAAGCCCATGTCCAGACTGCTTTTTTAGACCACCACCATGTGTATCCTGGGTGACTGCCTACACTCCAGCAAGGGCAACCAGCCTTAGTGATGCTGAATGTATTTGCATTACAGACTGAAACCTCAAACCCCACTCGCTTGTAAATACTGTGCATGATTATACATGGAAAGGAGCTGGGTGTGTGCTAAGAGTCTGCTTCTGCACCAAAAAATCGCTCCCCCTTTTTCCTACTAATGCAACTGTGAAATCACCAGAGCAAAACGCAATAAATCTCTGCCTGTAATTCCTATTTGCACACAGAGTCATGTTTTCACATTAGTCACAAAACGAAATTTCTTTGCCAATTTGAAAGCACACTTACTGCTCTTTTTTTTTGGCAAGTGATAATCATTTTTACAGACTGACACATTATGAATCCACTTTTCAGATTTTTTAAAAAGCCCATGTCCAGACTGCTTTTTCAGACCACCACCATGTGTATCCTGGGTGACTGCCTACACTCCAGCAAGGGCAACCAGCCTTAGTGATGCTGAATGTATTTGCATTACAGACTGAAACCTCAAACCCCACTCGCTTGTAAATACTGTGCATGATTATACATGGAAAGGAGCTGGGTGTGTGCGAAGAGTCTGCTTCTGCACCAAAAAATCGCTCCCCCTTTTTCCTACTAATGCAACTGTGAAATCACCAGAGCAAAACGCAATAAATCTCTACCTGTAATTCCTATATGCACACAGAGTCATGTTTTCACATTAGTCACAATTTACCACCATATACATCCCCTCTCAAACTCTAAACTCACCTTTAAAATTAGTTAGTTGTGAAAGAAATGTGGCACTCAAACAGCAGATTATCAGAGCCAGGATCTCTGTTCTCTACACCTCTCTCCTCTCAGCAGAACCAGATAATGGCAAAGTTTCCCTCTATTTTTCCACACATATACATGTAAGTTTCAAATCTCAGTGCTTCCCCCTTTTTTTCAAATGTAATCACACATTTCTATTGGTTGAAAACCAACCCTTTTCCAAAAGTACCCTTCCCCCAACTTGACTTCTGCCTAGTACCCTTCCCCCAACTTGACTTCTGCCTGCTACCATAGCAAGAGCTCATGGAACACTGCTGTGTGGAGTCAGGTCAGAAGTTCGCCAAACAATGTTTCAATTCCACAGAGCAAGAGTGCTTGACTTTTCAAACCTAACAGCAAATCCATAGTACTGTTCTTTGGTAACACATTTTTCTGTACCAATACAAAACATGCTTCTATTAATTTACACATACAGCCTAGTTTTTATTCTAGAATGGTATGAAACAGCCAATCAGTTCTTTTTTTTTTGAAAAAAATATGTATGCCTCCATTTCCAAACTGTCTTTCTTTTCATATTGCCATTCTACTGAAAGACACCTCCTGAGTGCATCCAGTTCTCCTTTGAAGATGTTCACAGTGTGGATTGTAGGGCACAGCTATGTCTTCTGGAGTGAAAAGTTTGCAGAGAAAACAGGTATGGTGAGAGACCTTGCTTTGCCAAATGTAGACATTAAATGGATTGGTCAGAGAGGGTTAAAGTGGCACCAATTGATGCCATTGGTGAAATCCTTCATGCAAATCCAACACCCTGACCTCATAATAGTGCACTGTGGTGGCAATGACCTAGGCACTTTGACTGGGGTAGGTCTGGAAATGCTTATGAAGGACACCTTTGCACAACTGTTTTCACTTTTCCCTAAAACTGCCTTTGTGTTTTCTAACATATGCCAAAGGCAAAAATGGAACTGGTCCAATCATTTCTGTCCGCAGATTGACAAAGCAAGAAAGCACGTCAACAAATCTGTTTCTGCTTTCCTCCGTGACTATGGTATGGGTTCCATTTACCACAATAACTTGCGTTATGACATGCAAGACATTTATAGAGGAGATGGTGTGCACTTCAATGATGAAGGGAACAGAGTCTTCCTCTTGAACCTTAGACTCTGCATCGGTACTTACTTGTAGGTACCACTAAAAAATCACTTAATAAACACAACGGCTCTTTTTAGAGCCCCCTAATATCTAAACACTTAAATCTGAATTTCATTTCTTTTTTTTTTTTTTTTTTTACCGTACGCTTACCGTAAGCTTACCGTACGCGTACCCCGCGATTTTTTTTTAAAATCAATAAATGTTTTCTTTGTACTTTTCTGTCCTTCTTTGACCCCCTTACAAATGTTAGGGGGTCTGTAACTCTCTCCCTTGCCCCCTTTTCAAGATATCACTCTTTTTTACCGGAGTGAAATACACAAAATGGCGGCCGCCGCTTCCTGGTTTCGGCCGATTCGAATGTTTACTAAGATCTAACAGCCAATCAGAATCGCGCTCGTGCACGCCACCGTACGCGTACGGTAAGCTTACGGTAAGCGTACCGTAAGCTGGCTCAGATATATATATTGATTTAAAGGCTATTTTCTCAGAATCTACTGAACAGATTTACACCAAACCTACAAAAGGCTCTTCCTTGACCTGAGGACTACCTCTCTGCCAAATTTCTAGTAATTCTGTTCAGCCGTTCGGGCTGTAGCCCTGTCTAAAGGTCCTATGGAAAAATGCATGGGAAAAACGCGTTTTGGGACCCCCCTTTTATCTCAGCCCCCGCTTGACGAATCCCCCCGAGACTTTCAGGGTAGGAGCGGAGCGTAGCGCCCCACCTATTTTGAGAAATTCGCGAGGATTCGTCGACCGGCGCCAAAGTTATTCAAAATAGAATGTTGCGGATTTCCTATGGAAACAGGGTCCTAACTATAACTACCTACTGGCGACCGCCAGTAGGTAATTATCTACTGGCGGTCGCCAGTAGATAGTTATAGTTAGGACCCTGTTTCCATAGGAAATCCGCAACATTCTATTTGGAATAACTTTGGCGCCGGTCGATGAATCCTCGCGAAATTTTCAAAATAGGTGGGGCGCTACGCTCCGCTCCTACCCTGAAAGTCTCGGGGGGATTCGTCAAGCGGGGGCTGAGAAAAAAGGGGGGTCCCAAAACGCGTTTTTCCCATGCATTTTTCCATAGGACCTTTAGACACAGCTACAGCCCGAACGGCTGAACAGAGTTACTTGAAATTTGGCAGAGAGGTAGTCCTCAGGTCAAGGAAGTGCCTTTTGTAGGTCTGGTGTAAATCTGTTCAGTAGTTCCTGAGAAAATAGCATTTAAATCAATATATATATGTGGGCGGAGCCTAACCACACATCTCATCCTGAGATCTGATTGGCTGTCAGCACTTCATCCAAGAAGTGTTGGCAGCCATCTTGGGACCAATATACATGATAGCACCTCATTAAAAAGCATTGCAGTTAATAGAAGGTTTTAAGACTTTAGTTACATTATAAATCATTTGTTGATGGTACCATACTCATTTTAGGAATTGTGGTATGTTCTAAGGTGATTTCACCATGTGAAAAAGCCTTCTGCTGGGATATCATGATTGAGAGAAAAATATTTTCTCATGCTTTTACCACAGAGGTTTGGAAGGTGATCTATAAGCTAAACTGAGAGCTTATTTTCTGTAAATTCACATTATCTTTCTCAGTCATGTGAGAATGAAGTCTGACATTCTCAGTAAAACATGTACATCCAACAAGGGCAGAGACTGTCAGTTGATTCCTTTGTGTTCTACTGCAGCTTTCCAGACTGTTCCAAAGAACTACTAGAGCGCTAACCGTCCTACTTATGATAAATGTATGGCACACCTGAAGCCATCTTGCTTGGATTAAAGTGGTAACTCTTAAAACATTTAATTTAAAAAGGAACAAAATGAGGGGGTTCATTTTTCCATAAAAAGTATGATTAGTGCTGCAGAAAGAAAAATTAGGGCACATTTTGAGTGACTTCTCAAATCCTCTTCTATTTCATTAAAAAATTCTGACATGCAGACTGAAACATGCACTTTCAATACCAGCAGCAGTTTTCCCTGGTGAGCAGTAGCTTTACTACAGTGATCTAATGAGCAAAAAGAGTGCTAACATTCTGATTTTATGGCAAATGTGTGACACATTTGAATGCCTTCTTGATGGAATCAAAGTAAAAAACTAAAAGTATTTCCTACTGAGGAGACTGCAGTAAATGAGGAAATTAGGAAACTTCATAACAAATAAGTCTCCCAAGATGGCCACCAGAGACAAAAGAGCCCAAATGTAGCCCAAATATCACCCAGATGTAGCCCAAGTATAGCCCAATGACAGAATGTCCAAGAGTGTTCTTAAAAACAACTAGAGCACTTACTGTCTTCATTATGACAAAAGTATGGCACACCTGAAGCCATCTTGATTGGAATAAACTGGTAACACTTAAAACATTTAATTTAAAAAGGAACACAATGAGGGGGTTCATTTTGCCATAGAAATTATGATTAATGCTGAAGAAAGAAAATGAGGGCACATTTTGAGTGACTTCTCAAATCCTCTTCTATTTCATTAAAAAATTCTGACATGCAGACTGAAACATGCACTTTTAATACCAGGAGCAGACTTCCATGGTGAACAGTAGTTTTACTACAGTGATCTAATGAGCAACTAGAGTGCTAACATTCAGAATTTATGGCAAATGTGTGACATATCTGAATACCTTCATGATGGAATCAAAGTAAAAAACTGAAAGCATTTCCGACTGAGGAGACTGCAGTACATGAGGAAATTAGGAAACTTCATAACAAATAAATCTCCCAAGATGGCCACCGGAGACAAAAGAGCCCAAATGTAGCCCAAAATCACCCAGATATAGCCCAAATATAGCCCAATGACAGAAGTGTGCAAAACACTTATTATTTTGTGTTTTTGCAGTGTTATATAGTGCAGACTTGTCAGGTATTGGAGTGCTTTACATGAGCATTGGTTACATCACACAAGAACAAATTCATTTTGGTTGTAGACATGGAGAGACTAAGTGATTTGACCAGAATCACAGAATGTCGAGCTGAAGCAGAAACTTCAACCTGGTTCCCCAGTTGCAAAGTCTGCAGTTCTGGAAGTAACACCACATCCTCTCCCCTAAGTGCAACATTTAATCAAGTTGTCAACTAGATAAAAAAACATAAAGA
The DNA here is from genome assembly GCF_964204655.1 of Triturus cristatus. Classification (NCBI taxonomy): domain Eukaryota; kingdom Metazoa; phylum Chordata; class Amphibia; order Caudata; family Salamandridae; genus Triturus; species Triturus cristatus. The sequence goes on from NC_140588.1 coordinate 85,983,707, forward strand.
TAACAAATAATTTAAAAGTGCTTTGTCGCTATTTGAAAACTCAGAAAATATGTCCTTATTTTAGTCTTTTAGAGCACTAACCATAATTTTGAAGCCAATAAGACCCTCTCATATATGTAATTTCTAAAGGAATGCTCTAGGTATTACAGTTTTGATTACATTAAGATGATGTCAGGCGTTCCACACTTTTGTAATAAATATAGAATGTTAGCAATCTAGTTGTTCATTAGGATACTGTTGAGAGGCAGAGGCCAGGGGCACGGACTCTGAAAATTGAAGGCAGGTAGGAGGGTGCAAAGGCAACAATTTAACCACACTGAGCAGGCAGGAAGGGCCGTGGAAGCACAACAGACTATGGAGGGCAGTGGAAAGGGGGGCAGGGGCAACAAACCAACAATACAGGACTTGCAAGAGAGGCTGTTGGAGGGAAGATCTATTACGGGTCAAGGAAGCTAGGGGCGGTCCCCAGAGCCCCGGGAGCCACCACAGACCTGAGCAGGAGAGTGAGTCAGGGACAAAAGGGGCACCTTAATTTGAGGCGGGGTGCCTAGGAACGCTTGCTCCAAAAATGAAGAAAACAGACATATGAGACATGGAATTGGAGGCAGAATACAATGGCAGTTTAATGAGAAGATGCAACTTCAAAGAAACCGCAGAATAGAGACATAAAGTACAAAATACAGAATCCAGATAATCATACAGCTGTCATGATATTCTCTGTATCTCAATTAATGGACTGACAGAGAGAGAGAGAAAACACATCTATAAATGCATCATGAGAAACAAGTTACACCAAGGAAAATGTTACCTAGGGACACTCACATTTACTCTTAGAGCAAGCATTCCTGCAATTACAATACAACATCTTTTAAATGCAAAAGTAAAGAGAACAATGGTTAAACATAACATGACATTTCATATAGGTAAAATAGAATAAGATACTTCAAGCAAAGCAGAGCAAGACATTTTAAGCAAAGGAAGACAAGAGCTCCCAGTTCTTGGGGAAAACCTGCACAGCCTGTTAACCTACATACAGACGGCGAGGTTGTCCGTCGATATCTGTGGGTGCTCCCTTTTTATATCATTTTGTGGGCTCCTTTGCACGCTACATCTACCTACGTATGCTACCCAAAAGCTTCGTCTGCAGATTTTACCAGACATTTCGTCATTTACCCACTTAATGCTGACAATGGACTGGGTGAAAAGGTCAGTCTCTCAGGCCAATCGCTTATCGTAAGTTCCATAGAGCAAGCAGAAAATAATGGGTGTTGTACAGGAATTCAATATATTCATGTATAAAATCTCCTCAGTTCTCCTAACTTGACGCTCTGCGGTTGCCACTTCCTTAAAAGCGGGAAACCTGCCCAGGAAGCAAGTACCAGTCCAGGATGCAGCCTACTGTATGTCGACAGCTTCAGGGGGATGTTGAACTTTGATACCGAGCACGGAGCACTCGGGTAGGGTGGGGGCTACTAGTTTGGAGCAGAAGGCCTCGCAGACCTGCCTTCAGACTGCTATACACTAAAATTGCAGAGCTATGGTCAATTTAACAAAGAGGCCTACATATTGAACAGAAGGGCCTACACAGGGGTTTTATGCTGGCTGAGTGGTAAGGATGTCTCAGGATAATTATATAGCAACACAGGACCCGCTGGTCAATTTAATACGGCCTGCAAATGCGGCTGGCAGGGCAAGGACAAGGGTCTCATACTTCAGGTGTGGACAGAACGGGCCAGGGGCCCCCTGTGATACAAAATCTACCCTCCTTCAAGGCTGTGGCAATGTAATAGACCATTGTGGGCAGAAGGAAGAGGCAATGGTAGTACAACCATACATGCCAACAGACCCGATACAGCCAGGAAACGTCCAATGTTTTTAAGCTCAAATGGGCTTTATTTGATCTGTCTCCTGTCTACAATATCCTCTTTTTCAATGTAACTCAAAGGGGAAAATCAATACCCCAGTTTTTTTTCAAAATCTCCCTCTTACCAAGTTCAAAATGTTCGCAAGTATGGTACATTGGATCATGGAAGGAAATGGGATAGGGACATGGACTTGGATAACAGAGGACAGGAGAGACATGGAGAGGTGCACCAAACTGACCCTGCAGGGTAGGCATCAGGGTTTGCAGCAGCACAATACACCACACAGGGCATGCAGGACGGGAGTGCAGCACAACAATCCATAGAAAGCAAGAGGGAGGGGACAGGACCATGCACATGGACAACAGAGAACAGAGGGGCAAGAGGCAATGGTAGCTAGCTGACCATAATGGACAGACAGGAGAGAAGGCTGCAGCATAACAGACCATAAAGGGCAGGAGGGACGGATCAGGGGCATTACAATGGAACAGACAAGCCAGGAGGGAGGGAGTAGGGGTCTGCACATGTAAACAGAGGGCTGGGGGCAAGGGGGCAGGGCAGGAGCAGCAAGATAGCCATGGAGGTCAGGCAGGATGGGCACTAGAAGCAAGACACAACATGAAGAGCAACAGTGAGACTGTGATGGCATACACACAGACCATGGAGGGAAGGTGGGAGGGGGTCAGGGGCAGCTAACTGACCACACAGGGAAGGTGGGAGGGGCCATGGCAGCACAGAAGACCATGCATGGCAAGTGGGAGGGTTAGTGGCAGCACAATGGCTATGATGGGCAAGAAGGAGGGTGCAGGGGCATGCACAAAGGACGATGGAGGATAGAAGGGAGGGTCAGGACTTGTGCACAGACAAGAAAGTTCAGGGGAAGGGGCCTCACAACAGACCACACGGGGCAGGCAGGAGGATCAGTTGCAGCACAACAGACCAGGGAGGGCAGAAGGGTGTGGCAGTACAATGGACCATGTAGGACAGGAGGAAGAGGATAGAGGCATGGCATGTGGACAGGCAGGGTGGAGGTGGCAGGGACAGGTTACAGTCATCTGACAATGCTAGGCAGGTGGGAGGGGAGTGGCAGCTCAACAGAACACTCAGAGTAGATAGGAGTGGCAGGTCCATGGGACATGGCGGGCAAAAAGGATGGAGCAGGGGCATGCACAAAGACATCGGAGGGCAGGGGGAAGGAGAATAGGGGCAGCAAGCTAAGCACAGAGTTTAAGCAGGAGGTCAATGATGGGGCATAGAATTGGGCAATGGAGGGCAGGAGGAGTGGACTGGTACATCATACTAAATTGAGGGCAGTGGCAGCACATCAGACCATGCATGGCAGGAGGGAGGAGGCTAGTCCATGGATTCACACAACAGAGGATAGGGAGGAGGGGGATGGGGCAGCAAGCTAACTATTCAGAGAAGGCGGGTATTAGAAACTTTATTGTTTTTAAAACATTTTGTCTGTGCAAACTACTTAAAATATGAACAAGTATGCAGCATAATCTCACTTTTATTCAGGAAGAAGAAGACGTTAGTGACTGTGACTCCGGACTCACTTGGCAAAAACACCCCCTGACCCTCCACCCCCTATCGCAAAATGTAATGCCAGTGAAAAGGGTAGGTGAACACAGTGTTATATAGAACATAGTCCTGAGAGCACGATTGAAAATGAAAACTAGATATAGTGTATGGTATAAACTATGCACCAAAAAGTGTGATATAAGATGAACCAGGCGTGAAATATAATATGCAATACATTGTGCGCAATGACAGATTCATTGGAGAGCGCGAGATAGCACAGGCACTAGCGCGTGCTATGCGATATGCGCCTTGGAGTGTAATATGCACAGGGCAGTGTTGTGTAACCTAACTAGTCTCTAAAGTTGTAATATAAAATATGTGCTGGGGAGTGTAACGTTGCATATGCACTGTGACAAAGATATGGATCCCAAATTGTAATATGTATGGCATAGCACTGTGCGTTATAACATAGGCATCGAGGAAGGCACGTTAGATGGGGCAATATAACCCGTGCGAAGACAAGTGTGGCATGACATTTTCACGGGGTGGTGTTACAGTGCACATGGGCTAGAGAGTGTCATAGCATATGCACTAGCTAGTGGAATACAATACAGAGGTGTGTGGCACTCGGCAGGCAATGGTGGGTGTAACACAGCATTGGGCTCTGTCAGGAGCGCGCTGTGACTCGCAAGTGATGTTCGTCCCCTTTCCAGAGAGTAAAATAAAAAGTATTACACATCCGGCAGTGGATGTGTGTTTTATTAACTGTGAGGGGGGTTTCTTGCATAGTTTTGGTCGAATTTTTGTCGAATCCCCTTTGAATGGCTTGGTGTGCATGTGTATTAAATGTGCCCGTCAATAGCTACCCATGTTTGTATAAATAAACGACAAGGGTGTCTACCGGGATTAGGCACGGTAGAGCATCAGACATGTCAGAGCTTCACTAGTGGTGTAAATACATTCCACGTGGATTAATTGCATGCATAGTCGCCTTTTAATGAATATCACGCAAATCGTCATGGTGATAGGTACGTACGGTTTGTCCAGCATGTCCTAGGTGTGTCTATAAATATATATTTTTTTAAAATAATAAAAAACAGTGGCCGGCCCTGGGGATTGGGGTCAAAAAAATATAATTAGGAGACAGGCCCTGGGGGATGGGGTCATCAGGGCCAATAAATTAGAATAAGAAGGGGAACCACACAGCCCCCCTTCTTAAAAAAATAAAATAAATAAAAGACTGGCATCGTGCCGGAGGCCATGCCCCCTCCATGCAGCACTCTGCAAACGCGCCCCCAACAGGCATCTCCAGTATGCGCCAGGGAGCTGCGCTGCAGACAGGTGTTCTGAGGCCAAGCCCCTTTTTACACCTCTCTGCAACGCAGCTCTGTGGCGCTTACTGGAGGTACCTAGTGGTCTAGTGTGACCCTAGGGACCCTTAGGATTCAAGGGGACTTAATCTCTAACTTAGAACAGCCACAGGGCGCGTTTACACAGTGGTGAAGGGAGGGGACGGGGCCTGAGGTGACGTGTGCAAACACGCACCATGGCACGTTTTAAATTGGGGATATAATTTCCCTTCAATACTGAGGGCCCCTGGGGGCTAACTAGCCCACCAAGTGCTTCCAGTAAGCACCACTGAGCTGCATTGCAGAGAGGTGGTCCAGGCCGTGCCACTTTTTACACCTCTCTGCAACGCAGCTCTGTGGCACTTACTGGAGGTACCTAGTGGGCTAGTTGGACCCTAGGGACCCTCAGGACTCAAATGAACTTAATCTCCCAACTAAAAACGGACACAGGGCGTGTTTACACAATGGTGAAAGGAGGGGACGGGGCCTGAGTTAACGTGTGCAAAAACGCCCTGTGGCCTGTTTTAAGAGGTAGTTTTAATCCCCATGCCCTATTATATACTAGGGGCTTATAGAGGAGGTAAGGCTAATCACAGGGGGACCCCAACGCATAATGTTCCCTAGTGTATGTAGGTGTTTTCACTGTATTCTAAGTGTCTTTTAACATAGCACTGGCTCTAGGACTGGTTAGTCAGACTCAGTTACCACCAGTATCCGTCTGAAAAAGTTGAGGGTACAGGATGATTTTGCAACAAGGCTTCTTTCTGCTCTTCTTTTTGTTCTTTCTGCACGTTATCCTTCTTCCTGCACTTATCTTCGTATTTGAGGACTTCTGTTGCTTCTTTCTGCACTTCTTTTGTTTCTTTCTGTGCATTTTTTCTTCTTTCTTCACATGTCCTATCTCTGTAGGCATAGTTAGAAATTAGCATTTAAAAAACCTTTGAAATTAACAGAAAAAACCATAGGTTTCAGGCACGTTATAGTTAGGAATTAGCATTTAAAAAACCTCAGAAATTCACTGAAAAAACCATAGGTTTCAGGGGTGTTATAGTTAGCTGGACTTTTCACTTGTACAAAACCATTGAAATTCTCCCGTTATAGTTAGTTCAGCTAACTATAACTCGCGCGCCCGCAATGCACTGCTGATGACGTCACATATTACATCACTCATGACATGGTCAGTGACATCACTCATGACATCACTGATGACATCTCAAATGACATCACTGATGACATCACTGATGACATCATCCTTGTGATAGAGTGGCAGACCTCCTCTCACCCTAATATAACCTTTGATACACACATTCAAAAATAGAGACTAAAATTTTCAAAACAATGGACATACCAATACCAGTTACAACAACCTCTTCAGTAATTCTAAGATCCACATACACATCCACTCATTCACCAACAGTCCAATACAGTCACTCATACATGTACTCACTCATCATATGTACTCATACACCTATACATCCTGTTACACAATGCCACTCATCCATAGAGTTACTCACACACATAGTCACTCATGCTAATAAAGAATCAAACATACATTTACTTGCATATACAGTTATACACACACCACCACACTTACTTCTACGGAAACTTACACATACTTAGTCTTTTAAACAATCACTTATAGAAACACATACTTATTCATACAGGAACTCTTTCAATCTCTCACTCTCACATATACTCACTTATATACACCAATAGTCACATATACTAGTTTAAAACATATGTAGTTACTCATAAAGACACTATTGAGACAGTCATTCACTCACTAACACACCCATACACACACTCATCCACCCATACAGTCCTGCACACATACTGTGTTCAACACATACAAACAGTGAGTCACTCATTCATGCACCTATGCACTACGTAATACCCCCCACCGAACCATACAGACACTCAGACACTCATACTGATACTCAAAAAACCAACTAATAACCTAAATAGACACCCATGTAGCTACTCACCAACCCATGCAGCCACGTATACACAAAGTGAGAGACTGATACAGATATTTACACACTTAAACATTACTCACTAAGCCATGTATTCACTAAGATACACATAATCAGTCAGTTATACAATCAATTTTTCAAAAACAAATCATCCATTTAGACACTTATATACCCATTTATTCTTCCATTGACCTTGAGATATACATATATAAAACATATGTAATTTTCAGAAAAACACACATTCACTGGATGATGTCATCAGTGATGTCATTTGAGATGTCATGAGTGATGTCATGAGTGATGTCACTGACCATGTCATGAGTGATGTAATATGTGACGTCATCAGCAGTGCATTGCGGGCGCGCGAGTTATAGTTAGCTGACTAACTATAACGGGGGAATTTCAATGGTTTTGTACGAGTGAAAAGTCCAGCTAACTATAACGCCCCTGAAACCTATGGTTTTTTCAGTGAATTTCTAAGGTTTTTTAAATGCTAATTCCTAACTATAACGTGCCTGAAACCTATGTTTTTGTCAGTGAATATATATATATATGTATATATATATATATTTGAATGATTTTCTCCATCTGGAATCCAGCACCAGCCTATAAAACAGCCTCATCCTCTCTGATAAAGTTTTGCATGAACAAATAAGGAATATAAGAGTTGCAGTCCTCATACAAAACTAAGGACATTATTACAATTTTAGCACAGTTGCGCCGGCTCTCTGCCTGCACGGCTGCGCCAAAGCCGCACAAAGACGGCCCACCTGATTACGAGTTCAACTTGTGCAGGTGGACAGTCTTTTTGCATTTTTCATGGTGGTGACCTTAAAAAGAGCACTGCAAGTGTAACGGCAAAAAGTTTTCAGCACGGAAACAGCTGCACCAGCGCAAGGGACTGGCGGTTCCCTGGCACAGGCAGCGGTCCTCCACTGGTTTGACGGTGAGCGCCATAATAGGACAGATTGTGGACAGCCACTGCTGCGCCACCTTGACTTTGCTCGTAGTCAGGCCATGGTATACTTCCTTTAATGCTAGAGCAGGATTTGTGAGATTTATTTACATGGCAAACTAATGCATCTTGAAGCAGTTTTCAGGTTTATATCCTTCAGGATTACCTGTTGTTTAATGTGTTAATGTAAGTGAGCAACACTTGTGCATGGTACGTTTGCAGTTTTTAGCACAAGAAAACCAGACCTATTGACTTTTTTAATGCCTGTGCCTAATAGAAGGTGTTTCATCAGGTTCACCTACTAATATGCCATGTTGAGTACTAGTATTATATCGCAACTCAGTATCTCCAATGCTATAGCTTTTTGTTTCTGAACCGAAATGTGCACAGCTATTTTTGCCAGGTCTATTTTAAAGCATTGCTGAGATTTTGAAATGTCAATGTTGTGTTAAATGCCAGTGTGCTATTAACTGTGCTAAAAGGACAATCACCATGCCCTGAAATATCTTTTTGTGGAGATAGAAAGAGACAGTTTGAGTAGCCCTGTGATTCTTGTTTTCAAGCAATTTCTGTGTTTTTTTCTGTCTCTGAAAAAGGGAACTCATAATGAGCCTCACAAGCAGGACGTCTTAACACAGTCATACCTGACAAGGAAGAGAACAGGTAATAAAATAGCAGGCTGGCTAAAAAGAAGCAAATGTTTCTTTTAAATGATATTGAATATGGAAGCAAGTCTAATATTAAGGGGCACATTGTGATGTCAGTGGGACCGCCATCGACAGGACGTCGGTGGTGGTCCTACTGACATACAGCCCTTCGTGCTGACCACCGCAATAAGATGGAGGCTGTTAGACCCTAGATTTTCAGGGGATGGACCTCCGCCTCTGAGAGTATGTAATGATCCCATCGGGTGGTGGTCAGGATCATGATCATGAATGGAGGCGATGCCTGCTCACACACAGACGACAGGATCACAATGTCTCTTTCCAATTGCCTTTACATGGCAGTCCAACCTCCATGAATAGGCAGATGTAATTGGATTTTGGGGACCCCAAGCAGGGCCCCCATGGGCCATTGGTAAGTGGCCAGGGGGCACATGTAGTGCCCCTCCACATATCCATACATAGTGTGCCAGGCACCACATGGTGCCTCGCACATGGTGCATTGATGTTTGTAAATTGCCTTTTTCTACTGCAGTTTGTGCTGCAGCCCTTTTTCAGGCAACAGCACAAGCCGCAGTAGAAAAAGGCTTTTTAGGACCGCCTACACAGCGGTCTAATCAAAATATGGCAGGCGGGGCCGCAGACTACTTATGAGCTGGTCTCACTCCCGCGGTGATGGCAGTCGGATCCCCTTCCGACCGCCATCTTAATATGTCCCCAAGTTGAGACATGAACCAAATTGGTGTCGAATTTTATGGCCAAAGAGCAACAAGATAAATTAGGGGGGGGGAAATCATGTTGCACTTGATTATGTATAAGGTAGCACCTTCCACAATCCTGAGGGGGGTGAACCACCCATACAATTTTTTTACGTACTATCCTACCTGTAATATGTTAAGATGCTTTCATAAAGCATACAATCACCAGGGGATTTGTGGCACTGAGAATAAGAAGTTGCACATTTAATAGATCATAAATGAAATCACAAATGCAATTCGCACTTAATTGAAAGAGTGCAGAGAACAGTAAAGATGTCATCATTTTTGGGTGTAGGAACGTCCATGACCATATGGGTAGCGTGGTTTTGTAGCACTTGCAGGCTCAAAGATCAAAAAGAAAGAAGATTCCCAAGGAAGAGCATGTAAAATGTGTAGCTGTAGAAAACAGAAAAGCCTATGTAGGAGAGACTGCCGGCTGCCTTCAGTTCAACGCCAACCTTCCGATCAGACATTATTGCGCAGAGGATGTCAAGTTGAGCAGCAAGGGGATTCCTCATGAGTAGGATCTCTGTTTTAACATCATTGAGCTTAAACCATTGAGTGATCATCAATTCATGGACATGATTGGTTTTCAATCAGAGGCCCACTGGTGAGTTGTAATTAATACTACAAGTGGAGTATTGTGTTAGGACTTGGACCCCACTTGAGGGGATGTATTGAGGCACTACAACTCCCAGCATTCAGGAATAATTACTCACCTGGGAGCAGTATGCTAATTGGGATAAAAGAGTTGTGGTGCGCAGCTGTGAACTGATTGCTTTCCCTATGATTAAGAGGCAGTGGCCTCGAAACGTGTCAGGGACAAAGGAACTTAACTCTTGACCATGCTCTCAGGCAGGTCGCTCCCCATGCCGCCGCAACATCACCACCTGTTGTGACCACCCCCCAGCTCGCTGCTGCTGTTTGACGCGCATTCGAGGCCCTCCTCCACCCGCAGGCTACCACCTGCGCCTCATCCCTGGTGGTCAGTGGTAGGCCTTAGGTATGCTCTGCATCTGTATTTGTATTGCTTTGGCTGTTTTTGTAATTTGTTATTGCTTTAATTTCCTTTTCTCCCTCCTGTTATTTTCTGTGTCCTGTTTTGCATTCTGTTCCCGCCACCGTTCCTCACCCGTTTTTTCCCACTGCTGCATCCCTGCGGCCCCGCCCCCTGCTCGCCCATTTGCCGTCCCGCTCCCGCCATCCATCTGCCCCTCCCTCCCACCTCCCCTTAAATGGCGGCCGCTGCGCGGCCGTGCCGCTGGTGCACTGAAGGTGCACCTAAGGCAAGCCTGTCTGCACCCGTCCGCACCTGGACTGCACCCAGCGCCAGTACCCCTGGCCCCCGCGAACACCACAACGCCCGTCTTCACTATGATGCCAGCACCGTCCACGCACTCAACGCCGGAAGATCACACACCTGCATCCTGGCCGCTCTGAAGCACACCCAAGCACTCTTCTCCTGCCGAAACTGCAGCTTCACCAGCATCCAACCTGCCAATCCACCCACCAGGACAAGACGCAACCACCTCAGATGCATACTCCTGAACACCCGCTCCACACGCAAACACGCCGTTGAACTCTGGGACCTGCTCGACACATCCTCCCCGGACGTCGCCTTCCTGACAGAGACCTGGATGAACGACTTCTCCGCACCCGACATCGCCATAGCCATCCCGGACGGCTACAAGATCACCCGCAGAGACCGCACCAACGGAGTAGGAGGGGAAATCACCATCATCCACCCTCAAGGTCTCGACCAATTTCGACGACACCCTCAGCACCGCCAAACACCTGCACTTCTAGATCCACACTGATCCAAACACCACCCTCAGAGAAACTCTGCTCTACAGACCCCCTCAGACCCCGGCCTCAGTTCAGCAATTCCATAGCCAACGTCATCAGCATACACGCCCTTGCCTCCACGGACAACATCCTCCTCTGAGACCTGAACTTTCACCTCGAGAACACCAACTCTACCACCCTGATCGGCAACCTCGACAACCTCGGACACAGACAGCTTCTCACAACGCCCACCCTATCTGCCGGCCACACGCTTGACCCCATCTTCTCAGCAAGCACCCACATCTCCTTCAGCCACACCACCGAACTCCACTGGACCGACCACTGCTGCACCCACTTCACCTTCCGGAAACCCACCACACACCATGGCATCCAACAGATCCCCCACCGCAGCCTGGGCAAAATCACCAAAGACCAGCTTAACACCGCCCTCGCCCGAAGCCCACCCACAGACCTCACCAACCGAACGCCGTCGCCAGCAACCTCAGGCATTGGATCGACAACTGCGCCAACACCCTCGCTCCGATCAAAAAACCCTCCAACAGACGCACCAACAAGAGTGCCAGCTGGTACTCCGCAGACCTCCAGACCTCCAAACAAACCTGCCGAAAACTAGAGAAGAAATGGCTCCACAAACAGACACCTGAGAACCATGCAGCCCACAAAAAACGCCATGCGCCAACACCATCACCTCATCAGATCCGCCAAAAAGACCTCCATCAAGGACCGCCTCGACAATAACGCACACAACAGCAAAGAGCTCTTCAACATCATGACGGAACTCTCCAAACCCAGCTCCAACACCAACGACATCCCACCATCGCAAGACTTGTGCAACTCCTTTGCCTCCTCTTCCATCGCAAGATCACAGACATCCATGAAAGCTTCGACTACCAGACCATCACGACAGCCAATGACACCTCAAGCCCCACGGCCACCACCCACAGCGACCCCATGCTCACCTGGACTAACATCAACGACGACGACACCATCAAAATCATGAACACCATCAACTCCGGCTCCCCGACAGACCCGTGCCCACACCACATCTTCAACAAGCAGGCACGGCCATCGCACCCCATCTCCGCAAGGCCATCAACATCTCCTTTGAGACCGCGACCTTCCCGGGGAGCTGGAAACACACCGAGATCAATGCCTTGCTCAAGAAACCCAAGGCAGACCCGAGGGACCTCAAGAACTTCCGGCCCATCTCCCTGCTCCCGTTCCCAGCGAAGGTCATCGAGAACAGTTGACCTGCTAACTTGAAGAGAACAACATCCTGGACCCATCCCAGTCCAGGTTCCGCAGCAACTACAACACCGAAGCGGCCCTCATCGCCACCACCCGTGACATCAGGGCACTGCTGGACAACGGCGAGACCGTGGCCCTCATCCTCCTGGACCTATCAGCCGCCTTCGACACGGTCTACCACCGCACCCTATGCACACGCCTCCACGACGCAGAAATCCGAGACAAAGCACTGGACTGGACCACCTCCTTCCTCTCTGGCAGAACCCAATGTGTCCTCCTTCCCCCTTTCCGATCCGAAGCCTCCAAGACCATCTGCGGTGTACCCCAAGGATCACCCCTCAGCCCGACATTGTTCAACATCTAAATGGCCCCACTCGTCCACGTGCCAGACTACACGACCTCAACATCATCTCCTATGCCAACGACACACAGCTGATCATCTCCCTCACCAAGGACCCACTCACCGCCGAAACCAACCTCCACGAAGGAATGAAAGCCATCGCCGAATGGATAAAGAACAGCCATCTGAAGCTGAACTCGGACAAGACAGAGGTCCTCATTCTCGGCTCCACCCATCAGCCTGGGACGACTCCTGGTGGCTGACCACCCTGGGAGCAGCACCAACACCCACTGACCACGCACACAACCTGGGGTTTATCCTCGACTCAACATTCTCACCAAGCAAGTCAACGTCATCTCATCCTCCTGCTTCAACACCCTCCGCATGCTCCGCAAGATCTACAGGTGGATCCCCACTGACACAAGAAGAACGGTCACCCAGGCCGTCGTCAGCAGCAGGCTGGACTATGGAAACGCCCTCTATGCGGGAGCCCCGGCCAAACAGCTGAAACATCTGCAACGCATACAGAATGCCTCTGCCCGCATGATCCTCGACAACCCTCGACACAGCCACATCACACCTCACCTGAAAGACCTGCACTGGCTGCCCATCAACCAGAGGATCACTTTCAAGCTCCTCACAGACGCACACAAAGCACTCCACGATACCAGACCAGCATACCTCAACAGACGACTCACCTTCTACACCCCAAACCGCCAGCTCCGCCGACCGCACCCTAACCACCGTCCCTCGCATCTGAAGAGCGACCTCCGGCTGCAGATCGTTCTCCTACCTCGCCGCCAAGACCTGGAACACCCTCCCCATCCTCCTACAGCAGACAAAAGACCTGCTAACGTTCAGGAGACTACTCAAGACCTGGCTATTCGAGCAGTAGCAGCACCCCCCACCCCCACCAGCGCCTTGAGACCCTTACGGGTGAGAAGCGCGCTCTACAAATTTCCTGATTGATTGATTGAATGAAATATGCCGGTCTTGGTAAATAAAAGTTCATGTTGAACAAATCCCTGTGGAGTGGCGTCCTTAAGCTCAGGGCACCTTGGACAATATCTCAACTCGGCAGTCTGACAGTGGAGGATGCACCGCCCACGTAAAGGAAAGGCAGGGCTGCAAGCTGGTATCTTTCCAAGCGTATGTGCAGCACAGTGATTTCTTTGATTTCAGGACCAGTTTTCAATAAGAGGCCCACTGGTGAGTTGTAATTAATACTACAAATGGATTATTGTGTCAGTACTCAGACCCCACTGGAGGGGATGTATTGACGCACCACAACTCCCAGCATTCAGGAATAATTACTCACCTGTGAGCAGTATGCTAATTGGGATAAAAGAGTTGTGGTGCGCAGCCGTGAACTGATCGCTTTCCCTATGATTAAGAGGCAGTGGCCTCGAAATGCGTCAGGGACAATGGAACTTAACTCTGAATGAAATATTGCGGTCTTGGTAAATAAAAGTTCATGTTGGACAAATCCCCGTGGAGTGGCGTCTTTAAGCTCAGGGCACCTTTGACAATATATATTTATCAAACAGAGAGATTACCAACAAAGTTGTCAAACAGAGAGATTACCAACAAAGATAAAAGAACCCTCTGCCTAGGACTCTCATTTTGCCCAGCAACACCAGTGAAATTCTGTCGAAAATTGAAATTAAGAAAGTAGCACAAATTGAAACCAGCTTGAAGTAGAGGACCCCATCAGGGTGAAAGATTAACGCAAAATGACCAATTCACCATAGGGGACATAGATACATTGGTGGCGTTACATAACCTAGAAAGTGACCCTGAAGGTACCAACATGAGTACAGATGCCCACCGCATCTTAGAAGAAATGGAGATCAGGCATGATGCAGCCGCCTGCTCCGGTTTCTAACCCAAATCCACTTTTTTACCTAAAATGAACCATGATAACATTGATACATTTCAAGAACAAGGTGGCAATGTGCTATTTGAATTTAGGCAAAATAATTGGCCAAAAAAGATGAAAAAATGCAAACACAAGCTGACATTTGCCCAGAAAAAAGCCATGCAAGAACTGGCCAGAGATGATAGTATTGTAATAAGACCCGCCGATAAAGGGGGCAATATTGTCATTTTATCTAGGGAAATGTATATAGAAGAAGCCTCACGTCAACTGAATGATACGAATACATGCACTAGATCCAATCAAACAGATTACAACAACAGCATTACTTGTATCTGGAAAAAGGTTGAGTGAGTGGAGAGACAAGGGACTGAAAGAATGAGAGGAATACTGCTATCTCCAAAAAGATTATGCCATTTTGTCAGTAATGTATCTACTCCCCAAAATACACAAAAGGAAAGTGAATCCCCCTGGGAGACCTATAATTTCTTCTAGGGGTAGCGTCCTGGAGAACCTCTCACAATATGCTGACCATTACCTAAGAGAATTTGTGATTACCTTACCCTCATACGTGAGGGATACCAAGGATTTCTTAGGCAAAATACATAATCTAGAATGGGAGGCAGAATATCTACTGATAACCCTGGACGTTAACTCGCGGTACATAGTGATCAACCATGAACAGGGAGTAGAAGCATGTGCCAGATTTTTGAAGCACAGACACATCAGGTATTGGGAACACACACAGATGGTCCTAGTCATCATTAGGTTTTGCCTGACAAACAATTTTTTCATGTTCAACGGGGACATATATAAACAGTCCCTCGGTACTGCGATGGGCACAAGCTTTGCGCCAAGCTTTGCTAATCTCTTCATGGGAGCATGGGAAGAGGACATCAGGCAAGACACCAATCTGCAAAACGATTTCACGAGGATTAAACTCTGGCTTAGGTACATTGACGACCTGTTCGTTGTCTGGCTAGCAGCAAAAAGTAAGCACTGACATTTCTGGACAAACTAAATCACAATTCCAAGAACCTCACATTTACAAGTACCATCAGTAAACATGAGGTAGAATATCTAGACACGAAGATACAGATAACAGACAATAGGGTGCTAACCACCCTATTCTGCAAACGTACAGCAGGGAATACCTTACTACATGCTCTTAGCAGCCACCCAGATAATCTTAAGTGGAGCAGCCCCTACGGGGAATTGCTTCGAGCTAAAAGAAATTGCAGTACAGAGACAGGTTATCTAAAGGAACAGAATCCCATGATCGAGAGATTTAAGGATAGAGAATACCGCACGTGGGTCCTTAAAAAAGCAGTAGAGAGAGTCAATGAAGTCGACAGGAACACCATCTTGACAAATACCAGCAGCGATAACATTGACGAAACTGAGAACACAGAAACAAGCATGATTCTGACATACAATGGGAACTGTAACCAAATACACAAGACCATCACACGTAATTGGAACATACTCAAGGTCGACCCAGTCATAGGGAATACAGTGACCTCATAGACAACACAATGGAAAGGGGAATTGACCTTCAAGGCTTTTTTCCGTATGGCCACTGTAAGGCATGCGGGAACAGCCGCATGCAAAAGGAATTCTGGAATACAAGTACCAACAAAATGATCAGCATAAAACAGTTCATCACATGCAACTGCACTTTCGTGGTCTATGTCCTAGAGTGCCCATGTAAACTAAGATACGTAGGCAGTACCACACATATGGCAAAAAAACGTGTCCTCGAATGCATGAGGGCCATAACTAACAGAGATCAACAATACCCAACAGCACGACATTTTGACACCAAACATTTTGTTGACTGCACCAAGCTTTCCTATTATGCAATAGAGCAAGTAATGATTAATAGGAGAGGGGGTAACCAGACTTTGAAACTTAGGCAACGTGAGTCTAGACACATCATAGGAATGGGGACCCGTTATCCGAATGGGCACAATCTTGATGAAGAAATGGCCATACATTTACAGGGGGAATGAATTTCAAACAGTATTTGTCAATGTACAATTTCCCCCCCATTTTTTGCAGCTACAGTTAGTCTAACTGACTCTACCATGTTTAGTTAATTGCTCTCTTTTTCTTTCAAAGGGGGAAAGGAAGGGACAATGTCTTAGACTTGTGACAAAAGGACCCCTACCCTTTTCTTCAGCCACATTCCAGTTGACAGATAAGATTTGTTCTGTTTATCTTATTTTATAATTTCATGAACTGTCACTTAGGGTGGGAAAGGGGGAGAATCACAAGGGCGAAGCAAAACACAGTCCGGGTTATAGGACATACACACATTATACTGACACAAGGTAACGGGAGAGCTCTCCGTGAACCACAATTTTCCCACCATTTGGGGACATTACAGTTTCCATGTGTCGTGATGGACTCAGGACATACAACAGACAAACAAAATACGATAGAAACATGTTTCCACCGCCCAGTTGTGCACTCTCACTACAAGTACCAGAATGTAACATTTTGAGGAACGAACCTACCGGTCACACTGAGTATTCTTACACGACATACTAACACAGTAGATTGGTGGAATTTACCAAAGATACAACATCGCAACAATTCATCATGAATGTTAAATGTTCCCGATTTTATTCCTCTTTTATTCCTCTTAAATTGCACTTGTAGCAACTGACGCATGACTGAGGGACACCTGATCATGCACACACTACTGAGGCGCAATAGTTGAGATCAAATGTGCAACATGTTGAAACGATTGTCATACCGTGTCTTTGTATTACTTAATCATTGTTTGTGATACTCCAAAATGGCGCTCACTTGTACAATACGCGGCACGAATAGTACGCTTTCTATGCATACCTTAACAAACCAGGAAATGTATGTAAAGCTTCACTTGTGGTGACTCCATTTTGTGAACAAGCCCACGGCGAGTTTATGACATTAATAAACCCCCTTGTTTGAAAACCTTTGATTACTGGTGATTATTGCAGAGATCTGAGTGCGCCTTTGGAACTTCGTTTTTTCTGCATATATATATATATATATATATATATAAACTGACACAGTTCGCTGGTCTCCCTGCCGCTTTGCGGTGGCGGGCTCAAGCGAGGTAGCGATCCTCCTTCAATATTTTCAAAAACGCCTTTTCGTATCCAAAAGAACGATCCTGAGCCCAGCTCCATATACGTGATTTCTTTATTTAGAAAATGGCAAACAAACGCCCGACGCGTTTCGGTGCAGCCTCACCTTGGTCACGGGTCTTGACCAAGGTGCGGCTGCACCGAAACGCGTCGGGCGTTTGTTTGCCATTTTCTAAATAAAGAAATCACGTATATGGAGCTGGGCTCAGGATCGTTCTTTTGGATACGAAAAGGCGTTTTTGAAAATATATATATATATATATATTCACTGAAAAAACCATAGGTTTCACACATGGTATAGTTAGCAGGAAATTTCACTCGTGAAAAACCAATGAAATTCCCCTGTTATAGTTAGTGCAGGCAACTATAACTCACGCGACCGCAATCCTCTGCTGATGATGTTAAATATTACATCACTGATGAAATGTGTCTTTCTGAAAAAAAAATATTTGTAATATATGTATAGCTAAAGATTAATGGAAGAAGACATGGGTAAATAAGTGTCTAAATACAGTGATGTAATATCTAACATCATCAGCAGAGGATTGCGGTCGCGTGAGTTATAGTTGCCTGCACTAACTATAACAGGGGAATTTCATTGGTTTTTCACGAGTGAAATGTGCCTGTAACTATAACATGTGTGAAACCTATGGTTTTTTCAGTGAATTTGCAAGGTTTTTTAAATGCTAATTCCTAACTATAACGTGTGTGAAACCTATGGTTTTTTCAGTGAATTATATATATATATATATATATATGTATATGTATATATATATTCACTGAAAAAACCATAGGTTTCACACATGTTATAGTTAGCTGGAAATTTTACTGATAAAAAAACAATGAAATTCCCCCGTTATAGTTAGTGCAGGCAACTATAACTCACGCGACCGCAATCCTCTGCTGATGACATATGTATCTTTATGAAAAAAAAATAATTATAATATATGTATAGCTAAAATTTAATGGAAGAAGACATGGGCAAATAAGTGTCTAAATACAGTATTAGCATCAGCAGAGGATTACGGTCGCGTGAGTTATAGTTGCCTGCACTAACTATAACGGGGGAATTTCATTGGTTTTTTATCAGTAAAATTTCCAGCTAACTATAACATGTGTGAAACCTATGGTTTTTTCAGTGAATTTGCAATGTTTTTTAAATGCTAATTCCTAACTATAACGTGTGTGAAACCCATGGTTTTTTCAGTGAATTTGTACGGTTTTTTAAATGCAAATTTTTTTTGGACATTTTTTGTAAACCTATGTATAAAATAATATATGTACTATATCCTGCATTATGGAAAGGTTTTTTTTTTTTTTATGCATTTTTTTCCGTGCGCGTACGGTAAGCTGACGGTACGCGCTCCGTACGTCATAAGTACGGTGCGCGTACATAATAGGATACGCGTACCGTAAGCTGACGCTACATGCTCAGCACGTCATAAGTACAGCGCGCCTACGTGATACGTGCATGACATACGCGTACACGCGGAAGCAACGTCGCGGTTACGCAGGGGCGTGTAATGCGCATGCGCGAGTGCATCTTACGTACGCGCTCCGTAAGCGCTCCGTAAGCGTCACGTTTGCGCATGCGTACTTGTTTACGAGCGCGTACCGTGAGCTTACGGAGCGCGCACGGTAGGTCATGTGATCCACAAAGAACACTTTTCATTGGTTGAAATTACTTTCAGTTCCAGAAACTTCCCACACCACACCCATTCCCCTCATTACTGCTTGAAAGAACACTTTTCATTGGTTGAAACTACTTTCAGTTCCAGAAACTTCCCACACCACACCCATTCCCCTCATTACTGCTTGTGATTCTCTAGGAGCAGGAGCTGAATTGTCTTTGGGATACAATGGCAGAACAGCAGACCTCTTCTGAGAGTGAGGCTAGCAGCACCACCATCATCCAGAGAAGGAGGAAACAGAAGACTTCTTTTGTATGGGAGTATTTTACTTTTCCAGAGGGGGAGAAAAAGGTCAATGCTCCACTGGTCACTTGCACACTTTGTGACCGTGTTTTATCTAGAGGGAATCCAAGGAAGAAATATTCCTTTGGAAATCACTCTATGATGAGACACCTTCAGGATAGACATCCCAGGACCTTTGCTAGACATACTGGAGAAAACTCTTCAGTAAGTCACCAGAGCCCAGCCTCAGAAGCTCAGCCGAGTACATCATCGGCAGCTCAGCTGAGCCCTTCCTCTGAGGTGGGAGCATCACCTTCTTCTGCTCCTCTGGACGTCAACCCTCGATTTGGGAGGGTTGTAATGAGGTGTATAACGTGTTCTGGTCTTATTGTTTTTGGGGAGACCAGTGTTCCCCTTATTAACAATAAGATAGACCAGCACGTTTGTAGACGCTCATAATATTCTCATTCTTTCTTTCCTCCATCCCTCTATGAACCCAACGGCTCTTTTAAGAGCCAACCTTACCTCACAATTTTTTTTTTTTTTTTTAAGCTTTCCTTTTTGGAAATTTTTTTTAACCGTGCGCGCACGTGACGCGTAATTCCGCGAAATTTCTCCATTTTCGCCGTGCGCGTACGCTGCGCGCATTCGGCGATTTTTTCAAAAAAAATTTAAATTAATGTTTTGCCCTTGGGGGTCCTTCTAAGACCCCCTGACAAAGGCTAGGGGGTCAGGATCTGTCCAGCCTGCCCCCTTTTCACGTTATCCACCTTTGTTTTACACCCCCTCAGACTGCGAGAGAGAAAATGGCGGCCGCCGCTTCCTGGTTTCGACCGATTCGAATGTTTACTAAGATCTAACAGCCAATCAGAATCGCGCTCGCGCACGGCGGCGTGCGCGTACGGTAAGCGCACCGTAAGCGCACCGTAAGCTGCCACAGATATATATATTGATTTAAATGCTATTTTCTCAGGAACTACTGAACAGATTTACACCAGACCTACAAAAGGCACTTCCTTGACCTGAGGACTACCTCTCTGCCAAATTTCAAGTAACTCTGTTCAGCCGTTCGGGCTGTAGCTGTGTCTAAAGGTCCTATGGAAAAATGCATGGGAAAAACGTGTTTTGGGACCCCCCTTTTTTCTCAGCCCCCGCTTGACGAATCCCCCCGAGACTTTCAGGGTAGGAGCGGAGCGTAGCGCCCCACCTATTTTGAAAATTTCGCGAGGATTCGTCAACCGGCGCCAAAGTCATTCCAAATAGAATGTTGCGGTTTTCCTATGGAAACAGGGTCCTAACTATAACTACCTACTGGCGACCGCCAGTAGGTAATATATATATATATATATATATATATATATATATATATATATATATATATATATATATATTACCTACTGGCGGTCGCCAGTAGGTAGTTATAGTTAGGACCCCTTTTCCATAGGAAATCCGCAACATTCTATTTTGAATAACTTTGGCGCCGGTCGACGAATCCTCGCAAAGTTTTCAAAATAGGTGGGGCGCTACGCTCCGCTCCTACCCTGAAAGTCTCGGGGGGATTCGTCAAGCGGGGGCTGAGATAAAAGGGGGGTCCCAAAACGCGTTTTTCCCATGCATTTTTCCATAGGACCTTTAGACAGGGCTACAGCCCGAACGGCTGAACAGATTTACTTGAAATTTGGCAGAGAGGTAGTCCTCAGGTCAAGGAAGTGCCTTTTGTAGGTTTGGTGTAAATCTGTTCAGTATTTCCTGAGAAAATAGCATTTAAAAGCATATATATATGTGGACGGAGCCTAACCACACATCTCATCCTGAGATCTGATTGGCTGTCAGCACTTCATCCAAGAAGTGTTGGCAGCCATCTTGGGACCAATATACATGATAGCACCTCATTAAAAAGCATTGCAGTTAATAGAAGGTTTTAAGACTTTAGTTACATTATAAATCATTTGTTGATGGTACCATACTCATTTTAGGAATTGTGGTATGTTCTAAGGTTATTTCACCATGTGAAAAAGCCTTCTGCTGGGATATCATGATTGAGAGAAAAATATTTTCTCATGCTTTTACCACAGAGGTTTGGAAGGTGATCTATAAGCTAAACTGAGAGCTTATTTTCTGTAAATTCACATTATCTTTCTCAGTCATGTGAGAATGAAGTCTGACATTCTCAGTAAAACATGTACATCCAACAAGGGCAGAGACTGTCAGTTGATTCCTTTGTGTTCTACTGCAGCTTCCCAGAGTGTTCCAAAGAACTACTAGAGCGCTAACAGTCCTACCTATGATAAACGTATGGCACACCTGAAGCCATCTTGCTTGGAATAAAGTGGTAACTCTTAAAACATTTAATTTCAAAAGGAACAAAATGAGGGGGTTCATTTTTCCATAAAAAGTATGATTAGTGCTGCAGAAAGAAAAATTAGGGCACATTTTGAGTGACTTCTCAAATCCTCTTCTATTTCATTAAAAAATTCTGACATGCAGACTGAAACATGAACTTTCAATACCAGCAGCAGTTTTCCCTGGTGAGCAGTAGCTTTACTACAGTGATCTAATGAGCAAAAAGAGTGCTAACATTCTGAATTTATGGCAAATGTGTGACACATCTGAATGCCTTCTTGATGGAATCAAAGTAAAAAACTGAAAGTATTTCCTACTGAGGAGACTGCAGTAAATGAGGAAATTAGGAAACTTCATAACAAATAAGTCTCCCAAGATGGCCACCAGAGACAAAAGAGCCCAAATGTAGCCCAAATATCACCCAGATGTAGCCCAAGTATAGCCCAATGACAGAATGTCCCAGAATGTTCTTAAAAACAACTAGAGCGCTTACTGTCTTCATTATGGCAAAAGTATGGCACACCTGAAGCCATCTTGATTGGAATAAACTGGTAACACTTAAAACATTTAATTTAAAAAGGAACACAATGAGGGGGTTCATTTTGCAATAGAAATTATCATTAATGCTGAAGAAAGAAAATGAGGGCACATTTTGAGTGACTTCTCAAATCCTCTTCTATTTCATTAAAAAATTCTGACATGCAGACTGAAACATGCACTTTTAATACCAGGAGCAGACTTCCATGGTGAACAATAGTTTTACTACAGTGATCTAATGAGCAACTAGAGTGCTAACATTCAGAATTTATGGCAAATGTGTGACATATCTGAATACCTTCATGATGGAATCAACGTAAAAAACTGAAAGCATTTCCTACTGAGGAGACTGCAGTACATGAGGAAATTAGGAAACTTCATAACAAATAAATCTCCCAAGATGGCCACCGGAGACAAAAGAGCCCAAATGTAGCCCAAAATCACCCAGATGTAGCCCAAATATAGCCCAATGACAGAAGTGTGCAAAACACTTATTATTTAGTGTTTTTGCAGTGTTATATAGTGCAGACTTGTCAGGTATTGGAGTGCTTTACATGAGCATTGGTTACATCACACAAGCACATATTCATTTTGGTTGTAGACATGGGGAGACTAAGTGATTTGACCAGAATCACAGAATGTCGAGCTGAAGCAGAAACTTCAACCTGGTTCCCCAGTTGCAAAGTCTGCAGTTCTGGAAGTAACACCACATCCTCTCCCCTAAGTGCAACATTTAATCAAGTGGTCAACTGGATAAAAAAACATAAAGATAACAAATAATTTAAAAGTGCTTTGTCGCTATTTGAAAACTCAGACAAAATGTCCTTATTTTAGTCTTTTAGAGCACTAACCATAATTTTGATGCAAATAAGACCCTCTCATATATGTAATTTCTAAAGGAAATGCTCTAGGTATTGCAGTTTTGATTACATCAAGATGATGTCAGGCGTTCCACACTTTTGTAATAAATATAGAATGTTAGCAATCTAGTTGTTCATTGGGATACTGTTGAGAGGCAAAGGCCAGGGGCACGGACTCTGAAAATTGAAGGCAGGTAGGAGAGTGCAAAGGCAACAATTTAACCACACTGAGCAGGCAGGAAGGGCCGTGGAAGCACAACAGACTATGGAGGGCAGTGGAAAGGGGGGCAGGGGCAACAAACCAACAATACAGGACTTGCAAGAGAGGCTGTTGGAGGGAAGATCTATTACGGGTCAAGGAAGCTAGAGGCGGTCCCCAGAGCCCCGGGAGCCACCACAGAACTGAGCAGGAGAGTGAGTCAGGGACAAAAGGGGCACCTTAATTTGAGCCGGGGTGCCTAGGAACGCTTGCTCCAAAAATGAAGAAAACAGACATATGAGACATGGAATTGGTGGCAGAATACAATGGCAGTTTAATGAGAAGATACAACTTCAAAGAAACCGCAGAATAGAGACATAAAGTACAAAATACAGAATCCAGATAATCATACAGCTGTCATGATATTCTCTGTATCTCAATTAATGTACTGACAGAGAGAGAGAGAAAACACATCTATAAATGCATCATGAGAAACAAGTTACACCAAGGAAAATGTTACCTAGGAACACTCACGTTTACTCTTAGAGCAAGCATTCCTGCAATTACAATACAAAATCTTTTAAATGCAAAAGTAAAGAGAACAATGGTTAAACATAACATGACATTTCATATAGGTAAAATAGAATAAGATACTTCAAGCAAAGCAGAGCAAGACATTTTAAGCAAAGGAAGACAAGAGCTCCCAGCTCTTGGGGAAAACCTGCACAGCCTGTTAACCTACATACAGACGGCGAGGTAGTCCGTCGATATCTGTGGGTGCTCCCTTTTTATATCATTTTGTGGGCTCCTTTGCACGCTACATCTACCTACGTATGCTACCCAAAAGCTTCGTCTGCAGATTTTACCAGACATTTCGTCATTTACCCACTTAATGCTGACAATGGACTGGGTGAAAAGGTCAGTCTCTCAGGCCAATCGCTTATCGTAAGTTCCATAGAGCAAGCAGAAAATAATGGGTATTGTACGGGAATTCAATATATTCATGTACAAAATCTCCTCAGTTCTCCTAACTTGACGCTCTGCGGTTGCCACTTCCTTAAAAGCGGGAAACCTGCCCAGGAAGCAAGTACCAGTCCAGGATGCAGCCTACTGTATGTCGACAGCTTCAGTGGGATGTTGAACTTTGATACCGAGCACGGAGCACTCGGGTAGGGTGGGGGCTACTAGTTTGGAGCAGAAGGCCTCGCAGACCTGCCTTCAGACTGCTATACACTAAAATTGCAGAGCTATGGTCAATTTAACAAAGAGGCCTACATATTGAACAGAAGGGCCTACACAGGGGTTTTATGCTGGCTGAGTGGTAAGGATGTCTCAGGATAATTATATAGCAACACAGGACCCGCTGGTCAATTTAATACGGCCTACAAATGCGGCTGGCAGGGCAAGGACAAGGGTCTCATACTTCAGGTGTGGACAGAATGGGCCAGGGGCCCCCTGTGATACAAAATCTACCCTCCTTCAAGGCTGTGGCAATGTAATAGACCATTGTGGGCAGAAGGAAGAGGCAATGGTAGTACAACCATACATGCCAACAGACCCGATTCAGCCAGGAAACGTCCAATGTTTTTAAGCTCAAATGGGCTTTATTTGATCTGTCTCCTGTCTACAATATCCTCTTTTTCAATGTAACTCAAAGGGGAAAATCAATACCCCAGTTTTTTTTCAAAATCTCCCTCTTACCAAGTTCAAAATGTTCGCAAGTATGGTACATTGGATCATGGAAGGAAATGGGATAGGGACATGGACTTGGAAAACAGAGGACAAGAGGGACATGGAGAGGTGCACCAAACTGACCCTGCAGGGCAGGCATCAGGGTTTGCAGCAGCACAATACACCACACAGGGCATGCAGGACGGGAGTGCAGCACAACAATCCATAGAAAGCAAGAGGGAGGGGACAGGACCATGCACATGGACAACAGAGAACAGAGGGGTAAGAGGCAATGGTAGCTAGCTGACCATAATGGACAGACAGGAGAGAAAGCTGCAGCATTACAGACCATAAAGGGCAGTAGGGACGGATCAGGGGCATTACAATGGAACAGACAAGCCAGGAGGGAGGGAGTAGGGGTCTTCACATGTAAACAGAGGGCTGGGGGCAAGGGGGCAGGGCAGGAGCAGCAAGATAGCCATGGAGGTCAGGCAGGATGGGCACTAGAAGCAAGACACACCATGAAGAGCAACAGTGAGACTGTGATGGCATACACACAGACCATGGAGGGAAGGTGGGAGGGGGTCAGGGGCAGCTAACTGACCACACAGGGAAGGTGGGAGGGGCCATGGCAGCACAGAAGACCAATGGCTATGATGGGCAAGAAGGAGGGTGCAGGGGCATGCACAAAGGACGATGGAGGATAGAAGGGAGGGTCAGGACCTGTGCACAGACAAGAAAGTTCAGGGGAAGGGACCTCACAACAGACCACACGGGGCAGGCAGGAGGAGCAGTTGCAGCACAACAGACCAGGGAGGGCAGAAGGGTGTGGCAGTACAATGGACCATGTAGGACAGGAGGAAGAGGATAGGGGCATGGCATGTGGACAGGCAGGGTGGAGGTGGCAGGGACAGGTTACAGTCATCTGACAATGCTAGGCAGGTGGGAGGGGAGTGGCAGCTCAACAGAACACTCAGAGTAGATAGGAGTGGCAGGTCCATGGGACATGGTGGGCAAAAAGGATGGAGCAGGGGCATGCACAAAGACATCGGAGGGCAGGGGGAAGGAGAATAGGGGCAGCATGCTAAGCACAGAGTTTAAGCAGGAGGTCAATGATGGGGCATAGAATTGGGCAATGGAGGGCAGGAGGAGTGGACTGGTACATCATACTAAATTGAGGGCAGTGGCAGCACATCAGACCATGCATGGCAGGAGGGAGGAGGCTATTCCATGGATTCACACAACAGAGGATAGGGAGGAGGGGGATGGGGCAGCAAGCTAACTGTTCAGAGAAGGCGGGTATTAGGAACTTTATTGTTTTTAAAACGTGTGTCTGTGCGAACTACTTAAAATATGAACAAGTATGCAGCATAATCTCACTTTTATTCAGGAAGAAGAAGACGTTTGTGACTGTGAATCCGGGCTCACTTGGCAGAAGAACCTCCTGACCCTCCACCCCCTATCGCAAAATGTAATGCCCGTGAAAAGGGTAGGTGAACACAGTGTTATATAGAACATAGTCCTGAGAGCACGATTGAAAATGAAAACTAGATATAGTGTATGGTATAAACTATGCACCAAAAAGTGTGATATAAGATGAACCGGGCGTGAAATATAATATGCAATATATTGTGCGCAATGACAGATTCATTGGAGAGCGCGAGATAGCACAGGCACTAGTGGCAGCATGTGCAATGTATATATATGTATATATATATTCACTGAAAAAACCATAGGTTTCACACACGTTATAGTTAGGAATTAGCATTTAAAAAACCTTGCAAATTCACTGAAAAAAACATAGGTTTCACACATGTTATAGTTAGCGGAAATTTTACTGATAAAAAACCAATGAAATTCCCCCGTTATAGTTACTGCAGGCAACTATAACTCACGCGACCGCAATCTTCTGCTGATGACATATGTGTCTTTATGAAGAAAAAATATTTGTAATATATGTATAGCTAAAAATGTATGGAAGAAGACATGGGCAAATAAGTGTCTAAATACAGTATTAGCATCAGCAGAGGATTGCGGTCGCGTGAGTTATAGTTGCCTGCAGTAACTATAACGGGGGAATTTCATTGGTTTTTTATCAGTAAAATTTCCGCTAACTATAACATGTGTGAAACCTATGTTTTTTTCAGTGAATATATATATACATATATATATACATATACATATATATATATGTGTGTGTGTATATATGTATGTGTGTGGTGTATATACATATATATATGTATATACACACAAACACATGCATTTATGCATATAATACACTTACCATTTTACTTACATTTTATGTGGTATAGACGCACGCGTTGTCAAGCTTTCATTGTAATTCATGCGTGGTTTAGACCACTTTGTAATATCCTCTCTTTATTTCTGAGTGCTGCTGTCTGCAGCTCTTGCACTAACTCAGAGAAATCCAACCTCGCATTTGCTACAGTGGGTGTGGGCGCTCGGCTTATGCAATGCATTGCAAAAGATAGCACCAAATCACTGACTACTTTAAAGACTGTGGGGCATATTCTCAAGGACTTATCGCTGAGTTAGCCGCACTTTATCACAGCCAAAGTGGCTATAGATTCATCGGCCTATTCACAAGCTGGTTTCTAACAGCCGATATCACCAGTTTCCTGCGATAGCAGCCGCAAAACACATTGCCACGGATGACACCGGCAACTAACGCTAATGAGATGCAGAGTAGGTGTTCCCGTGCAAAAACCCACGACAACACCGCTTCGCAACATTCTCAACGACCAGCCAGAACAGCGATAAAATCACAAAACATGCGAGAAAGCGTGTTAGCAGCAGGGTGTTAACACCTGCTCTTTCCTGGTATTAAGTCGGACGATAACCTGCACCAGAAATGGGAGCCCAGCCCACAGCCACACCAGAAGAACAACAGATGCCATGGAGCTACTGTTCATGCAGCTCAGACACCCAAGAAGGCCACAACACCCACCGCCAGCACCCCAGGACCCCCCCATTCCCACTGCCCCTGGGGGATGTTCAACATCAACCTTACGAAATCATGAACAAAACAATTTGCCTGATGTCGCACAATTGCAATAATTAACATTCCTGTGTGGTCAGAAAAAGGAGAATCATTCATTTATCTCTGAATTTCAAAACAAATTATATTATTCAAATTTAACTCAAAACAACTATTTGGAAAAGTCAGGAACTTCGATTTCTGATCGCGATCGAATCGACCCGCCATTTTGTGCTCCGCCGCCATTTTGTGTTGCCATCACTCAGGAAGCACGGCGAGCAAAGTCAATTCTGCTTTTTCTGCAACCTGGTGTCGAAATACGCTTTCTGCCTCAATTTACAAAGCTGGTGTACACTAATCCCTGTCTGGCTTTCCTAATCCCCGTCTCAACTATCTGTTGATTCACACCATTCTTTCCTGACTTTATCTTATCGTCTGGCCTTCACTGTCTTCTGCTAGCATTCTCTCGTTTCCCAACTGTCCGCCAACATACACAAACGTATCTCGCCACCTGCAAGTTAGTTATGAGTCTGTTAATGAATTAGCTTGAGGGAGGGGTGACAAACATAGTTGGAGGAGAGGTTTCTTCGAGTCATCTGACACTTTTGTTTTCCAATCTCTCCTATTGGTTCTATCCTATTTTCCAACTTTCCTTATTGGCTCTTTCTTGTGTGTTCTGGGAGTGCTTTTGGTCAATATATCTGAACCCTATACAGTATAAAACCCTGTGCGCCACAGAGTGAAGTGGCAGTCTCCTGAGACCCTACTTTTTGTACTTCTAGGATAACTGTACTAGCTGCAGCTAAATAAATCTGATCTTCTAACGCCGACAGAGTGTCCCGTGTCTCTGTGTAAGCTGAGCAGGAGAACTCCGGAGACTTGGGTGTACCCTGCGCCGCCAGACCCAAAAGGTTATGGTTCTTCAACTGGCGCCCAACGTGGGGCGGCTTCAGTGGTACCGGTTCTGCCTGAAGGTCGTGAGGAACCCCGCAAGAAAATTCCGGAGGGTTCGCGAGCCACATTAAGCGACCCCTGTATGTCGAAAGTGGTCCGAAGGTCTTTTGCAGCGCGGTTACTCCTTCCTGACGGCTACTGACGATCGCTGCCCTGACTGCCGCCCTGCTTTGGCCCTTCCTTTGTTGATGTATGGTAAGGCGAGACGATAGGCGGGCCTCTGTTGGTGGGAGAAGACGTCCGTAGTTAAGTATCGTCGTGGGTCGCGCCCACAATTTTGGTTCTTTGTTTTTCTTTGGTTCTTAGATTTGTCTATTGCAATAAACAAAGCCGAGGGTAAGTGCATTTGTGCTGCGTAAACTGAGTTTTACTCCCTTGAAGTTTTTGAACAGACAGGAAAAGTCGTGAGATGCCTGGTCTGACTAAGTTAGGAAGAATTTGTTGTCTTGGTTGTAATAGGGATTCCCGACTTGAGGACTCTTGTCCGATTCCTTCGGTTGGAACTCCCACATATGAGCTCTATTCAAAACATGGTATTGGTCCCATTGCCTTTAACGAGACATGGACCCAATACACAAAGAAAGATGGTGTTCTAAAATGGCCAGAAAATGGTAGCTTTGATCCTGATGTGTTAGATAATTTGGAAACAGTTTTATTCAAAAGAAAAGCCTGGCCGGCAATGTTTGACTCTTTCCGCCTTTGGTGAAAGGAAGCCAAACAGAAAGAAATTAAACAAGCAAAACGAGACAGAAAAGCACAGGGCAAGACGATTATACAGGCTGCCCAACAGTTTAAAGACGATGAAATTGACAATGCGACTAAAATTTCAGAGAGACAGCATCGCATGGCAATAGATAAATGCTATCCGGTGTTGCCTGTTTCCCCCTCTGAAAATAAGAAAGATATAGAAGAAGATCCCCTAATGTCCCATTTATTAAGGTTGCCTCCGCCCTATGTACAAAGTGCTAATGCACCTCAGCCTTTACAGCCTGCCCAGCCGCCAGCAGTACCTCCGCCTGTTCCGGCTCTTCCGTATTTGACTCCTCCAGTATTACCGCCCTTGCCGGTTTTACCATTAACTTTGACTTCTTCGCCCTCATCTTCTGATCTTAGATCTCCTTTGCCTTCTGCTCCTCCTGCAATTATCGATCCTTCTCCTGTCAGTTCTCCTAATACTTTGTCTCCAATTCTTATGTCTAATTCTCCGTCTGTGCGTAAGCGTCTCACAGACACTGTTACTGGTATTCTATCTCCTTTCTTTGAAGCTTTAAATGTGTCTCCGGCTTTTGCTCGAAGACAGTCTCGTAGTCAGTTCCCAGATTTTGAAGAACGAGAACGGTTAGACTCTCTCGCACGAAAATGAAACAAGAAGGGTGTGGTAAATAATTTAATTACCGGGACTTAATTTGATACAGAAAAATAATAAAAATAGCTCAGTAAAATAAGAGGCAAAATCCGTGGTATTAGAGGTTCGGAATGGGCTTTATTCCAGTGGACGATTCGAATCGTGGACTCCAAGTTCCATCACCACGGAGGTTCAGGAAGTGAAGTACATACTTTATTGATAAGTAATCACTTTTATACAATAGGCATTACAGTGAAGTAAATGCAGGAGGCGTAACAATTGATAGTAAAGATAAAACATACATGCGTAGCAAAAGTGGGCGTAACTGGGTGTAACTAAAGAACGTCATCAGGTATGATGTCATAATAGGGTGGTTCCATGAAAGAATTTCGCAATGTCAGCAGAAATACTTGGCAGAAATGCGCGCGCAGCAGCATGACGTATGATTGACGTGCAACTAGGGGGTGAAGGGGACTTGACATTTAGCTCTACATGTGGCGACAGAAGTCTGGAGGGTCAAGTCAACCTAATCCCAAATCATATCTAACATCCTATGTTTAAAGAACTATGTTATCCAAAAGAGAGGTCTCTTAGAGTAGAATCTTATTCTATACTGGCTGTGAGTGCGTGTACAAGCGTCTAAGTGTCTACACTAGATGCGAGGGCAGAAATCTTCCATAATAATAGGGCTATGAATTACTTGCATAAAGACAGAGAAGCCGGGCCTTTTGCTCGGTAGCTGGAAGAATGTTTACTTAAACTACTAGACAGGAATGCATTGGGCAGGGAGCGGAGCAGATAATTTCGAAGGTGAAATACAGTTTTTTGGCAGGCAACAGGCTGATGTCAGGCACCGTTAGCCGCGCAGGGAATGAGACAAAGTTCATGGTCACAGATGCAGGCTCAGACTGGAGCTTTCAGAGGCAGAGGGAAGGAAAAGCTTGATGACAGAATCAGGGCCTACTTGCCTGGACTGTAAAATGGCATAAGTGAACCATATAAAGCCGGTGGCCTTTCATACTTAGGAATGGAATATCTGGCCCATTCATGGCGGATCTGAAAGAGGACATGTTGACGGTGGACGCACATGTGTTTGCGTCTTCATAACTGGAACTGGAGGGAACATACATGTACTTGTGATTCATACATGAAACCGTTGGGGTCCAAGATAGGGGACATAACTGATCAGAAAAATCCATATTTCCACATTCCCTCCTTGTCCCCTACTTGCCCGTTAAGAGATATCAATCTTCATCAATCCGTTGATCTGTTCATATAGCATCATTTGTTCTTCTTTTTTCTTCTGGGATGAATGAAATCTTGGTGGTGGAATACACGATGTGGCACACAGACCACAGATCGCTGGTCCACATTGTAGACATAGACAGCAACTGAATAGTATGAGAAAGCCAATACCTAGGAAGGATAGGACCTTCCATCCAAAGGTAGATAATACACTCCAAAACCAACCGGACCAAGTCCAGGTGCCTGGATTCTGGTGTATCTGGCTTACAATCTTATGAAGGCGAGTTATGGCTTTATATACAGATGGCGAATTTTCTGGTATGAA
The DNA here is from genome assembly GCF_964204655.1 of Triturus cristatus. Classification (NCBI taxonomy): domain Eukaryota; kingdom Metazoa; phylum Chordata; class Amphibia; order Caudata; family Salamandridae; genus Triturus; species Triturus cristatus. The sequence continues at coordinate 86,015,587 of NC_140588.1, forward strand.
AATGCAACAACTTGATCCGATGACCCTACAAGCTCCGCCCCTATCGGCCAGGATGACGTCAAGGACAAGACGATTTTGAAGCACAACAATCCGCATAGCAGACTGCTCTTCTGTTAAATTGCCTAAGGCGGAAATAGTTTCGTTCACTACTGCTTCAAGGGTTCTAGTTAATCTACGTATCAGCTTACTATTAGTAACGGTACCTATGTAGGGAAAGAGACCTTTATTGAAATCTGTGTATTTTTCCCATGCTGTTTCAGTGTAATCGACTATTGGGAGATCTCTCCTTTCTCTATTGTGTACTAAATGAGTATTTCTGTGATAATCAGGAGGAGCTAGGAAAACAGGTGGCAAAAGGAATCCGATGTAGCAGGTACCATCCCAATCTAGAGGCAGACGTATATATGCCGTCTGACCACATATAAAATAGGAATGGCGGGAAGCTCTAAATGTAGACTTGCCTTGATCACTAAATTCTATTACAGTGGTGCATCTACTATGGCCCATATGTATGGAACCATTCTTTCTTACACATAATTCACCTTTTACTGGAAATATTGACATAGCGGGCAAAATTGGAGTAGCTTCGGATTCGACATTCAGGATCATAAGATTAAGCGTAAAATTACCTAATCCATACACTTCATTTTCTAGATCAGTTCCTGTTCTTTTGGGAAGTCCCTCCTTGTTAGGGTAGCAGACTTTAAGTAAAACTAAGTTCAAATTTCCCCATACCCATTTGTCTTGATAAACTGCAGAATTCGAATCTAGGGAATTAATTAAACTAAACCATGCTCCACAGGAGCCGTTGTGTGTGAACGGGTATGGAAAGAGAGGTAGAATTCCTTTATAATTCTGATAGGGAGGGAGTCGGCCACATATCCAACAATTTGTAGCATTGCTAACCTGATGGGAATGATGTAACATACTAATAAACGTGTTATTGCGCAGCGCAAATCTATAAGACAACTCATGCGGAGGTAATTCACTAAAAGAATGTTCAGCAGTAACATTATAAACATGTCTAGAAATAGGATAATATATGTGCAACAATATACTTACAGTAATTATTAAAAGACTTAAGAAAAACAAAATTAATAACGTCACTGTGCAATGACTACGCAGTGATTTACAGTACGCATGTCGTTTCAGTTTTATCCTTCTGTTTCTTTCTCTATACAGGTCTAAGGGATACATGTCAGAGACAAATTCGACCAATTCACCTTGGAGAGGACTTAAACAATCAAATTGCCTGACTTGTTAGACCTGAGTTTTAGTTTGTATTGTTCATGGTTACTCAATTCAACCAAAGGATGTTTTGAGTCAATCGGGGAAGACACGCAAGGTGTGTCGTTTACGTCTGACGATAGTCCATGAAATTTCTTGATATGACTTGAATGTATCCAGCCTTTTCGACCTTCGATCTTCACGGCTGTCCTCGTCGTTAGCAGTACGAGCTGAGGCGACTTCCACCTAGGATCCAGTTGAGACTTCCGATCAAAGTTCCTCACTAGAACTAAATCCCCTGGAATTACGTCATGGGGTTTCACCTCGGTGTTGTCGGGAAAAGCTGCAGCTACCTGTGAACGACAAGATTGTAGTGCAGACATCAAGGAAGCCAAGTAATCTGTCAGCATATTACAGTCAATATCAGTTATTTTGCGTGGTATAGGCGTCCCCCACATATTTGGTGGTCTGCCAAAGATCACCTCATACGGGGATAGCCCTGTTCGAGAGTGTGCTACCATTCTCATGTAAAAGAGTGAAACTGGTAACGCTACTACCCAGTCGACACCTTTCTCCCTGCATATTTTGGACAATCTAATTTTCAGGGTCTGATTATGTCTTTCCACGAGACCTGCTGCCTCGGGGTGTCGGACACAGTGAAATTTCCACTGATAGCCTAACAAAAGTGAAACGTGTTTCATTAGTTCGGATGAAAACGGCTGGCCGTTATCTGAGTAGACAACACGTGGTAAACCGTATCGTGGGAAGAATTCTCGAACCAACTGTTTGGCAGTAGTCGGGGCAGTGTAATCTGAAACCGGGTATGCCTCTGTCCAACGGGAAAGAGCACAGACAACTACGAGAACATATTTGAATCCTCGACATCGTTCCATCTGGATATAATCCATCTGGAGGACTTCAAAAGGGTGATCAGGAGGCTGAAGTCCACCCTATTCTACGGGAATGCTTTTACCTGGGTTAAACTGACAACAGATCATACAGGTACGAACTTTTTGTTTAGCTGCTGCTCGTAAATGTTTGTTGAACCAAATGTGTTGGATGCTGTCTAGCATAGCTTTTTCTCCTAGATGTGCTGGACTATGTACAGTATTAATTATAACTTGGACCATTGAATCAGGAAGGAACCACACAGATTTTTCCTTCGTCATCCATCCTTGATCCGTTTGGATCCCTCCTAATTCAGTCCATTTCTTTATTTCGTCTGGTGTAGCATGTGTCTGTATGTCAATTACGTCAAGAGCGGGATCCTTAACCGTCATACAATGTGTTGGCGTCGGGACTATTGTCTTTGTCATGTCGGATGTTTGAGTTTGAGCAGTCTGTTTAGCTGTTTTGTCAGCTAGATCATTGCCTTGAGAAATGATATCAGTAACTTTCGTATGAGCTTTACATTTCATAATTGATATTGCAGTGGGTAGATGTATTGCATCTAATAAGGCATGAATGAGGGGTCCGTGCTGAATGTGGGCACCGTGAGAAGTTAAATAACCTCTCTCTCGCCACAGCACGCCGAAGTCATGTACAACTCCGAATGCATAAAGTGAATCAGTGTATATGTTGACTTTTTTATTTGTGGCTTGAATACAAGCTTGTGTCAGAGCGATGAGCTCTGCTGCTTGAGCGGACAAGGTATTTATGCAATTTGTTTCAACGATTTCAGTGTCTGTTGTGACTGCGTAAGCGGCCACTAGCTCTCCTGTACCTGTTCTCATACATGAACCATCTACATACAACGTCAGGTCTGGGTCTGACAATGGGACATCTGTCAAGTCTTGTCTGGGTTTCGTCGTGATTGTAATAACTTCAATACAATCATGAGCTAGTGGGTCTGTTCCGATTACAGGTAAAAGTGTGGCAGGATTCAATGTATTACAACGTCTGATTTCTATATGTGGCTGAAACAATGTTAATTCGTAACCAGTAAGTCGTGCTATAGTCAAGTGTTGTGTTTGTGTGCGGTTCACAAGAACCTCTACTGCATGTGGTACTTGTACTGTCAATGGATGTCCTAACACTATGGCATCGCTTTGTCTGATTGCTAAAGCTGTTGCTGCCACTGATTTTAGGCATGCAGGCAAAGCCTGAGCTACGGGATCTAATGTACTAGAAAAATAAGCACATGGTTTGTGTGATCCTGCTTGTTCCTGTGTGAGTACTGACAAGGCAGTACCTTCGCGTTCTGTAACAAAGAGTGTAAACTGTTTATTGTAACATGGTGTTGCTAAAACAGGTGCTTGGCATAAGGCTTTCTTTAGGCTTTCAAAAGCTTGTGCATGTTCCTGAGTCCAAGGGAGAACAGTCGATGTGGCTGCCTCCTGTGTTGTCAACTGAATGAGTGGTTTTGCTAGAAATGCATACTGAGGGATCCACTGCCTACAATATGAAGTGAGGCCTATGAAAGCCCGCACCTCCTTTTGTGTCTTGGGTATTGGCATATTAGCAATTAGCTGGATGCGATCTGGTGTAAGCTGCCTTCCCTCCTTGGACAGCGAGTGTCCAAGATAAACAACTCGCTGGACACAGAATTGCAGCTTAGAAGGGGACACCTTGTGCCCCTTTCCGGCCAGAAATTGTAAAACCGTCAGTGAGGCTTTTTCACATTCAGGTTCGCTTCTAGCGGTGATCAGCAGATCATCGACATATTGAAGCAGGGCAGTGTTGACTGGCATGTGGATACTGTCGAGTTCTCGTTTCAGTGCTTGGCTATAGATGCTGGGGCTTTCTGTAAATCCTTGAGGTGCGCGTGTGAATTTAAAGCTACGTCCATTTAAACTAAATCCGAACAGGTATTGGCTTTCCGGATCTATTGGGACGCTGAAAAAGGCATTCTTGAGATCAATTACAGTAAAGAACGTGGCTTTGGAATCAATAGCTGTCAGTCATGACGAGATATCTGGGACCACAGGGAATTGTGGCACAATGCATTTGTTCAATTCGCGCAGATCAATAACCAATCGATATACTGCCGGGGCCTTTGGATCTGTTCGTTTAAGAATCGGAATTATCGGGGAATTACATACATTGGAGTCTGTTTCCACAACCACTCCTTGGGCAATGAGCTCGTCAATGATTTGCAGTAAAGCCACTACAGCATCTGGTGGTAACTTGTATTGTCGCATTCGTGGTAATACCACTCCTGCCTTTAGTGTAACTCGATATGGTGTAATATTCATGCAACCAACATCAGTAGGGCCTTGTGCCCATAACTGTGTAGGTAAAGTCTGCAGTCGGGGATCCATGTCTCGAGACACATAGTGACCTTTGAAATCACGTAAAAACAATCTTACTCTTTCCGGAGAACAACATATTATAGCTCCTAGAGCTTTCAGTGTTTTTATACCTAACAAGTTTTCTGGACATGATTTAGTAAGCAATAAATCTGTAGTTCGGGTCAAGGGCCCAATCGTAAGTGGAAGAGGCTGTGATACTTCATTAACAATAGGTTTTCCTGAAAAACCAAGGGAAATATTCTGTGCGCCTGAGAGGGGTGCCCCTGGAACTTCACTACGTTTTATAGTTGTTCGACTTGCCCCTGTATCAAGTAAAAATTTTCTATCTTGGCCTAATAGTTCACTATGTACATAAGGTCCTTCTTGGTCTACAGGGACCTCGATCAGGGGTAAGCCAACTTCCCTCTCTAGGCTGGTTCATGCGTATCGTTGATAATCAGGATAGTCGTACTGTGCGGTCTGGTACAGCTGTCGTGTCGTGGTTTGTGTGGCAGCAACAGGCAGCGCTGGTGCAGCTGGCACAAACTGTATAGACTGTTGTGGAGCTGGCATGGACTGTGCATGCTGCGGGGCTCCTTGTTCATTCGGATCCTGTCTAGGTGGCCGTGGTCTTTCTTTTGTAATACCTGTGGCGATATTACGCTTCAGGACTGGGCAATCGTGTATGTAATGACCTGGTTGTTTACAATAGTTGCATGTCCCTTTTACAGGTCCTGCTGAATCACCGGACTGTGTCGTACCCTTTTTATGACCTTCAGCTGGAATTGTCTGGGAGACTAGCATTTTCATTTTTGTGTCTTTCATGCGTCTTTGTTCATGTTCTTGTTCCTCTCTAATTCTATTGTGATGATACTGTAACATTTGTAACATTTGTGATGGGGTGTTACCTTGCCAGGTACTCTCGAATTTTAATACTCTATTCTTCACTTGGGGCAAGGAATTTTCAACTAATTTTGTCACAAACAGATGTGGGTATGATTCGCTACTTGCTTTTATGCCACTATTTATACCAAAACATTTTTCGAATCGGGCATAGAAATCACTAGTGTCTTCATCTTGCTTTTGTTTACAGGCTGAGATTGCACCCCAGTCTTCCTTTTTCGTAGTTAATAAACGTGGCAGTACCTGTACTAGTAAACCTGGTAGTGCTTTAGTTTTATCCCCAAGCCCTGCTCCTGCAGTTCGGGCCTTTTCTTCTGCTTCTAATGCTGTCCAGTCTATCTTTTGGTCTCCCACCTCCCACTCTTTTTCCTTGAGTTTTTCATAAATGCCCGCAGGCATTAATACCTTCAATATTGTCATAATGTCGGGATAGGTATACTCTCCCATGAGTAACATGTCTTTAATTTCTCGGTGAAAACCCGCTGGGTCTTTGTCATGACTGGGTACCACTTTCTTCATTTCTAACAATTCTATTTTCGATATGGGCGTATATACAAATACACGTTTAAACTGATTGTCCTCGCCTTTTATTGGGTGGACTTCTCGTAAGGGATTCTGTCTGTCCATGTAATACGTCGTTCTTTCCTTGATGGGCAGTGAGACATGTTCTGGGCATACAAAAAGAATGTACTGCTTTCTTGATTCTAGTATTTCTCTAATTAACTTAGTACCTGAACCTCTCCATCTATTCGTGAGTAATTCAGTCAATATATCAGGTAAGGGACCAGGATCTGAATGTTGGCTTTTATATAGTATAAGAAGTTGTTGAATCATATAAATCCCAGCTAAACGCTGTTCACCTGGGGTGAGGTTCAAAAATGTGTGTGCTACTGTATCATCACCATATTTTCCGGGACTGTCAACCCAATGAACGGCTGACCTGGCTAATTCTTGTTCATCCATAGAATCGAGTAAATGATAACCCCTTCGTTCTCGGAGTAATTTGTCAGCGGCTTGGAACGAATGCTCGGGGGACCTTATATTTATTATAGGTGTTTGGAAATTCCTGTTATTATCTGGACATATCGGACGTATCGGGTCAGTAAAACATCTAATACTATTACAAGATCTTCCTCTACCTACATAAGCTATGGTTTCTGACTGTCCTGTGGGCAGTCCTGATCCTTCCTCTTCCTCGTTTTGTTCAAACTGGTCTACCGCTAATCTCTCTTCGTGTATGCGTTCTATTTCTTTACGGATCTTTCGGCACATGGCTATTATACATGTTTGCCTATCATGTTTCCCTTCTGATATATTCTGGCTCCATCTGGTAAGAGTTTGCATTGTTTCCGGATCTACCCCCGGTCGGTCTTGATTTCTGATCACACAATTTATGAGGAAACGTAACAGTTCCCCCTGTATCTCCACTTTCTGGTATTCCATAGCTCTGTTAATACATTCAGAATCTCGCCCTGTTTGGACAGAATGATATATATTATCTAGATGCATAGTCATTCCTGGTAGCTTCCCTAAATACACCGCAGCTCGTCTGATACGTAATGATGCCAGGATCATTTCGTCCTCTTTGCCGGGCACAGGGTCATATCTACAATCTACAAGAAGTTCCTTAAGCGTGCGGGAATTTATGAGTTTGGGCGTACGTGGATGCGCTGATTCTTGAAAAGTAAGTTTATTTGTTCTGGGTGGCGTAGAAAAAATGTTGGTAGCACCTCCGGTAGCCCCGTCTGGGGTACCGGACGTGAAAGGATTCGTTGAACGTGATACAGCAACTATAGGTGTGGACACAGCTGTAGAAGCAGCTGTAGGAACAGATGTAGAAACAGATGTGCTTGCCGGAACTTGTGTCAGGATTTGTTGTTGTAGAGGTACAGATGCAGAATCTTGGCGTTGAACTTCCCCGGCAGACGGTCTATGTGGGGCGGGGTTAGCATACTCGGGAGCTGCGTCATCTAAATATGAGGAAAGAAAAACATCTTCTGCGGTTCTAGGATGCCCCTTAGGATGCACTTTTATTGGAAACAATGGGGGTGGCAAGTCTTTTGGTATCTCCGGAGTAGCCTTAGGTAATCCTTCGGCCAGAAGGGGATACATACCATTCATAAGGGCATTTCTTTGTCGGTCTACTTGTTCTGATTTCACTCGTGTACCTTCTTCAATTAATAGATTTTCTCGGACTTTATTTGAATTCTCCTTATTTTTCTCCTCCTGTCTGAGTGCTTTTTCTGTACGTCTATGAGATTCTTTACGCCATAACTCAACGGCGTCTTTCTGTGACTGTCTAGCTTTCCTTTTCCATAACTCTTCCTCTACTTTCATGATGCACTCTGCATCCCAGGTCCCAGCTGCGGGCCACCTCTGACTTTCTGGTAATTCCTTGGTGTAGTCTACCCATAAATCAAGAAATAATATAGCGTCTAAGCCGTGTTTATGATACATGAAGTACCCTGGAGTGTCCCTAGGAGGAATAGGAACACCTTCTTCGAGTACCCCTTTTCTAGTTGTGATCTGTCTTAGTTTCGAAAAGAGCGGCATATTGAGAACTGATCTGATACTTGATCTTGAACAAACTTAATACAATAAACACAATAATGAACAGTCATTCACACCACAATATGTAGGACGTATCAACACATTTAACATTTAACATTTAAATGAGCAACAATGATGATGACGATCTAAGAAAACTTAATCACTAAACATAATACTCGGCATTAACTGAATTATTCTGAATTTATATACTTGATATACTAGATATACTGCTAAACAGTACAGATACACTGCTAAAACAGTGCAGACCGGATTTGTGTACCCAAACCCGTCTTGACCGGCACAGGCTATGTGCACGTCAGAACGCCTCCCCAGCAATGGTACTCACCGGGTAGCTCGGAACGGAAGGCCTCAGAACGGAACTGAACTGGACTGGACCGAACTGGACTCGACTCGAAAACTTCGGAAACTTCGGAACATCGGAAACCTCGGAACTTCGGAACTTCGGAACTTGGTGGGCCTCTGTATACCTCGGATCTTGCTCTCTCAGCTAGGCTCTGGTCGGGATACTTCGCACTTCTCACCGCCTCGTCTGGGTGTTGATCGCAGCCTCAGTCGCCCCCGCTTGACCGGAGAGAGATACAGGAAATCCTGCTGGTACGCGTTGTTGTCCGTCCAGCTGTGGCAGGAGACCGGGCCTGCAACGCACCGCCGGCGCGTGAGATGAGAAAGTGTCCCTATTCTGGCGCCAATCATGTGGTAAATAATTTAATTACCGGGACTTAATTTGATACAGAAAAATAATAAAAATAGCTCAGTAAAATAAGAGGCAAAATCCGTGGTATTAGAGGTTCGGAATGGGCTTTATTCCAGTGGACGATTCGAATCGTGGACTCCAAGTTCCATCACCACGGAGGTTCAGGAAGTGAAGTACATACTTTATTGATAAGTAATCACTTTTATACAATAGGCATTACAGTGAAGTAAATGCAGGAGGCGTAACAATTGATAGTAAAGATAAAACATACATGCGTAGCAAAAGTGGGCGTAACTGGGTGTAACTAAAGAACGTCATCAGGTATGATGTCATAATAGGGTGGTTCCATGAAAGAATTTCGCAATGTCAGCAGAAATACTTGGCAGAAATGCGCGCGCAGCAGCATGACGTATGATTGACGTGCAACTAGGGGGTGAAGGGGACTTGACATTTAGCTCTACATGTGGCGACAGAAGTCTGGAGGGTCAAGTCAACCTAATCCCAAATCATATCTAACATCCTATGTTTAAAGAACTATGTTATCCAAAAGAGAGGTCTCTTAGAGAAGAATCTTATTCTATACTGGCTGTGAGTGCGTGTACAAGCGTCTAAGTGTCTACACTAGATGCGAGGGCAGAAATCTTCCATAATAATAGGGCTATGAATTACTTGCATAAAGACAGAGAAGCCGGGCCTTTTGCTCGGTAGCTGGAAGAATGTTTACTTAAACTACTAGACAGGAATGCATTGGGCAGGGAGCGGAGCAGATAATTTCGAAGGTGAAATACAGTTTTTTGGCAGGCAACAGGCTGATGTCAGGCACCGTTAGCCGCGCAGGGAATGAGACAAAGTTCATGGTCACAGATGCAGGCTCAGACTGGAGCTTTCAGAGGCAGAGGGAAGGAAAAGCTTGATGACAGAATCAGGGCCTACTTGCCTGGACTGTAAAATGGCATAAGTGAACCATATAAAGCCGGTGGCCTTTCATACTTAGGAATGGAATATCTGGCCCATTCATGGCGGATCTGAAAGAGGACATGTTGACGGTGGACGCACATGTGTTTGCGTCTTCATAACTGGAACTGGAGGGAACATACATGTACTTGTGATTCATACATGAAACCGTTGGGGTCCAAGATAGGGGACATAACTGATCAGAAAAATCCATATTTCCACAAGGGTCCACAATACAGTGTGCTTGATATTATGCCTACCTTCTCACAATGGAATGCGCCTACGCAGAGATATGTTTTTAATGTAATGTGCGATACTCTCATTAAAGAATGGGAAGATGTGAGTTTGAGTCCGATCGCACAAGACCTGTTAGATGTTCAGGCCGATTTTGATAAAGGACTTATTGTGGGTTCTAAGGTTGAGAAAGCTATAAGGACACTTATTTCTTATAGATCCTTGTTGTTCTCTCAGACTTTTCTTGATTCTGATCCGTCGGTTAGACTGACGTTGAAAAATTATCCCATGAGAGAGGTTCCTCCAGTATGGAAGGAAGAGGTTGCGGGAGTAGGTGCTAATGCAGCTATTCCTGCTCCTTTTCAGAGGATATGGGTACATGTTCCATGGAAACGATCTGAAGTCTTGGCTCTTAAGCAGACTCTACCGGATCCTCGTAAAAACCCTGCAGGTTATTACAAAGAATTATCACAGACAGTTGATGCTTGCATCATTACCTTAGCTGATATCGACATGTTAATGGGAAATGTAGTCCCACAGACAATATGGGCTAAGATTCGTAGAGAGGATCACGCACAGGAACTAGGTGCTACTTGGGATGTTATAACTACCACAGATAGAGATCAAGTGGGTGGTGCAAAGCCTGAAGCTTTGATTTCGGAACTCCCTGGTAGGATTATTACATTAATGAAAACTATGATGCCTGCCTTGAGAGTTAACTGGGACAAATTAGCAGCATGCAAGCAAAAGAAAGATGAAAGTGTCTCTGACTTCTTCACTCGTTTCGGGGAGACATTTATCGATCACAGTGGCCAAGATATGGCTACAGAAGGTGGACAGCGATTATTCGTGGACAAATTCGTATTCAATTTGCTCCCCGAGCTGTCACACAAATTAAAAGACTCTGAAAGTTCATGGGCTGTTTCTTCTTCTGCTCAGATATTGGCTACTGCACAATATTACAAAAACCGAGATAAAGAAGAGAAGGAAAAGCAAGAGAAAAAGACGAAAGAATTAAAAACAAAGGTTCTCTTGCAACAAGCCTATCCTCCTAGCTATGTTCAGCCTCAGCTTCAACAACCTCCGCAGTTTCAGAGGTTGTATCAAAAACCTGAGCCATACATTCCGCGACCTTTGTTAGGTCCTAATCAATGTGCCTATTGTAGAGAGGAAGGTCATTTTAAGAATAGTTGTCCGGTTTTATTGCAACGCAACGGAGCATTATCTGCTCCACGAGGTCGTGCTGGCCTCCAGTCAGCAAACAGAGGTCGAGGTCGAGGTGTGTTGACTCAAGAACAGCATACCCTTCCTTCTCCCAATTCTGTGAACTGTTTTGATCAGCAAAATGTTAGATCTACGCAATATTGTAATGAAGATTATTATGTTGAAAACGGAAATGAGAGTCTTCATGCCAACTAGGACAGCCACAGACAAAGTAAGGGAGTTGTGTTGATTCCTGTAGATCAGAATGGACCTTATGTTAACGTCACTACGATGGGTGTTTCAGAGCCATTTCTTCTAGATACTGGGGCGATGAGAAGTTCTATCATTCATTCTAAACTCCTTGGGGCACCTTTGTCTGGCTTAACGAATGTTTCTGTAGGTTTCTCTAGCGCCCCTGTTCACAACCCAGTTTCTTGCCCTTTGCCTATTTCAGTTGGCCCTTATGATTTGGAAGCTCCACTTCTGTTGACGAATGGTTGCGGTGAGAATCTGTTGGGTCTAGACCTATTGAAAAGAATGCATGCTACGATATATTGTTCCCCTTCTGGTGTACATCTTACTTTGGGACAGAAATTGATCTCCCCAATGTATTTGTCCAAAGATCAGTTTCCACCTGAATTGCTTTCTCTTCCAGCAGCGCTTTGGGCCACGGGTCCGAACGATGTGGGTCGTCTTGAGATTCCACCTTATGTTGTCACTCTCAAGCCCAATGTTGAATTACCGCGTATCCCGCAGTATAACATTTCCACTGAAGGTGAAAAAGCGCTTTTGGAAATTATTCATGACTTGATTCAGAAGGGTGTGGTTGAAGAAACAAGAGGTATCACATGCATTAGTCCTATTCTTCCTGTTCTCAAACGTACTGATCCTTCTCAACCACCTGTATATCGTTTCGTAATTGATCTGCGGGAGGTAAACTAAATTGTTGTCCCACAATTTCCTGTTGTTCCAGATATCACTACTCTGTTGTCAATGATACCTTCCACAGCGACTTGGTTCTCTGTTATCGATCTAAAGAATGCCTTCTTTAGTATTCCCATTGCAGAAGAGAGTAGAGATATTTTTGGCTTCTCTCTTGGAGGCCGAAGCTTCCGGTTTAAGCGCGCACCTCAAGGCTATTGTGAAAGTCCCTCTATTTACAGCCAAGCTTTAAAATGTCATCTTGATACTTTTCCTTTGCCGTCTGGTGCTGCTCTTATCCAGTATATGGTCGACTTGTTAGTAGCCGCTGATTCAGAAGATATCTGCAAAGATGTCACTGTTGCATTATTACTCCATTTGTTTAATCTGAATCATAAGGTTTCACCTTCCAAATTACAATATGTTTGTCGAGAGGTTACCTACTTGGGTCATCTCCTATCAAAGGAGGGATGGCGACTAACGCCAGGACGAATTCAGGCAATTACGCAAATGTCTGTGCCATCCACCCAAAGGGAGATATGTGCCTTTCTGGGTATTACTTCTTATTGTAGGCAATGGATCCCTAATTTCTCTCTTGTTGGCACTCACTTTAAAAGATATGCCTCAGCCCCTTCCTTGGACTGATGAGTGCCAAAAGAGTTTCACTGATTTGCGTGCTGCTCTGTGTTCTGCTCCTGTACTAGGCACCCCTGATTACACTAAGCCTTTCACGCTCTATGTTCATGAGAGAGAAGGTTGTGCATTGTCAGTTCTAACGCAGCAATTTGGAGACAAACAGCGGCCATGTGCCTATTTTTCGGCTACGTTAGATCCTGTAGCTAAAGCATTGCCCAGTTGTCTCAAAGCGACAGCAGCAGCAGCAATTTCTATTCGACAGTCTGCTGGAGTGGTGTTGGATAACACTCTCATTGTCATGGTGCCACATGCAGTGGATACTTTACTGAATAGAACGAAAACACAGCATCTTACGAGTGCACGTCTAACTGGATATGAGCTGACGCTGTTGGCTAGTCACGTACACATCAAACGATGTAATACCCTGAATCCAGCTACTCTGTTGCCCCTTCCAGATGATTATGTGTTGAGGAGCAACATGATTGTTTCTTCCGTACTGAGGAAGAAACGAAAGGAAAAATTGACCTGAAAGATACACCGTTAGAGAATCCGGATGGAACTCTATGGGTAGACGTTTCTTGTTTTAAAATGTCTAATGGAGATACAGTTTCAGCCTATGCTGTAACTACTTTGCACACAGTGGTGGAAGCTGCACGTATTAGGCATAATTCAGGACAAGCAGCAGAATTGATAGCTTTAACAATAGCCTGTGTATTGTCGAAAGGGAAAAGAGTGAACGTGTACACTGACAGCCAATATGCTTTTGGTGTAGCGTTCAACTTTGGGCGTCTCTGGAAGGAAAGGGGTTTTCTCACCTCACATGGCACCAAAATACAACATGGTCAGTTAGTGACTGATCTCCTCGAATCACTTGCCTTACCCACCCAAATAGCGATCGTGAAGTGAAGTGCACACAAAAAGATTACAGATGATGTTGGTCGAGGAAATGCATTTGAAGATGAAATAGCGAAAAAGACAGCAAGAGATTCTACAAGTCGAATGTATGTGGCAGGTCCTGCGAATTGGGTCAAAGAGAGAGGAATGTATGAGAATACAGTAGAAAGTGTAAAAGCGATTCAGAAAGAGGCTTCAGAGAGGGAGTTGAGCAAGTGGAAAGAAAGTACAGGAATGTTAGATGAGATGGGTTGTTGGATAGAACTATCTGAACATCAACGTTGGCTGTTACCAGATGCTTATGTACTCCCAGTGGTTACTATGGCACATGATCCAGCCCACTTAAGTGCAAGAGGTATATACAAGCTTCTGGCTCCAGTGTGGCAAAATGACAAAATCCCAAAATGCGCAGACAATGTAGTGAAACATTGTATTGTTTGTCTGATGTACAATCCGGGAAAGGGAACCCCAACTCCAGCAGGTCACTTTGCCCCTCCGACATATCCATTTGAGGTGTTGCAAATTGATTATATTCACATGGAACGATGCAACAACCTCAAATATGTTCTGGTGGTAGTATGCACCTTTTCAAGATGGATAGAAGCATACCCCCTAAAGAATAACACAGCCTTATCCACAGCTAAAGTTCTACTAAAAGAATTTTTCCCCAGGTTTGGTTTGCCGCGCATTGTCTGGAGTGACAATGGGAGCGAATTTGTTGGCCAAGTTATGCAGAAAGTTTGTGCAGGTCTTGGTATCAAGCAAAAGTTTCATGCGGCAAATCATCCCCAGTCAGCGGGTTTAGTAGAATGTTACAATGGAACCTTGAAGTTGAAACTAGCAAAGGTTCAAGCGAGTACAGGACTCAATTGGCCCGATGCTTTGCCATTAGCCTTGCTATCCACCAGAACTGCAGTACACTCTCGTTTGGGACTTAGCCCTTACGAAGTGGTTTTTGGATGCCCAGCTAATGTATGGGGAGTCCCTCGCCCTAAGAAATACTCAGACTTGCCGTATCCAATGTTGATTGACTATCTGCATGATCTTACAACTAAATTGCGTGTTCTCCATCAACAGGTTCAAAGTGCTTTACCAGAGGCTTCCACAGACCCAGGTCATTCCATCCGACCAGGTGACTGGGTCTGCATCAAAAACTTTCAGAAGACAAAGAATTTGGAGCCCAGGTGGAGGGAGCCCCGAATGGTCTTGCTGACCACGAGAACAGCAGTTAAAGTCGAGGGAAAGAAAAATTGGATTCACGGTGTGCATTGTAAGAAAGTGCCTTTGCCTTTGCCCTTTGATCAGTGGGTTCGCAGAGGTGTTGGTGACTGTGAAAGTGAAAAGATTCCACGATTCGTGCCTTTTAGTGATGCACACCTGAATGGGACACTGTCTGAGAAAGAGGACAACGACGTTTTGCAGGAAGCAATACCATTGCATCGTCGCTTGGCTACGACTAATCCACGAACATTGTTTCAAGACCAAAGCGTTCCTGGGAAGGAACGATACAATTTAAGACCTAGACCAAAGAACACTGAAGACTTTTCTCTCTTGTGTAGCATTCTGTCCCGGTTGCAGGGTCACATTAGGAGTCTGAATCACGACCTGAGTAGTGGCAATAGGCCTGCAGGACCTACAGTGTCATAGGACGGTAGACAATCGTGATTTAGCGATTGAGGAAGATTGACGTGAGCATCCATTAGTAAGATGGAAACTACACTAGGCAAAAGAGAGAGAAAAGAAGAAATAAAGAAAGAATCCTGTAAAATAATGTACAGTCGTTTCAGTATAACTTTATGTGTTATTATATTATTGTGTATTGTTTTGGCATTTATAGGTTGGATTATTTATGCTCTGCAGCCAAAAGTTATCTCTCCTTCTTCTTTTTCGTCTTCTTCAACTATTTCTCCACATCTCTTTCATACTCTTCCTCAACATGAACTCATTAGAAGAACTGAATATTATAACAATTCCTTTGTCCAGTTATTACATCAGCATCAGTTAGTGGTCAATACAACTAACTGTTGGGTGTGTGGACTTATGCCACACACCGCAGAGAAAGGAATGCCATATTTAGTTCTCCCGTTTTCTTATGAGGGTTCTGCTTGGGCTTACTTCGTCATCTTCTCCAATGCTTATCAAAGCAAATTCAGACGATCTGTTAGTTCACATGTTAGCGATCCTGATTTTAGTCATAGTTCTTTGATTAAGGGAATGGTAGCTATGGCTAAAATCATGGAAAATAGTGATAAAGTTAAGAAAGGAAAGTCTTCACCGATTTGGACTATACCACATCAGGGCAACTTCTGCTTACAGATAAACGATCGCTCTTCTGACACTACACAAAGGAATAACTGCTCCTACACGTACGTTTATTCCTCTCAGAACACGCCTCCTCTAGTGCCATCTCAGGGCACCTATTTCATTTGCTATAATAGAGCTTATACATGGTTACCAACGGGCTTCTCCGGTACTTGTTATATAGCCTTTCTTCTTCCCCCTACTTACACCGCTTCCGTAAACCATCATCGAACCAGATACGGCAGAGGGATTATTGATTCGAAAGACACAGCAGGACAAGAGGGAGGAGATTTCATCAAAGGATTTCTTCCTTTTTGGGGTCCAATGGCCAACCACAGAAATATAAGGCAACTGGTTCGTGTCGTAGAGACCACAATAGACATCACTGTAGGTGCCTTAAATAACATCACGGCAGAACTACAGGCGGACCGTCTTATGACATTACAGAATTGAGTTGCCTTAGATTTTGGTCTCGCAGATCGTGGTGGAGTGTGCAAATTGATCGGGTCAAGTTGCTGTATTTTCATACCTAATGACGCTCCGACAGTATACCAAGCTATCTCCAAGTTGCACATAATCTCTAAGTCTATTCACCAGGACGAAGGAGATTGGTCTTTTACGGAATGGTTTTGGGGACTACTGTCCAAATGGGGTTGGAATGCATTGACATTTCTTGGTATAATTCTGACCATTATTTTCTCCTGTTGCCTTTGTATGCACTGTGGTCCCGCTATCTGTGACCTTTGTGCTACTATGTGCATCCCAAAACCCAAACCACAAGTAACAGAAAACATAAGAATGATGTTACAGCAACAACTCGATGACCTCATGACTATCGACATTGACTCAGATTAGCATGAGTCTATCTTGCCTGAGTTCTGGCAAAAGGAGGGTCTGAGGAACTTTGATTTCTGATCGCGATCGCATCGACCCGCCATTTTGTGCTCCGCCGCCATTTTGTGTTGCCATCACTCAGGCAGCACGGCGAGAAAAGTCTATTCTGCTTTTTCTGCAACCTGGTGTCGAAATACGCTTTCTGCCTCTATTTACAAAGCTGGTGTTAGGACTGGCCGAGTACACTAATCCCTGTCTGGCTTTCCTAATCCCCGTCTCAACTATCTGTTGATTCACACCATTCTTTCCTGACTTTATCTTATCGTCTGGCCTTCACTGTCTTCTGCTAGCATTCTCTCGTTTCACAACTGTCCTCCAACACACACAAACGTATCTCGCCACCTGCAAGTTAGTTATGAGTCTGTTAATGAATTAGCTTGAGGGAGGGGTGACAAACATAGTTGGAGGAGAGGTTTCTTCGAGTCATCTGACACTTTTGTTTTCCAATCTCTCCTATTGGTTCTATCCTATTTTCCAACTTTCCTTATTGGCTCTTTCTTGTGTGTTCTGGGAGTGCTTTTGGTCAATATATCTGAACCCTATACAGTATAAAACCCTGTGCGCCACAGAGTGAAGTGGCAGTCTCCTGAGAACCTACTTTGTGTACTTCTAGGATAACTGTACTAGCTGCAGCTAAATAAATCTGATCTTCTAACGCCGACAGAGTGTCCCGTGTCTCTGTGTAAGCTGAGCATGAGAACTCTGGAGACTTGGGCGTACCCTGCGCCGCCAGACCCAAAAGGTTCTGGTTCTTCAGCGGGTCTTCTCTGGAAAATCTGTAAGTCACAGCCAGCAAGACAAAAATCAAGATAAGAAGGTGTGTCATGCACTCATCAAAGGACAGAGAGAGAGAAAGAGAGAGAAAGAAAGGGTGAGAGAGAGAGAGTGAAAGAGAGGGAGAGAGAGAAAGACAGAGAAAGAGAGAGAAAGAAAGGGAGAGAGAGAGAGACAGTGAAATAAAGAGAGGGAGAGAGAGAGAAAGAGAGAGAGAGAAAGAGAGAGAAAGAAAGAGTGAGAGAGAGGGAGATAGAGACAGTGAAAGGAAGGCTCTTGGCTCATACATGCAACCTGTTGTGTGTGTATCACTATTGGTGCACCATAAGCCTAAGGCCTTGCCTCAATTGCAGCACGAAAGCCACATCACATTTCCAGAATGCAAGCAGTAGTCAAACTAACATTAGGGATGAAAGCTCCTTTGTCTCAATACATAAGGTGGAAGGACATCTGCACCTCCGTCTTTGGTCTTGCATGCGGCAGGCATCCCCTAAGAGAGATACCATAGTAGATGCTGACGACTCCCACACTACGCACAGCGCAAATGAAAGACCAAAGTATCCACACCCCACACACAGAAGTCCTTGCTCAAGGTACTCTTGCATGGAATGCCCTTAACACGTATGTACACAACCCATACATCCAAATGTTGCACACACATACAACTCATTGCTCCGAGCCGTGGCATATCATCTACATAACTGCCGCAGGTCTTAAGAGTGCCAGTTCTACAAGAGCCACCAACGCAATGGCAGAACATCCCGGGCACATGCACAACCCCTGTCACGTAGAACTGTACCATGCACGTATGCTGCATTTGTTGGGGGCACTGCCACTGGCAGTGTTGCGCATCAGTTACCGTCTGAGCTTCCGTCTTGCGTACATCACCTGCATCCAGCCCTGGTTCCACTGCCGATCATGCATATTCGAGTGGCCCATGGATGTCTACCTATCCAACACAACGGTAGCTGGACTGGATTATGACTTGTGTGTGCGCCCCCTGTTGGCCCACGACCAGGGGTGTAACCGTGATATCCGTTCATGGGATGCCTTGATATTTGGCATATGTGCTGGCAGTTGGGCATGGGAGATTGGCCAAGTCCTCATGTGTAGTGACCACATCGAAGCGCTCCCCTATTGGGCTGTGTTGCAGATTGGTGGAACGTCATGGACGGAGCAAATCTGTCCAGACCAGTTAATGGATTGGCTCACCCTCGTGTTCATTGAAGTCGACAACGACGTACTCTTGGAACTGATTGCCCAGGAAGCTGCACTCGCATTCATGGACGAGTAACTACGTTCCTGCAGCCACAACTGATTGTAACCCAGAGCACAGGTCCCAACACCTTGTTGCATCTTGGAGAAATGGTCACATATCCCACCACAACAGTGGACATGGCTGCATTCGCCTGGACTCAGAATGCATGTGCGAGCACCTACGCGTTTCGACACACACCTGTGCAAGGTGAGGCAGTCCCATGGGCGGAGCTGCACAGCGTCGCTTGGCAACATTCCTAAATCTGATATACTACTGAAGGGAGAGTACACACATGGCAATGTAATACTACATGTGACCTTTTTGGACCCATTCACCTGCTCACTGCCAGCAGAGCAGACAGTCAGTGCAATCCGTTGGTACAGCACTATGCAGATCCCATGGGATGTGAGTTGTGTCCCCTGAGCACTGAGCATTCACCAAACATCACATGACTCGTCCAGCCCGGCAAGGTGGGCTGAGACCGTTGCCATCCGTAATGATTGGTGTCCATTTTTGCCTCCCCATTTCTTGCACCTCTACATGTTCCTATGCTGCCTGTTAGTGTCTGAAGCATTGGTCTGCATGTTGTGGCCCTTGCCTTGCCTGTACTGGCACGCACATGCTAATAAAGTCTACGCAATATCACTAGTGTTCAACTATGATGAATGTTGATTAGAGTGACAAATTGTGTGCCTCAATGAGCATTGTCTGTACACAGGGAGGGACTGACTGATGTATTTCACTTAAGGGTGAGTCCCTATTGCCAGCTCTACCCCTGTGAGTCAGACATTGTGGTTGGGAGAGGTGCTGATAGACCTGTGCTCTTACGTATCTTCAGCAATGTGAGTATGGTGTCCAACTTCTTGCCATGTGGATCAATGTGATCCATCAAAACAGGCTGTGTCCTTACAGTTGATTGTGAGTAGGTATATGAAGACATGTTCTGTTGTCACATGTGATGGGGGACACTACTTTAGGCCCGCTACCGAATTAGACATTTTTACACACAGCCCTATTTAATACATGGATGTTGGGCTACGTTGGGGGTTGTGAGATTGTTGTTCATGAGCAATGAGGCCACAGCTAGTTCACACCTTCACAGTCATCTAATTGGCCATGTGGGTCAGGGTCGAACATGCGCATTGATGCCATTTCCCAGGGTGTACCTTTTTGTGCAATCAATGTCCCTACATTTATACATGATTGAACATAGACATGACACATCTGTGTGATTTGGAATGTTTTATTCACATTCAGTGGAGTGTCGGAGCTGGAGCAGTACATGGCCATGCAAACCCCACATTACATGGTTGCCCAGTGGAGGGCCAACCAGAGTCATTTGGGGAATGACAAGTTAATCGTAAGAGGAAGAGTTCAGTCCGCAGCCTGATTGCTGTGTCATTGGTAATCAGAGCAGATATGGCAGTCCATGGCGGGGTCCAGGTGAATGTCACGGAGTGTTTCAGGGGACAGTGAAAGGTGTTGTTTCAGGGCATGATGCAGAGGGCTGAACCAAGCAGGAACAGGCCATATGGCGGGGATGAATGCTACAACCTCCTTTCTCACACAGTCATTACCATCCACATCTTAGTCATCTGATATGTCTTCTGTGTCAGGTATGTCAGGTGTGTGGTGGTGTTACGGCTGCATCACTGTGTGACGGAGGTGGTAAGGCTGCATCACTTTGTGCCACTGACACATCAGGGGTGGAGGTGGTATGGCTGCTTCACTGTGTGCCACTGACACATCAGGGGGTGGAGGTGGTATGGCTGCATCACTATGTGCCACTGACACAACATGGGGCGGAGATGTGTGTGTCGAAGTTCCTGCAGCAGTCATCTGGGACAGGCTCTGTGGCAGCAATGGCAAGATAAAGTTCTGCAGGGCATGAAAAATCCCAGCTACATCTCACTGGTGTACAGCTGTGGCAGCCATCCCTCCAGCCTGCATCTGCTCCATATTCTCCATTGTCCTCTGCATCTGTGCCAACTCTGTGCTGTCATCGCTGGAGCCTGTCTGACTAGACAGTTCTTGTATCCAAGTAATGGCTCCAGCGAGGTCTGCCAAGGATTGTTGTAGAGTATGGAACGGACTGTGGGCATCCGTTAGGGACTGTAAGTGGTCTCTGATGGGACTCATACACCCACGTATTTCATCAAGTTTGGCTGCCATGAGGTCGAAACCCACCTGCACCTGTTCAGCCATCCCCCTCTGGCAGTCTAACACATGGCGTTGGGATGCCATGTGTTTTTCCGTGAGGTGCTGGGAGCCAGCCTTGGTGGTGGGTGCTTCCTGCTGTGTGGGCTGTGAAGGGGGAGGGCTCACCTCGATGCAGCTGGGCTGCCCTGCTCCTGGAGGTGGGGTGCAGAGGCTGTCCACGAGCCATTGGAGGGTATCGGAGCAGATGGCCAGGGGGTCCTCCTCATCATCACTGAAGAGATGTCTGGTCTGCTCTGCAGGAGGTGTTGATTGTCCCTCTGCAATGTAAAGGGGAGATACAGGTTAATAGTGTTTTCGATGTATGTTGACGCAATGTGCATGTTGACATACAGACTGCATGACAATGTACATTGTGACTGTTTTGGAGGAACTGGCTATTTGATGGGAGACAGTGGACATTTTGACTACATGACGGATGTGAGGTTGTACGTGTACATTATCATCTCACAGTTTCCTGCTATGCCAGATGTGATTAGCCAGTTTCTACGCACCAGCGGCACCAGTTGTGTCCTCTGTTCTGTAGTGAAAGGGTTGCACTTTGTACCACATTGTTGTCAATGTTGATGTGCTGTGATTGCTATGTGTGTGTGCTGCATTGTGGGAGAGTCGCCTCTGCAGCTTTGAATTAGCATCCCCTTATCCCATTGATGCGGTGTGCCTTTGACTTGTGTGCTTTTACGGTGCTGAGAAGTTGG
The DNA here is from genome assembly GCF_964204655.1 of Triturus cristatus. Classification (NCBI taxonomy): domain Eukaryota; kingdom Metazoa; phylum Chordata; class Amphibia; order Caudata; family Salamandridae; genus Triturus; species Triturus cristatus. The sequence continues at coordinate 86,037,196 of NC_140588.1, forward strand.
CGACTTGGGTCATTTGTGCTCTTGGACAGTGTTTGTACTCTTGTGCATTGTTTGTCTGCGGATGTGTTGTTGACATCAGTGGTTGTTTGTGCACGTGGATGTCTCAGAGTGTGACCTGCTCCTTTGAGGATGTGATCCACAGTGGGTCACCTCTGTGTTGTGTCGTGCACCATGTCATGTATTTTGACTGCAGCCATACTATTGGTCATGCTGTGTCACTTGCATTGTCAGTGTGGCTCACAGAGCTGCTGCTATGCTGGATTAAACACATGTGCATGAATAGGTTGTGAGATTGGTGATAGGGAGGGGGGCCTCTTTTTGCACATAGTGGACGGGGGCCTTCTTGGTGTTTCAATGTGTGCTGCAGTGTGCCAAGGGTATCAGGGACATATTCCACAATCATTGTGGGTGTGCAGTGTGCTATACTTAATTGTGCATGTGTGCCATTGTGCCCATCTCCCCCTGTCCCCCCCAGTCCCTGGTCGTTACTCACCCTGTTGCTGTTGGGTCAGGTCATATTGAGATGTGTCCAGACCCCCAACTCCTTGCACCATCTCCATACTGATGACTGTGGCCACCATTTCTTCCAGCTCATCCAGCTCATCCTGAGGTGCAGGACTCCCAACTCCAGTTGCTGTTGCTGCCTTCTGGTTGGCAGCGAGTTTCTGCTTGGTTTGGCTATTCACATCATGCCAGCGCCTCTTGACCACCTCCATTGACCTCCTCAACACTCCGACTGCATTCACGTTGTTCACGATCAACTGCCATATTTCCGTTTGTGTTGTCAATGACACAGTGGAGGTGACAAACCGTTGTTGGTAGTGTTCTATCACCTCCGTGACGATGATCCGGTTTTCCTGCGGACTGAACCCCATCTTCCTCTTCCTCTTATCCTTGCCCTTCCCCGACCATGGGGTTCCTGGCTGGTCCTCCGTGGGGCTTCTGGGGTTCGAGTTGTCCTCTGCACTCGGTCCAGGTGCATCCATCGTGCTACGCAGTTTATTTTTTTTAAAAAAAAATTCTGCTTTTATAGTGCATTTTCCCGCATGACACGTGGGAATTGCAGGCCTGTCGCTGGTTATCGCAGATTTTTGTATCGCATTTTGGGGCATCGCAACTTATTTTGCGTTCGTGTTTTGCATTTTTTTGGCGTCATGTTAATTTTAACACGGTCATTTGGCGCGGTATCATGAGACTATCGCATGGTGCCGCCGGGTTGAGAATACAACGTTAACACGGTGTAATTTTCCCACGATAGACGGCTATGTGCAAAGTTGCGTTAAACTAATTTTGCGATAATTATCACACGTTCTTGAGAAAATCCCCCTGTGAGTACAGTGTTAAATTGCATTGCAACACATGAGCACCACGCATTTTTGGTAAATGTGGGCCTCTAAATTAAATGAATGCACTTTAGATGGTCCAAAAGCCAGTGTTAAATTTGAGTCAGTGGTTGCAGGCCGGTGTCTGCAGGTAGGGCGCACCAGCACTCATTCTTGGGGATCTGGACTTAATTTTCCTCAACACAGTTTGCTTCAGTGGGGGTGAAAGAACGACACAAAAGGGGGTAGAAGGAGGAAGAGAAAGATGAAATGGAGGAGAGCAGGAGTAAAAAAGAATCTGCAAGAGTGAGATAAATTGTGTGTGGTGTAGAGGGCCCCCTCAGGAAAAGTGCTAGGGGTCCCACCTCCATGTACTTTGCAGGGGGCCCCACAAATCGTGTTACCCCACTGGTGTGGTGGTAGATTAAAGAGACATCAGGCCGAATCAAAATTACCCAGCCTTTTTATTCGGCACCTGGACTTTCGGTTGTGCTGGCTGTGGTCTACTGAGCAAATCTTTGAGCCCTCACCTTTATTCTTTTACAAATTAAGCACTACCGATCACATAATATAATGTACGTATCTGTGCCCTGTGGACTCGTGCAAGTTCATTATAAAACCTCATGGGCAAAGTTGTATTCTTGCTTTAACGATGTTGATGTTTTCTGAGCTTAAAAAAACAAGCATTGGCATAGCCAATAGGTCTCGCCTTTGGGACCTTATAAGTGTTTAGCCATGCAACAGTTGCATAACTAAATACTTAAGGTCCCAAAAGCGAGACCTACTGGCTATGCAAAGCGGCTGTGCGGCCCCGAAAGTAAAAATGATCACGATCACACATCAAAGTGGCCGTGCGCTAAAGTGAAAATAATCACGGTAAAGTGCGGCGCGCGCGCCCGTGCACATGCACTGTAGCTCCAGGCTGGCCTGGTAGCACTTTTTGGAGCCCTCTCAATAAGTCTCGCCAGACCAGCGCATGCGCTGGGTCAGGTGAGACCTAAAAATGTTCCCGATCACACATCAAAGCGGCCGTGCGCTAAAGTGAAAGTATTCGTGGTAAAGCGCGGCGCGCGCGACCGCGCACGTGCACTGTAGCTCCAGGCTGGCCTGGTAGCACTTTTTGGAGCCCTCTCAATAAGTCTCGCCAGACCAGCGCATGCGCTGGGTCAGGCGAGACCTAATAAATTACCACATGAAAAACATTTATGCATAATAAAGTTAGAAAAACGTTGCTTGCCTGGATCAGTTCTGAGAAAAAAAAAAGCATGGTTACGTTTGCCAGTGTGTTACTTGGCGCATTCTCAATGCAGAAAAGCAAGAATATGCAATTAGACGCCGAAACAAAACAGGAGCGACATGCCCTTAAACAATTGAGCAGTTTCAAGTGGGATGTTGAGTGTGGCTTGTGACCAAAATGTAAGCAGTGATTTCTAGAGGAAGCTGAAGAGCGACCTGTGACCACAATCTCTGCATTGATAATTGAAAATTAAGCAACTTGATTTATTTTAATGAATATAAACATAGCTGAGTGACACTGATGCAAAGTCATTCAGTGTTTCAATCAGGGCATCTCGCTAAAAGGACCACTGGGAGCCAAAGCGAACGCAGGTCCTACCAGGCATGAAATCAAACTGTAGCATGCAATTTTATATCCGTGCGTTCATCACATGCAATTAAAGGAGGATTCCATCAGAGAGAGAGAGAGATGGATAGACAGATGGAGCGAGGGATTTGTGAAATGTGTTATGTCAGCTCTTAAAAAGAGAACGAAATCTGGACTTGTTAGGCTGGTTTCCATTCTGTTTGAAGAAGCATTGGTCTGGAAACAGAACGCCTATTTTTTTCGATGCTTCATTCGAATGTGAGGGCATGAAACTGACGTGAATGGAAAGGGGCAAATATATACCAACCCTGCCTGTTATGACAGGTTGAAAGCCAAGTCTAAATGACCCACCTGCTATTCGCAAAGGAGACACAAATGAGTGCCTTTAAGTGGGTGCCACCAGCACTTGATACTTACAGTGCATTGTTATATATGAAATAAAGCAACCCCTCACATGCGTTGCAAGGATTACTTTTTATTTTTAGACTAACATCAGAAGAAGAAAAATTTGCTCTAGTTTTCCTTGTTTAAACTGCAGCTGTAATTATGCTCTGTGTCCTGCCTTTTACCTTGGGCCCTGGCCAGTGGGGGCTGGTGTTGTTTGAAAGTGGTAGAGCTTAATACTTACCAGCAGATTGCCTCGTTTTTCTCAAAATGTTCTTTGAGAGTACACCATATGTTAAGAATTATGTTCATTGTGCATATGATAGCATTTTGTTATAGGTATCCCCTTATGCCGAGAATTACATACAATATTCCAGTACCAGAATGTTATCATTGATATTGCTGATAGACCATGACAAACATTGTCACCATTATTGCAAGTCAGAATGTTGTCATAGTTTACTTTCCCCAACCCAACCCTCAAACCACCCCTCATCTTCAATCTGTCATGCTGCCCTCTCTGGGGTAAATTATTACAATCAAGAATTATGCCCCTTTCATTGAAGCGAACCAGCACCAGCATTTTCCCTGTGTGCCGTCCCTTATGCCAAAAATGTACCTCCAATGTTCCAGGGCCAGCACTTTGCCACAGATGCCCCAATAACAAGAATTTCCTCCAGTATGGAAGCACCAACAATGTTCCCACTGAAGCTCCTCTGCCCAGACTTATAGTATGCCAGGGCCAGCACATTGCTATTTTTGCAGGTCTTTATGCCAAGAGGTATCTCTAATATAACAGTGGCATCAAATAACCCCGGGTGCTGTAAAAAACCCAGAATTATATTGAATATGTCAGGGCGAGCTGCAGACTCCTAATCATAAAACATGCAAACAAGCACACTCCTACTCACTCACACTCTCTCAGTCTCACCCATACTCCCACACTCTCACATTCACTCTCTTCCCTCGCTTTCCCTCTTAACTCACCCTGTCTCTCTCACTTACTCACACAAACATACTCACTGGTTATCACTCTCACAAACACTTACAAACACTCACCCTTTCATGCTCACTAACGTTGGGACCGAGTGCAATTGCACCTGCTACACCATTGATAAGTACACCACTGACTCACTTCCACACCCTCTCAAAGTTCCCAGTCACTAACTCTTTCCAATGCACTCACAATCCTTCACTCAATCCCTCACACTCATTTTCACGTATTCATACACCCTCTCAACTCAGATTGGTACTCACTCTCACTCCCATTGACATGCTCAAACGCACTGACACACACTCTCACTCAGTATCATTCACTCTCAGTCACTCACAAACACCAGCACATACACACACATGCAAACAGGGCTGGCTTTAGGGCAGTGTGGCCGATGCAGCCGCACCTGACGTAGATCTGAGGGGAGGGGGCTGTGTTTAGAAATAACAGCTTTAAAAGCAACTGCTCCAGAGTTCTTTGTGTGTCCTGGAGTTTTAAGCCAGCAATAAAAATACCAAGCTCATTCTGGTGATTAATGTTCCTACTGGAGAGAGATTTTTTGTCTAGTGGCAGTTTTGTCTCATCATAAAGTAACATAGAACATTAATATGTTTGCTGCAAAGAATGTGTACCATGCAGATCACATAAATGTAGTTTATGTTGCTAGCTCAGTGGGTTACTGTTTTTGGCACAGACGGCATGGTAAAAGCTAGATCATTATGTTTTTCTTCAGGCTTTCATTATCCTAATGTTGCTTAAAAGGGATAATTTGGGTAGAAATCCATTCTTATTGATAACTCCAACCCTCATCACTGTGCTATATTTTAAATTCTGAGTGTGTGCTTCTGCAGACCAAACAGTCTTAAAATATACTGCCTAGTTGTATGGATGGCATGATTTCTATACCTTGTAATCCTCTTTATCGTTTAAAACATTTCCTAGAGACTGATTTACACACATACGATTCATTGTCTCTGGCATCCAACTCTTCTATGAGTAGTACTATAAAACAAATGAAATGCCTGTCATGGAGGGGATATGGATAGATGAGGGGCACTGGATGGTAGGGAGGGACACAGTGAAGAAGGAGGTCATGGTGGAACACCTAAAAAGATGGTTGCACCAAGCGCCACCAGCGCTAATGCCAGCTCTGCATGCACAGAGAAACATCTTTGTTTTTTACTTACCTTCCTTCCATTACTGGCGACTCAGAGGCTCCATGACAGCAGCAGAGCAGGAATCCAGTGCTAGACAATGAAACTAGCAAGCTATGATTCCCAATGAGGAGTTGGACAGAGCAGCAAGGTCAGGTTTGGAAAGGAGAGGACCCACCTCGCCCCTCTCCCGTCTTCTTGATAGGACTGGAAATGTAGCCCTATCATGAAGCTGGGAGAGTGCTGGTGTTCCTGACCCTGCTGCTTTGTGTCACTTCTCATTGGCCCCAGGGATGCATTGATGTGCTCCCTGACAGCCACCTTGAAACAGATGTACTGTGCTGCCTCAGGCATGCACAATACATATGCTAAATAAAATTCATTGTGCCTACATGAGGGAAATCGTAGTTGAACTACACCCCACAGACATGCGTAATCCATACATCCACCTATGGAGTGCCATGTTTTTAAACATCCGTCTGTAGCTGGATCATTGATCAGCCACCTAATCCACTTCCTTCTCCTGTCAGCAGGAGCTTGAAGGTGAGGTTGAGGGAGCTAACCTACACATTGACAGTGTTTATGAAACAGGAATGTTGTGTTTTCATGAACGCTATTCAGTCAAACAATTAGCAGTTATGGTGGCTGCCAGGAGGTGGGGCTGCCTTCTGAAGCCTCTTGATATTGAGCTGCCACTGCCCCTAACTCTGGCAGGGGGCATTGTCACCTCAGAACTCAACTATAAAAACTTAATTTATTTAGAATTGGCCTGTAATAAGGAAATTAGCGACAGGCTTTTATACGCAAATTACACGCCCAATCTATTATACATTTATATAACAGAATAGCCGACGAGGTCCTTTCTGTCAAACATAATGTGTGCTGGCAGTTACACTCACCACTGATTCAACAGAATGTGCTCCCTCATTTGTGTGAGCGGTGTACCCATGCAGATAAGGACCTCCACACCCTTTGCTGCTAACCTTACTATCATAGCAAAAGCTTTTGCACAGCAAACTGGTGGTGGCAGATCTATTGTAAGAAGCTAGTGAAGCTGTCTGAGACGGGGTATGGAAGGTATGTTATATATTGATATTTTGTGTAAAAGAAGACGAACAGTAGGGAGGGTTTATGTTTAAAAAGGGAAACATGATGCCAGGAAGGAGGCACCAACCTGATCTTGGGAAAATGAGACTTGACAAAAACATTTGAAATGTTTGTAACTGTTAAAATAAAAACCAACAGGTAGGAAACACCAAGTCTAAACAGTGTTTAATCCTAAATAGCAGACAACAAAGCAAAAATATAAAAGACAATTGTCATTTCAACTGACCATTATTGGAGCTGTTGTTCAGATGATATTACCTGGAAGAAGAAAAGTCAGTTTCATTACTGAGAGAAATGTCATGGGTTCCCCACACAGGACCTCATTGTTCGTTTAGGTCTTTATGGGGTAGCTTGCAGATATCAAAGATATTTCTATGGTTTTTCGGAGGTAGGGAGTGAAGATGCGAGGAAATAATAGTGGGACATCAAAGAAAATATCATTTGAAATATGATTTAAAGAAGAATATGTGCTTGAGGCACTGGAAATGTGGTGATATCGTGCGTGTACAAGGAATGAGAAGTGTGAGGAAAACATTTCTAAACATAAGAAAAGTACTGTAGGCAAGAAGAATGTGGTACTTTTGGAAAATAGTGATGCCTGGCACAAGTTCAACATTTGTAAATATAATCATATGATGAGTCTTATGGAACATACTCCAGATAATTATCTGAGTGATTCTTCTCTGTGTAAATCCGATCAAATAGGGGTAAGCCTGACTGACAGTGTGATTATGTCCAGAGATGATGTTTAGTCGGACAGCAGCTTTTCAGGACGTTCTGTAAGGTTTCTTTTGTCTGAATTTATTACTCTTTATGAATATTAAAATACATCTGTTTTTTGTATTCTACCTTTCTTTTTATAGTTCTGTTTATTTCGGTTTCCCAATCGTTCTTTATGGTGTTTTTTAACTTTATATGTTCCTATTTACTGAATATTTAATTAAAGACATTTTTAGGGCTTCATGTTTCAGTTTTTACATGTATTGTTATGGGAAAGGGATATTTCTGTTGTCTCACGTGAAAGTATTTGTGCTTTATAGTAAGTTAATACTTTATTTTGGCTAAAATCCCTAAAAGTAATACATAAACATAATTAAAACAGTTTGTGACACAAAACGTATACACTCATAACATTGAGATCGCAATGAGTAAACGCATATGCAAATTGCTGAGCATCTTAAGCCAGATACGTCTAATACAGTGCAAGAGCTACTCAGAAATAGAAATTATTTGATCAAAGAGTGCAATACGAGAAATATGAAAATCATAATGATACCATAGAAAGTCATCATAATAAAGTGCAAATGCAATTTGGTCTTAGCAGCATCAATATGAAGTGCAAAGATAGCTCCTGAAAAGCAATCTTTCACATTGCGCAAAAAAGATACATTAATATACTAAAAAACTTTTTGAAACTGTTTATTTAGAATACTTGCAATCGATAAAAATTCTGTGCATATTGAAGATTTTAAAAACACATATATTATGCCCCACAGAGTCTGCAAAGCATTTTAAGTGGCCAAAGCGGAGACTTATTTATATCTAATGCTCCAAGCCCAAGATAAAAACCAGGAGACAGCATACACAATCTGCTCCTTCGTGTCACTTCTAAGAATCCTTAGGACTGCCCAATAGTGGGCCGCAGTAATAAGCTTACATATTACAATAATCCACCCCCTAAGAGTCAGTGTGCACCCTGGGCAAAAAAGGAAGTGTTCCTCCATCTCCTTGAGCAATGGTCGGTGTGGACAGTAAGATGGTGAACAGGCCCCTTTATCCCATTGTGATATAAAAGATCTCAAGGGCAAAATACCAAATCTAAACTTTATATATAATCATTTAGTCAAATCATGGCCCTGTTCCACCCTGGCAGAAGAGGAACAATGCCGGTTCAACTCCTTGTGTCAGTTGCTCACAAGTGTTTTTGCTGCAGTCTAAAGCTCACGAAGGGTACTAATCCATATGCTCCCTTCCTACCCATACTTGGGAAACCAAGACAACATTGTGCAGTCTCTACTACAGAGCTCACTACCTGGGAGACTGCGGGGCTTCAGACCCTGGGAGACCTGTATTAGGATCAGCAATTAGTGTCATTCGACTAGCTAGCTGAAGACAGTAGCCTACCTCAAGGCCAATTTCTCCTGTACCCCACTTTGATACAGTCGTTGCAAGCCTTGTGGGGAGACATGACTCAAAAACCCACAACACATCTCACTATTCAATACCTCAATGCGATGGGCACTGGCAGGCACCTTACCAAAGGGTTCGCTGAGTCCTTGCAAGCACATTCAGCAAATCCACTGACATTGCTCAGGCAGCACTGGGACACAGACCTGCAGAAGCAGTGCACCAAATGCGAATGGACGGCCATCCTAGAAGGACCCACACATATCCCAAGGAATGCCCGGTTCTGTTTAATACAGTATTTTATTCTACAAAGGGCTTATATGACACCAGCCAAGATAAATAGATTCTTTGGCCATGCAGATGCCAGATGCCCGAGATGTAAATTAGTAGATGGAGACCTTTTGCATATGCTGTGGGCCTGCACAGCTCCCAAACCTTAATGGGTAGCAGTCACAATGCACCTAGCCGAATGCACTGGTCGCACAGTAAAGTGCTCTTGGGAAACCTGTCTGTTGGGCCTGTACCAGAGAACCAAGAAGCATAAAGTAACATCCCAATTTATAGACCTTGGACTCATCGTAGCCAAGCGCCTAATCACTAGGTGCTGAAAGCCTCCAGAACCGCCGAGTACAAAGACTGGCTGCGATCATTGGCATGTTGGGCACAAGCGCAAAGTGTGGCACTGCACCGAGAAGACACCCTAGGGCTGCGAACACTCCCACTGGCAGCGGCGTGTGATACAATACTGTTGGATCTTCGGAACTCCTGGCCGGATGGCACAGAGCTACCCAGGACCACCCATGACACAACTGACATGCAAGAACAAATGATTAGCATAGAGTAAGTCAGACGCCGCTGGGTGCCCTAGAGTAAGAGGGATTCATGTTGTCTCAAGCGCTATCCACCTCACGTGCACAACCAGGTCACACTAAGTTCGTACATCCAGTCATGACGAGAATCACACTCCCTAAGCATGTAGAAGAGGCGCACGCACAGCCACAGCATGTATCATAGAGGGGGCAGCGGAAAATCGAGCCAGGTGGGAGCTGTCACATATGCCAAGCTGTACAGCATGACACTGTCCCAGTTCTTACTCCCCTGTTTATCAATGCATTATCGCATGCAATACACATTATGCGGCACACAAACAAAATGGCATACATGTTCTCACTATGTAAGTCAACTGTACTCTATGTTTTTCTTATGCAGTGTGTGCATATATGTGACACGTGAAGATGCTTGTTAAATTGTACCAAATTTAAAAACTCAATAAACAAATTTAAACAAAAAAAGTATTGTGTCACCTATTTAGAGTTTCATTGGAAGTTGGTCTTATGTTTTTTCTATGTGTATATGCGGCATTAGCGTGTTACAATGGCCAGATGTTCCGAGGCCCCTCTGCACATGATTTGGTTCCCAGACGAACCCTGGTGATAGATTGAAGATACATTTCGGAGCTAGGGCTGCCTCAACGGTGGTCAATTTAGGAAGTACAGAATCATTTGTAGCATTGTTGCCAGTTCCCTAACTTTATTGCTGACCCATCTACTAGATTACTTCTCAGGTTATTATCTTAATTAAGGCAATCAAAGGGATCCTTCTCTTTATTGCCCTTAGTGTGCTATTTATGCTCATTACCAAGGCCAATCATTTGTCTATTGCCTTAGAAAGCCTTCCCATGTAAACACATAAGCTGGAAATTCCGCTCCTTAGTAAATTTAGCTGTACAGTTGTAAAATGCTTTTCTTGTATTGAGGTGCTCATTGAGTAAACTGTAACCTTTTTTTCATTTTGCTGGAATTTTTCTAAAGACTTAATTCTTTCAAACCAATTAGTACACTCAATGACTACAGCAGATTGAACTAGGGTAGGTGATTTTCTCGCCTGCTGTTTCGGAATGCTATGGTGGGGACCTTGGGGAGAACTTCCAGAAGGGAGTTGTTTCGGAATGTTTATCAACAGTGACACAGCTTGAAACACAAGTTTGTTTCTGTTTTGCTAAACTACAACTTGATGCCCCCCCTTAGTAGCCCCCTTCCTGATGTTTCCAGGGGAATCCCCCTTATATTTTGGGGCTAGTAATCCCTCCACCTCTTCGATTAATTCACTTATTTGATCAAGTGTGCATTCTCCGCTAAGTGTCTGGGCTGTTTTTCAGCTCCCCCTGAGCCAGATAATCGATTGGTCACCTTTTGCTTCACCTAGATGGCCAGGCACTTAGAAACAATTGTCTTGCACTATCGTATAAATGACAAATTTCATAAAGCAAATATGGTGAATATAAGACAACATACAGTGTTTCCAATTGCCTTTTTACCCCCTTTGCACTCACGTTTTTGTTTCTCTGCAGCTCTCTCTCTAGTTCTCCCAGTAAATACAATAAGTGCTGTTACTAGTAAATTGGGTGACTTAGGTACTCTTAGAACCCACCATGGGTACTAAATAACACAAATAGGAGATGTAAACATGTTCAGTGATACTGTAAATTAGCATTCACAATTCACACGTAATCATCAAGACGTTGATGCTTTATGCAATTAAGCTAAAAAAATAAAACTTGCCTTTAATATATGGTGCTACGTAAAAAAAGTTGAATTTAAAAACAGAATCTAACCTTTCAGAAAGAACAAGTACAAATCACTATTTTTTGAGCAGTTGTTCTTTGAACCAGGTGTCAGTAACTTATCTCTAAACTCAGCAAGGGAGAGACAGACAATCACACTTGAGTTAGCCACCTGCTCACAAAAGTACAGACCCACACCCCTAAGGAGCCGGCAGCGTTAAAACAACTACATTCAGAGGAGTGCATTCCAAGTAGTGTGATCTACTTAGTCATCCAGTCCGCATGCAATCCACCACCATAAAATGGTACAAACACCTTCAGTCACTGTTTCAGGGCAAATAACATACTGTTACATGTCAAATATTGGCCTTAGTTGGAGCAAAGTGGGTTGGCCCAGTCCTTCTTTTTCTGACGCTGATGGGCACAGGACAGGTCTGCTCTTGGCTTAGGCTTTGCCCAGGTATGGCCCACACACTTCCTGCACTGCTGGAAGCTGAGAGTGACTTTTTGCACAAAGAGGCCCTTCAGTTAAGTAGCGTGTTGGCTTGCAGCTCCTGTCTCTAAGTTGATAGCGCCCATAGTCCTCCCATCCTCCATTTCCCAAACAGTAGTGCACCAGAAGGTGTATTTGTAGAGTGGAGGAGAAAGAGGGCATTGTCACCGATTACCTCTCTGCAAACCCACTGTATGGGACTTGTTGGAGGTAACATGAGGGGTAATTGGCCCCCAAGGACCCTCAATAGCCAAGGGGACTTCATCCCCCTACTAGTAGTGCATCAGGTGGTGCGTTTGCAGAATGGTAGAGAAAGGGTTGTGGCCTGCAATCAGATCTCAGCACTCCTGCTGTATGGGACATACTGGAGTTAATAGGAGGGGTAGTTGGCCCCCCAAGGACGTCCTTGGGCGCCAACTACCCCTTTTAGCAACAAGCGCTGCCCGTTAGGCCCTGTGCATTCCACATTCGTAGTGCGCAACAATGTTCCTGCCATTTTTCAGGATGATGGACAGCACAACTTACCTAAGTGGCCCAAGCACGTACCCTGACAATTTTGATTGCGTGTTCTTGGTGCAGAGGAATATGAGGACATCTCCATCAGACAGAGAAGCACCTACTTTATAAAATTAAGAGTAAGTACCCTTGTTTGGTGGAGATCAACTGTTTGTTTATAGTGTCGTCCTCTCCTTATAGGAGGATTAATTTTATCACAGATTTCTGTATGAACAACCTCAAGGAACAATTACATTGAAAAAATTACACGTAAACAAGGTCATTGGAGACATGACCTCGTGGTACTTTTCACAGATGTAGTTAAGAGTATATAATAGACAAAACCAAAGATTAAAGTAATATTATAGCTAGGTGTTATAAAAAGATATGTTTTTGTTTAAAAAAAACTCAGAAATTAAACTCACTGTAAAAAACAAAGGTTAAAGTAATGTTATAGTTAGGTGAATTTGTCAGTGACAGCATTAATGTTTTCAACTCACAAAACCACAGAAATTCACCAGTTGCTGTTTATTGTAAAGGCCAAACACAATCTCTTGGCACAGATATTTTCTTACAAAGCATCAGAAAGAGCTACAACTTAAATAGAGTATGTGGAGAGAGAAAAAAACTGTTGCAGATATATGTCGATCTAGGATACTAGTTTCAGGTGAAGGAAATTAAGAAACTGTTGATGACGAGCAAGCAGCAATTTTATGGGTACAAGAAATGGATTTGGTAGAATTTAACTGAGTGAGACTGACAATGAAGATGAGGTAGTGAAACAAAAGGAGTGAGTTTTGACAGGGTGGTGATGGAAGAAAAACATTTAAAGGGATGCCAGAGAGTTGCTGTATATTAGTAGGAATTTAATATTTTTACAAGGTTAACTGAGAAGGCGTATCACATCCGTCCCACCTAAAGGAGCTTGTGACAAAATATTTAACCAAACACGAGAAAAATATGTGAAAGAGCTTTACCAAAGTAATAATAATAGAAGGTTATTGGTGGCTACAAATGTGTGCAATGCTAAAGGATGTAATAACAAAATGAAAATAAGCTGGGAACCACTGCTAGCAAAGGCAGTAATTTCTTTAAATCCATTCAGCACATTGGACATGGCAATATTGTGACCTTTTGAGATGTTGTTTAAAAATTAAAATGTTTACTGGTTTTGGTTGATTAATGTTTGAACACCACCTGAGACGAGACCTTAGGAATTTGTTATTACTCTCCGCGACACCTGCAGAAAACCATCAATCTGGGGAGGTTCTGCGCACTGCCATGTCTCCTGGAAACACACAATCTCATATGAATCAGTTATACTTTTGAAAATCTCTTGATCCATTAAATTATGAATACCATGAATACACCTGGAGAGCATAGGAATTTGGTGTGTTTAATCCCTTCCCTAGTCTACATCACTTAGATCATCCGGGTCCACCTCAGCTTCTTGCTCCAAACTCAAGCAAGTATAACATTTTATACCAAGTATATTCTACTCAGTGCTAAAACATTCCTGAGGTGATGCAATGTTCATTATACCTTCCCTTACATTTGGTATATACCTAGTACCCTGATGATCATCTTTATCGTACAGCTTATATTTTGTCTCCCGTGGACTGGTATGTATGACATCCTTAGAAGCTTTTTCTGATGGCTTCATCACTTCGTATTTCTACTTCAGATGTAAATTGTATACCTTTCCTTAACAACTCTCTTACTGCTTTTGATTGGGCAGCACAGAAAACAGTGAGATCTTTGTCACCTGTGTCCCTAATTTATTTTGCACAAAACCCACTTGTTTTAACTCGTTAGATGAAATTCAGCAAAGGCTTGGGCACATTGAGAATATCTGGAGCAGCCTTATGTTCTTTGCCCTTTGACACTCTTTCCTTTTTTAGTTAGGCTCCACAAACACACATAGGTTCCTTACATCCTTACACCTTAGCTCTGTGTTCATATTTTGCGTCCTGATTCCCTTAAAGCCTATTATGGATTCCTTACTTTTTGGCTTATTCTTTAGTGTAACAGCCAATCTGCTTTCTCTGTAAGTTAATATCAAAGGGTTTTTGAGAGTCGGATGTTTTTATCAGTTTCAACCCCTCTTGTCCCTTCACTCGAGGTGTCAAGATTTGTCCAACTAATGTTTGATCTACACCCACAATGCTCAAATTCGACCCCTCTTGTTCATTCCCTCACAGAGCCACTCTGTTCTATATTTGTTTATGTTTTATACTTATTTTTAGCTATTTCCAGAGCATATATTATAAGCCAAATGACTCCTTAAGGGATCAGCTTCCTTACACATATTATCCTAAGCGTTAACCATGTTTCTCAGAATTTTCGAGGGTTTACACTTTCCCTTACTTTTCCTAACCGGGCATCTCTTTTCCACTGTCTTCCTTTCCACCCTTTTTGCCCTCTTTCCATACGGTACTCTCCTCAGGATAGTATTCCGGTATACAGAGTAATTTTCTAGCCATTTCATTAACCTCACACATTTTGATATATATGGCGAAGGTGGTTCATTATTAATTGACGCAACTGCCCACCTCCCTTTCCTGCCCCCTGATGAGGGAGATCTTACACTCCTCCCCCGGTCTTACCAAAGAAGGCATACAAGTATTATTTGTTGTAATTCAGTGATTATTACCTGGAAATAGGTTTAAGGCATTTTTAAAGTGTCACTGTTTAAACCTAAAGCCTCTAAGATGCCTTGTAGAGCCTTTTGCATCAGCACCATTATATCCAACATGGAAGATGAGGCAGGAGACATCTCCATATTGAGGGTAATGGGAAAAACATTGAGAAGCAATATTCGCCTTATTTACATTAGTCACATTACCTTGATTACCTTGATTGAAACTTTGAGAGTTCTTATGCATAGAGTGACTACTTAAGTGATCTCCATCTTGATCCAAGTCTAAACTTAAGTTCTCCTGTAATATATCTAATTCATTATCATTGATTCCTTGATTACCGCCATAATTATTGCATTGCAGGCTTTTTTCAATAGGCTTCCTAATATGGGGATGATGATAATCTGGGTTCAACCTTTGTGCTCCTGAGCCCATTAAATCTGGCAACTCTTCTATATCAGAGATATTAGAACTAACATCATCTGTTCTCAAGCCTGGGGTCGACAAGTTAAGGCTTCTATCCCTTGCCGCTCTATTCAACAATGCCTTCAAATGAAGTCTGTCATAGATTTTACCGAAGGGGAAGCTTTGAATCTCTCAGCTTCAACAGGTTTTACTTTAATTGATGCAACACGCATTTCTTGCTCCCTTCTTACTACGCTATCCATGGAGGGGCTAGATTCATTAATTAGCCCTTTCCCATTAGCATTCCCATTTCGGGTCGTTTGGGCTACTGGTCTCACAGTCTTCCCAGGCTGACTTGTTGGTATCCTACCAAGCAAGGTTGACAAAAGTTACCAGTCATCTGGGCTTCACAGGGCCTGAGATAACTCCAAGAACCTGCTAATTTACACCTTAAGATTTGGCTGCCAAATGTAGTTGAACTCTCTGGGGCAGATTTATGTTCGCCCGGAAAGATGCGTCACGCAAGTTTACCCTTGCGCCACCACAGATGCGCCGCATTTACAATGCAGCGCATCATGGCGCAAGGATAAACAGATGCGTGACGCATCTGATGGCATAAGAGCGGCGCATTGCTGGAGTCGTGTCGCAAGCACGACGCAACGCCAGCAATGCTCAGGGGCTGCCCATACCTTACGCCTGCTTCAAGCAGGCGCAGGGTTTTGACGCAGCAGCGTCGGAAAAGTGACTCAGTGAAATCTTGTAGATTTCACTGCGTCACTTTTCCGAGGCTTTTTCCGACGGAACGCCCACCCTGCATATATTAAACCTGACGCAGGTTTAATGTAGCGCAGGGCTTTACAACGTGACGCATCTCCCTAGATGCGTCACGTTGTAAATAAGGCACAACATGGCACATGGCTTACTCCACCGCTGCGTCATAGAAGTGACGCAACGGCGGCGTAAATGTCTCGCAAGGGGCTTGTAAATCTGCCCCTCTGAGTGAAAGTCAGGGAATAAAAGAGAATTTACCAGGGAAATCAGCACAGGAATTACCCATTCTCTTGGCAATTCCTTATGTGTAAGGGGACCATCAGGAAACCACTGGTACTTCCCCAATAACTCCACCTCCCTTCCAGTGGCAGGTCCCCCGAGATCTGCAGCTTTGTCAGGGAGTTACTGGGCAGATTCCGACACACTTAGGGGCTTATTTACGAGGCCCTTGCGGCACTTTTGCCTCATTTTTAACATGGGAAGTGTGACGCAAAAGTGGCGCAAGGGGCTTGTAAATCTGCCCCTTAGAATGAGGCATGTAAAATATCTCTCAGTGCTTTAGGGTATTGGGAAGCAGCGAAAAGAACAATTCAATATTATTGCAACCTCGACCAATGTTACCAGAGTGATAAACACGAAACGTATCAAAACCTTGAGGTTCTAAATTATAAACAATATGGGCGCAGAGACCAGTTAAACAAAAATGTCACGGTTTAAATGTGTAATACGAGCAAAGGTTTGTAGTGAACAACAGAACCTTGAACCATGAAAGGGGCATTTGAATCGGGCTTGACTAAAAAAGTGTGCATTATCGAAAATAGTCTATTTTGAGTGACAAGATAAACGGTCAAAAACAGTGCACAAACGAAGTAACTATCGCAAGTACAAGGAATATTGAAGAGTCATTTCAAGTATAGAAAGGTGCTAAAATTGGAGCAAGTGGCATTATGTCCTTCGAAGCACTAGTCCCAATTAAGGTGCTGTTACTTTCTGAAATTAACAGAAAACGGAAATACGTAATTCTAAGTAAGGGGTATATTATCAAGCATGGCGTTAAAATTATCGCCGCTTTAGCGGCAGAAAATTGCCGCTAAAGCGGCGATAATGGGCTTGATAATATGCCGCAGAGAATCCCAATAGAAGTCCATGTTGACACCAGAACCTGGGCTTCTATGGGAATTCTCAAGGGCTAAAGCGGCGATAATTTTAACGCCATTTCTTGATAATATGCCCCTAGTCTTTTGGCAAGCATTCGCATACATCACTGTTTACCATTGTTTAAATCAAATCAGCTCAATCAGTCCCTACCACATCATTATTTTCGTTTGTTATGTTATTTCTTTATTTGACAGCAGTGTATAAATTATGACGTTTCATCTCAACCTTTATATAGATCACTCGGCTGAAGCTTTACATCGTGCTTCAGATGCCTTTAAGCCTCTATACTCTGCCATTATCTTTTTTTTCTCTGTCACTGTGATGCAGAGTGAGTGGGTGTGTTTTCTTGTGTAGTGCAAAGGCCAGCAGAACAACATCTCTCAGCAGCAGCAGAGATCTGCTATTTATTACCGCTACGTGTTAAGTGTTTTTCCTTTGTTAGGAATGTGGTTGACCCTCAGTTTACATAGTGTTTCAGTGCTGCCCTTCATCTTAGTTTGGATATAAAAAATATTGCGTGATGCTTTTTTTATTTAATGAACACTTTAAAGTAAAAAAAGGCCCCTTTATTCAGCAACAACAATTTCATTCCACTGATCAAATGGTCTGCTTGAAAACAGCCTGCCAAATTGTGTTTTCATTCCAGCTAGATATCCTGCAGTAATTACTATGGGGCATATTAACAAGGCGGCGATGTGAAATTATCGCCGCTTTTGCGTCCGTTTTCGGGCGAAAAGCGGCGATAATTTCATCGCCTTATCAGCAAAGACAGGCTATCGCGTGTCTTGCTGACTTAGCGCCCGTTTGCAGCACGCCTCAGATCGCATCGCTAATGAGATGCAAAGGAGGCGTGCCTGACAAGACTCTCTAGGGAAAATATTGCGAAGGCAGCTTCGCGATATTAACAAGGGAGGGTAGCGATTTTTAAAATCGCGTTAAGTATGCCATAACGCAGGAATTTAACGTCTGTTAAATTCCTGACTAAGGCATACTTAACATGGGGGGTGGATTTTGTGGCTAAGAGCACAGGCCCTATCATCTAGGATATCGCAGTTTTCCACCATGGAAAACGGCGATATCCCAACTATTTCTGTAATTTTTATCGCCTCGGCAATGTGCGTTGTTAATAACGCGCAAACCGGGCGATAAATTCCAGAGATGGCCGGCGATAAATATGCAAGCGCTAAGCGCGCTTTGCGATATTTATCGCCGGCCCTTGTTAATATGCCCCCAAGTTCTCCTCCTATTCCCTAATTTCACTGATTTCACTGTACATTTTTTTCCAATGGTATCAATGGTCAAGTGCACCCTTCTATAAACATATACGAGTTCGATATTGTCCAAATTGCCTTTTTAGAGTTCCCTTTTTAGAATAACTCTATCAATTTAAAAACGTAAACATTTTGGGGCAGATTTACGTTCCCAGGCGCATCCCGGCAAATCAGCAAGGATGCGCCAGGGAAGATGCGTCACGCAAGTTTGCCCTTGCGCCACCGCTGATGCGCTGCATTTACAATGCAGCGCATCATGGCGCAAGGATAAACAGATTCGTGACGCATCTGATGGCATAAGAGCGGCGCATTGCTGGAGTCGTGTCGCAAGCATGACGCAACGCCAGCAATGCTCAGGGGCTGCCCATACCTTACGCCTGCTTCAAGCAGGCGCAGGGTTTTGACGCAGCAGCGACGGAAAAGTGACTCAGTGAAATCTTGTAGATTTCACTGCGTCACTTTTCCGAGGCTTTTTCCGACGGAACGCCCACCCTGCATATATTAAACCAGACGCAGGTTTAATGTAGCGCAGGGCTTTACAACGTGACGCATCTCCCTAGATGCGTCACGTTGTAAATAAGGCACAACATGGCACATGGTTTACTCCACCGCTGCGTCATAGAAGTGACGCAACGGCGGCGTAAATGTCTCGCAAGGGGCTTGTAAATCTGCCCCTCTGAGTGAAAGTCAGGGAATAAAAGAGAATTTACCAGGGAAATCAGCACAGGAATTACCCATTCTCTTGGCAATTCCTTATGTGTAAGGGGACCATCAGGAAACCACTGGTACTTCCCCAATAACTCCACCTCCCTTCCAGTGGCAGGTCCCCCGAGATCTGCAGCTTTGTCAGGGAGTTACTGGGCAGATTCCGACACACTTAGGGGCTTATTTACAATGCCCTTGCGGCACTTTTGCCTCATTTTTAACATGGGAAGTGTGACGCAAAAGTGGCGCAAGGGGCTTGTAAATCTGCCCCTTAGAATGAGGCATATAAAATATCTCTCAGTGCTTTAGGGTATTGGGAAGCAGCGAAAAGAACAATTCAATATTATTGCAACCTCGACCAATGTTACAAGAGTGATAAACACGAAGGGTATCAAAACCTTGAGGTTCTAAATTATAAACAATATGGGCGCAGAGACCAGTTAAACAAAAATGTCACGGTTTAAATGTGTAATACGAGCAAAGGTTTGTAGTGAACAACAGAACCTTGAACCATGAAAGGGGCATTTGAATCGGGCTTGACTAAAAAAGTGTGCATTATCGAAAATAGTCTATTTTGAGTGACAAGATAAACGGTCAAAAACAATGCACAAACGAAGTAACTATCGCAAGTACAAGGAATATTGAAGGGTCATTTCAAGTATAGAAAGGTGCTAAAATTGGAGCAAGTGGCATTATGTCCGTTGAAGCACTAGTCCCAATTAAGGTGCTGTTACTTTCTGAAATTAACAGAAAACGGAAATACGTAATTCTAAGTAAGGGGTATATTATCAAGCATGGCGTTAAAATTATCGCCGCTTTAGCGGCAGAAAATTGCCGCTAAAGCGGCGATAATGGGCTTGATAATATGCCGCAGAGAATCCCAATAGAAGTCCATGTTGACACCAGAACCTGGGCTTCTATGGGAATTCTCAAGGGCTAAAGCGGCGATAATTTTAACGCCATTTCTTGATAATATGCCCCTTAGTCTTTTGGCAAGCATTCGCATACATCACTGTTTACCATTGTTTAAATCAAATCAGCTCAATCAGTCCCTACCACATCATTATTTTCGTTTGTTATGTTATTTCTTTATTTGACACCAGTGTATAAATTATGACGTTTCATCTCAACCTTTATATAGATCACTCGGCTGAAGCTTTACATCGTGCTTCAGATGCCTTTAAGCCTCTATACTCTGCCATTATCTTTTTTTTCTCTGTCACTGTGATGCAGAGTGAGTGGGAGTGTTTTCTTGTGTAGTGCAAAGGCCAGCAGAACAACATCTCTTAGCAGCAGCAGAGATCTGTTATTTATTACTGCTACGTGTTAAGTGTTTTTCCTTTGTTAGGTATGTGGTTGACCCTCAGTTTACACAGTGTTTCAGTGCTGCCCTTCATCTTAGTTTGGATATAAAAAATATTGCGTGATGCTTTTTTTATTTAATGAACACTTTAAAGTAAAAAAAAGGCCCCTTTATTCAGCAACAACAATTTCATTCCACTGATCAAATGGTCTGCTTGAAAACAGCCTGCCAAATTGTGTTTTCATTCCAGCTAGATATCCTGCGGTAAGTACCAAGGGGGCATATTATCAAGACAGGCGATAAAATTATCGCCGCTTTGGCGGCAGAAAACTGCAGCTAAAACGGTGATAATGGGCTTGATAATATGCTCTATGGAATTCCAATTGAAGCCCATGTTAGATGTGAAGGACATCTAACCGGCGATAATTTTATCGCTTTTCTTGATAATATGCCCGCAAGTTCTCCTCCTATTCCCTAATTTCTCTGATTTCACTGTACATTTTAACCCAATGCTATCAATGGTCAAGTGCACCCTTCTATAAACATATACGAGTTCGATATTGTCCAAATTGCCTTTTTAGAGTTCCCTTTTTAGAATAACTCATTATCAATTTAAAAATGTAAAAATTTTGGGGCACATTTATGAGCCCCTTGCGCCTCATTTACGCCGCCATTGCGTCACTTTTGTGACGCAGCGGCGGCGCAAATCCTGTGCCATGCTGCGGGGTATTTATAACGTGACGCATCTGGGAGATGCGTCACGTTGTAAAGCCCTGCGCCAGCAGTAGGCGTACCTGTGCAGGGGGGGGGCGTTCCGTCGCAGGAACGCCTCCTAAAAGTGGCTGAGTGAAACCTACAAGATTTCACTCAGTCACTTTTGAGCCCATGCTGCGTCAAAACCCTGCGCCTGCTTGAAGCAGGCGTAAGGATTGACGCAGCATGTAAGGGAAAGGGCACCCCCGAGCCTTGCTGGAGCTGCATCGCGCTTGCGACGCAACTACAGCAATGCGCCGCCTTTCCGACAGGAGATGCGTCACGCATCTGCCCATCCGAGTGCCACGGTGCGCCGCATTGTAAATGCGGCGCATCAATGGTGGCGCACGGGTGGGCAGATGCGTCGCAACTCTTCTGGCGCATCTCTGCTGATTAGCAGAGATGCGCCAGACATCATAAATCTGCCCCTTTGTGCTGAAATTCATCCACTGCAGGTGAATATCCAATGTGAAGTTTTATTTCATACAGAGCTGTCGTGACACAGGAGGACACACCACCACCGCATCTTCAGCAACTGACATGGAACCCCCAGACCTAGAAATACCACACAAAACTCTACGACAGAGATTTACAAGCCCCTTGCGCCACTTTTACGTCACTTTTCCCATGTTAAAAGTGACGCAGAAGTGGCGCAAGGGGCTTGTAAATCTTCCCCTACATTCCTACGAGCTCTGGTTCT
Organism: Triturus cristatus; assembly: GCF_964204655.1. Lineage (NCBI taxonomy): Eukaryota > Metazoa > Chordata > Amphibia > Caudata > Salamandridae > Triturus > Triturus cristatus. The sequence goes on from NC_140588.1 coordinate 86,059,143, forward strand.
GGCAAGTGTCTTGTGCCAGAACCAGAAAAAATTGTCTAGAGCACTACAAATTTTTTTTTTTTTTTTAATTTCAAAATATATTTAATGAAAATTTTGTGCAAGAACAGAACAGGAGCTGGTATCAGGGTCCAAAGCCACAAAGTACATGTAACAGTGCTTCAACTTATCAGCAGACAAATGCCAGCAATAGACGAACCCCTTGACAGTGAAATCGCCCCTTAGTCCCCAGCTCCCGAAGGAAGAAAGGAAGAATGAATAAAGGAAGAAAGTGAAAGGAGAATCTGAAAGGGGAAGAGAAGAGAGAAGAGAGAGTTATCTAGCGCCTCAAGCCTCTTAACAATATAGCATAGTACAACAAATATACGGCCATGTCAGTGTCCGTAAATGTGAAGACCACATGGGAATCATCTTCCAGAAAATGAAATCATGGCGGCTTATGAGAAGCAAAATAATCGTCCAGGGTAGACCATATGTTCCTCGTGGAGGTTTTCCAAGGTGAATGTTGCAAAACAATATTGTCTGCCCCCCTGAGGTGTATGACCCAGTTCATCCAACACTTGTAAGAGGCCTTGCTAGTATCCTTCCAATTGGTGAGTATCATTTTAACTGTAGAAATCAACAGTAGATCAAGGAGAGCTCGGTCCCCTTTCGACTGCAAATCCACCTGTAAAAAAGCAGTTACCACGGACGGTAGGGACCTGGGGAGAATACAGTTAAACAAATTAGACAAAAACAAGTAGACCCTATCCCAGAAGGGTTTCACAACAGGACAGTGTAAAATAAGGTGAGCCAAATCACCTCTGTCTTGCTTACAATTCCAACACACATCATCTTCCCGGATCCCCATGGGGAACAGCCTAGCCGGTGTCCAAAAGGCTTTGTGTAATAGCCAAAATTTTGTTTGGGAGAGAACTGGAGAAATCTTATTACGTGTAACTGATCTCCATAGAGGGGACCACGAATCTTCGGTTAGCTGATTAGCCGAAAGCACCTTCCAGTAATCTACTACCTTAGAATTAAGCTTGGAGGATTTTGGGCGCAGAAGTTGATAAATCTGGGAGACCTGATGGCCAAGCCTATTAAGTTTTGATACAAACGTGGGTAGTGATGGGGAGCTAGGAGACATTCTGGATTTCGTAACGGCAGCTCTCACTTTCAGAAAATATAAAATTCGATATCAGCCAAATGGAAACGAGATTGGAGTTCCCTGAACGTCAATGGGTATGCATCATTTACCAATTGATGGGGAAAAAAGATACCTCTTTTGCACCAGGAGTCAAGGAGTAATGGTTTACCATTATAAAAGGACTTGGAGTTTAGCCAAAGCGATTCCATATTGGAGCCCTTCATACTGACATCCATGGACCTATCTATTTTTAAGAGAGCTAATTTAGTATTCTTAAAGATGGACCTAGAGTGGATGGCGACAAGGCGGTTAGCCGTGAGAACTGACAGGGGGCGTATGTTATGGAGGAGAGCCCCTTCCACTTCCAGCCACACTGGTATATAGTGATCAGGAGGAGAAACCCAAAGCAGGCCCTGCCTCGCCAGAAAGGCATATTGGTAGAGACGAAAGTCAGCCAGGTTAACGCCTCCCATTGTCTTATCAAGCCTCAATTTTCGAATGCTGATTCTGGCTTTTTTACCGCGCCAAAGAAAGGATGTTAAAAGAGTATCTAATTTATGGTGAAAGGAGTCAGTCAATAGCAATGGTAGCATACTTATGAGATAATTAACTAAAGGAGTAACCATCATCTTGATAGTCTCAATTCTCCCCCACCACGTGATGAATTTTGGGGACCAGGCATCCAAGAGTGTCTTAATTTTCTGTAGGAGTACCTTTTCATTTTGATACAGGGTGTCCATAATATTATTACCAAATTCAATCCCCAAGTATTTAATAAAACTCGACTGCCATGTTAACCCAGAGTCCCCCAACATTTCGCTAGTACAAAACACGTTTAGTGGTTTAACTTCCGATTTATCTCTATTGAGTTTATACCCGGAGTGCAGAGAATATACTGCAATCGTTTCCATTAGGGCTGTAATGGAGGAATCCGGACGTTCTGTAACTATCAAAATGTCATCCGCATACGCGGCCAATTTGACACATACACCATTGATGTCCACACCCGCAATATCCGCGTTGAGCTTGATAGCCTGAAGAAGAGGTTCCAATGCCAAGAGGAAAAGTGATGGAGATAGAGGGCATCCCTGTCTGGTACCCTGATATAGGGGGAAGGACTCCGAAAGTGACCCATTGACAGCTATACGTCCAGTCGGTTTTAGGTAAAGTGACATAACCATTTTAATAAAGTCCTTACCCAAACTAAAGAAATGCAGGCAACGTTCCAAGAACGACCAAGAGACTCTGTCGAAGGCCTTCTCGGCGTCTAACGTAATGGCAATCGAGGGTACAGATTTGGTTGCAGCATTTTCTAATACATGGCATAACAGACGTGTGTTATCATTGGATAACCGGTTCCGGAGGAACCCCACCTGGGAATTGCTTATTAATTTATGAAGGACCAAATTTAGCCTGACCGCAAGTATTTTGGCGTATATTTTGCAATCAACATTTATAAGCGAGATGGGCCTATAATTTTTTGGGTGAACAGGGTCTTTCCCTTCCTTGGGGATAACAACAATGTTGGCTTCAGTCATAGAATCAGGTGTGTGCCCAGTGTCAGCAATATGGTTAAAAACCTGTTTCATAACAGGACCTAATTGGGTTAAAAAAGATTTATAGAAGGATGCCGTGAAGCCATCCGGCCCTGGCGCTTTGTTTTCTTTCAAGGACCTGACCGTCTTATCTATTTCCGAGCTGTTGATTTCCATACCTAACATGGCAGAGTCGTCTTTTGAGAGTTGTGGAAAATTAAGATCACGGAGGAAAGCAGTGCACTTCTCAGTGTCAAAAGTCTGATTATTTGAGTATAGGTCCTGATAAAATTGTTTAAAAGTATTGAGAATGCCCTTGTGTGTTGTGTGGGTTAGGTTATTAGCGTCCTTGATTGAAGAGATAACATGTTGATTTTGTCTATGTTTAAGATATGAAGCTAAAAGTTTCCCTGCCTTGTTGGCCTCACAAAGATTCAGCGCTTTAAATTTATTAATCCACACCCCCGCGCGTTCACTCAATATCTTATTGTACTCATACTTCTTCTGTGTCAAAGTCAATAGTAGAGTAGAATCGTTTAAGGAGGCAATATGGGCAGTCTCTAAGTCTCTAATTTCCCGTTCTAGTTGGAGTAGTCCCTGATTCAGGCGTTTATTTATTTTTGTTTTTATAGCAATGATTAGCCCCCTTATAGTGGCCTTCAATGCGTCCCAGTGTGTATTTATATTAGTATCAGACACCTTGTTGTGACCAAGGTATTCTGAAATGGCCTCCGCAATCTTCTTTTTATCTTCAGGGTCTGATAAGACATCATTGTTAAACCGCCACCGTTTGGGAGTTTGTTCCTTGTGACTTCCGGTTAAGTTAAGAGAGATGCAAGAGTGATCAGAAATCAATCTTGGGGCAATATCAGAGGACTCAATGAGGCTGGTGTATGCCCCAGAGACAAGGATATAATCAATCCTAGTGTATGAATTGTGAGGGGCCGAATAAAAAGTATAATCCCTTGTGTCTGGGTGCTGGAGTCTCCAGGGATCTTTGAGGTTAAATTAAGAACAAATAGTGATGAGCTCAGCGTGTGAGCTCGTAGTTTGGTAGTGGCAGTTGGACTGTCTGTCAATTATCGGGTCCAGGGGAAGGTTGAAGTCCCCTGCCATTACTATTAGATCCTCCTGAGGAATACTATCTAACCTGTCAGAGACGCTAGACCAAAAGGTGGGGTCATCCGTGTTAGGCCCATAAATATTGATCACATGTATTAAATCTTCGCCTCTCCTCAAGTGAGTGAGCAAAAAACGACCTTCATTGTCGTGTGTGGAGGATTCTAGCGTGATATTAGCAGATCTCGAAATCAAGGTTATGACCCCTCGTTTCTTCTTAGCTGCCGGAGAGCATGCCAATTGCGAAATCCAGTTACATTTAATAAGGTTATTGTCCACTTCAGAAAGTTTAGTCTCCTGTAACAGCACAATGTCACTTTTGGTCTTGGCTAAATACTCTAAGACCTTACGTCTTTTCACAGGGTGGTTAAGACCTTTAACATTTAGGGAAACTATCTTCAAATCGCTCGAAAGGACACCTTGTTTGTTAGTGCCCATTAAGAATGATTTCAAATGGTGAACTCAACAAATATGGATCTTGACATAGGGACAAATGCGAATATTTTAAATACCACGGAGCAGGCCCAATGTGGAAGTCAATAAAAGCATACATCAGCAACAGTATTATACCCCTGGAAGCCGGACAATCCCATCCCGAAAATTGCATACGGTACATAGGACACCAGACATGTCTAGCGAGTAGGAGACGCCAGATAAAGAGAAGAATCAAGCAGAAGGAGAAAAGGAAAGAAAAGAGAAGGCAGAAAAGTAGAAGGAGAGCAAATGAGGAAGCAACTGTAAAAACCATGAAAATGGTTATGAAAACGTGGGCGCTCTCAACCCAATCCCCCCCATACCCTCCCACCCCACCCCTACCTCAATACTTAGCATGTGGGAGGTGCGACGACAGAAGCGTCCACCCGCACTCCACGGGAAACAACATGGTTAGAACATATACACAGACATACCTTCCCAGTACCCAACTATCAAAGATCCTGCGGTTAAAAATGCAAGCCGAAAGACAAATAACTACCGTCATATCCAAGTATCAACTCAAACAAGAAAAGATCCGTACAATCCAACAAATCACATATTACATATGAGCCAATACGATGTACCGGAACCTTTGAATAAGACAATGTCAAGAGGAGCAAAGGAATCAGTACATGCACTACACCGGGCCTGGTGAGGACTTTCTCTTACTGGCCAAGAGCTGTGATGAATCCATGTCCTGAGTAGGAGGGCCTTCTAGATAGGACACAAGGGCTCCGGGGTCGTTGAAAAAGAGGTGTTTCCCCCCCTCGGTGATCTTGAACCTAGTAGGACCGACAAAGGAGAACAGGAGACCCCTGGACCTCATTTTGTCTCTTAGACTTAGGAACCCCCTACGAGTATCCACAGTAGGCTTCGAAAAATCTTGGGTAAAAATGATTTTGTGACCCTTACAAATGAGATGGTGGTTTTTCCTGGCATAGCCAAGTATTGCTTCTACTTGTCGGAATCGCAGAGGCTTACAAATGATTGGACGGACCCCCTGCCGTGATGAGGATTTGAATGAAGGGATTCTGTGTGCTCTGTCCAGTTCAAAAGGTTGATCGAACGTTATGCCAGTGAACTTAGGTATCCAGTCCTCCAGAAAGGCTAAACAAGAGCCCAGAGCATCCTCTGACCCCTCCGGAACACCAAGAATTCGGATGTTGCCCCTACGATTGCGGTCTTCCAACTCGGCCGTCTGTCTCAAGAGCATAGAGGACATATTCTTCAGGGCCTTTGTCTCCTTACTCGACTTGGAGACGATGTCCTCAACATCACTGATCCTCTGTTCAGCTACGGAAAGTCTGTTATTCACAGCATTCATATCTGCTCTGATGGCCGTTATCTCCAGCTGTATAGTGTCAGTGGTTTGTTTGGTCGACTTGGCCAACTCATGGACATCAGCCAGCTTTTTCAGGATTAGCTCCAAAGTACTATTAATATCTGGTTTCACTTTGATAGGTGAGTCTGACTGTGAGGGTTCACCTTTATTTCTCTTGTGCACCAACTTAGATTCGCGGTCAGCCATTTTAGAGGTCGTGGTAACAATTGGGTAATTAGCTGGTTTTACACTCGGCTCGCGAGATTGACTAGTGACTTCCAAAAGCGCCGTGCTGGGAGAGAGAGGATGACTGCATGGACTTTATGAAGATTGCATGGTTTATGAAGATCTAGCGGTCCAATCGGCCACAACCCCTGCAGCCTGCTGTCCAATTGCCGAGGTGTGGTAGGATTAGCCGCCAAAAGGCCGTGTGACAAAGTCGCAGAGAAAAAGGTAGTGGCCACAGCAAGCAGCCAGTGGTATCAGGAGTTATATCAGCGTGGGCAAATACACACGGCTAAAGGACCAAAGCTACCCCCAGCTTAGTGGCCAAGTCTTACCCTCCGCAAAATCGCACACGGAGCGCACAGGGCTTAGCGTGATAGAGTTTGATGTACGGCTCCTTCCCTCCGTGAGTCACCACCCCTAGATTGCATCAGAGCCTCAGGGGTCCAAGACAGGATTCAAATTCAAGATCAAAATCAGATGTTTGCACAATGCTGTCTGGGAGAATCCATTCATTCTCAAACAGATCCGTGGCTTGTACTGGGCTTGTACTGGGGTCGCGCTGGTAACTTGGAGGTAACCATCTCTTTGGCCGACTGAGCGTAAGTAGCGCTAGTTAAGCTAGTTAAGCGTGGAGCCTCTCCGCATCGCCGCCATCTTGAGGTCAGGCATGCCGATGTAGTAACAACCAGCTCGCAGAAGCAGCAGAAGGCGCTGAGGAAACATTATCAGCAAGGCGCCATCAGCGTTAATAATAAGCAGTCAAGAGCGATGGACAATGAGTACTTGCTGTGAGACCACGGCTCAGCCGAACGGGGACATCTCGTTCAGACTATCGGGGAGGCGCCATTTTGTATTTTCCCCACGTCGCGAAGCAAAACCTTCCGGAAAGTCGACTGTGCAGGGTCCGCCGTCGGTTTCAGAGGGCTCCTCTTGTGCCAGACTCCTCACATAGTGATTCGCGCACTACCTGAGGCGCGAACAATCAGCCGCAGGGCACGGGAAGGACAGCGTTTTCCCCCGGTCCGACGGAGTGACTGAATCAGGCGGCCATCTCGACTGCCGTCCAAGCACTACACATTTCTAATACATAAACACAAATGAAGGTAAACTCCAACTTCAGAGTCTGACTGCATATGGAGGGGTTACATGTAATTCTCTGTGCAAAGAAAAACTTGTGTAAGGATCAATTGACGAACGGTGTGATAATAATCACAATCTGCTGTTTTCCATTTTGGCTAGTCAAATTTGCCAAAATACACAATTTGTTATTGTCAACACTTAAACCCCTTTCCAATTGAAAAACTTGAAGAGGGAGTATTTACCACAACTGGTAAACACCTCGCCCCAGATAATGGGTGAGCCAAGTATCTGACCCCTATCCAGCTCAGTAGTAAACTTAAGGGGCTGATTTGCAGAGCCATTCATTCAAATGAGCACGACTTTCATGCAAGTGACTCAATTTTCAAAAGTAAGGTATTTACAAAAGTTGACCTTGCTCTCATAAATATTTTTACTAATGGGCCATATTACAACACATTTGAGTAATATTGTGTGTGAGTAAATCTTCATCAAGAGGTGGGTAGTAGGATTCATAGGGTGAGGCTTTCCCTGAAAGTTTGGGAGCATCCATAGTTCCAGAGTTTGTGGGTATTCTCAAACATAGTGTAAATCATCAGAGATTTGCTGCTCACCAATGCAGAAGTAAATGTCATTCAGGGCAGGATGGAATCACTACCAAAATTGGGGAGGGTACACTGGGATGAGTTTTATAATGGGGCAGATTACACTAATGTGTAAGTGTGTGGGCCTTCACATAGTCATAAGGAAACCGGCCCTGGAAAGCCCACACAGTACCACAGTGAGTAGATTCAACTCACAGGAACATCTTTGTGTAAGAAAACTGTTTACAAGCCTAAAACTTACGTTTGATAGCTCAGAAGGTTGTTTTGCACTCTATAAAAGGCTACTATTATGTGTAAGCCAACCTATGCATGCTAATGGCACAGTAAATGAGACTCTGTAGTAAAATGATTCTGTTTTTCAGAAACTCTGTCAGAACTGCTAAAAGTTGACTGTTAAATTAACACCGATTCAAGCTTGGCCATAATCCTGCTGTAAAACCTGCTAGTGTTTAAGCCCTGATGAATAGGGAAACTCTCATGGTTGAGATGCATGCGAAAAGGCCCCTTTGAATCTGACCTGCCATACGGGTGATGTTGTCCTCAGGCTAATTCCATTGGCATCCTCACAAACAAAACTTTTTTTAAAACCATCTGGAGAACCATCTGTGCCCCTATTTTTATTTTGCCAAAGGGATGTACCTTCTGATGACAGTCTTTCTAACCCTCTAACTTTGATACCTTAACCGGCTTATTGCCACTTACGTGGTTAATTTTGTAGTTTCTAAATTTCCAAAAACGAAGCCTTCTTTTAAAGTATTCTACATTTGTTCTATACTCTTTCCCCTTGCTATTGTGCATCTTCAGGTACCAGTTATCACTTGCATGTAAGAAGAGGGACACCAAGGTTAGTGAAGCAACCTGGTTAATTTAGTACAATAACCAGGATACAAAACAAGTATGAAGCAGAGCAAGAGGGATTGCTCCATGTACAAAGTAAAAGACGAGTCACTTCACAGTCTGTATTTGACTGGTTAAGCAATGCTGTTCCTTTAGATTGCAAGAGTACATCAATAAAAAAGAAATTATTTTTTTCGAATTGTGCGGAATCAGACAGGATAGATGGATATCTTAATAAACATAGTTTTACTGCCAAAAAATTACAACTTCGAAGGGTGCAGGTATATAGCAGTGAAATTTAGAAAATAGTACATATTTTGCAGCAGTGTAGCTGAGCATAATCTATCCTACAAGGGTGCTCAGTTTTTTCAATGTATGCTAAGATAATGCTCCATCCAGTCGGTGATTGGAGTTTGCATTCAGCAGTAACCAGGGCACAAGTCCTAAAAAAAGAAGTGGGGGGACTAACCAAATTAGGAAGTATGCATATGACATCACAGCACGTGACATCACAATGTGTGACATCACAGAGCATGACATCGCACATGACCTCACAGCAAGTGGCATCACAAGAAGTGACATCAGATAATAAGACCTCACACATATGTTTAGCAGTACATTTGAGCACATTGCAATATATAACAAATGAGATTCTGCGTGGAGGTTGTGACAAAAAGGTGACACAACCCAGTGCAAAATCTTGACCTCGGCCTATGCATTTTTATAAAACTCCTCCCCAAAGAAATTGGCACAAAGGAAAAACATGGGAGATAATATGTTCTGCTTAATTGGTATCAAAGTCTGCATTTTAAAATATCATAGGAGGGTAAGGCACATGCAGCATCGATCTTTGTGTACCCAGTAAATCTGAGGGAATCATAATAATGGTAAGATAACTCTAGAGGCTAGTGCACTTGCTGGAGAGATCTGTGTTTTTTTTAGTTGCACTTTTGAATCAAAGTAGCATAGAGGGTTAATATGTCTCCTGAAAAACACATCATGTGACAAGCAGATAACATACTTTTATTTTATGTTGATGGGTAAATGGGTTAGAGCTTTGAACACAGCCATCCTTTTTAGGTCGAGCATCAGCACGCATGTGCTGTCTGCAAGACCTGCTGTAATCACGCTACTGAGTGTAATTACACCTTCTTCCATTCCATTGGTGCACAACCCCATTGCTCCATTTTACTGGCTTCTTATTGGCCCGTGCTCCTGATACATCACATCCGTTTTTGAGCCAGGAGCACCGGCCAACTACAGTTCCCTTACACTCTATGGCCTTATGTGTTTCTTGAAGACTACGGGCCCGATTCACAGAACTAACTTAAGACAAAATCCTAAACTTACTACCATTTTGGTATTCACAGAAGGCACTTACTCATTTTGGTATTCACAGAAGGCACTTACTCATTTCGGTATTCACAGAAGTTAGGAGTCCTAACTTTAGGACTCCTAAATGCCTTCTGTGAATACCGAAAGTCTTAAAATTAGGATTTTTCTCAGTTTAGTAGTAGTATAGTTAGGACTCCTAACTTTAGGACTCCTAAATGCCTTCTGTGAACACCGAAAGTCTTAAAATTAGGATTTTTCACAATTTAGTAGTCCTAAGTCTAAACTTAGGACTACTAAATTGAGAAAAATCCTAATTTTAAGACTTTCGGTATTCACAGAAGGCATTTAGGAGTCCTAAAGTTAGGAGTCCTAACTATACTACTACTAAACTGAGAAAAATCCTAATTTTAAGGCTTTCGGTATTCACAGAAGGCATTTAGGAGTCCTAAAGTTAGGAGTCCTAAACTTAGGACTACAAAATTGAGAAAAATCCTAATTTTAAGACTTTCGGTATTCACAGAAGGCATTTAGGAGTCCTAAAGTTAGGAGTCCTAACTATACTACTACTAAACTGAGAAAAATCCTAATTTTAAGACTTTCGGTATTCACAGAAGGCATTTAGGAGTCCTAAAGTTAGGACTCCTAACTTCTGTGAATACCGAAATGAGTATGGGCCCGATTCACAGAACTAACTTAAGACAAAATCCTAAACTTACTACCATTTTGGTATTCACAGAAGGCACTTACTCATTTTGGTATTCACAGAAGGCACTTACTCATTTCGGTATTCACAGAAGTTAGGAGTCCTAACTTTAGGACTCCTAAATGCCTTCTGTGAATACCGAAAGTCTTAAAATTAGGATTTTTCTCAGTTTAGTAGTAGTATAGTTAGGACTCCCAACTTTAGGACTCCTAAATGCCTTCTGTGAATACCGAAAATCTTAAAATTAGGATTTTTCTCAATTTAGTAGTCCTAAGTCTAAACTTAGGACTACTAAATTGAGAAAAATCCTAATTTTAAGACTTTCAGTATTCACAGAAGGCATTTAGGAGTCCTAAAGTTAGGAGTCCTAACTATACTACTACTAAACTGAGAAAAATCCTAATTTTAAGGCTTTCGGTTTTCACAGAAGGCATTTAGGAGTCCTAAAGTTAGGAGTCCTAAACTTAGGACTACTAAATTGAGAAAAATCCTAATTTTAAGACTTTCGGTATTCACAGAAGGCATTTAGGAGTCCTAAAGTTAGGAGTCCTAACTATACTACTACTAAACTGAGAAAAATCCTAATTTTAAGACTTTCGGTATTCACAGAAGGCATTTAGGAGTCCTAAAGTTAGGAGTCCTAACTTCTGTGAATACCGAAATGAGTAAGTGCCTTCTGTGAATACCAAAATGAGTAAGTGCCTTCTGTGAATACCAAAATGGTAGTAAGTTTAGGATTTTGTCTTAAGTTAGTTCTGTGAATCGGGCCCTAAGTGCCTTCTGTGAATACCAAAATGAGTAAGTGCCTTCTGTGAATACCAAAATGGTAGTAAGTTTAGGATTTTGTCTTAAGTTAGTTCTGTGAATCGGGCCCTACTTATTTATTACCCCCCACCCGGTGGCCTTGCTGAGACCCTGCCACACATGTCCTCCCATCCAGAGGGCAATATAGTCCCAGAGGTCTCGGGGATTGCACTCCCAGAAACTCAGACCCGCCCCTAGCTCAATTGGATACTTGTTGCCCGGTCCTCTGCGTGGACGTGTCTGGTGACTGCGAATCCTTGAGCAGCTGTAGGATTTGCTGCATGCCTTGCTCGTCTGGCTTCCACTTGTACTCAATCGTGGCTGTTTTTCCTCAGTACTGCAAAGTGTTCAGGGGCTGATAATACCCGACGGGTTGACTTATCCTCTTCTTGGGTTAGGGCAGTCTCAGGCTGAACGTTGCTACAAAATCACACAGGGTTCCACTAGGATTAGCACTCAGTTGGCAGCCGGGTCTAGGGTAATTTGGTCCTCGACGTCTCCAGTAGTGCTGCGCGGCTCCAGAGACTATGGGTCTCCCATGGGCACGGTATCGGCGATTGAATCACTCATCGAATGTGGGAGCCTGAGACCACAGTGTGGCCACCCACTGCAGGGAACGCTTTCCTAATTTTTAGGTCGAGCTTGTAGCAGCACGCATGCGCCGCACTGGCGAGACTTCTTGTAAGGGGCTTTGAAAAGCTCACCACATGCTCGTACACGCTCGTGCGTGTGGTGAGCCTTTCGTCACAGGCAATTGACTTTTGCGTGCATGCAATTGGGCAAAGGCGGGTGCATGTCCCGCCTTTGCTCCGCCCACAGACTATTGCTTGCGGTTACCCACATAGGCACCATCTGGTTTGAATTATCGTGCCCAGACGCATGCACGATAATTCAAACCAGATGTCTCGCTGTGGCACGCGCTCGTTCCTCTTGTGTTTGCTTCTCCTTTCCCTTTCTATCAGTTCCTCTTGTGTGTTTGCTTCTCCTTTCCCAGTCTTATTAGTTCCTCTTGTCTCTCAAGCAGCTCTTCTGCGTCTATAAAATACCTATTTTAGGGTTTTTGTTTCGCTTTGCAAATAGCGTGGATGTTCAGGATGTCAATCGGATTTTTCAAGTTCAAATTGTTTCTAATAAATGAGTTTGAGTTTACAATCCTGCCGTGGATTTGTTCATGATCACCCTTGTGAAAGGTTGTGTCCCCCTCTGGGCCTTCCTCACGCGCACCATGTCAGTCAGTCCCCCTGCGCATCAATCCTTGGCTGTGCTGCTGAGCCTCGCAAGGACTGTGCTGCTGCGGACACTCCCTCATTCCGAGTCCAGTCAGCTTCTCTGAAGGAAAGAATGATCTGCCCCCCCGTCACGTGATATAACCGGGGTCTGTCCTCACCCTTGACCTGTTCACATTGTTAGGCGCTTGTTGTCGGCCTCAAGGCACGTGCGAAAACATTCCCTTTTCAAAATCTGAGCCGCTCCCACAGACACAGTGAATAAAGTGGAAACATGGAATATGCAGCGCCACGTCCACTGTCACCTTTCTGTTCAGAGGATCATTGCTTTGTTGAAAAAGCACATTTTCTGGCTACAATGAGCCACCGGTGTGTTAAAAAGAAAACATCGTCCCATTTAAGATGGCGGCGTCATGAGCGTGACGTGGTGTGCAGAGCAAGGGCACTGCACGCGAGTGTGCCAGCATTACAGGTGAGTGTGCCACTGCTGTGCACTTCAGTGTGTCTCTCGAAAGACAGACCGTCCACCGCGGTTTCTCAAGTAGTGCTTTCAAAGGGCGCACAACGTGTATAATTCATTGTTGAGCAACCTTGAGAAAAATGAACACATCGCAGCGGCCTGAAGTGTGCAAATCTCCACGCTTGTGAAAATTTGTTTTTGCAATAACTCTGTTGCAAATACCATTATTTAAACTCTAACAGAAGTGTTGTGCATAGTGCCAATATCGGCAACTGTTGTCACATAACACATAGTAAGTACATAAATAAACCACACAACACTTTTGTAAGTGGAGAAATTTTGCTGCAGGTTTATTAGCATAACCAATATAAAAAACATGGTGGGTTATCTTACGGGCGATCCGATACCTGGGCAGGCGAACCCCTATGCCGCCTGCCCGTCTGATAAGCCTTACACTGTGGGAGTCGCCAATTGGTGCATACCAAACCTTGGGAGGGGCCACCCCCTCCCATCAGTGGACCACCAGTCCACGTGCTTACTCACGCCCCCCCCCCGAAAGAGGTGGGCGGAGCGTATGCTGGCAGCCCCCGGTTGCTCAGACCCAAAACCGCCCGTAGGACTAACGGGGCGCTGTAGTTCTTCCAGGGGACAACTCTAGCCATCCCTGGGTATCCTGGCTTAGCACCACGCTGTGCTGCCGCATGAAGTACCCCTTGGTATCTGCAGACTCTGGATCGCCCTGTAACTCCTCCACAGCCTTGGAAGTGGCCACCGTCACTACCAGGGCCCCCCACCAAGGTAGGCCTATTTGCTTACAACAAGCTGATAACCGGGCCTCTCCCAGGTCCAGCCCAAACAAGTCTTAGCCCATACAGGACCGGAGGCCAGCATGCCCCCTCAGGATAGGTGCCCCCATCCTCTCTAAACTCCCCGTGGGTTTGACTGATGACCTGAAACCTAAAATCGGCGTTGGTCCCATGTTAGCTTTGCATGACTGGAGAACAATAGCTTGGACAAGCCACTCCTGCCAAGCAGTGCCAATGCGGGTGGAAGAAGAGTTAACAAGCCCGCCTTAATTCCCCTGTCACTCAGGTGTCTGAGTCTAGCACTAGTCGGAGTATGTCCATCGATTCCGTCAGTCACCACCCAGTGTGAAGCCTTGCCCTCCCAACTTCTGATAGTATACCAGGGAGCAGACAGGACAGAGTAACCCAGAGATGAACCCGAGTATAAATCTCTCTTCTATGGATACTGGGAATGCCAAGTGTCCTCCTAATACTTTGCAGCCCAATAGTGTTTTTAACCCTGGGGGGTTCCCCCACTCCTATGGACCATATCGCCCTAGGTGGAAGAAAACTTCCACTAAGTGAACCTGCCCAGGTGTGCGCCTGTGACCAGAGGTCGGACCCAAGCCCCTCTAAGTGCAGCTGCTTGACCTGCCTGTTAGAGTGAATCCCAGGGCCACCCACAGGCATCCAACCCATGCTTGGCCATGCCTGAGGCAAAACACCTCTGAAAAGCATGACACAGGCCAACCACCAACCTCGCATTCTGAAATTTCGCTGACAACTGCCAAGAAAATTGCGCCTAACCGAAGCAACTGATACCAAGCCATCAAATATCTATCCAACCTACTATAACTGCGCACGTGCTCTAGTGGTTGTCCGGATAGTCCTCCCTCCCATCCATATCGGCCCTACCCAGGCAACCTGCACCCTCTTGGCACTGGCACACTCCCGCCCCAGCAGACAGGGAGTGCTGACCCATAGCCAACACGTCGGGTGACGCCTTCCCCAACCTGCAGTTGCTGCCAGCCAAGGCTAAAGGGCGGGAGAAATTACCCTTTATCGTTACACAATTCACTGTTACCTGTATCATCGAACTCAGCAGGACGGGATACTAAGTGGAGGTCGGACCCAAGCCCGTTTGAGTTCTGCCGCCCCACCTGCCTGTAAACATGCGACCCAGGGCAGGCTTCAGGCATCCAACCCATACTTGGCCCTGCCTGAACAAAACATCTAAAAGGCCTGAAAACAGGCTAACCTCCAACATTGCAGTCTGAAACTTCGCCGAGAACTGCAAGAAAATTCGCATAACTGGAGTAACTGATCCCATGCCATCAATATAACCTTTTCAGACTGCAAAGTATGATGCCATAACCGGCCCCAATCCTGGGTAAATCAAAGTTTTCCGCTGCTGATGCTATTGATGGTACACAAGGCTGTTGAAACTAACAGAATTTGCTTACTACTGTTGGCAGAACCCCCAACCCTTGGTTCTCTGAGGTTCGATACCTTCCTGCTAATGATGGTATCCTAGAAGCATGAAAACAAATCTTAGGTTCTGCAAGGGCGGGACTGCAAGATCTGAAGAGGCTCACTCTGCGGCCTAGGATCAACACAATTCGCCAGGAACATCGCTTAGCAGGGGGTGCTGCCATGTTCAGCCTCCTCAGCCATCGCATAAGACCAGTAAACAACACTCATCATTCCACCTAAGCAAGCAGGACTAGGACTCCAAGAGGCACATCAGGAATCACAGCCAAAACGCCGTGGACAGGCGTGCTCCCCCTCCCCTGCTGATGCTCTGACCGCTCGCATAATGCTCACAGTAAGGCAGAGACACAGGAGGCAGTAATTTAAAGACCTTTACGAAGATTGTTCGACAGACCCGACAGGGAGAATCATGTGAAGTGGGGTAGGGACCACCACCCCCACCTGTGAATCAGCCCAGGTGTGTTGCTAAGACCTTTACTAAGCCCTTAGAGATCACCATCCACAACCTGCTGTGGACAGGAAACAGGCACCCTGCAGAACCTTCAATCCTAATTCCTCCCCAACCCCTTGCCGCCCGACGGTAAGACAGATAACCTGTGTCCTGAATGTACAATAATGTGATAAAGTGTAGGCGTGTAGGAATCAGAACCTAATAGTAACTGTGCATGGGGCCTGTGCTAGTATACAAGAATGACCTGAGATAGTGCACAGTGCTATGCAGCACATCATGACCCATTGTTGGTTGCCCCTGAACCTTGCAGTGCACGCCCAACCCGTCGAGCTCTCAAACTACCGAGCAATTGTCCGAACGGAACTGAAACATCTGCATCCCCCTTACGGATGATGATGTATGCACTTCACGCTTGCCGGTTTTGAATGCTAAGTGTTCCAGAACATGCCTGTTATAGCCAACCCGATGTTTCACTTTCTGTGACCGCAAGTGCAAGGATAACGTAAACCAAAACCAAACAAACTAACAATGCGCGCAACGAGCCTGACTGCTGGGAGCCCAGGCCACCAACTTCACTGACCATTTAACCAACAGTGGTGGGAAACACTCCTGTCTGTTCTAGAACACATCGTCCCTGTTAACCTGACACTGCCTGATGTGTGTCCTATGTACAAGGTCCCCATGCATGGCAGCCTGACAGTGAGACAAACCTCCAATCACGATGAGTACCACTACCTGCCTCCGCTAGAATCCTGCCTGGCATCCCTACCTGCCCAGAATCTCAAGCGATAATGGCTCTCCTCAGTCAATTGACCCGACCACCGGGCTTGTTGACACCTCCCCGCATCAAACCACGTGTAACAAACAGAGAGATTACAGTTAGGCAAAACCCCAATCTCCCGGTGAGCGAGCCACCACACGGCCGCGCCCAAATAGCAACCATCCCGAAGCAACCGACACGATGGAAAGACAACCAGACTCTCGCACTTTACACCCGGGGGAAACACCGCAAGTAACTAAAGATTACGAATCCTTTCCGCATCCGACGCCAGGGCCGTTTCAGAAGTGAGCTGGCACCCCAATGCCCTGGCATCGGTGCAGCCTTGGCTCCTATGGTGTGTGTGATCTTAGCCCACTTTATTGCGGGCCTCGCGATGCATACTTTCTTCATAGTCGATAAAGCACCGTAAATCACCCTAGCTGCACAATGCCGCTGGGACATCCTTCCCTATGGAGCCCTTCTAAGCGACCCGAGAACATAACTCACCCTCAACACCCAAGTTAAAATTATTTTGCTTGGCATAGGTGCTGCAGCCGATGAGTACACCTTCCCCTACTCCCCTAGCAGCTCAGGCAATAACTATGGCATGCAGGCCTGGCACACCGCACATTTACTAGGTGTCCCGCTCCTTGAAAGCCTGCCTGGTCACCATTCAAGCGTTACTCTGATGCGCATTGAGAAATACATAGATTATACAAATGTCTGCGTAAGTGAGCGCAAAGGTGTTGAAATGTTAAACCTGAGCTCCAGTTACATGACAAACTGAGCACATATCATCGCATCCCTATATTTACTACGCGAGGAGCACTACCTACACCAAGCCCATCTATTGGCTGATCAGTGCTTTTAATTGGATATATAGAAATAATTCCCCATCCTAGCTCAGTTGCAATTTCTACACAACACCAGGGGGAGCCCTTAATAAATGCAAGGATGAAAGAAATGCACAAGACAAACAGTGACCTCCTCAGAAAGGAGGCCCCCCCCAGCTCTTCCCTTTTCCGTTATAGGCAAACCGCCAGCATCGCCGAATCTTCACTATCAATGCCAATGACGATATAATTCCATACTCATCGTAACCAGTTGGGCTTTCACCTTAACATCCTACTCTTAACCACATAATGCCTATGTGCGGCAAATAAAAGGCGAGGATGAAGGAAATGCACAAGATATACAGCGCCCTCCTCAGAATGAAGGCCCCCCCCAGCTCTTCCTTTTCCATTATAGGCAAACCGCCAGCACCGCCGAATCCTCACTCGCAATGCCAATAACGATATAATTCCAAATCATCGTAACCTGTTGGGCTTTCACCTTAACATCCTACTCTTAACATAATGCCTATGTGTGGCAAAATGCTGCCTCTGTCACTGCCTCAAGCTACGTACTACCAAAGGACACTACCCTGCAGTCAAACTTATTGGGAGATATTTGCCTCAGTAACTAAGCAACAACTGTCGCTCCGTTGATGAGGCTGTGTAAACCTAATCAGTCACTTTGAAGATACCTCCCCATCCAACTGTCTACCAAATTACACTTTATCACCGCATTGCTCAAATGCGCACCCAAACGCGAGCTACACTCGACACACCTAGCTGACAGCCCTAATGTGACCGAGCACACAACGATATGAGAGACACTTATCCGTGAGCATAATGAGTAAAGGGGGAGAAAGCATGTAGCGATTAGGCGATGGTGCGACCGGTGCATGACAGGACAGTCCTTAACTTGCACATAAAGCTCCCAACTTCCGAAAAACTGCAACAGACTGGAAATGGAGGTTAACAACCCACACTTAATATTAGTAAAAACAGAGGAGCACTCGAAGGCCATTCATAAATAATGTTGCCAGTGCTCCACAACCTGCAGATAATAACAGTCAGACAGAGCAGCGCTACCTCTCGGTGACCTACATAACCTATGGCACAAGTCCTATGCTCGACCACAGGAAAGGAGACAGAACTAGTGTTGTTCTTGTGCTGAAGGATCATGGTGAGGGAGGACGACTCCGCGAGCTTGAGCTCGACACGCCATGTAAATAAACCATATTAGCTCAAGCGGACTTACCACCGCCGAGCGCCGCGCTTACATAGGCAAACTTACATTACTTACTAATGCTCAGAGTATTAGTGGACTCCACTGAGTCTCTCTCTCTCTTAAATGGGACCAGGCCCAAACAGGATGTGCGGCCACAACAATACAGCTACCAAGAGTTGCCGGGCGGGCCGTCAGAAGACCAATTAACTACAAAGAAACAGGAGGAGCCTGAAAGCATTGCACCTGAACCAGTGCTGTGCCTGCAAATTACAATACGATATTAGAACCGATGCTACCTCCCTGCTTACGAAAACATAACAGAGGGGCCTAAGAACCAATTCACCAGCCCTTCGCTACACGCCTGGTATTACCCCTAGCAGCACTTTTCAAGCAGTAACCATTCTGTAATTTACAGTGGCGCGCTGACCACCCACTGCCGCCACCCAGAGGGGTTTGGGAACAACGCTTGCCACTGCACGATTGTGTTACCCCAGGTGCGTAGAGCCTCGTTTACAAATGAGCAGCTGCAAAAGTATTCCTAGCTGAAACTAAGTGACAGCAGAGGGACTCGGACCAATGCATTCGGAAACTGAAGATGTAAACGTCTATCGAACATACCTCCTCACCTTTGCACGAGAGGAGAGCGGCGCAACCTCGCTGCCCACCCCACATCTCCGCACGTTCAACCCCCAGTCCTAGTCGCCTGGTGCTAGCATGTGCTTACATAATTATCTGTTTGCTCCAAGCCCTCTGCTACGCCCTGGAGGATGTGGCTGTGAGGGACAATAATGCAGCTGGGTCGAGTAAAACTGCACCAAGAAAAGGCAAACGATGTGGCACAATACGGCCATCTTGTAATGGTATACTTCATTATTTTCACATTTTTATTAAACTTGGTACACTTTCTGGGCATAGGTTGCACTTCATTAGTACCAGTATAATACCTAAATACCTCAATAAGCTATAGAAAGGTGACCAGTGCAGCTTTGCAGGGCTTTCCACTGCTTGGCAACACGTTATCACTGCTGCTTTTTTTTTATTTTTTTTATTTAATGTAGGCCTGGGTAAAGTTCCAGGTGCTGGCCTGATTCGGACCCCAGGGCCGCCGCTCCTGGTCACGGGGGGCCCCCGCCCGCGTGGTGGGGGGTGGACAGCGAGCCGCGGCCGCCACCAGCATGCCTCCCTCAGGGCCCCGACCCCTCGCCCACCTCTCGTGGGGGGCCGCACCACGAAGGAAGGAACACAACGTTGCGTGTGGGGCGGGGGATGGTGGGCAGCTCACTGGATGCGTGCACGGCCGCTCCGACCAGGCGGGGACAGGGCAAACTGGGCCCCACCCAGTGCCTCTACCTCCCTGCTGGACCCCCAGTGGAGCCGCCCTCGAGGCCCAACAGTCCCGCTCAGGCCCGCCGCCGCCGCGGTGGGACATCTCACACAAACCACGCAGAGACAATCAAACGTATGCGTGCGAATCGGTGTACAGGAAATGTTACACAAGCCAGCGGACTCAAAGTGTAGGAGTCCCACGACATCCCTACTGGTAGGCAGCATAGCCACACAGAGACAATCAAACATACGCGTGCGAATCAGTGTACAGGAAATGTTACCAAGCCAACGGACTCAAAGTGTAGGAATCCCACGACATCCCTACTGGTAGGTATAAACCAAGCAGAGACAATCAAACATACGCGTGCGAATCAGTGTACAGGAAATGTTACCAAGCCAACGGACTCAAAGAGTAGGAATCCCACAACATCCCTGCTGGTAGGCAGCATAGCCCAAGATTGCTTGGTGAGGAGAAGCACAAGCTCAGAGTCGATTTCTAGCCATATCAACCCTTTTCGCAACATCAATCAATGTTCTAACAATGTATGCCTTGCGGTGTGTATGCAGTTCTAGGATGAACGTCTGAGCTCACTGTCGAATACCAGGACTTCATCGTTACAAATTGCAAGCAACAGAAGGATGCCTCTCCTGAAAACAGCAACCTGCTGACCCACTTACGTCACACGCACTCTGTAATCCACCCGGCACAAGTTCTTTGCAGCAGGCACATTAACCCTTTGCCCCAACTTCACCGAAGTGAAAACCTTAACTATACAAAAATCCTGATCTCTCTCCAGGAAGACAATAAATCACACGAGTTGTCTCGACATTCATGTGGGGCCTGACAATTGCCGCGCAAAGAACCGCAGCATCAGGTGCTTCAGAAGAACAACAAACTTCCAAAACCCGGCGCCCCCAAGAAGCCAACACCCGGTGCGATGGCCCCGGTCGCACCGCTCCAAATCCGGCCCTGCCGGGGCCTCCTGCACGCAATCCATGAGGAACACCCATGCCAGCCACGCAACAACACCAAGCGCATCACCCCGCCGCTCCACAAAGACTCTCCCTCTCAACCATCACCAACACTCACCGGGACAACCAGGATCACGGAAAATCCGCCGCAAGACCCGGAGTAGCGAACGGCGTCAAGGCGAGATGAGAGGGACAAGAGGGCGAGGAAGGGGCGGGGACAGCCTAAATATCCCTGCCCCCTCCCCTCTCTGCCGGAAGTAACCATTTGCCGGATGTCTTCCCTGGCTGAGCCCAGGGACTAGACCGGGTGCCCCCAGTGCCTTCATGCAGCACTAAGGCAGCCGCCCTGTTAGGGGGGCTGCTGCGCAACCCCCCCGGGCAGCCTTGCATAAGATGTACTTTACAGAAGTCACTCAGTAATATTCCCTAGGCAAAGCCGTTGTGAGTGGAATCCTCTCAAAACATAAACTTGCAAAGGAAAGTTTTGCACACCTTTTCCAGATGTCTGCGTTTGATCAGTTTGAAAATAATCCTGTTTCACTCTGTCAAAACCAGAAAAAATCACAAACAACGAAAGGTGACCTTAAGGACTTCAGCAAAACGTGCACAGCCCAAAAAATCCACACACACCTGTCGTTTATTTATTCTAGCCACTTCGCAGATCTGCTGCTCTCCCCAAAGTTAGGGGATCGAAGGTGCGGATCCAGTGGATTTCGTTCATACATTCTAATCATAACAAAACATGTGAACACCATGGCTCCAAAAACTCACAACATACATGTGACATGGATCCCATCCCCGCATCAGTGTAGGGCACGAGCTCTCTGGTGGCAAACAAAGGCTGCGCAATGGCCACCATGATGTGACGAGTCTCCTTCCCCTGACTGGATATTTATTTATAACGTTTTATATAGCACAAACTTTGCCATTACGCGCATCAGAGCGCTTTATTCTGGGTAATGAGTAGAATAGACAGCCACATCATGAAGGACGGCATGAGTGTAACAAAATGCTCAAAGAAATCCCCTCGGGGACCACATTATAACAAGCATTGGCATAGCCAATAGATCTCTCCTTTGGGACCTTAGAAGTGTTTAGTTATCCAGCACAATATCCTTGGTGCAACAACATCAAGTGTTGCATGGCTAAACACTTATAAGTTCCCAAAGGCGAGACCTATTGGCTATGTCAATGCTTGTTTGTATCAGCATGGCGCCCTTCATGGGCTGCCATGCTCATAACTTGGGGCATGGGCGCTGCGCTATGTTTTAGCACTGCACCACTTTTGTGTTAGTGTATTTTCTCATCCTGCCATATCCAGGCTAGCGCCAGGTGCTGCTCCCTTTCTATACTCCACAGGTAGCAGTGCCATATTCACCATTCAAAGTGGCCAGAGACAGCTGCTGGGCCCTGGCTAAAGGAGGCAAGTTTCCCAGCCCAGCAGTTGCTTATTAGTGCAAACCGTGTCCATTTAAATGTTTTGCACCATTCCAAGGTGAGTGACGCATTTTCTTGTGTTACACAGAGCAGCTAACATAGTAGTCCTTTAAACCTCTGGTCCTTCTTCTCTTTTCACAGGCCATCTGGTTTTGGTTTCCTTCTCGTGAGCCAGGAGTTCCACTTATCCTGCCTCCCAGATTGCTGCTTGCCAAAGGAAACCAGCCCATGTTGCCACCCTAGGCATTGTGCCAATTGTAACCACTGTTTTATTTAAAGCATGAATGCTATCCATATGCATTATACACCTTTAAGCGTGTTATAGAATATAACTATAGCAAATAAGGCATTTATTGCTCGCATGTTAAAGCCACGCCCTCATTGTCTGCATACCACCTCTCTGTCCTCGCACCTTCCTCATCAAAGAGTGACAAGTGCACATTGTAAAACTTCCCCACGGCAGTAACGTTCTTCAACTTTACAAGGGAGCAGTTTTGGAAGCTCGAGGCTTGTAAGCCTCCAGAACACCCAAACGTTTATATTTTTTTATGGCTTTCTTCCTGTCTCGAGGATCACTGCAACAGGTCTCAAAAGGCATCTAAGAGCTAAACCGAGGTCCATCTACACTGGCTAATGCCCAGGCACATTTTGCAGATGGCGATAGACATGCTGGCATCATTTGCCACTTGCTTTGTGGGCATGCTTACATTCATAAGGGGGATCATGGACGGAGCGTTTGAGCAAATCAAACACTCACCCCCAGTCAACTGACCTAGGTTTAATCCATCATCATTCTTTAGCTCATTCCACCACCCCAGTTCCGACATGACCATATGCAAATCAGTCTGACCCTGTGCCTCATGGGAACAGTCCAGCCCGAACTGCCAAGCCATGTCTTCCCTGGACCAGAAACAAGCATCCTGGGACCGGTTTCGGGTTCATAACCCTCATCAGCCAGGCTATCTTGAATCCAGTGGCAAAGTGAGCAAGGGACCCACGTCTGGGCATACCCTGCCAACTTAGCGCGAACAAAGCAATACCAAGGGGGATGATGGACGGAGCGTTTGAGCAAATCAAACACTCACCCCCAGTCAACTGATCCGGGTTTAATCCATCATCATTCTTTAGCTCACTCCAACACCCCAGTTCAGACATGGCCATATACAAATCAGTCTGACCCTGTGCCTCATGGGAACAGTCCAGCCTGAACTGCCAAGCCTGATTTGCATATGGCTGGGTTCAAACTGGAATGGCATGGTGAGCAACAAAACGATGGATTTAGGCCCAGATGTCAGTACTGGGGTGAATGTATGACATTGTTCTGCATTCTGTCCATCAACTGTTGTTTTTGCATTTGTCAATCCGAGTGGGACGGGTATGCTCAGACGTGAGTCCCGTGCTCTCCATGCCACTGGAATCAAGCTCTCCTGGCTGAAGAGGGGTGAAACCCCGAAACCGGTCCTAGGATGCTTGTTTCCAGTCCAGGGAGGACCTGGCTTGACAGTTCGGGCTGGACACAGGGTCAAGACTGATTTGCATATAGCTGGGTTCAAACTGGAATATCATGGTGAGCAAAAAAACGATGGATTTAGACCCAGATCTCTGTACTGGGGTGAATGTATGACATTGTTCTGCATTGTTCTGCATTCTGTCCATCAACTGTTGTTTTTACATTCATAAAGCAGCTGATTGTCTGCATACCACATCTTTAGCCGTGATTGGCTGCAGTGTGTTTACAGTACGAGGGTTTATCTGCTTTGTGTATTCCTCCCATGACGGTTTTGTATATTGGCTTAGCAAAATGTCTACTCTAATGAAATCACCAGTGTTGGCTTTTAAAATGTTAAAATGTTCTGTAATAGCAAAAAGGTTTTACTGTTAGTTATAGCACCCGCATACTTATAGCACACACTGCCCTGGTGCCTGGGATTATCGCCATCCCTTCTTGTAATATGCCCATCGTCAAGGGTCTCTGTTTATTGTGCCGGCTTATGAGTGATCTTAATGTGGTCAGGAGGCCACGCACCCACATTCTATCTCCTATGCAAAGTGCATAGTTCCCGAAATTTTCAGTGCTCTATGCCCCTCATACCACTTTCAAACTGTAGCTATCAGAGTTTCTGAAGCTCCCCCTCACAACATCCATTGGTGCTCAGCCCTGCTGCGTGCTCCAAAAATGTCTATGTTTTTATAAGTGCTTGAGTGCTAAACTGCATGGTTAAAAGACATTGGGCCAGATGTAGGTGGCCAAATACCGAGCGGTAACGCAGAAATTCGCAGAATTTCTGCGTTACCGACCGGTATTTGGCTGAGTGCAATGTAGGTGAGTTGAAACCTACTTGCAAAATAAGGAATCGCAAAATAGCTCATGCATTTAAGGAATCGGAAATACCGATTCCTTAAATGCAATGTACGTAGCACTAAAAATAGTGCACTTCAGCCTTAAGGAATCGCTAATTACCACCAACTTCAAGTTGGTGGTAAGTAGCGATTTCCTTTGAAAAAGCACTTTTTTGATTTTATAAATGTGCCATGTGGCATGTGGCAATGTGGCACACATCCATGCCCATAGGCATGTATGTGTGCCAAATGTGCACACATGCACATTTCAGGGATGCAACAGGGTGTCCTTTGGACACCCTGGCACCCTTGAAATAGCTCCCGCTATTAGCGATTCGGTAATACCAAATCGCTAATAGTGAATATCTTCCCATTCATTCATATGGGCCTCCTAGCCCATAGGAATGAATGGGTAGGTATTCCTTTATAACGAATCTCAATTACCGATTCGTTATTAAGAAATGTTAAGGAATCGCTAATATTTTAGCGATTCCTACCTACATTCCTTTTAGCAAGTCCTTAATAGCGATTCGGTAAAAATCGCTATTAAGGACTCGCTAAATTGAAGTTACCTACATCTAGCCCATTGTCATTTACAACGCCAATACATCAAACTCTTGCAAATGCAAGACCTATTGCATTTCAAATGCTTGTTTTACTTGCAGTTCAAATAGTGTGATCTTTCTAATTTAGCACAGTGAGCTGTGAAGGACATGTGACTCCTACAACTTGTATCCCTCATTGTCTTATGTAACACATACTGTACATAGATTTACAAACATATGAATATTGTCCATGAATAAAATGTATGTGTGGTATAAATCGCTTAAACACCCTGGGTTAGGATGAGTTGTGCTATAAAAGAAATAAAACAAAATAGTGGTATTTAAATTGCTATTTGTGTAAATACTGGGACACATCAGACATTCTTACAGTGCATGCATATGTCTCATATACAGGGCTTGAACAAAGTCAAAAGCATCCCTCTCTTAAGTACGTGTCACGTAACAAACCGTGAGCCTTTGTTTCCCCTCCATTTGATTTGCAGGTAGATTTGAGGTCCCAGATAGCTCCCAGACAGGATACTTAATCAAAAGGAGGCCTGGTGGCCACTTCAGCTTTTGCTATGGGTCCAGCTGGAGTCTGCAATATGAAAGCCCCTTTCCGTGCTGCTTGGAATGTAAGCAGACAATGTGGAGGCACTGCTGAATGTGTCCCAGTGTCTGATATTTACACTGAGAAGAGCTGAGTATATTTCTGTGGGACCAAACTTCTTGGCAGAGGAGATGGCATCCACCCTGTGAAAAAAGTGAATAGCCACTGTTTACCCGCGTGTACACTCGTCTTGTGCTCTGCCAGTAACAACACATTAACATATTCTTGAGCCTGTGCACCATATTACAATGGAAAAAGTAACCACTCCCTTTTCCCTATTAATGTCAACCAATATCCTCCTGGTCAAACCAACATCCTCCAGACAAGTTGGGGTTCATGAGGCCTAGTATGGATAGCATCCACAATGTAATATTCTCAGAAGAAAAGCCTATGAAGAAAATGTTGCTGGAGCGATATGGATCCCTCAGGTTTCCTGATGGGTGAATTTGGCTAAAACCCAGGGCCTCCTATAAGTATATTTGGCAGGTACACATGAAGAAAACTGAGTCATATGACAGAAGATTCAAGCATACTGCAAAACTTTATCACTGTAGAAACCTAAATAATGATCTTCCCGCTTAAACCTGTATTTCTTATCATGCTGACCAAATCAACCAGATAATCCCTGACCCCACCTACATATACATGCATTTTTTCATTTTTGATTTATTTTGTAATATCTTCATCAAATATTTTCCTATTAAAAAAAGTGCACCGTGCAATCACATCATTTCGATAATTTCATGATATGCATATACAATTTATACATAAAAAAATTACAATCATAAAATACAGAATACAAATCTTCCTAATTCGTTATCAGAACCCCCATGCATTCAGCAATTATCATACACACCATCAGTCACAATCAAACACCGTCAAACAATCCTGTTCCTGAAACACATCCCTCTCGATTGACCTTTAACAAAGCTGCCTACAGAGGGGATTGGCTACTAGCATGACTCATGCCCTTGTCTTTTTAACCCACCTAGAAATTAGATGCATAGCGACTGTAGGTACTGATGGCCAAGACTAATCAAGGAGTACTCAAGGGTTAATAAAACTGTCTAGCAGAACCTAACCTGATCAATGCTATCCCACCAATGTAGAACCCTTATCTTTGGTTTCCCATTGAGGGTGTCCTTGCTACCTCTATAATTAACAGATGCTACTATGTTTCATCAATCAATACGACCTTTGTATCGTTTTCCACTCTTCAGCATTACCTGTTGAACAGTTAAATGGACAGTAGACAATGTGTAGATTAAGAACATGTCAGATGCCAATCAAAAGAACTTTTGTATTATGATAACATTTTGCTTGTACCAACCTCTGAGCTCCACCAGCAGGTTTTGGCATGGTGTTGTAATTCACCCTTCGCGAACATCCAGTGGAGAGAAAAAGTAATTGAATCGTCCAATGGGGCATGATGGTCAACAATGTCTGTTGACATGTATATATGTGTCCCAAAGTATGACATTTACAATCAAAGCAAGAGCGCAAACCAACCAATAAGGAACTCTTCCAGCCCAAATATCAAGGCTACAAAGCCCTTTGCACACAACATCTCTTGAATTAAGCTGTCATGGACAATAATTCACTATCATATAACTGGTGCAAGATTGCATGACAAAAACAGGCAGTTTTGTACTGTTGAAAATGCCTCCTAAAACTTTGCCATGACTTAGGCATTTGTTCCTAGTGTAGCACATTTACCAAACATTTCTTCAATCCACATCAGAGAAAAGGGTTCCTAATTCATCCTGCATTCTTTATCAGCATTTTGCACTAAATTGGTCATTGACATTCCCACCTCTACTACCTACCATCCCCATACAATTGACCAGAGTGGGTATGTATACCAGGTAGTGTTTGCCTTTTCAGGGGTCAGTGAAAAGGATACAAACAGTGTATTAAGCTGATGTCATTTAGAGCAACAGTGATGTTAAAGGTTACTCCCTTTACCACTCCTTAAACTGCCATCGCCATATAAGTTGGAGGCTAATCTTGATGCCGGCCATGAAAGAAAATATGCACTGTTTCCTCAGGGTATGATTTGGGCTGTCGGATGGTGGGAAAGAATATACTTTTAAAATAAGTTTATTAAATAAAGGTGCAACAAGTGTTGCAGAATTACAGTAACAGTTCGTAACATAAACATATAACAATGGTGGTATGAATAAATAGAATAACGGATTGGCATAAAATAGGTTGCAATTTGCAATAATCAGTAGATACAAGCAAGAACAGAAAATAGAGAAATAAGAGTAAGAAAAAGAATGATAGAGGAGAAACAATAATTGATATGAATAAAGTGAGGAGAATTGGAGGATATGTGTAGAGATAGATAGTAAATATCGACAAATTATCAGCAACAACTATAAGGATATTACTATCGAGAAAGAACAACAATATAGTTCATGGAGGTTTAGGTACTACTTCCAGTGGAGGTAGGTGGGTAATAGAAGTTCGACCTGAAGCATCCAAAAAGATGGTAACTGGAGACATAATAATGTCTCTTTTCATGGCAAGCTAAATGGGGTTGCATATGCTCTATCAAGTCTATGATTATAACAAACACTGTAACACTAGTCTTGAAAAGAATGTTCTGAGGATTTTTTCTAATGTTTAGTAATTTGCTGAAAAGCAGCTGCAATGAATAAATCAAGTACAACAATTGTATATCTACTATTTGCTGAATATCTGAAAGACTTCAGAGAAAAACAATTGAAAAAGAAAATTGAATTAATTTAGGTCCAAACCTTCAGCCAGAATTATATGTCGATGGGCAGGAGAAAAGCATATGGTATACATTTGCAGAGGAAGTATTACATGTCCAACATTGTCTTAAGAATTCAGGATTTATGTTATGTAAAGTAACTGAAGTGATTTATAAGTCAATTATAAATAAAAAATTGAGTATGAGTGGTGTTAGCAGACCATAATATTTTCTGAAGTTTAAACCATATTTTATCCCAAAGCTTGATAGACCATGAGACTTGGAGATCTGTTTCCCATTTAATTTCATCTTCTAACATATTTCTGTTGTGAGAGGGCTTAGTACGTAGTTTGTATATGGATGAGGCAGTGGGGAAAGTGGAAAGTAAAGGAGTGATGTGAATATCTTAAATTGGGTTAGGAATATGTGATGTCAATCATTGGCGGCTGGTGAAATTTGAGAATGGTGATGGCATAAAACCACCGAATGAATTGTAGCGCAGGCAAGGCCGATGTGTTTGGGGGAGGGTTTGAGGGGTTTTGAAATTTGCTGTATTTTGGTGCAATTTTCAACAATATTTCTGTGATAAAGGGACACAAATAGAGTTATTACACTGGCTTCATCCTGCCACTCCCCCTCTATCAAAATGGGATGTTATGGCCAAAGATGCCGACTTAGGACCTTGGGAACCATGTTTAATTCCCAGCGTCAATATCCTGTGATTCTGGGCAAATCACTTAATTTCACATGTGCTTATTAAAAATAATTGTGACCTTGTGTAATATAATTGGTGCTCATGAAAGCACTAAATTATTGTGTGTTGGGTTTGCGCTATATATAAACTGCACAACGAGGTTAAAAACAAAGTCTTAACATAATGAAAGACAACTAGATACCCATTTAGTTGCTGTTTTGTACAAAGTGAATCCAAAAAATATTGATGATTCACAGCTACCCTACTTAAATTGTGAGATCGTAGGCAAATATTTTATTTCTCCAAAACTCAATTTTCTTTATTTTCAATTATGAAATCCCTTTTAAATATATGAGTTCAGAATATCAGTTGTACAAATTGTGTGGCTAAAAAAAGCCAAAATATTCTTTAAGTTTCACCATCGGTAGCAACATATAAAATAACACACAACTTAAATGAAAAAAAAAAATGGTACTCAGTTGCAAATGCTCTATAGTACATTATGAAAGTTTGTTAGTTTGTTCACTGCAGAGGTCTATGTGTACCCAGAGGGTAACAGAATTAAATCTTGTTTGGACCATTGGAGAATAGTGACTTGTCTATTTTTAGTGCTACGAGGTAGCAGCCTGTGATAGAAATCACTGTGAATATATGAATCACTTATTTAAACTTGCATTACACACAGTATAAGATAGATTGCTACAAAATGTGCAAAAGGTTTTAGGATAAAATTGTGCTTGCAAAATATAGGCTTTGTCAGTTCACCATCTCATCATAAATGCAATTACAATTCAACATATGCACTTCCCAGCTCATAGGTTAACTCATTCCACTACCTCTCAGAAAGAATAAATCTTTGCCATCAGAAACCTTCCATTGATTGGTTCAAGCCAGTATCGGCTCCCAAGCATCCTTTACATTTTTAGATCACCCTTTACATTTGCAGACTAACTCGTTTTGCACATTTGCATGTCTTTGAGGAGCTGTCTGCCTGTGTTTGGTTCCACAGCACAGGAGGAGACTTACTGAATGACATTTCAGCTGAAGAATTCAATGTAAACGATTGGAATTAGCTGACCCAGGTTATCACTGATGCTGCTGTTTGAGAAAGAGAAGGACTCAGGAGAGGAAATAGCGAAAAAAAGAAAGAGTGACAGGCTGATGACAGTGGGGAACAGGAAAAAGGAAGAGAAGAAGTGCTAAAAAAGGGAGGGTAAGTGAACCCAACACCACAGCAAAGGGGAGATAATGCCACTCACCCCAGTAGTCTTGTAATCCAGTGTCGCAATAGACAGATGCACTGCACACCAACAGTCCCTGGCACTTCCTTTCAATGGGGCCCAGCTCCTGAAACCATTTCTGTGCTGGAATACTCTAAAGTGAATACACAAAGCATAGAAGCTTACAGTTCACGATCGCGAGCGGGGAAAAACTAAGCTGCACATCGCAAAGCGGAGTTTTCTGCAATCTGCGAGCTCCGCAGAGTGCGGAGTGCAGAGAACTGCGCAAACTCTGCGAACGGAGCGAAGTTCACTGCCCAGGCCTACTTTTTTGGTGCCCAGCCACGCCCACTGACAGAATATATTTTGACTATTTGAGACTCCTGTGAAACAGACAGGGGAGAGGATGTGGCATTATTGCCAGAGTTACCAACTTTGGAGCTGGGGAACCAGGTTCGAGTCTTGGCATTGGCTCAACATGTTGTGTTTCTGGACACATTT
Source organism: Triturus cristatus (assembly GCF_964204655.1). Lineage (NCBI taxonomy): Eukaryota > Metazoa > Chordata > Amphibia > Caudata > Salamandridae > Triturus > Triturus cristatus. The sequence goes on from NC_140588.1 coordinate 86,089,899, forward strand.
ATTTTTCTCCCCTTGCTTGAAAAAATTATGTGACCTTGTGTAATGTAATTATTTCTCATGTAAAGTGCTCCAATACCTTCAGGTCCAGTTTACGCTATATAAAACTGCAAAAAAAGAAAATTGAAATGAGCTTATAACTTTCTTAACACAATTTATTTAACTGGTGTTAGAGGTCACTGCCCTCAAGTGAAGAATATGTTCTCCAAGAAACTTACTGCTGAAGTCAAGTACTTGTTGGCAGAAGTACTGTATAAACTGACAAGATGTAAAGACATAGGCCTTGATTATGAGGTCCCTTTTAATTCTGGTTTGGCTGGTAAATGTAACTGCAGTTACCTTCCCCATCTTTACTGTTACCTGTCTCATTAGAGCATTACCTGTCTCATTAGAGTATTAAGCTCGAAAATAAATCCACAGAATTGTAAGTTTCTCTGGGAGTCTGAAAGCTGCTGAAACAATCAGGTGAAACTCTAGGGAAGAATGAAGAATTACTAGGGGAATCAGATACAAAATTATTTCTTTCCCATGCAATTCCTCATTTTTCAAAGGAACCTGAGGATTCTTCCTAACTCCCCATTAGCTTCACAACTGGAGTTACTGTTATCCCCAGTAATGCAACCTCTGCTAGGTGGAAATAACAGGTCCAAATTAAGGGCAATTAAAATGAACCACAAAATAGATTTAGTGCATCAGCTAGATAAGCAACTACCTTCTCATTCCAATATGACTCGGTGGATATTCAGTAACTAACTTCTCCCTCTCTTCCTACCAGCTGTTTGCTAGCAGGCCCAGTGCTCCCAGGGGACCTTTGTCCTCTCTTGGAGGCACTTCAACACACATCCTACTGAGGACATCATTACTGCAACAGTAGGGAAGGAAGTCTGATAGAGCATGTCTTGGGATTAGCCTAGACTTCAGACAGTGCTGTACTATCTCACTGAAAATCATCACTGTAACACATTTTTGACATAAACCCAAGGTCACCAATTTTATTTTTGGATAAATATAACTAAAAGTGTGCACATAGTTTCTTAGGCTGTCCAAAACCCAATTTATTAAAATATAACTTTTATTCCTTCAGTAGGCTATTACAATGGGAAGGCTCTACAACATAATAAATAGTGAGATAGCATTTTGAATCCTGGAGACAGAACCTACCAGTGGCGAAGATGATGGTAAAGTACTGTTGAGGCATGCTAACTCCACATGCAACATGCCTTACTTTTACTCATATGCACCTAGGCCTTGTGGGCTTCAATGCCTACCTACCTACCTATAAGTGACTTAGATATTGCTAGACATTTTGGGCATCATTTATAAAAAAAGTTCTGCAGCGTGGCACCGCAAGCCCTTTGTCTGCGCCATACTGCAGCACTTTCAAAGCACAGGGATGCGTCATATCTACAAGGATATGACGGATCCCTTTGCTCTCCCCAGTGCTGGTGTTCAATTTGCTGCCATGCAGCATCCCAGGTACCCTTGCACCATGTTGCAAGGATGCCTGCGTCATGGGGATGATTGTTTATGTGCAGGAAGGTGAAAATAAACTTGAAAAAAACCACTTACCTGTAACGGCCAGCCGGCCGCTGCTTCTCCTCAGTCCTTTTCTTCAAGCCGAGTCCTACAGCAGGACACAGGAAGCAGCAGGAAGCATCCAGGTCCCAAGCTCCCAATAGCCAATCACAACACTGCAATGCAGCATTGTGATTGGTCTGTGTGCCGTGGATCAGTTCTCAGCCAGGGAATAGGGACCTGGCCATGTTCTCCATGCAGGCTGTAATGCAGCCTGCATGGAGAATATGTTAAGTGCGCGTTACAGTTTTGAGTGGCCCGAGAGGGCTGACCAAACAGTCATTATGCACTTAGGAGTAGGCAAACCGCTCCTCCCCTGCTCTTCTGTCCTCGGAGCAGCCCCACCAAGAAAGCTGCCACAGCAGAAGGAAACTTGAAATTATAATAACACGAGTTATTATCATTTTATGTTTCCTGCATGCAGAGCAGTGAGAGGGCTCTCCCTTACCTTAGCAGATTATCTGCCACTGCACCCGACCCCAAAAGGTCATAGACATTCCAGCTCCATCCTACCCGACACTAGCCTAAACAGGTCCAAGGTGCGGTTTGGTGGATAAGGCACTTGTCTATGGCTTTTTGCATACATGCTAACATTTGCAAAACAGAAGGATGGAGATTTTAAAAAAAAATCCCTATTGATTTGTATTGAAGTGGGCACATTTTCAGGTGGATGAAAGCTAAATTATAGCCCTTTTTGGATTTAAAAATCGTGAATTTCCCTTCTGAATCAGGTCTCTTGAAAAGTAAATTTTTTGTGGGTGGAAATTCATGTGTATCAGAAAGTTGGTTTATGAGGTCAGATTGCCTTCTGGACCTGAGAGGAAACATTTTGGAGTATTAAGATGGGAGGTAGAGGGAACAGTGATATATGGGTTGTAGGCTGCCGACACAGAATCCAAACATCAGAAATAATGTTATCTCTAGCCTTTGAAAGAAAGTGCACAGGATATTAAAATTAGCTTATGACCTTTGGCATCCCAGACTTGACTTCTAGCACACCATATTACCTGGGCCGTGTGCTGTTGGAATGATTTTGCTTCTTAACTTGTATTAGAAGTCAACTCTATCTGCATTTCAGCACAGAAGCACAAGTTGTTTTTATGTCCTTATAATTTACCACCAATGCATATTAGATAGACTGCATGGCGGTTCCTCAACACTATCAGTCATCAAGGCTGACTGGGGCCTATAGTTCGGAACAGCTGATGAGATTATAAGGACTATGTTAAGGCTTGGGTTTCATGCCCTTCTTTAGCTGTACCTGCTGAACCTGGTAAGAGAGGCATGTCTCTTATATCATCCAGACTGCAGCTTAGAAAATTAATTTCCATTGCCACAAATGGGGTGGGGTGACAAAGGCAATATGGGTAGGGGAAAGCATTGTGATGATTTTATAGGTGGAAGCAGCATGAAGGCGGAGGGTCGCTAATCTACACCCATTCAGATTACTGAGCGCCACCAACAGAGACATGTGATAGTTAGTGGTGCTAGTTAGTTTGTGGATCTTGTGTGCTCATTACAGGGCACATGTGCATGACAAACACCTTATGTGTAATGAAAGTGTATCTACCACTTGCTTCAAGCAAGCTTCATCGAGCCACTTTTTAGCCATGCAATCCATCAAACCATGAGGGTTCCAAGATACTCATCACCTTTTCCCAGGGTCACACAAAGAGACATGACCCATTTCCTGTGACCTAGCTGTTTAGGGGAATTTCACCAACACATTTTCACCAACACATCAGTGTTGGATCACCAAACATCTGTGTGTTACAGAATGAAACATGCATGCAAAGAGGAAATAACCCAGAGAAATAGATATATTTATACTTGTTATCCCAGCCATAATCAAGTGCACCATTTTATCGTAAATCCTTGACAATGTCTATTTCCAAATATGGTTTTGCATCATCACAATTGCGAAGGAGTATGCGATTCCCTGACTCAAAGTAACAAAATGCAGTGCAATGCATTTATTCTTTCTTACAAAGCCACATAAATTGACATGGCTTTGTAAATACCGAAAATAATTTTGTGTCAGGTCAGAGTAAAAAAAGCGATGTAGTTGAGACACAAAATCTTTGTAAATCTGGGCCTAAAAGCTTGAGAATTGTCTTTGAGCCATGCAAAATTATAGCTCAATGTTGAGTGCTGAGAATCCATCAGCCTTGAAGGCCAAGGTGAGCCTGGTTCAAACTGCTTAATGTTGGTTATTAGTCCACACCAGTTTTATAGGAAGATATTTAAGTGAGGTAAAAAAGTTATGAGTTTGTTAAGAAAAAACATACAACAATGTAGGGAGGACTAGCATCTTCTTAATAGCTATGCAGCCAGCTAGTTAGAGCAACAGGGACAGCAGGCATCCCTGGCGAATGCCATATTTGATATTAAATCAATAGATAATAGTACATTATTCCTGACTGACAGTGGGGCTTGCAAAGAGTAACAAAATCCAAGGCATTATCAGATATCTTACCACTGATGCATGGATCTTAAGTAATCCCACTCCAGTGAATCAAATGCCATTTCCACATGCAGAAAAAGAAAGTGACATTGCCCTCCAGGTGCAATTGAGGGACAAATGTAAGAAACATGCATACATTGTACATAGTTGACCTGTCTATGTGTCATGAGTCCCAACATAAAGGAAAAGAGAGGATTTACTATAATTTTAGCCAACACTTTTGATGTCAGTATTGAGAATTGACAGGGGCCTATCAGACACTCAGGAGGTGCCTGGTTTACTTAGATGTAGGAAAGTGAACATTAATGCTTCCCTAATTGTTGGAGGAAGATAGCCAAGTCCTTAGGTCTCATCATCAGAATATGTCGGCCTGATATATCAATACATTCTTTATGAGACCGTAATCCTCTGGGAAATGTTTCATTTGGCATATATTTAGCTACAACTTTTGTATTTTTCACTGTAATCAGTGACATCAAGGCCTCTCTGTCAGAGTTTTCTACCCACTCCATGATCAAGTTGTCTAAATATTCTGGTGTGAGCCTCTGAATCAGTTATTTGAGGGGACTACTTTTGTTCATAGCAGTCTCTAAATCGAGACATCATGCCAGGGCTTTCATGCAACATTTAGCTGTTGTCAGATTCTATACCATTGATATCCCCAGCATTAAAACTATATAGCAAAAGTCTGGCTTGTATCCCAGAGGGATGGTCCCCCTCCTCGTATGTCTTGGCCGCTGGGTATTTCCCTAGACATTTGACCTCGGGTGGCAATTTCATTAAATGTATTCAAATGAAAGAGAATGGCTTTAAGTATATTGTCCACATCAGACAATGTGCCAAGCAGCACCAGCCTCTTACTTTCTGCCTCTAATCTATCCAAATCACTGTGTTAGGTACACCCATTTGCTTGACAATCAAAGATGGTAGATATAACTCATGAAGTCCATTAGGACACTATAATCAGACAGACTGTTGCAAAATAACTCTAAGATCCCCTATCCCACCTCTGCCTTGAACACTGAATCTCATAGGGCTTCTGCGAGAAGCAACAGCAGTGGGTCCGGATGAATCAAATCATCAGTTACAAATCTGAGACAACTGGGGCATGGCCACAGAGAGTATGTTATAGATATAAACAATCTTGCACCCATGGACCATCATATTGCAGGATAGTCAAAAATGAATTTGAGAGTACATGATGTAAACCACGAAAATGAAAGCAAAACATGAGCAGACTGCCTGCTTATATACATTAGTTAACCATGATTAATGGTGCGAAGAATCTCCCTCGTGGTAGCAGACTGTGACCTGGAAGCACCCTCTAATCTGTCTAGATTGATATTTGGGATGATGTTAAAGATTCCACCCGACATTGCAGTGCAATAATCAAGGTCTCTGTATCCAGACTGTAAATTAGCATAACATTGGGGGGGAATTGATTTTTGGGCTATTTACATAAAAATATTATTAATAGTCCTAACATCTTACCACACAACATGCCATCAGAATCAAGACTTCACCTTCTCTTGATTTTTTTTCCAACTATTAGACATACTTCCTGCATTCAATGGTAAAGTATAGGAAGAGTAACATAGAGGATCCTGTCTAATGTTGTTCTCATCATTCACAAGCAAGCCAAAGTAAGGTGTCTTGATCTCTATAATTCAAGAGGCAGGTGAGAATGGGTTGTGGAGAAGCACCAGTCACTGTTCTAGTTGCCGGCGACCTAAGCACATGTTCCACAATAAAGAATAGTAAGACATTGTACCTTCTAAACTAGTCAGCACGGAGAGACTTCACAAATGTTACCATGTTTCCCATGTTTTTAGGTGCCAGAAGACCGAGAATGTATGTGTTTTTTTTTTTAAATAGACCTTACTTTGAGATCTTTATATTTGGATCATATCACCCAAACCACTTTTTGAGGCATTTTTCTATTTTTGTTGAAAAATCTTCTATATCAGAGACACATCATTTGGCACAATCTTTCCTGAATGTCTGTTTGTCAAGTATTCTGACATTCAGTCCATGTATGAGGGCTTGCTATCTATCTTAAGCTCTATTTTCTGAAGACTGCACCTTATATACAAGAGCATGATTCTGATGCTGCAATCAGGTCACTCTCAGGAGTGAGGGTCAACACTCTCCTTCCAGAACTGATCCTAGTCAATAAACCAGGCTGTTCTCTTAGGACCAAATATAAGACTGTGATGTTTTCGATTGTCTTCCTCATTTCTGTGTAACATGAGCTCAACGGTCACAAAGATCTGTAAGGGAACTCTAATAGGGACAGACTACAGCCTATGGGTCACTCTATTTTAGGTCCATGTCTTGCCAGTCTAGCATCCATGCCCATTCAGTCCATACGCAGATCATGCAGGAAGGTCATGCAATCATCCAAAGATCCTGTGCAGTTCTCAGAAGCTCATTGTCGAATGGAAGATCACCTGGCTCTGTCCAACATCATGATGGGCAAGAAAAGATCAACTAGTTTGTGGCCAGTGGCTGAGATTAAGTCAGGCACTCCACCCATACTTTTTTGTTTTCTTCAGTGCTGCACCTTAAGTGCAATTAGGAGTCCCAGATGTGGGTCCTGCACTCACTGTGCCATAGCAAGCACAGTTATACCCTACTGAGGAAGCCCAAATAGGCTAAATCCAGGTTGGGATTGCATGCCTGATTAGAGGGGAAGTACCTACAGTGGCAATTTGGGCTGGCCTGTTCCTGTTGTAGCAGGATCAAGACTGAACTGCATGTGGCTGGTTACTGTCCGAGATTAGGGAAAAAAATAATGGATTGGAATGTGGACCTGAGTAATTACCAGTACTGAGAGTAATTCAATCATTCCACTTATTGATTTTGTCTTTTTTCTCAGCTCCAGCACTAATGTGGCAGATGCCAGGGGCCAGTGCATCCAGTATGTGTAGACCTATAACTCGTCCTACTCACTTGAGTTCATTAGTTCGACAATGCATGATCTGGGAATCATATCTGCAAAGCCAATAGCAAGTCTTCATCCCAGTATATATTAGGAATGTGTCTTCTCCAACAACAATTTCATTCCCAATGATATATGTCCTGCAGGAATCGAGTCCCTCTTATCAGCAGCAACTTATCAATCTACCAGCCCAGTCGCCATTATGTTACCAACACAGAAACAAACTCAGGGTAAGACTGACTCTACCTCCAGAGGGACACAGATGTGTCCAGATGGGTGTAGTGTTGGGCGATGTTGCCTGAAGTACACGTAGCCCTAGTGTTAGCATCAGATCAATTTATAAAAAGGTCCTGCTTGTAGAAGTCCAGCAAACCGCAGGGCAACTTTGCCTGCGCTATCCAAATTCTCAATAAAATACTTGTTACAGTTTCAGAGTCACCCTTTATCAGATCAATGTAACACATCTGCCATCTGTCTACCCCTAGCACTCCCTGTGATGGAAACTCCTGATATGGAGCTACCTCAAATACACCTGGAAGATTACAGCAGTAAATCACTTATGGTCCAAGGTCCAAGGATCAAATGCATAAGAAACAGGTCAGATGCACACACTCATAAACACAAACAAGGGCTCAGCAGAGGGTCTTCATTGGGCCCAAGGACATGATACCAGAGCAACTGGCCAGTTGCATTAATGAGATAAAGCCTAAACAATACCTAGTAATAAGCGTCACCCTAGATTACACACACACTCAACACACCCAGCCACCTGTGACCTCCAGTTTCAATTAATGGCCCCTTCCTTCAGGTTGGAATCAAGCATCTAACACATAATTTATGGCCCACTGTGCCAGTATTTCCTGTGCGAATGGGGGTGAGCTCATTATTAACCCTGAGCGTAGTACTACGCTACGCTCGCGGAGCATGCGTAGTTTGCGCTACTACGCACAAAGCGAATTGCACGTAGCACAGTGCAAAAACGAGTAGCGTAGGGGGCATATATGATATATACATATATATATATTCACTGAAAAAAACAAAGGTTTCAGGGGCGTCATAGTTAGGAATTGGCATTTAAAAAACCTTAGAAATTCACTGAAAAAACCATAGGTTTCAGGGGCATTGTAGTTAGCTGGACATTTCCCTCGTACAAAACCCTAGAAATTCCCCTGTTATAGTTAGTTCAGCTAACTATAACTCACGCCCCCACAATGCACTGCTGATGACATCACATATTACATCACTCATGACATGGTCAGTGACATCCCTGATGAAATCACTGATGACATCTCAAATGACATCACTGATGACATCATCTATGTGATAAATTAGTACACCTTCTCACACCCTAATATAACTTTTGATACACCAACTCAAAATTTCAGACGGCCATTTTGAAAACCATAGATACTCCAATACCAATAACTACATACCCACTCATTGACTCTTAGGTCTACATGCACCTCCACTCATTCACCTGTACAGTCACTTATACTTACAATCACTCCGTACAAGACTATCATATGCATTTATACACATATATAGACACTCACACACTGCCAATCATCCATTAAGGTACTGACACACCTAGTCAGTTGTGCAAATAATTAAACACAGTCCAATTGACTCACCTATACAGTTAAACACACTCAAGTTCACTTACTCATAAAAATACTAAAAACTTTTGACACTCTTATTCAATTACTAGTACAAGCACACACTCATCCATACAGCCAGTCCCACAATCACACACTCTCACATATAGATAGTTATTTACTCTTATACACATATACAATGTGTTTCACATATGTAGTTACTGTCATATGTACAACTGAGATATACATTCAATCACTAACACACCCTTACATACACTCACCCAACCATACAGTCCATCACAGTTGCACTCTTAAAACCATGCACCCATAGAATCACCCACTCACACATCTATGCACAGAGTCACACACACCCCACCCACACATACACTCAGGCACCCATACAGATACTCAGACAACCAATCAATAACCCATAGAGACACTCATATTGCTATTCACAAAACCATGCAGCTGTTTATACACCAACAGATAGACAGATACAGACATTCACACAGTTTAGTCACTAGTCTGCAGTAAGATACATTTAATGACTCACTTATAGAGTCAGTTACGCACCTAGAAAATCACCCATTCACACACTTGTACACCCACTTATTCTTCAACAGGCCTTTCCCTATATATATTAAACATATTAAAACTGTTCAGAAACACATACTCAATGGATGACGTCATCAGTGATGTCATCAGTGATATCAATTGAGATGTCATCAGTGATGTCATCAGTGATGTCACTGACCATCTCATGAGTGATGTAATATGTGACGTCATCAGCAGTGCATTGCGGGGGCGCGAGTTATAGTTAGCTGAACTAACTATAACAGGGTAATTTCTAGGGTTTTGTACGAGGGAAATGTCCAGCTAACTATAGTGCCCCTGAAACCTATGGCTTTTTCAGTGAATTTCTAAGGTTTTATAAATGCCAATTCCTAACTATAACGCCCCTGAAACCTTTGGTTTTTTCAGTGAATTTCAAAGGTTTTTTAAATGCCAATTCCTAACTATAACGTGCATGAAACCTATGGTTTTTTCAGTTAATTTTAAAGGTTTTTTAAATGCTAATACCTATCTCTGAAGATATCATGAAAAGCATTCTTTTTTTAAAGTAGGGTGCACATTAGTTTTGTGGAAAAGCATCTTTGTGATTGGTTAAGAAAAAGCAGTTTCAACGTGGAGTACATATCATAGGATAAAATTTGCTCAGCTCAACCACACCTGCTACTTGCATTTGGAAGGCACTGTTCGAACTTAAAACAATCGTCAACTTTTAACCTGCACATGTCGTTAAATGTTCAAGAAAATGTTACAAAAAAATATCGTAAAGTTTTAAAAAATTGATGAACTTTTAACCTGCACGTATTGTAGAATGTTCTAGAAAGTGTGTTGATAGAATACGTTGCACTTTTGACTTCTATGTGTTGTTGAATATTAAAAAAAACGGTTCATATGGAAAATTAAAAAGAAACCAATAGAGAAGTTTTGAAACCTAAAAGAATCAAGGAACTATTCTAATGTATTCTTTACATGTATTTATGTGTGCAGCAACAAAATTATAGACACAACAGCACTAGGAAAAGGAAAAAGCAGGGAGTGGGGGGAGGGGGAGGCGAGATGGGCAGAATGGCACACATGCACAATTAAGTAGAACACACATATAGACTAACAATGGCCAAAATGAAACACACCAACAAGGAGCACAAGTCACACAACCTGCCAACATCGCACCACTGAACGAGCATAGAAGTGAAAACCACGCTGCATTCATAGAGGATGTGTACAAAGGCCAGTAGTTGGTGTTGTGGGATGTCTGCGACCGTGGTCATCATGGATGAGATGCCCAGCATGTGGCACAAAGTCGAGTTCACTGTGTGTTATGTTGGCAAACGGCTGCTCCTCCCTCCCACAAGCCCCCACACTTTTGTACGGTGAGCTGTTGTATCTCGTGCACTCGTACGGCACGCCATTGTAATGCCTATTTGTGCATCTCCTGCTACATTTCAACTACAACATCACAGTGCCGTTTGGAGGTGGTGCATGCCACTTTACAACATCTACTGCTGCGGCACTTGTAACAGGCCACACCAGAACACAGAGACACACTTACCGCACTTCCTGTACACGGACATGTCCGAGACACCCCGTTCCCCTTGCTGGATAGGCACACCCCTGCACTGACCTGTGAACGACAGACCAGCACACGCCAGTTGTGCATGCAGGAGGATGCGTACGTAGCTACACATCCAGGCTCACTGCCAACGCTGAGGTGACAGCACACTGTGATGTTGCAGGGCTCGTGCCTATCAAGCTAAGACAATGACCACAGGGACACACTTACAAAGATGTGGGTTTGGGGGGCATTGGTGGTCCTGCAGTTGTTGAGATGAGTCTTCTGGCCCTCATGGGTATCCCTGTATCATGCTCATTGACTCTATGGCACCTGTGGGTGTTCTGGTGTGGCTCTTGGCTGTGTTCCCTTTCATGGTGCAGGTAGTTGTCCTGCTTAACACCAGCAGAAAGCAGGTGTAAAATCCCTGGTGCTAACGTGTCTGATCGCCGGAATTTGTTTCGCATTGCAATTGGTGTGAAAGTTATGATGTGATTTTTTTCGTGTGCACAACAATATACGAACTGAGCAGTGTATCTCGTCAAGATTCAGCACCTGACGCACTATTCCCAATCAATATAAATACAATGAGATTTCTTAATAGATTTTGTGTGTACACTGTAAGTGCAGCCAATACCTCAGTGCAATACAATACAGGATTTTAGTATTTAGAATAAATCGCAAAGGTGCACCTTGTGTTTTTTTGCACTCAAACGGCTACTCTCCATTTCATTATCAGCACTTTAACGGAAGTAAAGTTGAGATAAATCTAACACACTATTCAGAAGTTGGTGCAAACTGCAGATATCACCAGTATTCCAGCGATAATTGCCCCAAAATTTAACACCATGGTGGACTCCATCAAATAGCAGTAATAAGAACAAGAAAGAGTCACCCAGCAGTTAAGAGAACAACCAAAAACATTATTAATTTTTTTTTCAAACTTTATTTTTCATAATAATAAATATATAAACGATAAACTATTTTCAAACTTAATTTTTTTATTAACATAAATATAAACAATAAACTAATAAACAAAATGTAACAACAATAATACAAAACAACAAGGCGGAACACTCCTGTAGGAACCACGGATGTCGACGACAGACCTGGAAAATCAGAAAAATTCTTAAAAAAAAACCAACATGGTATTCTCAACAAAATACCACAAGAAAAAAAATAACAGATATATAAAATGTATACAGCTAACAAAATTTTATAAGTTTAACTTACAAAAACTGTAAATGTTGCCGCTTTAAAATATTTACCGAATCTGAGGAAATATTTTTGCAGAAGGCACCACGCCCACAACGTTTTCTTCAGTGGTGGAGAAATTTTTAACTTTTTCCAAGGGGCAAATAAAGACCAATGCCACCTTCTTCATTCGCAAGATTTGCCAAAGAGTTCTGTTACGAGGGGATCCTAACAAAAAAATACTCGTGCGGCACAGCAAGTATGATGAAACACCTAAGGACCCTTCATCCAAACAATCTTGCACGAGAACAGTGGAAACAGATGAGAAACACTCCTGTTCTGTATATGTAAAAAAGAATCACAAATAAATGTATATTAATAACTTTCAAATTGATACTATTCCATTACTGTACAAACACATTTTATATAAAAACTGACTAAGAAACTATAGCCCTGAACCACAAGTGTGACGATCGTTAAAACACTACATGCATAGTGCATACTACTTTGAAGCAGTTCATGCCCTAAAGCCTACCTCACTAAAAGACTACATGCTAACTGACTAAATGATTACAGTACTATAAGGAGACACACTGGGTGAGCGACAGGGTGTTTGCTAGAAGAGTATGAATACTAACTAGGGAATTGAAGGTGTGAAACACAACTGTGTAGGTGATTAGAGGACTGCATCCATGCTGCATAGGCATTTAAAGCAGTCCATGTGCTAAGGCCTGGCTCACTGCATGACTACTTGGGTACTGACTGAATGATTAGAGTACAGCAAGGAGAGTGCCTAGGTGAATTTATAAGTGCTTGGCTTTTCGCACAGGGAATGGATTAGTACTTGGTACTGAATGGGTCACTAGAGGAGTGCAAAAGCAGTCACAAGTGCTGGACTGTATGGATACTGACTATATGAAATTTAAAGTGTGAAAGACAAGTGTCTAGGTGGTTAGAAGACTGCATGCATAGTGCATAGGGGTTTGTAACAGTACATGTGCTAAGGCCTGGCTCAGTGTATGAATACTTAGGCAGTGACTGAATGATTAGAGTACTGCAAAGATAGTATCTTGGTGAATTTATAAGTGTTTGGGTTTTAGCACAGTGAATGGATTAGTACATGGTGCTGAATTGGTCACTAGAGGACTGCAAAGGGAGTGACAGGGTATTTCCTGGAAGTGTATGGATACTGACTGGGGAATTGAAGGTGAGAAAGACAATTGTGTAGGTGGTTAGAGGACTGCATGCATAGTGGATAAGGGTTTGAAGCAGTCCATATACTAAGGCCTGGGTCACTGGATGAGTACTTGGGTACTGACTGAATGATTAGAGTACTGCAAGGTGAGTGCCTGGGTGAATTTATTAGGGTTTGGCGCAGTGAATGGATTAGTACATGATGCTGAATGGGTCACTAGAGGAGTGCAAATGGAGTGACAGGGTGTTTGCTGGAAGTGAACGGATACTGACTGGGGAATTGAAGGTGTGAAAGACAAGTGTGTAGGTGCTTAGAGGACTGCATGCATACTGGATAGGGGTTTGAAGAAGTCCATGTGCTAAGACCTGGCTCAGTGCATGAATACTTAGGCAGTGACTGAATCATAAGAGTACTGGAAAGAGAGTGTCTTGGTGAATTTATAAGTGTTTGGGTTTTGGCACATTGAATGGATTAGTACATACTGTAGAATGGGTCTCTAGAGGACTGCAAAGGAAGTGACAGGATGTTTCCTGGAAGTGTATGGATACTGACTAGGGAATTGAAGGTGTAAAAGACAAGTCTATAGTATGTTAGAACACTACATGCATACTGCATAGACATTTGAAGCGGTCTATTTGGTACTTAGAAACTGACTAAATAATCAGACTACTTCTAGGACAGTGCTTAGGTAAAACTTTTAAATTTTCAGTTCTGCCACAGTGAACAGAATAGTACATGGTACTGCACCTTAGTGTCAAACCCTGACTCATTTTATCAATGCATAAGCAAAGACTAGCTTCTAATGCTACTAAAACTTGACAACATGAGAGGTTTTAAATTAGTTATCTGTCAGCAAATACACGATGTTACCAAATGCTTCTCTCACAGTGGTTCTCAAACGCACACAGACTCACAGTGTAATTCTAGACAACAACCACTATACCTAGGAGTTTACCAAAAATCATTCACTACTGTGGAAGTGGTAAGCGAACTGCACACAATCTTCATATTTCAGGACTGCACTTTTGTGTCAAAGCCTGACTCATTTAATCAAAGCATAAGCAAAGACTGCCTTCTAATGCTACTAAAACTTCACAACATGACCGGTTTTAAAACAGGTATATGTCAGCAGATACACGATGTTACCAAATGCTTCTCTCACAATCCTTACCCAAATGCACACAGACTCACAGTGTGATTTTAGACAAGCAACACTATCCTAGGAGTTTACCAAAACTCATTCACTACTCTGGAAGAGTTATTGGTACTGCACACAATCTACATATTTAAGTACACCACATCAGTGTCAAAGCATGACTCATTTAATCAACGCATAAGCAAAGACTGGATTCTAATCCTACTAAAACTTCACAACATGACAGGTTTTAAAACAGTTATCTGTCAGCAAATACATGATGTTACCAAATGCTTCTCTCACAGTGATCCCAAATACACACTAACTCACAGTGTGATTCTAGACAAGCACCACTATCCATATGAGTTTACCAAAACTCATTCACTACAGTGCAAGTGGTAAGGGAACTGCACACAATCTACATATTTCACAACTGCAATTTACTGTCAATGCCTGACTCATATAATGAAAGCATAAGCCATAACTGTCTTCTAATGCTACTAAAACTTGACAACATGATATGTTTTACAACACTTATCTGTCAGCAAATACACGATGTTAACAAACACTTCTCTCACAGTGGTTCCCAAATGCACACAGACTCACAGTGTGATTCTAGACAAACAACACTATCCATAGGAGTTTACCAAAACTCATTCACTACAGTGGAAGTGGTAAAGGAACTGCACACAATCTACATATTTCACGACTACACTTTAATGTCAATGCCTGACTAATTTAATCAATGCATAAGCAAAGACTGGCTGCTAATGCTACTAAAACTTGACAACATGACAGGTTTTAAAACAGTTATCTGTCAGTAAATACACGATGTTATCAAATGCTTCTCTCACAATCCTTACCCAAATGCACACAGACTCACAGTGTGATTTTAGACAATCAACACTATCCTAGGACTTTACCAAAACTCATTCACTACTGTGGAAGGGGTGAGGGGACTGCACACAATCTACATATTTAAGTACAGCACATTAGTGTCAAAGCATGATTCATTTAATCAACATATAAGCAAAGACTGGATTCTAATGCTACTAAAACTTCACAACATGACAGATTTTAAAACAGTTATCTGTCAGCAAATACATGATGTTACCAAATGATTCTCTCACACTGATCCCAAATACACACTAACTCACAGTGTGATTCTAGACAAGCACCACTATCCCTATGAGTTTACCAAAACTCATTCACTACAGTGCAAGTGGTAAGGGAACTGCACACAATGTACATATTTCACGACTGCAATTTACTGTCAATGCCTGACTCATTTAATGAAAGCATAAGCCATAACTGTCTTCTAATGCTACTAAAACTTGACAACCTGACTGGTTTTAAAACAGTTATCTGTCAGCAAATACACGATGTTACCAAATGCTTCTCTCACAGTGGTTCCCAAATGCACACAGACTCACTGAGTGATTCTAGACAAACAACACTATCCCGTGCACTATATCAAAACACATTTCTTCATCTAGAAGTAGTACTACATGTTAGTATAGAAACATAACTCATTTCACAAATTCATAAACAATGACTGGTCTCTAATTCTACCAAAATATAAAAACTGCACAGTTATCTGTCTACAAACACATGAAAAACACAAATGCCAATCACAGAATGGTTTCTACATGCACACACATTGTAGAGAAAAAAAGTACTCCCTACGCTTTAGCAGGAAAAATACATTAGTCTGATTAAAATCAAAATAGTCTACATACATCCCCTCACAATTAAATAACTCATCTTTCAAGTTCTTTTGTAGATTAAGGAGTATATCAATCACTCATCATATTTTCTTTTACAGAATCTCTGCACTGTGCACCTCTCAGCAAAAGCAAAGAATGAAAAAGTTTCCCTTTCATTTTCCACACTTATACATGTAAACATCAAATCACAATCCTTTGCACATAAACTCAAAAGCAAACACACATTTCTATTGGTTAAACATTTCAACCCTTTCCAACTGAAATACATTTCAACCCTTCCCCCAATCTGCCTTCTGCCTGTTACCATAGAAACAGGTCATGGAACACTGCACTGAGCTCACAGGTCACAAGTTCAGCACACAATGTTCCTACACAAGACAGGAGCGGTGCTTGACTTTTCAACATATCAGCTTATCATATATAATGTTCCTTACAATCTGTTTTTGTTAAACAATAACAATCATACCTTTAAAAAACAAAAATATACACCCTACCTTTCAGTGTAGAAAGTTGTTATACAACCAATGATTTCTTGTCGTTTTTCAAAAACCGTTGCCATGGATCCGCGCACCCACCGTGAGAGAATCCGTGCATCCAACGCGAAAGGATGTGCGCACCGTGCGCGCATTTCGCCGTTTAAAAAAAAAAAGGGGGGGCCACAGGGGGTCCTTCTGGGACCCCCTAAGCAGATCTAGAGGGTCAGAGTATTTCCACTCTGCCCCCTTTATATCTTTTACACACTTATTCCCCTTCCATCTTCAGCCTCACTTCTACTGAGGCAGAAAATGGCCGCCAACAGTTCCTGGTTTCGAATGTAGAGAGACGCTCGACAGCCAATTAGCATTCAGCACGCAATCGGGAGGGTGCGCGCTCCGTTCGGGGAGGGTGCGCTTACGGTGCGGGTACGGTCCGCGGATCCTCCGCGGCCGTAGATATCACTAACTTTTTTACCCTAATTTTCTCAGGAACTACTGAACAGATTCACACCAAATATGCAAAAGGCACGAGTCCGAACTGAGGACTACCTCTTTGCCAAATTTGGTGTCATTCCGTTCAGCGGTTCGGGCTGTAGCTGCGACAACAGATCCTATGGGAAATTGCACGGGGGAAATGCGTTTTGGGACCCCCCTTTTTTCTCGGCCCCCGCTTCACGGATCACCGCAAAACTTTCAGGGTAGGAGCGGAGCGGAGCTGGCCAAAAGTTTGGAGACTTTCGCAAAGATTCGTCAATCGGCGCCAAAGATATTCCCAATAGAATGTTGCGGATTTCCTATGGAAAATAGGTCCTAACTATAACTATCTACTGGCAACCACCAGTAGATAATTATATATATATATTACCTACTGGCGGTCGCCAGTAGGTAGTTATAGTTAGGACCCTGTTTCCATAGGAAATCCGCAACATTCTATTTGGAATAACTTTGGCGCCGGTCGACGAATCCTCGCGAAATTTTCAAAATAGGTGGGGCGCTACGCTCCGCTCCTACCCTGAAAGTCTCGGGGGGATTCGTCAAGCAGGGGCCAAGAAAAAAGGGGGGTCCCAAAACGCGTTTTCCCCATGCATTTTTCCATAGGACCTTTAGACACAGCTACAGCCCGAACGGCTGAACAGAATTACTTGAAATTTGGCAGAGAGGTAGCCATAAGGTCAAGGAAGTGCCTTTTGCAGGTCTGGTGTAAATCTGTTCAGTATTTCCTGAGAAAATAGCATTTAAAAGCATATATATATGTGGGCGGAGCCTAACCACACATCTCATCCTGAGATCTGATTGGCTGTCAGCACTTCATCCAAGAAGTGTTGGCAGCCATCTTGGGACCAATATACACGATAGCACCTCATTAAAAAGCATTGCAGTTAATAGAAGGTTTTAAGGCTTTAGTTACATTATAAATCATTTGTTGATGGTACCATACTCATTTTAGGAATTGTGGTATGTTCTAAGGTGATTTCACCATGTGAAAAAGCCTTCTGCTGGGATATCATGATTGAGAGAAAAATATTTTCTCATGCTTTTACCACAGAGGTTTGGAAGGTGATCTATAGGCTAAACTGAGAGCTTATTTTCTGTAAATTCACATTATCTTTCTCAGTCATGTGAGAATGAAGTCTGACATTCTCAGTAAAACATGTACATCCAACAAGGGCAGAGACTGTCAGTTGATTCCTTTGTGTTCTACTGCAGCTTCCCAGAGTGTTCTAAAGAACTACTAGAGCGCTAACAGTCCTACTTATGATAAACGTATGGCACACCTGAAGCCATCTTGCTTGGATTAAAGTGGTAACTCTTAAAACATTTAATTTAAAAAGGAACAAAATGAGGGGGTTCATTTTTCCATAAAAAGTATGATTAGTGCTGCAGAAAGAAAAATTAGGGCACATTTTGAGTGACTTCTCAAATCCTCTTCTATTTCATTAAAAAATTCTGACATGCAGACTGAAACATGCACTTTCAATACCAGCAGCAGTTTTCCCTGGTGAGCAGTAGCTTTACTACAGTGATCTAATGAGCAAAAAGAGTGCTAACATTCTGAATTTATGGCAAATGTGTGACACATCTGAATGCCTTCTTGATGGAATCAAAGTAAAAAACTGAAAGTATTTCCTACTGAGGAGACTGCAGTAAATGAGGAAATTAGGAAACTTCATACCAAATAAGTCTCCCAAGATGGCCACCAGAGACAAAAGAGCCCAAATGTAGCCCAAATATCACCCAGATGTAGCCCAAGTATAGCCCAATGACAGAATGTCCCAGAATGTTCTTAAAAACAACTAGAGCGCTTACTGTCTTCATTATGACAAAAGTATGGCACACCTGAAGCCATCTTGATTGGAATAAACTGGTAACACTTAAAACATTTAATTTAAAAAGGAACACAATGAGGAGGTTCATTTTGCCATAGAAATTATGATTAATGTTGAAGAAAGAAAATGAGGGCACATTTTGAGTGACTTCTCAAATCCTCTTCTATTTCATTAAAAAATTCTGACATGCAGACTGAAACATGCACTTTTAATACCAGGAGCAGACTTCCATGGTGCAGTAGTTTTACTACAGTGATCTAATGAGCAACTAGAGTGCTAACATTCAGAATTTATGGCAAATGTGTGACATATCTGAATACCTTCATGATGGAATCAAAGTAAAAAACTGAAAGCATTTCCTACTGAGGAGACTGCAGTACATGAGGAAATTAGGAAACTTCATAACAAATAAATCTCCCAAGATGGCCACCGGAGACAAAAGAGCCCAAATGTAGCCCAAAATCACCCAGATGTAGCCCAAATATAGCCCAATGACAGAAGTGTGCAAAACACTTATTATTTTGTGTTTTTGCAGTGTTATATAGTGCAGACTTGTCAGGTATTGGAGTGCTTTACATGAGCATTGGTTACATCACACAAGAACAAATTCATTTTGGTTGTAGACATGGGGAGACTAAGTGATTTGACCAGAATCACAGAATGTCGAGCTGAAGCAGAAACTTCAACCTGGTTCCCCAGTTGCAAAGTCTGCAGTTCTGGAAGTAACACCACATCCTCTCCCCTAAGTGCAACATTTAATCAAGTGGTCAACTGGATAAAAAAACATAAAGATAACAAATAATTTAAAAGTGCTTTGTCGCTATTTGAAAACTCAGAAAATATGTCCTTATTTTAGTCTTTTAGAGCACTAACCATAATTTTGATGCCAATAAGACCCTCTTATACATGTAATTTCTAAAGGAAATGCTCTAGGTATTACAGTTTTGATTACATCAAGATGATGTCAGGCGTTCCACACTTTTGTAATAAATATAGAATGTTAGCAATCTAGTTGTTCATTAGGATACTGTTGAGAGGCAGAGGCCAGGGGCACGGACTCTGAAAATTGAAGGCAGGTAGGAGGGTGCAAAGGCAACAATTTAACCACACTGAGCAGGCAGGAAGGGCCGTGGTAGCACAACAGACTATGGAGGGCAGTGGAAAGGGGGGCAGGGGCAACAAACCAACAATACAGGACTTGCAAGAGAGGCTGTTGGAGGGAAGATCTATAACGGGTCAAGGAAGCTAGGGGCGGTCCCCAGATCCCCGGGAGCCACCACAAAACTGAGCAGGAGAGTGAGTCAGGGACAAAAGGGGCACCTTAATTTGAGCCGGGGTGCCTAGGAACGCTTGCTCCAAAAATGAAGAAAACAGACATATGAGACATGGAATTGGAGGCAGAATACAATGGCAGTTTAATGAGAAGATGCAACTTCAAAGAAACCGCAGAATAGAGACATAAAGTACAAAATACAGAATCCAGATAATCATACAGCTGTCATAATATTCTCTGTATCTCAATTAATGTACTGACAGAGAGAGAGAGAAAACACATCTATAAATGCATCATGGGAAACAAGTTACACCAAGGAAAATGTTACCTAGGAACACTCACGTTTACTCTTAGAGCAAGCATTCCTGCAATTACAATACAAAATCTTTTAAATGCAAAAGTAAAGAGAACAATGGTTAAACATAACATGACATTTCATATAGGTAAAATAGAATAAGATACTTCAAGCAAAGCAGAGCAAGACATTTTAAGCAAAGGAAGACAAGAGCTCCCAGCTCTTGGGGAAAACCTGCACTGCCTGTTAACCTACATACAGACGGCGAGGTAGTCCGTCGATATCTGTGGGTGCTCCCTTTTTATATCATTTTGTGGGCTCCTTTGCACGCTACATCTACCTACGTATGATACCCAAAAGCTTCGTCTGCAGATTTTACCAGACATTTCGTCATTTACCCACTTAATGCTGACAATGGACTGGGTGAAAAGGTCAGTCTCTCAGGCCAATCGCTTATCGTAAGTTCCATAGAGCAAGCAGAAAATAATGGGTATTGTACGGGAATTCAATATATTCATGTATAAAATCTCCTCAGTTCTCCTAACTTGACGCTCTGCGGTTGCCACTTCCTTAAAAGCGGGAAACCTGCCCAGGAAGCAAGTACCAGTCCAGGATGCAGCCTACTGTATGTCGACAGCTTCAGGGGGATGTTTAACTTTGATACCGAGCACGGAGCACTCGGGTATGGTGGGGGCTACTAGTTTGGATCAGAAGGCCTCGCAGACCTGCCTTCAGACTGCTATACACTAAAATTGCAGAGCTATGGTCAATTTAACAAAGAGGCCTACATATTGAACAGAAGGGCCTACACAGGGGTTTTATGCTGGCTGAGTGGTAAGGATGTCTCAGGATAATTATATAGCAACACAGGACCCGCTGGTCAATTTAATACGGCCTACAAATGCAGCTGGCAGGGCAAGGACAAGGGTCTCATACTTCAGGTGTGGACAGAACGGGCCAGGGGCCCCCTGTGATACAAAATCTACCCTCCTTTAAGGCTGTGGCAATGTAATAGACCATTGTGGGCAGAAGGAAGAGGCAATGGTAGTACAACCATACATGCCAACAGACCCGATTCAGCCAGGAAACGTCCAATGTTTTTAAGCTCAAATGGGCTTTATTTGATCTGTCTCCTGTCTACAATATCGTCTTTTTCAATGTTACTCAAAGGGGAAAATCAATACCCCAGTTTTTTTTCAAAATCTCCCTCTTACCAAGTTCAAAATGTTCGCAAGTATGGTACATTGGATCATGGAAGGAAATGGGATAGGGACATGGACTTGGATAACAGAGGACAGGAGGGACATGGAGAGGTGCACCAAACTGACCCTGCAGGGCAGTTATCAGGGTTTGCAGCAGCACAATACACCACACAGGGCATGCAGGACGGGAGTGCAGCACAACAATCCATAGAAAGCAAGAGGGAGGGGACAGGACCATGCACATGGACAACAGAGAACAGAGGGACAAGAGGCAATGGTAGCTAGCTGACCATAATGGACAGACAGGAGAGAAAGCTGCAGCATAACAGACCATAAAGGGCAGGAGGGACGGATCAGGGGCATTACAATGGAACAGACAAGCCAGGAGGGAGGGAGTAGGGCTGGGGGCAAGGGGGCAGGGCAGGAGCAGCAAGATAGCCATGGAGGTCAGGCAGGATGGGCACTAGAAGCAAGACACACCATGAAGAGCAACAGTGAGACTGTGATGGCATACACACAGACCATGGAGGGGAGGTGGGAGGGGGTCAGGGGCAGCTAACTGACCACACAGGAAAGGTGGGAGGGGCCATGGCAGCACAGAAGACCATGCATGGCAAGTGGGAGGGTTAGTGGCAGCACAATGGCTATGATGGGCAAGAAGGAGGGTGGAGGGGCATGCACAAAGGACGATGGAGGATAGAAGGGAGGGTCAGGACCTGTGCACAGACAAGAAAGTTCAGGGGAAGGGACGTCACAACAGACCACATGGGGCAGGCAGGAGGAGCAGTTGCAGCACAACAGACCAGGGAGGGCAGAAGGGTGTGGCAGTACAATGGACCATGTAGGACAGGAGGAAGAGGATAGGGGCATGGCATGTGGACAGGCAGGGAGGAGGTGGCAGGGACAGGTTACAGTCATCTGACAATGCTAGGCAGGTGGGAGGGGAGTGGCAGCTCAACAGAACACTCAGAGTAGATAGGAGTGGCAGGTCCATGGGACATGGTGCGCAAAAAGGATGGAGCAGGGGCATGCACAAAGACATCGGAGGGCAGGGGGAAGGAGAATAGGGGCAGCAAGCTAAGCACAGAGTTTAAGCAGGAGGTCAATGATGGGGCATAGAATTGGGCAATGGAGGGCAGGAGGAATGGACTGGTACATCATACTAAATTGAGGGCAGTGGCAGCACATCAGACCATGCATGGCAGGAGGGAGGAGGCTAGTCCATGGATTCACACAACAGAGGATAGGGAAGAAGGGGATGGGGCAGCAAGCTAACTGTTCAGAGAAGGCGGGTATTAGGAACTTTATTGTTTTTAAAACATTGTGTCTGTGCGAACTACTTAAAATATGAACAAGTATGCAGCATAATCTCACTTTTATTCAGGAAGAAGAGGACGTTTGTGACTGTGACTCCGGGCTCACTTGGCAGAAACACCCCCTGACCCTCCACCCCCTATCGCAAAATGTAATGCCCGTGAAAAGGGTAGGTGAACACAGTGTTATATAGAACATAGTCCTGAGAGCACGATTGAAAATGAAAACTAGATATAGTGTATGGTATAAACTATGCACCAAAAAGTGTGATATAAGATGAACCGGGCGTGAAATATAATATGCAATACATTGTGCGCAATGACAGATTCATTGGAGAGCGCGAGATAGCACAGGCACTAGCGCGTGCTATGCGATATGCGCCTTGGAGTGTAATATGCACATGGCAGTGTTGTGTAACCTAACTAGTCTCTAAAGTTGTAATATAAAATATGTGCTGGGGAGTGTAACGTTGCATATGCACTGTGACAAAGATATGGATCCCAGATTGTAATATGTATGGCATAGCACTGTGCGTTATAATATAGGCATCGAGAAAGGCACGTTAGATGGGGCAATATAACCCGTGCGAAGACAAGTGTGGCATGACATATTCACGGGGTGGTGTTACAGTGCACATGGGCTAGAGAGTGTCATAGCATATGCACTAGCTAGTGGAATACAACACAGAGGTGTGTGGCACTCGGCAGGCAATGGTGGGTGTAACACAGCATTGGGCTCTGTCAGGAGCACGCTGTGACTCTCAAGTGATGTTCGTCCCCTTTCCAGAGAGTAAAATAAAAAGTATTACACATCCGGCAGTGGATGTGTGTTTTATTAACCGTGAGGGGGGTTTCTTGCATAGTTTTGGTCGAATTTTTGTCGAATCCCCTTTGAATGGCTTGGTGTGCATGTGTATTAAATGTGCCTGTCAATAGCTACCCATGTTTGTATAAATAAACGACAAGGGTGTCTACCAGGATTAGGCACGGTAGGGCATCAGACATGTCAGAGCTTCACTAGTGGTGTAAATACATTCCACGTGGATTCATTGCATGCATAGTCGCCTTTTAATGAATATCACGCAAATCGTCATGGTGATAGGTACGTACGGTTTGTCCAGCATGTCCTAGGTGTGTCTATAAATATATATTTTTTAAAAATAATAAAAAACAGTGGCCGGCCCTGGGGATTGGGGTCAAAAAAATATAATTAGGAGACTGGCCCTGGGGGATGGGGTCATCAGGGCCAATAAATTAGAATAAGAAGGGGAACCAAACAGCCCCCCTTCCTAAAAAACTAAAATAAATAAAAGACTGGCATCGTGCCGGAGGCCATGCCCCCTCCGTGCAGCACTCTGCAAACGCGCCCCCAACAGGCATCTCCAGTATGCGCCAGGGAGCTGCGCTGCAGCCAGGTGTTCTGAGGCCAAGCCCCTTTTTACACCTCTCTGCAACGCAGCTCTGTGGCGCTTACTGGAGGTACCTAGTGGTCTAGTTTGACCCTAGGGACCCTTAGGATTCAAGGGGACTTAATCTCTCAACTTAGAACAGCCACAGGGCGCGTTTACACAGTGGTGAAGGGAGGGGACGGGGCCTGAGGTGACGTGTGCAAACACGCACTATGGCACGTTTTAAATTGGGGATATAATTTCCCTTCAATACTGAGGGCCCCTGGGGGCTAACTAGCCCACCAAGTGCTTCAAGTAAGCGCCACTGAGCTGCATTGCAGAGAGGTGGTCCAGGCCGTGCCACTTTTTACACCTCTCTGCAACGCAGCTCTGTGGCACTTACTGGAGGTACCTAGTGGGCTAGTTGGACCCTAGGGACCCGCAGGATTCAAATGAACTTAATCTCCCAACTAAAAATGGACACAGGGCGTGTTTACACAGTGGTGAATGGAGGGGACGGGGCCTGAGTTAACGTGTGCAAAAACGCCCTGTGGCCTGTTTTAAGAGGTAGTTTTAATCTCCATGCCCTATTATATACTAGGGGCTTACAGAGGAGGTCATGCTAATCACAGGGGGACCCCAACGCATAATGTTCCCTAGTGTATGTAGGTGTTTTCACTGTATTCTAAGTGTCTTTTAACATAGCACTGGCTCTAGGACTGGTTAGTCAGACTCAGTTACCACCAGTATCCGTCTGAAAAAGTTGAGGGTACAGGATGATTTTGCAACAAGGCTTCTTTCTGCTCTTCTTTTTGTTCTTTCTGCAGGTTATCCTTCTTCCTGCACTTATCTTCGTATTTGAGGACTTCTGTTGCTTCTTTCTGCACTTCTTTTGTTTCTTTCTGTGCATTTTTTCTTCTTTCTTCACATGTCCTATCTCTGTAGGCATAGTTAGAAATTAGCATTTAAAAAACCTTTGAAATTCACAGAAAAAACCATAGGTTTCAGGCACGTTATAGTTAGGAATTAGCATTTAAAAAACCTCAGAAATTCACTGAAAAAACCATAGGTTTCAGGGGTGTTATAGTTAGCTGGACTTTTCACTTGTACAAAACCATTGAAATTCCCCCGTTATAGTTAGTTCAGCTAACTATAACTCGCGCGCCCGCAATGCACTGCTGATGACATCACATATTACATCACTCATGACATGGTCAGTGACATCACTCATGACATCACTGATGACATCTCAAATGACATCACTGATGACATCACTGATGACATCATCCTTGTGATAGAGTGGCAGACATCCTCTCACCCTAATATAACCTTTGATACACACATTCAAAAATAGAGACTAAAATTTTCAAAACAATGGACATACCAATACCAGTTACAACAACCTCTTCAGTAATTCTAAGATCCACATACACATCCACTCATTCACCAACAGTCCTATACAGTCACTCATACATGTACCCACTCATCATATGTACTCATACACCTATACATCCTGTTACACAATGCCACTCATCCATAGAGTTACTCACACACATAGTCACTCATGCTAATAAAGAATCAAACATACATTTACTTGCATATACAGTTATACACACACCACCATACTTACTTCTACAGAAACTTACACATACGTAGTCTTTTAAACAATCACTTATAGAAACACATACTTATTCATACAGGAACTCTTTCAATCTCTCACTCTCACATATACTCACATATATACACCAATAGTCACATATACTAGTTTAAAACATATGTAGTTACTCATAAAGACACTATTGAGACAGTCATTCACTCACTAACACACCCATACACACACTCATCCACCCATACAGTCCTGCACACATGCTGTGTTCAACACATACAAACAGTGAGTCACTCATTCGTGCACCTATGCACTACGTAATACCCCCCACCGAACCATGCAGACACTCAGACTGATACTCAAAAAACCAACTAATAACCTATCTAGACACCCATGTAGCTACTCACCAACCCATGCAGCCACTTATACACAAAGTGAGAGACTGATACAGATATTGACATATTTAAACATTACTCACTAAGCCATGTATTCACTATGATACACTTAATCAGTCAGTTACACAATCAATTTTTCAAAAACAAATCATCCTTTTAGACACTTATATACCCATTTATTCTTCCATCGACCTTGAGATATACATATATAAAACATATTTAATTTTCAGAAAAACACACATTCACTGGATGATGTCATCAGTGATGTCATCAGTGATGTCATTTGAGATGTCATCAGTGATGTCATGAGTGATGTCACTGACCATGTCATGAGTGATGTAATATGTGACGTCATCAGCAGTGCATTGCGGGCGCGCGAGTTATAGTTAGCTGAACTAACTATAACGGGGGAATTTCAATGGTTTTGTACAAGTGAAAAGTCCAGCTAACTATAACACCCCTGAAACCTATGGTTTTTTCAGTGAATTTCTGAGGTTTTTTAAATGCTAATTCCTAACTATAACGTGCCTGAAACCTATGGTTTTTTCTGTGAATATATATATATATATATATATATATATATATATATATATATGTATCATATGAATGAGGTATGAGTGTTGTCTGAATTTGAGTAGGCTGCACTGAGGAACACATTGATATGATCTGCAGGGTTGTTTTCTGAAAGACAGAAGCCTGTGCTGCTGAAGCACTGTTTCTTTGTTTGCATTATCATTGCCTCGCTTCTAAGTGTTATCTTAATCAACTGCTTACATTGCCATGTGCGTGCAGTTAGCACATCCCACCCTTTATAGACGACTTTTCTAATGTGCCAGCTGCTCTCCAAGCCCTTGCATGCACTCTTAAAGGGCGCATCCCAGCTGACAGAACAAACACTCTACAAATGGTTACACTATTCACCCCGCTCTCAAAAACACACATTTAGTTCTGCGCACGTTATTCTTTGGGGGTGCTGCACATGTGAATTCTGGCCTATACACACACTCTCTGCTCTCTTGTTCGAATTGCCTACTTGCTCATAATTTGATTATTGTCTCACTGTTTACCACACTCTCAAAACACACATTTTCTTGTGCAAGCGCTATTCTTTGGGAGTGCTCCATATGTGAATTCTGGTCAATATGTACACTCTCTGCTCTCTTGTGTGTATTTACTACATGCTCATAATTTGATTGTTGTACACCGCTCGCAGTACTCTAAAAAAGATGGGCATTTTCTTCTGTGCGCCCTATTCTCTGTGGGTTGCTCCATATGTGAATTCAGGTCCTATGCGCACTACCTGTTCTAGACTTCATGTTCCTGATTACATTTTCACCAGATGCGCACACTTCAGGTTTTCCAAGATGCTCACTCTCTTGTGTGCATGTGATTCCTTGAGGGTTGTTTCATGCATCCTGCTAAGACATGCACTCTCTATCCTTGTGTGCATCTTCTCTCATGTGCACATTGCCCATCTACAAAATTGCCTTCTGCAAAACACACAAATGCTCTCCTCATGTACACGCCACAGTTTTATCCTCATTGTTATCAATTTTATATCTGTGTTATGGAATCCTGCACATCTGAACTCTACCCCTACCATTTTTTCTCTTTCATATCACTCCAAGCCCTGCCCATTAATATCACTAGGACACCAATAAATGCCCACATCACCACAAACCAGGGTCAAATCCACACCCCTTTCGTGGCCCCTCAAGCTGCAAAAATGTGCACTACTCTGGAACACATGCAGGGAGCCTTCCCCAATGAAAAGTCAAAAAATATTTTCAGAGGTGGCACTTGCAAAACGAAGCACACATGTACCCATTGCCTAGGGAATAAATATCCGACCCCAAAATAATTGAGCATACCAAAACACACATAATTTCCAAACATAAAGGACTTAAGAGGAAAAGGAGGGAGGCAAACCCTTCAGTTTTGGATTTCGTTCAAATAAAGGACAGTACAGGACCTGGCAGCTCAGCCCACTGCCAAGGTTTCAGCACCTTCTTCTCCATACACCGGCATGGAAGAAGGCAAACAGTTTGGGGATAATCCTGCAAAAAGGGCCACGACCAACAAGAGGATTTTCAGGATCGTTATTAGGATTCACTTCACTGAAATAATGTACTTAGAGATAGGTGGAAACCAACTCCAAGGTCAGCTACTATGGGGCCGATTACGATCTCTCTAGGAAGAACTCAACACGGGTTCCAGAACGAGCAAATACGATTTGAAGTCTATGCTTCCGACCAAGTCGTCCCCCGTTCCGAACGACCAAGTACAATGAGAAGATCTCGTCCGCGTTGACCGAATCATTTCTGAACCAGATCCTGTCCGCCCGACTCATTCAGAGCTGAATCATGCTGCGCAATCAAACCAGATCTTGAACGAGCGAGTACGATGCACGATTCGGACAGCTGTATCGCCTCGGTGTCACCGAGACAAAACAGCCATCAGAATCGGACTCTGGGGGGCTGTAGCCGGCCCCTCTTCACCAGAGCCCTCCAAATCAGTTGGGAGGGGATGCACATGGGTCCCCCGATCCAAGCATGCACAGTGTGGTGGCAAACAAGGGGTGCCTGCCACAGGGTGTACGCTTTTCCCCACCCACCCCTTTTTTGCTATGGGAGCCTGTGTACGCGTCATTACACTCACTCCTTCAGAGTTTAATGGGAGTCCGAGTGAACCGAGTCCATCAGCATATGTCTGAATGGTACTCGTTTGGTTGGACACGCACAGCGCGATTCGCTAGTAAAGACCTCCAGATCAGAGTCGTACGGAGGGCTTTCCTAGCGAGATCGTAATCGGCCCCTATATCATTCTTCATTTCCTACCACCCTTCTGGGGAAAGATCTGCTGAACTAAACATAACCAATCCACATTTACGAGAATGAAGCCAAGGCTTGCTCAATCCCCGAGGTTTCCCCATTAAGAATTATGACCCTAAGACCCAACTTTGATAATGGTGACAGAGTCAGGGCCTCACTAACAGACCAGGCTGCATTCTCCAAGGCCCCAACACTATTAAAGAGACAAGTACAGCTGCACAAGGAATTCTTATTCCGTTAGGAAGGGCATCAAGAGTGGAAGCCCCCGGGGAGAAATTGGTGATAGCTGCAGCAGTGGAGATTAGACCCATTTACAGGGTCTTGATGGTCTCTGCTGACAATCAAGTCATGCCTCATTTTCCGAGATCCAGATCGCCATGTATGGGACATATCAGACGAACAACTGTTTGCTGACTACCCAAAAGCCTCAACAGTAGTCTTTGAAGATCCCATAGATATCAGAGTTGAACTGCAGCACAGGACTCCGGACCCGGTCACCACAGAAAAATCCCTCAGGAACCAAGCCTTTACACAGGTACCCCCACAACTATAGGCAACTGTTCCACGTAACATGGGGCTCATCAACACCACTGAACCAGTTAGGATCTCACTCTGGGAAGGAGACATCCTCCCCAGAGTGAAACAGTACCCACTGTCCAGGGAAGCAGTTAAAGGCTTAGCCCCCATGATAAAGGCCCTCCTCGATCAGTGAGTAAGCCTTGCCAGGGTGTCACCTTGTAATACCCGCATACACCCCATTAAGAAGGCGACGGGGGAACTTGGCAACTAGTACGGGACCTACACCCCTTAAATAATGTAGTGATTCCAGGCTTCCCTGTGGTACCAGACAGCTTCATCATACTGACCAACATCCAAACCAACGCTGTGTACTTTTCAGTCATAGACATTAAAAATGCCTTCTTCAACATTTTGTTTTACTCCGACACGCAAGTACCTGTTGGCATTCACCTTTAGAGAAGTTCAACTGCTCTTTGAAAGGTTGCCTCAAGGGTATTGTGAGTCACCAAGAATATTTAACAGGATCCTGAGGCGTGACCTGTATAACTTCCAATGTAACAGTACCCTGTTGCAGTATGCTGACAATATCCGGATATGCAGCCACACTGAGCTGATATGCAGACAAGACACTATAACCCTCCTCACTGCGCTAGAAGAAAGAGGCTACAAGGTGGAGAAGGAGAAAGTGCAATACCTACTACAGGAGGTCAGCTATTTGGGTCAGTTGATCTCGGCCTCAGGAAAACAGGTTACACCCGAGCATGAACACACCATCAGAGCAATGGCACCTCCCAGACAAAGGAGGAGATGCAAAATCAGTGGTCACAGGAGATTATCAGACATTCTAAGATTCCCTGCAAATCACAGCACAGCTGACATTGTTCCCGCACCTCTCTACACAAGCAGCCAAATTGGTGGCAGTCATTGAGGTCCTCACAGAAGGTAAAGGGATACCATCATTGTATGTTCCGACTCAGACTATGTTACAACTACTGTATATTCCAATATTAGCAGATGGAAGAGAAGAGGGTTCCTCAAATCTGACAGTACACCAGTAATGCACAGAGATCTGTTAGAACTCCTCAATGCATTGATGCTGCAGAAACGAGTAGCAGTTGTCAAGTGCTCTGCACATACAGGATGCCAGGACTTTATCTCCCGTAGCAAAGCACTCACCAACTGGTTGCATAAAAGAGGTGGCCTACGGGACCATAGGAGCAAATCACGAGTTCCCAGTACAGGAGGCTGAGAAGCAGCCTCAGAGAACTCCTCACCACCTTCCGAACTGCCATACACTGATACGGTTAGGATGTACCTTAGGTAAATACAGGAAAAGGCTGTACCACATGAGCGAGAATTCTGGGAATTTAGGGGATGTACACAGATCCTCACGATCTCATCTACAGGGATACTTTTACAGGGAAACCTGTAATGCCCCAAAGCTTACTCTACACAGCTCCACCTCCCAGCACACATCCTAAAGAGAACATGCTCACTAATCTAAAGCTAGACTGGTTCAATCTCTATGCAGCAGAAATTATCTCTATGTACTTAAATGAGGGCACAGTATGTCAGCTGCACTCACCTAAAACTACACTGAAGGTCATAACCTCATCTATTTTGGGATTGTATGGGCTATTTCATTGACATGATTGACAGATGTGCCACTTATCAATATCTACTCATGGTGGTAAGTCCCTTCTCTAGATGGATAGAAGCAGGCCCCTGCACACTCTGTGACGCTAAAGCTGCAGTTACTTTTCTGGTTTGAGAAGTCATACCCAATTGTGGGGTACCAGAGTTCATCCAATCAGACAACGGATGACATTTTGTTAACACAATGCTTAAAGATATCAGTATACCCTGGTGGGCTTAACCCACACGCTGGTCTCAGCTTACCACCCCCACAGCAATGGCATAGTGGAACGCCTCAATGGCCTGCCAAAAAACAAGCTCACCAAACTGTGCACCACCATGGATAAGAAATAGCAGCATTGCTTGCCTGTTTGCTCTAAGGAACACCTCAAGGAAAGATCACCATTTGACACCACATCAGCTAAATATTGGAAGGTCAATTTGTATACCAATACCTCAGAGCAGAACCAAACTAAGCCCAGAGTCCAGCTCTAAGGCCCTAGGTAATGCAAGTTGTCTCTCTGAATTGACCAAAGCTTTCAGATTACTATCTAAACAGGTTACCCATTGACTTACCCTACATCATCCTGCAGCCTGGCACCCAAGTCCTAAACTGAAACTTACATCATAGGTGGAGAGACACCAAGTTTGAAGGGCCGTTCAAAGTAATCTTTTCAACTCCTACAACTGTCAAGGTCAAAGAGAAAGGGTCATGGATACACCTCTTAGACATTCGCTTAGACCCATCACTACCCCCACCACCAAAGGAGTCACCATCACAGACTTTTCCAACATGAACTATGAACACTTTGGCTACAGAAGTGCCTGTAGGACTTTGCATACACTTTGTGGATACAAGCGCCCAATGGGCTCCCGCAGACTTCACTTTGGTTCTTTCATACCCCGAATGAAAACATATATCTATGTATTGTCTTTTGCTCTATGTGTTTCAATGTTTTTTCAGTTATCACCAAACTGAGGAACAGCAACTTCACTGCACACAACAACAGCATCCCATATGCTATACACAGAGCACTACCACACAACACCTGGTATCAGCACATGACATCAGTGGGGAGCCAAATATCTACCAACTCTTGCTATGTTTACTCATTGATACCCCATGCAGTAGGCACAGATAGACTATACTTGTCTCAGGAGGTACCAACCAGTAAAACCTTGTGCCTCTTACACTTGTACCTATGCTAATTCGGAGCCAAACTCAATCCCAATGTGATAATACCACAGGAGGTCACAGTGAACCTAAGTATGACATCATACCCAAAGTCCTTTCCATCCTGATACGTCAGGACGAGAACCAGTCCAAGCTAGACAAGCTCAAGAAAAAAGGCCAGGCAAGGTATTGGAACACATGGCCTAAAACCAGCCCCCACAAAGGTTTTTTGGAGGTCACCAAGCCCTCAGCCCAGTGCAATAACATGTCCACACAAGTAACAACCTGTGGACCACGGCTAGCCCTTAGTATAACTGAAGCCGTATTTATGAACAAAAAATGGAACCTCAATGTTCAATTCACCTGCAGGACCATCAATTTGGGGAACTTAAGGGTCCCATGGGGGCGGGTTGAATGACACCCTACTTACGTAATGCCAAAGCACCTAGAACTCAGAGGCAAAAGGGAACACATGGATAGAAGGTATGAAGAATCCCACAGTAGTTAGAAAACTACCACTGTCTACCTTGTATTTTAGTGGGAAGGGGACAATACCCATCGGGAGGTACAACAATTGCAGGAGTATAACCTATAATAATGTTATGCAGTGAGCGAACCTCCACCTTGATGGACTGTTACTGGCAATGCAGCAAGCATGCCTACACCTAGCTCGTCCCTGACTGGAGAGGGGTCTGATCACTGGTCGCCCCCTACAGGCCCGCCTAAGTCATACCCGGAGAAGTTCTTTCCGCACTGCATCACCACTCCATGAGAAGAGGTACAGCGCATCTACATCAAATATGCAAAAGTAGGTCAGCTGAGAACTTTGTTTGGGACAGATTCAAAGACATTCCTGAAGAGTTTCAGCACTTCACTGATGCTAAACTAGGTGTAGGAGGGTCAATTCCCTTCTTCACCATGCAAACAAAGGTCAACGCCTGGTGGCTGCATGTCATCAGGTGGGAACTGCTGAAAATGATGAACACCAACGAAGATGGCCTCAACACAATCAAAGAACAAATGCGTGTCATCCGCCTCATGGTAATACAGCATTGGTATGTGCTAGACTTAATGACCACAATGGGAGGGGCCATGCTGTACCTACATCCCCATGAACAACCTAGACAATGCATGCTGTCAATCTCCATCAAAGTACTGCACAACCTACAGCAGGTCATAGTCACTCGCTAGTTTGCCTATGTACCAAGGTGAATCGCAGGTCTATGAAAGACCTTGTTACCAGTGGTTATAATCTTTCTCTTGCTGTGCTGTACCCGGCAACTAATATGTACCTGCAAAAGGCCACCCTGAAAATAAAGTGAATACATCTGGCTAGCATACCCAAACCCAAGGAAAAGATGCACACCAAAAGCTGGAAACAAGGAACACCAACATGCAAGACACAGGCAAAAACAGCCAGTACAGTAGTTGATAACTCAACTAGAGGAGAGAATGCTAGCATTGCATTGATTTATAAAAAGGGTCCACTTTTGAGGTCCAGCACACTGCAGAACTGTTGCCTGTGCTACCCAAATTCACAATAAAACACTTGTTACAGTTTAAGATTCGCCCTATATCAGATTAACATAACACAGCTGCCCTCTGCCCACCACTAGTGATTCCTGTGATAGAAGCTCCAGATATGGAACAGCCTCAAAAACACCTGGAAGAATGCAACTGTAAATCACATTTGGCTCACGTACTCAAACGAGTCAGATGTACCCACTCATAAACACAAACAAAGGCTCAGCAGAGGGCCTGCATTCAGCCCAAGGACACGATACCAGAGCAACTGACCAGCTGCATTCATCAGGTAGAGCCCAAATAATGCCTAGTAGTAAGTGTCACCCTAGATTACACATAACACACCCTGCCGCCTGGACCACGACAGAATGTCTAACACATACTTTATGGCCCAATGCACCAGTATTTCCTGCCCAAAGGGGGTTAAGCATCTGTTTATTGCACCTGCTGTACAGTATAAAGCATGCCATGGACCTAATGCAAATTGAATTTTAGCACGCAACTGTAAGAGATGTGGCTGATGTTGAATGAATACATACAAAATTGATCATACATAATACATTATAAAAAAATACCAATAATACCATGATTGACATTTTACACAATTAGGGGATGCATACGTAACAATTCAGGGGTAAAAGCAACTGCCTTTCCTATATACAGAATAAGTTACTAAGGCAATTGATTATAATGGTCTTCCGCTTTCTTCCAATCAAACTCCAATATTATCTTCCCCTTCTACCCATTTTGATATTGGGAGCCAAACATTTTTCCTCCATTTCCTAGCTTGACGACCCTTACATTCATATGAAGTTTGCTCTAAGCTTTAAATGGGAATTAACCGGGCCAAACAGCATACAGGTGAAGAACCTGGGTGTAGTGTGCACTGTTCCGGATGAACATTAAGTTCTAAACCTTAATCTTTAGCAATTTTCTTATAACAAAATGAATAAACCAAAGTTTTACACATGCGTTTGTTATTGCACAGTTTCACATGAACATAACACGTTAATTCAAATCAACATCTTTTTTACAATAACCATGTCGCCTTGATGATTCTTGAAACATAACATAATTTTAAATGAGAACACATTATCTTATGTATTCCAAATTATTGTGATGCAATACAAAATTTGTTCTTGTATGACATTTCACATAATGACATTTCTCATATTGCTCAGTGCGTAGCTAACAGTAAGCCCAATGCATTTCGGGACTCACAGGTCCCTTCTTCAGGGGTGAATTTCTGTGAACAAGAAATGTATACAACATATTTATTACTCCAGATGTAGTATTTTGCGTGAACAATAATAGCAAGAAGTTAAAAAGTAGAGTCCCTTGTCCAAAAATGACATGCGTTTTAACCAGAAGGTGATACTGTGAGGCGCGTTGGAAGAACAGTGCGAGTTAAAATTCCATGCCATTGGTACTTATCGTGATCATATTATATGACAGAATGAAAAGGAATTATGTTAGTGGATTGTGATGTTATGTAAAAGAAAACAAAAAAAAGAAAAAATAATAATTAGGTCAAAAAAATATAGCAGATGCTAAATGTTCGTACCTGTGAGGCAGTGGTATATCTCTAAGTATAAGCCTGCAGTGAGCGGTTCGGAAACAATAAAAACCTGCGGGAAAATTGAAATGCGCATTGGTGCTGTTGCAACAAATTAACCGATTGAGTGTTCACACAGTATCTGATATTGCCCTGTCATGTTGGGCGGGGCTTTGTACATAGTGAAGAGTCTCATTGTGTTAATCTTACTCATTGAACCAGTTAAATACGAGTAAGTGAATGGACAAATAAATGCACACTCACCGGAGGTGCCGGTAGCGATTTATTAATCTGATCGAGGCTTCCTGGATTCGTCCTGAGTTCTGAAGATGTCTTTAAGCACTCACGAGTAACGGATCTGTTTGCAAAAAAATCGCATAAGGTACCATTCTAAATTAATAACTGCGTACTAAATGGAAGAGAATCAATTCTTAGCCGGGCCATCCAGGCTTGAGACGTTGGGGGATCAAGATCCTTCCATCTAGTTGCTATCAGTAGTCTGATAACCGTGATTGAAATAAATACAAAATAGGTCTGGCTATAATCTAACCCTGAACTGTTGTCATGTCCTAACAGCATTAGCGCAGGGGTAAGGTTGATCCTCCTACCAAGTATCTTCTTCCCAAATTTCTCCATATCCTTTTTTAGTGATGATAGCTTAACACAGGCATACAAAATGTGCACCACTTCCGCCGGGCCAATCCCACATCTGGGACACTTATCGTCCTCACTTTTTTCCCAATTAAATAATTAAGCTGGAGAGAAGTATAGATTAAAAACCGGCTTAAAGTGTTGTGCCTTTAGGTTTGCCAATTCTAGTGACATATCTATATCAATATTGTCATTCTCCAGTTCACTAGCCCACTTCGTCTCAGTTCTCTCACTATCTTCAGGTGCCTTAACCATCATGGTACCATATAGATATTGTATCTTCCAATCGGCTCTGCCCAGTGCTTCAAGCAACAGGATATTTTCCAAGGATATCCCCTGTCTACATTTGCTAAAAACCCTTTTATTTGAAGATATTTAAAATACTGCCTGTCAAAAATATCATAATCGCTCTGTTGTTCAGAAAAGGGGTATAATTGCTCTGTTGCATGGATATCTCGAACTATCCTCAAGCCAAACGATTCCCATTGTTTCCCGATTGTGTCGTAGCAGGCCGTAGGGAAAAGAGGCGACCGCCAGAGTGGTGTATACCTAGAGTATTTTTCTATTCTGATGAGTTTTCATATTTTCCCCCAAGTCTTCCAGACATAAATGATGATTTTAAATTGCACCTTCCTAAAATAGCTGGGTTCTAGCTGGAATAGCAACAGAGCTCTTGCCCCCTCTCCAAGTGCCAATTCATATATAGTCGGGTGGTCCTCAGTCCCTTCAGACCGCTAACTAAAGCCTTTTTCAAAGAGAAGTATGTTCCTTTGTTGCAGTAGTGCAGCCCAGCAGTAAAACGTAAGATATGGGGCAGCTCATACACCTCTATTTTGAGGCAGGGTGAGAAATTTCAGGGATTTACTGATCTTGCCATACTGCCAGGTAAAATTACTAAAAATGGAGTCCAGTATCTTCATTATCGATTCTTCAATGTCCACTGGAAGGGCCCTAAATAAATAAAAAATCTTAGGTAACATTACCATCTTAAGGACATTAATCCTCCCAATGATGGCCAGATGTAATGAGTTTATTCATCTCAGATCAGATGCCATTTTGTTAATCATCGTTCAAAATTAGTTTGGCCAATTGTTTCGACATTTGGGTTGATCCTAACCCCCAAATGTGTAGCAGTGGATGTTCTCTGAGTATCCTGAAAAGTGATGTTGCCGGTGCCTATTATCTGTGTCTTAGTTTTATACAACAGATACCCTAACTCCTGTCTGTATGCTGCAGCCATAGATTCTATTTTTTATAGCTATTTCTGGATTAGATGTTAATATAGCAATATCATCAGCGAATGCTAATACTTTGGGTTCCAACCCCCTGGTGAGGGCTGGAATGATTGCTTGATAATTTAAAATCTGTTTAATAATAAAAGGGTCAATATAAAGGGCAAATAATATCATGGAGCACGGACACCCCTGCTTTGTTCCTCTTGCTACTATTATAGTATCTGATACCTTGCCCATTAGCTGAAGTCTAGCACATGGATCAGCATAAATAGCCTTAACCACTGTTATTGCCCTTGGCCATGGGCCGAATCCTTTAGCTACCAGGGTTCCCCATAAATATTCCCACACCACCCGATCAAATGCTTTTTCCTCATCCAGGAGGCTCATAGCCAGCTGCCCTTTAGTTTCTTTGGCAATATCAAACAGTGCCACGGCTCACCTTATATGGTCAGTTGTATCTTCTCCGGGTATAAACCCATGCTGTCATGGCCTGACAAGATTGGCTATGACCCTCCCAAGACGGATTGCCAACATTTTGGAATAGAGTTTTGCATCTGTGTTTATTAGAGCGATAGGCTGATTTGAAGTAGGGGTATCGGGAGGTTTGTCTTTCTTTGGAAAAATTATGATATTAGTGCCCTTCCAAGAATCTGGTGGGGATCCAGTATATTGTACTCCTAAAAATAAATCCAATAGCAAGGGGGCTAATTCAGCTTGAAAGATTTTATAAAACTCCAACGGGATCTTTTCCGGTCCCGCTGCTTTCTCTGAGGCAAGCTGCTGTATAGCATTTTGCACCTCTTCTAGTGCAAACTCAGAAGCTGCTAACAACATTAGCATTGGAATGACTCTGCACCTGAAACACCCATTGCCCTCTCCACCTCAGTCTATCCCTGACAACGCCACCACCAAGCTTGAGTCTCTGTTCTCTAGTCCCACTGACCAGCAAAGCCCTTGGTCTCCCTCCCAGCTTCTCAGGTTGTTCTTGGCTTCAGCTCCCACCAGGAACCCAAGATCTAGAAGGCGTATTTTCCACTTGCATATCACTGTCAGGACAAGCAACAACAACCCAAGTATGAGAAACACCCTAAACTAAGCTTCACACCATCAGAGGCCCTTGCAGATGCTTGCACAGGCGATTCAATTCATCACAGTTCCCTAAATGTAAATGTAAATGTAGTGCATTTATATAACGCTCCGCACACCCCCGAAAGGGTCTCTCAGGCGCTGTGCACATACCGCTGTGGAACCCTTCCTGGCCTTTCCCTGTGAAGTGCCCACTCCTGGGCACCCCCAAGGTGAAGGTGAATCCTCCAATAAGGCAGCTTGGGCAACTATTCAGTGGATTTGAGGTTAGTGGATGCCCTGTCAAATCACAGATAACTGGAGGATATGTAGAGTGAACAAGGGAGCCACACTAAAGAGTGGTCATCTTTGAGCTCATCTTTTTCCACCCCCACCCTTGACTTGGTTTTGTGTAAAATCACATTCAAATGTAATGTAATATAGAATGCCTTAAACTGTCTGAAGTAATGTAATTAAGACATTACGTACATTTATGGTCGTGGTGTTTGTTAGAGGGGTTGGCCACATTGTAAGGAATACATGTTTAATCTAGAGTCTTAACATGTTGTATTGCTTTGCAGTATGATTCATGGACTAAAGAGGTCCGACTTCAGTATATGTCTGTAAGAACACCAGCATTTTCACTGGTTCACTATGATAGTTCTTTTACACTTTTCCTGGGGATAGCTCAACAGCTTGGTGTTCAGTTTAGCCTTCCAAGTTAGGAGCAAGTTAAGTTTGGGAGACCCAGTTATTGCACACAACCTTTAAGCTGCACATAGTACATAAAGTCAAGAAAAAGTACCTCTCTTGAAAGGCAGTAACATCAGCTTAAGGGAAAAATGTAAAATGCATGCTTGAGGAAACAATAGCATTAATGCAGGTAAATAATAATGAAACCCTTGTTTTATGTTTGCAGTATGGAAGTTGTACTTTTTTTAATTTATATTTTTATTAATACCTGGTGCAATCAGCAGTCAATACAGTACATAAGAACTACATTTAAAAAACACATTATGCACAAATTGATTATCACGATAAACAAAAATAAGCAAATAAATAAATAAAAATAGTCAGTATGTAAACATTAATATGATATCAAAGGACTATTTTATAAACGGGAATCCCTCCAACCCTTGAGGGGGGTCCAGATGTTCTGCCCCATCTCCCTCATTCTCTTACCTCTCCGGGAATAGAGGGAGGATTCGATATTATGAATCCCCAAGAGTCTAGAAAGCCTCGTCTGAAAGGAGGGAATCGTAGTATCCTTCCAGCCTGCAGCCAACAATATCCGGAGAACCGCCACACAGATAAAAACAAAAGCTTCCTCCTCCTTATTCAAACCCAGGTTGCAATCAGTTCCTATTATCGTTAGGGTAGGGGATAGGTTGATCTTAACACCTAGCAGCCCCTCCCAAATTTGAGCACAAATCTCACGTAACTTATTACAAAGGTAGAATATATGTACCAGATTTACAGGCCCCTCGTGACATCTTGGGCATTTATCGTCATCCCTCTTACCCCAATCAAATAGCTTAGCTGGTGTAAAGTATAGGTTAAACAATGTCTTGTAGTGTTGAGCTCTCAGATTCGCAGAGTGGAACAGTTTCCCAGCCAGTTGTAACGCTTTATCTAAGTCCACATCCGAATCCCCTAATTTTAACATCCACGAGGCCTCAACCTTATCTAAATCATCTTGCATTGTTGAAATTAGTGTTTTATAAATCAAATTGATTTTAATACCCCATCCCAACACATACTCAAGCTCATCGATCCGTGGCTTGATACTCGATAACGTTTGATAAATTTATAAAAACTTAAAACATTGATTGGCTGGGATTTCAAATTTCCGATGAATATCATCAAAACATATTATTCCCTTCAAATAGATCCCCTAATCTTCTAATTCCTTGATACTCCCACGATCTCCACAACGTATCGTTACTAAGAAGTGGAAAGATACTGGAGTTCCAGAGGGGAGTATAATAATTACGTTTTGAGATTACAAATGATTTCTGAATAACTTTCCAGACCCTTCAGACGCTATCCAATACTTTATACAGATTTTTATTATAATAGCGCCTGTCAGTCTTGCGCAGTAAGAACCCCACGGCTTCCCTACCTAAAAGCATTTAGAAGATGGATGGGGGATTTAAATTCCCAAACGGACAGTCAGACAAATTTGTGGTACAATCTAATAGTATTGCCATCTGACTAAAGAGACAGGCCACAAGATAGAATCTAATATTGGGGACAGCCAGACCTCCCTTATCCTGCGGCAGAGACAGATATTTCAGAGAGCGTCTGGTTTTCCCATACTGCCAGACACAATTCATAAAAACTGCCTCAATAGAATTTAACACACCCTCCCACACCATCAGCGGGATAGAGCGAAAAAGATACAGTAATTTGGGGAACATGGTCATCTTAAGCACATTGGCTCTCCCTATCATAGACAGATGTATAGAGTCTATTCTCTTTAACTCTGCCGCCATTGAGTTAACCAGTGGGAGAAAATTCTCTTTAATAATTGCATCCATTACGGGACTAATCTTAACCCCAAGATAAACTGCTGAATCCGTGTATCTTTCATCCTGCTTTATAATATTATTCAAACAGATTATCTGGGTCTTGCTTTCATTTAAAAGATAACCTGAACACCGACCAGATTCCGTAGAT
Organism: Triturus cristatus; assembly: GCF_964204655.1. Classification (NCBI taxonomy): domain Eukaryota; kingdom Metazoa; phylum Chordata; class Amphibia; order Caudata; family Salamandridae; genus Triturus; species Triturus cristatus. The sequence goes on from NC_140588.1 coordinate 86,130,984, forward strand.
ATCCCTGTAAGGGCAGTAATTGCCATCTCTGGTTCTATAGTTGTTATAGCCAAATCATCAGCATAAGCCAGCAGTTTGGTTTCAAACCCATTACAAACCACTGGCTTCATGCCCTCACACCCTAATACCCTTCGTACCAATGGATCGATATACAGGGCAAATAGGATTGGCGAGCAGGGGCATCCTGCCGAGTACCCAGAGAAATATATATTTCATCTGAGCTGCCTCCCATTAATTGAATTATAGCTATAGGATCAACATACATAGCTTTTATAACACTCATTATACTAGGGCCAAAACCCCTCTGTTCCAATATCCCCCACAAATATTTCCACGTGACGCGATCAAAGGCCTTTTCCGCGTCCAGAAGGATCATGGCGATCCGTCCCCCCGCGACAGCCTGCACATCAAACAGCGTGATCGCCCGCCTGATATGATCTGTTGTCCCTCGGCCCGGGACAAATCCATGCTGCCACGGGGAGACTAAACCGCCAATGACCCCTCCCAGCCTTTTGGCCAAAACCTTAGCATAAATTTTCGTGTCTGTATTTATGAGGGATATTGGACGAAACGACCCTGGATCTCCCTTAGGCTTGCCCTTTTTGTGGAAGACAATAATATTTGTTTCTTTCCAGGAATCTGGAATTTTCCCAGAGCAGATTATGCCATTAAATAAATCCAATAACAGGGGAGCTATCACGGCTTGTAAGCATTTGTACACTTCAAGTGGAACCCTATCTGGCCCTGTAGCCTTCCCTGCTGATAACTCCTGCAATGCTTCTACCACTTCTACCACTTCACTTAGTGCCAGATCATTATCCAATGCAACTCTATCCTGCTCGGGCAAATTGTGACCAAAGTCTTCAAACGCCAAACTAGCAAGCTCTGTCCTATCCTCTTCCTTATAGAGTTTTTGATAAAAAAAATTAAAAACCCTGCGGATGTCCTCTGGTTTCACATTCTGTTGGTTACCTTCATGAATTTCCGATATTATATTTCTACCATAGCCCTGCCTGATCCTTAACGCAAGAAGTTTACCCGCCTGCTCTCCCATCCTACCCCTGTGTGTCTGGTAATCATCTGCGTTTTTCTGAGCTATCCACTTATGTACTTCCGCCTTGATAGCCAGTATCTTCTGCTGACTACTATCGGCCTCATTTCCACCTGTAATATCCCTCAGATGTTGCTCTTCTGCCTCTGCCAGCTGACCCATCAATTTCTCTTGCTCCTCTTGTGCCTCTTTCCTCAGCCTAGCAGAGAAGCTGATCGTCTCCCCTCTCAATGCCGCCTTAAAAGAGTCCCACACATTGTTTTGGGATGCACAATACCTATTTACATCAACAACAAAAAAATTGACGGGCGTGGGGACCAGATGGAGGCCGCTTAGGAGGTCAATTGCGGTGCTAGCTGGCAGTGGTGGTTATATCGAGTATGAGACCCGATTAAAGCTGAAGAAACTGCTCCATCAAGTCTCTCGGGACCCCCGTCTTTGATGCTGTATTCCAGCAAGTTCATGTGGACATTTCGAGCCGGAGCAGAGCCGCAAGTAATCAGGCGGTACATTGAAGATTACCTGCAGCGACTGCTTCATCGGTTTATGAGAGGAGGTCTGGGGATGGCCCCAAAAGTGGCGACGAGTGCAGCGGCATCTAAGGCTGCAGCAGCAGCAGCCGCTCGTAAGGGTCGCGGTGAGAGATCGTTAGACCCGGCAGCTTCAGGAAGTTCTCCTGGACGCCCGCACCGGCTGCTCTCGCCGGGTCTGCCGGCGCTCAGAAAAGGAAGAGGCGGAGTTTCTGCCAAGAACTGCCCGGCTCAGTAGTGGAGCTGTTTCAGCAAACAAGGGAATTGTCCGCTGGTGTGGAGGCAGCTACAGTGGCTGTAAGCGGCGAGAGCAGTCTCGGGAAAGTTGGGGGCCGGTCCCGTGAAAAGGATGTAAGTCCGGCAATTACCAGGGTGGAGATTCAGGATGTACTAGATGGAGCGAGCTCAGAGGACGGTAATCTAAACCACACCGTTGGAGATAAGGCTCTAATAGACATTGTGTCACTACCCCCCCCACCCCCCCCAGAGCAATTAGACACTGTAGTGGTAACAGAGGAATCTGGTACTGGGGATAAGAGTAGCTCTGGTGGTAAGGTGAATGAAAGCATGGGGAATGGGTCTATTGATGAGCAAATGGTCAGACCCGCCTGGGCTCAGGTAGAGGAAGAGGAGTATGAGAATAGGAGGCAGCCCTTGGTCGCCAGGCCGGAGAGTAGTAAATCGAGTGTAGCAGCTGAGCTGTTATCAGAAAAAAATAAGGGTAAAGTGGAGTAAGAGCCCAGCGATTGTTTCTCTTCTGTTTCGGAGGGAGCAGAATGGTTGTATGACATTATAAGTGCATTGCAGGGGGCTAGTAGCTTAGAGTCAGACCCGGAGGATAGCGAGGAGGACCGCCCCTTAACAGCCAAAAAATCTTCGGGGCAAAATGGCTCGCAGAATAGAGAAAGGAAAGATTTGACATGGGACTACTCGTCAGCCACTCCGCTTGAAGGCTCTTTTGCAAGTAAAGTACCTGTGGTAGTGGACGGTACCCCCCCACGCTGGATATAATACACCAAGCTATCCTGGCACACAGAGAGGAAACTCGACAAGATAGCCGGAAAGCTCAGGTGGGGATAAGGAAAATGCAGGTGGTTGTTAGAAAGCTCTCTAAGGCTTTCTCAAATATGGGCGATAGAGTGGCGAATCTTGAAGAGAGAATTGTGGCTACGGAAGCTGATGCGACAAGTGCTATAACCCTGGTGGAAGCCCAAGGCGCTCAAATTAAAGACATACAATGGAAACTTGAAGAGTTTGAAAACAGACAAGGGAGAAACAATCTCAGAGTGTTGGGGGTTCAGGAGAATTTAGAGGGGTCGGACACTAGGAGTTATATAATTGAACTGTTTAAGGTGGCTTTTCCCGAACTATCGAAGTGGAATTGGGCGGCTGAAATCCAAGGAGCGCATCGCATTCCGCTTAAACTTCGAACACCACCAAAAGAGGGTGATAGACCACGAGCTATATTAGTTTTTTTCAGGAACTTTCTCCTGTGGCAAACTATCTCCGACAAAGCAAGGCCTGATGCTAAAAAGTCAAGTGGAGGGGTCTCATTTTTTGTACGGCCCGATTTCTACCATGTAACAGTAGAAAGGTGCTGGAGGCTGAGGCAGCTCATAAAACCTTTCCAGGACAAAAAAATCCAGGTCTACCTTGTTAATCCATCACAACTAAAAGTGATTAATCAGGGTATTACGCAATACTTTTCATCAGAGATAAAAGCAAAAGAGTACCTGGACAAATAAAGCTGCCTATGTTGTTTATTACGGTGGGGGGGAAGGGGATGGACTGTGTTCACAGGTGTATATAAAAGAAATGCGGAGATAGGGGTGCTGAAAAAAGAGTTGGTAGTGAGGAACTGGAGGGGTTAAAAAAAACACATTTTTTTATTTTCTTTTCTTTTACGACAGATATAAGGGTCTATCATAACCTAGTCAATGTTATGTTTGAAAGGAGCCACTGTCCATTAGTACTGCGCACATCATATGCGCAGACTATGGTCTGAGCGTCCCTATGGGGTGGAGGGGCGAATTAAGCTAGGGGAGGGTGGAGTGGGGTGGGTTCACACAGTGGGGGAGCCGAAGGGGAAGGGGGGGTGGTGGGCTGTGCATCACATGGAAGGGAGGGATAAATAGAGGGGGGGAGGAAATTACCTGGTGCTACGCTGTTTTTGTTTGGTTTATTGTAATGTTTGTAAATCGTTGGTTTCTGCTGAAACATTGGTCAGGTGTTATCTTATTAGCGATTAATGGGGAAGCTTAAGATCTGTTCAATTAATACTGGGGGCTTGAATGTTTGGGGTAAAAGACAAAGATTGGGGCATTTTGTTAGGTCAAATCAGTTAGACCTGATTTGCTTACAGGAGACCCCTATACCCTGGGCTAAAAAGCATTGGCTAAGTATTAAAGGGTTTAACTTGTTGCTATGCTCCACACAGATGTCTACTGTTAGGGGAGTGGCAATACTGGCTAAATCCAGTTTGGGTGGTGCTAGACACTGCCTGGCAGATACCTTGGGCAGGTGGGTAATTGTCGAACTTGAGGTGAGGTTTACACTGTGTACAATTTACGGCTCCAATCAGGATGAACCAGAGGTCTTTGATAAACTCGAGGTAGAATTATTGAACTGACCATCCCCCCTCGTAGTGTGTGGTGATTTTAATATTTCTACAAATTTCATAGACATCGACATTAATGTCAACTATGTTGGCCGTAAGCCCAAGGTATTTAGAGCCTTATGCTCCTTAATTAAATCACACAGCTTGGTGGATGTGTGGGGGTATAAAGAACCTCATAATCCAAGGTTCACCTACTTTTCATGCCCCTTTAAGAAATACACTAAACTGGATTATTTTCTTATTTCTTCTATGGAGGCGCGGAGAGTAGGTATTAAAAAATTACCAAAAGTGATCTCTGACCATAGCCCACTAATTCTACTATATGAAATTGAGAAGGTTACCCACTCTCATTCCAGATGGACTTTTGAGAGGAGATTGCTAGCAGATCCCAAATTTGTAGAACATTTAAAGAATTGGGCTAAAAAAAAAATTGGTATGGAAGTTTTACTAGTGCAAACTTTTTTTTGATCTCTAAGTGCGATAGCTTCCGAACATTAGTCCACGATTTTGGCTCATGACACTAAAGTTCAGTTTTCTGTACTCCCATATTAAGAGGTTCCGGGGTTCTACATATGCAAGCCTGTCTTCTAGCTAATAGGCCAGAGACCTGTAGACATGGGACAAACTTACTGATGCATTGTGCTAGGTTTTTGTCAGAAAAGCAATGCTAATCCGGCAGAAAATGTTGAGGTCCTAATTGCTATCCAATGCACACCAGGATTTGTCTTGGCAAGTTCCTCAAAGTAATGCAAAGTTGTGTTGTGTGCTACTTTATGCTACTTTTATCAGGATTCTGCCATCCTGCCTCTAGATGTCACTCGCATGGGCCCTTACAAAACTGCCTTTGCATCTGTATAGGACAAAATGTGTGTCAACACTTGCCATACTTAGTTTCGCTTCACTTTTTAGTCAAGGTTTTTTTTCCACTTCCCAGATGTATTGGGGTCCTTCTAGATCCCTCTGTCTCCAGACTCTTCTTGGACCGTGTCCTGGTTGTGGTTACCTGTTCACTAGATTTGTTCCTGGATCCTACCGTTATTCTGACCCCTTTATGTTTGCATTCTGGACCCTTCTCAATATTTCTTGCAATCCATTCTCTGGTCCATGTTTTCCTATTCTCTATCTTGTATCTCCTGGTTCCTCTGGTCTTCCGTTCTCCAGGTCTCAGTTCAGCCATCCTTTCATTGGTGGTTTCCTAATTCTCTGCACCTGGTTAAGCTCTTGCACCAGGCTTTCTCCCTGCAATTATGTTCCTCCTCTGAGCCTACAGCTATTTCAGCCCTCTGAATGCAGAATTAAACGGCTTGCAACTGAATTCTGTTGAGTCTCCTTGTGCTCTGTTGTGTTCCTGCTGCTGGCATTAAAGCTGTGTTCATTTGATTCTGATTTTCTTTCCCTGTACCCATTGTCATGTTTTTGACTATTTGTGGTGTCTGTTTCTGTCCCTTGTTTTCCTGCATCTCTATTCCTGTGTTAGCCATTCATCATAGTCTCCTGTTTGTACTTTTCCTGATCTATGATGATATATGCAGACTACTTGCCCTGTGCTCTATGTTCCTGTTTGTCTGCATATTTCTGGTATGCCTTGATTGAGTGTAAATGTTTCCTAGCCTTGTTTTCAGTATTTTGACCAATTGGCTATCGGATGATTTAGGTAGCGAAAACACTGACCGGATTGGTTGGGGTAGACCTTAGAGAAAAAAAAGTGGGGTTCTACATAGAAGCCATTTGCTAAAGAATAGCATCAGGCGCCAGTTAGCTCCCCTTAAAGTACTAAAATTAAGTGTATTTAATTCGGACGACATACTCACTGTAACCTTCCCATTTTGTTATTGATTTTCTGGCAAGATCTATACCCTTAAGAGGGGGCCTGAAAGTTTCTTCCACTCCCCGGGTTTCCTGACTGTGATATCTTCAAATAGTGTGTATGTCAGATGTTTACATTCATTAATCTGTCACAGATCCAAATTAATCAGGAACTTGATAATAATATTATATGCCCGTGAAGAAGGAAATCATTCGGGATTAAATCACACATTTCAGCAATGCTTAGCTACCTATCGATCCTCAAAAAATCTGAGATTTTTGAATAATTTCAGTTGAATCTCTGATCCCAAATACTGAAGTGAGTTTGGTTAACGGGATTTAGGAATTGATTACGGGGATTTTATATCTTCTATAAAAGTCCTGATGTTTATGAAAGAATCTCTGCATACACTTATAGCGCACTAATTTAGGGAATTTCCAAATTTTTTATGAACAGCGTATCTGGTGCTCTTTACAAATGAAATTCATAAAATAATTTACGAATAGTCCTGTATGTGATTCCAACCTAAACCTAAACATACATTGTGCAAAGTATGCAAAATAATAATCCCTGAGATTAGGGAGAGCTAACCCACCATTCTCCAACTCCTCATATAAGGTGCCTAGTGTAATTCGGGGGGTTTTCTTTCCCCCAAAAAAGTATGTAAACATAGACTCTAATTTGGCAAAGAAAGGTGCTGTTAAAACACACGGAATTGCCGAAAACAAAAGATTAAATAAAGTTAGAACGGTCATCTTGATCAGTGAGACCCTCCCCATCATAGTTAACGGGAGTGAGTTCCACTGATGCAATAAATCCTGTACTTGCAGTAAATGTGGGACAAAATTTTGGTCATACAAGTCAGAGATTTGTGATGAAAAATAAATAAACAAGTTATCTTTTTGGTTTAGAAATTAGACAGGACAAAATATCAGAGTATAAAATATCGGGCTTGCAACCACACTGCATTATTCCAGGTTTCTTTTTGTTCATTTTATACCCGCCGCACAATTCAAACTGCTCAAAATCCTCAAAGACTTTTGCTTGGACCTCCTTATCAGCTTTGATTATGATCATGATGTCGTCTGCATATAATTTTAGTTTCCCCACAGTAGGTAATGGGGACGAATATCTGCATGCCCATGCAAAGTCTTTGCAGATATCCTATGATGTCATCAACAATTTCATTTATAATGATGGTAATTATATTATTAATTTTCTTGGGTGGCCCTGTGAGGCATCATTGGTTCCGCAAACCCTCCAAAAGAATTATTATAATAGAGTCACATTGACAAGCCCCACTTTAAAATATTTTCTTTTCAATCTCTAATTATATATGGGTATAGATTAATGCATTGATTTGTTTTTTATCTTAGCAGAATAATGCCTTGATAATGATGACATCATTTATAATTTCAAAAGTCATGTAATTTGTGAGCTCGTTTGTAACCTTGAGGATTTATTAGAATTATGTTGTGAAAACACAGTTAAGTTAAGCAGGGCGTTTTTTCGACCTGTGAGGATAAGTCTTTGCGCTCTTTTCTCCCCGTAAATATACATCAATCTTCAGCAGCAATTTATTATTAAACTAGCGCCCGCGCTTTATGACATATTCAAAATACACTTGTGGGTCCTTTTGACGAAAAACGAACAGTGTAGAGTGGTTGCTTTGGGGAAATAAGCTAAACCCACTCTCTCTTAATTGCTAGAAGTCCCCTCATTGGATTCATCCTCGTCGTCAGAGCCTCCATGTGTCAGTGAAGAGAAATCCATTTTCATTTTCTGCTCTGAAAAGTAGCACAATTCTCGAGAGTGAGGCAGGTTGTGTTTTTGTGTGTGTGTTTTGTTTTATAACTGAATCCCTTCTTTAAATCGCGATAAAGTTTAGACCTAAATTTAAAGCAGAAACGAATTCAGGGATGTAGTTCCGACTGCTCTTCCAGGCAGGCTGTGGTGTTTATTTTGACCTGGGAGTCCCTAACAAGCCGCCTAAGTGCAGTGGAAGCTCCAGCTGGCCTTGCCTGACACCAATTAGCTGCTTCTGTCGTAGTCAATTCAGAGTCACAGAAGCAGAGCTTTTTCAGCCTGACTCGGAATGCCCTACAAGAAAGAGTGATGTTATTGGTAATGGAATGAGATATAACTGCTGTGAAATGCAATAATTACTCTGTAACAGATTGTTTCATCTGTAAGCCCCGTTGTCGGTGTGCTGCAGCTCGGTGTCATTAAAAGCAAGTGTTAGTTAAACATTCAGGGCTCTCCCACTGTTGTGACATTCAGCAGAGAGATCTTGACAGGAGACTGTCTGGGTTTAAGGAAGCTTAACATTTATGCCTGTGCACTACCCCCTTTACTATTCATCGTTTTTTTCTGCATGCTTTCAGTGTCTTTTCGTTCTCACTCTCTTAGCGCTCACGTACTACCTATGCTATCCAGGGGTGTACCTAATGCAATAATGCTAGGGGGTGTCAGCCTGAGATTTACCAACAAGATATGTAGTGAACCCAACTAAAAAGGCCAGAAAGCGCGCTGGGACAGCTAAGCAGACAGTTAAGGCTTGATTAGGGATATTCTCAAAAAAGAAGCCAGATTGCGACCTTGTCTCTGTGTTTTTTTTAAGCAAGCCCACCAAACCACCAAGAAACCCATCTTTCCATGAGCATATCCACTGAGCCATCTGAGCCACAGTCTTCCATAAATTGTGAAGAAGAGAATGTCCCTCTGGCATTGTTTGAGGAAAGGTTCTCTAGGCATCACTCTGTGTAGGCTACCATGCTCCAATACTTACTGAGGTACTGTGCTCCAACACCCAAACCTATATAAAAAACAGTGGGGGAAGGTTGGTGGGGGAAGATCAGGGGGAAAAAAAGAAAATTTACCTGGAGGTAACCATGTCTTCTCCAGCAGGAGGCACCCAGCCTCCCAGGCTCCCCAGATCAATCACAACGCTGCCTTAAGGAGTGCTGTGATTGGTCTGAGCTCCGTGGTTCGGTGCTCAGACAGTGGCTTGAAGACTTGGCATGTTCTACACTAAGGCTGTATAATACAGCCTGTGGAGAACATGCACAGTGCGTATGACAGTCTAGCCGGCCTGAGCGGCCGGCCAAACCTTCATGTGTAATTTAGGTGCTGCCAACACTCATTCTCCGGCCTCGACGTCAGTGAAGGCCGGCCCTGCCACGCCCTATCAGTGGGACTGCTCTGCTGTGCAACTGCAATAGTTGCATAATACAATGATGATAACAGTCAGCTTTATTATCATTTTAATTTCAATTTGCACTGCTTTAAAGCAGTGGGATGATGCTCCTCCACTTTAGCAGAGGAGCCGCTCCTGCCCAACACTTTTCTCTAAACTTCTTCATAAGATGAGAGAAAAGCAATATTAAGAACTCCTTAGGCCCCTCCACCAACAGACCTACAATACACAAGCAAGTGTATTCTAGGGCCTTTTTCATTCAGTTTTAAGTCAGCTACCGACAGACCGCTAACTCCAATTGGAGACAGGAAAACTAAGGGGCATATTATCAAGACAGGCGATAAAATTATTGCTGCTTTAGCGGTAGAAAACTGCCACTAAAATGGCGATAATGGGCTTGATAATATGCTCTATGGAATTCCAATTGAAGCCCATGTTAGATGTCCTTCACATCTAACATGGGCTTCAATTGGAATTCCATAGAGCATATTATCAAGCCCATTATCGCCGTTTTAGCTGCAGTTTTCTGCCGCTAAAGCGGCGATAATTATATCGCCTGTCTTGATAATATGCCCCATAATGCCCTGTGTCCTTTCCTGAGACACTGGCCCTAAACTGGAACCTAAACTCAGATATCGCAAGTTGACCACATAAGGAGACTTTATGAGATGAAAGACCAAGATTAAGAGACATCACCATAGCCTTTGAATCTCCCTGGAATTAGTATGTTTTCACCCTGTTCACAAGTCTCTGCAAAGACAGTCCTTTCTGAATTGCTAGGTTAGTAGCATTCTTCACAAGATGATTTTCCCTATTCTGCTCAAGACAGACACTCTGTTATTTACAAAATAAATAATTACATGACTCTATATGAGACATCAAAGAGGCATAACAGGAGAAGAGCATCCTGGCACACAGAATGGATACATGAGAGAATATGTTGCAACTAGATTGCACACTCTTTAGAAAACAAACATCTAGTGGCTAGAGTGATGACGTATTCCCCCTGCAAATTCCAGTAAGAATTTTGGACACATCTAAAGCCGAAACAGCTGAACTGAATTACATCAAATTTGGCAGAAAGCTAGACCTTTACTAAGGAAGAGCTTTTTGTGTGATTTGGTGTAATTGACAAATTAAGATGCAAAATGTATGTATATATAGAGATGCAGGAGTACTACAGGACAGGCAGATAAAAAGAGAAATTTGACTAGCTGTCTCACATCAACAAAAATGTTTTGCAGCTCTTTTAGGATTCTAGGACTCAGTCCCCGAGTCCTGACACCTATATGTTATTTTTATATTTTATTTTCAGGACTCGTGGACTTTGGGACCCCAGCCCACCACGGCCAAAAATACAATTTCTTTAGTGCTACCATGGTAGTACTGTGGTACTGTGGTACTGTCGTGTAATTCCTATATACCTATGTAGGTTCTGCACATTTGGAGAGCATACACTGCAGGATTGGTGTAGGAATAACTCTGTACACCTCCACCGGGTATGTTGGTCTTCTGTATCAGCTAGCTCACAGTGCCACTAGAATCTCCTCTTATTGGGGAGAGAATAGTTCTTGGCAACCCTCGAACATGACAACCCTGATCCCTCAGAACCGTGGAAACAATATACTACCTTTCGCTCAGTCGTGCTCACTTAGTTTGTCTCAGAGAGATACACAGGATAAACAGGCTGGTCATTTTCAATAGGAATTTATTGAACAGTTGTTATTCTAGTGTAGAATAGATGAGCTTAAACAACTGTTAGACAGTAGCAGAGGTATATGATTAGAAGCACTGAGAAAGTAAATGGATTGTATAGCTCTACCATCTTGCAATATTCATGAATACATACAAGTATATAAAACACATGATGAAAAGTGTGTACTCCTATGATGCCTCCCTAACTAGATGTACCTAGCATCTGTGTAGGTGTTATGCCAAGAATCCCTCCCAAAATCTAGTCAACCCCATTACTTGAAATAAGAGAATGTTGGACCCCGTCCTGGTCTCGAGTTGCACACCCCGCGAGGGATGTTAGACCACTGCTAGCTGGAGTGTCTGCATGCAGGAACCTCAGTGTCTCTGGTCAGTGTGTCAGCCGGGAAGTCTCAGGCTCCTCTGTCTTTCTAAAAAATGTATGATGTGTATATACCCATAGGTCTCCCCAGGGGTCCTACCTTGCTGTGTTACTATGTCGCCCTAAGGATGACGTCGGGCCTGAAATTTATACAGAGATATTATACAGGAGATGGTAGTCCTGCTGTGCTTCCAAGAAACCTCAGGAATAACGTATGAGATTCGAACTAGGGAAAAACCTGCGTTCTGAATGCAGAGTTGTATCTAGGTAAAAGGTCAGTCCCTAAGAACCGTTATGTGTGTAATGTAGGGAAGAATATAGGTGAAAGGTTGCAATGTTAACTGCGCCTATATAGGGTACCTATATGGAATATAACAACCACTCCTCTTCTGACTGGAGGACATATGTAACTTATTACTGTACTACTAGCCTAACTAAATTTTGGTACACACAAAGTTTATAAAAATATTTGTTTTGTTAAAATGTTTGAAACTTCTAAAAGATTTCTAAAAAACTTTAAAAATGTTCAAAAAAATTATGCAAGCCATATCTCTTAAGTGTCCATATTCATAGTCGGAACCACTATATGTATTAGAAAGCCATGGATGCCCAATACCACTATGAGCCAAATGAGTCAAAGGTTTATATGTCCTGGCTGGAAGACGCAACATTTTTGTTGCTTGCTTCACAGTAGACGGCCCCTTTAACACCTCGCAGAGTACGTGAATTGAGTACAGATGATGTTCCACACTGTCCACAGCCGGTGCTGGTGCAGCCTGTGCGCCATCCAAAGCCTGGGTGTCAGAAAAGGAGCCAATGTCCATACCTACAGGTGCAGTTACTACCTGTGGTGGCTCAAGGAATGCCACCATCAACATCGGAATACGCTGAGGGCACTGCAGAACATGGGCCGTTATCGGGTCCAGTAAAGCATTCACGTCCGGTTGCGCACATGATGGGAGTGTCAAACAAAGGTCTAACATGCATTCTTCTTTGCAAAACAGGAATCAGAGGACAGGTAAGATGCAGTCCATCCAGACTGGTTGAAATGAGAATCACCAAGATGCACTTAGTTCTCTTAGGCGAGGCGTGCCTAGATTTTGTACCATGCAGTCACAGTATTCACGCTCCTGGAGTGCTTTTTCCATCTTCTTGGTGACTGGGACGTCCATTGCGTAGCAGATGGAAAACAATCAGGATACCTGTTAGTAGAAACAGGATGAGTGGAAGTCCTCCAAAGATGCTTCCGAATACGAAGTGTATGAAGTTTGGTACAACTCTAAGTACCATCTGAAAGGTGCTTAGAAGTCCAGAACCTATGGTCTTAAATAGGTAGACGATGCCTGTGGTATCAGACATATTAAAGGTAGGATTCACCATTTCTGCAAAATGGAAAGGGCAAATTGTATAGATTTTTTTTATTTTTTATTATTATTTATTTATTTTTTGTAGAGCGCGTAGTCACCCTGAGGTATCCCAGCGCTAAAAAAAAACCCTAGCTCTTCAGTTCAGCGGGCCGAGGGCAAAGCAAAAAGGGGGGGGGGGACAGAAGATCAGGGTTATGGGTAAGCATGAATCATTGGGGAAAAAGGTGAGTCTTGAGCCGCTTCCTGAAGCGAAGGTATTGTGGTTCGAGTCGCAGGTCGCGGGGGAGAGAGTTCCAGAGGCGTGCAGTATGGACTGAAAAACGTCTTCCTCCTATGCGGGCTTTCTTGAATCTTGGGGTGGTGATGAAGTTTTCTGAGTCCGAACGGAGGGATCTTGTGGATTTATAGGGTGTAATGAGATTCCTGAGAACAGGGGGGCCTTGATTTTGTAGTAGTTTGTGGGCTAGGCACAGGGCCTTGAATTTGACCCACTCCCTTATGGGAAGCCAGTGGAGGAGTTTTAGAGCAGGTTTAGCCGAGTTTCTGGCAGGGGTGTTTGTGATAATCCGGGCCGCAGTGTTCTGGATTCTCTGAAGCTTGTTAAGGGTCGCTTCAGGAGCGCCTAGGTAGATCACATTGCTATAATCAAGCCTCGAAAACTAGATAAGGCCTGTATCTCTGCCGAAGACCTTGCGATCTGGAGATCAAAAGTCTCTAGTGCGGAGGTTAAGGGCACGGACTTCTGTAGAAGCATGGCTTTCATTCTGCTTAGAGTATCAAACCGTTTTAAAGAAACATTCAGGGTAGGCCATAAGCCGCCTCCCTGACTGTTTGTGTCGGTGGAAACAATACTTGCATACAACAAGTAACCCTGGAACTTACGGTTACCAGATATGCGATGCCTGGCTGCATTCCGCAGCAACCTTGATCACTGAGCATCAAGTATCTCCCATTCGAATGCAGCTTGAATACCGGAGTAATCACTGCAGCTGGGGCACCCCTCAAATGGCAGGACAGGTTTGCTACTGAACCATTACAAGCCCTGTGCAGCATTAGATCCTGGCATATGTGTGATCCACTTAAAGTGTTCTCACAGTTCGTACCGCTTATAAACACTTCTCTCTGCCCACTCCAGCATCGAAACCTGTATGGTAATTCTCCTGATTCCTTAATGTATTCCTTACCCATTTCTTCATGACTGCCTGCCTGCTTTTGTTCAAGGCAATACTGAAACTGAAAAGCAGTGACCAGTAGAGTTATGTGGCCATGGATTAACCATTCTGTGGACGGTGATTCTGCCACTGTAAAGGCTAATCTATCCAGTTTTTCAATACGCAGCATTGTATATTTTGCTCCTCTTTGTGCCATTTCTATCTGTTTATCCATTAGATTGTATGCAGATAACAGAGATGTGCTGTTAATATAACGCAAAGGCACATAGCCTGCCCGCAAAGATTGCAGTGTCCAGCTTAACAACATAATAGAACATAATTGAGACTGCCCATGTTGTAATATGGCTAAATCTTGTTCTACTATGACTATCGCAGAAGATAAAATGTTGCCATAGGAATATATCCTGGAGGTCAATGTAGTTAACCCATTGTCTACCATACCACTGATGGATTTTTCTAGATTTATACGGTCTATTTCACGTAATCTCTCGACGGCCTCCTGTTGGGATATTTTCCATATTTCATTGTAGACAGCATATATGAAACGTTTCTGACGTGGCTTCCTGGGACCTAGTAAAAAATCCCTGAGATCCACATCCTATGATAGTAACGATAAGTGTTGTTTCACCTCTGTGAGTGTTGAGGTTTTTAGCCAATCAAGGCACAACTTCCCAACACTGTAGAATGTCACTACCGTTGGATGTTCTCTCTGTACATAATGTGGATCTGGCTTATGGATATTAAACCCTTTGGTTTTACCCATGAATCTTGCCTGACAACCATTGGTGTCTGTGGGCCAAATCAACCACTTCTTCCAATCGGGGTCTGATCTGTTGCATTGTATAATGTCATCTATAGTAATCTCTTTCTGTGATGTTATGTTACCCTCGGTGTGTGATGGAGTTGGCATCCGAGGTGTGTTCAAGTCTTTGTTCTTGGCTAGTCCAAGGCAAGACGTCTGTTACACTGTCTCTTCCAAAACATGATTTGCTAAGGGATGAGGCATGCTCTAAATAATGCATCTATTCCCTTTACTTGCCATTCTCTAGTACCCCAGACTTATTTTAGGTCTATGGTGTCTTTCCTTAAGTCAAAATCTTGTTCGGACAACTGGACAATAAAGGAAGCAGAGTAAATCTGTTTTGTGTTTGTAAACATATTTTTATGTGCTAATGTTGGTGCAAATTTATAATAATATGAGGCTGAGTCAAACATAATAAACCCTGAAAAATATGGAAACTTTTGTGCAAATGTTTTTGAACTGCTTTTCGGCGGTGTTGGGCAATGTTCCCACTGGTGGTAAGTGAACACATTTCTAGGATTAGCAGATTTATGCAGAAAGTGATGACCATAGTGTTGATATGAATACATTGTTTCAAAATCTGACGTGCTTTCCCATGTTTCACTATTAGAAAATGCAGCAGATTTTCCAAATCAGACAACATATTATTTACAGTTTCAAAATCCCACTCATCGGAAAATGTACTCGAGGTTATGATATCACTTAATGATATTTTAAATAAATGAGGAATTTTACATTTCGGTCGGACCAAATATATCGAAATCAACCTTGTCCCATACTGTATCATCAGGTATAGGAACTGCGGTAATGTTCACTGATGACAAGTCTCTTTGTTCTCGATGAGATGATTGGTGTGGTTTAAATTCACCTTTTGGGCAGCAGAGCTTTGTCTAAGGTATTTTCCATTAATAGGCATGATAAAAACTAAGCCTAACCAGAAAAGAAAGAAAAGTATCCTGGTAATTACCCATAGTTCTACCCCAGGCGATACCAGGTAAGACTTTTTAAGAAAGTTCAGACATTTTTTACCTTACTGCTTGTGTGATTGTTGGGCTGGCATTGTTTCAGGTTCACTTGGATGCAAAGAAAATGTATCAAAGTTTATGAAGTAGCCAGAAGCAGGTTGATTAATTTTTGGTATTGCCGCAGGATTTGTGGAAACCATAGTTTGCTCTTGTTGAGGCATGTTGATGTAGACATCTGTATTTCGTCGAATTGAAATTTGTCTTTCATTTTGATTCTGAATTTAAACTTCAGGTTCAAGAGGAACGAGTTCCATAGCATTATTGCTTAGCCCATCATTCTGTGCAGGGGACTCTTCAAACGTTATGAGTCTTTCCGTTTCAACTTCTGGAATTGTAGCAAGAGGAGGGCGTCTACTACTCTGGAGTCCTTGTGGCCTCGGCCACATTGTGTGGTTTGATTAGGTCGATTGAGACAAATCTTTTCTCCTTTTTTCAGGCAAGTGGCGGTAGAAGTACAGTTCTTGTCCCTTCAACTGCTGGGACCTGTACAGGCTTTCGGTATGATGGCCCAAATTCTTTCTTGTCCGCTATTTTCTCCCTGACCAGATCCCCAACTTTTGGGATCCAGATGGGCCTTGCTGTGACTGATTTGACTTCCCCAGTGGGGGTCCGCTTCATGTGGACATTACTTTGTTGCGTCCTGGATTTATTAAGATCCTGTAAAACAGCCAAACGATCATGGATGTCAAAAGGCTTTTCATCTGACACTGTGCCTTCACAATCAAGATCAGGTACCCACTTGCTTGTCCCAAATAGGACCTCATATGGAGTCACTACCCCTAGATAACTGCTTGGCATGTTATTCAATGCTCGCTATACTTCATACAGATGTTTTACCCAACTCTCACCCGTGCCTAATACTCTAGCTGTTAAAGATTGCTTTAATTCCTGTTTTTTCCTCTCCACAACCAAATTTCCCTTGGGATGGTACGGAGAGGAGTACCGTAATGCTACACCCAATCCTCCCATAGCCTCCTTGTAAGCCCAAGAACTAAATGCAGGGGCCCGGTCAGAATGTAATGTGCCAATTGCGTATGTCCCTATAAAGACTCGCAAATCTTTTATAACAGTTCGAGCGTCAGCCGAGCGTTAGGCCACACCCATAGGAATTTCGAGCAGTAATCCACTACAACCATGATATATCTGTATGCTCCATCTCTTTGTAAGGCACTGCAGTGGTCCAAGTAAACACACGGTAGTGGTTTGTCTGATCTTAACAAAGGCTTCTGCACTGGACCTGGTGTTAAGTCGGATGGCAGCCAGCACCAAAAAAGGGAGACCAGCCCAGGGCCACATCAGAAGGGCAACAGATGCCATGGAGCCATGCATCATGTGGCCTGGACACCCAAGACGGCCACAACACCCACCCACCGACACCACACCCAGGCCTGTAACACCCCCCCTGGACCACCCCCAACCCGGACAAAGAAACTGCACACCAACAGCATGAATCCCAATACAAACATTTTGCCTGATGTCGCACAAGCAGGAAATTCAACAGACCTGCGTGGCCAGAAAATAGAGACTCAATCAAACATCAATGCAATCACCAACACAAAACACCATACAAAAAAAGGCCAAGACAACCCTTAGAATGAGTCCTAGGGGTCTTCACTGGACAATCCGTAGCACACAGCCTGGAAGACCAAATCCAAGAGAAGAAGGTGTGCCATGCACCCACCAAAGGAAAGAGAGGGAGAGAGCGAGGGAGAGAGATGGAGTGAGATTGCACAAGCAGCGCAAGGCCTCTCGGCCACCTGGCATGTGTGTGTGTATCGCCATCCGTACACCATGAGCCCAAGGCCGGGTCCCAATCTCAGCACCAAAGCCACATCACATTTCTAAAACGCAAGTAGTAGTCAGACAAACATCAGGGATGAAAGCTCAATTTTTCCAATGCAGAAGGCGGGAAAACACCTGCACCTCAGACCTTGGTCCAGAACGCACCTGGAACACCCTGAGAGAGATGCCATGGCAGACAGGTACGACTCCCACACCATGCATTCCGCAAATAAACTATCCTACTCATCCACATCCCACACACAGAAGCCCCTGCCTGTGGTACCCCCGCATGGGATGCCCTTGACACTCACGGAATCAGAAAGCCACTCTCCCCAACATTGCACACACATTCAAATCATTGTCCACACAACTGCCGCAGTTCAGAAGAGTGCCAGTTCCACGAGACGCACAAACGCAATGGCAGGCAATACTGGGCACATGCACAACCCCCATCACATGGAACAGTACCGTGCATGTATGCTGCATTTACTGGGCGCAGTGCCACTGGCAGTGCTGCAGATCAGTTACCGGCTCAGCTTCCGCCTTGCCTACATCACCTGCGTCCAGCCCTGGTTCCACTGCCGAACATTCACATTCGAGTGTCCCATGGATGTCTGCCTATCCAACACAACTGTTGATGAATTGGACTATGACCTGTGTCTGCGCCCCCTGTTGGATCACAACCAGGAGTGTAACCGAGACAGCCGTGCATGGGATGCCCTGACATACTGCGTATGTATCGGTAGTTGTGCATGGGAGATTGCACAATTCCTCGTATGCAATGACCACATGGAGGCGCTCCCCTATTGGGCTGTGATGTGGATTGGTGAAACAGCGTGGGCTGAGCACACCTGCCCGGACCACTTAATGGATTGGCTCACCCTGGTGTTCCTTGAACACGACAATGACGTGGTATTGGAAGACATTGCACATGAAGCTGCACGGACATTCATGAACGAGTAACTACATTCCTGCAGCCACATCCAATTGTCACCCACAGCACATGTCCCAACAACTTGTTGCATTGTGGGGATGGCTCACATATCACACCACAACAGGGAAAATGTCTGCCTTCGTCCAGGCTCTGGATACATGTGGGTGGTACAACACGTGTGTACACACACCTGTGCAAGGTGATGCAGGTCCATGCTTGGTGCAACACAGTGTCGTTTGGCCACATTGCCAATTCGGACACACTGCTGGGGGAGAGCATACACATGGCAATGTAGCACGACATGTGAACCTGTCTGACCCTCACACCGGATCACCGTCAGCAGAGTAGACAATTGGCGCACTTCGGAGGCAGAGCACCGTGCAGATCCCATGGGCAGTGAGTCGTGCCCCCTCACACAGGGCAATGGCCAAACAAAACATGACTCATCCAGCAATGCAAGGTGGGCTGAGAGCGTTGCCATCCATGATGAATGTTGCCCATTTTAGCCCCAACATTTCCTGAACCCCGACAAGTACCCATGCTGCGTGTAAGTGTCTCAAGCATGTCCCTGCCTGTTGTGGCAGTTGCCTTGTCCGTACTGACACGTACATGCCAATAAAGTCAAAGCAACTCCACTGGTGTCTAACTGTGTCCCTACACAGGGAGGAAGTGACTGATGCTTGTGCAATGGGGGGTGTCTGTTTGGCAAGCTCCACCTCTGTGAGCCAGACAGTGTTTTTGGATTGGTGCTGGATGTCATGTGCACTTACGTGACTACTGCAATGTGAGTATGGTGTCTAACCTCTGACCATGTGGAGCAATGTCATATATCACAACAGAATGTGTCCACACAGCTGTGTGTGAGTAGGTATGCAATGTGAACTTCTGGTGTCACATGTGTTGTAGGACACCACTCCTGGCCTGCTTTCATTTGGGTCAGTCCTACACACAGCCCTATTCAGTACATGGACGTGTGCCTACGTTGGGGGTTGTGAGATTGTTGTTGATGTGCAATGGAGACACAGCTAGTACGCACCTTCACAGGCATCCAATTGGCCATGTGTCTCAGGGATACACATGTGCATAGATGTCAGTTACCAGGGTGTACCTTCATATGCGAATATTGTTCCTACATTCAGCCACAACTCCATATGTGAGTGAACATAGTGATGACACATCTGTGTGATTTTGAATGTTTCATTCACATTCAGGTGATTGACGGAGCTGGGGCTGTACATGGCCATCCAAGCCCAAATCACATGGAAGCCCAGTAGTGGGCCAACCAGAGTCCTTTGGGGATTGCACAGAGATTGGGAAGAGGGAGAGTGCAGTCCACAGCAGGATAGCTGTGTAATTGGCCTGCGGTGACAAAATGACAGTCCATGTCGGGGTCCAGGTGAAAGCCGCAGAGTGTTTCTGGGGTGTTAGACCTGGCACCTTGGTGTGAGGCTCCCTTCCACTTTTTATCGCTGTGCCTCATATGTTTTGCTGGTGTTAGCTGCTCAGAGCACTGTGCCACTGCCAACCAGTGCCACAGTGCAAGTGCTCCCTATTGTAAAATGTATATGTTGGTTGGATTCCATGATTGGCTTATTTGATTTACTGTCAGACCCCAGAAAAGTGCACCACGAGTGCCCAGGGCTTGTAAATACAAATACTGCTGGTGTGCTTGCAGCACTGGTTGTGCCACCCACAGACAAATGTGTCTAAGGTCTGCCATTGCAGAACCTGCGTGCAGTCTGTTACTGTCATGCTGACTGGGCAAGTGCACCCACTTCCCAGTCCCTAAACCATCCCTTAACTTCATAATAGTCACCCCTATGGTAGGCCCAAGGGCAGGGTGCATTGTAAGCATAAGGTAGGACAAGCCCTGATGTGTGTGGCATGTCCTAATAGTGAATTACAGCCATTTTCATTTTTCACTATTGCAAGGCTACCTGTTCCCATAGGCCAGCATGGGCTGTCAGAATTGTTACATCCTATGATCCTAACAGACCCAGGGAACATGGTAGAAATTCGAGTTTAGTATGCCTGAACTCAGAATATTAACATACATCTTTTAGTAAAGTTTATTTTAATATTCTGGTGCCGATCACGATCCGGTAAAAAATTCCCCCGTGCGACTCGTATCCGGTCTTTTTACCCTACGAATTGTACAAGTGCCGTACGAACTGGCAATCACGATTCCCATGGTAAAAAGTCCATACGAACCGCATTGGGAACATTTCCCCACACGTCCTCGGGTCGGAAAATGTGTCCGATACGTCCTCGGACGATTTACCGTACAAACGTGAAAAGTCAAGTCCGACCGAGGAATCACGATCCATCCCGTGCGTCCGAACTCACAACCGTATGGAAAAAACACCGTCCGCACCGAACTCCTACAGCAACCATGGAGACATGTGCCCGCATACGCGCCCAACACTCCCCCCAGCCCCCGTACGTCCGACACATACCCCCCGTGTATGTACACCCCCACCCGTCTAGGTACACCCCAGTACGTCCGAGTCCTACCCCCACACCTGTACGTGTCATACCCCCGTGTACCCACACCCCAGTACGTGTCGTCCCACCGTCTATGTGCACCCCAGTACGTTCCAGTCGTACCCCCACCCCAGTACGTGTCGTACCCCCGTGTACCCCCACCCCAGTACGTGTCGTACCACCGTCTATGTACACCCCAGTACGTTCCAGTCGTACCCCCACCCGAGTACGTGTCGTACCACCGTGTACCTACACCCCAGTACGTTCCAGTCGTACCCCCACCCCAGTACGTGTCATACCCCCGTATACCTACACCCCAGTACGTTCCAGTCGTACCCCCACCCCAGTACGTGTCGTTCCCCCGTGTACCCCCACCCCAGTACGTGTCGTACCACCGTCAATGTACACCCCAGTACGTTCCAGTCGTACCCCCACCCCAGTACGTGTCGTACCACCGTCTATGTACACCCCAGTACGTTCGAGCCCCACCCCAGTACGTGTCATACCCCCGTGTACCTACACCCCAGTACGTTCCAGTCGTACCCCCACCCCAGTACGTGTCATACCCCCCGTGTACCTACACCCCAGTACGTTCCAGTCGTACCCCCACCCCAGTACGTGTCATACCCCCGTGTACCTACACCCCAGTACGTTCCAGTCGTACCCCCACCCCAGTACGTGTCATACCCCCGTGTACCTACACCCCAGTATGTTCCAGTCGTACCCCCACCCCAGTACGTGTCATACCCCGTGTACCTACACCCCAGTACGTTCCAGTCGTACCCCCACCCCAGTACGTGTCATACCCCCGTGTACCTACACCCCAGTACGTTCCAGTCGTACCCCCACCCCAGTACGTGTCATACCCCCGTGTACCCCCACCCCAGTACGTGTCGTACCACCGTCAATGTACACCCCAGTACGTTCCAGTCGTACCCCCACCCCAGTACGTGTCGTACCACCGTCTATGTACACCCCAGTACGTTCGAGCCCCACCCCCACCCCAGTACATGTCATACCCCCCGTGTACCTACACCCCAGTACGTTCCAGTCGTACCCCCACCCCAGTACGTGTCATACCCCGTGTACCTACACCCCAGTACGTTCCAGTCGTACCCCCACCCCAGTACGTGTCATACCCCCGTGTACCTACACCCCTGTACGTTCCAGTCATACCCCCACCCCAGTACGTGTCATACCCCTGTGTACCTACACCCCAGTATGTTCCAGTCGTACCCCCACCCCAGTACGTGTCATACCCCCGTGTACCTACACCCCAGTACGTTCCAGTCGTACCCCCACCCCAGTACGTGTCATACCCCCCGTGTACCTACACCCCAGTACGTTCCAGTCGTACCCCCACCCCAGTACGTGTCATACCCCCGTGTACCTACACCCCAGTACGTTCCAGTCGTACCCCCACCCCAGTACGTGTCATACCCCCCGTGTACCTACACCCCAGTACGTTCCAGTCGTACCCCCACCCCAGTACGTGTCGTACCACCGTCTATGTACACCCCAGTACGTTCCAGTCCTACCCCCACCCCAGTACGTGTCGTACCATCGTCAATGTACACCCCAGTACGTTCCAGTCCTACCCCCACCCCAGTACGTGTCGTACCACCGTCAATGTACACCCCAGTACGTTCCAGTCGTACCCCCACCCCAGTACGTGTCGTACCCCCGTGTACCCCCACCCCAGTACGTGTCGTACCACCGTCAATGTACACCCCAGTACGTTCCAGTCGTACCCCCACCCCAGTACGTGTCGTACCACCGTCTATGTACACCCCAGTACGTTCGAGCCCCACCCCTACCCCAGTACGTGTCATACCCCCCGTGTACCTACACCCCAGTACGTTCCAGTCGTACCCCCACCCCAGTACGTGTCGTACCACCGTGTACCTACACCCCAGTACGTTCCAGTCGTACCCCCACCCCAGTACGTGTCATACCCCCGTGTACCTACACCCCAGTATGTTCCAGTCGTACCCCCACCCCAGTACGTGTCATACCCCCGTGTACCTACACCCCAGTACGTTCCAGTCATACCCCCACCCCAGTACGTGTCGTACCACCGTCTATGGACACCCCAGTACGTTCCAGTCGTACCCCCATCCCAGTACGTTCCGGTCCTACCCCCAACACAACCTCCTAAGTACGGAGCGCACCCCAGGCCCCAACATCACCACCGCATGTACGAGTCGTACCAACCCACACACAAGGACAGCACCGTACAACCAAATGGCCCATGCACACACCGTACACACGCTCAAAACGCACGTACACAACCAGGACAAAACAAAACAACACAAGAATACACCATTCGAATGGCACAAAGCCACTAAACATGTCCAACAACCACTAAAACAACACATTCACTGACCTGCAACTGCCAAAAACAAACAGAGGCCCAATACACCACCACTCCTTATAACCAACCCACCCAAGATTCAAACACAGCCACACCCACCAATGGACCAATAAAAAGAGCCCACACACACAAACCATGAGCCTTTGCAACAGACTCACTGCTGCCAGACACCACAGAACCACACTACAAGCTACACCACATCTTACACTTGCACACCTTCACACAACCACCCTCACAAACACCCCCTCATCACATTCACACACACACACACAACCATCCACACACCCCCCAACATCCACACCCCCCCCCACCATCCCCACCCACACCCCTCACCATGCCCACCACCAAGAACCCAAAGTTCAGTAACCGAGAATTGGAGGTCCTTGTTGATCAAATCCTCAGAGTCGAGCCACAGATCTTTGGAACATTGGTCAGAAGCACCAGCCTGGCAGCAAAAACTGCCATGTGGCAGACCATCGTCGATGCTGTGAATGCTGTTGCGGACACCAGACGGACCAAGCAGGAATGCCAGAACAGGTGGTACGATCTGCGGAGGAGGGTCCGAGCCAAGAGGCAGGATGAACACGACCAGGCCAACGCCACCGGAGGAGGGCCCTCCCGCAGACCCGTACACTACCATCCCTGGGAGGAGAGGGTGATGGCCATACTGCCGGTGGAGGCAGTTGAAGGATTAGAAGGACTCCGAGACCCGGGTGAGTACACAAACAACGCACCTCACAAGGGGGGAACGGCATCCACAACCAAAATCACCAACAGGCACGCAACCACCACAAGCCATCGCATGACTCAACCACACTCCATGAGCACGCACATGCCACTGCTGCCACCATGCCCCATGCACCCAGCTGGACAATGTCAAGTCACAGGCCACAGAAGACAACAACACATGACACGGTAACCCGGATGGCGGCAGGCTGGGCCCAAAAAAGCACATAGTGCAACTCAGAAGCAGACAACAATTCACTCTACCCATATGGCCTAGGTCACAGCCAGACAAACAGTGTGTCCCAACACAGGAATGACTTGCCAGCAAATGGCGGACGCCTTGCATCAACACATGGGGGTGAAGGCACTGTTTTGCACATGACAGCAGCTAATGAACAGCCAACATTGTGAACGAGTGGCAGCACACACCACCACAGCAGCAGCGCACAGACACAGACACTACACCCAATGGGTGCCTGGAGATCAGAAACAAACTCACATCAACAATCCAAGGGCCACTCAAAGATCTGCTAACAGTGTGTGCCCAGGAAGCTGGGCAGAGGTGACAGAGGGTGACACACGGAGGGAGGGAGAGGGGGACAGAGAGGGAGGGAGAGGGGGACTGAGAGGGAGGGAGAGGGGGACAGAGATGGAGGGAGAGGGGGACAGAGAGGGAGGGAGAGGGGGACAGAGATGGAGGGAGAGGGGGACAGAGATGGAGGGAGAGGGGGACAGAGATGGAGGGAGAGGGGGACAGAGATGGAGGGAGACGGACAGAGGGAGGATGCTGACACACGGAGGGAGGGAGAGGGGGACAGAGAGGGAGGGAGAGGGGGACAGAGATGGAGGGAGAGGGGGACAGAGAGGGAGGGAGAGGGGGACACAGAGGGAGCGAGACACAGGGAGAGCCAATCAGCCGTGTTGCGTGTGTGAATGTCTGCTCGTCAGCAGGTGGACTGCGTGCATGTAGACAAGGGTGGCCAGTGCCAGAAGGCCCCCTCCTCACCATGGCAAAACACATGGCCATGTCACAACCTGTTCACGAGCACAAGGACAGCTACCTGGATCATATAAGTGTGTGGATCCACTCCATGTGCACATGTACAGTGCATGGCTCGCCACACCTGCCCACTCCACTGCTGACTGCAGTCACACTTGACGCAGCAAGTAAGACTGTGCCACACATAGTTAAAGGGGCCAAAGTGGTGCCCAAGGGACACACCCATGCACAAGTGCACTGTGAGTGGAATGCAAGACAAATCCTAATTCCAAGAGGAAATGTGCCAACTGTGAAAATGATGAAACATGGATGTTGCATGGACAAAAATTAACATTGTCTCTCTCACACACAGGTCAACGTCGTGGTGCATCCCCCAACACTGGGGGGGAACACTCACAGGACCTGGATCTGCAGGAGCCCGATCCCACCGGCAGCGACCACTCTCACCACTCTGCGGACGACCCCGACCAACCTGGCCCCTCTGGTGTCCAACCACCTGCAGCACCTGTGTCAGGTACAACTGTGCCAACCACCACCCCCACTCCTGCCACATCCCAGGAGACACCCAGGATCCCTGCCCCAACACCACAATGCAGCCAGGCTCGCCAGGAGGGACGCGGTGTCCCGGGCACCCAGGAGGAGGCAGGCGACAACGCCAATGCCACCCCTCAGGGGTCCCGGAGACCCCATGTGCCCACAAGTGCAGGCCAGGTGCAAGTGGGCAGGGGTGGTGGGAGTGGAGGACGGTGGAGGCGCGAGCCTGACCAGTTGGCTGGGGATCCGGTATTTTCCCATGTCCGTAACATCCTGGACTCATACCGGCAGGACACCACGGGCATGGCCCAGGTTGTGTCCGTCCTCGAGGGGATCAAGGCCCAGCAGGCCCAGCAACATGCGGAGCTAATTGCCTGTCTACTGGTACACCAACGGAGGATGGAGGACAGACAGGCTGAGCAAGTGACGGCATTCCAGGGGATTCACGCTACACAGAAGGCGGAGAACATCACCACCCACAGGGAGGGATCAGGAGGAGGAGGAGGAAACATCCGACGGAGCATCCCAGACGTCGTCACGGCCTGCTGGTGAGGTTCCCCGCAGGAGGCCGGGTCGTCCACGGAAAGGACCGTGAGGGTGGCTGCTACATCACCATCTCCCAGGACACCTGGCCTGGCACCTGGCCCACTGGAGCAACAGCATCACAGCATCAAGAGACATTCTCTGCCACATGGCCCTGCTGGTCACTGGCTGACCAATGTTGACAAAGACTGTGGCATAGACTCTGAGGATTTCCAATGGCAAGGACCCCAACTCCCCTACTGAACTTTGGATTCAAACATCCCGGAAAGACCCTTACTTTGCCCCCCCCCCCCCCCCCTCCACTAATAAATCACACTATGATGAGTAGATGCCTGCTGGTAGCATTATTAACTAACATGTGTCTTGTAAAGTCAAAACATGCCTGAGTCATCTTTTGTCTTCAACCATCCACACCCTGGGGCCTGAGTCTGGCACAGGACACATGGGTCACAGTGTATTAGGCAAGACAGACATGGAGCACCATACACACCCGTGATGGGCCCAACCAGCTGAGGGGGTTGCCGAACAACCGTGCTGACACACACATTGAGTACAGCAACTGTCATGCGCAGTGGTCAGGGATCCAGTCCAGTGTCCTGGGGGGCACCCAGGCATGTGTACACAGGTGGCAGAACCATGTCCTGCAAGCCGGAGTCCGGTGGATGCCGAGAATGGGGGCCTGGCCCACGTTGGATGCATGGGGATGGCACATGTCACAATACCAACACAGTCATGGACATCATGCCCAATACACAGTCTCAGCCCACACACACAGCTTGCATCTTGCAACTCGACACATTGACACATAGCAAAAATCAGGGAATACCATGCCAGACATGCAGGATGCACCGTGGCAACACACCAGCATTGACTGAGAAGAGGCATCTTGGAGGCATAGGGACACCTTTATTAGACATGTATTCGGGATTGCAGAGGCCACTCGAAGTACACATGAACACATCATGTGGAGTAACATGTGGGTCCAACACTGGCACCCCCCTTCTGCAGCACACATGCGTGTTTGCCATGGAAGTGGCACACAAGCGTCGGCTAACAGCTAAATACCCATAGCTGCACACGGAGAGCCTGTCATACACCATAGATCCGCTGATGTCGAAGTCCCACACCATGTCCAGCCAATGCTAACCGTATGTGGCCAAGGGCAGTGTCACACACATTGATGCCATCATCACAATCCCCTATCCCATCACTGATGCCTGTCAACCAGGCAGACCATCTATTCAGGTGTACACAGCTGCATGTCG
Organism: Triturus cristatus; assembly: GCF_964204655.1. Taxonomy (NCBI): domain Eukaryota; kingdom Metazoa; phylum Chordata; class Amphibia; order Caudata; family Salamandridae; genus Triturus; species Triturus cristatus. Next base: position 86,158,267 of record NC_140588.1, read on the forward strand.
TGTCCCATGGGGATGCGACATGGCTGCAGAGGAACAACACATCGACAGGGGCAGTGTGCATGCATCGTGAACAACTGCCACACCCAATACACCCCAGATGCATCCCTTACCCCATGGAGACTTCCAAACGTGTCCGTGCCTGTAACGCTGAGTCAGCACACGATGTCATGTCCATGATGAATAGCAGTGCCACAACAATGCAACCAGCAGACGGCATGTGCAGGTACCTGGGGAAGAGAGACACACAAGAAGTCAGCCACAAAAATGCACAGCCACTTGCATGTGCATTTACTCGACACATGTATGGATGACAACATGCTAGGTCATTATGATGACTGGGGAAATACTACCATCACTGGCACCATCACTCCAGTGACACACCCACACACACCTCTGAGTCACGTGCCATACATGCAGGTGGAGACACACATCACAACGCATGCCACACGGGGACCAATGCGTGCACACTCAGACACTGGTACTCACCACTAAGCAAAGAAGTCGCGTATGAGCCGAGTCCGGATGTCCTCTTGCGGCTCCACATCCTCCACATCACTAGCCCCATTGCCAAGCCCTTCGTCCTCCACGGGTGGATGGTCCTCGTCATGTTGATTCAGGATGAGTGGCACAGCTCTTTCAACTGCCATGTTGTGCAGCATGCAGCAGACCATGAAGATCTTGCAGACCTTTGCCGGGGCATAAGGGAGTGCACCGCCGGTCTTGTGGAGGCACGGGTCTGCACGTGTATGCGTACTCGTAGTGATAGTGAGCGGACATGCGTGTGTACGGGCCGTACCACTACGAGTACGCATACGCGTGCAGACCCATAGTGATAGTGAGCGTAGATGCGTGTGTACGGTCCGTACCACTACGAGTACGCATACGCGTGCAGACCCATAGTGATAGTGAGCGTAGATGCGTGTGTACGGCCCTGTCACAATGTGTGTCCTCGCGTATGCGTACTCGTAGTGGTACGGGCCGTACACACGCATCTACGCTCACTATCACTATGGGTCTGCACGCGTATGCGTACTCGTAGTGATAGTGAGCGGACATGCGTGTGTACGGGCCGTACCACTACGAGTACGCATACGCGTGCAGACCCATAGTGATAGTGAGCGTAGATGCGTGTGTACGGTCCGTACCACTATGAGTACGCATACGCGTGCAGACCCATAGTGATAGTGAGCGTAGATGCGTGTGTACGGTCCGTACCACTACGAATACGCATACGCGAGGACACCCATACTGATAGTGAACGTAGGCATGCGTGTACGGGCCGTTGCAACGCATTTGGGGTGCCCTAGGGCCCCGAAACACACCGTACCTGTGTGTGATGCTCCAAATTACATAGGGGACAAGTATTGAGGCCTACATGCATGCTGGTTGTCATGGAGACCAAGTTCAAAATCCGAAATTGTTCTGGAAGGTGCACAGCAGAAGTCAGTTGGAATTCTTCTACATTGTTGCAATGTGTTTGTGGGTCTGACATCATGCAGGAGAATGAAACCGATAGAGAACCCACAGACTTCTAGGTTTGAAGGGATTGGTGGAAACATAGGATGCAAATGTGAGTGACCAATCACTCTGTACTCCTGTGCATGAGACAGGGCAGAAAGGCAGATATAAGGCAGCCAGGTCCCATGAGGGAGTACTTGCCTGCACATCTTTGCATTCGTCGACCCAGCTGCTGCTACTGATTCCCTGGAACCATGTCAAGGGCTGTGGAGAGGACACAGCCATTCACCCTGGAGGAGAACATGGCTCTGCTGGATGTGATCCTCCCACAGTACTCCATGCTGTATGGGCGACCAGGGTATCAGGTGAGTGCATAGGCCACTGGCACAGACTGTCCCTATGTTGTGACTGTGACTTCTGGCATTGTGTCCTGGTGTGACACACATGCCATGTACTGTAGGGGGGGTCCCAGGGGGGGGAAGCCTGATGTCTCCCAGCAGTGCCCTGAGACAGGAGGGGTGGGTGTGGAGTCCTCCCAGCAGTGCCCTGAGACAGGAGGGGTGGGTGTGGAGTCCTCCCAGCAGTGCCCTGAGACAGGAGGGGTGTGTGCCTATCACTTCCAGCAGTGCCCTGAGACAGGAGGGGTGGGTGTGGAGTCCTCCCAGCAGTGCCCTGAGACAGGAGGGGTGTGTGCCTATCACTCCCAGCAGTGCCCTGAGACAGGAGGGGTGGGTGTGGAGTCCTCCCAGCAGTGCCCTGAGACAGGAGGGGTGGGTGTGGAGTCCTCCCAGCAGTGCCCTGAGACAGGAGGGGTGTGTGCCTATCACTCCCAGCAGTGCCCTGAGACAGGAGGGGTGGGTGTGGAGTCCTCCCAGCAGTGCCCTGAGACAGGAGGGGTGGGTGTGATGCACAGTGTGAGCCTTGATCACTGATAGTGACATTGCCATCATTCCACCTGTGTACCCACTATGGCACGTACAGCTTTTTCCCTCACCAGGGGATGATGTCCCTATGACAAAGGTGCAATGCGTTGGCTGCATGACATGCCTTGTTGTAAACAGCTAATTTGTTCTCATATGTCTCTCTGTGACATGTGGCTGGTGTATTGATGTGGTGTCACTTGTTCTTCCTCACAGGTAGGCGCCACTGCCAAGGAGCAGATCTGGCTGACCGCCGTCAGTGCCGTGAGGGGTGTGGATGGTCGGAGGCGGAGCCTGCCCCAGGTGAGGAAACGCTGGCAGGATATCCGGTGCTGGACGCGGAGGATTGCACGGCTCCTGCTGGGGGACTCACCTGAGAGCCACAAGAACCGCGGCCGCCGCCGTCTGAGCCACCTCCACAGGCGTGTGCTGCCGGTGGTCTTTCCAGACCTGGAGAGGCGCTTACAGGCGATGCAGCAGCCGGAAGGGGGTAGGTACATGTGCGTTTGTTGTGTGTCACCGGCATTTGTAAGGGCACGATAGCATTAATTCACTGGCAGGGTTTAAAGGTGCTGTGCAGATCCTGTTTGCCCCAGTATAGCGCTGCGCCCCTGCCACCCTTCCCCTCCTTGCAATGTGTTCCCTGGTCTGTGTGTGGTCACTCCTTCACAAGGTAATGTAGGCTGGCACTTTGTCCACGAGAACTATGCCTGTGGCATCATGTGTGGGGGTGGTGTGTAACAGGTTTTGGGACCTTGGCTGTGCCCTGTCCAGTTCACTGCATGTGGGTTCCATGTCAGTTGGCACTGATGCTGAGTCCAGACATGGGAGTTAGTCTCTCAAGTGTCATGCCTGACAGCGCGCATGTCCTATGTAGTGGCCTGTGACATGATGTGCTTGAGTGTGCGATACGCATAGTGCAGGGATGGTGGCGTGTGTTGCAGTCATTACCATTCAGGAGCATGGAGTTGCGTGGCCACTAATGTCCCCTGGGGCACGTTTTCCTCAGTGTTGTATGTGTCATCACAAAACGTGGACACTCTCAGTGTCTACAGCGTAGGTTGTGCTCTGTGCCATTGTCCCCTGGCACCATGTATATAGACGTGCTATTTTGTACAGGTGTCCACTGTGCAGCCTGACCTGATTGTCCTTCTTCATACTCACAGTTGGCAGTGCCTGTGTGTCTTGTTATACTCATCTGAGGATGGGCACTGGTACCTCATTATTTGTACAGGTGCACCTTGGCTGTTTGGCGTCCAATCTTGCATTTTGCCTGCCCCTGTGTTTATCACCCAGACTATGAGATGTTGGTGCCACCTGTGTCTCAACAATTTGCCTCGTGTAGGGGTTGGTTGGGGTGGGCAATGCCTATATGTAAATTCCTGATTTCTACTTGCTGGGTCTGGGCAGTGTGTGATGTTTGTCTGGACACACACGCAAGGTGCAGTGACCGAGTCATGTTGGGCATGTTTTCAGCATTACCTATGCAGCATGTGTCTCAAGTTCGTGCATATGGTCCCTGGTCATCGGTATTTTCACCGACGCTGTGTGGTGCAGATGCAGTGCTGGATTGTTCCCAGGGCCTGGGTGCTATGTCAGACTACGTTTCCTGTCTTGAGCTATTGTCTCATGCTCTCCATGGTGTTGCAGTGGCATGGTGGCTCAACCAACTGTGTGTTTCATGCCCTACATCGGTACCTTGTTTAGTAGATGTCAGGGATCTTCCTTTTCAGGCTATGCAATGTTACCTATGTAGATTGGACTCATGTGACTGATGTGTACAGCTGTCTGATTAATTTCTGTCTCTCCACCCTGCCCACAGCATCGTCGGGGGACACAGAGGGAGACATGGACACAGGCAAGGCGGAGGGACCGAGCACCAGTGCCAGCCGTGACATTGAGGCTGGCACATCGAGTGGGACAGAGGTGGAGGATAGTGCGGCCGAGGACCTGTCGACTGGCACGTCAGAATACGAAGCTGACAGGTCCGAGGAGGATGTCTCTGAGTGGGCGGTGGCTGCACCAGCAGCTGACAGCGGAACAACACCTCGCACCGCCCCCTCAGTTCCCATCAGCCGCCTCTCACTTGCTCGTGTCCCTTCCCAGCGTGCCCGGTCACAGCATGTCTCCTTCCTGCCAGGCACCGCACCCCCTGCCCCTGTCTCCACTGCTGCCGCCAATGCAGAGTCTGTGGACATCCAGCGGCAACTGCAGGTTGGTCAGGCTGCGATCCTTAATGTCCTCCATGCCCACGGCAAAACCCTCACCAACATCGAGTCATTCTTGGAGGGCATTCATTCATCGCAGGCTGACCAACGCAACTTGCTGAGGTCCATAGACTCCACACTGACTGCAGCAGTGGGTCTCCTGCAGCGCGACCTCCCCCCACCTACCCCTGCCCCGTCCACACTTCCCACTCCCATGCCTGTCCCACGTACACCCAGACGTCGGCATGCACCCACATCAACGGACACAGGCACCACACCAGCAGGGAAGGTCCACCGCACTCCTCCTGACACGCACACACAGGGTGAGGTAGGCACACCCACTGGGTCGGGGGGCAAACGTGTGACACGCAGCCATAGTGGGAGTCCGCATTCCACCCAGTCCACTCCCTCCAAATCCCCTCCCCTCAGCTCTCCTGGCCACATCTCCCCCAAGGACTCCTTCATGGCCGCTCTGTCCCTGAGCCCCACAGTTACACCACCACGCAAGCGGTCAAGGAGGTCCCCGGTCAGGGTGGTTGAGTCTCCCCCCCTGTCTCCACCCTCCCCCGGTGGCCCTGCGACCCATCCCTCTGACCCCCCCCCTCCTTGGGGCCTGAGGTCCCTTCGGGTGCAGGGGACTCCCTGGAGGACCTTGCAAAGGTGTGTAGTGCCATCCTGGCCTCCGCCTTTGGCACTGACCCACCCCCTGTGGTGGAGTCCTCCATCCCTGCACCCACAACGCCGCCCCTTTGCCCTGATGTCCCTGCGGTGCCTGTTGCTTCCCCCCCCCTGATGCCCTCACCAGTGTGGAAGACGATGCCATTTGACTGTGCAGGCAAGGTAGGGGACACGCATCCCACCGTGTCCCCCATCCAGCTGAGAATCATTGACTGCCCTATGGGCTTTGTGAATATTGAACTGCCTGCGATCCACGGACATTGTGCTCATGCTGAATAAAGCTTAATTTTGTTTTCATTATCACACTACTGCTATGCTGGTATTGGTGTTGGTGGGGCTGCTACATGGTTTTGGGTGGTGTTTAAGGGTTTGGGTGTGTGGGATATGTAGTAGTGTGCTGCTCATTGGTGGGACCCTGGGATCTGTGTGCCATCACAAGGTGTTGGCTAACTTTCTTTGTTCATGTAAGCAGTTACTGCATGGTGCACTGTCCCAGGGTGTATTCCTTCCTCTGTGTACCCAGCTTTCTTCCCTGCAGGGTGTTCCCAATGTTTAGCGCAGAGCTGTGTCTACATGAGCTGTGTGTGTGACGGAGCCCTTCTACTTTGGCCATTGTTGGACAGGCCACCCAGAGGGCTTGCTCCCCCCCCGCACGACAGGGCCCGAGCTCCGGCCCACCCGGCATACCCCCGTGACAAGCCCCTGTACTCCGTCTCCCGACGGACCCTCTGCCCTCGGACCCCTACTCATCACGGGGTCCAGCCCCACCGGCTTCCCCGGCCGGGTTAAGCCGCCATCTTGGGCCCTGCACCACGCGGCCGCGTGGCCTCACCTCGACCCTAACCCCGGGCCTGGCCGGCCCCGACATCCCGGCACCACCATCCACACAGGAGGTGAGCGGACCACTTGGCAGGTCAATGGGAGAGCGGAGCGTCAAGAGCTCTTCCCCCGCCAGGTGCCGATCGCCTCCAGCAGCCCCCAGGCGCTGGCTCCACCCCCTGCTGGGTGTCTGGACACCTTCATCCCGGACCCTCCGACCTCCAAGTGCGAGGGTCCGGACATCAAAGGGCACCAGCCCTATAACTAAGACAGCTCCGGAGCAGGGAGGCAGTTGTATCCTGGAGTCGAGAGACACCGAGTGAACTCAACCCTGACGGTCTACTGGCGCTGCCGTAGCCCGCTCTTGTGAACCATCGTCCTGCCTGCTGGCGCTGCCGCGGCCTTCTGCTACCTTCATCTTCCTGGGACCTGCTGGCGCTGCCGCGGCCCGTTGTAACGACCATCCTCACCGGGACCTGCTGGCGCTGCCGCGGACCGTCATCTTCCTGGGACCTGCTGGCGCTGCCGCGGCCCGTTGTAACGACCATCCTCACCGGGACCTGCTGGCGCTGCCGCGGACCGTACATCTTCCGGGGACCTGCTGGCGCTGCCGCGGCCCGTTGTAACGACCATCCTCACCGGGACCTGCTGGCGCTGCCGCGGACCGTACATCTTCCGGGGACCTGCTGGCGCTGCCGCGGCCCGTTGTATCAACCATCCTTACCGGGACCTGCTGGCGCTGCCGCGGACCGTACCACCTAAACACCAAGCTCGAGGATTGTGAGCTCATCATCATTTCATCCGAACTACCTGATTGGTAAATAGACTGACCCGCTACCCCCTTCCCTACCTTACGAGACTCTAATCGAGGGGACCCCGGCGTCCAGACCTCCTTGTACCATTCTACCGTATCATAACTAAGTACCTATAAAGAACACTGAACCTTATCCGTGTGTGATTCCTGTCTGTGGGGGGGAAGTTACGTGTCTGTACGATCGCTGGAGACGGCTCTCCCCGGAGACCTCTCCCCCTGACCCCGGCCGGCCCTCCCGGTCCGTCTACCTTTTCTAACATTGGTGGCCAGCGGCGCGATCCGAATCAACGCATAAGCGTACAGAGAGTAGCTCACCCCACGACAAAAACACGATGTCGACCAAAGATAGCAGCTCCACCGAGAAATTCCAAATGGAGAAATTAGAAGAATACAACCACCGCGAACTGAGACAATTTTGCATAGAACTTGGCATTGCTACCACCGGCCTGAGTACCAAGGATGATCTAAAGCGCGCTCTGGAGTCATGGACAGAAACGGGGGTCACAGGACCCTCCGACCAAAGCAGCGTCACCCCAGACCAAACCAGCATCACACCAGAGGGGAACGCCACGGCTCCCGAGGAGCGGGGAACGGGCCTTCCGCAAGAGGAGATCCGAGAAAGAGACAGAGTCAGATTACACGAGTTGGAGATGGCACGACTCAAGATGGATGGGGAACTCAAGTTAGCTGAACAGAAACTTAACCTCGAGCATATGCGGCTTCGAGAGGAACGAGAAGAAAAGCAGAGACAGAGAGAGCTGGAAGAGAAAAAAATAACGCTCGAGCACAAGCGCCGACTAGCGGAAATAGAACTGCGCAAACAGAATAAGGAACTGGGGGTGCCTGAGCGACCACACACCCCGGGGCCAAGTGAGAAAAAAGTTCACATCCCCAAGGATGTTGTCCGCGAATATGTCCGAGAAGACGACATACAACAGTGGTTTAAAGCCTATGAGATCGCAATGACCTCCCACCGAATCGACCGGAGTGATTGGGGAGCCGGACTTTGGGGGAGATTTATCAACGAGGGTCGCGATGCCCTGCTGCAGCTCCCCGATCACCAAATGTCGTCCTACGACCACATGAAGGCTGCCCTCCTCACCCGCTACGGCCTCACGCCCGAGATGTACCGCCAGAGGTTCAGAGATTGCACCAGGATCCCAGGTACAACGTGGGTAGAATACGTGAACTATTTCAGCCGGGCATTCGAAGGGTGGATCAAGGGAAGTCAGGTCACCACTTACGAACAACTCTTCAACCTTATGGTATGGGAGCACCTGTCAAACAACTGTTTCGTCGAGCTCCGGCAGCACCTACTCGACAGTAAGCTGACCGACCCCCGGCAGCTCGCCGCCGAAGCTGACCGGTGGGAGAGCACCCGAGTGAGCCGGAGAGGGCCCCACGACCAGAACAGAGGCAACCAAGGCCAGCACCGTCCTCGGGGAGGAGGAGGGGGCCAGGGGCGAGGGAGAGACGCCTTACCAACAACACCCGTGGCCAGCACCCCGCCTCCGGCCGGCCGGGGCAACCCCCCGTTGCGGCCTGGGTACCGAGCCAACGTCACGTGCCACCGGTGCCAGCGACTAGGCCACTACGCCAATGACCCGAACTGCCCGCTAAATCAAACACCCAAGCCCCGCCAGGTAGCGGCCGCTGCCCTAGGGGAAGAGCAATCCTCGGAGGGACCCGAAGAGTACGAGCCGGCCCAGCAAGGGTGGGAACCGGCCGCCATGGTCCTGGCATGCCTAGGGGGAAGAGACATGGTTCCGCGGGCTCCCCTACCCGCCAACACCAGAAAATACGGTCAGTGGGTGACCATTAATGGACAGAGAGCCGAGGCCTTGCGGGACACCGGCGCCAGCGTGACGGCCGTCCGCCGTCATCTGGTGAAGCCCGAGCAGATCCTGCCGAACATTCTCTGCCCCGTCCGCTCGGCAGATAACTCTGAGAGCATGTGTAAGATGGCCTGCGTCCCGTTTGAATGGGGAGGGGTCTCCGGCCTACTGAAGGTGACGGTCCGGGACGATGCCCCCGTGGACTGCCTCCTGGGGAATGACCTCGAGAGTTCCCCGTGGGCCGCCGTCGAGAAAAAAGAGCACCTGGGGATGCTGGGCCTCCCGGACTGGGCCTGCATAACCACCCGATCCATGGCCGCCCGGGCCACCCCCCGATCAGAAGAAACCGAATGGCCGGCACCTCCGCCCCCGGTTGCCCCCGTCGAGGACAACAGCGAGGCCGACCTCCCGGACCCGACTATCGAAGCAGACGCACAACACCAGGACCTTCCGGATCTGGCTCAGTGGCGTCAAGAGGGGGGGCCCACCCAAGAACAGTTCCGCCAGGAACAAAAGACCTGTCCCTCCCTCGAGGGACTCCGCCAACAAGCCGATACCCAAAACGCAGGGGACACCACCGGAACCCACTGGGTCTACTGGGACAACGACCTGCTCTACAGCGAGCAAAGAATCGCCGAGCTGGGGGCCGGTCGAGTTCTGGTGGTACCGCTCCGCTTCCGAGACTTTCTGCTCAACCTGGCCCACGATGTCCCCCTGGCTGGACACCTGGGCCAGGACAAAACATACAGTCGCCTGGTGACCCACTTTTTCTGGCCAAAAATGAGGAATGACGTCCTGAACCACTGCCGATCTTGCCCCACGTGCCAAGCCAGCGGGAAGAGTGGTCGGAAGCTGAAGGCCCCTCTGCAACCCTTCCCGGTGGTCACCACCCCGTTCGAGAGGGTGGGGATAGACATTGTGGGGCCTCTGGACCCCCGCACGGCACAAGGACACAGGTTCATCTTGGTACTAGTGGACCATGCCACCCGCTACCCCGAGGCGGTGCCCCTACGGACAGTGACAGCTCCGGTGGTTGGCCGGGCCCTGATGGGGATCTTCTCCAGGGTAGGCTTCCCCCGAGAAGTCGTCAGCGACCGAGGTACGAATTTCATATCTAAATACATGAAGTCCCTCTGGCAACAATGCGGGGTCACCTACAGATTCACGACCCCCTATCACCCCCAAGGGAACGGACTAGTGGAGCGTTTTAACCGCACTCTCAAGGGGATGATTGGGGGATTGGAAGAGCCTCTCCGTCGCCAGTGGGATGTGCTGCTCCCGTGCCTCCTCTTCGCCTACTGAGAAGTCCCCCAGAAGTCCCTCGGCTTTAGCCCTTTCGAACTCTTGTACGGGCACCCTGTGCGAGGGCCCCTCAGCCTAGTCAAGGAAGGTTGGGAGATGGCCCCCTTAACGACCCCTCCCGACGTCTTCAAATACATCCTGGCCCTACGAAACCAGACCCGGCGCTTCAGGGAGATGGCCAAGGCGAACCTCGAGGCCAGTCAGGAGGACATGAAAAGGTGGTATGATCACAATGCCTCCTCCGTTGAGTTCGAGCCTGGGCAGCAAGTATGGGTGATGTCCCCCACCGAACCATGTGCCCTGCAAGACAAGTGGACGGGGCCCTTCAAAGTGGTCGAGCGTAAAAGCCCCGTCACTTACCTCATCGACATGGGGTCCACCCGGAACCCCCTGCGGGTCCTCCACACCAACCGGCTCAAACCACACTTTATGCGCTCCGAACTAAGCCTCCTGATGGCGACCGACAGTGGTACAGAAGAAGACTCCGAGCCCCTCCCGGATCTCTTAAAGACTCAGGAGAAGGACGGCTCCGTGGATGGGGTCCGACTCTCCGACGCCCTCACTTCGGAACAATGCCAGGACTGCCGGGACCTCCTGCTGCAGTTCGCTGCCCTGTTCTCCCTCACCCCCGGGGTCACCCCTTGGTGTTTGCACGACGTAGACACCGGGGACAGTCCCCCTGTCCGGCACCGGGCCTACCGCGTACCAGATCGGGTACGGGCCTGCATACAGGAGGAAGTGGCCAAGATGCTCACGATCGGGGTCATCGAGCCCTCGGACAGTCCCTGGGCCAGTCCGGTTGTATTAGTTCCCAAGGCCGCTGCCCCCGGCACCGCCCCTGAACTGAGATTCTGCGTCGACTACCGGGGCTTGAACGCTGTCACCCGGACCGACGCTCATCCCATCCCCCGAGCAGACGAGCTGATCGACCGGCTGGGGGCCGCCCGCTACCTTAGTATCTTCGACCTAACGGCGGGCTACTGGCAGATCGGCCTCACACCCAGGGCTCAGGAACGGTCAGCCTTCTCCACCCCCGATGGCCACTATCAATTTAAGGTCATGCCCTTTGGCATGAAGAATGCCCCCGCCACATTCCAACGTCTTGTGAACCAGGTCTTGGCAGGGCTCGAAGAATTCAGCGCTGCCTACCTGGACGATATCGCTGTATACAGCCGCCACTGGTCCGACCACCTCCGTCACCTCCAAGAGGTCCTCCAAGCCCTCCAGCGGGCCGGCCTCACCATTAAAGCCGGCAAGTGCCAAATTGGCCAAGGGTCTGTGACCTACCTTGGGCACCAAGTGGGAAGCGGGCTGGTGGCCCCACTACAACTTAAGATTGCTGCCATCCAGTCCTGGCAGCCCCCCGTCACCCAGACCGAGGTCCGAGCCTTCTTGGGGCTCACCGGCTACTACCGGCGGTTCGTGAAGGACTACGGCAGCATCGTGGGGCCCCTCACGGGACTCACATCCAAGAATCAACCGAAGCGGGTCCACTGGACTCCTGATTGTCAAGCGGCCTTCGAGGAGCTGAAGGCCGCCCTGTGCACCGCCCCGGTGCTCCAGGCCCCCGATTACAGTCGGGAATTTGTAGTGCAGACCGACGCCTCCGACCACGGCATCGGGGCCGTCCTCTCTCAGCTGAACCCCGAAGGTCATGACCAGCCGGTGGCCTTCATCAGTCGACGTCTCCTGGCCCGAGAACAGCGTTGGAGCACAATCGAGAGGGAGGCATTTGCAGTAGTGTGGGCCCTCAAAAAGCTCCGACCCTATCTCTTCGGTACCCACTTCCGGGTACAAACCGACCATCGACCCCTGCAATGGCTGATGCAGATGCGGGGGGAGAACCCAAAACTCTTGCGCTGGTCCATTTCCCTGCAGGGAATGGACTTCACTGTGGAGCACCGGCCAGGCCAAGACCACGCCAACGCGGACGGCCTGTCCCGCTTTTTCCGCCTCGACGAAGAGAGTCCCCAAGGAGATGGGTGACTCTCCCCGCCTTCAGCTGGGGGGGACGCATGTTGGACAGGCCACCCAGAGGGCTTGCTCCCCCCCCGCACGACAGGGCCCGAGCTCCGGCCCACCCGGCATACCCCCGTGACAAGCCCCTGTACTCCGTCTCCCGACGGACCCTCTGCCCTCGGACCCCTACTCATCACGGGGTCCAGCCCCACCGGCTTCCCCGGCCGGGTTAAGCCGCCATCTTGGGCCCTGCACCACGCGGCCGCGTGGCCTCACCTCGACCCTAACCCCGGGCCTGGCCGGCCCCGACATCCCGGCACCACCATCCACACAGGAGGTGAGCGGACCACTTGGCAGGTCAATGGGAGAGCGGAGCGTCAAGAGCTCTTCCCCCGCCAGGTGCCGATCGCCTCCAGCAGCCCCCAGGCGCTGGCTCCACCCCCTGCTGGGTGTCTGGACACCTTCATCCCGGACCCTCCGACCTCCAAGTGCGAGGGTCCGGACATCAAAGGGCACCAGCCCTATAACTAAGACAGCTCCGGAGCAGGGAGGCAGTTGTATCCTGGAGTCGAGAGACACCGAGTGAACTCAACCCTGACGGTCTACTGGCGCTGCCGTAGCCCGCTCTTGTGAACCATCGTCCTGCCTGCTGGCGCTGCCGCGGCCTTCTGCTACCTTCATCTTCCTGGGACCTGCTGGCGCTGCCGCGGCCCGTTGTAACGACCATCCTCACCGGGACCTGCTGGCGCTGCCGCGGACCGTCATCTTCCTGGGACCTGCTGGCGCTGCCGCGGCCCGTTGTAACGACCATCCTCACCGGGACCTGCTGGCGCTGCCGCGGACCGTACATCTTCCGGGGACCTGCTGGCGCTGCCGCGGCCCGTTGTAACGACCATCCTCACCGGGACCTGCTGGCGCTGCCGCGGACCGTACATCTTCCGGGGACCTGCTGGCGCTGCCGCGGCCCGTTGTATCAACCATCCTTACCGGGACCTGCTGGCGCTGCCGCGGACCGTACCACCTAAACACCAAGCTCGAGGATTGTGAGCTCATCATCATTTCATCCGAACTACCTGATTGGTAAATAGACTGACCCGCTACCCCCTTCCCTACCTTACGAGACTCTAATCGAGGGGACCCCGGCGTCCAGACCTCCTTGTACCATTCTACCGTATCATAACTAAGTACCTATAAAGAACACTGAACCTTATCCGTGTGTGATTCCTGTCTGTGGGGGGGAAGTTACGTGTCTGTACGATCGCTGGAGACGGCTCTCCCCGGAGACCTCTCCCCCTGACCCCGGCCGGCCCTCCCGGTCCGTCTACCTTTTCTAACAGCCATGCATGCAGGGCCATGTCTCCACCTGCAACAATCGTGGCATCCTTGGTGATCACTGTACTTGTGTGTGGAGTCTGTTGACATGAGTTCATGGGGACATGTTCCCTTGTAGGCAGTATGCATGTGGATAATTCTGGCCTCACACACATGTGTTACACCCCTCCTGTCTCAGGGCACTGCTGGGAGTGATAGGCACCCACCCCTCCTGTCTCAGGGCACTGCTGGGAGGACTACACACCCACCCCTCCTGGCTCAGGGCACTGCTGGGAGTGATAGGCACCCAACCCTCCTGTCTCAGGGCACTGCTGGGAGGACTCCACACCCACCCCTCCTGTCTCAGGGCACTGCTGGGAGGACTCCACACCCACCCCTCCTGGCTCAGGGCACTGCTGGGAGTGATAGGCACCCAACCCTCCTGTCTCAGGGCACTGCTGGGAGGACTCCACACCCACCCCTCCTGTCTCAGGGCACTGCTGGGAGGACTCCACACCCACCCCTCCTGACTCAGGGCACTGCTGGGAGTGATAGGCACCCAACCCTCCTGTCTCAGGGCACTGCTGGGAAGACTCCACACCCACCCCTCCTGTCTCTGGGCACTGCTGGGAGGACTCTGCACACACCCCTCCTGTCTCTGGGCACTGCTGTTAGTGATAGGCACCCAACCCTCCTGTCTCAGGGCACTGCTGGGAGGACTCCACACCCACCCCTCCTGTCTCTGGGCACTGCTGGGAGGACTCTGCACACACCCCTCCTGTCTCTGGGCACTGCTGTTAGTGATAGGCACCCAACCCTCCTGTCTCAGGGCACTGCTGGGAGGACTCCACACCCACCCCTCCTGTCTCAGGGCACTGCTGGGAGGACTCCACACCCACCCCTCCTGCCTCAGGGCACTGCTGGGAGGACTCCACACCCACCCCTCCTGGCTCAGGGCACTGCTGGGAGTGATAGGCACCCAACCCTCCTGTCTCAGGGCACTGCTGGGAGGACTCCACACCCACCCCTCCTGTCTCAGGGCACTGCTGGGAGGACTCCACACCCACCCCTCCTGGCTCAGGGCACTGCTGGGAGTGATAGGCACCCAACCCTCCTGTCTCAGGGCACTGCTGGGAGGACTCCACACCCACCCCTCCTGTCTCTGGGCACTGCTGGGAGGACTCCACACCCACCCCTCCTGTCTCAGGGCACTGCTGGGAGGACTCCACACCCACCCCTCCTGTCTCAGGGCACTGCTGGGAGGACTCCACACCCACCCCTCCTGGCTCAGGGCACTGCTGGGAGTGATAGGCACCCAACCCTCCTGTCTCAGGGCACTGCTGGGAGGACTCCACACCCACCCCTCCTGTCTCTGGGCACTGCTGGGAGGACTCTGCACACACCCCTCCTGTCTCTGGGCACTGCTGTTAGTGATAGGCACCCAACCCTCCTGTCTCAGGGCACTGCTGGGAGGACTCCACACCCACCCCTCCTGTCTCAGGGCACTGCTGGGAGGACTCCACACCCACCCCTCCTGTCTCAGGGCACTGCTGGGAGGACTCCACACCCACCCCTCCTGGCTCAGGGCACTGCTGGGAGTGATAGGCACCCACCCCTCCTGTCTCAGGGCACTGCTGGGAGTGATAGGCACACACCCCTCCTGTCTCAGGGCACTGCTGGGAGGACTCCACACCCACCCCTCCTGGCTCAGGGCACTGCTGGGAGTAATAGGCACCCACCCCTCCTGTCTCAGGGCACTGCTGGGAGTGATAGGCACACACCCCTCCTGTCTCAGGGCACTGCTGGGAGGACTCCACACCCACCCCTCCTGGCTCAGGGCACTGCTGCGAGTGATAGGCACCCACCCCTCTTGTCTCAGGGCACTGCTGGGAGGACTCTGCACCCACCCCTCCTGTCTCAGGGCACTGCTGGGAGTGATAGGCACCCACCCCTCCTGTCTCAGGGCACTGCTGGGAGTGATGGGCACACACCCCTCCTGTCTCTGGGCACTGCTGGGAGGACTCCACACCCACCCCTCCTGTCTCAGGGCACTGCTGGGAGGACTCTGCACCCACCCCTCCTGTCTCAGGGCACTGCTGGGAGTGATAGGCACCCACCCCTCCTGTCTCAGGGCACTGCTGGGAGTGATGGGCACACACCCCTCCTGTCTCTGGGCACTGCTGGGAGGACTCCACACCCACCCCTCCTGTCTCAGGGCACTGCTGGGTGGACTCTGCACACACCCCTCCTGGCTCAGGGCACTGCTGGGAGGACTCCACACCCACCCCTCCTGTCTCAGGGCACTGCTGGGAGGACTCTGCACCCACCCCTCCTGTCTCAGGGCACTGCTGGGAGTGATGGGCACACACCCCTCCTGTCTCTGGGCACTGCTGGGAGGACTCCACACCCACCCCTCTTGTCTCAGGGCACTGCTGGGTGGACTCTGCACACACACCTCCGATTTCAGGATATGTACGCTTGGAACATACACGGTGGGGGTACGCTCAATGCATTCGAGGTGAGGGTACGAGTCTACTTACAGTGGTGTGGTGGGGGTACGCTCCATGCATACGTGGGTGAGGGTACGGGTCGTACTTACACTGTTGGGGTGGGGGGTACGCTCCTTGCATACGCGGGTGAGGGTACGGGTCGTACTTACACTGTTAGGGTGGGGGGTACGCTCCTTGCATACGCGGGTGAGGGTACGGGTCGTACTTACACTGTTGGGGTGGGGGTACGGTCCGTGAGTCCGCGGGTGGGGGTAGGAGTCATACTTACACTCGTGGGGGTGGGGGTATGGTCCGTACGTCCGCGGGTGAGGGTTCGAGTCGTACTTACACTGTTGGCATGGGGGGTACGCTCCATGCATACGCGGGTGGGGGTACGGGTCGTACTTACACTGTTGGCATGGGGGTACGCTCCATGCATACGCGGGTGAGGGTACAGGTCGTACTTACACTGTTGGGGTGTGGGGTACGCTCCTTGCATACGCGGGTGAGGGTACGGGTCGTACTTACACTGTTGGGGTGGGGGGTACGCTCCTTGCATACGCGGGTGAGGGTACGGGTCGTACTTACACTGTTGGGGTGGGGGTACGGTCCGTGAGTCGGTGGGTGGGGGTAGGAGTCGTACTTACACTGGTGGGGGTGGGGGTACGGTCCGTACGTCCGCGGGTGAGGGTTCGAGTCGTACTTACACTGTTGGCATGGGGGGTACGCTCCATGCATACGCAGGTGGGGGTACGGGTCGTACTTACACTGTTGGCATGGGGGGTACGCTCCATGCATACGCGGGTGAGGGTACGGGTCGTACTTATACTGTTGGGGTGTGGGGTACGCTCCTTGCATACGCGGGTGAGGGTACGGGTCGTACTTACACTGTTGGGGTGGGGGGTACGCTCCTTGCATACGCGGGTGAGGGTACGGGTCGTACTTACACTGTTGGGGTGGGGGTACGGTCCGTGAGTCCGCGGGTGGGGGTAGGAGTCGTACTTACACTGGTGGGGGTGGGGGTAAGGTCCGTACGTCCGCGGGTGAGGGTTCGAGTCGTACTTACACTGTTGGCATGGGGGGTACGCTCCATGCATATGCGGGTGGGGGTATGGGTCGTACTTACACTGTTGGCATGGGGGGT
Organism: Triturus cristatus; assembly: GCF_964204655.1. Lineage (NCBI taxonomy): Eukaryota > Metazoa > Chordata > Amphibia > Caudata > Salamandridae > Triturus > Triturus cristatus. The sequence goes on from NC_140588.1 coordinate 86,175,203, forward strand.
ACGCTCCATGCATACGCGGGTGGGGGTACGGGTCGTACTTACACTGTTGGGGTGGGGGGTACGCTCCATGCATACGCGGGTGGGGGTACGGGTCGTACTTACACTGTTGGGGTGGGGGGTACGCTCCTTGCATACGCGGGTGAGGGTACGGGTCGTACTTACACTGTTGGGGTGTGGGGTACGCTCCTTGCATATGCGGGTGAGGGTACGGGTCGTACTTACACTGTTGGGGTGGGGGTACGGTCCGTGAGTCCGCGGGTGGGGGTAGGAGTCGTACTTAAACTGGTGGGGGTGGGGGTACGGTCCGTACGTCCGCGGGTGAGGGTTCGAGTCGTACTTACACTGTTGGGGTGGGGGGTAAGCTCCTTGCATACGGGGTGGGGGTAGGGTCCGTACATATACGTCCCCACGCTATGTGATGCTTGTGCGGCCCGTACCCAGGCCTTTGCCACGTGGGTGCGATCCGTCCCGCCATTGTTGGGGTGACGTGTGTGGGCGTGGTACGACTCGTACCCACGCTCTTCAGGCGTGGGTACGGGACGTACCTGTCTGGTTGTGTTGCCGGTTCGCGTGGTGACGGACTTCCGTTGTGGCGGTCGCTGGCTTATCAGGACACGCCCCCACCTCCTCGTGGTGACTAGGGCATGGGAGTCAGGTATGTCCAGGCCATGTGTGGTGTGTGACTTATGTGGTTGTTTTGTGGCCTGCCCTGGTCCTGCCACCCCCACCCCACCCCACTTTCCCCCCTCCCTTAGTTATTCTGACCTTCTGCGGCGTCTGCGTCGTAACCTGTAGAGGAGGTGGACTGCTATGAGGGCAGGGAGGACTCGTAGGTTCGGGTCCATGTCTGTCCGTCGCGTACTGGTACTCCTTGATCGCGTCGTCCTGTCGCGTACGGGTCCTCCTTGATCGCGTCGTCCTGTCGCGTACGGGTCCTCCTTGGTCGCGTCGTCCTGTGTCTCCGTCGCGTACTGGTCCTCCTTGTTCGCGTCGTCCTGTCTGTCCGTCGCGTACTGGTGGTCCTTGTTCGCGTCGTCCTGATTTCCCGGCAGTTTTTGGGTGCCGGAAAATATTCACCGTGCGGGATGACGTCGGTGCGAATCGTAATTCCTGGGTCGTGAATGGCTGGCTGCGAGCGTCCCGACGTCAGGTCGGCGCTTTCCCGGATGGCATTGGTAGAGTTTTTTTGTTCGGTCGGGCTTTTTTACGAATCGTACGGTGATGGTGTACCCGTGCGAATCGTAATTCCTTGTTTGTATGAATTGACGACCGGGTACGCGTCGGACGGAGATTATGCTCCGTCCGACGGTTCGTACCCGGTTTTTACCGGATCGTGATAGGCACCTCTGTGTTTGCAAATACCACTTTTAGAAAGTTGGTATTTGCTTGCCTAACCATTTCAGCCCGCCTCTGCTATGATGTGTCTGGTTTGTGTGAGTAACAGGGCTGGGGAAACCCAGAGGGACAGGGCTAGGTAGACTGGTGGTGAATAGAGAGATTGACATCCAGATGGGTGGGAGGAGTGCACCTGGACTCTGAATAGGGCTGTGCTCTGCCAACACAATGCTGGCTCCACCTCCTGTGGAGCGGCTGATGTCTCTGCCCTGCACCCTGAATAGAAAGTCAGAGTCATGTCAACAAAGTGCTCAGGAACTGGTTTGGACTGGGCAAAGGCCCCTCTACCCCAGAGGAACAAAGGAATTAGGGGTATAAGTATTGGGACCCTGCTCCCAAGAAATTAGATCCTGCTTGACAAGAAGAACCTTTGCCTGAGGAGAAGGAACTGGGAAAGCTGTAAGGAGGAGTACTGTCCCTGACCAGGGGGATTGGCCTGCAGTGGTTGCCTTGCTGCTGAAGGAGAGGAGAAAGTCTACAAAGACTTTATTTCAACTTGTGCTTAAAAAGATCTCCAAGGGCTTGGAATAGAGCTTGCCTCCTGCTGAAGTCTCAGGAACAACAGACTTCACCCCCCAGTTCTCCCGAGTTCTTTGGAAGTGCGTGCTGCTGTGGTTGGGCCTTCTGAGGGACTGCGTATCGCAAGGAGCTGGAAGCGCGACTCAAGGAGGAGAAGGGTGCCGCCGTCGGAGCTGCTGTCGTAGCATCTCGAAAAGTGTGTCGCGGCTGCAGCATCGCATCGAGCGGAAGCGTCTTGCATCATTCAAGAAGTGTCTCGCAACGCTGAAGAAGCGTGTCTCCATCGCAGCCCTCGTAGCTGACGCATCGCACCGCATCAAGAGAAGAGTCTCGCATCGAGGAAGAAGCGTTTCGCCATCGCAGCCATCATAGCTGTCGCATTGCACCGCATCAAGAAAAGCGCCTCGCATCCACGGAGAAGCTGGCCGCCGTCGGAGCTGCTGTCGTCGCATCGCGTAAAGGGGTGTCGCCGCTGCAACATCGCATCAAGCGGAAGCGTCTCGCAGACGTCGGAGAAGAGTGCCGCTGACAAGGCCGCTGTTGTCGCATCGCATAAAGGGTGACGCCGCTGTAGCTGACGCATCGAGTCGAGTCTTCTCGCAAACATCGGAGAAGCGTAACGCATCTGGAAGATCTTCACGTCTTTATTTCTTTGCACCAGAAACTTCATCGCATCAACATCGTTGCAACACTTTCGTTGCCCTGCGTGTCACATCTAAAAGGTACATTGACTTAAAGTGTCGCATTTAAGAACTTAAGAGAACTAAGCAAAATCCTACCATCTAAAGTAACAGTATTGTGTATGTTTGTCATTTAATGGTCTTGTGGTAACTCTATATAAAGAATTCTTATTTTTAATATAAAACCATGTGTAGTGTTGTCACTTGGTTACTGTATATGTTCACAAATGCTTAACCTATAACGCTCTGAGATAAGCCTTGTCTGCTCGCGCCAAGCTACCTAGAGGGTGAGCAGGGGTTATTTTAGGAGTGTACCCCCTTACCCTGACTAGAGGAAAGGTTCCCTGCTTGTCACAAGTACCTACCTATGCCAACCAGAGAACCCGGATTCTAACATGGGGTCACTAGGAAGGGTTTCCCAGGCCATGATGCATAGGTCATAACCAGGCAGGGACAGGCCATACGGCGCTGATAGCTGCTACTGCCTCCTTCCTCACATAGTAGTTCACATCCCCTTCTTACTCCCCTGAAACAGGTTCTGTGTCCGGTGTGTCCAGTGTGTGTGGCGGAGTGATGTCTGCATCACTGTGTGCCACTGACACATCAGACTGCGAAGGTGATGGGGCAGCATCACTGTGTGCCATGGATACATCATGGGTCGGAGCTGTGTGTGTCAATGTTCCTGCTGCAGTCATCTGTGGCTGAGCATGGTGCGGACAGGGGGTGTCCTATAGGGACTGTACGTGGTCCCTGATGGAAATCAGACACCCACGTATGGCATCGAGTTTAGCTGCAATGAGCTCGGACCCCAACCACAGCTGTTCAGCCAACTCCACCTGGGAAGACCACACATGTTGTATGTGCTCCATGTATTGGTCGGGGGTCCTGGGAGACAGCCGTGGTGGTGTGTGTTTCTTGCTTTGTGGTTTGTGCAGGTGGTGGGGTCACTTCGGGGCAGTTGGCCTGCCCTGCTCCTGGGCGTGGGGTGTATCTTGACATATGTGCAGGTTGTCCTCTACATCATCAATGATGGTGTTTGTGTTCTGCTCTGCAGTAGGTGTTGATTGTCCCTCTGAAATGTTAAGGGGAGATGTAGGTTAACAGAGTTTCACATGTATGTTGTTGATTTGCAGATGTTTACATTCAGACCGCATGCCAATGTACATTTTGACTGTTTGAGAGGAGCTGGCTATTTGATGGCAGTCAGTGTGTTTTCTGAATACATGACAGATGTGTGGTAGTTCCCGTTCATTATCAACACACTGTGTCAGGCAATGCCATATGTGAGTGGACAGTTACTATGCACAAGCAGAACCTGTTGTGAGCTCTGTCCTCTGGTGCTGGTGTTGCTCATTGTATCACATTGCCGTTGTTGCTGATGTCCTGTGATTGCTATGTGTGTGTGTTGCATTGTGGGGAAGTTGCCCCAGGAGCTCTGATTTCGTGTGTCCTTCTCCCTTTGAGGTGGAGTACCTTTGAATTGTGTGCTTACCGGAGCCTGACTTGCTTTTGACTTGGGTCATATGTGCTCTTGTTGCAGGGATTCTGCTTATGCACAGAACTATGCACAGGCAACCAGGACCTCAGTGAATTGTGGTGTACCAAAAACTCACCTCAGAACCCAGAACCCCTTATCCGACCAGCATCAGTGTCCCATTTGTTATCCGAGTATTATCTTGGCGGTCCCAATGTATAGACAACCCAGAACAAGCGACTTAGAGTATTCTCAGGAATGGTGGGAATCAGAAATACCTGTTCGTAATTATTCTCATATCAGTCCACAACAGAGTAAACAGAGACATGGTAAAGTTTAAAGAGTTTATTTTATAAACCTCGTGTCCTAAGATGCAGTACTTTGGCTAACATAAGCAGACAAATGATTAATATCAAAACCATCAGCATAGTTACAATACCATAGAAAATGAAAGGAGTAATCATGCTAAAATGACAGTGGATCTCAGCCACCTTCCTTTCACTAAAAAACTAATATTATTATTAGACTAATAGAAGGTCTCTAGGCTTGACTGGGGAACCCCATACCGTAAAGATCAGCTCAGTGAGATCACATCACAGGATCAGCTAGGCTCTGCTCCTGGGAAAGCTCTTCTTCGGAATGTAATGAAAACATGTAACACTGCAATATTAAAAGCGCCCGACTTTCAGGTATTTGCAGCTACGTGCGTGTTATGACTAAATAGTGGGCCAATCAACCTGAACCCAACAACATGCACCGTCTAGTGACCCAGACTGTTTCTTTACACTGTGTACAGACCAAAGTCGCTGCTCACTGTTTGGGATGTGAACAACAGACAGTTCTCATGTGAAGCAAAGTCGAGTAAGCATTTCTCAATTAATAACATGTGACTACAGTGTCGTGTGCAAAAGCAGCAAAAGCGGCAAGATGGCTTTCTAACATCTAACGCGGTTGTGCTAACTTAGCATTGTACATATATAGATAACGATCTTCACTACACCCCCCCTTGATCGGACCACTACCCAGTAGGGGCACACTTGTTAGAACGCAGAGTTCAAATTTGATAGAACGGAACCAAGGGCATGAACTGTAAGTCCATATAAGGTAAGTGAAAAAGATCGAAGAAAAAAATAAAGAAAAAAAATTAAAAAGGAATGAAAAAAACCATTTAAGGGATTAAAAAAAACATCATTGAAGGACGTATGATGAAATAATGTGGCAAAATAGTCAATCCATCAATGTAGAAGCACAATAAGTTGCAACAGCTTCCAAGAGAAAATCATTGGAACGTTCCGCAAAATTATCTGCCATCCAGTTCAGCACGGCTAAGGAACATACATGCCCCTCAACCACCGGAGCCTCCAGCACCATTCAAGGACAACTGGCATGCTCATCAAGATAACTTCTCGCTAAGAATTCAGTCGCAGCCATTCCGATGTCCCAATTCCCAAGGACTCCATGTGCTGCTCCACAGGCCATGATCCCAACGCCAGAACAGTCCAACTCATGAGCCACTAAGGGGCACATCAGCCGATCATAATCCGGGGCAGGAGACACCGAGTTCGACAGACACAAATCCAGAGCCCATTGGAATGGACAATCTAGGCAATGAAAGACAGGCTGTACACAAGAAAAGTAGGGAAACCGGAAGGACAATCCATAGGCTATGCTTAAAGTCGCCAGTGGTAAAGTGCCATAGTATTCAAGCATCTGGTTACGAAGATGTAACTACCGTTAGCAGGCAGCGTAAAAGATGGTGTTATGACTGGCACAGGGATCCCTTTCAGGACACAAGCTAAATTGGGGGCGTGCACATTATATGCACCATGCAATTGAATGTGCCTACACACTACAGAGTGATTCGGAGTGGAAGTGCACTCTTCAACTTTTAAGTAAACCTCTTTTCCGTCTCTCACACATCTATACGTGAAAGGGAGTGACCAAACTTAGAGCAGGAAGGCAGTACCCAGTTGTTCATATCTGCCAAGGGCATAATGTTTCATGCACGAACTGAACTAAACAGGAGGAACGGTAATGTGATGAACCCATGTATAAGCCAGCAGAATTCAATTCAGCAACAGAGAAAGGTAAAGGTTCTAACTTTTCAATGTGTAGCAACGAATAAGTGGCATCTTTCATGGACATGAACTGTTGTTTTGCAGTTAAATTAAAAGGAAAGAACAAAGATGAAGTGTTCATGTAATCCCAAGGGACTTTCCCCGCCTTTAACGTCTGCAACGTCCATGCAAACTGCCTAATAGAATGCAATTGATTTTGACCATGATACAATACAGACAAATCATCCTGCACAATGTCTACCACAGATGAAACAATATTATCTAAGGTATAAATTCTGGAAGACAAGGTGTTAATGCTATTATCTATGACAGTCAATACCTTCTCCATATTGGCTTGGTCAATAGCTCATAATCTGGATGCAGCCTCAATCTGTGACAGCTTCCAAACCTCGTTGTAAATAGCATATACCCATCTTTTGGACCTGCCAATTGCAGGACCCTTAACAAAATCTATCAAATCTATTTTGTCGTTTAATGTGGATAAATGAAGTTTAACAGATGCTAAGGTGGAATGTTTCAGCCAAGACTGGCATAACTTCCCCACTGAGTAGGTAGTTACAGTGTGAGAAGATTCAAAACGGGGGTCAACACGAACTTGTGTATACCCCTGCTTCAAACCAAGAAACCGATGTTGACAGGAATCCGAACTCGTCTGCCACACCAACCACCCTTCTGGATTCAATTCAGAAATATTGAAGGATGTGTTGGAAACGTATGTCTGCAACGTAGCAAGGGACAGATCCGTATGCTTACCCCAATCAGGATAAGCACCCAGACCCGGAATGGAGGGAGAATTTAATTTTTTAGTAGTAGCCAATCCAAAACAGGTGGTCTGAAAAATTGACGAATTTAAAAATAACATGTGATTTGGGATAAGACAGGCACGATGCAAAGCTTCTGTTCCCTGTACCTGCCATGGTTTAGAACCCCAAACCGATTTAAGATCGATAGTAGCTTTCCACAGATCATATCCTCCAATTGCCAACTCGTCCATAAAGGACTTGGAATATAACAATTTGGTGTGTGTCAGTCTAACCTTAGAAGCAGACTCAGGCGCAACCTTAAAATAAAAGGAGGCCGGATTTGACACACTGATATCAGAAAAATAAGTGAATTTGTCCACCAACGTGGCGGAGCTGCCTAGCCTAGGGGCAGGACAGTGTTCCCATTGTGTATAATTTACAACATTTCTAAACGTATTTGCTTTGTGTAGGAAATGCGTGCCATAATGTTGATAGCAGAATTGCTCATCATATTTAGCAGTGTCTAAATACAAAACCTCAGCATCAAATGCAGCATAATATTTCAAATCAGAAAATAGTGCTTCTATGGCTTGAACATCCCAGTCATCTGAGTGGATGTTCTGCTTAACGACATCACCCATAGAAACACGAAATACATTTGGCACATTAATTACTTCAGTGGGGCCATGAATTTGAAATTTTACAGCATCCCAAGCGTTCCCATCACATACAGGCCAGGCGGTAATGTTCACAAAAGTCTGGTCCCTTTTCATGATATGTGATGAGGAGTGGGGGGCCAAAGTTCCATCAATTAGTCGAATCGTAGATCTTTCTTTCAGGTAGTGTCCATTGATAAGTCTAAAAAAAACTACCACAACGCCGATGGACATGATCAAAAAAATACATTTGAGCACTAGCCAAATGTAAGTCCAAGGGGGAATTAAAAAATGTCTTTTGAACCAGGCCACAAAAATCGAAACTTTGGACGGGGCAATGGAAGTCATTGAATTAGAGTCAAAAGAGTCTCGTGAGTGGGCAACTGTGGTGGATTGTAAAACAGGCAATGTAACATCCGCAGGATAAGCATACTCATTATCTTCAGGTAGACCACCAGATGTCGGTGGCAACAAAGGACCAGTAACTGTATGTATCTCGACGGCAAAATCAGGCACGGTGTTAGAAGCTGGGGCCACAACAGAATTTCTCAGCATCGAAGGGCAAGAAACCGCCGGCGTCATACTAAGAAGAATCGGCCACTCGCTGTAGCTTGACATTGTCAATAGAGATGTACCTGTTATCCTTGTGACCAGGAAGTGGAGGTAAAATGACTGTATGTGTACCCTGTACTCCAAGCACTGGAACTGGTGCACGATAAGAGGGGTCGAACTCCTTCTTGTTCTCCACCGGACCAGATCACCAACTCGAGGTAGCCAGCCGACTACCGGAACCTGAAGCACAGCATCAGATGAGGAGGGTACGTGTTCCTTCGCTAGACTGTCTCTGGCTTCTTGAAGATTCTGCAATACAGCACAGTGATCATCTACGTCAAAGGGTGCGGCTGACGCCGCCATATCTAGACCATCAAGGTCCGGGACAAACATTCGTATGCCAAAGAGCATCATATATGGGGTACGCCCACCCAGAGACCTTCTAGGGAGATTATTTAGCACACGTTGCACGTCATACAAGTGGGCTAGCCAGTTCCGGCCAGTACCCAAAACCCTGGCTGTCAAAGATTGCTTTAAGTCACGGTTCATTCGCTCCACTACACTATTACCCTCAGGTCGGTATGGAGACGAAAATTTGACTTGGACCCCCAAATTTCTCATGGCTCCTTTGTACGCCTTAGAGGCGCACGCAGGGCCCTGATCAGAATGAAAGGTTCCACATGCAAAACTTCCAACAAAGACACGCAAATCTTTTATGATAGTACGGGAATCAGCACTCCTTTGTGGCCACACCCACAGAAAACGTGTGCACGAATCTACTGTAACCAAGATGTATTTGTACGCAGTATCAGAGGTAAATGGACCGCAATGATCTAAATAAACACAACCCATTGGTTTATTAGATATGTACAACTGAGTTTGTGGTGGGCGCGCAGTTGAAGGTTTAATCTGCTGGCAAATGTCACAATTAAGAACATAAGCTCTGGCTTGTTTATACAAACCGCACCACCAGTAACGTTGTTGTAACAGAGATACAGTAGCTGCAAAGCCGACACGCGCGGACGCCATGCCCTCGTGAGCCGCCAATATCAAAGATGGTCTGCAGTCCGCTTTGGGAATCAATCTGTCACCAACGTCATTAATCCTCACTAATGGGATGTTATCAGGACTTAAGCAATAATGGTAACGAGAAGGGAAACCTCTTGGAAATTTCGTTCCCTGCTCTGTAGCAGCAATAGCTGCCAAGATGTCATCATCAATCTTACTTTTGGATCTTGTAACTGCTGCTACTAAGTATGTTGCCACTGCTGTTTTTGCTGCCTCGTCATCCAGGCTGTTGCCGACAGCATGGACACCAACTCGTTGGTGACCAAGAGTGCGAATAACATTCACGAGAGGCAGACGTTCTTCAAGATCTGCCACTCGAACCCAAAGCAGTTTATGCTTAATCGTGCTACCCATGGAATTATGGTAGTCATTCTGAGACCAAAAATGGAGATTGTCGTTGTAAGATTGAACACAATAAAAGGAGTCACTTACTATAAGAGTATTGACTCGTGAATCAGCAAACTCCAGTGCAAGGACCAGAGCGCGAAGCTACGCTAACTGTGCGGTACAATCACCTAATGACTGCGTGTGCACGACATCGGATTGAAATTCACCATTTACGAAAGTACCAACAACAATTGCGCAAGCCGCTGAATAGGCATGCTTCGATCCAATAGCTGGTTGCACCGAACCGTCAGTGTAAATGACACAATGGTAATCCTCGAGCGGGTGCAAAGACAGAGGAGCTGGATGAACGAATTCATACTGCAAAAACTCCTGAGTCTGAAGTGCCGCGTCAAAGATATATGTGACGTCAGGCGATGTCAAGGAAGTGGCCCATTGTATCCACCTTGGATGCAAAGCCTTAGAATTTGGTACACTAGCCTTCGTCACTGCCTCAAGGGCAGGATACGGTGTTACCACCAACATGCGTTTAACTTGCGACAGCGCTCGTTCTTTCAGAATCGCCATCTGCACTGCCGTCAGAACTTTCTCGACAGCGGAAAATCGCAGTTCAGCCGAAGTGTACAAGTGAGATTTGTAGGCAATGGGGACGGTGTCGCCCTCATTGAACGTTAAGTATGTGAAACCAACTGCGCCTGGCACAATTCTTATGACCAGGTTAGTGTGGTTATCACGCGTCAGTAATTATTTTGAAGCAAGAAGATCAGCTTGCAATGACTGCAATATAGCTGAATTCTCCGGCAGCCAACAAGATTTGGAAAAAGTAGGTTGTACCAAGGCATAAAGCGGCTTGATATGCTGGGCATAGTCTGGAATATAAGTGCGACCGAAATTCAGAAAGCCCAGCAGGGATTGTAATTTCTTCAGTGTCGTGGGAGCACGTAGGCATGCGCATTTCTCTAGGAAGTGCGGAGCCAATCCTCGACCTTCATTGTTGAGTTCGTACCCCAACAACAACACTGTATATTCCCCAATGTGTGACTTCGCAAAGTTGAATTTGTGACCGAAGTCTGCAAACAAAACAATAATGCGATCAACGCAATGGAGATGCGCTTCCAACTCGTCATCTGTGAGATAAATGTCATCCACATACGAGTACGCATCCGGGTCTATGCTCTCTAACAGAGAGACTACGCGAGCGGCAAAGACTCCAGGGCTGTACCCATCGGTAATCTTTTTAATTGTTTTTGCTTGCCACCCGAGGTGAACGCCGTCCACACACTACTAAGAGAGGACAGGTTATGGCTGTAAAAGCCATTGGAAATGTCAAGTGTGGTTTTAAACCTTTTCCTCATGAGACTATCGGCGAGAGCCGAACTGTGGGTATTTTGCACCGCGCATGTCCGGCAATGAGAGTTTAGGTGCCGGTAATCCAAATCTAGGCGGTACGACCCGTCAGGCTTCGTCACAGTGAACAAAGGATTACTCATAGGTGACACACATGTTTCGATTACTCCTTGATATTCCAATTGTTCAAGGATTGACGCGACATGAGGTCTAGCTTCGCGACACATGGGGTATTGGGGTTGAGGTTGGGGCGTAGTCCGCAACGGAATCTCATGGCTGGGAGACAATTTATCCCAGCCAACCTGATTTCGATATAACGCAGGTGCTAGCACCTGATCCCATTCCTCGGCGTACTTTTTAGCTTGGACCTTCGGCACTGTGTGCGCAAAGGACGGGAGGATTACCTCCTCCCCTCTAGGAGCATCTAAAACGAAAGCCGGGGGACAATCTGCCTCCGCCAACAGAATATCATAGGAACTGGTCAGATTATCCCAAAAACCCCTTGAATTGTACGTTGTATGTCACCCGCAATTTGAATGACTATATTATACAGTCTATCAGGGGAAGACACCCGAGTATCAGCAGTTTCTATATTCACGAATATATCAGTTGCTGTCGCCACCAGATTTGGACGCAGTGCTTGTCGCACTACTGTAACTTCTGCCGCGCTGTCTAGCAGCGTTAGTGTTCATGTCAGGTTCTGAAGCTGCGTCTGTACCATCTGAGGCATACCTCGCTGTCAGCGCAGCAACTTTCTTCTTCTGAAACGGGGGTCTTTGACGCGCAGACTCGTCCTGCTTGCCTTTGCCGACCAGACTGGCGGGGTTGCTCACGACCTTGGGCACCCCTTCCTTTCCCACAGTCTCCGCCACCGGATTGTGAAGCCGATGTTTCCTGTGAACGAGGAGAGCGTTGTTCAGAAACCTGAAATCTATCAGGTGACTTAATACGAGATCGATCGCGCAGATCATACGTGCGTTTGCTAGACGACTGTACCGGTGAGGCAGGACGCGACCCCTGTTGCTGTTGCTGCTTCCCCTGTTTCTTAGCCCGCCAACTTTGTTTAGGAAAATTGGGGCGTTCGTCTTTTGTAGACGAGCTCACTTTAGTTTGCTGTACTATATCAGGAATGATCACAGTCGGTTTTACACCCAAGGCACTGCGACCCACGGTCCTGTATGCCTTCGCAATTATTTTAGCAAACTCCTTGGGCTTGTCGGCGTCATCCATGCGGTCCATCATATTTGCAAATTGGAACTGCATGGCATCTCCTTTGAGGTTGCCCATTACCATGGAGCATACTACATCGAAGTTGTCGACAAGCCTCATTCCCAATTCAATAGCAGCCTCCGCACCGTGATTCTCTTGAACCTTTTTGATGACGGATGGAAGCACAGACATAGACGGAGTGCCATAGCACTTCGAATAGGTCGCGGCAAAGAACTTGCCCCAGTTGTCACAATCAGCCATATCCGGGACCAGGTCTTTCGGCAAAGTAATGGTGAGTATCCTGTGTTTCTCCACAGGAGTGGTATGCGGAAAAACCGCCTCCAGTTGGTCAAATTTCTCAGCAAGCCAATAAGGAAATTCATCCTTATTTTGGGGGCGCTTGCCGACTACCGAATTAACCATGACAGGACTAATAACCACCGCGTGGTGGTCCGTTGGTTGTCCCGCAACAGCAGGTGCCCCCACCTGCACATTGCGTGACATGTACTGCACTAAAGCCCTATGCACTGTAATAAGGGCAGTGTGGAGCACACGCAACTCAGCCACCGCCACCGTGAGATAGCGGGGATGAGGCGTAAAGCCGGCCAGCACCGGCCATGTGGCCCCTGCAATAGACAACGGGCCCATTCTCGCCGGTGCAACCGCATGGGGAAGGGCGCCATTAAACCAAATGGTATGCTGCCAAGCAGAGATTGGAATTTCTTGTGTCCTATACGGGGTATAGACCGCAGGTTGCTGTGTGGCGGTATAGGTGTGAAACGTATCATCGTCATCCACAGCTGGAAAAGTCACCTAAGAGTAAAACAACTCATACGGGTAAGACGCATCAGCGCTTACCACAAAGATCACAGCCATCCCATCATCTGGCACCCCATACGTCGTCAAATGACGGCACAGAGGTGCACCACTATGCGCGGCTATGTCAACCGCCATTAGGACACACTAAAGAGTATCAACAAAATCTATAGTAGCACTGGGGTTCAGAAAAAAATTACCTTTTTAATGATCAAGCTTGAAGGAACCTATTAGTCGAAACACAGGTAGGTTAAACCGTCACTCCCGTCAACCGGAAACCAGAGTTAGGGTGTTGTGGACTAATATAAGCACTACTAAGGCGTTTCAAATCAATAGACCAAACGTTAGGTGCGCGATGTTGCAGGGATTCTGCTTATGCACAGAACTATGCACAGGAAACCAGGACCTCAGTGAATTGTGGTGTACCAAAAACTCACCTCAGAACCCAGAACCCCTTATCCGACCAGCATCAGTGTCCCATTCGTTATCCGAGTATTATCTCGGCGGTCCCAATGTATAGACAACCCAGAACAAGCGTCTTAGAGTATTCTCAGGAATGGTGGGAATCAGAAATATCTGTTCGTAATTATTCTCATATCAGTCCACAACAGAGTAAACAGAGACACAGTAAAGTTTAACCCCTTCAGCGCGGCGCGGATTTCCACGCCACGCTAAAGATTCTGAGCGCGGGCGGGGCCATGACGGAACGGTTCCGTCATAAGCACAGCCCAGCCGACGTGCATGACGGAACCGTTCCGTCATGCGCGTCGAAGGGGTTAAAGAGTTTATTTTATAAACCTCGTGTCCTAAGATGCAGTACTTTGGCTAACATAAGCAAACAAATGATTAATATCAAAACCATCAGCATAGTTACAATACCATAGAAAATGAAAGGAGTAATCATGCTAAAATGACAGTGGATCTCAGCCACCTTCCTTTCACTAACAAACTAATATTATTATTAGACTAATAGAAGGCTTCTAGGCTTGACTGAGGAACCCCATACCGTAAAGATCAGCTCAGTGAAATCACATCACAAGATCAGCTAGGCTCTGCTCCTGGGAAAGCTCTTCTTCCGAATGTAATGAAAACATGTAACACTGCAATATTAAAAGCGCCCGACTTTCAGGTATTTGCAGCTGCGTGCATGTTATGACTAAATAGTGGGCCGATCAACCTGAACCCAACAACATGCACCGTCTAGCGACCCAGACTGTTTCTTTACACTGTGTACAGACCAAGGTCGCTGCTCACTGTTTGGGATGTGAACAACAGACAGTTCTCATGTGAAGCAAAGTCGAGTAAGCATTTCTCAATTAATAACATGTGACTACAGTGTCGTGTGCAAAAGCAGCAAAAGCGGCAAGATGGCTTTCTAACATCTAACGCGGTTTTGCTAACTTAGCATTGTACATATATAGATAACGATCTTCACTACACTCTCTGACAGATTTTGGGGCCTGGTGCATTGTTCGTCTGCTGCGTGTTTTGTAGGGCATGGGTTGTGGGTGCACGTGTACATGTCAGAGTGTGACCTGCTCCTTTACGGATGTGATCCGCACTGGGCTACCTCCATGTCGATTCGTGGGCCATATCATTTTTTTTTTTGGCTGCTGCCATGCTATCGGACATGCAATGTTACTTGCATAGTCAGTGTGGGTCACAGAGCCGCTGTTTTGCTGAATTCAGCACATGTGCATGGGTCGGTTGTGATGTTGGTGATAGGGGGTGCCTATGTGCACATTGTGGGTGGCGGCCTACTTGGAATTTCTATGTGTACTGCAGTGTGACAAGCCAATCAGGGACATGTTCCACGGTCATTGTGGGTGTGCAGTGTGCTACACTTGATTGTGCATATGTGCCATTGTACCCATCACCCCCCGTCCCCCCTGTCGCTGGTCGTTACTCACACTGTTGCTGTTGTGTCAGGTCGTATCGTGCTTTGTCCATGACCCCCAATCCTACCACCGTCTCCTCACTGCTGACTGTTGCCACCATTTGCTCCAGCTCATATAGCTCCACCTAGGTCGCAGGAGGCCCACCTCCAGTCGCTGTTTGCTGCCTCCCTGTTGGCGGCGAGCTTATGTTTGGTCTGCCTTTTCAAATCATGCCAGCGCCTCTTGACGTCCTCCAGTGACCTCCTCGACACGCTGACTGCATTGACGTTGGTGACGATGGCCTGCCACATTTCTGTTTGGGTTGCTAGTGCCGCAGTGGAGGTGCCGAACAGTTGTTGATGGTGTTTGGTCACCTCACCTCAGTGACGAGGATCTGGTCTTCCTGTGGACTCAACCCTGTCTTTCTCTTCCTCTCGTCCTTGCCCTTCCCCTAACGCAGGGTTCCTGGCTGGTCCTCCGTGGGGCTTGCCATGTTCGGCTTGTCCTCTGCACTCGGTTCGGGTGCATCCATGCTGCTGCGCAGTTTGAATTGTTTTTTGGCTTTTTTTTCTTGCCTTTATAGTGCATTGTTCCGCCAGACGCCTGGGATTTGCAGGCCGATTTCTGTACTGCGATTGGCCTCAGGGCATGATTTTTCACGTTCGCCTTTCGCATTTTTGCGGCATGGAATTGATTTTGATGCTGACATTGTCCATGTTATCTGATTGCTATCACATGGTACCGCCTTGTTGTGAATTCCACATTAACATGGGGTTATTTTCCCATGATGGGCTGCGATATTGAAAGTTGTGCGACGCTATTCTTGTGGTAGTTATCACATGTTCTTGTGAATATACCCCTTAGTGTATGTATCACGTGAGCTCTTGGTAGTTCGTTTTTCAATTCCACTACTTGTTCCCCCAGCATTTTGTGCTTAATTGTGCCACCTTTTGCATCTTTGAACCCGATCTGACCCCAGTTGTGCAAATACTCATTATATGACTGTACACAGTAAAGGAAATCACACACAAGTGTGTGGAATTCTTGGTCCGTATTTACCAGTGCCAGTATCAAGGCTTTTAACTCTGCCAGCTGTGCCGTGCAGTCTCCTAGAGATAGCCTTTTTTTGCAACATGGGTGGAACTTTCCATCCTGCATGTGACCTTTAATGATTGCGTATGCCGCGCTATATTGTTGCTTACTTCCTATATCCGGTTGAGCAGATCTGTCAGTGTAAATTATATATTCATACTGATCTAGAGGCATTATTTTGATTTGGTAGAGGATATTTTTGTTCGTATTGCAGGAATGCTTGTGTCTTTAGAGTTGAGTCGTAACTGTATTCTATGTCTGTTGTAGTGAGAGAATTAGTCCATTGTATCCATCTCGGATGTAAGTCGTTAGAGTTAGGAACGCTTGCCTTTGTTTCAGCCTCTAAGGCTGGAACGGGAGTCACTACTATTATTCGTTCACCCTGGGCCAATGCTTTTCTCTTACTACACCAGTCTGTACTGCTGTCAGACTATTTTCTGTAGATGTGAAGCGCATCTCAGCATTTGTGTACAAATGTGATTTTTATGCAATTGGTAACGATTCACCTTCATTATATGTTAAGCAAGTGTACCCTGACTGACCCGCAACTATATGGATCGCCAGGTAGCATACATTTACGTGTGTCTTTAAATGTTTGGAAGCTATCATGTCAGCTTGTAGGGAACAAAGGATATCTGTGTGTTCCTGTGTCCATTGTCTAACTGAAAAGTCAGGTTTTATTAAATATTGGAAAGGTTTTACTCTTTCTGCGTAATCCAAAATGTATGTTCCACTAAAATTTAGGAATCCCAGGGGCATATTATCAAGAAACGGCGTTAAAATTATCGCCGCTTTAGCGGCAGAAAACTGCCGCTAAAGTGACGATAATGGGCTTGATAATATGCCCTTGAGAATTCCCATAGAAGCCCATGTTCTGGTGTCAACATGGGCTTCTATTGGAATTCTTTGCAGCATATTATCAAGCCCATTATCGCCGCTTTAGTGGCAGTTTTCTGCCACTAAAGCGGCGATAATTTTAACGCTGTGCTTGATAATATGTCCCTCTGGATTTATTGTACATTTTTCAATGATTTTGGAGGTTGGAGCAGCGTGCATTTTTTAAAAAAAAATTGGCTGCCAGGCATTTCCCTTCACTTGAAAGCGCATATCTCAAAAACAGGACACTGAGGTTGGCAATTTGGAATTTGTAGCTCTCAGATGCAGATCCCAAAATTATGGTATTCACTCTGTTCAAGTGCTCCTCTAGGTCATCGTCCACTGGATCAATATCATTCACATGGGGGCAATGCCTCTTAGTCCAAATTTTGAAGTAACTCAGTTACCCTGGCCGAAAACAACCCTGGGCTATTCTTATACCCTTGGAGGAGTCAACAAAATTGACGCTGGTACCACAACGCTGAGAATGCAGTTAGATACCTGCTTTCAGGCGCTATATTTTGGCAGAAAAATCCATTTGAGATATCAAGTGTTGTTTTATATTTTTTCCGCACAATGTTATTTATTAATGCTTCATTGTGTGCATTTCATACTGCAAATGTCTCTGTGCAAGTGTTTAAATGTCTGTGGTCTAAAACTAGACAATATGAATTGTCAGGTTTTAAGACAAGAAACAAAGGATTGTTCATTTGAGAGGTGCAAGCTTCAATCACCCCTTGGTATTCAAGTTGATCTCAGATCTCCCTGTCCTGTTTTTTAGCTTCTTGCTTTATTGGGTACTGCCTCTGTGCAGTTGCAGTATTTTTTAAAGGAATTATGTGGTGGGTTGCATCCTCATCCCATCCAACATGGTTTTTATACAATGCCGGGCCAAGGGCTACTGCCCACTCCTGTGCATATGTGTGTTTCAAATACTGTGGAACTGGGTCAGAGAAGGCTGGTTAAATTACTGTTTCCCTTCTGGGGCAATCCATAACAAATGCAGGTGGCCAATCTTGTTCAGCTAATAGGGTATCATAACCAAACGTCAGGTTTTCCCAAAAGAGACCTTTAACTTTTCTGGGCTTGTCCCCCTCCATTTGGAGTGTGTTCATTCAAGTCCGCTATCGCCAGAAATTCCATCAGGTTCTAGCAGACTATCGTTACTTCTGCTGCGCTGTCAAGCATCGTCAGAGTCCATTCTCCATTCAGTAGTTGAGTCCTCAGAATTCTTTAGACCCGCAACCTTCTTCTTTTTGAACTGTGGATTTTGTTTTGTTTTTTCTTCTTTTTTGGAAGCATATTCCTGTGCGTGCTGCTTGTCTCTGGACTTTGCACGCTCTTCTTGTCTGTCTGACCATCCTTCCCTCTCTGAGTTTTTCGATGAACCCTGAAAAGAACGAGAGGAACGTGTATCAGTATCCTGATACCTGTCGGTTTTCCTGATATTATCCCTATTCCTAGGGTTATCCCTCTTTTCGGAGGGCCCCTGTGGAGAAAATCTACCTCTGGATTGAGATATGTTTTCTTTAAAGTTCTGTTGTTTTTTATTGTCCCACTTCTTCTTCGTTGAAGCAGCTGTCTGCTTTGAAGTGTCCTTTTCAGTACTGCCCATCAGTTGTGGTTTTAATGCTTTCCCACCCAAAGTGTCTCTGCCTAATTCAGCATATGCAGTTTCAATTATTTTTGGTAGTTCGTGTTCCTGTTCGAAAGGACTGAACTCCCTTAGGCGTTGGTGTATAGCCACTGAAGCTGCTTCCCCTTTAATATTAGCGAATATTATGGCTGATACCTGGGCATAGTTACCTAGTAACTTCATCCATAAGTTCAGAGCAGGTTCTGCTTCATGCTCATTTTGTATTTGTCTTAATACATCTGGTATTACAGCTAATGACAGGATACCATGTATTCTGGTGTATATGGCAGCAAAGACTGTACCCCCAAGTGGTACAATCCTCTGTTTGCGGTGTTATCCCCACGGGCAAGCAGATTATTAGTATTCTGTGTTTTTCATACGGGGTAGTATTCGGGAATACTGCATCAAGTTGTGTTATTTTCTGAGCTACCCAGACTGGCATTTATTCATGTTTTGTGGGCATTTCACCCATTACTGCTAGTAACATTTGTGGTGTTATTTTAGGTGTTGTACTCTGAGCTGGAGTTCCATTTGTTGTAACCATTGCTCGTTGGACTTTAAGTGTCTTCATTACGAATTGCGTCAAGTTTCTGTACATTTTTATCAATTCTTTGTGTTGTGTGAGTAAGTCCCCTGGTGGCACTGTTTCGATGTCAGGATGTAGTGTGTAGGCTGCTAATATTGGCCATGTTGCCCCTTCTCTTCTGAGAGGGCTGAGTCTTACTCTTCTTCTTGTATGGGGGAGGGCGCCTTTAAACAGGATAAATGTTCCTGGTTCGTGAGCGAATCTCAATGTCCTCATATGGACAATATTGCGCTGGTAGTTTACCTTCCGTGTAAAAATGAAAAGTTTTTGTTCTTGCATTTGCTGCTGAATATGTAACCCACAAATAAAATACCTCTGTTCTGTATCATTCATGTGCCTCAATCACGAAAGCTACTATGCCACCCCAAGGTGTTAAACCATGTGTGAGCAGTTTCAGGGTGACTGTATTCCTAACATTTGATGCAATCTGTATTGCATTTTCACTGTACTCTTGTCTGAGAGGGGCAGTGCTTGCATTAGCGGTTCTAATTGTATGTTCTGATTAGTCATTGTGGTTAGAGTACCAAATGACTTTTCAAGGGAACTAAGATAAGGTGTTTTTCACAATTTTAGGAACCAATTGTCCTTCAAGCTTGATTAACCAACAGCCAATAAATTGTATTTTTGCCTACTCAGCTGTGGCGGAGTTTGTGCCCACCCACTCCAGACGTCTCTGGTGTTTTGTGAGTAGAGGTCTCTGAGAATAGAATAACTTAACTACTCAGATACTACTGTTAAATAATAACCCAACCAACGTTGGCGGCACCATGTCGTGTAGTTCCTATATACCTATATAGTTTCTGCGTGTTTGGACAGCATACACTGCGGGATTGGTGTAGGATTAACTCTGTACACCCTCACCGAGTATGTTGGCCTTCTGTATCAGCTAGCTCACAGTGCCACTAAAATCTCCTCCTCTTGGGGGAGAGAATAGTTCTTGGCAACCCTCGAACATGGCAACCCTAATACCCCAGAATCGTGGAAACAATATACTACCTTTCGCTCAGTCACTTGTGCTCACTTAGGTTGTCTCATAGAGATACAAAGAATAAACAGGCTACGCGTTTTCAATAAGAAGTGATTGAACAGTTGCTATTCTAGTGTAGAATAGATGAGGTATAACAACCGTTAGACAGTAGCAGAGATATATGATTAGAAGCACTAAGACAGTAAATAGAAGGTATAGCTCTACCATCTTGCAATAATCATGAATACATACAAGTATAAAAAACATGATAAAAAGTGCATACTCCTATGATGCCTCCCTAACTAGATGTACTCAAATGTACCTAGCATCTATGTAGGTGTTATGCCAAGAATCCCTCTAGGATCTAGTCTACCCCATCACCTGAAATAAGAGAATGTGGGACCCCGTCCTGGTCTCGAGTTGGACACCCCGTGAAGGGATGTTAGACCACTGCTAGCTGGAGTGTCTGCACGCAGGAACCTCAGCGTCTCTGGTCAGTGTGTCATCTGGGAAGTCTCAGGATTGTCTGTCTTTCTAAGCAAGATGTGATCTATATATACCCGTAGGTGTCCCCAGGGGTCCTACCTTGCTGTGTTACTGTGTTGGCCTAAGGATGAAGTCGGGCGTGAACTTTATACAGAGATATTATACAGGAGATGGTAGTCCTGCTGTGCTACCAAGAAACCTCATGCATAATGTATGAGACTCAAACTAGGGAAAAACCCACGTTCTGAATGTGGTGTCATATGTGTAATGTAGGAAAGATTATAGGTGAAAGATTGCAATGTTACCTGCGCCTATATAAGGGACCTATATGGAATAGAACAGTACAAATTAAAAAGATTTATAGGTTGGCTTGTCCTTTTGAATTAAATTCATCCCCAGTGAACCAGGGCCCAGGAGGGTCATCACATTATTGGAACTAGGGGAGGGATTGTGTGGCCCCTTCCACAAGCCAGTTAATGGCACATGGGACCCCATCTCATGGGGCCTGATGTCTTATTTAATTTTGTAGAGAGCATGGAGCAGCCTTCCTCAAGCCACTTAATAGCACAGGGCACCCCATTCCCAGGCGGGGCCTGGGATACTGTGTTGTTCCCTGCCCAGGAAAGCCTGACAGGGAACAGAAATCTAACTCCCTGCATTGCTTAGAACTCATAAATTATGTCAATCATGACATTTCTTTTGATGTCATTTCTGTCATCAATGCGACATCTGAAATACCATTATTGATGACAACACTGACCATGGCAGGGACGGAAGTGATACTTACTTCAGTAACATAAACCTAACTAGAGCATTTTTAACCTTTGCTTTTTTTCTGTGAATGTCGAAGCATTTTTAAAATATACTGTAAGATATTATTACCATACCTCACTATAACGTTACTCTAACAATTGATTTTGTCAGTGAATTTCTAGTTTTCATTAATGTAAAGTAATATTTTGTTACCATATATCACAGTAACCCCATGCCATAGGACATGCCATGCATGAAGTTGGATGCAGGTCCTGGTTTGCGGCCAGGCCCCTATGTCTAACCCCACTGTAGGCCGCCAACCCCACGCTGCGCACGGATGTGGAGTTGGCTGTAGGGCCTGGTCTCTGGTGGGGATTTGGGGCTGATGGGGGATTGGGTGCAGGGCCTGGCACTCAAACCCACCCAAACTCCTGCAAGTGTGCATGACTGAATATGTGATGTTAAAATATGAGAGGTGTCATTTTAAGTAAGGCAGACCTACTGACTTTGTCAATGGGTCCGAACACCAAAATATAGAAAGTGGGCCGATTGGCTCTATGAAGGTGTCAGCATATCAACATATGTAAACCACACCTATTGTTTTTGTCACAAAATTCCCCAATAATTATATTCAAATGTACGTTTCATTAATTCACACATTGCACTGTTTAATAAAAGTTATTGTCATAGAAAAATTAATAAAGTTGTATTTAAAAACATCTTGTCTTTGAGTTCCTTCTTAAACTTTTTTAAGCTACAGAGCAAAGCTACAGAACCAACCACAAGGTGGCTCTTCACTCCAACTGAAGAGCATTGCGCTCCATCTATGAGTGCTTTAAAAAATGCAGTATGCTGTCCTGGGGTCATTGATTTATTGACCCAGGAAACCTGTGGGGCTGCTTAGCTCCCTACAGCCTCCCAAAACATTGAAAAAGGCTTGGTGGTAGCCCTTCCCCTTCTAGGGATACCACCCAACCCCCAACAATGTACATAAAAAGCCCTTGCCGGGGATTATGGGGTGGTCATTGCAAGGAGAAGTGAATAATAAATGAGCAACTCTTATTAATTCACTGCAAAACTCAAATATCAAAGTGACATTATAGTTAGGAATTGTTATGATATCTTACTTTATAAGAAGTAAACCTTATACAGTCACTGGAAAGGTTAAAGGGATGTTATAGTTAGGTGAAATTGTTCGATAAAACGTACTGCTTTAGACAAAATCACTGAAATGTACTCATTATAGTTATCCTGCATCACTTGTCTGCAGGGAAAACTTAAAAAAATAATGACTCTGGTGTCTTCTATTGGATTTTCTTTTTTTTAATCATTTTATTTATTAAAATATTCTCTTTGTTTTTAGAAATTGTTTTAAGATTTTTCTTGTGTTGTGTTTTGACTTTGCTACTTTTTTGGCACTGCATAAACACTTCACATATTGCCACTAAGTTAAACCTGTCTGCTCTACATAGTTTGTCGTATACAAATATTATAATATACATTATAATATTATATTTGGTAATATACATGATGTAAACAATCTGTTTAACCTTATATTGACAGCTACATATTACATGAAGTAGCACGGGAGGTAACCTTAAGTTAATTTAGTGACTATACTGCTTCACTCTGACAAAATGTATGGTTATTACTTGAGGTGGAAAGTCACCTCCTCAACTTATAACCCACCTTCCTACAATTTCCATCACACTGCTATCATCTTGAAAAATATCTCTCATGAATAGTGGTTGTTTACATTGAGACAGATGTATCATGTTGTACCACACAGTGCCTCATTTGTGTCTGACTAAACATATTTAGTGACATTTAACAGCCTAAAAGGCAGTTATATGAATTCATGGAAAATCCTCCATCGCTAAACATAATAATCCAAATAAGGTCTACTAATGCAACAACACCTAAAACATTTGAGGTATGTCATGCATGAATGCCTAATGTATGCTAAAGTAAGCACAAACAGAAATGTTTAGTCACTCTCTACGGCTCATCAATACATAATGTGTATCGCAATGTTTGCACTTATCAGTCCTACATCAACTGCCAAGCTGAAAGCACAGCAGCATTGCTATTACAAAGACAGATGCAAGTCAATCCAACTAAAAAGCTAGTACAAGTCAAAGTCCATAATGCCAAGTGCAGACATGAGATAAGTCATCTGTAGTCAAACGGATGTGTATATTTCAACTCTTGTGTGCCTAACCTCTTAAGTATGGCTGTCGGTCAATAGCCGACAGACACACTACATCCCCAGTGCTTCTATCAGCCATGGGATGACACTGGGGAGGTGTATAAAGCTCCCTCTATATTATATATTCACTGAAAAAAACATAGGTTTCAGGGACCTTATAGTTAGTTGGACATTTCACTCATACAAAACCAGAGAAATTCCACCATTATAGCTAGTTCAGCTAACTATAACTTGCGCCCCTGAAATGCACTGCTGATGACGTCACATATTACATCATTCATGACATGGTCAGTGACATCACCGATGACATCTCAAATGACATCACTGATGACATCATACACGTGATAATCTGATGCACTTCTTCACAACCTAATATAACCTTTGATATACCGACTCTAAAATGCAAACTACCATTTTTGCAACCATAGACACACCAATACCAGTTACTACATACTCACTCACTGATTCCTAGGTCTACACACATGTCCACTCATTCATCCATACAGTCACTCATACATGCAGTCACTCATCAATACAACACTATCATATGCACTCATACACCTATACAGACACTCACACACCACCACTCACCCATAGAGTTACTCACACACCACCTAGTCAGTCATGCAAGTAATCAATCACACTCCCATTTACTCACCTATACAGTTATACACACACCACTTCACTTGTTCATACAGATACTAAAACATGCTTACTCTCTTCTACAATCACTGACACAAGCACACACTCATCCATACAGCCCCTCTCACAATCACTCACTCTCACATATAGTCATTTATACACTCAACACTCACATATACTGCCTTCACAATATGCAGTTACTCACACATGTACCACTGAGGCATCCATTCACTCACCAACACACCCATCCACACACTCACCCACCCATACAGCCCTTCACAGATGCACTGTTGAACCCATACACCCAGTGAATCACCTACTCACACATCGATGCACAGAGTCACACCCACCCCCACCCACCCACAGAGACACTCAGACACCCATACAGATACTCAGACAACCAATCAATAACCCATATAGACCCTCATGTAGCTACTCACCAACCCATGCAGCCGCTTACACACCAACTGACAGACTAATACCGACATTCACACAGTTTAGTCACTAACCCATGCATTCCGTAAGACACGATTAATCACTCACTTATACAGTCAGTCACGCACCGACTAAATCATCTATTCAGAGACTTATACACCCACTCATTCTTCAATACACCTTGGCATATATATATATATATATATATTCACTTAAAAAACCATAGGTTTCACACATGTTATAGTTAGCTGGACATTTCACTCGTAAAAAACCAATGAAATTCCCCCGTTATAGTTACTGCAGGCAACTATAACTCACGCGACCGCAATCCTCTGCTGATGACGTCAGATATTACATCACTGTATTTAGACACTTATTTACCCATGTCTTCTTCCATTAATCTTTAGCTATACATATATTACAAATATTTATTTTTCAGAAAGACACATATGTCATCAGTGATGTAATATCTGACGTCATCAGCAGAGGATTGCGGTCGCGTGAGTTATAGTTGCCTACAGTAACTATAACAGGGGAATTTCATTGGTTTTTTACGAGTGAAATGTCCAGCTAACTATAACATGTGTGAAACCTATGGTTTTTAAAGTGAATTTGCAAGGTTTTTTAAATGCTAATTCGTAACTATAACATGTGTGAAACCTATTGTTTTTTACGTGAATTTGCAAGGTTTTTTAAATGCTAATTCGTAACTATAACATGTGTGAAACCTATGGTTTTTTCAGTGAATTTGTACGTTTTTTTAAATGCTAAGTTATGTTTTTATTATTTTTTTTTTTTTTCAGGTTTTTCAAACAAAACACATTTTTTTTTTTTTTTAAATTGCGAGGTGCGCGGTGAAAGGTGAAGATAGAGGCAAGAGAGATACAGAAAGAGGCAAGAGATGTGCATAAAGATGCAAGAGAGGTGCATAAAGAGGCAAGAGAGGTGCATAAAGAGGCAAGAGGGGTGCAGAAAGAGGCAAGAGGGGTGCAGAAAGATGAGAGTGAGCTGCAGAAAGAGGGAAGAGAGGTGTAGAAGGAGGCAAGAGAGGTACAGAAAGAACAGAGTGAGCTGCAGAAAGAGGCAAGAGAGGTGCAGAAAGAGGCAAGAGAGGTGCAGAAAGAGGTAAGAGGTATAGAAAGAGTCAAGAGAGGTACAGAAAGAGGAAGAAATGTGCAGAAAGAAGCAAGTGAGCTGCAGAAAGAGACAAGAGAAGAGCAAAAAGAGTCAAGAGAGGTGCATCAAGAGTCAAGAGAGGTGCAGAAAGAGGAAGAAATGTTCAGAACGAGGCAAGAGAGGTGTGGAAAGAGGCAGGAGAGGTGCAGAAAGAAGAGAGTGAGTTGCAGAAAGAGGCACGAGAGGTGCAGAAAGAGGCAAGAGAGGTACAAAAAGAAGCAAGAGAGGTACAGAAAGAAGAGAGTGAGATGCAGAAAGAACCAAGAGAAGTGCAGAAAGAGGCATGAGAGGTACGGAAAGAGACAAGAGAGGTGCAGAAAGAAGAGAGTGAGCTGCAGAAAGAGGGACGAGAGGCACAGAAAGAGGCAAGAGAGGTGCAGAAAGAAGAGAGTGAGCTACAGAAAGAGGCAAGAGAGGTGCAGAAAGAATAGAAGTGCAGAAAGAGGCAAGAGAGTTTCAGAAAGAAGCAAGAGAGATACGGAAAGATGCAAGAGAGGTATAGAAAGAGGCAATAGTGGCACAGAAAGAGGCAAGAGATGTGCAGAAAGAGGCAAGAGAGGTGCAGAAAGAGACACGAGTGGTACAGAAAGAGAAAAGAGAGGTACAGAATGAGGCAAGCGAGGTGCAGAAAGAGGCAAGAGAGGTCCAGAAAGAGGAAGAAATGTGCAGAAAAAGGCAAGAAAAATGCTGAAAAATGAAGAAAGGTGCAAAACTGAAGCAAGAGACGTGCAGAAAGAAGCAAGAGAGGTACAGAAAGAAGAGAGTGAGGTGCAGAAAGAAGCAAGACAGGTGCAGGAAGAGGCAAGAGAAGTGCAGAAAGAGGCAAGAGAAGAGCAGAAAGAGACACGAGTGGAGTAAAAAGCAAAGAGAGGTGCAGATAGAGGCAAGAGAGGTAAATAAATAGGCAAGAAAGATACAGAAAGAGGCAAGAGAGGTACAGATAGAGACAAGAGAGATGTAGAAAGAGAGAAGATCTGTGCAGAAAGAGGCAAGAGATGTGTAGAAAGAGGCAAGAGAGGTACAGAAAGAGGCAAGAGGGGTGCAACAAGAAGAGAGTGAGCTGCAGAAAGAGGAAGAGAGGTGTAGAAAGAGGCAAGAGAGGTGCAGAAAGAAGAGAGTGAGCGGCAGAAAGAGGCAAGAGAGGTGCAGAAAGACAGAAGTGAGGTGCAGAAAGAGGTAAGAGGTGTAGAAAGAATCGCAAGAGGTACAGAAAGAGGAAGAAAGGTGCAGAAAGAAGCAAGTGAGCAACAGAAGGAGGCAAGAGAAGAGCAAAAAGAGTCAAGAGAGGTACACCAAGAGGCAAGCGAGGGTCAGAAAGAGGCAGGAGAGGTGCAAAAAGAAGAGAGTGAGTTGCAGAAAGAGACAAGAGAGGGGCAGGAAGAGGCAAGAGAGGTACAGAAAGAAGCAAAATAGGTACAGAAAGAAGAGAGTGAGCTGCAGAATGAAGCAAGAGAAGTGCAGAAAGAGGCATGAGAGGTACAAAAAGAGGCAAGAGAGGTGCAGAAAGAGGCAAGGGAGGTGCAGAAAGAAGAGAGTGAGCTGCAGAAAGAGGGAAGAGAGGTGCAGAAAGAGGCAATAGAGGTGCATAAAGAGGCAACAGATGTGAAGAAAGAGGCAAGAGAGGTGCAGAAAGAAGAGGGGTGCAGAAAGAGGCAAGGGAGGTGCAGAAAGAGGCAAGAGAGGTACAGAAAGATGCAAGAGATGTGTAGAAAGAGGCAAGAGTGGTGCAGAAAGAGGCAAGAGATGTGCAGAAAGAGGCAAGAGAGGTGCAAGAAAGCTGTTCAGAGCAACTTCAGGTTAACAGAATAGTAAAGTTCAATGTTTCGCAAGATCAATCTCATGAACTTCGTGCAAAATGCGCAATAAGGGGTCCAAGTAAGAGCAACGCTCCAATACCTGACCAGTCTGCACAATATAAAACTGCAAACTAACAAGAAATAAAAAGGGCCCGATTCACAGAACTAACTTAAGACAAAATTCTAACCTTACTACCATTTTGGTATTCATAGAAGGCACTTACTCATTTTGGTATTCACAGAAGTTAGTAGTCCTAACTTTAGGACTCCTAAATGCCTTCTGTGAATACCGAAAGTCTTAAAGTTAGGATTTTTCTCAGTTTAGGAGCAGTAAAGTTAGGACTCCTAACTTTAGGACTACTAAATGCCTTCTGTGAATACCGAAAGTCTTAAAGTTAGGATTTTTCGCAGTTTAGAAGTAGTAAAGTTAGGACTCCTAACTTTAGAACTTCTAAACTGAGAAAATGTCCATATTATTAAGGTACTAGAGTTGCTTACATATTGAAATCAAACTCTCTTTTGTGACATTAACAAACAGAATGCCATTCATGTTGGTATAATAATGATTACAATTTGGCACAATAATCAGGAGTTAAATATTCAGCAAGCATGTACAATACATCTGTTGGATGACACCGCATAATACTATCACAGCACAGCCACAATTTGTGCACTGTTTAAAACCGCACCACGGAAGTGTACCATTAGCAAGCAATTTCATCAACAACTGATATTGCTGATAACAAAGGTTCAGCCCCAGTGGGCATGGCTACAGCCTATCTCTACCCGTACTCCTCATCATGGGAAATCACTATGTTCCACAGCATCAATTGATTACCTTCCCATTTTCTACAAAACTGGTATTGAATGGAGGGCAGTGAGGGAGAAACAGGAAAGAAACGAAGGAAAGTCTGCCACAAGTGAGCATTAATCTTTTCCTCCTTAAAATCCAACCATTTTGCTTAATTCCAATTTTACTAAATCACTTTACTGTACCCTGCATTGTTATTCTCTACAAATTCATGATTCTTCTTCATATTACTGATGTTTCAACCTTCTATACTTTCAATTACTTTTTCTACCTGTGTATGTAATGGAAAAGAAACAAAAACAACAAAAAATGATTACTAAAAAAGTACACTCCACAATTAATTAAAATAATGCATTACTCAACTATATATACATTCGAAAGATTCTATATCTACACTTCACAGGAAGGAAGTTATAAAACACTACTCTTCAAATCTCTTGTGCAGTTATGCTTTCTACAAATGTATCGGCAATTCTTCACTGGAGTTGAGACCTGCCGGTATTAGAGTTTCAAAATCAATAATAAATCTTGATTCCCTAATCCTTAACTGGTGTTCTCTATCACCACCTCTTTCTTGTAGTTTGACTGCATCTAAAACTACATACGTTAACAAATTGCTACAGGATACTGATCATCACTGCGCCTGATGGCTCGTTGATGTTCTAGTATCCTTTTCTTTGCCCAGTGGATGGTACTCCCTATTTAATATTTACCACATGGGCAAATCAAGCAGTTGACACAGTCGTCAGTGTTACAGTTAAAGTTACCCTTAATTACAAATTTCCTCCTGTTGTTATGTACTTTAATCTTCGTACAGTTGACACTGTTGGCCCATGCTTTGCACCTCTTACAACATTTAAAACCCCCTGTTGTTCCTGTATGACTCCTTTCATCCTGAGCAGTTACTGCATTGCAACTAAACTCATCTTTGAGTGATCTGCCTCTTCTAAATGTAATTTTAGGTGCTTCATGTACATATTTCTTTATAATGGTGTCAGTCTTTAAGATGTGCCAATTCTGACTGAGCATTTTTCTTATATTGTAAGCCTAGTTAGAAAAGGTAGTTATAAATCTAACCGTGTCATCATTACCTGCTACTGACGGCCTAGGTTGCAATAACTCAGGTCTATCTAAAGCATGAGCCTTGATAATGGCCTGCCTGGTTGTTTTCTTGCTGTAACCACGTTGTTCAAATCTCTTACTCATCACCTGTTTCTCTTCTATGTATTCCTTCTGTGTGCTGCAGAGGAAGTTTTAAACAGTGCACAAATTGTGGTTGTGCTGTGATAGTGTTATGCAGTGTCATCCAACAGATGTATTGTACACTCTTGCTGAATATTTAACTCTTGATTATTGTGCCACATTGTAATCATTATTACACCAACATGAATGCCATTCTGTTTGTTGATCTCACAATAGAGGGTTCGATTTCAATATGTAAGCAACTCTAGCACCTGAATAATATGGACATTTTAAAATGGTGCTCAGAGAAACTAAATGTTGCTGAGTTTACAACTTGTATTTCCTTTCTCACTTTCAATGATATTTTGTACGTAACCGGTAAGATGGTGGCATTAACCATACTGTGAAAAAGACATAAGGTAAAACGCGTTGGTATTGAGCAACCTTGCCAATAAATTAATCTGTTTCCCCTTTCTCCACCACTCTGCAAACGCATCTCCTGTAGCACTACTAGTTGGCGGATGAAGTCTACTTGGATGCTGAGGGTCCTTGGAGGCCAAGAACCCCTTGTGTTACCTCTATTAAATCTCACCCAGTGGGATTGTTGAGAGATCATCAGATTCTACGCACCCTTACTCCACAACTCTGCAAACATGTCCCCTGGTGCACTACTGGTTGAGGGATGAAGTCCCCTTAGATGCTGAATGTCCTTGGGGGCCAAGAACCCCTCCTGTTACCTACATTAAGTCCCACACAGAAGGATTGCTGTGAGGTTGTTGGAGGCCACACCAGCTTTCTCTACCACTCTACAAATGTGCCTCCTGGCACACTGATGGTTGGGGGATGATGTCCCCTTGGATGTTGAGGGTCCTTGGGGGCCAAGAACCCCTCCTGTTACCTCCAGTAAGTCCCACAGAGCAAAATTGCTAGAGGTTGTTGGGGGCCCCACCTCCTTTTTCCATTACCCTGCAAACATGCCTCGTGGTGCACTGCTGGTTGAGGGATGAAGTCCTCTTATATGCTGATGCTCCTTGGGGGCCAAGAACCACTCCTGTTACCTCCAGTAAGTCCCACACATCCAGATTGCTGTGAGGTCATCGGCGGCTCCACCTTTTTTCTCCACTGTAGGAAAGTGGTTCTGTATATACTGTTCCCAAATAGGTACAGTGCGTACAGAATCCACAGCCCCCAGAGGTTTGACAGAGGCTAAAGTTAAATATAACCTTACTCTCTAAAGTGGTAGCTTGATCGAGCAGTAAGGCAGTATCAGAGGACAGTGTGAAGCATTTGTTGTACACACTCAGTGGGCAAACCGTCTCACACACTCAAGAACTGAACTCTAGGCCAATGGTTTGTATAACAAAATATATGGTTGTTTTATATTAGAACCAACAATAGGTATCAAAATATACTTTCTCAGAATGAGATGCTTTAGTTAAATACTTTGCAAGAAGCAATTGACTTGAAATGCAATAGTTACAGTTTGTTGCAATAGGCAACATAATTTCAAACACAATAATACATTGAGATCAATGGGAATGTTAAGTTATATGCAATTGATTACTTTCAGGATTACTTTTCTAACTCCAGGACTGGATTCTAGATTCAGTCCTGGGACAGTTCTTGGAAACAAGTGAGTAAATATGTTTTAGTTACTGTTGTGATCTTTAAGCAATATTTTGCTATTTTAAAAGTTGACACTTAGAAACTTTTTCTGATCAAATTACCAATGTTATCCTATGGAAGGAAATTCACTTAGCAGGTAAGTGGGGTTATGGTTTCTTTTTCTAGGTCAGTGTTGGATCCTGTACCACCTGTAAGCAGTTGAGAAACTATGTTTAAGTTATACAGGCGATTTTTAAGAAATATTTATAAGTTTGCAAAATCAACACGTAGAAGAAATTTTACAGAAAAACAGTCAATGGTTTCCTATGGAAGAAAATTCAAGTTACGGGTAAAGTATGTTCCCGTTACTTTTGTAATCCAGTGCTGGGCTCCTAGGCTCATTACTGGGACATCTATCTAGAACAGGTAAGTAATTATGCTTTCACAGTTGGTACGATTTTTAAAGAATATTTGTAGTTTGCAAAAATCGACACAAGAAATTTCACAGAAAAACAGTCAATGATTTCCTATGGGAAAAAATTGGGTTAGTGGTAAATACGGTCGTAACTACTTTTCAGGGTCAGTGCTGGGCACCAAAATCCAGCATTGGGATCTCTCCTAATAGCAGGTGAGTATTTCCGTTTTCGTTACTCGGTTGATTTTAGGTGAATATTTTAAAGGTTAGAAACTCCACTCTTAGAAGAAATTTCAAGAGGACCCAGTCAATGTTTATTTTATTTATTTATTTTATTTTGAAAGTTTTATTGAGCGCGAACAAGACCCTTGCGGATATCAGAGCGCTTTACAGTAAGCAAAGTTCTTTATACATCAGTTAAATGCAAGTCAAATAAAGTTATTTATACATCAGTTAAATGCAAGTCAAAGCTTGTATACATAACATCTTGTAAAAGCAAAATAGTAAGGTACAACACAAAAATATCCTGGTGAGACAGGTAACGGGTAGATATAATGTCTAGGTTGCCAGGATGGTCCCTTGTCATAATAAGAGTTAGTAACGAGGGTACGTTTGGTCTCACAACTTCTTTAGACCATGCTCAGATGAATTTGGTCATGAGAATCGATTTTACTTCCTTTTTGAAAGATGCAGTAGAGGAGTTAAGTCTGGTTTCTGGTAGTAAGGCATTCCAGATTCTGGGCGCCATCCCTGAAAAGGATTGGGTATATGTTTTCTTCTTGTTGAATCTTTGCGGTTTCAGTAGTAGGTTTTCCGCACTTCTAGAGGATCTGATCCCACCAGAGATCGTCAGCTTCTGTGCCAGATAGCTGGGTGCCTTGTGATGCATGGCTTTATGCATCATACACGCTATTTTCAAATGAATTCTAGTTTCCAGAGGTAACCAATTCAAGGATTTTAAGTCCGGGGAGTTGTGGGCGCTTCTTTTAGAACCAGTGATGAGTCTGGCTGCAGCATTGATTGACGCTCTTAGAGATGCTGTTGTAGCTTTGGACAGGCCATAAAGAGAGACACTTCCGTACTCCACTCTAGGGAGAACTAGAGCTTGTACTGCCTGCTTGAAGTCATTGTCTGGCAGGAAGGGTTTCAGCTTCCTCAGTGTGTTTATCTGGAAGTTTGCTCCCTTTGTTGCGTTGCTGATATGTTTGTGCATATTGAGGTTACTGTCAAGAGTTATTCCCAGTGATTTAGCTGAATCCACGATGGTTAGTTGAAAGTTGAGTGCCGTAATATGTTTGATCCAGTCTTGCATTATGGGGACTTGGGCGGGTAGAGCTATTAGGAGGAATTCAGTTTTTAGGGCATTCAATTTGAGATGGTTTTCTGCCAACCATGTCTGGGTATTCCCAAAAGTTGTGTTAAGCAATTTGATGTCCTCTAAGGTGTGGATCTTAAGGTATAGTTGTGTGTCATCAGCGTACATGTGATATTGCACGTGTTGTTACCCTATGGAAGAAAAGTGAGTTATCGGCTTTTGGGTAAGTAATCGACTGGCAGAGTTAAGGTTCTGGGCATAGACTCAGGGGTCTCCCAGGGTCAGGTAAGTACAGTTGTCACATCCTCAGCGGCACAGGGGTGGCCGGGTGCAGAGTGAGTTAGGCCCAATGTTATCCTATGGGAGGCAGGGGGCCCTTGGTTGGTGGCTACTAACTAGCAGGCAACGCGGCTGTGGGAGCTGGGCTCCTGGTCACTTGCTCAGGGCAAATGGGGAGGTAGGTAGGAGTAGAAGTTGCACTGCCAGGGCCACTCGGCCGGCTGGGTGCAGGGTACTTTTGAGCCTTCGGGCGCTCAATGGATTGCAATGCAAAGCTCAAGGATGAACAAAGGCTGCAAGCTCGGGAACGAAGATTCTTCAGGTGTGCCCACCAATTCGAGAGGTAAGTTGGGTAGTTGGAGGATAGGTGGGTACCCAGGAGTCGGGCACAAGGGGCCGCAGGGCGCCGGGTGCAGGGGTGCCTTTTGGTGTCGGGAAATCTTACCCTCTGTTGATCGCGGTAGGGGGGGTCCCTGGTTCTGAGGCTGCAGGCGTCATCAGAAGCGTCGAGGTGGGTCCTTGGGTGTCAGAGTCGGGGTCACAGTTGCCAGGGGGACGTCCTCGGGGTCTTTGTCCACTCCAGCATAGGCCAGGCTTAGCGGGTGCAGAGTGTGCAGGGTTTGCGGTTCCGGGTTGGTGCCAGGGGTTAGATACTTGCTTTGAGCAGAGCCACTGCTCGTGGGAGTCCCAGGTGCTCAGAGTCAAAAGGTATTACAACAAAAAAATGATGGACGGAATGCTGACAATGCAGACATTCTCCCCCAGTCAAAAGATCTGGGTTAAATCCATTGTTCCCATGAGGCAAAGGGTCAAGACTGATTTGCATATGGCCATGTCTAAACTGGGGTGGCGTAGTGGGCAAAAGAACGATGGATTTAACCCAGATCTCTTGACTGGGGGAGAATGTCTGCATTGTCAGCATTCCGTCCATCATTTGTTTGTTGTAACGCTTTTCGCCCTAAGTGGGATGGGTATTCCCAGACGTGGGACCCGTGCTCACTACGCCACTGGAGTCAAGCTATCCTGGCTGATGACGGCTGATAGCCAGAAACCGGTCCTAGGATGCTTGATTCCGGTCCAGGGAAGACATGGCTTGGCAGTTCGGGCTGGACTGTTCCCATGAGGCACAGGGTCAAGACTGATTTGCATATGGCCATGTCCAAACTGGGGTGGTGTAGTGGGCAAAAGAACGATGGTTTTAACCCAGATCTCTTGACTGGGGGAGAATGTCTGCATTGTCAGCATTCCGTCCATCATTTGTTTGTTGTAACGCTTTTCGCCCTAAGTGGGATGGGTATTCCCAGACGTGGGACCCGTGCTCACTACGCCACTGGAGT
The DNA here is from genome assembly GCF_964204655.1 of Triturus cristatus. NCBI lineage: Eukaryota > Metazoa > Chordata > Amphibia > Caudata > Salamandridae > Triturus > Triturus cristatus. The sequence goes on from NC_140588.1 coordinate 86,209,560, forward strand.
CAAGCTATCCTGGCTGATGACGGCTGATAGCCAGAAACCGGTCCTAGGATGCTTGATTCCGGTCCAGGGAAGACATGGCTTGGCAGTTCGGGCTGGACTGTTCCCATGAGGCACAGGGTCAAGACTGATTTGCATATGGCCATGTCTAAACTGGGGTGGTGTAGTGGGCAAAAGAACAATGGATTTAACCCAGATCTCTTGACTGGGGGAGAATGTATGCATTGTCAGCATTCCGTCCATCAATTGTTTGTTGTAACGCTTTTCGCCCTAAGTGGGATGGGTATTCCCAGACGTGGGATCCGTGCTCACTACGCCACTGGAGTCAAGCTATCCTGGCTGATGACGGCTGATAGCCAGAAACCGGTCCTAGGATGCTTGGTTCTGGTCCAGGGAAGACATGGCTTGGCAGTTCGGGCTGGACTGTTCCCATGAGGCACAGGGTCAAGACTGATTTGCATATGGCCATGTCTAAACTGGGGTGGCATAGTGGGCAAAAGAACGATGGATTTAACCCAGATCTCTTGACTGGGGGAGAATGTCTGCATTGTCAGCATTCCGTCCATCATTTGTTTGTTGTAACGCTTTTCGCCCTAAGTGGGATGGGTATTCCCAGACGTGGGACCCATGCTCACTGCGCCACTGGAGTCAAGCTATCCTGGCTGATGACGGCTGATAGCCAGAAACCGGTCCTAGGATGCTTGATTCTGGTCCAGGGAAGACATGGCTTGGCAGTTCGGGCTGGACTGTTCCCATGAGGCACAGGGTCAAGACTGATTTGCATATGGCCATGTCTAAACTGGGGTGGCGTAGTGGGCAAAAGAACGATGGATTTAACCCAGATCTCTTGACTGGGGGAGAAGGTCTGCATTGTCAGCATTCCGTCCATCATTTGTTTGTTGTAACGCAGAGTCAAAAGGTAGCCAGGTCCTCCGAGGTTTGTGAGGTTGGGGCCAGTTGCTGAGTACAGCAAGTGGCCTGGAGAAGCTCACAAAGGTGGGATGCCTTTCAAGCTTCCCCTGCCCATCCAGGGGGAGGAGACCTAGCACCTCACCCAGGATGTGCATTGTTGCAGGCCCAGGAGAGCGGATGGCTCTCTACCCAGGGGTCCAGCAACATGTCTGCTGTGTGGCAGCCTAGGCAGCCCCTCAGACAAGATGTGGATTGTAGGTTAGGTTCAGGGGGCATCTCTAAGATGCCCTCTGTCATGCATTGTACATTAAATACCACACTGGCATCAGTGTGGGTTTAATGTGCTGAGAAGTTTGATACTGTAACGCCCTGAACGCCTCAGGATCGTTTAACAGACACGATAATGAGGACGCAACCACTTGTGAAGGGTTAGTTATTTTAATGAAGGCAAAAATAATACAAAGATAAACAAAAGTTATAGTCACTGGAATCCTCCAGGCTAAGTACGTTACCAGCCCACCGCACGGATGGTCCTAACCGTCCTCTGCATATACGCCGATCCCGGCGTATGCCAACAGAGGGCAGAAATGAAATGGCCGACAATGTCAATCGGTAGGCTGTGAGGGGCACGAAGAGTGTTGGGGAGAATCGAGGAGTCAGGGAAACACCCAGCCGGGGTCTCTACCTGAAGGGAGCAGCCGCTCAACCTCTTCCTCAGACTGCACCGGGACGCGGAGTCACCTCCTGGTGATGCGTCACCGATACCCCAATCAAATAGCAAGAAGACTGAACCGAGAGCAGCCGCTCGATCGATCCTGTGGACTTCCGAGTCTATAACGCGGCAAACACCTCCTGGTGTGCGTTACAGCTGGCAGTCCCTGTATCTCTGGTCTGGCTGGGAGTTACGACTCCAACCAGCAAAAGCGCCACTGCGCTTTGACTCAGCCGAGTCAAGAAGCGAAGCTCAATGGTGGACCGGTAGAGCTTCCGGGTCCTTCACAGGTGACGATGGGGCAAGACACGGCCCAGGGAGTAACGACTCGACCTACCTCCGTTCTTGCCTTACTGGAGCACCACTCCGGAACACTGCTCTTCATGAAGCAGGTACGTCGGTGTAAACACAATATCCGACAGCGTTGTACCTCCCGGTTCCTCCCTTTATAGGGCGTGTTTTCCTTGAGTTATGTAACAGCTCTCCTGTTTACATAAGGGCGTGCTTTCCTTGAGTTATGTAACAGCTCTCCTGTTTACATAAGGGCGTGTTTTCCTTGAGTTATGTAACAGCTCTCCTGTTTACATAAGGGCGTGTTTTCCTGGAGTTATGTAACAGCTTTCCTGTTTACATAACCTCTCAACCGCTAAGCATCCTGGGAGATGTAGTCCGTTTTCGCTGGTTACCGTTTTCTTCCCCTCCCATGACAGGAATTCTTGACAGTACATCCTCCCTCTCAGCGGCTCCCCACGGGTCCAGCGCTGGCAGGAAAACGCCGATGGAACAAGGAGACCAAGCGCGGAGCATGAACCCCTTCAGCCGGTTCCCATGATTGCTCCTCCGGGCCATAGCCTTTCCACGAAACCAGGTACCACAGCTTCCCCCTGCGCCATTTGGACGCCCGTATGCCCGATACTTCATACTCCACCTCCGACTCCACGCATACCGGCCTAGGTGTCCCAGACGGCTTGGAGGGTGCAGGTTTGAGCAATGATACATGAAAGACAGGGTGAATCCGCAAGGACTGGGGCAAGCACACCTTCACGTTCACAGGACCCATACACTTGGCAATTCGATAGGGACCCATGTACTTGGGATGGAACACACTGTTCTTTCGAAACCTCATGTTTCTTGTGGATATCCAGACGTAGTCTCCAGTGCGGTACAGTGGCCCGGGCCTTCTCTTCCTGTCTGCCGCAGCCTTGTATTTTCTCATGGTCTCTATTAGGACAGCCCTTGAGCGCATCAACGTGTCTTTTATGTGTGCCACCCTGTCCGCTGTGGCGGGAATCCTGTCCTCTCTGAACGGATGTAGAAATGGCAAGAACCTGGGATGTTGGCCATAGTTGCTATAGAACGGAGATGACTGTGTGGAGCTGTGAGTGGCGTTGTTATAGGCTATCTCTGCAACCCATAGCAAGTCGACCCATTCTTCCCTGCCCTGGTCCACAAAACATCGCAGATACTGTTTGAGCGTTTGGTTCAGGCGCTCGGTCTGGCTGTCCGTTTGAGGGTGGTAGCTGGTGGACAGGGCGGTCTTAACATGCAGCGCAGTGCACCAAGTCTTCCAGAATTGCGCAGTAAACTGCGACCCCCGGTCCGACACGATCACCCCAGGTAATCCATGCAGTCGTACCACATTCTTTAGAAGTAGTGACGCCAATTCCCCGGCCGTAGGGACTCTCTTGCAGGGGATGAAGTGCCCCATTTTCGTCAAGTAATCCACCACCACCAGTATTGCCGTCATCCCCTGGTCTACCGGTAGGCCCACCACGAAGTCCAGTGATATGCTATCCCATGGTCTATCCGGGGTCGGAAGTGGATGTAAAAGCCCTTGGGTTCGGCCATGGTCGGCCTTCATGGTAGCACACGTAGGACACTCCTGTCCCCACCTCCTGACATCCACTCTCATGGTTGGCCACCAGAAATGCCGTTCCATGCTAGCCACCGTTTTTTCAAAGCCCAAACGACCTGCGCATGGAGAGTCATGGCACCAGGTGAATGCTTGTTTCCTTAGCCTAGGCGTGGGTATCAATAGGCACCTGCCCTTTAGGGGTATCCCGTCCTTCAGCTGCCATTCTCTGTGACTGAGGAGCCACCTCCGCCATGCGAACGACCTGATCCCTCTCTTTATTCCCCTCAGGAAAGTATCCGGTTGGATAACCCCCAATACCATCCTCGGGGAAATGATGGAACGCTCGGTTGCAGGCAACGGTTCCTTAACTGCAGATTGACGGGACAGGGCGTCCGCCTTCCGGTTTTCCGTCCCCGGCCGATATGTGATGCGGAAGTTGAACCCCGCAAAGAAGATCATCCACCGCAGCTGCCTGGGAGAAAGGTGTCTTGCGGCCGTCATGAACTGTAGATTCCGATGGTCCGTGTACACCGATACCACATGTCTTGCCCCCATCAACCAATGCCTCCATTCGGTGAAGGCGTCCTTGATTGCAAGAAGCTCCTTCTCCGCAATATGGTAGTTGCGTTCGGCGTCGTTGAGTTTGCGGGACATGTACGCAACGGGATGAAGCACCCCTGTGTCGTGGTTGCGTTGGGACAAGATAGCCCCCAGCGCCACATCCGAAGCGTCCGCTTCCACCACGTAGGGGAGATCCGGATCGGGGTGAGCCAACATCGGCGCCTTACCAAAGGCGCTTTTCAGGGCCTCAAAGGCTGTGTTCGCTTCAGGGGACCAGACAAACTCCTTGGACTTCCTCAGTAGCTGTGTGATTGGGGCCACCAATCCTGAAAATCCATCTATAAACCGCCTGTAAAAGTTGGCGAAGCCAATGAAACTTTGGACGTCCTTCACGCTTTGGGGCACCGGCCATTCTTTCACCGCCTTGATCTTTCGTTCTGCCATCTCCTGTCCCTCTGGACTCAGCATCACTCCGAGGAATTCCACGGACGTGACGTGGAAGTCACACTTGCTGAGTTTACAAAACAGCTTGTTTTCCCTCAGCTTTTGGAGCACCGCTTTGACGTGGTGTACGTGCTCCTCCACACTGGACGAGTAGATGAGGATGTCGTCGATATATACGACCACGTAGATATCCAACTCCTCTCTGAATACCTCATTCAAAAAGTACTGAAAGGCTGCCAGGGCGTTGCACAGACCGAACGGCATGACGAGGTACTCAAAAAGGCCGAACCTGGTCTTAAAGGCGGTCTTCCACTCGTCTCCGTCCCTCATGCGCACCAGATGGTATGCCCCTTTCAAATCCAACTTGGTGTAAATACGAGCTTTCTTGACCTGTTCCAGAAGTACACTGATGAGAGGCAAGGGGTACCGATTCTTTATGGTTATCGCATTCAATGCCCTAAAGTCCACACAGGCTCTCAGGTCCCCATTAGCTTTCGGGATGAAGAAGAGTGGCGAGGCGGCCGGAGACTTGGACGGGCGGATGAATCCTAGCTTGAGGAGTTTATCCAGGTACCCCCGGAGATGCACGTTTTCAGGCTCCGTCAGGGCATACAGCCTGCCGCTGGGAACGCTGGCCCCTGGCACCAGGTCGATCTGGCAGTCAAACTGTCTATGTGGTGGTAGCACTTCCGCCTTCACCTCATCAAATACATCCTCAAAACTGTGATAAGCCTGGGGGAGAGCCACATCTTTTTCTGCCGCTGTAGCCACCGTCTGACTCCCGCTCTCATCTGCGTCAAGGGATTCCGTTCTTTTTCCACAATGCAGGATGCAATACGGTGACGTCATTTCGACGCGATGTGTTGGCCAATCCACAGAGGGGTTGTGTTTCTGTAACCACGGCAATCCCAATATGACGCCATATTGGGGCGCTCGGATGATGTTAAAATCGATTTGTTCCAAATGGTTCCTCCCATATCGCATCGGAAGGACCCCCGTGTGCTGCCCGATGGGCCCCGTCACCAATCGCCTTCCGTCTACAGCATAGACGTCTTCGGGTACAGCTTTGGGAAGAAGCACTAGCCCTAGCCTGCATGCCTCGTTGTGGTCCATAAACATGCCAGTGGCCCCGGAATCCACCATGGCCACAACGGGTATCCACTGGTCATGCACTCCCACGTGCACCGTGAGAAACAGGTGTCGGTGTCCCTTAGTGACCGAGTTGGAAAGTGAAGGGATGGATGAGTGACTCCGAGATGCCCCTTCTTTGGTCTGGGAGTCCTCTAGTTTTCCGCCGGTATGTCCACCACGGCTGTTACCGACCGGTTGGCCCGATAACGTGACGTCTTCGGTTTGGCAGGGCATTCCCGTACGTAGTGGCCTTTTTTGCCACAATATAGGCACAATCCTTGTTTACGGCGTGACTCTTTCTCCGTGGCTGTGAGGCTCGCTCGTATTGCGCCGATGTCCATGGGTTCTCCCTTGGATGCGGTGGAAGTTTCAGGACTTCCCACCGTCACATAGGATGGAAGGGGTTTTCCTTTTCTCCCATGATCCCCTTTTCTTTCACTTAGCCTATGTTCCAGCCGTAATACCAGGTTGATAAGGCCCTCACATGTCTTGGGTTGAGGGTCAATATGAGCCACGGCGTCTTTGAGCTCATCGCACAGCCCGTGATGGAAGAGCGCCGTCTGTTTAGCAACAGGCCACTTGGTTTCCGCAACCAGCCGTCGGAACGCGTTGAGATACTGCACCAGGTCGTTGGATCCCTGTCTCAACTCAAGCATTTCACGGTCCGCCGTGTACGAGTCAGCCCTTCTGTCGAATACCTTCAGGAATTCCTCGCGAAAAGCACCCCAATCACATAAGATGGGGTCGTCCCTGCTCACCAGAGGTACGGCCCATTGTGCCGCGTTTCCAGCCAAATAGGAAATAAGGAAAGCCACACGAGCCTGACTCGTGGGGAACGCCTTTGGTTTGCACGATAAATGTAGCGCCACTTGTGTGAGGAATACCTGCACTGTGTTAGGATCCCCACTGTACCTCTCCGGTGTTGCCAAGGGGACGGCTACCGGCATTTCCACTACTACAGCAGGGGTCTGGTCCGTGAGGGAGGTGCTGGGCGTGAGCGGGTCCAAGTGGATAGCATCCAGTCTGGCTTTTACATCGGCTGTTTCTTGCCTAGAGGCAGCCAATTCAACTTGCACGGTCGCTAAAGCAGCCAGCACATCATCAAGTGTTGCCATGTCTGTTATCGACCGGGAGACAGTTAGTGTATTAAGGTCGGATATTTTGTAACGCCCTGAACGCCTCAGGATCGTTTAACAGACACGATAATGAGGACGCAACCACTTGTGAAGGGTTAGTTATTTTAATGAAGGCAAAAATAATATGTTAGAAAGGATAGACGGACCGGGAGGGTCGGCCGGGGTCAGGAGGAGAGGTCTCCGGGGAGAGCCGTCTCCAGCGATCGTACAGACAAGTAACTTCCCCCCCACAGACAGATACGACACACGGATAAGGTTCAGTGTTCTTTATAAGCACTTCTTAAGGTACGGTTGAATGGTACAAGGAGGTCTGGACTCAGGGGTCCCCTCGATTCAAGTCTCTCAAAGCAGGGTAAGGGGTAGCGGGACAGTCTGTCTACCAGTCAGGTAGTTTGGATGAGATGATGATTAGCTCACAATCCTCGAGCTTAGTTGGTACGGGCCGCGGCAGCGCCAGCAGGTCCCGGGAAGATGGTCGATGTACGGTCCGCGGCAGCGCCAGCAGGTCCCGGTGAGGATGGTCGTTACAACGGGCCGCGGCAGCGCCAGCAGGTCCCGGGAAGATGGTCGATGTACGGTCCGCGGCAGCGCCAGCAGGTCCCGGTGAGGATGGTCGTTACAACGGGCCGCGGCAGCGCCAGCAGGTCCCGACGAGGATGGATGTTGCAGAAGGCCGCGGCAGCGCCAGCAGGCAGGACGATGGTTCACAAGAGCGGGCTACGGCAGCGCCAGTAGTCCGTCAAGGCTGAGTTCTCTCGGTGTCTCTCGACTCCAGGATACAACTGCCTTCCTGCTCCGGAGTTGCCCCAGTTATAGGGCAGGCGCCCTTTGATGTCCGGACCCTCGCACTTGGAGGTCGGAGGGCCCGGGATGAAGGTGTCCAGACACCCAGCAGGGGGTGGAGCCAGCGCCTGGGGGAGCTGGAGGCGATCGGCACCTGGCGGGAGAAGAGCTCTTGACACTTCGTCCTCCCATTGACCTGCCAAGTGGTCCGCTCACCTCCCGGGTGGATGGTGGTGCCGGAATGTCGGGGCCGGCCAGGCCCGGGGTTAGGGTCGGGGCGAGGCCACGCGGCCTCGTGGTGCAGGGCCCAAGATGGCGGCTTGAACCGGCCGGGGGAGCCGGTGGGGCGGGGCCCCGTGATGAGTAGAGGTCCGAGGGCGGAAGATCCGTCGAGAGACGGGGTACAGGTGCTTTTCGTGGATTATGCCTGGTGGGCCGGAGCTCGGGCCCTGTCGTGCGGGGATGGAGCAAGCCCTTTGTGTGGCCTGTCCAACATGCGTCCCCCCCAGCTGAAGGCGGGGAGAGTCACCCATCTCCTTGGGGACTCTCTTCGTCGAGGCGGAAAAAGCGGGACAGGCCATCCGCGTTGGCGTGGTCTTGGCCTGGTCGGTGCTCCACAGTGAAGTCCATTCCCTGCAGGGAAATGGACCAGCGCAAGAGTTTTGGGTTCTCCCCCCGCATCTGCATCAGCCACTGCAGGGGTCGATGGTCGGTTTGTACCCGGAAGTGGGTACCGAAGAGATAGGGCCGGAGCTTTTTGAGGGCCCACACCACTGCGAAGGCCTCCCTCTCGATGGTGCTCCAGCGCTGTTCTCGGGCCAGGAGACGTCGACTGATGAAGGTCACCGGCTGGTCATGACCTTCGGGGTTTAACTGAGAAAGGACGGCTCCGATGCCGTGGTCGGAGGCGTCGGTCTGTACCACGAATTCCCGACCGTAATCGGGGGCCTGGAGCACAGGGGCGGTGCACAGGGCGGCCTTCAGCTTCTCGAAGGCCGCTTGACAATCGGGGGTCCAGTTAATCCGCTTCGGTTGGTTCTTGGACGTGAGACCCGTGAGGGGCCCCACGATGCTGCCGTAGTCCTTCACGAACCGCCGGTAGTAGCCGGTGAGCCCCAAGAAGGCTCGGACCTCGGTCTGGGTGACGGGGGGCTGCCAGGACTGGATGGCAGCAATCTTAAGTTGTAGCGGGGCCACCAGCCCGCTTCCCACTTGGTGCCCAAGGTAGGTCACAGACCCTTGGCCAATTTGGCACTTGCCGGCCTTAATTGTGAGGCCGGCCCGCTGGAGGGCCTGTAGGACCTCTTGGAGGTGACGGAGGTGGTCGGGCCAGTGGCGGCTGTATACAGCGATATCGTCCAGGTAGGCAGCGCTGAACTCTTCGAGCCCCGCCAAGACCTGGTTCACGAGGCGTTGAAACGTGGCGGGGGCATTCTTCATGCCGAAGGGCATGACCTTGAATTGGTAGTGGCCATCGGGGGTAGAGAAGGCTGACCGTTCCTGAGCCCTGGGTGTGAGGCCGATCTGCCAGTAGCCCGCTGTTAGGTCGAAGATACTGAGGTAGCGGGCGGCCCCCAGCCGGTCGATCAGCTCGTCTGCTCGGGGGATCGGATGAGCGTCGGTCCGGGTGACAGCGTTCAAGCCCCGGTAGTCGACGCAGAATCTCAGTTCAGGTGCGGTGCCGGGGGCAGCGGCTTTGGGGACCAATACAACCGGACTGGCCCAGGGACTGTCCGAGGGCTCGATGACCCCGATTGTGAGCATCTTGGCCACCTCCTCCTGTATGCAGGCCCGTACCCGATCTGGTACGCGGTAGGCCCGGTGTCGGACAGGGGGACTGTCCCCGGTGTCCACGTCGTGCAAACACCAAGGGGTGACCCCGGGGGTGAGGGAGAACAGGGTAGCGAACTGCAGCAGGAGGTTCCGGCAGCCCTGGCGTTGCTCCGAAGTGAGGGCGTCAGAGAGCCGGACCCCGTCCACGGAGCCGTCATTCTCCTGAGTCTTCAGAAGATCCGGGAGGGGTTCGGAGTCTTCCTCTGCCCCACTGTCCGTAGCCATCAGGAGGCTGAGTTCTGAGCGCACAAAGTGTGGTTTGAGTCGGTTGGTGTGGAGGACCCGAAGGGGGTTCCGGGAGGTCCCCAGGTCGATGAGGTAAGTGACGGGGCTTTTGCGCTCGACCACTTTGAAGGGCCCCGTCCACTTATCTTGCAAGGCACATGGTTCGGTGGGGGACATCACCCATACTTGTTGTCCAGGCTCGAACTCAACGGAGGAGGCATTGTGATCATACCACTTCTTCATGTCCTCCTGGCTGGCCTCGAGGTTCGCCTTGGCCATCTCTCTGAAGCGCCGGGTCTGATTGCGTAGGGCCAGGAGGTATTTGAAGACGTCTGGAGGGGTCTTTAGGGGGGCCATCTCCCAACCTTCTTTTACTAGGCTGAGGGGCCCTCGCACAGGGTGCCCGTACAGGAGTTCGAAAGGGCTAAAACCGAGGGACTTCTGGGGAACTTCACGGTAGGCGAAGAGGAGGCACGGGAGTAGTACATCCCACTGGCGACGGAGGGGCTCTTCCAATCCCCCAATCATCCCCTTGAGGGTGCGGTTAAAACGCTCCACTAGTCCGTTCCCTTGGGGGTGATAGGGGGTCGTGAATCTGTAGGTGACCCCGCATTGTTGCCAGAGGGACTTCATGTATTTGGATATAAAGTTCGTGCCTCGGTCGCTGACGACTTCTCGGGGGAAGCCTACCCGGGAGAAGATCCCCATTAGGGCCCGGCCAACCACCGGAGCTGTCATGGTCCGTAGGGGCACCGCCTCGGGGTAGCGGGTGGCATGGTCCACCAGTACTAAGATGAACCTGTGTCCTTGTGCCGTGCGGGGGTCCAGAGGCCCCACGATGTCTATCCCCACCCTCTCGAACGGGGTGGTGACCACAGGGAAGGGTTGCAGAGGGGCTTTCAGCTTCCGACCACTCTTCCCGCTGGCTTGGCATGTGGGGCAAGATCGGCAGTGGTTCAGGACGTCGTTCCTCATCTTCGGCCAGAAAAAGTGGGTCACTAGGCGGCTGTACGTTTTATCTTGGCCCAGGTGTCCAGCCAGGGGGACATCGTGGGCCAGGTTGAGCAGAAAGTCTCTGAAGCGGAGAGGTACCACCAGTACTCGACCGGCCCCCAGCTCGGCGATTCTTTGCTCGCTGTATAGCAGGTCGTTATCCCAGTAGACCCAGTGAGTTCCGGTGGAGTCCCCTGCGTTCTGGGCGCTGGCTTGTTGGCGGAGTCCCTCGAGGGAGGGACAGGTCTTTTGTTCCTGGCGGAACTGTGCTTGGGTGGGCCCCCCCTCTTGACGCCACTGAGCCAGGTCAGGAAGGTCCTGGGGTTGCGCGTCCCCTTCGGCCGTCGGGTCTGGGAGGCTGGCCTCGTCGTTGTCTTCTACTGGGGCGACTGGGGGCGGAGGTGCTGGCCATTCTGGTTCTTCTGATCGAGGGACGGCACGGGCGGCCATGGACCGGGTGGTTATGCAGGCCCAGTCCGGGAGGCCCAGCATCCCCAGGTGCTCTCTTCTCTCAACGGTGGCCCACGGGGAACTCTCGAGGTCATTCCCCAGGAGCCAGTCCACGGGGGCATCGTCCCGGACCGTCACCTTCAACAGGCCGGAGACCCCTCCCCATTCGAATGGAACGCAGGCCATTTGACACATACTTTCAGAGTTGTCTGCCGAGCGGACGGGGCAGAGAATGTTCGGCAGGATCTGCTCGGGCTTCACCAGGTGACAGCGGACGGCCGTCACACTGGCGCCTGTGTCCCGCAAGGCCTCGGCTCGCTGTCCATTAATGGTCACCCACTGACCGTATTTCCTGGTGTTAGCGGGTAGGGGAGCCCGCGGGACCATGTCTCTTCCCCCTAAGCACGCCAGGACCATGGCGGCCGGTTCCCACTCTTGCTGGGCCGGCTCATACTCCTCTGGTTCCTCCAATGATCGCTCTTCCCCCAGGGCGGCGGCAGCTACCTGGCGGGGCTTGGGTGTTTGGTTCTGCGGGCAGCTCGGGTCATTGGCGTAGTGGCCGACTCGCTGGCATCGGTGGCACGTGACGTTGGCTCGGACCCCAGGATGCCACGGGGGGTTACCCCGACCGGCCGGAGCCGGGGTGCTGGCCACGGGTGTTGCGGGCAAGGCGTCTCTCCCTCGCCCCTGGCCCCCTCCTCCTCCCCGAGGACGGTGCTGGCCTTGGTTGTTTCTGTTCTGTTCGTGTGGCCCCCTCCGGCCCACTCGGGTGCTTTCCCATCGGTCAGCTTCGGCGGCGAGCTGCCGGGGGTCAGTCAGCTTACTGTCGAGGAGGTGCTGCCTGAGCTCGACGAAGCAGTTGTTCGACAGGTGCTCCCATACCATCAGGTTAAAGAGTTGTTCGTAGGTGGTGACCTGGCTCCCCTTTATCCAACCCTCAAAGGCACGGCTGAAATAGTTCACGTATTCTACCCAAGTTGTACCTGGGATCCGGGTGCAATCTCTGAACCTCTGGCGGTACATCTCGGGTGTGAGGCCGTAGCGGGTGAGGAGGGCAGCCTTCATGTGGTCGTAGGACGACATTTGGTGATCTGGGAGCTGCAGTAGGGCATCGCGCCCCTCGTTGATAAACCTCCCCCAGAGTCCGGCTCCCCAATCACTCCGGTCGATCCGGTGGGAGGTCATGGCGATCTCGTAGGCTTTAAACCACTGTTGTATGTCGTCTTCTCGGACATACTCGCGGACAACATCCTTGGGGATGTGGACTTTTTTCTCGATTGGCCCCGGGGTGTGTGGTCGCTCAGGCACCCCCAGTTCTTTATTCTGTTTCCGAAGTTCTATCTCCGCCAGTTTGCGCTCGTGCTCGAGCGTTATTTTTTTCTCCTCCAGCTCTCTCTGTCTCTGCTTCTCTTCTCGTTCATCTCGGAGCCGCATGTGCTCGAGGTTGAGTTTCTGTTCAGCTAACTTGAGTTCCCCATCCATCTTGAGTCGTGCCATTTCCAACTGCCAGTTCTTTCTCTTTCTCGGATCTCCTCCTGCGAGAGGCCCGTTCCCCGCTCCTCGGGAGCCGTGGCGTTCCCCTCTGGTGTGATGCTGCTTTGGTCGGAGGGTCCGGCGACCCCAGTTTCTGTCCACGACTCTAGGGCGTGCTTTAGGTCATCTTTGGTACTCAGGCCGGTGGTAGCAATGCCAAGTTCTATGCAGAATTGTCTCAGTTCGCGGTGGTTGTATTCTTCTAATTTATCCATTTGGAATTTCTCGGTGGAGCTGCTATCTTTGGCTGACATCGTGTTGTTGTCGTGGGGTGAGCTACTCTCTGTACGATTACGCATTGATTCGGATCGCGCCGCTGGCCACCAATGTTAGAAAGGATAGACGGACCGGGAGGGTCGGCCGGGGTCAGGAGGAGAGGTCTCCGGGGAGAGCCGTCTCCAGCGATCGTACAGACAAGTAACTTCCCCCCCACAGACAGATACCACACACGGATAAGGTTCAGTGTTCTTTATAAGCACTTCTTAAGGTACGGTTGAATGGTACAAGGAGGTCTGGACTCAGGGGTCCCCTCGATTCAAGTCTCTCAAAGCAGGGTAAGGGGTAGCGGGACAGTCTGTCTACCAGTCAGGTAGTTTGGATGAGATGATGATTAGCTCACAATCCTCGAGCTTAGTTGGTACGGGCCGCGGCAGCGCCAGCAGGTCCCGGGAAGATGGTCGATGTACGGTCCGCGGCAGCGCCAGCAGGTCCCGGTGAGGATGGTCGTTACAACGGGCCGCGGCAGCGCCAGCAGGTCCCGGGAAGATGGTCGATGTACGGTCCGCGGCAGCGCCAGCAGGTCCCGGTGAGGATGGTCGTTACAACGGGCCGCGGCAGCGCCAGCAGGTCCCGACGAGGATGGATGTTGCAGAAGGCCGCGGCAGCGCCAGCAGGCAGGACGATGGTTCACAAGAGCGGGCTACGGCAGCGCCAGTAGTCCGTCAAGGCTGAGTTCTCTCGGTGTCTCTCGACTCCAGGATACAACTGCCTTCCTGCTCCGGAGTTGCCCCAGTTATAGGGCAGGTGCCCTTTGATGTCCGGACCCTCGCACTTGGAGGTCGGAGGGCCCGGGATGAAGGTGTCCAGACACCCAGCAGGGGGTGGAGCCAGCGCCTAGGGGAGCTGGAGGCGATCGGCACCTGGCGGGAGAAGAGCTCTTGACACTTCGTCCTCCCATTGACCTGCCAAGTGGTCCGCTCACCTCCCGGGTGGATGGTGGTGCCGGAATGTCGGGGCCGGCCAGGCCCGGGGTTAGGGTCGGGGCGAGGCCACGCGGCCTCGTGGTGCAGGGCCCAAGATGGCGGCTTGAACCGGCCGGGGGAGCCGGTGGGGCGGGGCCCCGTGATGAGTAGAGGTCCGAGGGCGGAAGATCCGTCGAGAGACGGGGTACAGGTGCTTTTCGTGGATTATGCCTGGTGGGCCGGAGCTCGGGCCCTGTCGTGCGGGGAGGGAGCAAGCCCTTCGTGTGGCCTGTCCAACATAATACAAAGATAAACAAAAGTTATAGTCACTGGAATCCTCCAGGCTAAGTACGTTACCAGCCCACCGCACGGATGGTCCTAACCGTCCTCTGCATATACGCCGATCCCGGCGTATGCCAACAGAGGGCAGAAATGAAATGGCCGACAATGCCAATCGGTAGGCTGTGAGGGGCACGAAGAGTGTTGGGGAGAATCGAGGAGTCAGGGAAACACCCAGCCGGGGTCTCTACCTGAAGGGAGCAGCCGCTCAACCTCTTCCTCAGACTGCACCGGGACGCGGAGTCACCTCCTGGTGATGCGTCACCGATACCCCAATCAAATAGCAAGAAGACTGAACCGAGAGCAGCCGCTCGATCGATCCTGTGGACTTCCGAGTCTATAACGCGGCAAACACCTCCTGGTGTGCGTTACAGCTGGCAGTCCCTGTATCTCTGGTCTGGCTGGGAGTTACGACTCCAACCAGCAAAAGCGCCACTGCGCTTTGACTCAGCCGAGTCAAGAAGCGAAGCTCAATGGTGGACCGGTAGAGCTTCCGGGTCCTTCACAGGTGACGATGGGGCAAGACACGGCCCAGGGAGTAACGACTCGACCTACCTCCGTTCTTGCCTTACTGGAGCACCACTCCGGAACACTGCTCTTCATGAAGCAGGTACGTCGGTGTAAACACAATATCCGACAGCGTTGTACCTCCCGGTTCCTCCCTTTATAGGGCGTGTTTTCCTTGAGTTATGTAACAGCTCTCCTGTTTACATAAGGGCGTGCTTTCCTTGAGTTATGTAACAGCTCTCCTGTTTACATAAGGGCGTGTTTTCCTTGAGTTATGTAACAGCTCTCCTGTTTACATAAGGGCGTGTTTTCCTGGAGTTATGTAACAGCTCTCCTGTTTACATAACCTCTCAACCGCTAAGCATCCTGGGAGATGTAGTCCGTTTTCGCTGGTTACCGTTTTCTTCCCTTCCATGACAGGAATTCTTGACAGATACCAAACTTTTCAGTCTTCAGTGTTGCCACCATGGGGCTGTGGAGTTTGTGTTTGACAAGCTCTCAGCACCATATACTCTTAAATGGCAGCACTGCACTTACAGTGCCCAGGAATGGACCTGGGTACTTTAGGGGCACAGGGCTCATGCTCCTGTGCCCACACCACTGGCACAGGGCACCCAGCTAGAGGGGTGGCTGATGTATGCCAGGGCAGTGTAGGTTGTGGGCATGGCACACAGTGATGGGTGCCATGTCGACTCTCTGTTTTGTCTTGTACCCAGACACTCAGCCTGCAAGGGCAGTGTGTTTGTGTTAGGGGACAGGGCCTCTAAGGGTGGCACAATAAGTGCTTCAGCCCTTAGAGGCCTTCCCTGGTCACAAGGCCCTGGTTGCCTAGGGTACCATTTACCAGGGGCTGACATGTGGCCAGGGTTTGCCAATTTGGGTTTTAGGTTTTAGGGAAAGAACATAGGCCCTGGGCACCTGATTGGCAGGTGTCCAGGGCACACTCAGTCAAAGTACATTCAGCAATTCAGCAAAAAGTGGGGGCATACCATTCAAGAAAGATGGCACTTTGTCACATCCACCACTCTGCAAATGCACCTCCTGGTTTACTAATTGCTGAGGCATGAAGTGCCCTCGGTTGCTGAGGCACCTTTGGGGCCAAGAACACCTCCTGTTACCTCCAATAGATCTGAGACAGTGGGATTGCTGAGTGGTTGTTGGTCGTAAATAAAATATTACGCACTCGGAATTTCTATGATATCAATATGATCATGCATAAAGCAAGAGGCTGAGTCTGTGGTATCAGGTTCAAAAGGGCTTTATTCCAATAACTCGAGTCATAGGGAGAATAGTACCATCACCACAAGGGATCTGGAAGGGTCTCAAAAGTATTCTCAAAACATTATTCACAGAGTACAGTATATATACATTTCTATAATATACGTAAGCAAAAGGAGCAAAAGAGAATGAGATAAGAGCATGTGGGTGTGTAGGTAGGCGTGAGGTGGGCGTCCATGTGGGCGTCCACTTGATGATAATAGGTAAGTGTCATAGGTGGGTGGATACCTGGAGGGGGTTGCGTGATCTGCTGGAATTGTACTGGAACTTTGCCTTACTTGTGCTCGACTCGAGCATGACGTGTAGCTGACGTGGGGTGGGGTTGCTGTGCAACCGGGGTGTCTGGAAATGAGGCCTTCAGTGAAGCCTTCAGTGTCAGGACGACCAGCACATCTTGTTTCTATCTGATATCTGATGTCTGGAGCAGGGACTGATTTGTGACATAGGTTGCCCATCACCAAGAGCCGATGTGGCATCTATTTCTTCATTTACTTCATTTACTGCAGAGGCCTTACATGGGGGCTATGGGCTTTTTACTGACGTGAGCTTTGCAATCTCACAAAAAGAGACAGAAAGGCTAGGCTTTCTCCTTTGCAGATGGGTTATGTTTATCCCTCCTTCTCCAGGCAGGAATGCGGTTCAGCAGATAACCGTGCTCAATACTGTCTCGGCACCTTTGACAGGGCCCCTTTGGCTGAGGCCCAAGTGTGCAAGGCCAAGGATACGCAGCTGCAGCTTTCTGAACGTCTGAGGCCTGAAACCTCTTTTCGGGTCTGGCTGAGCCACAAAACACGGGTTTTCATGTGGTGCAGGAAAACATGATGCAAAACGTGTAGGCCTCAATACAGATTTGTCGTTTCTCTCATGGGAGACTGGATGATGGCAGGCCACGTTATAGCATAAGCATCATGATAGAAAGGCCATGGAGGGGAAATGCATAGGTTACATGCATGTGCACATAAGCGTTGGGGGGCACATGGGGACACATAGGCCTCATAATTTTTATTTTCCTCATTCCCTCCTTGTCCCCTAGTGGACCCTTCATGTCACATCTATTCTCATGAGACAGTCGATCTGTTCTTGCAGCATTATTTTTCCATTTTCAATGCTCTGTAAATGGGGATGTGGAACACATGCAGTAGCACACAGGCCGCAAATGGCCGGGCCACACTGCAGACATAGGCAACAACTGAAAATCATTAACAGTATCAATCCACAGATGGTCAACACTTTCCATCCCCATGCCGATATTAATCCCCAGAGCCAACTGGACCAAGTCCACGTGCCTGGGTCTTGATGTATGCTTTGGGCAATCTTGTGGAGCCTTGTTATTGCTTTGTATACAGACGGTGCGTTATTAGGAATGAAAACGCAACAGCTGGAGCCGATGACCCTACAGGCCCCGCCCCTATCCGCCAGGATGACGTCAAGAACAAGACGATTCTGAAGAACGACCAGTCTCATAGCGGACTGTTCCTGGGTCAGATTCCCCAGGGCCGATGCAGTCACATTAGCAACTGTTTCTAGAATCCTTGTTAGCCTGCGGATAAGTTTACTATTCTGGACGGGACCTATGAAGAAAAAGAATCCTTTGTTGAAATCCGTGTATTGCTCCCAAGCTGTCTCAGTCTGGTCAATGCCAGAGGCACCGAGCCCTCGTCTGTGTATGACAAGTGTGAGTCGAAGATCTTGATGATAGTTCGATGGGGCCAAGAAAACGGGTGGTAAAAGAAATGATATGTAACATGTCCCACCCCAGTCTAAGGGCAATTGCACATAGGCTGTCTGGCCACAAATAAAATAGGTGTGTCGTGATGCTCTGAAATAGGACTTTCCTTTGTCTTTAAACACTATTATAGTATTACACTCGCTGTGTCCCAAATGTACCGAGCCTTCTTTTCTGACACACAAGTTCCCTTTCACTGGCAGAACAGTAATTGAGGATGGACCTGACATGTGTAGGGGCTTTACATTCAACACTATAAAATCGAGGGTCGCATTTCCTTGCAGATACTCTTCATTTTCTAGATCTGTACCTTTCCTTTGGGGAAGACCCTCTTCATCTGGGAAACATGCTTTATTCAAGTTACTTCAATAATGGGGGTGGGGATGCACACCATTTCTTTCCTTCTTCTCAAATTTAATCCTTGTTCTCCTGATGTTGCGTGCAGACTGGTAGGGTGCCAGCCCATAAGACACCGTGCAAGAAACAGTTACATGGAAAGGGGCCTAACTTAAGCCCCAAACCAGACGCACTGCTGGATTGCGCCACTTTGGCATTCATTACTCATATTCTTTTTCCAATTTATACGTAGTCATCCAACTCCTTCTAGACCATTCAACTAGATATTATGTGATCCTCCACACGTGGAATCTTTGCAATTTCCCAAGCTTCTGATGTCCAAAATGTGCCCATCCGGACCTCTTTAAGTGAACACGACTGAGGCAATGGTTCATAAAAAGCAGTGTTTTATTCAGAAAATACCCAATGCATTTCGGGCTTCAAGCGCCCTTCGTCGGGGGTCACTATAAATAACAATAAAACAGCAATCAGTTTTGGTTTCTTGTTTAAACATATTACACAAAATTAGTATATAATATGTCAAAATTACACCATGCATGACATGTAGCTAATATATCCCTTCATTAAAACATAACGTGAATAATACTGTGAATAATCACCCTCCTTCCACCGAACAGACCTATATTACCCTTGACGTTACCTATTATCATTCCATGCTCTCCTGTCCCCTATTAATCACCATCTTCTCTCTATTCCAACAACGTCCTTCCCACAAATAGTTAAACAAAACAGATGTCACATTACCCCTCGCTCACAACAATGTACTCGCCTGGCCTGTTTATAGCATTCCTAACACCTTTTAGTACAATCGCCATCCGGGTGCTATTCGTACTCTCTCCTCCCTCTGTTCTATCTAAGTACAAAACTGTTCAATTATGAACTCTGTTTCACCCACCCGTTAACGCCACGGAAATGCCTACTAATGTGCAACAAAGACTTCCCATAGTTATGTTCGCTCGTTATTCATTGCAAACACCCACAAGTCTTTAAACTGACACCTAGTTGCTGCAAACACATATATTCACGTACCTGCCATAAGCATTTAAAATCAACCGTCCGTGTCATCGTTGTAGCAAGAAATGGTTCGCTGCATTTCACCTCCCCTATTTAACCAAATGATCCCGCCCTGCTCTATTCCAATTGGTCCATTCATACATTGTTTTCCCGCCGTAGGTGATATTCACATGTAAAAACTCCATATCCCATCATGCAATTTAATGTGTTTAAGAAGAGCTCGAGCTCCCCATCCATGGCTGTGTAAACAAGTATTGTCAACTTGTTTACACACCATTTCTTGCTACAACGATGACACGGACGGTTGATTTTAAATGCTTATGGCAGGTACGTGAATATATGTGTTTGCAGCAACTAGGTGTCAGTTTAAAGACTTGTGGGTGTTTGCAATGAATAACGAGCGAACATAACTATGGGAAGTCTTTGTTGCACATTAGTAGGCATTTCCGTGGCGTTAACGGGTGGGTGAAACAGAGTTCATAATTGAACAGTTTTGTACTTAGATAGAACAGAGGGAGGAGAGAGTACGAATAGCACCCGGATGGCGATTGTACTAAAAGGTGTTAGGAATGCTATAAACAGGCCAGGCGAGTACATTGTTGTGAGCGAGGGGTAATGTGACATCTGTTTTGTTTAACTATTTGTGGGAAGGACGTTGTTGGAATAGAGAGAAGATGGTGATTAATAGGGGACAGGAGAGCATGGAATGATAATAGGTAACGTCAAGGGTAATATAGGTCTGTTCGGTGGAAGGAGGGTGATTATTCACAGTATTATTCACGTTATGTTTTAATGAAGGGATATATTAGCTACATGTCATGCATGGTGTAATTTTGACATATTATATACTAATTTTGTGTAATATGTTTAAACAAGAAACCAAAACTGATTGCTGTTTTATTGTTATTTATAGTGACCCCCGACGAAGGGCGCTTGAAGCCCGAAATGCATTGGGTATTTTCTGAATAAAACACTGCTTTTTATGAACCATTGCCTCAGTCGTGTTCACTTAAAGAGGTCCGGATGGGCACATTTTGGACATCAGAAGCTTGGGAAATTGCAACGATTCCACGTGTGGAGGATCACATAATATCTAGTTGAATGGTCTAGAAGGAGTTGGATGACTACGTATAAATTGGAAAAAGAATATGAGTAATGAATGCCAAAGTGGCGCAACCCAGCAGTGCGTCTGGTTTGGGGCTTAAGTTAGGCCCCTTTCCATGTAACTTATTCAAGTTACCCCATACCCACTCGCCCCTACACTCCTTGTCTTGACATTCTTTGGCATCACCGTTGATGGATGTCATTAAGGCAAACCATGCTCCGCAAGATCCATTATGGGAGAACGGAAAAGGGAAAAGAGGCAACACTCCCTTCACCTTCTGATACGGGGGAAGTCGGCCACAGACCCAGCAGTCTGTAGCATTGCTAGTCTGATGTGAATGGTGCAGCATCTGAATAAATGTATTGTTGCGTAAGGCAAGTCGATATGTTAGCTCATGGGATGGCAGATCACTAAATGTGTGTACTATGGTATCATTAATGGAGGAGTGTAAGAGTGAAGCAATAGGAGGAAAAATAGCATGTAGTATTAAGCTGATACATATTATCGTGATACACAGAAGAGATAGAAAAATCAAAGTCACTATACATCTACCACGTAATATTTTACAGTATTTGCTTTTCATCTTGCTCTTTTTATCTGTAGTATCATTCGAGATCTTATGCAAGCCAGAATACATGTTCAACCGCTTCACCACCTAGTGGACTTAATTGATCAAACGGGTTCTGACTTATGAGATCTAAGTTTAGCTTTGTACTCCTGCTGCGGAGTCTCCTCTAGAAGAGGGGGCTCAAAGTCCGTACAGTTAGTGTCCTTTTTGAACGAATCGTTATTCCCGAAGTAGCGTTTACAATGATGAAGATGAACCCATCCTTTCCGTCCTTCGACTTTAACGGCGGTCCTTGTGGTCAACAACACCAACTTTGGCGTCTTCCACCTCGGCTCAAGAGGACTTGATCTATCAAAGTTCCTTATCAGTACATAGTCCCCAGGAGCGATCGAGTATTCTTTGACCTGGGTGTTGTCAGGGAAGGCGGCAGCAACCTGCGAACGACAAGAGAGTAGTGCAGACATCAAGGAAGCCAGGTAATCTGTCAGCATGTTACTATCAACATCAGTGATCTTTTTAGGCATTGGAGTGCCCCACATATTCGGTGGTCTACCAAAGACCACTTCATAAGGAGATAAGCCTGTTCTAGAATGGGCTACCATTCGCATGTAAAAGAGGGCAACCGGCAGGGCTACCATCCAATCTACACCTTTGTCTGCGCAAATTTTCGCTAGTTTTATCTTCAAGGTCTGATTATGTCTTTCTACAAGGCCTGCTGCCTCAGGATGTCGTACACAATGGAACTTCCAGGTATACCCTAACAGAAGGGACACTTGTTTCATGAGTTCAGAGGAGAAAGGCTGACCGTTGTCGGAATATACGACACGCGGTAATCCATAACGTGGGAAAAACTCTTGCACCAATTGTCTGGCGGTAGTTACAGCAGTATAATCAGGGACTGGATAAGCTTCGGTCCACCTTGACAGTGAACATACTACTACCAGGATATATTTGTAACCTCTACATCTGTCCATTTGGATATAATCCATTTGGAGGACTTCAAAAGGATGGTCAGGTGGATGGAATCCACCTTGTTCCATCGGTATGCCTTTGCCTGGATTGAATTGGCAACAGATCATACATGTCCTGACCTTTTGTTTCGCTGCAGCACGCAGGTGCTTGTTGAACCATATATTCTGTAAGCTGTCTAGCATTGCTTTCTCTCCTAAGTGTGCAGGACTATGTGCGGTATTTATGATCACTTGTACCATCGAATCAGGAAGAAACCATGTTGTTTTGCCCTTAGTCATCCAACCCTGATCAGTCAGTACCCCTCCTTGTTCCGACCATTTCTTTAATTCGTCTAGAGTAGCATGTGTCTGTATGTCTTGTACATCCTTGGAAGGATCCCTGACTGTCATGGCTTTGAACATTGATGGCACCTGTGACTTTGTCATGTCTAGTGGGGTCTGAACTGTCTGTTTAGCAGTTCGGTCTGCCAGATCATTGCCTTGAGAAATGGTATCTGTGGCTTTAGTATGTGCTTTGCATTTCAGGATAGCTATGGCTGTTGGTAAATGTATCTCTTCCAGAAGGGCTTGAATAAGGGGGCCATGCTGTATCTTGGCCCCGTGAGAGGTCAAGAAACCTCTTTCTCTCCACAGCACTCCGAAGTCATGAACTACCCCATATGCGTATTGTGAGTCGGTGTAAATGTTTACTCTCAGGTGCTTAGCTCTTATGCACGCTTGTGTCAGGGCGATGAGCTCTGCTGCTTGTGCTGACAGTATGTCTATTCTTTTAGTCTCTATGATTTCAGTAGCAGTGGTCACTGCATATGCTGCCACTAATTCTCCCGCCCCCGTCCTCATGTACGAGCTGTCAACATAGAGTGTTAGGTCAGGGTCTGGGAGTGCAATGTCTGTCAAGTCTTGTCTTGGCTTAGTCACGGTATGTATTATTTCAACACAGTCATGTGGTGGAACGTTTTCTGTATTCGAGGGCAAAAGTGTAGCAGGATTCAGTATGTTGCATCGTCTGATCTCTATGTGTGGTTGAAATAACGTCAGCTCATAACCTGTCAGTCTCGCTACAGTCAGGTGTTGTGTTTGTGTTCGGTTCAAGAGAACCTCTACTGCATGTGGTACTTGTACTGTCAGGGGGTGGCCCAGCACTATCGAGTCACTTTGTCTTATGGCTAAGGCCGTTGCTGCAACAGATTTTAGGCACGCAGGCAAGGCCTGGGCTACTGGGTCCAATGTACTAGAGAAATAAGCACAGGGCTTGTGTTTTCCTGCATGATCTTGTGTGAGGACAGATAGTGCTGTTCCATCCCGCTCGGTCACGAAAAGCATAAAAGATTTGTTGTAATCAGGGATCGCTAAAACTGGTGCTTGACATAAAGCTCTTTTTAATTCTTCAAATGCTACAGTGTGTTCCTGTGTCCAAGGGAGGACATTAGTAGAAGCTGCCTCCTGTGTCGTCAACTGTATGAGGGGCTTGGCTATATAAGCATACTGGGGGATCCACTGCCTGCAATATGAAGTGAGGCCTATGAATGCACGTACTTCCTTTTGCGTCTTGGGCTGTGAAAGGCCAGAAATCAATTGTATACGTTCTGGTGCCAGTCTCCTACCCTCCTTGGATAGCAAGTGCCCAAGGTACGCCACTTGCTGTTCACAGAATTGTAACTTTGAAGGGGACACTTTGTGCCCCTTGTCAGCCAGAAAGTGTAAAACCGTCAGTGAAGCATCTTCACAATCATGCTCCGATCTTGCAGTGATGAGAAGGTCATCAACATACTGTATCAGTGCTGTAGAGCTGGGCATATGAATACTGTCTAGTTCTCTTTTGAGTGCCTGACTATAGATGCTAGGACTTTCCGTGAAGCCCTGTGGTGCTCTTGTGAATCTGAAGCTGCGGCCTTTTAAACTGAAACTGAAAAGATATTGGCTGTCTGGATGTATTGGGATACTGAAGAAAGCGTTCTTCAGATCGATAACTGTAAAGAACGTAGCATGTGCATCAATGGCAGTCAATAATGAAGAGATGTCCGGGACCACAGGGTACTGTGGCACCACACATTTGTTTAATTCTCGCAGGTCCACAACTAATCTATATACAGGTGGTGTATTGGGGTCAGTTCTTTTAAGAATGGGAAGAACTGGTGAATTGCATATGTTTGAATCTGTCTCTATCACCACCCCTTGTGCAATTAGGTCATCTATTATTTTCAGTAACCCTACTTCAGCCTCAGGTGGTATTTTGTATTGTCTAATCCGTGGCAGCACTACACCTTCCTTGAGGGTGACCTGGTGCGGTGTAATGTTCATGTAACCCACATCAGTCGGGCCTTGTGCCCATAGGTGCTGTGGTACATTTTGGAGTCTGATGTCAATATCTTTCATTACAAAATGTCCCTTAAAATCA
Organism: Triturus cristatus; assembly: GCF_964204655.1. Taxonomy (NCBI): domain Eukaryota; kingdom Metazoa; phylum Chordata; class Amphibia; order Caudata; family Salamandridae; genus Triturus; species Triturus cristatus. The sequence goes on from NC_140588.1 coordinate 86,233,569, forward strand.
CGTAAATACAGACGCACTCCTTCTGGCGAGCAACAGATAATCGCTTCCAGTTCCTTTAATGTTTTTATACCAAGTAAGTTTTCTGGACATGATTTAGTGAGCAGTAAGTCTGTAGTATGTATTAGTGAACCAACTCCCAAGGAGATAGGTTCCAAAACCTCATTAATAATAGGTCTACCTGAAAATCCCAGGGATACACTCTTTGAGCCCGAGAGGGGTGCCCCTGGCACCTCGGAATGACTGATAGTTGTTCTACTCGCCCCTGTGTCAATCAAGAACTTTTTATTTTTTCCTAGTAAACGTGCATGTACATAGGGACCCGCTTGGTCCACAGGAACTGGAATAAGGGGCAAGTCGAATTCCCTCTCTGGGCTGCTTCATGAATATGCTTGGTATTCTGGATAGGTAGTTTGGGCGTGCTCATACATTTGTGTTGTGGCTCGGGCTGGTGCAGGTGCATGGACAGGCGGTGGCGGCGGTGGAAACGTATCTGATTCCTGATGTGTGTTACTGCCCTTGGGAGGATACTGACGAGGCTTTGTTTTACCTATGGCTATATTGTGTTTAAGCACTGCACATTCATTTACGAAGTGGCCTGGTTTCTTGCAGTAATTACAAGTCCCAGCAGTTTGTTTCGTGCTATTCTTGTTCGTGTTTGTGTTTGCCGGTGTTGATTGGGCCACCAGCATCTTCATCTTTGTGTCTTTCATGCGTCTCTTTTTTGGTCATGTTCCTCTCTAATTCTGTTCTGGTGATACTGTAACATCTGTAACATTTGGGAAGGGCTGCTTGCTTGCCAAGTGCTCTCAACCTTCAGTACCCTATACTTTACCTCAGGTATGGAATTTTCTACTAATTTGCTCACGAAAAGATGGGGATATGAATCGCTACCGGGCTTAAGGCCACTATTGATAGTGAAACATTTCTCAAACCTAGAGTAAAAATCGCTAGTGTCTTCGTCTGGTTTCTGTTTACAAGCTGAAATAGCATCCCAGTCTTCTTTCTTGGTAGTTAATAATCTCGGCAAAACTTGCACATGGAGTTAAGGTAATTCTTTAGCTCGGGGACCCAGACCAACCCCCGGGCCTCTTGCGTCTTCTTCTCCTTGCAAAACATCCCAGCCGATCTTTTTCTCTCCCACCTCCCAGTCCTTTTCTTTAAGCTTCTCGTAAATACCAGCAGGCAATAGTACTTTTAATAGCTTTAGAATGTCTGCATATGTATATTCCCCTAAGCGGAGAATGTCTTTTAGTTCCCTGTGAAAACCCCCTGGATCTTTATCATGGGAGGGTAAAATTGTTTTCATTTCCAGTATCTCTAATTTTGACAGAGGGGTGTAGACATATACCCGTTGCAGTTCGTTATTTGTACCCTTTACAGTATGAACCTCCCGTGGGGGTTCAACTTGTCGTACACCTGCCCTTTAACCTGGGGTGGAGCGGGAAGGAGGGACCTAGTTACGTATACTATATATTTATGTCGCTGATCCAAGATGACATTAATCAATTCTGTACCCAAGTTCATCCATCTGTCTAGTATTATGTCGTCCAGCAACCTATACAATAGACCAGGAACAGAATATTGGCTCTCATACAATGTTATTAAATGTTGGACCATGTAAACACCAGCTATGCGCTGTTCGTTTGGTGGAAGGCTCAAGAACGTCTGTGCTACGATATCATTATTATATAAATCATATTGGGATACCCACAGAGTGGCTGACCGTGCTAGTTCCTTTTCGGTCGGGGTGAAGGGCTGTTCGTTACCTAACCATTCATTCACCGCTTTGTCGGTGATTTGGAACAGACTTTCAAGGGAATATCTTTTTTTTATAGCCATTCCCTGTTTACGGTGATTTAGGCCCTTGGGCCTTTCGAATCGTCGGGCATAGCCCACATATTGTATTTTATCTTGGTCCCCTACTTCATCATCATCAGATGATATCGCAGCTTTTTCATTTGGTCCTGCTTCGTGTGACGCTATTATTGCCTTTCTGATTTTGGCCAACATGTTGTCTGTCTGTCCTGATTTATCATGCTGACCGGCATCTATGCGGTCACTCCAACCAATATAACGACGGTCTACATCCCCGTTACCTTCGTCTTTTTCCCTGATCAGACAGTTAACTAGGAAGCGAAGGATATGGTTCTTAATAATCACTTTTCTATTTTGTACAGCATCTGCTATGCTCTCCGAGCCTTCCCCTGTTCTTATGAATGTGTACATTTTCTTTAGATGTTTGTCCATATCCGGTAACTTTTCCAAATCTGTGACTGCTCGTCTAAGCCATAGTGAAAACACGAGCATTCTGTCCTTTCCCGGATCGGGATCATATATACATTCGGGGATGTCTACTTTTACTGTCGGCCCCGCTCCTGACGCTATTCCGGATCCTCCCTCCCCGCCGTCCTCGAGCTCCTGGAGCTGGTCTTGCGTTGGGGGTGCAGGGAAAGATCCGTCCACGTATGCTGGTGGGGATTCCTCTAGATAGGTGTTAATAAACCTTTCGGATGCTGTTTGTTTTATTTTTCGGGGTACTGGCGGTGGCTCTCTAATGGAACTTTCTACTGGTGTCACTTTTGCTAGTTCCTCTGAAAGGACAGGGTAAATACCAGCAACGACAGTATTCTTTTTTCTTTGGATCTGCTCTCTTTTTACCCATTCCCCTTCCTCCTGTAATTTCCTTTCTTTGGCTTTTTCAGACTCATTTGTACTTCTCTCTATTTTGTGGAACTCTTTTTCTGTTCTTCTATGTGACTCCTTGCGCCACAACTCAATGGCGTCCTTCTGAGCAGGTCTAGATTTTCTCTTCCATATTTCTTCCTCTACTTTCATAATGCTTTCCGCATCCCACGTTCCCGTGATAGTCCATCTATACTTTGTCTCTAAATCCTTCATGTAATCCACCCATAGTTCTAAAAACAACACGGCATCTAAACCATGCTTACAGTACATGAAATGTCCAGGTGTGTCCCTAGGCGGAATGTTAACTGGTTCTTCTAGTACACCCTTCCTGGTACATATCTTACGCAGTTTTGAAAACAACGGCATGTTGGAATGTAACCGAAAACAAAAATCACAATCAACCAAAAACAAAAATCACAATGAAACACACCTACATAAAAACCAGACACATTCAAACCTAACTGAACCTGACTAAGACAATAACATTCATACAGTTAAATCAGTGCACCTGAAAACTTGAACTTTAATTCTTGAATGCATGCTCTTGAACATACCGGTCTCACAAGTGAGACACGTCTTTACCGTGTTCATTAAATGAACCCGTCTGTATTGCAACCCCCATGAGAAACTCACCGGGAAGCGGAACTTGAACTTGAACTTGAAGGCCTCGGATACTTGACGCTGCGCAGGGAATGGCGTATCTTAGGTGGATGTCTAGAAACCTCGGACACAGCTCTCTCGCAGGGTGGGCTCTGGGTCGGTACAATCCGCAATCCTCATCACCTCGTATGGATGCCTGGTCGCAGTCCGTCTCCTTCGTTGGCCTGAGGGAGTTGGCGGGGAAATCCCGCGGCGTGTACACTTGAAGTCCGTCACGGCTGTGGAAGGGGGCAAAACTGGACCTTCATCTCCGGCGCATGGGGAAGGAGAATTGTCCCTGTTCGGGCGCCATTATTTCGTAAATAAAATATTACGCACTCGGAATTTCTATGATATCAATATGATCATGCATAAAGCAAGAGGCTGAGTCTGTGGTATCAGGTTCAAAAGGGCTTTATTCCAATAACTCGAGTCATAGGGAGAATAGTACCATCACCACAAGGGATCTGGAAGGGTCTCAAAAGTATTCTCAAAACATTATTCACAGAGTACAGTATATATACATTTCTATAATATACGTAAGCAAAAGGAGCAAAAGAGAATGAGATAAGAGCATGTGGATGTGTAGGTAGGCGTGAGGTGGGCGTCCATGTGGGCGTCCACTTGATGATAATAGGTAAGTGTCATAGGTGGGTGGATACCTGGAGGGGGTTGCGTGATCTGCTGGAATTGTACTGGAACTTTGCCTTACTTGTGCTCGACTCGAGCATGACGTGTAGCTGACGTGGGGTGGGGTTGCTGTGCAACCGGGGTGTCTGGAAATGAGGCCTTCAGTGAAGCCTTCAGTGTCAGGACGACCAGCACATCTTGTTTCTATCTGATATCTGATGTCTGGAGCAGGGACTGATTTGTGACATAGGTTGCCCATCACCAAGAGCCGATGTGGCGTCTATTTCTTCATTTACTTCATTTACTGCAGAGGCCTTACATGGGGCTATGGGCTTTTTACTGGTGTGAGCTTTGCAATCTCACAAAAAGAGACAGAAAGGCTAGGCTTTCTCCTTTGCAGATGGGTTATGTTTATCCCTCCTTCTCCAGGCAGGAATGCGGTTCAGCAGATAACCGTGCTCAATACTGTCTCGGCACCTTTGACAGGGCCCCTTTGGCTGAGGCCCAAGTGTGCAAGGCCAAGGATACGCAGCTGCAGCTTTCTGAACGTCTGAGGCCTGAAACCTCTTTTCGGGTCTGGCTGAGCCACAAAACACGGGTTTTCATGTGGTGCAGGAAAACATGATGCAAAACGTGTAGGCCTCAATACAGATTTGTCGTTTCTCTCATGGGAGACTGGATGATGGCAGGCCACGTTAGAGCATAAGCATCATGATAGAAAGGCCATGGAGGGGAAATGCATAGGTTACATGCATGTGCACATAAGCGTTGGGGGGCACATGAGGACACATAGGCCTCATAATTTTTATTTTCCTCAGGCCCACCCCCTTTTTCCACCACTCTGCAAACACACCTCCTGGCACACTACTGGTTGGGGAATTAAGTCTTCTTGTATGCTGAGGGTCCTTCAATCAGTCAGGTTTTATTAAACTCGGCTAATCACCCAATAGGGTATCGAGGTGCTTGCAGGCCCCAGAGGCTTATTCCTACAGCTAGGTCTTGAGGGCCATTCGGTATTCTGGAAGTGAGGTGATGGGCCTGAGGTGTGTAGGGAGGCTGTTCCAGATCTTTGCTGCAATATAGGAGAAGAAGCATCCTCCACTTTTGCTTTGGTAGATGTGGCGAGTATTGGCAAGTGAAAAGGAGTTGGAGCATAGTCTTCTCGATGGTTGGTGGAAGTTCAACCCCTTTCTCCAGCACTCTGCAAAAGCATCTCCTAGTGCACTACTGGTTGGGGGATGAAGTCCCCTTGGATGCCTAGGGTTCTTTGGGGCAAAGAGCTCCTCCCATTACCACCAGTAATTCCCACACAGGGGGATTGCTGAGTGGTCATCAAAACCCCATCTCCTTTGTCCAGCACTCTGCAAACATGCCTCCTGGTCCACTACTAGTTGGGGGGTGAAGTTCCCTTGGATGCTGAGGATTTTTGGGCCCATAAACCACTATTGTTGTCACCAGAAAGTCCCACACAGCAGGATTGCTGAGAGCTCATCGGAGAAACTGCCCCCTTTAATCACCCAGTTTACATACCCATTCAGATACTCACACATCAACTCACAGACCCACAAAGCCACTCACACGCCTACTCACACACCCACACAGCTACTCACATGTTCACTCACATACCCATACAGCAACTCACAAACCCACTCCCATATACACCCACCAACTCACACACCCACTCAGGTACTCACGTAACCACTCATACATTCTGTCACACGTCCATGGAGCAACTCACACACCCACTCACTGACCTAAATACCGCTTCATACACCCACTATGAAATGTTAGAGGTTACAGTTAGGAGATACAATTAAAAAACCTTTGAAATTCCCTAAAGAAATAAAGATTACAAGGAAGTTACAGTTTGGATTAGATTTTTAAAAACCTTAGAAATTCACAGAAAAAGCATAAGGTTACGGAATGTTATTGATAGGCTCAGATATCACTCATTCAAAGCCACTGAAATTCAGCAATTATAGTTACCTGAGATAAATATGGCTTACGCCCTCGCAATGCACTGCTTATGACCTTCCATATTACATCACTCATGACATGGTCAGTGACATCACCGATGACATCTCAAATGACATCACTGATGATATCAAACAGAACCACTCACACACCCAGACAACTCATATACCCACTTAAACACCCATATAACCACTGAAACATCTACTCACTGATCCGTAGAGCCACCCCAAACCGCAACTCACAAACCCACTCACTTCCCATACAGCTACTCACACAGCTACTCACTCATCCACACACTCACACACCCAGTCATTCACCCATGCAGCCTCTCATCAGTGCCATTCACTCACACATGCAACCATTCACATAGGCACTCACTTTTCCATAGAGCAACTCAGTCAACCAACCAGATAATCAAACACCCACTCAAAGTGCACACTCAGTCAACCATACTGGCACTTATACACACAGTCACTCACCCATACAGCCACTCAAACAGCTACTTTGTCACTCATATAGCCACTCGTATATCTACTCACAGTCCTATATAACTACTCACACACTCACTCACCCATGCAGTCAATCATACACCCACTCAATCATCAACACAGACACTCACATACTCACTCACTCATTCATGAATCCACTGTCTCACTCTCCTATAAAGCTATTTATACAGCCACTAACTTACCCATGCAGCAACTCACACAACCACTTATTTATCTATAAAGGTACTCACACACCTAATTATTCACCAATACAGCAACTCACACACCTATACAGCCACTCAGATATCCACACACAGATACACACAGTCACACTAGCCCACCAGGAACCTCCAGTTTGCGCCACGGAGTTGCGTTGCAGGATGGCGGAAAAAGGGGCGTGGCCTCAGACCACCTCTCTGCAACGCAGCTCTGTGGTGCAAACTGAAGGTACCTGGTGGGTTAGTTGGCCTACAGGGACTCTCAGGATTCAAGGGGAATTAATTCCCCAACTAACAACGTGTGCAGGGGGCGTTTTTGCAGTGTGGTGGAGAAAGGGGGTGTGGCCTCCGGCTAGATGCCGGCTTTTCTTACAAGGGGTGCTGTGTGGGCCCCTTTCTTTTACAGTTGTGGGGCCCTTGCGAACCCCATCCCCAGGGCCTGATCACTTTTTATACATTTAAAAAAAATCGGGAAAGGGGTCGCTTGGCCCCCCTCCCGAGGCCGATTTCGCCCCAGGGACCCCATCCCCTGGGGCATGTCCAGTCGTTTTTTAATTTTAAATTTTTTAATTCTTTGGACGGGGCTGCGTGGCTCCCCTCCTCAGGCCAATTATAGCCCCGGGGAACCCATCCCCCGGGCCGGCCTTACCTTTTTAAAAATTATTTATTAATTTATTTTCACAGGGGAGGGGGCCTCGTGGCCCCCTCCATGGCCACTTCAGGCCCCGGGGACCCCATCCCATGGAGCCTGGCCACGCCATTGGGGAAAGTTGGGGGAGCCCCAATGCCCCCACGGTCCCACTGGCTCCCCACCTCCTGCGGGAGCCGGCATTGCGTTTGAGCAAGGGGAGCTGCTGACATGCAGTCCTGCTTTGCTTCATTGAAGCGAGAGCAGGTTTTCCTGCTCTTGCTTCAATGAAGCAAAGCAGAGTTTGCAATTGCAAACAGCAATGTCCCGGGGGTGGGCACCCCGAGACATTGCAGGAGGTGGCTCTGGGAGCTGGTGGTCCCCAGGACCATCAAGGGCTCCAGGAGGGGGGCAGCGCGACCCCTCTCCCTTCACGTACAAAGCCCCGGGGAGGTGGTAGTCCCCGGGGGCCGTAACATACCCCCGAATTTGCAAATTTAGTGCCCCGGGGAGTTGGTGGTCCCCGGGGCATGTGGAGGGCTCGAACCCACCCCACAGAGGTGCCCCCTGCGTTTAATTTGCAAAGCGCCGGGGAGGTGGTGGTCCCTGGAGCATGTGGGGGGCTCGAGCCCCTCATATATATATATTTTTTAAATAAAGAGAGCCTGAGGGAGAATGGTGGTCTCCGGTGCTACGGGGGGGCTGCGGGCCCCCGTGTGTAATTTGCAAAGCCACAGGGAGGTGGCGGTCCCCCGCTGGCCCTGCTATATAATTTGGGATTGCCCCCTGGACCTGGTCCACCCAGGGGCTTAACAATAAGCGCGGGCCCGCACTTCGCTTTTTGTAATTTTCTCGGCCGGATTCGCGACCCCAGCGCGAATTCATCTGATTCTTTTTTTTTCTATGCTTTTTTTGGCCCTGGGGGTCCTCGTGGGACCCCCTGAGAAGGCCTAGGGGGTCATAGTGTTTCTACCCTGCCCCTTTTCTTGTTTTTAACCTCATTTTCGCTGTTTTCTTGTGACCCGGTTCTACCGAGTCACAAGATGGCTGCCAACACTTCCTGGTTTGGAGTGTTGGCAACCAATCAGAATTGAGCTCGTGCTCGGGAGGGGTCACAACTCCTCGGTGCTCAGATATCAATATTTTTTTAATTTCTCAGGAACTCCTGAACAGATTTACACCATTTAACAAAAAAGGCCTCTTTCTGAACCAAGCCCTACCTATTTGCCAAATTTGGTGTAATTCCATTGAGCAGTTCGGCCTGTAGCTTTGTGTAAAGTATCCTAAGGAAAATTACATGGGGAAAACGAATTTTGGGACCCCCTTTTTTCTTGGCCCCCGCTTGACAAATCACCCCGAAACTTTCAAGACCGTAGCCGACCGGAAAGCCCCACTATTTTTGAAAATTTTGTGAAGATTCTTCAAACAACTTTAAAGTTATTGGGAAAACAAAAAACGATTTTCCTATGGAAACTAGGTCCTAACTATAACGACCGCCAGTTGGTAATATATATGAGTGTGTGTATATATATGTATATGTATACACATATATACATATATAAGTATATACATATTACCTACTGGCGGTCGCCAGTAGGTAGTTATAGTTAGGACCACGTTTCCATAGGAAATCCGCAACATTCTATTTTGAATAACTTTGGCGCCGGTCGACGAATCCTCGCGAATTTCTCAAAATAGGTGGGGCGCTACCCTGAAAGTCTCGGGGGGATTCGTCAAGCGGGGGCTGAGATAAAAGGGGGGTCCCAAAACGCGTTTTTCCCATGCATTTTTCCATAGGACCTTTAGACAGGGCTACAGCCCGAACGGCTGAACAGAATTACTAGAAATTTGGCAGAGAGGTAGTCCTCAGGTCAAGGAAGTACCTTTTGTAGGTTTGGTGTAAATCTGTTCAGTAGATTCTGAGAAAATAGCCTTTAAATCAATATATATATGTGGGCGGAGCCTAACCACACATCTCATCCTGAGATCTGATTGGCTGTCAGCACTTCATCCAAGAAGTGTTGGCAGCCATCTTGGGACCAATATACATGATAGCACCTCATTAAAAAGCATTGCAGTTAATAGAAGGTTTTAAGACTTTAGTTACATTATAAATCATTTGTTGATGGTACCATACTCATTTTAGGAATTGTGGTATGTTCTAAGGTGATTTCACCATGTGAAAAAGCCTTCTGGTGGGATATCATGATTGAGAGAAAAATATTTTCTCATGCTTTTACCACAGAGGTTTGGAAGGTGATCTATAAGCTAAACTGAGAGCTTATTTTCTGTAAATTCACATTATCTTTCTCAGTCATGTGAGAATGAAGTCTGACATTCTCAGTAAAACATGTACATCCAACAAGGGCAGAGACTGTCAGTTGATTCCTTTGTGTTCTACTGCAGCTTTCCAGAGTGTTCCAAAGAACTACTAGAGCGCTAACCGTCCTACTTATGATAAATGTATGGCACACCTGAAGCCATCTTGCTTGGATTAAAGTGGTAACTCTTAAAACATTTAATTTAAAAAGGAACAAAATGAGGGGGTTCATTTTTCCATAAAAAGTATGATTAGTGCTGCAGAAAGAAAAATTAGGGCACATTTTGAGTTACTTCTCAAATCCTCTTCTATTTCATTAAAAAATTCTGACATGCAGACTGAAACATGCACTTTCAATACCAGCAGCAGTTTTCCCTGGTGAGCAGTAGCTTTACTACAGTGATCTAATGAGCAAAAAGAGTGCTAACATTCTGATTTTATGGCAAATGTGTGACACATTTGAATGCCTTCTTGATGGAATCAAAGTAAAAAACTGAAAGTATTTCCTACTGAGGAGACTGCAGTAAATGAGGAAATTAGGAAACTTCATAACAAATAAGTCTCCCAAGATGGCCACCAGAGACAAAAGAGCCCAAATGTAGCCCAAATATCACCCAGATGTAGCCCAAGTATAGCCCAATGACAGAATGTCCAAGAATGTTCTTAAAAACAACTAGAGCACTTACTGTCTTCATTATGACAAAAGTATGGCACACCTGAAGCCATCTTGATTGGAATAAACTGGTAACACTTAAAACATTTAATTTAAAAAGGAACACAATGAGGGGGTTCATTTTGCCATAGAAATTATGATTAATGCTGAAGAAAGAAAATGAGGGCACATTTTGAGTGACTTCTCAAATCCTCTTCTATTTCATTAAAAAATTCTGACATGCAGACTGAAACATGCACTTTTAATACCAGGAGCAGACTTCCATGGTGAACAGTAGTTTTACTACAGTGATCTAATGAGCAACTAGAGTGCTAACATTCAGAATTTATGGCAAATGTGTGACATATCTGAATACCTTCATGATGGAATCAAAGTAAAAAACTGAAAGCATTTCCGACTGAGGAGACTGCAGTACATGAGGAAATTAGGAAACTTCATAACAAATAAATCTCCCAAGATGGCCACCGGAGACAAAAGAGCCCAAATGTAGCCCAAAATCACCCAGATATAGCCCAAATATAGCCCAATGACAGAAGTGTGCAAAACACTTATTATTTTGTGTTTTTGCAGTGTTATATAGTGCAGACTTGTCAGATATTGGAGTGCTTTACATGAGCATTGGTTACATCACACAAGAACAAATTCATTTTGGTTGTAGACATGGGGAGACTAAGTGATTTGACCAGAATCACAGAATGTCGAGCTGAAGCAGAAACTTCAACCTGGTTCCCCAGTTGCAAAGTCTGCAGTTCTGGAAGTAACACCACATCCTCTCCCCTATGTGCAACATTTAATCAAGTTGTCAACTAGATAAAAAAACATAAAGATAACAAATAATTTAAAAGTGCTTTGTCGCTATTTTAAAACTCAGAAAATATGTCCTTATTTTAGTCTTTTAGAGCACTAACCATAATTTTGAAGCCAATAAAACCCTCTCATATATGTCATTTCTAAAGGAATGCTCTAGGTATTACAGTTTTGATTACATTAAGATGATGTCAGGCGTTCCACACTTTTGTAATAAATATAGAATGTTAGCAATCTAGTTGTTCATTAGGATACTGTTGAGAGGCAGAGGCCAGGGGCACGGACTCTGAAAATTGAAGGCAGGTAGGAGGGTGCAAAGGCAACAATTTAACCACACTGAGCAGGCAGGAAGGGCCGTGGAAGCACAACAGACTATGGAGGGCAGTGGAAAGGGGGGCAGGGGCAACAAACCAACAATACAGGACTTGCAAGAGAGGCTGTTGGAGGGAAGATCTATTACGGGTCAAGGAAGCTAGGGGCGGTCCCCAGAGCCCCGGGAGCCACCACAGAACTGAGCAGGAGAGTGAGTCAGGGACAAAAGGGGCACCTTAATTTGAGCCGGGGTGCCTAGGAACGCTTGCTCCAAAAATGAAGAAAACAGACATATGAGACATGGAATTGGAGGCAGAATACAATGGCAGTTTAATGAGAAGATGCAACTTCAAAGAAACCGCAGAATAGAGACATAAAGTACAAAATACAGAATCCAGATAATCATACAGCTGTCATGATATTCTCTGTATCTCAATTAATGGACTGACAGAGAGAGAGAGAAAACACATCTATAAATGCATCATGAGAAACAAGTTACACCAAGGAAAATGTTACCTAGGGACACTCACATTTACTCTTAGAGCAAGCATTCCTGCAATTACAATACAACATCTTTTAAATGCAAAAGTAAAGAGAACAATGGTTAAACATAACATGACATTTCATATAGGTAAAATAGAATAAGATACTTCAAGCAAAGCAGAGCAAGACATTTTAAGCAAAGGAAGACAAGAGCTCCCAGTTCTTGGGGAAAACCTGCACAGCCTGTTAACCTACATACAGACGGCGAGGTTGTCCGTCGATATCTGTGGGTGCTCCCTTTTTATATCATTTTGTGGGCTCCTTTGCACGCTACATCTACCTACGTATGCTACCCAAAAGCTTCGTCTGCAGATTTTACCAGACATTTCGTCATTTACCCACTTAATACTGACAATGGACTGGGTGAAAAGGTCAGTCTCTCAGGCCAATCGCTTATCGTAAGTTCCATAGAGCAAGCAGAAAATAATGGGTATTGTACAGGAATTCAATATATTCATGTATAAAATCTCCTCAGTTCTCCTAACTTGACGCTCTGCGGTTGCCACTTCCTTAAAAGCGGGAAACCTGCCCAGGAAGCAAGTACCAGTCCAGGATGCAGCCTACTGTATGTCGACAGCTTCAGGGGGATGTTGAACTTTGATACCGAGCACGGAGCACTCGGGTAGGGTGGGGGCTACTAGTTTGGAGCAGAAGGCCTCGCAGACCTGCCTTCAGACTGCTATACACTAAAATTGCAGAGCTATGGTCAATTTAACAAAGAGGCCTACATATTGAACAGAAGGGCCTACACAGGGGTTTTATGCTGGCTGAGTGGTAAGGATGTCTCGGGATAATTATATAGCAACACAGGACCCGCTGGTCAATTTAATACGGCCTACAAATGCGGCTGGCAGGGCAAGGACAAGGGTCTCATACTTCAGGTGTGGACAGAACGGGCCAGGGGCCCCCTGTGATACAAAATCTACCCTCCTTCAAGGCTGTGGCAATGTAATAGACCATTGTGGGCAGAAGGAAGAGGCAATGGTAGTACAACCATACATGCCAACAGACCCGATACAGCCAGGAAACATCCAATGTTTTTAAGCTCAAATGGGCTTTATTTGATCTGTCTCCTGTCTACAATATCCTCTTTTTCAATGTAACTCAAAGGGGAAAATCAATACCCCAGTTTTTTTTCAAAATCTCCCTCTTACCAAGTTCAAAATGTTCGCAAGTATGGTACATTGGATCATGGAAGGAAATGGGATAGGGACATGGACTTGGATAACAGAGGACAGGAGCGATATGGAGAGGTGCACCAAACTGACCCTGCAGGGCAGGCATCAGGGTTTGCAGCAGCACAATACACCACACAGGGCATGCAGGACGGGAGTGCAGCACAACAATCCATAGAAAGCAAGAGGGAGGGGACAGGACCATGCACATGGACAACAGAGAACAGAGGGGCAAGAGGCAATGGTAGCTAGCTGACCATAATGGACAGACAGGAGAGAAGGCTGCAGCATAACAGACCATAAAGGGCAGGAGGGACGGATCAGGGGCATTACAATGGAACAGACAAGCCAGGAGGGAGGGAGTAGGGGTCTGCACATGTAAACAGAGGGCTGGGGGCAAGGGGGCAGGGCAGGAGCAGCAAGATAGCCATGGAGGTCAGGCAGGATGGGCACTAGAAGCAAGACACAACATGAAGAGCAACAGTGAGACTGTGATGGCATACACACAGACCATGGAGGGAAGGTGGGAGGGGGTCAGGGGCAGCTAACTGACCACACAGGGAAGGTGGGAGGGGCCATGGCAGCACAGAAGACCATGCATGGCAAGTGGGAGTGTTAGTGGCAGCACAATGGCTATGATGGGCAAGAAGGAGGGTGCAGGGGCATGCACAAAGGACGATGGAGGATAGAAGGGAGGGTCAGGACCTGTGCACAGACAAGAAAGTTCAGGGGAAGGGGCCTCACAACAGACCACACGGGGCAGGCAGGAGGAGCAGTTGCAGCACAACAGACCAGGGAGGGCAGAAGGGTGTGGCAGTACAATGGACCATGTAGGACAGGAGGAAGAGGATAGAGGCATGGCATGTGGACAGGCAGGGTGGAGGTGGCAGGGACAGGTTACAGTCATCTGACAATGCTAGGCAGGTGGGAGGGGAGTGGCAGCTCAACAGAACACTCAGAGTAGATAGGAGTGGCAGGTCCATGGGACATGGTGGGCAAAAAGGATGGAGCAGGGGCATGCACAAAGACATCGGAGGGCAGGGGGAAGGAGAATAGGGGCAGCAAGCTAAGCACAGAGTTTAAGCAGGAGGTCAATGATGGGGCATAGAATTGGGCAATGGAGGGCAGGAGGAGTGGACTGGTACATCATACTAAATTGAGGGCAGTGGCAGCACATCAGACCATGCATGGCAGGAGGGAGGAGGCTAGTCCATGGATTCACACAACAGAGGATAGGGAGGAGGGGGATGGGGCAGCAAGCTAACTGTTCAGAGAAGGCGGGTATTAGAAACTTTATTGTTTTTAAAACATTTTGTCTGTGCAAACTACTTAAAATATGAACAAGTATGCAGCATAATCTCACTTTTATTCAGGAAGAAGAAGACGTTAGTGACTGTGACTCCGGGCTCACTGGGCAAAAACACCCCCTGACCCTCCACCCCCTATCGCAAAATGTAATGCCCGTGAAAAGGGTAGGTGAACACAGTGTTATATAGAACATAGTCCTGAGAGCACGATTGAAAATGAAAACTAGATATAGTGTATGGTATAAACTATGCACCAAAAAGTGTGATATAAGATGAACCAGGCGTGAAATATAATATGCAATACATTGTGCGCAATGACAGATTCATTGGAGAGTGCGAGATAGCACAGGCACTAGCGCGTGCTATGCGATATGCGCCTTGGAGTGTAATATGCACAGGGCAGTGTTGTGTAACCTAACTAGTCTCTAAAGTTGTAATATAAAATATGTGCTGGGGAGTGTAACGTTGCATATGCACTGTGACAAAGATATGGATCCCAAATTGTAATATGTATGGCATAGCACTGTGCGTTATAACATAAGCATCGAGGAAGGCACGTTAGATAGGGCAATATAACCCGTGCGAAGACAAGTGTGGCATGACATTTTCACGGGGTGGTGTTACAGTGCACATGGGCTAGAGAGTGTCATAGCATATGCACTAGCTAGTGGAATACAATACAGAGGTGTGTGGCACTCGGCAGGCAATGGTGGGTGTAACACAGCATTGGGCTCTGTCAGGAGCGCGCTGTGACTCGCAAGTGATGTTCGTCCCCTTTCCAGAGAGTAAAATAAAAAGTATTACACATCCGGCAGTGGATGTGTGTTTTATTAACTGTGAGGGGGGGTTCTTGCATTGTTTTGGTCGAATTTTTGTCGAATCCCCTTTGAATGGCTTAGTGTGCATGTGTATTAAATGTGCCCGTCAATAGCTACCCATGTTTGTATAAATAAACGACAAGGGTGTCTACCGGGATTAGGCACGGTAGAGCATCAGACATGTCAGAGCTTCACTAGTGGTGTAAATACATTCCACGTGGATTAATTGCATGCATAGTCGCCTTTTAATGAATATCACGCAAATCGTCATGGTGATAGGTACGTACGGTTTGTCCAGCATGTCCTAGGTGTGTCTATAAATATATATTTTTTAAAAATAATAAAAAACAGTGGCCGGCCCTGGGGATTGGGGTCAAAAAAATATAATTAGGAGACAGGCCCTGGGGGATGGGGTCATCAGGGCCAATAAATTAGAATAAGAAGGGGAACCACACAGCCCCCCTTCTTAAAAAAATAAAATAAATAAAAGACTGGCATCGTCCCGGAGGCCATGCCCCCTCCATGCAGCACTCTGCAAACGCGCCCCCAACAGGCATCTCCAGTATGCGCCAGGGAGCTGCGCTGCAGACAGGTGTTCTGAGGCCAAGCCCCTTTTTACACCTCTCTGCAACGCAGCTCTGTGGCGCTTACTGGAGGTACCTAGTGGTCTAGTGTGACCCTAGGGACCCTTAGGATTCAAGGGGACTTAATCTCTCAACTTAGAACAGCCACAGGGCGCGTTTACACAGTGGTGAAGGGAGGGGACGGGGCCTGAGGTGACGTGTGCAAACACGCACCATGGCACGTTTTAAATTGGGGATTAATTTCCCTTCAATACTGAGGGCCCCTGGGGGCTAACTAGCCCACCAAGTGCTTCCAGTAAGCGCCACTGAGCTGCATTGCAGAGAGGTGGTCCAGGCCGTGCCACGTTTTACACCTCTCTGCAACGCAGCTCTGTGGCACTTACTGGAGGTACCTAGTGGGCTAGTTGGACCCTAGGGACCCTCAGTACTCAAATGAACTTAATCTCCCAACTAAAAACGGACACAGGGCGTGTTTACACAATGGTGAAAGGAGGGGACGGGGCCTGAGTTAACGTGTGCAAAAACGCCCTGTGGCCTGTTTTAAGAGGTAGTTTTAATCCCCATGCCCTATTATATACTAGGGGCTTATAGAGGAGGTAAGGCTAATCACAGGGGGACCCCAACGCATAATGTTCCCTAGTGTATGTAGGTGTTTTCACTGTATTCTAAGTGTCTTTGAACATAGCACTGGCTCTAGGACTGGTTAGTCAGACTCAGTTACCACCAGTATCCGTCAGAAAAAGTTGAGGGTCCAGGATGATTTTGCAACAAGGCTTCTTTCTGCTCTTCTTTTTGTTCTTTCTGCACGTTATCCTTCTTCCTGCACTTATCTTCGTATTTGAGGACTTCTGTTGCTTCTTTCTGCACTTCTTTTGTTTCTTTCTGTGCATTTTTTCTTCTTTCTTCACATGTCCTATCTCTGTAGGCATAGTTAGAAATTAGCATTTAAAAAACCTTTGAAATTAACAGAAAAAACCATAGGTTTCAGGCACGTTATAGTTAGGAATTAGCATTTAAAAAACCTCAGAAATTCACTGAAAAAACCATAGGTTTCAGAGGTGTTATAGTTAGCTGGACTTTTCACTTGTACAAAAGCATTGAAATTCCCCCGTTATAGTTAGTTCAGCTAACTATAACTCGCGCGCCCGCAATGCACTGCTGATGACGTCACATATTACATCACTCATTGCCCCATCTAACGTGCCTTTCTCGATGCCTATGTTATAACGCACAGTGCTATGCCATACATATTACAATCTGGGATCCATATCTTTGTCACAGTACATATGCAACGTTACACTCCCCAGCACATATTTTATATTACAACTTTAGAGACTAGTTAGGTTACACAACACTGCCCTGTGCATATTACACTCCAAGGCGCATATCGCATAGCACGCGCTAGTGCCTGTGCTATCTCGCGCTCTCCAATGAATCTGTCATTGCGCACAATGTATTGCATATTATATTTCACGCCCGGTTCATATTATATCACACTTTTTGGTGCATAGTTTATACCATACACTATATCTAGTTTTCATTTTCAATCGTGCTCTCAGGACTATGTTCTATATAACACTGTGTTCACCTACCCTTTTCACGGGCATTACATTTTGCGATAGGGGGTGGAGGGTCAGGGGGTGTTTCTGCCAAGTGAGCCCGGAGTCACAGTCACAAACGTCCTCTTCTTCCTGAATAAAAGTGAGATTATGCTGCATACTTGTTCATATTTTAAGTAGTTCGCACAGACACAATGTTTTAAAAACAATAAAGTTCCTAATACCCGCCTTCTCTGAACAGTTAGCTTGCTGCCCCATCCCCTTCCTCCCTATCCTCTGTTGTGTGAATCCATGGACTAGCCTCCTTCCTCCTGCCATGCATGGTCTGATGTGCTGCCACTGCCCTCAGTTTAGTATGATGTACCAGTCCACTCCTCCTGCCCTCCATTGCCCAATTCTATGCTCCATCATTGACCTCCTGCTTAAACTCTGTGCTTAGCTTGCTGCCCCTATTCTCCTTTCCCCTGCCCTCCGATGTCTTTGTGCATGCCCCTGCTCCATCCTTTTTGCCCACCATGTCCCATGGACCTGCCACTCCTATCTACTCTGAGTGTTCTGTTGAGCTGCCACTCCCCTCCCACCTGCCTAGCATTGTCAGATGACTGTAACCTGTCCCTGCCACCTCCACCCTGCCTGTCCACATGCCATGCCCCTATCCTCTTCCTCCTGTCCTACATGGTCCATTGTACTGCCACACCCTTCTGCCCTCCCTGGTCTGTTGTGCTGCAACTGCTCCTCCTGCCTGCCCCGTGTGGTCTGTTGTGAGGTCCCTTCCCCTGAACTTTCTTGTCTGTGCACAGGTCCTGACCCTCCCTTCTATCCTCCATCGTCCTTTGTGCATGCCCCTCCACCCTCCTTCTTGCCCATCATAGCCATTGTGCTGCCACTAACCCTCCCACTTGCCATGCATGGTCTTCTGTGCTGCCATGGCCCCTCCCACCTTCCCTGTGTGGTCAGTTAGCTGCCCCTGACCCCCTCCCACCTTCCCTCCATGGTCTGTGTGTATGCCATCACAGTCTCACTGTTGCTCTTCATGGTGTGTCTTGCTTCTAGTGCCCATCCTGCCTGACCTCCATGGCTATCTTGCTGCTCCTGCCCTGCCCCCTTGCCCCCAGCCCTACTCCCTCCCTCCTGGCTTGTCTGTTCCATTGTAATGCCCCTGATCCGTCCCTCCTGCCCTTTATGGTCTGTTATGCTGCAGCTTTCTCTCCTGTCTGTCCATTATGGTCAGCTAGCTACCATTGCCTCTTGCCCCTCTGTTCTCTGTTGTCCATGTGCATGGTCCTGTCCCCTCCCTCTTGCTTTCTATGGATTGTTGTGCTGCACTCCCGTCCTGCATGCCCTGTGTGGTGTATTGTGCTGCTGCAAACCCCGATGCCTGCCCTGCAGGGTCAGTTTGGTGCACCTCTCCATGTCCCTCCTGTCCTCTGTTATCCAAGTCCATGTCCCTATCCCATTTCCTTCCATGATCCAATGTACCATACTTGCGAACATTTTGAACTTGGTAAGAGGGAGATTTTGAAAAAAAACTGGGGTATTGATTTTCCCCTTTGAGTTACATTGAAAAAGAGGATATTGTAGACAGGAGACAGATCAAATAAAGCCCATTTGAGCTTAAAAACATTGGACGTTTCCTGGCTGAATCGGGTCTGTTGGCATGTATGGTTGTACTACCATTGCCTCTTCCTTCTGCCCACAATGGTCTATTACATTGCCACAGCCTTGAAGGAGGGTAGATTTTGTATCACAGGGGGCCCCTGGCCCGTTCTGTCCACACCTGAAGTATGAGACCCTTGTCCTTGCCCTGCCAGCTGCATTTGTAGGCCGTATTAAATTGACCAGCGGGTCCTGTGTTGCTATATAATTATCCTGAGACATCCTTACCACTCAGCCAGCATAAACCCCTGTGTAGGCCCTTCTGTTCAATATGTAGGCCTCTTTGTTAACTTGACCAAAGCTCTGCAATTTTAGTGTATAGCAGTCTGAAGGCAGGTCTGCGAGGCCTTCTGATCCAAACTAGTAGCCCCCACCCTACCCGAGTGCTCCGTGCTCGGTATCAAAGTTCAACATCCCCCTGAAGCTGTCGACATACAGTAGGCTGCATCCTGGACTGGTACTTGCTTCCTGGGCAGGTTTCCCGCTTTTAAGGAAGTGGCAACCGCAGAGCGTCAAGTTAGGAGAACTGAGGAGATTTTATACATGAATATATTGAATTCCCGTACAATACCCATTATTTTCTGCTTGCTCTATGGAACTTACGATAAGCGATTGGCCTGAGAGACTGACCTTTTCACCCAGTCCATTGTCAGCATTAAGTGGGTAAATGACGAAATGTCTGGTAAAATCTGCAGACGAAGCTTTTGGGTAGCATACGTAGGTAGATGTAGCGTGCAAAGGAGCCCACAAAATGATATAAAAAGGGAGCACCCACAGATATCGACGGACTACCTCGCCGTCTGTATGTAGGTTAACAGGCAGTGCAGGTTTTCCCCAAGAGCTGGGAGCTCTTGTCTTCCTTTGCTTAAAATGTCTTGCTCTGCTTTGCTTGAAGTATCTTATTCTATTTTACCTATATGAAATGTCATGTTATGTTTAACCATTGTTCTCTTTACTTTTGCATTTAAAAGATTTTGTATTGTAATTGCAGGAATGCTTGCTCTAAGAGTAAACGTGAGTGTTCCTAGGTAACATTTTCCTTGGTGTAACTTGTTTCTCATGATGCATTTATAGATGTGTTTTCTCTCTCTCTCTGTCAGTACATTAATTGAGATACAGAGAATATTATGACAGCTGTATGATTATCTGGATTCTGTATTTTGTACTTTATGTCTCTATTCTGCGGTTTCTTTGAAGTTGCATCTTCTCATTAAACTGCCATTGTATTCTGCCTCCAATTCCATGTCTCATATGTCTGTTTTCTTCATTTTTGGAGCAAGCGTTCCTAGGCACCCCGGCTCAAATTAAGGTGCCCCTTTTGTCCCTGACTCACTCTCCTGCTCAGTTCTGTGGTGGCTCCCGGGGATCTGGGGACCGCCCCTAGCTTCCTTGACCCGTAATAGATCTTCCCTCCAACAGCCTCTCTTGCAAGTCCTGTATTGTTGGTTTGTTGCCCCTGCCCCCCTTTCCACTGCCCTCCATAGTCTGTTGTGCTTCCACGGCCCTTCCTGCCTGCTCAGTGTGGTTAAATTGTTGCCTTTGCACCCTCCTACCTGCCTTCAATTTTCAGAGTCCGTGCCCCTGGCCTCTGCCTCTCAACAGTATCCTAATGAACAACTAGATTGCTAACATTTTATATTTATTACAAAAGTGTGGAACGCCTGACATCATCTTGATGTAATCAAAACTGTAATACCTAGAGCATTTCCTTTAGAAATTACATATATGAGAGGGTCTTATTGGCATCAAAATTATGGTTAGTGCTCTAAAAGACTAAAATAAGGACATATTTTCTGAGTTTTCAAATAGCGACAAAGCACTTTTAAATTATTTGTTATCTTTATGTTTTTTTATCCAGTTGACCACTTGATTAAATGTTGCACTTAGGGGAGAGGATGTGGTGTTACTTCCAGAACTGCAGACTTTGCAACTGGGGAACCAGGTTGCAGTTTCTGCTTCAGCTCGACATTCTGTGATTCTGGTCAAATCACTTAGTCTCCCCATGTCTACAACCAAAATGAATTTGTTCTTGTGTGATGTAACCAATGCTCATGTAAAGCACTCCAATACCTGACAAGTCTGCACTATATAACACTGCAAAAACACAAAATAATAAGTGTTTTGCACACTTCTGTCATTGGGCTATATTTGGGCTACATCTGGGTGATTTTGGGCTACATTTGGGCTCTTTTGTCTCCGGTGGCCATCTTGGGAGATTTATTTGTTATGAAGTTTCCTAATTTCCTCATGTACTGCAGTCTCCTCAGTAGGAAATACTTTCAGTTTTTCACTTTGATTCCATCATGAAGGTATTCAGATATGTCACACATTTGCCATAAATTCTGAATGTTAGCACTCTAGTTGCTCATTAGATCACTGTAGTAAAACTACTGCACCATGGAAGTCTGCTCCTGGTATTAAAAGTGCATGTTTCAGTCTGCATGTCAGAATGTTTTAATGAAATAGAAGAGGATTTGAGAAGTCACTCAAAATGTGCCCTCATTTTCTTTCTTCAGCATTAATCATAATTTCTATGGCAAAATGAACCTCCTCATTGTGTTCCTTTTTAAATTAAATGTTTTAAGTGTTACCAGTTTATTCCAATCAAGATGGCTTCAGGTGTGCCATACTTTTGTCATAATGAAGACAGTAAGCGCTCTAGTTGTTTTTAAGAACATTCTGGGACATTCTGTCATTGGGCTATACTTGGGCTACATCTGGGTGATATTTGGGCTACATTTGGGCTCTTTTGTCTCTGGTGGCCATCTTGGGAGACTTATTTGTTATGAAGTTTCCTAATTTCCTCATTTACTGCAGTCTCCTCAGTAGGAAATACTTTCAGTTTTTTACTTTGATTCCATCAAGAAGGCATTCAGATGTGTCACACATTTGCCATAAATTCAGAATGTTAGCACTCTTTTTGCTCATTAGATCACTGTAGTAAAGCTACTGCTCACCAGGGAAAACTGCTGCTGGTATTGAAAGTGCATGTTTCAGTCTGCATGTCAGAATTTTTTAATGAAATAGAAGAGGATTTGAGAAGTCACTCAAAATGTGCCCTAATTTTTCTTTCTGCAGCACTAATCATACTTTTTATGGAAAAATGAACCCCCTCATTTTGTTCCTTTTTAAATTAAATGTTTTAAGAGTTACCACTTTAATCCAAGCAAGATGGCTTCAGGTGTGCCATACGTTTATCATAAGTAGGACTGTTAGCGCTCTAGTAGTTCTTTGGAACACTCTGGGAAGCTGCAGTAGAACACAAAGGAATCAACTGACAGTCTCTGCCCTTGTTGGATGTACATGTTTTACTGAGAATGTCAGACTTCATTCTCACATGACTGAGAAAGATAATGTGAATTTACAGAAAATAAGCTCTCAGTTTAGCCTATAGATCACCTTCCAAACCTCTGTGGTAAAAGCATGAGGAAATATTTTTCTCTCAATCATGATATCCCAGCAGAAGGCTTTTTCACATGGTGAAATCATCTTAGAACATACCACAATTCCTAAAATGAGTATGGTACCATCAACAAATGATTTATAATGTAACTAAAGTCTTAAAACCATCTATTAACTGCAATGCTTTTTAATGAGGTGCTATCATGTATATTGGTCCCAAGATGGCTGCCAACACTTCTTGGATGAAGTGCTGACAGCCAATCAGATCTCAGGATGAGATGTGTGGTTAGGCTCCGCCCACATATATATATGCTTTTAAATGCTATTTTCTCAGGAAATACTGAACAGATTTACACCAGACCTGCAAAAGGCACTTCCTTGACCTTATGGCTACCTCTCTGCCAAATTTCAAGTAATTCTGTTCAGCCGTTCGGGCTGTAGCTGTGTCTAAAGGTCCTATGAAAAAATGCATGGGGAAAACGCGTTTTGGGACCCCCCTTTTTTCTCGGCCCCTGCTTGACGAATCCCCCCGAGACTTTCAGGGTAGGAGCGGAGTGTAGCGCCCCACCTATTTTGAAAATTTCGCGAGGATTCGTCGACCGGCGCCAAAGTTATTCCAAATAGAATGTTGCGGATTTCCTATGGAAACAGGGTCCTAACTATAACTACCTACTGCCGACCGCCAGTAGGTAATATATATATATATATATATATATATATATATATATATATATATATATATATATATATCTATATTACCTACTGGCGGTCGCCAGTAGGTAGTTATAGTTAGGACCCCTTTTCCATAGGAAATCCGCAACATTCTATTTTGAATAACTTTGGCGCCGGTCGATGAATCCTCGCGAATTTCTCAAAATAGGTGGGGCGCTACGCTCCGCTCCTACCCTGAAAGTCTCGGGGGGATCCGTCAAGCGGGGGCTGAGATAAAAGGGGGGTCCCAAAACGCGTTTTTCCCATGCATTTTTCCATAGGACCTTTAGAACGAGCTACAGCCCGAACGGCTGAACAGAATTACTCGAAATTTGGCAGAGAGGTAGTCCCTAGGTCAAGGAAGTGCCTTTTGTAGGTTTGGTGTAAATCTGTTCAGTAGATTCTGAGAAAATAGCCTTTAAATCAATATATATATCTGAGCCCGCTTACGGTACGCTTACCGTACGCTTACCGTAAGCGTACGGTGGCGTGCGCGAGCGCGATTCTGATTGGCTCTTAGATCTTAGTAAACATTCGAATCGGCCGAAACCAGGAAGCGGCGGCCGCCATTTTGTGTATTTCACTCTGAAAAAAAAGAGTGAAAACAAGAAAAGGGGGCAATGAGGAGAGTTACAGACCCCCTAACATTTGTAAGGGGGTCAAAGAAGGACAGAAAAGTACAAAAAAAACATTTATTGATTTTTAAAAAAATCACGGGGTACGCGTACGGTAAGCTTACGGTAAGCGTACGGTAAAAAAAATAAAAATAAATAAATGAAAAGCAGATTTAAGAGTTTAGATATTAGGGAGCTCTAAAAAGAGCTGTTGTGTTTATGAAGTCATTTTTTTAGTGGTACCTACAAGTAAGTACCGATGCAGAGTCTAAGGTTCAAAAGGAAGACTCTGTTCCCTTCATCATTGAAGTGCACACCATCTCCTCTATAAATGTCTTGCATGTCATAACGCAAGTTGTTGTGGTAAATGGCACCCATACCATAGTCACGGAGGAAAGCAGAAACAGATTTGTTGACGTGCTTTCTTGCTTTGTCAATCTGTGGACAGAAATGATTGGACCAGTTCCATTTTTGCCTTTGGCATATGTTGGAAAACACAAAGGCAGTTTTAGGGAAAAGTGAAAACAGTTGTGCAAAGGTGTCCTTCATAAGCATTTCCAGACCTACCCCAGTCAAAGTGCCTAGGTCATTGCCACCACAGTGCACTATTATGAGGTCAGGGTGTTGGATTTGCATGAAGGATTTCACCAATGGCATCAATTGGTGCCACTTTAACCCTCTCTGACCAATCCATTTAATGTCTACATTTGGCAAAGCAAGGTCTCTCACCATATCTGTTTTCTCTGCAAACTTTTCACTCCAGAAGACATAGCTGTGCCCTACAATCCACATTGTGAACATCTTCAAAGGAGATCTGGATGCACTCAGGAGGTGTCTTTCAGTAGAATGGCAATATGAAAAGAAAGACAGTTTGGAAATGGAGGCATACATATTTTTTTCAAAACAAAAAGAACTGATTGGCTGTTTCATACCATTCTAGAATAAAAACTAGGCTGTATGTGTAAATTAATAGAAGCATGTTTTGTATTGGTACAAAAAAATGTGTAACCAAAGAACAGTACCATGGATTTGCTGTTAGGTTTGAAAAGTCAAGCACTCTTGCTCTGTGGAATTGAAACATTGTTTGGCGAACTTCTGACCTAACTCAACACAGCAGTGTTCCATGAGCTGTTGCTATGGTAGCAGGCAGAAGTCAAGTTGGGGGAAGGGTACTAGGCAGAAGTCAAGTTGGGGGAAGGGTACTTTTGGAAAAGGGTTGGTTTTCAACCAATAGAAATGTGTGATTACATTTGAAAAAAAGGGGGAAGCACTGAGATTTGAAACTTCGAAAACTAGAACCATTTTTAAAACTATTTTTTTTAAAAACAAATGAATAAATATTTTTTTGAGTGAGTATGGTAAGTCAATAATAATAATTGTAGTCTCTCAAGGACCTTGTAATGTGATAATTGATTTTTAGTGTTTTTTTTAAAAAATAAAAAAAAAGTACGCGCACCGTACGCGTACGGTAAAAAAAAAAAAAAAAAGTTTTAAAAAACATATGTAAAAAAAAGATGAAAGATAAGGTTGGCTCTTAAAAGAACCGTTGTGTTCATGCAGGGACAGAGGAAAGGAAGCATGGGAAAATTATTCAAAGCGACAAATGTGCTGATCTATTTTGTTGTTCACTAGGGAAACACTGGTCTCCCTATAGCAAATTAGATCTTGACAAAATGTGCATCGAATATCAACCTTCCGAAATCGAGGGTTGATTTCCAGAGGGCCAGCAAAAGGAGATTCTCCCCCCACAGATGAAGGGCTCACCTGACCTGCAGAAGAAGGAGTCAGCCCTGCAGATGATGGTCCAGGCTGAGCTGCTGTGGATGTACTGGCTTGTCTTTCTGAAGAGTTACCTCCAAAAAGATGACCATGTGTCCTTCTGTGTACATCCTGGAGGTGTCTCTTCATGGTGTGATTCCCAAAGGAATACTTCCTGTTAGGATTACCTCTAGAAAGTACACGCTTACACAGCTTACAAGTCACTAAGGGTGCATTTACCTTTTGCTGGCCTTCAGGAAAAGTAAAATAATCCCATACATAAGAGGGCTTTTGTTTCCTCGATCTCTGCCTCAAGACAGTGCTGCTAGTGCTAGCCTCACTCTCAGAAGAGCTCTGCTGTTCTGCCATCGTATCCCAAAGACAAACCAGCTCCTTCTCCCAAGGGATCACAAGCAGAAATGAGGGGAATGGGTGTGGTGTAGGAGAGTTCTAGAACTGAAAGTAGTTTCAACCAATCAAAAGTTGTGTTTCATGATCACATGACCTACCGTACGCTTACGGTACGCTTACGGTACGCTTACGGCAAAAGTGCGCATGCGCGTAAAAAAGACACGCACTTGCGCGCATGCGCATAACAGTCACTCCCGGCACTTCCGCGTAACGTGCGCGTGTAGCGTACACGCGTACGCGTCCCACGCGGAGTAAGCGCGGCTACGCAAATTGCGTAACTATACGCAAGCAGCGTAGGAAAATTACGGACGTTGCGTAAACCGTACGCTTACCGTGAGCTTACGGTACGCGTACTAAAAAAATTAAAAAAAAATAGAAAAAAAGTACTGCAAATAAATTTTACATGTTTATTTTAAAAAATATATAAAAAAAAACATATTAAAGAATTTTAAAAATTTAATCATAGTCTTTATAAAAGGTAAGAAAATTAAAATAAAAATATGTTAGAAAAAATAGAAGAAAAAAAAAAATTTAGCATTTAAAAAACCTTGAAAATTCACTGAAAAAACCCTGGGTTTCACACACGTTATAGTTAGGAATTAGCATTTAAAAAACCTTGCAAATTCACTGAAAAAACCATGGGTTTCACACACGTTATAGTTAGGAATTAGCATTTAAAAAACCTTAGAAATTCAGTGAAAAAACCATAGGTTTCACACACGTTATTGTTAGGAATTAGCATTTAAAAAACCTTAGAAATTCAGTGAAAAAACCATAGGTTTCACACATGTTATAGTTAGCTGGACATTTTACTCGTAAAAAACCAATGAAATTCCCCCGTTATAGTTAGTTCAGCTAACTATAACTCGCGCGCCCGCAATGCACTGCTCATGACGTCACATATTACATCACTCATGACATGGTCAGTGACATCACTCATGACATCACTGATGACATCTCAAATGACATCACTGATGACATCACTGATGACATCATTCAGTGAATGTGTGTTTTTCTGAAAATTAAATATGTTTTATATATGTATATCTCAAGGTCGATGGAAGAATAAATGGGTATATTACTGTCTAAATGGATGATTTCTTTTTGAAAAATTGATTGTGTAACTGACTGATTAAGTGTATCATAGTGAATACATGGCTTAGTGAGTAATGTTTAAATATATAAATATCTGTATCAGTCTCTCACTTTGTGTATAAGTGGCTGCATGGGTTGGAGAGTAGCTACATGGGTGTCTATATAGGTTATTAGTTGGTTTTTTGAGTATCAGTATGAGTGTCTGCATGGTTCGGTGGGGGGTATGACGTAGTGCATAGGTGCATGAATGAGTGACTCACTGTTTGTATGTGTTGAACAGAGCATGTGTGCAGGACTGCATGGGTGGATGAGTGTGTGTATGGGTGTGTTAGTGAGTGAATGACTGTCTCAATAGTGTCTTTATGAGTAACTACATATGTTTTAAACTAGTATATGTGACTATTGGTGTATATATGTGAGTATATGTGAGAGTGAGAGATTGAAAGAGTTCCTGTATGAATAAGTATGTGTTTCTATAAGTGATTGTTTAAAAGACTAAGTATGTGTAAGTTTCCGTAGAAGTAAGTGTGGTGGTGTGTGTATAACTGTATATGCAAGTAAATGTATGTTTGATTCTTTATTAGCATGAGTGACTATGTGTGTGAGTAACTCTATGGATGAGTGGCATTGTGTAACAGGATGTATAGGTGTATGAGTACATATGATGAGTGAGTACATGTATGAGTGACTGTATTGGACTGTTGGTGAATGAGTGGATGTGTATGTGGATCTTAGAATTACTGAAGAGGTTGTTGTAACTGGTATTGGTATGTCCATTGTTTTGAAAATTTTAGTCTCTATTTTTGAATGTGTGTATCAAAGGTTATATTAGGGTGAGAGGAGGTCTGCCACTCTATCACAAGGATGATGTCATCAGTGATGTCATCAGTGATGTCATTTGAGATGTCATCAGTGATGTCATGAGTGATGTCACTGACCATGTCATGAGTGATGTAATATGTGACGTCATCAGCAGTGCATTGCGGGCGCGCGAGTTATAGTTAGCTGAACTAACTATAACGGGGGAATTTCATTGGTTTTTTACGAGTAAAATGTCCAGCTAACTATAACATGTGTGAAACCTATGGTTTTTTCACTGAATTTCTAAGGTTTTTTAAATGCTAATTCCTAACTATAACGTGTGTGAAACCTATGGTTTTTTCACTGAATTTCTAAGGTTTTTTAAATGCTAATTCCTAACTATAACATGTGTGAAACCCATGGTTTTTTCAGTGAATATATATATATATATATATATATATATATATATATATATATATATATATATATATATATATATATATATTACCTACTGGCGGTCGCCAGTAGGTAGTTATAGTTAGGACCACGTTTCCATAGGAAATCTGCAGCATTCTATTTTGAATAACTTTGGCGCCGGTCGACGAATCCTCCTGAATTTTTCAAAATAGGTGGGGTGCTACGCTCCGCTCCTTCCCTGAAAGTCTCTGGGGGATTCGTCAAGCGGGGACTGAGATAAAAGGGGGGTCCCAAAACGCGTTTTTCCCATGCATTTTTCCATAGGACCTTTAGACACAGCTACAGCCCGAACGGCTGAACAGAATTACTTGAAATTTGGCAGAGAGGTAGTCCTCAGGTCAAGGAAGTGCCTTTTGTAGGTTTGGTGTAAATCTGTTCAGTAGATTCTGAGAAAATAGCCTTTAAATCAATATATATATCTGAGCCAGCTTACGGTGCGCTTACGGTACGCTTACCGTACGCGTACGGTGGCGTGCGCGAGCGTGATTCTGATTGGCTCTTAGATCTTAGTAAACATTTGAATCGGTCGAAACCAGGAAGCGGCGGCCGCCATTTCGTGTGTTTCACTCAGAAAAAAAAGAGTGATAACAAGAAAAGGGGGCAAGGAGGAGAGTTACAGACCCCCTAACATTTGTAAGGGGGTCAAAGAAGGACAGAAAAGTACAAAGAAAACATTTATTGATTTTAAAAAAAATCACGGGGTACGCGTACGGTAAGCGTACGGTAGAAAAAAAAAATAAAAAAAGAAATGAAAATCAGATTTAAGTGTTTAGATATTAGGGGGCTCTAAAAAGAGCCGTTGTGTTTATTAAGTGATTTTTTAGTGGTACCTACAAGTAAGTACCGATGCAGAGTCTAAGGTTCAAGAGGAAGACTCTGTTCCCTTCATCATTGAAGTGCACACCATCTCCTCTATAAATGTCTTGCATGTCATAACGCAAGTTGTTGTGGTAAATGGAACCCATACCATAGTCACGGAGGAAAGCAGAAACAGATTTGTTGACGTGCTTTCTTGCTTTGTCAATCTGCGGACAGAAATGATTGGACCAGTTCCATTTTTGCCTTTGGCATATGTTAGAAAACACAAAGGCAGTTTTAGGGAAAAGTGAAAACAGTTGTGCAAAGGTCTCCTTCATAAGCATTTCCAGACCTACCCCAGTCAAAGTGCTTAGGTCATTGCCACCACAGTGCACTATTATGAGGTCAGGGTGTTGGATGTGCATGAAGGATTTCACCAATGGCATCAATTGGTGCCACTTTAACCCTCTCTGATCAATCCATTTAATGTCTACATTTGGCAAAGCAAGGTCTCTCACCATATCTGTTTTCTCTGCATACTTTTCACTCCAGAAGACATAGCTGTGCCCTACAATCCACACTATGAACATCTTCAAAGGAGAACTGGATGCACTCAGGAGGTGTCTTTCAGTAGAATGGCAATATGAAAAGAAAGACAGTTTGGAAATGGAGGCATACATATTTTTTTTTTTTTTAAAAGAACTGATTGGCTGTTTCATACCATTCTAGAATAAAAACTAGGCTGTATGTGTAAATTAATAGAAGCATGTATTGTATTGGTACAGAAAAATGTGTTACCAAAGAACAGTACTAGGGATTTGCTGTTAGGTTTGAAAAGTCAAGCACTCTTGCTCTTTGGAATTGAAACATTGTTTGGCGAACTTCTGACCTGACTCCACACAGCAGTGTTCCATGAGCTGTTGCTATGGTAGCAGGCAGAAGTCAAGTTGGGGGAAGGGTACTAGGCAGAAGTCAAGTTGGGGGAAGGGTACTTTTGGAAAAGGGTTGGTTTTCAACCAATAGAAATGTGTGATTACATTTGAAAAAAGGGGCAAGCACTTAGATTTGAAACTAACATGTATATGTGTGGAAAAAGAGAGGGAAAGTTTGCCATTATCTGGTTCTGCTGAGAGGAGAGAGGTGTAGAGAACAGAGATCCTGGCTCTGATAATCTGCTGTTTGAGTGCCACATTTCTTTCACAACTAACTAATTTTAAAGGTGAGTTTAGAGTCTGAGAGGGGATGTATATGGTAAATTAAGAAATGAATAATAGAAATGCAATTCTTTTTGTTGAAGTTGTGTTTATTATTTTCTGTTTTGGGAGAAATTTAAATGTGAGGAACATGTAAAATAATATGGACTATGTTTTCACAATAAATTAAGGTGTACTGGTATAATAAAAGAATAGTTTAAGGGTTTGAGGTTGGACTCAGTAATGCAAATACATTCAGCATCACTAAGGCTGGTTGCCCTTGGTGGAATGTAGGCAGTCACCCAGGTTACACATGTTGCTGGTCTCAGGGGCATTATAGTTAGCTAGATTTTCACTCGTACAAAACCATGTGGATCTTAGAATGACTGAATAGGTTGTTGTAACTGGTATCGTTATAGTTAGGAATTACCATTTAAAAAACCTTGCAAATTCACTTAAAAAACCATAGGTTTCACACATGTTATAGTTAGCTGGACATTTCACTCGTGAAAAACCATTGAAATTCCCCCGTTATAGTTAGTGCAGTCAACTATAACTCACGCGACCACAATCCTCTGCTGATGACGTCAGATGTTACATCACTGATGACATATGTGTCTTTCTGAAAAAATACAGTGATGTAATATCTGACGTCATCAGCAGAGGATTGTGGTCGCGTGAGTTATAGTTGACTGCACTAACTATAACGGGGGAATTTCAATGGTTTTTCACGAGTGAAATGTCCAGCTAACTATAACATGTGTGAAACCTATGGTTTTTTAAGTGAATATATATATACATATATATATATATATATATATATATATATATATATATATATATATATATATATATATATATTACCTACTGGCGGTCGCCAGTAGGTAGTTATAGTTAGGACCACGTTTCCATAGGAAAACCTCAACATTCTATTTTGAATAACTTTGGCGCCGGTCGACGAATCCTCGCGAATTTCTCAAAATAGGTGGGGCGCTACGCTCCGCTCCTACCCTGAAAGTCTCGGGGGGATCCGTCAAGCGGGGGCTGAGATAAAAGGGGGGTCCCAAAACGCGTTTTTCCCATGCATTTTTCCATAGGACCTTTAGAACGAGCTACAGCCCGAACGGCTGAACAGAATTACTCAAAATTTGGCAGAGAGGTAGTCCCTAGGTCAAGGAAGTGCCTTTTGTAGGTTTGGTGTAAATCTGTTCAGTAGATTCTGAGAAAATAGCCTTTAAATCAATATATATATCTGAGCCCGCTTACGGTACGCGTACCGTACGCTTACGGTAAGCGTACGGTGGCGTGCGCGAGCGCGATTCTGATTGGCTCTTAGATCTTAGTAAACATTCGAATCGGTCGAAACCAGGAAGCGGCGGCCGCCATTTTGTGTATTTCACTCTGAAAAAAAAGAGTGAAAACAAGGAAAGGGGGCAATGAGGAGAGTTACAGACCCCCTAACATTTGTAAGGGGGTCAAAGAAGGACAGAAAAGTACAAAAAAAACATTTATTGATTTTAAAAAAAATCACGGGGTACGCGTACGGTAAGCTTACGGTAAGCGTACGGTAAAAAAAATAAAAAAAAATAAATGAAAAGCAGATTTAAGAGTTTAGATATTAGGGAGCTCTAAAAAGAGCTGTTGTGTTTATGAAGTCATTTTTTAGTGGTACCTACAAGTAAGTACCGATGCAGAGTCTAAGGTTCAAGAGGAAGACTCTGTTCCCTTCATCATTGAAGTGCACACCATCTCCTCTATAAATGTCTTGCATGTCATAACGCAAGTTGTTGTGGTAAATGGCACCCATACCATAGTCACGGAGGAAAGCAGAAACAGATTTGTTGACGTGCTTTCTTGCTTTGTCAATCTGTGGACAGAAATGATTGGACCAGTTCCATTTTTGCCTTTGGCATATGTTGGAAAACACAAAGGCAGTTTTAGGGAAAAGTGTAAACAGTTGTGCAAAGGTGTCCTTCATAAGCATTTCCAGACCTACCCCAGTCAAAGTGCCTAGGTCATTGCCACCACAGTGCACTATTATGAGGTCAGGGTGTTGGATTTGAATGAAGGATTTCACCAATGGCATCAATTGGTGCCACTTTAACCCTCTCTGACCAATCCATTTAATGTCTACATTTGGCAAAGCAAGGTCTCTCACCATACCTGTTTTCTCTGCAAACTTTTCACTCCAGAAGACATAGCTGTGCCCTACAATCCACACTGTGAACATCTTCAAAGGAGAACTGGATGCACTCAGGAGGTGTCTTTCAGTAGAATGGCAATATGAAAAGAAAGACAGTTTGGAAATGGAGGCATACATATTTTTTTCAAAACAAAAAGAACTGATTGGCTGTTTCATACCATTCTAGAATAAAAACTAGGCTGTATGTGTAAATTAATAGAAGCATGTTTTGTATTGGTAAAAAAAAATGTGTAACCAAAGAACAGTACTATGGATTTGCTGTTAGGTTTGAAAAGTCAAGCACTCTTGCTCTGTGGAATTGAAACATTGTTTGGCGAACTTCTGACCTAACTCAACACAGCAGTGTTCCATGAGCTGTTGCTATGGTAGCAGGCAGAAGTCAAGTTGGGGGAAGGGTACTAGGCAGAAGTCAAGTTGGGGGAAGGGTACTTTTGGAAAAGGGTTGGTTTTCAACCAATAGAAATGTGTGATTACATTTGAAAAAAAGGGGGAAGCACTGAGATTTGAAACTTACAAGTATATGTGTGGAAAAATAGAGGGAAAGTTTGCCATTATCTGGTTCTGCTGAGAGGAGAGAGGTGAACACAACAGAGATCCTGGCTCTGATAATCTGCTGTTTGAGTGTCACATTTCTTTCACAACTAACTAATTTTAAAGGTGAGTTTACAGTTTGAGAGGGGATGTATGTGGTAACTTAAGAAATGAATAATAGAAATGGAAATTGTTTTTGTTGTAGTTACACATGGTGGTTTCATAATGTGTCAGTCTGTAAAAGTGATTTTCACTTGCCCCGAAAAAAAAAAGAGCAGTAAGTGTGCTTTCAAATTGGCAAAGAAATTTCGTTTTGGGACTAATGTGAAAACATGACTCTGTGTGCAGAGAGGAATTATAGGCAGAGATTTATTGCGTATTGCTCTGGTGATTTCACAGTTGCATTAGATGGAAAGGGGGAGCGAATTTTTGGGGGAAGAAGCAGAGTCTTAGCACACACCCATGTGCTTGCCATGTATAGTCATGCACAGTATTTACAAGCGAGTGGGGTTTTCAGGTTTCAGTCTGTAATGCAAATACATTCAGCATCACTAAGGCTGGTTGCCCTTGCTGGAGTGTAGGCAGTCACCGAGAATACACATGGTGGTGGTCTGAAAAAACAGTTTGGACATGTGCATTTAAATAAATCAAAAAAAGTGGTTTCATAATGTGTCAGTCTGTAAAAGTGATTTTCACTTGTAAAAAGTGATTTTCACTTGCCCCGAAAAAAAAAAGAGCAGTAAGTGTGCTTTCAAATTGGCAAAGAAATTTCGTTTTGGGACTAATGTGAAAACATGACTCTGTGTGCAGAGAGGAATTATAGGCAGAGATTTATTGCGTATTGCTCTGGTGATTTCACAGTTGCATTAGATGGAAAGGGGGAGCGAATTTTTGGGGGAAGAAGTAGAGTCTTAGCACACACCCATGTGCTTGCCATGTA
Organism: Triturus cristatus; assembly: GCF_964204655.1. Lineage (NCBI taxonomy): Eukaryota > Metazoa > Chordata > Amphibia > Caudata > Salamandridae > Triturus > Triturus cristatus. The sequence goes on from NC_140588.1 coordinate 86,267,519, forward strand.
TAGTCATGCACAGTATTTACAAGCGAGTGGGGTTTTCAGGTTTCAGTCTGTAATGCAAATACATTCAGCATCACTAAGGCTGGTTGCCCTTGCTGGAGTGTAGGCAGTCACCGAGAATACACATGGTGGTGGTCTGAAAAAACAGTTTGGACATGTGCATTTAAATAAATCAAAAAAAGTGGTTTCATAATGTGTCAGTCTGTAAAAGTGATTTTCACTTGTAAAAAGTGATTTTCACTTGCTCCGAAAAAAAAAAGAGCAGTAAGTGTGCTTTCAAATTGGCAAAGAAATTTAGTTTTGGGACTAATGTGAAAACATGACTCTGTGTGCAGAGAGGAATTATAGGCAGAGATTTATTGCGTATTGCTCTGGTGATTTCACAGTTGCATTAGATGGAAAGGGGGAGCGAATTTTTGGGGGAAGAAGTAGAGTCTTAGCACACACCCATGTGCTTGCCATGTATAGTCATGCACAGTATTTACAAGCGAGTGGGGTTTTCAGGTTTCAGTCTGTAATGCAAATACATTCAGCATCACTAAGGCTGGTTGCCCTTGCTGGAGTGTAGGCAGTCACCGAGAATACACATGGTGGTGGTCTGAAAAAACAGTTTGGACATGTGCATTTAAATAAATCAAAAAAAGTGGTTTCATAATGTGTCAGTCTGTAAAAGTGATTTTCACTTGCGCCGAAAAAAAAAAGAGCAGTAAGTGTGCTTTCAAATTGGCAAAGAAATTTCGTTTTGGGACTAATGTGAAAACATGACTCTGTGTGCAGAGAGGAATTATAGGCAGAGATTTATTGCGTCTTGCTCTGGTGATTTCACAGTTGCATTAGATGGAAAGGGGGAGCGAATTTTTGGGGGAAGAAGCAGAGTCTTAGCACACACCCATGTGCTTGCCATGTATAGTCATGCACAGTATTTACAAGCGAGTGGGGTTTTCAGGTTTCAGTCTGTAATGCAAATACATTCAGCATCACTAAGGCTGGTTGCCCTTGCTGGAGTGTAGGCAGTCACCGAGAATACACATGGTGGTGGTCTGAAAAAACAGTTTGGACATGTGCATTTAAAAAAATCTGAAAAGTGGTTTCATAATGTGACAGTTTGTAAAAGTGATTTTCACTTGCCCAAAAAAAAGAGCAGTTTGTGTGCATTCAAATTGGCAAAGAAATTTCGTTTTGTGACTAATGTGAAAACATGACTCTGTGTGCAGAGAGGAATTATAGGAAGAGATTTATTGCGTCTTGCTCTGGTGATTTCACAGTTGCATTAGATGGAAAGGGGGAGCGAATTTTTGGGGGAAGAAGCAGAGTCTTAGCACACACCCATGTGCTTGCCATGTATAGTCATGCACAGTATTTACAAGCGAGTGGGGTTTTCAGGTTTCAGTCTGTAATGCAAATACATTCAGCATCACTAAGGCTGGTTGCCCTTGCTGGAGTGTAGGCAGTCACCGAGAATACACATGGTGGTGGTCTGAAAAAACAGTTTGGACATGTGCATTTAAATAAATCAAAAAAAGTGGTTTCATAATGTGTCAGTCTGTAAAAGTGATTTTCACTTGTAAAAAGTGATTTTCACTTGCCCCGAAAAAAAAAAGAGCAGTAAGTGTACTTTCAAATTGGCAAAGAAATTTCGTTTTGGGACTAATGTGAAATCATGACTCTGTGTGCAGAGAGGAATTATAGGCAGAGATTTATTGCGTATTGCTCTGGTGATTTCACAGTTACATTAGATGGAAAGGGGGAGCGAATTTTTGGGGGAAGAAGCAGAGTCTTAGCACACACCCATGTGCTTGCCATGTATAGTCATGCACAGTATTTACAAGCGAGTGGGGTTTTCAGGTTTCAGTCTGTAATGCAAATACATTCAGCATCACTAAGGCTGGTTGCCCTTGCTGGAGTGTAGGCAGTCACCGAGAATACACATGGTGGTGGTCTGAAAAAACAGTTTGGACATGTGCATTTAAATAAATCAAAAAAAGTGGTTTCATAATGTGTCAGTCTGTAAAAGTGATTTTCACTTGCGCCGAAAAAAAAAAGAGCAGTAAGTGTGCTTTCAAATTGGCAAAGAAATTTCGTTTTGGGACTAATGTGAAAACATGACTCTGTGTGCAGAGAGGAATTATAGGCAGAGATTTATTGCGTCTTGCTCTGGTGATTTCACAGTTGCATTAGATGGAAAGGGGGAGCGAATTTTTGGGGGAAGAAGCAGAGTCTTAGCACACACCCATGTGCTTGCCATGTATAGTCATGCACAGTATTTACAAGCGAGTGGGGTTTTCAGGTTTCAGTCTGTAATGCAAATACATTCAGCATCACTAAGGCTGGTTGCCCTTGCTGGAGTGTAGGCAGTCACCGAGAATACACATGGTGGTGGTCTGAAAAAACAGTTTGGACATGTGCATTTAAAAAAATCTGAAAAGTGGTTTCATAATGTGACAGTTTGTAAAAGTGATTTTCACTTGCCCAAAAAAAAGAGCAGTTTGTGTGCATTCAAATTGGCAAAGAAATTTCGTTTTGTGACTAATGTGAAAACATGACTCTGTGTGCAGAGAGGAATTATAGGCAGAGATTTATTGCGTCTTGCTCTGGTGATTTCACAGTTGCATTAGATGGAAAGGGGGAGCGAATTTTTGGGGGAAGAAGCAGAGTCTTAGCACACACCCATGTGCTTGCCATGTATAGTCATGCACAGTATTTACAAGCGAGTGGGGTTTTCAGGTTTCAGTCTGTAATGCAAATACATTCAGCATCACTAAGGCTGGTTGCCCTTGCTGGAGTGTAGGCAGTCACCGAGAATACACATGGTGGTGGTCTGAAAAAACAGTTTGGACATGTGCATTTAAATAAATCAAAAAAAGTGGTTTCATAATGTGTCAGTCTGTAAAAGTGATTTTCACTTGTAAAAAGTGATTTTCACTTGCCCCGAAAAAAAAAAGAGCAGTAAGTGTGCTTTCAAATTGGCAAAGAAATTTCGTTTTGGGACTAATGTGAAAACATGACTCTGTGTGCAGAGAGGAATTATAGGCAGAGATTTATTGCGTATTGCTCTGGTGATTTCACAGTTACATTAGATGGAAAGGGGGAGCGAATTTTTGGGGGAAGAAGCAGAGTCTTAGCACACACCCATGTGCTTGCCATGTATAGTCATGCACAGTATTTACAAGCGAGTGGGGTTTTCAGGTTTCAGTCTGTAATGCAAATACATTCAGCATCACTAAGGCTGGTTGCCCTTGCTGGAGTGTAGGCAGTCACCGAGAATACACATGGTGGTGGTCTGAAAAAACAGTTTGGACATGTGCATTTAAATAAATCAAAAAAAGTGGTTTCATAATGTGTCAGTCTGTAAAAGTGATTTTCACTTGTAAAAAGTGATTTTCACTTGCCCCGAAAAAAAAAAGAGCAGTAAGTGTGCTTTCAAATTGGCAAAGAAATTTCGTTTTGGGACTAATGTGAAAACATGACTCTGTGTGCAGAGAGGAATTATAGGCAGAGATTTATTGCGTCTTGCTCTGGTGATTTCACAGTTGCATTAGATGGAAAGGGGTAGCGAATTTTGGGGGGAAGAAGCAGAGTCTTAGCACACACCCATGTGCTTGCCATGTATAGTCATGCACAGTATTTACAAGCGAGTGGGGTTTTCAGGTTTCAGTCTGTAATGCAAATACATTCAGCATCACTAAGGCTGGTTGCCCTTGCTGGAGTGTAGCACTCTGGACATGGGCTTTTTAAAAAATCTGAAAAGTGGTTTCATAATGTGACAGTTTGTAAAAGTGATTTTCACTTGCCCAAAAAAAAGAGCAGTTTGTGTGCATTCAAATTGGCAAAGAAATTTCGTTTTGTGACTATTGTGAAAAGAAATGTAGTAATATATTTAAATACAATAAAGGATTTTTTTTTTAGTTTTTTTCAGGTATTGCTGAAGAGCAGTGAACAAAATTTAAGATGCCTACAAAATCCAGAGTTCAAAAAACGCTAAAAAAAAAACTATATTTGAAGACAACTGGAGGACCAAAGTTAGTAGAAGATGCTCATGTTGGGAAAAAGAAAAAATCTTCTGGTAAGCAGAAAAAACAATTTCTTAAAAATATATTCAAAACAAAGAAAAATGTACAAAATGTCTGTACTGGAAAGAATGTTACAAAAGGAAGAGAACAGGAAAAAATTGAGAATTTAGTTAATGCAAATATACCTTCTGCAACTGAAAAGATTTACATAAACAGAAAAACAGCGTTTAAAGAGATACGTAGAAAAATGTTTCAGAGAAGAGTTATGTCCAATTTGATAAAGGATGTGAAGAAATATAAGCAAAAGGCAAAATATTACAAGAGAAAAAAAGAAATTGAAGCCATTGCAGCAAAGGCATTAGAATTAAAAAGGAAACTATTCATATTAATTTTGAATAGGATGCGTACATTAGATAAAATGGTTAATGTACTGAAATCACAAAGCAAAAGCAAAAGAGTAGTGAACAGAACAAACTTTTGTAAAGTGTTTTTAGGAAAGTGGATGCATAGTTCAAGTAGTGAACCTTTTTTTAATGAAGAGAGCTATTTTCAAAGTAATAGTTTGCTGCATGCAGTTGACACCAGAGGTCGTGCTTACGAAGTGAAAAATGGTTGCATAATGGAGAAGGAGATAATGGTTCCAAGAGATGAGGTACAAGTGATGGCAGATGAGGCAATGGGGAGACGTCCTAAAGCCCCAGTGTACACTTGGAATTGTAGTAGTATTTGCACTGTGCGTCAGGATTCTATTGACAAATTTCGAGAGTTTCTTAGAGAATATAGTAAAAAAAGTGTAAAACAGAAGATTAAGGTGCTTCAAAGTCTGGATCCATGCAGAGTGAGAGAGAATACTGGTTTGCAGGGTCATTCTCTGGCTTGTCTATCTAGAAAAGTGTGCAATAGTGTTTTCCATCATTTTAGGATGCTGGCTGTTCATCATACTGAAATGAGAAAGTTTGTGAGACGGTTGTATTTTGCCAAAAGTCCAGCAATAAAGTTAAATGAATTGAATAGGGCTCTGTTCCGAGGAACGGTATCAGATGTAGAGAAGGTTGTTGATGAAATTCAGTTTTGTTACTTTGGTCCTGAACAAAACAGTGCAGAGAAGGACACAGTAAATGAGGAAGAAGTGGAAGAGAATGTAGAACCTTCTGTAAGTAAGACATTTAATGATCACATAACAAAATTTGCAATAGTCTCTAATGAAAGACCAAATGTTACTTGTATTTGTTGCCGCAGAACTCATTATAGAAAACAAACTAGGAATGTTGATCTCTACAGAAAGAGTGAAAATGAAGATAATTATAAGTGGAAGGATTTTGCCACATATATATTTCTAGAAAATTGTTTTGAATTGGGTGAAGATCAGCGTATTTGTAAATACTGTTACAACAAGTTAGAGGAAAATAGAATGCCGACCAGAGCTGTACATATTAATTTAGAATTGGATGCTATTCCTGCTGAACTTTCTGAATTAAATACATATGAGTCTATACTCATTCAATGTGTTCATCCATTCCAGACCATAGTACGTATGGAGCCCAAAACTGGTAAATTACCTCCTTCAGATTTACTGAGAGGTTTAAAAGGTAGAGTGGTGTATTTGCCCTTGGATTTGAAAAAAAATATGGAAACTATTGATGCGGATACTTTGGAAACTGAACCATTAATTATTCTGGTTAATGGTGTACCTACAAAGAATAAGAAGATTTGGCAGGAGCTGGTAGATGTGCGGAAAGTACAAAGAGCAAATTTGTATTTGAAAAAAAATAACAAATGGTATGAATCAATTTATATAGAAGAAGAAGAAGAAGAAGAAGATTTTCAAGAAGACACAGAAACACCAACTGGACAAATTGAAAAAGTGGACAAGTCAAAGGAAGAAGAAATTTATGAACATTTTAGCATACATCCTCTTCATTCGAAAGAAGTTATGGGAGACAATATTGATCTCTTTCAGATGAAGAAAGCAAAAGGAACTCCTGTGAGTGTATGGGAGGAGAGCTTGGAAGCTCGATGTTTTCCCCAGCTGTTTCCTAAAGGAAAAGGAGGACGATACGATGAACGTCCAGAACAGATTCCAGCTTCAGAGTATCGGACTACAAGACTATATGCTGAAGATCCCAGATTTCGACAAAGTATTCCTTATTTGTTCCATCTTTTATTTGAAAGCGACTTGTCTGCACTGTCTTATGCAGTAAATCACATTTTAAAAAGTGGAGTACATTTACAAAATGTGTCTGCTAAGGATTTTATGGAGAAAGTGCAGCACCGAGATGATCATTTGGAAACACAACTGATCAATCTGATGGCTTGTCAGCGTGGGACAAATGAATATTGGTACCGACGCCATGGTGAACTAAAATGCATGTTACGGAATTTAGGAACACCAACATGGTTCCTTACCCTAAGCTGTGCCGAGTACGCTTGGGATGATTTACTGGATTTTCTACGAGAGGCCAATTCAAACATTAAAAACATCGAATACAAGACAGCAGGAGAACTGTGCTCATTGGATCCGGTTAATGTTTGCAGATATTTCAATCATAGATTTGAGGCTATGATGTCCTTCATCTGCAATAAAAAAAATCCACCCCTTGGAGAAGTAGTGGATTTCTTTTGGAGAAAAGAGTACCAGGCAAGAGGTGCTCCTCATATTCATATGCTGTTGTGGATCAAGGATGCCCCAAAGTTTGGAACAGATGCTGATGAAGCAGTGTTATCTTACATTCAAGAATATGCAACATGTGCTATACCAAAAAGCACAGAAGAGAACAAGTTAAAGGAGCAAGTTTTACGTTTCCAAAGTCATCGGTGTGGAAAATACTGTCGACGGAAATACAAGAGCAAAGAAAAATACTACACTAAATGTCGATTTGGATTTCCTAGACCTGTTCTTTCAAATGGAAGAGTAAACAGTTTTATGTCAGCTGTGAGACATACTATCACAAGAAAATCACCTAAGAATACCTACAACCTTAAAAGAAAAGAAGAATCAAAAAATATAAATGACTACAACCCAGTCATTTTATCCATGTGGAACGCTAACATGGATATACAGTATGTAGCTGACAATTCCATTGCTGTTGCACGATATGTAACGTCTTACATTACGAAATCAGAAAAAACAGAATTGAAGGAAATGTGGGAAGAGATTTCTCACGAGAAGACTGTCAGTAAGAAGCTGTACAGTTTCAGTTTGAAGATGTTATCGCATCGAGAAATTGGATCCTACGAATGTTCAGATAGGTTATCTTCTGCAAGTCTCTACTCGAAGTCAAGAAGAATAATTTGGGCAAGTTTAGGCCTTGCAGCAATGAGAAATCGGGTACTGAAATCTGTAGGAGAAATTGAATATTTGGTCGAGAATGACCCAGAAAGTACAGATATATTGAAAACAAACATGTTGGACACATATTATCCCAAGAGAAGTCAACATCTGGAGAACATGTGTCTCTATGAAGTGCTGCAGAACTACATTTATTCAAGGAAAGCCACAGAAGACATCAATAATGGAAAATATAAAGTCGTTGGTGAAGAAGGATGTTTGGTGAAGCAAACAAAAGGAAGTTTGATAAATCACCGGAAGCTGAGTTGCGACACTACTGACAAGAAAGAATTTTACTACTTGGCTCTTTTACAGTTGTTTAAACCATGGCGTACAGAGGAAGAACTACTGGGAGAATTTCAAAGCTATGAAGATTCATTTAATGCTTGCAAAGACAGCATACAATGCAATACATTCACAACTTATCTGCAAATGTTAAATGAAGAAATTGAACAGGAAACTACAATTGCAGCAGAAATAGCTAGAGACAGTTCTCAGGACAGCCAAAGTTCAGGAACACACAGTCAAGATCCCCTAGGACAACCAATCATTGAAAATGAAGCATCAATAGCCATGAATGAAGTGGAAACGGCTATGAATCAAGCTCAAGAAGAATTTATAGACTTAGAAAATTTGGAAAGACAACTGAATCAAGAGCAGCAACAAATTTATGAAGAGATCAAAAACAAAATTGATCACGGATTTCTACATTTAAAAAAAGAGTGCTCATGCACATCATTTCATCCAATCAGGATGTATGTAAGCGGACAAGCTGGAACTGGAAAAAGTTTCCTAATAAAAGTCATCAGAAGCTACCTACAGCAAAAAACGGATTCTACTTTGTCTTGTGTGGTTACTGCTCCAACTGGGTTAGCAGCATATAACATAAAAGGAATCACCTTACATCGTTTGCTAATGTTACCAGTGGAGCATGAGAACAAAATACAATTCAACAAGCTAACTGGAGAAGCATCCTTGGAAGTTTCAAGAGTATTGAAGAAGATGCAAGTTCTCATTATTGATGAGGTGAGCATGGTATCAAACCTAATGCTTGCCTTTGTGCATTTAAGAATGCAGCAAATTTTGAAGACAGACTATGACATGTTATTTGGTGGAAAACACGTCATAGTTTTTGGAGATCTTTTGCAACTTACTCCAGTTAAAGGACAACCAGTGTTTAATACTGTGACACATGAAGACACGAAGAAGTCATTGGGAAGCATCGGAAATACAAATATTTGGTCCTTCTTTGAGTACAAGGAACTTACTACTAATATGAGGCAAGCAAACGATGAAGAATATGGAAGTATTCTGAAAGATATCAGGATTGGACTACTGACAGAAGTTGGCAAAAAAGCATTACAGAGTCGGCTGCTACATAATTTATTTCCAAAGGAAGAAATAGTTGCAGAGAAGATATACAAGAACATTGCAGAAAACAAAAGTGTCATCTGCTTAATGCCAACTCTACGTGAATGCTCAATATTCAATGAGGAGCTTTTGAAATTGGAAAAGGAAGAGATCAGGAAATTGGAAGCAGTGGACAAAATTGAGGATGGAAGAATTACTGTCACAGTAACAGGCAAACTGAAAAATAAATTGGACTCACTAGAGAAGAACATCTCCAAAACAGCTGGATTAGAAAAAAATCTATATGTTTGCATGAACTGTAGAGTGTTTTTAAGGAGAAATTTGGATGTTGAGAAAGGTTTAGTTAATGGAGCGATGGGAAGAGTTGTGGGTTTTATTAATTACCAGAAAAAAGAAGGAGTTGAATGTTTAAAAATAAAATTTGATCAGATAGATGAAGTTAAAGATATTTGTCGTTGTACAGTTCGTTTTATGCTTGTGAAAGACTTATATGTACGTAGGAAGCAGTTTCCGTTTTCTCTAGCATATGCTGTAACTATTCACAAGTCTCAAGGATTGACTGTAGATTGTGCATTTGTGAACATTGGTTCAACTGTGTTCAAAGAAGGTATGGCATATGTTGCTTTGTCACGAGTCAAAACATTATCAGGTTTATTCATGATAGACTTTGATGAGTCAAAAGTTAGTGCTGATACAAACTGTGTAAAGGAGTATAATAGATTAAGAAGAAGCTATGCTCCTCATTTAGGTCAGTATCCTGTGTAGTTTCTCGTAAAAGAAAAATCTGTAGTGAAGATGTAGAGAAGAGGAAAAAAAAGAGGAGTGATGTAATTGCAAGCAAAAAGAAAAAGGAAAATGAAGAACAGGTTGTAGGATGTCATTTTGAAAATAGCTCTGGTGTCAACTGCTACGCAAATGTAGTGCTGAATGTTGCATTTTATCTGGAAAGTTTGCAAGAGCAGATAATAGTAAATCAGGGAAAAAGATTCTGTTCAGAGCTGAGTCTCCTTTTTCAAAAGCTGAGTAAAGATAAAACTCAAATAGAAAGTGCTACTGACATTAGAAAACTTTTAGATGTATGTTCAGGACGAACACAGTTTTCTCAAAATGAACAGCAAGATGCACATGAATTTTTGATGTATTTTCTTCAGGTAGTGGAAGAAGAAGGAGTTCCCATTGACATTTTTTTTGGTCTCTCTTATAAATGGGAACATAGTTGTGATAGTTGTTATAATATATGTGGCTCTATTGTTGATAATGAAAGGTTTATTTATTTGACATTGCCAGAGAGTAAAACAGTCACTTTTGCAAAATTAGTTAAAGATGCTAATCATAGCATGAAATGTGGTGAGTGTAATTCTGACATGTTTTCAACATTAATTTTAAAGGAATACGGACAGTATGTAATTTTAATGATGCAACGATGTAGAGCTGATGGTTCAAAATTGGATACTTTAATAAAGAAGTTTACAGGACAGCAATGATCAATTTCAGGAAAAACTTTTGTAACTGTTGCAATAATTTTCCATGATGGACCTACTGTTACTTCTGGACATTACACAGTTTATCTTAAATGTGAAAAAGGCTGGACACTGTGTAATGATTCCCAATTGATTTTCAAACAACGTTTGCCTTTTGATTTAGCAAATTCCTATCTAATCTTCCTGAAACCTAAATTTTAGAGAGACTTGGCAAGATCTGGACAAAACAATTTTACCATTTTACTGGATTACCATTGCAATTTTGTAAAAAAAATATTTTTTAAATTATCATTTGGCCTAATGGAAAGATAACCAATTGTAATGTGGACTTTTTTAATTTTTAATGAAACTTTGAAAAACCAATAATTTAGAGATTATCGGTAACTTCTGCACATTTTAAATTTTGGAATGTTATTGGACTGCCATTGGAAATTTTTTCAAAAATGTTTTAAAAAATTACTATTTGGCCATGTGGAAAAGTAACCAATTCTATTGTGGACTTAATAAATTATTCAAAAAATTTTCGTGAACCAAAATGTTACAGAGAATCGGTGAGATCTGGACAAATTAAACTTTAGAATTTTATTGGATTACCGTTGGAAATTTATTCCAAAAAAAAATTTAAAATTACTATTTGGTCTAAAGGAAATGAAATCAGATGTATTTTGGAGTTATTTGAGATATAATATTGTGATTATACTTCTGAAACAAACATATCAGACGGTATTTTAAAGAAATAACTATTGGTATTAGATGATATTTTTTTACAATATTATGCATTTCTATAATGTTAAGTTTAAGTAAAAAAAGAATCAGGGCATTTTTAATACAATCTTTGTGATTGGTATTTTTTTTTGCCCGCTGTAAAATGATGAATGCAATTGCTTTCACAATTTATAGTGAAATGCAATATATTCTGAAAACAGCAAAAATAAGGCAAAAATATTTTTGGGAAAAAAATGTAAATATGTGTACTGTATTATAAAATGTTTTAAAAATATTAATACTTTTTTCTTTTTTTCCAGATAGATATAGAAAATTTTCGAAAACTACAAACATTTTTAAAACTATTTTTTAAAAAAACAAATGAATAAATATTTTTTCAGTGAGTATGGTAAGTCAATAATAATAATTGTAGTCTCTCAAGGACAATGTAATGTGATAAATGATTTTTAGTGTTTTAAAAAAAAAAAAAAAAAAAGTACGCGCACCGTACGCGTACGGTAAAAAAAAAATAAAAAAAAAGTTTTTAAAAACATATGTAAAAAAAAGATGAAAGATAAGGTTGGCTCTTAAAAGAACCGTTGTGTTCATGCAGGGACAGAGGAAAGAAAGCATGGGAAAATTATTCAAAGCGACAAATGTGCTGATCTATTTTGTTGTTCACTAGGGAAACACTGGTCTCCCTATGGCAAATTAGATCTTTACAAAATGTGCAATGAATATCAACCTTCCGAAATCGAGGGTTCATTTCCAGAGGGCCAGCAAAAGGAGATTCTCCCCCCACAGATGAAGGGCTCACCTGACCTGCAGAAGAAGGAGTCAGCCCTGCAGATGATGGTCCAGGCTGAGCTACTGTGGATGTACTGGCTCGTCTTTCTGAAGAGTTACCTCCAAAAAGATGACCATGTGTCCTTCTGTGTACATCCTGGAGGTGTCTCTTCATGGTGTGATTCCCAAAGGAATACTTCCTGTTAGGATTACCTCTAGAAAGTACACGCTTACACAGCTTACAAGTCACTAAGGGTGCATTTACCTTTTGCTGGCCTTCAGGAAAAGTAAAATAATCCCATACATAAGAGGGCTTTTGTTTCCTCGATCTCTGCCTCAAGACAGTGCTGCTAGTGCTAGCCTCACTCTAAGAAGAGCTCTGCTGTTCTGCCATCGTATCCCAAAGACAAACCAGCTCCTTCTCCCAAGGGATCACAAGCAGAAATGAGGGGAATGGGTGTGGTGTAGGAGAGTTCTAGAACTGAAAGTAGTTTCAACCAATCAAAAGTTGTGTTTCATGATCACATGACCTACCGTACGCTTACGGTACGCTTACGGTGCGCTTACGGCAAAAGTGCGCATGCGCGTAAAAAAGACACGCGCTTGCGCGCATGCGCATAACAGTCACTACCCGACACTTCCGCGTAACGTGCGCGTGTAGCGTAAGCGCGCACGCGTCCCACGCGCAGTACGCGCGGCTACGCAAAGTGCGTAACTATACGCAAGCAGCGTAGATAGATTACGGACGTTGCGTAAACCGTACGCTTACCGTGAGCTTACGGTACGCGTACTAAAAAAATTTTTTTTTTTTTAAAAAAGTACTGCAAATAAATTTTACATGTTTATTTTAAAAAATATATTTAAAAAAACATATTAAAGAATTTTAAAAATTTAATCATAGTCTTTATAAAAGGTAAGATAATTAAATTAAAAATATGTTAAAAAAAAAAAAAAAAAAAAAAAATTAGCATTTAAAAAACCTTGCAAATTCACTGAAAAAACCATGGGTTTCACACACGTTATAGTTAGGAATTAGCATTTAAAAAACCTTAGAAATTCAGTGAAAAAACCATAGGTTTCACACACGTTATAGTTAGGAATCAGCATTTAAAAAACCTTAGAAATTCAGTGAAAAAACCATAGGTTTCACACATGTTATAGTTAGCTGGACATTTTTTTCGTAAAAAACCAATGAAATTGCCCCGTTATAGTTAGTTCAGCTAACTATAACTCGCGCGCCCGCAATGCACTGCTGATGACGTCACATATTACATCACTCATGACATGGTCAGTGACATCACTCATGACATCACTGATGACATCTCAAATGACATCACTGATGACATCACTGATGACATCATCCTTGTGATAGAGTGGCAGACCTCCTCTCACCCTAATATAACCTTTGACACACACATTCAAAAATAGAAACTACAATTTTCAAAACAATGGACATACCAATACCAGTTACAACAACCTCTTCAGTAATTCTAAGATCCACATACACATCCACTCATTCACCAACAGTCCAATACAGTCACTCATACATGTACTCACTCATAATATGTATTCATACACCTATACATCCTGTTACACAATGCCACTCATCCATAGAGTTACTCACACACATAGTCACTCGTACTAATAAAGAATCAAACATACATTTACTTGCATATACAGTTATACACACACCACCATACTTACTTCTACAGAAACTTACACATACTTAGTCTTTTAAACAATCACTTATAGAAACACATACTTATTCATACAGGAACTCTTCCAATCTCTCACCCTTGCATATACTCACATATATACACCAATAGTCACATATACTAGTTTTAAACATATGTAGTTACTCATAAAGACACTATTGAGACAGTCATTCACTCACTAACACACCCATACACACACTCATCCACCCATGCAGTCCTGCACACATGGTCTGTTCAACACATACAAACAGTGAGTCACTCATTCATGCACCTATGCACTACGTAATACCCCCCACCGAACCATGCAGACACTCAGACTGATACTCAAAAAACCAACTAATAACCTATATAGACACCCATGTAGCTACTCACCAACCCATGCAGCCACTTATACACAAAGTGAGAGACTGATACAGATATATACATATTTAAACATTACTCACTAAAACATGTATTCACTATGATACACTTAATCAGTCAGTTAAACAATCAATTTTTCAAAAACAAATCATCCATTTAGACACTTATATACCCATTTATTCTTCCATCGACCTTGAGATATACATATATAAAACATATTTAATTTTCAGAAAAACCCACATTCACTGGATGATGTCATCAGTGATGTCATCAGTGATGTCATTTGAGATGTCATCAGTGATGTCATGAGTGATGTCACTGACCATGTCATGAGTGATGTAATATGTGACGTCATCAGCAGTGCATTGCGGGCGCGCGAGTTATAGTTAGCTGAACTAACTATAACGGGGCAATTTCATTGGTTTTTTACGAATAAAATGTCCAGCTAACTATAACATGTGTGAAACCTATGGTTTTTTCACTGAATTTCTAAGGTTTTTTAAATGCTAATTCCTAACTATAACGTGTGTGAAACCTATGGTTTTTTCACTGAATTTCTAAGGTTTTTTAAATGCAAATTCCTAACTATAACGTGTGTGAAACCCATGGTTTTTTCAGTGAATATATATATATATATATATATATATATTACCTACTGGCGGTCGCCAGTAGGTAGTTATAGTTAGGACCACGTTTCCATAGGAAATCTGCAGCATTCTATTTTGAATAACTTTGGCGCCGGTCGACGAATCCTCGCGAATTTTTCAAAATAGGTGGGGTGCTACGCTCCGCTCCTTCCCTGAAAGTCTCGGGGGGGATTCGTCAAGCGGGGACTGAGATAAAAGGGGGGTCCCAAAACGTGTTTTTCCCATGCATTTTTCCATAGGACCTTTAGACACAGCTACAGCCCGAACGGCTGAACAGAATTACTTGAAATTTGGCAGAGAGGTAGTCCTCAGGTCAAGGAAGTGCCTTTTGTAGGTTTGGTGTAAATCTGTTCAGTAGATTCTGAGAAAATAGCCTTTAAATCAATATATATATCTGAGCCAGCTTACGGTGCGCTTACGGTACGCTTACCGTACGCGTACGGTGGCGTGCGCGAGCGTGATTCTGATTGGCTCTTAGATCTTAGTAAACATTTGAATCGGTCGAAACCAGGAAGCGGCGGCCGCCATTTCGTGTGTTTCACTCAGAAAAAAAAGAGTGATAACAAGAAAAGGGGGCAAGGAGGAGAGTTACAGACCCCCTAACATTTGTAAGGGGGTCAAAGAAGGACAGAAAAGTACAAAGAAAACATTTATTGATTTTAAAAAAAATCACGGGGTACGCGTACGGTAAGCGTACGGTAGAAAAAAAAAATAAAAAAAGAAATGAAAATCAGATTTAAGTGTTTAGATATTAGGGGGCTCTAAAAAGAGCCGTTGTGTTTATTAAGTGATTTTTTAGTGGTACCTACAAGTAAGTACCGATGCAGAGTCTAAGGTTCAAGAGGAAGACTCTGTTCCCTTCATCATTGAAGTGTACACCATCTCCTCTATAAATGTCTTGCATGTCATAACGCAAGTTGTTGTGGTAAATGGAACCCATACCATAGTCACGGAGGAAAGCAGAAACAGATTTGTTGACGTGCTTTCTTGCTTTGTCAATCTGCGGACAGAAATGATTGGACCAGTTCCATTTTTGCCTTTGGCATATGTTAGAAAACACAAAGGCAGTTTTAGGGAAAAGTGAAAACAGTTGTGCAAAGGTCTCCTTCATAAGCATTTCCAGACCTACCCCAGTCAAAGTGCTTAGGTCATTGCCACCACAGTGCACTATTATGAGGTCAGGGTGTTGGATGTGCATGAAGGATTTCACCAATGGCATCAATTGGTGCCACTTTAACCCTCTCTGACCAATCCATTTAATGTCTACATTTGGCAAAGCAAGGTCTCTCACCATATCTGTTTTCTCTGCATACTTTTCACTCCAGAAGACATAGCTGTGCCCTACAATCCACACTATGAACATCTTCAAAGGAGAACTGGATGCACTCAGGAGGTGTCTTTCAGTAGAATGGCAATATGAAAAGAAAGACATTTTGGAAATGGAGGCATACATATATATATTTTTTTTTTAAAGAACTGATTGGCTGTTTTATACCATTCTAGAATAAAAACTAGGCTGTATGTGTAAATTAATAGAAGCATGTATTGTATTGATACAGAAAAATGTGTTACCAAAGAACAGTACTATGGATTTGCTGTTAGGTTTGAAAAGTCAAGCACTCTTGCTCTTTGGAATTGAAACATTGTTTGGCGAACTTCTGACCTGACTCCACACAGCAGTGTTCCATGAGCTGTTGCTATGGTAGCAGGCAGAAGTCAAGTTGGGGGAAGGGTACTAGGCAGAAGTCAAGTTGGGGGAAGGGTACTTTTGGAAAAGGGTTGGTTTTCAACCAATAGAAATGTGTGATTACATTTGAAAAAAGGGGCAAGCACTGAGATTTGAAACTAACATGTATATGTGTGGAAAAAGAGAGGGAAAGTTTGCCATTATCTGGTTCTGCTGAGAGGAGAGAGGTGTAGAGAACAGAGATCCTGGCTCTGATAATCTGCTGTTTGAGTGCCACATTTCTTTCACAACTAACTAATTTTAAAGGTGAGTTTAGAGTCTGAGAGGGGATGTATATGGTAAATTAAGAAATGAATAATAGAAATGCAATTCTTTTTGTTGAAGTTGTGTTTATTATTTTCTGTTTTGGGAGAAATTTAAATGTGAGGAACATGTAAAATAATATGGACTATGTTTTCACAATAAATTAAGGTGTACTGGTATAATAAAAGAATAGTTTAAGGGTTTGAGGTTGGACTCAGTAATGCAAATACATTCAGCATCACTAAGGCTGGTTGCCCTTGCTGGAGTGTAGGCAGACACCCAGGTTACAAATGATGCTGGTCTGAAAAAGCAGTTTGGACATGTGCTTTGTAAAAAATCTGAAAAGTGGATTCATAATGTGTCAGTCTGTAAAAGTGTTTATCACTTGCCAAAAAAAAGAGCAGTAAGTGTGCTTTCAAATTGGCAAAGAAATTTCGTTTTGTGACTAATGTGAAAACATGACTCTGTGTGCAAATAGGAATTACAGGCAGAGATTTATTGCGTATTGCTCTGGTGATTTCACAGTTGCATTAGAAGGAAAGGGGGAGCCTTTTTTTGGTGCAGAAGAAGACTCTTAGCACACAGGTAGCTGCTTACCATGTGGAATCATGCACAGTATTCACAAGCGAGTGGGGTTTGAGGTTTCAGTCAGTAATGCAAATACATTCAGCATCACTAAGGCTGGTTGCCCTTGCTGGAGTGTAGGCAGACACCCAGGTTACAAATGATGCTGGTCTGAAAAAGCAGTTTGGACATGTGCTTTGTAAAAAATCTGAAAAGTGGATTCATAATGTGTCAGTCTGTAAACGTGTTTATCACTTGCTAAATAAAAGAGCAGTAAGTGTGCTTTCAAATTGGCAAAGAAATTTCGTTTTGTGACTAATGTGAAAACATGACTCTGTGTGCAAATAGGAATTACAGGCAGAGATTTATTGCGTATTGCTCTGGTGATTTCACAGTTGCATTAGATGGAAAGGGGGAGACATTTTTTGGTGCAGAAGCAGACTCTTAGCACACAGGTAGCTGCTTACCATGTGGAATCATGCACAGTATTCACAAGCGAGTGGGGTTTGAGGTTTCAGTCAGTAATGCAAATACATTCAGCATCACTAAGGCTGGTTGCCCTTGCTGGAGTGTAGGCAGACACCCAGGTTACAAATGATGCTGGTCTGAAAAAGCAGTTTGGACATGTGCTTTGTAAAAAATCTGAAAAGTGGATTCATAATGTGTCAGTCTGTAAAAGTGTTTATCACTTGCCAAAAAAAAGAGCAGTAAGTGTGCTTTCAAATTGGCAAAGAAATTTCGTTTTGTGACTAATGTGAAAACATGACTCTGTGTGCAAATAGGAATTACAGGCATAGATTTATTGCATATTGCTCTGGTGATTTCACAGTTGCATTAGATGGAAAGGGGGAGACATTTTTTGGTGCAGAAGCGGACTCTTAGCACACAGGTAGCTGCTTACCATGTGGAATCATGCACAGTATTCACAAGCGAGTGGGGTTTGAGGTTTCAGTCAGTAATGCAAATACATTCAGCATCACTAAGGCTGGTTGCCCTTGCTGGAGTGTAGGCAGACACCCAGGTTACAAATGATGCTGGTATGAAAAAGCAGTTTGGACATGTGCTTTGTAAAAAATCTGAAAAGTGGATTCATAATGTGTCAGTCTGTAAAAGTGTTTATTACTTGCCAAAAAAAGAGCAGTAAGTGTGTTTTCAAATTGGCAAAGAAATTTCGTTTTGTGACTAATGTGAAAACATGACTCTGTGTGCAAATAGGAATTACAGGCAGAGATTTATTGCGTATTGCTCTGGTGATTTCACAGTTGCATTAGAAGGAAAGGGGGAGCCTTTTTTTGGTGCAGAAGCTGACTCTTAGCACACAGGTAGCTGCTTACCATGTGGAATCATGCACAGTATTCACAAGCGAGTGGGGTTTGAGGTTTCAGTCAGTAATGCAAATACATTCAGCATCACTCAGGCTGGTTGCCCTTGCTGGAGTGTAGGCAGACACCCAGGTTACAAATGATGCTGGTCTGAAAAAGCAGTTTGGACATGTGCTTTGTAAAAAATCTGAAAAGTGGATTCATAATGTGTCAGTCTGTAAAAGTGTTTATCACTTGCCAAAAAAAAGAGCAGTAAGTGTGCTTTCAAATTGGCAAAGAAATTTCGTTTTGTGACTAATGTGAAAACATGACTCTGTGTGCAAATAGGAATTACAGGCAGAGATTTATTGCGTATTGCTCTGGTGATTTCACAGTTGCATTAGATGGAAAGGGGGAGACATTTTTTGGTGCAGAAGCAGACTCTTAGCACACAGGTAGCTGCTTACTATGTGGAATCATGCACAGTATTCACAAGCGAGTGGGGTTTGAGGTTTCAGTCAGTAATGCAAATACATTCAGCATCACTAAGGCTGGTTGCCCTTGCTGGAGTGTAGGCAGACACCCAGGTTACAAATGATGCTGGTCTGAAAAAGCAGTTTGGACATGTGCTTTGTAAAAAATCTGAAAAGTGGATTCATAATGTGTCAGTCTGTAAAAGTGTTTATTACTTGCCAAAAAAAGAGCAGTAAGTGTGCTTTAAAATTGGCAAAGAAATTTCGTTTTGTGACTAATGTGAAATCATGACTCTGTGTGCAAATAGGAATTACAGGCAGAGATTTATTGCGTATTGCTCTGGTGATTTCACAGTTGCATTAGAAGGAAAGGGGGAGCCTTTTTTTGGTGCAGAAGCTGACTCTTAGCACACAGGTAGCTGCTTACCATGTGGAATCATGCACAGTATTCACAAGCGAGTGGGGTTTGAGGTTTCAGTCAGTAATGCAAATACATTCAGCATCACTAAGGCTGGTTGCCCTTGCTGGAGTGTAGGCAGACACCCAGGTTACAAATGATGCTGGTCTGAAAAAGCAGTTTGGACATGTGCTTTGTAAAAAATCTGAAAAGTTGATTCATAATGTGTCAGTCTTTAAAAGTGTTTATTACTTGCCAAAAAAAAGAGCAGTAAGTGTGCTTTCAAATTGGCAAAGATATTTCGTTTTGTGACTAATGTGAAAACATGACTCTGTGTCCAAATAGGAATTACAGGCAGAGATTTATTGCGTATTGCTCTGGTGATTTCACAGTTGCATTAGATGGAAAGGGGGAGCCTTTTTTTGGTGCAGAAGCTGACTCTTAGCACACAGGTAGCTGCTTACCATGTGGAATCATGCACAGTATTCACAAGCGAGTGGGGTTTGAGGTTTCAGTCAGTAATGCAAATACATTCAGCATCACTAAGGCTGGTTGCCCTTGCTGGAGTGTAGGCAGACACCCAGGTTACAAATGATGCTGGTCTGAAAAAGCAGTTTGGACATGTGCTTTGTAAAAAATCTGAAAAGTGGATTCATAATGTGTCAGTCTGTAAAAGTGTTTATCACTTGCCAAAAAAAAGAGCAGTAAGTGTGCTTTCAAATTGGCAAAGAAATTTCGTTTTGTGACTAATGTGAAAACAAATGTAGTAATATATTTAAATAAAATAAAGGATTTTTTTTTTAGTTTTTTTCAGGTATTGCTGAAGAGCAGTGAACAAAATTTAAGATGCCTACAACATCCAGAGTAAAAAAAGAGCAGAAAAAAAACCTATATTTGAAGATAACTGGAGGACCTAAGTTAGTTGAAGATGCTCATGTTGGGAAGAAGAAAAAATCTTCTGGTAAGCAAAAAAAAGATTTTCTAAGGAACATATTCAAAAAAAGGAAAAATGTACAAAATGTCTGTACTGGAAAGAATGATTTGAATCGAAAAGGACAGGAAAAAATTGAGAATTTAGTTAATGCAAATATACCTTCTGCAACTAAAAAGATAAACTTGAACAGAAAAACAGCGTTTAAAGAGATACGTAGAAAAATGTTTCAGAGGAGAGTTATGTCCAATTTGATAAAGGATGTGAAGAAATATAAGCAAAAGTCAAAGTTTTATAAGAGAAAAAAAGAAATTGAAGCCATTGCAGCAAAGGCATTAGAATTAAAAAGGAAACTATTCATTTTAATTTTGAATAGGATGCGTACATTAGACAAAATGGTTAATGTACTGAAATCACATAGCAAAAGGAAAAGAGTAGTGAACAGAACAAACTTTTGTAAAGTGTTTTTAGGAAAATGGATGCATAGTTCAAGTAGTGAACCTTTTTTTAATGAAGAGAGTTATTTTCAAAGTAATAGTTTGCTGCATGCAGTTGACACCAGAGGTCGTGCTTATGAAGTGAAAAATGGTTGCATAATGGAGAAGGAGATAATGGTTCCAAGAGATGAGGTACAAGTGATGGCGGATGAGGCTATGGGGAGACGTCCTAAAGCCCCAGTGTACACTTGGAATTGTAGTAGTATTTGCACTGTGCGTCAGGAATCTATTGATAAATTTCGTGAGTTTCTAAGAGAATATAGCAAAAAAAGTGTGAAACAGAAGATTAAGGTGCTTCAAAGTCTAGATCCATGCAGAGTGAGAGAGAATACTGGTTTGCAGGGTCATTCTCTGGCTTGTCTATCTAGAAAAGTGTGTAATAGTGTTTTCCATCATTTTAGGATGCTGGCTGTTCATCATACTGAAATGAGAAAGTTTGTGAGACGGTTGTATTTTGCTAAAAGTCCAGCAATAAAGTTAGATGAATTGAATAGGGCTCTGTTCCGTGGAACGGTATCAGATGTAGAGAAGGTTGTTGATGAAATTCAGTTTTGTTACTTTGGTCCTGAACAAAACAGTGCAGAGAAGGACACAGTAAATGAGGAAGAAGTGGAAGAAAATGTAGAACCCTCTGTAAGTAAAACATTTAATGATCACATAACAAAATTTGCAATAATCTCTAATGAAAGACCAAATATAACTTGTATTTGTTGCCGCAGAACTCATTATAGAAAACAAACCAGGTATGTTGATGTCTACAGAAAGAGTGAAAATGAAGATAATTATAAGTGGAAGGATTTTGCCACCTATATATTTCTTGAAAATTGTTTTGAATTGGGTGAAGTTCAGCGTATTTGTAAATACTGTTACAACAAGTTAGAGGAAAATAGAATGCCGACCAGAGCTGTACATAATAATTTAGAATTGGATGCTATTCCTGCTAAACTTTCTGAATTAAATACATATGAGTCTATACTCATTCAATGTGTTCATCCGTTCCAGACCATAGTACGTATGGAGCCCAAAACTGGTAAATTACTTCCTTCAGATTTACTGAGAGGTTTAAAAGGTAGAGTGGTGTATTTGCCCTTGGATTTGAAAAAAAATATGGAAACTATTGATGCGGATACTTTGGAAACTGAACCATTAATTATTCTGGTTAATGGTGTACCTACAAAGAATAAGAAGATTTGGCAGGAGCTGGTAGATGTACGGAAAGTACAAAGAGCAAATTTGTATTTGAAAAGGAATAAGAAATGGTATGAATCAATTTATATAAAAGAAGAAGAAGAAGAAGATTTACAAGAAGACACAGAAACACCAACTGGACAAATTGAAAAAGTGGACAAGTCAAAGGAAGAAGAAATTTATGAACATTTTAGCATACATCCTCTTCATTCAAAAGAAGTTATGGGAAACAATATTGATCTATTTCAGATGAAGAAAGCAAAAGGAACTCCCGTGAGTGTATGGGAGGAGAGCTTGGAAGCTCGATGTTTTCCCCAGCTGTTTCCTAAAGGAAAAGGAGGACGATACGATGAACGTCCGGAACAGATTCCAGCTTCTGAGTATCGGACTACAAGACTATATGTTGAAGATCCCAGATTTCGACAAAGTATTCCTTATTTGTTCCATCTTTTATTTGAAAGCAACTTGTCTGCACTGTCTTATGCAGTAAATCACATTTTAAAAAGTGGAGTACATTTACAAAATGTGTCTGCTAAGGATTTTATGGAGAAAGTGCAGCACCGAGATGATCATTTGGAAACACAACTGATCAATCTGATGACTTGTCAGCGTGGGACAAATGAATATTGGTACCGACGCCATGGTGAATTAAAATGCATGTTACGGAATTTAGGAACACCAACATGGTTCCTTACCCTAAGCTGTGCTGAGTACGCTTGGGATGATTTACTGGATTTTCCACGAGAGGAAAATTCAAATATTAAAAACATCGAATACTAAACAGCAGGAGAACTGTGCTCATTGGATCCGGTTAATGTTTGCAGATATTTCAATCATAGATTTGAGGCTATGATGTCCTTCATCTGCAATAAAAAAAATCCACCTCTAGGAGAAGTAGTGGATTTCTTTTGGAGAAAAGAGTACCAGGCAAGAGGTGCTCCTCATATTCATATGCTGTTGTGGATCAAGGATGCCCCAAAGTTTGGAACAGATACTGATGAAGCAGTGTTATCTTACATTGAAGAATATGCAACATGTGCTATACCAAAAAGCACAGAAGAGAAAAAGTTAAAGGAGCAAGTTTTACGTTTCCAATGTCATCGGTGTGGAAAATACTGTCGACGGAAATACAAGAGCAAAGATAAATACTACACTAAATGTCGATTTGGATTTCCTAGACCTGTTCTTTCAAATGAAAGAGTTAACAGTTTTATGTCAGCTGTGAGACATACTATCACAATAAAATCACCTAAGAATACCTACAACCTTAAAAGAAAAGAAGAATCAAAAAATATAAATGACTACAACCCAGTGATTTTATCCATGTGGAACGCTAACATGGATATACAGTATGTAGCTGACAATTCCATTGCTGTTGCTCGATATGTAACGTCTTACATTACGAAATCAGAAAAAACAGAATTGAAGGATATGTGGGAAGAGATTTCTCATGAGAAAACTGTCAGTAAGAAGCTGTACAGTTTCAGTTTGAAGATGTTATCGCATCGAGAAATTGGATCCTACGAATGTTCAGATAGGTTATCTTCTGCAAGTCTCTACTCGAAATCAAGAAGAATAATTTGGGCAAGTTTAGGCCTTGCAGCAATGAGAAATCGGGTACTGAAATCTGTTGGAGAAATTGAATATTTGGCCGAGAATGACCCAGAAAGTACAGATATTTTGAAATCAAACATGTTGGATACATATTACCCAAAGAGAAGTCATCATCTGGAGAACATGTGTCTCTATGAAGTGCTGCAGAACTACATTTATTCACGGAAAGCCGCAGAAGACATCAACAATGGAAAATATAAAGTTATTGGTGAGGAAGGATGTTTGGTGAAGCAAACAAAAGGAAGTTTGATAAATCACCGGAAGCTGAGTTGCGACACTACTGACAAAAAGGAATTTTACTACTTGGCTCTTTTACAGCTGTTTAAACCATGGCGTACAGAGGATGAACTACTGGGAGAATTTCAAAGCTATGAAGATTCATTTAATGCTTGCAAAGACAGCATACAATGCAGAACATTCACAACTTATCTGCAAATGTTAAATGAAGAAATTGAACAGGAAACTACAATTGCAGCAGAAATAGCTAGAGACAGTTCTCAGGACAGCCAAAGTTCAGGAACACTCAGTCAAGATCCCCTAGGACAACCAATCGTTGAAAATGAAGCATCAATAGCCATGAATGAAGTGGAAACAGCTATGAATCAAGCTCAAGAAGAATTTATAGACTTACAAAATTTGGAAAGACAACTGAATCAAGAGCAGCAACAAATTTATGAAGAGATCAGAAACAAAATTGATCACGGATTTCTACATGAAAAAAAAGAGTGCTCATGCACATCATTTCATCCAATCAGGATGTATGTAAGCGGACAAGCTGGAACTGGAAAAAGTTTCCTTATAAAAGTCATCAGAAGCTACCTACAGCAAAAAACGGATTCTACTTTGTCTTGTGTGGTTACTGCTCCAACTGGGTTAGCAGCATATAACATAAAAGGAATCACTTTACATCGTTTGCTAATGTTACCAGTGGAGCATGAGAACAAAATACAATACAACAAGCTAACTGGAGAAGCATGCTTGGAAGTTTCAAGAGTATTGAAGAAGATGCAAGTTCTCATTATTGATGAGGTGAGCATGGTATCGAACTTAATGCTTGCCTTTGTGCATTTAAGAATGCAGCAAATTCTGAAGTCAGACTATGACGTGTTATTTGGAGGAAAACACGTCATAGTTTTTGGAGATCTTTTGCAACTTACTCCAGTTAAAGGACAACCAGTGTTTAATACTGTGACACATGAAGACACGAAGAAGTCATTGGGAAGCATCGGTAATGCAAATATTTGGTCCTTCTTTGAGTACAAGGAACTTACAACTAATATGAGGCAAGCAAACGATGAAGAATATGGAAGTATTCTGAAAGATATCAGGATTGGACTACTCACAGAAGCTGGCAAAAAAGCATTACCGACTCGGCTGCTACATAATTTATTTCCAAAGGAAGAAATAGTTGCAGAGAAGATATACAAGAACATTGCAGAAAACAAAAGTCTCATCTGCTTAATGCCTACTCTACGTGAATGCTCAATATTCAATGAGGAGCTTTTGAAATTGGAAAAGGAAGATATCAGGAAATTGGAAGCAGTGGACAAAATTGAGGATGGAAGAATTACTGTCACATTAACAGGCACACTGAAAAATAAATTGGATTCACTAGAGAAGAAGATTTCCAAAACAGCTGGATTAGAAAAAAATCTATATGTTTGCATGAACTGTAGAGTATTTTTAAGGAGAAATTTGGATGTTGAAAAAGGTTTAGTTAATGGAGCTATGGGAAGAGTTGTGGGTTTTATTAATTATCAGAAAAAAGATGGAATTGAATGTTTAAAAATAAAATTTGATCAGATAGAAGAAGTTAAAGATATTTGTCGTTGTACAGTTCGTTTCATGCTTGTGAAAGACTTATATGTACGTAGGAAGCAGTTTCCGTTTTCTCTAGCATATGCTGTAACTATTCACAAGTCTCAAGGATTGACTGTAGATTGTGCATTTGTGAACATTGGTTCAACTGTGTTCAAAGAAGGTATGGCATATGTTGCTTTGTCACGAGTGAAAACATTATCAGGTTTATTCATGATAGACTTTGATGATTCAAAAGTTAGTGCTGATACAAACTGTGTAAAGGAGTATAATAGATTAAGAAGAAGCTATGCTCCTCATTTAGGTCAGTATCCTGTGTTGGAGAAACGTGTAGTTTCTCGTAAAAGGAGAAATGAGAATATCTGTAATGAAGATGTAGAGAGGAGGAAAAAAAGAGGAGTGATGTAATTGCAAGCAAAAAGAATAAGGAAAATGAAGAACAGGTTGTAGGATGTTATTTTGAAAATAGCTCTGGTGTCAACTGCTACGCTAATGTAGTGCTGAATGTTGCATTTTATCTGGAAAGTTTGCAAGAGCAGATAATAGTAAATCAGGGAAAAAGATTCTGTACTGTGCTGAGTCTCCTTTTTGAAAAGCTGAGTAATGATAAAACTCAAATAGAAAGTGCTACTGAAATTAGAAAAGTTTTAGATGTATGTTCAGGACGAACACAGTTTTCTCAAAATGTACAGCAAGACGCACAGGAATTCTTGATTTATTTTCTTCAGGTACTGGAAGAAGAAGGGGTTAACATTGAAAATTTATTTGGTCTCTCTTATAAATGGGAACATAGTTGTGAAAACTGTTATAATATATGTGGCTCTAATGTTGATTCTGAAAGGTTTATTTATTTAACATTGCCAGAGAGTAAAACAGTCACTTTTGCTAAATTAGTTAAAGATGCTAATCATAGCATGCAATGCAGTGAGTGTAAATCTGACATGTTTTCAACATTAATTTTCAAGGAATACAGACAGTATGTAATTTTAATGATGCAACGATGTAGAGCTGATGGTTCAAAATTGGATACTTTAATAAAGAAGTTTACAGGACAGCAATTATCAATTTCAGGAAAAACTTTTGTAACAGTTGCAATAATTTTCCATGATGGACCTACTGTAACTTCTGGTCATTACACAGTTTATCTTAAATGTGAAAAAGGCTGGACACTGTGTAATGATTCCCAATTGATTTTTAAGCAACGTTTGCCTTTTGATTTAGCAAATTCCTATCTAATCTTCCTGAAACCTAAATTTTAGAGAGATTTGACAACATCTGGAGAAAACAATTTTACCATTTTATTGGATTACCATTTGGAATTTACAAATAAAAAGATTTAACAAATTATCATTTGGCCTAATGGAAAGGTAACCAATTGTAATGTGGAATTTTTCCATTTTTTAAGGAAACTTTGGAAAACCAAAAATTTAGAAAAAATCGGTAACATCTGCACAATTTAAATTTTGGAATGTTATTGGATTGCCATTGGAAATTTTTTCAAAAAAGATTTTTAAAATTACTATTTGGCCATGCGGAAAAGTAAACAATTCTATTGTGGACTTATTTAATTATTAATTAATCTTTCGGAAACCAAAATGTTACAGAGAAACGGTGACATCTGTACAATTTATACTTTTGTTTTTTACTGGATTACCATTGGAAATTAAACAAAAAAAGAATTTTAAAATTACTATTTGGCCTAAAGGAAATGGAACCAGATGTATTGTGGAGTTATTTGACATATATTATTGTGATTATACTTCTGAAACAAAAATATCAGACGGTATTTTAAAGAAATAAGTATAGATATTAGATGATATTTTTTTAGAATATTATGCATTTCTTTAAAGTTATGTTTATGAAAAAAGAGATTCTGGGCTTTTTTAAAAACAATCTTTGAGATTGTTAATTTTTTTTTGCCTGCTGCTAAATGAAGAATGCAATTGCTTTCACAATTTATAGTGAAATGCAATATTTTCTGAAAACAGCAAAAAAAAGGCAAAAATATTTTTTGAAAAATATGTAAATATGTGTACTGTATTATTAAATGTTTTATTAAATATTAATACTTTTTTCTTTTTTTTCAGATTGAGATAGAAAATTTTCGAAAACTATAACCATTTAAAAAGCAATTAAAAATAAATTAAATGAATAAATCTTTTTTTGAGTGGGTATGGTAAGTCAATAATGTCATGGTCCCTTTTTTCCACTTCTCTACAATCACATTTGCAGTTTTTAATTGTAGTCTCTCAAGGACCTTGTAATGTGATAATTGATTTTTAGTGTTTTTAAAAAAAAAAAAAAAAATTACGCGTACCGCACGCGTACGGTAAAAAAAAAATAAAAAAAGTTTTTTAAAAAATATATAAAAAATAGATGAAAGGTAAGGTTGGCTCTTAAAAGAGCCGTTGTGTTCATGCAGGGACAGAGGAAAGAAAGATTGGGAATATTAGACGGTACGACAAGTGTGCTGATCTATTTTACTGTTCACTAGGGAAACACTGGTCTCCCTATAAGTAATTAGATCGTGACAATGGGCGCACCGTACTTCAACCCTCGCAAACCGAGGGTTAATTTCCAGAGGACCAGAAAAAGGAGATGCTCCCCCCACAGATGAAGGGCTCACCTGACCTGCAGAAGAAGGACTCGGCTCTGCAGATGATGGTCCAGGCTGAGCTGCTGTGGATGTGCTTGGTTGATTTACTGAAGGGTTACCTTCAGTAAGTCGAGCATGTGTCCTTCTGTGTACATCTTTAAGGTGTCTCATCATGGTGTGATTCCCAAAGGAATACTTCCTGTCAGGATTACCTCTTGAAAGTACACGCTTACACAGCTTGCAAGTCACTAAGGGTGCATTTACCTTTTGCTGGCCTTCTGGAAAAGTAAAATAATCCCATACGTAAGAGGTCTTTTGTTTCCTCGCTCTCTGCCTCAAGGTAGTGCTGCTAGCCTCACTCTCAGAAGAGCTCTGCTGTTCTGCCATCGTATCACAAAGACAACCCAGCTCCTTCTCCTAAGGGATCACAAGCAGAAATGAGGGGAATGGGTGTGGTGTAGGAGAGTTCTAGAACTGAAAGTAGTTTCAACCAATCAAAAGTTGTGTTTCATGATCACATGACCTACCATACGCTTACGGTACGCTTACGGCAAAAGTACGCATGCGCGTAAAAAAGACACGCGCTTGCGCGCATGCGCTTAACAGTCACTCCCCGACACTTCCGCGTAACGTGCGCGTGTAGCGTACATGCGTACGCGTCCCACGCGGAGTACGCGCGGCTACGCAAATTGCGTAACTATACGCAAACAGCGTAGATAAATTACGGACGTTGCGTAAACCGTACGCTTACCGTAAGCTTACGGTACGCGTACTAAAAAAAAAAAAAAAAAAAAAGGAAAAAATGTATTGCTAATAAATTTTACATGTTTATTTTATAAAATATATTAAAAAAAACATATTATAGAATTTTAAAAATTTAACCATAGTCTTTAAAAAAGGATAGAAAATTAAAATAAAAATATGTAAAAAAAATAGAAGAAAAAAAAAAAAATTAGCATTTAAAAAACCTTGCAAATTCACTGAAAAAACCATGGGTTTCACACACGTTATAGTTAGGAATTAGCATTTAAAAAACCTTTGAAATTCAGTGAAAAAACCATGGGTTTCACACACGTTATAGTTAGGAATTAGCATTTAAAAAACCTTAGAAATTTAATGAAAAAACCAAAGGTTTCACACATGTTATAGTTAGCTGGACATTTCACTCGTAAAAAACCAATGAAATTCCCCCGTTATAGTTAGTTCAGCTAACTATAACTCGCGCGCCCGCAATGCACTACTGATGACGTCACATATTACATCACTCATGACATGGTCAGTGACATCACTCATGACATCACTGATGACATCTGAAATGACATCACTGATGACATCATCCAGTGAATGTGTGTTTTTCTGAAAATTAAATATGTTTTATATATGTATATCTCAAGGTTGATGGAAGAATAAATGAGTATATAAGTGTCTAAATTGATGATTTGTTTCTGAAAAATTGATTGTATAACTGACTGATTAAGTGTATCTTTTTGAATACATGGCTTAGTGAGTAATGTTTAAATGTGTAAATACCTGTATCAGTCTCTCACTTTGTATATAAGTGGCTGCATGGGTTGGTGAGTAGCTACATGAGTGTCTATATAGGTTAATAGTTGGTTTTTTGAGTATCAGTATGAGTGTCTGAGTGTCTTCATGGTGCGGTGGGGGGTATTACGTAGTGCATAGATGCATGAATGAGTGACTCACTGTTTGTATGTGTTGAAGACAGCATGTGTGCAGGACTGTATGGGTGGATGAGTGTGTGCATGGGTGTGTTAGTGAGTGAATGACTGTCTCAATAGTGTCTTCATAAGTAACTACATATATATATATATATATATTATCTACTGGCAGTCGCCAGTAGATAGTTATAGTTAGGACCGTGTTACCATAGGAAATCCGCAACATTCTATTTGGAATAACTTTAGCGCCGGTTGACGAATCCTCGCGAATATTTCAAAACTAATGGGGCGCTACGCTACGCTCCTACCCTGAAAGTCTCGGGGGGATTCGTCAAACGGGGGCTGAGAAAAAAGGGGGTCCCAAAACGCGTTTTCCCCATGCATTTTCCCATAGGACCTTTAGTCCGAGCTACAGCCCGAACGGCTGAACAGAATTACTTGAAATTGGGCAGAGAGGTAGTCCTCAGGTCAGGGATGTGCCTTTTGCAGGTCTGGTGTAAATCTGTTCAGTAGGTCCTGAGAAAATAGCATTTAAATCAATATATATATCTGTAAGCGCGCTCCGTGCGCTTACGGTAAGCTTACCGTACGCGTACGGTGCCGTGCGCTAGCTCAATTCTGATTGGTGGTTACATGACTGTAAACATTCGAATCGGTCGAAATCAGAAAGTATCGGCTGCCATTTTCTGTCTCTCGCACTGAAAAACAAAGGTTGATAACATGAAAAGGGGGCAACGAAGAGAGTTGCAGACCCCCTAGCGGTCGTCAGTGGGTTCACGAAGGACTAAAAAGTATGAAAAATAAATGTAATAATTTTTAAAAAAAATCGCAGAGTGCGCGTACGGTAAGCTTACTGTATGCGTAGGGTAAAAAAAAATAAAAAAAATAAAAAGAATTAACAATCACATGTAATATATAAATCTAAGGACCCCCAAGGGAGAAAAAAACAATTGATATTTTGTAAAAAATGGCGAGGCGTGCACGGTACGAAATGCGCAACGTGGGCGCTCGGTGCGTGAAGCGCACCGAGTGCCCACAGCGCGCGCACGGTGCGCGAAGGACCGTGTTTCCATAGGAAATCTGAAAATTCTATTTTGAATAACTTTGGCGCCGGTTGACGAATCCTCGCGAATTTTTCAAAATAGGTGGGGCGCTCTGCTCCGCTCCTACCCTGAAAGTCTCGGGTGATTAGTCAAGCGGGGGCCGAGAAAAAAGGGGGGTCCCAAAACGCGTTTTCCCCATGCATTTTTCCATAGGGACCTTTAGTCCAAGGTACAGCCCGAACTGCTGAACAGAATTACTTGAAATTTGGCAGAGAGGTAGTCCTCAGGTCCGGGATGTGCCTTTTGAATATCTGGAGTCAATCTGTTCAGTAGTTCCTGAGAAAATTTCAGTTAAAAGTACATATATATCTATAAGCGCGCACCGTGCGCGCACGGTGCGCGCACGTTGACGTGCGCGAGCGCAATTCTGATTGGTTGTTAGATGTCAGTAAACATTCTAATCGGTTGAAATCAGGAAGTGTCGGCCGCCATATTGTCTCTCGCAGTCTGAGGCAGTGAAAAACAAAGGTGGAGAACATGAAAAGGGGGCAGGGTGGACAGTTCCTGACCCCCTAGCCTTTGTCAGGAGGTCACTGAAGGACCCCCAGAGATGAAAAAAACATTTATTTTTTTGACGAAAAAGTGCGGGGTGCACGCACCGTGTGAGCACGGCACGCACAACGCATCGTGGGCACTCAGTGCGCTTTGCGCACCGAGCACCCACAGCGTGCGCACGGTGTGTGAAGCGCACCAAACGCGCACGGTGAGCGCTCAGTGAAAAACCTGAAAAAAAATATATATTAATAAATACATAACTTAGCATTTAAAAAACTGTACAAATTCACTTAAAAAACCATAGGTTTCACACACGTTATAGTTCGGAATTAGCATTTAAAAAACCTTGCAAATTCACTTGAAAAACCATAGGTTTCATACATGTTATAGTTAGCTGGACATTTCCCTCGTAAAAAATGATGTAATATCTGACGTCATCAGCAGAGGATTGCGGTCACGTGAGTTATAGTTGCCTGCACTAACTATAACGGGGGAATTTCATTGGGTTTTTTACGAGGGAAATGTCCTGCTAACTATAACATGTGTGAAACCTATGGTTTTTTAAGTGAATATATATATATATATATATATATATATATATATATTCACTGAAAAAACCATAGGTTTCACACATGTTATAGTTAGTGGAAATTTTACTGATAAAAAACCAATGAAATTGCCCCGTTATAGTTAGCGCAGGCAACTATAACTCACGCGACCGCAATCCTCTGCTGATGCTAATACTGTATTTAGACACTTATTTGCCCATGTCTTCTTCCATACATTTTTAGCTATACATATATTACAAATATTTTTTTTTCATAAAGACACATATGTCATCAGCAGAGGATTGCGGTCGCGTGAGTTATAGTTGCCTGCGCTAACTATAACGGGGCAATTTCATTGGTTTTTTATCAGTAAAATTTCCACTAACTATAACATGTGTGAAACCTATGGTTTTTTCAGTGAATTTGCAAGGTTTTTTAAATGCTAATTCCTAACTATAACGTGTGTGAAACCTATGGTTTTTTCAGTGAATTAGTACGGTTTTTTAAATGCTAAGTTTTTTTCCCTTATAATAAGCCCTGTACATTTGGTGGCCTACGGCCACCAAAAGCACAGGGGGTGGGGTAAGTGTGGATAGTGTTTTTTTCCATTGTAATAAGCCCAGCACATTTGGTGGCCTTCGGCCACCAAAAGCACAGGGGGTGGGGTAAGTGTGGATAGTGTTTTTTTTATTTTTATTTTTTTACCGTACGCTTACCGTAAGCGTACGGTAAGCGTACCCCGCGAAATTGCCGAAAAAAAAATAAAACCGTTTTTGCACTTGGGGGATGTTTGGGGACTCCCTCAACATGACTATGTGGGAGGGAGTTGTCAAAACAGCCCCTTTACATGTTTTTGGGCTTCCGATTTTAAAAATCTCTCTCAGTGCGAGAGACAAAATGGCGGCCGCCGCTTCCTGGTTTCGGCCGATTCGAATGTTTACTAAGATCTAAGAGCCAATCAGAATCGCGCTCGCGCACGCCACCGTACGCTTACCGTAAGCGTACGGTAAGCGTACCGTAAGCTGGCTCAGATATATATATTGATTTAAAGGCTATTTTCTCAGAATCTACTAAACAGATTTACACCAAACCTACAAAAGGCACTTCCTTGACCTAGGGACTACCTCTCTGCCAAATTTTGAGTAATTCTGTTCAGCCATTCGGGCTGTAGCTCGTTCTAAAGGTCCTATGGAAAAATGCATGGGAAAAACGCGTTTTGGGACCCCCCTTTTATCTCAGCCCCCGCTTGACGAATCCCCCCGAGACTTTCAGGGTAGGAGCGGAGCGTAGCGCCCCACCTATTTTGAGAAATTCGCGAGGATTCGTCGACCGGCGCCAAAGTTATTCAAAATAGAATGTTGAGGTTTTCCTATGGAAACGTGGTCCTAACTATAACTACCTACTGGCTATCGCCAGTAGGTAATATATATATATATATATATTATCTACTGGCGGTCGCCAGTAGATAGTTAAAGTTAGGACCGTGTTACCATAGGAAATCCGCAACATTCTATTTGGAATAACTTTAGCGCCGGTTGACGAATCCTCGCGAATATTTCAAAACTAATGGGGCGCTACGCTACGCTCCTACCCTGAAAGTCTCGGGGGGATTCGTCAAACGGGGGCTGAGAAAAAAGGGGGGTCCCAAAACGCGTTTTCCCCATGCATTTTCCCATAGGACCTTTAGTCCGAGCTACAGCCCGAACGGCTGAACAGAATTACTTGAAATTGGGCAGAGAGGTAGTCCTCAGGTCAGGGATGTGCCTTTTGCAGGTCTGGTGTAAATCTGTTCAGTAGGTCCTGAGAAAATAGCATTTAAATCAATATATATATCTGTAAGCGCGCTCCGTGCGCTTACGGTAAGCTTACCGTACGCGTACGGTGCCGTGCGCTAGCTCAATTCTGATTGGTGGTTACATGACTGTAAACATTCGAATCGGTCGAAATCAGAAAGTATCGGCTGCCATTTTCTGTCTCTCGCACTGAAAAACAAAGGTTGATAACATGAAAAGGGGGCAACGAAGAGAGTTGCAGACCCCCTAGCGGTCGTCAGTGGGTTCACGAAGGACCAAAAAGTATGAAAAATAAATGTAATAATTTTTAAAAAAAATCGCAGAGTGCGCGTACGGTAAGCTTACTGTATGCGTAGGGTAAAAAAAAATAAAAAAAATAAAAAGAATTAACAATCACATGTAATATATAAATCTAAGGACCCCAAGGGAGAAAAAAACAATTGATATTTTGTAAAAAATGGCGAGGCGTGCACGGTACGAAATGCGCAACGTGGGCGCTCGGTGCGTGAAGCGCACCGAGTGCCCACAGCGCACGCACGGTGCGCTTCGCGCACCGTGCGCGCAAAAATTAAAAATAAATACATAACTTAGCATTTCAAAAACCGTACAAATTCACTGAAAAAACCATAGGTTTCAGACACGTTATAGTTAGGAATTAGCATTTAAAAAACCTTGCAAATTCACTTAAAAAACCATAGGTTTCACACAAGTTATAGTTAGCTGTACATTTCACTCGTAAAAAACCAATGAAATTCCACGTTATAGTTAGATCAGGTAACTATAACTTGCGCGACCGCCACTCTATCAAAAGGATGATGTCATCAGTGATCTCATGAGTGATGCCACTGACCATGTCATGAGTGATGTAATATGTGACGTCATGAGCAGTGGATTGCGGGCGCGCGAGTTATAGTTACCTGATCTAACTATAAGGTGGAATTTCATTGGTTTTTTACGAGTGAAAGGTACAGCTAACTATAACTTGTGTGAAACCTATGGTTTTTTAAGTGAATATATATATATATATATATTCAGTGAAAAAACCATAGGTTTCACATATGTTATAGTTAGCTGGACATTTTACTGATAAAAAACCAATGAAATTCCCCCGTTATAGTTAGTGCAGGCAACTATAACTCACGCGACCGCAATCCTCTGCTGATGCTAATACTGTATTTAGACACTTATTTGCCCATGTCTTCTTCCATTAAATTTTAGCTATACATATATTACAAATATTTTTTTTTCATAAAGACACATATGTCATCAGCAGAGGATTGCGGTCGCGTGAGTTATAGTTGCCTGCACTAACTATAACGGGGGAATTTCATTGGTTTTTTATCAGTAAAATGTCCAGCTAACTATAACATGTGTGAAACCTATGGTTTTTTCACTGAATTTGCAAGGTTTTTTAAATGCTAATTCCTAACTATAACGTGTGTGAAACCTATGGTTTTTTCAGTGAATATAAGTATATACATATATACATATATATATATATTCACTAGTCTGCAGTAAGATAAATTTAATGACTCACTTATAGAGTCAGTTACGCACCTAGAAAATCATCCATTTACACACTTGTACACCCACTCATTCTTCAACAGACCTTTCCCTATATATATGTTAAACATATTGAAACTGTACAGAAACACATACTCACTGGATGATGTCATCAGTGATGTCACTGACCAGGTCATGAGTGATGTAATATGTGACGTCATCAGCAGTGCATTGCGGGGGCGCGAGTTATAGTTAGCTGAACTAACTATAACAGGGGAATTTCCAGGGTTTTGTACGAGGGAAATGTCCAGCTAACTATAATGCCCCTGAAACCTATGGTTTTGTCAGCGAATTTCTAAGGTTTTTTAAATGCCAATTCCTAAATATAACGCCCCAGAAACCTTTGGTTTTTTCAGTGAATTTCAAAGGTTTTTTAAATGCCAGTTCCTAACTATAACGTGCATGAAACCTATGGTTTTTTCAGTGAATTTCAAAGGTTTTTTAAATGCTAATTCCTATCTATAACTTATCTCTAAAGATATCATGTTTAATGATTTTGTTTGGGTTTCTATATTTTTTCAATTCAGTGTGTCAATTTCATTAATTATGTTTTTTTAAAAATACTTTTTATCACCATTTTTTAAACTTATTTTTTCAATTAATTCTTTTAAAAATTAAAAAATATTTTTTGAATTTAATGGGTTTTTCAAACATAGTTTTTTATATTTTTCAAAATATTTTTTAACTATATGTTCAAAACTTTGTTTTATATATATATTTTCCATGTTTTTGGATCCACGCACCAACGCGAGAGGATCCGTGTACCAAATGCGATAGGATGCGCGCACCCTGCGTGCATTTCGCCGTTTTTTTTTTAAAAAGGGGGCCTCAGGGGGTCCTTCTGGGACCCCCTAACCACCTCTAGAGGGTCAGAGTATTTCCACTCTGCCCCCTTTATATGTTTTACACACTTATTCCCCTTGCTTCTTCAGCCTCGATTCTACCGAGGCAGAAAATGGGCGCCGACAGTTCTTGGTTTCGAATGTAGACAGACACTCGACAGCCAATTAGCATTCAGCGCGCGATCGGGAGGGTGCGCGTTCGGTTCGGGGAGGGTGCGCTTACGGTGCAGGTAGGGTGCGCGGCTCCTCCCCGGTCATAGATATATATGTACTGTTAACTCTAATTTTCTCAGGAACTACTGAACGGATTCACACCATTTATGCAAAAGGCATGAGCCTGAACTGAGGACTACCTCTTTGCCAAATTTGGTGTAATTCAGTTCAGCGGTTCGGGCTGCAGCTGCGACAACACATTCTATGGGAAATTGCATGGGGAAAATGTGTATTGGGACCCCCCTTTTTTCTCGGCCCCCGCTTGACGAATCACCACAAAACATTCAGGGTAGGAGCGGAGCGGAGCTGGCCAAAAGTTTGGAAAATTTCGCGAAGATTTGTCAACTGGCGCCAGACTTAATGGGAATAGAATGTTGCGGATTTCCTATGGAAAATAGGTCCTAACTATAACTATCTACAGGCGACCATCAGTAGATTAAATATATATATATATATATATATATATATATATATATATATATATATATATATATATATATATAACTATATATATACACTTTTGCACCATGCACGATGTGGATAATCTGTTGTTGGTGCATTCTGGGGCCAGTAGTTACCACAGACGCCATATGATCAGTTGGACACTAAATTCACTCACCTGTGAGCAGGGCGGAAATCCGCTGAAATGCGTAAGGAGATAAATGAGTGGGAACCAATGATTAGGGGTGGGCGGAATTTGCGAAAGCGACTTTCGCAAATTATCGGGAAAATGTTTAAAATCTCTGCAAACACGCGGAAATATTGAGAAGATGCGGAAGTTTTTTTCCCGCCCGTTCGCGGTATTTTCTGCGTGTTCGCGGCTCGCCAACTTACCCATGCGGTTGCTTGCGGGCATGGCCATCTTGTTTTCACTCTTCTCGCGGTGCATGATCGCGAGAAGAAAGGCGTGATCGCGCGACGCATGACGTCACTGCGGGCGCGAACTGTCGCGAGACAGCGCAAATGGCTAAAAACAATACAACATCTCATGGAGAACGCGACCGGATCAAGAAAACTTGTCGGCGAACGCAGGGATTCAGGTAAGGCGATCGCGCGCGCGCGAGAATGTATTATTTTACAGCGCGAGCAAGAAACAAATTATCGCCAAGCTGCGGAAACCGGAAATTTTGACATTTTCGCGCTCTCCGCGGAACGCGAAAATGTCAAATTATCGCAATTTCCGCGAACGGAACGAAATTTTTGCCCAGGCCTACCAATGATGCCACTTTGACGAATAAAGTCTGCTTGAAAAGAAGTGGGTGGTGTGGCTCTGCAATCCTTTGTGGTGAAATTCTAAGTAACAGGATCTCCATTCCTGCACGTAGAACCCGCCTTGCAGGGTCGGGGGCCCCTGGTAAAATGGAGCCTCTGTGTGTGATTTTGATGGAGGGGGCATGACCTCCTCGAGCCCAAGTACCAGCCAGTGGACTTCTGTGGATATTTGGCAATGGGTATGAGAAAGGGAGATCAGGGAGGCGTTTCTCCTCTCTCTGGTATGACCGCATTTCAAGCACAAATAAGATTTTGGCATCATATGCACTTTACTTTTGATTTTAAATGCACCTGTGATTTTCGTGACATTTGGGCTAAAGCAACTCTATTGAGCTGTATAAATTACACTTTTGCACCATGCACAATGTGGATGAACTGTTGTTGGTGCATTCTGGGGCCAGTAGTTACCACAGAGGCCATGTGACCAGTTGGACACTAAATTCACTCACCTGTGAGCAAGACGGAAATCAGCTGAAACACATAAGGAGATAAATGAGTGGGAACCAATGATGCCACTTTGACGAATAAAGTCTGCTTGAAAAGAAGTCGGTGGTGTGGCTCTGCAATCCTTTGTGGTGAAATTCTAAGTAACAGGATCTCCATTCCTGCACGTAGAGCCCACCCTGCAGGGTCGGGGGCTCCCGGTAAAATGGAGCCTCTGTGTGTGATTTTGATGGAGAGGGCATGACCTGCTCAGGCCCAAACACCAGCCAGTGGACTTCCGTGGATATTTGGCAATGGGTATGAGAAAGGGAGATGAGGGAGGCATTTCTCCTCTCTCTGGTATCACCGCATTTCAAGCACAAATAAGATTTTGGCATCATATGCACTTTGCTTTTGATTTTAAATGCACCCGCGATTTGCGTGACAATTGGGCTAAAACAACGCTATTGAGCTGCATATATTACACTTTTTCACCCTGCACGATGTGGATGAACTGTTGTTGGTGCATTCTGGGGCCAGTAGTTACCACAGAGGCCATGTGACCAGTTGGACACTAAATTCACTCACCTGTGAGCAAGGCGGAAATCCGCTAAAACGCGTAAGGAGATAAATGAGTGAGAACTAATGATGCCACTTTGACAAATAAAGTCTGCTTGAAAAGAAGTCGGTGGTGTGGCTCTGCAATCCTTTGTGGTGGAATTCTAAGTAACAGGATATCCATTCCTGCACGTAGAGCCCGCCCTGCAGGGTCGGGCCCCCGGTAAAATGGAGCCTCTGTGTGTGATATATAAATATATATATATTTTCAATGTCATTTGAAATGTCATCAGTGATGTCATCAGTGATGTCACTGACCATGTCACGAGTGATCTAATATGTGACGTCATCACCAGTGCATTGCGGGCGCGCGAGTTATAGTTAGCTCAACTAACTATACCGGGCGAATTTCTCTGGTTTTATATGAGTCACATGTCCAACTAACTATAACGTCCCTGAAACCTATGTTTTTTTCAGTGAATTTCTAAGGTTTTTTAAATGCTAATTCCTAACTATAACGTCTGTAAAACCTATGTTTTTTCAGTGAATTTCAAAGGTTTTTTAAATGTTAATTTCATATTTTAATATTTATAAAATCTATATTTTTTTCGATTTTTTTTGTAAGATTATGGAACTCTATTATCCAGTTTTCTTTTTATTTGAAAAATATGTAATGTTTTATATCTTCAAAAAAAAGCATGTACATCGTTTTTTGTTGGTTTTTTTAGACTGAAGTCCCATACCGGTAGTGTACCAAGCTCCATCAACACGCGAATCCTATCTGCCATATTGCTAAACTCGTAAAGGATGAACATTTTGTATCCGACGGGTTCATGGCACCGCGTCCCACGTAACATCTTATACATATGTGGTCGCGCCTGCTGCTACTTTGGTATGTGATGTACCAAGCCGCGCCTTACGTCATGTACGTATGGGGTCACGCCGGCTGCGTGTTGCGTATGCGACGACTGCACGCTGCCCGGCCTTGTGTTATGTCATAGACGTATGGTGTCGTGCCGGGAACACCTTTCCCTCATTTTTTTTCGTCTCAAAACTATATCTAAATAATTTTAAAGTGTATATGAGAGCAAGCGATATTCTAAAA
Source organism: Triturus cristatus (assembly GCF_964204655.1). Taxonomy (NCBI): domain Eukaryota; kingdom Metazoa; phylum Chordata; class Amphibia; order Caudata; family Salamandridae; genus Triturus; species Triturus cristatus. The sequence continues at coordinate 86,306,882 of NC_140588.1, forward strand.
TATTTTAAACATTTATATATTTCTAACTGTAATAAACTTATATTACGGTAAATATATTTTCTCCAAATCACGTCGGATGCGGCCTCCTTGCGCGCTCGGTGCGCGATTGCCATGTGACCTTAAAGAAAAGCATTTCATTGGTTCATAACATTTCCCATCGTAACAGTTGGAGGACCCCACCCATTTTAGTCATTCTCTCTACAGCGTTTGGTGAAAGACTCCTCTTCTGCTTACAGAGCTTTTTTGAAAACATTTTGCTATATACATATATCTGACACTACATACAACATGCAATCATCATCTTCATCAATGTTCATGCTCTGTAAAGTAGCCTTCCACATGTGATAGCCATGCATGTAAAAGCTACATAACAGAACTTTTCACCACTGCCAGAGTTAGCATGGTTGCATACGCTGTCCACAGCACAATGTAATGTGGTATGGCCCAGGGGCAGTGTCATGCATAGATAATGAACACAAGGACACAGATAGATAGTGGAAGTGGGTACGGGCACGTGCGCTCGACTCCTTTTTATTACCAGAGTCACATACATATCCAGTTGCGTCTGTGCTGAATGCTTGTGTGGTGAGTGTAAATCAGCCATCAGAGAATGGTTGCTGCTAGCATCAACTACAACAGTAATCATTGGATAACACACAGAGATTCAATAATAAAAGGGTCAATAGTTTGTGCTGCAGTTAGGTAGGGACAATAGATGTGAAATAATACAGAAAAGATTCTATCGTAAAAGAACCATAACTTGTGGTATACTGAGATACAGGCAGTAGATCTGAAAAAATACACAAAAAGATTGTATCATAAAGGGTCCATCAGGTCTAGTGCACTCAGATAGCCACATCAAAAGCATTAGCATGTGCACAGCCAGCGATAATGCATGCTGCGGGTGGGCCGTACTAGGAGCAATGTCTGTTGCCTAAAACACTACATCATCTGCAATAGTGACTCAATCTGAATTGTAAACATTGCTGTCTGCAGTGTAGGCCAGAGAGCGGTCAGCAAGGGCCCACAGCCACGTGGTGTTGACTTGAGCTGTCCTGTTTGCCGCACGCGAAGCAACAAAAACCGTGTGCGGACACTGATGATGCGTATGCGTGGTGCGGACAGAGCGCACTGGAGCAATGTCTTTTGCCTACAGGACCGCGTCATCTACAATAGCGACTCGATCTGAATTGTGAACACTGCTGTCTGCAGTGTAAATTGAAGGTAGTGTGAGCACAGTTTTCCATGAATACTTTTTCTCACTTCCTTTTCACAAAATACAACAACATAAATTACACAAAACTCTTTAATAAATAAATCAAAACAATTCGAATTGCGATCTCTGCTGTCCACTGTGTACACTGTTATTCAGTGTTCTTTACCACTACCAAGAAGAATTTGGTCATTGTACTAGACCTATAAGTCATCTTAAAAAACTTCTTCAACCAAGTATACTAAAAGGCTATTGTGTATATTTCAGTAGACGTTGTAGTTAGTTGCCTACTGGATTCTGTAATTAAACAATCACCACTCGATCTGAATTGTGTGCCCTGCTGACTGCAGTGTAGGCCAGAGGCAGTGGTCACTAACGCCTCACAACCACGTGACGTTGGATTCGGAAGCACGGAGTTGGTTGCACCTGATCGGAGGCAGTACACACAAATCATCACAAACTTTAACTTCTGACATCTTCAATCACAGAATCAAGACCCCGTTTCACTGTTCCGACCTGCAGTACCATGGTGTACTCCACCGACTGGTGTCACCCAAGCACAATAATCATGTGCAGCAGTTAGGTACGGAAGCACAGAGTCCGATGCACCTCAACGGAGGGAGTTCTGTAAAAAACAACAAGCAGCAGGTAATATCAGACATCGTCCATTTTGGGATCAAGACACCATTCCACTGTTGGGACATAGAGTTGTTGCACCTAGTCGAAGGGAGTACCTTCGTCTCCACTCTCACATACAGTTCTAACATCATCCATTGTGGAATCAAGACCCTGTTTCACTGTTCGGACCTGCTGTACCGCGGTGTACTCCACCGACTGCAGTCAGCCAACCCCAATAATCATGTGCAGCACTTATCTACAGAAGCACAGAGTCTGATGCACCTCAACGGATGGAGTTCTGTGAAAACCAAGCAGCACGTAGTATCGTACATCGTCCATTTTGGGATCAAGACCCCGTTTCACTGTTGGGACCTAGAGTTGGTTACACCTGGTCGAAGGGAGTACCTTCATCTCCACTCTCAGATGCAGGTCTAACATCGTCCATTCTGGGATCAAGACCCCGTTTCACTGTTCTGACCTGCTGTACCACGGAGTACTCCACCCACTGCAGTCAGCCAAGCCCAATGATCATGTGCAGCACTTAGCTACGGAAGCACAGAGTCTGATGCACCTCAACGGAGGGAGCTCTCAGCAGCAGGTAATATCGGACATCGTCCATTTAGAGATCAAGACACTGTTCCACTGTTGGGACCTAGAGTTGCTTGCACCTGGTCGAAGGGAGCACCTTCATCTCCAATCTCAGATGTAGTTCTAACATCGTCCATTGTGGGATCAAGACACCGTTCCACTGTTGGGACCTACAGTTGGTTACAGCTGGTCGAAAGGAGTACCTTCATCTGCACTCTCAGAGGCAGTTCTATCATCGTCCATTGTGGGATCAAGACACCGTTCCACTGTTTGTACCTGTTGGACTACTGTGGCTGGCCACGGTTTCCACAGTACGTAGTGTTGTTGTCTCTGCTAGGTGTACATGTTGTTTGTCATGTTGTATGTGATTATATAAAGTAGCGCATTTATTTATGAGCAGTGGTTTCTCCCATTTACATATCGCTATCTTAAAGAGGATACCGAAGTTTTTCTCACAGGTGAAAAGTGGGACCACAATGGCAGTCATTCATTACTATGCAAGAATGTCCAACTGCACAACGCTTCTAATCTTACAGCCTCCAATCTTGCGTGCTTTCTTAAAAGCACGCCAACTCCCACAATTAGACCAACATTCACACAGCTTTCTAATTGCAGTTATCTGCTTCTTAATAACATGGACTGCTAGGCAATGTGAGCTGGCATACCGTATGTCCTTACTGTTTCGCACCGGATAACTTCCTGTGGCAATCTCTATTTTCACCCACACAAAGTATCTCCCAAAGTTCAACTGGGCCTTCAATACCTACTTTGAAAACAGATTTTATTAAACGGAGCAAACTGAAAGCGCTTTTGTTTCAAACAGAAGTGTCTCTCACTTCTCCAAAAGTAATTTATCGACTGCAGAGAGCATAAACTTCAAGTAAAATACACTCCCTTTTAAATACAAACCTCCCATTACACTTTGTGAATTGTTACACAATTTTCAACACATCTGACATTTAAGGTCTGGCACACTTTTTTAACACTGTCTCCTCTGGCCTTCTCACAGGATTTCAAACTGTTTTTAGTCTAATACCAGACTTCATTCATTCAATCATCTCTGGAATAATAGCAACAGTACCCATACTTCTCGCTCTGTTTGCGTCCATTCTACTACTATTTTAGCTTGTTAAAAATGGCTGCGATCCCTGTGGTAACAAGCATGTCCGATGGGATACGCCTCTACGTGAAGCTACATCAATACTGTGAAAAAATGGAACAACTTTTCGACTGCCTGCCTCTATCTATTATCGGAGCCAGCTACAACATGAAATTTATTTACACATATACAATCTGCGTGCAACCATCGTTTTATTACAAAACTTGCCCAATCGACTGCCGAATGGACCTATGCCATGCCAACATCCCAGCAAACGCTCCCAATATCCAGCAGGTAATAGAGTATCTTGAAAACTATGAACTTGATTGTTCGGGCAGTGGAGCAATGGCAGATGCAACGCAAAAAGGTATCCTGGTGGAATGGGATTTCTGCGCAGCCGCGAAAGATCTCCTGCAACGTGCAACCTTTGATAACATCGCAGATTGCCTGCCAATTCAAATTGCTGCTCTAACATTCGAGGAACATTACTGTCCCTTCGAGGATATGAATTCGCTTTTCTCACACGATGGCAACATTCGCCTCTTGGAACATTACGCATCTCAAGTCGCTGAAGAACTTCTGGACTGCAATCTCCAAGACTTGTAAGGAATTCACTTTATTCTTGGACTGATTTTTTCCAACTTTTTTGACTTTTTTCTATAAAAGTTTTTAATACACTTCAATTGAACTATTTTCATATAATAACTTTCTAAGTATGCTTAGGCATTTGAAATGTGTTTTCCTTATTGGCCCTTACGTCTCCACACTAACCAGGGATGGATGATGTATGTCCTATGCAAATACGCTATTTACTTGCTAAATTTGCCTAAACCTGACATCCAGTTTGAAACCATGTCTCTTCTTTGTACACACGTCTCTCTGCCTGCCTGTTATCCACGAAGCCCTTTAACACAAATTAGTTCATCCTCAGCCTCTGCTCACGAGCTGGCGATCAAGATAAAAAAACACAGCATTGTATAGGAACTGGTTGGCACAGTGTGGTAATCATAACCTACCTTTATTTTCATTCTACAATTTACAGTTATTCATGTCTAATAGGTATTGTTTATGTCACATGGAACTGTAACATGTAATGTGGAATTGAGTGATGCAGAAGCTTAGCTTTGAATACAGCAGAAGCGGTTGGAGTTTGCCTCAGCTGGATGCCTTAGCTCTTGCACCAGTGTCTCCATTTATGGCACTTAAATAAAGACACTTTTTATATAATTTGCAGACTCCATCCCTTTATCACACACAGCCACTTTCTTAAACACACCGGATTTCACCATTGGCTTCTGTGGCATTGCAACCTTCTGCATTATATTCTTCAAGATTATTTCTTTATTCATGCTTGCTAAAAAACTCCATTCGAGTCTTCAGACCGGTTGGGGTGAGTAGTTTGCTTCCCACTCCCGCTATAGTCTAAACCCCTACTAACAACACTTGCACAGCTATGCCACAGCAGCCAGTATGCTACAGTGCCCAGAGCACATCAGTTTACAGCAATCAGCTCACGGTTTCATCCCTGAGTATACCGGTACCTCACCTTAGCACCATCTCACTCTGGGCAAAACAGCACATTCACACCGCTAGGGGTGAATACTTTGCTTCACACTCCCTCTGTTGCACACCCTAACCACCCCACAGACCTCACAGCGCTATAGTCTAAACCCATACTAACACCACTTGCACAGCTATGCTACAGCGGCCAGTATGCTAGAGCACCCAGAGTACATCAGTTTACAGCAATTAGCTCACGGTTTCATCTCCGAGTGTACTGGCACCTCACCTCAGCACTATCTTACTCTTGGCAAAACAGCACTTTCACACCCCTAGGGGTGAATACTTCACTTCACACTCCCTGTGTAGCACACCCTAACCAACCCACAGACCTCACAGTGCTCCTACCCTCCTCTTTCCTACTCTCTTTGCCCTTTTTTCCCCTATTCGCTTCAATGGAATCACAAAATGGCTGCCAACACTTCCTAGTTGCAACCGCTCGCACTGCTCGCAGCCAATAATCAGCAAGCTCGTGCTCGTAAGCCCTCAGCCAATCAGAAGGCAGAATTCCCAAATATAGATATTTGTAAATTTTGATATTTCTCCAAAACTACTAAACGGATTTAAAACCAAATAAACAAAAGTGTGATTTCTAGATCAAGCCCCTTCTCCCTGCCCAATTTGGGGTAATTCCGTTCACCCGTTCGACCTGTAGCCTTGTCTAAAGTTTCCTATGGAAATTAACATTGAGAAAACACGTTTTGGGACCCCCTGTTTTCTCATCCCCCTTGACGAATCACCCCCAAACTTTCAACATAGGAGCTGATATGAACAAAGAATTTGTTTGGTAAATTTCATGAAGATTCATCAAACAACGCCAAAGTTATATGCAAAACAAAAAATGCTCTTCCTATGGACACTTGGTCCTAACTATAACTACCTACTGGCGACCGCCAGTAGGTAATATATATATATATATATATTCACTGAAAAAACCATAGGTTTCAGGGGCGTTATAGTTAGCTGGACTTCTCACTCGTACAAAACCCTTGAAATTCCCCCGTTATAGTTAGTTCAGCTAACTATAACTCGCGAGCCCGCAATGCACTGCTGATGACGTCACATATTACATCACTCATGACATGGTCAGTGACATCACTCATGACATCACTGATGACATTTCAAATGAAATCACTGATGACATCTTCCAGTGAATGTGTGTTTTTCTGAAAATTACATATGTTTTATATATGTATATCTCAAGGTCGATGGAAGAATAAATGGGTATATAAGTGTCTAAATGGATGATTTGTTTTTGAAAAATTGATTGTATAACTGACTGATTAAGTGTATCTTAGTAAATACATGGCTTAGTGAGTAATGTTTAAATATTTAAATATCTGTATCAGTCTCTCACTTTGAGTGGCTGCATGGGTTGGTGAGTAGCTACATGAGTGTCTATATAGGTTATTAGTTGGTCTTTTGAGTATCAGTATGAGTGTCTGAGTGTCTGTATGGTTCGGTGGGGGGTATTACGTAGTGCATAGGTGTATGAATGAGTGACTCACTGTTTGTGTGTGTTGAAGACAGCATGTGTGCAGGACTGTATGGGTGGATGAGTGTGTGCATGGGTGTGTTAGTGAGTGAATGACTGTCTCAATAGTGTCTTTATGAGTAACTACATATGTTTTAAACTAGTATATGTGACTATTGGTGTATATAAGTGAGTATATGTGAGAGTGAGAGATTGAAAGAGTTCCTGTATGAATAAGTATGTGTTTCTATAAGTGATTGTTTAAAAGACTAAGTATGTGTAAGTTTCTGTAGAAGTAAGTGTGGTGGTGTGTGTATAACTGTATATGCAAGTAAATGGATGTTTGATTCTTTATTAGCATGAGTGACTATGCGTGTGAGTAACTTTATGGATGAGTGGCATTGTGTAACAGGATGTATAGGTGTATGAGTACATATGACGAGTGAGTACATGTATGAGTGACTGTATAGGCCTGTTGGTGAATGAGTGGAGGTGTATGTGGATCTTAGAATTACTGAATAGGTTGTTGTAACTGATATTGGTATGTCAATTGTTTTGAAAATTTTAGTTTCTATTTTTGAATGTGTGTATCAAAGGTTATATTAGGGGGAGAGGAGGTCTGCCACACTATCACAAGGATGATGTCATCAGTGATGTCATTTGAGATGTCATCAGTGATGTCATGAGTGATGTCACTGCAGGTGATGCAGGTGGCTAGTTGTTGAAGATTTTCATTGATCTGTCCGAGCTGCTCATTAGTTTTAAATTATTTGGATTCTTATGAGAGCTTCATTTTGAGGAACTCAAATGAATTCTGTCTCAATGTTTGCTCTATCAGAGAAGATTGCAGCAGATGTAATGCTGCAACACCTGGGAGTTCCATCTGGCTAGACACATTGGCTACCTGGGGATCTTCTTTCAGAACAGCAGGTGTATTAGATTGAATTTGGGTGCCCCTCCTTGTGATATTCAGATCTTCCATATTCTCCTTTTGGGCACCTCCGGGAGGACCCATTGTAAACAGTGGATATAGCTATCTCTCTTTGTCTTTACGTGATTTCTTCATATGAGTGCCCCCTGGCCGGTTGAAAGATCTATGTTTGCTATGGCAAAAGGTGAGGGAGTCTCTCTCTCAGGGCTTGGAGTGTACTCCATTCAGTCTCCTGATTCTTGTGAAAGCTCATGCCAAAATTTAGCTGGAGAAAGAGTCGGATGATTGGGAGCCTGAGACCAGTTCTGGACAGTTTGTTTTTTTGTCTGTTGATTTTTCCTGGCCATGCAGATTTGCTTTGATGAGTCTCTCAAAATACATTTCTCTGAGGCACTAAGTGTTATCTGGCACTGATCAGAATGAATGAATTAAGTTCCTGAAGTCTGTTGGCAAATTGGGAGAATGCAGGAGATATCACAAGACCACCGCAAGCCACATCTGTGATACACAGACCACTTCTGCAACTATCCTGATCCTCCTCCTCTTGAGAAGGAGCCTAGAGCCCTCACCAAGCTGCTCCTACCTCTCCTTAATCCTTTATCCTGCTGCAGAACCAAGGATGGAATATGCTCATGCGGAACCAATCTCCCCGACCAGATTCAAAGGCCTTTCTTCCGTATCGGTGTCTGACCTGCTTAATTATTGATATCAATTTCTTAAATCACCATCTTGAGGGCTCTACAATGTAAAGCTTGAGGCTAGCTTCAGGATGAGACAACTCTAGCTTTGTTAAAAGGATGTTAAGACCATATTTGTTCACATTGAATATATAGAGAGGCTTTTATTCTCATAATCTATCAATGGGCACAAGTGGAGACCTCCTTCCTTCCAAACAGATATTTTACAGCCTTTTAATGAAAATCTGGCATCACTCACCATGGGAAAGCCGACCCTCTTTCTGTTGCTTCTAAATCTTTTCTCCTTCAAACCACACTGGCCTGATCTGATCTGGTCCTCACCGCTACCTTTAACGCCCAGGCAGAACACTTTGTCCCCGGTATGTGTTGATGCATGCCGAACTCTTCAATCATAAGATCACCGCAGATGCTGCTGAAGGTGTACCGTGACAATGCGATGCGGTGATGCTGCGACCATAGCAGTATGTTACAGGTGGCTCCTTGCCCCACACCAATCCTCTCCATATCTCGACGTCGCCCTAAGTCCTACAGTAAATCCTGCTGGGCCAACGTCCATTGTTCCGTAAGCCTTTCTCCAGTCACAGGACTCTTGCTGTGAGTACCGCACTTGCTGTGTATCAGTGGGCCATCTTGCGCCCTCCCTGGAAGTGAGCTCAACTGCAGAGCATGACAGGAGATATATGTGGCACCATTTGCAGCAATCATTATGATGGGTGCTTAAAAAGCATTTGATTTAGTTCACTGGTCTATTTTGTTTTCCATTTTGTTGAGATTTAAGTTTCCTCCGAGTTTTGTGGATCTTTTACAGAAATTATAAGATGAGGCGAAAGCAAAAATAATATTACACTGTCATGTGGGAGGGTCTGTGTAGATTCAGCAGGGCACTCATCAAGGGTGCCCTATATCCCCAGTCCTATTTGCTGTATATATCAAATTGCTAACTTCACAAATATGACAGGGGCTGCAAATTAGAGCACCAGTGCAGTGGGTACCAAAATGTAAACTATTTGCTGACAACAATATTATGTATTTGGCAGCAGAAATACAGAACTTTCAAAAAAATCTAAACTTTTTCAGACCTAAGGGGTTATAGGATAAATCACGCAAAGTCGGAAACTCTGCTGTTCAATTGTTCTTATCAGGTCCTTCTGATCGACTTGCGTACACAGGTCTGTAGGACCGACGCAGAAAACAACTCCATCCCTCCCTCACAGGACCTCTGCGACTCCCTCGCAGCCTTCTTCCACCACAAGATCACCGACATCTACAACAGCTTCACCACAACCAACACAAACCCACCACTGGAACCCGCCACCGACAACACCACCATCCTCACCTGGAACCCAACCACCACCGAGGAAACCATCCGCATCATGAACTCCATCCACTCAGGATCACCCTCCGACCCCTGCCCGCACCACATCTTCAACAAAGCCGACAACATCATCGCACCCCACCTCCGAGACATCATCAAAGCGTCTTTCACCACCGCCACCTTCCCGGAGAAATGGAAGCACGCCGAACTCAACGCCCTCCTAAAGAAACCAACAGCAGACCCCACCGAACTCAAAAACTTCCAGCCCATCTCGCTCCTACCGTTCCCCGCCAAAGTGATTGAGAAAATCGTCAACGCTCAACTCACCACCGCCCTGGAAATCAACGACTCTCTCGACCCCTCACAGTTCGGCTTCAGAGCTAACCACAGCACCAAGACCGCCCTCATCGCAGCCACGGTCGACATCAGATCCCTGACCGACAAAGGAGAAACCGTGACCCTCATACTCCTGGACCTCTCTGCAGCCTTCGACATGGTATGCCACCATACCCTGATACGTCACCTCAGCAACGCCGGCATCAGAGGCAAGGCCCTGGAATGGATCATCTCCTTCCTCTCCGGAAGAACCCAGAGAGTCCGCCTCCCCCCCTTCAGATCCACAGCCACAGAGATCATCTGCGGCGTCCCCCAAGGATCCTCCCTCAGCCCCACCCTCTTCAACATCTACATGACCCCCCTGGCGAACATCGCACGAAAACACGGACTCAACCTCATATCCTACGCCGACGACACCCAGCTCATCTTATCCCTCACCAACAACCCCACCTCAGCTAGAACCAGACTACACGAAGGCATGAAGGAAGTAGCAAACTGGATGACAGACAGCCGGCTTAAACTGAACACAGAGAAGACGGAGGTCCTCATACTCGGCCCAACACCCTCCGCCTGGGACGACTCCTGGTGGCCTCCCGCCCTGGGCAGCACTCCCCAACCCACCGACCACGCACGCAACCTCGGCTTCATCCTGGACTCATCCCTCTCCATGACCAGACAGGTCAACTCGGTGACCTCGGCATGCTCCGCAAGATCTTCCGCTGGATCCCCACTGACACCAGGAAGACCGTCACCCACGCCCTCGTCACCAGTCGCTTGGACTATGGGAACACTCTGTACGCCGGCATCACCATCAAGCTGCAGAGGAAACTGCAACGAATCCAGAACGCTGCCACACGACTCATCCTGAACATACCCCGCCACCACGACATCTCAAGACACCTGAAGAAACTTCACTGGCTCCCAGTCAACAAGAGGATCACCTTCAGACTCCTCACCCACGCACACAAAGACCTGCACAACCTCGGACCAAAACTCATCAACCACCGCGTCTCCTTCTACACTCCTCCGCGCACCCTACGCTCAACCGGACAAGCCCTGGCAGCAGTACCCCGCATCCGCAAAGCCACCGCCGGAGGAAGATCTTTCTCTTTTCTGGCAGCGAAGACCTGGAACTCCCTTCCCAGCCACCTTCGCGCCATACAGGACCACCTCTCCTTCAGAAGGCAGCTCAAGACCTGGCTCTACGAGCACTGACCCCCCCTCCCCCCCAGCGCCTTGAGACCCTTACGGGTGAGTAGCGCGCTTTATAAATGTAACTGATTGATTGATTGATAGGTCTGCTCCAATCAGATATCTGGGAGTTTTTGTGTCACAAAACATTTCACATCTTTCTATCTATTGATACCTGCCAAAGCCAAAAATAGTTTAAATATTTGGCAGTCGTTACCACTCTCCATTATAGGGAGAACTGCGTTACTAAAAATGATGATACTTCCTCTTTTACTTTTCTTTTTTCAAATGTGATAATCAAAGTCCCCCAAAGCTATTTATTGAGATAGATCTTATGGTGCATACATTTTTATGGGCAGACAAGAAACCATGTACCAAATTAGAAATCTTGCAACTGTCTACAGAAGATGGTGGTCTTGGTTTTCCCCATATTAAAAAATACTTTCAAGCCGCTTTCATGGATTGGTGCAGACGTGCTGTCACTCCTCAGGGACAAGAAGGCAATGCTAGCAAAAAATAATATTCAGTTAGTACCATTTATAAAAATCCCAAAGCTCTCCAAACGGAGTAGATATAAGGTCTACCATAAAACCTTTCATAGGTTTGCTCTAATGAAGGGAGTACACCAGTTTACTCCACTTCACCTGGATATCTGGATAAGACAATGTAACTTATTAGATGTTCAGTTGGGTGAACAGAACATAAGTAGTTGGGAAAAAGCTGGGGTTCATCAGCTGAGGGACATGTTGATAGAGTGGGAGGTGAAAACATGGCACCAATTAAAATCAAGAAGACCAGAGCTCCTGTCCTCGTTGTTCTTTTCCTTTATTCAACTACGTAATTTAGTAGGGAAGCTAAAACACCCAAATGGTACGCTATCAATAACAATTATCCAAGCATTCTATGTCAGAGAGACAATGGGGGTAGGGTATTAGTACCAGATACTTCAACAACAACTTTATGGGCAGACAAATCCAAGCACCCTTCAAGAGACACAGAACTCCACAGGTTAAAGAATAGATGCCAAGTTATCAAAAACATATAATGAATGGTCACATAAAGCCATCCGAGGGGTAAAATTTCAACTTATGGCCTTCTTTTGTAAGTGGAAGCTCACATCCCAGATCGCTTCAAAAAATTGTTTCCATCAATGTCGCTACACTGTTTTAGATATCACCACCAAAGAGGGATTGGATGCATATTTGATTTTGTTAGAATTTTGGAATCAGGTTTTTCAGTGGCTAAATAGAAAATTACAGACTTTGCTAGTTCCCAACCCTTTGGCTACTCTGTTCGGAATTTCCAGTGTTAATTTAACAATTTGACAAAAACAGTTTGTATTTATTGCATCTTTAGTGGCTAAGTCCCTTATTCTTCAAAAATAGAAAATGACTGAACCACCGGTTTTTGGCCATTGAGAACATAAAATGACCCAAGTTGAACATAAGGAAAAACTTTACTCCCAACGCATAGGGACAGTGATAAATTTCCAGAAAATTTGGAGGGATGACTAGGGATGGTTCTTGTTTAAGAGAGATAACAGGAATTTAGTCGGCTTTAGAATCTAGCGAAGTACCTAGAAATTATAAAGTGAATTTTCAACTTTAAAGGAAATACTATTTATGTACTTTACCAAGGAGTAGCTGGGCTTTAAAATGTAGTGAGATGATTGCACCTAGAAATTATAACGGGAATTGTTTTGGGTAGATGTTTAACATGAATTATAGGAATGGTTAATGTTTTCATCTAAATTATGAAATTATGTTGATGAAATGTTAATTAAACTATTGTCATATTGTATCTTCTACCACTGCTGATTATAAATCAAGAAATTTAAAATAAGGATGAAGCTTCGTACAGGACATCATTTATGGTGCACAAGTATGAATGCTGCGAACAGTAAAAAAGGGATCATGAAATTTTTACTATATTGTGATATACTGTTACGGCATAAGCAACTGTTCTGTTTCTGGAATTTTGCAAATCAAATACTAACATATTTCTATTATTTTTCTTTTACAACAGTGTTTGGAGTGATATATCTTTAGATGAAATAAACATATGTGTAGTGCTATAGAAATATTTCTTTGACATACTCCTGGAGAGGGTCTTTAAGCATGAGGACACTTGATATGCTTTACTACACATTTCTTTTGCCATGATGGGATGGTAAAAAAACTTCCATGCAATTGATTTCCACTCTGCTGTGGCAACTGATCTTCACTGCCATCAAATGATATTTTATTTACAAATTGTATAGAAAGCAACAAAATGAAATTTTGGAAAGAAACTAAAAAGTACTGAATTATGAACAGGGTATTTTTTTAAACAATGTTTATTATTGTTTTTCCCCACTTTTGAAAAAGGAATCTTTATGCAGTGCAGTCATAATGGTATATAAGCATCAAAATCTGAAAACAGTAAAAAAGGGAAAGGCAATGCTATTACCATTACAGCATAGCTAATGTCTTGTTAGAAATGTGATCTTCTCCATGGCAAAAACGAAATGTTCAACATAGAATTGTGTAAAAAGTAATACTAATTTCTAATTATACTCCTTATGGTTTAAAACACATGAATTATACAATTGGAGCAAAGTAATTTCCTAATTACGTCTTTTTGTGCATTTCTACAAACTAACATTGGCAAGCTATACATCAAGGTAGAGTCTCATAAAGGGACTGACACATAGACATACACTGACAAACAAACTCCTCCATCCATCCAGTTATCCAGTCAACTACTCACACATCCACTCACTCTTCAACACAGTCAATACCAGACCAAGATAGGTACAAATACATCCACAACTACATGCATTCACTTTCACATACAGATACTCATATACTGACTCACTCATTGCGACACACATTCTCACTCATGCATGCATTCAGTCATTCATCCACTCAGTCACCTATATAGTCAGTAGCACACCCATTCATTCTCTCATGTAAGCACTGATATGCACAATCACTCACCCATACAGCTACAAACACAGGTATTCACATATACACACAGGTACTTAAACACACTCACATATTCATACATCACTAATACACTCACTCACCCACTCACTCATACAACCTCCTATGCACTGTTTGTCTTACCTGTAGAGATACTTACTCACTTACTGACACAGCAACTCAGATACTCACTTACTCATACAGACACTGGCACACCCTGTCACTAACTCATACAACTAGTCACATTCACCTACTAACTAACACAACCACTCATATATTCACTTTTTGACCCATACATGTACTCCTGCATCCAGTTACTTACCCATACCCTAACTGACATAGCCAGTAACTCATTGCTATGTGCACCAAGCATGCAAGTGGAGCTACCTGCTTTGGGGTGATACAGATTCTTAAGAAGATTTTCCATTTTTTGCACCTGCCTGCCCGCAAACAGGTAGTGCTGGCCCTTGTGGTGTCCAGGTTGGACTACTGCAATGCTCTTTATTTGGGGATTATTAAAGGACTCCTGCATCGACTTCAACTAATGCAGAATGCTGCTGCCAGGCTGGTGATGGACCTCCCTAAATTCCATTCAGTTGCTGCCACTATTAGAAGCCTGCATTGGCTTCCGTTGAGGATGAGAATTGTGTTTAAAGCCCTATGTCTTGTCCACAAGGTTGTGCATAAAAAGTGGTCAAAAGACATCAATAAAATGTTCCTAAGATACTGTCCTGGCAGGGGCCTTAGATCTACAAATAAGAACCAGGTTGTTGTTCCTAGGGCCAGAAGAGCCAGGTGGGGGGGAGGGCCTTCTCTCTGATAGGGGCCAATTTGTGGAATTCCCTCCCTTCCACTGTTTCCTCCTCGGAGTCCCATCTGGTCTTTCGGAAGTCCTTGAAAACCTGGCTTTTCACCTATCCGATTGCTGTGTCTAATGTGAATCTTTAGTGCTTACACAGTCTGAAATCTCCTTCCTGATCCTGTTCCGCAGCGCCTTGATGCCCCTGGGCTAAGTTTGTGCTTTATAAAATTTATATTCATTCATTCATTCATTCATTCACGCAAGTAAATACATCTGTGGCAATTACCACTCAAATCTTGTGCTTACAATGAGAATGAAAACAAGTGCATTTTACACATATAACTCTATTTAATAGGGACAGTTTTGTAATGTGGTAATTCCATAGAGAGTTTGGCAGTTTCTTCCAGAAATTGTACACTTCTAATTTAAGGAGAAATACAACATAAGGCAAAATATGCTATTGGTTGAACAGTCAAAAACGGTTTCTCTCAAAAATTGGATTAACAATAAAAAGCCATCAGTACATTTTGTGCAAATGGGCATGATTCCCTTGAAAGACTAGTTTTAAAATGGGCCACTAAACAGTTTCATTGAGAACTCTTGGATATTTTGGCACCGGCCACTGGTCAGTAATGAGCAGAAAGAGGCAAAATAAAGGTCAGAAATTAGGAGAAAGAGGCTGAATAAAGGTCAGCAACAAGCAGAAAGAGTCAAGATAAAGATGAGAAATCAGCAGAAAGAGGCTAGATAATGGTCATAAATGAGCGGAAAGAAGCAAAATATCAGTCACAAATGAGCAGAAAGCGGCAAAATAAAGGTGAGAAGTAAAGAAAAAGTCAAAAATAGAGCAGAAAATGAGCAGAACCCATACAGACCCTCTTGCACCCATTCTCGGAACAACTCTAACACTCTCACAGCCACTCACAGACCCATTCAGACACTCATGCATCCACTTACAGAATCACTCATACTCTTTCTCAACCACTCACAGACCTACTCAGAGACTCATGTGCCAACTCAAAGACCCACTCAGAGACTCACAAACCCACTCCAAGACCGACTCAGATACTCACATACCCGCTCACAAACCTACTCAGACACTCATGTACTTACTCATAGACTAACTAACATATAAAAAGGAGGTACTCCAAAACCTCTCAGACACTCTCGGACCCACTCACAGACCCACTCAATCACTCAGGCACTCATGCACCCACTCAGACACTCATACACCCACTTACAGACCCACTGAAACACTCAGGCACCCACTCACATATCCACTGAGATACTAATGTACTCACTCTAATGTGCTCACTCACACACTCACTGTCAAAGGTTACAGGTTACAGGTTTAAAAATATATATTTTTATTGAATTTCATCCATATACCATCACAATATGTAGCGATTGTAATTACAATTCATACACAATCAGTCTGTCCCATTACTTGAAAAAAGAACACACCTTTACATTTCTTGTTGTTGAGGATCAGATTAGATCATACATCCAGTATTGCATAACTCCTGCTACATTGGGATATGGAAGAGCAATATCTGAAAACATATCTAAATAATTCAACTGTATGCAACCCCCCTCCTCTCGGGTCACCTAGGTATACACCACCCATTGTCTATATACCTCGAAGGTTACAGGTTACAGTTAGGAAATAACATTTAAAAAAATCTTTAGAAATGTACTGAAAAAACATAGATTACATGGATTTATAGTTAGGATTCAGAATTCAAAACTTCCTTGATATTCACTGAACAAACCAAAGCTTACAAGGACCTTGTAGTTAGGCTCAGATTTCACTCATATAAAACCAGTGAAATTCAGCAGTTATAGTTACCTTAGCTAACTATAACTCACTCCCTTGCAATGTACTGTTTATGACATCACTTATTATATCACTCATGACCTGATTAGTGACATCACTGATGTCATCACTGATAATATCTCAAACAACATTATTGATGACCTCATCCAGTGATTGTAAGCATTTTCTAAAGGTTAATGAGTTTTAAACATTTATACTAAGGCACCACAAAAGTTAAATGTATTTACTTTGTGTGCTACTATTTAATGATACAATTTCTAAGATATATTGTGTGAGCGGCTGTGTGACTATGTGTTTCCATGTGTGAGTGGGTGTGTGAAAGAATGGATGTGTGTTTGGTTGTGTGAGTGTTTATATGGGTGATTAAGCTGGTATTTGAGTAGTAGTATTGGTGAATAAGTGGGTGTGTGAGTAGTTGTATGGGTGTCTGGGTGGCTATGCAAGTTGCTGTAGGGGTGGGTGAGTGAGGTGATGCCTGGGTGTCTGAGTGGCTGTGTGAGTGAGTAGTTGTTTGAGTGGGTGTTTTGATAACTAAGTGAGTCTGGGAGTGGTTGTATTGGAGAGTGACTGTATTATTGGCTATAATGTAAGTGAGTAGATGTGTGAGTGATTGTATGGATGAGTGAATGGGTAAGAGGTTGTATGGGTATGTGAGTGGCTCTACTGATGGACTGTAGGGGTGAGTGGGTGTGTGAGTGACTGCATGATTTGTATAAGTATGAGTGGGAGACGCTGTATAGGTGACTGAGAAGCAGTGTGAGTTTACAGGTGAGTGGGTCGCTGCATCAGCAGGTGTATGGGTAAATGAGTGGGTGTGTGTGAGTGAGTGAGCTGGTGCATGAGTGGCCCTATATATGAGTAAGTGGGTGTGTGAGAGGTTATATGCATAGATCAGAGAGTATATGAGAGGATGTGTGGGTGGGTGTGTGAGGGCTCATGTAGATGTTGTCATCAGTGACGTTAGCAGTGATGTCATTGACTATGTCATGGGTGATGTAATATGTGAGATCATAAGCAGTGTATTGTGGGGGTGTATGTTATAGCTAGCTCAGCTTACTATAACTGCTGAATTTCACTAGTTTTGTATGAGTGAAATGTGAGCCTAACTAAAATGTCCCTGTAACCTTTGTTTTTTCTGTGAATTTCTGAGATCTTTTTAATTCTATTTCCTAATTCTAATTTCCTTTTAACCTTTGGTTTTGTTAGTGAACGTCTTCAGTTTTTTAACTGTAACCTGTAACATTTGAGAGTGAGTGTGTGACTGTGTGCATGAGTGTCTCAGTGGATGTGTGAGTGAGTTTCACAATGAGTATGTGAGTAGGTGTGTGAATGTCTAGTTGAGTCTGGGAGTGGCTGCATGAGTGTCTCACTGGGTTTTTGAATGGGTGTGCGATTGAGTGGGTCTGTTAGTGGGTGTGTGAGTGTCTGAGTGGGTCTGTGAGTGTCTGAATGGCTCTGTGAGTGGGTTCATGAGTGTCTGATTAGGTTTGTGAGTGAGTGCAAGAGAGACTGAATAGGTCTGTGAGTGTGTATATTAGTGTATAAGTGATTGTGTGAATCTTCATGTCTCTGAAGTCTTAGCAATCTGGCTGTGGAGCTTATTTGTCGCAACAATAGGGCTTCTTGGCCCTCAACAACCCTCAGCAGCCAAGGGCACTTCATTCCCCAATCAGTATTGCACCAGGAGGCCCCTGTGCAGAGTACTTGAGAAAGGGGGCAGGGCCTCAGACGGTGTCTCAGCAATACAGCTGTGGGGGATTGACTTGTGGCAACAAGAGGGATTCTTGGCCCCCAACGATCCTCAGCAGCCAAGAGGTCTTTATCCCCAACCAGTAGTACACCAGGAGGCCCCTGAACAGAGTAGTTGAGAAAGGGGGCAGGGCCTCTGGTGCTGTCTCAGCAAAATGGTTGTGGCAGACTTACTTATCACAACAGTAGGAGTTTTTGGCCCCAAATGACCATCAGTAACAAAGGGAAGTTAATCTTTTAACCATTAGTATGCCAGGAGGCCCCTGTGTAGAGTGGTTGAGAAAGGGGGCGGGCCTCCAATGCTGTCTCAGCAATCCAGATGTGAGGGACTTATTTGTCTCAACAAAAGGTGTTCTTGGCCCCAAATGACCTTCAGCAGCCAAGGGGAGTTCATTCCAAAACCAGTAGGATGCAAGCTCGCCAATGTGCAGAGTAGTTGAGAAAGGGGAAGGGACCTCTGATGCTCTCTCAGCAATCCAGGTGTTTGGGACTAATTTATTGCAACAATAGGGGTCCTTGGCCCCGCCCCAATGACCTTCAGCAGCCAAGGGTTGTTGATCCCTGAACCAGTAGTACACCAGGAGGCTGCTGTGCAGAGTGGTTGAGAAAGGGGGCAGGGCCTCCAATCAAGTCTCAGCAATCCAACGGTGGGGGACTTAGTTATTGCAAAGATAGGGGTGCTTGGATCCAATGACCCTCAGCAGCCAAGGGGAGTTCATACCCCAAACAATAGTATGCCAAGCGGCCCTTGTGTAGAGTGATTGAGAAAGGGGACCGGGCCTCTGATGATATCTTAGAAAACCAGCTATGGGGGCTTACTTATCGCTGGTTTTTTTGGCCCCCAATGACCCTCAGCAGCCAAGGGGAGTTCATCCTCAACCAGTAGTTCATCAGGAGGCAACTTTACAGAGTGGTTAAGAAAGGGGGTGGGCCTCCAATGCTGTCTCTGAAATTCAGCTGTAAGGGACTGGCTTTGGGGGACTTAGTTTTTGCAACAAGAGGATGGTTTTGTCCCCAATGACCCTAGGCAGCCAAGGGGACTTCATCTCCAAACCAGTAGTATGCCAGGAGGGCCCTGTGCAGAGTGATTGAGAAAGGGGGCGGGGCCTCCAATGAGGTCCCAGAAATTCTCAGCAAGCTCATTTCTGACCTTTATTTTGCCTCTTTCTCCTCGGTTCTGACCTTTATTCTGCCTCTTTCCACTCGTTTCTAACCTTCATTCTGCTTCTTACTGCTTGTTTCTGACCTCTATTTTGCCTTATCTTGCTCATTTCTGACCTTTATTCTGCCTCTTTCTGCTCATTTCTGGTCTCTATTTTGCTTCTTTCTGCTTGTTGCTGTCCTTTATTTTGCCTCTTTATGCTTGTTTCTCACCTTTCTGCCTTTCTCTGCTTATTGCCGATCTTTATTTTGCCTTTTTCTGCTAGTTTCTGACCTTTATTTTGCCTACTTCTGCTCGATGGTGATGATCTCTATTTTGCTCAGCTGCTCAATGCTGGCCTCTAGTTTGCCTCTTTCTGCTCATTGCTTCTCTTCATTTTCACTCTCCCTGCTCGTTGATCACCATTATTTTCCTTCTTTCTGCTAATTTTTTACCTATATCTGACTTTTTCTGCTCACTGCTGACCTTTATTCTGTCTCTTGCTGCTCGTTTCTGAACTCAATTTTACCTCTTTTTGCTCATTGCTGATCTCTATTTTGCCTCTGTCTACTCATTGCTGGCCTCTATTTTACCTCTTTCTGCTCCATGCTGGCCTCTATTTTGCCTCTTTCTGCTAATTTCTAACCTTAATTTGCCTCTTTCCGCTTGTTTCTGAAGTTTATCATGCCTCTTTCTGTTCGTTGCTGACCTTTATTTTGCCTCTTTTTGCTCATTGCTGACCTTTATTCTGCCTCTTGCTGCTCGATTCTGACCTCACTTTTGGCTCTTTCTGCTCATTGTTGACGTTTATTCTGCATCTTTCTAATCGTTTCTGACCTTCATTCTTCCTCTTTCTGCTCATTTCTGACCTTTTTCTGCCTCTTTTGACTTGTTTCTCTCCTTTATTTTACCTCTTTCTGCTCATTGCTAACCTTTATTTTGCCACTTTCTGCTCATTGCTAACCAGCCTGCATTACTCCCATAACCAAGGAGCTGCTTGAAATAGCAGGCCCCTGCTTGTGTGAGCAATGTTTTCATATGTATCACTGCACACATACTTGCGTGCAGAGAAACAGATTAAATCTCTGCTTTCTGCAAGCAGGAGCTGCTTGACAGCCCCGACTTGCAGAAAGCACAGCTATGTTTGCTGTCAGCTCCCATCAAGCAAAAGCAAACAGCTACCCCTGAGGGTGGCACCTTGGGAGGTAGCAGGAGCTGGCCTGTTCCATCATAAATGTTAGCTCCAGGGAAGTGTTGGTCCCCGGGACTGGGGGTCTGTGAGGGACCCCTACATTATTGTATTTTCAGCTCCTCGAGGTGGAGGTCCCCGGGCTGTGAGGAAGGCTGTACATGCCCCCACATTCATTTGATCTTTAGCTCCGGGGAGGTGGTGGTCCCTGAGGCTGAGTGTAAGACCATAGGGCCCCCCTGCATTAATTTTAAGTTTAGCCCCAGGTAGGTGACAGTCCCTCGGGCATTGGCAGGCCCCACCTGCATACATGATTTTAAGTGGCCTGGGGAGGTGACAGAGCCTGGGACTGTGGGGGGCATGCAGGCCCCACTGCATTTATTTGATATTTACCCTGTGGAGGTGGTGGTCCCCATGGAGCTGGGGGTGTTACGTACGCATCCTCTGCATACATTAAAACAAATGCCCCGGGGAGGTGGCAGTCCCTAAGGCCCCCCTTGGAGGGGGGACCAAAGAGCCGCCCTGTTACATGTATTGGTGCATACCCTTGGGATCTGGCCCACCCAGGGGCTAAACATTAGAGAAGTGCGGGAGCCTGTGGTTCATTTAAAAAAACATTTAGTGAGGAGCCAAAGATCAAGCACAGCTCCCGCTGATTTTTGTTTAAGAAAATGCTTTTTTTGCTCTGCGGGGTCACCCCAATTAGGCAAAGGGTATCAGGGTATTCCTACCCTGCTTTCTTCTCTTTTTTTTACATTGTTTTCTGGGAATCAGCTCAAGCCGAGTCCCAAGATGGCTGCCAATACATCCTGGTTTGAAGTGTTGGCAGCCAATCAGATTTCAGCCTGTGAACTGTTGGATCCCAGGAGGATACAATATTATTCTTTAAAAATCACTACTGTAACCAAAACGCTTTTACTCAACTGTTTACAGGAGATGTCCAAGGACTGAATCTAGGATCCAGTCCTGTGGTTAGAAAAGTAATCCATAAAGTAACTAATTGCATTTGACTAGAAATTCACATTGAGCTCAATGTTGCGTTATATTTGAAATTGTGTTGCCCATTGCAACAACTGTAACTACTGTACTTAAAAGTCTATTGACTATTTTCAAAGTATTTAAACTAAAGTAGTTCATTCTGAGAAAGTATATTTTGTAATATAATGTATAATGTAAATATAATGTAATTTTAAAAAAATGTATCTAAAAATAAACAGTTTAAAAAATGTAGTAAATCAGTATCAAAAAAATCAGTGTAACAATTAATACATTAAAAATTGTCATTTACAAAACCTTTGAAATTCACTGAAAAAACCATAGGTTTCAGGCCTGATATAGTTAGGAATTAGCATTTAAAAAACCTTTGAAATTCACTGAAAAAACCATAGGTTTCAGGCCTGATATAGTTAGGAATTAGCATTTAAAAAACCTTTGAAATTCACAGAAAAAAACATAGGTTTCAGGCCTGATATAGTTAGGAATTAGCATTTAAAAAACCTTAGAAATTCACTGAAAAAACAATAGGTTTTAGGGGTGTTATAGTTAGCTGGACATTTCACTCAAACAAAACCAGTGAAATTCCTCCGATATAGTTAGTTGTACTAACTACATCTCGCGCGCCCGCAATCCTCTGCTGATGATGTCACATATTACATCATTCATGACATGGTCAGTGACATCACTGATGACATCTCAAATGACATCACTAATGACATCACTGACGACATCATCCAGTGAATGTGGTTTGGTTCGTTATTTAAATATGTATTATATATATATAGCAATTTGCATTGAAGAATGAGTGGATATATAAATATAAACATCTGGATGGAGGATTTAGTACCAGTGTGATTGACTGTTTACTTGACTAATGCACACATACTATAGGCAATGTAAGCAGGTGAATTAAACTTGTCACTAGGCCTGGGCAGTGAACTCCACTCCTTTTGTGGAGTTTCTGGAGTTTTACGCACACTGCACTCCAACGTAGCACGCAGAGGTACAAAAAGCACAGAGCAGAGTTTTTTCCTCACTCGCCAACAGTTGGCGAGTGAGGAAAATCCTATGCTAGACAACCTCCCCAGCGAGATTTCTCAACAAAGCCCGTCGTGGATGGTTGCAACCGATCATGTTGGGAAACCATTTGTTTGCGTTGAAGAAGCTGCCGCTCAAGTTGAAAATCTACTGGAGCAGCAGAAAGAAGCAGTGTCCTCTTGCGGTGTGCATGGTGCTGTTCATGCTGAATTCCAGGTTGGAACAAACACCCAGCAGTAAAAATCAGCTTGAATGTTGCAACCTAGCGCACTCTGCCACTTGTGGAACTCCGCGAAGTGCGGCAGAGTTTTTGGGTCACTCCATGAACGCCGCCCAGGCCTACTTGTCACCCAAGTTTCAAAGGTACATACTTATAACAAATCCCAAATGAAAACCAAACTAAACATGTTGCGATGCCCCATGGGAAATGTACTTCATGGGTGAAAAATGATGAGTAAAAGTGCAAAGTGTTTCAAACGATGAAACCAGATCTGTAGAATAGAAAAAGGAGCAGGGAATGAATATATATATATATATGTATCCAATGAAACAGTCACTCCTTCCGGGAACCTGGAGAAACATGGGGGGGTGGCTTGCTTGCCGGCGGAGGTTCCGGCAATAGAGTTGCGCAAACAAAGCGGAATAAAGCGCGCTCTCAGTGATATCCATTTTAGGCGCCTACCGCAATTCGAGGGACAAACATCGCTTGTTGACTTCCACGCCTGGGGGGCTTGCAGTTTCTCCCCAACCGTCCACATTGGGGACAGTGACAAAGACAGCGGATTATGATCGCTGTCAGACGAAGGGAGGACTGCCATATCCAACAAATGCCCCCAGAGCTTGAAATTCAGCAGGATATAGTCAATTCGAGATGAATGACCTACCCTATTGAAGGTGTGGGCCCCACAGGAGTCTGACTTTGACCGTCCATTTACTGCCCTCACACCATATTCCAGGGTTAGGGCATTTAAATGGATAGCACTTTGGGTCCAGCTCTTAATAGGTGGTATTAACAGGGGTGGAATGCCTCTCCTAACATCTTCTTCTTGAGAGCCTAATATGTCATCCTCGGCTAGGGGTTCAAAGGTGCAGTTAAAGTCCCCTGCTATCATAATATACGTTGCTGACCTACAGGATCTGAGTGCATCCTCTAAGCCCAGTAGGGTCAATTAGGGCGCACCCCCTTTCGGGGATCTAACATAGATATTAAAAATCTCTAAAGTTCGCCCCCCAGAAGACCCTCTGACTCCTAGTCTCTGCAAATCTGGGGACTTAGTTTCTATACACCTAATCTGATACCCCAATAAGATGCTTACCCAAATTAATAGACCGCCTGAAGGTCGACCTCTCCCAGTGGACGAAGGGGTTGCAGGTACAAAATAGGTGGTGTAACCAACCTTGTATCGCGGTTCCAGACACCAGGTTTCCTGAAATAAGCATATCCCGAATGACTCAATAAAAGAGTTCCATTCCGGTATGTCCAGGTTGCGAGAAATGCCCGCTATATTCCAGCTGACAATCTTCAGGACCTCATCATCAACTGCAACCTGCGCAGAGGAAAACCTCTGCACGGATAGACTATCCTGAAATCCAGAGTTAGTTGGTACATCACTTACTGGTTTCAGCTGGTTAGGGGCTTCGAGGGCGGACTCATCAGGATTTGAATAACCTGTTGACTCCACAATATGGGACACAGCACTACCCTCAAAAGAAGATAAGTTATAACAGGGTGGCCCCGAAACAACCCCTTTACAATAACTATTTTGTCAACAATCCTGCCAGGACCAAGTGGGAAATGGGCATGGATTTTGACGAAACAGGCTGAATTGGGGGAGATTTTGAGGAGTTTGTCTGCCAATCCATCCCTCCCAAATAGCGATTCTAGCAGGCCGGGCGGGAGCTACATAGGGATTAAAAAAACTAAGATCACGCGTACCAATTCCTGTGTTGGGGCCCATACCGCCCTCACTATTGTTGAAACTACAAACATAGCTGGCTACCCTAGGATCTTCAAAATTAACTATAATACAGTCCCCCATTATGTCTTTGGGCCGGGTGCCTAACCAGCTAACCCTCCTCACATGGATAACCCGACCACCCAATGAGCTAGGGAGAGGTCTGTTTTCCTTTAGCCAGAATAGCGTTTTATTCTTAAGTTCGGCATATGACTCATGTTTACCTGGCTTTAGCACGGGAACCCCAGTAAGTACTGTCACAAAGGGCTGGCAGTCTGGGGGTAAGTTGACATTGGGGACAGGAAAAATGTTTGGAGCATTTCTTGGTTGTAAGATGGAAGTTGGGGTTATTTTGCCAGATTTGGTATTAGTTGTACCAGTACAATTACTATCGCTAGATTTTTTAGTCGTAGCGGTACCGCTTGTGCTTGGGCCCGTAGACCTCGCAATCGTCACTGGATAGACAATGCTACCCAGTGCTGCGTTAGATTGCGCCGGTACCCCCACTGTGGTTGCCCCGAACTTTGGGATGGCTCCAGAGGAGGCCACAGTTTGCACCACAGGGCTATTTACCTCGACCACCCCCTGCACTGCCCCACATGTGTTAGTTAGACTTATTAGGGCAGTAGGTGACTCTCGAGGAGCAAAATTCCCTACTGAGACATCCTCCCTAATTCTAGAGTGGAGTTTAATGAGAGATTTTAGGGAGAAAAAATTATCAAGAGTGACTTGCTCGAATCTGTCCAGTCGCTCTGTTAGCCCCTTCACTCTCTCTAGAACCGGGATCAACAATGATTTCATGATTTTTTCGAGCTGGGTGATTAATGGGGTCTCGGTAGGGGGGCCGTCGGCAGATTCAGGAGGATCGGACATCAGATACACACATGTCTTCTCTACAATAGCACCAGTAACTGCTCCCCCTTTAAGCCCCTGTGGATAACCAACACCCACCCCTGCGCCCTTATGGGACCAGCCCACCCTACTTCCAACTCTCCTGGGTTTCTTAAAAGGTTTTAAGTAACTGCCCTTACGTGGACTAGCCAGTCGTTTCCTTTTGCTAAAAACTTGGCCATTTACTGCCAGTGGTAAGGGCACAAAAGGGGCGGTGGAATCCTCCTGACGAGGTGGGGTAGCAACAGGGAGCAAAGGCGCAGATTTCCCAATCGCCCGTGGCTCTGGCAGGGTGCTCTCACCTCCCAGCGAAACCGCAGCAGACAAACTCTCTAGCCGGTCCAGGCTAGCCCTAATCGCAACAACCCGTGGGTGGTCAGGGTCTAGTAAAACATTAACTAAGGGATCAGATGCATGAACAGGAGAAACATTAACTAGAGGGTCAGTTGGGTGTACTGGGGAGGGAACTAATGCCAGAGAGCCCAACGATGAGCGTTTACCGGTCAGAGGTTCCCGAGAAAGACGCCGTTCCGTCATGGCGATTTCTTTCTCGATAACTGTAACAACCTGGGTAATAAATTGGTCCATAGTCCCAGAAACACAACCAGCGCCCGCCCCGCCTACCCCCCTCAAGCCCCTACCATATTGGGTAGACATTGGCATAGAGACCTCAGCAAAGATAGTTAAGCCACTAACTGCGCCTAGAGAAGGAATCCTTCAGCTAACAATGCAATACACTCACAATACTTGCTACCCGTGCACCTCCTAAAGCAGGTATCAGAGGGGTGGCCCAGCCCAGCCTTGTCCAGCCCCGGATGGCCACAGACGGTCCCGCCCTTGTCCCGGGCTTCTCCCGGCACGCTCCCGCACGCTCCCGCGCTGCGGCTCTGCGGCCTCCTTAAGTAGAACAAAAGGGGTGATAGGCGGGGGGGCGGGTCCAGCAGGGAGAGCAGCCCAGGTGTAACAAATTGGGCTCGCAGGGACTCCTGGGTGATGTAGTCCCTGCTAACGTACTCGCAGCCCTGCCAGCAATAACACACCACAAGTTTTAAAGCACAAGACAGCCCCTCTCTCAGCAGCAACTCTCGCTGGTGGAATGTGCACTGTGGGACCCGCGAAGCGGGTCCGGCGAGTTGCTGATGAATTTCAAGTCAAAAAAGGCAGAGGGCAACAATGGCAACAACAGCAGACCGGTGGCAGGTCCAGAGAAACAGCCAGTAGGAATCCAACAAACAAAGTCCTGAATCCCAGTTTTAACTCTGTGGGCGGGGGGGCGGGTCCAGCAGGGAGAGCAGCCCAGGTGAAAAAAATTGTGCTCGCAGGGACTCCTGGGTAATGTAGTCCCTGCTAACGTACTCGCAGCCCTGCCAGCAATAGCACACCCCAAGTTTTAAAGCACAAGACAGCCCCTCTCTCAGCAGCAACTCTCTCTGGTGGAATGTGCGCTGTGGGACCCGCGAAGCGGGTCCGGTGAGTTGCTGATGAATTTCAAGTCAAAAAAGGCAGAGGGCAACAATGGCAACAACAGCAGACCGGTGGCAGGTCCAGAGAAACAGCCAGTAGGAATCCAACAAACAAAGTCCTGAATCCCAGTTTTAACTCTGTTGGCGGGGGGGCGGGTCCAGCAGGGAGAGCAGCCCAGGTGAAACAAATTGGGCTCGCAGGGACTCCTGGGTGATGTAGTCCCTGCTAACGTACTCGCAGCCCTGCCAGCAATAACACACCCCAAGTTTTAAAGCACAAGACAGCCCCTCTCTCAGCAGTAACTCTCGCTGGTGGAATGTGCGCTGCGGGACCCGCGAAGTGGGTCCGGCGGGTTGCTGATGAATTTCAAGTCAAAAAAGGCAGAGGGCAACAATGGCAACAACAGCAGACCGGTGGCAGGTCCAGAGAAACAGCCAGTAGGAATCCAAGAAACAAAGTCCTGAATCCCAGTTTTAACTCTGTGGGCGGGGGGGCGGGTCCAGCAGGGAGAGCAGCCCAGGTGAAACAAATTGGGCTCGCAGGGACTCCTGGGTGATGTAGTCCCTGCTAACGTACTCGCAGCCCTGCCAGCAATAACACACCCCAAGTTTTAAAGCACAAGACAGCCCCTCTCTCAGCAGCAACTCTCGCTGGTGGAATGTGCGCTGCGGGACCCGCGAAGCGGGTCCAGCGAGTTGCTGATGAATTTCAAGTCAAAAAAGGCAGAGGGCAACAATGGCAACAACAGCAGACCGGTGGCAGGTCCAGAGAAACAGCCAGTAGGATATCAATTTGAAGAGAAAGAAGAAGATTTAGTCCTCAGTCATCAGTGATGTCATTTGAGATGTCATCAGTGATGTCATGAGTGATGTCACTGACCATGTCATGAGTGATGTAATATGTGACGTCATCAGCAGTGCATTGCGGGCGCGCGAGTTATAGTTAGCTGAACTAACTATAACGGGGGAATTTCATTGGTTTTTTACGAGTGAAATGTCCAGCTAACTATAACATGTGTGAAACCTTTGGTTTTTTCATTGAATTTCTAAGGTTTTTTAAATGCTAATTCCTAACTATAACATGTGTGAAACCCATGGTTTTTTCAGTGAATTTGCAAGGTTTTTTAAATGCTAATTCCTAACTATAACGTGTGTGAAACCCATGGTTTTTTCAGTGAATTTGCAAGGTTTTTTAAATGCTAATTTTATTTTTTTCTTCTATTTTTTTAAACATATTTTTATTTTAATTTTCTATCCTTTTATAAAGACTATGGTTAAATTTTTAAAATTCTTTAATATGTTTTTTTAATATATTTTATAAAATAAACATGTAAAATTTATTTGCAGTACATTTTTTCCTTTTTTTTATTTTTTTTTTTAGTACACGTACCGTAAGCTTACGGTAAGCGTACGGTTTACGCAACGTCCGTAATTTATCTACGCTGTTTGCGTATATTTACGCAATTTGCGTAGCCGCGCGTACTCTGCGTGGGACGTGTACGCGTGTACGCTACACGCGCACGTTACGCGGAAGTGTCGGGGAGTGACTGTTAAGCGCATGCACACAAGCGCGTGTCTTTTTTACGCGCATGCGTACTTTTGCCGTAAGCGCACCGTAAGCGTACCGTAAGCGTACGGTAGGTCATGTGATCATGAAACACAACTTTTGATTGGTTGAAACTACTTTCAGTTCTAGAACTCTCCTACACCACACCCATTCCCCTCATTTCTGCTTGTGATCCCTTAGGAGAAGGAGCTGGGTTGTCTTTGTGATACGATGGCAGAACAGCAGAGCTCTTCTGAGAGTGAGGCTAGCACTAGCAGCACTACCTTGAGGCAGAGAGCGAGGAAACAAAAGACCTCTTATGTATGGGATTATTTTACTTTTCCTGAAGGCCAGCAAAAGGTAAATGCACCCTTAGTAACTTGTAAGCTGTGTAAGCGTGTACTTTCAAGAGGTAATCCTGACAGGAAGTATTCCTTTGGGAATCATACCATGATGAGACACCTCAAGGATGTACCCAGAAGGACACATGCTCGACTTACTGGAGGTAACCCTTCAGTAAGTCAACCAAGCACATCCACAGCAGCTCAGCCTGGACCATCATCTGCAGAGCCGAGTCCTTCTTCTGCAGGTCAGGTGAGCCCTTCATCTGTGGGGGGAGCATCTCCTTTTTCTGGCCCTCTGGAAATTAACCCTCGGTTTGCGAGGGTTGAAGTACGGTGCGCCCATTGTCACGATCTAATTACTTATAGGGAGACCAGTGTTTCCCTTGTGAACAGTAAAATAGATCAGCACACTTGTCGTACCATCTAATATTCCCAATCTTTCTTTCCTCTGTCCCTGCATGAACACAACGGCTCTTTTAAGAGCCAACCTTATCTTTCATCTTTTTTTTATATATGTTTTTAAAAACTTGTTTTTTTTTTTTTTACCGTACGCGTACGGTGCGCGTAATTTTTTTTTTTTTTTAAAAAAAACACTAAAAATCAATTATCACATTACAAGGTCCTTGAGAGACTACAATTATTATTATTGACTTACCATACCCACTCAAAAAAATATTTATTCATTTGTTTTTTAAAAAAATTGCTTTAAAAATGGTTCTAGTTTTCGAAAATTTTCTATATCAATCTGAAAAAAAAGAAAAAAGTAATAATATTTTTAAAACATTTTATAATACAGTACACATATTTACATATTTATCAAAAAATATTTTTGCCTTATTTTTGCTGTTTTCAGAATATATTGCATTTCACTATAAATTGTGAAAGCAATTGCATTCATCATTTAACAGCGGGCAAAAAAAAAATAACAATCTCAAAGATTGTATTAAAAAAGCCCAGAATCTCTTTTTACTTAAACTTAACATTATAGAAATGCATAATATTCTAAAAAAATATCATCTAATATCTATACCTATTTCTTTAAAATACCGTCTGATATTTTTGTTTCAGAAGTATAATCACAATATTATATCTCAAATAACTCCACAATACATCTGGTTCCATTTTCTTTAGGCCAAATAGTAATTTTAAAATTCTTTTTTGATTAAATTTCCAATGGTAATCCAATAAAATTTTAAAGTTTTATTTGTACAGATCTCACCGATTCTCTGTAACATATTGGTTCCCGAAAGATTTATTAATAATTTATTAAGTCCACAATAGAATTGGTTACCTTTCCACATGGCCAAATAGTAATTTAAAAAATCTTTTTTGAAAAAATTTCCAATGGCACTCCAATAACATTCCAAAATTTAAATTGTGCAGATGTTACCGATTTTCTCTAAATTTTTGGTTTTCAAAAGTTTCATTAAAAATTAAAAAAGTCCACATTACAATTGGTTATCTTTCCATTAGGACAAATGATAATTTAAAAAATCTTTATTTTTGAAAATTCCAATGGTAATCCAATAAAATGGTAAAATTGTTTTGTCCAGATCTTGCCAAGTCTCTCTAAAATTTAGGTTTCAGGAAGATTAGATAGGAATTTGCTAAATCAAAAGGCAAACGTTGCTTAAAAACCAATTGGGAATCATTACACAGTGTCCAGCCTTTTTCACATTTAAGATAAACTGTGTAATGTCCAGAAGTAACAGTAGGTCCTTCATGGAAAATTATTGCAACAGTTACAAAAGTTTTTCCTGAAATTGATAATTGCTGTCCTGTAAACTTCTTTATTAAAGTATCCAATTTTGAACCATCAGCTCTACATCGTTGCATCATTAAAATTACATACTGTCCGTATTCCTTTAAAATTAATGTTGAAAACATGTCAGATTGACACTCACCGCATTGCATACTATGATTAGCATCTTTAACTAATTTAGCAAAAGTGACTGTTTTACTCTCTGGCAATGTCAAAAAAATAAACCTTTCATTATCAACATTAGAGCCACATACATTATAACAGTTTTCACAACTATGTTCCCATTTATAAGAGAGACCAAATAAATTATCAATTGCAACTTCTTCTTCTTCCAGTACCTGAAGAAAAAACATCAAAAATTCGTGTGCATCTTGCTGTTCATTTTGAGAAAACTGTGTTCGTCCTGAACATACATCTAAAAGTTTTCTAATTTCAGTAGCACTTTCTATTTGGGTTTTATCATTACTCAGCTTTTGAAAAAGGAGACTCAGCTCAGAACAGAATCTTTTTCCCTGATTTACTATTATCTGCTCTTGCAAACTTTCCAGATAAAATGCAACATTCAGCACTACAGGAGCGTAGCAGTTGACACCAGAGCTATTTTCAAAATGACATCCTACAACCTGTTCTTCTTTTTCCTTACTCTTTTTGCTTGCAATTACATCACTCCTCTTTTTTTTCCTCCTCTCTACATCTTCATTACAGATATTCTCATTTCTCCTTTTACGAGAAACTACACGTTTCTCCAACACAGGATACTGACCTAAATGAGGAGCATAGCTTCTTCTTAATCTATTATACTCCTTTACACAATTTGTATCAGCACTAACTTTTGAGTCATCAAAGTCTATCATGAATAAACCTGATAATGTTTTCACTCGTGACAAAGCAACATATGCCATACCTTCTTTGAACACAGTTGAACCAATGTTCACAAATGCACAATCTACAGTCAATCCTTGAGACTTGTGAATAGTTACAGCATATGCTAGCGAAAACGGAAACTGCTTCCTACGTACATATAAGTCTTTCACAAGCATGAAACGAACTGTACAACGACAAATGTCTTTAACTTCTTCTATCTGATCAAATTTTATTTTTAAACATTCAATTCCATCTTTTTTCTGATAATTAATAAAACCCACAACTCTTCCCATAGCTCCATTAACTAAACCTTTTTCAACATCCAAATTTCTCCTTAAAAATACTCTACAGTTCATGCAAACATATAGATTTTTTTCTAATCCAGCTGTTTTGGAAATGTTCTTCTCTAGTGAATCCAATTTATTTTTCAGTGTGCCTGTTACTGTGACAGTAATTCTTCCATCCTCAATTTTGTCCACTGCTTCCAATTTCCTGATCTCTTCCTTTTCCAATTTCAAAAGCTCCTCATTGAATATTGAGCATTCACGTAGAGTTGGCATTAAGCAGATGACACTTTTGTTTTCTGCAATGTTCTTGTATATCTTCTCTGCAACTATTTCTTCCTTTGGAAATAAATAATGTAGCAGCCGACTCTGTAATGCTTTTTTGCCAACTTCTGTGAGTAGTCCAATTCTGATATCTTTCAGAATACTTCCTTATTCTTCATCGCTTGCTTGCCTCATATTAGTAGTAAGTTCCTTGTACTCAAAGAAGGACCAAATATTTGTATTTCCGATGCTTCCCAATGACTTCTTCGTGTCTTCATGTGTGACAGTATTAAACACTGGTTGTCCTTTAACTGGAGTAAGTTGCAAAAGATCTCCAAAAACTATGACGTGTTTTCCACCAAATAACATGTCATAGTCTGTCTTCAAAATTTGTTGCATTCTTAAATGCACAAAGGCAAGCATTAAGTTTGAAACCATGCTCACCTCATCAATAATGAGAACTTGCATCTTCTTCAATACTCTTGAAACTTCCAAGGATGCTTCTCCAGTTAGCTTGTTGTATTGTATTTTGTTCTCATGCTCCACTGGTAACATTAGCAAACGATGTAAAGTGATTCCTTTTATGTTATATGCTGCTAACCCAGTTGGAGCAGTAACCACACAAGACAAAGTAGAATCCGTTTTTTGCTGTAGGTAGCTTCTGATGACTTTAATTAGGAAACTTTTTCCAGTTCCAGCTTGTCCGCTTACATACATCCTGATTGGATAAAATGATGTGCATGAGCACTCTTTTTTTTCATGTAGAAATCCGTGATCAATTTTTTTTCTGATCTCTTCATAAATTTGTTGCTGCTCTTCATTCAGTTGTCTTTCCAAATTTTGTAAGTCCATAAATTCTTCTTGAGCTTGATTCATAGCCGTTTCCACTTCATTCATGGCTATTGATGCTTCATTTTCAACGATTGGTTGTCCTAGGGGATCTTGACTGAGTGTTTCTGAACTTTGGCTGTCCTGAGAACTGTCTCTAGCTATTTCTGCTGCAATTGTAGTTTCCTGTTCAATTTCTTCATTTAACATTTGCAGATAACTTGAGAATGTACTGCATTGTATGCTGTCTTTGCAAGCATTAAAAGAATCTTCATAGCTTTGAAATTCTCCCAGTAGTTCATCCTCTGTACGCCATGGTTTAAACAACTGTAAAAGAGCCAAGTAGTAAAATTCCTTCTTGTCAGTAGTGTCGCAACTCAGCTTCCTGTGATTTATCAAACTTCCTTTTGTTTGCTTTACCAAACATCCTTCCTCACCAATGACTTTATATTTTCCATTGTTGATGTCTTCTGCGGCTTTCCGTGAATAAATGTAGTTCTGCAGCACTTCATAGAGACACATGTTCTCCAGATGTTGACTTCTCTTGGGATAATATGTGTCCAACATGTTTGATTTCAAAATATCTGTACTTTCTGGGTCATTCTCGGCCAAATATTCAATTTCTCCAACAGATTTTAGTACCCGATTTCTCATTGCTGCAAGGCCTAAACTTGCCCAAATTATTATTCTTGATTTCGAGTAGAGACTTGCAGAAGATAACCTATCTGAACATTCGTAGGATCCAATTTCTCGATGCGATAACATCTTCAAACTGAAACTGTACAGCTTCTTACTGACAGTCTTCTCGTGAGAAATCTCTTCCCACATTTCCTTCAATTCTGTTTTTTCTGATTTCGTAATGTAAGACGTTACATATCGAGCAACAGCAATGGAATTGTCAGCTACATACTGTATATCCATGTTAGCGTTCCACATGGATAAAATGACTGGGTTGTAGTCATTTATATTTTTTGATTCTTCTTTTCTTTTTAGGTTGTAGGTATTCTTAGGTGATTTTCTTGTGATAGTATGTCTCACAGCTGACATAAAACTGTTTACTCTTCCACTTGAAAGAACAGGTCTAGGAAATCCAAATCGACATTTAGTGTAGTATTTATCTTTGCTCTTGTATTTCCGTCGACAGTATTTTCCACACCGATGACTTTGGAAACGTAAAACTTGCTCCTTTAACTTTTTCTCTTCTGTGCTTTTTGGTATAGCACATGTTGCATATTCTTCAATGTAAGATAACACTGCTTCATCAGTATCTGTTCCAAACTTTGGGGCATCCTTGATCCACAACAGCATATGAATATGAGGAGCACCTCTTGCCTGGTACTCTTTTCTCCAAAAGAAATCTACTACTTCTCCAAGAGGTGGATTTTTTTTATTGCAGATGAAGGACATCATAGCCTCAAATCTATGATTTAAATATCTGCAAACATTAACCGGATCCAATGAGCACAGTTCTCCTGCTGTCTTGTATTCGATGTTTTTAATGTTTGAATTTGCCTCTCATAGAAAATCCAGTAAATCATCCCAAGCGTACTCAGCACAGCTTAGGGTAACGAACCATGTTGGTGTTCCTAAATTCCGTAACATGCATTTTAATTCACCATGGCGTCGGTACCAATATTCATTTGTCCCACGCTGGCAAGCCATCAGATTGATCAGTTGTGTTTCCAAATGATCATCTCGGTGCTGCACTTTCTCCATAAAATCCTTAGCAGACACATTTTGTAAATGTACTCCACTTTTTAAAATGTGATTTACTGCATGAGACAGTGCAGACAAGTCGCTTTCAAATAAAAGATGGAACAAATAAGGAATACTTTGTCGAAATCTGGGATCTTCAGCATATAGTCTTGTAGTCCGATACTCAGAAGCTGGAATCTGTTCTGGACGTTCATCGTATCGTCCTCCTTTTCCTTTAGGAAACAGCTGGGGAAAACATCGAGCTTCCAAGCTCTCCTCCCATACACTCACGGGAGTTCCTTTTGCTTTCTTCATCTGAAACAGATCAATATTGTCTCCCATAGCTTCTTTTGAATGAAGAGGATGTATACTAAAATGTTCATAAATTTCTTCTTCCTTTGACTTGTCCACTTTTTCAATTTGTCCAGTTGGTGTTTCTGTGTCTTCTTGTAAATCTTCTTCTTCTATATAAATTGATTCATACCATTTGTTATTCCTTTTCAAATACAAATTTGCTCTTTGTACTTTCCGTACATCTACCAGCTCCTGCCAAATCTTCTTATTCTTTGTAGGTACACCATTAACCAGAATAATTAATGGTTCAGTTTCCAAAGTATCCGCATCAATAGTTTCCATATTTTTTTTCAAATCCAAGGGCAAATACACCACTCTACCTTTTAAACCTCTCAGTAAATCTGATGGAGGTAATTTACCAGTTTTGGGCTCCATACGTACTATGGTCTGGAACGGATGAACACATTGAATGAGTATAGTTAATTCAGAAAGTTCAGCAGGAATAGCATCCAATTCTAAATTATTATGTACAGCTCTGGTCGGCATTCTATTTTCCTCTAACTTGTTGTAACAGTATTTACAAATACGCTGAACTTCACCCAATTCAAAACAATTTTCAAGAAATATATATGTGGCAAAATCCTTCCACTTATAATTATCTTCATTTTCACTCTTTCTGTAGAGATCAACATACCTGGTTTGTTTTCTATAATGAGTTCTGCGGCAACAAATACAAGTAACATTTGGTCTTTCATTAGAGATTAGTGCAAATTTTGTTATGTGATCATTAAATGTCTTACTTACAGAGGGTTCTACATTCTCTTCCACTTCTTCCTCATTTACTGTGTCCTTCTCTGCACTGTTTTGTTCAGGACCAAAGTAACAAAACTGAATTTCATCAACAACCTTCTCTACATCTGATACCGTTCCTCGGAACAGAGCCCTATTCAATTCATTTAACTTTATTGCTGGACTTTTGGCAAAATACAACCGTCTCACAAACTTTCTCATTTCAGTATGATGAACAGCCAGCATCCTAAAATGATGGAAAACACTATTACACACTTTTCTAGATAGACAAGCCAGAGAATGACCCTGCAAACCAGTATTCTCTCTCACTCTGCATGGATCCAGACTTTGAAGCACCTTAATCTTCTGTTTTATACTTTTTTTACTATATTCTCTTAGAAACTCACGAAATTTGTCAATAGAATCCTGACGCACAGTGCAAATACTACTACAATTCCAAGTGTACACTGGGGCTTTAGGACGTCTCCCCATAGCCTCATCCGCCATCACTTGTACCTCATCTCTTGGAACCATTATCTCCTTCTCCATTATGCAACCATTTTTCACTTCGTAAGCACGACCTCTGGTGTCAACTGCATGCAGCAAACTATTACTTTGAAAATAGCTCTCTTCATTAAAAAAAGGTTCACTACTTGAACTATGCATCCACTTTCCTAAAAACACTTTACAAAAGTTTCTCTGTTCACTACTCTTTTCCTTTTGCTATGTGATTTCAGTACATTAACCATTTTGTCTAATGTACGCATCCTATTCAAAATTAAAATGAATAGTTTCCTTTTTAATTCTAATGCCTTTGCTGCAATGGCTTCAATTTCTTTTTTTCTTTTATAAAACTTAGTCTTTTGCTTATATTTCTTCACATCCTTTATCAAATTGGACATAACTCTTCTCTGAAACATTTTTCTACGTATCTCTTTAAACGCTATTTTTCTATTTATGTAAATCTTTTCAGTTGCAGAAGGTATATTTGCATTAACTAAATTCTCAATTTTTTCCTGTCCTTTTATTTTCAAAACATTCTTTCCAGTACAGACATTTTGTACATTTTTCCTTCTTTTGAATATATTTTTTAGAAATAGTTTTGTCTGCTTACCAGAAGATTTTTTCTTTTTCCCAACATGAGCATCTTCTACTAACTTTGGTCCTCCAGTTGTCTTCAAATATAGGTTTTTTTTGTGGGTTTTTTTAACTCTGGATTTTGTAGGCATCTTAAATTTTGTTCACTGCTCTTCAGCAATACCTGAAAAAAACTAAAAAAAAAAATCCTTTATTTTATTTAAATATATTACTACATTTCTTTTCACAATAGTCACAAAACGTAATTTCTTTGCCAATTTGAAAACACTTATTACTCTTTTTTTTGGCAAGTGATAATCACTTTTACAGACTGACACATTATAAATCCACTTTTCAGATTTTTTTAAAAGCACATGTCCAAACTGCTTTTTCAGACCACCACCATGTGTATCCTGGGTGACTGCCTACACTCCAGCAAGGGCAACCAGCCTTAGTGATGCTGAATGTATTTGCATTACAGACTGAAACCTCAAACCCCACTCGCTTGTAAATACTGTGCATGATTCTACATGGAAAGCAGCTGGGTGTGTGCTAAGAGTCTGCTTCTGCACCAAAAAATCGCTCCCCCTTTTTCCTACTAATGCAACTGTGAAATCACCAGAGCAAAACGCAATAAATCTCTGCCTGTAATTCCTATTTGCACACAGAGTCATGTTTTCACATTAGTCACAAAACGAAATTTCTTTGCCAATTTGAAAGCACACTTACTGCTCTTTTTTTTTGGCAAGTGATAATCACTTTTACAGACTGACACAGTATGAATCCACTTTTCAGATTTTTTAAAAAGCCCATGTCCAGACTGCTTTTTCAGACCACCACCATGTGTATCCTGGGTGACTGCCTACACTCCAGCAAGGGCAACCAGCCTTAGTCATGCTGAATGTATTTGCATTACAGACTGAAACCTCAAACCCCACTCGCTTGTAAATACTGTGCATGATTATACATGGAAAGGAGCTGGGTGTGTGCTAAGAGTCTGCTTCTGCACCAAAAAATCGCTCCCCCTTTTTCCTACTAATGCAACTGTGAAATCACCAGAGCAAAACGCAATAAATCTCTGCCTGTAATTCCTATTTGCACACAGAGTCATGTTTTCACATTAGTCACAAAACGAAATTTCTTTGCCAATTTGAAAGCACACTTACTGCTCTTTTTTTTTGGCAAGTGATAATCACTTTTACAGACTGACACATTATGAATCCACTTTTCAGATTTTTTAAAAAGCCCATGTCCAGACTGCTTTTTCAGACCACCACCATGTGTATCCTGGGTGACTGCCTACACTCCAGCAAGGGCAACCAGCCTTAGTGATGCTGAATGTATTTGCATTACAGACTGAAACCTCAAACCCCACTCGCTTGTAAATACTGTGCATGATTCTACATGGAAAGCAGCTGGGTGTGTGCTAAGAGTCTGCTTCTGCACCAAAAAATCGCTCCCCCTTTTTCCTACTAATGCAACTGTGAAATCACCAGAGCAAAACGCAATAAATCTCTGCCTGTAATTCCTATTTGCACACAGAGTCATGTTTTCACATTAGTCACAAAACGAAATTTCTTTGCCAATTTGAAAGCACACTTACTGCTCTTTTTTTTTGGCAAGTGATAATCACTTTTACAGACTGACACATTATGAATCCACTTTTCAGATTTTTTAAAAAGCCCATGTCCAGACTGCTTTTTCAGACCACCACCATGTGTATCCTGGGTGACTGCCTACACTCCAGCAAGGGCAACCAGCCTTAGTGATGCTGAATGTATTTGCATTACAGACTGAAACCTCAAACCCCACTCGCTTGTAAATACTGTGCATGATTATACATGGAAAGGAGCTGGGTGTGTGCTAAGAGTCTGCTTCTGCACCAAAAAATCGCTCCCCCTTTTTCCTACTAATGCAACTGTGAAATCACCAGAGCAAAACGCAATAAATCTCTGCCTGTAATTCCTATTTGCACACAGAGTCATGTTTTCACATTAGTCACAAAACGAAATCTCTTTGCCAATTTGAAAGCACACTTACTGCTCTTTTTTTTGGGCAAGTGATAATCACTTTTACAGACTGACACATTATGAATCCACTTTTCAGATTTTTTAAAAAGCCCATGTCCAGACTGCTTTTTCAGACCACCACCATGTGTATCCTGGGTGACTGCCTACACTCCAGCAAGGGCAACCAGCCTTAGTGATGCTGAATGTATTTGCATTACAGACTGAAACCTCAAACCCCACTCGCTTGTAAATACTGTGCATGATTATACATGGAAAGGAGCTGGGTGTGTGCTAAGAGTCTGCTTCTGCACCAAAAAATCGCTCCCCCTTTTTCCTACTAATGCAACTGTGAAATCACCAGAGCAAAACGCAATAAATCTCTGCCATTAATTCCTATTTGCACACAGAGTCATGTTTTCACATTAGTCACAAAACGAAATTTCTTTGCCAATTTGAAAGCACACTTACTGCTCTTTTTTTTTGGCAAGTGATAATCACTTTTACAGACTGACACATTATGAATCCACTTTTCAGATTTTTTAAAAAGCCCATGTCCAGACTGCTTTTTCAGACCACCACCATGTGTATCCTGGGTGACTGCCTACACTCCAGCAAGGGCAACCAGCCTTAGTGATGCTGAATGTATTTGCATTACAGACTGAAACCTCAAACCCCACTCGCTTGTAAATACTGTGCATGATTATACATGGAAAGGAGCTGGGTGTGTGCTAAGAGTCTGCTTCTGCACCAAAAAATCGCTCCCCCTTTTTCCTACTAATGCAACTGTGAAATCACCAGAGCAAAACGCAATAAATCTCTGCCTGTAATTCCTATTTGCACACAGAGTCATGTTTTCACATTAGTCACAAAACGAAATTTCTTTGCCAATTTGAAAGCACACTTACTGCTCTTTTTTTTTGGCAAGTGATAATCACTTTTACAGACTGACACATTATGAATCCACTTTTCAGATTTTTTAAAAAGCCCATGTCCAGACTGCTTTTTCAGACCACCACCATGTGTATCCTGGGTGACTGCCTACACTCCAGCAAGGGCAACCAGCCTTAGTGATGCTGAATGTATTTGCATTACAGACTGAAACCTCAAACCCCACTCGCTTGTAAATACTGTGCATGATTATACATGGAAAGGAGCTGGGTGTGTGCTAAGAGTCTGCTTCTGCACCAAAAAATCGCTCCCCCTTTTTCCTACTAATGCAACTGTGAAATCACCAGAGCAAAACGCAATAAATCTCTGCCTGTAATTCCTATTTGCACACAGAGTCATGTTTTCACATTAGTCACAAAACGAAATTTCTTTGCCAATTTGAAAGCACACTTACTGCTCTTTTTTTTTTGGCAAGTGATAATCACTTTTACAGACTGACACATTATGAATCCACTTTTCAGATTTTTTAAAAAGCCCATGTCCAGACTGCTTTTTCAGACCACCACCATGTGTATCCTGGGTGACTGCCTACACTCCAGCAAGGGCAACCAGCCTTAGTGATGCTGAATGTATTTGCATTACTGAGTCCAACCGCAAACCCTTAAACTATTCTTTTTTTATACCAATACACCTTAATTTATCGTGAAAACATAGTCCATATTATTTTACATGTTCCTCACATTTAAATTTCTCCCAAAACAGAAAATAATAAACACAACTTCAACAAAAAGAATTACATTTCTATTATTCATTTCTTAATTTACCATATACATCTCCTCTCAAACTCTAAACTCACCTTTAAAATTAGTTAGTTGTGAAAGAAATGTGGCACTCAAACAGCAGATTATCAGAGCCAGGATCTCTGTTCTCTACACCTCTCTCCTCTCAGCAGAACCAGATAATGGCAAAGTTTCCCTCTATTTTTCCACACATATACATGTAAGTTTCAAATCTCAGTGCTTCCCCCTTTTTTTCAAATGTAATCACACATTTCTATTGGTTGAAAACCAACCCTTTTCCAAAAGTACCCTTCCCCCAACTTGACTTCTGCCTAGTACCCTTCCCCCAACTTGACTTCTGCCTGCTACCATAGCAACAGCTCATGGAACACTGCTGTGTGGAGTCAGGTCAGAAGTTCGCCAAACAATGTTTCAATTCCACAGAGCAAGAGTGCTTGACTTTTCAAACCTAACAGCAAATCCATAGTACTGTTCTTTGGTAACACATTTTTCTGTACCAATACAAAACATGCTTCTATTAATTTACACATACAGCCTAGTTTTTATTCTAGAATGGTATGAAACAGCCAATCAGTTCTTTTTTTTTTGAAAAAAATATGTATGCCTCCATTTCCAAACTGTCTTTCTTTTCATATTGCCATTCTACTGAAAGACACCTCCTGAGTGCATCCAGTTCTCCTTTGAAGATGTTCACAGTGTGGATTGTAGGGCACAGCTATGTCTTCTGGAGTGAAAAGTTTGCAGAGAAAACAGGTATGGTGACCTTGCTTTGCCAAATGTAGACATTAAATGGATTGGTCAGAGAGGGTTAAAGTGGCACCAATTGATGCCATTGGTGAAATCCT
This sequence comes from Triturus cristatus, assembly GCF_964204655.1. Classification (NCBI taxonomy): domain Eukaryota; kingdom Metazoa; phylum Chordata; class Amphibia; order Caudata; family Salamandridae; genus Triturus; species Triturus cristatus. Next base: position 86,348,218 of record NC_140588.1, read on the forward strand.
TCATGCAAATCCAACACCCTGACCTCATAATAGTGCACTGTGGTGGCAATGACCTAGGCACTTTGACTGGGGTAGGTCTGGAAATGCTTATGAAGGACACCTTTGCACAACTGTTTTCACTTTTCCCTAAAACTGCCTTTGTGTTTTCTAACATATGCCAAAGGCAAAAATGGAACTGGTCCAATCATTTCTGTCCGCAGATTGACAAAGCAAGAAAGCACGTCAACAAATCTGTTTCTGCTTTCCTCCGTGACTATGGTATGGGTTCCATTTACCACAACAACTTGCGTTACGACATGCAAGACATTTATAGAGGAGATGGTGTGCACTTCAATGATGAAGGGAACAGAGTCTTCCTCTTGAACCTTAGACTCTGCATCGGTACTTACTTGTAGGTACCACTAAAAAATCACTTAATAAACACAACGGCTCTTTTTAGAGCCCCCTAATATCTAAACACTTAAATCTGAATTTCATTTTTTTTTTATTTTTTTTTTTACCGTACGCTTACCGTAAGCTTACCGTACGCGTACCCCGCGATTTTTTTTTAAAATCAATAAATGTTTTCTTTGTACTTTTCTGTCCTTCTTTGACCCCCTTACAAATGTTAGGGGGTCTGTAACTCTCTCCCTTGCCCCCTTTTCAAGATATCACTCTTTTTTACCGGAGTGAAATACACAAAATGGCGGCCGCCGCTTCCTGGTTTCGGCCGATTCGAATGTTTACTAAGATCTAACAGCCAATCAGAATCGCGCTCGCGCACGCCACCGTACGCGTACAGTAAGCTTACGGTAAGCGTACTGTAAGCTGGCTCAGATATATATATTGATTTAAAGGCTATTTTCTCAGAATCTACTGAACAGATTTACACCAAACCTACAAAAGGCACTTCCTTGACCTGAGGACTACCTCTCTGCCAAATTTCTAGTAATTCTGTTCAGCCGTTCGGGCTGTAGCCCTGTCTAAAGGTCCTATGGAAAAATGCATGGGAAAAACGCGTTTTGGGACCCCCCTTTTATCTCAGCCCCCGCTTGACGAATCCCCCCGAGACTTTCAGGGTAGGAGCGGAGCGGAGCGCCCCACCGATTTTGAGAAATTCGCGAGGATTCGTCGACCGGCGCCAAAGTTATTCAAAATAGAATGTTGCGGATTTCCTATGGAAACAGGGTCCTAACTATAACTACCTACTGGCGACCGCCAGTAGGTAATATATATATATATATATATATATATATTCACTGAAAAAACCATAGGTTTCACACACGTTATAGTCATTTGAGATGTCATCAGTGATGTCATGAGTGATGTCACTGACCATGTCATGAGTGATGTAATATGTGACGTCATCAGCAGTGGATTGCGGGCGCGCGAGTTATAGTTAACTGAACTAACTATAACGGGGGAATTTCATTGGTTTTTTACGAGTGAAATGTCCAGCTAACTATAACATGTGTGAAACCTATGGTTTTTTCAGTGAATTTGTAAGATTTTTTAAATGCTATTTCCTAACTATAACGTGTGTGAAACCTATGGTTTTTTTCAGTGAATTTGCAAGGTTTTTTAAATGCTAAATCCTAACTATAACGTGTGTGAAACCTATGGTTTTTTCGGTGAATTTCAAAGGTTTTTTAAATGCTAATTTTGTATTTTTTAAATATATTTTTTATATATTTCTTTACAAAAATGTCCCTATGCATACATTTATAAATTATCTGTATCCTTTAATTTTGTGTGGGTCATTTTTTTTTTACCTTGAATTTGGATAAAGTTGAACAGCATAGTTAATATCTTCTATTAACTTATGTCCACTTTATTTATTTATTTTTTTCTATAAATTTTTAGGGTGCGCGCACTGAGCGCGAATCTAGTACGTTTGCGTACGTTTTTCAGGTATGCAGGCGTACGTTATCTACGTACACATACATATGCTTTAGTGCGCGCTCGCAACGCGCACCTAGTACGCATGCGTACGTTTTTTGTGTACGCATGCGTACGTTATATACGTACGCATACGTACGTTTTAGTACGCGCTCGCAACGCGCACCCAGTACGCATGCGTACGTGCGTATGCGTGCACCGTACGTGCTCCACGCGCTACACTCGCGTATACGCATAGAGTACGCGCGCTGACGTTCGCGCATGCGCGCGTGCTGCGTATGCGCATTACGTACGCGCATAATACTTATGCACATGCGGGCGTACGCGTTTGCGCATGCGTAATTGCACGGTGCGCACTCTGAGCTTGCTCGGTGCGCGCACCTCGGGTTATGTGATTAATAAAACAACACTTTTAATTGGTTTACATTACTTTCAGTTTCAGATTGTTTCAACACCACACCCAATCCCCTCATGTTAAGTCATGTGATCAAGAAACATCACTTTTCATTGGTTCAAAGTACTTTCAGTTCCAGATTCTTCCAAAACTACACCCACTTCCCTCATTGTTAGTTCTGATTCCCTTGGAGAAGGAGCTACTCTGTTTTTGTGAGACAATGGCAGAGCACCAGCCACCTTCTCAGAGTGAGCAGGACACTCTTGAGAGACAGAGGCAGAGGAAGCAGAAAGACTCCTTTATATGGCAGTTTTTCACTTTTCCTGAGGGACAAAAGAAGGTGAATGCACCAAAGGTCACCTGCATACTTTGTCATCGCATCTTGTCACGTGGGAATGCTAATAAGAAGTACTCTTTTAGTATTCACACTATGATGAGGCACGTTGAGAAAATGCATCCTGTGACTTTTCATCAAGCTTCTGGAGCAAACCCTCCACCTGCTCAGCCGATGACATCTGCAGCAGCTCAGCCGAGCACATCTTCGGCAGCTCAGCCGAGCACTTCTTCTGCAATGGTGCCTTCACCTCTGGATATTCGTTCTTGTTTTGGGAGGATGAGTACACGGTGCATGGATTGTGCTACTCTTATTACTATGGGTGAGAGCAGTATTGATCTCATTCAAAGAAAATTTGAGGAGCACCCTTGCACTAGGCCATAGTTTTGTTATTTGTTTTTTCGTTTTTCTCTTCCTCTGTCCCTACATTAACTCAAGGGCTCTTTTTAGAGCCACCTAAAATCAAAACACAAAAACTTGTTTTTTTGAATCTATTTATCATTTTTTTCACCTTTAGTAAACCTTCAGGGACTCTCTGACAAAGAGAGGGGAGTGGCGAAGTAATTAAAAAAGAGATGGTGTACATTTCACAGATGAAGGGAAGAGAGTCTTCCTATTAAACTTTAAACTCTGCATCAGTACTTATGTATAGGTACCCAAAAAAGATAATACCTCATTTTAGTGCTGCATTTGAATGGGCTGTATTTACAAGGAGAGGAAAAGACACACAGAGTGGCTTATCCTCTCCTTGTAAATATGGAAAAGCACCCTGCGCCACTAGTACGTCAAGAAAAGTGACGTAGTGGTGGCGCAGGTGGCTTGTAAATCTGCCCCAGAGATGTTAAGGAAATTAAGGGTAAAACATACAAACAGAAAGTGACAGATACAGAGACAGAGAGCAAACAACTGAGAAGGAGTAAGGCAGTTAAAAAGACTAAGACATATGGATACAGAGAAAGAAACATGGATGAAAAATTAGTGATGGAGGTAGTAAATGTAGGGGAGTAGTAGAGAAGGAGTGAGGGAGTTACAAAAGAGTAGTAAAGCATGAAGAGTGAGTGAGAAGAGAAATGAGAAAAGCAGAGTAAGGAGAGGTGAAGAAAAGGAAGCATGAAACGAAAGCAGTGACACATACAGATATTTTAAACTTACCTGACCATCAAAGTAACTTATTTAGAAATAAATGTTTTGCTTTAATTGCAAGGAAACTGAATTACATTTTGTAAATGTTCTTTCTAGTTCTGAAAAAAAGAAAAAAAGTATTAATATTCAACAATACATTTCATTAAAGAGTACATGTTTTTTTTCATATTTAGCAAAGCAATTTTTTGCCCTTTATTTGCTGTTTTCAGAATGTTTTGATTTTCACTGAAAATAGTGAAATCAATTGTATTCATCATTTAACAGCGGGCAAAAAAAAAACAATCTGAAAGATTGTTTAAAAAAGCCCCAAATGTATCCTCACTAAAACATACCTTAATAGAAATGTCAAAAATACCTTTTAAGAACAATAACAAATTAGAAGAAATCACGTCTGTAAACCTTGTTGCATAAGAACATTTTCCAAAATAATATCTGTCAAAGAAGTCCACAATTGTTTGTTTTACCTTTCCTTGAGGCCAAATGGTAAGTTTAAGATCCTTTTTGAGTGAAATATCCAATTTTAATCCTTTAAAATTTAAATAATGCTTTCTTCAGATGCTGAATTTAGTATTTAAAATGTGGGTTTCAGAAAAATTAAGTAACAATTTGGTAAATCATAAGGCAAACGTTGCTTGAAGATCAATTGAGAATCATTACACAGTGTCCAGCCTTTTTCACATTTAAGATAAACTGTGTAATGACCAGAAGTTATAGTAGGACCGTCATGAAAAATTATTGCAACTGCTACAAAAGTTTTTCCAGATATAGATAATTGATTACCAACAAACTTCTTTAGTAAAGTTTCCAATTTTGTTCCATCAGCTCAACAACGTTGTACCATTAAAATTACATACTGTCCATATTTCCTTAAAAATAACGTTGACAACATTTCAGATTTACATTTAGAACATTCCATGTTGTGATTAGCATCTTTAACTAATTTACTAAAAGTCACTGTTTTACTTTCTGGTAATGGTAAATATTTGAACCTTTCAGAATCAACATTACTACTGCTTGTGTTCATACAGTTATCACAACAATGTTCCCATTTATAAGAGACACCAAATACATTTTCTACTTCTACTCCTTCATCTTCCAGTACCATCAGGATATACATCAAGAATTCCTGTGCATCTTGCTGGACATTTTGTGTAAACTGTGTACATCCAGAACATACATCTAAAAGATTTCTAACATCAGAAGTACTTTCTATTTTATTTTTATCATTACTCAGCTTCTCATAAAGGAGACTCAGCAAAGAACAGAATCTTTTTTCATGATTTAGTATTATCTGCTTTTGCAAAGTTTCAAGATAAAATACAACATTCAGTACTACATTTGCATAGCAGTTGACACCAGAGCTATTTTCAAAATGACAACCAACAACCTCTTCCACACTGTCCTTTTTCTTTTTGCTTGCAGTCACATCACTATCTTTTTGTTTTCTCTTCTGTACATCCTCATTACAGATATTCTCAAATCTCCTTTTCCGAGAAACAACTTGTTTTTCAAACACAGGATACTGACCTAAATGAGGAGCATAGCTTCTTCTTAATCTATTATACTCCTTTACACAGTTTGCATCAGCACTTACTTTTGAGTCATCAAAGTCTATCATGAATAAACCAGATAATTTTTTCACGTGTGACAAAGCAACATATGCCATACCTTCTTTGAACACAGTAGACCCAATGTTTACAAAAGCACTATCAACAGTTAATCCTTGAGACTTGTGAATAGTTACAGCATATGCTAGAGAAATCAGAAACTGCTTCCTACGTACATATAAGTCTTTCACTAGCAAAAAACGAACTGAACAACGACTAATGACTTTAACCTCTTCAATCTGATCAAATTTTATTTTTAAGAATTCAATTCCATCTTTTTTCTGGCACTTTACAAAACCCACAACTTTACCCATAGCTCCATTCACTAAACCTTTTTCTACATCCAAATTGCGTCTTAAAATTACTCTACAGTTCATACATACATAAATATTCTTTTCCAAACCAGCTGTTTTTGAAATGTTTTTCTCCAGAGAATCCAATTTAGTAGCCAATTTGCCTGTCAATATAATAGTTATTCGTTCATGTTGAATTTTATCCACAGCTTCCAGTTTTATGATCTCTTCATTTTCCAATTTCAAAAGTTCTTGATTGAATACAGAGCATTCATGTAGTGTTGGCATTAAGCAGATTACAGTATTTTTTTCAGCAATTTTCTTGTATATTTTCTCTGGAACTATTTCTTCTGTTGTAAACAAATTACTCAGCAATCGACTCTGTAATACTTTTCTGCCATGTTCTGTGAGTAGTCCAATTCTTATATCTTTCAGAATACTTGCATAGTCCTCATCATTGGCTTGCCTCATATTGGTAATGAGTTCCTTATGCTCAAAATATGTCCAAATATTTACATTGCCTATACTTCCTGACGACTTTTTCGTGTCTTCATGTGTAAGTGTATGGAATACCGGTTGTCCTTTAACTGGAGTAAGTTGCAAAAGATCCCCAAAAACTATGACGTGTTTTCCTCCAAATAACACGTCATACTCTGTCTTCAGAATTTGCTGCATTCTTAAATGCACAAAGGCAAGCATTAAGTTTGATACCATGCTTACCTCATCAATAATGAGTACTTTCAATTTCTTCAATACTTTTGAAACTTCCAAGCATGCTTCTCCTGCTAGTTTGTGGTACTGTATTTTGTTCTCATGCTCTACTGGTAACATTAACAAACGATGTAAGGTAACTCCTTTTATGTTATACGCTGCTAACCCAGTTGGAGCAGTAACAACACAAGACAAAATGGAATCCATTTTCTTCTGTAGGTAGCTTCTAATTACATTAATTAAAAAACTTTTTCCAGTTCCTTCTTGTCCACTTACATACATTCTCATTGGTTCAAAAGATGTGCATTAGCACTCTTTATTTTCATGTAGTAATCCGTGATCAATTTTTTTCTGACTTCCTCATAAATTTGTTTTTGTTCTTCATTCAGTTGCTGCTCCAAATATGTTAAGTCTACTAAATCTTCCTGAGCTTGATTCATAGCTGTTTCCACTTCATTCATGGCTATTGCTGCTTCATTTTCTACGATTGGTTGTCCTAGAGGATCTTGACTGAATGTCCCAGAACTTTGACTGTCTTGAGAACTGTCTCTAGCTACTTCAGCTGTAATTGTTGCTTCTTGTTCAATTTGTTCATTTAACATTTGAACATAAGTTGTGAAAGTACTGCATTCTATGCTGTCTTTGCTAGCATTGAAGGAATCTTCATAACTCTGGAATTCTCCAAGTAGTTCGTCCTCTGAACGCCATGGTTTAGACAGCTGCAAAAGTGCCAAGTAGTAAAATTCCTTTTTGTCAGGAGTGTCGCAACTCAGCTTCCTGTGATTTCTCAAACTTCCTTTTGTTTGCTTCACCAAACATCCTTCCTCACCACTGACTTTATATTTTCCATTATTGATATCTTCTGTGGCATTCCGTTTAAAAATGAAGTTCTGCAGCACTTCATAAAGACACATGTCCTCAAGGTGATGACTTCTTTGTGGGTAATATGTGTCCAACATGTTTGTTCTTAAAATGTCTGTACTTTCTGGTTCGAACTCTGCTAAATATTCAATTTCTCGAATAGATTTCAGTACCCGATTTCGCATTCCTGCAAGGCCTAAACTTACCCAAATTATTCTTCTGGATTTGGAGTACAGACTTGCAGATGATAACCTATCTGAGCATTCGTAGGATCCAATTTCTCGATGCGATAACATCTTTAAACTGAAACTGTATAGCTTCTTACTGACAGTCTTCTCATGAGAAATCTCTTCCCACATTTCCTTCAATTCCGTTTTCTCAGATTTAGTGATGCAAGATGTGACATACCGAGCAACAGCAATAGAATTGTCAGCCACATACTATATATCCATGTTAGCATTCCACATGGATAAAATGACTGGATTGTAGTCATTTATATATTTTGACTCTTCTTTTCTTCTTAGGTTGTAGGTATTCTTAGGCGATTTTCTTGTAATAGTATGTCGCACAGCTGACATAAAACTGTTTACTCTTCCTTTTGAAAGAACAGGTCGGGGAAATCCAATCGACATTTTGTGTAGAATTTATCTTTACTCTTGTACTTTTGTCGACAGTATTTTCCACATCGATGACTTTGGAAACGTAAAACTTTATCTTTTAAGTTTTTCTCTTCTGTGCTTTTAGGTATAGCACATGTTGCATATCCTTCAATGAAAGATAAAACTGCTTCATCAGCATCTGTTCCAAATTTTGGGGCATCCTTGATCCACAACAGCATATGAATATGAGGAGCACCTCTTGCTTGGTACTCTTTTCTCCAAAAGAAATCCACAACTTCTCCAAGAGGTGGATTTTTTTTATTGCAGATGAAGGACATCATAGCCTCAAATCTATGATTAAAATATCTGCAAACATTAACCGGATCCAATGAGCACAATTCTCCTGCTGTCTTGTATTGTATGTTTTTAATGTTTGAATTTGCCTCTCGAAGAAAATCCAGAAGATCATCCCAAGCGTACTCAGCACAGCTTAGGGTAAGGAACCATGTAGGAGTTCCTAAATTCCGTAACATACACTTCAATTCTCCATGGCGTCGGTACCAATATTCATTAGTTCCACGCTGACAAGCCATCAAATTGATCAATTGAGATTCCAAATGATCATCTCGCTGTTGCACTTTGTTGAGAAAGTCCTTTGCTGACACATTATGTAGATGTACTCCAGTTTTCAAAATGTGATTTACTGCATAAGATAGTGCAGACAAGTCACTTTCAAATAAAAGATGGAACAAATAAGGAATACTTTGACGAAATCTGGGATCTTCTGCATATAATCTTGTAGTCCGATACTCCGAAGCAGGAATCTGTACTGGACGTTCATCATATCGTCCACCTTCTCCTGTAGGAAACAGTTGGGGAAAACAACGAGCTTCTAAGCTCTCCTCCCATACACTCACAGGAGTTCCTTTTGCTTTCTTCATCTGAAACAGATCAATAGCGTTTCCCATAACTTCTTTAGAATGAATAGGATGTATGCTGAAATGTTCATAATTTTCTTCTTCTTTTGACTTATCCACTTTTTCAATTTGCCCAGTTGGTATTCCTGTGTCTTCTAGTATTTCTTCTTTATCTTCACCCATATAAATGGCTTCATACCATTTATTATTTTTTTTCAAATACAAATTAGCCCGTTGTACTTTTCGTACATCCACCAGCTCCTGCCAAATTTTCTTATTCTTTGTTGGTACTCCATTAACCAGAATAACTAATGGTTCAGTTTCCAATCTATCTGCATCAATTGTTTCCATATTTTTTCGCAAATCCAATGGCAAATAGACAACTCTTCCTTTTAAACCTCTTTGTAAATCCGAAGGAGGTAATTTACCTGTTTTTGGCTCCATACGCACTATGGTCTGAAATGGATGGACACATTGAATGAGTATAGACTCATACGTATTTAAATCAGAAAGTTCTGGAGGAATATCAACCAATTCTAATTTATTGTGTACAGCTCTTGCTGGCATTCTATTTTCTTCTAACTTGTTATAACAGTATTTACAAATACACTGATCTTCACCCAAATCAAAACTATTTTCCAGAAATATATATGTTGCAAAATCCTTCCACTTATAATTATCTTCATTTTCACTTTTTTTATACAGATCAACATTCCTTGTTTGAATTTTGTAATGGCTTCTCCGGCAACAAATACAAGTAACATTTGGTCTTTCATTAGAGATGACAGCAAATGTTGTCATTTCATCTTCAAAATTTTTACTAACAGTAAGTTCTACATTCTCTTCCACATTTTCATCAATAACTGTGTCATTTTCTGCACTTTCTTGTTCTGGACAAAAGTAACAAAACTGAATCTCATCAGTAACCTTCACTACATCTGATACAGATCCACGGAACAGAGCATTATTCAACTCATTTAACTTTAGTGCTGGACTTTTAGCACAATACAATGTTCTCACAAACTTTCTCATTTCAATATGATGAACAGCCAGCATCCTAAAATGGTGAAAAACACTTTGACACACTTTCCTAGATAGACAAGCCAGAGAATGTCCTTGCAAACCAGTATTCTCTATCACTCTGCATGGATCTAGTCTTTGAAGCACCTTGATTTTCTGTTTAACACTCTTTTTACTATATTCTCTTAGAAAGTCACGTAATTTATCAATAGATTCCTGACGCACAGTACAAATACTACTACAATTGCAAGTGTATACTGGGGCTTTAGGACGTCTCCCCATAACCTCATCAGCCATCACTTCTTCCTCATTTCTTGGAACCATTTTCTCCTTTTCCATTACACAACCATCCTTAACTTCATATGCTCTACCATTGGTGTCAACTGCATTCAACAAAGTATTACTGTGAAGATAACTATCTTCATTAAAAAATGGTTCAGTACTTGAACTATGCTTCCATTCTCCTAAGAACACTTTACAAAAGTTTTTTTTTTTACTTCTCTTTTTCTTTTGCTTTGTGACTTCATTGCATTGACTAATTTATCTAATCTACGCATCCTGTTCAAAATTAAAATGAATAGTTTTTTTTTTATTTCTAATGCCTTGGTAACAATACTTTCAATTCATTTCTTTTTCTTATAAAATTTGTTTTTCTTCTTATATTTTTTCACATCCTTTAGCAAATTTAACATCACTCTTCTCTGAAACATTTTCCGACGAATGTTTTTTAAAATCTATTTTCCGTGTTAAGTCACTCTTTCTTACTTCTGAGTCTACATTAGCATTTTGTTTTTGCTGTCGACTCTGTTGTTGTTTTGTACTTGAAACACTGTTTGAATTTATCTTTCGATCATTTATTTTTTTTGGAAGATATTTTTTACAAATTCTTTAGTTTGCTTACCAGAAGACTTTTTCTGTTTTCCAACACAAGCTTCTCCTCCTATTTTTTTTTTTACCAGTTGTCTTCAAATATAGTTGTTGTTTCTTTTCTTTTCTCTTTCTTGACTTTATAGGCATCTTTATATTTTTTCACTGTTGTCAGCAATACCTGCAAAAAACTAAAAAAATACCTTTATGTAATTTTAATTCATTACAATTTTTTTTTTTCAACTTTTCAAATCCTATCACATGAGCTGATCCTTTCCAACGAGTCCAACTCTTACAAAACAAGAGAAACATGAATTAAATCTCTGACAACAATTCCTGTGTGCACACAGACTCATGGTGTGATTCTAGGCAGAAAACGATATTTGATTGGCAATTTGAAAGCACATTTACTTCTGTTGAGGAGCAAATGATAATTACTGTGACAGCCTGACACAATTCAATTCAATTCAATTAAGCTTTATTCGGTACAAGTTAATGACCATAAAAGCCTGACACATTTTTCTTATATTTTAGAGAAGCAGAAAAGAGCACATGTCCTTACACCTATTTGAGACCATGACCATGTGTTACAGGGTGAGTGATTAGACTAGAGCAAAGGAAATGAGCCTTAGTGACATTGAATCTATTTGCGTTACACACTGCTATCTGAAACATCACATACAGCTGAGTAGTACGCATGGGAGTGTAGGAGAAGCTGCTGCATGTGTGCAAAAATTGTATTTCTGGAGACTTTGTATTGTCAGTTGCAAGAGAGATCTGCATGGATACTTGCACAACTGCATGAAGAGTGCAGACATGCGTATAAGAGTAGATGTGTGGTAAGGGTTAATTTGAGTTTTGAACATGTAGGAACTACCTCCGCCATTGCAAGATTTGATGGTAAATCTACCCTGTGGTTTTCAAATGTGTTAGCATTTGCCTCTCATTTGTGAGATAGTGATTTCTGCTGAGTGCTAACCATCACAGTTGAAGAAAACAAGCTGCCCCTTTCCTACTAGTGCAAGTCTTACAGAACAAGAGCAACACAAATTAAATCTCTGACAACAATTCCTGTGTGCACACAGACTCATGGTGTGATTCTAGGCAGAAAACGATATTTCCTTTGGCAATTTGAAAGCACATTTAGTACTGTGGATGGAGCAAGTGATAATTACTGTGACAGCCTCACACATTTCACTTATATTTTACACAAGCCAAAAAGAGCACAAGTCCTAACAGCTTCTTGAGACCATCACCATGTGTTACAGGGTGACTGATTAGACTACAGCAAAGGAAATGTGCCTTGGTGACGTTGAATGTGTTTGCATTACACACTGCTATCTGAAACACAACACAGAGCTGAGTATTATGCATGGGAGTGTAGGAGAAGCTGCTGCATGTGTGCAAAGAGTGTGTTTCTGGAGACTGTGTATTGTCAGTTGCAAAAGAGATCTGCATGGAGACTTTTACAACTGCATGAAGACTGCAGATATGTGTGTAAGAGTACATGTTTGGTAAACGTTAATTGGAGTTTTGTACATGTAGGAACTACCTCACCCATTACAAGATTTGATGGAAAATCTACCTAGTTGATTTGAAATGTGTTACCATTTGCCTCTCATTTTTCTGATAGTGATTTCTGCTGAGTGCTAACCAACACATTTGAAGAAAACAAGCTGGCCCTTTCCTGAAAGTGCAAGTTTTACAGAACAACAGTAACACAAATAAAATCTCTGACAACAATTCCTCTGTCCACACAGACTCATGCTGTGATTCTAGGCAGAAAACGATATTTCCTTTGGCAATTTGAAAGCACATTTAGTACTGTGGATGGAGCAAGTGATAATTACTGAGACAGCCTCACACATTTCCCTTATATTTTAGAGAGGCAAAAAAGAGCACATGTCCTAACAGCTACTTGAGACCATCAGCATGTGTTACAGGGTGAGTGATTAGAGTAGAGCAAAGGAAATGAGCCTTGGTGACGTTGAATGTGTTTGCGTTATACACTGCTATCTGAAACACAACACAGAGCTGAGTATTATGCATGGGAGTGTAGGAGAAGCTGCTGCATGTGTGCAAAGAGTGTGTTTCTGGAGACTGTGTATTGTCAGTTGCAAGAGAGATCTGCATGGAGACTTTTTCAACTGCATGAAGACTGCAGATATGTGTGTAAGAGTACATGTTTGGTAAAGGTTAATTGGAGTTTTGAACATGTAAGAACTACCTCACCCATTGCAGGAGTGGAAGGAAAATCTACCCTGTGGTTGTCAAATATGTTAGCATTTGCCTCTCATTTGTGAGATAGTGATTTCTGCTGAGTTCTAACCATCACAGTTGAAGAAAACAAGCTGCCCTTTTCCTGCGAGTGCAAGTTTTACAGAACAACAGCAACACAAATTAAATCACTGACAACAATGCCTGTGTGCACACTGTCTCATGGTGTGATTCTAGGCACACAACAGTATTCCTGGGTGATACCAGGCCCTTTCCTGAAAGTGCAAGTTTTACAGAACAACAGGAACACAAATTAAATCTCTGACAACAATTCCTGTGTGCATGTTGTCTCATGGTGTGATTCTAGACAGAAAACTGTATTCCTGGGTCATACCAGTAAGCCTTAACTTATGGTGAAGACATACTCCATAATATCTTTCAAGTTCAAGGCACTTAAATATCTTCCTTAACATAAAATGTAAAACACAACTTTTAAATTGGTAGGAAAATGTACCATGCAATTTTCAAATGTGTTTGCATTTGAGATAGTGATTTCTGCTGAGTGCTAACCAACACAGTTGAAAAAAAGAAACTGCCCTTTCTTAAAAGTGCAAGTTTTACAAAACAACAGCAACACAAATTAAATCTCTGACAACAATTCCTGTGTGCACACAGACTCATGGTGTGATTCTAACCACAAAGCGATATTTTGTTTGGCAATTTGAAAGCACATTTAGTACTGTGGTGGAGTAAGTGATAATTACTGTGACAGCCAGACACTTTGTTTCTTATATTTTAGACAAGCAGAAAAGAGCACATGTCCTAACAGCTCCTTGACACCATGACCATGTATTACAAAAAACAAGCTGGCCCTTTCCTGCGAGTGCAATGGTAATAGAGCAAGACCAACACAAATTAAATCTCTGATAACAATTCCTGTGTGCACACTGTGTCATTGTGTGATTCTAGGCAGAAAACAGTATTCCTGGGTGATACCAGTACACTTTAACTTATAGTGAAGACATACTCCATAATATCTATCATGTTCAAGGCACTTAAATATCTTCCTTAACATAAAATGTAAAACACAACTTTTAAAGTGGTAGGAAAATGTACCATGCTATTTTCAAATGTGTTTGCATTTGCCTCTTTTTTGTGAGTAACTAATTTCAGCTGAATGCTAACCATCACACTTTAAGAAAACAAACTGCCCCTTTTCTGCGAGTGCAAGGCTAACAGAACAAGAGCAACACAAATTAAATCTCTGACAACAAATCCTGTGTGCACACAGACTCATTATGAGATTCTAGGCACAAAACAGTATTCCTCAGTGATACCAGTACACCTTAACTTACAGTGAAGACATACTCCATAATATCTTACAAGTTCAAGACAGTTAATTATCTCCTAAAACACAAAATGTAAAACACAACTTTAAAACAAGAATGACAATTCTATTATTTATATCAAAATACACCACATACTTCCCCTCTCAAACTCATAAATCACCTTTAAAATTAATTCGTTGAGAAAGAAATGTGGCACTCAAACAGCAGATTATCAGAGCCAGAATCTCAGAGCTGTACACCTCTCTCCTCTCTCCACAACCAGTAAATGGCAATGTTTCCCTCTCTTTTTTCACACATATACATGTTAATGTAAAATCACAGTCCTTCCCACATTTTTTTCAAATGGAATCACACATTTCTATTGGTTGCAACTTTCAACCCCTTTCCAAATCATCCCTTCCCCCAACATGACTTCTGCCTGCTACCATAGCAACAGGTCATGGAACACTGGTGTGAGCAGAGTGGTCAGAAGTTCAGCACACAATGTTTCAAATCCAAAGAGCAAGACTGCTTGACTTTTCAAACCTAACAGCAAATCCAAAGTAATGTTCAGTGGGAACACATTTTTCTGTACCAATCCAAAACATGCTTTTAAAAATGTAAACATACAGCCTAGTTTTAACTGTAAAATGGTTTGAATCAGCCAATGAGTTCTTTTTATTAAAAAAAAGTATGTATGCCTCCATTTTTCAACTGTCTTTCTTTTCATATTGCCATTCTACTGAAAGACACCTCCTGAGTGCATCCTGTTCTTCTTGGAAGATGTTCACAGTGTGGATTGTAGGTCATAGCTATGTCTTCTGGAGTGAAAAGTAAGCAGAAAAAAGAGGTATTTTCAAAGACCTTGCTTTGCCAAATGTAGACATTAAATGGATTGGTCAGAGAGGGTTAAAGTGGCACCAATTAATGCCTTTGGTGAAAACCTTTCTACATCTCCCACAGCCTAACCTTATTATTGTGCACTGTGGTGAAAATGACCTAGGCACTTTAACTGGGGTAGGTCTGGAAATGCTTATTAAGGACACCTTTCTGCAATTGATGTCACTTTTTCCACAAACTGCCTTTGTATATTCTAATATATGCCAAAGGCAAAAGTGGAACTGGTCCAACCAATTTTGTCCGCAAATTGACAAAGCAAGAAAGTACGTCAATAAGTCTGTTTCTGCTTTCCTCAGAGACTATGGTATGGGTTCTATATACCACAACAACTTGCGTTACAACATGCAAGACATTTATAGAGGAGACGGTGTACATTTCAATGATGAAGGGAACAGAGTCTTCCTCTTGAACTTTAGACTCTGCATCGGTACTTACTTGTAGGTACCGAAAAAACCTCAATGAACACAAGGGCTCTTTTTAGAGCCACCTAATATCTAATCACTTAAACTTGATTTTTAATTCTATTTTTTTTAATGTTTTTTTCGGGTGAGCACAGAGTGCGCGCACCTCGCGATGTTTTTTCAAAAAATTAAAATCATTTTTTTTGCCCTTCGTGGTCCTACTGTGACCCCCTGACAATGGCTTGGGGGTCAAGAACTCCCTACTCTGCCCCCTATTCACGTCCTCCACCTTTCCTTTTCAGTGCGACAGACAAAATGGCGGCCGACACTTCCTGATTTCGACCGATTCGAATGTTTACTGACATCTAACAACCAATCAGAATTACGCTCGCGCACGGCAGGGTGCGCGCACAGGGCTTGCACAGTGCGCGCACCCTGCGTGCGTATAGATATTGATATGCTTTTAAATGCTATTTTCTCAGGAAATACTGAACAGATTTACACCAGACCTGCAAAAGTCAATTACTTGACCTTATGGCTACCTCTCTGCCAAATTTCAAGTAATTCTGTTCAGCCGTTCGGGCTGTAGCTGTGTCTAAAGGTCCTATGGAAAAATGCATGGGGAAAATGTGTTTTGGGACCCCCCTTTTTTCTCGGCCCCTGCTTGACGAATCACCCCGAGACTTTTAGGGTAGGAGCTGAACGGAGCGCCCCATTAGTTTTGAAAATTTTGCGAGGATTCGTCAACCGGCGCCAAAGTTATTCCAAATAGAATTTTGAGTTTTCCTATGGAAACACGATCCTAACTATAACTATTTACTGGCGACCACCAGTAGATAATATATATATATATATATATATATCAAGTATCACCGTCCCGTCTGATCTCCAATTTCCGGAAAGAACAGGTACAGACCACAGCGTGTTGATGAATTCAGTGCAGTTTTATTGCTCAAAGTTGTCAGCAATTTTGGCTAAGTAGCAGCATAACGCGTTTCGACAGTAAACAACTGTCTTGATCACATGACATGCTTGCGGCCAATCAGAGCTTTTATATCGGTGATCAAACAGTGAAAACAGACATTAGTTGCCGCCAATTTTTTGAAATCTCATAAGTAACTATAGTACACAATATTTTTTAACATATTATTGGAGATTTTACAAATACGTATTTGTATACGGACAAATGTGCAAAGATCGCAGTTTACAATAAAAGAATAAATATGTAAACATAGTGAAAGTGCAAGTGCTAAAAATCTATTAGTTTATAAAAGATTAAATTCAAACACCGATAATAATAATGATTAAAATACATCCTGATAAAATATCCATATTAAAATCATATGAAGATTAATCAATGTAGAGAAGCTAACTGCCTATACTGTGCATATATATATTATATAAAAAACTCATACAAAGGCAAAGCTGGAAATGAAGTAAACAAATAAATGAGACTGAACGTTACTCATATATTATCAGCCTCCTGTGAGGTTGTGATATAAACTTCACGTTCCAACTAAATGTGATATACCGTACTAGTGCTAGAGGGATATGTTTTAAAGTTGATAGTATAACATGCCTATAGGGAGTTTATAAGTAATTGATACGCACAGATAAAAGCAGATGCTAAATACGTGTAAAACCAAATGTACCTGCCTGTATCGGCGATCATATCATTAATAGATTGTTTAAAATCGTAAGTAAAACCGGAGCCCCAGTAAAACCTATGATAAAAAACACATCTAAAAATTCAATAAAAGCCTGATAACATGGCACAATATAAAGGTTTAAAACATGGATGGCAGATATACAAAAGGATAGTAAGACAGTATATTAGTCCCAGATAAATAATACAGGAATAATTTACAGGAAATGGTGCAATTCTTCACTGTTATTCAGACCATTAGGCATTTTGGAATCTAGAGTCAAGATGTAATATGACTCTAGTTGCCGCAGTTTTTTCTCCCTATTGCCCCCTCTGATAGATTTGGGTATCATATCTATGACAAAGTAGCTAAGGTCATTAAGGTTATTGTTATGCACATGTTTGAAGTGACGTGCTACTGGGTAACTGGGGTCTGAGTTAACTATTGCTCGCAAGTGCTGTAGGATTCGATTGAAGACTTGGAGTTTAGTACTTCCTACATATCTGAGTTTACAAGTACATTGTAAAACATAAACTGCAAACTCAGTACGGCATGTAAGCATTTTGGAAATTGTGATAGGATTAGATGTCACCATTCCTGTAACCTCCTGAGTATTGATGCCGAATTTGCAAGCTCTACATGAACTGCATTTAAAAAAGCCTTTCTTGGTGGTAGTTAGCCAGTTGCTAGTGGCTTTGGTAACTTCTGGACTTGATCTTACTAATGCATCTCTCATGGAAGGAGCTCGTCTAAAAGTAATATTAGGCAATTCGGGCACTAATTGGGACATAGTAAGATCTGTTTTGACAATAGGCCAATTTTTATAAATAATCCTTTTGATTTGTTTATTTTGTTGGCTGTAGGGTGTAATCAGTCTAATGGTATTTTCAGATTCTGTCTTTTTAGTAGTGGGAATTGTTTCATCATCATCTACATTAGCACTGCATGTGTTTGCTCTATTCATAGCTATGAAGAGTTCCTTTTTGTTATACCCTCGATGGATGAATCTATTAAGTGCCTCACTCTGGCATATCTTGAGATCCTCATCAGTATTGCATATTCGTTTGATCCGCAAGAATTCTCCATAGGGGATACTTTTGATCAAATGATAGGGGTGAAAGCTCGTAGCATGTAATATGGCATTACCCGCAGTGCTTTTTCTATGTAGTTTTGTATGAATAGAATTGTCCCTGATGTAAACTTCTGTGTCTAAAAACTGTGTAGACTTTTCATTTATATCTGCCGTGAAATTCAGGTTCAGAGCATTGACGTTTATGGTTTCAACAAATTTGAAAGCTGATTCTTTGTTTCCCCTCCATATCACAAACACATCATCTATAAAACGCCACCATCTAATGACATGAGTGTCAAACAGCTCCTTGTGGGTGGCTCTGAGGACACGCTCCTCCCACCAGCCTACAATATATATATATATTCACAGAAAAAAACATAGGTTTCAGGGGTGTTATAGCTAGCTGGACATTTCACTCATACAAAACCATAGAAATTCCTCCGTTATAGTTAGTTCTGCAATGCACTTCTGATGATGTCACATATTACATCATTCATGACATGGTCAGTGACATCACTGATGACATCACTGATGACATCTCAAATGACATCACTGATGACATCATCCATTGAATGTGGTTTAGTTTGAAATTTAAATATGTATTATATATATACCAATCTGTATTGAAGATTAAGTGGATATATAACTGTCTGGATAAAGGATTTAGTAGCTGTCTGACTGTCTGTTTAAGTGAGTAATTAAAAGTGTCTCACTTAATACATGGATTAGTAACTAAACTATGTGACTGTGTGCATCACTGTGTCTGTTGTTGAATAACATGCTGCATCAGTTGGTCACTAACTACATGAGTGTGTATATTAGTTATTGATTAGTTGGGTGAGTATTTGTATGGGACACTGAGTTTGTGTGTGGTTGGATGGGGTGTGCGTAACTCTATGCATAGATGTACGAATGGTTGATTGACTAGGTGCACTAGGTTTAAGAGTGCATGTAGAAACAGTTGTTTGTGTATTTATTTGTGTGTTGGTGAGCGAATATATGTTTTAGTTGTACATCTTCAACAAAGTGAGTGTATTTATTTGTTTGTTGGTGAGCGAATATATGTTTTAGTTGTACATCTTCAACAAAGTAAAAAAATAAAAGGCATTGTATGTGAAAGTTGGTGTATATAAATAAGTATATATAAGAGTCAGTGATTGTGAGAGTAACTATATGAATGAGTGTATAATTGTAATGTATGAGTTACTATGTGTTTGAATAAATGGGGTGTTGTGTGTATAATTGTGTAAGTGAGTAAATATAAGTGTGATTAATTTTTTTCATGAGTGAGTAGAATGACTGCATAACCGGCTAAGATGACTGCTGATGTGTCAGTGTCTATATAAGTGTATAAGTGCATTTGATAGTGTTCTATTAATTAGTGACTGCATGTATAAGTGATTCTGTTGTTGAATGGGTAGTTGTGCGTGGAGACTTAGGAATCAGTTAGTGAGTACGTAGTAACTGGTATTGGTGTGTCAATGGTTTCAAATATGGTACTCTGTATTTTACAGTGAGTGATGAAAGGTTATAGTAGTGTATGATGAGGTGTATCAGATTGTCACATGAATGATGTCATCAGTGATGTCATGTGAGATGTCATCAGTGATCTCATCAGTGATGTCACTGACCATGTCATAAATGATGTAATATGTGACATCGTCAGCAGTGCATTGCAGGCGCGCGAGTTATAGTTAGCAGAACTATCTATAACGGAGGAATATGGTTTTGTACGAGTGAAATGTCCAGCTAACTATAACACCCCTGAAACCTATGGTTTTTTCAGTGAATTTCATAGCTTTTATAAATGCTAATTTTAAAGTGTAATAGTAGTTATACCTATTTTTTGTACTGATTTTCTACAGCTTTTTAACTGTTATTTATAAATATTGTATTCATTAAATAACATTATATATTTCTCTGAAAATTGCAAAAAAAAATTTTTTTAAATGAAACCTGAAATATGGTTTCATTCTTTGTTTTACTTTTTTATTTTAATATATTTATATTATTTTCTTTTTTAATTTTTTTTCCTCATTTTTTCGGAGTCGCGGACCCAAAGCGTACTCATCACGGTGGGTGCGTGGATTCTAGCTGCCATTTTAGAAACGTCGTGAAGGATCTGCGTACGGTGTGCGATGGCTGCGTGTTTTTCAGTCACATCCTATACATTTAATATTACGTGATGTGCACGATTGGTATGCGACCAATCCGCGACTCCTGCTCCCGCGTATTTGTGACACATGCGCATTACGGTAAGCGACGCTTGCGCTGTGGCCGGTCCCGCGTTACGTCATATACGTGCTGGGGTGCGCTGGGTGTGCGAATCCCGCAAAATTTTTGAATGTTCTAAAATTATATGTATGTGTGTTTAATATACATATTAGGGCAAGAGACTATCTAAGATATTCATAAAATAATATTATTGTACTTATAATAAACATATTATTTTTAAATATATTTTCGCGAAGTCGTGTCGGGTGCGTGCTTCATGAGCGCAGAGTGCGCCGATCCCATGTGACCTCAAAAAAAAAGATTTCATTGGTTCATAACATTTCCCACTGTAACTATTGAAGGACCCCATCCATTTTAATCATTCTTGTTGGAGCATCTTTAGAGGGACATCTCTTTTCCTGCAAGAATCCTTTTAGCTTGTTGTTTTGGTGTTTTTCAAAAAATATCAAACAAAATGGCATCTGGACAGCAGCAGCAGCAGGAGGAAGTATCTCCTGAAGAAGAATTCTTGCAGGAGGCACCACGTCCACAGAGGCCGGATTCTGTTGTGTGAAAATTCTTCACTTTTCCACCTGGAGAGAAGAAAGTAAATGCGAGAAAGGTGACGTGCAAAATTTGTGACCGAGTCCTGTCAAGAGGCAGTGAAAAAAAATACTCTTGTGGCACTTCTTCTATGTACAAGCATCTCCAGACCACACATCCTCTCAATCTTGCTCGGGAGGAAATGATGCGAGCTGCTTTGAACCCCTCACCTGCTGTGGCAAGTACATCTGGAGCATCCTCAGGAACATCTGCGATGGACATTAGGCCAGAATTCGCCTTTCTCGAGCAACACTGCTTGAAGTGTAAGAAACTTATATGCTTCGGTGAGCAGTCGGTGGATGCAACCATCGTTGTTAATTTTTTAGTTTCTTTGTTTTTGCAATGATAAGTAATTCCAAATGTTTCCTGTTTTATTCGTTCTTTTTTGTGTTAAATTTTCGAAAAAAATCCAAAAAATACAAAATTTGTTAAATTCTTTTTTTTTAAATACAAAAGAAAAAAAGAAAAAAAAAGTTCTAATCAGAACTACCTTATCTGGTTAAAGAAAGAACTATAATTGCAAGGTAATGTGTGAAAGTTTGGTTGAATATATATATACAGCATGATTGACTGAAAGAATCCATTAGTAGTGTATGGTGAATTTCTAGGTGAAGATTTATGGGGAAGTACTGCAGTGTGACACTGCAAGCTCTTTAGCTGCACTGCACTGTGGCACTTCCGAAGCACAGGGATGTGACATATGTACCTGAATATGTTGCAACTCTGTGCTTCCCTCTGCACTGCTGCACAAACTGCAGCCATGCGGTGACACAGGCACCCTTGCACCATGGTGCAAGGATGTCTGTGTCGTGTGGAGATTGTTTTTGTGCTGGAAGGGACACCTTCCTGCACAAAAACAATCAGTAAAGGCATTTTCCTCTTTCAATGTATGCTGTGGAATGCAGCATGCATTGAAAGAGGAAAAAATTAGGAGAAATGAAAACAATTCTCCTCGTTGCGCCTTGCTACACCAACTCTAAGATGGGGCAGCATTCACACACATCTCCAGATTTACGATTTCTCATAAATCTGGAGATGTAGCTTGTTCTATGGGTGTTGCTTGGGAACACCCACAGCAACACCTATGGGACGCCCCTTCAACGCAAAGGTCTGTGTATGAAGGGGTCG
Organism: Triturus cristatus; assembly: GCF_964204655.1. Lineage (NCBI taxonomy): Eukaryota > Metazoa > Chordata > Amphibia > Caudata > Salamandridae > Triturus > Triturus cristatus. Next base: position 86,370,351 of record NC_140588.1, read on the forward strand.
TATTTACAAGGAGAGGAAAATCCACGCAGGGTGGCTTTTCCTCTCCTGGTAAATATGAAGGAGTGCCTGGCGCCATCCCTACGTAACAAAAAGTGACGTACTGGTGGCGCAGGGTGCTTGTAAATCTGCCCCATAAGTGCTTAGGTATTGGCAGACTGATACAATATGGGCAATTGAAGAATGGGTGATTGAAGAATTGCATGAGACTGACAGGAGGTATCCTATGCTGAATGGGTACTACTTCAGTATTTAATGGAGTGGACCAATAGTATGTATCTGCTTAGAGATTTGTAGGGATTATGCACAGAATATTTTATGTGTACTTGTGTTGGTGCCTAGGTCATTTTATAAGAATACCACTAATAACTGGAATGCTGACAGTGCTGCAAACAGAGTGAACACTTAATTTATAAGTGGTTACATATTGGTGGAGTGATAGGATAAGTAGATAGTGGTAGATAATTGATTAAAGAAGTGCATGGGACAGACTGGACGATTCCTACACTGCATGAGTACTAACTGGGTATTTAGAAGAGTGTATCAATAGTATGAAGCTAGTTAGAGGTCTACTTGGATAGTGCACAAAATATTATAGATGTACTTGTGTTAGTAGCTAGGCCATTCCATAAGTTCATGACTAGTAACTAGAATAATTAAAGTATTTCAAACAGAGTGTATAGTGAATTTATAAGTGCTTAGGTATTGATGGAGTAATAGGATAAGTATATAGTGCTGGATGGACGATTGGAGAAATGCATGGGACAGACAGGAGGATTCCTACACTGCATAGGTACTAACTGGGTATTTAGAAGAGCATATCAATAGTTTGTAGCTGATTAGAGGTGTGCATGCATAGTGTACAAAATATTGTACCTGCACTTGTGTTTTTGACTATGCCATTCCTTAAGTATACGACTAATAGCTGGAGTAATTTCAGTGTTGCAAAGAAAGTGCGTGCTGAATTTATAAGTGCTTAGGTATTGGTGGAGTGATAGGATACGTAGATAGTGCTGGGTGAATGGAGAAGTGCATGGGACAGACAGATGGATTCCTAGACTGCATAGGAACTAACTGGGTATTTAGAAGAGCGTATCAATAGTATGTAGCTGGTTAGAGGTCTGCATGCATAGTGTACAAAATATTGTACCTGCACTTGTGTTAGTGGCTAGGCCATTCCTTAAGTATATGACTAATAACTGGAGTAATTTCAGTGCTGCAAAGAGATTGCATGCTAAATTTATTAGTGCTTATGCATTGGCAGAGTGATAGGATACGTAGATAATCCTGGATGGTTGAATGGAGAAGTGCATGGGACAGACAGAAGGATTCCTAGACTGCATAGGTACTAACTGAGTATTTCAAAGCTATGTAGCTGATTAGAAGTCTGCATGCATAGTGCACAGAATATTGTAGCTGTACTAGTATTGGTCTGTCTATGGTTTCGAGAATGGTAGTCTGTATTTTAGGGTGTGAGGAGGTACATCAGATGATCACGTAGATGATGTCATCAGTGATGTCATTTGAGATGTCATCAGTGATGTCACTGACAATGTCATGAGTGATGTAATATGTGACGTCATCAGCAGTGCATTACTTTAATCCAAAAAGCTGGCGGCCATATTGGCCTGGTCACGATGTGAAAATTCAGGAATTGATACAATAAAGAAAAGAAAACAAGTGTTAATATGCATACAATGTCATTTCAGCATATCTTGCCTCTTGACCGTCATGCCTGTATGTTCGTCAATGTGACTTACTCATAATAAACATACTTAGATTTGCAAACATCAACATAAACAATGGACTACACATTACTTTAAAGTGAAAGGCTATCGGCCATATTAATCTGGACACGTTGCGTATTATAATGGTTCTTACACGAAAGAAAAGGAAAAAAAGGGGTGTTAATATACACACACTATCCCTAAATAAAGCTCAAGCGATTATAGCTCCATTCCATTCACAGCTCATTTGAGATGTCATGAGTGATGTCATGAGTGATATAATGTCTGAGGTCATTAGCAGTACATTGCGGGGGCGTAAGTTATAGTTAGCTCAGGTAACTATAACTGCTGAATTTCACTGGTTGTCTATGAGTGAAATCTGAGTCTAACTATACCGTCCCTATAATCTTTGTTTTTTCAGCAAATTTCTAGGTTTTTTTGTAACGTTAAGTAGGATGCATATCACAATGCATGGTGGGGGTTGGAAGCAGGGCCTGGCATTGTGCTGCCCCCACCCAAGCTTGCTGCTCCTGCCTTCCCTCCTCCTAGCCATTCATTATCCAAGTCCATGTCCCTGCTCCCTTATTACAGCCCTGTGTGGCCGTTGTTCTGCCACTGGCCTTTCCGCCTTCTCTGAACAGTTAGCGTGCTGCCCCATCCACCTCCTCCCTATCCTCTGTTGTCTGAATCCATGGACTAGCCTCCTCCCTCCTGCCATGCTTGGTCTGATGTGCTTCCACTGCCCTCCATTTGGCATGATGTACCAGTCCACCCCTCCTGCCCTCCATTTCCCAATGTTATGCCCCATCATTGACCTCCTGCTTAGCCTCTGTGCCTAGCTTGCTGAACTTATTCTCCGTCCCCCTGCCCTCTTATGTCTTTGTGCATGCCCCTTCTCCATCCTTTTTGCCCACCATGTTCTGACCCTCCCTTCTATCCTCCATGGTCCTTTGTGCATGCCCCTGCATCCTCCTTCTTGCCCATTATAGCCATTGTGCTGCCACTAACCCTCCCGCTTGCCATGCATGGTACTCTGTGCTGCCACGGGCCCTCCCACCTTCCCTGTGTGGTCATCTAACTGCCCCTGAGCCCCTCCCACCTTCCCTCCATGGTCTGTGTGTATGCCATCATAGTCTCACTGTTGCTCTACATGGTGTGTCTTGCTTCTAGTGCCCATCCTGATTGACCTCCATGGTCATCTTGCTGCTCCTGCCCTGCCCCCTTGCCCCCAGCCCTCTGTTTCCATGTGCAGACCCCTATTCCCTCCCTCCTGGCTTGCCTGTTCCATTGCCATGCCCCGGATCCGTCCCTCCTGCCCTTTATGGTCTGTTATGCTGCAGCTCTCTCTCCTGTCTGTCCATTATGGTCAGCTAGCTACCATTGCCTCTTTCCCCTCTGTTCTCTGTTGTCCATGTGCATGGTCTTGTCCCCTCCCTATTGCTGTGTATGGATTGTTGTGCTGCACTCCCGTCCCGCATGCCCTGTGTGGTGTATTGTGCTGCTGCAAACCCTGATGCCTGCCCTGTAGGGTCAGTTTGGTGCACCTCTCCAAGTCCCTCCTGTCCTCTGTTATCCGAGTCCATGTCCCTACCCCAATTCCTCCTGCCTTCCATGATCCAATGTACCATACTTGCGAACATTTTGAACTTGGTAAGAGAGAGATTTTGAAAAAAAAACTGGGGTATTGATTTTCCCCTTTGAGTTACATTGAAAAAAAGGAGATTGTAGACAGGACACAGATCAAATAAAGCCCATTTGAGCTTAAAAACATTGGACGTTTCCTGGCTGAATCAGGTCTGTTGGCATGTATGGTTGTATTACCACTGCCTCTTCCTTCTGCCCACAATGGTCTATTATATTGCCACAGCCTCTCTTGCTAGTCCTGTATTGTTGGTTTGTTGCCTCTGCCCCCCTTTCCACTGCCCTCTTATAGTCTGTTGTGCTGCCACTGCCCTTGCTGCCTGCCCAGTGTGGTCAAATTTTTGCGTCTGCACTCTCCTACCTGCCTTCAATTTTCAGGGTCCGTGCCCCTGTCCCCCTGGCCTCTGCCTCTCAACAGTATCCTAATGAACAGCTAGATTGCTAACATTCTATATTTATTACAAAAGTGTGGAACGCCTGACGTCATCTCGATGTATTCAAAACTATAATACCTATATAATTTCCTATAGAAATTACATATATGAGAGGGTCCTATTTGCATCAAAATTATGGTTAGTGTTCTAAAAAACTAAAATGAGGTCATATTTTCTGAGTTTTCAAACAGCGACAAAGCACTTTTAAATTATTTGTTATCTTTCTGTTTTTTCATCCAGTTGACCACTTGATTAAATGTTTAACTTAGGGGAGAGGATGTGGTGTTACTTCCAGAGCTGCAGACTTTGCAACTGGGGAACCAGGTTGGATTTTCTGCTTCAGCTTGACATTCTGTGATTCTGGTCAAATCACTTAACCTCCCCATGTCTACAACCAAAATGAATTTGTTCTTGTGTGATGTAACCAATGCTCATGTAAAGCACTCCAATACCTGACAAGTCTGCACTATATAAAACAGCAAAAACACAAAAAATAAAAAGTGTTCTGCACACTTCTGTAATTGGGCTGCATGTGGGCTACATCTGGGTGATATTTGTGCTGCATTCGGGATTTTTTGTCTCTGGTGGCCATCTTGGGAGATTTAGTTGTTATGAAGTTTACTAATTTCCTCATTTACTGCAATCTCCTCAATAGTAAATGTTTTCAGTTTTTTACTTTGATTCCATCAAGAAGGTATTCGGATATGTCACACATTTGCCATAAATTCTGAATGTTAGCACTCTAGTTGCTCATTAGATCACTGTAGTAAAGCTACTGCTCACCACGGAAGTCTGCTGCTGGTATCAAAAGTGCATGTTTCAGTCTGCATGTCAAAAACATGTATGAAATAGAAGAGGATTTGAGACGTCACTCAAAATGTGCCCTAATTTTTCTTTCTTCAGCACAAATCATAATTTCTACAGCAAAATGAACCCCCTCATTGTGTTCCTTTTTTAATTAAATGTTTTAAGTGTTACCAGTTTATTCCAATCAAGATGGCTTCAGGAGTGCCATACTTTTGTCATAAGTAAGACAGTAAGCGCTCTAGTTGTTATTAAGAACACTCTGGGACATTCTGTCATTGGGCTATACTTAGGCTACATCTGGGTGATAGTTGTGCTACATTTGGGCTCTTTTGTCTCTGGTGGTCATCTTGAGAGACTTATTTGTTATGAAGTTTCCTAATTTCCTCATTTACTGTAGTCTCCTCAGTGGGAAATGCTTTCAGTTTTTTACTTTGGTTCCATCAAGAAGGCATTCAGATGTGTCACACATTTGCCATAAATTCAGAATGTTAGCACTCTAGTTGCTCGTTAGATCACTGTAGTAAAGCTACTGCTCACCAGGGAAGTCTGTTGCTGGTATTGAAAGTGCATGTTTCAGTCTGCATGTCAGAATTTTTTAATGAAATAGAAGAGGATTTGAGAAGTCACTCAAAATGTGCCCTAATTTTTCTTTCTGCAGCACTAATCATACTTTCTATGGCAAAATGAACCCACTCATTTTGTTCCATTTTAAATTAAATGTTTTAAGAGTTACCACTTTATTCCAATCAAGATGGCTTCAGGTGTGCAATACGTTTGTCATAAGTAGGACTGTTAGCGCTCTAGTTGTTCTTTAGAACACTCTGGGAAGGTGCAGTAGAACACAAAGGAATCAACTAACTGTCTCTGCCCTTGTTGGATGTACATGTTTTACTGAGAATATCAGACTTCATTCTCACATGACTGAGAAAGATAATGTGAATTTTCAGAAGATATGCTCTCAGTTTAGCTTATAGATCACCTTCCAAACCTCTGTGGGAAAAGCATGGGAAAATCGTTTTCTCTCAAACATGATTCATGATATCCCAGCAGAAGGCTTTTTCACATGGTAAAATCACCTTAGAACACATCACAATTCCTAAAAAGAGTATGGTACCATCAACAAATGATTTATAATGTAACTAAAGTCTTAAAACCTTCTATTAACTGAAATGCTTTTTAATGAGGTGCTATCATGTATAATGGTCCCAAGATGGCTGCCAACACTTCTTGGATGAAGTGCTGACAGCCAATCAGATCTCACGATGAGATGTGTGGTTAGGCTCCGCCCAGATATATATTTGATTTTACTTTTGATTTTCTCAGCAACTACTGAACGGATTTACTCTATTTAACCAAAAAGCATGAGTGTGAACCAAGGGCTACCTCTTTGCCAAATTTGGTGTAATTCTGTTCAACAGTTCAGGCTGTAGCTGCGATTAAAGGTTCCTATGGAAAATTGCATGGGGAAAACATGTTTTGGGACCCCCCTTTTTTCTCGGCCCCAGCTTGACGAATCACCCCGAGACTTTCAGGATAGGAGTGGACCGGAGCGCCCCACCAGTTTTGAAAATTTCGTGAAGATTCGTCACCCGACGCCAAAGTTATTCCAAATAGAATGCTGCGGATTTCCTATGGATAATGGGTCCTAACTATTACTACAATATATTTATATATATATATTTATATATATCGTGAGCAAGGTATTGTGGTATACCGAAACGCATAGATCTGCTCTTGCCTGCATCCCACTAATGAAGGATTTAAAACATAATTTTAAAAATGCAAAAGGATTGAGAGAGTGCATCCCGTTTGTCTCTCCTGTTGGAGGGAATGTGTATGGAGATATATATATATATCTTGGGTTCCGTCACACTCGTAAATCACCTCCACAGAGACGGGCACGGACCACGATATTGGTGCAAGTATGAATACATTGTTGGTTAAACAAAATTTGACCATTTCAATCAACACCATGTTATGTTGTGCATACTGCACTGGATTTCTGTTTAAATGATGTTCCAGTGCTTTTACCCCATCTCTGTGGTTGACGTATAGAGTGAGCTCACATCCAGTGCCATGAGAATATGCGTGTCCTTCAATTCAAACTTGTCTAGTTTTCTCAAACAATCCCTTGTATCTCTCATGTAGGATGGCCTGAACATGCTCCTATAGAAAATAGTCCACATATTGTGACGCATGCTCTAGTAAACTGTCTCTGGCAGATATTATAGGTCTTGCCGGTGGTTTCAGGGGATTCTTATGTATTTTGGGGATGAAGTATATTGTAGGCACAGTAATGGTCTCATTCTTCAAAAATGTGTATTCCATCTCATTCAAAAGACCTAGACTTTTCCAGGCAAGCAATTTCTGTAAAAGTCATTGCACATGATTTTAAAGTTCAATGCGTTACTTTTGATGTAGCATTAAGTTGTAGGTATGAATCTTTCATATTTCTTCCTTAGACCAAATAACGATATTACCCCCTTTATCGGATTTTCGTATTACAATCTTTTTGTTCATCTGCAGTTTTTGCATTAGTAGGAAATATTGATGATTTCTGCTGTTGTATCCCTGTTTTGTATTACGTACTCAATGATTAAGCTTCTTGATTTGGGATGTTATATGTTCACTAAAGATATCAATTGCATCCCTTGGAGAGATCGGATTAAATGTTGACTTTGGTCTAAAGGGTGTATTTCAAATATTTGTTTTGTTATGCCTTCTGTCTTGGATCTTGTTGATATTGACTTCTGCTGGCTGCTGAGAACGGAATCCTAATGTACATCTCGGTTGATCTTCTTGCATTAGTTCTTGCAAATCTTTTAACAAGGTCATGTCGGACATCGAAAGATTCACTGCTGATGATTGATCTCCTAATATGTCTGTTTGATTTGGTCCAGCTTGTTTGCTTGTGCGAAGATTATATTTATTTAACTTAAACTTTCTCACACTTTTATAAATATCCTTTCTAGTGGTTGCATAGCTAAAATCAGTTTCGGGACAGTATGATAGACCTAAAGTCAATAATCGTTCTTCAGCCTCAGATAGTTCGATCTTTGCAAGATTGATGATGGTTTTACATTTTCCTGTATATAATTCTGTTCCCATCTGCCTGTTGTTGTTCTCTTTGCATTTGTTGCACCTCTTCCTCGCTTTCCTCCTCTCCCGATGTTTAGCGTTTGATCCTGTTTGTTTCTCTGTTTTCCCGGGCGGAGGGTTTGCCTCTTTTCTTTGCATAAAAAATCCAATTCCTCCCCTATTGATACTTTTTGCGGCATTTGTCCTTTGTTGGGACCTCTCAGCTCTGAATCCGTCTCACTCTCCAGTGCAGAACTGATATCAGCAGTGGATGTGTTTTCATACCTCACTCTGTTACCTGTTGTACCTTCTATTTGTTCTTCTCTGGGTTTAAATTTGGATATTTTCATGAAATCATATTTTTAGGCAAATGTAAAAACTTGCCCCAACTCATAATCTATTTTGTCCTCTGGAATGTGAATGTCTTTCTTTCCTTAATTTTTCCTTCTTCCTTTTTTAATCTTGTTATCATTTCCTGTCTTAGTTTCACCACTTCATCCGTTTGTCCCATAGCTTCAATTTCATCATTGATTTTGTCAATTTCTTTCAACAGTTCAGCACGATCAATGTCTGCATATTTTTTTAAAATTAATACCAGCCTCTTGGATGAATGTAGGTTACTTTCTGCCCATTCGTGCATCATATTTGGATTCGGGTTCTCGTACGAGGGCGCTATGAGAATTCTAAGCCCCAGAGGTGTTCTCCCCATGCCAATGTAACGCTGGAGTGACCTTGATTCCCACCATTTGCTTTGTTCTTGGCACTTCTCTTCTTCTAACTTTTTCATTCTGTCTTTTAAATTTGTAGTAAGACTACTTGTTACTGTTGCATTTGCACGCCACGATATAGACGCCATCGGTGAATCACTGAACATTTCTGAGGCAGCCGCCTCACGTTCGCGTAGCGCGTCAGCTGTCATTGTTACTTTAAAACTAATAAAGCCGTCTGAACCATTTATGCCGATAAATGCGGTTTTATGTGTTCATCCGTTGCACCCTGCAGTTTGATATTTCCTACCTTGCCTCGTGGCCTACGTCACCCAGTGTCCGCCGACTAAGAGACCACCTGCCGCGTGTATGGGTATCAGGATGTTTGTTGCTTCCAGGGGGGGTCTCACAACGTATTTCCTTCTTGAAACTTTTAAATCCAGGATGCCTCCAGGATCGGTTACTTCTGTTTTCTCCACATCTCCCAGATCCGGAAAGGGAGTCCGTGTGCAGCCGGAAGGAGTTTAACCGGCTCCTGTATGCCTTGGATTCCGTCACACTCATAAATCACCTCTACAGAGACGGACACGGACCACGATATTGGTGCAAGTATTTCTGTTTATTTCTCAGACAGCCATTATGCGTTTCGGCTCAATCGAGCCTTGTTCACATGACATCCGCTACGGCATTGATTGTTACTTTTAAATTGACTGGTGCAAAACCACACACGTGCAAATTGTGCAATCATAGACATAAACAATCCTTGTTACAAGTCTTTTTGTTTAGTCTGTCTTCTTATGTCTCTGTATCTTATAGTTGATGTATCTAACATTTCTCCACTCAGTATTGCTTTGTACCTGAGTTGCCTTATTAATATTTACATTTGATTTGTATTTCCATCACATTAATATGCCTCACAGTGACTGACCAGACAATGAAAACCATTTGGTGTATCGATTAATTGAATATTGTACACAGCATAAATAGCAAAACACTTTACATATAAATAAATAAATGAAAATAAGTATGTAAATAAATATAAGTTAAGATGTTCTTTATGAGATTTAAAATAAATATATGTATAAATACAATTTCATTAAAATCCCTGTAAAATACATTAAATGTTTCGCCAAAATTAGTTTTTTATCTTCATCTCTAGACAAGGCTAGAGTTACTACCTCCTCATGTGTTATCCCATACCAAATAAAGATAATAATGATAATAAAGTGCGCTGTGCTAAAACCAATAAATGAATGGTTTTATATTTATATGATAAAAAGATATTTAAAAAATGTTTTTATCTATGTTTGTCCATCACCATATTCATTATTATTTTGTGATACTTTCGCTTGTCGTCTATCTAGTTTTATTTTGTTTACATTATGTAGTAAGATTATCATGTTACAAGACCTCATTAACGATGGCTTTTTGTTAGGCATGGCTGGATAAATTCATTTTAGAATCTTAGTGCTGTGTCTGGATAAAATCATTTTATGCATCTAGATGACATCATTTTTATGCAGTGCCTATTTTCAGTAAGGCTTACGCCGACATGACCCGAAGTCCCATGAGGTTAGTGCAGGCAGGTGTAAAGGTCTTCAGAAGTATTGAGACCTCCTGGGTATTTGGAATCTAATTCTGAGTATATAGCGAGGCTCTAGTTTCCTCACTTTAGACTCTCTATTGCCTCCTCTTCTGCTTGGTGGTACTGCATCTATGAGAAAATATTTTAACCCCTCTAACTTAGAATCATGTTTTTCTTTAAAATGTTGTGCCACCGGGTAGGTGTTGTCTTGGTTTAGCATGGCTCTCATAGGTTGGAGCACTCATTTATGTGCCTGAAGTTTTGTGTGCTGCCAACATTTTGGAGATTGCAAGGACATTTCAGGACGTAGACCACACGGTCTGTCTTGCAAGTCATGGTCCTATTAATTTTGTATTCTCTGTCTCCAAATGGGGTCCGGTATATACTCGTATTGACCCCATAACGACAGGCCTTGCAAGTTTTGCTTTTGTGGAATCCTTTGTGGGTGGTCAACCAATTAGTACCCTCCATTGTCTCAGGGCTTGTTTTCACCAAACTGTGTCTCATAGAGGGTCCCCTGCTGTGAGTAAACAAGACTTTGTGAGGTAAAAGATGTCCAATCACCAGATCATTAAGAACTAATAGCCAACTCTGTTTAATAATTGACCTGATGTTCTGCTCTTGTTTACTGTATCCAATGATAACTCTGAACTCACTAGGCCGAGAGATTCCCGCTACAGGGCTCCCTTCATTGTATACCTGATTGTATTCCCTTGGCAGACAGATTATTTTGTCTCTTAGTGACTGTGCCCTGTCCAACTTCATGGATTTCACAATGGCTCTGTTAATGGCTTTGTGTGAATACCCGCATTCCAAGAATCTCTGCTATATATATATTACCTACTGGTGGTCGCCAGTAGGTAGTTATCGTTAGAACCTAGTGTCCATAGCAAAAGCGTTTTTGATTTGCCAATAACTTTGGTGCCGTTTGAGGAATCTTCGCAAAATTTTCAAAACTAATGGGTCTCTCCAGTCAGCTCCGGCCTTGAACGTTTCAGGGTTATTCGTCAAGCAGGGGCCGACAAAAAAGGGGGGTCCCAAAATACGTTTTCCCCATGTTAATTTCAATAGGAAATTTTGGATCAGGCTACAGGCCGAACTGCTGAACGGAATTACACCAAATTTGACAAAAAGGTAGCTCTTGGTTCAGAAAGCGCCCTTTTTGATGTAAATCGGATCAGTAGTTGCTGAGCAACTTAAAAAATAAAAATATCAATATCTGAGCACCGAGGAGGAGTCCCGACTCCTCCCGGACACGAGCTTCACTCTGATTGGCTGCCAACACTCCAAAACAGGAAGTGTTGACAGCCATCTTGTGACTTGGTAACCGAGTCACAAGAAAACAGAAGATAAAAAGGTTAAAAACAAGAAAAGGGGGCAGGGTAGAAACACCCTGACCCACTAGGCATGCTCAGGGGGAACCACAAGGACCCCAGGTGCAAAAAAACCCATTTTTTTTAAATGGCTGAATTTGTGCTGGGTGCACGAATCGGGCCGAGATAATAAAAAAAACTGAAGCACAGGCTCCCGCGCTTCCTTTTGTATAAGCCCCCCAGGTGGGCCAGGCCCCTGGGGCAATGACCAGATAGTTAGCACCACCTCACGGGGTGCTAAATATTCTAATATGGGGCTCTGCTGCACACCCCCGGGCCCTGGGGACCACCGCCTCCCAGGGCTCTAAACACTCCTGGAGCCCTCGATGGCTCTGGGGACCGCCACCCCCCAGGGCAGGCTCCTGCAATGTCCCAGGGTGCCCACCCCCGGGATATTTCTGTTTGTCATGGCAGGGTGGGAGCCATGGCATGCTCCCGCCCTCACATAGGAAACTCTGCTTTGTTTTTTGGAAGTGAGAGCAGGAAACTAACTCTCGCTTCTAAAAACCAAAGCAGGATTGGTTTTGCACAAAGGGAGCTGCATGCCAGCAGCTCCCCTTGTGCAAAAGCAATGCCGCCTCCCGCAAAATGCGGGGAGCCGGCGGGACCATTGGGGCATTAGGGTTCCACCCACTGTACCCAACGGAGAGGCCAGGCCCCGGGAGATGGGGTCCCCGGGGCCAGATGTGACCCAGCAGGGGGGGCACGTGGCCCCTCTCCCCTCTTAATATAATACAAAAAATAATTAAAAAACAGAAAGGCCGGCCCCGGGGGATGGGGTCCCCCAGACCATAATTGACCTAAGGAAGGGGGGCCACGCGGCCCCCACCTATAATTTCTTTTTATTTTTTTAAAAGAAGGCTGCCAGGCCCCGGGTTATGGGGTCCCTGAGGCCAAAAGTGGCCCAGTGAAGGAGGGCCACGGAGCCCCCTCCTATCAAATAAAAATAAAAAAGTAAGCGGCACCTCACCTGAGGCCCCGCCCCCTAACTGCATGACTCTGCAATGGCACCCCCTGGCGCGTTCTAAGTTGGGAAAGTAAGTCCCCTTGAATACTAAGGGTACCTGGGGGCCAACTAGCCCACCAGGTAACTTCAGTAAGCGCCACACAGCTGGATTGCAGAGAGGTGGTCCGAGGCCATGCCCCTTTATTCACCACTCTGCAAACGTGCCTCTTGGCGCACTGCTGGAGGGGCGATGATGTCCAATTGTGTCCTGAGGACCACAGGACACAAGTGGACTTCATCCTTTGAGCAGCTGTGCGCCGGGAGTCACGTTTACAGAGTGGTTTAAAAAGGGACATGGCCTCGGACCACTCTCAGCAATCCAGGTGTGTGGCACTCACTGGAGGTAACTGATGGGCTAGTTGGCCCCCAGGGACCCTCATAAATGAAGGGGACCTAATACCCCAACTTAGAACGCATCAGAAGGCCTGTTTGCAGAGTGGTGGGGAAAGGGGGAGTGGCCTGTATCCACCTCTCAGCAATCCCACTGTGTGGGGCTTACTGGAGGTAAGAGGTATGCTGGTTGGCCCCTAAATGACCCCCAGCAGTGAAGGGGACTTCAATCCTTATCCAAGAGCGCACCAGGGAGCACGTTAGCGGAGTGGTGGGCAAAGGGGGCGTGGTCTGCTACAAAGTAGCAATCCTGCTGTGTGGGACTTACTGGAGGTAATAGGAGGGGTAGTTCGCCCCTAAGGTTGTCCTTGGGGGCCAACTGCCCCTCTTGTTACCTCCAGTAAGTCCCACACAATTGGATTGCTAAGATGTCTTTGGAGGACATGCTCCCCTTTCTACCCCAGTCTGCAAACATGCCTCCTGGCAGACTACGGGATGGGGTATGAAGTCCAATTTACTCCAGAGGGACTTTGGGGACCAAGAAGTCCTCCTGGTACCTCCTCTAAGTCCTATGCAGTGGAATTCCTGAGCGCTGGTCGGAGGCTCAGCACCCTTTCTCCACCACTCTGCAAACATGACTACTACTTAAAGAATCATCTTTCTGCATCTCTGACTTAAAGGTAGTTTTAATCCCCCTGCCCTAATATGTACTAGGGTCTTACAGAGGAGGTCATGCCAAGCACAGGGGTACCCCAACATATAGTGTGCCCTTGTGTATGTAGGTGTTTTCACTGTATTCTAAGTGTCTTTTAGCATAGCACTGGCTCTAGGCCTGGTTAGTCAGAGTCGGTTACCACCAGTACCCGTCAGCAAAAAGTTGGGGGCACAGAATGACTTTGCAACAAGGCCTCTTTCTGCTCCTCTGTTGGTTCTTTGTGCACATCTCTTGCTTCTTTCTGCACCTTTATTTGTCTTTCTGCACATGTCCTACCTCTGTAGGCATAGTTAGAAATTAACATTTAAAAAACCTTTGAAATTCACTGAAAAAAACTCAGGTTTCAGGGCCGATATAGTTAGAAATTAGCATTTCAAAAACCATTGAAATTCACTGAAAAAACACAGGTTTCAGGGACGTTATAGTTAGAAATTAGCATTTAAAAAACCTTAGAAATTCACTGAAAAAAACCCAGGTTTCTGGGACATTATAGTTAGTTGGACATTTCACTCATACAAAATCAGAGAAATTTGGCGGTTATATTTAGTTCAGCTAACTATAACTGGGTCCCCTGCAATGCACTGCTGATGACGTCACATATTACATCATTCATGAAATGGTCAAAAACCATATCAGTAGGTGGCCAATACAACATATTAGGAAGGCAGTAACTAAAACTGCCAATTGACAACCAATATAACTCTCCATGATAAATAATCCAGAACACATATTGTCGAAGCTCACGCAATGGTCAGAAAGATCTAATATTTCAAGTTAACTCACGTGTACTTTGATTTTCATATGCTTGTTGAGTCTGAACGGGTGCTTGGTTTGCAGGTAGATGATATATGAGGATTGTTTTTGATGTTGCTGCCAGGTTCAAACACAATTCCCACCTCGTATGTTCCTTGGTACCCTGTCAATACCAAACATGTATTTTACTGGAATCCTTATTAGGTTGCATTTCAAAATGTTGTGAAAACGGATATGGGGTGGCCTTATGTTTGCTAGCCCTTAAATGCTCCAAAGACTTCTTTTGCATGGTGGTGATGGTTTTACCCACATATGTTTAGCTACATTGACAAACCAAAACATAGACACAAAAATCTATAGAACATGTAATAAACTTCGTAAATAATCTTTTTTTCTTCTGCAGGCAACAGATATTGCTTACTATTTACAAAGTTTACACAAGCTTTACAATGTTCACATTTGTTGAAACCTCATAAGGATTTAACATTGTCATGTACCTCTGCTGTATGTGCAAGTAAATCACTTAATGATTTGGCTTTTCTATGTGATATGGAGGTTTTCATGAAAATATTCTTGGCAATAACTCCATCATTTCCAAATATTTTTCGGGTGTTTGCACTTAATGAGTTCACATTTTTGATTATATGTGGTGATACATCTTATAGAGGTATCTTTATTTTTCTTGACTCTTAAAAAGGGGTATTCAGTAACTCATTAGTACCTTTTGTTTATGCCCTACTGTATGATATATGTAATATCTTCTTGGTATTGTTTTGTTATATAAACCTCACTGTTAATTTTATTTTGTTCTTTTTTAAATCTAGCCTTTGTAATGCAGACCCACTTGCTTACAGCATTTCACAAAATGGAATGCTCTTCACCACATTCCTAGATTGATGGCTCCTATAGTGTAACACATATTTCTCACAGTTTCTTTCCTGAATACGGTTGAGCCAAATTTACCACCCACAATTCTGTTACGCATATCTAAATTATCAATCTCAGTATAACTTATGTAATGTGTGAATGTCAGGTTGTATTCATTGCAATTGAGGATATGTATAAACTCTAAAGATTCCCTCTGTGCTCCCTCCCTGAGCAGGAAAAAATCATCAATGTATCTGATCCAACTGATATGTTTGGTACATTTTTGATTCTCATTGGACCAGACCAGCTACTCCTCCCACCAGCCTTCAAAATGATTTGAGTAGATGGGAGCAAAGCAGGTGCCCTTGGTGGTCATTGTGAATTGTCAGTAATAGCTGTCATTAAATAAGAATATATTCTCATTAACGCAGAATCTGATCACGTCACATAGCATCTCACTATAATCATAGAAGTTAATGGGTCGATATCCACGTCTGCATTCCTAATGTGAGATCAATGCAGGTATAAAGAGAATTGACATTCAATGTTATCATTTGGGCAGAAGCTTCCCCCAGAATAGCTTGTAGCTTAGTTAAAAAATCTATACTATCCTTGAAATAGGAGGACAAATGAAAGGCAAACGGAAACAGAATGATATATGTGCCTTTATTTTCTCATATTCATTCATTAGTAGAAACAATCGGATTGCCTGGTGGATTGGTGGCACTTTTGTGCTCTTTAAGCAACATATAAAAGCAAGGAGTTTTAGGACTGTCATTTTGAGATATATTCTTCAAAATTAATGAGACTCTAATCTTTCCATTTCAGTTCGGGAGTTATAATTACTTTAGGGCACAGAAGGGAGAGAAGCCCACCCGGTGGCAGCAAAGAAGTCGGGAGATACAAGAGCCAGACCCAATGAAAAAGCAAGCTTGTAGATCTGAGTACCATGTGCAGGTGAGAAGTACTGCACGGGTTGAGTAAATAGGGCCACCCGAACCCTAGCCAGAAGAGACTGGATCCTGAAGGGGGTGGCTGTCGGGCTATGCAGTGGCGGCTCAGGAGGGTCCTGAAGAGCCCATCAATAGAGGACAGAGGGCACGGCCGTGCTCCATGCCCGATTCCCTGTGGTATAGCTGGAGGAAGCAGAGAGGCTGAGGGCCTCCTGAAGCTAGGGATGGGACTCCCGCTTATAGGTGAGAGGCCCTTCTCCTTAGCAATTAGTCAGTGCAGAGAGGGACGAAAACCACTTGCCCCGTGTTGAAGAGCCAACAACCGACTTCAGAGAGCACATGCCTTGGGGCCCAAGTCCAAACACAGGTGAGAGGGACTGTGTGTGGGCAGTTGCGGGTGACACGAGGGCCCAAGTGCCAGACAAAGCATAAAGAGGGGAAGAGGGACCCCTCCCTCATGATAGATTACACGGCCAGTCGCCAGAATACCTGGCAGGGGGAGCCTGAAAACTGTGACCTCCTGTAGTCCCTCCACGGCTCAATAAGCAGTACTGCGACAGCTGGGTATAGAAAAGAAAGCGGACCAGAGGAGGAAAAAAAAGGTGCTGCCCAGACCCCCCTCCCCACAGCAGACAGGGATCCTTACGAGGGGGAGAAACTTTCAAATAGGTGCCTATGGCAGCATATTGACGCTGACACTAGTGGAGCACCCAGTCGGCCGCCCAAACACACATGCAAGTGGAAAGGTTGGTGCAAGACTGTACCTACATAGGAAGGGAAGCAAAGGCCAAAATATGTGGGTAAAGTTAACCCAAGGGGAAATTTACAATTAGAGGTCTTTGGGATCTTATCATTGAAGGGGCCTTCAGTTCCATAATACTGAGGAAGATCAATACCCCATGAATGGCCCTATTGCCACAGCTAACATAAAGGGCGTGCACTAAGGCTGAGCAGAACTCGCAATAGTGATGAGAGGCCAGGGGCAAAAGAAGAGAGAGGCGTGTTCCAGACACTAAACAAGACTAATAACACCGGACACAGAACGCGTGCAATACAAGAAAGTGGGCTATTCACCAGGGGCGGACATCATAGATCTCATGGGAAACACAGAGGAGGCGCGCGCACACGGAGTCCAGTAGCTGGAGAGCCAGAGACACTGAGGCATGAGGGTAGGGTGCAGACAAACAGAGACTCCCAAAGGTAATCACAAAGGCCATAAGAGAGGTTCTGCCCGGGTCTAGGGCACTCACCAACTAGGTGGCTTGCTGGCCATTGCAGACATCAGAGACCAAAACAGAAAATCCAGAGATGCTCCACCAGCGGCCTGACAAGGCTAGCGAGGAAGGCTGAGATATGGGCTTAGCCACAGGAAGAAAAACAGTAACCGGCTGCATAGCCCCACCGACACTATTAAGCTCAATCTTACTGGGTGAACTGACTTATTCAAAGTCTATATCCTTGTGCCTGTTTGTGTGATACAATAGAATAAATAGGGATAGGGGTGCGAATACAGACCTCTCAGGCTATACCGGCGCCAGATTATCATGTTGACAGTTCAAGGGATGGGCGTGGGTAGTGGGAGAGTGTGGAGTGGGGAAGATAGGTTGAGGGAACAAAGTTCTACAAGTAGACTAGCAGTTACGTTTTTTTTTCTTCTTTTTCAGTCAGCGGTGGGAGATTCACAATCGCAGGTAGGGACAAGGGAGAGGAGAGAGGTAAGAGGTAAGAGAGCCCTCCCGAACAAAGAGAGAGAAGGAGAGTCCCACACATAATGGGTGAGGAAGGATATACAGTGTTGACGTGGAACGTCAACGGACTAGGAAGTAAGGTCAAGAGAAGACTGCTCACTAGGTATCTTAAGAGGCTCAAGCCTGACGTCTTCCTACAGGAGACCCACTTAATGGGTATACACTGCATGCTTTTGGGTAGGGGGACATATACCGTCCTTACACATGAAGGCTTTTCCTCTGGAGCAAGGGGTGTTGTGTTGTTGATACATTAAGAAAATGCCTCCCTTCCATACAACGAAGACCTGGAATGACCCCACTGGTCCTTTTGTGGCTGTTCAGGGCACATGGGGACGACAGGAACCACTTTGACTAATGGTGGGCGGAATGGGACATAGACAACGCTCAGAGTGGAGATTGAATGCATGGGAATTACACGACAAAACACTCAAGGGGGTGATAAAAACTGAAACTTAGATCTACTTTATTGAAAATGAGGGCTCAGTGCCCTTAGTGACAACCCTATGGGAGGCCTATCAGGCGGTAATACGAGGCAGTCTGCAGGATGTAATAGCGCGGAAGAGACATGATGAGGCTCGCCAAGTGGAACCACTGGAAAGAAAGCTCCTGCAACTGGAGAAAGATGTACACCCAGACATAGACACTGCCAGGCTAGGCCAAATCGCACTCACACGCAGAGAACTCAAAGCCCTGACAGAAAGGGAGGTACAGACCCAAATACAGGCCTCACATCACCTACTCTATGAGTCAGGAGACAAGGCACGGAAACTACTGGCTTGGTTAGGCAGGAAGGAAAGAGAGGCAAGATGGGTGGCCACGATACATGAAAATGAAGAGGTACACACCACAGAGCATACCATAGTGGGGGCGTTTGCCCACTTCTACACAGGGCTTTATGATGCCAGACCAGAAGCAGAGGAGTCACAGACAGTTGCCTACCTTGGTAAAATAGACACCCTTTCCATGACCCTGGAGCATCGAGAAGCTCTAGATAAGAATATTATCCTGATAGAAGTGTTAGATGCAATTAACAGACAAAAATCAGGGAAAACACCAGGTCCGAACGGACTGCCGGTGGAATTATTCAAACAAAACGACAACCTACTAGGTCCCCACCTCTTAAATATGTACAATGCAGCAAGACATTAGGGAACACTCCCCATAGATTTCTGTAATTCTACTGTAGTGGTGATCCACAAATCAGGGACGCTGCCAGAGAGCTGTGGGTCATACCGCCCAATCTCATTGCTTAAGGCTAAAACTAAAATTCTGGCCTCCATTCTAGCAATGCGACTGCTATCGGTAATTATGGCTCTCATCCATCATGATCAATCCGGCTTCATGCTCCAATGAGCCACACGTCTTAACCTCCGTCGCCTGGCCAACTGTCTAGACTAGGTGAAAGACAGGCCCGCCCCTCATCTATTCCTTTTCCCAGATGTGCAAAAAGTCTTTGACACAGTCCACTGGCCTTTCATGCACCAGGTCCTGGTGAAATTTGGATTCAGACAGAGTTGTATAACTTGGGTGGAATTGCTCTACAACAACCCTAGAGTAAAAGTCTGAGTTAATGGGACACTATCAGCAGATTTTCCAATAAAAAGAGGAATCAGACAGGTTTGCCCTCTGTCCCACTTGCTCTTCGCCGTGATATTGGAGCCACTGGAATGTCTGATCAGAACTCATCCAGTAATAAGCGGTTTCCGTGACAATGATGGATGTCCTTGAGACAAACGGATCTCTCTTTATGCAGATGACATCCTACTTTATGTAACTAACCCCAATGAGACTCTTCGACTAATACTCCAACTGTTGAAAGAGTACGGTGAACATGCTGGATATATTATAAATTGGGACAAATCAAATCTATACGCTGTGAGAGGTACCATCGACACTTTCACAATACCGGAACAACTTCACATAGCTAGGGACGGATTTAGATAACAGGGACTTTTCATCTCCACCAATGAAGTGGACTGCATACACAATAATATCAGGTTAGTTATCACGGAATTCTGGGAGGATATGGCCAGATGGCAGCAACTCCCTCTGTAGCTGCTGGGTAGAGCAGCTATGTATAAAATGACATCTATCTCTATGATAATATGCATTCTACAGAACACATACCATATAGTTCCAGGGCCAATATTCAATACAATTAGCAATGAACTCTGTACGCTGTTATGGAATGGGGGTCAACCAAGAGTAGCACTACAAAAACTACTGCCAAAATATGAGGGACGTACCCTAATACATAGAAAAGGGACGGGTATTTGTAACGCAAAGGAAAAAAATCCCTTTTCAATATATCTAAAGAACAAATCTAGTCTGAAAGAACAATAATGCCCACAAACTAGATATGCAAATTATGTGATATAAGTGACCTATCTCCAGTATACTAAAACACAACGAGGGAGGAAAGAGGATAAAAGGGTTAACATATGGGTTACTGCATTATGATTCATCAATAATTAATACACAATCAAGTAAAAGTATATTGAAATATATCATAGTTTTATTAAAAACGTTTATAAAAACGAAATACAAATACATATATCAATAAAGTCATATCCACATGATTACAAGATTTTTTTACACATCATTAAAAACACACTACTTGCAAATGATTAAAAAGATTATATTCAAAGAACAACTGTCGACGCGGGATTTATCAAATCAGCCAGGAGAGAAGGCGCGCTGGATTTGAACGCTCTACTAGTCAGAAAACCTTCTCATTAATGGGATGGATGGAACAGGGAATTTGAAGCAGATTATCAGTACATAATTTGGAGCCCTGATGATGTCCAAGTGTGACCGAAACGCATTGGCTGATTGATTTATTACTATATTGTGTGGCTCTAACAATTTGAAAGGTTTTTGAAATAAACCACAGAGTTTGAAATTCATCAAAGACTGCCTATGAACCTGTTTTTGCACGAAACCATTACTTGAATAATAGATTTGTGAACCAAGGTGCTCCTTTCAGGATAGGTTATGAATTCTTATATGAACACTACTTTGTGCATCCCTACTGCTATTTAGGCCTCATTACTAAATGTATTTTTTTACCCCCTTACCTGTCAATGCACACTTCTATTGGCCTGGCAGTCATAACTTGAAAGCATTTAGAATCACTCAAAAAACAACCTAACTTCTGTTGACAGCCGGATTTGAAAATAAATACACACATGAAAAGAAATAGTTTTCCTTCTGTAGTTATCTGTCAAAATCTGTATAAACAGAAAACATCACTTAACCTTTTTATAGTGAAGTTCTATTTAAAGAGTCAGCAAACCAAAATATAAAAGGCAGGCCTATTGGCATTAGCAATAAATGTAGATATAATTATTAACTAGTGGCAGTAACCACTGGTAGTTATAGTCTGGGCCATGGATCCTTAGGATTTTTTTTTTAGTTTTTGCTTATAACTTTGGCACTATTTGACAAATACTCACAAAATGTACAACAATATAGTTCATCAACTTTTGCTCCTTCCTGAATAATATAAGGATGGTTTGTGGCAAGCAAGGGCCGAGAAATACGGGGAGTCCCAAAACACTTTTCCTCCATAACTTTTTCTATTCGAAAATTGAACTGTGATACTCCAAAAAAGGTTAAACATTATTAACCAAATTTTACGGAAAGCCTGATCTTTGTCTATAAGGCATTCCTTTTTTGATTTGGTATAAATTTGTTCAGTAGCTTTTGAGAAAATAAGGCCATAAGGTGTGCATACATCACTCTGCGGAAGATCTATCGAGCTGACAGCTCTAAAGATAAGATCAGATTGGTTGTCACCAGATCAACAAAGATGTGGTAGCAGGCATTTTAGGACCTGGTTCATCCTAGTCTCCTTTCCTGAAAAAAAGTAAAAGAAAACATATAGGGGCAGGGTAGGGATACCATGCCCTTCCTTGAGAGGGCGCTGGGACCTAAAAAATATTTTTTTTGTCAGGACTGTGGCTCCACAGGGTATGCTTAATATGATTTAAGGGGAGGTAGGCATGTCTCCTCTCCCCCAAGCCATTATTAGGCCTCAGGAACATCATTTTACTGAGCCACATTACATATTTTGATAAAGGGGGCACTCCCTCTACTTGTCAAACCATTATCAGGCCCTGGGGATCCAATCCCATAGGGATGCAATACATTTTAAAAGTCCCTGAGTGCCTCGGTCCCACTTGAGACACACACCCAATGCTGCTCTGCTGGCTGCCTTGCCTGCACCCATTGGGGTGCAGTGGGAGGTGGCTACAGTGGGGTTTTTTCCACTTGGTGGGAGCAGCTTTTCCCTGCTCCTGTAGGGTGGGAGGAAACCTGTATTACCTGGGACAGAGTGTGTTAGTCAAATAGACTCATTATTGAGAAGTTGAGTGAACAATACCTATGAGAACCACTGTGACTAAGAAAATTGTGTGACAGCGCAGCGTAACAGGGTCTCAGTTGTTCTGGAGTTTCTTGCTTCCAAGCTGTGCCTCGATTCTTGCTGGTAATGCAGGACTCAGCACAGAACCAACTTGAGCCGAATGAGGGACAGTGTAATAAAAGGTGAGGATGTGATTGACTTGTGTAAGTCTGAAAACTGCATCCTTAACCAGTATCAATGAGATGGCTGGCAGTGTAGATGCCCTTGCTGTTAAATATTTATTTTCAAAATGTGATTATGGTCACCTTTTTTAGGGATCCCTGGCTGTTATCCAACACAACAAGCTTACTAGTATGATTTTTCTATGCTCCTGTTCATTTGTTTGTTTTGCAGAATGCCATCAGGATGTCAGTGTTTAAGGCTTCTGTTGCCAAATGTTTGAGTATGTTTCTAATATATAACACAGGCTTAATAAAGTTACATGCTACAGAGTCAATAATACTTACAATGTTAAATAATCACAGATTCCTGAATAAGCATGGAAAACTCCATCATACCGAGTAAATAACTGCCAAATCAGGAAAAAATGCTTTCTTCCTGGCTTCTCTTCACAAATCTAGAACAGTCAGAACATCTTTTGGACTTATTTTCTCACAAATCATGTATGGCAGGTAAGTGATCCATTTCTGTGCTTTATCTTTTAAAGCCATAATATTTAAATTACAGCTTAAAAATAAGGGTGTGATAATTTTCTTTCTCTTAATTATCGCAAATTTCAGCAAAGTTATGTGAAATTATGCTTAATCAGGCGAAATGCTAATCCATCAGTTTGCGCTATAATTTAACTTGATATATGCATCCTTTCTCATTAATAAACAAGAAAAATACTGAAAAAAGATTAAGTCTTTTAAAGATATAGAACAGAATTAGAACTCTTAAGCAGGCCTGTGTGAAATTTACATTACCACCAGAGGAATTTGCGAAATGTGTGTTACACTTCTTCTGCAAAATTCCCTAAATTACTCCATTACACCACTCCATGTGATTATATGCCAATTGCTGCAAAAATGTTCCTGCAAACTCACTGAAACAACGGAATTCAAGCCGCTGTTGTTTGCAGTAAATTAGCTTTTTTGCGATTGTTTTTAAAATGCATCCTTGTGTCCTCAAGAGACCACTTCCCCTTTGTGAATGATGACAAAAACCTTTTTAAAAGTTGGCAACGGTTAGTGGGAGCACGGCTTTCGCCTAAAACACATTTCTGAAACTTTTCACTTTTTTAAACACTTCTCAGGAAAACGGGCTGCATTTAAAACAATTATTTCTTTATTTAAAAGCAATCACAGAAATGGTAGTCTGTTGACCCCAGCAGGCCACTACAGCTTTGATGGCAATGAATTGAGACAGTCACAATTTTCAGCCTACCTCATTTATATAGATGAGGTAAGTCAGATTGCAACCCACTATGGAATTTTGTGAACTGCTCTCCAAGTACATAAGTAACTTCACAAAAGTCCACACAAATTGCAATTACTATTTTGCCACCAATGTTCGGACATATGCTCCTTAGGGTTGTGGTGGATAATAACGAGGACAAAATATTGAAGGGTTGTAATAACGTAACCAGCATATCGAGAGAGAATATATTGAAGAGCTAAGTCTGCATAGAAAGGTACAAATTCACTAATATTACCTCCACATCTGTACATATATATCACCAAGATACGCACATGTGGAGTTAGGTGTAGAAAATCTACACAAACTTACCATTCAATATTTTGTCCCTCAATATTTTGATCATGTGATTTTGATGATTCGATTTTGTATCCTCGATATTCCCGATCTACAGCAGCCCCTAATCTTTTAATGTATCTTGCATATGCTTGTTGAGTTTATGTGTGTTGTTCAGTGGACAGGTGAGTAATTAAATCCAATAATGTGTGAGTAGGTGGAAGAATGGCTGCATGGGAGACAAAGTCCATGAATAGTAGTTGTTGAGTGCCTAATTCCCAGTGACGGGGGGGGTGGGGGTAGTTGGGGTGTGACAACCCCAAAATAAATGCGATCTTGGCTTGGTATTTGATTCTGGGGGTCCTAGGTTGGGTCTGCTATGTCTTTGTTATTTTTTCTTGTTCTCATTGTACTGGGAGTTTTCAATTTCTTCAATTTTTGATTGGGAATTTAAATATATATTATGAGTGGTTTACCAAAAAAGTAGCAAATCTGCACCCATAGAAAAATGTATGGAATGGATACAGATATGCTACATTTTTGCAATTCACAAACTTTTACAGTAGTACACAAGGAAAGTTGTGCCATTCTCAGATTTCCAGGCATACTACTGGCAATCAGACACCCAAAAGGTGATGGACCAAATTCTTGGAAATGGTCTAACAACTAGAAATTGCTTCGGGTAGTATTAAAAAAAGGCTAGGGTGAAAATTACATTACGCCAGTGTAGTTTAGTGAATTTTGCATTAATCTTATTACACAAACTTCCCAAAACTATGTTATTATGACTCTTTGCATAATTATGCGCCTTTTGCAGTAAACACTTAGGTGCAGATTTATGTTAGACTTGCGCCACTTTTACGCCGCCAATGCGTCACTTTTGTGACGCAGCGGCGGCGTACACCCTGCGCCACATTGTGCCCCATTTACATCGTGACGCATCTATGGAGATGCGTCACGGTGTAAAGCCCTGCGCCACATTAAACCTGCGTCAGGTTTAATGTATGCAGGGTGGGTGTTCCATCGGAAAAAGCCTCAGAAAAGTGACGCAGTGAAATCTACAAGATTTCACTCAGTCACTTTTCCAACGCTGCTGCGTCAAAACCTTGCGCCTGCTTGAAGCAGGCGTAAGGCATGACGCAGCATGTTAGGTATGGGCAGCCCCTAAACATTGTTGGAGTTGCGTTGTGCTTGCGACACGACTCCAGTAATGCGCCGCCCTTACGCCATCAGATGCGTCACGCATCTGTTTATCCTTGCGCCACGATGCGCTGCATTGTAAATGCGGCGCATCTGTGGTGGCGCAAGGGTAAACTTGCGTGACGCATCTTTCCTGGCGCATCCCTGCTGATTTGCAGGGATGCGCCAGGAAACATAAATCTGCCCCTTACAGCGAATAATGCAATTTCCAGGAAAAATGTATCATGAACACACAGGAGTTGATGTGAGGATGCATTTCACGGTAAGATATAGCACAAAAAGATGGATTTGCATTTCTTGTAATAATTTATGTGTAATTCCGCTGTATTTCACGGAATTACGTGAAGGCAATTTACACGAATTTTGGGCATCTCTAATTGTAACCAATTGTTTTCCACTAAAGATGCAGCTTTGGACAGAGGTTCACCTAATGGATATCAGTCCTGCTCATTTGAGCAATAAATCTAGAGACTTGGTCATCTCAGACCCTTGACCTGTGACCCATCGCCTTTTCGTTGGGAAATTTTAAATTGACTACCCCGAATGTCACTAACTAAGCTATTCCCCTGTATAAAACTGACCTATTTTCATCGTTAATGGTTATATTTTGGGGGTAAAAAAACGCTTGTCAGTGACTGGATTATTTTTTTCAGGCTAAACCAAAAACTCCTTCCTGGAAATGCAAAAATGATGCAAATGTGATATGTGTTGTCTTTATTTCTTAATCACAAAAATTTGCCAGGGGGAAATGAATAGTGCGAGCAACCACACTTAACAGACTATTATAATGTTGAGATTTATTCAACGTTAGGTCTAATGCACCACTGTGCAGGGGGTTTTCTGGTATAGTACACAATGCATGAACGCCATAAATCAACCTGCCACTGTTAATCAATCACAAACGTCCTTGTGTATCTGTGTGCTCACAGTGCAACACTAAATCACTGACAGCTAACGTCGCCTGCATAAAAAGCAATTCTCAAGATTAGCAGACAAGTCCCGTTCGTCCTTTAAATCGGAAATGAGCGTCAAGTGGGCAGACTTGCATGCGCTCTTGGAACCGACTGATACATTTTTAATTATAAATCAAAATGTAATTCTCCCCCTCTGTTCAACCAAGTAAAGCTTATTCAACACACGGCATAAAACATGTATACCTGCTCTAATTGAGTTTTGCATTGCCACTTGCCCCCCTCGCGATTCCATTTTTGAAGAACTGAGATCGGCGGAAATGTTGATTTCACAGCTGAGGCTTCGCATTAGGAGTAAGAACTGGAAAATTGGCACGGTTGAAAAAATGCTTGCATTGCATTTGAGCTCTAAATGTAGAGAGATGACACCAATGTCTATAATTTTGACGGTCACATTTTTTTCAGTAAATTACATGTTAGTTAAGGTGAGGCATAACAAGCTTTCTGTTGGGGGAGCAATGCGAATGACGTCTCTCTTTCGCTCGCTTTCTCTTTCACCCAAGCACTTGCATATCAATGGCTACTAAACTGTTTATCCTCTCTATCTATTTCTAAATCTTCGAAATTTTGATTCAGCCAGGCCATGCTGACTTCCTCATACCTAACGGTAAAATATAGTTAAAACACAAATTCAATTCCCTGAGCAAATTATATAAAATCCAAAGCATAAGTCCATGCAGTTGTTTTTTTCAAGTGTTCGTCCTTGATCTTTATTCTGTAACTTGTATCTTGGGAAGACTCTTTTTGATCTCAAAACACACTTCAGTTCCTCAATGATACAACCAACAGCCACAGTTCTTGCCAACACGTGTTTCGTCTAATGGTGATAGCCAAAGACTTCATCAGGGCGTGGACTGCTATATCTATTCAACAAAACAGGTGTCATGGACAGCCTTCCTCTGATATGATGGATAATGTAAATCCAGGTCAGGTGCTATCAGTCGCTAATATCGATATATAATAATCATCAATCGGTGTGCGGTCTCAGTAATATCAGCCGGTATCCTCTAAGTAAACAGCAATTGCAATTGCGAGTAATGCCAGTACAGTCCATGGCGCTACACAGTCGGAAAAGAAAGTAGAAATTATTTTTTTTTTCCTTCTAATGCTTGTTTTCAAGTGACATTTATTTTTTGACGTAAAAACCTGTCTCAGATTTTTAGTAGTTAGAAAGCACGGGTGGTTCCATAAGAACGCTCCTGTACCGCTAATGTAATGCCCCCTTAACTTTAAGTAAGGCAAACCAGAAATTCCGGCTACGTTGCATTACTTTTAGGCAACTTTCCAGCACAAAATAAGTTTTGCGTTGGAAAGTAAATAATGACACTAACGTTTTGTGCTGGTTTGCATCAGTTTTGTGATGCAAACACAACGCAAACTGTTGGTAAATCTGACCCTGAGTTCTGTGTTCAAAACATGGCAGGAGCAAATGTCTGGTTTTGTTACATTGAGTGGGAATATTTCGACATTCCTGACACAAAAGAAGCAGAGATTTAAGGTCAGTAGCAGGTTAGCGAATTTCCTGTGGTGACTGGCACAAAGTTACATAAAAGGCTAAGGTAAGTGTGCAAAGGTGGTGTGAAAAACATTTAAAGCATTGACAATCTTTCTAAGGTACATAGTGATGGATTTCTACAGCAGGAAAAAGAAACATATATAAAAGATTTTTTAGGTGCATTTGCGTTTTTACCCTAAAAATAAAGTAGAGAATTGACTGTAACAGGAAAATTAGCTGCTTAAAGATTAGGTGTCTGCATCAAGCTTGCGCTGCACTCAGGAGTGGCCTGTGCAGGCAAGAGCGGTGTGGTGGTGGGGCAGGGTGGGGGGAACTCGACAGATGACGATGATGGAAAATTATATAATTTTCCCTTGCTGTTGTCTGTCGAGTACCCCCACCCCGGCTCACCACTCTTACCTGCACAGGCCGCTCCTGACTGCACTGCAATACCAAGGGGGTGAACCGTGAGTGGTGACTCCCATAGCAGTACCAAGGAACCTCACTGGAGGGCCCACTGCACCCAATGCTAAACTTTCCATGAAGGAGCTGAGTTGGATTGATTTTCTTGTTAGGACGTTTTGTGGAACATTGTCAAATGATGCCAATGTTCCTGGGAACATAAAAACAACCTTCCTAGGGAAACTCTGACCTAACTATAGCTACACAGTGGTGATTGTCATTGTATGATAAGTTTATACATTTATGTGATTGAGCTACTAATGAGTGATTTAAATATATGTAATGATTTATTGTGTGATCTTAAGCATTTGTGGTGACCCTCAAACATTGAACCTGGCTGTTATTAAAAATGTAATAGTATTTTCTTTATGTCAATAAGGGAGGGTAGTATATAAATATTAGGCAAAATGCTGCTCATTAGGTGAAAAAGGCTGTTTTAGGGCCAAAACGCATCCTGTCTGGAGTGGCCAGGTTGAATAAGCGGGATCAAGTTTCCTCCGTATTCGAGTCCAGTGTCCTTTCTTAAACAGGGACTTTTTTTGTGGCATATTTAAGCGTTAGCGGTAGCGCTTCTACGAGGATGTATATATATATACCTGCAAAAATTATATCATCTATCTATCTATCTATCTATCTATCTATCTATCTATCTATCTATCTATCTATCTATCTATCTATCTATCTATCTATCTATCTATCTATCTATCTATCTATCTATCTATCTATCTATCTATCTATCTATCTATCTATCTATCTATCTATCTATCTATCTATCTCTCTCTATATATATATATATATATATGTCAACCATTTCCTCCTCGAAAGAAAGTTAGGGTCGCACTCCAGTTCGTGAATGTTGCAAAATTTATTCACAAATCATTTTCAAAGTCAGCAATAAAGAAAGGCACACAGGTCCCAACCAACGCGTTTCGGTATGCTCACGATACCTTGCTCACGGTCATTAGTTTAACTCCTGGTGACTGATATTTAAACTTTTCTCAACAAAACTTTACTGAAAAAAACTTTAAACAAAGGAAATGGCAGTACCTCATTTCCTGTTCATAACAAGACTTACTCCGCTGACTGATGGAAGATGTAGTCCATTAAATTTAAACCATTCTGTTGTGCTCAAGTAGTTGCGAGACAGTCATAGATAGGCAATGATAATTCATCAAACACAATCAAATTAACCGATCAGGCCGTACATCGAGTCATAATTCAAACCATAATTTCAATCCTAGTGAAATATATGTACATATATTTTTCTCGGGTTAAAGATTGATGCAGAAGCAACATAGTAATCAACATTCTTAAACACCTCACATTGTTTCTAGACGTTTGAGAACAAGTTTCAAAGTGTCGGGTTGAAGGAACCCTTCAGTGGGAATTATTTAGTATCATTATTGTCATTTAAACTCCTCCAGTGGAGTGTCTTTCCCTATATTGAAATGGGATTTCAGCCTTCCATTTAGTCTGTATTGTTGATCGCTGCCTATACAAGTTGCTGTTTAGTTATTTTGGATCAAATGTGTATATATAATTCTTCCGACTGGTTTAAAACGTGTGGTGTCAAGCTTCTGAAGTTCAAAATGTGACGAGATTCCCATTGGCGTAGCATTTTCTCTCTATTGCCACCGCGTGTAAGTATCGGGATGGTTTCTATTCCATAAAATTTCAAGGATTTCCAATTGCCATTGTGGCAGAGGTCCATATGTTTTGCCACTGCATTATTTTTGTCTTTGTTTTTAGTTGCACGAACATGCTCTAAGATTCTTTTTTTCAGTTCGCATTTGGTGCTGCCCACGTATTTTAATTTGCATGGGCACTCAATAATGTATATGGTGTATTGGCTTTTGCAAGATATCAAATCCCTTATTTGCCATGCTTTCTCATTAGCCATTGTGGTTTCCGTGGTTGGTTGCGCAATTTGACACACCTTACAGTTGTGGCATTTAATAAATCCTTTAGTTTTGAGCCAAGTTTCCTTAGGTTGTTTTGTTTTTAGATGACTGTGTGTCAGCCGGTCTTTCAAATTGGTCGCTCTTCGATATGTTATTGTTGGTTTTGGTCCCATTCTTTCGCCAATTGTGCCATCCAGCTGTAAGATTTTCCAGTTCTTTTTTATGATGTTTGATACTTCCTTTGATTCCAAAGAGAAATCCATGATTAACCTGATTGGTTCCATTTCTAATTGTTGGTCTGTCTCTTTAGGTTTCAGACACTCATTTCTCGGGCTTTCATTGGCTCTGATCCAACATCGATTAACAATTTTTTCATTGTATTTCCTTGCTTTGAATCTTTTGATTGTCCCGGCACTGTGTTTTTTCCATTCTGTTTCTTCACTGCATATTCTTCTTAACCGTAAGAATTCTCCGTACGGTATGCTCGATATCAGAGAGGGTTGATGGAAGCTTGTTGCTTCCAAAGTTGCATTGGTGGCTGTTGTCTTGCGGTGAAGTGTGGTTTCCAGTTGATTATTTTTCACATAAATTTCCGTGTCCAGGAAGATAACTCTTTCCTTGTTAATTACATAAGTGAATTTCAAATCACTTATACTGTTGTTTAGTATTTGAAAATAGTCCTGGAATTCCTCCACCTCCCCGTTCCAAATGATGAAAAGATCATCTATGAAACGGGTCCAGCTCACAATCTGTTTGGTATATTTCTCATTTTGAATGTTCCATGCAACTTTCTCCTCCCACCAGCCCATTGTTAGGCAGGCATAGCTTGGGCTGAAAGAAAAACCCATGGCCGCTCCGTTCTTTTGTCGGAAAAGATCATCACCAAACAAAAAGATGTTGCATGTGAGACACGTTGAAATCATGTTCAATAACATTTCATTATGATTTTTATAATGAATGTTTCTTTCTTGTAGGAAAAAACTGAAGGCATTCAGACCCAGGGTGTTGTCAATATTGGTGTACAAACCAATTACATCCATTGTTATTAGGTGGTATGTACTTTTCCACGGAGGTGGAGGAATTCCAGGACTATTTTCAAATACTAAACAACAGTATAAGTGATTTGAAATTCACTTACGTAATTAACAAGGAAAGAGTTATCTTCCTGGATACGGAAATTTATGTGAAAAATAATCAACTGGAAACCACACTTCACCTCAAGACAACAGCCACCAATGCAACTTTGGAAGCAACAAGCTTCCATCAACCCTCTCTGATATCGAGCATACCGTACGGAGAATTCTTACGGTTAAGAAGAATATGCAGTGAAGAAACAGAATGGAAAAAACACAGTGCCGGGACAATCAAAAGATTCAAAGCAAGGAAATACAATGAAAAAATTGTTAATCGATGTTGGATCAGAGCCAATGAAAGCCCGAGAAATGAGTGTCTGAAACCTAAAGAGACAGAACAACAATTAGAAATGGAACCAATCAGGTTAATCATGGATTTCTCTTTGGAATCAAAGGAAGTATCAAACATCATAAAAAAGAACTGGAAAATCTTACAGCTGGATGGCACAATTGGCGAAAGAATGGGACCAAAACCAACAATAACATATCGAAGAGCGACCAATTTGAAAGACCGGCTGACACACAGTCATCTAAAAACAAAACAACCTAAGAAAACTTGGCTCAAAACTAAAGGATTTATTAAATGCCACAACTGTAAGGTGTGTCAAATTGCGCAACCAACCACGGAAACCACAATGGCTAATGAGAAAGCATGGCAAATAAGGGATTTGATATCTTGCAAAAGCCAATACACCATATACATTATTGAGTGCCCATGCAAATTAAAATACGTGGGCAGCACCATGTGCGAACTGAAAAAAAGAATCTTAGAGCATGTTCGTGCATCTAAAAACAAAGACAAAAATAATGCAGTGGCAAAACATATGGACCTCTGCCACAATGGCAATTGGAAATCCTTGAAATTTTATGGAATAGAAACCATCCCGATACTTCCACGCGGTGGCAATAGAGAGAAAATGCTACGCCAACGGGAATCTCGTCACATTTTGAACTTCAGAAGCTTGACACCACACGGTTTAAACCAGTCGGAAGAATTATATATACACATTTGATCCAAAATAACTAAACAGCAACTTGTATAGGCAGCGATCAACAATACAGACTAAATGGAAGGCTGAAATCCCATTTCAATATGGGGAAAGACACTCCACTGGAGGAGTTTAAATTAAGCCTGGGCAAAGCACTACGCTACGCTCGCGTAGTTTGCGAAGTTCGCGCTACTTCGCACTACGCGAACTGCACGTAGCACAGTGCGAACACGCGTAGCGTAGTGTTGCGCAGTGCTGCGGTCATTTTTTGCTTGCTCGCGGTCCTCAACGTCAAGTTGGCGACCGCGAGCAAGCAAAATGACATCCCGGCGAGACTTTTTCCTTGTTCGCGATCAGCAACTTCAAGTTGGCGATCGCGAGCATGGAAAATAAACCACCCGGCGAGATTCCCAACGCGAGGAGGTCAGGTTTCTCATTGCGAGTGGTCGCGTACGCTCGCGACCGCTCGCGATGAGAAACTACCAGTTTGCGTTGAGAAAGCTGCCGCTCGAGTAAAAATCTACTCGAGCAGCAGAAAACTACAGCTCGCACTGTGCAAGATGCCATTTTCAATGATTGCACAGTGCCGGTTGCTTGTCCGCACTGTGCAATCATTGAAAACGACATCTGGCACAGTGCGAACAAGGTACTACGCAGTTCGCGAAGTGCTACGCGTAGCTCGCGTAGTGCGAACTTCACTTTGCGTAGCCTCGCGAAGTGCTACTTCGCGAACTACGCCCAGGCCTAGTTTAAATGACAATAATGATACTAAATAATTCCCACTGAAGGGTTCCTTCAACCCGACACTTTGAAACTTGTTCTCAAACGTCTAGAAACAATGTGAGGTGTTTAAGAATGTTGATTACTATGTTGCTTATGCATCAATCTTTAACCCGAGAAAAATATATGTACATATATTTCACTAGGATTGAAATTATGGTTTGAATTATGACTCGATGTACGGCCTGATCGGTTAATTTGATTGTGTTTGATGAATTATCATTGCCTATCTATGACTGTCTCGCAACTACTTGAGCACAACAGAATGGTTTAAATTTAATGGACTACATCTCCCATCAGTCAGCGGAGTAAGTCTTGTTATGAACAGGAAATGAGGTACTACCATTTCCTTTGTTTAAAGTTTTTTTCAGTAAAGTTTTCTTGAGAAAAGTTTAAATATCAGTCACCACGAGTTAAACTAATGACCGTGAGCAAGGTATCGTGAGCATACCGA
The DNA here is from genome assembly GCF_964204655.1 of Triturus cristatus. Classification (NCBI taxonomy): domain Eukaryota; kingdom Metazoa; phylum Chordata; class Amphibia; order Caudata; family Salamandridae; genus Triturus; species Triturus cristatus. The sequence goes on from NC_140588.1 coordinate 86,403,554, forward strand.
AACGCGTTGGTTGGGACCTGTGTGCCTTTCTTTATTGCTGACTTTGAAAATGATTTGTGAATAAATTTTGCAACATTCACGAACTGGAGTGCGACCCTAACTTTCTTTCGAGGAGGAAATGGTTGGCATATATTAGCGGTTTGTGGCTCGAACCGCGAGGATCCTGCACCTTTTTGCAGCGCCATATAAACCGGACCAAAAGAGCCGTTTTTGGAGAAGCATATATATATATGTGTGTATAAATAGATATAAATCTCTTTCTTTCTTTCTCTCTCTCTCTCTCTCTCTCTCTCTCTCTCAATCTGTATATATATATATATATGTAAATATATATATATTCACTGATTACACATATTACATATTATAGATATTACATCACTCATGACATGGTCAGTGACATCACTCATGACATCACTGATGACATCTCAAATGACATCACTGATAACATCTCTGATGACATCATCCTTGTGATAGAGTGGCAGACCTCCTCTCCCCCTAATATAACCTTTGATACACACATTCAAAAATAGAAACTAATATTTTCAAAACAATGGACATACTAATACCAGTTACAACAACCTATTCAGTAATTCTAAGATCCGCATACACATCCACTCATTCACCAACAGTCCTATACAGTCATTCATGCATGTACTCACTCATCATATGTACTCATACACCTATACATCCTGTTACACAACACCACTCATCCATAGAGTTACTCACACACATAGTCACTCATGCTAATAAAGAATCAAACATCCATTTACTTGCATATATATTTATACACACACCACCACACTTACTTCTACAGAATCGTACACATACTTAGTCTTTTAAACAATCACTTATAGAAACACATACTTATTCATACAGGAACTCTTCCAATCTCTCACTCTCACATATACTCACTTATCTACACCAATAGTCACATATACTAGTTTAAAACATATGTAGTTACTCATACAGACACAATTGAGACAGTCATTCACTAACACACCCATGCACACACTCATCCATCCATACAGTCCTACACACATGTTGTCTTCAACACATACAAACAGTGAGTCACTCATTCATGCACCTATGCACTACGTAATACCCCCCACCGAACCATACAGACACTCAGACACTCATACTGATACTCAAAAAAACAACTAATAACCCATATAGACACTCATGTAGCTACTCACCAACCCATGCAGCCACTTATACACAAAGTGAGAGACTGATACAGATATTTACATATTTAAACATTACTCACTAAGCCATGTATTCACTAAGATACACTTAATCAGTCAGTTATACAATCAATTTTTCAAAACCAAATCATCCATTTAGACACGTATATACCCATTTATTCTTCCATCGACCTTGAGATATACATATATAAAACATATGTAATTTTCAGAAAAACACACATTCAATGGATGATGTCATCAGTGACGTCATTTGAGATGTCATCAGTGATGTCACTGACCATGTCATGAGTGATGTAATATGTGACGTCATCAGCAGTGCATTGCGGGCGCGCGAGTTATAGTTAGCTGAAGTAACTTATAACGGGGGAATTTCAATGGTTTTGTATGAGTGAAAAGTCCAGCTAACTATAACGCCCCTGAAACCTATGGTTTCTTCAGTGAATTTCTAAGGGTTTTTAAATGCTAATTCCTAACTATAACGTGCCTGAAACCTATGCTTTTTTCAGTGAATTTCAAAGGTTTTATAAATGCTAATTTCTAACTATGCCTACAGAGATAGGACATGTGAAGAAAGAAGAGAAAACACACAGAAAGAAAAAAAAGAAATGCAGAAAGAAGCAACAGAAGTCCTCAAAGACGAAGAAAAGTGCAGGAAGAAGGATAACGTGCAGAAAGAACAAACAGAAGAGCATAAAGAAGCCTTGTTGCAAAATCATCCTGTACCCTCAACTTCTTCAGACGGATTCTGGTGGTAACTGAGTCTGACTAACCACTCCTAGAGCCAGTGCTATGTTAAAAGACACTCAGAATACAGTGAAAACACCTACATACACTAGGGAACACTATGCGTTGGGGCCCCCCTGTGATTAGCATGACCTCCTCTGGAAGCCCCTAGTATATAATAGGGCAGGGGATTAAAACTACCTCTTAAAACTCGCCACAGTGCGTGTTTGCACACATCACCTCAGGCCGTCCCCTCCCTTCCCCACTGTGTAAACACGCTCTGTGGCCGTTTTAAGTTGGGAGATTAAGTCCCCTTGAATCCTAAGGGTCCCTAGGGTCCAACTAGACCACTAGGTACCTCCAGTAAGCGCCACAGAGCTGCATTGCAGAGAGGTGTAAAAAGTGGCAAGGCCTAGACCACCTCTCTGCAACGCAGCTCAGTGGCGCTTACTGGAAGCACCTGATGGGCTAGTTAGCCCCAGGGGCCCTCAGGATTGAAGGGGAATTATTTCCCCAACTTAAAAAGCGCCATAGGGTATGTTTGCACACTTCACCTCAGGCCCTGTCCCCTCCCTTCCCCACTGTGTAAACACGCCCTGTGGCTGTTTTAAGTTGGGAGATTAAGTCCCCTTGAATCCTGAGGGTCCCTAGGGGCAAAATAGCCCACTAGGTACGTCCAGTAAGATCCATTGCAGAGAGGTGTGAAAAAGGGCACGGCCTGCACCACCTCTCTGTACATGGTTCTGTCAGGATGATTGTAAGAGTGGACAGAGAGTGACAGTGTGATTGAAGCACTGCATGACTACTATCTGGAGTATTGCAGGACTGAATCAGTAATCTACAGGGAGTTATGGGCCTGCATAGATTGTGCACATTTGTCTGTAGCACTATATCTTTTAATGCCTACGTCATTCTACAAGTGCATAGACAGTGACTGGGTAGATAGAGTGCTGGTATTTGAGAGCAGGGTGAGGTTATAAGTGCTTGTGTTTCAGCACAGAGAATAGATAAGGACATGGTTCTGTCAGGATGATTGCAAGAGTGGACAGAGAGTGACAGTGTGATTGGGGCACTGCATGAGTACTACCTAGATTATCACAGGAGTGAATCAGTAGTCTATAGGGGGTTAGGGGCCTGCATAGATTGTGCACATTTGACTGTAGCTATGTATCTTTTAATGCCTGAGTCATTCTGCAAGTGCATAGATAGTAACTGGGTAGATAGAGTGCTGGTATTTGAGAGCAGGGTGAGGCTATAAGTGCTTGTGTTTTGGCATAGAGATTACATAAGGACATGGTTCTTTCAGGATGATTGCAAGAGTGGGCAGAGAGTGACCGTATGATTGAAGCACTGCATAACTACTATCTAGAGTATTGCAGGACTGAATCAGTAGTCTACAGGGAGTTATGGGCCTGCATAGATTGTGCACATTTATCTGTAGCACTATATCTCGTAATGCCTACGTCACTCTACAAGTGCATAGACAGTGACTGGGTAGATAGAGTGCTGGTATTTGAGAGTAGAGTCGGGTTATACGTACTTGTGTTTCAGCACAGCGACTAGATAAGGACATGTTTTTCTCAACATGATTGCAAGAGTGGACAGAGAGTGACAGTGTGATTGGGGCACTGCATGTATACTATCAGGATTATAACAGGACTGAATCAGTAGTCTATAGGGGGTTAGAGGCCTGCATAGATTGTGCACATTTGACTGTAGCACTGTATCTCTTAATGTCTAAGTCATTCTAAAAGTACATACACATTGACTGGTTAGATAGAGTGCTGGTAGTTGACAGTAGGGTGAATTTATATGTGCTTATGCTTTGGCACAGAGATTAAGGATATACTTCTGAACCGATGATTGCAACAGTGAGCAGAGAGTGACAACGTGATAGGGGCACTGCAAGAGTACTACCTAGATTATCTCAGAAGTGAATCAGTAGTCTATACAGGGTTAGGGGCCTGCATACATTGTGCACATTTGTCTGTAGCACTATATCTCTTAATGCCAAAGTCATTCTACTAATGCATACACAGTGACTGGGGAGATAGAGTGCTGGTATATGAGAGCGGGATGAGTTTAGAAGTGCTTGTGTTTCCACACAGAGATCAGCTAAGGACATGGTTCTGTCAACATGATTGCAAGAGTGGACAGAGAGTGACAGTGTGATTGGGGCACTGCATGAGTACTATCAGGATTATAACAGGACTGAATCAGTAGTTTATAGGGGGTTAGAGGCCTGCATAGAGTGTGCACATTTGACTGTAGCAATGTATCTCTTCATGCCTGAGTCATTCTACAAGTGCATAGACAGTAACTGGGTAGATAGAGTGCTGGTATTTCAGAGCAGGGTGAGTTTATAAGTGCTTGTTTTTTGGCACATGGATTACATAAGGACATGTTTCTGTCAGGATGATTGTAAGAGTGGACAGAGAGTGACAGTGTGATTGAAGCACTGCATGACTACTATCTGGAGTATTGCAGGACTGAATCAGTAGTCTACAGGGAGTTATGGGCCTGCATAGAGTGTGCACATTTTTCTGTAGCACTATATCTCTTAATGCCACAGTCATTCTACAAATGCAAACACAGTGACTGAGTAGATAGAGTGCTGTCAGTTGACAGTAGGGTGAGTTTATAAGTGATTGTGCTTTGGCACAGAGATTAGATAAGTATATACTTCGGTAATGATGATTGCAACAGTGAATAGAGAGTGACAGTGTGATAGGGGCACTCCATGAGTACTATCAGGATTATAGCAGGTCTGAATCAGTAGTCTACAGCGTTTGGGGGCCTGCATAGATTGTGCACATTTGAATGTAACACTGTATCTCTTAATGCCTAAGTCATTCTACAAGTGCGTAGACAGTGACTGGGTAGATAGAGTAATGGTAGTTGACAGCAGGGTGAGTTCATAAGTGCTTGTGCTTTGCAACAGAGATTAGATAAGGACATGGTTTTGTCAGGATAATTGCAAGAGTGGACAGAGAGTTGCAGTGTGATTGGGGCACTCCATGAGCACTACCTAGATTATTACATGAGTTAATCAGTAGGGTATAGGGGGTTAAGGGCCCGCCTAGATTGGGTACATTTGACTGTAGCATGGTGTCTCTTAATGCCAGAGTCATTCTACAAGGGCATACACAGTGACTGGGTAGATAGAGTGCTGGTATTTGAGAGCAGGGTGAGGTTATAAGTGCTTGTGTTTCAGCACAGAGAATAGATAAGGACATGGTTCTGTCAACATGATTGCAAGAGTGGACAGAGAGTGACAGTGGGATTGGGGCACTGCATGATTACTATCAGGATGATAACAGGACTGAATCAGTAGTCTATAGGGGGCTAGATGCCTGCATAGATTGTGCACATTTGACTGTAGTACTGTATCTCTTAATGCCAGAGTCGTTCTAAAAGTGCATACACAGTGACTGGGTAGATAGAGTGCTGGTATTTGAGAGCAGGGTGAATTTATAAGTGCTTGTCTTTTGGCACAGAGATTACATAAGTACATGGTTCTGTCAGGATGATTGTAAGAGTGGACAGAGAGTGACAGTGTGATTGAAGCACTGCATGACTACTATCTGGAGTATTGCAGGACTGAATCAGTAATCTACAGGGAGTTATGGGCCTGCATATATTGTGCACATTTGTCTGTAGCACTATATCTCTTAATGCCACAGCCATTCTACAAATGCATACACAGTGACTGGGTAGATAGAGTGCGGGTACTTGAGAGCGGGATGAGTTTAGACGTGCTTGTATTTCGGCGCAGAGATTTGATAAGGACATGGTTTTGTGAGGATGACTGCAAGAGTGGACAGAGAGTGACAGTGTGATAGGGGCACTCCATGAGTACTATCAGGATCATAACAGGTCTGAATCAGTAGTCTACAGGGTTTGGGGGCCTGCATAGATTGTGCACATTTGAATGTAACACTGTATCTCTTAATGCCTAAGTCATTCTACAAGTGCGTAGACAGTGACTGGGTAGATAGAGTGCTGGTACTTGAGAGCGGGATGAGTTTGGACGTGCTTGTATTTCGGCACAGAGATTTGATAAGGACATGGTTTTGTGAGGATGACTGCAAGAGTGGACAGAGAGTGACAGTGTGATTGGGGCACTCCATGAGTACTATCAGGATTATAACAGGACTGAATCAGTAGTCTACAGGGTTCAGAGGCCTGCGTAGATTGTGCACATTTGATTGTAACACTTTATCTCTTAATGCCTAAGTCATTCTACAAGTGCATAGACAGTGACTGGGTAGATAGAGTGCTGGTAGTTGACAGTAGGGTGAGTTTATAAGTGTTTGTACTTTGCAAAAGAGATTAGATGTGGACATGGTTTTGTCAGGATGATTGCAAGATTGGACAGAGAGTGGCAGTGTGATTGGGGCACTGCATGACTACTACCTGGATTATTACATGAGTGAATCAGTAGTGTACAGGGGGTTAGAAGCCTGCATAGATTGTGCTCATTTGTCTGTAGCACTATATCTCTTAATGCCTACGTCATTCTACAAGTGCATAGACAGTGACTGGGTAGATAGAGTGCTGGTATTTTGAGTATAGTGAGGTTATAAGTGCTTGTGTTTCAGCACAGAGACTAGATAAGGACATGGTTCTGTCAATATGATTGCAAGAGAGGACAGAGAGTGACACTGTGATTGGGGCACTGCATGATTACTATCAGGATGATAACAGGACTGAATCAGTAGTCTATAGGGGGCTAGATGCCTGCATAGATTGTGCACATTTGACTGTAGCACTGTATCTCTTAATGCCAGAGTCGTTCTAAAAGTGCATACACAGTGACTGGGTAGATAGAGTGCTGGTATTTGAGAGCAAGGTGAATTTATAAGTGCTTGTCTGTTGGCACAGAGATTACATAAGTACATGGTTCTGTCAGGATGATTGTAAGAGTGGACAGAGAATGACAGTATGATTGAAGCACTGCATGACTACTATCTGGAGTATTGCAGGACTGAATCAGTAATCTACAGGGAGTTATGGGTCTGCATAGATTGTGCACATTTGTCTGTAGCACTATATCTTTTAATGCCTACGTCATTCTACTAATGCATAGACAGTGACTGGGTAGATAGAGTGCTGGTATTTGAGAGCAAGGTGAGGTGATAAGTGTTTGTGTTTCAGCACAGAGAATAGATAAGGACATGGTTCTGTCAACATGATTGCAAGAGTGGACAGAGAGTGACAGTGTGATTGGGGCACTGCCTGAGTACTATCAGGATGATAACAGGACTGAATCAGTTGTCTATAGGGGGTTAGAGGCATGCATAGATTGTGCACATTTGACTGTAACACCGTATCTCTTAATGCCTAAGTCATTCTACAAGTGCATACACAGTGACTTGGTAGATAGAGTGCTGGTATTTGAGAGCAGGGTGAGGTTATAAGTGCTTCCCTTTTGGCAGAGAGATGACATAAGGACATGGTTCTGTGAGGATGATTGCAAGAGTGGACAGAGAGTGACAGTATGATTGGGGCACTGAATGAGTACTATACGGATTATATCAGGACTTAATCAGTAGTCTACAGTGGGATAGGGGCCTGTATAGATTGTGCACATTTGACTGTAGCACTATATCTCTTAAGGCCACAGTCATTCTACACATGCATACACAGTGACTGAGTAGATAGAGTGCTGGTAATTGACAGTACGGTGAGTTTATAAGTGCTTGTGCTTTGGCACAGAGATTATACAAGGATATACTTCTGTAACGATGATTGCAACAGTGAACAGAGAGTGACAGAGTGATAGGGGCACTGCATGCATACTACCTAGATTCTATCAGGAGTGAATCCGTAGTCTATAGGGGGTTAGGAGCCTGCACACATTGTGCACATTTGTCTGTAGCACTATATCTCTTAATGCCACAGCCATTCTACAAATGCATAAACAGTGACTGGGTAGATAGAGTGCTGGTACTTGAGAGCAGGATGAGTTTAGAAGTGCTTGTATTTCGGCACAGAGATTTGATAAGGACATGGTTTTGTGAGAATGACTGCAAGAGTGGACAGAGAGTGACAGTGTGATTGGGGCACTCCATGAGTACTATCAGGATTATAGCAGGACTGAATCAGTAGTCTACAGGGTTCAGGGGCCTGCGTAGATTGTGCACATTTGATTGTAACACTTTATCTCTTAATGCCTAAGTCATTCTACAAGTGCATAGACAGTGACTGGGTAGATAGAGTGCTGGTAGTTGACAGTAGGGTGAGTTTATAAGTGCCTGTGCTTTGCAAAAGAGATTAGAAGTGGTCATGGTTTTGTCAGGCTGATTGCAAGAGTGAACAGAGAGTGACACTGTGATTGGGGCACTCCATGAGTACTACCTAGATTATTACATGAGTGAATCAGCAGTGTATAGGGGGTTAAGGGCCCACATAGATTGAGTACATTTGACTGTAGCATGGTGTCTCTTAATGCCAGAGTTATTCTACAAATCCATACACAGTGACTGGGTAGATAGAGTTCTGGTATTTGAGAGGAGGGTGAGGTTATAAGTGCTTGTGTTTCAGCACAGAGACTATGTTGGACCCGGCCTCGTGGCGTGGTCCTTACCCCCGTGGATTGTGCCCGTTCCCCGCCCCGGCCTTCACGGGCCACCCTTCCAAACTGCACCGAGACCCCTCATTCCGAGCCGCACGAGGTCGCATACCCCTCGGGGCTCCGCCATCTTGTTGGCATCCACGTGACTCTGTGCGCCAGCTGGCGCGACCCCGCTCAAACCGGCCTCGGCCCCAGCGAAGCCCCGACATCGAGGCACCAAGAACTGGCCAGGGGGTGCCACATGAACCATTCACCGCCCCCGGCGGAGGACAGTATCGATGAGACCCCCAACTGTCCTCCCATCCCTAGGTGTGATCGCCCTGCAACTCTCTTGGGCCTGGCGCCTCTCCTGCTGGGCATCTGGCCACCTCCACCCGGCCTCTCCGCCCCCCCCGGGCGCCAGGGTCCGGACATCAAAGGGCTCCAGACCTATATCTGGGGCGACCCCGCCACTGATCGGCAGTTGTATCCCGGAGTCGAGAGCCCTGCTGATTGAATCGCGGCCGACCCTACGGAGAAGAACTCTTGCTTGAACTATCACGAGCCCTGCAGACTGCGTCGCGGCTCCTTCTTGTGGAAACCTTGAAGCCCCCCGGAACATCGGGGCCCTGCTGACGCTGTCGCGGCCCAACCTCGCTGAAACCTCCCTCGGAGCCCTGCTGACGACGTCGCGGCTCGATCTGAGCAGAAACCATCTTGAGAGCCCTGCTGATCTGATCGCGGCTCTCCACGAACTGAACACCAGAGCCCTGCTGACGCCGTCGCGGCTCGACCCCTCCGAGATCCAGAGGTCCTCCAGCTTGAGGATAAGAACTGGGCCCCAGGTACCCTCGTACCGAGCTCCTGCCAAAGACTGTCCCGCTCCCCTACCCTTCCAAAGAGACACTGAGACTTTTGGTGGATCCCTCGATCCCTTTCGTGTAAATATTGATCTCGTAACCTTTAAATGCTGATAAAGAATTGCTCGTCTTGAGACAACCTCCTTGAGTCCTGTGTGGTGGTGTTACTGTGCTAGTACGTGATAGGAGAAGGATCTCTCAGGAGGCTTCTCGGCAGCGCTCGGCTACTTCGTGCAGTGTGAGGGCCCCCCCCTTGGTGGTCTCGCCGACTCCTCGGGGTCCGCCTTCCAACATTTGGTGGCCAGCGACGGGATCCGAGCCGAACGCAGTACGTACCAGCCAGTACCCACTAGCTACCCATCCAGTCAAACAGTAATCATGAGCAGCCAGGAAAATAACGCGACCATGGAGTTCCAGCCCGAACGGTTGGAGGAATATACGCACAAAGAATTAAAACAGTTCTGCAAGGACAAAGGCATTGCAACCACCGGCCTAGGTACCAAAGAGGAGATGCAGAAAGCCCTGAGGACCTGGCTGGAGGCCGAGGCAGGCCACTCCCAAGAAGAAGGTCCCTTGCCCCTGACTGAGGCCACATCAACCGCACTGACTCCGGCAACCGGAGGAAGAAAGAGCCTAGAAACCGGCCTCTCCGAAGAAGAAATACGAGAGCGGGAGAAGGTCCGGAACCACGAACTAGTGCTCGCACGACTGCGGCTGGACGGCGAACTCCAGCTGGCGGAAAAGAAACTGGCCCTAGAGCAGCTACGGCTGCAAGAGGAGATAGAAGAGAAGAGACGGCACCGAGAGTTGGAGGAAAAGAAACTGACCCTTGAGCACGAGCGAAGTCTCAAAGAGCTCGAAATCAAGGCCAAGAACGGGGGGACCAACACCCCCAGTACTAGAGACACCCTACCGCCTGCCGAGGCCAAGGTACATATCCCGAAAGAGGTCGTCAAGGAGTACTATAAGAATGACGACATCCAACAATGGTTCAAGGCCTACGAGGTGGCCATGACCTCTCATCGGGTGCCCCGAAAGGACTGGGGCGCCGGCCTGTGGGGGCGGTTCCTGAGTGAGGGTCGAGACACACTGCTCCAGCTGCCGGAGGAGGTGATGACCTCCTACGATCACATGAAGGAGGCCCTGCTCACCCGCTACGGGCTAACCGCGGAAATGTACCGCCAGCGGTTCAGAGACTGCAAAAAGATCCCGGGTACCACCTGGGTGGAATATGTGGACTTTTTCAGCCGGGCCCTAGAAGGATGGATCAAGGGTAGCAAAGTCACCACCTACGGGCAGCTGGTCGACCTCATTGTGTGGGAACATCTCTCCAACAATTGCTTCGTGGAACTGAGGCAACACCTCCTCGACATCAAGATGACCGACCCACGAAAACTCGCCGTCGAGGCCGATCGATGGGTCAACTCCCGGGTCCCCCGGAACTCAATGGGGGAGTACCAGAGGAACCCCACCGGACCCCCCCGCCAACGCGGTGGAGGGGGAGGGCCGAACAGGAACCGGGACCACCCCGCCGGGGCCCCCAGGAGCCCCCCTCGAGGGCCACCGCAGCAACAACTCTCCCCGAGCCTAGCCCGACGGGGGGCGACCCCGGCCAGACCCGGACCACGGCCACCAGTAACATGCTACGGCTGCCAACAAACCGGACACTATGCCAGCGACCCGGTCTGCCCCCTGAACCGAAGAAGCGGGGCCGGCGGGCCCCCGCCCCGACAGCTGGCGGCCGCCGCCCTGGGAGAGGGAGAAGAGGAAGAAGAAACCCTCGACCGAGGGACCACCGAATGGGAGCCGGCAGCCATGTCCCTGGTCTGCCTGGGTAGCCGAGAAATGGTGCCCCGCACCCCCATCCCAAGCAACACCCAGAAGTACAGGCAGCAGGTCACCGTCAATGGACAACGGGCCGAAGCCCTTCGTGACACCGGCGCCAGTGTCACCGCTGTCCGCTGCCACCTGGTGACCCCCGAACAGATCCTACCCAATGTGCTGTGCCCCGTCCGGACGGCCGACAACAGCGAAAGCCTGTGCCAGATGGCCCTGGTCCCCTTCGAGTGGGGAGGGGTGACCGGCCTGTTAAAGGTGACGGTCCGCGATGACGCACCCGTAGACTGCCTCCTGGGGAACGACTTGGATAGTTCCCCCTGGGCTCAAGTAGAGCGACGAGAGCACCTCCGAATGCTGGGACTATCCGAATGGGCCTGCGCCATCACCCGGTCCATGACCGCCCGGGCCCCCCGCTCGTCCTCGGCCCCCGGTGCCGCCCAGCCCGAGGGGCTCGCACCACCCCCCGCCGGCGGCGAGGGGGAGGCGGACACCGACCCTGGACCTAGTGAATCCTCCCCCGAGGAGATTGCTTCCCCGTGCGCCCTACCAGAACTGGCACAATGGCGACACGAAGGGGGCCCCACCCGGGAGCAGTTCCAGCAAGAGCAGCAGTCCTGTCCCTCTCTCGAAGGGGTCCGACAACAAGCGTCCGCACAGACCAACGGGGACCAGACCGGCACCCACTGGGTCTACTGGGCCGAGGGCCTGTTGTACAGTGAGCAAAAAGTGGCAGAACTCGGGGCCAGCCGCGTGTTGGTGGTCCCCCTCTGCTTCCGGGAGTTCCTGCTCAACCTGGCGCATGACGTGCCCCTCGCCGGACACTTGGGGCAAGACAAAACTTACAGCCGTCTGGTGACCCACTTCTACTGGCCCCGGATGCGGAGAGACGTGGACAACCACTGCCGGTCCTGCCAGACCTGCCAAGCCAGCGGGAAGACGGGGGGTCGGGTCAAGGCCCCCCTCCAGCCCTTTCCAGCCGTCAGCACCCCGTTCGAACGGGTCGGAATCGATATCGTGGGGCCCCTGGACCCCCAGACCGCCCTGGGCCACCGCTTCATCCTGGTCCTCGTGGACCACGCCACCAGGTACCCGGAGGCGGTCCCGCTAAGAACTATAACGGCCCCCGTGGTAGGCCGGGCCTTGATGGGGATCTTCTCCCGAGTGGGATTTCCCCGCGAAGTGGTGAGCGACAGGGGCACGAACTTTATTTCCAAATACATGCGGTCCCTGTGGCAGCAGTGCGGGGTCACGTACAAATTCACAACCCCCTATCACCCTCAGGGGAACGGACTGGTTGAGCGGTTCAACCGAACCTTAAAGGGAATGATCCAGGGCCTGGAAGAGCCCCTCAGGCGGAGATGGGATGTCCTGCTGCCGTGCCTCCTGTTTGCCTATCGGGAGGTCCCGCAGAAGTCCCTGGGGTTCAGCCCGTTTGAACTATTGTACGGACATCCGGTCCGCGGACCGCTCAGCCTGGTCAAGGAGGGCTGGGAGACGAATCTCCAAGGCGCCCCTCCTGACGTCTACCGATACCTCCTGACCCTCCGAAACCAGATCCGCAAGTTCCGAGCCATGGCCGAAGCCAACCTCGAGGCCAGCCAGGAGGACATGAAGCGGTGGTACGATCGGAACTCCTCTACCATCGAATTCGAGCCAGGCCAGAGAATCTGGGTCATGGCCCCGGTTGAACCCGGCGCCCTCCAGGACAAGTGGACCGGGCCCTTCAAGGTAGTGGAGAAGAAAAGCCCCGTCACCTACCTAGTCGACCTGGAGTCCCCCCGGAACCCCCTCCGGGTTCTACATGCTAACAGGCTCAAACCCCACTTTGCCCGGACCGAACTGAGCCTGCTACTGGCGACCGACGAGGGGGGCGAGGACGACTCCGAGCCCCTGCCCAACCTCTTGCAGTCCAACGTCCATGACGGATCCATCAAAGGGGTCCAACTCGCCTCTTCCCTGACCCCGGAACAGCGTGACGACTGTCAACAACTGCTGCAGGACTACGCAGCCCTCTTCTCCCTCACCCCGGGGGTGACCCACTGGTGCGTCCACGACGTCGACACCGGGGAGAGCCCCCCCGTGCGACACCGAGCCTACAGGGTACCCGACCGAGTGCGGGCATGCATCCAGGCCGAAGTAGCAAAGATGCTGGCCCTGGGGGTCATCGAACCCTCCGACAGCCCGTGGGCCAGTCCTGTCGTCCTGGTACCAAAGGCCGCAGCCCCCGGCCACCCCCCGGAGTTACGATTCTGCGTAGACTACCGAGCCCTGAATGCGGTGACCAAGACGGACGCCCATCCTATACCCCGGGCCGACGAACTCATCGACCGCTTAGGGGCCGCCCGCTACCTGAGCACGCTGGACCTCACCGCCGGGGACTGGCAGATCCAGCTCACCCCCGGCGCCCGAGAAAGATCCGCCTTTTCTACCCCGGATGGGCATTACCACTTTCGGGTGATGCCCTTCGGAATGAAGAACGCCCGGCCACTTTCCAAAGACTTGTAAACAAGGTTTTGGCCGGGCTCGAGGCCTTCAGCGCGGCCTACCTAGATGACATTGCCGTGTACAGCAACCACTGGGCGGAGCACCTCCTTCACCTCAAAGCCGTCCTGGCCGCCCTCCAGCGGGCCGGGCTCACGATCAAGGCCAGCAAATGCCAGATCGGCCACGGATCCGTGACCTACCTGGGCCATCAAGTGGGCAGCGGGCAGGTGGCCCCTCTCCAGCCAAAAATCGATGCCATCCAGGCCTGGGAATCCCCCACTACCCAGACAGCTGTCCGGGCCTTCCTGGGCCTCACCGGATACTACCGGCGGTTCATCCGGGACTATGGGAGCATTGTTGGCCCCCTCACAGAGCTCACGTCCAAGAAGCAGCCCAAGAAGGTGCACTGGACACCCCGCTGCCAAGCAGCCTTTGAAACCCTCAAGACAGCGATGTGTACTGCCCCTGTGCTGCAGGCCCCTGACTACAGTAAGGAGTTTGTGGTGCAGACGGACGCCTCCGAGTATGGGATCGGGGCCGTCCTGTCCCAGGCCGATGAAAAGGGGCTCGACCGACCAGTGGCCTTCATCAGCCGACGGCTACTGCCCCGGGAGCAGCGATGGAGTACCATCGAGCGTAAAGCCTTCGCTGTAGTATGGGCCCTTAAGAAGCTCCGGCCCTATCTCTTCGGTTCCCACTTCCGGGTCCAGACCGACCACCGGCCCCTGCGGTGGTTAATGCAAATGCGGGGCGAGAACCCCAAGCTGCTGCGGTGGTCCATCTCGCTGCAAGGGATGGACTTTGCTGTTGAACACCGGCCCGGCAATGACCACGCCAACGCCGACGGCCTGTCCCGCTTCTTCCGCCTTGACGAGGAGAATCCCCAAGGAGATGGGTGACTCTCCATGCCTTTGGCTGGGGGGGACGCCTGTTGGAACCGGCCTCGTGGCGTGGTCCTTACCCCCGTGGATTGTGCCCGTTCCCCACCCCGGCCTTCACGGGCCACCCTTCCGAACTGCACCGAGACCCCTCATTCCGAGCCGCACGAGGTCGCATACCCCTCGGGGCTCCGCCATCTTGTTGGCATCCACGTGACTCTGTGCGCCAGCCGGCACGACCCCGCTCAACCCGGCCTCGGCCCCAGCGAAGCCCCGACATCGAGGCACCAAGAACTGGCCAGGGGGTGCCACATGAACCATTCACCGCCCCCGGCGGAGGACAGTATCGATGAGACCCCCAACTGTCCTCCCATCCCTAGGTGTGATCGCCCTGCAACTCTCTTGGGCCTGGCGCCTCTCCTGCTGGGCGTCTGGCCACCTCCACCCGGCCTCTCCGCCCCCCCCGGGCGCCAGGGTCCGGACATCAAAGGGCTCCAGACCTATATCTGGGGCGACCCCGCCACAGATCGGCAGTTGTATCCCGGAGTCGAGAGCCCTGCTGATTGAATCGCGGCCGACCCTACGGAGAAGAACTCTTGCTTGAACTATCACGAGCCCTGCAGACTGCGTCGCGGCTCCTTCTTGTGGAAACCTTGAAGCCCCCCGGAACATTGGGGCCCTGCTGACGCTGTCGCGGCCCAACCTCGCTGAAACTTCCCTCGGAGCCCTGCTGACGACGTCGCGGCTCGAGCTGAGCAGAAACCATCTTGAGAGCCCTGCTGATCTGATCGCGGCTCTCCACGAACTGAACGCCAGAGCCCTGCTGACGCCGTCGCGGCTCGACCCCTCCGAGATCCGGAGGTCCTCCAGCTTGAGGATAAGAACTGGGCCCCAGGTACCCTCATACCGAGCTCCTGCCAAAGACTGTCCCGCTACCCCTACCCTTCCAAAGAGACACTGAGACTTTTGGTGGATCCCTCGATCCCTTTCGTGTAAATATTGATCTCGTAACCTTTAAATGCTGATAAAGAATTGCTCGTCTTGAGACAACCTCCTTGAGTCCGGTGTGGTGGTGTTACTGTGCTAGTACGTGATAGGAGAAGGATCTCTCAGGAGGCTTCTCGGCAGCGCTCGGCTACTTCGTGCAGTGTGAGGGCCCCCCCCCCCCCCTTGGTGGTCTCGCCGACTCCTCGGGGTCCGCCTTCCAACAGACTAGATAAGGACATGGTTCTGTCAACATGATTGCAAGATTGGACAGAGAGTGACAGTGGGATTGGGGCACTTCATGTGTACTATCAGGATTATAACAGGACTGAATCAGTAGTCTATAGGGGATTAGAGGCCTGCATAGAGTGTGCACATTTGACTGTAGCACTGTATCTCTTAATGCCTAAGTCATTCTACAAGTGCATACACAGGGACTGGGTAGATAGAGTGCTGGTATTTGAGTGCAGGGTGAGGTTATAAGTGCTTCTCTTTTGGCAGAGAGTTTACACAAGGACATGGTTCTGTAAGGATGATTGCAAGAGTGGACAGAGAGTGACAGTGTGATTGGGGCACTGCATGAGTACTATAAGGATTATATCAGGACTGAACCAGTAGTCTACAGTGGGAAAGGAGCCTGCATAGATTGTGCACATTTGAATGTAGCACTATCTCTTTTAATGCCACAGTCATTCTACACATGCATACACAGTGACTGAGTAGATAGAGTGCTGGTAATTGACAGTAGGGTGAGTTTATAAGTGCGTGTGCTTTGGCACAGAGATTAGATAAGGATATACTTCTGTAACGATGATTGCAACAGTGAACATAAAGTGACAGTGTGATACGGGAACTGCATGCGTACTACCGAGATTATCTCAGGAGTGAATCAGTAGTCTATAGGGGGTTAGAGCCTGCATACATTGTGCACATTTGTCAGTAGCACTATATCTTAATGCCACAGTCATTCTACAAATGCATACACAGTGACTGGGTAGATAAAGTGCTGGTACTTGAGAGCGGGATGAGTTTAGAAGTGCTTGTGTTTTGGCACAGAGATTAGAAAAGGACATGGTTCTGTCAGAATGATTGCAAGAGTGGACAGAGAGTGACAGTGTGATTGGGGCACTGCATGAGTACTACCTAGATTATTACATGAGTGAATCAGTAGTGTACAGAGGGTTAGGGGCCTGCATAGATTGTGCACATTTGACTGTAGCAATGTATCTTTTAATGCCTGAGTCATTCTACAAGTGCATAGATAGTAACTGGGTAGATAGAGTGCTGGTATTTGAGAGCAGGGTGAGGTTATAAGTGCTTGTGTTTCAGCACAGAGAATAGATAAGGATATGGTTCTGTCAACATGATTGCAAGAGTGGACAGAGAGTGACAGTGTGATTGGGGCACTGCCTGAGTACTATCAGGATGATAACAGGACTGAATCAGTTGTCTATAGGGGGTTAGAGGCCTGCATAGATTGAGCACATTTGACTGTAACACTGTATCTCTTAATGCCTAAGTCATTCTACAAGTGCATACACAGTGACTGGGTAGATAGAGTGCTGGTATTTGAGAGCAGGGTGAGGTTATAAGTGCTTCTCTTTTGGCATAGAGATGACATAAGGACATGGTTCTGTGAGGATGACTGCAAGAGTGGACAGAGAGTGACAGTATGATTGGGGCACTGAATGAGTACTCTACGGATTATATCAGGACTGAATCAGTAGTCTACAGTGGGATAGGGGCCTGTATAGATTGTGCACATTTGACTGTAGCACTATATCTCTTAAGGCCACAGTCATTCTACACATGCATACACAGTGACTGAGTAGATAGAGTGCTGGTAATTGACAGTACGGTGACTTTATAAGTGCTTGTGCTTTGGCACAGAGATTATACAAGGATATACTTCTGTAACGATGATTGCAACAGTGAACAGAGAGTGACAGATTGATAGGGGCACTGCATGGATACTACCTAGATTCTATCAGGAGTGAATCCGTAGTCTATAGGGGGTTAGGAGCCTGCACACATTGTGCACATTTGTCTGTAGCACTATATCTC
Source organism: Triturus cristatus (assembly GCF_964204655.1). Classification (NCBI taxonomy): domain Eukaryota; kingdom Metazoa; phylum Chordata; class Amphibia; order Caudata; family Salamandridae; genus Triturus; species Triturus cristatus. Next base: position 86,421,144 of record NC_140588.1, read on the forward strand.
TTAATGCCACAGCCATTCTACAAATGCATTAACAGTGACTGGGTAGATAGAGTGCTGGTACTTGAGAGCAGGATGAGTTTAGAAGTGCTTGTATTTCGGCACAGAGATTTGATAAGGACATGGTTTTGTGAGGATGACTGCAAGAGTGGACAGAGAGTGACAGTGTGATTGGGGCACTCCATGAGTACTATCAGGATTATAGCAGGACTGAATCAGTAGTCTACAGGGTTCAGGGGCCTGCGTAGATTGTGCACATTTGATTGTAACACTTTATCTCTTAATGCCTAAGTCATTCTACAAGTGCATAGACAGTGACTGGGTAGATAGAGTGCTGGTAGTTGACAGTAGGGTGAGTTTATAAGTGCCTGTGCTTTGCAAAAGAGATTAGAAGTGGTCATGGTTTTGTCAGGCTGATTGCAAGAGTGAACAGAGAGTGACACTGTGATTGGGGCACTCCATGAGTACTACCTAGATTATTACATGAGTGAATCAGCAGTGTATAGGGGGTTAAGGGCCTGCATAGATTGAGTACATTTGACTGTAGCATGGTGTCTCTTAATGCCAGAGTTATTCTACAAGTCCATACACAGTGACTGGGTAGATAGAGTTCTGGTATTTGAGAGGATGGTGAGGTTATAAGTGCTTGTGTTTCAGCACAGAGACTAGATAAGGACATGGTTCTGTCAACATGATTGCAAGATTGGACAGAGAGTGACAGTGGGATTGGGGCACTTCATGTGTACTATCAGGATTATAACAGGACTGAATCAGTAGTCTATAGGGGATTAGAGGCCTGCATAGAGTGTGCACATTTGACTGTAGCACTGTATCTCTTAATGCCTAAGTCATTCTACAAGTGCATACACAGGGACTGGGTAGATAGAGTGCTGGTATTTGAGTGCAGGGTGAGGTTATAAGTGCTTCTCTTTTGGCAGAGAGTTTACACAAGGACATGGTTCTGTAAGGATGATTGCAAGAGTGGACAGAGAGTGACAGTGTGATTGGGGCACTGCATGAGTACTATAAGGATTATATCAGGACTGAACCAGTAGTCTACAGTGGGAAAGGAGCCTGCATAGATTGTGCACATTTGAATGTAGCACTATCTCTTTTAATGCCACAGTCATTCTACACATGCATACACAGTGACTGAGTAGATAGAGTGCTGGTAATTGACAGTAGGGTGAGTTTATAAGTGCGTGTGCTTTGGCACAGAGATTAGATAAGGATATACTTCTGTAACGATGATTGCAACAGTGAACAGAAAGTGACAGTGTGATACGGGAACTGCATGCGTACTACCGAGATTATCTCAGGAGTGAATCAGTAGTCTATAGGGGGTTAGGGGCCTGCATACATTGTGCACATTTGTCTGTAGCACTATATCTTAATGCCACAGTCATTCTACAAATGCATACACAGTGACTGGGTAGATGGAGTGCTGGTACTTGAGAGCGGGATGAGTTTAGAAGTGCTTGTGTTTTGGCACAGAGATTAGAAAAGGACATGGTTCTGTCAGAATGATTGCAAGAGTGGACAGAGAGTGACAGTGTGATTGGGGCACTGCATGAGTACTACCTAGATTATTACATGAGTGAATCAGTAGTGTACAGAGGGTTAGGGGCCTGCATAGATTGTGCACATTTGACTGTATCAATGTATCTTTTAATGCCTGAGTCATTCTACAAGTGCATAGATAGTAACTGGGTAGATAGAGTGCTGGTATTTGAGAGCAGGGTGAGGTTATAAGTGCTTGTGTTTCAGCACAGAGAATAGATAAGGATATGGTTCTGTCAACATGATTGCAAGAGTGGACAGAGAGTGACAGTGTGATTGGGGCACTGCCTGAGTACTATCAGGATGATAACAGGACTGAATCAGTTGTCTATAGGGGGTTAGAGGCCTGCATAGATTGTGCACATTTGACTGTAACACTGTATCTCTTAATGCCTAAGTGTTAGACGGCGACCTCAGAGGAGCCCGGAAAGGGTAATGACTACCCTGAGACCCACCCTCAAAGTATCGTAGCCGGGCACTGGCGGGAGACTCCTCAGGGGGAGGAATCCCGTATCTAGGATCGTACTTCTGGCACCACACGACACAGGAACACCACACCGTGCGTTCTTAGGAATCAATCTTTATCAAACAGGTTAGCACTGCAAATATGTACAAGGAGAGCGCGGGCTCAATGAGTCTCGGAAGGGATAGGGGGTAGCGGGACAGTCTCTGGTAAAGGTTCAAGGCAGGGACGGACCCGGCGCACAGCTCACAATCCTCGAGCTGGGGGGTAGGCTTGCTGTCGTTGGGGTCCGGCGGGACCGGTGGAGTCTGTGGAAGCCGCGAGTCACTCAGCGGGCTCAGGTACAAGTTCGGAGGTCTTACGATCTTCAGGAAGCCGCGAGTCACTCAGCAGGGCTCAGGTACAAGTTCGGAGTTCTTACGATCTTCAGGGAGCCGCGAGTCACTCAGCAGGGCGCAGGTACAAGTTCGGAGGTCTTACGATCTTCAGGGAGCCGCGAGTCACTCAGCAGGGCTCAGGTACAAGTTCGGAGGTCTTACGATCTTCAGGGAGCCGCGAGTCACTCAGCAGGGCTCAGGTGGTTCTAAGTTCCAGGAGCCGCGACCGCGTCAGCAGGCTCTCATTGTTCCAGCGTCAAATCTGCCGGACAGTCTCAGAGCACCCCTTGTTATAGGTCGACCCCTCTTTGATGTCCGGAGTCCGTGCAGGCAGGGGCCTTGTCACCTGGGGGTCGCTTGTCGGGGTTTCCTGCCATTGTCTTTTGATCCTCTCAGGGCCGGGTCGGGAGGAGTCCCAGACACCCAGCAGGCATGGAGCCAGCTCTCAGGGAGGCCGGAGGGCCGATCGAAACCCATCGTCCCAGGGGAGTTCAGAGGTGCGATAGAAACAAACTGCTCCTCCCTCTCTCATCCCCTGGCAAGCGTGATGTTCTCCAGCCGGAGTGGCGCCGCTAGGCCCGGGTCACGCTGGGGCCGGGCGGCCATCTTGGTGCATGAAGTGGGCACGCGGGCCCGGGGTGGCCGAAAGGAGAGAGGCCATGGACGAGGATGTCCGGGTCGGGTGCGTGCGTTCTGGTGGGAAGGATCGGCTAGGCCGTGTGCTTGGGGCTGCAGGTACCAGGTTAGAGGGTGCGGGGACAAGTAGAGCCATGCTACGAGGCCGGGTCCAACACTAAGTCATTCTACAAGTGCATACACAGTGACTGGGTAGATAGAGTGCTGGTATTTGAGAGCAGGGTGAGGTTATAAGTGCTTCTCTTTTGGCATAGAGATGACATAAGGACATGGTTCTGTGAGGATGATTGCAAGAGTGGACAGAGAGTGACAGTATGATTGGGGCACTGAATGAGTACTCTACGGATTATATCAGGACTGAATCAGTAGTCTACAGTGGGATAGGGGCCTGTATAGATTGTGCACATTTGACTGTAGCACTATATCTCTTAAGGCCACAGTCATTCTATACATGCATACACAGTGACTGAGTAGATAGAGTGCTGGTAATTGACAGTACGGTGAGTTTATAAGTGCTTGTACTTTGGCACAGAGATTATATAAGGATATACTTCTGTAACGATGATTGCAACAGTTAACAGAGAGTGACAGAGTGATAGGGGCACTGCATGCGTACTACCTAGATTATTACATGAGTGAATCAGCAGTGTATAGGGGGTTAAGGGCCTGCATAGATTGAGTACATTTGACTGTAGCATGGTGTCTCTTAATGCCAGAGTTATTCTACAAGTCCATACACAGTGACTGGGTAGATAGAGTTCTGGTATTTGAGAGGAGGGTGAGGTTATAAGTGCTTGTGTTTCAGCACAGAGACTAGATAAGGACATGGTTCTGTCAACATGATTGCAAGATTGGACAGAGAGTGACAGTGGGATTGGGGCACTTCATGTGTACTATCAGGATTATAACAGGACTGAATCAGTAGTCTATAGGGGATTAGAGGCCTGCATAGGATGTGCACATTTGACTGTAGCACTGTATCTCTTAATGCCTAAGTCATTCTACAAGTGCATACACAGGGACTGGGTAGATAGAGTGCTGGCATTTGAGTGCAGGGTGAGGTTATAAGTGCTTCTCTTTTGGCAGAGAGTTTACACAAGGACATGGTTCTGTAAGGATGATTGCAAGAGTGGACAGAGAGTGACAGTGTGATTGGGGCACTGCATGAGTACTATAAGGATTATATCAGGACTGAACCAGTAGTCTACAGTGGGAAAGGAGCCTGCATAGATTGTGCACATTTGAATGTAGCACTATCTCTTTTAATGCCACAGTCATTCTACACATGCATACACAGTGACTGAGTAGATAGAGTGCTGGTAATTGACAGTAGGGTGAGTTTATAAGTGCGTGTGCTTTGGCACAGAGATTAGATAAGGATATACTTCTGTAACGATGATTGCAACAGTGAACAGAAAGTGACAGTGTGATACGGGAACTGCATGCGTACTACCGAGATTATCTCAGGAGTGAATCAGTAGTCTATAGGGGGTTAGGGGCCTGCATACATTGTGCACATTTGTCTGTAGCACTATATCTTAATGCCACAGTCATTCTACAAATGCATACACAGTGACTGGGTAGATGGAGTGCTGGTACTTGAGAGCGGGATGAGTTTAGAAGTGCTTGTGTTTTGGCACAGAGATTAGAAAAGGACATGGTTCTGTCAGAATGATTGCAAGAGTGGACAGAGAGTGACAGTGTGATTGGGGCACTGCATGAGTACTACCTAGATTATTACATGAGTGAATCAGTAGTGTACAGAGGGTTAGGGGCCTGCATAGATTGTGCACATTTGACTGTATCAATGTATCTTTTAATGCCTGAGTCATTCTACAAGTGCATAGATAGTAACTGGGTAGATAGAGTGCTGGTATTTGAGAGCAGGGTGAGGTTATAAGTGCATGTGTTTCAGCACAGAGAATAGATAAGGATATGGTTCTGTCAACATGATTGCAAGAGTGGACAGAGAGTGACAGTGTGATTGGGGCACTGCCTGAGTACTATCAGGATGATAACAGGACTGAATCAGTTGTCTATAGGGGGTTAGAGGCCTGCATAGATTGTGCACATTTGACTGTAACACTGTATCTCTTAATGCCTAAGTGTTAGACGGCGACCTCAGAGGAGCCCGGAAAGGGTCCTGACTACCCTGAGACCCACCCTCAAAGTATCGTAGCCGGGCACTGGCGGGAGACTCCTCAGGGGGAGGAATCCCGTATCTAGGATCGTACTTCTGGCACCACACGACACAGGAACACCACACTGTGAGTTTTTAGGAATCAATCTTTATCAAACAGGTTAGCACTGCAAATATGTTCAAGGAGAGCGCGGGCTCAATGAGTCTCGGAAGGGATAGGGGGTAGCGGGACAGTCTCTGGTAAAGGTTCAAGGCAGGGACGTACCCGGCGCACAGCTCACAATCCTCGAGCTGGGGGGTAGGCTTGCTGTCGTTGGGGTCCGGCGGGACCGGTGGAGTCTGTGGAAGCCGCGAGTCACTCAGCGGGCTCAGGTACAAGTTCGGAGGTCTTACGATCTTCAGGAAGCCGCGAGTCACTCAGCAGGGCTCAGGTACAAGTTCGGAGTTCTTACGATCTTCAGGGAGCCGCGAGTCACTCAGCAGGGCTCAGGTACAAGTTCGGAGGTCTTACGATCTTCAGGGAGCCGCGAGTCACTCAGCAGGGCTCAGGTACAAGTTCGGAGGTCTTACGATCTTCAGGGAGCCGCGAGTCACTCAGCAGGGCTCAGGTGGTTCTAAGTTCCAGGAGCCGCGACCGCGTCAGCAGGCTCTCGTTGTTCCAGCGTCGAATCTGCCGGACAGTCTCAGAGCACCCCTTGTTATAGGTCGACCCCTCTTTGATGTCCGGAGTCCGTGCAGGCAGGGGCCTTGTCACCTGGGGGTCGCTTGTCGGGGTTTCCTGCCATTGTCTTTTGATCCTCTCAGGGCCGGGTCGGGAGGAGTCCCAGACACCCAGCAGGCGTGGAGCCAGCTCTCAGGGAGGCCGGAGGGCCGATCGAAACCCATCGTCCCAGGGGAGTTCAGAGGTGCGATAGAAACTGCTCCTCCCTCTCTCATCCCCTGGCAAGCGTGATGTTCTCCAGCCGGAGTGGCGCCGCTAGGCCCGGGTCGCACTGGGGCAGGGCGGCCATCTTGGTGCATGAAGTGGGCACGCGGGCCCGGGGTGGCCGAAAGGAGAGAGGCCATGGACGAGGATGTCCGGGTCGGGTGCGTGCGTTCTGGTGGGAAGGATCGGCTAGGCCGTGTGCTTGGGGCTGCAGGTACCAGGTTAGAGGGTGCGGGGACAAGTAGAGCCATGCTACGAGGCCGGGTCCAACACGCGTCCCCCCCAGCTGAAAGCCGGAGAGAACTGCCCATCATCTTGGGGGGTTCTCTTCGCTGAGGCGGAAGAACCGGGAGAGGCCGTCAGCGTTGGCGTGGTCCGTACCAGGGCGATGTTCTACGGTGAAATCCATCCCCTGGAGGGACATTGACCACCGCAGTAGCTTGGGGTTTTCTCCTCGCATCTGCATGAGCCATCGCAAGGGCCGATGGTCGGTTTGGACTTTGAAATGGGTGCCGAACAGGTAGGGGCGTAGCTTCTTGAGTGCCCAGACCACGGCAAAGGCTTCGCGCTCAATGGTGCTCCATCTCTGTTCTCTGGGCAACAGCCGCCGGCTGAGGAAGGCGATGGGCTGGTCTAGGCCTTGGTCATTCACCTGGGACAGGACGGCCCCAATGCCATGCTCGGAGGCATCGGTTTGGACTACAAACTCCTTGGAGTAGTCGGGAGCCTGGAGGACGGGGGCAGTACACATGGCCTTCTTTAGGGCATCGAACGCCTCCTGGCAGGCAGTCGTCCACTGCACCTTCTTTGGCTGTTTTTTGGATGTGAGTTCTGTGAGGGGGCCGACAAGGCTGCCATACCCCCGGATGAATCTCCGGTAGTAGCCAGTGAGGCCCAGAAAGGCTCGGACCTCCGTTTGGGTGGTGGGTGGTTCCCAGGCCAAGATGGCGTCGATCTTCGGCTGTAGAGGGGCGACCTGGCCGCTCCCGACCTGGTGCCCCAGGTAGACTACTGATCCTTGCCCAATCTGGCACTTGCTGGCTTTTACTGTGAGGCCTGCCTGGCGCAGGGCGGTTAGCACCCTCCGGAGGTGCTGGAGGTGCTCACTCCATTCGGAACTGAAAACGGCGATGTCGTCTAGATAGGCCGCGCTGAACTGTTCCAGCCCGGCCAGGACTCTATTCACCAGTCGCTGGAAGGTGGCCGGGGCATTTTTCATTCCGAAGGGCATTACGCGGAAGCGGTAATGCCCATCTGGGGTGGAGAAGGCGGACCGCTCCTTGGCTCCCTCGGTGAGCGCAATCTGCCAGTATCCGCAGGTGAGGTCGAATGTGCTGAGGAACCGGGCTGCCCCGAGTCGGTCAATGAGCTCGTCGGCCCGTGGGATGGGGTGGGCATCGGCTCGGGTGACGTCATTGAGCCCCCGGTAGTCCACGCAGAATCGGAGCTCGGGGGCGACACCGGGGGCCGCTGCCTTCGGGACCAGGACCACGGGGCTGGCCCAGGGACTGTCAGATGGCTCGATCACCCCCATGGTCAACATCTTCGAGACTTCAGCTTGAATGCAGGACTGGACCCGGTCAGGGACCCGGTATGCTCGGTGTCTCACCGGCGGGCTGTCCCCGGTGTCCACGTCATGGACACACCAGTCGGTGACTCGGGGGATCAGGGAGAAGAGGTCGGAAAATTGTCCTAGGAGCTGGCGGCAGTCCTCTTGTTGCTGGGCAGTGAGGGCTGGGGAGAGGTTCACTCCTTCCACGGAGCCATCCTGCTCCTTGACACACAGGAGGTCCGGGAGGGGATCGGACTCATCTTCGGCCCCGTCATCGGTGGCCAGCAGGAGGCTCAGTTCTGTCCGCACAAAGTGAGGCTTGAGGCGGTTCACGTGAAGGACCCGAAGAGGATCCCGAGGCGACTGGACGTCCACCAAGTATGTGACTTGACTCTTCCGCTCAATCACTTTGTAGGGCCCGGTCCACCTGTCCTGGAGGGCGCCTGGCTTCACGGGGGCCATGACCCATACTTGCTGGCCCGGCTGGAACTCGACCAGAGTGGCATTCTGGTCGTACCAGCGCTTCATCTCTTCTTGGCTTGCCTCTAGGTTGGCCTCGGCCAGTGCTCGGAACTTCCTGGTCTGGTTCTGGAGGGTCAGAACATATTGGAACACATCTCGTGGGGTGGTCTGGGGTGCCGCCTCCCACCCTTCCTTAACCAAACTGAGGGGACCTCGGACGGGGTGCCCATAGAGCAACTCAAACGGGCTAAACCCTAGGGACTTCTGGGGGACTTCTCGGTAAGCGAACAAGAGGCAGGGGAGCAGGACGTCCCACTTACGCCGGAGGGGCTCTTCTAGGCCGGTGATCATCCCTTTCAGAGTCCTGTTAAACCTCTCTACTAGGCCGTTCCCTTGGGGATGGTACGGGGTGGTGAACTTATAGGACACTCCACATTGTTGCCACAGGGACGTCATGTACTTCAAGATAAAATTAGTGGCGCGATCGCTCACAACCTCGCGGGGAAAACCCACCCGGGAAAAGATCCCCATCAGGGCCCGGCCCACCACGGGGGCCGTGACGGTTTGTAGGGGGATAGCCTCAGGATAGCGGGTGGCGTGATCCACTAGGACTAGGATAAACCGGTGACCTTGGGAGGTGGGGGGGTCCAGGGGCCCCACGATGTCGATCCCGACTCGTTCGAAGGGGGTACTGACGACCGGGAAGGGTTGGAGGGGAGCCTTGCGCTTCCCCCACTCTTCCCACTAGCTTGGCACGTGGGACAGGACTTGCAGTGGGCTTCTACAGCTGCTCTCATTCTAGGCCAGTAAAAATGGGTCACGAGACGGCTGTAGGTCTTGTCTTGACCCAGGTGGCCGGCGAGGGGGACGTCGTGGGCTAAGCCCAGGAGGAAATCTCGGAAGCGGAGGGGTACCACCAGCACCCGTCCGGATCCCAGCTCCACCGACTTCTGCTCACTGTACAAAATGCTATTCTCCCAATAAACTCGGTGCGTCCCGGTTTGGTCGCCTGCGGCTTGGCCCTCGGCCTGGCGCCGCAGTCCGACCAGGGAAGGACAAGTGGCTTGCTCCCGGCAAAATTCCTCCCGGGTGGGCCCGCCCTCGTGGCGCCATTGGGCCAATTCGGGTAGATCGCCTAACTCGGGGACCGGGGTGGTGTCGGACGGTGAGGGTTCGTCGCTGGCGACTGACCCTTCCGATGGGGGGACGGGAGGACCCTCGGTGGTTACTGTTCTAACTTCTTCGGTCGGGGCGTCTTCGACTTCTCCCAGGGGGGTGAGTCGAGCGGACATAGATCGGGTGGTGGCGCACACCCACTCGGGGAGTCCCATCATTCCTAGGTGGGCCTTGCGCTCGACGTGCTTCCAGGGAGAATTCTCCAGGTCGTTCCCTAAGAGGCAGTCGACCGGCTGGGAGGTTCTTACGGCAACCCTTAGTTTACCTGTCACCCCACCCCACTCAAACGGCACCAGGGCTACCTGACACATACTCTCTCTATTATCTGCGGAAATTACCGGGCAAAAGACATTGGGGAGGATCTGCTCCTCGGGGACTAAGTGCCTGAGGACACCGGTGATGCTGGCCCCGGTGTCCCGCAGGGCCTCTATTTGGTGGCCATTGATCTTGACGAGCTGCCCGTATTTCTTCGTGTTGGAGGGCAGGAGGCTCCCAGGGACCATCTCTCTATCTCCCAGGGAGACTAGGGCCATAGCTGTGGGTTCCCACTCCCCGGTTTCCTCAACCTCCTCCCCCAGAGCTATGTTGGCTATCTGTCTTGCAGGGGTGATTTGGGTGGCCATGGGGCACTCTGGGTCATTGGCGTAGTGCCCGGGCTTCTGGCTACGAAAGCAGGTGACGGTTACCCGGTGTCCCCGTCTCCCGGGAGGTCCGGTTACTGGTGGGGGGGGCGCTGGGAAAGGTGGAGGTTGGGTCTTTGGGGGGCTAGGCTGGGACTCTCGCTGCCCTCCCTGGTTCCCTCCTCCTCTCTGGCAGGGTGGTCCCTGACTGGCTCGGGGGTATTCTCCTACCATGCCCCGGGGAATCCGGGCGTTGGTCCAGCGGTCTGCTTCCACCGCCAGCTTCCTGGGATCGGTGAGTTTGCTGTCAAGCAGATGCTGGCGTAGTTCCACAAAGCAGTTCGCAGCCAGGTGTTCCCACAACATGAGGTCGGTGAGTTCCTCAAGGGTGGTGACTTTGCTGCCCTTGATCCACCCATCGAAGGCCCGACTGAAAAAGTTTACATACTCCACCCAGGTGGTGCCCGGGATTTTCCTGCAGTCCCGGAATCGCTGACGGTACATCTCGGGGGTGAGACCGTACCTTGTGAGTAGAGCCTCTTTCATGTGGCTGTAGGAGGTCTGCAGAGAGATGGGTAGGTCGAGCAGGGTGTCTCTTCCTTCGCTCAGAAACCGTCCCCACAACCCTGCCCCCCAGTCCTTCTGCGGGACCCGATGGGAGGTCATGGCGACCTCCTAGGCCCTGAACCATTGTTGAATGTCATCGTTTTTATAATATTCTTTGACCACGTCCTTGGGGATGTGGACCTTCTGCTCCGCTGGGGAGGCCGCCTCTCGGTTTCCCGGGGGCCTCCCTTCCTCGCTTCTGGCCTTGAGCTCGATTTCCTTCAAGCTGCGTTCGTGCTCTAGTTGGAGCTTCCTTCCTTCGTGTTCCCGTTGGAGCTTCTTCTCTTCTAGCTCGCCTTGCACGCGCATTTGCTCTACTGCTAGCTTTTTTTCCGCTAACTTTAATTCGCCTTCGATTTTGAGTTTGGCTAACTCGAGTTCGTGATTGCGGCTTCTCTCTCTGTCCGCGAGTTCTTCCGGGGATAGGCCCCCGTCTGGTACGATGCCTCGCACCTGATTGCTGCTGCTTTCGCCTTGGGGGGGTTCGGCTTCGTCGGGGCGCTCCCCCGTGCCTTCTGGGCGGGAGGCCCCGGCATCCACCCAAGCTTTCAGTGCTTTCTGCAAATCTTCTTTGGTGTTGAGACCGGTGGTAGCGATTTTAAGTTCTTTGCAGAATTGCTTTAGTTCTTTGTGCGTGTATTCTTCTAGTTGTTCCACCTGGAACACCCTGTTGGCGTTGGTTTCTGCGGGGCTCATGGCGTTTCCTTCTGCCATCTCTGTCGGTAGTGCGTCCGTCGTTCACGGTACGATCTCTAGGTCATGGGCCCGAATCCCGTCGCTTGCCACCAATGTTAAACGGCGACCTCAGAGGAGCCCGGAAAGGGTCCTGACTACCCTGAGACCCACCCTCAAAGTATCGTAGCCGGGCACTGGCGGGAGACTCCTCAGGGGGAGGAATCCCGTATCTAGGATCGTACTTCTGGCACCACACGACACAGGAACACCACACCGTGCGTTCTTAGGAATCAATCTTTATCAAACAGGTTAGCACTGCAAATATGTACAAGGAGAGCGCGGGCTCAATGAGTCTCGGAAGGGATAGGGGGTAGCGGGACAGTCTCTGGTAAAGGTTCAAGGCAGGGACGTACCCGGCGCACAGCTCACAATCCTCGAGCTGGGGGGTAGGCTTGCTGTCGTTGGGGTCCGGCGGGACCGGTGGAGTCTGTGGAAGCCGCGAGTCACTCAGCGGGCTCAGGTACAAGTTCGGAGGTCTTACGATCTTCAGGGAGCCGCGAGTCACTCAGCAGGGCTCAGGTACAAGTTCGGAGTTCTTACGATCTTCAGGGAGCCGCGAGTCACTCAGCAGGGCTCAGGTACAAGTTCGGAGGTCTTACGATCTTCAGGGAGCCGCGAGTCACTCAGCAGGGCTCAGGTACAAGTTCGGAGGTCTTACGATCTTCAGGGAGCCGCGAGTCACTCAGCAGGGCTCGGGTGGTTCTAAGTTCCAGGAGCCGCGACCGCGTCAGCAGGCTCTCGTTGTTCCAGCGTCGAATCTGCCGGACAGTCTCAGAGCACCCCTTGTTATAGGTCGACCCCTCTTTGATGTCCGGAGTCCGTGCAGGCAAGGGCCTTGTCACCTGGGGGTCGCTTGTCGGGGTTTCCTGCCATTGTCTTTTGATCCTCTCAGGGCCGGGTCGGGAGGAGTCCCAGACACCCAGCAGGTGTGGAGCCAGCTCTCAGGGAGGCCGGAGGGCCGATCGAAACCCATCGTCCCAGGGGAGTTCAGAGGTGCGATAGAAACTGCTCCTCCCTCTCTCATCCCCTGGCAAGCGTGATGTTCTCCAGCCGGAGTGGCGCCGCTAGGCCCGGGTCGCGCTGGGGCCGGGCGGCCATCTTGGTGCATGAAGTGGGCACGCGGGCCCGGGGTGGCCGAAAGGAGAGAGGCCATGGACGAGGATGTCCGGGTCGGGTGCGTGCGTTCTGGTGGGAAGGATTGGCTAGGCCGTGTGCTTGGGGCTGCAGGTACCAGGTTAGAGGGTGCGGGGACAAGTAGAGCCATGCTACGAGGCCGGGTCCAACACTAAGTCATTCTACAAGTGCATACACAGTGACTGGGTAGATAGAGTGCTGGTATTTGAGAGCAGGGTGAGGTTATAAGTGCTTCTCTTTTGGCATAGAGATGACATAAGGACATGGTTCTGTGAGGATGATTGCAAGAGTGGACAGAGAGTGACAGTATGATTGGGGCACTGAATGAGTACTCTACGGATTATATCAGGACTGAATCAGTAGTCTACAGTGGGATAGGGGCCTGTATAGATTGTGCACATTTGACTGTAGCACTATATCTCTTAAGGCCACAGTCATTCTACACATGCATACACAGTGACTGAGTAGATAGATTGCTGGTAATTGACAGTACGGTGAGTTTATAAGGTTTTGTACTTTGGCACAGAGATTATATAAGGATATACTTCTGTAACGATGATTGCAACAGTGAACAGAGAGTGACAGAGTGATAGGGGCACTGCATGCGTACTACCTAGATTCTCTCAGGAGTGAATCCGTAGTCTATAGGGGGTTAGGAGCCTGCAAACATTGTGCACATTTGTCTGTAGCACTATATCTCTTAATGCCACAGCCATTCTACAAATGCATACACAGTGACTGGGTAGATAGAGTGCTGGTACTTGAGAGCGGGATGAGTTTAGAAGTGCTTGTATTTCGGCACAGAGATTTGATAAGGACATGGTTTTGTGAGGATGACTGCAAGAGTGGACAGAGAGTGACAGTGTGATTGGGGCACTCCATGAGTACTATCAGGATTATAGCAGGACTGAATCAGTAGTCTACAGGGTTCAGGGGCCTGCACATATTGTGCACATTTGATTGTAACACTTTATCTCTTAATGCCGAAGTCATTCTACAAGTGCATAGACAGTGACTGGGTAGATAGAGTGCTGGTAGTTGACAGTAGGGTGAGTTTATAAGTGCTTGTGCTTTGCAAAAGAGATTAGATGTGGACATGGTTTTGTCAGGATGATTGCAAGAGTGGACAGAGAGTGACACTGTGATTGGGGCACTCCATGAGTACTACCTAGATTATTACATGAGTGAATCAGCAGTGTATAGGGGGTTAAGGGCCCGTATAGATTGAGTACATTTGACTATAGCACTGTGTCTCTTAATGCCAGAGTTATTCTACAAGTCCATACACAGTGACTGGGTAGATAGAGTTCTGGTATTTGAGAGGAGGGTGAGGTTATATGTGCTTGTGTTTCAGCACAGAGACTAGATAAGGACATGGTTCTGTCAACATGATTGCAAGATTGGACAGAGAGTGACAGTGTGATTGGGGCACTTCATGTGTACTATCAGGATTATAACAGGACTGAATCAGTAGTCTATAGGGGATTAGAGGCCTGCATAGAGTGTGCACATTTGACTGTAGCACTGTATATCCTAATGCCTAAGTCATTCTACAAGTGCATACACAGGGAATGGGTAGATAGAGTGCTGGTATTTGAGTGCAGGGTGAGGTTATAAGTGCTTCTCTTTTGGCAGAGAGTTTACACAAGGACATGGTTCTGTAAGGATGATTGCAAGAGTGGACAGAGAGTGTTGGAAAGGCGTTCGCCGGAGGGGGGTTCGGTACACGTCTTGCCCACCCCTTTGACCCACCTTTCCCAAGTAGGCCGAACCAGGCGCGCACACCCTGAACTGGCACTATAAACAGAGAGACACCACACGTATTCTTCGTAGGACGATAGTTTCTTTTATCGTAGGGTTCAAGGGATCTTTATGATCCAAGGAGTAAGTAGTACATCAGCGGCACAAGATACTACAAATCGGTGGTAGGGGAATGGGGGTAGCGGGACAGTCTTTGAAGGTAGTGTCTCTGCAAAGTACCCTGCGGATAGCTCACAATCCTCGAGCTGGAGGGTATCGTTTCTCTGGGCGATCTCTTGCCAAGTCGTCCTCGAGGGGAGCGCCGCGAGTCACTCAGCAGGCACAGATAGTTCGATGGCTGGGGGCCACGAGTCACTCAGCAGGCCCAGGTGGTTCGGAGTTCGGGAGCCGCGATCTCGTCAGCAGGGCTCAGATGGTTCAATGGCTGGGGGCCGCGAGTCACTCAGCAGGCCCAGGTGGTCCGGAGTTCGGGAGCCGCGATCTCGTCAGCAGGGCTCAGATGGTTTCAATGGCTGGGGGCCGCGAGTCACTCAGCAGGCCTAGGTGGTTCGGTATTCGGGGGCCGCGACAGCGTCAGCAGGCTTCGATAGTTCCAGGTCATCTCTGCCATTCGTCCCTCCGGCACCCCCTATTATACTCCCCCTGCCCTTTGAAGTCCGGAGTCCTCGCAGAGAGGGGTCTTTGGTGACTGAGGGGGTTCGGCGGGATTTCCTGCCGCTCGTTTCTTTGGTCTTTTCAGGTGGGTCTGGGAGGGTCCCCAGACGCTCGGCAGGCGAGGCGCCTGCTCCCCAGGGGCCTGGTGGCCGATCGAGCCCTCCCGGGGGAAGGCGATACGAGGTGCGACTGGGCTGGCGCCTCTTGGTCTGGCTCGGGGGTTCCCGCTCCCTCGGTCGGACATGCGTGGTAGGGTGTCGAGTCTGTCGGGGACTCTGGCCGGCCCTCGGATCTGTGTGGCTGGGGCGGCCGGAGTCGGAGATGCCGTGTCTTGGGGGTGGTTGCAGGTTGGCGGGATGATCGGGAGGGCATACGCCGTGAGGCCGGTCTCACACGCGTCCCCCCCAGCTGAAAGGCGTGGAGAACTACCCAGCCACTGAGGGGTTCTCCTCGCCGAAGCGGAAGAACCGGGACAGGCCGTCGGCGTTGGCATGATCCGTCCCGGGGCGATGCTCGACAGTGAAGTCCATCCCTTGGAGGGAGATTGACCATCGTAATAGCTTGGGGTTCTCTCCCCGCATCTGCATCAGCCACCGCAAGGGCCGGTGGTCCGTCTGCACTCGGAAGTGGGTTCCGAACAGATAGGGTCATAGTTTCTTAAGGGCCCAGACTACGGCGAAGGTCTCTCGTTCTATGGTACTCCAACGTTGTTCTCGAGGCAGCAGCCTTCGGCTGATGAAGGCTATGGGCTGATCTATGCCCTTGTCGTTGAACTGCGAGAGGACGGCTCCGATGCCGTGTTCGGACGCGTCGGTCTGGACCACAAACTCCTGGGAGTAGTCGGGGGCCTTGAGTACTGGGGCGGTGCACATGGCGGTTTTCAAGGCGTCGAACGCCTGCTGGCACGGGGGGGTCCACTGCACCTTCTTCGGGAGTTTTTTGGAGGTCAACTCTGTGAGAGGCCCCGCGAGGCTACCATAGTTTTTAATGAACCGCCGGTAGTATCCTGTGAGGCCCAGGAAGGCCCGGACTTCCGTCTGAGTGGTGGGGGGCTCCCAGGACTTGATGGCGTCGATCTTTGGTTGGAGGGGGGCGACCTGCCCGCTGCCCACCTGATGCCCCAGGTAGACCACGGAGCCTTGCCCGAGCTGGCATTTGCTGGCCTTCACTGTTAGGCCGGCTCGGCGCAGGGCCAGCAGTACTTGTCGGAGGTGCTGGAGATGCTCGTGCCATTGAGAGCTGAATACGGCTATGTCGTCAAGGTACGCTGCGCTGAACTCCTCGAGTCCGGCCAGGACCTTGTTTACCAACCGCTGGAAAGTGGCCGGGGCATTCTTCATCCCGAACGGCATGACCCTGAAACGGTAGTGTCCATCGGGTGTGGAGAAGGCGGAGCGTTCTTTCGCCCCCTCCGTGAGCGCAATCTGCCAGTAACCGCAGGTCAGGTCGAAGGTGCTGAGGAAACGTGCGGCCCCAAGGCGGTCGATGAGCTCGTCAGCGCGGGGAATAGGGTGAGCGTCCGCCCAGGTGACCGCATTGAGCCCCCGGTAGTCCACACAGAATCTTAGTTCGGGGGCGACCCCAGGGGCGGCCGCTTTCGGGACCAGGACTACCGGGCTGGCCCAGGGGCTATCGGAGGGTTCGATCACTCCAAGGGTTAACATCTTCTGTACCTCGGTCTTGATACAGGTGCGGACCCGGTCAGGCACCCGGTAGGCTCGGTGTCTCACAGGTGGGCTGTCGCCGGTGTCTACGTCGTGGACACACCAGTCGGTGACTCTTGGGATGAGGGAGAAGAGGTCTGCGAATTGTCTGAGCAGCTGGCGACAGTCGTCGGACTGTTGGGGAGTGAGGGTGGTTGACAGCTTCACTCCCTCCACGGAACCATCCAGTTCTTTCGCGCACAGGGGGTCGGGCAGGGGTTCAGTGTCTTCTTCCGCCCCGTCATCGGTGGCCAATAACAAACTCAACTCCGTTCTCACAAAGTGGGGCTTGAGACGGTTCACGTGGAGAACCCGGAGGGGGTTCCGCGAGGACTGTACATCGATCAGGTACGTGACCTGACTCTTCCGCTCGATCACCTTGAAGGGGCCAGTCCATTTGTCCTGTAGGGCGCAGGGCTTCACCGGGGCCATGACCCAAACCTGCTGGCCCGGCTGGAACTCGACCAGAGTTGCGTTCTGGTCATACCAGCGCTTCATCTCTTCTTGGCTGGCCTCGAGGTTAGCCTCAGCGAGTTCTCTGAACTTCCGGGTCTGGTTGCGGAGCGCCAGGATGTAGTGGAACACATCAGGGGGGGTCCCCCGGGGGCTTGTCTCCCAGCCCTCTTTGACCAGGCTCAGGGGCCCCCGGACGGGGTGTCCGTATAGTAGTTCGAATGGGCTGAACCCCAGGGACTTTTGGGGAACTTCCCGGTACGCGAACAGGAGGCAAGGGAGGAGGACGTCCCATCTTCGGCGTAGGGGCTCCTCGAGGCCCAGGATCATCCCCTTCAGGGTTCGGTTGAAGCGTTCCACCAGGCCGTTGCCCTGGGGGTGGTAGGGGGTCGTGAATTTATATGTTACTCCGCACTGCTGCCACAGGGACTTCATGTAGCGGGATATGAAGTTAGTGCCGCGATCACTCACAACCTCGCGAGGGAATCCGACACGGGAGAAGATCCCCATGAGAGCCCGGCCCACCACGGGAGCCTTCACAGTGCGGAGGGGAATGGCCTCGGGGTAGCGGGTGGCATGGTCCACCAGGACGAGGATGAATCTGTGGCCCTGGACGGTCTTCGGATCCAGGGGTCCCACGATGTCGATGCCGACCCGCTCAAACGGGGTACTCACAACGGGGAAGGGTTGTAATGGAGCCTTGCGCTTTCCGCCACTTTTCCCACTGCCCTGGCACGTGAGGCAGGATTTACAGTGGACTTCTACATTTGCTCGCATCTTGGGCCAATAGAAGTGTGTAACTAATCGCTGATATGTTTTGTCTTGGCCCAGGTGTCCTGCCAAGGGTACATCTTGGGCCAGGCCCAGGAGGAGGCTTCTGAAGCGCAGGGGTACCACCAGTACTCGGGCTGCGCCTAGCTCGGCTGACTTTTGTTCACTGTATAGGAGGCCATTGTCCCAATAGACCCAGTGGGTCCCGGTCCGGTCACCGGCGGTCTGGGCTTCTGCTTGTTGTCGGAGTCCCACGAGGGAAGGGCAGGTGGCCTGTTCCTGGCAGAACTCTTCACGGGAGGGCCCTCCCTCACAGCGCCACTGGGCCATCTCGGGCAGTTCTCCGAGCTCAGTCAGTGTCTCAGGGGCGGAAGGCTCCGGCCCTTCTCCTGGGGTAGGGTCTTCTTCTCCCTCCGAAGGAGGGTTGTCCGTTTCCGGTAGGGTGTCCCGGTTCTCGGGGACAGTGTTCGGTGGGAGGGCCTCACCGCCCTCGGAGGGAGGCAATCGCGCGGTCATGGAGCGCGTGGTGGCGCAGACCCATTCGGGTAGACCCATCATCCCGAGATGGGCTCTTCGTTCCACTTGCCCCCATGGGGAACTCTCCAGGTCGTTGCCCAGGAGGCAGTCTACGGGCTGTGATGTTCGGACGGCTACTTTCAATTCTCCGGAGACTCCTCCCCACTCGAAAGGCACCAGAGCCATCTGGCAGAGGCTCTCAGAATTGTCGGAGGATATGACCGGACAGAGGGCACCAGGTAGGATCTGGTCTTCAGAGATTAGGTTGCGGTGGACCGCGGTGACACTTGCTCCGGTATCGCGGAGGCCCTCGACTCGGTGGCCATTGATGGTCACCTGCTGTCGGTACTTCTTCGTGTTGGCGGGCAAGGGTGTCCCGGGGACCATCTCTCGATCACCAAGGGAGACCAGGGCCATGGCAGCTGGTTCCCACTCTTCAGAGTCCTCTATCTCTTCCCCTAGGGCCACGGAGGCCATCTGCCGGGCCGGGGGGTTGGTCGTTGCGGTTCGTTGATACTGGGGACACTGGGGGTCATTGGCGTAGTGTCCGGGCTGTTGGCAGCGGAAGCAGGTGATCCTGGTTCGAGGCCCTAGCCGCCCCGGGGCTCCGGTGCTGGCTGGGGACGGAGCTGGACCTGCCGCTGGCGGGCTGCTGGGAGGGCTGTGCGGAGGCCCCCCTGGGAAGTCTCTTGGTCGGCCGTGGTTTCCTCCGCCCCTCTGGCGGGGGGGTCCTTGACTGTGGCGACCGTAGTCTCCCACGGGGCCTCGGGTGGCCCGGGTGTTCACCCAACGGTCAGCCTCGGCGGCCAGCTTTCGAGGGTCGGTGAGTTTACTGTCCAAGAGATGTTGGCGCAGTTCTACAAAGCAATTGGCTGCTAAATGTTCCCAGGCGATCAAATCAAATAGCTCTTCGAAGGTGGAGACCTTGCTACCCTTGATCCACCCGTCCAAGGCCCGGCTGTAAAAGTTCACGTATTCTACCCATGTGGTGCCCGGTATCTTTTTGCAATCTCGGAACCGTTGCCGGTACATCTCGGGAGTGAGTCCATACCGGCCCACAAGGGCTTCCTTCATGTGGCTGTAGGAGTTCATGACCGTGGAGGGCAGAT
Organism: Triturus cristatus; assembly: GCF_964204655.1. Lineage (NCBI taxonomy): Eukaryota > Metazoa > Chordata > Amphibia > Caudata > Salamandridae > Triturus > Triturus cristatus. The sequence continues at coordinate 86,440,494 of NC_140588.1, forward strand.
CCAGCAGGGTATCTCTTCCTTCGCTTAAGAACCGGCCCCACAGGCCAGCCCCCCAATCCTTCTGCGGGACTCGGTGAGAGGTCATGGCGACTTCGTAGGCCTTAAACCACTGCTGGATATCGTCGTTCTTGTAATACTCCTTTACCACATCCTTGGGGATGTGGACTTTGGCTTCTACGGTGGAAGCGGATGGTAGATTCCCGGAAGGTCGGGACTCTTCGCTTTTAGCCCTCAACTCGATCTCTTTCAGGCTGCGTTCATGTTCCAGCTGGAGTTTCTTTTCGTCGTGCTCTCTTTGGCGTCTCTTCTCCTCGAGTTCCCCCTGTAGCCGTAACTGCTCGACGGCTAACTTTTTCTCGGCCAGTTTTATTTCTCCCTCGATTTTCAGCTTGGCCAGTTCAAGTTCGTGGTTGCGGTTTCTCTCTCGGTCTGCTAGTTCCTCGGGGGACAGGTTCCCCTCTGGCCCGTTGTTTCTCACCGGGATGCTCCGTGGTTCATGGGCGGTGTCTCCTTCCGTTTGGGTCGGGGGCGCCCCCGTCTCGACCCAGGTCTTCAATACTTTCTGGAAGTCTTCCTTTGTGCTTAATCCGGTGGTAGCGATTCCAAGGTCTTTGCAAAATTGCTTTAATTCTCTATGCGTATAATAGTCCAATTGATCCTCTCGGAACGGTGAGCTCATTTCGGTACCTGCGGCACCCAGGGAGGTTTCTCCTTCCATCTCTGTTTGGTAGTGCGTCAGTCGTTCTCTGCACGCTCTCTTTCGGTGTCGGCTCGTATCCCGTCGTCTGCCACCAAATGTTGGAAAGGCGTTCGCCGGAGGGGGGTTCGGTACACGTCTTGCCCACCCCTTTGACCCACCTTTCCCAAGTAGGCCGAACCAGGCGCGCACACCCTGAACTGGCACTATAAACAGAGAGACACCACACGTATTCTTCGTAGGACGATAGTTTCTTTTATCGTAGGGTTCAAGGGATCTTTATGATCCAAGGAGTAAGTAGTACATCAGCGGCACAAGATACTACAAATCGGTGGTAGGGGAATGGGGGTAGCGGGACAGTCTTTGAAGGTAGTGTCTCTGCAAAGTACCCTGCGGATAGCTCACAATCCTCAAGCTGGAGGGTGTCGTTTCTCTGGGCGATCTCTTGCCAAGTCGTCCTCGAGGGGAGCGCCGCGAGTCACTCAGCAGGCACAGATAGTTCGATGGCTGGGGGCTGCGAGTCACTCAGCAGGCCCAGGTGGTTCGGAGTTCGGGAGCCGCGATCTCGTCAGCAGGGCTCAGATGGTTCAATGGCTGGGGGCCGCGAGTCACTCAGCAGGCCCAGGTGGTTCGGAGTTCGGGAGCCGCGATCTCGTCAGCAGGGCTCAGATGGTTTCAATGGCTGGGGGCCGCGAGTCACTCAGCAGGCCTAGGTGGTTCGGTATTCGGGGGCCGCGACAGCGTCAGCAGGCTTCGATAGTTCCAGGTCATCTCTGCCATTCGTCCCTCCGGCACCCCCTATTATACTCCCCCTGCCCTTTGAAGTCCGGAGTCCTCGCAGAGAGGGGTCTTTGGTGACTGAGGGGGTTCGGCGGGATTTCCTGCCGCTCGTTTCTTTGGTCTTTTCAGGTGGGTCTGGGAGGGTCCCCAGACGCTCGGCAGGCAAGGCGCCTGCTCCCCAGGGGCCTGGTGGCCGATCGAGCCCTCCCGGGGGAAGGCGATCCGAGGTGCGACTGGGCTGGCGCCTCTTGGTCTGGCTCGGGGGTTCCCGCTCCCTCGTTCGGACATGCGTGGTAGGGTGTTGAGTCTGTCGGGGACTCTGGCCGGCCCTCGGATCTGTGTGGCTGGGGCGGCCGGAGTCGGAGATGCCGTGTCTTGGGGGTGGTTGCAGGTTGGCGGGATGATCGGGAGGGCATACGCCGTGAGGCCGGTCTCACAGAGAGTGACAGTGTGATTGGGGCACTGCATGAGTACTATAAGGATTATATCAGGACTGAATCAGTAGTCTACAGTGGGATAGTAGCCTGCATAGATTGTGCACATTTGAATGTAACACTATCTCTCTTAATGCCACAGTCATTCTACACATGCATACACAGTGCCTGAGTAGATAGAGTGCTGGTAATTGACAGTAGGGTGAGTTTATAAGTGCGTGTGCTTTGGCACAGAGATTATACAAGGATATACTTCTGTAACGATGATTGCAACAGTGAACAGAGAGTGACAGAGTGATAGGGGCACTGCATGCGTACTACCTAGATTCTCTCAGGAGTGAATCCGTAGTCTATAGGGGGTTAGGAGCCTGCACACATTGTGCACATTTGTCTGTAGCACTATATCTTTTAATGCCACAGCCATTCTACAAATGCATACACAGTGACTGGGTAGATAGAGTGCTGGAACTTGAGAGCGGGATGAGTTTAGAAGTGCTTGTATTTCGGCACGTAGATTTGATAAGGACATGGTTTTGTGAGGATGACTGCAAGAGTGGACAGAGAGTGACAATGTGATTGGGGCACTCCATGAGTACTGTCAGGATTATAACAGGACTGAATCAGTAGTATACAGGGTTCAGAGGCCTGCGTAGATTGTGCACATTTGATTGTAACACTTTATCTCTTAATGCCTAAGTCATTCTACAAGTCTATAGACAGTGACTGGGTTGATAGAGTGCTGGTAGTTAGTAGGGTGAGTTTATAAGTGCTTGTGCTTTGCAAAAGAGATTAGATGTGGACATGGTTTTGTCAGGATGATTGCAAGAGTGGACAGAGAGTGACACTGTGATTGGGGCACTCCATGAGTACTACCTAGATTATTACATGAGTGAATCAGCAGTGTATAGGGGGTTAAGGGCCCACATAGATTGAGTACATTTGACTGTAGCACTGTGTCTCTTAATGCCAGAGTTATTCTACAAGTCCATACACAGTGACTGGGTAGATAGAGTTCTGGTATTTGAGAGTAGGGTGAGGTTATAAGTGCTTGTGTTTCAGCACAGAGACTAGATAAGGACATGGTTCTGTCAACATGATTGCAAGATTGGACAGAGAGTGACAGTGTGATTGGGGCACTTCATGTGTACTATCAGGATTATAACAGGACTGAATCAGTAGTCTATAGGGGATTAGAGGCCTGCATAGAGTGTGCACATTTGACTGTAGCACTGTATCTCCTAATGCCTAAGTCATTCTACAAGTGCATACACATGGACTGGGTAGATAGAGTGCTGGTATTTGAGTGCAGGGTGAGGTTATAAGTGCTTCTCTTTTGGCAGAGAGTTTACACAAGGACATGGTTCTGTAAGGATGATTGCAAGAGTGTACAGAGAGTGACAGTGTGATTGGGGCACTGCATGAGTACTATAAGCATTATATCAGGACTGAATCAGTAGTCTACAGTGGGATAGGAGCCTGCATAGATTGTTCACATTTGAATGTAGCACTATCTCTCTTAATGCCACAGTCATTCTACACATGCATACACAGTGACTGAGTAGAGAGAGTGCTGGTAATTGACAGTAGGGTGAGTTTATAAGTGCGTGTACTTTGGCACAGAGAGTAGATAAGGATATACTTCTGTAACGATGATTGCAACAGTGAACAGAAAGTGACAGTGTGATACGGGAACTGCATGAGTACTACCTAGATTATCTCAGGAGTGAATCAGTAGTCTGTAGGGGGTTAGGGGCCTGCATATATTGAGCACATTTGTCTGTAGCACTATATCTCTTAATGCCACAGTCATTCTACAAATGCATACACAGTGACTGGGTGGATGGAGTGCTGGTACTTGAGAGCGGGATGAGTTTAGAAGTGCTTGTGTTTTAGCTAACCCCGGGCGTAGCACTACGCTTCGCCCACGTAGTGTACGTAGCGCTGCCTGCTTCGCACTTTCCGAAGTAGGCGAAGCAGGGCAGCGCTACGCACACGCCGAGGGCGAAGCGTAGCTGCTTGCCACCCGCCACCCACCTCCCGCCCGCCCTTCTTTTAAATAATATGAGCAATGAAAATTAAGTAAAGTAAGTCGACTTACCCGTAAGCGCGGCGTCTCCGGGGCTCCCTCTTTCAGTTTCTAATTTCTTCTGGCAAATGCGCATGCGCGGACACCCGCGCATGCGCATTTCTCGCGAGAAATGCGCATGCGCGGGCGTCCGCGCATGCGCATTTGCCAGAAGAAATTAGAAACTGAAAGAGGGAGCCCCGGAGACGCCGCGCTTACGGGTAAGTCGACTTACTTTACTTAATTTTCATTGCTCATATTATTTAAAAGAATGGCGGGTGGGAGGTGGGTGGCACGTAGTGGGGCTACGCGAAGCGCGTAGTGTGCGTAGATTTGGGCACACTACGTGCTGCTTCACGTAGCCCCACTACGCCCACTACGCCCACCCTTAGTTTTAGCACAGAGATTAGAAAAGGACATGGTTCTGTCAGGATGATTGCAAGAGTGGACAGAGAGTGACAGTGTGATTGGGGCACTGCATGAGTGCTACCTAGATTATTACATGAGTGAATCAGTAGTGTACTGAGGGTTAGGGGCCTGCATAGATTGTGCACATTTGACTGTAGCAATGTATCTTTTAATGCCTGAGTCATTCTACAAGTGCATAGATAGTAACTGGGTAGATATAGTGCTGGTATTTGAGAGCAGGGTGAGGTTATAAGTGCTTGTGTTTCAGCACAGAGAATAGATAAGGACATGGTTCTGTCAACTTGATTGCAAGAGTGGACAGAGAGTGACAGTGTGATTGGGGCACGGCCTGAGTACTATCAGGATGATAACAGGACTGAATCAGTTGTCTATAGGGGGTTAGAGGCCTGCATAGATTGTGCACATTTGACTTTAACACTGTGGTGCCGATCACGATCCTGTAAAAACCGGGTACGAACCGTCGGACGGAGCATATTCTCCGTCCGACGCGTACCCGGTCGTCAAAACTTACAAACATGGAATTACGAATCGCACGGAAACTCCATTTCCGTACGATTCGTACAAAACCCCGACCGACGAAAATAAACATACAAATGCGATCCGGGAAATCGCCGACGTGACGTCGGGACGCACGCAGCCTGCCATTCACGAACCAGGAATTACGATTCGCACCGACGTCATCCCGCACGGACAATATTTTCCGGCTGCCAAAAACTTCCGGGAAATCAGGACGACGCGAACAAGGAGTACCTATACGCGACGGACAGACATGGACCCGAACCTACGTGTCATCCCGGCCCTCATAGCAGTCGACCTCCTCTACAGGTTCGGACGCAGACGCCGCAGAAGGTCAGAACAACAAAGGGAGGGGGGAAAGGGGGGGGTGGCAGGACCAGGGGCAGGCCACAAAATCCCCACCAAAGTCACACAGCACACATGCCCTGGACATACCTGACCCCCAGGCCCTGGTCACTACGAGGGGGTGGGGGCCTGTCCAGCAAAGCCAGTGTCCGCCACAGCGGAAGTGCTTGACGACGCGAACCGGCAACACAACAATACAGGTACGTCCCGTACCCATGCCTTAAGAGCGTGGGTACGAGTCGTACCACGCCCACACCTACGTCACCTCAACAATGGCGGGACGGCTGTACGCACGTGGCAAAGGCCTGGGTACGGCCCGCACAAGCATTCCACACCGTGGGTACGGATATGTACAGACCGTACCCCCACCCGCGTATGCATGGAGCGTACCCCCCACCCCAACCGTGTATGTACGACCCGTACCCTCACCCGCGGACATATGGAGCGTACCCCCCACCCCAACAGTGTAAGTACGACCCGTAACACCACCCGCGTATGCATGGAGCGTACCCCCCACCCCAACAGTGTAAGTACGACCCGTACCCTCACCCGCGGACGTATGGAGCGTACCCCCCACCCCAACAGTGTAAGTAAGAACCGTACCCTCACCCGCGGACGTATGGAGCGTACCCCCATGCCAATAGTGTACGTACGGACAGTACCCCCACCCTGTATGCATGGAGCGTACCCCCCACCCCAATAGTGTAAGTACGAACCGTACCCCACCTGCATACGTATGGAGCATACCCCCCACCCCAACAGTGTAAGTACGACCCGTACCCTCACCTGCGTACGTATACGTCCCACCCCAACAGTGTAAGTACGACCCGTACCCTCACCCGCGTACGTATGGAGCGTACCCCCCACCCCAACAGTGTAAGTACAAACCGTACCCCACCCGCGTACGTATGGAGCGTACCCCCCACCCCAACAGTGTAAGTACGTCCCGTAACCCCAACCGCGTACGTATGGAGCATACCCCCCACCCCAACAGTGTAAGTACGACCCGTAACCCCACCCGCGTATGCATGGAGCATACCCCCCACCCCAACAGTGTAAGTACGACCCGTACCCTCACCCGCGGACGTATGGAGCGTACCCCCCACCCCAACAGTGTAAGTACGACCCGTAACACCACCCGCGTATGCATGGAGCGTACCCCCACCCCAACCGTGTATGTACGACACGTACCCCCACCTCGTATGCATGGAGCGAACCCACACACGTGTATGTTCTAAGCGTACATATTGTTAAATAGGAGGGGTGTGTGCAGAGTCCTCCCAGCAGTGCCCAGAGACAGGAGGGGTGTGTGCAGAGTCCTCCCAGCAGTGCCCAGTCATAAGAGGGGTGTGTGCAGAGTCCTCCCAGCAGTGCCCAGACACAGGAGGGGTGTGTGCAGAGTCCTCCCAGCAGTGCCCAGACACAGGAGGGGTGGGTGCCTAACACTCACAGCAGTGCTCAGACATGAGAGGGGTGTGAGCAGAGTCCTCCCAGCAGTGCCCAGACACAGGAGGGGTGTGTGCAGAGTCCTCCCAGCAGTGCCCAGACACAGGAGGGGTGTGTGCAGAGTCCTCCCAGCAGTGCCCAGAGACAGGAGGGGTGTGTGCAGAGTCCTCCCAGCAGTGCCCTGACAAAGGAGGGGTGTGTGCAGAGTCCTCCCAGCAGTGCCCAGAGACAGGAGGGGTGTGTGCAGAGTCCTCCCAGCAGTGCCCAGACACAGGAGGGGTGTGTGCAGAGTCCTCCCAGCAGTGCCCAGACACAGGAGGGGTGTGTGCCTATCACTCCCAGCAGTGCCCAGACACAGGAGGGGTGGGTGCAGAGTCCTCCCAGCAGTGCCCAGACACAGGAGGGGTGTGTGCAGAGTCCTCCCAGCAGTGCCCAGACATAGGAGGGGTGGGTGCCTAACACTCCCAGCAGTGCCCAGACATAGGAGGGGTGGGTGCCTATCACTCCCAGCAGTGCCCAGACATAGGAGGGGTGTGTGCAGAGTCCTCCGAGAGGTGCCCAGACACAGGAGGGGTGTGTGCAGAGTCCTCCCAGCAGTGCCCAGACACAGGAGGGGTGTGTGCAGAGTCCTCCCAGCAGTGCCCAGACACAGGAGGGGTGTGTGCAGAGTCCTCCCAGCAGTGCCCAGAGACAGGAGGGGTGTGTGCAGGGTCCTCCCAGCAGTGCCCAGACACAGGAGGGGTGTGTGCAGAGTCCTCCCAGCAGTGCCCAGACACAGGAGGGGTGGGTGCCTAACACTCACAGCAGTGCTCAGACATGAGAGGGGTGTGTGCAGAGTCCTCCCAGCAGTAACCAGACACAGGAGGGGTGTGTGCAGAGTCCTCCCAGCAGTGCCCAGACACAGGAGGGGTGTGTGCAGAGTCCTCCCAGCAGTGCCCAGAGACAGGAGGGGTGTGTGCAAAGTCCTCCCAGCAGTGCCCAGACACAGGAGGGGTGTGTGCAGAGTCCTCCCAGCAGTGCCCAGACACAGGAGGGGTGTGTGCAGAGTCCTCCCAGCAGTGCCCAGACACAGGAGGGGTGTGTGCCTATCACTCCCAGCAGTGCCCAGACACAGGAGGGGTGGGTGCAGAGTCCTCCCAGCAGTGCCCAGACACAGGAGGGGTGTGTGCAGAGTCCTCCCAGCAGTGCCCAGACATAGGAGGGGTGGGTGCATAACACTCCCAGCAGTGCCCAGACATAGGGGGGGTGGGTGCCTATCACTCCCAGCAGTGCCCAGACATAGGAGGGGTGTGTGCAGAGTCCTCCCAGCAGTGCCCAGACACAGGAGGGGTGTGTGCAGAGTCATCCCAGCAGTGCCCAGACACAGGAGGGGTGTGTGCAGAGTCCTCCCAGCAGTGCCCAGAGACAGGAGGGGTGTGTGCAGAGTCCTCCCAGCAGTGCCCAGACACAGGAGGGGTGTGTGCAGAGTCCTCCCAGCAGTGCCCAGAGACAGGAGGGGTGTGTGCAAAGTCCTCCCAGCAGTGCCCAGACACAGGAGGGGTGTGTGCAGAGTCCTCCCAGCAGTGCCCAGAGACAGGAGGGGTGTGTGCAGAGTCCTCCCAGCAGTGCCCAGTCATAAGAGGGGTGTGTGCAGAGTCCTCCCAGCAGTGCCCAGACACAGGAGGGGTGTGTGCAGAGTCCTCCCAGCAGTGCCCAGACACAGGAGGGGTGGGTGCCTAACACTCACAGCAGTGCTCAGACATGAGAGGGGTGTGAGCAGAGTCCTCCCAGCAGTGCCCAGACACAGGAGGGGTGTGTGCAGAGTCCTCCCAGCAGTGCCCAGACACAGGAGGGGTGTGTGCAGAGTCCTCCCAGCAGTGCCCAGAGACAGGAGGGGTGTGTGCAGAGTCCTCCCAGCAGTGCCCAGACAAAGGAGGGGTGTGTGCAGAGTCCTCCCAGCAGTGCCCAGAGACAGGAGGGGTGTGTGCAGAGTCCTCTCAGCAGTGCCCAGACACAGGAGGGGTGTGTGCAGAGTCCTCCCAGCAGTGCCCAGACACAGGAGGGGTGTGTGCCTCTCACTCCCAGCAGTGCCCAGACACAGGAGGGGTGGGTGCAGAGTCCTCCCAGCAGTGCCCAGACACAGGAGGGGTGTGTGCAGAGTCCTCCCAGCAGTGCCCATACATAGGAGGGGTGGGTGCCTAACACTCCCAGCAGTGCCCAGACATAGGAGGGGTGGGTGCCTATCACTCCCAGCAGTGCGCAGACATAGGAGGGGTGTGTGCAGAGTCCTCCCAGTAGTGCCCAGACACAGGAGGGGTGTGTGCAGAGTCCTCCCAGCAGTGCCCAGACACAGGAGGGGTGTGTGCAGAGTCCTCCCAGCAGTGCCCAGACACAGGAGGGGTGTGTGCAGAGTCCTCCCAGCAGTGCCCAGAGACAGGAGGGGTGTGTGCAGGGTCCTCCCAGCAGTGCCCAGACACAGGAGGGGTGTGTGCAGAGTCCTCCCAGCAGTGCCCAGACACAGGAGGGGTGGGTGCCTAACACTCACAGCAGTGCTCAGACATGAGAGGGGTGTGTGCAGAGTCCTCCCAGCAGTGCCCAGACACAGGAGGGGTGTGTGCAGAGTCCTCCCAGCAGTGCCCAGACACAGGAGGGGTGTGTGCAGAGTCCTCCCAGCAGTGCCCAGACACAGGAGGGGTGTGTGCCTATCACTCCCAGCAGTGCCCAAACACAGGAGGGGTGGGTGCAGAGTCCTCCCAGCAGTGCCCAGACACAGGAGGGGTGTGTGCAGAGTCCTCCCAGCAGTGCCCAGACATAGGAGGGGTGGGTGCCTAACACTCCCAGCAGTGCCCAGACATAGGAGGGGTGGGTGCCTATCACTCCCAGCAGTGCCCAGACATAGGAGGGGTGTGTGCAGAGTCCTCCCAGCAGTGCCCAGACACAGGAGGGGTGTGTGCAGAGTCCTCCCAGCAGTGCCCAGACACAGGAGGGGTGTGTGCAGAGTCCTCCCAGCAGTGCCCAGAGACAGGAGGGGTGTGTGCAGGGTCCTCCCAGCAGTGCCCAGACACAGGAGGGGTGTGTGCAGGGTCCTCCCAGCAGTGCCCAGACACAGGAGGGGTGTGTGCAGAGTCCTCCCAGCAGTGCCCAGACACAGGAGGGGTGGGTGCCTAACACTCACAGCAGTGCTCAGACATGAGAGGGGTGTGTGCAGAGTCCTCCCAGCAGTGCCCAGACACAGGAGGGGTGTGTGCAGAGTCCTCCCAGCAATGCCCAGAGACAAGAGGGGTGTGTGCAGAATCCTCCCAGCAGTGCCCAGAGACAGGATTTGTGTGTGCAGAGTCCTCCCAGCAGTGCCTAGACACAGGAGGGGTGTGTGCAGAGTCCTCCCAGCAGTGCCCAGACACAGGAGGGGTGTGTGCAGAGTCCTCCCAGCAGTGCCCAGACACAGGAGGGGTGTGTGCCTATCACTCCCAGCAGTGCCCAGACACAGGAGGGGTGGGTGCAGAGTCCTCCCAGCAGTGCCCAGACACAGGAGGGGTGTGTGCAGAGTCCTCCCAGCAGTGCCCATACATAGGAGGGGTGGGTGCCTAACACTCCCAGCAGTGCCCAGACATAGGAGGGGTGGGTGCCTATCACTCCCAGCAGTGCGCAGCCATAGGAGGGGTGTGTGCAGAGTCCTCCCAGCAGTGCCCAGACACAGGAGGGGTGTGTGCAGAGTCCTCCCAGCAGTGCCCAGACACAGGAGGGGTGTGTGCAGAGTCCTCCCAGCAGTGCCCAGACACAGGAGGGGTGTGTGCAGAGTCCTCCCAGCAGTGCCCAGAGACAGGAGGGGTGTGTGCAGGGTCCTCCCAGCAGTGCCCAGACACAGGAGGGGTGTGTGCAGAGTCCTCCCAGCAGTGCCCAGACACAGGAGGGGTGGGTGCCTAACACTCACAGCAGTGCTCAGACATGAGAGGGGTGTGTGCAGAGTCCTCCCAGCAGTGCCCAGACACAGGAGGGGTGTGTGCAGAGTCCTCCCAGCAGTGCCCAGACACAGGAGGGGTGTGTGCAGAGTCCTCCCAGCAGTGCCCAGACACAGGAGGGGTGTGTGCCTATCACTCCCAGCAGTGCCCAAACACAGGAGGGGTGGGTGCAGAGTCCTCCCAGCAGTGCCCAGACACAGGAGGGGTGTGTGCAGAGTCCTCCCAGCAGTGCCCAGACATAGGAGGGGTGGGTGCCTAACACTCCCAGCAGTGCCCAGACATAGGAGGGGTGGGTGCCTATCACTCCCAGCAGTGCCCAGACATAGGAGGGGTGTGTGCAGAGTCCTCCCAGCAGTGCCCAGACACAGGAGGGGTGTGTGCAGAGTCCTCCCAGCAGTGCCCAGACACAGGAGGGGTGTGTGCAGAGTCCTCCCAGCAGTGCCCAGACACAGGAGGGGTGTGTGCAGAGTCCTCCCAGCAGTGCCCAGAGACAGGAGGGGTGTGTGCAGGGTCCTCCCAGCAGTGCCCAGACACAGGAGGGGTGTGTGCAGAGTCCTCCCAGCAGTGCCCAGACACAGGAGGGGTGGGTGCCTAACACTCACAGCAGTGCTCAGACATGAGAGGGGTGTGTGCAGAGTCCTCCCAGCAGTGCCCAGACACAGGAGGGGTGTGTGCAGAGTCCTCCCAGCAATGCCCAGAGACAAGAGGGGTGTGTGCAGAATCCTCCCAGCAGTGCCCAGAGACAGGATTTGTGTGTGCAGAGTCCTCCCAGCAGTGCCTAGACACAGGAGGGGTGTGTGCAGAGTCCTCCCAGCAGTGCCCAGACACAGGAGGGGTGTGTGCAGAGTCCTCCCAGCAGTGCCCAGACACAGGAGGGGTGTGTGCCTATCACTCCCAGCAGTGCCCAGACACAGGAGGGGTGGGTGCAGAGCCCTCCCAGCAGTGCCCAGACACAGGAGGGGTGTGTGCAGAGTCCTCCCAGCAGTGCCCAGACATAGGAGGGGTGGGTGCCTAACACTCCCAGCAGTGCCCAGACATAGGAGGGGTGGGTGCCTATCACTCCCAGCAGTGCCCAGACATAGGAGGGGTGGGTGCAGAGTCCTCCCAGCAGTGCCCAGACACAGGAGGGGTGGGTGCAGAGTCCTCCCAGCAGTGCCCAGGCACAGGAGGGGTGGGTGCCTAACACTCCCAGCAGTGCCCATGGAACGCAAAGGGTGGAGCAGCCACAAATACCATGCCCACAAATGTCAGTCAGGTGCACAAAGACCCTGCAGTACATGTACCACATGTGTGCGAAGCTGGGAGTATACGCATGCATAGCGCCGAAAAGAAAACATGTCCACATGAAGTCATGTCAATAGTCCACATACACAAGTACAATGACTACCAAGGATGCCACGAACGATGCAGGTGGAGACATCGCTCAGCATGCATGTGCAAAGTTGAAGGAGTCCGTCACACACCCAGCTAATGTAAACACAGCTCAGCGCTAAATATTGGGAACACCCTGCAGGGAAGATGTCAGGGTACACAGAGGAAGGAATACACCTTGGGACAATTTCACCATACAGTAACTGCTTACATGAACAGAGAAACCTAGCTAACACCATGTGATGGCACACAGATACCAGGGTCCCCCCTATGACCAGCACACTACTACATTTCCCACACACCCAACACATGATTACCACCCAAAATCATGTAGCAGCCCCACCAACAGCAATACCAGAAAAGCAGTAGTGTTCAAAGGAAACAAAAATGGCTTTAATCAGCATGATCTTAAATAGTGTGTTTGTAGAAAGTTCAATATTTACAAAGCCCATAGGGCAGTCCATGAGTCACAGCTGGACGGGGGACACAGTGGGACGCATGTCCCCTAGCTTGCCTGCACAGTCAGACTCCTTCATCTTCCACAGCGGGGAGGGCATCATGTTGGGGGGAAGGACCAGGCACCGCAGGGACAGGAGGGCGAAGGATAGGCATCGTGGGTGCAGGGATGGAGGACTCCACCACAGGGGGTGGGGCAGGGCCAAAGGCGGAGGCCAGGATCTCGCTGCACACCTTAGCAAGGTCCTCCAGCGTCTCCCCTGCACCCGAAGGAACCACAGGCCCCAAGGAGGGGGGGCAGAGGGATGGGTTGCAGCGCCACTGGGGGAGGGTGTGGACAGGGGGGGGGGGGACTCAACCACCCTGACCGGGGACTCCCTTGACTGCTTGCGGGGTGGTGTCACAGTGGGGCTCAGGGACAGGGCGGCCATGAAGGAGTCCTTGCCGGATATGTGGCCAGGAGAGCTGAGGGGAGGGGATTTGGAGGGAGTGGATTGGGTGGAATTCGGACTCCCACTCTGGCTGCGTGTCTTACGTTTGCCCCCCGACCCAGTGGGTGTGCCTACCTCACCCTGTGTGTGCGTGCCAGGAGGCGTGCGTATGACCTTCCCTGCTGGTGTGGTGCCTGTGTCTGTTGTGGTGGGTGCATGCTGACGTCTGGGTGTACGTGGGACAGGCATGGGAGTGGGAAGTGTGGATGGGGCAGGGGTAGGGGGTGGGACGTAGCGCTGCAGGAGACCCACTGCTGCAGTCAGTGTCGAGTCAATGGACCTCAGCAAGTTGCGTTGGTCAGCCTGCGATGAAAAAATGCCCTCCAAGTATGCCTCCATGTTGTTCAGCACTTGGCTGTGGCCATGGAGGACATTAAGGATCGCAGCCTGACGAACCTGCAACTGCTGCTGGATGTCCACAGACTCGGCATTGGCGGCAGCAGTGGAGACAGGGGCAGGGGGTGCGGTGCCTGGCAGGAAGGAGACATGTGGTGACCGTGGACGTTGGGAAGGGACACGAGCAAGTGGGAGGCGGCTGATGGCAATGGAGGGGGCGGGGTGCGATGTTGTTCTGCTGTCAGCTGCTGGTGCAGCCTCCGCCCACTCGGAGAGATCACCCTCGGACCCGTCGGCTTCATATTCGGTGGTGCCAGTGGACAGGTCTTCGGCCTCACTCTCCTCCGCCTCTGTACCACTCGATGTGCCAGCCACGATGTCAACGCTGGCACTGGTGCTCGGTCCCTCCGCTCCGTCTGTGCTCATGTCTCTCTCCGTGTCCCCCGACGATGCTGTGGGCAAGGTGAAGAGACAGCAATTAATCACACACCTGTATACATATGTCACATGAGTCCAATCTACATAGGTTACAGTGCATAGCCTGAAAAGAAAGATCAGTAACATCTACAAAACAAGGTACAGATGTAGGGCATGCAACACACAGTTGGTAGACCCACCATGCCACTGAAAATCCATGGAGAGCATGACACAATAGCAAATGACATGAAATGGAGTTTGACATAGGAGCCAGGCCCTGGGGACAATCCAGCACTGCATCTGCACCACACAGCGTTGCCGAAAATAGGGATGAGCAGGGACCATATCCATGAACTTGAGGCGCATGCTGCATAGGTAATACTGAAAACATGGCCAACCTGACTGTCTCACTGCACCTTGAGTGTATGTCCAGACAAACATCACACACTGGCCAGACCTAGCAAGGAGATTTCAGGTTTTGACATGTAGGCCTTGCCCGCACCAACCACCCCCTACATGAGACAATTTGTTGAGACACAGGAAGCACTTACATCTCTTAGTCTGGGTGAAATACACAGGGGCTGCATAAATGCAAGATTGGACGCCAAATTCCCAAGGTGCGCCTGTCCAAATAATCATGTACAAATGGCCATCCACAGATGATTGTAACAAGACACACAGGCACTGGCCACTGTGACTATGAACAAGGGAAATCAGGTCAGGCTGTACAGTGGACACTTGTACTACATTTCACTTCAATATACATGGTGCCAGGGGACAATGGCACAGAGCACAACCTATGCTGTGGACACTGAGAGTGTCCACGTTTTGTGATGACACACATGACACCTAGGAAAATATGCCCCAGGGGACAGTAGTGGCAACACAACTCCATGGTCCTGAATGGGAATGACTGCAACACACGCCACCATCTCTGCACTATGCGTATCGCACACTCATGCACATCATGTCACAGGCCACAACATAGGACATGCGCGCTGTAAGGCATGACACTTGAGACTAACTCCCATGTCTGGACTCTGCATCAGTGCCAACTGACATGGAACCCACATGTAATGAACTGGACAGGGCACAGGCAAGGTCCCAAAACCTGTTACACACCAACCCCACACATGATGCTACAGGCATAGTTCACGTGGAGAAAGCGCCAGCCTACATTACCTTGGGAAGGAGTGACTACACACAGACCAGGGAACACATTGCAAGGAGGGGAAGGGAGGCAGGAGAGCACAGCTATACTGTGGGTAACTGGATCTGCACAGCACCTTTAAACCCTGGCAGTGTATCCATGCAACTGTGCACTTACAAATGCTGGTGAAACACAACAAGCACACATGTACCTACCCCCTTCCTGCTGCTGCATCTCCTGTAAGCGCCTCTCCAAGTCTGGAAATACCACCGGCAGCACACGCTTGTGGATGTGGGTCAGTAGGCGGCGCCCGCGGTTCTTATGGCTCTCAGGTGAGTCCCCCAGCAGGACCAGTGCGATCCTCCGCGTCCAGCACCGGATATCCTGCCAGCGTTTCCTCACCTGGGACAGGCGCCGCTTCCGATCATCCGCATCCCTCACGGCGCTGACGGCGGTCAGCCATATCTGCTCCTTGGCAGAGGCACCTACCTGTGAGGATGAACAAGTGACACAACATCAATACACCTGGCACATGTCACAGGGACACATATTAGAACACATTTGCTGTTTACAACAAGGCATAGTATGCATCCAACGCATTGCACCTTTGTCATAGGGACATGATCCTCTGGGGAAGGGCAAAAGCAGTACGTGCCATTGAAAGGACACAGGTGGAATGAGGGCAACTACACAATCAATGATCCAGGCTCACACTGTGCATCAGAAGGTACACCAGGATAATGTGCAGCACCTCTAAGCAGTCACATGCCACAGGCCACTGACGCTACCGCAGCAGAGTACACAGACACACACAGGCACAGGACATTCACCTGCCATTGCCAAATGCGGCGACATACCTCACTCTGCACATGTGCCACTAGACTGGGGGGGGCTCACAGGTGTGGGGCTGGCTCTGCACATCAGACACACAGCACTGCTCCCTGCTCACATCACATGGCCAGGGTATATCCATCCCTCATTGTTAGAAAGGGTAGACGGACCGGGAGGGTCGGCCGGGGTCAGGAGGAGAGGTCTCCGGGGAGAGCCGTCTCCAGCGATCGTACAGACAAGTAACTTCCCCCCCACAGACAGATACCACACACGGATAAGGTTCAGTGTTCTTTATAAGCACTTCTTAAGGTACGGTTGAATGGTACAAGGAGGTCTGGACTCAGGGGTCCCCTCGATTCAAGTCTCTCAAAGCAGGGTAAGGGGTAGCGGGACAGTCTGTCTACCAGTCAGGTAGTTTGGATGAGATGATGATTAGCTCACAATCCTCGAGCTTAGTTGGTACGGGCCGCGGCAGCGCCAGCAGGTCCCGGAAAGATGGTCGATGTACGGTCCGCGGCAGCGCCAGCAGGTCCCGGTGAGGATGGTCGTTACAACGGGCCGCGGCAGCGCCAGCAGGTCCCGGAAAGATGGTCGATGTACGGTCCGCGGCAGCGCCAGCAGGTCCCGGTGAGGATGGTCGTTACAACGGGCCGCGGCAGCGCCAGCAGGTCCCGACGAGGATGGATGTTGTAGAAGGCCGCGGCAGCGCCAGCAGGCAGGACGATGGTTCACAAGAGCGGGCTACGGCAGCGCCAGTAGTCCGTCAAGGCTGAGTTCTCTCGGTGTCTCTCGACTCCAGGATACAACTGCCTTCCTGCTCCGGAGTTGTCCCAGTTATAGGGCAGGCGCCCTTTGATGTCCGGACCCTCGCACTTGGAGGTCGGAGGGCCCGGGATGAAGGTGTCCAGACACCCAGCAGGGGGTGGAGCCAGCGCCTGGGGGAGCTGGAGGCGATCGGCACCTGGCGGGGGAAGAGCTCTTGACACTTCGTCCTCCCATTGACCTGCCAAGTGGTCCGCTCACCTCCCGGGTGGATGGTGGTGCCGGGATGTCGGGGCCGGCCAGGCCCGGGGTTAGGGTCGGGGCGAGGCCACGCGGCCTCGTGGTGCAGGGCCCAAGATGGCGGCTTGAACCGGCCGGGGGAGCCGGTGGGGCTGGGCCCCGTGATGAGTAGAGGTCCGAGGGCAGAAGATCCGTCGGGAGACGGGGTACAGGTGCTTTTCGTGGATTATGCCTGGTGGGCCGGAGCTCGGGCCCTGTCGTGAGGGGAGGGAGCAAGCCCTTCGTGTGGCCTGTCCAACATGCGTCCCCCCCAGCTGAAGGCGGGGAGAGTCACCCATCTCCCTGGGGACTCTCTTCGTCGAGGCGGAAAAAGCGGGACAGGCCATCCGCGTTGGCGTGGTCTTGGCCTGGTCGGTGCTCCACAGTGAAGTCCATTCCCTGCAGGGAAATGGACCAGCGCAAGAGTTTTGGGTTCTTACCCCGCATCTGCATCAGCCACTGCAGGGGTCGATGGTCGGTCTGTACCCGGAAGTGGGTACCGAAGAGATAGGGCCGGAGCTTTTTGAGGGCCCACACCACTGCGAAGGCCTCCCTCTCGATGGTGCTCCAGCGCTGTTCTCGGGCCAGGAGACGTCGACTGATGAAGGCCAC
Source organism: Triturus cristatus (assembly GCF_964204655.1). Taxonomy (NCBI): domain Eukaryota; kingdom Metazoa; phylum Chordata; class Amphibia; order Caudata; family Salamandridae; genus Triturus; species Triturus cristatus. The sequence continues at coordinate 86,457,849 of NC_140588.1, forward strand.
CGGCTGGTCATGACCTTCGGGGTTTAACTGAGAAAGGACGGCTCCGATGCCGTGGTCGGAGGCGTCGGTCTGTACCACGAATTCCCGACCGTAATCGGGGGCCTGGAGCACAGGGGCGGTGCACAGGGCGGCCTTCAGCTTCTCGAAGGCCGCTTGACAATCGGGGGTCCAGTTAATCCGCTTCGGTTGGTTCTTGGACGTGAGACCCGTGAGGGGCCCCACGATGCTGCCGTAGTCCTTCACGAACCGCCGGTAGTAGCCGGTGAGCCCCAAGAAGGCTCGGACCTCGGTCTGGGTGACGGGGGGCTGCCAGGACTGGATGGCAGCAATCTTAAGTTGTAGCGGGGCCACCAGCCCGCTTCCCACTTGGTGCCCAAGGTAGGTCACAGGCCCTTGGCCAATTTGGCACTTGCCGGCCTTAATTGTGAGGCCGGCCCGCTGGAGGGCCTGCAGTACCTCTTGGAGGTGACGGAGGTGGTCGGGCCAGTGGCGGCTGTATACAGCGATATCGTCCAGGTAGGCAGCGCTGAACTCTTCGAGCCCCGCCAAGACCTGGTTCACGAGGCGTTGAAACGTGGCGGGGGCATTCTTCATGCCGAAGGGCATGACCTTGAATTGGTAGTGGCCATCGGGGGTAGAGAAGGCTGACCGTTCCTGAGCCCTGGGTGTGAGGCCGATCTGCCAGTAGCCCGCTGTTAGGTCGAAGATACTGAGGTAGCGGGCGGCCCCCAGCCGGTCGATCAGCTCGTCTGCTCGGGGGATCGGATGAGCGTCGGTCCGGGTGACAGCGTTCAAGCCCCGGTAGTCGACGCAGAATCTCAGTTCAGGTGCGGTGCCGGGGGCAGCGGCTTTGGGGACCAATACAACCGGACTGGCCCAGGGACTGTCCGAGGGCTCGATGACCCCGATTGTGAGCATCTTGGCCACCTCCTCCTGTATGCAGGCCCGTACCCGATCTGGTACGCGGTAGGCCCGGTGTCGGACAGGGGGACTGTCCCCGGTGTCCACGTCGTGCAAACACCAAGGGGTGACCCCGGGGGTGAGGGAGAACAGGGTAGCGAACTGCAGCAGGAGGTTCCGGCAGCCCTGGCGTTGCTCCGAAGTGAGGGCGTCAGAGAGCCGGACCCCGTCCACGGAACCGTCATTCTCCCGAGTCTTCAGAAGATCCGGGAGGGGTTCGGAGTCTTCCTCTGCCCCACTGTCCGTAGCCATCAGGAGGCTGAGTTCTGAGCGCACAAAGTGTGGTTTGAGTCGGTTGGTGTGGAGGACCCGAAGGGGGTTCCGGGAGGTCCCCAGGTCGATGAGGTAAGTGACGGGGCTTTTGCGCTCGACCACTTTGAAGGGCCCCGTCCACTTATCTTGCAAGGCACATGGTTCGGTGGGGGACATCACCCATACTTGTTGTCCAGGCTCGAACTCAACGGAGGAGGCATTGTGATCATACCACTTCTTCATGTCCTCCTGGCTGGCCTCGAGGTTCGCCTTGGCCATCTCTCTGAAGCGCCGGGTCTGATTGCGTAGGGCCAGGAGGTATTTGAAGACGTCTGGAGGGGTCTTTAGGGGGGCCATCTCCCAACCTTCTTTTACTAGGCTGAGGGGCCCTCGCACAGGGTGCCCGTACAGGAGTTCGAAAGGGCTAAAACCGAGGGACTTCTGGGGAACTTCGCGGTAGGCGAAGAGGAGGCACGGGAGTAGTACATCCCACTGGCGACGGAGGGGCTCTTCCAATCCCCCAATCATCCCCTTGAGGGTGCGGTTAAAACGCTCCACTAGTCCGTTCCCTTGGGGGTGATAGGGGGTCGTGAATCTGTAGGTGACCCCGCATTGTTGCCAGAGGGACTTCATGTATTTGGATATAAAGTTCGTGCCTCGGTCGCTGACGACTTCTCGGGGGAAGCCTACCCGGGAGAAGATCCCCATTAGGGCCCGGCCAACCACCGGAGCTGTCACGGTCCGTAGGGGCACCGCCTCGGGGTAGCGGGTGGCATGGTCCACCAGTACTAAGATGAACCTGTGTCCTTGTGCCGTGCGGGGGTCCAGAGGCCCCACGATGTCTATCCCCACCCTCTCGAACGGGGTGGTGACCACCGGGAAGGGTTGCAGAGGGGCTTTCAGCTTCCGACCACTCTTCCCGCTGGCTTGGCATGTGGGGCAAGATCGGCAGTGGTTCAGGACGTCGTTCCTCATCTTCGGCCAGAAAAAGTGGGTCACTAGGCGGCTGTACGTTTTATCTTGGCCCAGGTGTCCAGCCAGGGGGACATCGTGGGCCAGGTTGAGCAGAAAGTCTCTGAAGCGGAGAGGTACCACCAGTACTCGACCGGCCCCCAGCTCGGCGATTCTTTGCTCGCTGTATAGCAGGTCGTTATCCCAGTAGACCCAGTGAGTTCCGGTGGAGTCCCCTGCGTTCTGGGCGCTGGCTTGTTGGCGGAGTCCCTCGAGGGAGGGACAGGTCTTTTGTTCCTGGCGGAACTGTGCTTGGGTGGGCCCCCCCTCTTGACGCCACTGAGCCAGGTCAGGAAGGTCCTGGGGTTGCGCGTCCCCTTCGGCCGTCGGGTCTGGGAGGCTGGCCTCGTCGTTGTCTTCTACTGGGGCGACTGGGGGCGGAGGTGCTGGCCATTCTGGTTCTTCTGATCGAGGGACGGCACGGGCGGCCATGGACCGGGTGGTTATGCAGGCCCAGTCCGGGAGGCCCAGCATCCCCAGGTGCTCTCTTCTCTCAACGGTGGCCCACGGGGAACTCTCGAGGTCATTCCCCAGGAGGCAGTCCACGGGGGCATCGTCCCGGACCGTCACCTTCAACAGGCCGGAGACCCCTCCCCATTCGAATGGAACGCAGGCCATTTGACACATACTTTCAGAGTTGTCTGCCGAGCGGACGGGGCAGAGAATGTTCGGCAGGATCTGCTCGGGCTTCACCAGGTGACAGCGGACGGCCGTCACACTGGCGCCTGTGTCACGCAAGGCCTCGGCTCGCTGTCCATTAATGGTCACCCACTGACCGTATTTCCTGGTGTTAGCGGGTAGGGGAGCCCGCGGGACCATGTCTCTTCCCCCTAAGCACGCCAGGACCATGGCGGCCAGTTCCCACTCTTGCTGGGCCGGCTCATACTCCTCTGGTTCCTCCAATGATCGCTCTTCCCCCAGGGCGGCGGCAGCTACCTGGCGGGGCTTGGGTGTTTGGTTCTGCGGGCAGCTCGGGTCATTGGCGTAGTGGCCGACTCGTTGGCATCGGTGGCACGTGACGTTGGCTCGGACCCCAGGACGCCACGGGTGGTTGCCCCGACCGGCCGGAGCCGGGGTGCTGGCCACGGGTGTTGCGGGCAAGGCGTCTCTCCCTCGCCCCTGGCCCCCTCCTCCTCCCCGAGGACGGTGCTGGCCTTGGTTGTTTCTGTTCTGTTCGTGTGGCCCCCTCCGGCCCACTCGGGTGCTTTCCCATCGGTCAGCTTCGGCGGCGAGCTGCCGGGGGTCAGTCAGCTTACTGTCGAGGAGGTGCTGCCTGAGCTCGACGAAGCAGTTGTTCGACAGGTGCTCCCATACCATCAGGTTAAAGAGTTGTTCGTAGGTGGTGACCTGGCTCCCCTTTATCCAACCCTCGAAGGCACGGCTGAAATAGTTCACGTATTCTACCCAAGTTGTACCTGGGATCCGGGTGCAATCTCTGAACCTCTGGCGGTACATCTCGGGTGTGAGGCCGTAGCGGGTGAGGAGGGCAGCCTTCATGTGGTCGTAGGACGACATTTGGTGATCTGGGAGCTGCAGTAGGGCATCGCGCCCCTCGTTGATAAACCTCCCCCAGAGTCCGGCTCCCCAATCACTCCGGTCGATCCGGTGGGAGGTCATGGCGATCTCGTAGGCTTTAAACCACTGTTGTATGTCGTCTTCTCGGACATACTCGCGGACAACATCCTTGGGGATGTGGACTTTTTTCTCGATTGGCCCCGGGGTGTGTGGTCGCTCAGGCACCCCCAGTTCTTTATTCTGTTTCCGAAGTTCTATTTCCGCCAGTTTGCGCTCGTGCTCGAGCGTTATTTTTTTTTCCTCCAGCTCTCTCTGTCTCTGCTTCTCTTCTCGTTCATCTCGGAGCCGCATGTGCTCGAGGTTGAGTTTCTGTTCAGCTAACTTGAGTTCCCCATCCATCTTGAGTCGTGCCATTTCCAACTCGTGCAATCTGGTTCTTTCTCTTTCTCGGATCTCCTCCTGCGAGAGGCCCGTTCCCCGCTCCTCGGGAGCCGTGGCGTTCCCCTCTGGTGTGATGCTGCTTTGGTCGGAGGGTCCGGCGACCCCAGTTTCTGTCCACGACTCTAGGGCGTGCTTTAGATCATCTTTGGTACTCAGGCCGGTGGTAGCAATGCCAAGTTCTATGCAGAATTGTCTCAGTTCGCGGTGGTTGTATTCTTCTAATTTATCCATTTGGAATTTCTCGGTGGAGTTGCTATCTTTGGCTGACATCGTGTTGTTGTCGTGGGGTGAGCTACTCTCTGTACGATTACGCGTTGATTCGGATCGCGCCGCTGGCCACCAATGTTAGAAAGGGTAGACGGACCGGGAGGGTCGGCCGGGGTCAGGAGGAGAGGTCTCCGGGGAGAGCCGTCTCCAGCGATCGTACAGACAAGTAACTTCCCCCCCACAGACAGATACGACACACGGATAAGGTTCAGTGTTCTTTATAAGCACTTCTTAAGGTACGGTTGAATGGTACAAGGAGGTCTGGACTCAGGGGTCCCCTCGATTCAAGTCTCTCAAAGCAGGGTAAGGGGTAGCGGGACAGTCTGTCTACCAGTCAGGTAGTTTGGATGAGATGATGATTAGCTCACAATCCTCGAGCTTAGTTGGTACGGGCCGCGGCAGCGCCAGCAGGTCCCGGAAAGATGGTCGATGTACGGTCCGCGGCAGCGCCAGCAGGTCCCGGTGAGGATGGTCGTTACAACGGGCCGCGGCAGCGCCAGCAGGTCCCGGAAAGATGGTCGATGTACGGTCCGCGGCAGCGCCAGCAGGTCCCGGTGAGGATGGTCGTTACAACGGGCCGCGGCAGCGCCAGCAGGTCCCGGAAAGATGGTCGATGTACGGTCCGCGGCAGCGCCAGCAGGTCCCGGTGAGGATGGTCGTTACAACGGGCCGCGGCAGCGCCAGCAGGTCCCGACGAGGATGGATGTTGTAGAAGGCCGCGGCAGCGCCAGCAGGCAGGACGATGGTTCACAAGAGCGGGCTACGGCAGCGCCAGTAGTCCGTCAAGGCTGAGTTCTCTCGGTGTCTCTCGACTCCAGGATACAACTGCCTTCCTGCTCCGGAGTTGTCCCAGTTATAGGGCAGGCGCCCTTTGATGTCCGGACCCTCGCACTTGGAGGTCGGAGGGCCCGGGATGAAGGTGTCCAGACACCCAGCAGGGGGTGGAGCCAGCGCCTGGGGGAGCTGGAGGCGATCGGCACCTGGCGGGGGAAGAGCTCTTGACACTTCGTCCTCCCATTGACCTGCCAAGTGGTCCGCTCACCTCCCGGGTGGATGGTGGTGCCGGGATGTCGGGGCCGGCCAGGCCCGGGGTTAGGGTCGGGGCGAGGCCACGCGGCCTCGTGGTGCAGGGCCCAAGATGGCGGCTTGAACCGGCCGGGGGAGCCGGTGGGGCTGGGCCCCGTGATGAGTAGAGGTCCGAGGGCAGAAGATCCGTCGGGAGACGGGGTACAGGTGCTTTTCGTGGACTATGCCTGGTGGGCCGGAGCTCGGGCCCTGTCGTGCGGGGAGGGAGCAAGCCCTTCGTGTGGCCTGTCCAACACTCATGCAGCTGGGGTGCTACACTCCACATATGCACCCACCCACATGACAGGGGACTTACACACACACCGATGTCCAGGGTACGAGCACATCATGTGGACACTCTCAGCACAGGTACACAGAACTAACACACATCTGTGGGTACAGTCACCTGTCACACTGGGCTGACCACATAATCACATGAGGACTGTAGAGGCTACATTCCCAGGAGGATAAGACAGGCAGAATGTGGCATGCACCATGCAGTGATTGTCACAGTAAACACAATGCAAGTGAGGACGGCAGACATGCACCACAGCATGCTCTGGCTGGGAGACATCAGGCATTCCCCCCCTGGGGCCCCCCCTACAGTACATAGCATGTGTGAGACACCTGGACACAATGGCAGAAGTCACAGTCACAAAAAAGGGACACAGTCTGTGCCAGTGGACTCTGCACTCACCTGATACCCTGATCGCCCATACAGCATGGGGTACTGTGGGAGGATCACATCCAGCAAAGCCAGGTTCTTCTCCAGGGTGAAGGGCTGTGACCTCTCCACAGACCTTGACATGGTTCCAGGGAATCAGTAGCAGCAGCTGGGTTGTGGAATCCAGAGATGTGCAGGCAAGTGCTCCTTCATGGGACCTGGCTGCCTTATATCTGCCTTGCTGGCCTGTTTCATGCACAGGAGTACAGAGTGATTGGTCACTCACATTTGCATCCTATGTTTCCTCCAATCCCTTCAAACCTAGCACAGTCAGTGGGTTCTTATTGTGTTTTTTTCTTCAGCATGATGTCAACCCCACAAACACATTGCAACAATGTAGATTCATTCCAACTGACTTCTGCTGTGCACCTTCCAGAACAAATTCTAACTTTAAACTTGGTCTCCATGACAACCAGCATGCATGTAGGCCTTTATACTTGTCCCTCATGTGTCCCCTATGTAATTTGGAGCGTCACACACAGGTACGGTGCGTTCCGGGGCCCTAGGGCACCCCAAATGCATAGCAACGGCCCGTACAGGCGTGTGTACGTTCCGTATCACTATGGGTGTCCTCGCGTATGCGTACTCATAGTGGTACGGCCCGTACACACGCGTGCGTACGTTCACTATCACTATGGGTGTTCTCACGTATGCGTACTCATGCTTGTACGGAGCGTACACACGCCTGTACGCTCACTATCACTATGAGTACGCATACGCGAGAACACCCATAGTGATAGTGAACGTACGCACGCGTGTGTACGGGCCGTACCACTATGAGTACGCATACGCAAGAACACCCATAGTGGTACGGACCATACACGCCTGCGTACGCTCACTCTCACTATGAGTACGCATACGTGAGAACACCCATAGTGATAGTGAACGTACGCACGTGTGTGTACGGGCCGTACCACTATGAGTACGCATACGCAAGAACACCCATAGTGGTACGGACCGTACACGCCTGCGTACGCTCACTCTCACTATGAGTACGCATACGCGAGAACACCCATAGTGATAGTGAACGTACGCACGCGTGTGTACGGGCCGTACCACTATGAGTACGCATACGCAGGAACACCCATAGTGGTACGGACCGTACACACCTGCGTACGTTCACTCTCACTATGAGTATGCATACGCGAGAACACCCATAGTGATAGTGAACGTACGCATGCGTGTGTACGGGCCGTACCACTATGAGTACGCATACGCAAGAACACCCATAGTGGTACGGACCGTACACGCCTGCGTACGCTCACTCTCACTATGAGTACGCATACGCGAGAACACCCATAGTGATAGTGAACGTACACACGCGTGTACGGTCCGTCCAACTATGGGTGTTCTTGCGTATGCGTACTCATGGTGGTACGGACCGTACACACGCCTGTATGCTCACCATCACTATGGGTACACATACGGCAGCACTCCCATAGTGATACGGGAACGTACACAGGCCCTCTTTGCGAAAGTACGGTGGTTTTCACACATCACAGTGGTGACAGGCAGCACACAGGAAGGAATAGGGCTGACATACTTGTCCATGGATGTACATCAAGGCATTGTCTGGGCAGTACTACATGTGTGGGGCACAGGTGTGAAAGGCTGTGATGTGGCACATTACTCCTGAGTCGAGAAGGCACCAGATGTATGATGAGATGTGTACACATGTAATGTGTGACAGTGCAATGTGTGCCAGGCATGCACTTGACTCCTTTGACATGTGTGCATGTTGTACTGCACACTTGGGATGAGCGTCACTGGCATGGCATGGACAACAACATACGCAAGTGTCCCCTGAGGCCCGGTACAGGGGTTACCACACCAGACATGTCACTACCCACGGTGCACGATGTGACTATGTCATGTATGTGTGGGGGATTTCCATTAGCTTGATGTTGGAGCTCCCTCAAAAGCTGCAGCTGTTGCAGCAACCAACATGTGTCTGTGTGTAGATTGACATGGCACACTGTTCCGCACACCATGCCACATGTGGTATCGGATGTGAGGTGCGTATGTATGCATGGGACACGGAGTAGCATAACAAGGACATGTCTGCATCCTCTCTATGAATGTGTGGTGAGTCATCACATGTACACCTTCATGGCAAGGTGTGTGGGCTGTCCTAGTGTAATGTCATGTGACCTGTGGCTCTAGTGTTCCGCTACCAGTCTCTGCAATCAACATCCTACTTCTGCTGATGTGTGGATGTATGTCACTCCTGTCTTGCGTCTGGCTGTTCACTTACACTGGGACACAGCTAATCCCATGCCATGGCATGTGGAGGTTCACAATCTCCGTGTGTAGCTGGGTCTTGGTAGGAGTGTCACCTGGCAGCCATACGTGTCCAGGGCATGTGGCACATACCTGACTCCGTATGTCGCATATGTGTATTGACAGATTAACATGTGCTCAGTACAAATAAATTGTTGTTGTGGTGCACTCACTCTTCCTTGTCACTTCCAAATTACTGCAGAGCGCCGCCTCTTCCCCGACCAATTCCGGACTTGGCTGCCATGCGGGAGAATGACTGTATCCGGTGCTACCGCTTCCCCCAACGGTTGATTCTGGAGTTGACGGCGAGACTGGCACCACACATGCAACCGCTGCACAGGTATCCTACGGCACTGACACCCAAGCTGAAGGTAATGGCAGCCCTACATTTTCTTGCCACGGGTACCTTTCAAAATACCATAGCTCATGTTGGTGGCATGTCCCAGAGCATGTTCTGCCGTGTGCTGCATGATTTCTTAGAGGCCATGTTGCTTCACCTGGATGACTTAATCCATTTCCCAACCCCTGAAATGTTGACTGGTGTCAAGCGTGGGTTCTATGCCCTGGGAGGGATGCCCCATGTCATTGGGTCCATAGATGGGACACATGTGGCTTTGGTACCACCACAGGCACAGAAGGTAGCGTACAGGAATCGCAAGCACTACCACTCCATCAATGCCCTTGTGGTGTGTCTATCCAACATGGTGATTTCACATGTCTGTGCTTGTTTTCCAGGATCAGCACACGATGCGTACATCATGAGGCGTAGCAGGGTGCCTGAAATGATGACGCAGCTGCGCAACGAACGAGCATGTGTTGTTGGTGGGTACACTCTGTATGTCCTGTATTTTGCGTAGACTTCCAGCACGACCGCTTCTCCTGTCCTACTTATGTCCATGTGCTTTCCATGTAGGGGACGCTGGCTATCCCAACATGCCATGGCTGATCACACTTCTCCGCAACCCCATCACGCCGGCCCAGCTCCGCTACAACACCGCCCATGGCCGGACAAGGCGAGTGATAGAGAGGACATTTGGCCTCCTGAAGAGCCGATTCCGATGCCTCCACAAGACCGGCGGCACCCTCCCATATGCCCCGGCGAAGGTCTGCAAAATCTTCATGGTCTGCTGCATGCTGCACAACATGGCAGTTGAGAAAGCTGTGCCACTCATCCTGGATCAAGATGATCAGGACCATCCACCCATGGAGGACGAAGGGCTTGGCAATGGGGCTAGTGATGTGGAGGATGTGGAGCCGCAAGAGGACATCCGGACTCGGCTCATACGCGACTTCTTTGCTTAGTGGTGAGTACCAGTGTCTGAGTGTGCACGCATTGGTCCCCGTGTGGCATGTGTTGCGATGTGTGTGTCCATCTGCATGTATGCCACGTGAGTCAGAGGTGTGTGTGGATGTGTCACTGGAGTGATGGTGCCAGTGATGAGTGTATTTCCCCAGTCATAATTGTGACCTAGCATGTTGTCATCCATACATGTGTCGAGTACATGCACATGCAAGTGGCTGTGCTTTTTGTGGCTGACTTCTTGTGTGTCTCTCTTCCCCAGGTACTTGCGCATGCCATCTGCTGCTTGCATTGTTGTGGCACTGCTATTCCTCATGGACACGTCATCGTGTGCTGACTCAGCGTTACACGCACGGACAAGTTTGGAAGTCTCCTTAGGGTAAGGGATGCATCAGGTGTGTATTGGGTGTGGCAGTTGTTCACGATGTATGCACACTGCCCCTGTCGATGTTTGGTTCCTCTGCAGACATGTGGCATCACCATGGTACACATGACATGCAGCTGGGTACACCTGAATAGATGGTCAGACTTGTTGACAGTCATCAGTGATGGGATTGTGGAATGTGATGATGGCATCAATGTGTGTTACACTGCCCTCGGACACATACGGTTTGCATTGGCTTGACATGGTGTTGGACTTCCACATCAGCGGTTCTATGGTGTATGGCAGGCTCTCCGTGAGCAGCAGGGGGTGTTTAGCTGTTAGCCGACACTTGTGTGCCAGTTCCATGGATATCACGCATTTGTGGTGCAGAAGGGGGGTGCCAGTGTTGGACCCACATGTTACTCCACATGACCTGTTCATGTGTACTCCGAGTTGCCTCTGCAATCCCGAATATATGACTAATAAAGGTGTCCCTATGCCTCCAAGGTGCCTCTTCTCTGTCAATGCTGGTGTGTTGCCATGGGGCATACGGCATGTCTGCCATGGTTTACCGTGATAGTGGCTATGTGTCTATGTGTAGAGTAGCAAGATGCAAGCTGTTTGTGTGTGATTAGACTGTGTATTGTGCATGATGTCCATGACTGTGTGGGTATTGTGACATGTGCCATCCCTATGCATCCAACGTTGGCCAGGCCACCATTCTCTGCATCCACCTGACTCAAGCTTGCAGGACATGGTTCTGCCACCTGTCCACACATACCTGGGTTCCCCCCAGGACACTCCACATGATCCCTGACCTCTGTGCATGGCTGTCGCTGTACTCAATATGTCTGTCGGCACGGTTGTGCGGCCCCCCCCTCAGCTGGTTGGGCCCATCACGGGTGTGTATGGTACTCCATGTCTGTCTTGCCTAATACACTGTGACCCGTGTGTCCAGTTCCAGACTCAGGCCCCAGGGTGTGGATGGTTGGAGTCAAATGAGAACTCAGGCATGGTTAGACTTTACAAGACACATGTAAGGTAATAATGCAACCAGTAGGCATCTTCTCTTCATGGTGTGACTTTTTATTTTAGTGGGGGGGGGGGGTTTGACATGAGGGGCTTTCCGGGTGTGTGGAATCCAAAGTTCACTAGGGGAGTTGGTGTCCTTGCCATTTGAAATCCTCAGAGTCCATGCCACAGTCTTTGTCAACATTGGTCAGACAGTGACCAGCAAGGCCATGTGGCAGAGAATGTCTTTTGATGCTGTGCTGCTGTTGCTCCAGTGGGCCAGGTGCCAGGCCAGGAGATGGTGCTGTAGCGCCGACCCTCACGGTCTTTTATGTGGACGACCCGCCCTCCTGCGGGGACCCTCAGAAGCAGGCCGTGACGATGTTTGGGATGCTCCATCGGATGTTTCATCCTCCTCCTCCTGATCCCTCCCTGTGGGTGGTGATGTTCTATGCCTGCTGGCACAGGGAGGGTTGCCCATGTTCACGGAGTGTACTGTGAATTCCCATGAACACCGTCACGAGCTCAGCCTGTCTGTCCTCCATCCGCCGTTGGTGTCGCAGTAGACAGGCATGTTGCTCCGCATGTTGCTGGGCCTGCTGGGTCTTGATCTCCTCGAGGATGGACACAGCCTGGGCCATGCCCGTGGTGTCCTGCCGGTATGTGTCCAGGATGTTTCGGACATGGGAATATACCGGTTCCCCAGCCAACTGGTCAGGCTCGCGCCTCCGCCGTCCTCCACTCCCACCACCCCTGCCCACTTGCATCTGGCATGCCCTTGTGGGCACATCGGGTCTCCGGGACCCCTGAGGGGTGGCATTGGCGTTGTCGCCTGCCTCCTCCTGGGTGCCCGGGACACCGTGTCCCTCCTGGCCAGCCTGGCTGCTTTGTGGTGGTGGGGCAGGGATCCTGGGTGTCTCCTGGGATGTGGCAGGAGTTGGGGTGGTGGTTGGCCCGGTTGTACCTGACGCAGGTGCTGCAGGTCGTTGGACACCAGAGGGGCCAGGTTGGTCGGGGTCGGGTTCGTCCACAGAGTGGTGAGAGTCGTCGCTGCCGGTGGCTCCTTCATCCCGCCGAGCCGGGTCCTGTGAGTCTTCCCCCCCAGTGTTGGGGGGTGATCCACGACGTTGACCTGTGTGTGAGAGAGACAATGTTAATTTTCTTCCATGCAACATCCATGTTTCATTCGTTTCAAAGTTGGAACATTTCCTCTGGGAATTTGGTTATGTCTTGCATTCCACTCACAGTGCACTTGTGCATGGGTATGTCCCTTGGGCACAGCTTTGGTGACTTTACCTATGTGTGGCACAGTCTTACTTGCTGCGTCAAGTGTGACTGCAGTCAGCAGTGGAGTGGGCAGGTGTGGCGAGCCGTGCATTGGCGCCTTCCGTGTAGCACTGTACGTGGGCACATGAAGTTGTTCCACACACTTATATGATGCAGGTAGCTGTCGTTGTGCTCGTGCACAGGTTGTGACATGGCCCTGTGTTTTGCCATGGAGGAGAGGGGGGGTGCTGGCACTGGCCACCCTTGTCTACATGCACGCAGTCCACCTGCTGACGAGCAGACATTCCCACACACCACAAGGCTGATTTGCTCTCCCTGTGTCTCGCTCCCTCTCTGTCCCCCTCTCCCTCCCTCTGTGTGTCAGCCTCCTCCCTCTGTCCGTCTCCCTGTGTCTCCCTCCCTCTCTGTCCCCCTCTCCCTCCCTCTGTGTGTCAGCCTCCTCCCTCTGTCTGTCTCCCTGTGTCTCGCTCCCTCTCTGTCCCCCTCTCCCTCCCTCTGTGTGTCAGCCTCCTCCCTCTGTCCGTCTCCCTGTGTCTCGCTCCCTCTCTGTCCCCCTCTCCCTCCCTCTGTGTGTCAGCCTCCTCCCTCTGTCCGTCTCCCTGTGTCTCGCTCCCTCTCTGTCCCCCTCTCCCTCCCTCTGTGTGTCAGCCTCCTCCCTCTGTCCGTCTCCCTGTGTCTCCCTCCCTCTCTGTCCCCCTCTCCCTCCCTCTGTGTGTCAGCCTCCTCCCTCTGTCCGTCTCCCTGTGTCTCCCTCCCTCTCTGTCCCCCTCTCCCTCCCTCTGTGTGTCACCCTCTGTCACCTCAGCCCAGCTTCATGGGCACACACTGTTAGCAGATCTTTGAATGGCCCTTGGATTGTTGATGTGAGTTTGTTTCTGATCTCCAGGCACCCATTGGGTGTAGTGTCTGTGTGTGCGCTGCTGCTGTGGTGGTGTGTGCTGCCACTCTTTCACAGTGTTGGCTGTTCATTAGCTGCTGTCATGTGCAAGAACGTGCCGTCACCCCCATGTGTTGATGCAAGGCGTCCGCCATTTGCTGGCAAGTCATTCCTGTGTTGGGACACACTATTTGTCTGGCTCTGACCTAGGCCATATGGGCAGGGGGCATTGTTGTCTGCTTCTGAGTTGCACTATGTGATTTTTTGGGCCCACCCTCCCGCCATCCGGCTTACCGTGTCATGTGTTGGTGTTTTCTGTGGCCTGTGACTTGACATTGTCCAGCTGGGTGCATGGGGCATGGTGGCGCCAGTGGCATGTGCGTGTTCATGGAGTGTGGTTGAGTCATGCGATAGCTTGGGGTGGTTGCGTGCCTGTTTGTGAGTTTGGTTGTGGATGACGTTCCCCCCATGTGAGGTGAGTTGTTTGTGTACTCACCCGGCTCTCGGAGTCCATCTACTCTGTCCACTGCCACCACCGGCAGTATGGCCATCACCCTCTCCTCCCAGGGATGGTATTCTACGCGTCTGTGGGGCGGCCCTCCTCCAGTGACGTTGGCCTGGTTGTGTTCATCGGTCATTTTGGCTCGGACCCTCCTCCGCAGATCGTACCACCTGGCTTGGCATTCATGCTTGGTCCTTCTGGTGTCCGCAACAGCATTCACAGCATCAACGATCGTCTGCCACATGGCTGTTTTTGCTGAAATGCTGGTCTGTCTGACCAATGTTCCAAAGAGCTGTGGCTCGACTCTGAGGATTTCATCGACAAGGACCTCCAACTCTCGGCTAGTGAACTTTGGATTCTTGTTAGTGGGCATGGTGAGGGGTGTGGGTGTGGATGGTGGGGAGGGGTGTGTGTGGATGGTTGTGGGTGTGTGGGTGTGGTTGTGCAGGTGTGTGTGTGAATGTGATAAGGAGGTGTTTGTGAAGGTGTGTGTGTGAAGGTGTGCAAGTGTAAGGTGTAGTAAAGGTTCTAGTATGGTGCTGTAGGTTGTCTGTGGGGTCTGGCAGCAGTGAGTCTGTTGCAAAGGCTCATGGTTTGTGTGTGTGGGCCCTTTTTATTGGTCCATTGGTGGGTGTGGCTGTGTTTGAACTTTGGGTGGGTGTGTTATAAGGAGTGGTTGTGTTTTGGGCCTCTGTTTTGGTTTTTGGCAGTTGCAGGTCAGTGAATGTGTTGTTTTAATGGTTGTTGGACATGTTTTGTGGCTTTGCGCCATTCGAATTGTGTATTCTTGTGTTGTTTTGGTTTGTCCTGGTTGTGTACGTGCGTTTTTAGCGTGTGTACGGTGTGTACATGGGCCATTTTGTTGTACAGTGCTGTCCTTGTGTGTGGCTTGGTACGACTCGTACATGCGCGATGTTGTGTGAAGGTGGTGATGTTGGGGCCTGGGGTGCGCTCCGTACTTAGAATGTTGGGGTGGGGGTACGCTCCATGCATACGCGGGTGGGGGTACGACTCTAACGTACATGGGTGTACATACACGGGGGTACGACACGAACGTACAGGGGGGGGTACAACACGTACATGGGTGTACATACACGGGTGGGGGTGTACATACACGGGGGGTGCGACTCTAATGTACACGGGTGTACACACCGGGGGTACTACTCTAACGTACATGGGTGTACATGCACCGGGGTACGACACGTACACGGCTGTACATACCCGGGGGTACGACACGAACGTACACGGGTGTAAATACGGGGGGTACGACACGAACGTACACGGGGGGGTACGACACGTACACGGGTGTACATACACGGGGGGTACGACCCGTACACGGGTGTACATACAGGGGGGGTACGACACGTACACGGGTGTACATACAGGGGGGTGCGACACGAGCGTACACGGGGGGTACGACACGTACACGGGTGTACAGACAGGGGGGGTACGACACATACACGGGTGTACATACACGGGGGTACAACACGTACACAGGTGTACATACACAGGGGTACGACACGTACACGGGTGTACATACAGGGGGGGTACGACTCTAACGTACATGGGTGTACATACCGGGGGACGACACGAACGTACAGGGGGGGTATGACACGTACACGGGTGTACATACACAGGGGGGGTACGACACGTACACGGGTGTACATACACGGGTGGGGGTGTACATACACGGGGGGTACGACTCTAACGTGCACGGGTGTACATACCGGGGGTACTACTCTAACGTGCACGGGTGTACATGCACGGGGGTACGACACGTACACAGCTGTACATACCCGGGGGTACGACACGAACGTACACGGGTGTAAATACGGGGGGTACGACACGTACACGGGTGTACATACACAGGGGTACGACCCGTACACGGGTGTACATACAGGGGGGGTACGACACGTACACGGTGTACACACAGGGGGGTGCGACACGAACGTACACGGGCGGTACGACACGTACACGGGTGTACAGACGGGGGGGTACGACACGTACACGGGTGTACATACACGGTGGGTACAACACGTACACTGGTGTACATACACGGGGGGTATGACACATACACAGGTGTACATACAGGCGGGGTACGACTCTAACGTACACGGGTGTACATACCGGGGGACGACACAAACGTACAGGGGGGGTACGACACGTACACGGGTGTACATACACGGGGGGGTACGACACGTACACGGGTGTACATACACGGGTGGGGGTGTACATATACGGGGGTACGACTCTAACGTACACGGGTGTACATACCCGGGGGCGTACTACTCTAACGTACACGGGTGTACATGCACGGGGGGTACGACACGTACACGGTTGTACATACCCGGGGGTACGACACAAACGTACACGGGGGTACGACACATACACGGGTGTACATGCACGGGTGGGGGTGTACATACACGGGGGGTACGACTCTAACGTACACGGGTGTACATACCCGGGGGGTACTACTCTAACATACATGGGTGTACATGCACGGGGGGTACGACACGTACACGGCTGTACATACCCGGGGGTACAACACAAACGTACACGGGTGTAAATACGGGGGATACTACACGAACGTACACGGGGGTACGACACGTACACGGGTGTACATGCACGGGGGGTACGACACGTACACGGCTGTACACACCCGGGGGTACGACACGAACGTACACGGGTGTAAATACGGGGGGTACAACACGAACGTACACGGGGGTACGACACGTACACGGGTGTACATACACGGGTGGGGGTGTACATACACGGGGGTACGACTCGAACGTACGGGGGCTGGGGGGAGTGTTGGGCGCGAATGCGGGCACATGTCTCCATGGTTGCTATGGGAGTTCGGTGCGGATGGTGTTTTTTCCATACGGTTGTAACATCGGACGCACGGGATGGATCGTGATTCCGCGGTCGGACTTCACTTTTCACATTTGTACAGTGATTCGTCCGAGGACGTGTCGGACACATTTTCCGACCCGAGGACGTGTGGGGAATAATTCCCAATGCGATTCGTATGGTCTTTTTCCCATGCGAATCGTAATTGGCAGTTTGTACAGCACTTGTACGATTCGTACGGTAAAAAGACCGGATACGAGTCGTACGGGGAAAGTTTTTACCAGATGGTAATCGGCACCTCTATCTCTTAATGCCTAAGTCATTCTACAAGTGCATACACAGTGACTGGGTAGATAGAGTGCTGGTATTTGAGAGCAGGGTGAGTTTATAAGTGCTTCTCTTTTGGCAGACTGATGACATAAGGACATGGTTATGTGAGGATGATTGCAAGAGTGGTCAGAGCGTGACAGTATGATTGGGGCACTGAATGAGTACTATACGGATTATACCAGGACTGAATCAGTAGTCTACAGTGGGATAGGGGCCTGTATATATTGTGCACATTTGACTGTAGCACTATATCTCTTAAGGCCACAGTCATTCTACACATGCATACACAGTGACTGAGTAGATAGAGTGCTGGTAATTGACAGTACGGTGAGTTTATAAGTGCTTGTGCTTTGGCACAGTGATTATACAAGGATATACTTCTGTAACAAGGATTGCAACAGTGAACAGAGAGTGACAGAATGATAGGGGCACTGCATGTGTACTACCTAGATTCTCTCAGGAGTGAATCCGTAGTCTATAGGGGGTTAGGAGCCTGCACACATTGTGCACATTTGTCTGTAGCAATATATCTCTTAATGCCACAGCCATTCTACAAATGCATACACAGTGACTGGGTAGATAGAGTGCTGGTACTTGAGAGCGGGATGAGTTTAGAAGTGCTTGTATTTCGGCGCAGAGATTTGATAAGGACATGGTTTTGTGAGGATGACTGCAAGAGTGGACAGAGAGTGGCAGTGTGATTGGGGCACTCCATGAGTACTATCAGGATTATAACAGGACTGAATCAGTAGTCTACAGGGTTCAGGGGCCTGCGTAGATTGTGCACATTTGATTGTAACACTTTATCTCTTAATGCCTAAGTCATTCTACAAGTGCATAGACAGTGACTGGGTAGATAGAGTGCTGGTAGTTGACAGTAGGGTGAGTTTATAAGTGCTTGTGCTATGCAAAAGAGATTAGATGTGGACATGGTTTTGTCAGGATGATTGCAAGAGTGGACAGAGAGTGACACTGTTATTGGGGCACTCCATGAGTACTACCTAGATTATTACATGAGTGAATCAGCAGTGTATAGGGGGTTAAGGGCCCGCATAGATTGAGTACATTTGACTGTAGCACTGTGTCTCTTAATGCCAGAGTTATTCTACAAGTCCATACACAGTGACTGGGTAGATAGAGTTCTGGTATTTGAGAGGAGGGTGAGGTTATAAGTGCTTGTGTTTCAGCACGGAGACTAGATAAGGACATGGTTCTGTCAACATGATTGCAAGATTGGACAGAGAGTGACAGTGGGATTGGGGCACTTCATGTGTACTATCAGGATTATAACAGGACTGAATCAGTAGTCTATAGGGGATTAGAGGCCTGCATAGAGTGTGCACATTTGACTGTAGCACTGTATCTCTTAATGCCTAAGTCATTCTACAAGTGCATACACAGGGACTGGGTAGATAGAGTGCTGGTATTTGAGTGCAGGGTGAGGTTATAAGTGCTTCTCTTTTGGCAGAGAGTTTACACAAGGACATGGTTCTGTAAGGATGATTGCAAGAGTGGACAGAGAGTGACAGTGTGATTGGGGCACTGCATGAGTACTATAAGGATTATATCAGGACTGAATCAGTAGTCTACAGTGGGATAGGAGCCTGCATAGATTGTGCACATTTGAATGTAGCACTATCTCTCTTAATGCCACAGTCATTCTACACATGCATACACAGTGACTGAGTAGATAGAGTGCTGGTAGTTGACAGTAGGGTGAGTTTATAAGTGCGTGTGCTTTGGCACAGAGATTAGATAAGGATATACTTCTGTAACCATGATTGCAACAGTGAACAGAAAGTGACAGTGTGATACGGGAACTGCATGAGTACTACCTAGATTATCTCAGGAGTGAATCAGTAGTCTATAGGGGGTTAGGGGCCTGCATACATTGTGCACATTTGTCTGTAGCACTATATCTCTTAATGCCACAGTCATTCTACAAATGCATACACAGTGACTGGGTAGATGGAGTGCTGGTACTTGAGAGCGAGATGAGTTTAGAAGTGCTTGTGTTTTGGCACAGAGATTAGAAAAGGACATGGTTCTGTCAGGATGATTGCAAGAGTGGACAGAGAGTGACAGTGTGATTGGGGCACTGCATGAGTACTACCTAGATTATTACATGAGTGAATCAGTAGTGTACATAGGGTTAGGGGCCTGCATAGATTGTGCACATTTGACTGTAGCAATGTATCTTTTAATGCCTGAGTCATTCTACAAGTGCATAGATAGTAACTGGGTAGATAGAGTGCTGGTATTTGAGAGCAGGGTGAGGTTCTAAGTGCTTGTGTTTTGGCACAGAGATTACATAAGGACATGGTTTTGTCAGGATGATTGCAAGAGTGGACAGAGAGTGACTGTATGATTGAAGCACTGCATAACTACTATCTAGAGTATTGCAGGACTGAATCAGCAGGGAATTATGGGCCTGCATAGATTGTGCACATTTGTTTGTAGCACTATATCTCGTAATGCCTACGTCATTCTAAAAGTGCATACACAGTGACTGGGTAGATAGAGTGCTGGTAGTTGACAGTAGGGTGAGTTTATATGTGCTTGTGCTTTGGCACAGAGATTAAGGATATACTTCTGTAACGATGATTCCAACAGTGAACAGAGAGTGACAACGTGATAGGGGCACTGCATGAGTACTACCTAGATTATCTCAGGAGTGAATCAGTAGTCTATAGGGGGGTGGTTAGTCTAAATGTCGAGTTTTAAATTTCGACCTACAAGTATATCGAGTTGTTAATATCGTAGGTAAAGTATATCGAAGTCAAGAATATCGATGGACAGAATATCGACCCCAAGGTAAGTATTATCGAAGTTAATAATATCGAAGTCATTAATATAGATGTAAGTAATATCGTAATCAAAAATTTCGATGTCAATAATATCGATAATTTATTAGTGTAATGTATTTTAATATGTATTTTATTTATATGTTAAAGATTATTGTAATGTATTTTAATACATTTAAAAATAAATGTTTAGAGATTAATAATTATTTAAAATACAATTTAGCGTTTTAGTATCAGAGCGGGTTGTGGGTTTATAGGGGAATAGGGTGGGAAGTAATTTAATTATATTTAATTAACTAATATGTATTGTTTAATTGGTATTTATGTTTAATTAATTGTTAATTAATTACTAATTGTAAATTAAATATATTAATTGATTAATTAATTGTTAATTAATTATTAATTGTAACATAATTTTATTAATTGGTTAATTATATAAGTTATAATTAGTTTAATATTAATATTTATTTATTGGTATTGTTAAATAATTAATTGTTAATTACTAATTAATTGGTGATTTAATTTTATTAAGTGATTAATTGATGATTAAATTAATTATGTGAATTTTTATGTGTAGTGGGTTGTGGGTTTATAGGGGAATAGGGTGGGATGTAATTAAATGCAAATAATTACTGATAATTTTTATTTATTTGTAATTAATAATAATTAATTGTTAATTAATTATTAATTGGTAATTAATTGTTATTAGTACGTTAAATATAGTAAATATAAATAATTTATTATTTCATGGTATTTGTTGTTATTGCTAATTAATGTATTGGTAATTAAGAATTAATTTGTGAATAATTGTAATTTGGTAGTTAATATGTATAAATTAGTAAATAATAAGTATATTAATTATAAAGAATGTATTATTAATTGTAAATAATAGATAAACTGATATTTAAATGTATTGTGTATTTTGTATGTGTAGTGTGTTGTGTGTTAAAGGGGGAATAGTGTGGGATGTAATTTAATGTTATTTATATAAATATTTATTTTAAATAATTGGTATTTAATAATAATTATTTTGTAAATTAATTATTAATATGCTATTTTTTTATAACTAATTATTTAATTGGTTATTATGTTTATAGAATCCCTATGCTATCCAGTGCTTTCCCAACTGTTTTACTATCTGGAGTGGGAATAGTAATTTTTGCCCCTACGCTATCCAGCGCTTTTCCTACTGTTGCACTCTCTGGAGTTGGAATAGTAATTTTTACCCCTACGCTATCCAGCGCTTTCCCTACTGTTTCACTTAATGGAGTGGGAATAGTAATTTGTACCCCTACGCTATCCAGCGTTTTCACTACTGTTGCACTCTCTGGAGTTGGAATAGTAAAGTGTACCCCTACGCTATCCAACACTTTCCCTACTGTTGCACTCTCTGGAGTTGGAATAGTAATTTGTACCCCTACGCTATCCAACACTTTCCCTACTGTTGCACTGACTGGAGTGGGAATAGTAATTTTTACCCCTACGCTATCCAGCGTTTTCACTACTGTTGCACTCTCTGGAGTGGGAATAGTAATTTTTACCCCTACGCTATCCAACGCTTTCCCTACTATTGCACTCTCTGGAGTTGGAATAGTAATTTTTACCCCTACGCTATCCAACGCTTTCCCTACTGTTGCACTCTTTGGAGTTGGAATAGTAATTTGTACCCCTACGCTATCCAGCGTTTTCACTGCTGTTGCACTCTCTGGAGTGGGAATAGTAATTTTTACCCCTACGCTATCCAACGCTTTCCCTACTATTGCACTCTCTTGAGTTGGAATAGTAATTTTTACCCCTACGCTATCCAACGCTTTCCCTACTGTTGCACTCTTTGGAGTTGGAATAGTAATTTTTACCCCTACGCTATCCAGCGCTTTCCCTACTGTTTCACTTACTGGAGTGGGAATAGTAATTTGTACCCCTACGCTATCCAGCGTTTTCACTGCTGTTGCACTCTCTGGTGTGGGAATAGTCATTTTTACCCCTACGCTATGCAATGTTTTCCCTACTGTTGCACTCATTGGAGTGGGAATAGTAATTTTTACTCCTAAGCTATCCAGCGTTTTCACTACTGTTGCACTCTCTGGAGTGGGAATAGTCATTTTTACCCCTACGCTATCCAACGCGTTCCCTACTGTTGGACTCACTGGAATGGGAATAGTAATTTTTACCACTATGCTATCCAGTGGTTTCCCTACTGTTGCATTCTCTGTAGTTGGAATAGTAATTTTTTTCCCTACGCTATCCAACACTTTCCCTACTGTTGCACTCTCTGGAGTTGGAATAGTAATTTTTACCCCTACGCTATCCAACGCTTTCCCTACTATTGCACTCTCTGGAGTTGGAATAGTAATTTTTACCCTTACGCTATCCAACGCTTTCCTTACTATTGCACTCTCTGGAGTTGGAATAGTAATTTTTACCCCTACGCTATCCAACGCTTTCCCTACTGTTGCACTCTTTGGAGTTGGAATAGTAAATTTTACCCCTACGCTATCCAACGTTTTCCCTACTGTTTCACTCTCTGGAGTGGGAATAGTAATTTTCTCCCTTACGCTATCCAACATTTTCCCTACTATTGCACTCTCTGGAGTTGGAATAGTAATTTTAACCCTACGCTAGCCAACGCTTTCCCTACTGTTGCACTATTTGGAGTTGGAATAGTGATTTTTACCCCTACGCTATCCAACATTTTCCTTACTGTTGTTTTTGTTGGAGTTGGACTAGTAGTTTTATTGTGTCTGATATTTAAAATGTTTTGTATTATTTTAGCTATTGTAATATATCATTAATAATAAAAATTATTCACATTAAAAATATTGATTATTATTTGCTATATGTAATTATTAAATATTTATTAATGTTATTGTTTTATGTGTATAGATGTATTGGTAATTTTTAAAAACATTTAATAATTTATACGTTACAGAAATTATTATTAAAATTAATTATTAAGTAAGTATATATATTATATATTATATGTATATGTTTAATAAAAGTTTTATTAAATTATATATATTAATTATACATTTTAAATATTATACAATATATTTAATTATGTTTATTTAATTTCTAAGTATAATTTGGTTTATTTTACATATATTTTTAAAGTAAAAGAAAAACAATATTTTTAATAACGATATTTTTGACATCGATATTTAATTTTCGATATTTTTGTACTTACCATGTTGTAGATAGGATGTCGATATTCTTGACATCGATATTTTTGTTGCGATATATTTGTAGGTCGATTTTCTGTCTGTCGAAATGATGTCATACAACCCTATAGGGGGTTAGGGGCTTGCATACATTGTGCACATTTGTTTGTAGCACTATATCTCTTAATGCCACAGTCATTCTACTAATGCATACACAGTGACTGGGGAGATAGAGTGCTGGTATATGAGAGCGGGATGAGTTTAGAAGTGCTTGTGTTTCGGCACAGAGATCAGATAAGGACATGGTGCTGTCAACATGATTGCAAGAGTGGACAGAGAATGACAGTGTGATTGGGGCACTGCATGAGTACTATCAGGATTATAACAGGACTGAATCAGTAGTTTATAGGTGGTTAGAGGCCTGCATAGAGTGTGCACATTTGACTGTAGCAATGTATCTCTTAATGCCTGAGTCATTCTACAAGTGCATAGAGAGTAACTGGGTAGATAGGGTGCTGGTATTTGAGAGCAGGGTGAGTTTATAAGTGCTTGTGTTTTGGCACAGAGATTACATAAGGACTTGGTTCTGTCAGGATGATTTCAAGAGTGGACAGAGAGTGACAGTGTGATTGGGGCACTGTATGAGTACTCTCTGGAGTATTGCAGGACTGAATCAGTGGTCAGCAGGGGGTTATTGGACTGCATAGATTGTGCACATTTGACTGTAGCACAGTGTCTCTTCATGCCTGAGTCATTCTACAAGTGCATACACAGTGACTGAGTAGATAGAGTGTTGGTAGTTGACAGCAGGGTGAGTTTATAAGTGCATGTGTTTCGACACAGAGATTAGATAAGGATATGCTTCTGTCAGGATGATAGCAGGAGTGTACAGATACTCACACTGTGATTACTGAACTACATGGCTACTACTTGGATTTTTGCAGGAGTAAATCAGTAGGCTGCAGGGAGTTATTGGACCGTATAGATTGTGCACATTTACCTACATACTAACTACGAAATTAGACATTATAAAACCACAACACTTCTCATGCACTTATACAATCACATATTCACTACCTTTGCACTCCTGTAGCTCTCATTAATCCAGTAAATATAGCTACAACTATATAAATGTCATCTAAACAAATACATGACTCATGACATACTATTCTCTTTAAGGAGACAACTTCTACATACTAGAAACTGTAAAATGTAGTGTTTTTCTTTTGAAATACATATTGCCAATTAAATCTAGAAATATGCAACATCATCAAACTGTACCTCTCAAGAGACTTAATTAGGAAGAATAATCAACAACACCTTTTTCATGACGATTTCTAAAACCAATCAAAATATACAAACTAATAACAAAATTGTAATCATTTGTTCCGTATATGATCATTTTGCAAACAGCACAGTTCTACCTCATTTTACCAAACTATCTATACTTTTGCCATTTTATTAAACTGTACCTTTTTTACTGAGAAGCAATATGCATACCTAATAAACTGCACATAATATAAACGTTTTTGATAATACACATTCTTTATCAATATTAAACCAATTATTAATAAATAAGAAGCATAATTCAACTATACCTTTCAAGTTATGGTGCCAATTACGATCCGGTAAAAACCGGGTACGAACCGTCGGACGGAGCATATTCTCCGTCCGACGCGTAACCGGTCGTCAAAATATACAAACATGGAATTACGATTCGCACGGGAACACCATTTCCGTACGAATCGTAAAAAACCCCGACCGAACAAAATAAACCTACAAATGGGATCCGGGAAAGCGCCGACCTGATGTCGGGATGCTCGCAGCCTGCCATTCACGAACCAGGAATTACGATTCGCACCGACATCATCCCGCACGGTGAATATTTTCCGGCAGCCAAAAACTGCCGGGAAATCAGGACGAGGCGAACAAGGACTACCAGTACGCGATGGACAGACAGGACGACGCGAACAAGGAGGACCAGTGCGCGACGGACAGACAGGACGACGCGAACAAGGAGGACCAGTACGCGACGGACACACAGGACGACGCGAACAAGGAGGACCAGTACGCGACGGACAGATAGGACGACGCGAACAAGGAGGACCCGTACGCGACGGACAGACATGGACCCGAACCTACGTGTCATCCCGGCCCTCATAGCAGTCGACCTCCTCTACAGGTTCCGACGCAGACGCCGCAGAAGGTCAGAACAACTAAGGGAGGGGGGAAAGTGGGGTGGGGTGGGGGTGGCAGGACCAGGGCAGGCCACAAACCCCCCACCAAAGTCACACAGCACACATGCCCTGGACATACCTGACTCTCATGCCCTGGTCACTACGAGGGGGTGGGGGCGTGTCCAGCTAAGCCAGCGACCGCCACAACAGAAATCCGTCACGACGCGAACCGGCAACACAACCAGACATGTACGTCCCGTACCCACGCCTGAAGAGTGTGGGTACGAGTCGTACCACGCCCACACCCACGTCACCCCAACAATGGCGGGACGGCTCGTACCCACGTGGCAAAGGCCTGGGTACGGGCCGCACAAGCATCACATAGCGTGGGGACGGATATGTACGGACCCTACCCCCACCCGCGTACGTATGGAGCGTACCCCCACCCCAACAGTGTAAGTACGACCCATACCCACACCCGCGTATGTATGGAGCGTACCCCCACCCCAACAGTGTAAGTACGACCCGTACCCTCACCTCGAATGCATGGAGCGTACCCCCACCCCAACAGTGTAAGTAAGACCCGTACCCTCACCCGCGTACGTATGGAGCGTACCCCCACCCCAACAGTGTAAGTACGACCCGTACCGCCACCCGCGTACGTATGGAGCGTACCCCCAACACAACAGTGTAAGTACGACCCGTACCCACACCCGCATACGTATGGAGCGTACCCCCACCCCAACAGTGTAAGTACGACCCGTACCCACACCCGCGTACGTATGGAGCGTACCCCCACCCCAAAAGTGTAAGTACGACCCGTACCCACACCTCAAATGCATGGAGCGTACCCCCACCCCAACAGTGTAAGTACGACACGTACCCCCACCCGCGTACGTATGGAGCGTACCCCCACCCCAACAGTGTAAGTACGACCCGTACCCTCACCTCGAATGCATGGAGCGTACCCCCACCCCAACAGTGTAAGTACGACCCGTACCCTCACCCGCGTACGTATGGAGCGTACCCCCACCCCAACAGTGTAAGTACGACCCCCACCCCGTATGAATGGAGCGTACCCCCACCCCAACAGTGTAAGTACGACCCGTACCGCCACCCACGTACGTATGGAGCGTACCCCCACCACAACAGTGTAAGTACGACCCGTACCCACACCCGCGTACGTATGGAGCATACCCCCACCCCAACAGTGTAAGTACGACCCGTACCCACACCCGCGTACGTATGGAGCGTACCCCCACCCCAACAGTGTAAGTACGACCCGTACCCACACCCGCGTACGTATGGAGCGTACCCCCACCCCAACAGTGTAAGTACAACCCGTACCCTCACCTCGAATGCATGGGGCGTACCCCCACCCCAACAGTGTAAGTACGACCCGTACCCCCACCCGCGTACGTATGGAGCGTACCCCCACCCCAACAGTGTAAGTACGACCCCTACCCCCACCCCGTATGCATGGAGCGTACCTCCACCCCAACAGTGTAAGTACGACCTGTACCCTCACCTCGAATGCATGGAGCATACCCCCACCCCAACAGTGTAAGTACGACACATACCCCCACCTCGAATGCATGGAGCGTACCCCCACCCCAACAGTGTAAGTACGACACGTACCCCCACCTCGAATGCATGGAGCGTACCCACATCCGTGCATGTCATGAGCGTACATATTGTGAAATTGGAGAGGTGGGTGCAGAGTTCTCCCAGCAGTGCCCTGAGACAGGAGGGGTGGGTGCAGAGTCCTCCCAGCAGTGCCCTGAGACAGGAGGGGTGGGGGCCTATCACTCCCAGCAGTGCCCTGAGACAGGAGGGGTGGGTGCAGAGTCCTCCCAGCAGTGCCCTGAGACAGGAGGTGTGGGTGTGGAGTCCTCCCAGCAGTGCCCTGAGACAGGAGGGGTGGGTGCCTATCACTCCCAGCAGTGCCCAGACACAGGAGGGGTGGGTGCAGATTCCTCACAGCAGTGCCCAGACATAGGAGGGGTGGGTGCCTATCACTCCAAGCAGTGCCCAGACACAGGAGGGGTGTGTGCCTATCACTCCCAGCAGTGCCCAGACACAGGAGGGGTGTGTGCCTATCACTCCCATCAGTGCCCAGACACAGGAGGTGTGGGTGCAGAGTCCTCCCAGCAGTGCCCAGACATAGGAGGGGTGGGTGCCTATCACTCCAAGCAGTGCCCAGACACAGGAGGGGTGTGTGCCTATCACTCCCATCAGTGCCCAGACACAGGAGGTGTGGGTGCAGAGTCCTCCCAGCAGTGCCCAGACACAGGAGGGGTGGGTGCAGAGTCCTCCCAGCAGTGCCCAGACATAGGAGGGGTGGGTGCCTATCACTCCAAGCAGTGCCCAGACACAGGAGGGGTGTGTGCCTATCACTCCCAGCAGTGCCCAGACACAGGAGGTGTGGGTGCAGAGTCCTTCCAGCAGTGCCCTGAGACAGGAGGGGTGGGGGCCTATCACTCCCAGCAGTGCCCTGAGACAGGAGGTGTGGGTGCAGAGTCCTCCCAGCAGTGCCCTGAGACAGGAGGAGTGGGGGCCTATCACTCCCAGCAGTGCCCTGAGACAGGAGGGGTGGGTGCAGAGTCCTCCCAGCAGTGCCCTGAGACAGGAGGTGTGGGTGCAGAGTCCTCCCAGCAGTGCCCTGAGACAGGAGGGGTGGGGGCCTATCACTCCCAGCAGTGCCCAGACACAGGAGGGGTGGGTGCAGATTCCTCCCAGCAGTGCCCTGAGACAGGAGGTGTGGGTGCAGAGTCCTCCCAGCAGTGCCCTGAGACAGGAGGGGTGGGGGCCTATCACTCCCAGCAGTGCCCTGAGACAGGAGGGGTGGGTGCAGAGTCCTCCCAGCAGTGCCCTGAGACAGGAGGGGTGGGGGTCTATCACTCCCAGCAGTGCCCATGGAACGCAAAGGGTGGAGTAGTCACATATACCATGCCCACAAATGTCAGTCAGGTGCACAAAGACCCTGCAGTACATGTACCACATGTGTGCGAGGCTGGGAGTATACGCATGCATAGCGCAGAAAAGAAAACATGTACACATGAAGTCATGTCAATAGGCCACATACACAAGTACAATGACTACCAAGGATGCCACGAATGATGCAGGTGGAGACATCGCTCAGCATGCATGTGCAAAGGTGAAGGACTAGGTCACACACCCAGCTAATGGACACACAGCTCTGTGCTAAAGTCAGGGGACACCCTGCAGGGAAGAAGTCAGGGTACACAGAGGAAGGAATACACCTTGGGACAATTGCAACATGCAGCAACTGCATACATGAATGGAGAAAGTTAGCTAACACCGTGTGAGGCACACAGATCCCAGGGTCCCCCCTATGAGCAGCACACTACTACATTTCCCACACACCCAACACATGACCAACACCCACAACCATGTAGCAGCCCCACCAACAGCAATGCCAGCAATGCAGGAGTGTTCCAAGGGAAAAAAATAAATAGCTTTATTCAGCATGAGCAAAAAACTAGTATGACGTAAGTCCAATATTAACAAAGGCCATAGGGCAGTCCAGGAGTCCCAGCTGGATGGGGGACACAGTGGGATGCGTGTCCCCTAGCTTGCCTGCACAGTTACAATCCGTTGTCTTCCACAGGGGTGAGGGCATCATGTGGGGGTGAGGAAACAGGCACCGCAGGGACAGGAGGGTGAAGGGTAGGCGTCGTGGGTGCAGGGATGGAGGACTCCACCACAGGGGGTGGGTCAGGGCCAAAGGTGGAGGCCAGGATCTCGCTGCACACCTTAGCAAGGTCCTCCAGGGACTCCCCTGCACCCGAAGGAACCACAGGCCCCAAGGAGGGGGGGGTCAGAGGGATGGGTCGCAGCGCCACTGGGGGAGGATGTCGACGGGGGGGACTCAAGCACCCTGACCGGGGACCTCCTTGACCGCTTGCGGGGTGGTGTCAATGTGGGGCTCAGGGACAGAGCGGCCATGAAGGAGTCCTTGGGGGAGATGTGGCCAGGAGAGCTGAGGGGAGGGGATTTGGAGGGAGTGGATTGGGTGGAATGCGGACTCCCACTCTGGCTGCGTGTCACACGTTTGCCCCCCGACCCAGTGGGCGTGCCTACTGCACCCTGTGTGTGCGTGTCAGGAGGTGTGCGGCGGACATTCCCTGCTGGTGTGGTGCCTGTGTCTGTTGTGGTGGGTGCATGCTTACGTCTGGGTGTATGTGGGACAGGCATGGGAGTGGGAATTGTGGAAGGAGCAGGGGTAGGGGGTGGGACGTAGCGCTGCAGGAGACCCACTGCTGCAGTCAGTGTGGAGTCTATGGACCTCAGCAAGTTGCGTTGGTCAGCCTGCGATGAATGAATGCCCTCCAAGTATGCCTCCATGTTGTTGAGGACCTGGCTGTGGCCATGGAGGACATTAAGGATCGCAGTCTGACCAATCTGCAACTGCCGCTGGATGTCCACAGACTCAGCATTGGCGGCAGCAGTGGAGACAGGGGCAGGGGGTGCGGTGCCTGGCAGGAAGGAGACATGTGGTGACCGGGCACGTTGGGAAGGGACACGGGCATGTGGGAGGCGGCTGATGCCAATGGAGGGGGCGGTGCCAGATGTAGGGCTGCTGTCAGATGGTGGTGCAGCCACCGCCCACTCGGAGTGATCATCCTCGGACCCGTCAGCTTCATACTTTGTTGTGCCAGTCGACAGATCCCCGGGTTCACTCTCCACCGCCTCAGTCCCACTCGAAGTGCCAGCCCCGATGTCACCGCTGGCACTGGTGCTCGGTCCCTCCGCGCCGTCTGTGTCCATGTCTCCCTCCGTGTCCCCCGACGATGCTGTGGGCAGGGTGAAGAGACAGAAAGTAATCATACACCTGTATACATATGTCACATGAGTCAAATCTACGTAGGTTACAGTGCATAGCCTGAAACAAAGGAAGAGTTACATCTACAAAACAAGGTACATATGTAGGGCATGCAAGACACTGTTTTTTGACCCACCATGCCATGGAAAAACTATGGAGAGCATGACACAATAGCAAATGAGATGATATGGAATTTTGACTGAGGAGCAAGGCCCTGGGGACAATCCAGCACTGCATCTGCACCACACAGCGTGGCAGCAAATAAGGATGAGCAGGGACCATAGGCAGGAACTAGAGGCACATGCAGCATAGGTAATACTGATAACATGCCCACCCTGACTGGCACACTGCACCTTGAGTGTATGTCCAGGCAAACATCACACACTGGCCAGTCCTAGCAAGGAGATATCAGGTCTTGACATGTCGGACATGCCCGCACCACCCACCCCCTACATGAGACAAATCTATGGAGACACAGGAAGCACGTACATCTCTTAGTCAGGGTGAAATACACATGTGATGCAAAACTTCTATATTGCACACAAACTACCCAAGGTGCGGCTGTGCAAATTATCATGTACAAATGGGCAGCATCAGATGATTGCAACAAGACACAAAGGCAATGGCCACCGTGAGTATGTAATAGGAAAATCAGGTCAGGCTGTACAGTGGACACTTGTAATACATCGCACGTCAATATACATGTTGCCAGGGGACAATGGCACAGAGCACAACCTATGCTGTAGACCCAGAGATTGTCGACATTCTCGGATTACACACATGATACCTAGGAAAAGATGCCCCTGGGGACAGTAGTGGCCACACAACTCCATGCTCCTGAATGGAAATGACTGCAACACACGCTAACATCCCTGCACTATGCCTAACGCACACTCATGCACATCATGTCACAGGCCACCATATGGGACATGTTCACACTGTGAACCGATATTTCATACATCCGTATTGATGGCCATAAACGTTAGACCCTCATTTATAGCTTGCGATTCTGTCGTCTGAGCTATTCTACGGTGTGGTTCATTAAAAGGAAGAAAAAGACAATATGCCTATGAGGTATGTCAAAATGACTATCTATGTATAATAACCTTATGTCTCCCACACCCAAAATATGGTGAAAAAGGAGTGAAAAGGAGTGTTGGTGCCTCACGGTAGCGCCACCAAAGAGGGTTAAGCAGGATGGTACTCGCCTGCTACCTCAATTTCTCATCATCAGCTACCAACACTCCAACAGCAAGAAATTGTGCATGATGCTGGTGATAAACTAAATAGGTGCTAGGGTGTGTGTTTAAGAAAGATAAGAAAGGAGAAGCTGTGCTAGAATGTGTGCACCGTCTCAAAAAACCCCTAAGTGATATATATTAATATCAGTAAAAGAGCTAAATCACACTGGCTTGCGTACTTTATTCTAAGCTGCGTGATAGCTCGTATGTTAAAATGCCGACATGTTTCGTTACCATTGGACAACACTCACGGTAACTTCTTCAGGGCGTGGGGTCTGTTCATTTATCCCTGCACCTCTATTTGTCGTTTAAAAACAATTCTGTGGGAGACAAAAGAGAATATACACACACACAACAACATGACTGGGTTGGTAACCTGTTAAAAATAGGGCAATTGTTCTATATATAGTCTTGAGGAACCCCCCCATATGGCATATATTTACCAGGATGTAGCCCAACCTGGGCATACCTTTACCCTTGGGACCTTGCGGCTCTGTGTGCGCGTTCAAGGCACCACTTGTTCCACTCCAAACGTGAGTCTGTAATGTATAATACATAATGAGAAATGTAAGCTAGCTCCCGTTTTTATATCTCATTCGTGGGTAATACGGGTGTGTCCCCCTCCCGTCTCAGGTGATGCCTCCACATCTCGGAAACTCATTATTAATCGGTGCCTCACTTTTAACATCCCCCTTTAAAAATTGTTCCCCTCCAAACGGACAACCTTCTCCACACTACCTCGTTGTATTCCAAACTCAGTGTATTCAAATCTCCACTCGTTAGCCTGTCTCGAGTCCAATTCCCCAAGACTCACACTGTCTGTCCACACTCACCGTGCAACTGTTCGTAACTGGCGTTTACTCAGCCCAGGAACAACACGATCGTTCCACGGCGCTGTTTAAAAGCGTATTCGCGCGTACCATGTGACTATACTACGCTAACGAGGGAGCTCGAAAATGAAAACGGAGCGCCATTTTGGAATGGGCACATAAAAGCTAGGCTCGCCCTGAGAATATACATTATTGTTAGTTTACTCAATATTATACCTGCCTAGCCATTCCATTGCACCAGTTGAGTGTCGTCTACTCAGTCTACTTTTCGTCCCATCAAGATGCAATGCTCGATGTGGTATAAAAAGGGGAGACTCAGTGTGATGCAGAAAGTACCATGTGACTATACTACACTATCGAGGGAGCTCGATGATGAAAGCAGAGCGCCATTTTGGAATGGGCAAATAAAAGCTAGGCTCGCCGTGAGGATGTACATTATTGTTAGTTTACTCAATATTGTACCCGCCTAGCCATTCCATTGCACGAGTTAAGTATCATCTACTCAGTCTACTATTCGTCCCATCAAGATGCAATGCTCGATGTGGTATAAAAAGGGGAGACTCAGTGTGATACAGAAAGTGGGGTGGCCATTTTGCAATGGGGAATGTCTTATTGTGTCTGTCTGCATATGTTGGCATGCTTACTTTGCCGAGTATCCAAAGTGATGTATTTCCTAGGTTACTCCTGTAGGTGTATATACAAATGTAATATCCTCACAGATAAGGATAAAATGTACAGAAGCTACAGTGTCAAGTGATAGGTCACAACGATCAGTGGTCAAGGTTTGAGTATACTAGAATTGCGTTACTGGCACCAGTGACTCATTAATGCCATGTGTTGCATGTATACTCCTTGCACTGCTGGTATAACCTCTATGACCATAAGTTCTAGTGAAAGATCATGCAATCACCTTACTCCATTCTATGAGGTCATTTAATCCATTCTGGTCCACTCCCTCTTGATAAATCCACCGTGCTTCCCTGTTGCTCAATCTAGATTCAATACTGTATTGATCCCCTGTGACTCTTTCAAGGACTACCCAGCGCACTTCTTGCGCAGTATGTTTTTGCGTTTGAAAATGTTGCACCAGTTTGGTGCTCAGTTTTCCTGCACGAAGCGTGCTCAGATGTTCCTGTATTCTTGTTTTTACCTTCCTGGTGGTAAGGCCGATGTAGTGAAGCTCACAGGGGCATGTCAATCTGTATATTACATGCGAGGTGTTACAGTTGCTAAATTTATTTAGAAACCAAGTCTTGTTGTTTTTAAGAGTAACACTTTTGGTTGGTGATGTAAATACGCACACGGAGCAATTACCACATGGGTAATGCCCGGAAGGGATATTGGTTTCACGTGGACTAGTTTTGGGTCTGGTGTGGACCAGCCGGTCCCGAATGTTTGCAGACCTTTTGAATGCGAAACGAGGAGGGGGCATCTGCATATTGGTGGTACTAAGGAGATGCCAGTGCCTCCGGATGATTTGCCTGATTTTCGTGGAAAGTGGTCCAAAGGTAGTGACCACTGGGATACATTCTCCTTTCTCCTTTTTGGTCTTTTCCAACAGGGCTGCACGGGGGGTGTTATATGCTCGTTTTTTTGCCTGTCGTATGACCTTCCTTGGGTAAGCTCGGTCCTGTAGCTTAATAGCCAAGATGTTTGATTGTGCGGAGTATTTCTGTGTGGTGGAACAGTTTCGGCGATATCTTAGAAACTGTCCCACAGGTAAGTTGTCCCGAAGGGCCCTCGGGTGATAGGAGCTGTAATGTAAAAGAGAATTTTTGTCCGTTGGTTTATGGTGGACCGTGGTCACCAACCTGTCGCCCTCAGCTAGGATGTCTAAATCCAAATAGACTGCTCTGGTTTTACTTATTTCCCAGGTGAACTTTAAGCACTCATCCAATACAATGTATTGAGTGGGGGATGACCTGTTCTCTGCCCCTTTAGCTCCTTTCTGTAGACTGCTCACCATATGGGACATGCCTGCTGGAAGGCCTGGCACTCGAGAGATTAACTCCCATGTCTGGACTCAGCATTAGTGCCAACTGACATGGAACCCACAAGTCCAGAACTGGACAGGGCACAGGCAAGGTCACAAAACCTGTTACACACCACCCCCACACATGATGCTGCAGGCATTGTACACTTGTAGAAGGTGTCAGGCTACATAACCTTGTGATGGAGTGACTACACACAGACCAGGGAACACATTGCAAGGAGGGGAAGGGAGGCAGGAGAGCACTGCAATACTGTGGGAAACAGGATCTGCACAGCACCATAAACCCTGGAAGTGTATCCATGGAACATTGCACTTACAAATGCTGGTGAAACACAACAAACACACACATGTACCTACCCCCTTCCGGCTGCTGCATCTCCTGTAGACGCCTGTCCAAGTCAGGAAAGACCACCGCCAGCACACGTTTTTGGATGTGGGAGAGACGGCGGCGCCCGCGGTTTTTGTGGCTCTCAGGTGAGTCCCCCAGCAGGACCCGTGCGATCCTCGGCGTCCAGCACCGGATATCCTGCCAGCGTTTCCTCACCTGGGACAGGCGCCGCTTCCGACCATCCGCACTCCTCACGGCGCTGACGGCGTCCAGCCATATCTGCTCCTTGGCAGAGGCGTCTACCTGTGAGGATGAACAAGTGACACTACATCAATACACCTTGCACATGTCACGGGGACACAGATTAGAACACATTTGCTGTTTACAACAAGGCATAGTGTGCATCCAATGCATTGCAACTTTGTCATAGGGACATGATCCTGTGAGGGAAGGCCAATAGCTGTACGTGCCATTGAAAGGACACAGGTGGAATTAGGGCAACTACACAATCAATGAGCCAGGCTCACACTGTGCATCACACCCACCCCTCCTGTCTCAGGGCACTGCTGGGAGGACTCTGCACCCACCCCTCCTGTCTCAGGGCACTGCTGGGAGGACTCTGCACCCACCCCTCCTGTCTCAGGGCACTGCTGGGAGTGATAGGCCCCCACCCCTCCTGTCTCAGGGCACTGCTGGGAGGACTCTGCACCCACCCCTCCTGTCTCAGGGCACTGCTGGGAGGACTCTGCACCCACCCTCCTGTCTCAGGGCACTGCTGGGAGTGATAGGCCCCCACCCCTCCTGTCTCAGGGCACTGCTGGGAGGACTCTGCACCCACCCCTCCTGTCTCAGGGCACTGCTGGGAGGACTCTGCACCCACCCTCCTGTCTCAGGGCACTGCTGGGAGTGATAGGCCCCCACCCCTCCTGTCTCAGGGCACTGCTGGGAGGACTCTGCACCCAACCCTCCTGTCTCAGGGCACTGCTGGGAGTGATAGGCCCCCACCCCTCCTGTCTCAGGG
This sequence comes from Triturus cristatus, assembly GCF_964204655.1. Taxonomy (NCBI): domain Eukaryota; kingdom Metazoa; phylum Chordata; class Amphibia; order Caudata; family Salamandridae; genus Triturus; species Triturus cristatus. The sequence continues at coordinate 86,493,283 of NC_140588.1, forward strand.
CACTGCTGGGAGGACTCTGCACCCACCCCTCCTGTCTCAGGGCACTGCTGGGAGGACTCTGCACCCACCCTCCTGTCTCAGGGCACTGCTGGGAGTGATAGGCCCCCACCCCTCCTGTCTCAGGGCACTGCTGGGAGGACTCTGCACCCACCCCTCCTGTCTCAGGGCACTGCTGGGAGGACTCTGCACCCACCCTCCTGTCTCAGGGCACTGCTGGGAGTGATAGGCCCCCACCCCTCCTGTCTCAGGGCACTGCTGGGAGGACTCTGCACCCACCCCTCCTGTCTCAGGGCACTGCTGGGAGGACTCTGCACCCACCCTCCTGTCTCAGGGCACTGCTGGGAGTGATAGGCCCCCACCCCTCCTGTCTCAGGGCACTGCTGGGAGGACTCTGCACCCACCCCTCCTGTCTCAGGGCACTGCTGGGAGGACTCTGCACCCACCCCTCCTGTCTCAGGGCACTGCTGGGAGTGATAGGCCCCCACCCCTCCTGTCTCAGGGCACTGCTGGGAGGACTCTGCACCCACCCCTCCTGTCTCAGGGCACTGCTGGGAGGACTCTGCACCCACCCTCCTGTCTCAGGGCACTGCTGGGAGTGATAGGCCCCCACCCCTCCTGTCTCAGGGCACTGCTGGGAGACATCAGGCATTCCCCCCCTGGGACCCCGCCTACAGTACATAGCATGTGTGTCACACCTGGACACAATGGCAGAAGTCACAGTCACAAAAAAGGGACACAGTCTGTGGCAGTGGACACTGCACTCACCTGATAACCTGGTCGCCCATACAGCATGGGGTACCGTGGGAGGATCACATTCACCAAAGCCATGTTCTCCTCCAGGGTGAATGGCTGTGACCTCTCCACAGCCCTTGACATGGTTCCAGGGAATCAGTAGCAGCAGCTGGGTCGTGGAATACAGAGATGTGCAGGCAAGTGCTCCCTCATGGGACCTGGCTGCCTTATATCTGCCTTGCTGGCCCATCTCATGCACAGGAGTACAGAGTGATTGGTCACTCACATTTGCATACTATGTTTCCTCCAATCCCTTCAAACCTAGCAGTCTGTGGGTTCTCTATCGGTTTCATTCTCCTGCATGATGTCAGCCCCACAAACACATTGCAACAAAGTAGAAGAATTCCAACTGACTTCTGCTGTGCACCTTCCAGAACAAATTCGAAATTTGAACTTGGTCTCCATGACAACCAGCATGCATGTAGGCCTTAATACTTGTCCCTCATGTGTCCCCTACGTAATTGGGAGCGTCACACACAGGTACGGTGCGTTTCGGGGCCCTAGGGCACCCCAAATGCATTGCAACGGCCCGTACACGCGTGCCTACGTTCACTATCACTATGGGTGTCCTCGCGTATGCGTACTCGTAGTGGTGCGGGCCGTACACACAAATGTACGCTCATTATCACTACGAGTACGCATACGTGAGGACACCCGTAGTGATAGGGAGCGTACAGGCGTGTGTACGGTCCGTACCACTACGAGTACGCATACGCAAGAACACCCATAGTGGTAGGGCCGTACGCACGCCTGTACGCTCCCTATCACTATGGGTGTCCTCGCGTATGCGTACTCGTAGTGGTAGGGCCGTACGCACGCCTGTACGCTCCCTATCACTATGGGTGTCCTCGCGTATGCGTACTCGTAGTGGTACGGGCCATACACACGCCTGTACGCTCCCTATCACTATGGGTGTCCTCGCGTATGCGTACTCGTAGTGATAGTGAGCGTACATGCGTGTGTACGGCCCGTACCACTACGAATACGCATACGCGAGGACACCCATAGTGATAGGGAGCGTACAGGCGTGTGTACGGCCCATACCACTACGAGTACGCATACGCGAGGACACCCATAGTGATAGGGAGCGTACAGGCGTGCGTACGGCCCTACCACTATGGGTGTTCTTGCGTATGCGTACTCGTAGTGGTACGGACCGTACAAATGCCTGTACGCTCGCCATCACGATGGGTACACATACGGCAGCACTCCCATAGTGATATGGGAACGTACACAGGCCCTCTTAGCAGCAGTACGGCTGTTTTCACACATCACAGTGGTGATAGGCGGCACACAGGTAGGAATAGGGCGGACATACTTGTCCATGGATGGACATACTTGTCCATGGATGGACATACTTGTCCAGGAATGGACATCAAGGCATCATCTGTGCATTACTACATGTGTGGGGCACAGGTGTGACAGGCTGTGATGTGGAACATCACTCCTGAGTGGAGAAGGCACCAGATGTATGATGAGATGTGTACAGATGTACTGTGTGACGGTGCAATGTGTGCCAGGCATGCCCTTGACTCCTTTGACATGTGTGCATGTCGTACTGCACACTTGGGGTGAGCGTCACTGCCATGGCACGGACACCAACACACGGAAGTGTCCCCTGATGCCCAGTACAGGGGTTACCACACCTGCCTTGTCACTACCCACGGTGCACAATGTGACAATGTCATGTATGTGTGGGGGCTTCCCATCAGGTTGATGTTGGAGCACCCTCAAAAGCTGCAGCTGTTGCAGCAACCAACATGTGTCTGTGTGTCGATTGACATTGCACACTGTTCCGCACACCATGCCACATGTGGTATCGGATGTGAGGTGCACATGTATGCATGGGACACGGAGTAGCGTGACAAGGACATGTCTGCATCCTCACAATGATTGTGTGGTGAGTCATGACATGTGCACCTTCATGGCAAGGTGTGTGGGCTGTCCTAGTGTAATGTCATGTGACCTGTGGCTCTAGTGTTCCGCTACCAGTCTCTGCAATCGGCATCCTACTTCTGCTGATGTGTGGGCGTATGTCACTCCTGTCTTGCGTCTGGCTGTTCACTTGCACTGGGACACAGCTATTCCCATGGCATGGCATGGGGAGGTTCTCAATCTCCGTGTGTAGCTGGGTCTTGGTAGGAGTGTCACCTGGCAGCCATACGTGTCCTGGGCATGTAGCACATACCTGACTCCCTATGTAGCATATGTGTATTGACAGATTAACATGTGCTCAGTGCATATGAATTGTTGTCGTAGTGCACTCACTCTTCCTTGTCACTTCCTAATTACTGCAGAGCGCCGCCTCTTGCCCGACCAATTCCGGACTTGGCTGCCATGTGGGAGAATGACAGCATCCGTTGCTACCGCTTCCCCCAACCGTTGATTCTGGAGTTGACGGCGAGACTGGCACCACACCTGCAACCGCAGCACAGGTATCCTACGGCACTGACACCCCAGCTGAAGGTAATGGCTGCCCTACATTTTCTTGCCACTGGTACCTTTCAATATACCATAGCTCATGTTGGTGGCATGTCCCAGAGCATGTTCTGCCGTGTGCTGCATGATTTCTTAGAGGCCATGTTGATTCACCTGGATGACTTCATCAAGTTCCCAACCCCTGAACAGTTGACTGCGGTCAAGCGTGGATTCTATGCCCTGGGAAGGATGCCCCATGTCATTGGGTCCATAGATGGGACACATGTAGCTTTGGTACCACCACACGCACGGGAGGTAGCGTACCGCAATCGGAAGCACTACCACTCCATCAATGCCCTTGTGGTGTGTCAGTCCAACATGGTGATTTCACATGTCTGTGCTCATTTTCCAGGATCAGCACACGATGCCTACATCATGAGGCGTAGCAGGATGCCTGAAATGATGATGCAGCTGCGCAACGAAAGAGCATGTGTTGTTGGTGGGTACAGTCTGTCTGTCCTGTATTTTGCATTGCCTACCAGCACGACCGCTTCACCAGTTCTAACGATGTCCATGTGCTTCCCATGTAGGGGACGCTGGCTATCCCAACATGCCTTGGCTGCTCACACCTCTCCGCAACCCCATCACGCCGGCCCAGCTCCGCTACAACACCGCCCATGGCCGGACAAGGCGAGTGATAGAGAGGACGTTTGGCCTGCTGAAGAGCCGCTTTCGGTGCCTCCACAAGACCGGCGGCGCCCTCCCATATGCCCCTGCGAAGGTCTGCAAAATCTTCATGGTCTGCTGTATGCTGCACAACATGGCAGTTGAGAAAGCTGTGCCACTCATCCTGGATCAAGATGACGAGGACCATCCACCCGTGGAGGACGAAGGGCTTGGCAATGGGGCTAGTGATGTGGAGGATGTGGAGCCGCAAGAGGACATCCGGACTCGGCTCATACGCGACTTCTTTGCTTAGTGGTGAGTACCAGTGTCTGAGTGTGCACGCATTGGTCCCCGTGTGGCATGTGTTGTGATGTGTGTGTCCACCTGCATGCATGGCACGTGAGTCAGAGGTGTGTGTGGGTGTGTCACTGGAGTGATGGTGGCAGTGATGGTTGTATTTCCCCAGTCATAATTGTGACCTAGCATGTTGTCATCCATACATGTGTCGAGTAAATGCACATGCAAGTGGCTGTTCTTTTTGTGGCTGACTTCTTGTGTGTCTCTCTTCCCCAGGTACTTGCGCATGCCGTCTGCTGGTTGCATTGTTGTGGCACTGCTATTCCTCATGGACACGTAATCGTGGGCTGACTCAGCGTTACAGGCACGGACACGTTTGGAAGTCTCCATAGGGTAAGGGATGCATCAGGGGTGTAGTGGGTGTGGCAGTTGTTCACGATGTATGCACACTGCCCCTGTCGATGTTTGGTTCCTCTGCAGCCATGTAGCATCACCATGGGACACGACATGCAGCTGTGTACACCTGAATAGATGGTCTGACTGGTTGACAGTCATCAGTGATGGGATAGTGGATTGTGATGATGGCATCAATGTGTGTGACACTGCCCTCGGACACATACGGTTAGCATTGGCTTGACATGGTGTGGGACTTCCACATCAGCGGATCAATGGTGTATGGCAGGCTCTCCGTGAGCAGCTGTGGGTGTTTAGCTGTTAGCCGACAATTGTGTGCCAGTTCCATGGCTAACACGCATTTGTGCTGCAGAAGGGGGGTGCCAGTGTTGGACCCACATGTTACTCCACAAGATGTGTTCATGTGTACTTCAAGTTGCCTCTGCAATCCCGAAAACATGACTAATAAAGGTGTCCCTATGCCTCCAAGGTGCCTCTTCTCAGTCAATGCTGGTGTGTTGCCACGGTGCATCCAGCATGTCTGGCATGGTTTTCCCTGATTGTGGCTATGTGTCAATGTGTCGAGTAGCAAGATGCAAGCTGTGTGTGTGGGCTGAGACTGTGTTTTGGGCATGATGTCCATGACTGTGTGGGTATTGTGACATGTGCCATCCCCATGCATCCAACGTTGGCCAGGCCCCATTCTCTACATCCACCGGACTCAAGCTTGCAGGACATGGTTCTGCCACCTGTCTACACATACCTGCGTGCCCCCCAGGACACTCCACATGATCCCTGACCTCTGCGCATGACTGTTGCTGTACTCAATGTGTCTGTCAGCACGGTTGTGCGGCCACCCCCTCAGCTGGTTGGGCCCATCACGGGTGTGTATGGTGCTCCATGTCTGTCTTGCCTAATACACTGTGACCCGTGTGTCCTGTGCCAGACTCAGGCCCCAGGGTGTGGATGGTTGAAGTCAAAAGAGAACTCAGGCATGTTTAGACTTTACAACACACATGTAAGGTAATAATGCAACCAGCAGGCATCTTCTCTTCATAGTGTGATTTATTATTTGGGGGGGGGATAAAGTGAGGGGCTTTCCGGGAGTTTGGAATCCAAAGTTCAGTAGGGGAGTTGGTGTCCTTGCCAGTGGAAATCCTCAGAGTCCATGCCACAGTCTTTGTCAACATTGGTCAGACAGTGACCAGCAGGGCCATGTGGCAGAGAATGTCTCTTGATGCTGTGATGCTGTTGCTCCAGTGGGCCAGGTGCCAGGCGTCCTGGGAGATGGTGATGTTGCGCCGACCCTCACGGTCTTTTCCGTGGACGACCCGCCCTCCTGCGGGGACCCTCAGAAGCAGGCCGTGACGATGTCTGGGATGCTCCATCGGATGTTTCCTCCTCCTCCTCCTGCTCCCTCCCTGTGGGTGGTGATGTTCTCCGCCTTCTGGCACAGGGAGGGTCGGCCATGTTGTCGGCCATCCGACGGAGTGTATCGTGAATTCCCATGTACGCCGTCACGAGCTCAGCCTGTCCGTCCTCCATCCTCCGTTGGTGTTGCAGTAGACAGGCATGTAGCTCCCCATGTTGCTGGGCCTGCTGGGTCTTGATCCTCTCGAGGACGGACACAACCTGGGCCAGGCCCGTGGTGTCCTGCCGGTATGTGTCCAGGATGTTACGGACATGGGAAAATACCGGTTCCCCAGCCAACTGGTTAGGCTCGCGCCTCCGCCGTCCTCCACTCCCACCACCCCTGCCCACTTGCACCTGGCCTGCCCTTGTGGGTACATCGGGTGACCGGGACCCTGAGGGGTGGCATTGGCGTTGTCGCCTGCCTCCTCCTGGGTGCCCGGGACACCGTGTCCCTCCTGGCCAGCCTGGCTGCATTGTGGTGGTGGGGCAGGGATCCTGGGTGTCTCCTGGGATGTGGCAGGAGTGGGGGTGGTGGTTGGCACAGTTGTACCTGACGCAGGTGCTGCAGGTTGTTGGACACCAGAGGGGCCAGGTCGGTCGGGGTCGTCCACAGAGTGGTGAGAGTCGTCGCTGCCGGTGGGATCGGGCTCCCGCAGATCCGGGTCCTGTGAGTCTTCCCCCCCAGTGTTGGGGGGTGAACCACGACGTTGACCTGTGTGTGAGAGAGACAATGTTAATTTTGGTCCATGCAACATCCATGTTTCATCAGTTTCAAAGTTGGCACTTTTCCTCTTGGAATTAGGATCTGTCTTGCATTCCACTCACAGTGCACTTGTGCATGGGTGTGTCCCTTGGGCACCACTTTGGCCCCTTTAACTATGTGTGGCACAGTCTTACTTGCTGCGTCAAGTGTGACTGCAGTCAGCAGTGGAGTGGGCAGGTGTGGCGAGCCATGCATTGGCGCCTTCCGTGTAGCACTGTACATGTGCACATGGAGTGGATCCACACACTTATATGATGCAGGTAGCTGTCGTTGTGCTCGTGAACAGGTTGTGACATGGCCCTGTGTTTTGCCATGGAGAAGAGGGGGGGTTCTGGCACTGGCCACCCTTGGCTACATGCACGCAGTCTACCTGCTGACGAGCAGACATTCCCACACACCACACGGCTGATTTGCTCTCCCTGTGTCTCCCTCCCTCTCTGTCCCCCTCTCCCTCCCTCTCTGTCCCCCTCTCCCTCCTTCTTTGTCCCCCTCTCCCTCCTTCTCTGTCCCCCTTTCCCTCCCTCTGTGTGTCAGCCTCCTCCCTCTGTCCGTCTTCCTGTGTCTCCCTCCCTCTCTGTCCCCCTCTCCCTCCCTCTCTGTCCCCCTCTCCCTCCTTCTCTGTCCCCCTCTCCCTCCCTCTCTGTCCCCCTCTCCCTCCCTCTGTGTGTCAGCCTCCTCTCTCTGTCCGTCTTCCTGTGTCTCCCTCCCTCTCTGTCCCCCTCTCCCTCCCTCTCTGTCCCCCTCTCCCTCCTTCTCTGTCCACCTTTCCCTCCCTCTGTGTGTCAGCCTCCTCCCTCTGTCCGTCTACCTGTGTCTCCCTCCCTCTCTGTCCCCCTCTCCCTCCCTCTCTGTCCCCCTCTCCCTCCCTCTGTGTGTCACCCTCTGTCACCTCAGCCCAGCTTCCTAGACACACACTTTTTCCAGTCCTTTGAATGGCCCTTGGCTTGTTGATGTGAGTTTGTTTCTGATCTCCAGGCACCCATTGGGTGTAGTGTCTGTGTGTGCGCTGCTGCTGTGGTGGTGTGTGCTGCCACTCTTTCACAGTGTTGGCTGTTCATTAGCTGCTGTCATGTGCAAAACAGTGCCTTCACCCCCATGTGTTGATGCAAGGCGTCCACCATTTGCTGGCGAGTCTTTCCTGTGTGGGGACACACTGTTTGTCTGGCTGTGACCTGGGCCATATGGGCAAAGGGCATTGTTGTCTGCTTCTGAGTTGCACTATGTGAATTTTGGGGCCCACCCTCCCGCCATCCGGGTTACCGTGTCATGTGTTGGTGTCTTCTGTGGCCTGTGACTTGACATTGTCCAGCTGGGTGCATGGGGCATGGTGGTGCCAGTGGCATGTGCGTGTTCATGCAGTGTGGTTGAGTCATGCGATAGCTTGGGGTGGTTGCGTGCCTGTTTGTGATTTTGGTTGTGGATGACGTTCCCCCCATGTGAGGTGCGTTGTTTGTGTACTCACCCGGGTCTCGGAGTCCTCCTAATCCTTCGACTGCCTCCACCGGCTGTATGGCCATCACCCTCTCCTCCCAGGGCTGGTAGTGTACGGGTCTGCGGGAGGGCCCTCCTCCAGTGGCGTTGGCCTGGTTGTGTTCCTCCAGCATCTTGGCTCGGACCCTCCTCCGCAGATCGTACCACCTGGATTGGCATTCCTGCCTGGTCCTTCTGGTGTCCCCAACAGCATTCACAGCATCGATGATGGTCTGCCACATGGCTGTTTTTGCTGCCATGCTGGTGTTTCTGACCAATGTTCCAAAGAGCTGTGGCTCGACTCTGAGGATTTCATCGACAAGAACCTCCAACTCTCGGTTACTGAACTTTGGATTCTTGGTAGTGGGCATGGTGAGGGGTGTGGGTGTGGATGGTGGGGTGTGTGTGTGGATGGTGGGGGGGGTGTGTGGATGGTTGTGGGTGTGTGGGTGTGGTTGTGCAGGTGTGTGTGTGTGTGAATGTGATGAGGGGGTGTTTGTGAAGGTGGTTGTGTGAAGGTGTGCAAGTGTAAGGTGTGGTGAAGCTTGTAGTATGGTGCTGTAGGTTGTCTGTGGTGTCTGGCAGCAGTGAGTCTGTTGCAAAGGCTCATGGTTTGTGTGTGTGGGCCCTTTTTATTGGTCCATTGGTGGGTGTGGCTGTGTTTGAAGTTTGGGTGGGTGTGTTATAAGGAGTGGTGGTGTATTGGGCCTCTGTTTGTTTTTGGCAGTTGCAGGTCAGTGAATGTGTTATTTTAGTGGTTGTTGGACATGTTTAGTGGCTTTGTGCCATTCGAATGGTGTATTCTTGTGTTGTTTTGGTTTGTCCTGGTTGTGTACGTGCATTTTGAGCGTGTGTACGGTGTGTACATGGGCCATGTGGTTGTACGGTGCTGTCCTTGTGTGTGGCTTGGTACGACTCGTACATGCGGTTGTGATGTTGGGGCCTGGGGTGCGCTCCGTACTTAGGAGGTTGTGTTGGGGGTGCGACTGGAACGTACTGGGGTGTACATAGACGGTGGTACGACACGTACAGGGGTGGGGGTAGGACTCGAACGTACTGGGGTGTAGGTACACGGTGGTACGACACGTACAGGGGTGGGGGTGCGACTGGAACGTACAGGGGTGTACATAGACGGTGGTACGACACGTACAGGGGTGGGGGTACGACTCGAATGTACAGGGGTGTAGGTACACGGGGGTACGACACGTACAGGGGTGGGGGTAGGACTCGAACGTACAGGGGTGTACATAGACAGTGGTACGACACGTACAGGGGTGGGGGTAGGACTCGAACGTACAGGGGTGTAGGTACACGGGGGTACGACACGTACAGGGGTGGGGGTAGGACTCGAACGTACAGGGGTGTGGGTACACGGGGGTACGACACGTACAGGGGTGGGGGTAGGACTCGAACGTACAGGGGTGTAGGTACACGGGGGTACGACACGTACAGGGGTGGGGGTACGACTCGAACGTACTGGGGTGTACATAGACGGTGGTACGACACGTACAGGGGTGGGAGTACGACTGGAACGTACTGGGGTGTGGGTACACGGGGGTACGACACGTACAGGGGTGGGGGTAGGACTCGAACGTACAGGGGTGTACATACACGGTGGTACGACACGTACAGGGGTGGGGGTACGACTCGAACGTACAGGGGTGTGGGTAAACGGGGGTACGACACGTACAGGGGTGGGAGTAGGACTCGAACGTACAGGGGTGTAGGTACACGGGGGTACGACACGTACAGGGGTGGGGGTACGACTCAAACGTACTGGGGTGTACATAGACGGTGGTACGACACGTACAGGGGTGGGGGTACGACTGGAACGTACTGGGGTGTGGGTACACGGGGGTACGACACGTACAGGGGTGGGGGTACGACTCAAACGTACAGGGGTGTACATACACGGTGGTACGACACGTACAGGGGTGGGGGTACGACGACGAACGTACAGGGGTGTGGGTAAACGGGGGTACGACACGTACAGGGGTGGGGGTAGGACTCGAACGTACAGGGGTGTGGGTACACGGGGGTACGACACGTACAGGGGTGGGGGTACGACTCGAACGTACAGGGGTGTACATACACAGGGGTACGACACGTACAGGGGTGGGGGTACGACTCGAACGTACAGGGGTGTGGGTAAACGGGGGTACGACACGTACAGGGGTGGGGGTAGGACTCGAACGTACAGGGGTGTGGGTACACGGGGGTACGACACGTACAGGGGTGGGGGTAGGACTCGAACGTACAGGGGTGTAGGTACACGGGGGTACGACACGTACAGGGGTGGGGGTACGACTCGAACGTACTGGGGTGTACATAGACGGTGGTACGACACGTACAGGGGTGGGGGTGCGACTGGAACGTACTGGGGTGTACATAGACGGTGGTACGACACGTACAGGGGTGGGGGTGCGACTGGAACGTACTGGGGTGTACATAGACGGTGGTACGATACGTACAGGGGTGGGGGTACGACTCGAACGTACTGGGGTGTACATTGACGGTGGTACGACACACAGGGGTGGGGGGGTGTACATAGACGGTGGTACGACACGTACAGGGGGGGTGTACATAGACGGTGGTACGACACGTACAGTGGTGGGGGTACGACTCGAACGTACTGGGGTGTACATAGACGGTGGTACGACACGTACAGGGGTGGGGGTACGACTCGAACGTACAGGGGTGTACATACACGGGTGGGGGTGTACATACATGGGGGTACGTGTTGGACGTACGGGGCGGGGGGGAGTGTTGGGCGCGTATGCGGGCACATGTCTCCATGGTTGCTATGGGAGTTCGGTGCGGACGGTGTTTTTTCCATACGGTTGTGAGATCGGACGCACGGGATGGATCGTGATTCCTCGGTCGGACTTCAGCTTTCACATTTGTACGGTAAATCGTCCGAGGACGTGTCGGACACATTTTCCGACCCGAGGACGTGTGGGAAATCATTCCCAATGCGGTTTGTATGGACTTTTTACCATGCGAATCGTGATTGCCAGTTCGTACGGCACTTGTACGATTCATACGGTAAAAAGACCGGATACGAGTCGCACGGGGAATTTTTTTACCGGATCGTAATTGGCACCTAGTGTTATGTTATGTTATGTTATTCCGTTTTATATAGCCCGGATAATACCCGTGGGTGTCCTGGCGCTGTAGAACAGAAAACTATCCTGAGTAAAGGTGGTGTAACAGGTATTAAGAGGTAAAGAGGCTGGTCTTGAGCGCCTTCCTGAATTCTAGGTGATTGGGTATATGTCTCAGGTATAGCAGTAGTGCATTCCAGGCAGTAGCGGCCTTTACCAGAAAGCTGCGTCCTCCCCAGTTGGCTTTGTTTACTTTGGGGACTACAACCAAATTAGCCTGAGAAGACCGCAAAGTTCTTCCAGGAGAATACCATCGGAAGAGCCTAATTAGGTGGAGAGGTCCATTCTTATGAAGAGCTCTGTGAGTCATACATAACGCCTTGAACCAGATTCGTTTGTTTATTGGAAGCCAGTGTAGTTTTTTTATTTCGGTCGAGATCGAGGCATATTTAGGAATGCCTGATATAAGTCTTGCCGCCGCATTTTGCAGTAGCTGCAGCCTTTTCTGTAATCCTTCCTGCATGGTTATGTAGAGACTATTGCAATAGTCGAGTCTGGATAGGGCAAGGGCAGAGATGACCGTTCGATGTGATTCTTTGGGGAGCAGTGGGAGTATCTTCCTACATGATCTAAGAATGAAAGATGTGGAGGAGATAACTGAATTAACCTGGTCCTTGAACAAAAGTTTATCATCTATGATAATGCCCAGGTTCTTGACTTTCCTGCTGGGCGTGGGTAGTGAACCCATTGAGTCTGGCCACCAGGTAGGTGTCCAGAAACTAGGATCGTTTCCAAACAAGACTACCTCCATTTTGTTGGAGTTAAGTTTGAGGCAGTTTAGGGTCATCCAACTGCCCACTGCTGACATACACTCTTTAAAGTCATCCGCAACATTGGTAGGGGTCGCAGGTAGTAAGGATACCACTATCTGGGTATCATCTGCGTATGATGTGAGGTTGAATCCAAAAGATTCTACCAATGATGCCAGATGTTTAACATATACGTTAAAGAGAGTAGGACTGATGGAAGATCCCTGTGGCACCCCGCATGGCAGGGAGAAAGCTTTAGCAGTAAAGTCTCCCAGCGAGACCGCCTGTGTTCTGTCTGCTAGGAAAGACTTGATAAGGCTCCAAGCTTTGGGCCCGATTCACAGAACTAACTTCAGACAAAATCCTAAACTTACTACCATTTTGGTATTCACAGAATGCACTTACTGCCTTTGGTATTCACAGAATGCACTTACTACTTTTGGTATTCACAGAATGGATTTACGACTACTAACTTTACGTCCGCACTCGGGCCGGAAATTCCGGCCCAGAGGCGGAGCTTCCGGCCCGGAGGCGGAGCTTCCGGCCCGGAGGCAGGGCTTCCGGCCCGGAGGCGGAGCTTCCGGCCCAGAGGTGGAGATTTTGGCCATGGCTAAATCTCCGCCACTGGCGGCCCGGAAGCTCCGCCTCCAGCCCGGAAGCCCCGCCTCCGGGTCGGAAGCTCCGCCTCCGGGCCGGAATTTCCAGCCCGAGTGCGGACGTAAAGTTAGTAGTCGTAAATCCATTCTGTGAATACCAAAAGTAGTAAGTGCATTCTGTGAATACCAAAAGTAGTAAGTGCTTTCTGTGAATACCAAAATGGTAGTAAGTTTAGGATTTTGTCTTAAGTTAATTCTGTGAATCGGGCCCCCAGTCTTTGACTCCAATTTCTTGAAGCCGGTCCATCAATAAACCATGATGGACCATGTCAAAGGCTGCAGACAGATCCAACATGATCATAACTGCCTTACCACCCTGGTCTAAAGTCTCTCTAATTTCTTCTGTTGATTTGACCAGCGCCGATTCGGTGCTATGTCCTGATCTGAATCCATACTGCGTAGGGTCTAATCCCTGGGCCTCATCCAAGAATCTGCTTAGTTGTGTGTTCATGATTTTCTCAAGTAGTTTGGCAGGGAGAGGCAGCTTTGATATGGGCCTGAAGTTATTTGGGTCCAGAGGATCAAGCTGGGGTTTTTTTAATAGCGGTATAATAGAGGCTATTTTCCAGGTCCTCGGAAAGCAACCCTTGACAAATATAGAATTAAAAATAGATGTGAGGGTTTCCGTGACTGGTTCAGGGGCTAGCCTGAGTACAGAAAGGGGGCAGGGGTCCATCGGGGAGCCTGATCTAGTCAAATCTAGAAGTTTAAGAACCTCCACAGGGGAGGTGGGTGAGAAAGTCTTTAGCGTCCCGAAGTTATTAGAGGAGTCGTGTGAGTTTGGCGCCCCAAAAATGGTTGAATGGGTAAAGGTTGAAAAAATATTATCCACTTTTTCAAAATAAAGTTTGCTATTTTGTCGCACAATTCTTGGCTGGATTCGAACTGGAGGGTGGTGGGTTCAGCTAGGGATTTAACCGTTTTAAACAGTTCCTTGGAAGAGTTTCCTGCTTTTTTAATTTTGGCGGCAAAAAAGTCTTGTTTGGTTTTAAAGAGATATTGTTTATACTGAGCTAAACAAATCTTATAGCGTTTTTTGTCCTGTGAGTCGTAGTTAATGCGCCATAGTCTTTCCAAACGTTTACACTCACGTTTCAGTTCTCTCAGGTCTTGAGAGTACCATGGGGCGGATGGATGAACTCTGAAATTGCAGCGAGTTATCCTAGGGACCAATTGCGTACATGCTGAGTCCAACCACATGGAGTAGTCTTAAATAGATCGGTGAGTTTAATAGTGTCTGGATCCTCTTCCACTTCTAAATGGAAGTTGAAATCACCTAGGATCGAGTAAGAACTCGATCCTAGTTCGTTTTCAAACCAGGTACTAGCTTTTGTTAGGAACCCTGCTTTAGGGCCAGGTGGTCTGTATAGTAAGGGCCAGGTGGTCTGTATAGTAAGGTACCTATATATATATTAGTGCACATACTATTTTTTAAACAAACTTTAAGTACAATAAAATTATCCCAATATATATCTGTACATTTAATAAATTCATTTAACCAGCAAAGTTTCATAAAAATGTCAAATTTATATTACATAAATCTCTTTAAAATATAACTCACCTTTTAAATAAATCTGTTGAATGAAAAATCTCACACACTCAGTCAGGATTTTCTTGTAGTCACAGGGAATGTAGATCAGCACACTCTCCAAAGTAAAGCCAGTATTGGCAAACTTTCCCTCTGATTTTCCATACATATACACATAACCCAAAAATGACATTGCTTCCCAGTGTTTTTCAAATTGAAAAACGATTTTCCATTGGTCACAGTGAATAATACTTTTCAACTCACATCCTCACCCCTTGTCCTTAATATCAGTTTCCATAGCAACAGGTCATGCAACATTCAACTTAGCAGCCAGGTCACAAGTTCACCACATAATGTTGCAAATGACAACAGCTGGTGTGGTTGGTTTTGCAAAGCATGCCCTTATCCTTTCTGCTGTACCTTTCAAACATTTCAAAATAACCAATAAGAAACATGCACCCTATATTAGAATGTTGAGCATTCTTAAACAGCCAATCAAATCTCTGCTTTCTTAAAAACAGCATCTTGTCCACCATTTTAGATAGATTTTATTCTTCCACCTGCCTACCTCGCTGCAGACATCGTCTGATTACCTACAGAAATCCCTTCAAGATGCTTTCTGTGTGGATTATTGGACACAGCTATGTTTTCTGGTGCAAAAGGTATGCTGAAAGCAGAGGTATTGACAAAGACCTAGATTTACAAAATGTAGATATTAAATGGATTGGACAGAGAGGATTGAAGTGGTACCAATTGATGCCATTTGTTAAATCCTTTATGCACTTCCAACCCCCTGACCTCATGATTGTGCACTGTGGTGGCAATGACCTAGGCACATTGACTGGGGTAGACCTGTAAATGCTAATGAAGGACACCTTTGCAGAATTGATGTTGCTTTTCCCCCAAACTGCCTTTGTCTACTCTAACATATGCCAAAGACAGAAATGGAAGTAGGCCAATCAATTTTGTCCTCAGATTGAGAAAGCTAGAATAAATGTCAATAAAGCTGTTTCTGCTTATCTCAGAGACCATAGTATGAGGTCCATATACAACAACAATCTGCGTTTTAATATGGATGGCATATACAGGAGAGATGGTGTAGATTTCACAGATGAGGGAAACAGAGTCTTTCTCAACAACTTCAGACTCTGCATCGGCACTTACATGTAGCTACAAAAACTTCCCAATATACACAAGGGCTCTTTTTAGAGCCACCCAAGATGCTAACATATAATATATCGTTTTAATGATAAAATTATTATTTTTTTGAATTAGGAGTCGTGCACCCTTTGAGTTCACACTAGGGGGCCGCACTGGGAGTCGCACACCCCTCATGTTCACACTAGGGGGCCGCGCTGGGAGTCACGCACCCCTCGCGTTCACACCCGGGGGCCGCGCTCAGTGCTGCGCTAGGGTCGCGACTCCAAATTTTTCTATAAAAAAAACGGCTCCTTCCAGTAATTTATATTCACCCCGGGGACCCCATCCCCCGGGGCCAATGTACTTCATAGGGGACCGTGGGGGGAGCCCCAATGCCCCCACGGTCCTGCCGGCTCCCCACGTCTTGAGAGAGCTGGCATTGCTTTTCCACATGGGGAGCTGCTAACATGCCGCTGCCCATGTGGAAAAGCAATTCTGCTTTGGATTTTGGAAAAGAGAGCAGGTTTCCCTGCTCTCTCTTCCAAAATCCAAACCAGAGTTTGCTACGATAGGGCGGGAGACCATGCTCCCACCCTACCGTAGCAAACAACAGTGTCCCGGGGGTTGGCACCCCAGGACAAAGTAGGAGCTGGCCCTGGGGGGTGGTGGTCCCCAGGGCCATCACAGGCTCCAGGAGAAGGGCTGCGCAGCCCCGTTCCCAACAATTCCAAAGCCCCTGGGAGGTGGTGGTCACCGGGGCATGTGGCGGGGCTGCAGCCCCCTCACACATTTTATATTTATTTTAAAAATATAGCCTCGGGGAGGTGGCGGGCCCCGGGGCTGCGGGGGCCTCTGCGGGCCCCGCTTTACATTCAACAAATACCCCAGGACCCGGCCCACCCGGGGGTTAAAAATAATGAAGCGAGAAAACCCTCGCTTCATTTTTTTAAAAAAATTTGCCCGGATCCACACACCCAGCGCGCATTCCGCTGTTTTAAAAAAAAAATGCTTTTTTTGGCCCTGGAGGTCCTTGTGAGACCCCCTGAGCAGGCCTAGGGGGTCAGGGTGTTTCTACCCTGCCCCATTTACTTCTTTGTCACTTTTGTTTCCCTGTTTTCTTCTGACTCGGTTCTACCGAGTCACAAAATGGCTGCCAACACTTCCTGGTTTGGAATATTGACAGCCAATTAGAATAAAGCTTGTGGTCGGGAGGGTGCGAGAATGCACCGCGTGGATCGGCGGATCCTCCACGCCTCTAAATATCGAAACATTTATTTTTGATTTTCTCAGCAACTACTGAACGGATTTACACCATTTTTTATAAAGGTCACTTTCTGAGCCAAGCAGTGCCTTTTTGCCAAATTTGGGGTAAATCCGTTCAGTAGTTTCTGCTATAGCCTTGCATAAAGTTTCCTATGGGAAATGGATTTTTGGACTCTTATTTTTTGAATTTCTCAGCAACTACTGAACGGATTCACACCATTTATAAAAAAAAGGTCTCTTTCTGAACCAAGGGCTACCTTTTTGCAAAATTTGGTGTAATTCCGTTCAGCAGCTCGGGCTGTAGTCGTCTCTCAGGACACAAGTGGACTTCATCGTCCAAGCAGCAGTGCACCAGAAGCGGCGTTTGCAGCATGTTTGACTGCATGTTTCTATAAAGTTTAATTATGTTTTTTTATATATATATATGCCAAGGTGTATTGAAGAATGAGTGGGTGTATAAATGTCTGAATGGATGATTTTGTATGTGCATGACTGACTGTGATTAAACGTGTCTTACTGAATGCAAGGGTTAGTGACTATACTGTGTGAAAGTCTGTATCAGTCTGTCAGTTGGTATGTAAGCGGATGCATGGGTTAGTGAGTAGCTTCCTGAGTGTCTATACGGGTTATTGATTGATTGTCTGAGTATCTGTATGAGTGCCTGAGTGTCTCTGTGGGTAGGTGGGTGGGTGTGTGTGACTCTGTGCATAGATGTGTGAATGGGTGATTCACTGGGTGTATGGGTTCAAGAGTGCATCTGTGAAGGGTTGTATGGGTGAGTGTGTGCATGGGTCTGTTGGTTAGTGAATGGATGTGTCAGTGGTACATGTGTGAGTAACTACATATGTTACAGGCAGTATATGTGAGTGCTGGAGTATCTAGATGACTATATGTGAGAGTGTTTGCTTGTATCAGTGATTGTATAAGAGAGTAAGTATGTGTTATTATCTCCATGAATACGTGAGGTGGTGTGTGTATAATTGTATAGGTGTGTAAATGGGAGTGTGATAGATTCTTTGCATGACTGACTAGATGTGTGAGTAACTCCATGGATGAGTGGCGCTGTGTGAGTGTCTGTATAGGTGTATAAGTGCATATGATAGTGTTGTATTGATGAGTGACTGCATGTATGAGTGATTGTATGGGTGAATGAGTGGATGTGTGTGTAGACCTAGGAATCAGTGAGTACATATGTAGTAACTGGTATTGGTGTGTCGATGGTTTCGAAAATGGTAGTCTGTATTTTATAGTGGGTGTGTCAAAGGTTATATTAGAGTGTGAGGAGATGCATCAGATTTTCATGTGGATTATGTCATCAGCAATGTCATTAGTGATGTCATTTGAGATATCATCAGTGATATCACTGACCACGTCATGACTGATGTAATATGTGACATTATCAGCAGTGCATTGCGGGGGCACGAGTTATAGTTAGCTGAACTAACTATAACAGTGGAATTTCTATGGTTTTGTATGCGTGAAATCTCCCACTAACTATAACGTCCCTGAAACCTATGGTTTTTTTAAGTGAATTTCTGAAGTTTTTTAAATGCTAATTTCGAACTATAATGTGCCAGAAACCTATGTTTTGTTCAGTGAATATATATATATATTCACTGAAAAAACCATGGGTTTTAGGGAAAGTTATAGTTAGTTAGACATTTCACTCATATAAAACCATAGAAATTCCCCCGTTATAGTTAGTTCAGCTAATGACGTCACATATTACATCACTCATGACATGGTCAGTGACATCACTCATGACATCTCAAATGACATCACTGATGACATCATCCATGTGATCATTTTATGCATCTTCTCATACCCTAATATAACTTTTGATACACCAACTCTAAATTACAGACTGACATTCTCAAAACCATAGACACTCCAACATCAATAACTACACACCAACACACTGATTCTTAGATTTACACACACATCCACTCACTCACCCGTACAGTCACTCATACTTATGTTCACTCAGTACAGGACTATCATATGCACTCATACACCTATATAGAAACTCACACACCCCCACTCACCATAGAGGTACTCACATACCTAGTCAGTCATGCAAATAATTAATCACACTGCCATTTACTCACTTACACAGTTATACACACACCAGCTCACTTACTCATACAAATAGTAGCACATAATTACGCTCCTATACAATCACTGATATAAGCACAGACTAATCCATACAGCCACTCTCTCAATAGCACACTCTCACTTGTAGCCATTTGTATAATTCAACATACATATACACTGCCTTTCACATATGTAGTTACTAATACATATACAAATGAGATATACAATCACTCACTAACACACCTATACACACACTAACCCACCCATACAGTCCATCACAGATGCACTCTTGAAACCGTGCACACAGTGAATCACCCACTCATACATCTATACACAGAGTCAAATATACCCCACCCACACAAACACTCAGGTACCCATACAGATACTCAGACCACAAATCAATAACCCATATAGACACTCATGTAGCTATTCGCAAGCCCATGCAGCCGCTTACACACCAACAGACAGATGGATACAGACATTCACACAGTTTACTGACTAACCCATGCATTCAGTAAGATAAGGTAATTCACTCACTTATAGAGTCAGTCACGCACCTACTAAATTATCCATTCAGACACTTATACACCCACTCATTCTTCAATACGCATTTCCCTATATGTATTAAACATGTTTAAACTTTACAGAAACACACAGTCACTGGATGATGTCATTAGTGATGTCATTTGAGATGTCATCAGTGATGATGTCATCAGCGATGTCATCAGTGATGTCACTGACCATGTCATGAGTGATGTAATATGTGACGTCATCAGCAGTGCATTGCGGGGGTGCGAGTTATAGTTATAGTTAGCTGAACTAACTATAACCGGGGAATTTCTATGGTTTTATACGAGTGAAATGTCCAACTAACTATAACTTTCCCTAAAATCTATGCTAATTCCTAACTATAATGTGTCTGAAACCTATGGTTTTTTCTGTGAATTTCTAAGGTTTTTTAAATGCTAATTCCTAACTATAACGTGTCTGAAACCTATGGATTTTTCAGTGAATTTCAAAGGTTTTTTAAATGCTAATTTCTAACTATGCCTACAGAGATAGGACATGTGAAGAAAGAAGAAAAAATGCACAGAATGAAAAAAAAGAAATGCAGAAAGAAGCAACAGAAGTCCTCAAAGACGAAGAAAAGTGCAGGAAGAAGGATAACATGCAGAAAGAACAAACAGAAGAGCAGAAAGAAGCCTTGTTGCAAAATCATCCTGTACCCTCAACTTTTTCAGATGGATACTGGTGGTAACTGAGTCTGACTAACCAGTTCTAGAGCCAGTGCTATGTTAAAAGACACTCAGAATACAGTGAAAACACCTACATACACAAGGGAACACTATGCGTTGGGGTTCCCCTGTGATCAGCATGACCTCCTCTGTAAGCCCCTAGTATATAATAGGGCAGGGTATTAAAACTACCTCTTAAAACGTGCCAAAGGGCGTTTTTGCACACGTCACCTCAGGCCCCGTCTCCTCACTTCCCCACTGTGTAAACACGCCCTGTGGCCGTTTTACGTTTGGAGATTAAGTCCCCTTGAATCCTGAGGGTCCCTAGGGTCCAACTAGACCACTAGGTACCTCCAGTAAGTGCCACAGAGCTGCGTTGCAGAGTGATGTAAAAAGGGGCACGGCCTAGACCACCTCTCTGCAACGCAGCGCAGTGGCGCTTACTGGGAGCATCTGGTGGGCTAGTTGGCCCCCAGGGTCCCTCAGGATTGAAGGGGAATTATTTCCCCAACTTAAAACGCGCCACAGGGCGTGTTTGCACACGTTAACTCAGGCCCCGTCCCCTCCCTTCACCACTTTGTAAACACGCCCTGTGGCCGTTTTTAGTTGGGAGATTAAGTCCCCTTGAATCCTGAGGATCCCTAGGGGCAAAATAGCCCACTAGGTACGTCCAGTAAGCGCCATTGCAGAGAGGTGTAAAAAGGGGCACGGACTGCACCACCTCTCTGCAAGTTCATTTGAATCCTGAGGGTCCCTAGGGGCCAACTAGCCCACTAGATGCCTCCAGTAAGCGCCACAGAGCTGCGTTGCAGAGAGGTGTAAAAAGTGGCACGGCCTGGACCACCTCTCTGCAACGCAGCTCAGGGGCGCTTACTGGAAGCACCTGGTGGGCTAGTTAGCCCCCAGGGGCCCTCAGGATTGAAGGGGAATTATTTCCCCAACTTAAAACGCGCCATAGGGCGTGTTTGCACATGTCACCTCAGGCCCCGTCCCCTCCCTTCCCCACTGTGTAAACACGCCCTGTGGCCGTTTTTTATGTTAGGAGATTAAGTCCCCTTGAATCCTGAGGATCCCTAGGGGCAAAATAGCCCACTAGGTACGTCCAGTAAGCGCCATTGCAGAGAGGTGTAAAAAGGGGCATGGACTGCAGCACCTCTCTGCAACGCAGAGCAGTGGCGCTTACTGGAAGCACCTGGTGGGCTAGTTGGCCCCCAGGGTCCCTCAGGATTGAAAGGGAATTATTTCCCCAACTTAAAACGCGCCATAGGGCGTGTTTGCACATGTCACCTCAGGCCCCGTCCCCTCCCTTCCCCACTGTGTAAACACGCCCTGTGGCCGTTTTTTATGTTAGGAGATTAAGTCCCCTTGAATCCTGAGGATCCCTAGGGGCAAAATAGCCCACTAGGTACGTCCAGTAAGCGCCATTGCAGAGAGGTGTAAAAAGGGGCACGGACTGCAGCACCTCTCTGCAACGCAGAGCAGTGGCGCTTACTGGAAGCACCTGGTGGGCTAGTTGGCCCCCAGGGTCCCTCAGGATTGAAAGGGAATTATTTCCCCAACTTAAAACGCGCCACAGGGCGTGTTTGCCCACGTCACCTCAGGCCCCGTCCCCTCACTTCACCACTGTGTAAACGCGCCCTTTGGCCGTTCTAAGTTGAGAGATTAAGTCCCCTTGAATCCTAAGGGTCCCTAGGGTCAAACTAGCCCACTAGGTACCTCCAGTAAGCGCCACAGAGCTGCGTTGCATAGAGGTGTAAAAAGGGGCGTGGCCTCAGAACACCTGTCTGCAACGCAGCTCCCTGGCGCATAATGGAGATACCTGTTGGGCTAGTTGGCCCTCAGGGACCCTCAGTATTGAAGAGGAATTAATTCCCCAACTTACAACTGGCCAGGGGGCGCGTTTGCAGAGTGCTGCAAGGAGGGGGTGTAGCCACCGGCGCGACACCGGTCTTTTATTTGTTTATTTTTTTAAGACGGAGGGCTGTGTGGCCCCCCTTCTTTTTCTAATTTACTGGCCCTGGGGACCCCATCCCCCAGGGCCTGCACTGCACCCTAATTATTTTTTGGTGAAAAAAATTAATTTGGCCCTCCCAAGGCCTTAATCGGCGCCGGGGACCCCAACCCCCTGGTCATGGCCTTTTTTTTTTTTATTCTTTAGGAGGGGGCTGCGTTGCCCCCCACCCTCAGGCCACTTATGGCCCCGGGGACACCATCCCCCGGGGCCGGCATATGTTTTTTATTATTTTAAAAATATATATATTTATAGAAACACCTAGGACATGCTGGACAAACCGTATGTACCTATCACCATGACGATTTGCGTGATATTCATTAAAAGGCGACTATGCATTGAATGAATCCACATGGAATGTATTTACACTGCTAGTGAAGCTCTGACGTGTCTGACGCCCTACCATGCCTAATCCCGGCGCCCCCGCCGGTGGGTACTCTCCCAATAGACACCCTTGTCGTTTATTTATACAAACATGGGTAGCTATTGACGGGCACATTTCATATACACGCACACCAAGCCATTCAAAGGGGATTCGACAAAAATTCGACCAAACTATGCAAGAAACCCCCCTCACGGTTAATAAAACACACATCCACTGCCGGATGTGTAATACTTTTTATTTTACTCTCTGGAAAGAAGACGAACCTCACTTTAAAGTCACAATGTATTGCATATTATATTTCACGCCCGGTTCATCTTATATCACACTTTTTGGTGCATAGTTTATACCATATACTATATCTAGTTTTCATTTTCAATCGTGCTCTCAGGGTTATGGTCTATATAACACGGCGTCCACCTACCCTTTTCACGGGCATTACATTTTGCGATGCGGGGTGGAGGGTCAGGGGGTGTTTCTGCCAAGTGAGCCTGGAGTCACAGTCACAAACGTCCTCTTCTTCCTGAATAAAAGTGAGATTATGCTGCATACTTGTTCATATTTTAGGTAGTTCGAACATTTAAAAACAATAAAGTTCCTAATACCCACCTTCTCTGAACAGTTAGCTTGCTGCCCCATCCACCTCCTCCCTATCCTCTGTTGTCGTCTGAATCCATGGAATAGCCTCCTCCCTCCTGCCATGCATGGTCTGATGTGCTGCCACTGCCCTCCATTTAGCATGATGTACCAGTCCACTCCTCCTGCCCTCCATTGCCCAATTCTATGGTCCATCATTGACCTCCTGCTTAGCCTCTGTGCTTAGCTTGCTGCCCCTATTCTCCTTCCCCCTGCTCCATCATTTTTGCCCACCAAGTTCCATGGACCTGCCACTCCTATCTACTCTGAGTGTTCTGTTGAGCTTCCACTCCCCACCCACCTGCCTAGCATTGTCAGATGACTGTAACCTGTCCCTGCCACCTCCACCCTGCCTGTCCATATGCCATGCCCCTATCCCTTCATCCTGTCCTCCATGGTCCATTTTATTGCCACACCCTTCTGCCCTCCCTGGTCTGTTGTGTTGCAACTGCTCCTCCTGCCTTCCCCGCGTGGTCTGTTGTGAGGCCCCTTCCCCTGAACTCTCTTGTCTGTGCCCAGGTCCTGACCCTCCCTTCTATCCTCCATGGTCCTTTGTGCATGCCCCTGCACCCTCCTTCTTGCCCATCATAGCCATTGTGCTGCCACTAACCCTCCAGCTTGCCATGCATGGTCTTCTGTGCTGCCAAGGCCCCTCCCACCTTCCCGGTGTGGTCAGCTAGCTGCCCCTGACCCCCTCCCACCTCCCCTCCATGGTCTGTGTGTATGCCATCATAGTCTCATTGTTGCTCTCCATGGTGTGTCTTGTTTCTAGTGCCCATCCTGCCTGACCTCCATGGTCATCTTCCTGCTCCTGCCCTGCCCCCTTGCCCCCAGCCCTCTGTTTCCATGTGCAGACACCTATTACCTCTCTCCTGGCTTGTCTGTTCCATTGTAATGCCCCTGATCCATCCCTCCTGCCCTTTATGGTGTGTTATGCTGCAGCTTTCTCTCCTGTCTGTCCATTATGGTCAGCTAGCTACCATTGCCTCTTTCCCCTCTGTTCTCTGTTGTCCATTTGCATGGTCCTGTCCCCTCCCTATTGCTTTCTATGGATTGTTGTGCTGCACTCCCATCCCGCATGCGCTGTGTGGTGTATTGTGCTGCTGCAAACCCTGATGCCTGCCCTGTAGGGTCAGTTTGGTGCACCTCTCCATGTCCCTCCTGTCCTCTGTTATCCGAGTACATGTCCCTACCCCAATTCCTCCTGCCTATTGTGATCCAATGTGCCATACTTGCGAATATTTTGAACTTGGTAAGAGGGAGATTTTGAAAAAAACGGTGGTATTGATTTTCCCCTTTGAGTTACATTGAAAAAGAGGAGATTGTAGACAGGAGACAGATCAAATAAAGCCCATTTGAGCTTAAAAACATTGGACGTTTCCTGGCTGAAACGGGTCTGTTGGCGTGTATGGTTGTACTACCACTGCCTCTTCCTTCTGCCCACAATGGTCTATTATATTGCCACAGCCTCTCTTGCCAGTCCTGTATTGTTGCCCCTGCCCCCCTTTCCACTGCCCTCCATAGTCTGTTATGCTGCCACTGCCCTTCCTGCCTGCCCAGTGTGGTCAAATTGTTGCCTCTGCACTCTCCTACCTGCCTTCAATTTTCAGAGTCCATGCCCCTGGCCTCTGCCTCTCAACAGTATCCTAATGAACAACTAGATTGCTAACATTCTATGTTTATTACAAAAGTGTGGAACGCCTGACGTCATCTTGATGTAATCAAAACTGTAATATCTAGAGTATTTCCTTTAGAAGTTACATATATGAGAGGGCCTTATTTGCATCAAAATTATGGTTAGTGCTCTAAAAAACTAAAATGAGGACATATTTCCTGAGTTTTCAAATAGCGACAAAGAACTTTTAAATTATTTGTAATCTTTCTGTTTTTTTATCCAGTTGACCACTTGATTAAATGTTGCAAATAGGTGAGAGGATGTGGTGTTACTTCCAGAGCTGCAGACTTTGCAACTGGGGAATCATGTTGGAGTTTCTGCTTCAGCTCAACATTCTGTGGTCAAATCACTTAATCTCCCCATGTCTACAACCAAAATGAATTTGATCTTGGGTGATGTAACCAATGCTCATGTAAAGCACTCCAATACCTGACAAGTCTGCACTATATAAAACTGCAAATACACAAAAAATAAGTGTTTTGCACACTTCTGTCATTGGGCTACATGTGGGCTACATCTGGGTGATATTTGTGCTGCATTTGGGCACTTTTGTCTCTGGTGGCCATCTTGGGAGATTTATTTGTTATGAAGTTTCCTAATTTCCTCATTTACTGCAGTCTCCTCAGTAGGAAATGCTTTCAGTTTTTTACTTTGATTCCATCAAGAAGGTATTCAGATATGTCACACATTTGCCATAAATTCTGAATGTTAGCACTCTAGTTGTTCATTAGATCACTGTAGTAAAGCTACTGCTCACCACGGAAGTCTGCTGCTGGTATTAAAAGTGCATGTTTCAGTCTGCATATCAGAATTTTTTAATGAAATAGAAGAGAATTTGAGAAGTCACTCAAAATGTGCCCTAATTTTTCTTTCTTCAGCACTAATCCTAATTTCTATGGCAAAATGAACCCCCTCATTATGTTCCTTTTTAAATTAAATGTTTTAAGTGTTACCACTTTATTCCAACCAAGATGGCTTCAGGTGTGCCATACGTTTGTCATAAGTAGGACTGTTAGCGCTCTAGTTGTTCTTTAGAACACTCTGGGAAACTGCAGTAGAACACAAAGGAATCAACTGACAGTCTCTGCCCTTGTTGGATGTACATGTTTTACTGAGAATGTCAGACTTCATTCTCACATGACTGAGAAAGATAATGTGAGTTTACAGAAAATATGCTCTCAGTTTAGCTTATAGATCACCTTCCAAACCTCTGTGGGAAAAGCATGAGAACATAGTTTTCTCTCAAACATGATTAATGATATCACAGCAGAAGGCTTTTGCACATGGTAAAATCACCTTAGAACACACCACAATTCCTAAAATGAGTATGGTACCATCAACAAATGATTTATAATGTAACTAAAGTCTTAAAACCTTCTATTAACTGCAATGCTTTTTAATGAGGTGCTATCATGTATATTGGTCCCAAGATGGCTGCCAACACTTCTTGGATGAAGTGCTGACAGCCAATCAGATCTCACGATGAGATGTGTGGTTAGGCTCCGCCCAGATATATATGTGGTTTTACTTTTGATTTTCTCAGGAACTACTGAACGGATTGACACCATATATGCAAAAGGCACATGCCTGACCTGAGGACTACCTCTTTGCCAAATTTCAAGTAATTATGTTCAGCCGTTCGGGCTCTACCTTCAACTAAAGGTCCGATGGGAAAATGCATGGGGAAAACGTGTTTTGGGACCCCCCTTTTTTCTCAGCCCCCGCTTGATGAATCACCCCGAGACTTTCAGGGTAGGAGCTGAGCGGAGAGCCCCATTAGTTTTGAAAATTTCACGAGGATAAGTCAACCGGCACCAAAGTTATTCAAAATAGAATTTTCAGATTTCCTATGGGAACTCGGTCCTAACTATAACTATCTACTGGCGACCGCCAGTAGATAATATATACACATACATATATATATATGTATATATATGTACATATTTATATATGTGTACATATATATATACATGTGTCCGAGTTTCTTAATCCACACCAAATGGTAGAAAATCAAGAGGCGGCACACCAAGAAACGGCACAACAGGTTTATTGTGCACCAAACTTAAGGATGACGCGTTTCGGTGTTAGCCTTTGTCAAGTAACTTCCAATACTTCCAATTCCTTTAGAAATAGACTGTATAAGCTTATATGTAAATAAATGAGTAAACCTCACCACGGCCCAAAAAATACTTATATAAGATGCATACACCATGTGTAGCACAATTAAATCTCAAGTTCATTTACATGACATCAAAGGAGCAATCGTATTTTTCATCATTTTTAACCAGATAATTCTCTGAAAGAAATAAGTCAACTCTTGATTTGCATCACAATGCAAGTCCTTTTATACTACGAGTACATAGTCAGCATATTCGATGCCTATTCCTGTGGAAGAATGGTTCATTCCTATCATTAGGTGCAACGTGTGCAAAATTAGAATGGGGCTCAGTAAGTGAGTGAATAAGTGTGTGTCCTCACACCTGTGTTATGTGATAAGATGGAAAATTAGGGGGGACGGGGTATCTGCAATAACACCTTTGCGAGTTCATGAATACGGCTCCACAATTGCGGTTGATGCCAACTCTTGATTCCTAAATAGGAATCCTACCGCATGATACAACTCCCTATCCTTCTATCTCCCTTTTTAAAATTTGTGATAACCCTTATAGACGGACAACTAAATATATGAACTACATTAAAATCTAAATAGATAGAATGAGAGAATCAGTACTAATTTTGAGATGCTATTGGCCTATGTGTGAGGCCAGCTCCTCCCCACCATTGAGTCCTTTCGGATCGTTGCTGTCATGATCAATAATATACCTGGACTCAAAAATTCTGAGGCATCTTTCACGATCGCCTCCTTGTATATGTGTGGGAATTTTATCAATTCCCAAAAACTTTAGACTACTTTTGTTACCCCTGTGATTTCCTGCATAATGTCGTGCCATAGGATAGTTATGGTCCCTATTATGGTGTCCGCTGCTAAGAGATTCCAATGCCTTTTCATTATCTTACAAAGGGCCCATACCCCTCTACTAGATTGGGTTATCATTCTTGGTGCCGTGTCACTGTTTGATGTATTTCTCTTATTCTCACTATTGGATGGTCTAAATAGTAACTCCTGCTGAGCTATACTCTTCACTTTCTCTTTAGCTTTAGTTAGTGTATCCTCCTTGTATCCTCTCTCTCTGAAACGACTAACTACATCATGTTGTTCTTTGTGGAAGTTATCATTTGTACTGCAATTGCGACGTGCCCTTAGTAATTCTCCATAGGGTATACTCTGCACTAGGGGGGCAGGATGGTGACTGGCCGCATGTAGTACTGAATTACCTGCAGTTTCCTTACAGAACAGACAAGTTGTGATTTTTCCTTGCGCTACTTCTACCGCTATGTCCAAGAACTCAAAATAGTTTGAACAAATGACATGAGTGAATTGCAAATTCAAATCATTGGCTCCCAATTCAGCGATGAATTCCCTTGCCAGGGTTTCAGGACCATTCCATATAAGGAATAGGTCGTCGATATACCTGATCCATACCAGTATGTGATCAGTGTATAACTCCAACCTTTCGGTCCAGACAATCTGTTCCTCCCACCAGCCTAGGAATAAATTCACTAGGCTGGGGCAAAACATGTACCAATGGCCGTGCCGGACCGTTGCCGGTACACGGATTTCTCAAAGAGAAAAATATTCTGCTGTAAACAGAAGAGCATCACAGTTTCTAACATATTGTTGTGTTCCCAGCAATCAATATGCCTGCTTCTCAGAAAATACATGCATGCTGCCACCCCTTTAAATTGATCAA
Source organism: Triturus cristatus (assembly GCF_964204655.1). Taxonomy (NCBI): domain Eukaryota; kingdom Metazoa; phylum Chordata; class Amphibia; order Caudata; family Salamandridae; genus Triturus; species Triturus cristatus. Next base: position 86,521,840 of record NC_140588.1, read on the forward strand.
TGGAGGTATATAGAGAACATACGTCCAATCTAATCATTAAATAACCATCCTCCCACCGAGCATAATTTATTCTGCGAAGAAAGTCTGAGCTGTCTTTGCAGTATGATCTCAAGTTCAATACATACTTGGATAAAAATAAATCCAAAAATATTGATGTATTCTCCAATAGTCCCCCATTGGAGGAGACTATCGGACGCCCTGGTGGAGAAGTGGCATTTTTATGCACCTTTGGGAGAAAGTAAATACAGGGTATTCGCGGTCTCTCATTTCTTAAAAATCTGTATTCATCTGTGTCTAACAGGCCTTGGTGATACCAGTTACCCAGGAGTCCATGATATTCCTGGATTGTTCGTTTGTTGGTCTCCCAATTAATCAATTCATAGCAGGTCTCATCCGATAGCTGCCTCATTGCTTCAGCCTTGTAATCGACGGTACTCATAATGAGAACATTGTCCCCCTTGTCGGAGGGCTTGATCACAATGCTAGGATCTTTCTCTAAGTCATTGATGGCTTCTCTTTATTTATCTTGGATAGATTGTCCCAATTGGAATTACAGGATTTTTATCGTGTCTTTTTCAAGTCCATGATGACTGCCGAATTGCATGCCTCTATATTATCGTACGGGACATTTGCGTTATACCTTGACTTCAATTTCAAACCACTATGTTCAATTTGTTTGTTGGTGATTCCACATGTTTCCAACACGGGGTAATCGATGGCCCCATGATTTTCACCCATTTGAAGTTCTTGCATGATTCTTAATAATTCCATATCCTGTACCCATAGATCAGAAGTGCTGGGACCTTCTGTTGTCATATTCATCAATTGTTTTGGTTTAGTGCAAGTTTCATAGAGCTTCATTAATTTCAGCTTGCGTATATAGAAGAATAGATCAATACGCGTGTCGGTATAGTTGAGATTATTGCTGGGACAGAAGGACAAGCCCAATTGTAAAACAGATAGTTCGACTTCTGTAAGTACTCTTGATGATAGATTCATGACTGACTTATTTATATTGGAATCCTGGCTTCCCATAGTCATGTGTTTCAGTTTCTTATGTTTTTTCTTTCTTAATCTCCATCGTTTCTTGTCCCTCATCCGCTTTCTCTATTTGGACCTTTTCCTCTTGTTTGCCCCCTTGTTTGGGGTTTGCTTACTTGATTTTGCTCCTTTTTCTGTTTCAAAATTTGAAACTCGTGGAGAAATGTCAGTGGGCGTACTCCTAAAGGGGTCCTGACACTGCGATCCTCTGAATCAGTGCTGATGTCTGAGCTTGACCCATTCGATATTGTTTCTCCCTTTTACTCAGTATGTATTGCTCTAATATTTCTCTCTGCCCAATCATATCTTTTTACATATGTTAGGATGCGGCCTTCAGCATAGTCCCGTTTATCCCTTAGGAATTTTCGCTGGATAAATTGAAGTCAAGGTATAACGCAAATGTCCCGTATGATAATATAGAGGCATACAATTCGGCAGACATCATGGACTTGAAAAAGACACGAAAAAAAAACCTGCAATTCCAATTGCGACAATCTATCCAAGAAACAAAGAAAAGCCATCAATGGCTTAGAGAAACATCCTAGCATTGTGATCAAGCCCTCCGACAGGGGGGGCAATGTTGTCATTATGATTACAGTTGATTACAAGGCTGAAGCAATGAGGCAGCTATCGGATGAGACCTGCTATGAATTGACAAATTGGGAGACCTACAAACGAACAATCCAGGAATATCATGGGCTCCTGGGTAACTGGTATCACCAAGGCCTGTTAGACACAGATGAATACAGATTTTTAAGAAATGAGAGACCACCGAATACCCTGTATTTACTTTTTCCCAAAGGTGCATAAAAATGCCACTTCTCCATCAGGGCATCCGATAGTCTCCTCCAATGGGGGACTATTGGAGAATACAGCAATATTTTTGGATATATTTTTATCCAAGTATGTATTGAACTTGAGATCATACTGCAAAGACAGCTCAGACTCTCTTTGCAGAATACATGATGTTCAGTGGGAGGAGGGTTATTTAATGATTGGATTGGACGTATGTTCTCCATATACCTGCATTGATCAAGATAAAGGGGTGGCAGCATGCATTTATTTTCTGAGAAGCAGGCATATTGATTGCTGGGAACACAACAATATGTTAGAAACTATGACGCTCTTCTGTTTACAGCAGAATATTTTTCTCTTTGAGAAATCCGTGTACCGGCAATGGTCCGGCATGGCCATGGGTACATATTTTGCCCCCAGCCTAGCAAATTTATTCCTAGGCTGGTGGGAGGAACAAATTGTCTGGACCGAAAGGTTGGAGTTATACACTGATCACATACTGGTATGGATCAGGTATATCTCGTTGCATCTATTAGGAGTAGGAGGAATAGACATGCAGCTTTACTGGAGGAATTAATTAGTTTTTATAAGTTTATTGCCTGTGATTAACTGCTTTTTAACAATGAAAATGTTTTCAACTGTTTTTTAATGTACTGCATACTTTTATGATTTTAAATAGTCGAATAAAGTGGTTTTGATTGATTGATTGATATTCCTTATATGGAATGATCCTGAAACCCTGGCAAGGGAATTCATTGCTGAATTGGGAGCCAATGATTTGAATTTGCAATTCACTCATGTCATTAGTTCAAACTATTGTGAGTTCTTGGACATAGCGGTAGAAGTAGTGCAAGGAAAAATCACAACTCGTCTGTTCCATAAGAAAACTGCGGGTAATACAGTACTACATGCGGCTAGTCACCATCCTGTCCCCCTAGTGCAGAGTATATCCTATGGAGAATTACTAAGGGCCGGTCGCAATTGCAGTACAAACGATAACTTCCAAAAAGAACAACATGATGTAGTTTGTCGTTTCAGAGAGAGAGGATACAAGGAGGATACACTAACTAAAGCTAAAGAGAATGTGAAGAGTATAACTCAGCAGGAGTTACTATTTAGACCATCCAGTAGTGAGAATAAGAGAAATACATCAAACAATGACACGCACCAAGAATGATAACCCAATTTAGAAGAGGGGTATGGGCCCTTCGTAAGATAATGAAAAGGCATTGGAATCTCTTAGCAGCGGACACCATAATAGGGAAACATATAGAATCCGGGCCACAGGTTACTTACAAATGAGCTAGGTCGATATGGGACTGCTTAGTTCAAAGCTATCCTTTGGTGGAAACAGGATCCCAATGGCTCAGAGCCCCAAATGGTTTCACTACGTGTGGAACATGCAAGGCAGGCCGTAATGGTAAGAACCGTAAAGATTATGTAAAGTGCACCAATGATGTTAGGGTGATCAAGCAAACCATCAATTGCAATAGTGAATTTGCTGTCTACGTACTGGAGTGCCCTTGAGGCCTCCGCTACGTAGGCAGCACTAAGCTCTCTCTCAAGCTAAGAAGATTACAGCACTTATGCGCCATCACCAATCATGACCATAACTATCCTATAGCACGACATTATGCAGAACATCACAGGGGTAACAAAAGTAGTCTAAAGTTTTTGGGAATTGATAAAATTCCCAACCATATACGAGGAGGCGATCGTGAAAGACGCCTCCGAATTTTTGAGTCCAGGTATATTATTGATCTAGACAGCAAGGTTTCAAAAGGACTCGATGGTAGGGAGGAGCTGGCCTCATGCATAGGCCAATAGCATCTCAAAATTAGTACTGATCCTTTCGTTCTATCTATTTAGATTTTAATGTAGTTCATGTATTTAGTTGTCCGTCTAAAAGGGTTAGTACAATTTTTAAAAAGTGAAATAGAAGGATAGGTAGTTGTATCATGCGGTAGGATTCCTATTTAGGAATCAAGAGTTGGCATCAACCGTAATTGTGGAGCCGTATTCATGTACTCGCAACGGTGTTATTGCAGCTACCCCGTTCCCCCCCTAATTTTCCATCTTATCACTTAACACAGGTGTAAGGACACACACTTATTCACTCACTTAATTAGTCCTATTCTAATTTTGCACACTTTGCACCTAATGATAGGGATGACCATTCTTCCACAGGAATAGGCATCGAATATGCTGACTATGTGCGCGTAGTATAAAAGGACTTGCATTGTGATGCAAATCAACAGTTGACTTATTTCTTTCAGAGAATTATCTGGTTGAAAATGATGAAAGATACGATTGCTCCTTTGATGTCATGTAAATGAACTTGTGATTTAATTGTGCTACACATGGCGTATGCATCTTATATAAGTATTTTTGGGCCGTGGTGACGTTTACTCATTTATTTACGTATAAGCTTATACAGATTAATTAGGATGTATGTAATACATATTAATTGGGAGTAGTCTTTATGGAAGGTACATTCACGCATAGTAACTCTTCCATGTCTAGCAATGATTGGGTTGCTCGTGATGGACGGGCAAAAATGATTAATGTATTAGAACCTATATAAGTATTAATTTCAATCATGAATCAGTAATTGTTGCAATGAATTGTTATGTTATGCGCAATGTGAATATTCCTGATTTTTTTTGATTTTGAGAAAGTTTTTTTTTATGTCTATCAACCGTTAAGTCTATTTCTAAAGGAATTGGGATATTACTTGACAAAGGCTAACGCCGAAACGCGCCATCCTTAAGTTTGGTGCACAATAAACCTGTTGTGCCATTTCTTGGTGTGCCACCGCTTGATTTTCTACCATTTGGTGTGGATTAAGAAACTCGGACATAACAAAGTGGCTGCTGCTGCCACTGGCTGGCACCAACGTCGCAGGAAGGGAGACCGCGGAAGCAGCAATTTGGTGAAGATATATATATATACATATATATGTATGTATAAACATATATATACATACATATATGTGTATTACCTACTGGCGGTCACCAGTAGGTAGTTATAGTTAGGACCTTGTTTCAATTAAAAAACCTTTTTATCTTTTTCCAATAACTTTGGCGCCGGTTGACAAATCTTTGCGAAATTTCAAAACATTGGTCTCGCTCCGGTCGGCTCCTATCCTGAAAGTTTCGGGGTGATTCGCTAAAGTGGGGTCCCAAAACGTGTTTTCTCCATGATATTTCCCATAGGAAACTTTAGACACGACTACAGCCCAAACTGCTTAACGGAATTACACCAATTTTGGTAAAAAGGTAGCCCTTGGTTCAGAAAGGGACCTTTTTTTTTTAAATGGTGTGAATCCGTTCAGTAGTTGCTGAGAAATACAAAAAATAAGAGTAAATAAATCCATTTCCCATAGGAAACTTTAGGCAAGGATACAGCCGAAACTACTGAACGGATTTACCCCAAATTTGGCAAAAAGGTACTGCTCGGCTCAGAAAGTGACCTTTTAAAAAATGGTGTAAATCCGTTTAGTAGTTGCTGAGAAACTCAAAAATAAATTTTTCAATATTTAGAGGCATGGAGGATCCGCGCACCCTCCCGAGCACGAGCTTCATGCTAATTGGCTGTCAACACTCCAAATCAGGATGTGTTGACAGCCGTCTTGTGCCTCGGTAGAACCGAGGCACAAGAAAACAGAAAAACTTATGAACAAAACAAGAAAAGGGGGCAGGGTAGAAACACCCTGACCCCCTAGGCCTGCTCAGGGGGTCCCACAAGGACCCCCAGGGCCAAAAAAAGCATGTTTTAAAAAAATAAAATGCAGAGATGCACATTGCAAACAGCAGTGTCCCGGGGTGGGCACCCCGGGACACTGCAGGAGCCGGCCCTGGGTGGTGGTGGTCCCCAGGGCCATCACTGGCTCCATGAGGGGGGCCCCCCTCACAACCAATGCACAGCCCGGGGGGGTGGTCCCTGGGGCTCGGGGATCCGTAACAGTCCACCAAATTAGAATATTAGTGCCCCGGGGATGTAGCAGTCCCCGGGGCATGTGGGGGGCTCAAGCCCCCCACACAGGAGTATTTTTTTTTTAAAAGCCAGGGGTGGCAGTCCCCAGGGCAGTGGGGGCCATGTGCCCCCGCTAATTAAATAATGAAAGCCACGGGGGTGGCAGTCCCAGGGGCTCGGGGGCCTTAGAGGCCACCCACAGGTTAAAAAAGAAGACCCAGGGCTGGCGGTCCCCGGGGCTGCAGGGGGACCGTGTGCCCCTGCAAATATTTTTGAAAAGCCCCGGAGGGTGGCAGTCCCCAGGGCAGTGTGGAGGGGATTGGGGCCCCCCACACATTTTTATACATGCCCCTTTTTACACCTCTCTGCAACGCAGCTCTGTGGCGCCTCCTGGAGGTGCCTGGTGGGCTAGTGGGACCCCAGGGACCCTCAGGATTCAAGGGGACTTTATTCCCCAACTTAAAACGGCCACAGGGCGTGTTTGCACACATGTCACCTCAAGCCCCCCTCCCTTCACCAGTGTGCAAACGCGCCCCCTGGTGCGTTTTAAGAGGTAGTTTTTATCCCACTGCCCTATTATGTACTACAGTCTTACAGAGGAGGTCATGCTAATCACAGGGGTACCCCAACGCATAGTGTTCCCTAGTGTATGTAAGTGTTTTCACTGTATTCTAAGTGTCTTTTAGCATAGCACTGGCTCTAGGCCTGGTTAGTCAGAGTCGGTTACCACCAGTACCCGTCTGAAAAAGTTGTGGGCACAGGAGAACTTTATGCTCCTCTGTTGCTTCTTTCTGCACATCTCTTCTTCTTCATGCACTTTTCTTCGTCTTTGTGGACTTCTATTGCTTCTTTCTGCATTTCTTTTTTTTTTCTGTGTGTTGTTTCTTCTTTAATCAAATGTCCTACCTCTGTAGGCATAGTTAGAAATTAGCATTTAAAAAACCTTAGAAATTCACTGAAAAAACCATAGGTTTTAGGGAAAGTTATAGTTAGTTGGACATTTCACTCGTACAAAACCAGAGAAATTCCCCCGTTATAGTTAGTTCAGTGAACTATAAATTGCGCCCCCACAATGCACTGCTGATGACGTCACATATTACATCACTCATGACATGGTCAGTGACATCACTGATGATATCATTGATGACATCTCAAATGATATCACTGATGACATCACTGATGACATAATCCATGTGAGAATTTCATGCATCTTCTCGCACTCAAATATAACTTTTGATACACCCACTCTAAATTGCAGACTGCCATTCTCAAAACCATAGACACTCCAACACCAATAACTACATATCCACTCACTGATTGTTAGGTCTACACACACATCCAGACACTCACCCATACAGTCACTCATACTTACGGTCACTCAGTACACCTGTGGAAGTAGTGTCAACATGTGTTTATACCTACTAGGATGAACTACTGACTCCTACTGGTCTGAAAATGCTGGGGTACGGAAAATATGTGAGGTATTGTCTAGAATCTCATGCTGCTAAGCTGAGCTGCTTCCGGACTTGGGGATGAAACGTGAGTCCAAACTGTGTGTCATATGCTGTGAAGTGATGTGCTCTGGCCGCTGTGCCACATCTGTGCAAATAGTGTCAGCATGTAGTTATACCTACTCGGAGGAGCTTTTGTTTCGAACATTGTAAGTTGTGTATGGTGTTTACGGGGTGTTATACAGGGAGTGCAAAGGTAAATTTGCGCGTATCAAATCAATTTGGTATTTGTAAAGTGTAAACTACTCACTCGTACGGGTCTGATGGCACTGGGGGTGTAAGCTGAGCTGCTGCCGGACTCGGGGATAAAGGCGCTGAACTACTGAACCCTACCGGTCTGAAAGGGCAGGGTACGGAAATTAAGTGAGGTATTGCCCAGAGTGTCATGCTGCTAAATTGAGCTGCTGCTGGACTCGGGATGAAACCATGAGACCAAACTGTGTGTCCTATGCTGGGAAGTCATGTGCTCCGGACGCTGTGCCACACCTGTCCAAGTAGTGTCAGCAACATTTTATACGTAGTAGGAGGAAGTTTTGTTTGGAACACAGTAACTTGTATATGGTGCTGGTAAGTGATCCGCAGCACTGCCAAAGGCAGTGCACCCAGGACATGCAGCAGACGTGCAAGGTATAGGTGGACGTGAATAGAGTCGACCATGTGTTCGGGATGCCCTGCTATGTGTCAGTGGCTCTGCTTGTAGCTGCACTGACTTGCCGTGTGCCAGTCTTGTGGATGAAATGGCACAGCTTGGTGCAATCAGGTGGGTCTCTGTGCAATGGGTGCAGGGCAGGGTTGTGGTGGGAGTACATGTGAAGGCCATTTCACACGCGCTAACTACAACAAAGGACTTTTGAGTGTGGGATGTCCACTCGTTCTCAAATCAGGCAGTGGGTAGTGTGGGAGACGGATGCAAATATTATCGTATCTGTCATGGGGGGCTGGCCACTTGCAAGTTCCTTCTCGGAGCAGCAGATGTGTTAGCGCAAGATAGCTCAGACAAAGAACCTTTCATCCTTACAGTAACTTCTCCAGGTGCATTCATACAGGATGTGTACAAAGGCCGGTCGTGGGTGTTGTGGGATGTCTGCGACCCTGGTCATCATGGATGAGATGCCTAGCACGTGGCACATGGGTGAGTTCACTGTGTGTTACGTTGCCAAACAGCTGCTCCTCCATCCCATGAGCCCCCATACTTTTTTGCGCTGTTGTATTCCATGCACTCCTACGGCACACCTTTGTAATGCGTATTCGCGCATGTCCTGAGGCATTCCAATCACACCGTGACACTGCCGTTTGGAGGTGGTGCATGCCACTTTACAACAACAACTGCTGCGGCCCTTGTGGCAGCCACAGCAGAACACAGAGACACACTTACCGCACTTCTTGCACACGGACATGTGTGAGACACCCCGTTCCCTTTGCCGCTTGTGCATGCAGGAGGGTGCGTGCGTAGCTACATCTCCAGGCTCACTGCCATCGCTGAGGTGACATGGCAATGTCTGCTGAAGATAGCACACTGTGATGTTGCAGGGCCCGTGCAAATCATGCTAACACAATGACCACACGGACATACTTGCTCAGATGCGGGTTCGGGGGGCGTTGGCCGTCCTGGGGTTGTTGCGATGAGTGTTATGGCCCTCATGGGTATCCATGTATCATGCTCATTGACTCTATGGCACCTGTGGGTGTTCAGGTGTGGCTCTTGGCTGTGTTCTTTTTCATGCTGCAGGTAGTCATCCTGCTTAACACCAGCAGAAAGCAGGTGTAGAATCTCTGGTGCTAACGCGGCTTATCGACTGAATTTGTTTGGCATCGTAGTTTTTGCATTTCGTTGTGAAAGTTGTGATGTGGTTTTTTCGTGTACAGAAAAATAAATGAACTGGGCAGTGTAGCCCGTCAAGATCCAGCACCTGACCCACTATTCCCAATCAATATAAATACTATGAGATTTCTTCATTGATTTTGTGTACATTGTAAATGCACCCACTATCACAGTGCAATTCAATAGAGGATTTTAGAATTTAGAATAAATCGCAAAGGTGCACCTCGTGTGTTTTTGCAAGGGAACGCCTACTCTGCATCTCCTTATTAGCACTTTAATGCAACTACAGTTGAGATAAATCTAACACACTATTCAGAAGCTGGTGCAAACTGCAGACATCAGCAGTATTCCCGCGATAACTGCCCCAAAATTTAACACCATGGCAGACACCACCAAATAACAGTACTAAGAACGAAAAAGTGTCAAACAGCACTTACGTAACAACCAAAAACTTTATTGAATTTTTGTTTTTTTCAAACTTTATTTTTTTGTAAACGTATATATAAAGGATAAAGTAAATTTAACAAAATGAACACAAAACAACGAGGCGGAAGACTCCTGTCGGGACCATGAATGTCGACGACACAGCGTGGAAAATAAAGCACAAAATAAGGACGTGTGTAATGCGCATATCAAAGGAGCGAGACAAAAGAAGGGAAAAAAAGCCAGAGAGAAAAAGAGAGGGAAGGAAAGAAAGGGAGTGAGAAAGGGAGAAGGCAGATAGAGAAAGAGAAGGAAAGGAAGGAAGAGAGTGAGAGAGAGAGTGAAGAGAGGGAAGCAAGAGAGAGAGGGAGATACTGTCGCCCCTGCGCATCCATGACCAAATAATTACCTGCTGCCGCCGGATTGTGTACCAGTGGGCACTCCACGTGCCCATCAAAGCTCCATGACCCAGCAGATCTCACAGATATCGCTGAGTCCTGAGTCATGAATGGCAGAGACCACATCAGCTTCTCCGCAGCCCGGCAGATCTCACACAGGTTGCTGAGTTCTGAGTCTTCATTGGCGGAGACAACATCAGCTTTTGGTGCCGCTAACCCTGTGCAACGCAAGTCAGTGCCACATGGTGGTAGGCCCCTGACGGCCACATCAGCTTCAGGTGGCACTAACCCTGTGCAATTCAAGTCCACGCCACATGGTAGTAGGCCCCTGAGAGCCATACAGCTCAGGGTGCGACTAACCCTCTGCTCAACTCTTCATGGACTCTTTATGATTCTGACTCGTGGAGCGTCTGCCATCCAGTCACCACCAGAAATAAATGATGTGACGTTGTCGATCCATTATATTTGTGTGGTCACATGGCCTGTGATGCATGTGCCGGATGGGTGTGGTTTGTGTGCAAACCTGCCCTCAGGGAGTGGCTGTGACATGTTGACAACTAGAGCACTGACCTGCACACCAACAGCGAGCATGCCTGCGTCAGGTAGCTATGTGGGGGTGTGAAAACATGTTTTCTCAATGGATTTTCCATAGGAAACTTTATACAAGGCTACAGGTCAAACTGCTGAACGGAATTACGCCAAATTTGGTAGGGAGAAAGGTCATGGTCCAGAAAGCGTGCTTTCTTGCATCGAGTGAAAATATAAAAGAAAGGTCCCGGAGGCAATTTACTATACTGGTGTTCTGTCTGTGTGAGATAACCCTTTCACGCTCCCTCTTCCCAACATCACCACTTTGCCGCAATAGCGTTAGAAGACAGTCCGTCGGCTCGCAGCTCTCTACCTTTGCGAGCTAGTACGCTGCTGTGCCTGTACCTCTGCGAGCTACTATGCTGCTGTTCCTTTGGGAGCGGACAGCTCGTAGTACTGCATCTGTGAGTCGACTGGACGGGCCGCAGTTGTCCCTCTGCGAGCCTGGGTGCAAACTGTTCATAAGTCATACTCCATAAGCATTGAAAAGCCATTTTGTGATTCAGTCCGTCAGCTGGTATCTGTAAACATACCGGAGTTCTTTCTGTGAGAGATACCCCTTTCACGCTGCCTCTCCCCACATCAGCAGGTAACGCACCCTCTTCCCACATCACTAGCATACCCCAACAACCTTCTTGGGACCAGAATTCTCCCTGTGCGGTTGACAAACAAGAATCTTAGTCATGGATAGATTTACATATAAAACATTTTATTTAACCTCTTGAGTGCCCATGACGAGATGGTCTCGTCATGGGCCGCGGTTGCGCTGTGCCCATGACGAGACTATCTCATCATGAACCCCGCTCGCTAATGAAAGGGCCGGCACAGGGTGGGGAAAGGGCGGGGCACTCAAGGGGTTAAACAAAACAACAACAAATAAAACTGAAGGGAGTCTGGTGCTGTGGTCGCTGCCACGAAGTTGGGGTTACTGTCATTCAGGACTCAGGACACAGTTCCACATGTGGGATCGGCTTGTATTCAACAGGGTTAGTGGCACTACGTGTCGCGCCTTGTGTTGTACAGTGTTAGTGGCACTACGTGTCGCCGGCCTTGCATATGGAAATATGCCTGACTGATCAAAGGGAGTCTGGTGCTGTGGTCGCTGCTACGAAGTTGGAGTCACTGCCATTCAGGACTCAGGACACAGTTCCACATGTGGGATCGGCTTGTGTTGAACAGGGTTAGTGGCACCACGTGTCAAAAATTTTAATTGAGAGCTCTGTTGCCTGCAGTGTAGATTGTTATTGAGTGTTTGTTTGCACTTGAAGATACATTTGTTGATTGTACTAAAGCCATAACTGATATAAAAAAAGTTCTTAAAGCAAGGATACTAAAAGGATATTATATAGGTTTTAGGCCTGTGATAGTTACTTGTCTAGTGGACTCTTTAATTAATTATTCAAGATTTAATTTTAATTGAGAGCCCTACTGACCGCAGTGTAGGCGTTTCATGAAATGATGAAATATGTATAGAATACACTGTTGAAGTGTATGAGCCTGTGATGCTGCTTGGTGCGGATGGGCCGCAGTGGGAGCTATGTCTCTTGCCTACTGCGTCATCTGCAAACGCGTCCGTATCTGAATAGTGAGCCCGGCTGACCGCAGTGTAGGCCAGAGGTAGCCCTGAGCAAGGGCCCACAGCCACATGCATATGTTGGTGGCCCCACCAGCCTGCGCAGTTTCGGTTCAGTGGTACCACGTGTCGCCAGCCTTCCATATGCAAATACGCGCCACTAATCGAAGGGAGTCTGGTGCTGTGGTTGCTGCCACGGACTTGGGGTAACTGCCATTCAGGACTCAGGACACAGTTCCACATGTGGGATCGGCTTGTGTTGAACAGGGTTAGTGGCACCACGTGTCACTGTCCTTGCATATGGAAATATGCATAATTGATCAAAGGGAGTATGCTGCTGTGGTCGCTGCCACAGACTTGGGGTCACTGCCATTCAGGACTCAGGACACAGTTCCACATGTGGGATCGGCTTCTGTTGAACAGGGTTAGTGGCACCACGTGTCGCCGGCCTTGCATATGGAAATATGCCTAACTGATCAAAGGGAGTATGCTGCTGTGGTCGCTGCCACAGCTTGGGGTCACTGCCAATCAGGACTCAGGACACAGTTCCACATGTGGGATCGGCTTGTGTTGAACAGAGTTAGTGGCACCAAGTGGCACCGGACTTGCATATGGAAATATGCATAATTGATCAAAGGGAGTATGCTGCTGTGGTCGCTGCCACGGACTTGGGGTCACTGCCATTCAGGACTCAGGACACAGTTCCACATGTGGGATCGGCTTGTGTTGAACAGGGTTAGTGGCACCAAGTGTCGCCGGCCTTGCATATGGAAATATGCCTAACTGTCAAAGGGAGTATGCTGCTGTGGTCACTGCCACAACTTGGGGTTACTGCCATTCAGGACTCAGGACACTGTTCCACATGTGGGATCGGCTTGTGTTGAAATGGGTTGGTGGGACCATGTATTGCTGGCCTTGCATATGGAAATATGCCTAACTGATCAAAGGGAGTATGCTGCTGTGGTCACTGCCACGGACTTGGGGTCACTGCCATTCAGGACTCAGGACACAGTTCCACATGTGGGATCGGTTTGTGTTGAACAAGGTTAGTGGCACCAGGTGTCGCCGGCCTTGCATATGAAAATATGCCAAAGTGATCAAAGGGAGTATGCTGCTGTGGTCGATGCCACGGACTTGGGGTCACTGCCATTCAGGACTCAGGACACAGTTCCACATGTGGGATCGGCTTGTGTTGAACAGGGTTAGTGGCACCAAGTGTCGCCGGCCTTGCATATGGAAATATGCCTAACTGTCAAAGGGAGTATGCTGCTGTGGTCACTGCCACAACTTGGGGTCACTGCCATTCAGGACTCAGGACACAGTTCCACATGTGGGATCGGCTTGTGTTGAACAGGGTTGGTGGCACCACGTGTTGCCGGCCTTGCATATGGAAATATGCCTAACTGATCAAAGGGAGTTTGCTGCTGTGGTCGCTGCCAAGGACTTGGGGTCACTGCCATTCAGGACTCAGGCCACAGTTCCACATGTGGGATCGGCTTCTGTTGAACAGGGTTAGTGGCACCACGTGTCGCCGGCCTTGCATATGGAAATATGCCTAACTGATCAAAGGGAGTATGCTGCTGTGGTCGCTGCCACAACTTGGGGTCACTGCCAATCAGGACTCAGGACACAGTTCCACATGTGGGATCGGCTTGTGTTGAACTGGGTTGGTGGGAACACGTGTTGCCGGCCTTCCATATGGAAATATGCCTAACTGATCCAAGGGAGTATGCTGCTGCGGTCGCTGCCACAGACTTGGGGTCACTGCCATTCAGGACTCAGGATACAGTTCCACATGAGGGATCGGCTTGTGTTGAACAAGGTTAGAGGCACCAGGTGTCGCCGGCCTTGTATATGAAAATATGCCAAAGTGATCAAAGGGTGTATGCTGCTGTGGCTGCTGCCATGGACTTGGGGTCACTGCCATTAAGGACTCAGGACACAGTTCCACATGTGGGATTGGCTTGTGTTGAACAGAGTTAGTGGCACCAAGTGGCACCGGCCTTGCATATGGAAATATGCATAATTGATCAAAGGGAGTATGCTGCTGTGGTCGCTGCCACGGACTTGGGGTCACTGCCATTCAGGACTCAGGACTCAGTTGCACATGTGGGATCGGCTTGTGTTGAACAGGGTTAGTGGCACCATGTGTCGCCGGCCTTGCATATGGAAATATGCCTAACTGATCAAAGGGAGTATGCTGCTGTGGTCGATGCCACGGATTTGGGGTCACTGCCATTCAGGACTCAGGACACAGTTCCACATGTGGGATCGGCTTGTGTTGAACAGGGTTAGTGGCACCAAGTGTCGCCGGCCTTGCATATGGAAATATGCCTAACTGATCAAAGGGAGTATGCTGCTGTGGTCGCTGCCACGGACTTGGGGTTACTGCCATTCAGGACTCAGGACACAGTTCCACATGTGGGATCGGTTTGTGTTGAACAGGGTTAGTGGCACCACGTGTCGCTGGCCTTGCATATGGAAATATGCCTAACTGATCAAAGGGAGTATGCTGCTGTGGTCACTGCCACGGACTTGGGGTCACTGCCATTCAGGACTCCGGACACAGTTTCACATGTGGGATCGGCTTGTGTTGAACAGGGTTAGTGGCACTACGTGTCGCCGGCCTTGCAAATGGAAAGATGCCTAACTGTCAAAGGGAGTATGCTGCTGTGGTCACTGCCACAGCTTGGGGTCACTGCCATTCAGGACACAGGACACAGTTCCACATGTGGGATCGGATTGTGTTGAACAGGGTTAGTGGCACCACGTGTCACCGGCCTTGCATATGGAAATATGCCTGACTGATCAAAGGGAGTCTGGTGCTGTGGTCGCTGCTACGAAGTTGGAGTCACTGCCATTCAGGACTCAGGACACAGTTCCACATGTGGGATCGGCTTGTGTTGAACAGGGTTAGTGGCACCACGTGTCAAAAATTTTAATTGAGAGCTCTGTTGCCCGCAGTGTAGATTGTTATTGAGTGTTTGTTTGCACTTGAAGATACATTTGTTGATTGTACTAAAGCTATAACTGATATAAAAAAAGTTCTTAAAGCAAGGATACTAAAAGGATATTATATAGGTTTTAGGCCTGTGATAGTTACTTGCCTAGTGGACTCTTTAATTAATTATTCAAGATTTAATTTTAATTGAGAGCCCTACTGACCGCAGTGTAGGCGTTTCATGAAATGATGAAATATGTATAGAATACACTGTTGAAGTGTATGAGCCTGTGATGCTACTTGGTGCGGATGGGCCGCAGTGGGAGCTATGTCTCTTGCCTACTGCGTCATCTGCAAACGCGTCCGTATCTGAATAGTGAGCCCGGCTGACCGCAGTGTAGGCCAGAGGTAGCCCTGAGCAAGGGCCCACAGCCACATGCATACGTTGGTGGCCCCACCAGCCTGCGCAGTTTCGGTTCAGTGGTACCACGTGTCGCCAGCCTTCCATATGCAAATACGCGCCACTAATCGAAGGGAGTCTGGTGCTGTGGTTGCTGCCACGGACTTGGGGTTACTGCCATTCAGGACTCAGGACACAATTCCACATGTGGGATCGGCTTGTGTTGAACAGGGTTAGTGGCACCACGTGTCACTGTCCTTGCATATGGAAATATGCATAATTGATCAAAGGGAGTATGCTGCTGTGGTCGCTGCCACAGACTTGGGGTCACTGCCATTCAGGACTCAGGACACAGTTCCACATGTGGGATCGGCTTCTGTTGGACAGGGTTAGTGGCACCACGTGTCGCCGGCCTTGCATATGGAAATATGCCTAACTGATCAAAGGGAGTATGCTGCTGTGGTCGCTGCCACAGCTTGGGGTCACTGCCAATCAGGACTCAGGACACAGTTCCACATGTGGGAAAGGCTTGTGTTGAACAGAGTTAGTGGCACCAAGTTGCACCGGCCTTGCATATGGAAATATGCATAATTGATCAAAGGGAGTATGCTGCTGTGGTCGCTGCCACGGACTTGGGGTCACTGCCATTCAGGACTCAGGACACAGTTCCACATGTGGGATCGGCTTGTGTTGAACAGGGTTAGTGGCACCATGTGTCGCCGGCCTTGCATATGGAAATATGCCTAACTGATCAAAGGGAGTATGCTGCTGTGGTCGCTGCCACAAATTGGGGTCACTGCCATTCAGACTCAGGACACTGTTCCACATGTGGGATCGGCTTGTGTTGAAATGGGTTGGTGGGACCATGTATTGCCGGCCTTGCATATGGAAATATGCCTAACTGATCAAAGGGAGTATGCTGCTGTGGTCACTGCCACGGACTTGGGGTCACTGCCATTCAGGACTCAGGACACAGTTCCACATGAGGGATCGATTTGTGTTGAACAAGGTTAGTGGCACCAGGTGTCGCCGGCCTTGCATATGAAAATATGCCAAAGTGATCAAAGGGAGTATGCTGCTGTGGTCGATGCCACGGACTTGGGGTCACTGCCATTCAGGACACAGTTCCACATGTGGGATCGGCTTGTGTTGAACAGGGTTAGTGGCACCAAGTGTCGCCGGCCTTGCATATGGAAATATGCCTAACTGTCAAAGGGAGTATGCTGCTGTGGTCACTGCCACAACTTGGGGTCACTGCCATTCAGGACTCAGGACACAGTTCCACATGTGGGATCGGCTTGTGTTGAACAGGGTTGGTGGCACCACGTGTTGCCGGCCTTGCATATGGAAATATGCCTAACTGATAAAAGGGAGTATGCTGCTGTGGTCGCTGCCAAGGACTTGGGGTCACTGCCATTCAGGACTCAGGCCACAGTTCCACATGTGGGATCGGCTTCTGTTGAACAGGGTTAGTGGCACCACGTGTCGCCGGCCTTGCATATGGAAATATGCCTAACTGATCAAAGGGAGTATGCTGCTGTGGTCGCTGCCACAACTTGGGGTCACTGCCAATCAGGACTCAGGACACAGTTCCACATGTGGGATCGGCTTGTGTTGAACTAGGTTGGTGGGAACACGTGTTGCCGACCTTCCATATGGAAATATGCCTAACTGATCTAAGGGAGTATGCTGCTGCGGTCGCTGCCACAGACTTGGGGTCACTGCCATTCAGGACTCAGGACACAGTTCCACATGTGGGATCGGCTTGTGTTGAACAGGGTTGGTGGCACCACGTGTTGCCGGCCTTGCATATGGAAATATGCCTAACTGATAAAAGGGAGTATGCTGCTGTGGTCGCTGCCAAGGACTTGGGGTCACTGCCATTCAGGACTCAGGCCACAGTTCCACATGTGGGATCGGCTTCTGTTGAACAGGGTTAGTGGCACCACGTGTCGCCGGCCTTGCATATGGAAATATGCCTAACTGATCAAAGGGAGTATGCTGCTGTGGTCGCTGCCACAACTTGGGGTCACTGCCAATCAGGACTCAGGACACAGTTCCACATGTGGGATCGGCTTGTGTTGAACTAGGTTGGTGGGAACACGTGTTGCCGACCTTCCATATGGAAATATGCCTAACTGATCTAAGGGAGTATGCTGCTGCGGTCGCTGCCACAGACTTGGGGTCACTGCCATTCAGGACTCAGGACACAGTTCCACATGAGGGATCGGCTTGTGTTGAACAAGGTTAGAGGCATCAGGTGTCGCCGGCCTTGTAAATGAAAATATGCCAAAGTGATCAAAGGGTGTATGCTGCTGTGGCCGCTGCCATGGACTTGGGGTCACTGCCATTCAGGACTCAGGACACAGTTGCACATGTGGGATCGGCTTGTGTTGAACAGGGTTAGTGGCACCAAATGGCACCGGCCTTGCATATGGAAATATGCATAATTGATCAAAGGGAGTATGCTGCTGTGGTCACTGCCACGGACTTGGGGTCACTGCCATTCAGGACTCAGGACACAGTTGCACATGTGGGATCGGCTTGTGTTGAACAGGGTTAGTAGCACCATGTGTCGCCGGCCTTGCATATGGAAATATGCCTAACTGATCAAAGGGAGTATGCTGCTGTGGTCGATGCCACGGATTTGGGGTCACTGCCATTCAGGACTCAGGACACAGTTCCACATGTGGGATCAGCTTGTGTTGAACAGGGTTAGTGGCACCAAGTGTCGCCGGCCTTGCATATGGAAATATGCCTAACTGATCAAAGGGAGTATGCTGCTGTGGTCGCTGCCACGGACTTGGGGTTACTGCCATTCAGGACTCAGGACACAGTTCCACATGTGGGATCGGTTTGTGTTGAACAGGGTTAGTGGCACCACGTGTCGCTGGCCTTGCATATGGAAATATGCCTAACTGATCAAAGGGAGTATGCTGCTGTGGTCACTGCCACGGACTTGGGGTCACTGCCATTCAGGACTCCGGACACAGTTTCACATGTGGGATCGGCTTGTGTTGAACAGGGTTAGTGGCACTACGTGTCGCCGGCCTTGCAAATGGAAATATGCCTAACTGTCAAAGGGAGTATGCTGCTGTGGTCACTGCCACAGCTTGGGGTCACTGCCATTCAGGACACAGGACACAGTTCCACATGTGGGATCGGCTTGTGTTGAACAGGGTTAGTGGCACAACGTGTCACCGGCCTTGCATATGGAAATATGCCTAACTGATCAAAGGGAGTATGCTGCTGTGGTCACTGCCACGGACTTGGGGTCACTGCCATTCAGGACTCAGGCCACATTTCCACATGTGGGATCGGCTTGTGTTGAACAGGGTTAGTGGCACCACGTGTCGCTGGCCTTGCATATGGAAAAATGCCTAACTGATCAAAGGGAGTATGCTGCTGTGGTCACTGCCACAGACTTGGGGTCACTGCCATTCAGGACTCAGGACACAGTTCCACATGTGGGATCAGCTTTTGTTGAACAGGGTTAGTGGCACCACGTGTCACGCCTTGTGTTGTACAGGGTTAGTGGCACCACATGTCACTGGCCTTGCATATGGAAATATGCCTAACTAATCAGAGGGAGTGTGGTGCTGTGGTTGCTGCCATGGACTTGGGGTCACTGCCATTCAGGACTCAGGACACAGTTCCACATATGGGATCATTCGGCTTGTGTTGAACAGGGTTAGTGGCACCACATGTCGCCGGCCTTGCATATGGAAATATGCCTAACTGATCAAAGGGAGTATGCTGCTGTGGTCGCTGCCACAGATTTGGGGTCACTGCTCTTCAGGACTCAGGACACAGTTCCACATGTGGGATCAGCTTGTGTTGAACAGGGTTAGTGGCACCACGTGTTGCCGGCCTGGCATATGGAAATATGCCTAAAGGATCAAAGGGCATATGCAGCTGGGGTCGCTGCCATGGACTTGGGGTCACTGCCATTCAGGACTCAGGACACAGTTCCACATGTGGGATCGGCTTCTGTTGAACAGTGTTAGTTGCTCTACGTGTCGCCGGCCTTGCATATGGAAATATGCCTAACTGATCAAAGGGAGTATGCTGCTGTGGCCGCTGCCACGGACTTGGGGTCACTGCCATTCAGGACTCAGGATACAGTTCCACATGTGGGATCGGCTTGTGTTGAACAAGGTTAGTGGCACCACGTGTCACGCCTTGTGTTGTACAGGGTTAGTGGCACCACGTGTCGCTGGCCTTGCATATGGAAATATGCCTAACTAATCAGAGGGAGTTTGGTGCTGTGGTCGCTGCCACGGACTTGGGGTCACTACCATTCAGGACTCAGGACACAGTTCTACATGTGGGATTGTTCAGCTTGTGTTGAACAGGGTTTGTGGCACCACGTGTTGCCGGCTTGTGTTGAACAGGGTTAGTGGAAGCATGTGTTGCGGCTTGCATTGAATTCTGCCTAAATAAGTCCACGTGGCAATGACTTGTGGTGCAGTGAGTTAGTGACACCTGAAGCACTCAGCGTGTACGCACCCTGCAATGATACGTGGTCCGGGCGGGCTTCACTGGTAGCAATGTCTTTACATGCTTTGAAAGAATCTTCATAGCAGTCAAAATCTCCAAGTAATTCCATTTCAGTCCTCCAAGGTTTGAAGAGTTGCAGAAGAGCTAAATAGAAAAACTCTCTCTTATCTGGAGTATCACAACTTAATTTCCTGTGATTAATCAAATTTCCTTTGGCATTCTTTAAGAAACATCCATCAGATCCAATTACAGCATATTTCCCTTCATTTATTGTTTCTGTAACATTTTTCTAAAACTATAATGATGCAGTATTTCATATAGCCGTATGTTTTCCAGGTATGGACTTCTATTTGGATAGTATGCGAGGAACAGTAATTGAGTTATCTGCAACATATTGTATGTCCATATTTTCATTCCACATCTTCAAAATTACTGATTGATTGTAATCATTAATTTACTTCGATTCTTCTGTTCGTTTTATATTATAAGTATTTTTGGGTAATTTTCGAGTAATAGTATGCCTCACTGCTGACATAAAACTGTTCACTCTTCCTTGCGATGACTTATGGTGCACTGAGTTAGTAGTACCTTTGGCGCTCAACGTGTATGTACCCTGCAATGATGCGTTGTCTGGGAGGGACGCATTCGGATCAATGTCATTTGTCTATTGAATTCTACCCCAAAAAGGCCACGTGGCGATGACTTGTGGTGCACTGAGTTAGTAGTACCTTTGGCGCTCAGCGTATACATACCCTGCGCTGATGCGTTGTCCGGGAGGGCCGCACTCAGACAAATGTCTTTTGTCTATTGAAATCTGCTCCAGTAAGGCCACGTGGCGATGACATGTGGTGCACTGAGTTAGTGGCACCTGAAGTACTCAGCGTGCACACACCCTGCGATGATGCGTGGTCCGAGAGGGCTCTACTGGGAGCAATGTATCTTGCATACTGCACTGCGTCATCTGCAATCGCTAGTCCATATGAATTGCGAGTCCTGCTGGCCACAGTGTAGATCAAAGGCAGTAGTCTGTACAGACATAAGTCTGCGGTGCTGTGCCGCTGGGTTCGCAGGGGTCCTGTGTCGAGGAGACCCGCGATCATGGCTGCAGCCTCGTGGCAGGGTGAGGCCCGCCGCTCTGGCACAGTCGTTGGTCTTCACAGTTCACAAGTGAACCACGCCCAGAGCCCCGGCCCATTTATTCACACTCCTATCCTGAAGTGGCGTACATCGGACCAGCCCACTCCGGTTATGCTTATGCTTACAGGGGAGACGATACAGCTACATGACTGAGATCGTCCCTAGTGTTTGACGTAACATGATTGGGTCCACCGTCCACAACACTACAAGCACCAGTGGTATTTGTGCACATGGAGAGGTGTGTGTTCTGCATACTGAGATGTGTCCAGCACATCACCGCTATACTTTGCATTGTGTGCATTGTTATTCATGGGTGAATTGCTTCCTTCACATATAGTTTGTTCACACCTGTCCCAATATTCAGCTATTGTGTGGCTGAGGGGCCATGCCATTTTCAGAATGTTTGATGTCTTGTTCCGCGCTGCCTCGTGTTAGAGGGGAGTGTCCTAGGGTGGTGGTAGGTGTTGTGGCGTTCTTGGGTGTCAGAGCTGCTTGATCAGTAGGTCTATGACATGTGTTGGTCTTCAGATGTGGTTCTGGGCTGGGCTTCCTGTCATACTGTATGTAGTTGTTTAATTTTAAAAAAAACAAGAAGACATTAAATAAAATAAATAAAAAAAATACCAAAACAAATTTTAGGATATTACAGTTACAAAATATCACTTTTTTTCAAAATTACTGAGAAAAACATAGGTTTTATGAACATTATAATTAGAAATTAGTATTTAAATAACCTTTGAAATTCACAAAAAACATAGTTCTCAGGAAGATTAAAGTTAGAAATTAGTATTTAAAAATAAATTCAAATTTATTGAAAAAACGATTGCCACATTTCCCAACATTGAGCTATTATATGGCTAAGGGACCATGCCATTTTTTGAGGATTCGCTGTCCTGTTCTGCACTGCCTTGGTGGTAGTAGGGAGAGGGGTTGTACTGGGGCCGATCCTGAGGGTTGTGGCAGTGGGTGTTGTATGCTTCTTGGGTGTCGGAAAAAACTATAGGTTAAATGAACATTATAATTAGAAGTTAGCATTAAAAAACATTGAAATTCACTGAAAAAAACATAGGTTTCAGGCATGTTATATTTTGAAATTAGCATTTAAAAAACCTTAGAAATTCACTGAAAAAACCATAGGTTTCAGGGACGTTATAGTTAGAAATTAGCATTTAAAAAACCTTAGAAATTCACTGAAAAAGACATAGGTTTCAGGCACGTTATAGTTAGAAATTAGCATTTAAAAAACCTTAGAAATTCAATGAAAACAATAGGTTTCAGGGACGTTATAGTTACTTGGACATTTGACTCATATAAAACCATGACATCACTGATGACATCTCAAATGACATCACTGATGACATCACTGATGACATCATCCATGTGATAGTCTGACACACCTCCTCACACTCTAATATAACCTTTGATACATGTACTCTAAAATACAGACTACCATTTTCGAAACCATAGACACACCAATAGCAGATACTAGATACCCATCCACTGATTCCTATGTATATATTGTGAGCTAGACATACACTCATACTGTCACTCATATATGCTGTCACTCATCATTACATCAGTATAATATCCACACATACACCTATACATACATTCACACAGTGCTACTGATCCATAGAGTTACTCACACATCTACTCAGTCATGCTAAAAATCAATCACACACCCATGTACTCACCTATGCAGATATATACACACCACCTGACTTATTTATACACACACCACCTCCTTTATTTATATAGATATTAACACATACTTACTCTCTTATACAATCACTAATACAAGTACACATTCATGTATGTAGACACTCTTGCAATCACTCTCTCTCACGTATAGTCAATTATACACCCCAACACTCACATATACTATCTAAAAACATATATAGTTACTCACATATTTACAACTGAGACATCAATTCACTAATCAACACACCTGTACACTAGGCCTGGGCGAAGCACTACGCTACGCTCGCGTAGTTTGCGAAGTTCGCGCTACTTCGCACTACGCGAACTGCACGTAGCACAGTGCGAACACGCGTAGCGTAGTGTTGCGTAGTGCTGCGGTCATTTTTTGCTTGCTCGCGGTCCTCAACGTCAAGTTGGCGACCGCGAGCAAGCAAAATGACATCCTGGCGAGACTTTTTCCTTGTTCGCGATCGCGAGCATGGAAAATAAACCTCCCGGCGAGATTCCCAACGCGAGAAGGTCAGGTTTCTCATTGCGAGGGGTCGCGTATGCTCGCGACCGCTCGCGATGAGAAACTACCAGTTCGCGTTGAGAAAGCTGCAGCTCGAGGAAAAATCTACTCGAGCAGCAGAAAACTACAGCTCGCACTGTGCAAGATGCCATTTTCAATGATTGCACAGTGCCGGTTGCTTGTCCGCACTGTGCAATCATTGAAAACAACATCTTGCACAGTGCGAACATGTTACTTCGCAGTTCGCGAAGTGCTACGCGTAGCTCGCGTAGTGCGAACTTCACTTTGCGTAGCTTCGCGAAGTGCTACTTCGCGAACTACGCCCACCCTTACTGTACACACAGTCAGCTACCCATACAAAATAGGTGGGGCGCTACGCTCCGCTCCTACCCTGAAAGTCTCGGGGGGATTCGTCAAGTGGGGGCTGAGATAAAAGGGGGGTCCCAAAACACGTTTTTCCCATGCATTTTTCCATAGGACCTTTAGACACAGCTACAGCCCGAACGGCTGAACAGAGTTCCTTGAAATTTGGCAGAGAGGTAGTCTACAGGTCAAGGAAGTGCCTTTTGTAGGTTTGGTGTAAATCTGTTCAGTAGATTCTGAGAAAATAGCCTTTAAATCAATATATATATCTGAGCCAGCTTACGGTGCGCTTACGGTGCGCTTACCGTACGCGTACGGTGACGTGCGCGAGCGCGATTCTGATTGGCCGTTAGATCTTAGTAAACATTCGAATCGGTCGAAACCAGCAAGCGGCGGCCGCCATTTTCTCTCTCGCACTCTGACAGGGGGTTGAAAAACAAAGTGCAAAAACATGTAAAGGGGCTGTTTAGACAGCTCCCAAGCACCTAGCCATGTCGAGCGAGTCCCCAACGATCCCCCAAGTGAAAAAAAGCAATTTTAATTTTTTCGAAAATTTCGCCGATTACGCTTACCGTACGCGTACGGTAATAAATAATAAAAATTAAAAAAAAATATCCACATTCTCCCCACCCCGTGCGCAAATGGTGCCCGAAGGGCACCATTTGTGCAAGGCTTATGACATCAAAACAAAACATATATTTTACCTGTCACAAGGATGCTCATCATATGTCTTCCATGTGCGCACGGTGCGCGAAGCGCATCGTGCGTTCATGGCCCATCTAGCGTAACGTGTGCACGCGGTGCGCGAAGCGCACCGCGCACGGAACGAACTGCGTTAAGTGGGCGCGCACGCCACAAATGGCGTAAAGTAACTTAGCATTTAAAAAAACGTACAAATTCACTGAAAAAACCATAGGTTTCACACACGTTATAGTTAGGAATTAGCATTTAAAAAACCTTGCAAATTCACTGAAAAAACCATAGGTTTCACACATGTTATAGTTAGCTGGACATTTTACTGATAAAAAACCAATGAAATTCCCCCGTTATAGTTACTGTAGGCAACTATAACTCACGCGACCGTAATCCTCTGCTGATGACATATGTGTCTTTATGAAAAAAAAATATTTGTAATATATGTATAGCTAAAATTTAATGGAAGAAGACATGGGCAAATAAGTGTCTAAATACAGTATTAGCATCAGCAGAGGATTGCGGTCGCGTGAGTTATAGTTGCCTACAGTAACTATAACGGGGCTATTTCATTGTTTTTTTATCAGTAAAATGTCCAGCTAACTATAACATGTGTGAAACCTATGGTTTTTTCAGTGAATATATATATATCCAACCACAGAGTTTGCCTGCTGAGGAAGACGACACAACACAGGTAGGTTTTCGCCAGATATGTTTATTCCTGGAAGCGGCAGCGTGAGCATGTCTAAGTCCACAAAATCAACAGCCAGTCCCAACACGTTTCGTATTTCACTTCTTCAGGGGCTCGAGGCATTGAAGGCAACAGCAGCACAAGATTGGCGGCATCCTTATAATTTCCAAACACCCCGCCTCAGTGGGCATGGACCTCGCTAGGACCTATTGGTACTTGTATTGCCTACCGTTTAACGACAGTGAGTAGCCTGCTGTTATCCCTCAAAATAAACTTTGAATCATCACAGTGGATCGTGGCACCAAGAGACAGTTCATGACCACCACTTGAATCACTTCAATAAACAGCACCCGTGCCATATGCGAATCCGCCGATTGACAGAACCGCTGGAACGCTGCAGCAGCGCCAGTGCGTCCTCTGCGGCTCAGGCCAGCCGCTAACATCCAACCACAGAGTTTGCCTGCTGAAGAAGATGCCACATCACAGGTAGGTTTTCACCAGATATGTTTATTGCTGGAAGCGGCAGCGTGTGCATGTATCATTCCACAAAATCAACAGCCAGTCCCAACGCGTTTCGTATTTCACTTCTTCAGGGGCTCGAGGCATTGAAGGCAACAGCAGGACAAGATTGGCGGCATCCTTATAACTTCCAAACACCCCGCCTCAGTGGGCATGGCCCCCGCTAGGGCCTATTAGTACTTGTAGTGCCTAGCGTTTAACTCCAGTGAGCAGCCTGCTGTTATCCCTCAAAATAAACTTTTTATCATCACAGTGGATCGTGGCACCAAGAGACAGTTCATGACCACCACTTGAATCACTTCAATAAACGGCACCCGTTTCATATGCAAATCCGCCAATTGACGGAACCGCTGGAACGCTGCAGCAGTGCCAGGGCGTCCTCCGCGGCTCAGGCCAGCCGCTAACATCTAACCACAGAGTTTGCCTGCTGAGGAAGACACCACATCACAGGTAGGTTTTCGCCAGATATGTTTATTGCTGGAAGCGGAAGCGTGAGCATGTCTCAGTCCACAAAATCAACAGCAAGTCCCAGCGCGTTTTGTATTTCACTTCTTCAGGGGCTCGAGGCATTGAAGGCCACAGCAGGACAAGAATGGCGGCATCCTTATAACTTCCAAACACCCCGCCTCAGTGGGCATGGCCCTCGCTAGGGCCTATTGGTACTTGTAGTGCCTACCGTTTAACTCCAGTTAGTAGCCTGCTGCTATCCCTCAAAATAAACTTTGTATCATCACAGTGGATCGTGGCACCAAGAGACAGTTCATGACCACCACTTGAATCACTTCAATAAATGGCACCCGTGCCATATGCGAATCTCCCGATTGACGGAACCGCTGGAACCCTGCAGCAGCGCCATGACGTCCTCCACGGCTCAGGCCAGCTGCTAACATCCAACCACAGAGTTTGCCTGCTGAGGAAGACACCACATCACAGGTAGGTTTTCGCCAGATATGTTTATTGCTGGAAGCGGAAGCGTGAGCATGTCTCAGTCCACAAAATCAACAGCAAGTCCCAACGCATTTTGTATTTCACTTCTTCAGGGGCTCGAGGCATGGAAGGCCACAGCAGGACAAGAATGGCGGCATCCTTATAACTTCCAAACACCCCGCCTCAGTGGGCATGGCCCTCGCTAGGGCTTATTGGTACTTGTAGTGCCTACCGTTAAACACAAACCTGCTGTTGCCTTTAATGCCTCGAGCCCCTGAAGAAGTGAAATACGAAACGCGTTGGGACTGGCTGTTGATTTTGTGGACTGAGACATGCTCATGACGTCACATATTACATCACTCATGACATGGTCAGTGACATCACTGATGAAATCACTGATGACATCTGAAATGACATCACTGGTGACACCACTGATGACGTCATCCATGTGATAAATTAGTGCATCTTCTCACACCCTTTGATATACTCAATCAATATTTCAGACGTCCATTGTCAAAACCATAGATACTCCAATGCCAATAACTACATACCCACTCATTAACTCTTAGATCTACACACACATCCACTCACTCACCTGTACAGTCACTCATACTTACAGTCACTCAGTACAGGACTATCATATGCATTTATACACCTACATAGACACTCACACACCACCAATCATCCATAGAGGTACTCTCACACCTAGTCAGTCATGCAAATAATTAATCACACTCCCATTTACTAACCTATGCAGTTATACACACACAATTTCACTTAGTACCACATTCTTACGCTCTTATACAATCACTGATACAAGCAAACACTCATCCATACAGCCACTCTCACAATCCCACACTCTCACATATACCCACTTATATACTCTTACACATATATATACTGCCTTTCACATATGTAGTTACTCACACATGTACCACTGAGATATACATTCAATCACTAACGCACCCATACATACACTCACCCAACCATACAGTCCATCACAGATGCGCTCTTAAAACCATGCACCCATAGAATCACCCACTCACACATGTATGCACAGAGTCACACACACCCCACCCACACAAACACTCAGGCACCCATACAGATACTCAGACAAGCAATCATTAACCCATAGAGGCACTCATATAGCTATTCACAAAACCATGCAGCTGCTTATACACCAACAGACAGACAGATACAGACATTCACACAGTTTAGTCACTAGTCTGCAGTAAGATACGTTTAATGACTCACTTATAGAGTCAGTCATGCCCCTACTAAATCATCCATTCACACACTTATACACCCACTCATTCTTCCATAGGTTTTTCCCTATATATAGATTAAACATATTTAAAATTTACGGAAACACACACTCACTGGATGACGTCATCAGTGATGTCATCAGTGATGTCATCAGTGATGTCATTTCAGATGTCATCAGTGATGTCACTGACCATGTCATGAGTGATGTAATATGTGACGTCTTCAGCAGTGCATTGCGGGGGCGCGAGTTATAGTTAGCTGAACTAACTATAATGGGGGAATTTCTAGGGTTTTGTACGAGGGAAATGTCCAGCTAACTATAATGCCCCTGAAACCTATGGTTTTTTCAGTGAATTTCTAAGGTTTTTTAAATGCCAATTCCTAACTATAACGCCCCTGAAACCTTTGGTTTTTTTCAGTGAATTTCAAAGGTTTTTTAAATGCCAATTCCTAACTATAACGTGCATGAAATCTATGGTTTTTTCAGTGAATTTCAATGGTTTTTTAAATGATAATTCCTATCTATAACTTATCTCTAAAGATATCATGGTTAATGATTTTCATTGGATTTCTATATTTTTCAATTTCAGTGTGTCAATTTCATTAATTCTTTTTTAACACTATTTTTTTAACCTATTTTTTCATTTAAATCTTTTCAAAATTAAAAAATATTATTTGTTATTATTGGGTTTTTCAAACATATTTTTTTATATTTTTAAAAATATTTTTTTTAACTATATGTTCAAAACTTTATTTTATATTTTTTTCCCATGTTTTTTGGATCCGCGCACCCTATGCGCACCGTTCTCGATCCCTAGGCGATAGCATCCATGCATGGTATGCGTTGGGTACGTGTTTAGTGCGCGATCGCAACGCGACTTGTACGCGACTCCCAGCCTATAAGTGACACGTTCGATGTACGTACCGCGACGTTTAGGCGGTTCCGCGATGCGTCATGTGCGTGCAAGACACTGTAGGTGTGCGGATCCCGCTAAATATTTAACATTAAAAAAACATATATATATGTATTTCATGTGAATATTAATTGAAGACAAACTCTAAACTAGTCTTAAAAGTAATTTATTTTTACATCTAATCCTATATTTCTTTTTAATTCAATTTTGCGGATGCGCGCTGGGTGCGTGCTGTGTAAGCGAAGGGTGCGCGGATCCCATGTGACCTGCAAAAAAAGAGATTTGATTGGTTCATTACACTTCCTGTTCTAACTATTGAAAGACCCCACCCATTTCAATCGTTCTTCTTTCACCTTCTTTGGAGGAGCATCTATTTGCAGAGAAGAAGATTTTTTAGACTAAGTTTACACTTAGCTCTAACTTTTTTCTCCTAAAAATGGCTTCAGGGCAGCAGGCATCACCTGCATCTCCTCATACATCTGAGGATGAATTTATGGAGGAACTAGCACTCACACCACGTTTTTCTTCAGTGGTGTGGAATTTTTTTACTTTTCCCGAGGGGCAAACGAAGACCAATGCCACCATGGTCACGTGCAAGATTTGTAAAAGAGTGCTGTCTCGAGGGGATCCGGCAAAGAAATACTCATGCGGGACAGCCAGCATGCTGAAACACCTACAGACCCTTCATCCTGTCAATCTTGCACAAGAAGAATGCCGATGGATGAGAGACACTCCAACTCCTGCGTCTTCCACCTCATGGCAGCCGAGCACTTCAAGAGTGCATCCGTCAGCCCAAAACTTGGACATCCGTCCTCAATTTCAAATTTTTAAAAGTGTTCTGCACTGAGTGCAATGCGACTTTGTGCTATGGTGAGCAGTCGATCGATCTGATCTGCCGCCGGCAAGAAAGTCACCATTGCTAAGTTTTCTTTTTTTTTTTTGTTCCCTGAAGTTCATTGTTTGGTTCCTCCTGTTTTGTTTTTTGTTTTTTTTCCAGAAAAACCCAAAAAAATCACAAAATTGTTGGAAAACCTGAAAAAACAATATAAACGAAGAAAGAAGAAAAAAAAAGTTCTTCTAAGAACTAACTTTCCTGGTTTAAAAAAAGAGCTAAATTTCTTTGTTAGTGTGTGAAAGTTTAGATGAATGTATGTGTAGTACGTAATTGACTGAATGAATGCATTAGTAGCATATGGTGAATGTATAAGTGCAGAACTATGAGGAAGTGCTGCAGCATCACACAGCAACCTCTTTAACTGCAGTGTGCTGTAGTACTTCCGAAGCACAGGGATGCAACATATGTACATAAATATTTTGCAAATCTATGCTTCTCTCTGCACGGCTGCTTAAACTGCAGCCATGTGGTGACACAGGCACCCTTGCACCATAGTGCAAGGATATCTGTGTCATGTGCTGTTTGTTTTTCTGCAGGAAGACACACCTTCCTGCACAAAAACAATGAGAAAATGCATTTTTCTCCTTCAATGTATGCTGAACATTTTAGCATGCATTGAAAATATAAAAATGTGGAGAAATAAAAACAATTCTCCTTGTTGTGCTTTCCTACACCAATTTTAGAATGGTGCAGCATTCACACACATATCGAGATTTCTGATTTCTGATAAATCTAGAGATGTGTCTTGTTCTATGAGTATTCAGTGCAATCATGCACAACAAAACTCATAGAACACCCTTTCAACGCAAAGTGGTGTGTATGATGAGGTTGTATTTACATGGAGTAGAAAAAGTACACAGAGTGCCTTTTCCTCTCTTTGTAAATATGAAAGAATGTCTTGTGCAATAACTATGTTACAAAAAGTGACATATTTCCGGTTTTAAAATTCCTTGCGAATGATAGAAGGTAATCACAGAGTTTTGTCTGCCAGGATGTTCAAAGAAGAATGATTGAAATGATTGCGGTCCTTCAATAGGTACAATGGGAAATATTATGAACCCCTCAAATCTCTTTTTTTGCAGGTCACATGATATCTGATTATGGTCAGATTTCAAAACTACATAAGTATAAACAGAGTGTTTTTAGAAACGTGTTTCAACTTTGTAGCTTCTTGCAGACCTCCTCAGTCTGCATATTGAGACTTAGTTAAACTTACCTTCACAGTAATAGGAAAAAAAAATGGTATACATTTTTTTCAGATTTTCATTGCAATCTAAATTGATATACATTGCTTATTTTAAAATTTGGATCTGTGAAAGAAAAGAAAAAATAATTCTAACATGTAATAATACATTTTTTACAACACAGCATCATTTCCTCAAAGTAACTTGTTTGCCTTTTTTGCTGTTCCCAGAATACATTGAATTTCACTACAAATAGTTATTTCAATCGTACTCATCACTTAACAGCGGGCAAAAAAAAAACAATCAGAAAGATTGTTAAAAAAAACCAACATGCTATTCTCAGTAAAATACCAGAAAATACAAATCACACATATATGAAATGCTTACGGGTTACAAACGTTTATAACTTTAACTTATAAACACTGTAAATATTGCCGCTTTAAAATATTCACCGAATCAATGACCACCAAAAAGTCCATAATTCAAAAATATACCTTTCCTTGAGGCCAAATGGTATTTTTGCACTCCTTTATTTAAATTGTCCAATGGTAGTCCTATTAAATTATAATAATAAATTCCTCAGAGAATGAATTATCTTCCTAAAACTTTGACTTTAAAAATATTAGGTAGGAATTTTGTAATTCCTTAGGCAAACGCTGTTTAAAAACCAACCGAGAATCATTACTGAGGTGCCGATTACGATCCGGTAAAAAAACTCCCCGTACGACTCGTATCCGGTCTTTTTACCGTACGAATCGCACAAGTGCCGTACAAACTGACAATTACGATTCGCATGGGAAAAACTCCATACGAGTCGCATTGGGAATTATTCCCCACACGTCCTCGTGTCGGAAAATGTGTCCGACACGTCCTCGGACGAATCACCGTACAAATGTGAAAAGTGAAGTCCGACCGCGGAATCACGATCCATCCCGTGCGTCCGATGTTACAACCGTATGGAAAAAACACCGTCCGCACCGAACTCCCATAGCAACCATGGAGACATGTGCCCGCATACGCGCCCAACACTCCCCCCAGCCCCCGTACGTTTGAGTCGTACCCCCCGTGTATGTACACCCCCACCCGCGTATGTACACCCGTGTACGTTAGAGTCGTACCCCCCGTATATGTACACCCGTGTACGTTCGAGTCGTACCCACACCTGTGTATGTACACCCGTGTACGTGTCGTACCCCCCGTGTATGTACACCTGTGTACGTGTCGTACCCCCCCGTTTATGTACACCCGTGTACGCTCGAGTCGTACCCCCACCCGTGTATGTACACCCATGTACGTTCGAGTCGTACCCCCCGTGTATGTACACCCGTGTACGTGTCGTACCCTCCGTGTATGTACACCCGTGTACATGTCATACCCCCGTGTATGTACACCCGTGTACGTTCGAGTCGTACCCCCCGTGTATGTACACCCGTGTACGTGTCGTACCCCCCGTGTATGTACACCCATGTACGTGTCGTACCCCCCGTGTATGTACACCCGTGTACGTTAGAGTCGTACCCCCCTGTATGTACACCCGTGTATGTGTCGTACCCCCCAGTATGTACACCCGTGTACGTGTCGTACCCCCCGTGTATGTACACCCGTGAACGTGTCGTACCCCCGTGTATGTACACCCGTGTACGTTCGAGTCGTACCCCCACCCGTGTATGTACACCCGTGTACGTTCGAGTCGTACCCCCCGTGTATGTACACCAGTGTACGTTAGAGTCGTACGCCCCGTGTATGTACACCCGTGTACGTGTCGTACCCCCCGTGTATGTACACCCGTGCACGTGTCGTACCCCCGTGTATGTACACCCGTGTACGTTCGAGTCGTACCCCCACCCGTGTATGTACACCCGTGTACATGTCGTACCCCCCCATGTATGTACACCCGTGTACGTTGGAGTCTTACCCCCGTGTATGTACACCCGTGTACGTGTCGTACCCCCCCGTGTATGTACACCCGTGTACGTTAGAGTCATACCCCCACCCGTGTATGTACACCCGTGTACGTGTCGTACCCCCCCTGTACGTTCGTGTCGTACCCCCCTGTATGTACACCCGTGTACGTTAGAGTCGTACCCCCACCCGCGTATGAATGGAGCGTACCCCCACCCCAACATTCTAAGTACGGAGCTCACCCCAGGCCCCAACATCACCACCTTCACACAACATCGCGCATGTACGAGTCGTACCAAGCCACACACAAGGACAGCACTGTACAACAAAATGGCCCATGTACACACGCTAAAAACGCACGTACACAACCAGGACAAACCAAAACGACACAAGAATACACCATTCGAATGGCACAAAGCCACAAAACATGTCCAACAACCACTAAAACAACACATTCACTGACCTGCAACTACCAAAAACCAAAACAGAGGCACAAAACACAACCACTCCGTATAACACACCCACCCAAAGTTCAAACACAGCCACACCCACCAATGGACCAATAAAAAGGGCCCACACACACAAACCATGAGCCTTTGCAACAGACTCACTGCTGCCAGACCCCACAGACAACCTACAGCACCATACCAGTAGCTTTACCACACCTTACACTTGCACACCTTCACACACACACCTTCACAAACACCCCCACATCACATTCACACACACACCTGCACAACCACACCCACACCCCTCACCATGCCCACTAACAAGAATCCAAAGTTCACTAGCCGAGAGTTGGAGGTCCTTGTCGATGAAATCCTCAGAGTTGAGCCACACCTCTTTGGAACATTGGTCAGACAGACCAGCATTTCAGAAAAAACATCCATGTGGCAGACCATCGTCGATGCTGTGAATGCTGTTGCGGACACCAGAAGGACCAGGCATGAATGCCAAGCCAGGTGGTACGATCTGCGGAGGAGGGTCCGAGCCAAAATGACGGAGGAACACAACCACGCCAACGTCACTGGAGGAGGCCTGGCCAGCAGACGCGTAGAATACCATCCCTGGGAGGAGAGGGTGATGGCCATACTGCCGGTGGTGGCAGTGGATGGATTAGACGGACTCCGAGAGCCGGGTGAGTACACAAACA
Organism: Triturus cristatus; assembly: GCF_964204655.1. Lineage (NCBI taxonomy): Eukaryota > Metazoa > Chordata > Amphibia > Caudata > Salamandridae > Triturus > Triturus cristatus. The sequence goes on from NC_140588.1 coordinate 86,555,663, forward strand.
ACTCACCTCACATGGGGGGAACGTCATCCACAACCAGACTCACAAACAGGCACGCAACCACCCCAAGCTATCGCATGACTCAACCACACTCCATGAACACGCACATGCCACTGGCGCCACCATGCCCCATGCACCCAGCTGGACAATGTCAAGTCACAGGCCACAGAAAACACCAACACATGACACGGTAAGCCAGATGGCGGGAGTGTGGGCCCCAAAAATCACATAGTGCAAATCAGAAGCAGACAACAATGCCCCCTGCCCATATGGCCTAGGTCACAGCCAGACAAACAGTGTGTCCCCACACAGGAAAGACTCGCCAGCAAATGGCGGACGCCTTGCATCAACACATGGGGGTGACGGCACGTTCTTGCACATGACAGCAGCTAATGAACAGCCAACACTGTGAAAGAGTGGCAGCACACACCACCACAGCAGCAGTGCAGACACAGACACTACACCCAATGGGTGCCTGGAGATCAGAAACAAACTCACATCAACAATCCAAGGGCCATTCAAAGATCTGCTAACAGTGTGTGCCCAGGAAGCTGGGCTGAGGTGACAGAGGGTGACACACAGAGGGAGGGAGAGGGGGACAGAGAGGGAGGGAGACACAGGGAGACGGACAGAGGGAGGAGGCTGACACACAGAGGGAGGGAGAGGGGGACAGAGAGGGAGGGAGACACAGGGAGACGGACAGAGGGAGGAGGCTGACACACAGAGGGAGGGAGAGGGGGACAGAGAGGGAGGGAGACACAGGGAGACGGATAGAGGGAGGAGGCTGACACACAGAGGGAGGGAGAGGGGGACAGAGAGGGAGGGAGACACAGGGAGACTGACAGAGGGAGGAGGCTGACACACAGAGGGAGGGAGAGGGGGACAGAGAGGGAGGGAGACCCAGGGAGACGGACAGAGGGAGGAGGCTGACACACAGAGGGAGGGAGAGGGGGACAGAGAGGGAGCGAGAAAGGGACACAGAGGGAGAGCAAATCAGCCTTGTGGGGTGTGGGAATGTCTGCTCGTCAGCAGGTGGACTGCGTGCATGTAGACAAGGGTGGCCAGTGCCAGAACCCCCCCTCTTCTCCATGGCAAAACACAGGGCCATGTCACAACCTGTGCACGAGCACAACGACAGCTACCTGCATTATATAAGTGTGTGGAACCACTCCATGTGCACACGTACAGTGCTACACGGAAGGCGCCAATGCATGGCTCGCCACACCTGCCCACTCCACTGCTGACTGCAGTCACAATTGACGCAGCAAGTAAGACTGTGCCACACATAGGTAAAGTCGCAAAAGCTGTGGCCAAGGGACATACCCATGCACAAGTGCACTGTGAGTGGAATGCAAGACATATCCAAATTCCCAGAGGAAATCTGCCAACTTTGAAAACAATGAAACATGGATGTTGCATGGAACAAAATTAACATTGTCTCTCTCACACACAGGTCAACGTCGTGGATCACCCCCCAACACTGGGGGGGAAGACTCACAGGACCCGGCTCGGCGGGATGGCGGAGCCACCGGCAGCGACGACTCTCACCACTCTGTGGACGAACCCGACCCCGACCAACCTGGCCCCTCTGGTGTCCAACGACCTGCAGCACCTGCGTCAGGTACAACTGGGCCAACCACCACCCCCACTCCTGCCACATCCCAGGAGACACCCAGGATCCCTGCCCCACCACCACAATGCAGCAAGGCTGGACAGGAGGGACACGGTGTCCCGGGCACCCAGGAGGAGGCAGGCGACAACGCAAATGCCACCCCTCAGGGGTCCCGGAGACCCGATGTGCCCACAAGGGCAGGCCAGGTGCAAGTGGACAGGGGTGGTAGGAGTGGAGGACGGCGGAGGCGCCAGCCTGACCAGTTGGCTGGGGAACCGGTATATTCCCATGTCCGAAACATCCTGGACACATACCGGCAGGACACCACGGGCATGGCCCAGGTTGTGTCCATCCTCGAGGGGATCAAGACCCAGCAGGCCCAGCAACATGCGGAGCAACATGCCTGTCTACTGCAACACCAACGGCGGATGGAGGACAGACAGGCTGAGCTCGTGACGGTGTTCACGGGAATTCACAGTACACTCCGTCGGATGGCCGACAACATGGGCAACCCTCCCTGTGCCACCAGGCGTAGAACATCACCACCCACAGGGAGGGATGAGGAGGAGGAGGAGACATCCGACGGAGCATCCCAAACATCGTCACGGCCTGCTTCTGAGGGTCCCCGCAGGAGGGCGGGTCGTCCACGGAAAAGACCGTGAGGGTCGGCGCAACAGCACCATCTCCCAGGACACCTGGGCTGGCACCTGGCCCACTGGAGCAACAGCAGCACAGCAGCAAAAGACATTCTCTGCCACATGGACTTGCTGGTCACTGTCTGACCAATGTTGCCAAAGACTGTGGCATGGACTCTGAGGATTTCAAATGGCAAGGACACCAACTCCCCTAGTGAACTTTGGATTCCACACACCCGGAAAGCCCCTCATGTCAAACCCCCCCCCCTTACCCCAACCAAAATAAAAAGTCACACCATAAAGAGAAGATGCCTACTGATTGCATTATTACCTTACATGTGTCTTGTAAAGTCTAACTATGCCTGAGTTCTCATTTGACTTCAACCATCCACACCCTGGGGCCTGAGTCTGGCACAGGACACACATGGGTCACATTGTAGTAGGCAAGACAGACATGGAGCACCATACACACCCGTGATGGGCCCAACCAGCTGAGGGGGTGGCCGCACAACCGTGCCGACAGACATATTGAGTACAGCGACAGCCATGCGCAGAGGTCAGGGATCATGTGGAGTGTCCTGGGGGGCACCCAGGTATGTGTGGACAGGTGGCAGAACCATGTCCTGCAAGCTTGAGTCAGGTGGATGCAGAGAATGGTGGCCTGGCCAACGTTGGATGCATGGGGATGGCACATGTCACAATACCCACACAGGCATGGACTACATGCACAATACACAGTCTAATCCCACACAAACAGCTTGCATCTTGCTACTCTACACATAGACAAATAGCCACTATCACGGAAAACCATGCCAGACATGCCGGATGCACCGTGGCAACACACCAGCATTGACTGAGAAGAGGCACCTTGGAGGCATAGGGACACCTTTATTAGTCATGTATTCGGGATTGCAGAGGCAACTCGGAGTACACATGAACGGGTCATGTGGAGTAACATGTGGGTCCAACACTGGAACACCCCTTCTGCAGCCCAAATGCGTGATAGCCATGGAACTGGCACACAAGTGTTGGCTAACAGCTAAACACCCCCTGCTGCTCAAGGAGAGACTGCCATACACCATTGATCCATTGATGTGGAAGTCCCACAGCATGTCAAGCCAAGGCAAACCGTATGTGTCCGAGGGCAGTGTAACACACATTGATGCCATCATCACATTCCACAATCCCATCACTGATGACTGTCAACAAGTCTGACCATCTATTCAGGTGTACCCAGCTGCATGTAATGTGTACCATGGTGATGCAACATGTCTGCAGAGGAACCAAACATCGACAGGGGCAGTGTGCATACATCGTGAACAACTGCCACACCCAATACACCCCTGATGCATCCCTTACCCTAAGGAGACTTCCAAACTTGTCCGTGCGTGTAACTGAGTCAGCACACGATGACGTGTCCATGAGGAATAGCAGTCCCACAAGAATGCAACCAGCAGACGGCATGCGCAAGTACCTGGGGATGAGAGACACACAAGAAGTCAGCCACAAAAAGCACAGCCACTTGCATGTGCATGTACTAGACACATGTAAGGATGACAACATGCCAGGTCACAATTATGACTGGGGAAATACACATCACTGCCACCATCACTCCAGTGACACATCCACACACACCTCTGACTCACGTGGCATACATGCAGATGGACACACACATCGCAACACATGCCACACGGGGACCAATGCGTGCACACACAGACACTGGTACTCACCACTAAGCAAAGAAGTCGCGTATGAGCCGAGTCCGGATGTCCTCTTGTGGAACCACGTCCTCCACATCACTAGCCCCATTGCCAAGACCTTCGTCCTCCACGGGTGGATGGTCCTGATCATCTTGATCCAGGATGAGTGGCACAGCTTTCTCAACTGCCATGTTGTGCAGCATGCAGCAGACCATGAAGATTTTGCAGGCCTTCGCCGGGGCATATGGGAGCGCGCCGCCGGTCTTGTGGAGGCATCGGAATCGGCTCTTCAGGAGGCCAAACGTCCTCTCTATCACTCGCCTTGTCCGGCCATGGGCGGTGTTGTAGCGGAGCTGGGCCGGCGTGATGGGGTTGCAGAGAGGTGTGATCAGCCATGGCATGTTGGGTTAGCCAGCGTCCCCTACATGGAAACCACATGGACATAAGTAGGACAGGAGAAGCGGTCGTGCTGGAAGTCTACGCAAAATACAGGACAGACAGACTGTACCCACCAACAACACATGCTCGTTCGTTGCGCAGCTGCGTCATCATTTCAGGCATCCTGCTACGCCTCATGATGTAGGCATCGTGTGCTGATCCTGGAAAACGAGCACAGACATGTGAAATCACCATGTTGGACAGACACACCAAAGGGCATTGATGGAGTAGTAGTGCTTGCGATTCCTGTACGCTACCTCCTGTGCCTGTGGTGGTACCAAAGCCACATGTGTCCCATCTATGGACCCAATGACATGGGGCATCCCTCCCAGGGCATAGAATCCACGCTTGACCCCAGTCAACATTTCAGGGGTTGGGAAATGGATGAAGTCATCCAGGTGAATCAACATGGCCTCTAAGAAATCATGCAGCACACGGCAGAACATGCTCTGGGACATGCCACCAACATGAGCTATGGTATTTTGAAAGGTACCCGTGGCAAGAAAATGTAGGGTTGTCATTACCTTCAGCTTGGGAGTCAGTGCTGTAGGATACCTGTGCAGCGGTTGCAGGTGTGGTGCCAGTCTCGCCGTCAACTCCAGAATCAACCGTTGGCGGAAGCGGTAGCACCGGATACAGTCATTCTCCCGCATGACAGCCAAGTCCGGAATTGGTCGTGGAAGAGGCGGCGCTCTGCAGTAATTTGGAAGTGGCAATGAAGAGTGAGTGCACCACAACAACAATTTATTTGTACTGAGCACATGTTAATCTGTCGATACACATATGCTACATACGGAGTCAGGTATGTGCCACATGCCCTGGATACGTATGGCTGCCAGGTGACACTCCTACCAAGACCCAGCTACACACGGAGATTGTGAACCTCCACATGCCATGGCATGGGATTAGCTGTGTCACAGTGTAAGTGAACAGCCAGAGGCAAGACAGGAGTGACATACATCCACACATCAGGAGAAGTTGGATGTCGATTGCAGAGACTGGTAGCGGTACACTAGAGCCACAGGTCACATGACATTACACTAGGACAGCCCACACACCTTGCCATGAAGGTGTACATGTGATGACTCACCACACATTCATAGAGAGGATGCAGACATGTCCTTGTTACGCTACTCCGTGTCCCATGCATACATACGCACCTCACATCCGATACCACATGTAGCATGGTGTGCGGAACAGTGTGCCATGTCCATCTACACACAGACACATGTTGGTTGCTGCAACAGCTGCAGCTTTTGAGGGAGCTCCAACATCAAGCTAATGGAAATCCCCCACACATACATGACATAGTCACATCGTGCACCGTGGGTAGTGACATGTCAGGTGTGGTAACCCCTGTACCGGGCCTCAGGGGACACTTCCGTGTGTTGTTGTCCGTGCCATGCCAGTGACGCTCATCCCAAGATTGCAGTACGACATGCACACATGTCAAAGGAGTCAAGGGCATGCCTGGCACACATTGCTCCGTCACACATTACATGTGTACACATCTCATCATACATCTGGTGCCTTCTCGACTCTGGAGTAATGTGCCACATCACAGCCTTTCACACCTGTGCCCCACACATGTAGTACTGCCCAGACAATGCCTTGATGTCCATCCATGGACAAGTATGTCAGCCCTATTCCTTCCTGTGTGCTGCCTGTCACCACTGTGATGTGTGAAAACCACCGTACTTTCGCAAAGAGGGCCTGTGTACATTCCCGTATCACTATGGGAGTGCTGCCGTATGTGTACCCATAGTGATGGTGAGCGTACAGGCGTGTGTACGGTCCGTACCACCATGAGTACGCATACGCAAGAACACCCATAGTGGTATGGCCCGTACACGCGTGCGTACGCCCACTATCACTATGGGTGTCCTCGCGTATGCGTATTCGTAGTGGTACGGCCCGTACACACGCCTGTACGTTCACTATCACTATGGGTGTCCTCGCGTATGCGTACTCGTAGTGGTACGGCCCGTACACACGCCTGTACGTTCACTATCACTATGGGTGTCCTCGCGTATGCGTACTCGTAGTGGTACGGCCCGTACACACGCCTGTACGTTCACTATCACTATGGGTGTCCTCGCGTATGCGTACTCGTAGTGGTACGGCCCGTACACACGCCTGTACGTTCACTATCACTATGGGTGTCCTCGCGTATGCGTACTCGTAGTGGTATGGCCCTTACACACGCCTGTACGTTCACTATCACTATGGGTGTCCTCGCGTATGCGTACTCATAGTGGTACGGCCCGTACACACGCCTGTACGTTCACTATCAATATGGGTGTCCTCGCGTATGCGTACTCATAGTGGTACGGCCCGTACACACGCCTGTACGTTCACTATCACTATGGGTGTCCTCGCGTATGCGTACTCGTAGTGATAGTGAACGTACAGGCGTGTGTACGGCCCGTACCACTACGAGTACGCATACGCGAGGACACCCATAGTGATAGTGAATGTACAGGTGTGTGTACGGGCCGTACCACTATGAGTACGCATACGCGAGGACACTCATAGTGATATGGAACATACACACGCCTGCACGGGCCGTTGCTATGCATTTGGGGTGCCCTAGGGCCCCAGAACGCACCGTACCTGTGTGTGAAGCTCAAAATTACATAGGGGACACATGAGGGACAAGTATTAAGGCCTACATGCATGCTGGTTGTCATGGAGACCAAGTTTAAAGTTTGAATTTGTTCTGGAAGGTGCACAGCAGAAGTCAGTTGGAATGAATCTACTTTTTTGCAATGTGTTTGTGGGGTTGACATCATGCTGAAGAAAAAAACACAATAAGAACCCACTGACTGTGCTAGGTTTGAAGTGATTGGAGGAAACATAGGATGCAAATGTGAGTGACCAATCACTCTGTACTCCTGTGCATGAAACAGGCCAGCAAGGCAGATATAAGGCAGCCAGGTCCCATGAGGGAGCACTTGCCTGCACATCTCTGGATTCCAAGACCCAGCTGCTGCTACTGATTCCCTGGAACCATGTCAAGGTCTGTGGAGAGGTCACAGCCCTTCACCCTGGAGGAGAACCTGGCTTTGCTGGATGTGATCCTCCCACAGTACCCCATGCTGTATGGGCGATCAGGGTATCAGGTGAGTGCAGAGTCCACTAGCACAGACTGTGTCCCTTTTTTGTGACTGTGACTTCTGCCATTGTGTCCAGGTGTCTCACACATGCTATGTACTGTAGGGGGGGTCCCAGGGGGGGGAATGCCTGATGTCTCCCAGCCAGAGCATGCTGTGGTGCATGTCTGCCGTCCTCACTTGCATTGTGTTTACTGTGACAATCACTGCATGGTGCATGCCACATTCTGCCTGTCTTATCCTCCTGGGAATGTTGCCTCTACAGTCCTCATGTGATTATGTGGTCAAGCCAGTGTGACAGGTGACTGTACCCACAGATGTGTGTTAGTTCTGTGTACCTGTGCTGAGAGTGTCCACATGATGTGTTCGTACCCTGGACATCGGTGTGTGTGTAAGTCCCCTGTCATGTGGGTGGGTGCATATGTGGAGTGTAGCACCCCAGCTGCATGAGGGATGGATATACCCTGGCCATGTGATGTGAGCAGGGAGCAGTGCTGTGTGTCTGACGTGCAGAGCCAGCCCCACACCTGTGAGCCCCCCCCCAGTCTAGTGGCACATGTGCAGAGTGAGGTATGTCGCTGCATTTGGCAATGGCAGGTGAATGTCCTGTGCCTGTGTGTGTCTGTGTACTCTGCTGCGGTAGCGTCAGTGGCCTGTGGCATGTGACTGCTTAGAGGTGCTGCACATTATCCTGGTGCAGCTTGTGATGCACAGTGTGAGCCTGGATCATTGATTGTGTAGTTGCCCTCATTCCACCTGTGTCCTTTCAATGGCACGTACTGCTTTTGCCCTTCCCCAGAGGATCATGTCCCTATGACAAAGGTGCAATGCGTTGGATGCATACTATGCCTTGTTGTAAACAGCAAATGTGTTCTAATATGTGTCTCTGTGACATGTGCCAGGTGTATTGATGTAGTGTCACTTGTTCATCCTCACAGGTAGGCGCCTCTGCCAAGGAGCAGATATGGCTGACCGCCGTCAGCGCCGTGAGGAGTGCGGATGGTCGGAAGCGGCGCCTGTCCCAGGTGAGGAAACGCTGGCAGGATATCCGGTGCTGGACGCGGAGGATCGCACGGGTCCTCCTGGGGGACTCACCTGAGAGCCATAAGAACCGCGGGTGCCGCCGACTGACCCACATCCACAAGCGTGTGCTGCCGGTGGTATTTCCAGACTTGGAGAGGCGCTTACAGGAGATGCAGCAGCAGGAAGGGGGTAGGTACATGTGTGCTTGTTGTGTTTCACCAGCATTTGTAAGTGCACAGTTGCATGGATACACTGCCAGGGTTTAAAGGTGCTGTGCGGATCCAGTTACCCACAGTATAGCTGTGCTCTCCTGCCTCCCTTCCCCTCCTTGCAATGTGTTCCCTGGTCTGTGTGTAGTCACTCCTTCACAAGGTAATGTAGGCTGGCGCTTTCTCCACATGAACTATGCCTGTAGCATCATGTGTGGGGGTGGTGTGTAACAGGTTTTGGGGCCTTGCCTGTGCCCTGTCCAGTTCAGTACATGTGGGTTCCATGTCAGTTGGCACTGATGCAGAGTCCAGACATGGGAGTTAGTCTCACAAGTGTCATGCCTTACAGCGCGCATGTCCTATGTTGTGGCCTGTGACATGATGTGCATGAGTGTGCGATACGCATAGTACAGGGATGGTGGCGTGTGTTGCAGTCATTCCCATTCAGGACCATGGAGCTGTGTTGCGACTACTGTCCCCTGGGTCATATTTTCCTAGGTGTCATGTGTGTCATCACAAAACGTGGACACTCTCAGTGTCTACAGCATAGGTTGTGCTCTGTGCCATTGTCCCCTGGCACCATGTATATTGACGTGAAATGTAGTACAAGTGTCCACTGTACAGCCTGACCTGATTTTCCTTGTTCATAGTCACAGTGGCCAGTGCGTGTGTGTCTTGTTACAATCATCTGATGCTGCCCATTTGTACATGATTATTTGGACAGGCGCACCTCGGCTATTTGGCGTCCAATCTTGCATTTATGCATCCCCTGTGTATTTCACCCAGACTAAGAGATGTAAGTGCCACCTGTGTCTCAACAAATTATCTCATGTAGGGGGTGGTTGGTGCGGGGCAAGCCTACATGTCAAAACCTGAAATCTCCTTGCTAGGTCTGGCCAGTGTGTGATGTTTGTCTGGACATACACTCAAGGTGCAGTGAGCCAGTCATGGTGGGCATGTTTTCAGTATTACCTATGCAGCATGTGCCTCAAGCTCATGGATTTGGTCCCTCCTCAACTCTATTGTCGGCAATGCTGTGTGGTGCAGATGCAGTGCTGGATTGTCCCCAGGGCCTGGCTCCTATGTCAAACTCCATTTCATGTCATTTGCTATTGTGTCATGCTCTCCATGGATTTTCATTGGCATGGTGGGTCAACCAACTGTGTGTTTCATGCCCTACATCTGTACCTTGTTTTGTAGATGTTACTTAACTTTCTTTGCAGGCTATGCACTGTAACCTATGTAGATTGGACTCATGTGACATATGTATACAGGTGTGTGATTAATTGCTGTCTCTTCACCTTGCCCACAGCATCATCGGGGGACACGGAGGGAGACATGAGCACTGACGGAGCGGAGGGACCGAGCACCAGTGCCAGCGTTGACATCGTGGCTGGCGCATTGAGTGGTACAGAGGCGGAGAAGAGTGAGGCCGAGGACCTGTCCACTGGCACCACCGAATATGAAGCGGACGGGTCCGAGGATGATCTCTCCGAGTGGGCGGAGGCTGCACCACCAGCTGACAGCGGCACAACATCGCACCCTGCCCCCTCCATTGCCATCAGCTGCCTCCCACTTGCTCGTGTCCCTTCCCAATGTGCCCGGTCACCACATGTCTCCTTCCTGCCAGGCACCGCACCCCCTGCCCCTGTCTCTACTGCTGCCGCCAATGCCGAGTCTGTGGACATCCAGCGGCAGTTGCAGATTGGTCAGGCTGCGATCCTTAATGTCCTCCATGGCCACAGCCAGGTCCTTAACAACATGGAGGCATACTTGGCGGGCATTCACTCATCGCAGGCTTACCAACGCAGCTTGCTGAGGTCGATAGACTCGACACTGACTGCAGCAGTGGGTCTCCTGCAGCGCTTTATCCAACCCCCTACCCCTGCACCATCCACACTTCCCACTCCCATGCCTGTCCCACGTACACCCAGACGTCAGCATGCACCCACCACGACGGACACAGGCACCACACCAGCAGGGAAGGTCACCCGCACACCTCCTGGCATGCACACACAGGGTGAAGTAGGCACACCCACTGGGTCGGGGGGCAAACGTAAGACACGCAGCCAGAGTGGGAGTCCGCATTCCACCAAATCCACTCTCTCCAAATCCCCTCCCCTCAGCTCTCCTGGCCACATATCACACAAAGACTCCTTCATGGCCTCTCTGTCCCTGAGCCCCACAGTGACACCACCCCGCAAGCGGTCAAGGGAGTCCCCGGTCAGGGTGGTTGAGTCCCCACCCCCTGTCTGCACCCTCCCCCAGTGGTGCTGCGACCCATCCCCCTGACCCCCTCCCCTCCTTGGGGCCTGTGGTTCCTTCGGGTGCAGGGGATTCCCTGGAGGACCTTGCTAAGGTGTGCAGCAAGATCCTAACCTCCGCCTTTGGCCCTGCCCCACCCCCTGTGGTGGAGTCCTCCATCCCTGCACCCACGATGCCTACCCTTCGCCCTCCTGTCCCTGCGGTGCCTGGTTCTTCCCCCCCACATGATGCCCTCACCCCTGTGGAAGGCGACGGAATCTAACTGTGCAGGCAAGCTAGGGGACACGCATCCCACTGTGTCCCCCATCCAGCTGTGACTTCTGGACTGCCCTATGGGCTTTGTAAATATTGAACTTCCTACAAACAAGATTTTTTGGTTCATGCTGAATAAAGCAATTTATTTTTTTCCCTTGGAACACTACTGCTTTGCTGGTATTGCTATTGGTGGGGCTGCTACATGGTTTTGGGTGGTGTTCATGTGTTGGGTGTGTGGGAAATGTAGTAGTGTGCTGGTCATAGGGGGGACCCTGGGATCTGTGTGCCATCACACGGTGTTAGCTAGGTTTCTCTGTTAATGTAAGCAGTTGCTGCATGGTGAAATTGTCCCAAGGTGTATTCCTTCCTCTGTGTACCCTGACATCTTCCCTGCAGGGTGTTCCCAATATTTAGCGCTGAGCTGTGTGTACATTAGCTGGGTGTGTGACGGACTCCTTCAACTTTGCACATGCATGCTGAGCGATGTCTCCACCTGCATCGTTCGTGGCATCCTTGGTAGTCATTGTACTTGTGTATGTGGACTATTGACATGACTTCATGTGGACATGTTTTCTTTTCGGCGCTATGCATGCGTATACTCCCAGCCTCGCACACATGTGGTACATGTACTGCAGGGTCTTTGTGCACCTGACTGACATTTGTGGGCATGGTATCTGTGGCTACTCCACCCTTTGCGTTCCATGGGCACTGATGTGAGTGTTAGGCACACACCCCTCCTGTGTCTGGGCACTGCTGGGAGGACTCTGCACCCACCCCTCCTGCGTCTGGGCACTGCTGGGAGGACTCTGCACCCACCCCTCCTGCGTCTGGGCACTGCTGGGAGGACTCTGCACACACCCCTCCTGCGTCTGGGCACTGCTGGGAGGACTCTGCACCCACCCCTCCTGCGTCTGGGCACTGCTGAGAGGACTCTGCACACACCCCTCCTGCGTCTGGGCACTGCTTTGAGGATTCTGCACCCACCCCTCCTGCGTCTGGGCACTGCTGGGAGGACTCTGCTCACACCCCTCCTGCATCTGGGCACTGCTGGGAGGTCTCTGCTCACACCCCTCCTGCATCTGGGCACTGCTTGGAGGACTCTGCACACACCCCTCCTGCTTCTGGGCACTGCTGGGAGGACTCTGCACTCACCCCTCCTGCGTCTGGGCACTGCTGGGAGGACTCTGCACACACCCCTCCTGCGTCTGCGCACTGCTGGGAGGACTCTGCACACACCCCTCTTGTGTCTGGGCACTGCTGGGAGTGTTAGGCACCCACCCCTCCTGTTTCTGGGCACTGCTGGGAGGACTCTGCACCCACCCCTCCTGCGTCTGGGCACTGCTGGGAGGACTCTGCACCCACCCCTCCTGCGTCTGGGCACTGCTGGGAGGACTCTCCACACACCCCTCTTGTGTCTGGGCACTGCTGGGAGTGTTAGGCACCCACCCCTCCTGTGTCTGGGCACTGCTGGGAGGACTCTGCACACTCCCCTCCTGCGTCTGGGCACTGCTGGGAGGACTCTGCACCCACCCCTCCTGCGTCTGGGCACTGCTGGGAGGACTCTGCACACACCCCTCCTTCCTCTGTGTACCCTGACATCTTCCCTGCAGGGTGTTCCCAATATTTAGCGCTGAGCTGTGTGTACATTAGCTGGGTGTGTGACGGACTCCTTCAACTTTGCACATGCATGCTGAGCGATGTCTCCACCTGCATCGTTCGTGGCATCCTTGGTAGTCATTGTACTTGTGTATGTGGACTATTGACATGACTTCATGTGGACATGTTTTCTTTTCGGCGCTATGCATGCGTATACTCCAAGTGGTACATGTACTGCAGGGTCTTTGTGCACCTGACTGACATTTGTGGGCATGGTATCTGTGGCTACTCCACCCTTTGCGTTCCATGGGCACTGCTGTGAGTGTTAGGCACACACCCCTCCTGTGTCTGGGCACTGCTGGGAGGACTCTGCACCCACTCCTCCTGCGTCTGGGCACTGCTGGGAGGACTCTGCACCCACCCCTCCTGTGTCTGGGCACTGCTGGGAGGACTCTGCACACACCCCTCCTGTGTCTGGGCACTGCTGGGAGGACTCTGCACCCACCCCTCCTGTGTCTGGGCACTGCTGGGAGGACTCTGCACCCACCCCTCCTGTGTCTGGGCACTGCTGGGAGTGTTAGGCACCCACCCCTCCTGTGTCTGGGCACTGCTGGGAGAACTCTGCACACACCCCTCTTGTGACTGGGCACTGCTGGGAGGACTCAGCACACACCCCTCCTATGACTGGGCACTATTGGGAGGACACTGCACCCACCCCTCCTCTGTCTGGGCACTGCTGGGAGTGATAGGCACCCACCCCTCCTGTGTCTGGGCCCTGCTGGGAGGACTCTGCACACACCCCTCCTCTGTCTGGGCACTGCTGGGAGTGATAGGCACACACCCCTCCTATTTAACAATATGTACGCTTAGAACATACACGTGTGTGGGTTCGCTCCATGGGGGTACGTGTCGTACATACACGGTTGGGGTGGGGGTATGCTCCATGCATACGCGGGCGGGGTTACGGGTCGTACTTACACTGTTGGGGTGGGGGGTACGCTCCATACGTCCGCGGGTGAGGGTACGGGTCGTACTTACACTGTTGGGGTGGGAGTACGCTCCATACGTACGCGGGTGGGGTACGGGTCGTACTTACACTGTTGGGGTGGGAGTACGCTCCATACGTACGCGGGTGGGGTACGGGTCGTACTTACACTGTTGGGGTTGGGGTACGCTCCATGCATACGAGGTGGGGGTACATGTCGTACATACACTGTTGGGTTGGGGGGTACGCTCCATACGTCCGCGGGTGAGGGCACGGGTCATACTTACACTGTTGGTGTGGGAGTACGCTCCATACGTACGTGGGTGGGGTACGGGTCATACTTACACTGTTGGGGTGGGGGTACGGTACGTACATACACGGTTGGGGTGGGGGTATGCTCCATGCATACGGGGGTGGGGGTACGGGTCGTACATACACGGTTGGGGTGGGGGTACGGTACGTACATACACGGTTGGGGTGGGGGTACGCTCCATGCATACGCTGGTGAGGGTACGGGTCATACTTACACTGTTGGGGTGGGGGGTACGCTCCATACGTACGCGGGTGAGGGTACGGGTCATACATACACGGTTGGGGTGGGGGGTACGCTCCATGCATACGCGGGTGGGGGTACGGTCCGTATATATCCGTACCCATGCTGTGTAATGCTTGTGTGGGCCGTACCCAGGCCTTTGCCACGTGGGTACAGCCGTCCCGCCATTGTTGGGGTGACGTAGGTGTGGGCGTGGTACGACTCGTACCCACGCTCTTAAGGCGTGGGTACGGGACGTACCTGTATTGTTGTGTTGCCGGTTCGCGTCGTCAGGCACTTCCGTTGTGGCGGACGCTGGCTTTGCTGGACATGCCCCCACCCCCTCGTAGTGACCAGGGCCTGGGGGTCAGGTATGTCCAGGGCATGTGTGCTGTGTGACTTTGGTGGGGGTTTTGTGGCCTGCCCCAGGTCCTGCCCCCCCCTTTCCCCCCTCCCTTTGTTGTTCTGACCTTCTGCGGCTTCTGCGTCCGAACCTGTAGAGGAGGTCGACTGCTATGAGGGCCGGGATGACACGTAGGTTCGGGTCCATGTCTGTCCGTCGCGTACAGGTACTCCTTGGTCGCGTCGTACTGATTTCCCGGCAGTTTTTGGCAGCCGGAAAATATTGTCCGTGCGGGATGACGTCGGTGCGAATCGTAATTCCTGGTTCGTGAATGGCAGGCTGCGTGCGTCCCGATGTCACGTCGGCGCTTTCCCGGATCGCATTTGTATGTTTATTTTCGTCGGTCGGGGTTTTGTACGAATCGTACGGAAATGGAGTTTCCGTGCGAATCGTAATTCCATGTTTGTATATTGTTACAACCGGGTACGCGTCGGACGGACAATATGCTCCGTCCGACGGTTCGTACCCGGTTTTTACCGGATCGTAATCGGCACCAAAGTGTCCAGCATTTGTCACATTTTAGATAGGCAGTGTTGTCCAGATGTGGTGGAAGGACCATCATGGAAAATTATAGCAATTGCTACAAAAGTCCTTCCTGATATTGATAGTTGTGCTGCTACAAATTGCTTTATTAATGTATCCAATTTTCTTCCGTTAGCTGTACAACGCTGCATAATTAAAATTATGTATTTTCCATATTTTGTTAAGAATAATGTGGATAACATTCCTGATTTACATTGGCTACACTTCATGTTTTGATTTGCACCTTTAACTAATTTATTGAAAGACACTGATTTACAGTCTGGTAATGTTAAATACAGAAATCGCTCAGGGCCCAATTCACAGAACTAACTTAAGACAAAATCCTAAACTTACTACAATTTTGGTATTCACAGAAGGCACTTACTCATTTTGGTATTCACAGAAGGCACTTACTCATTTCGGTATTCACAGAAGTTAGGAGTCCTAACTTTAGGACTCCTAAATGCCTTCTGTGAATACCGAAAGTCTTAAAATTAGGATTTTTCTCAGTTTAGTAGTAGTATAGTCAGGACTCCTACCTTTAGGACTCCTAAATGCCTTCTGTGAATACCGAAAGCCTTAAAATTAGGATTTTTCTCAGTTTACTAGTAGTAAAGTTAGGAGTCCTAACTTTAGGACTCCTAAACTGAGAAAAATCCTAATTTTAAGACTTTCGGTATTCACAGAAGGCATTTAGGAGTCCTAAAGTTAGGACTCCTAACTTCTGTGAATACCGAAGTGAGTAAGTGTCTTCTGTGAATGCCAAAATGAGTAAGTGCCTTCTGTGAATACGAAAATGGTAGTAAGTTTAGGATTTTGTCATAAATTAGTTCTGTGAATCGGGCCCTCAGTGTCTACATTGGTGCTACATGTATACATGCAATTTTCACAATGATGTTCCCATTCGTAAGAAAGGCCAAAAATATTTTCTATTTCTACACCTTCATTTTCAAAAATGGTAAGCATATACATTAAAAATTCCTGAGCATCTTGTTGGATATTTTGTGAAAATTGGGTAGAACCAGAACACACATCCAAAACACTATGAACATCTGAAACAGATTGTATTTTACTTGTATCTGTTGTCAAATTTTCATAAACAGAATGCAACAGTGAACAAAATCTTTTTTGCCGATTCTGCATAATTTGTTCTCCCAAACCTTACAGATAAAAAACAACATTGACCACTACATTAGCATAGCAGTTGACACCTGAACTATTTTCAAACTGATCACCAACAATCTCTTCAACAGTGTCCAATTTATTTTTACCTGCAATCACAACAGTACAGATATTCTCAAACCTTCTTATTCGACCAACCACACGCTTTTCAAATACGGGATATTGACCTAAATTGGGAGCATACACCCTTCTTAACCTATTATAGTCTTTTACACAGTTTGTATATGCAGTAACCTTCGTCTCATCAAAATCAATCAAAAACAAACCAGATAATGTTCTGACTCGTGACAAAGCAACATATGCCATACCCTCTTTAAATACGGTAGATCCAATGTTCACCAATGCACTGTCTACACTTAATCCTTGAGATTTATGAATAGTCACTGCGTATGCCAGAGAAAATGGAAATTGTTTCCTACGGACATATAAATCTTTAACAAGCAAAAATCGAACTAAACAACGACCAATTTCTTTAACTTCATCAATCTGATCAAACTTAATTTATAAAAATTCAATTCCTTCTTTTTTCTGATAATTCACAAAATCCACCACTTTACCCATTTCACCATTAACTAAACCTTTCTCTACATCCAAATTACGCCTTAAAATTACCCGACAGTTTACACACGCATATAGTGTCTTTTCTAAACCAGCAGTTTTAGATATTTTTTTTTTCGAAACAATCCAGTTTCGATCTCAACTTTCCCGTCAAAATAATAGTGATTCCGTCATGCTGTATTTTATCGATGGCTTCCATTTTTTAAATTTATTCATTTTCCAGTTTGAATAGTTCTTCGTTGAATATGGAACACTCACGCAGTGTTGGCATTAAACAAATCACTGATTTATTTTTAGCAATTTCCACGTACACTTTTGCAGGAACTGCATTTTCATTTGGAAATACATTGCAAAGTAATCGACTCTCCAAAGCTTGTTTGTCTTGTTTTGAAAGAATTCCAATTCTTATATCTTGAAGAATACTTCCATATTCAGCATCATTTGCCTGTCGCATATTTGTTGTCAGTTCTTTTTATTCAAAATGAGTCCAAATGTTCACATTACCAACACTGCCAAGAGACTTTCTGGTATCTTCATGGGCTAATGTTTTAAATACCGGTTGTCCTTTTACCGGAGTCAGTTGCAGTAGATCTCCAAAAACTATGACGTGTTTTCCTCCAAATAACACGTCATACTCTGTTTTAAGAATTTGCTGCATTCTTAAATGCACAAAGGCAAGCATAAAGTTTGAGACCATGCTCACCTCATCAATAAGGAGAAGTTTCATTTTCTTCAGGACTCTTGAAACTTCACAACAAGCTTCTCCAGATAGCTTGTGGTATTCCAATTTGTTCTCATGCTCTACTGGCAGCATTAGTAAATGATGTAAATGAATTCCTTTAATGTTATGTGCTGCCAACCCAGTTGGAGTAGTGACAACACAAGACAAATGCGAATCAGTTGTTTTCTGAAGATAACTAGTAATTACTTTAATTAAGAAACTTTTTCCTGTTCCAGCTTGACCACTCACATACATTCGGATAGGTTGAAATTATGTACATGAGCACCCTCTCTTTTCATGAAGTAATCCATGGTCAATCTGTTCTTTCACTTGCTGATATATTTGTTTCTGTTCAACATTTAGTTGTTCTTCCAAGTTTCCTAACTGTATTGCATCTTCTTGAGCTTGATACATTGCTGTTTCCACCTCATTCATTGCAATCGCTGCTTCATTTTCAACAATTGGTTGTCCTAGTGGATCTTGACTCAGTGCAACAGAACTTTGACTGTCTTGAGAACTGTGTCTAGCAATCTCAGCTGCAATTGTAGCTTCTTGATCAATTTCATCATTCAACATTTTGACATATTTTGCGAAAGCACTGCATTGTATGCTATCTTTAGAAGCATTAAATGAATCTTCATAGCTGGGAAAATCTCCAACTAATTCCAGTTCTGAACGCCATGGTTTGAACATTTGCAAAAGTGCTAAATAGTAAAATTCCCTTTTGTCAGCAGTGACGCAACTCAGGTTTCTGTGATTAATTAAATTTCCTTTCCTTTGTTTCACCAGACATCCTTCGGAACCAATCACTGCATATTTTCCATCGTTGATGTTCTCTGTAGTATTCCGTTTAAAAGTGAAGTTTTGCAGCACTTCATAGAGACACATGTTCTCAAGATGATGACTTCTATTTGGGTAGTATGTGTCCAACATATTTGTTTTCAAAATATCTGTACTTTCTGGTTCATTTTCTGCTAAATATTCAATTTCTTGAACAGATTTCAGTACCCGATTTCGCATTCCTGCAAGACCTAGACTCACCCAAATGATTCTTCTACTTTTGGAATATAGACTTGCAGATGATAACCGATCTGAACATTCATATGCTCCAATTTCACGATGCGATAACATCTTCAAACTGAAACTGTATAATTTCTTACTTAGAGTCTTCTCATGAGAAATCTCTTCCCACATTTCTTTCAATTCAGTCTTTTCTGATTTAGTAATGTAAGATGTTACATATCGAGCAACAGCAATGGAATTGTCCGCAACATACTGAATATCCATGTTAGCGTTCCACATGGATAAAATAACTGGATTGTAGTCATTTATGTATTTCGATTCTTCGCTTCTTCTTAAGTTGTAGGTGTTTTTCGGAGACTTTCTTGTGATGGTATGTCGCAAAGCTGACATAAAACTGTTGACTCTTCGTTTGGATAATACAGGACGTGGAAATCCAAAACGACATTTCGTATAGAACTTATCCTTTGACTTGTACTTTCGTCGACAGTATTTTCCACACCTGTGGCTTTGAAATCGTAAGTCTTGTTGTTTTAAGTTTTTATCTTCTCTACTATTGGGAAGAGCACATGTAGCATAATCTTCAATGAAAGACAAAACAGTTTCATCTGAATTTGTTCCAAATTTGGGGGTGTCCTTGATCCATAACAATATATGTATGTGAGGAGCACCTCTTGCTTGATACTCCTTTCTCCAAAAGAAATCTACAACTTCTCCAAGAGGAGGATTCTTTTTATTGCAGATGAAAGACATCATAGCTTCAAATCTATGACTGAAATATCTGCATACATTGACAGGATCCAAAGAGCACAATTCTCCAGGTGTCTTGTATTCAATATTTTTTATATTGGAATTTGCTTCTCGAAGAAATTCAAGTAAATCATCCCAAGCATACTCAGCACAGCTTAGTGTAACAAACCATGTAGGAGTTCCCAAGTTCTGTAGCATACATTTCAGTTCTCCATGTCGACGGTACCAATATTCATTATTCCCACGCTGACATGCCATCAGATTAATCAACTGAGATTCTAAACGATCATCTCGCTGATGCACTTTATCCATAAAATCCTTTGCAGTTACATTTTGAAGATGCATTGCAGTTTTTAAAATGTGATTTACTGCATATGAAAGTCCAGACAAGTCACTTTCAAACAGAAGAATAAACATATAAGGGATACTTTGTCAAAATCTTGGATCTTCTGCATATAATCTTGTTGTCCGATATTCAGATGTACGAATCTGCACAGGACATTCATCATATCGTCCACTTTTTCCTGTTGGAAACAACTGCGGGAAACAACGAGCTTCCAAGCTCTCTTCCCATACACTCATGGGACTTCCTGTTGCTTTTTTCATTTGAAACAACTCAATTGTATTCCCCATCACCTCTTTGGAATGAAGAGGATGTACACTGTAATGTGCATAGATCTCTTCACATCTGGACACGTCCACTTTTTCTATTTGTCCACTTATTGTTTCAGTATCTTCTGCTAAATCTATTTCTTCTTCTCCAACAAACACATTTCTATAGTACTCATTATGTTTTAACAGATACAATGACTCCTTTTGCACTTTTCTAACATCCACTAACTCTTGCCAAATGTTCTTATTCTTAGTAGGAACACCATTAACTAGAATGACTAGTGGCTCATTTTCTGCATGGTCTACACCAATAGTTTCAATATTTTTCCTTAAATCTAACGGTAAATACACAACTCTTCCTTTCAATCCTCTTTACAACTCTGATGGAGGTAATTTGCCTGTTTTGGGCTCCATACGAAAAAAAGCCTGAAACGGGTGAACACATTGTATGAGAATAGACTCATACGTATTTAAATCTATCAGCTCTGATGGAATAGAAACCAACTGTAGAATATTATGAAAAGCTCTAGCAGGCATTTTATTCCCATCTAATTTGTATATAACAATATTTGCAAATACGCTGCTCAGATCCCAAATCAAAAAAATCCTCTACCAACAAATAAGTTGCAAATTCCATCCACTTATCATTATCTTCTATTTCACTTTTTAAATACAGATTGACACCCCTAGTCTGATTTTTATAGTGACTTCGCCGACAACAAATACAAGAAACATTTGGTCTTTCACCTGAAATTACCTTAAACTTTGTGATTTCATCCTCAAATTTTTCTGTAATTACGGGTTGTACATTGTCTTCAACATTTTGTTCTACTAATGTGTTAGTTTCTTCACTCTCATGTTGGGGACCAAAGTAACAAAACTCAATATCATCACAGACCTGCTTCACATCTGATACTGACCCACGCAAAAGAGCACTGTTCAACTCACTTAACTTTAGTGCTGGACTTTTTGCATAATACAAGCTTCTCTCTAACTTCCGCATTTGAGTATGATGTACTGCCAGCATTCTGAAATGGTGAAAAACACTTTGACAAACGTTCCTAGAAAGACAAGCCAGAGAATGACCTTGCAAACCAGTATGTTTTCTCACTCTGCAAGGGTATAGTCTTTGCAACAGCTTAATCTTTTGTTTTACACTTTTTTTAGTATAGGCTCGTAAGAAACTACATAATTTTTCAATAGATTCCTGTCGTACACTGCAAATACTACTGCAATCCCAAGTGTACACAGGGTTTTTTAGCACGTCTCCCTAAAACTTCATCAGCTATCACTTCTTCTGCATTTCTTTCAACCATTTTCTCTTTCTCAATTAGACAACCGTCTCTAACCTCATAACCTCTACCACTGGTGTCAACTGCATACAATAATTTTTCGCTCTGTGAATAACTCTCTTCGTTAAAAAAAGGCTCTGAACTGGAATTGTGTTTCCATTCTCCCCAAAAAAAATCAAAATTTTTTTTTTATTAATAACTCTTTTCCTCCTACTTTTGGCCTTCATTACATGGATTGGTTTATCTAGTGATCGAATTCTGTTTAATGCTAAAATAAACAGTTTCCTTTTTATTTCAAAAGCCTTTTCCACAATGTTTTCAATATACTTCTTCTTTTTATAAAATACAGCTCTCTTTTTATATTTCTTCACATCTTTCAGCAAATTATGCACTACTCTCTTGTAAAATATTTTTTGGCGTAATTCCTTATATTTATTTTGCCTTCTTTTACCATACTTTATCTCCTTTGACTGACCATTTGCTTTTTTGCTTTTCCTCTTATTTTGAATTTCTTTCTTAGTTGAAGCATTCTCAGTAGTTACAGCATTATCTACATTTTGTTTGGTCCTACAAACATTTTTAATAAATTGCTTTGTGATCTTACCAGAAGATTTTTTCCTTTTACCCACATTATCTTGTACAGTCAATACTTGTGGTTGATGTTTCTTCAAGTAATCCTCCTGTCTCTGTTCTTTTCTTTTTCTTTTTTTTCTGGCATGATTTCTCTATTTTAACGTTGAAAAACAGTATCTGTAAAAAAGAATCACAAATAAATGTATATTAATAACATTCAAATTTATACTATTCTATTACTGTAGAAACACATGTTATATAAAAACTGACTAAGAAACTAAAACCCTGAAGCACAAGTGTGACAATGGTTAAAACACTACATGCATAGTGCATACTACTTTGAAGCAGTTCATGCCCTAAAGCCTACCTCACTAAAAGACTACATGCTAACTGACTGAATGATTACAGTACTATAAGGAGACAGACTGGGTGAGTGACAGGGTGTTTGCCAGAAGTGTATGAATACTGACTGGGGAATTGAAGGTGTGAAAGACAACTGTGTAGGTGGTTAGAGGACTGCATGCAAAGTGGATAGGCGTTTGAAGCAGTCCATGTGCTAAGGCCTGGCTCACTGCATGAGTACTTGGGTACTGACTGAATGATTAGAGTACTGCAAGGAGAGTGCCTGGGTGAATTTATAAGTGGTTGGCTTTTGGCGCAGTGAATGGATTAGTACTTGGTACTGAATGGGTCACTAGAGGAGTGCAAAGGGAGTGACAGGGTGTTTACTGGAGTGTATGGATACTGACTAGCGAATTGAAGTTATGAAAGAGAAGTATATAGGTGGTTACAGGACTGCATGTATAGTGGATAGGGGTTTGAAGCAGTCCATGTGCTAAGGCCTGTGTTGCTGCATGAGTACTTGGATACTGACTGAATGATTAGAGTACAGCAAGGAGAGTGCCTGGGTGAATTTATAACTGGTTGGCTTTTGGCGCAGTGAATGGATTAGTACTTGGTACTGAATGAGTCACTAGAGGAGTGCAAAGGGAGTGACAGGATGTTTGCTGGACTGTATGGATGCTGACTAGGGAATTGAAGGTGTGAAAGACAAGTGTGTAGGTGGTTAGAGGACTGCATGCATAGTTGATAGGGGTTTGAAGCAGTCCATGTGCTAAGGCCTGGGTCGCTGAATGAGGGTACGGACTGAATGATTACAGTACTGCAAGGAGAGTGCATGGGTGAATTTATAAGTGTTTGGGTTTTAGCGCAGTGAATGGATTAGTACATGGTACTGAATGGGTCACTAGAGAAGTGCAAGGGGAGTGACAGGGTGTTTGCTGGAGTGTATATATACTGACTGGGGAATTGAAGGTGTGAAAGACAAGTATTTACGTGGTTAGAGGACTGCATGCATGGTGAATAGGCATTTGAAGCAGTCTTTGTGCTAAGGAATGACTCAATGCATGAATACTTGGGCACTGACTGAATGATTAGAGTACTGCAAGGAGAGTGCCTTGGTGAATTTATAAGTGTTTGGGTTTTGGCACAGTGAATGGATTAGTACATGGTGCTGAATGGGCCACTAGAGGAATACAAAAGGAGTGACAGGGTGTTTGCTGGAAGTGAATGAATACTGACTGGGGAATTGAAGGTGTGAAAGAAAAGTGTGTAGGTGGTTAGAGGACTGCATGCATGGTGAATAGGCATTTGAAGCAGTCTTTGTGCTAAGGAATGACTCAATGCATGAATACTTGGGTACTGACAGAATGATTAGAGTACTGCAAGGAGAGTGCCTGGGTGAATTTATAAGTGTTTAGAATTTGGCACAGTGAATGGATTAGTACATGGTGCTGAATGGGTCACTGGAGAAGTATAAGGAGAGTGACAGAGTGTTTGTGGGAACTGTATGAATACTGTCTGTAATATTGAAGGTGTAACAGACAAGTATGTAGGTGGCTAGAGACCTACATGCATAGTAGATAGACATTTAAAACAGTCCATAGAGTAACACTTGGATCACTGCAAAACTACCTGAGTACTGACTGAATCATTACAGTACTACAAAAAGAGTGACTGGGTGAATCTTTTCAAGTTTTTTGGTTTTGGTGCAGTGAATAGATTAGTACTTAGTGCCATATGAATCAGTGGATGTGTACAATTGAAGTGACAGAGTGTTTATTGGAGTTTATAGATACTGACTGGGAAATTGAAGGTCTGAAAGACAATTGTGTTGGTACTTAGAGGCCTCCATGCATAGTGGAAACACGTTTGAATCAATCTATGTGCAAAGGCCTGTCTCACTCCATTAGTACTTGGGTACTGACTGAATGATTATACTATTGCAAGAAGAGTGCCTGGGTGAATTTATAAGTGTTTCAGTTTTGGCGAAGTGAATGCATCACTACATGGTGCTGAATAGGTCACTGGAACAGTGAAAGGGGAGTGACAGAATGTTTGCTGGAAGTACATGGATACTGACTGGGGAATTGAAGCTGTTAAAGACAAGTGTATAGTATGTTAGAAGACTGCATGCATACTGCACAGACATTTGAAGCAGTCAAAGCCTGACTCATTTAATCAAAGCATAAGCAAAAACTGCCTTCTAATGCTACTAAAACTTGACAACAAGACAGGTTTTAAAACAGTTATCTGTCAGCAAATACACAATGTTACCAAATGCTTCTCTCACAGTGGTTCCCAAATGCACACAGACTCACAGTGTGATTCTAGACAAGCAACACTATCCCTACCAGTTTATCAAAACTCGTTCACTACTGTGCAAGGGGTAAGGGGACTGCACACAATCTACATATTAAAGTACAGCACATTACTGTCAAAGCACAACTAATTTTATCAATGCATAAGCAAAGACTGGCTTCTAATGCTACTAAAACTTCACAACATGACAGGTTTTAAAACAGTAATCTGTCAGCAAATACACAATGTTACCAAACGGTTCTCTTACAATCCTTACCCAAATGCACACAGACTCACAGTGTGATTCTAGACAAGCAACACTATCCCTAGCAGCTTACCAAAACTCATTCACTACTGTGAAAGGGGTAAGGGGACTACACACAATCTACATATTAAAGTACAGCACATTAATGTCAAAGCATGACTCATTTTATCAATGCATAAGCAATGACTGGCTTCTAATGCTACTAAAACTTGACAACATGACAGGTTTTTAAAGAGTTATCTGTCAGAAAATACATGATGTTACCAAATGCTTCTCTCACAGTGGTTCCAAAAAGCACACACACTCACAGTGTGATACTAGACAAGCACCACTATCCCTTGGAGTTTACCAAAATTCATTCACTACTGTGGAAGGGGTAAGGGGACTGCACACAAGCTACATATTTCAGAACTGCACTTTAGTGTCAAAGCCTGACTCATTTAATCAAAGCATAAGCAAAAACTGCCTTCTAATGCTACTAAAACTTGACAACAAGACAGGTTTTAAAACAGTTATGTGTTAGCAAATAATGATGTTACCAAATTGTTCTCTCACAGTGGTTCCCAAATGCACACAGACTCATAGTGTGATTCTAGACAAGCAACACTATCCCTAGCAGCTTACCAAAACGCATTCACTACTGTGGAAGGGATAAGGGGACTGCACACAATATGCATATTAAAGTACAGCACATTAGTGTCAAAACATGACTCATTTTATCCATGAATAAGCAAAGGCTGGTTTCTAATGCTACTAAAACTTCACAACATGACAGGTTTTAAAACAGTTATCTGTCAGCAAATACATAATGTTACCAGATGCTTCTCTCACAGGGACTCCCAAATGCACACAGACTCACTGTGTGATTCCAGACAAACAACACTATCCCTTGCACTATACCAAAACACATTTCTTCCTCTAGAAGGAGTACTACATTTTAGTGAAGAAACATAACTCATTACACAAATTCATAAACAATCACTGATTTCTAATTGTACCAAAATATAAAAACAGCACAGTTATCTCCCTGCAAACACATGAAAAACACAAATGCTCATCACAAAAGACCTCCTCTCAATTAAATAACTCACCTTGTCAAGTAGTTTTGTAGATTAAGAAGTATATCAGTCACACACCAGATTTTCTTATACAGAATCTCTGCACTGTGCACCTGTCAGCAAAACCAAAGAATGGCAAAGTTTCCCCTCTCTTTTTCCCCACATATACATGTAAACATCAAATCACATTCCTTCCCACATAAATTCAAAACCAAACACACATTTCCATTGGTTAAACATTTCAACCCTTTCCAAATGACATAAATTTGAACCCTTCCCCCAATCTGCCTTCTGCCTGTTACCATAGAAACAGGTCATGGAACACTGTACTGAGCACACAGGTCACAAGTTCAGCACACAATGTTGCTAATCAAGACAGCAAGTGTGCTTGACTTTTCAACATATCAGCTTATCATATATAATGTTCCTTACAATCAGTTTTTGTTAACCAATAAGAATCATGCGCTTAAAAAACAGAAATATGCACCCTACCTTTCAGTGTAGAAGGTTGTCAAACAACTAATGATTTCTTGTCTTTTTTCAAAACTGCATCTTGCCACCATTTTAGAAAAATCTTACTTTCCAAACTGCCATTTAATTTACAGAGACCATCTGAGTGCATCCAGACCTCCTTTCAAGATGCTTAGAGTGTGGATTGTGGGACACAGCTATATTTTCTGTAGCCAAAGGTATGCAGAAAACAAAGGCATTCACAAAGACCTAGTTTTGCCAAATGTAGACATTAAATGGATTGGACAGAGAGGGTTAAAGTGGCACCAATTGATGCCATTGGTGAAATACTTCATGCATATCCAACACCCTGACCTCATAATAGTGCACTGTGGTGGCAATGACCTAGGTACTTTGACTGGGGTAGGTCTGGAAATGCTTATGAAGGACACCTTTGTAGAACTTATTTCACTTTTCCCCAAAACTGCCTTTGTGTATTCTAACATATGCCAAAGGCAGAAATGGAACTGGTCCGATCATTTTTGTCCACAAATTGAGAAAGCTAAGAAACATGTGAATAAATCTGTTTCTGCTTTTCTCCGAGACTATAGAATGGGGTCCATTTTCAATAACAATCTGTGCTTTCATATGCAGAAGATGTATAGGAGAGATGGAGTACACTTTACTGATGAAGGAAACATAGTCTTCCTCAACAACTTTAGACTCTGTATAGGTACTTACTTATACGTACCAAAAACTCTCAATGAACACAACAGCTCTTTTTAGAGCCACTCAAGAACAAAACACTTAAGCTTGATGTTTATCTCCCAAAAATGTCAATTTTTTTTTCCTTGGATCCGTGCACCCACCGCGATAGGAACCGCTCACCCAACGCGAGAGAATCCGTGCACCCAACGCGATAGGATGCGCGCACCCTGCGCGCATTTTGCCGTTTAAAAAAAAATAAAAAGGGGGCCCCAGAGGATCTTTCTAGGACCCCCTAAGCAGATCTAGAGGGTCAGAGTATTTCCACTCTGCCCCCTTTATATGTTTTACACACTTATTTTCCTTGCTTCTTCAGCCTCGCTTCTACCGAGGCAGAAAATGGCCGCCAACAGTTCCTGGTTTCGAATGTAGACAGACACTCGACAGCCAATTAGCATTCAGCGCGTGATCATCAGGGTGCGCGCTCGGTTCGGGGAGGGTGCGCGCTGGGTGCGGGTAGGGTGCGCGGATCCTCCCCGGCCATAGATATCACTAACATTTTTACCCTAATTTTCTAAAGAACTACTGAACAGATTCACACCATTTATGCAAAAGGCACGAGTCTGAACTGAGGACTACCTCTTCGCCAAATTTGGTGTAATTCCGTTCAGCAGTTCGGGCTGTAGCTGCGACAACATATCCTATGGGAAATTGCATGGGGAAAATGCGTTATGGGACCCCCTTTTTTCTCGGCCCCCGCTTGACGAATCACCACAAAACTTTCAGGGTAGACGCAGAGCAGAGCTGGCCAAAAGTTTGGAAAATTTTGCGAAGATTCGTCAATCGGCGCCAGACTTATTTGGAATAGAATGTTGCGGATTTCCTATGGAAAATAGGTCCTACAATAACTATCTACTGGCGACCGCCAATAGATAATATATATATATATATATATATATATATATATATATATATATATATATATATATATATATATATATATATATATATATATATATATATATATATATATATATATATATATTATTTACTGGCAGTCACCAGTAGATAGTTGTAGTTAGGACCGAGTTCCCATAGGAAATCTGAAAATTCTATTTTGAATAACTTTGGCGCCGGTTGACTTATCTTTGTGAAATTTGCAAAACTAATGGGGCGCTCCACTCAGCTCCTACCCTGAAAGTCTCGGGGTGATTCGTCAAGCGGGGCTGAGAAAAAAGGGGGTCCCAAAACGCGTTTTCCCCATGCATTTTCCCATAGGACCTTTAGTCGAAGGTACAGCCCGAACGGCTGAACAGAATTACTTGAAATTTGGCAAAGAGGTAGTCCTCAGGTCAGGCATGTGCCTTCTGCATATATGGTGTAAATCCGTTCAGTAGTTCCTGAGAAAATCAAAAGTAAAATCACATATATATCTGGGTGGAGCCTAACCACACATCTCATTGTGAGATCTGATTGGCTGTCAGCACTTCATCCAAGAAGTGTTGGCAGCCATCTTGGGACCAATATACATGATAGCACCTCATTAAAAAGCATTGCAGTTAATAGAAGGTTTTAAGACTTTAGTTACATTATAAATCATTTGTTGATGGTACCATACTCATTTTAGGAATTGTGGTATGTTCTAAGGTGATTTTACCATGTGAAAAAGCCTTCTGCTGGGATATCATGAATCATGTTTGAGAGAAAACTATTTTCACATGCTTTTCCCACAGAGGTTTGAAAGGTGATCTATAAGCTAAACTGAGAGCATATTTTCTGTAAATTCACATTATCTTTCTCAGTCATGTGAGAATGAAGTCTGACATTCTCAGTAAAACATGTACATCCAACAAGGGCAGAGACTGTCAGTTGATTCCTTTGTGTTCTACTGCAGCTTCCCAGAGTGTTCCAAAGAACAACTAGAGCGCTACCACTCGTACTTATGATAAACGTATGGCACACCTGAAGCCATCTTGATTGGAATAAAGTGGTAACTCTTAAAACATTTAATTTAAAAAGGAACAAAATGAGAAGGTTCATTTTGCCATAGAATGTATGATTAGTGCTGCAGAAAGAAAAATTAGGGCACATTTTGAGTGACTTCTCAAATCCTCTTCTATTTCATTAAAGAATTCTGACATGCAGACTGAACCATGCACTTTCAATACCAGCAGCAGACTTCCCTGGTGAGCAGTAGCTTTACTACAGTGATCTAATGAGCAACTATAGTGCTAACATTCTGAATTTATGGCAAATGTGTGACACATCTGAATGCCTTCTTCATTGAATCAAAGTAAAAAACTGACAGTATGCCTACTGAGGAGACTGTAGTAAATGAGGAAATTAGGAAACTTCATAACAAGTCTCCCAAGATGGCCACCTGAGACAAAAGAGCCCAAATGTAGCACAAATATCATCGAGACGTAGCCCAAGTATAGCCCAATGACAGAAATCCCAGATTGTTTTAAAGAACAACTAGAGCGCTAACAGTCTTACTTATGACAAAAGTATGGCACACCTGAAGCCATCTTGATTGGAATAAAGTGGTAACACTTAAAACATTTAATTTGCAAAGGAACAAAATCATCTATACATGCAGTCATTAATTAATAGAACACTATCAAATGCACTTATACACATATATAGACATTGACACATCAGCAGTCATCTTAGTCAGGTCAGGCATGTGCCTTTTGCATATATGGTGTCAATCTGTTCAGTAGTTGCTGAGAAAATTGCATTTAAAAGTACATAAATATCTATAAGTGCGCACCGTGCGTGCACCGTGCGCGCACGGTGCGCGTACCCTAACGTGCGCGAGCGCAATTCTGATTGGTGGTTACCTGTCAGTCTACATTCGAATCCGTCGAAATCAGGAAGTGTCGGCTGCCATTTTGTGTGTTTGGTGTGTGACAGTGAAAAAGAAAGGTGGAGAATGTGAAAAGGGGGCAGGGTAGAGAGTTCCCGACCCGCTAGCCTTTGTCAGGGGTTCCCTGAAGGACCCCAAAGGATGAAAAAAACATTGTATTTTTTTTTCAAAAATTCGCGGGGTGCGCGCACGGTGAAAAACCTTTAAAAAAAACATTTTAAACGAGCCATTCCATATTACAGGATACAGTCAATCTCTAACTATATTCATAGGTAGTTTATTGTAAAATAAATATATACAAAATATAATAATACATACATAACTTAGCATTTAAAAAACCTTACAACATGTTATAGTTAGCTGGACATTTCACTCGTAAAAAACCAATGACATTCCCCCGTTATAGTTAGTTCAGATAACTATAACTCGCGCGACCGCCACTCTATCACAAGGATGATGTCATCCGTGATGTCATGAGTGATGCCACTGACCATGTCATGAGTGATGTAATATGTGACATCATGAGCAGTGGATTGCGGGCACGCGAGTTATAGTTATCTGAACTAACTATAACGGGGGAATTTCATTGGTTTTTTCCGAGTGAAATGTCCAGCTAACTATAACATGTGTGAAACCTATGGTTTTTTAAGTGAATTTGGAAGGTTTTTTAAATGCTAATTCCTAACTATAACGTGTGTGAAACCTATGGTTTTTTAAGTAAATATATATATATATATGTATATATATATATATATATATATAGATATTACCTACTGGCGGTCGCCAGTAGGTAGTTATAGTTAGGACCCTGTTTCCATAGGAAAACCGCAACATTCTATTTGGAATAACTTTAGCGCCGGTCGACGAATCCTCGCGAAATTTTCAAAACTAATGGGGCGCTACGCTCCGCTCCTACCCTGAAAGTCTCGGGAGGATTCGTCAAGCAGGGGCTGAGAAAGAAGGGGGGTCCCAAAACGCGTTTTTCCCATGCATTTTTCCATAGGACCTTTAGACACAGCTACAGCCCGAACGGCTGAACAGAGTTACTTGAAATTTGGCAGAGAGGTAGTCTACAGGTCAAGGAAGTGCCTTTTGTAGGTCTGGTGTAAATCTGTTCAGTAGTTCCTGAGAAAATAGCATTTAAATCAATATATTAGGAACAATTAATAGATTACCTTTCACAACGAAGCGCATAATATGTCCTCCGTGAGCGGACGGTGCGCGAAGCGCATCGTGCGTACATGGCCCATCCAGCGTAACGTGGGCACGGCACTAACTGCGTAAAGTGGGCGCGCGGTGCGCGAAGCGCACCGCGTGCTCACTGTGCGCGCACGGTGCGCGAAGCGCACCGTGCGCGCACGGAACGAACTGCGTTAAGTGGGCGCGCACGCCACGAACGGCGTAAAGTAACTTAGCATTTAAAAAACCGTACAAATTCACTGAAAAAACCATAGGTTTCACACACGTTATAGTTAGGAATTAGCATTTAAAAAACCTTGCAAATTCACTGAAAAAACCATAGGTTTTACACATGTTATAGTTAGCTGGACATTTTACTGATAAAAAACCATTGAAATTCCCCCGTTTTAGTTAGTGCAGGCAACTATAACTCACGCGACCGCAATCCTCTGCTGATGACATATGTTTTTTTTTGAAAAAAAAATA
Organism: Triturus cristatus; assembly: GCF_964204655.1. NCBI lineage: Eukaryota > Metazoa > Chordata > Amphibia > Caudata > Salamandridae > Triturus > Triturus cristatus. The sequence continues at coordinate 86,587,308 of NC_140588.1, forward strand.
TTTGTAATATATGTATAGCTAAAATCTAATGGAAGAAGACATGGGCAAATAAGTGTCTAAATACAGTATTAGCATCAGCAGAGGATTGCGGTCGCGTGAGTTATAGTTGCCTGCACTAACTATAATGGGGGAATTTCAATGGTTTTTTATCAGTAAAATGTCCAGCTAACTATAACATGTGTAAAACCTATGGTTTTTTCAGTGAATTTGCAAGGTTTTTTAAATGCTAATTCCTAACTATAACGTGTGTGAAACCTATGGTTTTTTCAGTGATATATATATGAGCAAAACTCCAACTTCCACAGAGACTCCATGGAAAAAGGCACGGACTCGAGGCAGTCAAGGTATGGCAAATATTTATTTTCTCAGGTCCTCCCTCAACCCCTGAGATAAGAAAGACGAGTTTTGGCTTGCTGGAAGCCTTTATCAATCTATATATATATTCAGTGAAAAAACCATAGGTTTCACACATGTTATAGTTAGCTGGACATTTTACTCGTAAAAAACCAATGAAATTCCCCCGTTATAGTTAGTTCAGCTAACTATAACTCGCGCGCCCGCAATGAACTGCTGATGACGTCACATATTACATCACTCATGACATGGTCAGTGACATCACTCATGACATCACTGATGACATCTCAAATGACATCACTGATGACCTCACTGATGACATCATCCAGTGAATGTGTGTTTTTCTGAAAATTAAATATGTTTTATATATGTATATCTCAAGGTTGATGGAAGAATAAATGGGTATATTACTGTCTAAATGGATGATTTCTTTTTGAAAAATTGATTATGTAACTGACTGATTAAGTGTATCATAGTGAATACATGGCTTAGTGAGTAATGTTTAAATATGTAAATATCTGTATCATTTTTTCACTTTGTGTATAAGTGGCTGCATGGGTTGGTGAGTAGCTACATGGGTGTCTATATAGGTTATTAGTTGGTTTTTTGAGTATCAGTCTGAGTGTCTGCATGGTTCGGTGGGGGGTATGACGTAGTGCATAGGTGCATGAATGAGTGACTCACTGTTTGTATGTGTTGAACAGAGCATGTGTGCAGGACTGCATGGGTGGATGAGTGTATGTATGGGTGTGTTAGTGAGTGAATGACTCTCAATAGTGTCTTTATGAGTAACTACATATGTTTAAAACTAGTATATGTGACTATTGGTTTATATATGTGAGTATATGTGAGAGTGAGAGATTGAAAGAGTTCCTGTATGAATAAGTATGTATTTCCATAAGTGATTGTTTAAAAGACTAAGTATGTGTAAGTTTCCGTAGAAGTAAGTGTGGTGGTGTGTGTATAACTGTATATGCAAGTAAATGTATGTTTGATTCTTTATTAGCATGAGTGACTATGTGTGTGAGTAGCTCTATGGATGAGTGGCATTGTGTTACAGGATGTATAGGTGTATGAGTACATATGAAAAGTGAGTACATGTATGAGTGACTGTATTGGACTGTTGGTGAATGAGTGGATGTGTATGTGGATCTTAGAATTACTGAAGAGGTTGTTGTAACTGTTATTGGTATGTCCATTGTTTTGTAAATTTTAGTCTCTATTTTTGAATGTGTGTATCAAAGGTTTTATTAGGGGAAGAGGAGGTCTGCCACTCTATCACAAGGATGATGTCATCAGTGAGGTCATCAGTGATGTCATTTGAGATGTCATCAGTGATGTCATGAGTGATGTCACTGACCATGTCATGAGTGATGTAATATGTGACGTCATCAGCAGTTCATTGCGGGCGCGCGAGTTATAGTTAGCTGAACTAACTATAACGGGGGAATTTCATTGGTTTTTTACGAGTAAAATGTCCAGCTAACTATAACATGTGTGAAACCTATGGTTTTTTCACTGAATTTCTAAGGTTTTTTATATGCTAATTCCTAACTATAACGTGTGTGAAACCTATGGTTTTTTCACTGAATTTCTAAGGTTTTTTAAATGCTAATTCCTAACTATAACGTGTGTGAAACCCATGGTTTTTTCAGTGAATTTGCAAGGTTTTTTAAATGCTAATTCCTAACTATAACGTGTGTGAAACCCATGGTTTTTTCAGTGAATTTGCAAGGTTTTTTAAATGCTAATTTTTTTTTTCTTCTATTTTTTCTAACATATTTTTATTTTAATTTTCTTACCTTTTATAAAGACTATGATTAAATTTTTAAAATTCTTAAATATGTTTTTTTTTATATATTTTTTAAAATAAACATGTAAAATTTATTTGCAGTACTTTTTTTCTAATTTTTTTTAAAATTTTTTAGTACGCGTACCGTAAGCTCACGGTAAGCGTACGGTTTACGCAACGTCCGTAATTTTCCTACGCTGCTTGCGTATAGTTACTCAATTTGCGTAGCCGCGCGTACTCCGCGTGGGACGCGTACGCGTGTACGCTACACGCGTACGTTACGCGGAAGTGCCGGGAGTCACTGTTATGCGCATGCGCGCAAGCGCGTGTCTTTTTTACGCGCATGCGCACTTTTGCCGTAAGCGTACTGTAAGCGTACGGTAGGTCATGTGATCATGAAACACAACTTTTGATTGGTTGAAACTACTTTCAGTTCTAGAACTCTCCTACACCACACCCATTCCCCTCATTTCTGCTTGTGATCCCTTGGGAGAAGGAGCTGGTTTGTCTTTGGGATACGATGGCAGAACAGCAGAGCTCTTCTGAGAGTGAGGCTAGCACTAGCAGCACTGTCTTGAGGCAGAGATCGAGGAAACAAAAGCCCTCTTATGTATGGGATTATTTTACTTTTCCTGAAGGCCATCAAAAGGTAAATGCACCCTTAGTGACTTGTAAGCTGTGTAAGCGTGTACTTTCTAGAGGTAATCCTAACAGGAAGTATTCCTTTGGGAATCACACCATGAAGAGACACCTCCAGGATGTACACAGAAGGACACATGGTCATCTTTTTGGAGGTAACTCTTCAGAAAGACGAGCCAGTACATCCACAGTAGCTCAGCCTGGACCATCATCTGCAGGGCTGACTCCTTCTTCTGCAGGTCAGGTGAGCCCTTCATCTGTGGGGGGAGAATCTCCTTTTGCTGGCCCTCTGGAAATGAACCCTCGATTTCGGAAGGTTGATATTCATTGCACATTTTGTAAAGATCTAATTTGCCATAGGGAGACCAGTGTTTCCCTAGTGAACAACAAAATAGATCAGCACATTTGTCGCTTTGAATAATTTTCCCATGCTTCCTTTCCTCTGTCCCTGCATGAACACAACGGTTCTTTTAAGAGCCAACCTTATCTTTCATCTTTTTTTTACATATGTTTTTAAAATCTTTTTTTTATTTTTTTTTACCGTACGCGTACGGTGCGCGTACTTTTTTTTTTTTTTTTTAAAAAAACAATAAAAATCATTTATCACATTACATTGTCCTTGAGAGACTACAATTATTATTATTGACTTACCATACTCACTGAAAAAATATTTATTCATTTGTTTTTTTTAAAAATAGTTTTAAAAATGTTTGTAGTTTTCGAAAATTTTCTATATCTATCTGGAAAAAAAGAAAAAAGTATTAATATTTTTAAAACATTTTATAATACAGTACACATATTTACATTTTTTTCCATAAAATATTTTTGCCTTATTTTTGCTGTTTTCAGAATATATTGCATTTCACTATAAATTGTGAAAGCAATTGCATTCATCATTTTACAGCGGGCAAAAAAAAATAACAATCACAAAGATTGTATTAAAAAAGCCCTGATTCTTTTTTTACTTAAACTTAACATTATAGAAATGCATAATATTCTAAAAAAATATCATCTAATACCAATACTTATTTCTTTAAAATACCGTCTGATATGTTTGTTTCAGAAGTATAATCACAATATTATATCTCAAATAACTCCAAAATACATCTGATTTCATTTCCTTTAGACCAAATAGTAATTTTAAAATTCTTTTTTGATTAAATTTCCAATGGTAATCCAATAAAATTCTAAAGTTTTATTTGTACAGATCTCACCGATTCTCTGTAACAATTCCTTTATTGTATTTAAATATATTACTACATTTCTTTTCACAATAGTCACAAAACGAAATTTCTATGCCAATTTGAATGCACACTAACTGCTCTTTTTTTTGGGCAAGTGAAAATCACTTTTACAAACTGTCACATTATGAAACCACTTTTCAGATTTTTTAAAAAGCCCATGTCCAGACTGCTACACTACAGCAAGGGCAACCAGCCTTAGTGATGCTGAATGTATTTGCATTACAGACTGAAACCTGAAAACCCCACTCGCTTGTAAATACTGTGCATGACTATACATGGCAAGCACATGGGTGTGTGCTAAGACTCTGCTTCTTCCCCCAAAAATTCGCTCCCCCTTTCCATCTAATGCAACTGTGAAATCACCAGAGCAAGACGCAATAAATCTCTGCCTATAATTCCTCTCTGCACACAGAGTCATGTTTTCACATTAGTCACAAAACGAAATTTCTTTGCCAATTTGAAAGCACACTTACTGCTCTTTTTTTTTTCGGGGCAAGTGAAAATCACTTTTACAGACTGACACATTATGAAACCACTTTTTTTGATTTATTTAAATGCACATGTCCAAACTGATTTTTCAGACCACCACCATGTGTATTCTCGGTGACTGCCTACACTCCAGCAAGGGCAACCAGCCTTAGTGATGCTGAATGTATTTGCATTACAGACTGAAACCTGAAAACCCCACTCGCTTGTAAATACTGTGCATGACTATACATGGCAAGCACATGGGTGTGTGCTAAGACTCTGCTTCTTCCCCCAAAAATTCGCTCCCCCTTTCCATCTAATGCAACTGTGAAATCACCAGAGCAAGACGCAATAAATCTCTGCCTATAATTCCTCTCTGCACACAGAGTCATGTTTTCACATTAGTCCCAAAACGAAATTTCTTTGCCAATTTGAAAGCACACTTACTGCTCTTTTTTTTTTCGGGGCAAGTGAAAATCACTTTTACAGACTGACACATTATGAAACCACCATGTGTAACTACAACAAAAACAATTTCCATTTCTATTATTCATTTCTTAAGTTACCACATACATCCCCTCTCAAACTGTAAACTCACCTTTAAAATTAGTTAGTTGTGAAAGAAATGTGACACTCAAACAGCAGATTATCAGAGCCAGGATCTCTGTTGTGTTCACCTCTCTCCTCTCAGCAGAACCAGATAATGGCAAACTTTCCCTCTATTTTTCCACACATATACTTGTAAGTTTCAAATCTCAGTGCTTCCCCCTTTTTTTCAAATGTAATCACACATTTCTATTGGTTGAAAACCAACCCTTTTCCAAAAGTACCCTTCCCCCAACTTGACTTCTGCCTAGTACCCTTCCCCCAACTTGACTTCTGCCTGCTACCATAGCAACAGCTCATGGAACACTGCTGTGTTGAGTTAGGTCAGAAGTTCGCCAAACAATGTTTCAATTCCACAGAGCAAGAGTGCTTGACTTTTCAAACCTAACAGCAAATCCATAGTACTGTTCTTTGGTTACACATTTTTTTTTACCAATACAAAACATGCTTCTATTAATTTACACATACAGCCTAGTTTTTGTTCTAGAATGGTATGAAACAGCCAATCAGTTCTTTTTGTTTTGTAAAAAATATGTATGCCTCCATTTCCAAACTGTCTTTCTTTTCATATTGCCATTCTACTGAAAGACACCTCCTGAGTGCATCCAGTTCTCCTTTGAAGATGTTCACAGTGTGGATTGTAGGGCACAGCTATGTCTTCTGGAGTGAAAAGTTTGCAGAGAAAACAGGTATGGTGAGAGACCTTGCTTTGCCAAATGTAGACATTAAATGGATTGGTCAGAGAGGGTTAAAGTGGCACCAATTGATGCCATTGGTGAAATCCTTCATTCAAATCCAACACCCTGACCTCATAATAGTGCACTGTGGTGGCAATGACCTAGGCACTTTGACTGGGGTAGGTCTGGAAATGCTTATGAAGGACACCTTTGCACAACTGTTTACACTTTTCCCTAAAACTGCCTTTGTGTTTTCCAACATATGCCAAAGGCAAAAATGGAACTGGTCCAATCATTCTGTTTCTGCTTTCCTCTGTGACTATGGTATGGGTGCCATTTACCACAACAACTTGCGTTATGACATGCAAGACATTTATAGAGGAGATGGTGTGCACTTCAATGATGAAGGGAACAGAGTCTTCCTCTTGAACCTTAGACTCTGCATCGGTACTTACTTGTAGGTACCACTTAAAAAAGGACTTCATAAACACAACAGCTCTTTTTAGAGCTCCCTAATATCTAAACTCTTAAATCTGCTTTTCATTTATTTATTTTTATTTTTTTTTACCATACGCTTACCGTAAGCTTACCGTACGCGTACCCCGTGATTTTTTTTAAAATCAATAAATGTTTTTTTTGTACTTTTCTGTCCTTCTTTGACCCCCTTACAAATGTTAGGGGGTCTGTAACTCTCCTCATTGCCCCCTTTCCTTGTTTTCACTCTTTTTTTTCCAGAGTGAAATACACAAAATGGCGGCCGCCGCTTCCTGGTTTCGACCAATTCGAATGTTTACTAAGATCTAAGAGCCAATCAGAATCGCGCTCGCGCACGCCACCGTACGCTTACCGTAAGCGTACGGTAAGCGTACCGTAAGCGGGCTCAGATATATATATTGATTTAAAGGCTATTTTCTCAGAATCTACTGAACAGATTTACACCAAACCTACAAAAGGCACTTCCTTGACCTAGGGACTACCTCTCTGCCAAATTTTGAGTAATTCTGTTCAGCCGTTCGGGCTGTAGCTCGTTCTAAAGGTCCTATGGAAAAATGCATGGGAAAAACGCGTTTTGGGACCCCCCTTTTATCTCAGCCCCCGCTTGACGGATCCCCCCGAGACTTTCAGGGTAGGAGCGGAGCGTAGCGCCCCACCTATTTTGAAAAATTCGCGAGGATTCGTCAACCAGCGCCAAAGTTATTCAAAATAGAATGTTGCGGATTTCCTATGGAAACGTGGTCCTAACTATAACTACCTACTGGCGACCGCCAGTAGGTAATATATAGAAAACACCAGTAGGTAGTTATAGTTAGGACCTAGTTTCCATCGAAATTTCTTTTTTTGATTTTGCTATAACTTTGACGTCATTTGATCAATCTTCATGAAATTTTCCCAAAAAAGTTTCAAAGTATGTTCTGTGTGTTATGGAAAGTTTGGATGTGATCTGTGCAGTGGGGACTGAGAAATAGGGGCGCGAAATAAGGGTGCGTTTGTAATGTTAATTTCCATAGGTATGTGTTGTCGAACGACCAGCCCGAACTGCTGGACCAAATGACATTAAATTTGGCAGATAGGTAGATGTTGTTACGCAGAGTGTGCTTTTTGTTATTTGGTGTAAATCCATTTCAGAGATTTAAGTTGAAAAGTATAGTGATATCTCTGGTTGAGAGTCCTTCACTAAAAAGGTGAGCTCGTGCAGGGAAATGCACTGCTCTGATTGGCTGCCAACACTTCAACCAGGAAATGGTGTCAGGCAAGTGAAAATAAACAAAAGGGGGCAGAGTAGGAATGCACTGACCCCCAAGCCAAGGTGCAGATATTGAGGTGAGCAAATTTAGAGTGTCGCTGGTGTTGAGGGTGCTCTATACAGGAGCTGCTTTCCACCTAAATTTGAGAACAATTCAGAGTTCTCTGCTTCCTTTTTGCATAATGTATGCATCACGCTAAGCCTGAAGGGGTATTGTTTTGACTTACACTGGGTGCTCCCTTGTGTCTTGGCAAAGCTCTACCTCTCTGAAGAGCTCTAATGAGTGCAAAACACATGTCAGGGTGCTTTTATTAATTGCAGGTTGGCTTGGTTGGTGTTTTACCAATTCAAAGCCGTAATACTGTGTCTGGAGTGGTGAAAGGCTTTTGTCATTTTACAGCTCAGCATGGATAGCACTGTGCGAGTACTATGCTTAAATACTTTGCTGTAGACAAGGCAAAAGCCTTTGATAGAAAAGCAGACATTTCAGGTAAGCAAATTTAGAGCATCACTGGTGTTAAGGGTGCTCTATTCAGGAGCAGCTTTCCACCTAAACTTGAGAACTACCCTGGGTTCTCTGCTTCTTTTATGCATATATATATATATATTATATATATATATATATATATATATATATATATATATATATATATATATAAAAGACGAGACACCAGACTTGGAGGCCGCACACGCTGTGTAGTACTTTATTCCTGCAGGCAGCCCTGCTTGACATCGGCAGATGAACAGAAATTTGTTTGCCAGAGTTCAAAATCCTGACGCGTTTCGGGCGTCCTTGCCCTTGGTCACAGGAGATCTGGCTGAAGTGCAACCCAAAACATACCGCAACTCAAAGTCACAAGTTTGTAGTCTCGCCCACTGGGCGTGTCTGCGCATTGCCTCTTGGGACTTGGAGTTCTTTTGTAAGGTAAGTTTTCCACTAATAGCGGTTGTCGGTTACACATTGCAATACTTAACCCCAGTGGGTTTCTGTGAAGCTGCGGGGTAAAGCAGGACTGTTCTTACCCTGTTGCAGAAACCACAACGCTCCTTATTGCGCTGTACAGTGACGACGCTGGACACCACTTCTTTCGTGGGGGGGCCTGCCGCGACCTTGGGTTGGCCGCAATTAATACAAAAGACGAGACACCAGACTTGGAGGCCGCACACGCTGTGTAGTACTTTATTCCTGCAGGCAGCCCTGCTTGACATCGGCAGATGAACAGAAATTTGTTTGCCAGAGTTCAAAATCCTGACGCGTTTCGGGCGTCCTTGCCCTTGGTCACAGGAGATCTGGCTGAAGTGCAACCCAAAACATACCGCAACTCAAAGTCACAAGTTTGTAGTCTCGCCCACTGGGCGTGTCTGCGCATTGCCTCTTGGGACTTGGAGTTCTTTTGTAAGGTAAGTTTTCCACTAATAGCGGTTGTCGGTTACACATTGCAATACTTAACCCCAGTGGGTTTCTGTGAAGCTGCGAGGTAAAGCAGGACTGTTCTTACCCTGTTGCAGAAACCACAACGCTCCCTATTGCGCTGTACAGTGACGACGCTGGACACCACTTCTTTCGTGGGGGGGCCTGCCGCGACCTTGGGTTGGCCGCAATTAATACAAAAGACGAGACACCAGACTTGGAGGCCGCACACGCTGTGTAGTACTTTATTCCTGCAGGCAGCCCTGCTTGACATCGGCAGATGAACAGAAATTTGTTTGCCAGAGTTCAAAATCCTGACGCGTTTCGGGCGTCCTTGCCCTTGGTCACAGGAGATCTGGCTGAAGTGCAACCCAAAACATACCGCAACTCAAAGTCACAAGTTTGTAGTCTCGCCCACTGGGCGTGTCTGCGCATTGCCTCTTGGGACTTGGAGTTCTTTTGTAAGGTAAGTTTTCCACTAATAGCGGTTGTCGGTTACACATTGCAATACTTAACCCCAGTGGGTTTCTGCGAAGCTGCGGGGTAAAGCAGGACTGTTCTTACCCTGTTGCAGAAACCACAACGCTCCTTATTGCGCTGTACAGTGACGACGCTGGACACCACTTCTTTCGTGGGGGGGCCTGCCGCGACCTTGGGTTGGCCGCAATTAATACAAAAGACGAGACACCAGACTTGGAGGCCGCACACGCTGTGTAGTACTTTATTCCTGCAGGCAGCCCTGCTTGACATCGGCAGATGAACAGAAATTTGTTTGCCAGAGTTCAAAATCCTGACGCGTTTCGGGCGTCCTTGCCCTTGGTCACAGGAGATCTGGCTGAAGTGCAACCCAAAACATACCGCAACTCAAAGTCACAAGTTTGTAGTCTCGCCCACTGGGCGTGTCTGCGCATTGCCTCTTGGGACTTGGAGTTCTTTTGTAAGGTAAGTTTTCCACTAATAGCGGTTGTCGGTTACACATTGCAATACTTAACCCCAGTGGGTTTCTGTGAAGCTGCGGGGTAAAGCAGGACTGTTCTTACCCTGTTGCAGAAACCACAACGCTCCTTATTGCGCTGTACAGTGACGACGCTGGACACCACTTCTTTCGTGGGGGGGCCTGCCGCGACCTTGGGTTGGCCGCAATTAATACAAAAGACGAGACACCAGACATGGAGGCCGCACACGCTGTGTAGTACTTTATTCCTGCAGGCAGCCCTGCTTGACATCGGCAGATGAACAGAAATTTGTTTGCCAGAGTTCAAAATCCTGACGCGTTTCGGGCGTCCTTGCCCTTGGTCACAGGAGATCTGGCTGAAGTGCAACCCAAAACATACCGCAACTCAAAGTCACAAGTTTGTAGTCTCGCCCACTGGGCGTGTCTGCGCATTGCCTCTTGGGACTTGGAGTTCTTTTGTAAGGTAAGTTTTCCACTAATAGCGGTTGTCGGTTACACATTGCAATACTTAACCCCAGTGGGTTTCTGTGAAGCTGCGGGGTAAAGCAGGACTGTTCTTACCCTGTTGCAGAAACCACAACGCTCCTTATTGCGCTGTACAGTGACGACGCTGGACACCACTTCTTTCGTGGGGGGGCCTGCCGCGACCTTGGGTTGGCCGCAATTAATACAAAAGACGAGACACCAGACTTGGAGGCCGCACACGCTGTGTAGTACTTTATTCCTGCAGGCAGCCCTGCTTGACATCGGCAGATGAACAGAAATTTGTTTGCCAGAGATCAAAATCCTGACGCGTTTCGGGCGTCCTTGCCCTTGGTCACAGGAGATCTGGCTGAAGTGCAACCCAAAACATACCGCAACTCAAAGTCACAAGTTTGTAGTCTCGCCCACTGGGCGTGTCTGCGCATTGCCTCTTGGGACTTGGAGTTGTTTTGTAAGGTAAGTTTTCCACTAATAGCGGTTGTCGGTTACACATTGCAATACTTAACCCCAGTGGGTTTCTGTGAAGCTGCGGGGTAAAGCAGGACTGTTCTTACCCTATTGCAGAAACCACAACGCTCCTTATTGCGCTGTACAGTGACGACGCTGGACACCACTTCTTTCGTGGGGGGGCCTGCCACGACCTTGGGTTGGCCGCAATTAATACAAAAGACGAGACACCAGACTTGGAGGCCGCACACGCTGTGTAGTACTTTATTCCTGCAGGCAGCCCTGCTTGACATCGGCAGATGAACAGAAATTTGTTTGCCAGAGTTCAAAATCCTGACGCGTTTCGGGCGTCCTTGCCCTTGGTCACAGGAGATCTGGCTGAAGTGCAACCCAAAACATACCGCAACTCAAAGTCACAAGTTTGTAGTCTCGCCCACTGGGCGTGTCTGCGCATTGCCTCTTGGGACTTGGAGTTCTTTTGTAAGGTAAGTTTTCCACTAATAGCGGTTGTCGGTTACACATTGCAATACTTAACCCCAGTGGGTTTCTGTGAAGCTGCGGGGTAAAGCAGGACTGTTCTTACCCTGTTGCAGAAACCACAACGCTCCTTATTGCGCTGTACAGTGACGATGCTGGACACCACTTCTTTCGTGGGGGGGCCTGCCGCGACCTTGGGTTGGCCGCAATTAATACAAAAGACGAGACACCAGACTTGGAGGCCGCACACGCTGTGTAGTACTTTATTCCTGCAGGCAGCCCTGCTTGACATCGGCAGATGAACAGAAATTTGTTTGCCAGAGTTCAAAATCCTGACGCGTTTCGGGCGTCCTTGCCCTTGGTCACAGGAGATCTGGCTGAAGTGCAACCCAAAACATACCGCAACTCAAAGTCACAAGTTTGTAGTCTCGCCCACTGGGCGTGTCTGCGCATTGCCTCTTGGGACTTGGAGTTCTTTTGTAAGGTAAGTTTTCCACTAATAGCGGTTGTCGGTTACACATTGCAATACTTAACCCCAGTGGGTTTCTGTGAAGCTGCGGGGTAAAGCAGGACTGTTCTTACCCTGTTGCAGAAACCACAACGCTCCTTATTGCGCTGTACAGTGACGACGCTGGACACCACTTCTTTCGTGGGGGGGCCTGCCGCGACCTTGGGTTGGCCGCAATTAATACAAAAGACGAGACACCAGACTTGGAGGCCGCACACGCTGTGTAGTACTTTATTCCTGCAGGCAGCCCTGCTTGACATCGGCAGATGAACAGAAATTTGTTTGCCAGAGTTCAAAATCCTGACGCGTTTTGGGCGTCCTTGCCCTTGGTCACAGGAGATCTGGCTGAAGTGCAACCCAAAACATACCGCAACTCAAAGTCACAAGTTTGTAGTCTCGCCCACTGGGCGTGTCTGCGCATTGCCTCTTGGGACTTGGAGTTCTTTTGTAAGGTAAGTTTTCCACTAATAGCGGTTGTCGGTTACACATTGCAAAACTTAACCCCAGTGGGTTTCTGTGAAGCTGCGGGGTAAAGCAGGACTGTTCTTACCCTGTTGTAGAAACCACAACGCTCCTTATTGCGCTGTACAGTGACGACGCTGGACACCACTTCTTTCGTGGGGGGGCCTGCCGCGACCTTGGGTTGGCCGCAATTAATACAAAAGACGAGACACCAGACTTGGAGGCCGCACACGCTGTGTAGTACTTTATTCCTGCAGGCAGCCCTGCTTGACATCGGCAGATGAACAGAAATTTGTTTGCCAGAGTTCAAAATCCTGACGCGTTTCGGGCGTCCTTGCCCTTGGTCACAGGAGATCTGGCTGAAGTGCAACCCAAAACATACCGCAACTCAAAGTCACAAGTTTGTAGTCTCGCCCACTGGGCGTGTCTGCGCATTGCCTCTTGGGACTTGGAGTTCTTTTGTAAGGTAAGTTTTCCACTAATAGCGGTTGTCGGTAACACATTGCAATACTTAACCCCAGTGGGTTTCTGTGAAGCTGCGGGGTAAAGCAGGACTGTTCTTACCCTGTTGCAGAAACCACAACGCTCCCTATTGCGCTGTACAGTGACGACGCTGGACACCACTTCTTTCGTGGGGGGGCCTGCCGCGACCTTGGGTTGGCCGCAATTAATACAAAAGACGAGACACCAGACTTGGAGGCCGCATACGCTGTGTAGTACTTTATTCCTGCAGGCAGCCCTGCTTGACATCGGCAGATGAACAGAAATTTGTTTGCCAGAGTTCAAAATCCTGACGCGTTTCGGGCGTCCTTGCCCTTGGTCACAGGAGATCTGGCTGAAGTGCAACCCAAAACATACCGCAACTCAAAGTCACAAGTTTGTAGTCTCGCCCACTGGGCGTGTCTGCGCATTGCCTCTTGGGACTTGGAGTTCTTTTGTAAGGTAAGTTTTCCACTAATAGCGGTTGTCGGTTACACATTGCAATACTTAACCCCAGTGGGTTTCTGTGAAGCTGCGGGGTAAAGCAGGACTGTTCTTACCCTGTTGCAGAAACCACAACGCTCCTTATTGCGCTGTACAGTGACGACGCTGGACACCACTTCTTTCGTGGGGGGGCCTGCCGCGACCTTGGGTTGGCCGCAATTAATACAAAAGACGAGACACCAGACTTGGAGGCCGCACACGCTGTGTAGTACTTTATTCCTGCAGGCAGCCCTGCTTGACATCGGCAGATGAACAGAAATTTGTTTGCCAGAGTTCAAAATCCTGACGCGTTTCGGGCGTCCTTGCCCTTGGTCACAGGAGATCTGGCTGAAGTGCAACCCAAAACATACCGCAACTCAAAGTCACAAGTTTGTAGTCTCGCCCACTGGGCGTGTCTGCGCATTGCCTCTTGGGACTTGGAGTTCTTTTGTAAGGTAAGTTTTCCACTAATAGCGGTTGTCGGTTACACATTGCAATACTTAACCCCAGTGGGTTTCTGTGAAGCTGCGGGGTAAAGCAGGACTGTTCTTACCCTGTTGCAGAAACCACAACGCTCCTTATTGCGCTGTACAGTGACGACGCTGGACACCACTTCTTTCGTGGGGGGGCCTGCCGCGACCTTGGGTTGGCCGCAATTAATACAAAAGACGAGACACCAGACTTGGAGGCCGCACACGCTGTGTAGTACTTTATTCCTGCAGGCAGCCCTGCTTGACATCGGCAGATGAACAGAAATTTGTTTGCCAGAGTTCAAAATCCTGACGCGTTTCGGGCGTCCTTGCCCTTGGTCACAGGAGATCTGGCTGAAGTGCAACCCAAAACATACCGCAACTCAAAGTCACAAGTTTGTAGTCTCGCCCACTGGGCGTGTCTGCGCATTGCCTCTTGGGACTTGGAGTTCTTTTGTAAGGTAAGTTTTCCACTAATAGCGGTTGTCGGTTACACATTGCAAAACTTAACCCCAGTGGGTTTCTGTGAAGCTGCGGGGTAAAGCAGGACTGTTCTTACCCTGTTGCAGAAACCACAACGCTCCTTATTGCGCTGTACAGTGACGACGCTGGACACCACTTCTTTCGTGGGGGGGCCTGCCGCGACCTTGGGTTGGCCGCAATTAATACAAAAGACGAGACACCAGACTTGGAGGCCGCACACGCTGTGTAGTACTTTATTCCTGCAGGCAGCCCTGCTTGACATCGGCAGATGAACAGAAATTTGTTTGCCAGAGTTCAAAATCCTGACGCGTTTCGGGCGTCCTTGCCCTTGGTCACAGGAGATCTGGCTGAAGTGCAACCCAAAACATACCGCAACTCAAAGTCACAAGTTTGTAGGCTCGCCCACTGGGCGTGTCTGCGCATTGCCTCTTGGGACTTGGAGTTCTTTTGTAAGGTAAGTTTTCCACTAATAGCGGTTGTCGGTAACACATTGCAATACTTAACCCCAGTGGGTTTCTGTGAAGCTGCGGGGTAAAGCAGGACTGTTCTTACCCTGTTGCAGAAACCACAACGCTCCCTATTGCGCTGTACAGTGACGACGCTGGACACCACTTCTTTCGTGGGGGGGCCTGCCGCGACCTTGGGTTGGCCGCAATTAATACAAAAGACGAGACACCAGACTTGGAGGCCGCATACGCTGTGTAGTACTTTATTCCTGCAGGCAGCCCTGCTTGACATCGGCAGATGAACAGAAATTTGTTTGCCAGAGTTCAAAATCCTGACGCGTTTCGGGCGTCCTTGCCCTTGGTCACAGGAGATCTGGCTGAAGTGCAACCCAAAACATACCGCAACTCAAAGTCACAAGTTTGTAGTCTCGCCCACTGGGCGTGTCTGCGCATTGCCTCTTGGGACTTGGAGTTCTTTTGTAAGGTAAGTTTTCCACTAATAGCGGTTGTCGGTTACACATTGCAATACTTAACCCCAGTGGGTTTCTGTGAAGCTGCGGGGTAAAGCAGGACTGTTCTTACCCTGTTGCAGAAACCACAACGCTCCTTATTGCGCTGTACAGTGACGACGCTGGACACCACTTCTTTCGTGGGGGGGCCTGCCGCGACCTTTGGTTGGCCGCAATTAATACAAAAGACGAGACACCAGACTTGGAGGCCGCACACGCTGTGTAGTACTTTATTCCTGCAGGCAGCCCTGCTTGACATCGGCAGATGAACAGAAATTTGTTTGCCAGAGTTCAAAATCCTGACGCGTTTCGGGCGTCCTTGCCCTTGGTCACAGGAGATCTGGCTGAAGTGCAACCCAAAACATACCGCAACTCAAAGTCACAAGTTTGTAGTCTCGCCCACTGGGCGTGTCTGCGCATTGCCTCTTGGGACTTGGAGTTCTTTTGTAAGGTAAGTTTTCCACTAATAGCGGTTGTCGGTTACACATTGCAATACTTAACCCCAGTGGGTTTCTGTGAAGCTGCGGGGTAAAGCAGGACTGTTCTTACCCTGTTGCAGAAACCACAACGCTCCTTATTGCGCTGTACAGTGACGACGCTGGACACCACTTCTTTCGTGGGGGGGCCTGCCGCGACCTTGGGTTGGCCGCAATTAATACAAAAGACGAGACACCAGACTTGGAGGCCGCACACGCTGTGTAGTACTTTATTCCTGCAGGCAGCCCTGCTTGACATCGGCAGATGAACAGAAATTTGTTTGCCAGAGTTCAAAATCCTGACGCGTTTCGGGCGTCCTTGCCCTTGGTCACAGGAGATCTGGCTGAAGTGCAACCCAAAACATACCGCAACTCAAAGTCACAAGTTTGTAGTCTCGCCCACTGGGCGTGTCTGCGCATTGCCTCTTGGGACTTGGAGTTCTTTTGTAAGGTAAGTTTTCCACTAATAGCGGTTGTCGGTTACACATTGCAATACTTAACCCCAGTGGGTTTCTGTGAAGCTGCGGGGTAAAGCAGGACTGTTCTTACCCTGTTGCAGAAACCACAACGCTCCTTATTGCGCTGTACAGTGACGACGCTGGACACCACTTCTTTCGTGGGGGGGCCTGCCGCGACCTTGGGTTGGCCGCAATTAATACAAAAGACGAGACACCAGACTTGGAGGCCGCACACGCTGTGTAGTACTTTATTCCTGCAGGCAGCCCTGCTTGACATCGGCAGATGAACAGAAATTTGTTTGCCAGATTTCAAAATCCTGACGCGTTTCGGGCGTCCTTGCCCTTGGTCACAGGAGATCTGGCTGAAGTGCAACCCAAAACATACCGCAACTCAAAGTCACAAGTTTGTAGTCTCGCCCACTGGGCGTGTCTGCGCATTGCCTCTTGGGACTTGGAGTTCTTTTGTAAGGTAAGTTTTCCACTAATAGCGGTTGTCGGTTACACATTGCAATACTTAACCCCAGTGGGTTTCTGTGAAGCTGCGGGGTAAAGCAGGACTGTTCTTACCCTGTTGCAGAAACCACAACGCTCCTTATTGCGCTGTACAGTGACGACGCTGGACACCACTTCTTTCGTGGGGGGGCCTGCCGCGACCTTGGGTTGGCCGCAATTAATACAAAAGACGAGACACCAGACTTGGAGGCCGCACACGCTGTGTAGTACTTTATTCCTGCAGGCAGCCCTGCTTGACATCGGCAGATGAACAGAAATTTGTTTGCCAGAGTTCAAAATCCTGACGCGTTTCGGGCGTCCTTGCCCTTGGTCACAGGAGATCTGGCTGAAGTGCAACCCAAAACATACCGCAACTCAAAGTCACAAGTTTGTAGTCTCGCCCACTGGGCGTGTCTGCGCATTGCCTCTTGGGACTTGGAGTTCTTTTGTAAGGTAAGTTTTCCACTAATAGCGGTTGTCGGTTACACATTGCAATACTTAACCCCAGTGGGTTTCTGTGAAGCTGCGGGGTAAAGCAGGACTGTTCTTACCCTGTTGCAGAAACCACAACGCTCCTTATTGCGCTGTACAGTGACGACGCTGGACACCACTTCTTTCGTGGGGGGGCCTGCCGCGACCTTGGGTTGGCCGCAATTAATACAAAAGACGAGACACCAGACTTGGAGGCCGCACACGCTGTGTAGTACTTTATTCCTGCAGGCAGCCCTGCTTGACATCGGCAGATGAACAGAAATTTGTTTGCCAGAGTTCAAAATCCTGACGCGTTTCGGGCGTCCTTGCCCTTGGTCACAGGAGATCTGGCTGAAGTGCAACCCAAAACATACCGCAACTCAAAGTCACAAGTTTGTAGTCTCGCCCACTGGGCGTGTCTGCGCATTGCCTCTTGGGACTTGGAGTTCTTTTGTAAGGTAAGTTTTCCACTAATAGCGGTTGTCGGTTACACATTGCAATACTTAACCCCAGTGGGTTTCTGTGAAGCTGCGGGGTAAAGCAGGACTGTTCTTACCCTGTTGCAGAAACCACAACGCTCCTTATTGCGCTGTACAGTGACGACGCTGGACACCACTTCTTTCGTGGGGGGGCCTGCCGCAACCTTGGGTTGGCCGCAATTAATACAAAAGACGAGACACCAGACTTGGAGGCCGCACACGCTGTGTAGTACTTTATTCCTGCAGGCAGCCCTGCTTGACATCGGCAGATGAACAGAAATTTGTTTGCCAGAGTTCAAAATCCTGACGCGTTTCGGGTGTCCTTGCCCTTGGTCACAGGAGATCTGGCTGAAGTGCAACCCAAAACATACCGCAACTCAAAGTCACAAGTTTGTAGTCTCGCCCACTGGGCGTGTCTGCGCATTGCCTCTTGGGACTTGGAGTTCTTTTGTAAGGTAAGTTTTCCACTAATAGCGGTTGTCGGTTACACATTGCAATACTTAACCCCAGTGGGTTTCTGTGAAGCTGCGGGGTAAAGCAGGACTGTTCTTACCCTGTTGCAGAAACCACAACGCTCCTTATTGCGCTGTACAGTGACGACGCTGGACACCACTTCTTTCGTGGGGGGGGCCTGCCGCGACCTTGGGTTGGCCGCAATTAATACAAAAGACGAGACACCAGACTTGGAGGCCGCACACGCTGTGTAGTACTTTATTCCTGCAGGCAGCCCTGCTTGACATCGGCAGATGAACAGAAATTTGTTTGCCAGAGTTCAAAATCCTGACGCGTTTCGGGCGTCCTTGCCCTTGGTCACAGGAGATCTGGCTGAAGTGCAACCCATATATATATATATATAAATAAAGTAATCCTACAAGCCAAACTCAATTGTGAAGTGAGGTAAATGCACATCCATTGTGATTTCGAAGATGTAATGACTACATATTTATAATAAAGTAACACTACAGGCCAAACTCACCTGTGAAGCAAAGGCACATCCAATGTAATTTTCCAGATGTAATGACTATCAGTGTGATGACCTATAAAGTTATTACACACATTCTCCATTCTTGCAAACCATTTTTTAAATCCAAGTGACTTTTACAAGAAAAAAATATCCAAATCTCAGTTAGCACCTCATGGAGCACTGTCAAACCTGTGAAGTTTCACAAGTTTATGCCCCCTTTTGGCTACTCTCAATAATACCCACCTAAGCAATAAAGGGTGAGCACAAAAGGGAATAATACAATAGGCATACACCAGACCCCTTCTTTCCTTTAACAAAAAATCCACCATATGCACACTGAATTTTAGATGGAAAAATGGCTCCCACAATCTCTGTTTCAGCTTGGTGACATTTACTAGCCAAATAATTTAGAACTTTCAAACGTCTTGAGCAGAAGCACAAATTGATTTTCTATAGTCAAAATAGCCTTCGAAATGTTCCACTGAATGTAGTTTTTGTCTATATTAATAATAATTTTGTTCTACATAGCACTTGTGTCATTGTAAGTGTTTTAGTAAGAGGTGCCACCATTACCCAACTTAATAGTACTCTAGTTAATCAGCCTTTCAGGATGGGTCACCCTTGATGTGATTTGAACCTGTGCCCTACAGATCACTACCTTTCTGTGGAATGCATGCTTAAATTAGTCAGCCCTTAGCTGTCCGACAAAAAGTACCAATATTCTATGTACAGGCACATCAATACCTGCTGCCGCAATGTTGAAGCATGGGGAATAAATCAAACTCACAGGGGATCTATTTTATGAAACAAAACAAAATTGTACACCGTACAAAATCTATCTTTCTCAAACAACGCATAGCAATAGTATTTCTTTATATTAATATTGGTTACCACAATATGTCAGACAAAATATCATTTGAATCTACTTTATTCTATAATTAAAAAACTAACATTAACACAGTTTAGAATTATCAAACACAATTCAAGAACACACTTTTTAACTACGACATCTGTCAAAATTCATTATATATTCCAACAACCAACCCTGGTGAGTAGTGCGTGTAAATAGTGGTCATCAGTGATGCCAATGGTTGGAAATGTGCCCTTTCTGCAAGGTCAACACAGATTATTTTGCCTCTGTGTTAGCTATAGAACTCTGTGCACTTTATCCTTGTTAACCCGAATTAAATTCCTTGTGCTCCTCCTTTCAACATGATGAAATTGGTATACATTTAATTGGCAAATGTAACTACCTATAAGTTCATAGTTTAGGTACAAAGGTGTACCCAGGTTCTGTAAGTTAAATGTTATAGGTGAACTGCAGCCCAGTTTTGCTATTTGATATAGTGACAATATGAACATGACTGCAGGCCTGCTACCATTTAAAAAATATTTCCTTTTAAATGACCTTAACCCCTCCTTTTAAATATGTATAAGTTACCTCTAAGTAAGCCTTACTGCCTAATAAGGCAGGATGCATGGTATTTAAAAGAAGGAAATATAAAGGTTACGGTTAATCCTATCTTTATAACCAACACCTCAAACTTATTTTCATTGTCACAGGGTAGGCTATTCTATAAAAAAAGCATTGCAATACAACATTACGTTGGACTTTTTGGACTATGTATTACAAGCCCAATCAAGTGATCAAGTCTGATTTTTTATAAATATTTTGAAAAGTTGACTTTTTCCTGCTAGAATTTCCTGGAAGCTAAATATGCATTTTTCTCCCTCCCTTCTGCTAGCCAGTAATTAGCATTTCAATGGCATGAATGTAGTGTGAACTTACTGTCAGGACAGAGTCAAAATACCTGTGGTGGGGGAAGGCGCTGTTGTGCCACTGACAGGACAGCCTGTGGACTGGGCCTACGGTATTGATTAACTTCAAAGAGGACTACCCTGTCACAAGCTAACACCCAGGCCTGCACCCTTCTTTTGTCCCTCCAATCAGACTGGCCTTCATCACAGTGGACCACTTGTTGACTTCACAGTGACACATCCTGCAGGACTGTCAAAACCTGCTTAACTGTTCTACTGTGGTTTTTCATATGACATTGGGAGTGCACTTCAAAAGTTAGAAACAATTTCTGTATATCCACTGTCTGGTTGCTGAAAGATCATCTTTGTCCTACCAGAATTCTGTCTCTGAGTGTGTTGTGGGTAAAGGGACTGGCTAAAACTGGATTTTAGTGTAAATGATTGGGGGGCACTAGGACTACCATCGTGCACCCCCCACCCTACAGCACAACCTTGACAGATAATCAAAGTCATCTCCAACTGATGAACAAGTACACTGGGCTAGGTACACCTACCTCCTGCTTACACCAATTTATTGCAATGTTTGCTGAAACCATGTTGTACACAGTAGGTGCTAGAGGCACCAGTTTTCAACTAAACTGACTTGAAAAAGAAGGAATCTGCAACCGGCCCACAGGAACCCGAATACAGGACCTGCTGCACACCTCATCTTATATTGCGTTAGGAGTATTTGTAAAGCACACTATCACTCAGAAGGGTATCCTGGCACTGAGAAGGTGAGCTTCTAGCTTCCTCTTGGGCAGACAGAGGGCTATTTGAAGAGCCAGGTATTCGTCTTCTTGTGGAGCTCAAGAAGTGAGGGGGAGACTCTGCTGTGTAATGGTAGGTTGTTCATAACTTCTAGCCTTTAAAGAGGGTTAGGCTGAGGTCCACACCTTGTTGTTCTCCACAGATGAGATTGCAGGCATCTGAAGCTGACTGCTTGTGTCCTGCTGGACAGGAGGGATCAAATCCAGTGGAGATTGGGTCTTAGGATTTGAATTTCATGTAGGAGTTGGATGAGGATAGGGTAGAAGACTGTGTTGAATGCTGCAGAGAGGTTTAAGAGGATGTCCAGAATCATACACGTGTTGTCTGTGGTGGTGATGAGGGCTGTGTGATGTTGAACAGTTGCTGAAATGGTTGGTGAGTTGTCTGTTGATGAGTTTCTGTTGGGGTTTAGATGGATGTGGAAGCAGAGAGATCAGTCTGTAGCTGACAAGTGTAGATGGGTCTGCAGAGGGTTTCCTGAATAGTGATAGATATGTGGTATGCTTCTATGTGTCCAGAAAGGAGGCTGGAGAGCTGTATGCATTGAGGGAGGTGTGAGTGCTTTTCTGATTGCAATAATTCCTCTGGTGAGGGAGTGATGGGGGTCTGAAGATAGAATTCATGAAGGCAACAGTCTTGTCTGAGGTGATGGCAGGACATGAGGTCAGGGTTGGGTTTTTGATCCAGATAGAGAGTTGGATTGTGGTCGTGGGATCTTTAGTGGCCAGTAGAGGTCCAAAGTTGCTATATATAAAGGTTTTCTTGCTGCAGAAAAATTCTGAGAGCTTGTTACAGAGGTCCTGTGAAGGAGTGATACTTTTGAAGGCATCCTCTGAAGAGGTGAAGTCTTTCACAATGGTAAAAATGTATTTACTGCTGTTGGTGCTGGCGTCAATGTGGACGATGAGTGTAGTGCACTTGGTGTTCTGGATCTTTTAGTAGTAGTGTCTCAGGGCAGATTTGAAAGTTGTTTGTCTGCAATGTCTTGGCTCATTCTCCATCTGCACTCTAGCTATTTGCAGTCGTACTTCTTCATCTTGAGTTTCTCCATGTACCAGTTGGTTTGAGGTCTGCATCTGTCACCACACCCCTTTGCACATAATGTAATTTTTTAGAGCTTCTGTGAAGTGAGTCCATTTTGACACATATACCCATATAAATCTTAGATATGAGTGAGGAGTGTAACTCTTCAATTCACAGTATCTCCATGAGGACTTTGTGTTGCCACACACAATCTGCGAGGGGGCGAATGCTAGGCAAAGAATGCCTCCCAATGTCAGCATTTTCGGAAGGCCGAAAACACTGCACTGCTTTGATTGCCTCATGCTTAGCGAGCTGCCAGTGAGCCGTAAGTGCTCCGACAAATAGAGGTAAGGCAGATGAAACATTAGAAGGTTCTTTTTTTTCATTTCCTTAGATACAATAGCAACTCTCCCTCCTTTTAATTCTAGACTGACAAAAGAAGAAATTGGATTGTTTTGACCACATTTGAGCAGACACCCCCTTAGACAACAGGTGAGGGAGTCTACAAACTAACTGAGCTACTTAATAGCGAGTAACCTGCCACTATATATCTTAACCAGTCAATGTATTTTGGGGGCATTTCCAGAAGTCACTCTGCACAAAGGACTCTCTACACAAAATATGTATTTTAGCTTTGGACTTATGATAGTTGAATGAAGCTCTCTCTGGGCACTTTATAAGAAGTCCCTTTTAATCTAATAAATACATGTTTCAATGCACCACAAGACTCCAAGTGAATCATGCCTGAATAACAATACATTTAGTTATACATATGAGGTCTGAGTCTGAATGAATATTTTAAACACAAAGGTTGCTTCAAACCCAGACCTGAAGAAGACCCACACTGATGTTTCATACTAAACATGATCTGAGAAATGTTAATGATTGAGCTAATGTGCCTGTAAGAAAAAAACCTTTGGAGGCAGCTAAAAGGACTTCTGCCTTCTCTGTCACAACAGACTGAAAAACCAAATCATTCTAGACAGGCTAACAACAGAGATATTGATACTCTGTTAAATACACATTGTGAAGCAAAATCTGTTTTATTTGTAGCGTATGGTTAGTCACATTGTTTTCAGTTGATGCACTGCACAAGCACTTTTTACTTTACAGGTATGTGAATCATTACAATCAAAAATTGCTTTGAATATAATAAACACATTGTAATCAATCAATCAAAAGACCTTTATTCGAATTACTTGAATTCATAAAAGTACAGACATAAAAACAATTCATCATTACAATATGCACAACACAATATCTCTAAAAGTTATAATGAACTAAAACAACAGTCATTCAGGGATTTTCCATCATATTGCGTACACGGTTTATTAATCTTAAAAAGGTGCTAGTGCGAAAAATCAGTTCCTCAGAGTCCAGGGAGAGTAACATTTGTCGAGACTCCATGAGAGAGAGGGGTCTGTGTTTTCTAAAATAGGGTGTTAAAAACCAGTTAATATATTTTAAATAAAATTTACAAAAAAATAAAAAGTGTAACTCATTCTGCTTACTGGTGCCATCAC
Organism: Triturus cristatus; assembly: GCF_964204655.1. Classification (NCBI taxonomy): domain Eukaryota; kingdom Metazoa; phylum Chordata; class Amphibia; order Caudata; family Salamandridae; genus Triturus; species Triturus cristatus. Next base: position 86,610,900 of record NC_140588.1, read on the forward strand.
AGGGGCAAGGGTTGCGGTCAATAGTAGAGTTGTAACCCAAAGGGAAACTCAACATGAATTTTATGGAGCCTGCCCTTAATCGAAATAACAGAGACCTCTCCCAACTAGTCATAGGAAGAGTAAGATAAAGTGGGAGAGGTTGCCTGGGCAGGTCATTCTCAACATATCTGATAACCGTGGCTTTCAATGTTTCCCTTTCCAACCGTTCTGCCTCATAAAGTGCATATAGTGCTTGTTTGACCTCTACCTTATCTTGACATCCAATACTGGAGGGATCTACAAAGAGATCACCTTTATTCACGGTGCTTAATGATTTTGAAACACCAGCTAACCATGGGATTAAAAGCCCGTGATCACATTTAAGACAGTCTTTGATTATGTCTTGTGTTAGAGAGGCTGCGTTATTCCTCCAAATTCTCAACCAGAATAAAACTGGTCTGCTTCTAATGAAATCACAGACGTAAGGGAGGTTTAGCTCTTTGTGGCAGATAAATTCAGAGGACGAAATTGGGGCACCCAAAACTTTTCTGCAGAAACGTGTCTCTTCTCGTTGGATGCCGGGATTTTTAGCAGTAGCCCAAACTTCGGCCCCATAGGTGGCAACAGGAACACACTGTAATTTAAAAAATTTTAAAATAGCACTGGTTGCACCTAATTTCTTAGGGCGTGGGAGACTCAGTATTGAGTTGATGGCCTTCGAGAACTTGCTCGTGGCATGGGCAGAATGCCCACTCCACGAGTTGTTCGCAGCGAAGGCCACCCCTAAATATATAAAAGAATTTACAGAGTCAAGTTTGTCAGACCCGATATGGATGGTGTTGAGTTTCCGTTTACCAGGTCCGCATGACATAACAAAGGATTTTTTAAAGTTCACGCGCAGGTCTAGGCCCTCCATATGATGTACAAAATTCTCCACAAGCACACGGAGGGCGTTAGGAGTGCGGCCCATAAGGACCGCATCATCTGCGTATAATAGAACTGGCAAGGGGTGCCCCTGGATAGTTGGGACATATCTAGTTACTTGTTTTAAAGCCTTTGCTATGCCATTAATATAAATGATGAACAACAGGGGTGCTAAAACGCATCCCTGTCTGACCCCCCTGCCAATTTTTATAGCACCAGAAACTTCTCCTCCCGACCCAATCCTGACTTGTGCCCTGAGATCGGTATGGAGATGTGCCAAGAAGTGTACTAAGGGCTCGTCCAATCCATAACTGAGAAGCATTGACCACAATTTTGATCTGTTTACCAAATCGAATGCGGATGAGAGATCCATGAAAGCGAGGTATATAGGAGACGATCGGGCGACGGTATACTTATCAATTATTAATTTTAAATTCAAGCATTGCTCGACCGTGCCCACCCCGCTCCTGAATCCCATCTGACATGGATCCAATAGGTCAGAATCTTCAGCCCACTCTACCACCCTGTTGTAAATAACTCGCCCGAGTATTTTTAGAGTATTGTCCAAAAGCGAAATTGGTCGGTAGTTTGCTGGGTCTGACCTGTCGCCCTTTTTATAAATTGGAACAATAATACTAAGAGACCACGTCTCGGGGATGGGCGCTCTTGACAAACTATTAAAAACATTATATAAAATTGGTGCCCATAAATCTGAGCTGTGTTTTATAAAGTCTATAGGTAGGCCATCTGGTCCAGGGGCCTTGTTACCAAGGCTCTCTCTAATGGCTATCGCCACCTCAGAGAGGTCAAACCGTAAATCTCCCAACTGTCTCAGATCCGGGGTGATTATTTCTTCAGTGGGAGCAGCATAAATATTGGAGAAGTGGTCTTCCCAGGTAGGGCCAGTTATATTGCAGCCAATAGGGGATGAGTTTTTACCCATATCGCGCATTTTCCTAACAGCGGACCAAAATTGCCCGCTGCTCTTCAAATTGGCGCTATCAACCAGGGACTCCCACTGTTCCATCAAAAGTGCCGCCTTCCTTTCAGCTATTTTTTGTTTATAAAATTTCCTGGCTGTTTGTACCTCCACTATGTTCCTTGGTTTGGTGGTTAATGCCCTACGTAATTCCCTATTTGCCGTAGAGCAAGCCGAATCGAACCATCTAGGGTCCTTCGTCTCAGGGGGTATAGGGACTAACAAATAGTTTTTAATTGCCACGCATAATTTACCAAAATCGTTAACTATTCTGTGGCAATCCCCATCCATTGATAGACAGGAGTTTACCAATGCTGGGTGATCGATCTTTACGCGGTCAAGTAGGGCTTCACAGTCAATTCTCCTCCATTTAAGACGGAGACCGTCACCCGATGGCGTGATGTCTCTTGCGCCATTGAATTTAGCATATACTGGGCTAGGGCCCAAATACAAGGTGACTGTAAGGGGATTGTGATCTCCATATAGGGTCTCTACCACATTTGAATCAGTGACACAGTCTGTAAGGTGGGGGGATGTAAAAATGAAATCAATCGTCGATTTTGAATCTCTCCCTCTAAACGTGGGGGCGCGGGTCAACCTTGGGGATTGGCTTGCTTCCATGACATTACTGAGAATGTGTTCATTTAAAATCTTAACAAGCTCAGTACCTCTGCGATCTACTAGATCGGGGCAACTTTTTTCCTCTGATTGGTATTTACCTAAGATTTTTGCGTTAAAATCACCCCCAATAAGGATCCCTGACTTCTCGCCTGGGCCTATGTTCATGTTCGTATCAAGGTGTACCAATAAATTAGAAAGTGCTGCGTAGTTCCTATTTGGTGTCGAATTAAAATCATTGTTATAAAAATTGATTAAATAAATCAAGGTCTTTCGTTTATATTCGAGAACCTGAATATTTGGGTTCCCGAATGATAAATCCTTAAAAGTGCCACCAGCCAATATTCTGATCCCAATAAAAAGTCCTCCCATAGCTCGACCGTGAGCGGACTTAGAGGCGGGTACACTAAAACAATGATAGCCCTCTAGGTACACATTCTCTATAGCCCAAGTCTCTTGAAACATAATGACATCTTTGCCGTCCAATAGCTGGACCCACTGGGGGTCAGACAGTCTTGATTCAATGCCTGCAACGTTCCAGCTAAGGATAGACAGATCATAACCGCTTGGCCTGCCTAGATGCTTAACACTGGTGGTCTGCCTGCAGTTAGTTTGTGGCGTTAATGTTACGTCCTCACATACAACTGGGGATTTGACAGTGGTAGGCTGTGTGGCCATGGGTTGAGATGTGATAGTGTTAAAAAGTGTAATTCCGGGCTCCACTGAAATCGGGGATACTAACGTGATGCTAACAGTAGGGGCCGGTAGATCAAAAGGTCTGCTGCGGACATTCTCCACCAATGACGTGTCAATTGAAGTTCCAAGGGCGTTGGTAACATTAAGGGCCAATAAATTATCCAAAACAGCCCGATTGTTCAGTGGCCCGTCCAATTCAACAGCAGTCGAGGTAGGTAGCTTAGGAGAACTGCAAACACCACAATCCACAGCCATTGGCTTGTAACTAGGGAGTCAATCGACCCCGTCCAAGCCATTCAGGCAATTAAAACGATTAAAATGGAAGTAGGGCATGTCCTGCACTTGAAAATTTGGACGTTGTACACGATCCCTGTAACTATGTCTATGTTCCACCCTCACCCACTCATCTTGTGTCGGGATATGATGCATATGGGTAGGGGGGAAGAAAAAGGATACTGGCATGGTCTGGATAGTAGAGTCCAGTGACCTATTTATTCCTTTACAAATGTGCCGCACAGTGCCCGGGTCCTTAAAACTTGTCAGGATGCAGTCCCCTATTATTGATTTCCTAGTTTTACCTAACCAGGGGACCCTTCTTACCATAATAATCTCATTGTTAAAATGGGACGGTAGGGGTCGATTCCAATTCAGCCATTTAATGACCTTGTGTTTTAGTGATTGGTAATCCTCAATCTCCCCTAGTCTTAAACGGGGGACGCCTGCTAGGACCACCGTTAGACTATTAGCCTCTGGTGGCAAGTCTGGTCTCCGTGGACTTGGCGCCGGCCGACCCGGGGAGGGTAGAGAGATACCACCAGCTTCTAGGTTGCCGTCAATAGTCCCCGAATGGGAACTTTGAGAGGCAGAATTCAGTGTCTCTCTGGGCCTGTTGGATACATTGCAGCGCGGTGCATGGTCTAAAACAGCCATTAATGGTTGTAAAGGAGGGGCAGTAGTCACGCTCTGGGGGGAGACTTTGTTATTACCCTTCGTAATTCCCTTTTTAGTAAGGTTTCCTACGGAGGGATGGGGTTCCATATTATTGGGTTGCTTACTAACTAAGGTGTTCAGATTAGTAAAAGCTGTTTCCAATAAGGTGAGCCTACTCTCTACTTTTATCAGACTATCGCTAATGGGCTGTAGAAGAGAACGCAGTAGCGATTCTAGGCTCCCTATAGCTGTAGAAGGGTTAGGTATATCAGCCACTGGGATGTTTAGAATAGGAGTTCTAGTTGGACTAGAGACCTTTGAGAGAAGAGCAGTGGAAGCAATCTTATTATCCCTCCCAGGCTGGGGTACAAGTGTGTGTTTTTTTCCGAAGTCTAGATACGACGGTTTGACTTTCCCCCTGCCCCCCGTTGACTTTTTACTACGTTTACTCGGTGGGGGCCTGTGCAACTCTACCTCAACCCTTTGTTTGTGCTTGCTTTTCTTGGCTGCATGCGAAGGTGGGGTTTGGGTGACCAGATTAACAAGAGTAGGACAAGTCCCAGAAGAGGTTATATCTGGGAGTTTTCCAGGGGCCAACTCAGGGGAGGTGGGGATGTCCCGCAATAAGAGAGGAAAGTCCTCAGGGGTCAGAGGTTTTAAACTAAATGGGGGCGTGCCATCCTCTTGGGTAATAGGATACGGGATGATCTCTGGCAGGGGCGTATTCTTCATGGAATCAATGGAGCGCCGCCGCTCAGCCCTGCGTTTCTCCAGTGATTTTTCCTTACCTACATCTTCTTTGGTAGGTTTGAAGTACTTGTCCAATGTCCCTGCGTTGCAGCCCCTTTCCCTGGCAGTCACTTTGCAAAGTCCTGGAGAGGACATCCTCCTGGGCTGGTTGTGTTTAAGATGAAAGGTGTATGGCCCGGCCCGGCCTCCTTTGGCCCCGGACGGCCACAGACGGCCCGCCCTTTGCCCGAGCTTAGCCCGGCGGTGCCCGCGCGCGTGCCCGCGAGGCGGGGGCGCTCCTCAATTTCAAGCGCCGCCTGGCGCGAGAATCCCGCTGACGGCTTAGCGCCGCTGAGCCTCCTGGAACCTGTGGTCCACCCCTCTCGTCAGCCGCGTTGTTGGAGTGGCGGTGACGAGGGGAGACCAACACAGTGGGCAGCAGCAGAGGACAGGGTCAGCAAAGGATGGCCGGGTAATTCCCCAACGGCAAACAGCAACTGCAACAGGAGCCCCCGCTCTGCCGGGGCGCTCCTCAATTTCAAGCGCCGCCTGGCGCGAGAATCCCGCTGACGGCTTAGCGCCGCTGAGCCTCCTGGAACCTGTGGTCCACCCCTCTCGTCAGCCGCGTTGTTGGAGTGGCGGTGACGAGGGGAGACCAACACAGTGGGCAGCAGCAGAGGACAGGGTCAGCAAAGGATGGCCGGGTAATTCCCCAACGGCAAACAGCAACTGCAACAGGAGCCCCCGCTCTGCCGGGGCGCTCCTCAATTTCAAGCGCCGCCTGGCGCGAGAATCCCGCTGACGGCTTAGCGCCGCTGAGCCTCCTGGAACCTGTGGTCCACCCCTCTCGTCAGCCGCGTTGTTGGAGTGGCGGTGACGAGGGGAGACCAACACAGTGGGCAGCAGCAGAGGACAGGGTCAGCAAAGGATGGCCGGGTAATTCCCCAACGGCAAACAGCAACTGCAACAGGAGCACATTGTAGATAGACCCTAGTGTGTTGCTGTTCTTTAATTTATTGTTTTCGTATTTTTCTTTTCCCGTCCTTTCTTTCTAAAGAGATTGATGCTTTATTGATATAGATACTAATCTACTGTCTATTCAGCACTGTCTTTTTCTAAAGAGATTGATCCCTTGTTTATATAGCTACTAATTAACTTGAGAATGAAAATGTATATTCAGCATTGTGTTTGTACTAACAGAACCAATTGTTTCTATATAATAAATGATACACAGGTTCTGAGGAATACATGGTTACCCCGTTGAAGCTTGATGTGGTTGGGGATCCAGGCAGGGTTAATGAGTCATGAATCGAACCGAGTGTTCCAAATATCTAACTCACCAATAGTAAACACATTATTCAGGCCAGAAGAAAGCACCTGCATCAGCCCTGCCTGCCAAGCCTGGTAGATTCAGGCAACCGTAAGCCAATAATGCGTGATGGGAAGAAAGCACACTGAGTTCGCAAAGAAAATACTTACTTTGATTAGTGCACTGGAACCTTGTGCAGCAGCCAAAGACTGAGACTGCTACCACACACTGAACTGAACCATTCAGCAAAAGACTAGACCAAATCATCAGCAAACCTCGCCTAGCTCAGACAATAAGGGCAACAGCTAGCTCCATATGCCACATGTTGTCTTACCAACGGTGGACCCAAATGACCTGATTCACAAAGTTAACTCGCTTTTGCGTAAGTTTAAACTTTTGAGTAAGTTTACTACTTTTAGGTTTTCACAAACTGCGCATTTTTAGTAACTTACACTTTTGTAATAACTTACAATTTTGTGGTAAATCCTGCGCTACACATGACCAACTACTGGTACTACAACATCCTCCCATAGAAAATAATAGCAGTAGGGACTTGGAACAAACAAGTAAGTTACTAAAAAAGTGTTACTGCAAAAGTGCAGTTTGTGAATACCACTTTGTAGTATGTTTTGTAGTACTACTATAGAACTACAAAACACACTACAAAGTGCAGTTTGTGAGTTAGGCTCCGCAAGTAAAGTCCAGGTTGGACCCAGCCATATGCAAATTAGTCTTGACCCTGCACTCAATGGGAACAGTCCAGCCCGAACTGCCAGGCCAGGTCTTCCCAGGACTGGAAACAAGCATCCTCGGACCAGTTTCGGGGTTTCACCCCTCCTCAGCCAGGATAGCTTGACTCCAGTGGCATGGCAAGCACGGTACCCACGTCTGGGCATACCTGTCCCACTCGGGGTAACAAATGAAAAAAGAACAATTGATGGGCAGAATGCAGAACAATGTCACACATTCACCCAAGCACAAAGATGTGGGCCTAAATTCATTGTTTTATTGCTCACCATGCCATTCCAGTTTGGACCCAGCCATATGCAAATCAGTCTTGACCCTGCACCCAATGGGAACAGTCCAAAAGTGCAGTTTGTGAGTTAGGCTCCGCAAGTAAAGTGAAGACACTTCACAAATCCTGCAACGAAAAATCTACTCTAAAAAAAAGCGGTAAGCCTCCCATGGTCAATATTGTGCAGACAAACCAAGGAGATAGGCACATAACCACTCTAACACGGCACAACACAGCGGCGTCAAGCAACATTTCCATACCTAACAGGGAGATGAACAATAGTCCATCTGGGTGCACAGTAGTGTATAGATTATCTTCTATTAAAATTGTCTTGCCACACCTGTTCATGAAAAGACAAAAAACAAAGGAAGATTCTTTTCACTCCCTCAATATTGTGGGATGCGGTGGGGTTGGAGCAAAGAAGAGGATTGAAAAAAGTAACGAAAAAAACTGTAGAGGAAGTAAAGTGCTTTGAACGTATTTATCTTCGGTGCAGCATGCTTCATAGAGTAACAATTGGTACAAGGAAAAGCGAGACATTATGCAAATTTGTATGACTGAACTTTCATGCCAAAAGAAAATTCAAAACACTTCAATAGCTGTAGCTCGCAGTGGAGCATAATCTAATTCAGGATACTGCTAATCAAGCACAAAGCCTTTTCAGCTATAATCCTTTGATACATCCTAGACCTAGCACCGAACATTGTACCAGATATGCTAACATTAGTAATAGTGATTTCCAAATTGCGATTTTCTCAGAATTGCAATTAGGAAATCGCTATTCCTAATTTATGAGACATTTATATTTAAATTACTGATTCTTAGTGGGTCGCAAATCGGTTGGCCTACCTCATGAATATTAATGAGGTAGGTCGCAAATTGCCATCCATTCGGAATCGTAGCCATCACAGTAACCGTGGCCTGCTGGGGTAAGCAGACCACCATGTCTGTGATTGATTTACATAAGACAGCATTTTTTAAATGCAGCCTGCTCGCCTTATGCATTTCTAAAAAAATGAAAAGTATAATTTTCACTTTTTAGGAGTAGGCAGGCGACCATTGCCTAATCTTAAAAAAAAAAAATGTCAACACTCACAAAGGGGAAGGGGCCCCTTTGCGAATGGCTTACCACCTAATTTGCGAAAGTGGTAAAAGATTAATGTTTTGCTGCCAGAATTCAGCCTCAAAACATTACTACATAACATTCCAAATTGGTATTTGGCCTAAAACCCAAATTGTGATTCTGTACATTATTACTGAATCACAATTTCAATTCGGTATTACTGAATCGCAGTTTAGGTTTGATACATCAGAAAAAGATTTTTGAAGCCACAAACAACCCTATTTGCAGAATCGGTCCATTTGTGACCGCAGTAATGTTCGGCACAACTAGCTCATGGTCTCTAAGAAACCCTAAATGTAGGTCATAACTTTTCTAATGCCCAAGTCAAATTACGATGAAAAAAAAGAGATTTAAATCCTATGGACGACAAGAAATTTGATTGTGGAATGCGCATAATCAGTTGATGAGACTATAAAACAAATGGCACACCTTAAGGAGGGACTGGAGGATTGCTCTGTTCAAGGGAAACCTGTAGCTCCTAGACACACAACAAAACCAACTCTCCTGCTGTTGTAGAAACCTGCAGGATACATAAGACCAAACCTGATCAGCCAGTGCACAGATTCATCTATACAACACATAAACATTCACTTCTACACACACTAACAACTGGGAGTGAATTAACACATGAAAATTCCACGTCCATAGATCTTCCCCACAAACTAATAGAGAGAGCTAATGGATTCATTCTAGTTTGGTAGATCCAGTACATTCATCAAAAATTGGCCCTCATCTTCTCTAACCTTTTTAGAACCTATACTAGACCATACGCTTTAAATACAGCAGACAGAACTTCCACCCAAAAAGTAGAGGCCCTCCCCCGATCCTCTAACCTCTAACGTTCTCCATTACTGTTAAATGGTAAATGATAAGGAACAAAAGCGTGAGCAGAGTGACTTTTAGGTAACAATTGTCCATCTTCAAAAATACATGAACTATGAACTAAATATAAATGATGCCTGGGACACTTTATTCAACCATCAGGTATCATAGATTCTGGGGCTGTTCCCGCCCTTTGTTTTACCGAGAACGACGGCTTACAAATAATAAGACAGTCAAAGAGCCAACTATGGGCCTGATTAGGATGTGGGTCGGACTGCTACTGACAGGCCATCGAAAGCGGCCCCACCGACATCCAGCTGAGAGGTCCGACTGCCCCATTATGATGAAGTCGATCGGGCGACACTTTCGACTGGCTCAAGGAGCCCGTCGTACCATTGGTTGGATCCCTGCAATTGGGGCAGTGCCAGCTCAGGCATCACCATAGGGATATTACACAATTCAGAGCACTACACAGGTAGCGTAATTTCGGTCTGTCAATCTAGCAGATGCAGCATTAATTTTCAAACAATCCAAAGTCCGTTGATTGCACACTGTCCTCAACTAAATACGAGGGGAATGCTAACACTATTTAGTAATGGAAAAAGAACAATTGATGGACATAATGCAGAACAATGTCAAACATTCACCCCAGTACAGAGATCTGGGTCTAAATCCATCGTTTTTTTGCTCACCATGCCATTCCAGTTTGGACCCAGCCATATGCAAATCAGTCTTGACCCTGCACCCAATGGGAACAGTCCAGCCCGAACTGCCAGGCCAGGTCCTCCCTGGACTGGAAACAACCATCCTACGACCGGTTTCGGGGTTTCGCCCCTCCTCAGCCAGGATATCTTGACTCCAGTGGTATTGAGAACACGGGACCCACGTTTGGACATACCTGTCCCAATCGGGGTGACAGATGCAAAAAGAACAATTGATGGACAGAATGCAGAACAATGTCATACATTCACCCCAGTACAGAGATCTGGGTCTAAATCCATCTTTTTTTGCTCACCATGCCATTCCAGTTTTAACCCAGCCATATGCAAATCAGTCTTGACCCTGAACCCAATTGGAACAGTCCAGCTCGAACTGCCAGGCCAAGTCCTCCCTGGACTGGAAACAAGCATTCTAGGACCGGTTTCAGGGTTTCACTCCTCCTCAGCGAGGATAGCTTGACTCCAGAGCCATGGAGAGCATGGGACCCGCATCTTGGCATACCCGTCCCATTCGCGGTGACAAATGCAAAAAGAACAATTGATGGACAGAATGCAGAACAATGTCATACATTCACCCCAGTACATAGATCTGGGCCTAAATCCATTGTTTTGTGCTCACCATGCCATTCCAGTTTGGACCGAGCCATATGCAAATCAGTCTTGACCCTGCACCCAATAGGAACAGTCCAGCCTGAACTGCCAGGCCAGGCCAGGTCCCTCCTGGACTGGAAACGAGCATCCTAGGGTCGGTTTCTGGGTTTCACCCCTCCTCAGCGAGGATAGCTTGACTCCAGTGGCATGGAGAGCACAGGACCCACATCTGGGCATACCCGTCCCACTCGGGGTGACAAATACAAAAAGAACAATTGATGGATAGAATGCAGAACAATGTCATACATTCACCCCAGTACAGAGATCAGGGCCTAAATCCATCGTTATTTTGCTCACCATGCCATTCCAGTTTGGACCCAGCCATATGCAAATCAGTCTTGACCCTGCACTCAATGGGAACAGTCCAGCCCGAACTGCCAGGCCAGGTCTTCCCAGGACTGGAAACAAGCATCCTCGGACCAGTTTCGGGGTTTCACCCCTCCTCATCCAGGATAGCTTGACTCCAGTGGCATGGCAAGCACGGTACCCACGTCTGGGCATACCTGTCCCACTCGGGGTAACAAATGAAAAAAGAACAATTGATGGGCAGAATGCAGAACAATGTCACACATTCACCCAAGCACAAAGATGTGGGCCTAAATTCATTGTTTTTTTGCTCACCATGCCATTCCAGTTTGGACCCAGCCATATGCAAATCAGTCTTGACCCTGCACCCAATGGGAACAGTCCAGCCCAAACTGCCGTGCCAGCTCCTCCTATCCATCATCTCCATGTGTTTACTTTGTTTACCCTAAGTTGGCACGGTATGCCCAGACGTGGGTTTCTTGATCACTTTGCCACTGGATTCAAGCTAGCCTGGCTGATGAAGGGTGTTACCCTGTAACCGGTCCCAGGATGCTTGTGTCCGGTTCAGGGAAGACTTGGCTTGGCAGTTCGGGCTGGCCTGTTACCATGAGGCACAGGGTCAAGACTGATTTGCTTATAGCTTGGTTTGAACTGAGGTGGCGAAGTGAGCTAAAGAATGATGATGGATTCAACCCAGATCTGTGACTGAGGGTGAGTGTCTGAAAAGTGTCTGCGCTCCGCCCATCATCTCCTTGTGTTTGCAACATTATTGAGTAAGCATTTTGATCCAGAGGTCGTTTGAATTGAAGACCTTCTCTTTGTATATATTGGTCCTTGGCACTTACACATGAGGGTCAATTTCTTTACTATTTCCTCATTTTGAAAGATTCATGGGCCTTGAAAAAGTCTTCATTTCGACGAAACATGTGTCAGCTGTATATATCCATCTACTGACCTGCGTGTCAACGGGCTTTGGATTGTTTGAAAATTAACGCTGGATCTGCTAGATTGACAGACAGAAATGACTGTACCTGGGTAGTGCTCTGGATTGTGTAATATTTTGCTAGTATATGGTATCCTTGTTTTCATATATTTATATACAGTATTGAGGTGGCATAGTGTCGGTCCATCTGGGCACACGATAATTTTGCATTACTTGTACTTGTCATAGATTGTTATTAAATGTGCAATCATTGCAGTATTACCACTGCCATCTCTTTTCTCTGCTCACCCTAAGGATTGCGATGTCTCTTTCTGACAGCCTTTCCGTGGCAGTCCGACCGCCATAGAAAGGCTGTCCGAAAGGGCTTTGGGGCCCCCTGTCCCGCCAGGGCCTCCGCTATGAGGCCCGGGGGGCACCTGTGTTGCCCCCTCAGACATCCATGTCCTGTGTGCCAGACAGAGATGTTTTTAACCATGCCATTTGCCATTGGGGCTTGTGCTGCAGCCTTTTCCGGGCGGCACCACAAGCCTCAATGGCTAAAAGCATGTTTATGACCGCCTACAAGGTGGTCAAATCATAATTTGGTGACAAGGACCGCTGACTACCTGTCGGCCAGACCCGCTTCTGCACCGATAGTGGTCGGATACTTGTCTGACCACCATCCTAATCTGCCCCTATATTTGATTGCAATGTGCTCCAATGAAAAACTCAGAAAACACTCTTGTGAATCTTAATCGGGACTTTGAATTGAGTTTTTCTAGCGATGGTTAACACATGCAAAGACAGTGCTCGAGAAGTTAACGCTGTCACGAAGAGCGTGGCATTTCCACAAGACTGTAAGGCCTTTTTTCTGGGGAAATTTTCCATAACAAAAGGAAACATCAATTTGAGTGACAAGCATTTTGCGAACAATGCAAGACATTTTTGGGTAATTAGCTAGAGTTTTAACCAATGTTCTTCATATTTTCTGAGTCAGTGCGTTCTTTTCATAAAAAATGCTCCCAGGAGTAGCTTTAATTATAAAATGATACCTCTTTTTGAAAAATGACAGATCTATCGCTCTAATAAATGTAACCAACAGTACAGTCGAACTCATTCTGAACAACATGGAGCATAAACCACTGGAATTCAGACTGGCACCGTTGACCTACAAAATGGTAATTTTATGATATTTGTGACTCATTTCAAGGTGGTTCTTTTGTTTCAATATCATGCCACGGACCTTGAGTAACACTGCATGAAAGAATAAAAGCAGGTTATATGTGGAGTTTGCTTACTGGCGCAAGCCAATTTTTCACAAAAATGTATAATGGCAGATACATAAAATAGGGAGTGTCATACAAAGTGAAAGTGCAGGGAAAGCAGAGCGTCTCTTCAAGTGTTCATCTGTGCGCTGAGTAAGTAAGGAGTCTGTGTTGCAGAATATATGTGTTTATGCGTGCCTGTACGTATGTACAAGCTTGCATGCATGTGTAATGGATAGAAAGCACTGCCTGCTCCCTCGTCAGCCAAAAACTTATGAAATATTCATTAAAAGAATGTGCTCTGCTTCTCTTAGTAGAATGTTTCCTGTTATTGTCCGAGGGCAGATTAATCTGGGATATTGAATATTGACGTTATTGCCCTTATTGAAACATGGAAGATTTTGTCCTAATGGTTTCCAATCGTGAGGAAAGCAAAAAACGCACAGTTTGATCTGGAATTGTTAATATATGTTTGTAAAATATGTTTGCTGCGTCCAGCAGGAAAGGACTATATTTAGCTAGTTTTGCTCTCAGCAAAAACATCTGTGTTAAGGAACATCAAAGTCGCTTGCCATAATTCCAAGAGAGTATTTCAGAATATTGTTTTAATCTATAAAGAAAGGTTTCCTGGGATATGAAAACATTTAGTAGTTGATAAAGAGCAGGAGGTAGCACTGCTTGCAGTCTTCGTTTAAGCAACTGAGTAATGTTAACATAGGGCCTCATTTATGAAAAGTGACGCATCACTGCGTGAAAACAGTGATGCGTCACTTTTCACTGCGCCCTCCCTGCGACTCCAATGATGCGTCATATTTACAGTATGACGCATCATGTCGCAAGGAGTCACAGATACGTCAGTATTTCTGACGTATCTGTAGGCGCAAAAGTGACGCATTGCTGGAGTGTGTCAAAAAAGTGACGCAACTCCAGCAATGTATCCTTTCACATGGGGTAAACCCCATGTGAAAGGGCCTGCGTCAGTCTTACGCCTGCTGTGAGGCAGGCGCAAGATATTGACGCATTTGCACCCTAGAAGTGGCGCAGTGAAATCTCGTAGATTTCACTGCGTCACTTCTACGATGCTTACTTACGTGGGAACGCCCACCCTGCATACATTATACCTGACGCAGGTATGATGTAGCGCAGGGGTTTACAAAGTGACGCATCTAGGTAGATGTGTCACTTTGTAAATATGGCGCATCATGGCGCATGTTTTACGCTACTGGTGCGTCACAAAAAGTGACGCATCGGTGGCGCAAAAGTGACGCAGGGGCTCATAAATGAGCCCCATAGTCTTTTGCAGCAGTGAGTTTGTACGGCTCTCGGCAGACTGCAGAAGAGACAGTTCCCAGTCAAACATTCTCCATTCTAAATCAAGAGTTTGGGGAGTTCACAAACTACTACATAAAAAGTGCACTTCTGGTAAAAATCTTGTAAGATCCCACCAGAATTCCTTTCGCACACAGGTGAAATCATGATGACGAAACCACAATCAGCCGTGGCCGCTACAGGTAAGAGTGATGAGGCAGTGGGGCCTGGTGGGGGGAGATTTCGAGAGACGATCACAAGGGAAAGTTAAATATTTATATAATTTTCCCTCATGGGGGCATATTTACAAGGGCTTTGTCTCCGCTTTTTTGGCTTAAAAAGCCAAAAAAGCGGAGATAAAACGATCTCCCTATTTACAAGAGGGTGCAAACATGCATAATCGCATGTTAGCACCCTTTCTCCCAGCGCCTCCCTTTGCATCTCGAATGAGATGCAAAGTGGGCGTCACTGGGTGTACCCCGGATGGACTACCTTTCAAATATCGCTGATGTTCACATCGCAATATTTACAAGGCAGCCCACAGGATTTTAGCAGATGTTAGATTTTGGCAAAAATGTCAGTTTTCGCCAAAATCTAACGTCTGCTAAAATCCGGACTTACCTATGTTTGACATAGGGGGTGGGTTATGCTGATACGACCACAGGGTCGAATCAGCAAATTTATTGCCGTTTTGCAGGGAACATCGCTGGAAAACTAGCGATGTTCCCTGCAAAACGGCGATAACCGCGCTATCTCTGGAATTGTTATCGCCCTGCAGAAACGCGTTGTTAATAACGCGCTACCAGGGCGATAAATTCCAGAGAAAGCCTGCGATAAGAAATTTATCGCTAAGCACGGTCAGCGATAATTATCGCTGGCCGTTGATAATATGCCCCGTGGTCGTCTCTCAAAATCACTTCCACCCGGCCCACCGCCTCACCCCTCCTACCTGCAGCGGCCGCCGCTGACCACAATGGCGGCACAGTCTCTTCAGAGTTGGTGTGGTGCAACAATATGCACAAATACTGATTGCAAACCGGTCGTATTCACAATACTAATAGACAATCACAGGGGCATATTATCAAGGATGGCGTTAAAATGATCGCCGGTTTAGTGGCAGAAAACTGCCGCTAAAGCGGCGATAATGGGCTTGATAATATGCCCTGAAGAATTCCCATAGAAGCCCATGTTCACACCAGAACATGGGCTTCTATGGGAATTCTCAAGGGCATATTATCAAGCCCATTATCGCCGCTTTAACGGCAGTTTTCTGCCGCTAAAGCGGCGATAATTTTAACACCGTGCTTGATAATATGCCCCTTAGATTTTTGAGGTAACTGAGCACTGAGCTTGACATTAGGCCTTAACTGAAAATTTTTGCTTTAACGCTGCGACTATGCTCTTTTCTCTCCTTTGCAGGTGCAATGTCATGCTTCTTGTTAGCTAGGGAGAGACTTACTTTATTTATTAGACTGCTGATAATGAGTCCTGGGAGGAGAAAGCTGGTAACGAGAACAGAGCAGTGATGGTGAGAGAAAGCCTTCTGTTCACGGTGGACGAGGAGGATGAAACATCCAAGGCTAACAGCTGCGCACCTGACTGTGAGGAGATGGGAACTTAGGGAGTATGTATTGACTTCCCCTCTAATGCGGTTGTACGATTGGCTCTTAATGGTGGAAATTAGAAATGGATTTTCTGGTAATTGTTAGTTGTACTCTTAATAGGTGTTGCATAGCTAGTTAGTCAGATTTCTTCCTGACATCAAGATGGAACTGATGGTGGGCTTCTCTGTGCGTGAAACTTCATGCTGAGCACTCTTCTTAACTCTCAGAACGTCTATTGAATGTTGACCCTATGCTGACACCTTCTATGATCCCTTGTAGAAATCCCTTTTGAATTTGTCTTAGCATATGTTTACATTTGAAAGGGATTGTTTCTTTATGGAACATCTGATTGCATCAATCTGTTTCCTTTGCATAGTAGCTGTTACTATTTTGTATATCATTTGATTACTTCTAAATTTGCTGGCAATTTAGCCTTCTTATTGTGCTGCTACACCTTCTGAATTTGTTTTTGTTCTGCTTATATACCAGCTGGATTAATGTTCTAAAATAAACCTTCATGGTTGAATTATTTGATCTTGGGCCTTTATTGTGAGGTCACATTGACTTTGTTGAACGTGTATTGTATTACTGATGTAAGTTCCCATACCATGCTTCAAGTCGACTAGCAAAGGTCCATACAACCAATGTAGAAATAGATTTGATAATTTCACTAAGGGACGGAGGTTCAGATATCTGCACTCTGTCATGACCTGGGGGATCTATCTGATTCAGGCATGAGGCTACTCATTCGGGAGGGACCAGCCTTGATGATCATGTGAGGTAGAGAAGTCAAACAGAGAGCAATGAGTTCAATCCTTAGGCACAAAGACCTTCACTGGAACACATAGAGGTTTCCTAATTAATTTAGCTAGAAATCCTACAAGGTACTAGACCACCACCAAGAATAAAATATCAAAAGGGTGCACAATGTGGATGTGCACATTAGGCAGAGCCCTCAATCAGTTGGTCTGTACCCTTAGCAATAGTTTCCTGCTCGATGGGTACTGTTGGACAGGTTTTCTCTATGGCTGCCCCACTTATTTGGTCGAAGCTTGAATGCAGATTAAGCATTAATGAACGTGCTAGCTGGTAGAGCTTCAGCAAAGGCATTGAGTCTTTTACCTTGCTAGGAGGCAAAATATAGCACTCATCTTCATGTTCTGCATGCAACAATAGCATTAAGGGCCATTCATGACTGTGCCCTATTAGGTGTTCAGTTATCTGGGGAAAAATCTGTGTTTATGTTTAATTTCAGGCTGTTCGGCTATGACCCATTGCTAATCAGAGTTAGTGCATTCTCCAAGATTTAGAGGTCCAAACAACAAGGTTCGCCAATGTTTTCTCTTTCTGAAGGATTTCTGGGAATTACAATTCCTGAGATGCATTGCACTTTGCACTTTCAATCTGCAGTCCTGGTGCTTCTTCTAGGGTCTGGCCCACATCAAACCTGTGTTTGATCTGTCCAAACAGCCACACTAAGAAAGGAAAGCATTTTTTTTCAGTGGGACGTTATTTTAAAAAACTTAAACCAAGCAACAAGTGCACCATTTGCGTTCCCAGGCCTTTACAATGCTCGCATGTTTTGATGTTCTCCACTGATATTGCTAAACAGATGTCTATCATGTTTGCAAAAATCTCAAACACACAAAAGTAAATGCCAAAAAAACAAAGTTTCCCAAGCTTCGGGGCTTAATATTCAAGCAAACGTCTCTCCCATGATGCAGCTACTGCACCCT
The DNA here is from genome assembly GCF_964204655.1 of Triturus cristatus. Classification (NCBI taxonomy): domain Eukaryota; kingdom Metazoa; phylum Chordata; class Amphibia; order Caudata; family Salamandridae; genus Triturus; species Triturus cristatus. The sequence continues at coordinate 86,628,535 of NC_140588.1, forward strand.
AAAAAGTATGAAATGCTAACACGCTTCTGCATATTGAGTCAAATGGCCTTCCTACTTTGAACAACACATTTGGTGTACCAATGGAGGGTCTCACTATCTCTGGGTACACAGTGTACACAGTGTACAGGTCATGGGCCTCTGCACAGGTATATAAAAAAGGAAAATAATGAATTGGGGAATGGGATGCAGCAACTAAGCACAGTTGAGCAAAGGCTACTGCTGAGTCTATAGGGGTGTCAGGAGAGAGAGGGAAAGTATGCAGTAATATTCAGCCAAATGTTAAAATAGTCACCAGACATCAGAAGTGGAAGGATACTACACATCCAAACAAAAGCATGCTAAAAAAGAATTGAGACAAAGGAATGCTCCAGTACTGGGACAAGCACAAGAATATGGAGCAAAGCCAACAACCTAAAAACATCTAATTGAGATTAAAAATAAATCTCTCAAATTGTGAGCAAAAGGCTGACCCAAAACCCACACTATGGATTATTCTATTGTATTGGAGACAATAGGACTTAAACAACAGATAGCTCAAGCTATTTGTAAGTATGGCCTATGAACCCCACAACGGGCAAGTTTATAAGACATTGGCATCCCCGAAAAATATGCTTGAGGGAAAAATAACACCTATGATCTACTACTTCCAATATGCAAAACAGATTATCAAAAAACGGCTACCACAAGCAAAAAGAGTAGAGGTTCCATTGTGCCTTTCAGCATCTTCTCGGTTACAACCTTAAACTATATTTAAGGCTCGAATAGTCCTTTTTGTAAAGAATGGAACTGCAAATCAGAAACAATACCTTTCCTCTTGTCTTTCTGGATTTACCACATGTTGTAACCATGGGGAATGTATATGGCTTAGACAATTTTTCCACATGCAGTATTTCACAATGACTTACCAAACATAGAAGCAGTGTGATCCCACATTGGTTTCCTGTTTAAAAGGCTCCCTCAAGCCGGTTGAGCTGACGAGCTCATGGAGAGGCACCTGCGCGCCTTGAGAGGTACTGTGACCGGAGAATACTTTGGCAGTCTGCTCAGCAACCCCAAATATTTGATGCCTAATCTCTACTGATGACGGATAATGATCCAGAAACACGTGTATAGAGATGGCCAGTACAACTTTGTAATTACTCGAGACAATCCTGCAAGCACACATGCTTGGTGAACTGCATTGACCACAGTGCTCAGGGGCGACCCGCTGGAAGGTGAAGCAGTGTGATCCCACATTGGTTTCCAAACATAAAATCTACATTCGGGCTAAATTTATGAAAAAGTGATGTAGCTCAGCAAGTCACCTTGCTGCGCTGCATCACAGGGAAAGGGCAGGAATGCGCTGTATTTACGGGCAACACAGTTCATTCCTGTCCTTTTGTCATACGGTTCCTACTAATTCAGTAAGAATGTGCATTTGGGCTACATAAGTGTCACAACCATGGGGAAGGAGCACTCTCATATCATCAACATATGTTATCCTAGTTCCTGGCTAGGCCACAAGGCACCATCTGGACCTGTAAACCTCACAGGGTGCCTAATGGTAACTGCAAGCTCAGAACATGACAACCCTAATTCCCCCAAGGAAATCATGGATACAGATCTACCCTTTCAGTTTTTTAACTTAGGCATGTCTGAAGTGAGACACAAGAAATATACAAATTGGCATTTCAAATATTAATTGAAGCAATTGGATTCTTGTGTAAAATAAGTGTGCTGGAATTATTAGTAGAAGAAAACAGAGCATAGAAACCAGCATTACAGGAATGGTGAAGAAAATTAATAATTCAACCATTATAATTCTTGCATTGATTATATGAATACATATAATTTGTACCACTTCCTAGCACTGCCTATCCTAGAGAGCATAGAGTGGATGCTTATTCTCCCTGATACCTCAGAGTGGCCTAAATTCACATTTACCAGCGTGCGTAGGTCATCGGGTAGCCATTCTTGGTGTAGAGCAGGGCACTGTCCCTCTCAGGGTAGTGATGAAAGGTAGTTGTGCTAGAATTCAGGCCCAGTACAACTGTGACAATCCATCAAAGTTCTCCTCTTTCGAACAAAGGCTTGTGCAGTTTGTATAATAAAACTGGATGCATTTGTTCTGTGTTTGAGCTCTGGTCCGGATATCATTGTTGATTTTACCCACCCAGAGTTGGTGCTGAACATGCAACAACAAACAAGGACAATTTGGCAGTGTACGGGTGCTCAAGCAAATGTGTGCTCAAAGTCACCATTGAAAAATATGTCAACTTTAAACATGAACATGTAAAATGGAAGTGTTTGTGCACAGAGGCTAGTAACTTCACAACAAACACTCCTTGTCTGTAAGGTGACTAAGAAGCTTCATAATAAACCTAAAAATATACCAAAATCAAAGGTTAAATTGCTCATGAAACCTAAAAGTCTAAAAAAAAATGTGTTTCTTTAATAACAAAGCATAAAGAGAGCCAAATTGCATTAAAAGCTAATTTTAAAAATACGCAATTGAAATCCGCATAAAAAAATACATTTTTATATTAAAAAGTTGTTCAATTAAAAATTTCTTGAAACTGCATGAATGTTTATATGTTCTAAGAGTAAGTAGAAACAATATTGTTCTCATCTTCCACAGACAATGTTTCTTTTGGCAACCCATTCACAAGTTCCAAAGAACAAACATGGTTGTATCCAACCCAACAGCAGCCGCTAAAGGTGTGACAGCCAGTAGTTCATCTGCAGTGGATGAGCCAAGATCGGAAAATCCAGGTTACTGAGGCATTCAGAGAATGCTCAGGATATGCATTTAGCAGTAACAGCATTCGCACACGACATTTTTGCAAATTGATTCTTAACGAACCCATCAGCAATTCCACATCTGTAGATTGGCCCAATTGTATTTCAAGGCATTTATCCAAGGCACACTTGAAAGTGCACAGCAAACAGGGGAACACAGGGTGTATACAGTGTAACCATACAGGTGGAAAGAACAAGGACCAGTCGTCATTCAGCTCCTGAAGTAAGGGTGCGCCAAAATACTGCATCATGCGTTCATGACACATTTGCACATGTGGTAGTGCTATTCCCATTTGGCTGTGTGGCAGAACATCCATTGTGAAGCAGCAAAAATAGAAACAGGATCCCCAACATTCAGACATAGGACAAGTGGTATGCTTCTGAAGATGCTGGAAATCAGGGAGCGTATGAAAAATGGAATCACTCCGAAGACAGTCTGGAAAGTGATAATAAACCCAGACCAAACTGCTTTAAAAAAATGTCCTTCTCCTGCAGAATTTGAAGCATTAAATCTAAATTAATAAATAGTAGATGGAATTTGTAGAGTGCAACTGATCATCCATGCGGGTATGGGTATCCAGGTGCTGTCCAGATGCACCAGGGAGATTAATTGATTGGCCCAGAATCACAGGACGATGAGCCAATGCAAAGACTTGAACCTGGATCCCCAGCTCCAAAGTCAGTAGCTATGGCTGTACACCACATCTACATCCTAAATATGTTGTGCACATGTTCTCCAGAGTGTTCTGGGAGGTTGCTGCGTAGTAGTAATTGAATTTCAGAAGATGACCTTGCAATTTGCAGATCAAACGTCACTTTTGCAGATGTTAAAGAAATTTCCTTCGGAAATAACAAGGCTTTTAGTCTGCTCAGACTACTAAATTTCACATTAAAAAAAGGAATTGAAGGCCAAACCATCACTACTCTAACTATATGAGCCGGCCCAAAAAGCACATTTGTACAATGGGTCATGAACCTGAAAACCGTCACCACATGGCGCACTCATGGTTTCATCCCACAGCAACCTTGGTCAATCAACATCATGGAAAGTAATCTGAATGTCAGATGAGTTACAGCAGCAGGGGAACTCTTCAGATAACAATCTAAGTTTCCCTTGGATGCATTATATGCTCTGTGAAGTGTAACCTCCCTACAAATCAAAGAATGACCGAAAGTATTCTCACAGTCTGTATTGCTAGGAAAAACCCCAGTGTCTCTATTCCTACACCTGTAATCGAAAGGTAGGACCAATGTCTCATGTACAAATCTCTCCTCTAATGCTTTATACCTGCCCACCTTAAAGTGTTTTAAACATGACCTTCAGTGGAATGTTGAAACAGGCAGAGAAATAAATGCATGAATTTTCTGATTGGCTGATGGAGATTCCACCACAGTGACTGGTAATTTCTCTAGATGTTCTATGTGTACATCATGTATGTCACATCCTTATTTGCCATTATTTTCTGCTCTTGTGTTAAAGTGAATGGCAGAAATAAATCATTCATGTTCAAGTGCATCCAGGCCATGTGACAATACTTAAGAGTTTGTAAAGTCTAGCTTGATAGATCAAAGCTGACTTTGTCCATGTTGTAAGAGGGACATATCACTCTGCATGATGGCAATTGCTGACAACACAATGTTACTCAGAAAATAAATTCTAGTGGATAAGTAGTCATACCATTGTCAACTACTGCTGGAGCCTTTTCTAAATTCACTCTGTCAACCTCACGTATAAGCTCAACAGCTTCCTGCTATGCCACCTTCCAAAATTCGTTGTACACAGCATACAAAAAACATTTATGATGTGGCTTTCTAGGACCTACCAAAAAATCCTGTAAATCCATGTCATTTGAAAGGAGAGACAAGTGTTTCACCTCGTTGTACGTGGAATGTTGTAACTATTGAAGGCATAACTATTGCACATGGCACATTGTTACCACCCACAATTGTTCTGTCTGCACATAACGTGGGTCTGACCTGTTTATTCTAAATCCCTTTGAGTTGTTAAAAAAATGTGCATGACAACCATTAAAATCTAATGGCCACGCTAACCACCCCTTTGGACTGGAATGTGAAGAATTTTATGTACTATTCCTTAGTATACTGTTGAGCTTTTTCTCTGTGTAGTTTGTGAATTGTTGTCAACTTTCAAAATGTGCAAATGTGGGAATATTTGGTGTATTAAAATCTCTTGTCTTGGCCAAGCCTAGGCAGGATATTTGTTGTACAGTTTTGTTCAGAAAAATCATTAGTCTTGGTATTATACATGTTCTAAACAAAGCCTCATTGCCTTGAACTTGACAGTCTTTTGTTCCCAAACAGATTTTAATCAATATTGTCTTTCCAAAAGTTATACCCTTGTATCAATAAGTGGGAAAAATTTGTGCGAATAACTTAATTTTGTGTCGGTCATCATATTTTACTTTTCTGGAGCAGGGGGAAGTTTATAATATTAGGACTCTGGGTCTGCGGGGTTGTTGCTTGAAAAATATGCAAACTTCTGTGAGTATCTTTTTAAACTACCCAAAGGTGATGTAGGGCAATGTTCCCATTGTATATAAATAAATACTGCACGTGGTGTACTAGCTCTGTGTAAGTAATGGTGCACATAGTAATGGTAATAAAACATTTCATCATAGTTATATGGCCTACTATACATATCTTCACTCTCAGATACAGTATAACATTCTAGCTCAGACAGCATAGATCTTACAGTGTTAATATCCCAATCGTCAGAGATGCTGCCAGGAGTGATAAAGTCATTGAGTGAAATTTTGCATTATATGATGGTATCTGTAAATTTTCTGTAGGACCAAACATGTCAAATGGTACTTTATCCTAAACATTTCAATCGATTACAGAAACCGCTGAAATGTTCACGAGGGACAGGTCTCTTTGCACTTTGTGTGATGAAGAATGAGACTTCAATACTTCTGCAGAGCGTTCTGGGAGATAATGTCCATTTAAAGGCAAAAAGAATACTTTCACAAAACCAATCCTTATGAAAAGGAAAAGCAACGAAATGGAAATTCAAACGCAAATCCATGATGGAACAAAATTTGTCCTTTTAGGCCAAAATATAAATGGATGGTATCCATTCAATGGTGGGTCTGATGAATCTGAGGAAAAGTCATCAATGTCGGTGAAATAGCATGAGGCAGTCTGTGCAAAAACAGGGAATGTACAGGGCAGTGTGGAACTAGTAGATAACTCCAATGGTGGTTCATAATAATCAAACTCATTGTCAGCATGTGGTGTTGAAAACTGTGAATTTGCATACAGTGTTTGTATGGTGTCTGTAGATGTAACAGGAAGTAGCAAATCTTCAGTGTCAGGTATCCCTCGCCAGGAAACAGAAAACTCTGTGTTGGTTAATGCTTGTTAACGTTTTTCTCCTTTTTGGGAGTGAGAGGATGCTGGTAATTACCAAGGAGCCTGCATGGCCCACTGTGCAGGTCTGGCCACTTGGTGCGATTTGATCAGGTCAATCAACACAAATCGTTTGTTTTTACAACCAGCAAGAGATGGTAAAAGTACAGTTCTTGTACCTTCAACTTGCACCAGTACTCTGTAAGATGGGTCAAACTCCTTCTTGTCCACAATCTTCGCTCAGACCAAATCCTCTATCCTTGCAATCGAGCCAGGAGTTGCTAGTTGCACCTTCACTTCTCAGTAGCAGAATGCTTCTGGAGCTCATTTGATTACTCGTACTAGAAGTCTTTGAGTTCTTGTAAGACCACCAAACGTTCATTGACATCAAAAGGCATCTCCACGGACATTGTGCTAGAATTGTCGAGGTCTGGAATCCAAATCTGTACTTCAAGGAAGTCTGACCATCCAAGGATCTTCTATACAGATTTTTAAAGCTCTCTGGACCCGTGCAGGTGGTGGATACAACTACGACCGGAACAGTATACTCTAGCTGTTAAAGACTGCTTTAAATCACGGTTTTTCCTCTCTAATATTGAATGTCCCTAAGGATGATAGGGGGAAGAATAGTGCACAGGTACACCCAAGGCACCCATGGAATCCCGGTAAGCCTTAGAGGTAAATGCTGGGCCCTGCTCCTAATGGACTGCAGCTACTGTATATGTCGAGATGAAGACTTGTAAATCTTTTATGACAGTTTGAACATCCGCGGGTCGCTGTGGACATACCCATAGGAATCAAGAACATGAATCCAACTCTAACAAAATGTATTTAAAGGAGCTGTCACTGTGTAACGGTCCATAGTTGTCCAGATACGCACAGAGCAGAGGCTTGTTAGAAAACAATAGTGGTGTTTGTGGTGGCAGAGCTGTTGTAGAAACCTTTATTTGTTGAGAAATGTCACAATGAAATCTTTAGTCTGTTTATACAGACATGACCACCAGTAACTTTGCTGTAGCAGTGAAGCTGTGGCCGTTACACCTGCATGGGCAGAGACTAACCCCTCATGAGCTGCCATGATCAATTCTGGTCTGCGATCTGAATTTTTGAGTTATTGTATCCCCCACTCCAGGAGTAAGAGCAAAGAAAATGTTTTGCGCACTCAATAGGTAAGAGTATTTTTTTGCTGGATATGACTTTGGCAATTGGGTGTTACAGAGTGAAGCTGTGACAGCCACCATGAGGTGTTTCTCTACCCTCATATGGGAAGGAGTTATTGCAGAAAGGATAGCAGTTTGCACTGCTGCCTTTGCAGCTTCATCAGCCAATGAAATCCCTGCAGCGTGAGCTCCTACACATTAGTAGCTGAGTGCTTGAATAAAATGAGCCAGTGGCAAACTTGCTTTAAAATTTGTCACCTTTTCCCAAAGCAACTTGTGCTTGATTGCCTTTAGAGTTTTTGAATCCATTCTGGCTCCAATAGTTTAAATAGCCATTGTAAGACTGAACATAATAATACAAATCACCGAATGACTGTGTAAATGTTTTGAGAGGCTGGAAGATTCCATCCTTCATTTTACTCCTTACCGCTGCCCATGCGGCAGTGTATTGATGTTTTGTTCCAACTGCGGGCTGGGCTGGGCTGAACCATCAGTGTAAACTCTGAAGTCCTACTGTTCTAGAGGTACATTTCAATAGTCACAGGGTATTTTTGTTTATATTGTAAGTATGCTTGTGTTTGTAATGTAGAATGAAAGACATAGTCTATGTCTGTTGCTTTTATTGAATTTGACAACTGTATCGATCTAGAATGTAAGGCTTTCACGTTCAGAATGCTGGTCTTTGTGACAGCCTCTATGGCTGGGATGGGAGTCCTGAAAATTATACGTTTCCCCTGAGCCAATGATCTTTCCTTCATAACAGCTGTCTGTAGGAGACTGGCTGATTAGTGAAAAACTAACTCCATGGGAAGCTGTCCAAGATAAACTCCCAGTGTCACGATCTCAGAATAAAAATTCCTGTATCTGCAAATCAGATGCACCCTGCACAAATATCTTCCACTTCAGGCAGAATCTGTGAGGGAAGTAGTTGAGGTTTTATTCAATCCTGCTAACATTGAGAGAAAGAATAGTCAATGGGCTCAATGGCTCTGGTTCTTGCATTTAAGCTTCAATTTGTTTTTTAAGTCATGCAGGATAAATAAGTAAACAGGTAACAATCTGAGACAGAGGAATGGGTGGAAGCTTCTGAATTTAATAGTGGAGGGTTGAGAGGATTCAATTTTCAAAGAATGCAGATCAAATGCACAGTGGTTGGTATAGTACATGCCATCATTATTACATAAATTGAACCTTCTTACTCCCAACCTCTGTCCTAGAAATTCAGAACCAAGAACCTTTGTTCATGTATTTGGGAGTGCAGCAGACTACGAGAATTTTGGAGAAAGGTTTATTTGCACACACAAGCCTCATTACAGCTGAGGTTACACCAGAAATTAACTCAATTCTTCTGGGCAGCTCCAAACATCTGACTAAAAGGTGCTCATATTTGGTGGTTTATTTTCAATATTAATAGCATGCTCAGTGACTACCACCTGTAGGAGATCATTTGGACCCCCATAATTTCAAATGTGGTTTACTAAGCCAAACAAACATTACATCAAATTACAACTTTATGAAAACCGTGGGGGAAGTTCCTTAATATCTGGAAGTGTGCTATCCACTTTATAAGCTATCGATATGTTTGTTATACTGTGTGTCAGCTATCCTAATCATTGGTTGATTGCTGTCTTTTATGTCTAGAATTAGTTCTTTAGGCCTCATTTTTGAAAAGTGTTGCATCACTGCGCTAAAACATCGATGTGACACTTTTCACTGCACCCTCCTTGCAACAGTATGGACACACCGTATTTACTTTATGGCATTCCATGTCACAAGGATTGACGTATACATCAGGAATCCTGACGTATCTGTCGGCGCAAAATTTACGCATTGCAAGAGTTGTATTGTAATCATGATGCGACTCCAGCAATGCATGGGGAGGCCTATACCATTGCACTGCGTCACCCTTATGTCTGCTATGAGTCAAGCCTAAGGTTTGATGCAGTGGCATCCTAGAAGTGGTGCGGTGAAATGTGATAGAGTTCACTACGCCACTTCTACAAGACTTTCTTGCGGGGAACACCCACTCTGCATACATCATAACTGATGCAGGTATAATCTGGCGCAGGGGTTTACAAAGTGATGTATCTGCCTAGTTACGTCACTTTGTAAATATGGCGCAATGTGGCAAATTATTTTTGCCACTGATGCGTGACAAAAAAAAGTGATGCAATGGCAGTGCAAAAGTATTGCAAGGGGCTCATTGGGCTAATAAATTAGCCCCTTTGTATTTATGAATGATGAATTGCTTATAATATAAATGTAACCATATATGATCAATTCCAGTTTTTTTCTCAAATATTCTATTAACCTGAATATGTTTTCTCTAAGTTATCAGAATATCTAATAAAAAAGTGATGCTGATGTGAGCAGGAATATTTGTCCGAGAGAAGGAGAGACTCTATTGAGCATTAGACAAAGGCTGGCTAAGAGCCTAAAGATTCTGCAAGCAGATGTATAGGTATGGACATGATGAAATAAGTCCTTGCCAATGTAAAGACAATTTTAGGGCACCCACAATCGGTTATATGATCTTCTGGTATCTAGTATGCCACGCCATGACCAAGATTTTCTTAATGGTTTGGAAATAACAGAATTCATGACTATTTCTGCTTCCTCATGCAGAAGAACCTATTATAATGGAAACAAGTAGAGATATAATCTGTCATGTTCATGAAATCTATTGGCGCTACTGAGTCTGATGAGGAATTTTCAGGTGGCTTCAGAAAATGCCTTTAATTTGATTACATCGACAATAGATGCATGATTAAAATGGGTCTATACCACTCTACGTTTCTCCATCATAGATGAGAATATTCCAAATGCTCTACTAAGTCAGTCCTAGTGGAATTTTAACAATTATTGGAGGCAGTTAACACTGGGGAGTAACTATTCTGCATTTTTGATAATGAAGGAGAAACAGATAGAATTGTCGTATTATCTTTCCAGTCACAGGATGAAAGCTTCAGAATTGGCAACACATTTCACAACCTTGGCCCTGATGGTTTTTGGGTCAGCAATAAGGAATGGGTTTCAGGTGGTCTGGCAATACTAATTAAATACACTTCAAGGATCTGAAGAGACATTGTTCATGACACCAAGCACATGGTCTATCTAACAAAATAGTGGAAAAACTTAAATGGCACTATAATCATAGTGAATGTTTAAAGGTAGCCACAAGATAAGGATTCCTAAAATAATCCCCCCAAAAATGCTTGATATGTGAGGGAATAGGTTTGCTGGTATTTCTTGGGTTTTAGGTGGTTATTTGAAATGAAGATTCTCAGGTGTATTTTCTGAGTATTTGATTTGATGGGGGCAGTGTCATTCTAAATATAAAAATAGTGGTGTTTATAAAGCAGGAGCCTGTTATAGGAGGAGAATAACTTTGGGTTAAATGATTTTAGGGGAAAATTAGGAACATCACAATTACTAAGGCATCAACAACACAGGACAGGAATTGGATGTACAGTAAGAAAGTGTGGGACTTACCTGGTGCAAGCAGAAGAGACACTGCGCCATACCCCAGACTTCGCAGAAGATATAATTAGGGGTGGGCTGTGATCTCTGCTCCATTGGCAGAGCTTGCAAAGTTTTGTCACTTCACTTGGAGTGCGGAGTTTGGCAAAAACTTTGCTTTCCACCGCCACATAGCGGAGTTTACCAGCGTTGGCCTACCCCTAGTAAAAACCTTTATTCAGAGAAGTAGCTGATAGCTGGAGACCAAAGGGTCCCGGAATGCATCTCAGTATTTTCGAAATCTGGTGCTCACACTGCCGGTTAATTGCTTCCCAGTCAGCGGAGCTTGTTAATTTCCTGAGAGTGGGGTGGTCTCTTACGCAGCATATAGTTTGTTTATTCCGTGGGCAGGAGTTTTTTTAGCCATTGTCAGAATATTAAGTAAGGGTTTAGTCAATCATCCTATTCCCCCTATCACCATCACCAAGCCTGCCAATCAGCATAAACTGGCTTTCCAATTGCTCCTTTTGCTTCCCTTTTTTTCAAGTGGTTTAGCCAACAGACATGGTGAGCTATAGTAGAATTGGTGAGCATGAGCACCCTGAGTTATGCTGAAGGATTTTCTGCTTGAGGTACACAGGACAGCTAGAGGAGACCTGGGTCACTCCCTACAGATGGGAAAGTGTGAGCCTGAACCAACCTGACCCTCTGTCGGGCTCCTGCACCTCCAGGTGGTGCTGCGGCTTCTGGACACCCAGCTGATGCACTGCTCCTGTTCCTCTGAGCTGAGGTGGGTAGCTGCTCCCACAGGAGGATGGAAGGGCTCACTGGCAGCTTAGGTAAGAAGCCTGTCTCTGCACCAGAGCAGTGCTTTGTTAGTGGGGCTGCTAGCCTCAGTCTGCACCGGCATGTAAGTGGCGCTTAGTGAAGGGCTTTCAAATAACATAATTAATTCCCCATGTGTACATTCAGAGCATGCAAAATCAAACACCAGTATTGCATTTCAATCTCAAACAGCTGGCAAAGAATACACTGAACAATTCATTGCTAAAGAAAAGGCATGTTTGAGAGGGGCTGGAGAGGGGAGAGCAGGAGAAGAACATTTTACAGGATTTGACTTTGCAAATATTTCCTTCAGCAGAAATAGAGGAAAGTACATCCAGTTTTCTTTTGCTTCTTCCCAGAGCTGAGGTGAGCACACCTATGATTGCAGAGGTTAATTTCAAGCCTTTGAGCTGTTGTCCCTATGTTAATGTCCATAACTCGTTATTGATTTCCGTGCACTTTCTGGTGAGAGAGAATGGGTAATCTTTAGCCTAACAAATGAACGGCATTGTGAAGCATCATTCACTTTTGCACCTTCCAGTCAGTAGCGGCTGATGAGAAATAAATGTGGTGGGGGGCAGGGCAGGGGTGAATGAGGGGGACCAAGGGGGAGGGAGCAGCGCAAGGGGGTCAAAATAATTTTTAAAGAGAATGTACCTGCTAATCTTCTGCTCGTCACTCTGCTCCCCGGGCTTCTCCTCTTCACACAGGCTGACACCTCCAGCTTCCCCTGCAGCCAATCCTGATGCTACTCTCACCATGAGAACAGCGTAGGGATTAGGCAAAGTGCACTGGTTTTGCGCTCCAACTGGAGCTTGAAACCCCAGCCTGCTGATCTCTCCACCCAGCAATGCAGCTGGGTCAGAGAGATGTCAGTGTGCATGAGGGTTTGGCCTGCTTGAGATGACCTGCCAAACACTCATACAAACTGCAGCAGAGCCCACAACTGACCACCACTCCTCCTCTGCTGCAGTGCTGAGGCCTCGCCCCCCCCCCCCAAGACTCAGCCGCAGGCCAAAAAATAAAATGACCTGCATTAAGATCATTTTAACTTTTCATTTGCCTCTGTGGGTAGTGGGGCGATGCGCCTCCGACATAGCGGAGGAGCCGCCCCTGCTTCCAGTAATGCACCTTTCCTTCTTGCAGGCTCTTAGCATCTATGTTAGAAGGAAATGCATAAGGCTCAAAGATAAATGCATAATGCCAGAATAATTTGGGGGCTTTGCAGTGTTTTGACTAATGTCATTTCCAACTGATCATAGTGCACGCGAGGTATCAATATGTTCCCTGTATTACTAAGTTAGAGACAGTTTCTAAGACAGTAGCAAAGTTTGCATGTTACTTTCTATGATGTCACCACAGAACAAAAGGACTCCAAATCAATAGCGTTAGGGCAGAGAGGAACTCCGTGGAATTCCGCAGAGTTTTTATGCAACTTAGTGGAATTCAGCATAGTGCAACTCTGCGAGCTCTGCCCATCCCTAGATAAAAAGCAAGGCTGCACTAGAAGAGAGGTGACCAGGGCAAGGGCAAAGGGACAAGAAGATAACGAGGAAGGAATCACACACAGAGTATAAGGAAACTAGATGATCGAAGGGAAGAAAATAATATGGGTTAAGGAACAGAATGCTCAAATCAAACACTCAACTTCTTCCTCACCACACCATTCCAGTTTGGACCCAGCCATATGCAAATCAGTCTTGACCCTTCTCCCTTTGGGAACATTCCAGACCGAACTGCCTGACCAGATCCTCTCTTGTCTGGAAAAAAGCATCTCAGCACTCGTTTTGGGGTATCATCCCTCATCGGCCAGGATCACTTGACTCCAGTGACATAGTGAGCATGGGAACAATGTCTGGGCATACCCATTACACATAGGGTGACAAATGCAAAAGAACAATTGATGGTCAGAATGCTGAACAGTATGAAGCACTCACCCCCCGTAGAGGGAACTGGGCATATATCCATCACTTTTCTGCTCACCAAGCCATTCCAGTTAGGACCCAGCCAAATGCAAACCAGTCTAGACCCTATTCCGCATGTGAACATTCCAGACTGCACTGCAAGTCCAGGTCCTCCCTGGGCCAGAAACAAGCATCCAAGGACTGGTGTTGGGTTATCACCCCCAATCCGCCAGGATAGCTTTACTTCAGTGACATGGTGACCACGGGTCTCATGTCTGGGCATACCTGTCCCTGTTATGGCTACAAATGAAAAAAAAAAACAATTGATGGACGGAATGCTAAACAATATCAAACACTAACCCCAGGTACAGAGGACCCTGCCTAAATCCATCAATTTTTTGCTAAATGTTTGGTAGATATATGTGCCCTATGGTTTGCGTATCACTGAGGAAGAAATATAGATTTGCAAAATGACTATTATTAACATTTCTATAGGCACCAGAAATTGTGCGTGTCACTGAAAACTATGCATGCAGAGGAGTAAAAACTTGACCAGTGAAGTCTTACAGATGGTGACAAAATTTATGTTGGATAGTTGAGTGGTTTAAGGTGTGCGCATTACCGAGTGTAATTCGCTGAATGGTTGACACAAATTAACCCCAAAAGATGTTCTTAGGTGTGCTTGTCACCGTAGTTTAACACGCTGTATCCAGAGAACTGATATTTCCAGGTGTGCGTGTCACCGTAGTTTGACACGCCGTAATTAGATAAACTGATGCTTCCAGGTGTGTGTGTCACCGTGGTTTGGCATACTGAACGGAAATAGATGATCTAATGCATCAGGTGTGCGCATCACTGAGTGTAATGCGCTGAAAGGAGACACAAAATCACATATGATTCTAAAGGAGTGCGTGTCACCGCAGTTTGACTCGCTGTGAAGTGCATGTCTCCGTGGAAGGATTTATTGACAAAATAACAACCCTCCTTAATTTTACAATATGGCTGTGTTGCTTCTGATCGCTGTTATACGCATGGGTTTGGAAAATTTAGCATCAGGATTGCCATATCTGGGATTCTTAACACATACCCAGTCTCCCACCCTCCATTGTGGAATATTTTGGTTCAATGTTTGGTGTCATAATGAGTTTTATATTTGGTTTGGTGTGTACTTATCTTGTCTTTAAATGCTTGAATGTCATTCGTGATGTGGGATCCCCCTCCCAACCAGTTCGGAAAGAATTTGGTACAGGGTTTCCTTCCTTTTAAAGCAGAAAAAGGGGAGATGTCAGTAATTAGGTTAGGAGTGGTGTGGTAAGCCCACAACATTTCTTGTATTGCCTGTTCTGTGGGAATTCTGTTGACACTCGCTAACTGTATACAACCTTTGATCATACGGTTCATTCTTTCTACCAGACCATTTGTCCTGGGACAGTAGAGAGGTATTTTCAAGTGGGATATATTCAATTTACTAAGGAATTCTGTCATAGCGTGAGAAGTAAATTGGACTCCATTGTCTGTGATTATGGAGGATGGTATGCCTTCCAGGACAAAGGTATCTTTGAGAAATTAAATGACAGATACCGTTGTTATTTGGCTGACCATTTTCACTACAGTCCAATGTGAATGGTAATCTATTAAGACCAGTGCAAAATGTTTTGTTACTCCTCTGAAGTTGAAGGGACCAATTATGCCCAAGGCAATCTTTTCCCATGGTTTATCTGGTACAGATACCGGGGAGATGGGAGTTTTCCTGGTTACCTTAGACTTGTCACTACTAGCACATGTTAAACAACTCTTCACTTTTGCTTCCACCATCGAGTCCATGTTGGGGAACCAGTATCGTTCATGCAGTCTAGCTTTAGTTAAACTCCTGCCTAAGTGGCCCTCATGAACAAGATCAATTATCTTACCTCTAAGAGTTTCAGGTGGAATTATTTTGTTGTTCCTAAATAAAATACCTTGATCCATGTTAAGTTCATGACGTACCTCCCAGAATTTCTGTATGTCTGCACCTATAGAATCAGAAGAATTGGGCCAACCTTGTACTGTGAAAGAAAGAAATTGTGTCATGGTGTTATCTCTGTTCATGCATTCTAACCATTCCTGAGAAGTGATGGTAGTGAGATTGAGTTGAAGGATGGGGTACTCAGGGGTTTCAAATTGTTCTTCCTTACAGATAGGACTTCTAGAAGGAAAATCTGCTGCAGAATTTTGTATACCTGGAATATATTCAACTCTAAAACAGAAACCCTCCAACTCCAGTATCCATGTATCTATGCGAGGAGTGTTGCAAGAGTAATTTTTAGGGTTGAACATAAAAATTAGAGGTTTGTGGTCTGTACGTATACAAAATTGAATGCCCCAAAGGAAGAATTTAAAATGTTTCACACCCCAAAAACAGGATAAAGCTTCTCTTTCCACCACAGAATAGTTCATTTCTGCTTTAGTGAGAGTTTGTGAGGCAAACGCAACAATTCCTTCTTTACCATCAATAATTTGTGAGAGGGTTGCCCCTAAACCTTTGCCGCTAGCATCTGTAGTAAGAATAGTCTTAGGGTTGTGTTCAAAGTTACACAAGTACGGAGCTGATAGTATGCCCTCTTTTACTTTTAAAAATGACATCTGATGTTCAGCTGACCATTGGAAATGAGTGTGGTTCTTTGAGAGTTCTCTCAGATTGGCGGTTAGGTCAGCAAAATGATTAACATATTTCGCCTTATATTCTGCCAAACCTAAAAATGACTTAAGTTCATCTTTGTTGGTAGGTGCTGGAGCATCTCTCACTGCTTCAAGTAAACAATGTTTAGGTTTAAATCCTTCCCTAGAAATGCAGTGCCCTAAGTATTCTACAGATTCCACGCCCAATTGGCATTTTTCTTTTTTAAGCGTGAGTCCTGCACTTTTGAATTCGGAAAGAACTTGTCTTAGGATATCGTTATGTTCGTTAATGTTGGCACCGTAAATTAATACATCATCTTGAAAACATAATGTCTTGGGTACATTTTCCAAGACATGCTGCATGATTTTTCTGAAATACTGCCGCTGCTGAGGCCAACCCGAAAGGCATGCGACGGAACATGAATTTTCCCATACGCGTATTGAATGCAGTGAGTCTTCTAGAATCAGGATGTAGCTCCACTTGATGGTACGCCATGGAGAGATCCTGAACACTGAAATGAGTGGCCTCTCCCATAGTGCTTAGCATCTCATGGATGTGGGGTAACGGGTGCCCTGCCACTAATATGTTGTTGTTTAAGTCACGTAAGTCAATACACATTCTGATGTCTTGGCTATGATTTTTCTTTGCGATGACAATGGGGGCCACCCACTCAGAGCAATCAACGGGTTGTATGATGTTTAATTTTTCTAATCTGGATAACTCTTTTCTTAAAGGTTCCCACATAAGATCAGGAATAGGTCAGGTTTTGTGAATTACTGGTTCAGCATTCTGTTTTAACTGTATTTTGTGTTAAAAGTCTTTCAGTAATCCTTAATCTTCTGAAAAGACCTCTGGAAACTCGCTAACAATGTGCTCACTGTTACTTGAAGGATTTACAGTTAAAACTTGTTCCGGATTGTTCGGGTCTAGCTTAATCCCCAGTTCCCTTTGATGTTGCCATCCCAATAAGTTGGATCCATTCTCTACAACATATACTTTTCCCACTGTGGAACGGTCTTTGAAAGAAATAACCGACTTGATCATGCCCTTCATAGGTATGGGGTCTCTATTGTAACCACTGGGAGATATGTCTGCTTTAGAAAGTTTATCTTGTTCTTTGCCCAAAATAGACTTAAAGTCCGAAAAGTTCACAAGAGTGGAGGGAGAACAAGAGCCTGCAAACATTTTTCCATCGATAGAAACATTGCATTCAGGATACCTTTGGTGGTCATTATTGCCAACTTAATTAATCTGTAGAATGATTTTCTTGACTTGGGTTTTGTCATCAGAGAACCCATTTCCCCCAGTTTTCTTTGGAAAACACCCCCAAAACTCTTGCTAGGTACCCTTTTTTGTTACATTTCCTGCAACAAGCTGATTTGGCTTGACAAATGGGGTTATTGGCCAAATGATTGTTGCTCCCACAGCGATAGCATTTTAATTTAAAATTCTCTGAATTTCCTGTTTGGTTGCACCAATTATCATTTTTGGTTTTAGGTGGGTCATTCTTAATTTTGCAAACTTCTGACTCTGTTTCTAGGTTGGTGTTAGACCTGGCACCGTTGGCGTGGGTCACCCTTCCATTTTTGTTTGTGCCTCAATGTATTTTTGTGCTGGTGTTAGCTGCTCAGGGCACTGTGCCACTGCCATCCAGTGCCACAGTGCAAGTGCTCCCTATGGTAAAATGTATTATGTGAATTGACTTCCATGTTTGGCTTATTTGGTTTACTATCAGTCCCTAGTAGAGTGCACCAGGGGTGTCAAAGGCTTGTATTTCCAAATGCTGCTAGTGGGCTTGCAGCACTGGTTGTACCACCCACAGAAGCAGCGGGGTAAAATGTGTCTAAGGTCTTCCATTGCAGAACCTGCATGCAGTCTGGTACTGTCATGCTGACTGGGCAAGTGTCCCCACTTGCCAGTCCCTAAACCTTCCCTTACCTTCATATTAGTCACCCCTATGGTAGGCCCTAGGGCAGGGTGCATGGTAAGGATAAGGTAAGACATGCCCTGAGGTGTGTGGCATGTCCTAATAGTGAATTACAGCCATTTTCGTTTTTCACTATTGAAGGCTACCTGCTCTCCATAGGCCAGAATGGGCTGCTAGATTATAACACTCTATAATCCTAGCAGGCTCAGGAAGCATGGTAGAAATTCATGTTTAGTATGCCTGAACTCAGAATAATAAAATACATCTTTTAGTAAAGGTTATTTTAATATCCTGTGTTTGCAAATGCTACTTTTAGAAAGATAGCATTTGCTTGCTTAACCATTTCAGTCCGCCTCTGGAGGGGAGGGCTATCTTCTTTGTGTGTAGCTTGAGTGACAGGGCTGGGAAGTTCCAGGAGACAGGCTCGGGCTGCCAGGTGGTTAATAGAAAGATTACACCAGGATGGGTGGGAGGAGTGCACCTTGACTCTGAATAGGACAGTGCTCTGCCTCCACAATGCTGGCTCCACCCCCTGGGGAGCGTCTGAAGTCTCTGCCCTGCCTGCTGAAAGAAGAAGCCAGAGTCTCAACAACAAAGTGCTCCTAACTGAAAGGAACTGGACTGGGATTATGCAAAGGCCCCCCTGGCCTGTAAAGACAAAAGAAACTGAGTATAAATGTAGGAGCCCTGCTCCTAAGAAATCAGATCCTGATTGAACCACAAAGGAACTCTGCCTGACTAGAAGGACCTGGAAGAAGCTGAAGGAGGAGTAACTTTCCCCGACCTGGGGGAATGGCCTGCAGTTGGTGCCTTGCTGAGAAAGGAGAGGAAAAGACTGAAAGAGACTTTGTACTTTGTTTTTCAACTATCTCCAAGGGCTTGGAAGAAGAGCTTGCCCCCTGAACTGAGTCCCAGGACCATTAGACTCATCTGCCTTCAAAAATTAAGTTGCCTGGACAATTCTTGCTTGTTTCCCGCTGGATTTGGCCCCAGTACGCCTCGTACTACATCCGCCGCGAAGCCGTGTCTTTGCCGCCCGGCACCGTGTGTCTACGCTGAACCAAAAGCGTTAGTACGCACCGTATCCCTCCCGGCTGCATTGCACCTCACCTTCCCCGCCGATGCGAGATGTACATCCCTGGCTGCCGAACCCTGTACGCCGGACTCAAGCTTCCCTGTCCCGCTGGTACGGTCCGCACGCTGCCAATTTACTGCACCGTGCCGTACTCAGAGCCGAGAAGCCGCTGTACGCTGATCCTCCCCGTACGCTGTACGGTGCCGAGAACTGTCGCCGCCGATCCGCACCGAAGGTACGGCCCGAACGCCGACGCCATGGACTCTGCAAGCTGATCCGGCTCATCCGCCCGTACCCCTGAAGGTCCCGTACCAACGCCGCATCCCGACGCCGCGACCGGACCAGACCGAGTACGCTGCCGAACTACGACCCGGACCCATCAACTTGTCCCGCACTGTCCGTCGCGGACCCCACGAACTTAAGGTACTTTATTCAGTTCGCACCGCCGTGTGCCCGTCCCGGACCCCGGAGTCCACACCGATTGTTTGACTCGTACTTTCTTTGTTGAGTAAAAGAAGCCTATTTTTGCATTTTAAGCCTTTTTGCAAGAACATTGAACTTTGAAATAATACTGTGGTCATTTCTAAACGTTATTCTGGTCTTGTGCTAAGCCTTATATAAAGAGAACTATTTTTGATATAACCTTGACTGGTGTCCATTTGTGGTGTGTCATTGCATTACTGTATGTGTTCTCAAATGCTTAACCTATAGCGCCCTGAGAATAGTCTTGACTGCTTGCGCCACACTACCTGAAGGGTGAGCAGGGGTTATTTGAAAGGGTGATCCCCTTATCCTGACTTAGAATTGAGAGTCCCTGCTTGTCACAAGTGCATACCTGTGCCAACTAGAGACCCCCATTTCTAACATTGGTGGTCAGCGGTGGGATTTGAATTTGCATTTGTGATTCATGTACAGTGATTGAGTGAACGCCACGTAGTGAGTTCAGACCGATAACACAGCCACACAGTATTGATTTTTTTTGGTTTTGCTGAAGAATCTCCACTTTAAGAAACCATGCCTAGCTCAGTCAATGGAGGCGGAGCGTCCTCTATATTCTCTGGAGTTGATGACATAGATTGGGAACAGGAGGCACTGAGGAAGTGCACAAATGAAGTCTTGAAAGGATATCTCTCCAAGTACAGAATTAAACAAAGTGGATTAACAAGCAAGGATCAGTACATAAAGGCGCTGAGGGCCTGGTACGAATCCAAGTTCCCAGAGAATGCACGGGAGGTGATACCCCCAGAAGGTGTTTCTGAGCCTAGCAGAGGCCTGTCGCCAGAGGAGATGGCCGACAGGAGTGCTGCACGAGCACATGAAGTGGAGATGGCAAAACTACAGATGGAAATGGAAAGACAAAGGCTGGCCATGGAGCATGAGGTAAAAATGAGGGAGTTGGATCTCCAGGCCAAGAGTTTAGACCGCCCTCCCTCTGGTGGCAGCAATTCAACAGAGTCAAGTGTGCATATTCCTAAAGATGTGGTGAAAGAGTATTATAAGCAGGATGATATTGGGCAGTGGTTCAGGGCCTATGAAGTAGCCATGTCCTCCCACTGGGTCCCTGAGACAGATTGGGGAGCGGGGTTGTGGGGAAGGTTCCTGAGTGAGGGGCGGGACACATTTCTAGATCTCCCCTCTGATGTCCACACATCCTATCCACACATGAAGGAAGCTCTGATGACAAGGTATGGGTTAACTCCTGAGTTGTACAGGCAGAGATTTAGGGATTGCACCAAGAAACCTGGTACCACTTATGTAGAATATGTGACTTTTTTTTCCAGAGCGCTAGATGGTTGGGTGAAGGGTAGCAAAGTGAATGATTACCAAGGGCTGTTTGATTTAATCGCACGGGAGCACTTGTCTGGTAATTGTTTTCCTGAGCTACGCCAGCACCTGATCAATAGCAAACTGACTAACCCTAGGAAGCTTGCTGAGGAGGCGGACCGCTGGATCAGCACCAGGGTCCACAAGGGTCCCATGGGAGGCCCCGCCATAGGTGTTCAGGGTCCCCAGCAGAAGAGTGGGGGGGACAAGGGTAAACAGAGGGAGTTCTACAGAGGGCCCCAAAGGAATTCCCAAGGGAACCAAGGGAAAGGTTCTCAGCCTCCCCCACCCCCGAAGCAGACCGGGGCCCTGACAGTTAACCCTGTTCAATGAGGGCCACCCCCGATGTTACAAGTGTAACATCCTGGGGCACTATTCCATGAATCCCAAGTGCCCCATGTATGGTAAACCAGCACCCTCTGGTGCTCCACCCCCAAGCAGGTGAATAGTGTAGCCTTTGGGAGGGAGGTAGATGTCCAAGGGGCGGGGGATCCCGTACAGATGACCCTAGTCTCATTAGGAGACAGTGAGATGGTCGCTGAGGCCCAACTGCCCCCCAATACTCAAAAGTATGGGCAGTGGGTGACCATAAATGGCCGAAGGGTGGGGGCTCTTAGAGATACAGGAGCCAGTGTGACTGCTGTCAAGCAACACCTGGTGTCTCAAGAGCAGGTTGTCCCACACGCATTCTGCCGTGTTGTCAACGCCGACAACACAGAGAGTCAGTGTCCAATGGCTCAGGTTCCCTTTGAGTGGGGGGGGGTCTCTGGTACTCTGCAAGTGGCTGTGAGAGAGGCCATGCCTGTTGATTGTCTCCTAGGTAACGATTTGGAGAGCTCCCCTTCGGAAAAGGTGGAGAAGTCAACTCACCTGAGGATGGTGGGTTTACCTGATTGGGCGTGTGTGACCACCCGGTCGATGGCAGCCAGTAGGGGTGTTGAAGGGACCCTGGAGCCTGAGGGAGAGGCCCAGGAACCGGCCTTAGGGAGAGGGTACAGGAGGCACGGGAATCCGGCTCCTGAAGTTCCCACGGCCCAGGAGGAAGCAGACCTTGAGGGGGATGCCCTGGAGCCTACCGGGGAACAGATAGCCGAACTGGGGGACCTGCCTGAGCTGACCCATTGGCAGCAAGAAGGAGGCCCCACCAGGGAGGAATTCTGCAGGGAGCAGAAGGAGTGCCCCTCTCTAGTGGGTATGCGGCAGCAGGCTGCAGCCCAGGCCAATGGTGATCAGTCTGGTACTCACTTGATCTACTGGGAGAACGACCTCCTGTACTCAGAGCCTAAGGTTGCTGAACCTGGGTCAGCCCGTGCGCTGGTGGTACCCCAGAAGTTCAGAGGCTTCCTACTGGGGCTGGCTCACGACGTTCTGTTAGCAGGGCATTTGGGGCAGGACAAGACCTTTGAAAGGCTTGTCACCCACTTTTATTGGCCTCAAATGCGCAGGAGTTCTGACACTCACTGCAGGACATGCCAGACTTGCCAGGCAAGTGGTAAGAGTGGAAGGAAGCTGCGAGCTCCACTCCAACCTTTCCCTGTGGTCAGTACCCCATTCCAGCGAGTGGGGATTGACATTGTGGGGCCACTGGACCCCAAGACAGCCATGGGCAACAGGTTTATCCTGGTCTTGGTGGACCATGCCACCCGGTACCCTGAAGCCATCCCTCTGAGGACAGTGACGGCCCCCGTGGTGGGACGAGCACTGATGGGAATTTTCTCACGAGTAGGATTCCCTCTAGAGGTGGTGTCTGACAGGGGGACCAATTTCATATCGAAATATATGAACTCCCTTTGGCAAGAGTGTGGTGTAACCTACAAGTTCACCACCCCTTACCACCCCCAAGGAAACAGGTTGGTTGAGCGCTTCAACCGAACCCTAAACGGCATGATTATGGGTCTTGAGGAACCCATGAGGCGTAAGTGGGACGTCCTCTTACCATGCCTTCTCTTTGCGTACCGTGAGGTGCCACAAAAATCTCTGGGGTTCAGTCCCTTTGAGCTTTTGTATGGCCACCCAGTACGAGGACCTCTTAGTCTGGTCAAGGAAGGCAGGGAGCAATCTCCCAGGAAACCTCCCCAGAATGTATACAGTTACATGCTGGCTTTCCGGAACCAGACTAGGCGTTTCAGGCAACTTGCTGAGGCAAACCTGGAAGCCAGCCAGGAGGAGATGAAGCGGTGGTACGACCAGAATGCCACTCTGGTTGAGCTTCAACCTGGCCAAAAGGTATGGGTCCTGGCCCCTATGGAGCCTTGTGCACTCCAGGACAAGTCGACAGGACCCTTTGAGATTGTGGAGCGCAAGAGTTCTGTCACCTACTTGGTGGACTTGCAGTCTCCAAGGAACCCCTTGAGGGTCCTCCATGTCAATCGATTGAAGCCCCGCTTGGAGAGGTCCGAAGTGGGCATGCTCTTGGCCACAGATGATGGGACGGAGGAGGAGTCTGAGCCTCTTCCTGACCTCCTGGTAGCCTCAGAGAGAGACGGGTCAGTGGATGGAGTTAACCTCTCACAAACCCTGACCCCTGAGCAACAGGATGACTGCCGCCACCTGCTGGGGCAGTTTCCTGACCTGTTCTCCCTGGTTCCTGGTATCACAGATTGGTGCGTCCATGATGTGGATACAGGAGACAGCTTACCTGTGAAGCACAAGGCTTACAGGGTAACTGACAGGGTCAGAGCTTGCATCAAAGAGGAGGTCTCAAAGATGCTTGCTCTTGTGGTGGTTGAGTCCTCCAGCAGTCCTTGGGCCAGCCCAGTGGTCTTGGTCCCAAAGGCTGCCTCGCCGGGTGCCACACCCGAACTCCGGTTCTGTGTGGACTACAGAGGACTCAATTCGGTCACGAAGACTGACGCACACCCCATCCCCAGAGCTGATGAGCTCATCGATTGGTTAGGGGCTGCACGGTACCTCAGCACGTTTGATCTAACGTCTGGGTACTGGCAGATCGCCTTGACTGATGGGGCCAAAGAGAGGTCCGCATTCTCCACACCAGATGGGCATTTCCAGTTCCGGGTTATGCCCTTTGGGATGAAGAATGCCCCTGCCACCTTCCAGAGGTTGGTCAATCAGGTGTTGGCTGGGCTGTCCGAGTTCAGCGCAGCATACCTGGATGACATCGCAGTGTTCAGTGGCACATGGGAAGAACACCTGCGACATCTCTGGGAACTGTTGATGGCACTGCGCAAGGCAGGCCTCACGATCAAGGCAAGCAAGTGTCAGATCGGGCAGGGTTCCGTGGTGTACTTGGGACACCAAGTAGGGAGCGGCCAGGTGGCGCCCCTACAACCCAAGATAGAAACCATCCTGGCTTGGGAGCCCCCAAGGGCCCAGACAGAGGTGAGGGCCTTTTTAGGACTCACAGGGTACTACAGGAGGTTTGTCAAGGGGTATGGCAGCATCGTTGCCCCCTTGACAGAGCTGACTTCGAAAAAGCAGCCCAGAAAAGTGATATGGACTGACACCTGTCAGAAGGCCTTTGACACCCAGAAAACTGCCATGTGCACGGCACCCGTGCTCTTGGCTCCTGACTTCTCCAAAGAGTGCCTTGTACAGACAGATGCATCAGAGCATGGTGTAGGGGCTGTTCTCTCACAGATCACTGAGGAGGGCTTTGACCAACCCGCAGCCTTTATTAGTAGAAGGTTACTTCCCCGGGAACAAAAGTGGAGTGCGATTGAGCGAGAAGCATTTGCGGTGGTCTGGGCATTGAAGAAGCTAAGACCCTACTTGTTTGGGTCTCACTTCCGGGTTCAAACAGACCACCGGCCCCTCAGATGGTTGATGCAGATGAGGGGTGAGAATCCTAAGTTGTTGAGGTGGTCCATTTCCCTACAGGGGATGGATTTCACGGTGGAACATCACCCCTGTACAGACCACGCCAACGCTGATGGTCTTTCCAGATTTTTCCGCCTTAGTGATGAGAACTCCCTGGGGTAGGGTAGTTCTCCCCACATTTCAGCTGGAGGGGACACGTGTTAGACCTGGCACCGTTGGTGTGGGTCACCCTTCCATTTTTGTTTGTGCCTCAATGTATTTTTGTGCTGGTGTTAGCTGCTCAGGGCAATGTGCCACTGCCATCCAGTGCCACAGTGCAAGTGCTCCCTATGGTAAAATGTATTATGTGAATTGACTTCCATGTTTGGCTTATTTGGTTTACTATCAGTCCCTAGTAGAGTGCACCAGGGGTGCCAAGGGCTTGTATTTCCAAATGCTGCTAGTGGGCTTGCAGCACTGGTTGTGCCACCCACAGAAGCAGCGGGGTAAAATGTGTCTAAGGTCTGCCATTGCAGAACCTGCATGTAGTCTGGTACTGTCATGCTGACTGGGCAAGTGTCCCCACTTGCCAGTCCCTAAACCTTCCCTTACCTTCATATTAGTCACCCCTATGGTAGGCCCTAGGGCAGGGTGCATTGTAAGGATAAGGTAAGACATGCCCTGAGGTGTGTGGCATGTCCTAATAGTGAATTACAGCCATTTTTGTTTTTCACTATTGAAGGCTATCTGCTCTCCATAGGCCAGAATGGGCTGCTAGATTATAACACTCTATAATCCTAGCAGGCTCAGGAAGCATGGTAGAAATTCGTGTTTAGTAAGCCTGAACTCAGAATAATAAAATACATCTTTTAGTAAAGGTTATTTTAATATCCTGTGTTTGCAAATGCTACTTTTAGAAAGTTAGCATTTGCTTGCTTAACCATTTCAGTCCGCCTCTGGAGGGGAGGGCTATCTTCTTTGTGTGTAGCTTGAGTGACAGGGCTGGGAAGTTCCAGGAGACAGGCTGGGGCTGCCAGGTGGTGAATAGAAAGATTACACCAGGATGGGTGGGAGGAGTGCACGTTGACTCTGAATAGGACAGTGCTCTGCCTCCACAATGCTGGCTCCACCCCCTGGGGAGCGTCTGATGTATCTGCCCTACCTGCTGAAAGAAGAAGCCAGAGTCTCAACAACAAAGTGCTCCTCACTGAAAGGAACTGGAGTGGGATTATGCAAAGGCCCCCCTGGCCTGTAAAGACAAAAGAAACTGAGTATAAATGTAGGAGCCCTGCTCCTAAGAAATCAGATCCTGATTGAACCACGAAGGAACTCTGCCTGACTAGAAGGATCTGGAAGAAGCTGAAGGAGGAGTAACTTTCCCTGACCTGGGGGATTGGCCTGCAGTTGGTGCCTTGCTGAGAAAGGAGAGGAAAAGACTGAAAGAGACTTTGTACTTTGTTTTTCAACAATCTCCAAGGGCTTGGAAGAAGAGCTTGCCCCCTGAACTGAGTCCCAGGACCATTGGACTCATCTGCCTTCAAAAACTGAGTTGCCTGGACAATTCTTGCTTCTTTCCCGCTGGATTTGGCCCCAGTACGCCTCGTACTACATCCACCGCGAAGCCGTGTCTTTGCCGCCCGGCACCGTGTGTCTACGCTGAACCAAAAGCGTTAGTACGCACCATATCCCTCCCGACTGCATTGCACCTCACCTTCCCCGCCGATTCGAGACGTACATCCCTGGCTGCCGAACCCTGTACGCCGGACTCAAGCTTCGCTGTGCCGCAGGTACGGTCAGTACGCTGCCAACGTACTGCACCGTGCCGTATTCAGAGCCGAGAAGCCGCAGTACGCTGATCCTCCCCGTACGCTGTACGGCGCCGAGAAGTGTCGCCGCCGATCCGCACCGAAGGTACGGCCCGAACGCCGACGCCACGGACTCTGCAAGCTGATCCGGCTCATCCGCCCGTGCCCCTGAAGGTCCCGTACCAACGCCGCGTTCCGACGCCGCGACCGGACCAGACCGAGTACGCTGCCAAACTACAACCCGGACCCATCAACTTGTCCCGCACTGTCCGTCGCGGACCCCACGAACTTAAGGTACTTTGTTCAGTTCGCACCGCCGTGTGCCCGTCTCGGACCCCGGAGTCTGCACCGATTGTTTGACTCGTACTTTCTTTGTTGAGTAAAAGAAGCCTATTTTTGCATTTTAAGCCTTTTTGCAAGAACATTGAACTTTGAAATAATACTGTGGTCATTTCTAAACGTTATTCTGGTCTTGTGCTAAGCCTTATATAAAGAGAACTATTTTTGATATAACCTTGACTGGTGTCCATTTGTGGTGTGTCATTGCATTACTGTATGTGTTCTCAAATGCTTAACCTATAGCGCCCTGAGAATAGTCTTGACTGCTTGCGCCACACTACCTGAAGGGTGAGCAGGGGTTATTTGAAAGGGTGATCCCCTTATCCTGACTTAGAATTGAGAGTCCCTGCTTGTCACAAGTGCATACCTGTGCCAACTAGAGACCCCCATTTCTAACATTGGTGGTCAGCGGTGGGATTTGAATTTGCATTTGTGATTCATGTACAGTGATTGAGTGAACGCCACGTAGTGAGTTCAGACCGATAACACAGCCACACAGTATTGATTTTTTTTGGTTTTGCTGAAGAATCTCCACTTTAAGAAACCATGCCTAGCTCAGTCAATGGAGGCGGAGCGTCCTCTATATTCTCTGGAGTTGATGACATAGATTGGGAACAGGAGGCACTGAGGAAGTGCACAAATGAAGTCTTGAAAGGATATCTCTCCAAGTACAGAATTAAACAAAGTGGATTAACAAGCAAGGATCAGTACATAAAGGCGCTGAGGGCCTGGTACGAATCCAAGTTCCCAGAGAATGCACGGGAGGTGATACCCCCAGAAGGTGTTTCTGAGCCTAGCAGAGGCCTGTCGCCAGAGGAGATGGCCGACAGGAGTGCTGCACGAGCACATGAAGTGGAGATGGCAAAACTACAGATGGAAATGGAAAGACAAAGGCTGGCCATGGAGCATGAGGTAAAAATGAGGGAGTTGGATCTCCAGGCCAAGAGTTTAGACCGCCCTCCCTCTGGTGGCAGCAATTCAACAGAGTCAAGTGTGCATATTCCTAAAGATGTGGTGAAAGAGTATTATAAGCAGGATGATATTGGGCAGTGGTTCAGGGCCTATGAAGTAGCCATGTCCTCCCACTGGGTCCCTGAGACAGATTGGGGAGCGGGGTTGTGGGGAAGGTTCCTGAGTGAGGGGCGGGACACATTTCTAGATCTCCCCTCTGATGTCCACACATCCTATCCACACATGAAGGAAGCTCTGATGACAAGGTATGGGTTAACTCCTGAGTTGTACAGGCAGAGATTTAGGGATTGCACCAAGAAACCTGGTACCACTTATGTAGAATATGTGACTTTTTTTTCCAGAGCGCTAGATGGTTGGGTGAAGGGTAGCAAAGTGAATGATTACCAAGGGCTGTTTGATTTAATCGCACGGGAGCACTTGTCTGGTAATTGTTTTCCTGAGCTACGCCAGCACCTGATCAATAGCAAACTGACTAACCCTAGGAAGCTTGCTGAGGAGGCGGACCGCTGGATCAGCACCAGGGTCCACAAGGGTCCCATGGGAGGCCCCGCCATAGGTGTTCAGGGTCCCCAGCAGAAGAGTGGGGGGGACAAGGGTAAACAGAGGGAGTTCTACAGAGGGCCCCAAAGGAATTCCCAAGGGAACCAAGGGAAAGGTTCTCAGCCTCCCCCACCCCCGAAGCAGACCGGGGCCCTGACAGTTAACCCTGTTCAATGAGGGCCACCCCCGATGTTACAAGTGTAACATCCTGGGGCACTATTCCATGAATCCCAAGTGCCCCATGTATGGTAAACCAGCACCCTCTGGTGCTCCACCCCCAAGCAGGTGAATAGTGTAGCCTTTGGGAGGGAGGTAGATGTCCAAGGGGCGGGGGATCCCGTACAGATGACCCTAGTCTCATTAGGAGACAGTGAGATGGTCGCTGAGGCCCAACTGCCCCCCAATACTCAAAAGTATGGGCAGTGGGTGACCATAAATGGCCGAAGGGTGGGGGCTCTTAGAGATACAGGAGCCAGTGTGACTGCTGTCAAGCAACACCTGGTGTCTCAAGAGCAGGTTGTCCCACACGCATTCTGCCGTGTTGTCAACGCCGACAACACAGAGAGTCAGTGTCCAATGGCTCAGGTTCCCTTTGAGTGGGGGGGGGTCTCTGGTACTCTGCAAGTGGCTGTGAGAGAGGCCATGCCTGTTGATTGTCTCCTAGGTAACGATTTGGAGAGCTCCCCTTCGGAAAAGGTGGAGAAGTCAACTCACCTGAGGATGGTGGGTTTACCTGATTGGGCGTGTGTGACCACCCGGTCGATGGCAGCCAGTAGGGGTGTTGAAGGGACCCTGGAGCCTGAGGGAGAGGCCCAGGAACCGGCCTTAGGGAGAGGGTACAGGAGGCACGGGAATCCGGCTCCTGAAGTTCCCACGGCCCAGGAGGAAGCAGACCTTGAGGGGGATGCCCTGGAGCCTACCGGGGAACAGATAGCCGAACTGGGGGACCTGCCTGAGCTGACCCATTGGCAGCAAGAAGGAGGCCCCACCAGGGAGGAATTCTGCAGGGAGCAGAAGGAGTGCCCCTCTCTAGTGGGTATGCGGCAGCAGGCTGCAGCCCAGGCCAATGGTGATCAGTCTGGTACTCACTTGATCTACTGGGAGAACGACCTCCTGTACTCAGAGCCTAAGGTTGCTGAACCTGGGTCAGCCCGTGCGCTGGTGGTACCCCAGAAGTTCAGAGGCTTCCTACTGGGGCTGGCTCACGACGTTCTGTTAGCAGGGCATTTGGGGCAGGACAAGACCTTTGAAAGGCTTGTCACCCACTTTTATTGGCCTCAAATGCGCAGGAGTTCTGACACTCACTGCAGGACATGCCAGACTTGCCAGGCAAGTGGTAAGAGTGGAAGGAAGCTGCGAGCTCCACTCCAACCTTTCCCTGTGGTCAGTACCCCATTCCAGCGAGTGGGGATTGACATTGTGGGGCCACTGGACCCCAAGACAGCCATGGGCAACAGGTTTATCCTGGTCTTGGTGGACCATGCCACCCGGTACCCTGAAGCCATCCCTCTGAGGACAGTGACGGCCCCCGTGGTGGGACGAGCACTGATGGGAATTTTCTCACGAGTAGGATTCCCTCTAGAGGTGGTGTCTGACAGGGGGACCAATTTCATATCGAAATATATGAACTCCCTTTGGCAAGAGTGTGGTGTAACCTACAAGTTCACCACCCCTTACCACCCCCAAGGAAACAGGTTGGTTGAGCGCTTCAACCGAACCCTAAACGGCATGATTATGGGTCTTGAGGAACCCATGAGGCGTAAGTGGGACGTCCTCTTACCATGCCTTCTCTTTGCGTACCGTGAGGTGCCACAAAAATCTCTGGGGTTCAGTCCCTTTGAGCTTTTGTATGGCCACCCAGTACGAGGACCTCTTAGTCTGGTCAAGGAAGGCAGGGAGCAATCTCCCAGGAAACCTCCCCAGAATGTATACAGTTACATGCTGGCTTTCCGGAACCAGACTAGGCGTTTCAGGCAACTTGCTGAGGCAAACCTGGAAGCCAGCCAGGAGGAGATGAAGCGGTGGTACGACCAGAATGCCACTCTGGTTGAGCTTCAACCTGGCCAAAAGGTATGGGTCCTGGCCCCTATGGAGCCTTGTGCACTCCAGGACAAGTCGACAGGACCCTTTGAGATTGTGGAGCGCAAGAGTTCTGTCACCTACTTGGTGGACTTGCAGTCTCCAAGGAACCCCTTGAGGGTCCTCCATGTCAATCGATTGAAGCCCCGCTTGGAGAGGTCCGAAGTGGGCATGCTCTTGGCCACAGATGATGGGACGGAGGAGGAGTCTGAGCCTCTTCCTGACCTCCTGGTAGCCTCAGAGAGAGACGGGTCAGTGGATGGAGTTAACCTCTCACAAACCCTGACCCCTGAGCAACAGGATGACTGCCGCCACCTGCTGGGGCAGTTTCCTGACCTGTTCTCCCTGGTTCCTGGTATCACAGATTGGTGCGTCCATGATGTGGATACAGGAGACAGCTTACCTGTGAAGCACAAGGCTTACAGGGTAACTGACAGGGTCAGAGCTTGCATCAAAGAGGAGGTCTCAAAGATGCTTGCTCTTGTGGTGGTTGAGTCCTCCAGCAGTCCTTGGGCCAGCCCAGTGGTCTTGGTCCCAAAGGCTGCCTCGCCGGGTGCCACACCCGAACTCCGGTTCTGTGTGGACTACAGAGGACTCAATTCGGTCACGAAGACTGACGCACACCCCATCCCCAGAGCTGATGAGCTCATCGATTGGTTAGGGGCTGCACGGTACCTCAGCACGTTTGATCTAACGTCTGGGTACTGGCAGATCGCCTTGACTGATGGGGCCAAAGAGAGGTCCGCATTCTCCACACCAGATGGGCATTTCCAGTTCCGGGTTATGCCCTTTGGGATGAAGAATGCCCCTGCCACCTTCCAGAGGTTGGTCAATCAGGTGTTGGCTGGGCTGTCCGAGTTCAGCGCAGCATACCTGGATGACATCGCAGTGTTCAGTGGCACATGGGAAGAACACCTGCGACATCTCTGGGAACTGTTGATGGCACTGCGCAAGGCAGGCCTCACGATCAAGGCAAGCAAGTGTCAGATCGGGCAGGGTTCCGTGGTGTACTTGGGACACCAAGTAGGGAGCGGCCAGGTGGCGCCCCTACAACCCAAGATAGAAACCATCCTGGCTTGGGAGCCCCCAAGGGCCCAGACAGAGGTGAGGGCCTTTTTAGGACTCACAGGGTACTACAGGAGGTTTGTCAAGGGGTATGGCAGCATCGTTGCCCCCTTGACAGAGCTGACTTCGAAAAAGCAGCCCAGAAAAGTGATATGGACTGACACCTGTCAGAAGGCCTTTGACACCCAGAAAACTGCCATGTGCACGGCACCCGTGCTCTTGGCTCCTGACTTCTCCAAAGAGTGCCTTGTACAGACAGATGCATCAGAGCATGGTGTAGGGGCTGTTCTCTCACAGATCACTGAGGAGGGCTTTGACCAACCCGCAGCCTTTATTAGTAGAAGGTTACTTCCCCGGGAACAAAAGTGGAGTGCGATTGAGCGAGAAGCATTTGCGGTGGTCTGGGCATTGAAGAAGCTAAGACCCTACTTGTTTGGGTCTCACTTCCGGGTTCAAACAGACCACCGGCCCCTCAGATGGTTGATGCAGATGAGGGGTGAGAATCCTAAGTTGTTGAGGTGGTCCATTTCCCTACAGGGGATGGATTTCACGGTGGAACATCACCCCTGTACAGACCACGCCAACGCTGATGGTCTTTCCAGATTTTTCCGCCTTAGTGATGAGAACTCCCTGGGGTAGGGTAGTTCTCCCCACATTTCAGCTGGAGGGGACACGTGTTAGACCTGGCACCGTTGGTGTGGGTCACCCTTCCATTTTTGTTTGTGCCTCAATGTATTTTTGTGCTGGTGTTAGCTGCTCAGGGCAATGTGCCACTGCCATCCAGTGCCACAGTGCAAGTGCTCCCTATGGTAAAATGTATTATGTGAATTGACTTCCATGTTTGGCTTATTTGGTTTACTATCAGTCCCTAGTAGAGTGCACCAGGGGTGCCAAGGGCTTGTATTTCCAAATGCTGCTAGTGGGCTTGCAGCACTGGTTGTGCCACCCACAGAAGCAGCGGGGTAAAATGTGTCTAAGGTCTGCCATTGCAGAACCTGCATGTAGTCTGGTACTGTCATGCTGACTGGGCAAGTGTCCCCACTTGCCAGTCCCTAAACCTTCCCTTACCTTCATATTAGTCACCCCTATGGTAGGCCCTAGGGCAGGGTGCATTGTAAGGATAAGGTAAGACATGCCCTGAGGTGTGTGGCATGTCCTAATAGTGAATTACAGCCATTTTTGTTTTTCACTATTGAAGGCTATCTGCTCTCCATAGGCCAGAATGGGCTGCTAGATTATAACACTCTATAATCCTAGCAGGCTCAGGAAGCATGGTAGAAATTCGTGTTTAGTAAGCCTGAACTCAGAATAATAAAATACATCTTTTAGTAAAGGTTATTTTAATATCCTGTGTTTGCAAATGCTACTTTTAGAAAGTTAGCATTTGCTTGCTTAACCATTTCAGTCCGCCTCTGGAGGGGAGGGCTATCTTCTTTGTGTGTAGCTTGAGTGACAGGGCTGGGAAGTTCCAGGAGACAGGCTGGGGCTGCCAGGTGGTGAATAGAAAGATTACACCAGGATGGGTGGGAGGAGTGCACGTTGACTCTGAATAGGACAGTGCTCTGCCTCCACAATGCTGGCTCCACCCCCTGGGGAGCGTCTGATGTATCTGCCCTACCTGCTGAAAGAAGAAGCCAGAGTCTCAACAACAAAGTGCTCCTCACTGAAAGGAACTGGAGTGGGATTATGCAAAGGCCCCCCTGGCCTGTAAAGACAAAAGAAACTGAGTATAAATGTAGGAGCCCTGCTCCTAAGAAATCAGATCCTGATTGAACCACGAAGGAACTCTGCCTGACTAGAAGGATCTGGAAGAAGCTGAAGGAGGAGTAACTTTCCCTGACCTGGGGGATTGGCCTGCAGTTGGTGCCTTGCTGAGAAAGGAGAGGAAAAGACTGAAAGAGACTTTGTACTTTGTTTTTCAACAATCTCCAAGGGCTTGGAAGAAGAGCTTGCCCCCTGAACTGAGTCCCAGGACCATTGGACTCATCTGCCTTCAAAAACTGAGTTGCCTGGACAATTCTTGCTTCTTTCCCGCTGGATTTGGCCCCAGTACGCCTCGTACTACATCCACCGCGAAGCCGTGTCTTTGCCGCCCGGCACCGTGTGTCTACGCTGAACCAAAAGCGTTAGTACGCACCGTATCCCTCCCGACTGCATTGCACCTCACCTTCCCCGCCGATTCGAGACGTACATCCCTGGCTGCCGAACCCTGTACGCCGGACTCAAGCTTCGCTGTGCCGCAGGTACGGTCAGTACGCTGCCAACGTACTGCACCGTGCCGTATTCAGAGCCGAGAAGCCGCAGTACGCTGATCCTCCCCGTACGCTGTACGGCGCCGAGAAGTGTCGCCGCCGATCCGCACCGAAGGTACGGCCCGAACGCCGACGCCACGGACTCTGCAAGCTGATCCGGCTCATCCGCCCGTGCCCCTGAAGGTCCCGTACCAACGCCGCGTTCCGACGCCGCGACCGGACCAGACCGAGTATGCTGCCAAACTACAACCCGGACCCATCAACTTGTCCCGCACTGTCCGTCGCGGACCCCACGAACTTAAGGTACTTTGTTCAGTTCGCACCGCCGTGTGCCCGTCTCGGACCCCGGAGTCTGCACCGATTGTTTGACTCGTACTTTCAGAATTGAGTAAAAGAAGCCTATTTTTGCATTTTAAGCCATTTTGCAAGAACATTGAACTTTGAAATAATACTGTGGTCATTTCTAAGCGTTATTCTGGTCTTGTGCTAAGCCTTATATAAAGAGAACTATTTTTGATATAACCTTGACTGGTGTCCATTTGTGGTGTGTCATTGCATTACTGTATGTGTTCACAAATGCTTAACCTATAGCGCCCTGAGAATAGTCTTGACTGCTTGCGCCACACTACCTGAAGGGTGAGCAGGGGTTATTTGAAAGGGTGATCCCCTTATCCTGACTTAGAATTGAGAGTCCCTGCTTGTCACAAGTGCATACCTGTGCCAACTAGAGACCCCCATTTCTAACAGTTGGTAATATCTGCTACTTTATCATTAGAATCTGAAGAATGTATTTCTTTTAGGCAAATAGCTGTGTGCTCAATGGATTTGGCTATTTTAATTGCCTCTTGAAGGTCAGGTTATTTTTCTAACAACTTTCTCTGAATTTCTTTAATTGTACAACGTACTAATTGGTCTCTGATTAATGAGTCATTAAGTTCATGGAATTCACAGTTTACTGAGACCTCTGAGAGTTGCTATGTAAGTAGAAACACTTTCTTGCTTGCTTTGAGAGCGACTGAAAAACTTGTGTCTTTCTAATACTATGTTTACTTTGTCCCCAAAATGAATGCGTAGTTTTATCAAGGAAGTGTTGTAAGTATCCTCATAATCTTCCTCATCTGTGTTCACCTCAGGTTCTGGTAATGATTCAAATATTTTCCTTCCATTAGGACCCAAATTGTGTAATAGTATGTGCTGTTTCCTAAAGGCACTACATTTTTCTCCTCCAATTGCTATGAGGTATGATTCGAAAATGTTCTCCCATTCTTCCCATGGGATGCTGGGTTCTCCAAACTCATTCAAGAATGGTGCAGGTTGGGACATGCTTGCAGCAGCCATCATAGTAAAAGTGGTAGCTATAAGTGCCCCATGGTTTGCATATCACTGAGGAAGAAATATAGATTTGCAAAATGACTATTATTAAAATTTCTATAGGCACCAGAAATTGTGCGTGTCACTGAAAACTATGCACGCAGAGGAGTAAAAACTTAACCAGTAAAGTCTTACAGATGGTGACACAATTTATGCTGGATAGTTGAGTGGTTTAAGGTGTGCGCATCACTGAGTGTAATGCGCTGAATGGTTGACACCATTAACCCCAAAAGATGTTCTTAAGTGTGCTTATCACCGTAGCTTAACACGCTGTATCCAGAGAACTGATATTTCCAGGTGTGCGTGTCACCATAGTTTGACATGCCGTAATTAGATAAACTGATGCTTCCGGGTGTGCGTGTCACCGTGGTTGGCATACTGAATGGAAATAGGTGATCTAATGCATCAGGTATGCCCATCACCGAGTGTAATGCGCTGAAAGGAGACACAAAATCATATATGATTCTTAAGGTGTGCGTGTCACCGCAGATTGACACGCTGTGGAGTGCGTTTCTCCGTGTAAGGATTTATTGACAAAATAACAACCCTCACTACGAATGTCAAAGCAGTAGAATAGGAGTGCAAGGGGAAATGGTTCAGCAACCCAATAAATAAAATAACATTGACGAAAGAAATCCTAAACGGAACGCGGTACTGTTCCTTCAGCGTTCCAGTGTTTGGGCATTGGGAGACAACGTAGATTCCGCCCCCACAGCTAAGATTGGGTTAAAATTAGTCCCGCCTAGGAATGCGGAACTGCCAATATGTAAATCCATGTCTACAAGGAAGGAAGGGCGGTGGATGAGGCGTCGAGGGTGGTGCGCAAAGAAAACACCTCAGCGCTTCTCAGAGTTCGAAAACACCTCAGCGTTTCCGAGAGTCCGCCTTAGAATGTTCAGGTGTCCAGTGTTCTGCGTAGGAAATCCTTCAGCGCCCTTTTTCCCCAGAGTGGATGAAAACACCTCAGCGCTACCGAGAGGCCGCCTCAGCGCATCTTAGAGTTCATCTTGGAATGTTGAAGTGTCATGTGTTTTTCGTTAGAAACACTTCAGCGCCCTTTGAGAGCCCCCAAACAAATCAAGAGATGTGCTCGGAGTAAATGCACAGCACCTCTAAAAGTTTGCCTATAAATGGTTAAGCGTTAACGTAATTGTCCTCGTAAAGAATTACGGACTGCCTCTGTAGCGTTACAGCAAGATGAGGCTGGTTGTTATAAAGAACATATGGGAAGGTCCTTCACAGTTCGTAAGCTGTGGCAGTAGAGCATTAAGTTTAAACTGTCCTGACCAAGGGTTACGGACTGCCCTTGTAGCGTTAAAACCAAGAAGAGACGGGTTGTCATGTAGAACACATGAGGAGATTATTCATGGTTCATTTGTTGCGGCAGAAAACCAACGAAGAAAGGAGGCAAAGCGAAGGATCTATCAATATAGTAGATGTTCTCACACTGCCTCAATATAAGTCTTTGTTGAAGAAAACGCTGACAGTCCCCCACAATACATAGAGTCACCTCGCCAGAATATCTTCAAAGGCGGTCTCGCTTACAGCTGAGATGAAGCAGGTATTCAAAGTCTTCATAGGGTGCCAGACAGGAAAAACAGACCTTGATGAAGAACTGGTGGAGTAGCATACGAAAAGGGGAGGAGCGGTTACATCTGTCACCTTACACAGATCGTCGCCAGTGATAAAAAGACCAAAATTCTTCAGGTAAGACCTTCTCTTTATTTTCAGACTCCTCTCTCCACCAACAACTCAGCAACTCAATACCTGAACATTCTAAGGTAGCCTACAGTGGAACAGAGGCAGATACCATAGTGGAATAACAGGGGTGAACATGGAGGAGCATACTATTACATGTTAATTACAGAATTGAAGTAGTGTTTCCCAAGGGTGAGTGAAAATACACATTGTAACACATTCCACCCATCATCTGTTCTTTTTGCTTGATTTTTCTGTGGCTGCTAGTAGCGCAGTTTTGGTGCTACTACCAGGCCTGAACCCTGTTTGTGTTGACTGTAAATTAGCGTGTGTCTCTAGAAGCGAGGGCAAATGTTTCTGGACATATTTTTTTAGAGCTTTGCTAGCCCCTGGGTAGAGGAAGATTGGTTTATAATTCTGCACTCTTAGGGGGGTCTGCAGAGGGTTTTTTCAGTAGGTGTCTGACCATTGCATGTTGCCATGCAGAGGAGACACTCCCAATTTCCAGGGAGTGATTAAAAATATCCTTCAAACTGAACAGGACTATATCACCCCTTTTCAGAGTATGTCATGGGGGGCTGAGTTGAGCAGGGAACCTGATTTGATTGATTTAAGGATCTCCTCAATGGCCTCTTTGCTAATAGCTGGGAAAGCTAGTAGTTTGTCTTTACCTGGACTTGCTGCAACAGAAGTTTTGTTGCAAATAGCACCTCTTGGTATGGAGAGAACAATGCTGTTTACTTTTCCCAAAAAGAAGTTGGCCAACATATTGCAGCCCTCCTCTGAGGGAGCAGGGCAGTTTGACACTTAACTGTTTTAATAAGACTGTTAACTAGCTTAAATAACACTTTGGATGAGTTAGGGGCAGTTTTTATGTTGGCGCTAAAATAAGAGACTGTTCTGTTATTGCATACTGCCATTTTTTATGGCTTTCTTGTACAATGCCTTACTAGGCCCATCGTACATTTTCTTCCATGCCCTTTCTAGCTTTTTTGCTTCTTTTTTTAGTTCAGCAAGTACAGATGAGAACCATGGGGTGTGTCCAGCAGAGCTACTGAGCCTATGCGGTTACAGAGGGACCAGAACTTCTAAGGAGTCAAGAAACAAGCCCACAAACTCTCTATATCTTTCTGCAATATCCCTGTGGTATGCTGCTCTTATTCCTATGCATTTCCTCCTTTGTATTCTTTGCCCTGCTGCTCAGCTGAGGTGTGTGATGTCTTACAGTGTTTACATGTGCCTTGTTGAGTGAATGTGAGTTGGAGTGTGTGGGCTGAGCACCTATTTAACTCTTAACTGTTTTAACGAGACTGTTCACAAGCTTAAATAACTCTGGATGAGTTAGGGGCATTTTTTTTTATGTTGGCGCTAAAGCAAGAGACTCTTCTGATATTGCATTCTGGCATTTATTTATGGCTTTCTTGTACAATGCCTTACTAGGCCCATCGTACGTTTTCTTCCATGCCCTTTCTAGCTTTTGTGCTCCCTTTTTTAGTTCAGCAAGTACAGATGATAACCGTTGGGTATGTCCGGCAGAGGTACTGGGCCTGTGCAGTTACAGTGGGACCAGAACTTCTAAGGAGTCACAAAGCCAGCCCTTAGACTTTCTATATCTTTCGGCAATATCCCTATTGTATCCTGCTCTTATTTCTATGCATTTCCTCCTTTGTATTATTTGCCCTGCTGCTTAGCCAGAGGTGTGTGATGTCATACAATGTCTACATCTGCCTGCTTGAGTGAATGTGAGCTGGAGTGTGTGGGCTGAGCACCTGTTGGAGTGGTAAGGTTTAAAATACTTGCAGCCAGCTCACTATGCCAGGATTGATGGAAAAGTATTCCAATTTTTGAATGGAAAAAGCGAGTCTGCATTCCTCTCAAAGAGGAATCCTTGACAAATAAACTGGTCTGTCCTATACAGGCAGAATTACAAGAAGTGGCAATCTGATTATTTTTTTTAAACTCAGTCACCGTGCAGTCAAGTTCTAAAGGGGTATTAATGGTGCATCTTTGGCAGAAATATTTGCAAAGAGCAATCAAAAGCCAGATGTGTGAAAATCACAGCGAGAACAGGCAATAATGGCTGCAAGAGAGGCAAGGAATACAGAGCAATAAGAGCAGGATACCACAGTCCCCTTCCACTATAGGGGCAGAATTAGCTAAAGAAATGTCCCACCTTGCTGTGTCAAGTTATGACCAGCAGCGACTATACATGGGTGGAAGGAGATGATTACATTTGTCCTCAGTGCAGTGTAGGTAGAAGGGCACTACGTGGTGATCTGACCAGTATATTGTAATGGGGCATCGGTGGTCATGTCCACCAAATGGCCTAATCTGTGAGGGGGGTGATTAACAAGATAAATCATAAGGATGGCGGCCAGATCCTGAAGTACATTTTTAGCATTTTGTAGTGGGCTGGCACCACATGTTCAAGTGATGAAGTAGACGTAGCCGAGATGATTTTATGTAGTTTATTAAGTTCATAAGTAGAAGTTACAGCAAGATAGAACAGGCCCCACCAGGAGCAGCCTCCTAGATGCACAGCCCATCTTCCAACTGACACAATCACACACCAGGCACCCAAGCATTCCACTCATGTCACTCACACCAACATTCTACATGGAACACTCACACTGGCTGAGCAGCTAAGTACAGGATGAAAGGGAACATATTAACATGAACTGAGGACACTACACATCCTCTCCCTTTTACACTGAAAATGAATACGACCCAAACTAAAACAAAGACAACTATACACAGAAATGTACAAAAAATGTAAATAGTCAATAAACCCTGGGATGAATGGTAAAACCACACCACGAGAGGGAATATAGACAAGCAAAGAAGGAAAGAAGGATAAAAGGATATAAACACACACTAACAACATCCTCCTCCTTTAATAGTGAACAAAGAAAAGTTAAATAGCTTAAAAAGAACTCACATAACAAGTGAGCAAAAATCACGTGAAAAGAGTAAAGGGAGAAACGTACTCCAAGACTCCACACAATGGATGGACGACACCCAAAAAGATAAATTACTCCTCAGCAAAGGAGACTGTGGCCCAAACGCCACCCCTCATGTAAGGGACACTGACCCCAAACAGAAGTAGTGTAACAGGCAGTGTTGCATGGGACTGACACCCAAGTGAAGCATAAAACGTTACATGGGACTGGCACCCAAGTGAAGCATAGAACGTTACATGGGACTGACACCCAAGAACTTGTGCAGCAAAAACAACACAGTGTGACACATGCACACATAACATCAAGGTGAAGCACAGGGTGACTTACACACACACATGACGACGTAAATGAGGTTAAACGTGTAAATGGGACTGACACCCAAAACACACATCCAAAGGAAAGGATGTACATCAAACCCAAGAAGTGTAAGGTATGACGTATAAAGAAATATATGTCGAACATGGTACGAGAGCCAATGACTTGGAAATTGGGCTAAAACCCATACCAAAAGTAAGGAAGGTAGACACTCCTTAAACAATGACAAAAACGTTGAGAAGGGACATGGGACTGTAACCCACTCCCATCCCAATTTTCGGGATAAAAACATCTGAATCGTGAAAGAGCGTGAAAAAGAGACATGGGACTAACACCCACTCCCATCCCTTAAGCAGGGATACAATATCTGAAACAAGGGGACGTGGGTCTAAAACCCACTCCCATCCCATAAATAGGGATAAGTACATCTGAAACAAGAACATGCGTGAAGAAGGAAAATTAGACTAAGACCCACTCCCATGCCAACAAAACATAAACGTGTGGAATGCCATTCAAAAATGCTGACATGTAGCAATAACAAATCACACTGTAAACCCATAAATGTCTTTTTCCTGTGAAAGAAAACATTTTTGCGTTAAATTTTGTAAAACTACACAACAAACTTGAATTTCAAAAATGACAATGGTGTGCCTGTCACCGCGATAATAAGGAACAGGCGTTCAACAATTCCAAGAGACTTGCCACCAGAAAGTACCTCGCAGACTTGCCACCAGAAAGTACCTCGCAGGCTTGCCACCAGAAAGTACTTCGCAGACTTGCCACCAGAAAGTACCTTGCAGAAAATACAGTGCCCACTGGAGACCGGAAGGACAAAGTACTTGGCAGCAGAT
Source organism: Triturus cristatus (assembly GCF_964204655.1). Taxonomy (NCBI): domain Eukaryota; kingdom Metazoa; phylum Chordata; class Amphibia; order Caudata; family Salamandridae; genus Triturus; species Triturus cristatus. The sequence goes on from NC_140588.1 coordinate 86,669,518, forward strand.
AAATGTACTAGGCAGCAGAAGAAGTACTTTGCAGCAGTTTACATGGCTGTTTTAACTCACCACATGATTCCCTGAAGTGTTCATGCCCAACCAACTCAAAACACATTAAATACGAAGAAACCTGAAAGTCTACTCCACTACAGATGACGGTTGGGCTCAGGACGATCCTCACATTTCGACGCTGGTACTGGCTTCAAAAGCCTTATTTATCACAAACAACGTGGTTGGCAAAGCAGACTTGAAAAAGCAATAGATTTGTGTATGCATGAGTAAGACAATCCTAAGATGGCGGCACGCTGTCACGCTGGTGCCCGATGGCTCACCGTGAATGTGTGCGCCTCACGATGTAGGACAAAGAAACGCCTTCATGAAACAGGAATGGCAGGCACAGAGGCACGTCACAGACGATCAGGAATGGCAGGCACAGAGGCACGTCACAGACGAAGATACTCAGAGGTGCAAGAGGTAAGAGCGCGCATAGGCAAAGACACGCACCTCATTTTTAAATCTAAGCATGGCGGTTGAACTGCCCATAGTCAAAGTGCCTTCCCAGTGCAAATTAATTAAAATGAATACTCATAAAAAGTCCCTCATTAGCCTGCGTAGATGAGTAACCTTCAGATATACACCTGTAAAGATTTGAATAATATTCACCCGGCAGAATGAAGTTGTAGGCTTCTTTTCCAATGTCTATGAAAACGTTCTTGTGTGCGGCATATTAAAATCCATAATGCACATTGTGATGACCTCAGCATTTTCCTTGTGACGCGAAGCTGTAGAGAGTGGCAGACCAGGGCTGACAGGGAGGCACACTGAGTAGAAAGCACACTACAGCTCCCACTTTTAATAAAATCGTGTCTTCTTTAAATGCCATCTCTTTTAAAACATAAGAACTTCACTCGCACTAGAAACATCAACTTAGACAGTAATAGGTTACCTTGCTTCTTCAGACACTAAGTCTGCTTCCTGTGGCACAGCTGACGTTTGTTGCCCTGTAGATGTTTGTTGTGGCACAGGATCTTCTGAAAGATGTAGGTAACCTTTCTTAATGTATTCAAAGATGTTTACGATGCCGTGATCAAGACACAGCACGCCTTGGCTGGTCTGTCCGGTGTAGTGGACACTGGTGGGGCTGCAAGGCATGCTTGAACAGGTACTTTTCGCTTTGTTACTTGATTCTTGTTGCTCTTCATCGCTACATGTAGTAGGTACTTTCCTTCGCATAGTCTTGCTGTGCTCCACATCTTAGTTGGCATCAGACTACCTTTAGTGCGTGAGATGAGCTCCAGATCGTCGCCAAAAATGTAGTGTGCTGGCCCCATATGTTCAAGTGATGAAGTAGACATAGCCGAGATGATTTTATGTAGTTTATTAAGTCCATAAGTAGAAGTTACAGCAAGATAGAACAAGCCCCACCAGGAGCAGCCTCCTAGCTGCTCAGCCCATCTTCCAACTGACACAGTCACACACCAGGCTCCCAAGCATTCCACTCATGTCACTCACATCAACATTCTACATGGAACACTCACACTGGCTGAGCAGCTAGGTACAGGATGAAAGGGAACATATTAACATGAACTGAGGATACTACACATTGTCACTGCTGTCTCTGTCAATATGCATATTTAGATCTCCTTGTAGCCTGAAGTTAGCCTTCTGAAGGCTGAGTTCTGCCACTATATAAGGTAGCACTTGGATGAATTGAGTGGGATACATCTATAATCCTGCAAAGGTGAAGATGGCCAATGGTTCCAGGGAGAAAAACAGGCTTTCACTCCCAGGAAAGCCCATAGGTGTAGATTTTCCTTTTAGCTTGTCCCTAAAGATAATGGCTACCCCCATCTCTTTTCTTCACAATTGCACCTTTCAATTGTGTAACTGTGGTGTTCCCACTTCTCTTTCTTGTTCTTATGAGCTTATGTCATTATAGAATCTTATGCATGTAACAAAGAATGTTAAGCATGTAATGGTTGTGACATGTAGAACAAGTGGTAACCAGGACAGAGTGTCAGTTTATGCCTCTGCCTGCCAGCTGATGGATGAGATCTTCTTTCTATTGAATAAATCTACAATAACTGCCTTCCTGTGTCCAGTCTTTCATTTCTGGAATGCTTCACTAGCGTAGTCGGCAGGACTCAGAAGAAGATCCTAACCCAAAGAGTTGGTGGGAGATAACCTGTGTTTTTTTTTAAAGAGTTATCCTCAAACTGTGACTTGAATTAACTATTTAAAGATTTATCAAAGCGCGCTTGGGTGTTAAAGAAAATAAAACCCTGCTCTGCTGCTATACTCAAGATTCATTTTGATGGATTATTGGCTCGGAATATTGATGGAGTATTGGTTCAGGATTGTTAATTTCAAGTTTTTAAGCGTCGTGGGAATTTCAATTTAAGCCTGGGATTGGGAGCATCGCCACATGTTTTCTCCTCGCATTTACTGTAAGGTTTGGGAGATTTTGTTGTCGTTGCGGGCTCATCCTGTCAGACGTTTACCAATAGATAACATTTTGAATTAGCATTGGTTCGTTTGGCTTGAACCGAGTTACGCATTCAGAATTTAAAATTAAACTTGTTTGTGCCCCGCGACTTTTAGAATGTGAAACTTACTTGGTTCTCATCTCGCTCCTTCATTCCACGTCTTTATCTTCTGTGGAAAGACTCATCGCCATCTGGGCTACGTCACACGTCTGTACGTAACGTGTGCATAGCAGCCATTTTGGATCTGTTCTTTATTGTTTGACGTTGCTTGGTGACTGATTGCTTCAATGTAGCGTCTCCTGGCAACGTTGGAGACACTGCGTGTTACTTCTGTGACACGCACACTAGCTTTGCATTTAAATGCTGCTTGTGAACTGCTTGCTTCTCTGTGGCTTTTCCTGGAACGTCAAAGACGCTGCGTGTTGCTTCAGTGACGCGCACACTAGTTTTGCAATTAAAGACTTCCAGCCTCATGCATCAACCCAAAATCCAGTCGGTAAAATACCGATTCGCTAATAGCTCCCGGTATTAAGTTAAAAATACCCAATCCCAATGCATCAACCCAAAAGCAGAAATCGCTATTTAAGGAATCCTTAAATAGCGATTCTTTAAATAGGGATTCCTTAAATACCGATTCCTTAAATAGGGATTCCTTAAATACCGATTCCTTAAATAGCGATTGCATTTAAGGAATCCCAAAGTGAGATTCCTTAAATGCAATGCATCAAAGTTAAAAAATTAGCGATTTCGCTAATAGGGGGAGCAAATTACCATGAAGATAAACTGCATGGTAATTTGCAAAAACTTTGAAAAATGCACTTTTGTGCATTTTTCAAAGTTTCATGTTGCGCACACACATGCCCTTAGAGCATGTGTGTGTGCAACATATGTGCACATATCATTTTCAGGGGTGCTATAGGGTGTCATTTTGACACCCTTGCACCCTTGAAATTGCATGAGCAATTAGCGAGAACCTACTGGTACTCGCTATTTGCTCATGCAATCTCCGATTCATTCCTATGGGCCTGGAGGCCCATAGGAATGATTGGGACGGCATTCCTTAATTGCTACTCGCTATTTGCTAGTAGCAATTAAGGAAAGTTAAGGAATCGCTATTTGAATAGCGATTCCTACATGCATAGCCTTTTGCTATTCCTTATTAGCGAATCCTTATTTTTCGCTAATAAGGAATCGCAAATGCTAATGTTGATGCATATGCCCCTTCATCTTTATTCAGTTATGCGCACTCTGTTTTTCATTAAGGAATTCGTGCTCATTCAGTGATGCGCACAAGTAATTCATTTTACTCTAATCTTGGTAATGGTTTCAGGCAACGTTCAAGACTCTGCACGCTATTTCAGTGACGTGCACACTATCTTTATATTATAAAGTCATCGTGTTCCAGTGATGATTTAGCTGTTATTTTTGAGTCATTAAATATTATTTACGTGATGCGCTCACTATAAAGGATATATTTATCCACTGTTTAGTTTATATTGCATGTTACTCAGTGATGCGCACACTGTGATTTCTTGTACATTACAAGTTTCTTCAAAACGTTATTGTTGACAGTTATTTGGTTACAAGCTACATGTTTCTTTATTTCATCAGAGACATGCTGATCATTTCTTGAATGTTTGATATAAACTACAATACTTTGTTATTTCTGTCCACTCTGTTATTGTAATAATTTGTACAAGGTTTACAACATGCAAAATGTAACTGCTACTCCTTTCTTCTTATCAAGTCCAGGAGTTCCTCCTATACAATGGAAAAAATGGAAAGTGGTATTTGAAAGGTATGCTAGAGTCTGTGGTCCCTCTCTCAGTGCAGAGAGGAAATCTTCTTTGCTTCTTCATTGTCTAGGATCAGAGGGGCAAGATGTTTTTGATCATTTACCTGATCTCTCTCCAGTGGAGGCTAGGTATCTTAATGATAGGTATCTTAATGATTATGAAATCTGTATAAAGAAACTTGATAAACACTATTTGCCTAAGGTGAGCAGTATCCTGGAAAGGTACCAATTTGCAAATAGGATGCAAGGAGAGGAAGAAACTGTTGAGGGGTCTGTGACACTTTTAAGAAAGCTCGCCTCTTCGTGCAAGTTTGATAATTTGTCTGATGAACACATTTGTGATCAGTTCATGTTTGGATGCAATATGAAGATGATTAGAGAAGAACTTTGATTATGTGATAAACCTACTCTTGATGAGATTCTCACTGTAGCTAAAAGAATTGAACACTCTTTGAAATGTGTTGCAGTGATAAAAAAGGACAGTGAGAAGGATTCTATGGTTTACATGGTTAAAAACAAAAACCAGAAAGCAGTTGGAAAAGGTATAAATAGTACTTCTGTTGATAGAGAAGAATTTTTTTTTTTTTTTTTTTTTTTTTTTTTGAAAACCTTTATTGACAGTTCAATCACGAACAGGTATGGGCCTACAACCCCCCGGGGCCGGCCGCTAAGCAATCAGAGCAAAAACAGGCAAATGTAAACACAGGCAGCACTTCGGGGAGGAGAATCGTAATGCTAATAGTGTGAACAGCGTAGGTAGGGCACCAGGAGAAAAAGGTTTTCATTTTATGATAAAACAAGGCAGAAGGATCAGGTGCCAGACAATTTTCAAACAGCAATTACAGTTATGCAGGGTAATAGACAGAAACGATTTACAGCAATCTGTTAGGTCAATGGCGCAAACACAAGAACATCAGGATGGGGAAGAATATCGTAAGCAGTGGCGCCTGCAGTCCCCCGCCAGAACTCCCGGAAAGCACCCCGGAATTTGTGGTACACATGAAGCGGCAGCGAGTCATAGCAAAGGAAGTGTATCACGCTGATCCCAGAAAAAGAAAAACAGAAAGAAATAGAGAAGAAAAAGGAGGCCATGGAAAAGGAGAAAAAAAGACTAAAGAATCCCCTCCCCCAACCCCCCACCCTGCACCTCTGCAGATGAGTACGCCCCCCCCCCCCAGCAGTGTGCCTGTCGCCCTGGAACCAGACCCGAAATATAGGAGAATAGGGAAAAAGAAGTAGGAAAAGAACCCCACCAGACGGGGGGGTAGAGAGGGTATTAATAAACTGGAGGAGGGCCTTCAAAACATACCCCCGGCTTCTCCCTCCCGCACGGCAAGTTTCCCCCAAGGTGAACAATAAACAGCACAAAATCGATCTTCTCAAAGAAAGATGGGGAGCATTATGCACCTATTATGCTGTTAGCTATGCCAGGAGAGCACGCAACCCCTAAGCCCGCCCGTCCACTAGATGACCACCCCTGAAGGATCAGCCTTATCCCTGACCACTCTTTGGAATTCTGCCCATGCCTACCCCTTGACCCAGCACCATATCCGATGTTCCGAGGTAGAGGATTGTCCAAAAACGTCCGAGAAGCGACGCATACAGGTGGGATGGAAGTCTCTGAGCATCAACACAGTCCGCAGCGTGGAGAAACAGGCTTCCCAGTGCTGCCCCAGGATATGCACTGCACTCAAGGTCCAGGAAGGCAGAAGCAGCCAAAGCAGACAATAGTTGCTGGAATTGTCCTTGGGTCGCAGGAGGGCACGTACGGGACGAGGCTACCACATCCCACTCAGGGCCAGCGCCTCCGGGACAGATCAGGCCCTCAACTGGACGAACACACTGTAGCATACTGGCCGGAGTGTCCAGCTGTGCACTAACCTCAGGGGTGGCCGCCAAAGTTTCCTCCTGTGCGCAGTGTGAGTAGTCCCTGTGTACGTGCGGACAGGCGGGTCGCCATTGCTCCAACGCCGACGCCACACCGTCGAGCTTACTCCCCAAGACCCCGACACCATGGATCAAGGAGGAGTGAAGAGCACCAAGGGCCTCGAGGAGGTCGCCGTACCCCAGCACAGCTCTCTGGTATCGCGCCGCCACACTCCCAAAAGTCGCACTTTCACAAACCCTCTGCGACCCAGCGGACAGGATGGTAGGCTTCATCGCAACAAGATGGCTGCCAAGTATGCCCGACCCTCACCGGGGCCGGGACCCCGGGACAAGCGTCTCGATGTCCACGTCGCCGGCGACCTGGTTCCGGGGGCAGGCAAAGACTATCCGTTGCGTGGTCACGGGCAACAGTCGTCCCCACCACGGACCGGCTCCCGTAGAAATCCGGGGGCGGCCCGCAATGATCCGGGCAGGATACGGGCGACGGCCGGGCAGCTCACTATCAAAGGCAGGGTCAGCCACCGGAGGATCTGAGAGCTGCACCCCCGGGCATGCACCCGGTCCGTTACGCTTGACAATAGAAACGACCACGACGAAATGTAGGCCGAGTTTGGCACCGCTCCGGTGGACCGACTCCACCCAGTCACAACAGACCGCTGTTGTTGACCTGCCACCCGGCCACGGCGTCCACTCGAGGTCCCGGCCCCGGGGCCGCACAGGCCGCAAAGTTCAGATGCTCATTTCTCCGGCGGTACCGCAGCCAGAAACCTCGGAGTCACTCAGTCGGGGGCCACTCTCCTTCAGAAACACGACCGCGTAGCACAGGGTGAGGATCTCGTGCAGGATATCCGTGCGGGATGCGGAGGTTCACGGAGCCGGGAGTCTACGCTGCCGTCCCGGTCGCCATCTTGGCTCCTCCCAGGATAGAGAAGAATTTAAAGGAAAACTAGTGGAGCAAAGATGCTACAGATGTGGTAAGCTGGGTCATCTTGCAAATGACAAGAAATGCCCAGCATTGAACCAAACCTGTACTAGATGCAAAAGAAAAGGTCACTCTTCTACTACGTGCAAAAGCAAACCAATTCCAAGAGTTAAAAAAGTGGAAGTTTATGGGGGATTTGTGAGATCTTTATGCACCTTAGGATCTCACGAATCCCCCAGGCCGACCCATAGTCTCCGGCTGTGGTTCGGTTTTGGAACTTTTATGTAAATACATTGATGTATTCATCAAAGAGTTGGCTCTTCATACTCGGAGTTATGTACAAGATAGTGGTGATATCATCTACCAATTAGAACAAATGCAATTTGACCCACAAAAGAGTTATTAGTGTGTTTGGACATTGAGTCCTTATACACTAAAATACCGCAATTGGAAGGCATGGAAGTCATTAGACATGCTTTGGAGACTCGACCTGACCCAGTGACAGTACTAAGAGATTTTAACATTGAGTTACTCACAATTTCCCTTACTCTGAATTATTTTGAGTTTGATGGGTCCTTATATTTGCAAATCAAGGGTACATCAATGGGGGCTTCTTATGCCCCCAATTTTGCTGTCTTGTATGTCGATAACTTCGAACAGACATACATTTACAATCAGGCTAACAATCCCTACTTTCTGAACGTGCACCATTGGCGCCGATATATTGATGACTTTTTTTTATTTGGACCGGTGATACTACCACTTTGAATGATTCTCTAAATTGATTTAACACATGTTCTCCAGATCTCAATTCCACTTCTCAAGCCAGCAGTGAGAGTGCTGACTTTTTAGACCTGACTATTATTCCTAAAGACAGGATGTTGGCTACTAAGCTCTATACAAAACCAACGGCACGCAATACTCTTTTGGAATATACCAGCCATCATCCTAGGAGCCTAAAAGATGGCCTCCCTTTTGGTCAGTTCTTACGTATCTGCAGGAACTGCCAATTTCGAGAGGACTATTTTCTAGATGCAGATATACTTGCTAAAAAATTAGAACATCGTGGTTATCCAAAGCGATTGATCAAACGGTCGTTAAAGCGGGCTTTGTATAACCACCGTGAGTTTTTGTTGACCCCCCGTGTTCCAAAGACATCTGAACGTGTACCCTGTGTCACCACCTTTGGTACGAAAAGCAATCAAATCACAAAGATCATCAAACGCCATTGGCCACTGGTGCAGGCAATTGGGATTACTAAAGAACTGCCCCTTTTCTCTTTTAGACAGGGAAAAATATACGTGATCACTTGGTCCGTGCTCCTTTACCTGCCAATAGTTCACCTGATTTGACTACCCTATGGGGCCTTAAGAAGATCTTAGACCACTTCCGATGTTGAAATTGCCTTATGTGTGATTCTAATATGAATACAAAACAGTTTATACATGGCAATATAAAATATGACTTACGTGACCATACCAATTGTAACTCTCAGAAATGTGGTATACGTCATTTGGTGCCCTTGCAACCTCATTTATGTGGGACAGACCACACAATGCAGCAAGAGTTGTCTCTCCCAACATAAAAGCCGAATTAGTTGCAGAAATGAACATGCACCTCTGGTGTCCTTTTTTTGGAACATAACCACGCACCTTCTGATTTAAGATGGTAAGTGATTGAATTGGTAAAAACTCCATGTAGGGGTGGAGATAATGTGAATCTGCTAAATCAAACGGAATGTTGTTGGATGTTCCGCTGTGATAGTATCAACAAGGGGCTCAACAGTTTGGAAGAATGTATGGATGTACTATTCAGTTAAATTGTTGGGTAACCGTAGACCAGAATTCGCCCCTTGATAAAGTGAAATCCTTTTGCTATCTATGCTGTTTCAAACTGTTTCATATACATGAGATCAAAGCAAGCATAGGCTTTCTATTGTAATGATATTTCTCATTTAACGAGGGTCTGTATTCATGACCATATATCATAATATGTCTGTGGTGTGGTTATGTTCTTGATCCATTACAGGTTTTCAGTTTTGAGTTTCTATAACCTGTATCATGATTTCTCACACCAGTTAGACACTTTTGTCAACTTCATTATATTGAAATGATTTGCTGAAATGTTTAAGGTTCTGTGTTAAAAATAAGCTTGATTTTGGCTGTTGGTCACAGGTTTTATCCTTATGAGCCGTTTTTTAGTAGTTCGGTATAACATTGAATGTTCTGAAAAGTACATGTAGGTGTTACAATGAATTGTATCAGATAATGTAATTATGTTGTTTACCAATTTTTTAACTCACACTGTACAAATTGATATCTGTAGATATAATTGCTAATAATGATGTTATTCCTGAAATGGGAGCATGAATAACACTATTGAACAATTTATGAGTTTTTGTTTAAGGTCTTTTTCTTTTGTGTAACTCTCTAGTCTTTGGGTAATGGGATTCTTTTCTTCACATTCTTCTGAAATTTCTACAATTCCAAGATGGCTGCGGTTCCTTTGGCCTGTCTATAATTGGAGAAGTTAATCTGTTTATAAATACACGTATGATCATTGTTTTACAGGCCCAAATGATAGGGTTCGTGTATTATACTTTATGTAGTAGATTAAAACTCGTGATTGCCCCTCTATTTAATCTAGCTAAAAGGCTTGTTCCTTTTCACGAGACGAGTCCACTTTTTACTTCCATGAACGGCACGTTATAACATCTACGTGCCGCTGTTCCATTTCCTGTACTGGCCGCGACTTCGTTTTGAGCCGACATGCCAACCTGACACAGTGGATCTAAAGTTATTACTGAAGTAAGTGGGACTTAGATATACCTTGGGAAGTATCATTGGTTATTGGGTTAGGTTGATGCAGATATTCTGTAACGAGGATTAGATTCTAGGTGGGTGTTCTGTCGGCAATCAGTTCCGTATTGTTTGTTAGGCTCGCTCATGTAGTGGGTCTTACACTCGGTAACTGGCTGGTTGTTAAACAACAGCGTTATTATTTTTCGCCTCATAACTCTGGTTTATATTCACCCATAATTTAGATCTTTCTACTAAGGACGTAGCATACCATTCACGTTCTGTGTGAAGTTGGATGGGTTATTTTTACATGGGATTCTATCCCGTTTTTTGCCCATATCGATTTTTGAGTGAATTGGGTCCTTGTAGTTTTAAATTACTGTGGGGAGGTTTTCTTAAAGTTATATTCACGAGTCCGAGGTAGATACATTTTATCTCTTACTGTACTCTTTCTTTTTTGCAGCATTAATTGTTTGTATTGACTTTGATTTTCTATAATAATATGACAGTTGGTACCATCATTTCTTGAATACCCATTTGGATCCTATAGCCTTCGTTGGCACATATCTTCACTATTTTGTATTTGAGGACCTTCTGGTGAATCATTCTGGCATACCTACAGGTATGTGGGCTGTTGGATTTCTCCATATCAATTAGAGGCGAGACTTACAGTTCTTGCGTTTACAATTAGTAATTTATTTATTGACAGATTGGGACTCGATCAAATTCCGGTTTAAGTGCCCGATGCATGAGGTATGGTGCCCCTTCTTCGTGTTCATTGAGGTGATTCATTGAGGTGATTATTCATTTAGACTCCCTTATAATCTCCTGTTTATCTTTCCTTTTTCCCCTTCTTTGTCTAGGGTGTTCTTTCAAATACTTTGACTTGGTCTTCCTTCAGCTCTTTTTTTTTGTCACTGTTTCTGATCTTTGTCACGTTTTCGGTGTGGACCAAAAACCCTAAATTACCTGCTGCAATCCATGTACATATATTTCATTTTGTAGAAAATACAGTGGATGATCCTACATATTATGCTTTTGTCCTGAAGATGACCCTTAAAGTACCCTTGGATCAAAACGCCGTCAACGCTTGTAACGTGACCTAAATAAGATAGGACACATTTGTTGTATTGTTTATTTTTGTACCTGTTTCTCTGTGTTTTTTTATCTCTGCCATTGTCTGTTCAGTTTACACTTGTCATTGTCCATTATTTAACATTGTTTGTGCAACTGTATGAGCGCCATTAATAATGTGTCTATGTTTTTTTGTTCATTTTACATTAAATACTAGTTTTTGATATAATTACTGGTACATGGGTAATGTGAAATTTAGATAGCACTGGGTTTTTCTTATTCTAGGTTCTTTTCCATATTCTATACATAACCAATTTTGTTAGTCTGGCTCACAAATCACTGTTTGGATTAGAGCATGCATTATTATTTGGGTCACAATATAACTGGTGATGGTGTCAGACCTAAAAGTGATTTGGTTAATACTATTAAAAATATGAGTGCTCCCACAAACAAAAGTGAATTGATGAAATTCTTAGGAATGATAGAATATTACGCTAAGTTTGTGAAAGGATTTGCAGATTCCACTGTGAGCATGAGGGGCCTGTTACTCAAAGGGGTTGATTTTGTGTGGTCGGAACTTTGTGAAAGAGAATTCACTAGTATTAACGAAAAGTTGAATAATGCTCCTTCTCATAGGAGCTACGATCCCACTAGCAAACCTATTCTTATCACTGATGCTAGTGAGAAAGGATTGGGTGCAGTTTTGCAGAAAAATGGTCCATCTGAGTTGCGAACTGTTATATTTTTGTCTTGCAGTTTGAGGGATGCCGAAACATGTTATTCTGTTGTGGAAAGAGAATCCCTTGATGTATTTTGGTCCATTAACAAATTAAAGACATTTTTGTGAGTAGTTAACTTTGAGGTACATACTGATCATAAGCCTTTAGTTGAAATATTTAATAAAAAGGGACTTGATTTAATTTCAAGTAGAATCACGAAGTAGGTCATTGCTCTCCAAGAGTATTCTTTTTCTCTTAAGTATATTTCGGGAGTTGACAATGGGGTGGCAGATGTGTTGTCACGTCTTGTCCCCATAGAAGTTATTCAGGATGAGGAATCTGAAACAGGTGATGAGGAACTTAATGAATGGGTGTATGTGGTCTACCATGATGTCATTTCTGAAAAGAGGTGGAGTGAGGAGTTAGCTATTGACTCTACATTGACTGAGGTAATGTCATTTGTTCAAAATGTTGGACAAATGTTTGATTGATTGACAAACAGTAAGGTTGAATCTGAACTTATTAAGCCATTTTGGAAAATGCGGAATTAATTGTCTGTTGTAAATGGTTTGTTGTTTAGAGGTGCAAGATTGATTGCTCCAAGCAGTCTTAGAGGAGAATTGGTAGATTTGGTTCACTCTGCTCATACAGGTCTTACTAAAAGTAAAGAGAGACTGCGAATGTCATACTGGTGGCTTGTCATGGACAAGTTTGTTGAGCGTGTGGTGCGGGACTGTGTTCCTTGCTCAGAGTGATAAGTCTTAGTGTTCTCGGGTGCAACCTATGATTGTAAGAAGGTGTCCCTCGAGTCCTTAGCAGGACATTGCGTTGGTAAACAAACATAATATCGAATAAAAAATATCGCCAGGACAGAATATCGAGTTTTTGATATAGAATGGACAGAATATCGAATTGCCAAAATATAGTGGTGAAGAATATCGAAAATCAGGTAAGAAATATCGAATTAAATAATATAGAAGTAAGTAATATCGACAGTCATAATATAGTTGTTAAAAATATCGAATTTTTTTATAGTGTTTTAAGTGTTAGTATATGTGTTAAAAGTATGTATTAATTTTGGAATGTATGTATGAATATTTTTAAAGTAATGAATTTTATGTTATTTATTTTTTGTGTAATTTAATTCCGTAGCGGGTTGTGGGTTTATAGGGGATTAGGGTGGGAAGTAATTTAATTATAGTACATTAAATAATAATTTTTAGGAATTATTAATTATTTTTAATTTAATTTTGCGTTTTACTTCTGTAGCGGGTTGTGGGTTTATAGGGGAATAGGGTGGGAAGTAATTTAATTGTTATTAGGTAATTATTAATTGGTATTGAAAATTAATTAGTTGTTGATTAATTATTAATTGGTAAATAATTTGTATTAATTGGTAATTAATTTGTATTAATTGTTTAATTGATAATTATGTTAATTGTATTAATTTATTATTTGTAGCGGGTTGTGGGTTTATAGGGGAATATGGTGGGAATTAATTTAATTGTAAATAATTAATTATTGAAATAATTTTTGTATATTGCTAATTAATTTATTCATAATTAATTATTAATTGGTACTAATTGTATTTATTAATTTTTGTGTAACGAAAATTAATTGGTTATTAAAATTAATTGGTTATTAATTCATTATTAATAGGTAATTAATAAAAAAAATATTGGTATTTATAATTAATTCATTATTAAATATTGTGTGATTGGTAATTAATTGTAATACTTTTTTGGGTATTAATAATTTATTTATTTTTAATAAAATATTAAATTATTATTTTCCCTACTATTGCACTCACTGGAGTGGGAATAGTAGTTTGTACCCCTACGCTATCCAACGCTTTCCCTACTATTGCACTCACTGGAGTGGGAATAATAATTTTTACCCCTACGGTATCCAACGCTTACCCTACAGTTGCACTCACTGGAGTGGGAATAGTAAATTTTACCCTCCCGCTATCCAACGCTTTCCCTACTGTTGCACTCTCTGGAGTGGGAATAGTAATTTTTACCCCTAAGCTATCCAACGCTTTCCCTACTACTCCACTCTTTGGAGTGGGAATAGTAGTTTTTACCCCTACGCCATCTGACGTTTTCCCTACTGTTGCACTCACTGGAGTGGGAATAGTAAATTTTGCCCTCCTGCTATCCAACGCTTTCCTTACTGTTCAACTCTCTGGAGTGGGAATAGTAATTTTTACCCCTACGCTATCCAACGCTTTCCCTACTGTTGCACTCTCTGGAGTGGGAATAGTAATTTTTAACCCTACGCTATCCAACGCTTTCCCTACTGTTGCACTCTCTGGAGTGGGAATAGTAATTTTTAGCCCTACCTTATCCAATGCTTTCCCTACTGTTGCACTCTTTGGAGTGGGAATAGTAATTTTTACCCCTACGCTATCCAAAGCTTTCCCTACTGTTGCACTTACTGGAGTGGGAATGTTCATTTTTACCCCTACGCTATCCAATGTTTTCCCTATTATTGCACTGTCTGGAGTGGGAATACTAATTTTTACCCTCCCGCCCTACTGTTGCACTCTCTGGAGTGGGAATAGTAATTTTTACCCTCCCGCTATCCAACGCTTTCCCTACTATTGCACTTACTGGAGTGGTAGTAGTAAATTTTACCCGCCCGCTATTACGTTAATATATATGTATTTTTTTTTTTTTACTTACATTAATTATTTATTAATTTTAACGTTTTTTAAGTATGTTTCAGTTAATTATATGTATTATTTCATTAATTTTACATTAATTTTAAGACATTTAAAAAATTCGATATTTTGACTAACTATATTTTTTACAACGATATTTTGGATTCTATATTTTTGTACTTACCTGTTTGGAGATAGGGCTTCGATATTTTGGCATTCTATATTTTTACTTCGATATTTTGGCAATTCGATATTCTCCTACTCGATATTTCGTCAGTGATCCCATTGCGTTGGATATTCTTGGACCCATACAAAGTAATGGTTCACAAATATTTCTCTTGGACATAATTGATATGTATTCTCACTGGCCAGAAGTTTTTTTATTATAATTGATAGATTCCACACACGTCATTAAATGTTTGAGGGAGTTATTTGCCAAGGAAGGTATGCCTGAGTCTATTTTGACTGATAATGGGGTTCAACTAACTTCAAGAGAAATGGAAGAGTTTTGTCTTCAAGAGGTATTGTGCATAAAACTTGTGCTCTTTATCATCCTGGATCAAATGGTATGGTTGAGAGATTCAACAGAGTAATTAAGGAAACGATTACTTTAGCAAAGTCATTGTCTTTGGACTGGAAAAATGAAGTTAACAAAAAAGTGGAGGAGTACAGACTATCTCCTCATGGTACCACTGGCAAAACTCCTTTTATATTATTCAGGGGTAGAGTGCCGAATACATGTTTATAACCTTCTTAGGACAACAAATATGAACTGGCAAAGGGAAAGGAAAGCATGTGTAATAGTAGTGATGTGCAATAGAGGGAAGAGATAAAAACTAATGAAAGGAAAAAAATACTTTGATTCAAAGAAAGCTGTAAAAAGAATTGAAGTAAAGGTTGGTGATTGGGTCATGATTAAACATCCCGGTCTTTGCAGCAATTCTATCTCCAAATTTATGAAACCCACCATGGGTATTAAAGTCTTTAAAAACACTACTAAAACACAAGATCATCGTATTTGGAATTTAAATAGAGTTGTTATTGTTAGAGGAAAAACTCATGGAAGTTTAAATGCAAGTATGGGTGATGTTGGTAATACACCCGTTTGTCCTTCTTCAAGAATGGAGGAAGAATCTAATATTCGGCGTTCTTCTAGGATTGTTAAACGTCCTGCACATTTTAATGATTATGTTTGATGTTTTTTTTTCTATTTTTCTTTTTAAGTTATTTTGTTAAGGAAGGGATGTGTGTGGTGCTCCCACTTCTCTTTCTTGCTCTTATGAGCCTATGTCATTATAGGATCTAATGCATGTAATAAAGAATATTAAGTATGTAATGGTTGTGACATGTAGAACAAGTGGTAACCAGGACAGAGTGTCAGTTTATGCCTCTGCCTGCTAGCTGATGGATGGGATCTTATTTGTAATGAATACATCTACAGTAACTGCCTTCCTGTATCCAGTAACCTTAGAGGAGCAATATTGCGACATCTGGCATGGAATCCTCTCTAAGCCATGTCTCAGTAATAAACAATACATTCAGTTGTTTATCTTCCAACAATATATACAGCTCAGAGCTGTGCTTTGGCAGTGATCTGCAATTAAGCAGATACATCTGCCAGTTGCAGTTATTCTTGGTCATTTTAGATTGCCTAGTTCTGTTGCCTGATAAGTTAAAATTCCCCACGTTGAGTTTGCACCCTTTGCAAAAGAAAGGGGGCAGTCTGGCAAGATTGAGTGTTTGCAAACCCTATTTATTTGCTAGTTATTTCAAATTGATGAAGTTGTGCTGTGGAAAAAGCAACCCGCTTTGTTGACATATCGGCAGGGGTTCTGGCCCCAGAGTGCATTAAGTATCAGGGTCTGACTCGACAACTAGAGCACTGACCTAAAATGGCAGTTCTACTTGTCTAATTGGGAAAAATGGTGCTGAACACGGACTAAATCCCCAGTTTCTATGGCCAACACATTTTACATTTTACACAATTAATATAAATGGCCCCTGCCTTCCCATGGCCAACTCATGACAATAAAACTTTTAAAATCAGGGAATAAAGTGCAGAGTGCAAAACATAGTAGGGCGATTTAGGAAAATTGCAGAGAGAACTGAGTCAGCTGTTGTTACCTGCGCTTCTGTGCCCCGGAGTGCATTAAGTATTCGGACAAGACTCGACAAATAGAGCGTAGACCTAAAGTGTTAGCCCCAGTTGTCTAAGTGGGAAGAATGGTGCCAAACACAGTCAAAATCCCCGGTTTCTGTGGCTAACAAATTTTACTTTTTACACAGTTAATAAAAGAAAGGATGCATCATTCAGTGGAGGGTCTAATGGACTGAAGACAGCAATGTCTGGTCTGGAGTTAAGGGTACGTCGCACAGCAGCGGTTCCGATGAAGCAATCAATGAGGCTTTCAATTCAAGGCCCTGTGTCATCATTGAGGTGGCCATTGATAGAGGTTTACCATGTGAAGTCCAGCATTGTGGATGCTTTGTGTAGCAGCAGTTCTGAGGAGCTGCGGGCTGTGATATGAGGTCCTACATCAGGGATGGGTCATGCCGTGGCGGTCCCTAAGCGGAGCTGCAGTCGAAACACCAGCAGTTCCATCCCATCTGTTAATACTGAATCGAGAACCTTAATATAGTGTGGGGCCTGTAAGGCTATAGCCAAGCCACCCCTCCTTTTGTTCACTCTATCTAATCTTGTGACGGTGTACTCATCAGGGAACGCAAAGGCCAGGACTGGGGTGGAATGACTTTACAGCCAGGTTTCAGAAATGAGACATATGTCCGGCTTCAGATCCTCCAGCAGAGCCCACAGTTCCATGAAATGTTTCGAGATAGATCTAGCATTAATATATAGTGCCCGAAAGGACTCCTGGTTTTCCTTCCCCTGGGTGATGTTACCCATCCTTGGTGCAATATTGATCTTATTAGCTTGCTTGCCATAGGTCTTATATAAGGTCTTTAAGGATCTTATCTTCTAGTACTGTTAGCATATATATTCATGAGGAATCGTCTTCTGGGATCAAATCAATTGTGCAACCATGATGACAATGGGGATGAGGGCAGTTCATCTCCTCTTTTTCTAAAAACATCTTCAAAATCCTTATATGGCTCTGGAATCTGAGTTTGTTCTTTCTCCTTTAGTGCTATACAACAATTTCAGGGAGATGTACACTCTAATCCTTTCTAAGGAAAACAGCTCTTATGGCAATCTTGGGACGAAAAAAAAGATATTTTGTTCTTGGTAGCCAACAGAAGGGTTATGTTTCGAAGCCAAAGTGCAGTCAGTATAATGCCAACGCTAGAGGTTCAAATAGGTCAATTTGCATGGTCTAAAAAACGTCCATTAGTCGAAGCTATTCTTAAATAAGGAGTTTCCCAATAAACTTCACCCTGAGATCAGTGTGTTCCCATCTATTCTTCCAAAAGGTTCTGGAATCTCTTTTTCCTGTTTCGGTGTCTTTAATTGAATCTCCGAACCATAAAGCATACCAAAACACTATAGTCAATGAGAACCAAGGTGGAAAGTGGGCTTTGGTTGGTAAGAATGTGTACCAGGTTTTGGAAGTGCACTCTGCCAAAATCTACTAATGGGGGTTCATTTGAAATCTTACAAGAACGTGACTAGGTTTTGACCTTCATAGTTAAGGTCTTAGAATTTCCTGTGAGGCTGGGACATTCCTTAGCAAGGTGCCCTTGCTTCCCACAATAAATACAAAGACCTTTAATTTTCTTGTGATATTCCCCTCTGCCGCTAACTTTCTGCAAATGTTTTTTTGCATGACTTCATTGGTGGATCCTATGTTTTCTTTAACTGTTTCATCAGAAACAGGGACTGATCTCTTTTCTGGAATTCAATGTCTTCCTTGTCTTCTCTGAGTTTGTTGGGCATGAGTTTGTAAGGTGTTATCAATGAATGCAGTAATGGATGTTGGTCTATTTACAAGTAAAAATAGAGCCTCTTTTAAATCTTCATGAAGGCGTTAATAAAAAAAGATGTTGCGGCAGATTTATCTGTCCAAGTTACCTCAATAATTAACTGCTGAAAACAGATACAATAGGGCACCAGGTCCTCCTTACTGTATGACTCCCTTTGCTTGTCTCTTGCCAAAAAACCCATAAACTGATGTATGAAGTCTCTAATGGTTGAAAAGAGCAGGCTTTGATTTAAAATTAAGGGAGAGGTCTAGGCTAAAGCATCCTCACATAAATATGATAGCACAAAGTTTACCGCAGCCTCATCAGTTGTGATTTGCAGACATTTCCACAAAGTTCAAATTACATTGAGCCATACACAATTATAAGTGACGTTGATCTCCAATGAAAATTCTGGGTGGCTCCGCGTGTATCTGGGCGTTTCTGGCGAATCTCATTTGCAGCAGCTGATTTAGACTGTGGGAACTCATCCCCCTGTATTTCTGTGACTTGTGTGCTCTTAATTTTAAGACCTTTAGTCCCCCGCCCAGCCATTCTTTCTTGTTTTGTTACTGTTGCAGCTGACAAAACACAAAGTATCTTCAGGATCTGAAGGGACCCACGCCTCCTGCGTGTCAGCGTTAACGTCTCTCTCCCCGTCTTTGGCAGGCTTCTGAAGGTCTCGAAGAACGCCTGCAGCGAGCATGCCGTGTTAGAGTCCCGCTGCAGGGCAGTAGCAGCCGATGATGCGGGAGCAGGATCAGGAGCAGAGAGCACGTCGAGCGCCGAAAAAAACCAGGATAGGAGCATCAGCGTCTCTGCAGCCGGACAAGATTCTCCGACAAGTTTCTCCGATTCTTCGCCCGGCGAATGCCCGGCGAATGCCCGTCTCGGCATCAGAGTCAAATGAGATTCACCAGAAACGCCCAGATACACACGGTGCTAAAAATAAAGTGCAGAGCGAAAATTCTAAGTCCGCAGAAAAGAGTGAACAGACTGCCAAACAGATTAGAAAGATACAAGCAAAGACCATTAAGGGAACAGCAAAAGGTGTAACAAATGGTCAATCTACCCAAAGTGTGCAAGGCGGACAGCCACTTATAACAAATTTTTTTACTCCAGTTGAAGGGAAAGTACATAATGTGAAAGAGGGGGGAAAGGCCGATTCAAATGGCTTAGTAGTTCTACCTACTCCCTTAATAGATGTGCAACCCGCAAGGAGCGTAATGGAGATTAAAACGCCAGTCTTCCACTCAAGTCCAACCATTTCCCCTGGTGTAACTCAAGAAGATGAGGGGAACAATTTGCTTTTAGTGTGCTCCAATGCTAACGCTAACGCACATAGCTCACAAGCCCTTAATATTACACCAACTGAAATTAATGAGGATGTAGTGAGTCGGAATAAATTAGACATTGGTAAACACTTCGCTCTTCCACCTCACACACCAGATAATATGGATACATTTTACTCACTTACGGATGAGTCTGAAATGTCGGATGGAAGCATATCTGATGCAAGTGAAGACGGAAGCCAAAATTGGGATAGCAGTATTGACCTAGATCTATCTTTGAGAACTACTGCGCAAAGGAAAAAGCTGAGAAAGAGGCTCAACCGTCATAAAAAATCTGAGACCTCGGACCAAGGCAGCACGACGGACCTCAAATGGGACTATTCTGCATCACAACTGTTAACAGTGACAGAATCAACGATCTGTTCAAGAGAGTAATACATCTATTGTTGATGGTGATGCTGAGTCTAAGGGGGAGCCTACGCTATCAGATGTAATGCAATCCATTAAGAACTTTCAAGAGGAAGTCAAACTAGATAATCAAAGGTCACGTCTGGCTGCGAAAAAGCTACAGGGCACCATCAGGAAAGTGGGCAAGACTTGTTTTGAGATTGCTGACAGGATGACTTCAGTTGAGGTGCGTCCCGAGAGCCTAGAGAATGACATTGTTACTTTAAAAACACATGGCGATGAACATGATGGGATAGTCAAAGATCTTATGCCTAAAATCGAGGAGCAGGAAAATAGACTACGCCGCAACAACTTACGCGTACTAGGTATTCCAGAGGGGGCTGAGGGGGATGATCCCAAGACTTTTATGATCACCCTCTTTAAGGGAGCTTTCCCGGATTTACACTTGTGGGATTGGGACAAGGAACTACAGCGGGTTCATCGCTTCCCACTAATGCCATCTAAAAAATCAGCCACCCCTTCACAATATCCTAGAGCTATGCTAATCTACTTTGGCAATTTTCTTCTGCGACAATCATTATATGATCTTGCAAGACCCACAAACAAAAAGGAATTTAACGTTATTACTTTCTTTACACTACCTGATTTTGACCACGCAACGGTGGAGCGTAGATAGAGACTGAGACAACTTTTTGCACCCTTTCAACAACTGGGTGCAACAGTTTATCTTCAGAACCCAGATCGCCTAAAGGTTATTTTCAAGGGAACTACATGCAGTTTTGTATCGGAAATTCAAGCCCAGGCGTACCTGCAAGAGATTTCAGTTCATAAATAGTGATATTAGACAGCGGAATGAGAGTTAGAAACTTGAATCTGCTGCTCTTCTCTTGAATCGAGTTTTACAATAGTTCTACAACTGGAATAAAAACACTTATCTCTACTTTTCCTCTCTTTAATAGGGCTGCTTCTCTTTTTTGGGGGGTTTTTGGTTTTTTTCTTTTGTGTCCTCTTTTTTTCTCTTTATTCTAAACCAAAGGAATCATGTGAGTAGTTTAAAGACTGACAGAAACAAATGAGATGTATTATTTTGATCTGTATAGGGTAACGTAATGGTATAGTAGCGAGAGCAAAGGGACTGACTGGAGGAGTCATAGGCTTCAGAGTGCTTGGATGCCATCATCCTGGCTTCTTCGACGCCAGTTAGCCTCAGTAGTAGATGGGGGGAGGGGGTGGGGCCTGAGGGTTGGAGATCAAGGGAAGAGGGGTTTGAGGGGGCTGAGGGGTTGGTACGTGGGGGGTTGAAAGTAAGTTGCATGGCTTTATTTGATTGGATGAAATATTTTGTAATAATGAATTATTTGCGTATTGCTACGATTAATATTTGTGGTTTGAATGATGCCAAGAAACGCCGGAATACTGCGATAGGACTACGCCTATTAAAAGCTGATATAATCTGTATGCAAGAAACCCATATTGAAAGAGCACAGATACATTTATTAGAGACTCTTGGATATAGATTAGTGGGGGTCACCACCCAAAATTCAAAGACCCGGGGGGTTGCAATATTAGCAGCTAATCAATCCATTCAATTCTCCCGAACAATAGCGGATCAAAATGGGTGGTGGGTAATTACACAAAGTCATAGGGATAATGGGGACCCAATTACTATATGCACTATCTATGGAAGTTTTATGGATGATCCTACAGTGTTTGATTATATAAATAACTAACTACCTAATTGGCCACTACCTATCATTATGTGCGGGGATTTTAATATAAACTTGCTTGCTAGTCAGAATGTATCTTTTGGCAAGGGATGGAAGTATAGTGGACGAAATCCTAAAGTTTTTAGAGCCCTAAGGAAATTATGCTATGAACAAGCACTCTCCGATATCTGGAACTGGCAAAATCCCAATGATCCGGGTTTTACATTTTTTTCTTTTACACACCAAAAACATGTTAGACTAGATTTTATGTTTATATCACACACTATTCTTCATGATTGTGTTATTGAGAAAGCTCCACGCATATTATCAGACCATAACCCACTAATAATGGAACTTAAGTGGTTTGGTAGTAGAACTAAGGATAAGCCTAGTTGGAGTTTTCAGCGTGCGTTACTTCTCGATGAGGAATACTGTTTACATATGAGGAAATGGATATCCCAATTTTTAAAAGAGAATATAGGGAGCGCTGGGTTGGAAATAGTTTGGGATACGCTGAAAGCTGGGATACAGGGCGAGACACTCAGCTTTTCATTTACTAGAAATAAGGAAAAACGCTGCTTGATTAATGACATGCAGCGTAGTCTGGTGGTGGCAGAGGAAAATCTGGTTGAAATAATTCATGAAGGTAGGGATGCCTCAGAAGCACATTTGAAAGTACTACTAGCAAAATCAGTAATTCTTGAAGTCATTACAGAAAGAGCTGCAGATAGACTAAAAGTATGGCAAGAAAAGGCATATGAATGCAGCAAACAAGTAGGGCACCATCTTGCTACCAGAGCAAGGCAAAGGGTGATGCAAAATACAATAACTGAGATCAATGATCCTGTAAAGGGGAGAACTAGAGACTCAAAGGGTATTAGTAAAGTATTTTACTCATACTATAAAATCTTATATCATGAGGACATCAATGACAGCTCGAAAGAAATCCCATCATATCTTAATCAATGCTATGCGAGACGACTCTTAGAGGAAGATCAAGAACAACTTGAGGAACTTCCCCAATGGACGGATATTTTGCTATGCATTAATAGCTTACCTAGTGGTAAAGCTACTGGACTGGATGATATACCTTTAGAATTTTATAACAAGTTTGCCCTACAGCTGAAAGAGATAATATTACAACTGTTCATACAGGTATTTAAGGGAGGGAATCCCCCACAATCCTGGACCCAGGCTAAAATTATAATAAAAAAAAAAACATAAATCACCATTGGAACCTGGCTCTTATCGCCCCATCACTTTAATAATCGCTGATAGTAAAATGTACTCAAAAATTTTAGCTAGTCACTTAGCTGCTGTTATTCATAAAGTGGTCCTGGTATACACATGGTTTTATACCAGGACGTGGAACGACTGACCATACCAGGAGAGTTATCTCATTGCTTGACGCTGCCAATATAACTGGAGCACCAACAGCATTTATAGTCTTGGATGTGGAGAAGGCCTTCGACAGGGTCTCCTGGTCCTTTTTATGGGCGGCTCTGTCGAGGGCTGGCGTCAGTAAAAAACTTGTACAGGCCTTTAAAATGCTGTATTTTAATCCCAAAGCAAGGCTCTCTGTAAATGGGGCTCTCACAGATTACTTTGAAATAACTAGAGGTACTTGACAGGGCTGTCCAAGCTCCCTGCTTTTATTTGCTCTGTACATAGACCCTTTTTTACAACAACTTGAGCGAAATGAAAGGATTAGGCCTATTGAATCTCCGGGTGGGAACACTTAAACTTTAGCCTACGCATACGACATTGCGATAGCTACCCCTGACCCTGAAATTGCTATGGCCGAGATAGAGACAGAGGCAGTAAGATTTGGGCAACTTTCAGGGTACTCCCTTAATTGCAGTAAAACTCAAATTATTTGTTGTAATATAACCATGGCTAATGAACCTAGACTGGTAGAAAAGGCCATATACTTGGGGGTTGAGGTCTCGGCAAATGTTAATAGGATCGCTGAAAATAATATTGACCCCTTGATTGAAAAAAACAAAGTGGATTTACTGAGAATACACAATTTACATTTATCGATTATTGGCTGTTGTAACATAATTAAAATGCTTTTTTCCCCCAAATTTTTGTACTTCTTAAGGGCAATTCCTTTAGAATTTTCTGCCTTTTGCTTGAAAAAGATTGAAAATTTAGTTTCTCGTTTTATTTGGGGATATAATAAACCGAGAAGAGCTTACAAACTTTTATCATTACCAAGAGAAAGAGGTGGTGTAGCATTGCCAAATATTATATTATATTACTGGGTTACTACTTTATTAGCCAATTTAACCCTCATATCAGAAAAACCACTGAGTAGCTTGTTGGAAGAAATACCCACACCAATAGAACTTATTATGGGCAAAGACGCCTGGGGGTGGCTTTGGAGATTAATGATAGCCATTACAAGAAGGTTCGCTTTAAAACAATTATAGGCAGTTACAGAACTATGAAGTCAGTTCGGAAATTGCTGGGGCTGGGCCGACTGAATTACTACACACCAATAGATGATAATCCTAACCTACCGGAAAATTTTAAAGAGTCTATTATCAAAAAATGATGTAAGGCCGGTCTATCCAAACTTGGCGATTTCTATTTTTTATATGACATAATCAGCTTTAATAATCTCAAGGAGATGTATTGTTTAGATTGGAGAAACTTTTATAAATACCTCCAGGTCTGAGATTTTCTGAGTAAAAAAGGTGGAGGCTCTGCTAGATTTGCTAATAATAACATGATAGACAGATTAAGGCAGAAAAATAGATTGCTCTCTATTGGGGATGGATATAGCTATTTTAATTCATTAATGCAGGATGATATGGACGCCAGAGCAACAAAATGGAAAGTAGAGATAGGTATTCAAGAAAATCAATTTTTCCACTCAGTTGAGTTAGCACAGAAAACTTTAATCCCAGCACGGCTTCAGGCTCAATTTTATGAATCCTGCTTTTCACTCTACTATACACCAAAGGAAACTTCCAAATGGGGGTTGGGAAGAGGAACCCTATGCCCCCGCTGTTTACTGTACCAAGCGGATCTGGATCACATGTTTAGCTCATGTAGCATATTAAGTGGCTTAAAACAGAAAATCTCAAACTTTTTTAAGAAAGTGCTAGGGGTGGACTATGTTCTTACTCATCACTGGTGGGATTGGGGGTTGACCCACAAACTCAGGGGAAGCCAGGTGAGCAACTGGTATTTATTGGTATGGCGATTCTGCGCCTAAGCTTGGCAACAGTGTGGTTGGACCCAACACCCCCAAGCTTCCATCAATGGCTTTCCCGTTTATTAGCAAATTATACTTTTGAGAAAGCTATTTATGCAAAGAGGGAAAGGCAGGCTCACTCTAAAGGCTTACAAATGTGGGCACCACTGACCAGATGGATTGAAAATCATCAGTGAAGGGTTCTCTTTTCTGGGTTTTTTTATGCTTACTGTACAAGTCTAACCCCTCAGTTGGTGGGTGGGTGGGGTAATATAATAACTATAAAAAAATGGGCATGATTTATACATTTACTGTGGATATTTATTTTCTGATGAATCTTTACTGCTCTTTGTGTAAATTTTTGCTTTTTCCTGCTTCTCTTACATTTATATATGTTTTCTTTTTCTTTTTTTTTTTTCCAAAAGGAATAATAATTGTTGTTAATTGTATAACTATGCACAATAAAAAAAAAATATTTAAAAAAAAAGAAAATTCTGGGTGGCTGCAAAACTGAAGACACAAAAGGTGCAGGTCACGCTTGGGATATCACTGGATTACTGCCTCCTGTATCCAGAGTGGTATTGATACCAGTCGCGGCTCCTCGTGGGAGTGCTGCGGGGCGGGGAAGGGGCAGGGTGGGGGTAGTAAACTCCGGCATAAGGCCGAACGGAGTTCAGTTAATAAATAAATACATAAAACGAATGTCATTGCACGCGCTGCATTGCAGCATGCGCAATGAAATTCGTTGTGTTTATTTATTTATTAACTGAACTCCGTTCGGCCTTATGTCGGAGTTTACTACCCCCACCCTGCCCCTCGCTCGCCCCGCCCCAACGCCCCGCATCACTTCCACGAGGAGCCGCGACTGATTGATACTAATAGAAGTAGCAGGATTTAATCCTCCCCCTGGATGTGCTGGGAGGGTTGATCGCCTGATTTAATTTTTCCAAGTGAAATGCATGCTCTTGAGGAGTGTCTTTAGGATCATTTCTGATCTTATGAATTTTATGTGTAATTTTGTGTGTGTGTGAGAGAGAGAGAGAGAGAGAGAGAGAGAGTGTGAGAGAGAGAGAGAGAGAAAGAGAGAGAGAGAGAGAGAGAGAGAGAGAGAGAGAGAGAAAGAGAGAGAGAGAGAGAGAGAGAAGAGAGAGAGAGAGAGAGAGAGAGAGAGAGAGAGAGAGAGAGAGAGAGAGAGAGATAGTCTTGCAGGCTGTTGGTAGGACATTTGGGAATGACTTTAGAAGGCACAATGTCTCAGGGATGAATTAAAAACATCACAGTCTCCACCTAAAGGTGAGACTACAAAAAAATAAAGGGATCGACAACATAGGCATGAATTAGACATAAGGATAATAAAGTGAGGGACTTACATGGTGAAAACAGACAGGATGCTGTAACTAACCTGGCATAGTGGTGGCCATGCAGAGGGTCCTAAGATAGAAAGCCCAAAAACGAAGAGACATGGAAATGGGGATAAAAAGTAAGAAGGCAGGAAACACAAACAGAGAGTATGGAAATTAGATTTTCACTTTCCTGTGTGCCATTTCTTCAAATTTCCAAGTCTCCTGTGTCTAAATATGTCTTGGGGCCTGATAATAAGATGGTTGCCTGCTATCATGATTACACAATAAGTCGCTGATATTATATGTTGAGTTACAGGATATAACAAGTACAAATGATGTTTGTTCAATGTGTACCAACATTGGAGTGTTAGATGTGAGGATGTTTGAGAATAGAGGAAGGTGGTGTCCATGGCAGTGAATACCATGACAAAAACAAAAGTAACTTGAATATTGTGGAATGTGGAATTTTAGATATGGTGGCTATACTGGATTGTGATTGTTTAAAAAGAGAGTGAATTTAAATTCTTGTCACTTCCCAAAGCCTTTCATGTTTGCCAGCTATCAGAGGATCTTTGTGGAGCTAGTGTACTGCAACAGGAGTGTCAGATTGGAACCTTTACTTCATACTTTTGCAATGTCTTGTGTACTCAGATCATTCTCACAATCAATACCATTTCCAAGGCCTCGAATAATTGTACCTAATGTGCGCGTACTATTTTCTATCATGATTTTTATTTTTTTGGAACTTTCTATTTTGCTCTTTGTGTCTCTCCTGTTCTCATTGTAGAAATTGTGCATATACTATTTTGGGGGGATTTCAAAGGCTTGAATTCGTTTTGAACTTATGTGGATTGAACTCTCTAGGAAGTCCTTAAGAGTCATACGCAAATACTACACCACAAAGATTTTCAAGAGTTTAAATAATAATAAGAACCATTTCTTCTATTTCCATTGAGAGAACCTCATTCGTTTTAGAGACTTAGGTGCCGATTACGATCCGGTAAAAACCGGGTACGAACCGTCGGACGGAGCATATTCTCCGTCCGACGCGTACCCGGTCGTCAAAATTTACAAACAAGGAATTACGATTCGCACGGGAACACCATTTCCGTACGAATCGTAAAAAAGCCCGACCGAACAAAATAAACCTACAAATGCGATCCGGGAAAGCGCCGACGTGACGTCGGGACGCGCGCAGCCTGCCATTCACGAACCAGGAATTACGATTCGCACCGACGTCATCCCGCACGGTGAATATTTTCCGGCTGCCAAAAACTGCCGGGAAATCAGGACGACGCGAACAAGGACCACCAGTACGCGACGGACAGACAGGACGACGCGAAAAAGGAGGACCAGTACGCGACAGGACGACGCGATCAAGGAGTACCAGTACGCGACGGATAGACAGGACGACGCGATCAAGGAGGACCAGTACGCGACGGACACACAGGACGACGCGAACAAGGAGGACCCGTACGCGACGGACAGACATGGACCCGAACCTACGTGTCATCCCGGCCCTCATAGCAGTCGACCTCCTCTACAGGTTCGGACGCAGACGCCGCAGAAGGTCAGAATAACTAAGGGAGGGGGGAAAGTTGGGTGGGGTGGGGGTGGCAGGACCAGGGCAGGCCACAAAACCCCCACCAAAGTCACACAGCACACATGCCCAGCACATACCTGACTCCCATGCCCTGGTCACTACGAGGGGGTGGGGGCGTGTCCAGCTAAGCCAGCGACCGCCACAACGGAAGTCCGTCACCACGCGAACCGGCAACACAACCAGACCGGTACGTCCCGTACCCACGCCTGAAGAGCGTGGGTACGAGACGTACCACGCCCACACCCACGTCACCCCAACAATGGCGGGACGGATCGTACCCACGTGCCAAAGGCTTGGGTACGGCCCGCACAAGCATCACATAGCGTGGGGACGGATATGTATGGACCCTACCCCCACCCGCGTATGTATGGAGCGTACCCCCACCCCCACCAGTGTAAGTACGACATGTACCCCCACCCCCGTAGGCATGGAGCCTACCCCCACCCCACCAGTGTAAGTACGACTCGTACCCTCACCCCGTATGCATGGAGCGTACCCCCACCCCAACAATGTAAGTACGACTCATACCCTCACCCCGTATGCATGGAGCGTACCCCCACCCCACCAGTGTAAGGACGACTCGTACCCTCACCCGTGGACGTACGGACCGTACACCCACCCCCACCAGTGTAAGTACGACACGTACCCCCACCCCCGTAGGCATGGAGCCTACCCCCACCCCACCAGTGTAAGTACGACTCATACCCTCACCCCGTATGCATGGAGCGTACCCCCACCCCAGCAGTGTAAGTACGACTCGTACCCTCACCCCGTATGCATGGAGCGTACCCCCACCCCACCAGTGTAAGTACGACTCGTACACTCACCCGCGGACGTACGGACCGTACCCCCACCCCCACCAGTGTAAGTACGACACGTACCCCCACCCCCGTAGGCATGGAGCCTACCCCCACCCCACCAGTGTAAGTACGACTCGTACCCTCACCCCGTATGCATGGAGCGTACCCCCACCCCAACAGTGTAAGTACGACTCGTACCCTCACCCCGTATGCATGGAGCGTACCCCCACCCCACCAGTGTAAGTACAACTCGTACACTCACCCGCGGACGTATGGACCGTACCCCCACCCCCACCAGTGTAAGTACAACACGTACCCCCACCCCCATAGGCATGGAGCCTACCCCCACCCCACCAGTGTAAGTACGACTCGTACCCTCACCCCGTATGCATGGAGCGTACCCCCACCCCAACAGTGTAAGTACGACTCGTACCCTCACCCCGTATGCATGGAGCGTACCCCCACCCCACCAGTGTAAGTACGACTCGTACACTCACCCGCGGACGTACGGACCGTACCCCCACCCCCACCAGTGTAAGTACGACACGTACCCCCACCCCCGTAGGCATGGAGCCTACCCCCACCCCACCAGTGTAAGTACGACTCGTACCCTCACCCCGTATGCATGGAGCGTACCCCCACCCACACAGTGTAAGTACGACTCGTACCCTCACCCCGTATGCATGGAGCGTACCCCCACCCCACCAGTGTAAGTACGACTCGTACACTCACCCGCGGACGTACGGACCGTACCCCCACCCCCACCAGTGTAAGTACGACACGTACCCCCACCCCCGTAGGCATGGAGCCTACCCCCACCCCACCAGTGTAAGTACGACTCGTACCCTCACCCCGTATGCATGGAGCGTACCCCCACCCCAACAGTGTAAGTACGACTCGTACCCTCACCCCGTATGCATGGAGCGTACCCCCACCCCACCAGTGTAAGTACGACTCGTACACTCACCCGCGGACATACGGACCGTACCCCCACCCCCACCAGTGTAAGTACGACACGTACCCCCAGCCCCGTATGCATGGAGCGTACCCCCACCGTGTATGTTCCAAGCGTACATATCCAGAAATAGGAGGTGTGTGTGCAGAGTCCTCCCAGCAGTGCCCTGAGACAGATGGGGTGGGTGCTGAGTCCTCCCAGCAGTGCCCTGAGACAGAAGGGGTGGGTGCAGAGTCCTCCCAGCAGTGCCCTGAGACAGGAGGGGTGGGTGCCTAACACTCACAGCAGTGCCCTGAGACAGGAGGGGTGGGTGCAGAGTCCTCCCAGCAGTGCCCCGAAACAGGAGGGGTGGGTGCAGAGTCCTCCCAGCAGTGCCCTGAGACAGGAGGGGTGGGTGCCTAACACTCCCAGCAGTGCCCTGAGACAGGAGGGGTGGGTGCAGAGTCCTCCCAGCAGTGCCCTGAGACAGGAGGGGTGGGAGCAGAGTCCTCCCAGCAGTGCCCTGAGACAGGAGGGGTGGGTGCTGAGTCCTCCCAGCAGTGCCCTGAGACAGGAGGGGTGGGTGCCTAACGCTCCCAGCAGTGCCCTGAGACAGGAGGGGTGGGTGCTGAGTCCTCCCAGCAGTGCCCTGAGACAGGAGGGGTGGGTGCCTAACACTCCCAGCAGTGCCCTGAGACAGGAGGGGTGGGTGCAGAGTCCTCCCAGCAGTGCCCTGAAACAGGAGGGGTGGGTGCAGAGTCCTCCCAGCAGTGCCCTGAGACAGGAGGGGTGGGTGCCTAACACTCCCAGCAGTGCCCTGAGAC
Source organism: Triturus cristatus (assembly GCF_964204655.1). Taxonomy (NCBI): domain Eukaryota; kingdom Metazoa; phylum Chordata; class Amphibia; order Caudata; family Salamandridae; genus Triturus; species Triturus cristatus. The sequence goes on from NC_140588.1 coordinate 86,699,885, forward strand.
AGGAGGGGTGGGTGCAGAGTCCTCCCAGCAGTGCCCTGAGACAGGAGGGGTGGGTGCCTAACACTCCCAGCAGTGCCCTGAGACAGGAGGGGTGGGTGCAGAGTCCTCCCAGCAGTGCCCTGAGACAGGAGGGGTGGGTGCCTAACACTCCCAGCAGTGCCCTGAGACAGGAGGGGTGGGTGCAGAGTCCTCCCAGCAGTGCCCTGAGACAGGAGGGGTGGATGCAGATTCCTCCCAGCAGTGCCCTGAGACAGGAGGGGTGGGTGCCTAACACTCCCAGCAGTGCCCTGAGACAGGAGGGGTGGGTGCAGAGTCCTCCCAGCAGTGCCCTGAGACAGGAGGGGTGGGTGCCTAACACTCCCAGCAGTGCCCTGAGACAGGAGGGGTGGGTGCAGAGTCCTCCCAGCAGTGCCCTGAGACAGGAGGGGTGGGTGCCTAACACTCCCAGCAGTGCCCTGAGACAGGAGGGGTGGGTGCTGAGTCCTCCCAGCAGTGCCCTGAGACAGGAGGGGTGGGTGCCTAACACTCCCAGCAGTGCCCTGAGACAGGAGGGGTGGGTGCAGAGTCCTCCCAGCAGTGCCCTGAGACAGGAGGGGTGGGTGCCTAACACTCCCAGCAGTGCCCTGAGACAGGAGGGGTGGGTGCAGAGTCCTCCCAGCAGTGCCCTGAGACAGGAGGGGTGTAACACATGTGTGTGAGGCTGGAAGTACACACATGCATACTGCCTACAAGGGAACATGTCCCCATGAACTCATGTCAACAGACTCCACACACATGTACAGTGATCACCAAGGATGCCACGGATGTTGCAGGTGGAGACATGGCCCTGCATGCATGGCAAAAGTAGAAGGGCTCCGTCACACACACAGCTCATGTAGACACAGCTCTGCGCTAAATATTGGGAACACCCTGCAGGGAAGATATCAGGGTACACAGAGGGAGGAATACACCCTGGGACAATTGCACCATGCAGTAACTGCTTACATGAACACAGAAAGTTAGCTAACACCTTGTGATGGCACACAGATCCCAGGGTCCCCCCAATGAGCAGCCCACTACTACATTTCCCACACACCCAACACATAAACACCACCCAAAACCATGTAGCAGCCCCACCAACACCAATACCAGCATAGCAGTAGTGTCAGAATGAAAAAAAAAGTAAAGCTTTATTCAGCATGGTCACAGTGTCCGTGGATCGCAGGCAGTTCAATATTCACAAAGCCCATAGGGCAGTCAATAAGTCTCAGCTGGATGGGGGACACAGTGGGATGCGTGTCCCCTAGCTTGCCTGCACAGTTACATGCCGTCGTCTTCCACAGGGGTGAGGGCATCAGGGGGGGGAAGCACCAGGCACCGCAGGGACATCAGGGCAAAGGGTAGGCGTTGTGGGTGCAGGGATGGAGGACTCCACCACAGGGGGTGGGGCAGGGCCAAAGGCGGAGGCCAGGATGGCACTACACACCTTTGCAAGGTCCTCCAGGGAGTCCCCTGCACCCGAAGGATCCACAGGCCCCAAGGAGGGGGGGGGGTCAGAGGGATGGGTCGCAGCGCCACTGTGGGAGGGTGTAGACAGGGGTGGGGAATCAAGCACCCTGACCGGGGACCTCCTTGACCGCTTGCGGGGTGGTGTCACTGTGGGGCTCAGGGACAGAGCGGCCATGAAGGAGTCTTTGGGGGAGAGGTGGCCAGGAGAGCTGAGGGGAGGGGATTTGGAGGGAGTGGACTGGGTGGAATGCGGACTCCCACTCTGGCTGCATGTCACACGTTTGCCCCCCGACCCAGTGGGTGTGCCTACCTCACCCTGTGTGTGCGTGTCAGGAGGAGTGCGGTGGACCTTCCCTGCTGGTGTGGTGCCTGTGTCTGTTGATGTGGGTGCATGCCGACGTCTGGGTGTACGTGGGACAGGCATGGGAGTGGGAAGTGTGGATGGGGCAGGGGTAGGTGGTGGGAGGTCGCGCTGCAGGAGACCCACTGCTGCAGTCAGTGTCGAGTCTATCGACCGAAGCAAGCTGCGTTGGTCAGCCTGCGATGAATGAATGCCCTCCAAGTATGCCTCGATGTTGTTGAGGGTCTGGCCGTGGGCATGGAGGACATTAAGGATCGCAGCCTGACCAACCTGCAGCTGCCGCTGGATGTCCACAGACTCGGCATGGGCAGCAGCAGTGGAGACAGGGCAGGGGGTGCGGTGACTGGCATGAAGGAGACATGCGGTGACCGGGCACGCTGGGAAGGGACACGAGCAAGTGGGAGGCGGCTGATGGGAACGGAGGGGGCGGTGCGAGGTGTTGTTCCGCTGTCAGCTGCTGGTGCAGCCTCCGCCCACTCGGAGACATCCTCCTCGGACCTGTCAGCTTCGTATTCTGACGTGCCAGTCGACAGGTCCTCGGCCACACTCTCCTCCGCCTCTGTCCCACTCGATGTGCCGGCCTCGATGTCACGGCTGGCACTGGTGCTCGGTCCCTCCGCCTGGTCTGTGTCCATGTCTCCCTCTGTGTCCCCCGACGATGCTGTGGGCAGGGTGGAGAGACAGAAAGTAATCAGACACCTGTACACATCTGTCACATTAGTCCAATCTACATAGGTTACATTGCATAGCCTGAAAAGGAAGATCCCTAACATCTACTAAACAAGGTACCGATGTAGGGCATGAAACACACAGTTGGTTGAGCCACCATGCCACTGAAATACCATGGAGAGCATGAGACAATAGCAAATGACAGGAAACGGAGTCTGACATAGCACCCAGGCCCTGGGGACAATCCAGCACTGCATCTGCATTACACAGCGTTGGCGAAAATGGGGATGACCTGGGACCATATCCATGAACTTGAGACACATGCTGCCTAGGTAATGCTGAAAACATGCCCAACATGACTGGGTCACTGCACCTTGAGTGTATGTCCAGACAAACATCACACACTGCCCAGACCCAGCAAGTAGAAATCAGGATTTGACATATAGGCTTTGCCCGCCCCAACCACCCCCTACACGAGGCAAATTGTTGAGACACAGGTGGCACCAACATCTCATAGTCTGGGTGATAAACACAGGGGCAGGCAAAATGCAAGATTGGACGCCAAACACCCAAGGTGCGCCTGTACAAATAATGAGGTACCAGTGCCCATCCTCAGATGAGTATAACAAGACACACAGGCACTGGCAACTGTGAGTATGAAGAAGGACATTCAGGTCAGGCTGCACAGTGGACACCTGTACTAAATGTAACGTCTATATACATGGTGCCAGGGGACAATGGCACAGAGCACAACCTACGCTGTAGACACTGAGAGTGTCCACGTTTTGGGATGACACATACAACACCGAGGAAAAGGTGCCCCAGGGGACAGTAGTGGCCACACAACTCCATGCTCCTGAATGGTAATGACTGCAACACACGCCACCATCCCTGCACTATGCGTATCGCACACTCATGCACATCATGTCACAGGCCACTACATAGGACATGCGCGCTGTAAGGCATGACACTTGAGAGACTAACTCCCATGTCTGGACTCAGCATCAGTGCCAACTGACATGGAACCCACATGCAGTGAACTGGACAGGGCACAGGCAAGGTCCCAAAACCTGTTACACATCACCCCCACACATGATGCTACAGGCATCGTTCTCGTGGACAAAGCGCCAGCCTACATTACCTTGTGAAGGAGTGACTACACACAGACCAGGGAACACATTGCAAGGAGGGGAAGGGTGGCAGGAGCGCAGCGCTATACTGGGGCAAACTGGATCTGCACAGCACCTTTAAACCCTGGCAGTGAATTCATGCTACTGTGCCCTTACAAATGCCGGTGACACACAACAAACACACATGTACCTACCCCCTTCCGGCTGCTGCATCTCCTGTAAGCGCCTCTCCAAGTCTGGAAAGACCACCGGCAGCACACGCCTGTGGAGGTGGCTCAGACGGCGGCGCCCGCGGTTCTTGTGGCTCACAGGTGAGTCCCCCAGCAGGACCCGTGCGATCCTCTGCGTCCAGCACCGGATATCCTGCCAGCGTTTCATCACCTGGGACAGGCTCCGCCTCCGACCATCCACACCCCTCACGGCACTGACGGCGGTCAGCCAGATCTGCTCCTTGGCAGTGGCGCCTACCTGTGAGGAAGAACAAGTGACACCACATCAATACACCAGCCACATGTCACAGAGACACATATGAGAACAAATTAGCTGGTTACAACAAGGCATGTCATGCAGCCAACGCATTGCACCTTTGTCATAGGGACATGATCCTCTGGGGAGGGAAGAAGCAGTACGTGCCATTGTAGGTACACAGGTGGAATGATGGCAATGTCACAATCAATGATCAAGGCTCACACTGTGCATCACACCCACCCCTCCTGGCTCAGGGCACTGCTGGGAGGACTCTGCACCCACCCCTCCTGTCTCAGGGCACTGCTGGGAGGACTCTGCACCCACCCCTCCTGTCTCAGGGCACTGCTGGGAGGACTCTGCACCCACCCCTCCTGTCTCAGGGCACTGCTGGGAGGACTCTGCACCCACCCCTCCTGTCTCAGGGCACTGCTGGGAGGACTCTGCACCCACCCCTCCTGTCTCTGGGCACTGCTGGGAGGACTCTGCACCCACCCCTCCTGTCTCAGGGCACTGCTGGGAGGACTCTGCACACACACTTCCTGTGTCTGGCCAGCACCTCAAAGCAGTCACATGCCACAGGCCACTGACGCCACCTCAGCAGAGTACACAGACACAGGACATTCACCTGCCATTGCCAAATGCAGATACAAACCTCACAACACATGTGCCACTAGATCGGGGGGGCTCACAGGTGTGGGGCTGGCACTGCACGTCAGACACACAGCACTGCTCCCTGCTCACATGAGATGTGCAGGGCATATCCAAGCCTCATGCATCTGGGGTGGTCCACTACACATATGCACCCACACAAATGACATTGGACTTACACACACAGATGTCCAGGGGACGAACACATCATGTGGACACTCTCAGCATAGGTACAGTGGACAAACACGCATCTGTAGGTACAGTCACCTGTCACACTGGGGTAACCACAGAATCACAGGAGGACTGTAGTAGCTCCATACCCTGGAGGATTGGACAGGCACAATGTGTAATGCCACATGCAGTGAATGTCACAGTAAACACAATGCAAGTGAGGAGAGCAGACATGCACCACAGCATGCTCTGGCTGGGAGACATCAGGCATCCCCCCCTGGGACCCCTCCCTACAGTACATAGCATGTGTGTCACACCAGGACACAATGCCAGAAGTCACAGTCACAACAAAGGGACAGTCTGTGCCAGTGGCCTATGCACTCACCTGATACCCTGGTCGCCCATACAGAAGGGGGTACTGTGGGAGGATCACATCCAGCAATGCCAGGTTCTCCTCCAGGGTGAATGGCTGTGTCCTCTCCACAGCCCTTGACATGGTTCCAGGGAATCAGTAGCAGCAGCTGGGTCGACGAATTCAAAGATGTGCAGGCAAGTTCTCCCTCATGGGACCTGGCTGCCTTATATCTGCCTTTCTGCCCTGTCTCATGCACAGGAGTACAGAGTGATTGGTCACTCACATTTGCATCCTATGTTTCCACCAATCCCTTCAAACCTAGCAGTCTGTGTGTACTCTATCGGTTTCATTCTCCTGCATGATGTCAGCCCCCCAAACACATTGCAACAAAGTAGATTAATTCCAACTGACTTCTGCTGTGCACCTTCCAGAACAAATTCAAAATTTGAACTTGGTCTCCAGGACAACCAGCATGCATGTAGGCCTTAATACTTGTCCCTCATGTGTCCCCTATGTAATTTGGAGCTTCACACACAGGTACGGTGCGTTCCGGGGCCCTAGGGCACCCCAAATGCATTGCAACGGCCCGTACACGCGTGCCTACGTTCACTATCACTATGGGTGTCCTCGCGTATGCGTACTCGTAGTGGTACGGGCCGTACACACGCCTGTACGCTCACTATCACAACGTGTACGCATACGCGAGGCCACCCATAGTGATAGGGAGCGTACAGGCGTGTGTACGCTCCCTATCACTATGGGTGGCGTCGCGTATGCGTACTCGTAGTGGTACGGGCCGTACACATGCCTGTACGCTCACTATCACAACGTGTACGCATACGCGAGGCCACCCATAGTGATAGGGAGCGTACAGGCGTGTGTACGGCCCGTACCACTAGGAGTACGCATACGCGACGCCACCCATAGTGATAGGGAGCGTACAGGCGTGTGTACGGCCCGTACCACTATGGGTGTTCTTGCGTATGCGTACTCGTAGTGGTACGGCCCGTACACATGCCTGTACGCTCGCCATCACGATGGGTACACATACGGCAGCACTCCCATAGTGAAATGGTAACGTACACAGGCCCTCTTTGCAGCAGTACAGTGGTTTTCACACATCACAGTGGTGACAGGCGGCACACAGGTAGGGATAGGGCGGACAAACTTGCCCATGGATGGACAGACTTGTCCATGGATGGACATACTTGTCCATTAGTTGACATCGAGGCATCGTCTGTGCATTACTACATGTGTGGGGCACAGGTGTGAAGGCCTGTGATGTGGAACATGACCCCTGAGTCGAGAAGGCACCAGATGTATGATGAGATGTGTACAGATGTACTGTGTGATGGTGCAATGTGTGCCAGGCATGCCCTTGACTCCTTTGACATGTGTGCATGTCGTACTGCACACTTGGGGTGAGCGTCACTGGCATGGCACGGACACCAACACATGGAAGTGTCCCCTGATGCCCGGTACAGGGGTTACCACACCTGACTTGTCACTACCCACGGTGCACAATGTGACTATGTCATGTATGTGTGGGGGCTTCCCATCAGGTTGATGTTGGAGCACCCTCAAAAGCTGCAGCCGTTGCAGCAACCAACATGTGTCTGTGTGTAGATTGACATTGCACACTGTTCCGCACACCATGCCACATGTGGTATCGGATGTGAGGTGCACATGTATGCATGGGACACGGAGTAGCGTGACAAGGACATGTCTGCATCCTCACAATGAATGTGTGGTGAGTCATGACATGTGCACCTTCATGGCAAGGTGTGTGGGCTGTCCTAGTGTGATGTCATGTGACCTGTGGCTCTAGTGTTCCGCTACCTGTCTCTGCAATCGGCATCCTACTGCTGCTGATGTGTGGGCGTATGTCACTCCTGTCTTGCGTCTGGCTGTTCACTTGCACTGGGACACAGCTATTCCCATGGCGTGGCATGGGGAGGTTCTCAATCTCCGTGTGTAGCTGGGTCTTGGTAGGAGTGTCACCTTGCATCCATACGTGTCCTGGGCATGTAGCACATACCTGACTCCCTATGTAGCATATGTGTATTGACAGATTAACATGTGCTCAGTACATATGAATTGTTGTCGTAGTGCACTCACTCTTCCTTGTCACTTCCAAATTACTGCAGAGCCCCGCCTCTTGCACGACCAATTCCGGACTTGGCTGCCATGCAGGAGAATGACAGCATCCGGCTCTACCGCTTCATCCAACCGTTGATTCTGGAGTTGACGGCGAGACTGGCACCACACCTGCAACCGCAGCACAGGTATCCTACGGCACTGACACCCCAGCTGAAGGTAATGGCTGCCCTACATTTTCTTGCCACGGGTACCTTTCAAAATACCATAGCTCATGTTGGTGGCATGTCCCAGAGCATGTTCTGCCGTGTGCTGCATGATTTCTTAGAGGCCATGTTGATTCACCTGGATGACTTCATGAAGTTCCCAACCCCTGAACAGATGACTGCGGTCAAGCGTGGATTCTATGCCCTGGGAGGGATGCCCCATGTCATTGGGTCCATAGATGGGACACATGTAGCTTTGGTACCACCACACGCACGGGAGGTGGCGTACCGCAATCGAAAGCACTACCACTCCATTAATGCCCTTGTGGTGTGTCAGGCCAACATGGTGATTTCACATGTCTGTGCTCGTTTTCCAGGATCAGCACATGATGCCTACATCATGAGGCGTAGCAGGATGCCTGAAATGATGATGCAGCTGCGCAACGAACGGGCATGTGTTGTTGGTGGGTACAGTCTGTCTGTCCTGTAATTTTGCATAACCTACCAGCACGACCGCTTCACCAGTTCTAACGATGTCCATGTACTTCCCATGTAGGGGACGCTGGCTATCCCAACATGCCTTGGCTGCTCACACCTCTCCGCAACCCCATCACGCCGGCCCAGCTCCGCTACAACACCGCCCATGGCCGGACAAGGCGAGTGATCGAGAGGACGTTTGGCCTGCTGAAGAGCCGTTTCAGGTGCCTCCACAAGACCGGCGGTGCACTCCCATATGCCCCGGCGAAGGTCTGCAAGATCTTCATGGTCTTCTGCATGCTGCACAACATGGCAGTTGAAAGAGCTGTGCCACTCATCCTGAATCAACATGACGAGGACCATCCACCCGTGGAGGACGAAGGGCTTGGCAATGGGGCTAGTGATGTGGAGGATGTGGAGCCGCAAGAGGACATCCGGACTCGGCTCATACGCAACTTCTTTGCTTAGTGGTGAGTACCAGTGTCTGAGTGTGCACGCATTGGTCCCCGTGTGGCATGTGTTGTGATGTGTGTGTCCACCTGCATGTATGGCACGTGAGTCAGAGGTGTGTGTGGGTGTGTCACTGGAGTGATGGTGGCAGTGATGGTTGTATTTCCCCTGTCATAATTGTGACCTAGCATGTTGTCATCCATACATGTGTCGAGTAAATGCACATGCAAGTGGCTGTGCTTTTTGTGGCTGACTACTTGTGTGTCTATCTTCCCCAGGTACTTGCGCATGCCGTCTGCTGCTTGCATTGTTGTGGCACTGCTATTCCTCATGGACATGACATCGTGGGCTGACTCAGCGTTACAGGCACGGACACGTTTGGAAGTCTCCATAGGGTAAGGGATGCATCTGGGGTGTATTGGGTGTGGCAGTTGTTCACGATGTATGCACACTGCCCCTGTCGATGTTTGGTTCCTCTGCAGCCTTGTGGCATCACCATGGGACACGACATGCAGCTGTGTACACCTGAATAGATGGTCTGCCTGGTTGACAGTCATCAGTGATGGGATAGGGGATTGTGATGATGGCATCAATGTGTGTGACACTGCCCTCGGACACATACGGTTGGCATTGGCTTGACATGGTGTGGGACTTCCACATCAGCGGATCTATGGTGTATGGCAGGCTCTCCGTGAGCAGCTGTGGGTGTTTAGCTGTTAGCCGACGCTTGTGTGCCAGTTCCATGGCAAACACGCATTTGTGCTGCAGAAGGGGGGTGCCAGTGTTGGACCCACATGTTACTCCACATGATGTGTTCATGTGTACTTCAAGTTGCCTCTGCAATCCCGAAAACATGACTAATAAAGGTGTCCCTATGCCTCCAAGGTGCCTCTTCTCAGTCAATGCTGGTGTGTTGCCACGGTGCATCCAGCATGTCTGGCATGGTATTCCCTGATTGTGGCTATGTGTCAATGTGTCGAGTAGCAAGATGCAAGCTGTGTGTGTGGGCTGAGACTGTGTATTGGGCATGATGTCCATGACTGTGTGGGTATTGTGACATGTGCCATCCCCATGCATCCAACGTTGTCCAGGACCCCATTCTCTGCATCCACCGGACTCAAGCTTGCAGGACATGGTTCTGCCACCTGTCTACACATACCTGGATGCCCCCCAGGACACTGGACTGGATCCCTGACCTCTGCGCATGACTGTTGCTGTACTCAATGTGTCTGTCAGCACGGTTTTTCGGCCACCCCCTCAGCTGGTTGGGCCCATCACGGGTGTGTATGGTGCTCCATGTCTGTCTTGCCTAATACACTGTGACCCATGTGTCCTGTGCCAGACTCAGGCCCCAGGGTGTGGATGGTTGAAGACAAAAGATGACTCAGGCATGTTTAGACTTTACATGACACATGTTAGGTAATAATGCAACCAGCAGGCATCTACTCTTCATAGTGTGATTTATTATTGGGGGGGGGGGGACAAAGTGAGGGGCTTTCCGGGAGTTTGGAATCCAAAGTTCAGTAGGGGAGTTGGTGTCCTTGCCATTGGAAATCCTCAGAGTCCATGCCACAGTCTTTGTCAACATTGGTCAGCCAGTGACCAGCAGGGCCATGTGGCAGATAATGTCTCTTGATGCTGTGATGCTGGTGCTCCAGTGGGCCAGGTGCCAGGCCAGGTGTCCTGGGAGTTGGTGATGTAGCGCCGACCCTCACGGTCCTTTCCGTGGACGACCCGGCCTCCTGCGGGGACCCTCAGCAGCAGGCCGTGACGACGTCTGGGATGCTCCGTCGGATGTTTCCTCCTCCTCCTCCTGATCCCTCCCTGTGGGTGGTGATGTTCTCCGCCTTCTGGCACAGGGAGGGTCGGCCATGTTGTCGGCCATCCGACGGAGTGTATCGTGAATCCCCTGGAACGCCGTTACTTGCTCAGCCTGTGTGGCCTCCATCCTCCGTTGGTGTTGCAGTAGACAGGCATGTAGCTCCGCATGTTGCTGGGCCTGCTGGGTCTTGATCCCCTCGAGGACAGACACAACCTGGGCCAGGCCCGTGGTGTCCTGCCGGTATGTGTCCAGGATGTTACGGACATGGGAAAATACCGGTTCCCCAGCCAACTGGTCAGGCTCGCGCCTCCGCCGTCCTCCACTCCCACCACCCCTGCCCACTTGCACCTGGCCTGCCCTTGTGGGTACATCGGGTCTCCCGGACCCCTGAGGGGTGGCATTGGCGTTGTCGCCTGCCTCCTCCTGGGTGCCCGGGACACCGTGTCCCTCCTGGCCAACCTGGCTGCATTGTGGTGTTGGGGCAGGGATCCTGGGTGTCTCCTGGGATGTGGCAGGAGTGGGGGTGGTAGTTGGCACAGTTGTACCTGACGCAGGTGCTGCAGGTGGTTGGACACCAGAGGGGCCAGGTCGGTCGGGGTCGTCCACAGAGTGGTGAGAGTGGTCGCTGCCGGTGGGATCGGGCTCCCGCAGATCCGGGTCCTGTGAGTCTTCCCCCCCAGTGTTGGGGGGTGAACCACGACGTTGACCTGTGTGTGAGAGAGACAATGTTAATTTTGGTCCATGCAACATCCATGTTTCATCTGTTTCAAAGTTGGCACATTTCCTCTTGGAATTGGGATCTGTCTTGCATTCCACTCACAGTGCACTTGTGCATGGGTGTGTCCCTTGGGCACCACTTTGGCCCCTTTAACTATGTGTGGCACAGTCTTACTTGCTGCGTCAAGTGTGACTGCAGTCAGCAGTGGAGTGGGCAGGTGTGGCGAGCCATGCATTGGCGCCTTCCGTGTAGCACTGTACATGTGCACATGGAGTGGATCCACACACTTATATGATCCAGGTAGCTGTCGTTGTGCTCGTGAACAGGTTGTGACATGGCCCTGTGTCTTGCCATGGTGAAGAGGGGGGGTTCTGGGACTGGCCACCCTTGTCTACATGCACGCAGTCTACCTGCTGACGAGCAGACATTCGCACACGCCACACGGCTGATTTGGTATCCCTGTGTCTCGCTCCCTCTCTGTCCCCCTCTCCCTCCCTCTCTGTCGCCCTCTCCCTCCCTCTCTGTCCCCCTCTCCATCCCTCTCTGTCCCCCTCTCCCTCCCTCCGTGTGTCAGCCTCCTCCCTCTGTCCGTCTCCCTCCCTCTCTGTCCCCCTCTCCCTCCCTCTGTGTGTCACCCTCTGTCACCTCAGCCCAGCTTCCTGGGCACACACTGTTAGCAGATCTTTGAGTGGCCCTTGGTTTGTTTCTGATCTCCAGGCACCCATTGGGTGTGATGTGTGTCTGTGCGCTGCTGCTGTGGTGGTGTGTGCTGCCACTCTTTCACAATGTTGGCTGTTCATTAGCTGCTGTCATGTGCAAAACAGTGCCTTCACCCCCATGTGTTGATGCAAAGCGTCCGCCATTTGCTGGCGAGTCTTTCCTGTGTGGGGACACACTGCTTTTTCTGGCTGTGACCTGGGCCATATGGGCAGAGGGCATTGTTGTCTGCTTCTGAGTTGCACTATGTGATTTTTGGGGCCCACCCTCCCGCCATCCGGGTTACCGTGTCATGTGTTGGTGTCTTCTGTGGCCTGTGACTTGACATTGTCCAGCTGGGTGCATGGGGCATGGTGGCAGCAGTGGCATGTGCGTGCTCATGGAGTGTGGTTGAGTCATGCGATGGCTTGGGGTGGTTGCGTGCCTGTTAGTGATTTTGGTTGTGGATGCCGTTCCCCCCATGTGAGGTGCGTTGTTTGTGTACTCACCCGGGTCTCGGAGTCCTTCTAATCCTTCAACTGCCTCCACCGGCAGTATGGCCATCACCCTCTCCTCCCAGGGCTGGTAGTGTACGGGTCTGCGGGAGGGCCCTCCTCCGGTGGCGTTGGCCTGGTCGTGTTCCTCCTGCCTCTCGGCTCGGACCCTCCTCCGCAGATCGTACCACCTGTTCTGGCATTCCTGCCTGGTCCTTCTGGTGTCCGCAACAGCATTCACAGCATCGACGATGGTCTGCCACATGGCTGTTTTAGCTGCCATGCTGGTGTTTCTGACCAATGTTCCAAAGAGCTGTGGCTCGACTCTGAGGATTTCGTCGACAAGAACCTCCAACTCTCGGTTACTGAACTTTGGATTCTTGGTAGTGGGCATGGTGAGGGGTGTGGGTGTGGATGGTGGGGGGGGGGTGGATGGTGGGGGGGTGTGTGGATGGTTGTGGGTGTGTGGGTGTGGTTGTGCAGGTGTGTGTGTGAATGTGATGAGGGTGTGTTTGTGAAGGTGGTTGTGTGGAGATGTGCAAGTGTAAGGTGTGGTGAAGCTTGTAGTAAGGTGCTGTAAGTTGTCTGTGGTGTCTGGCAGCAGTGAGTCTGTTGCAAAGGCTCATGGTTTGTGTGTGTGGGCCCTTTTTATTGGTCCATTGGTGGGTGTGGCTGTGTTTGAAGTTTGGGTGGGTGTGTTATAAGGAGTGGTGGTGTTTAGGGCCTCTGTTTCTTTTTGGCAGTTGCAGGTCAGTGAATGTGTGTTTTATGAGTGTTTGTTGGCCATGTTTAGTGGCTTTGTGCCATTCGAATAGTGTATTCTTGTGTTGTTTTGTTTTGTCCTGGTTGTGTACGTGCGTTTTGAGCGTGTGTACGGTGTGTAGATGGGCCATTTGGTTGTACAGTGCTGTCCTTGTGTGTGGCTTGGCACGACTCGTACATGCGGTTGTGATGTTGGGGCATGGGGTGCGCTCCGTACTTAGGAGGTTGTTTCGGGAGTGCGACTGGAACGTACTGGGGTGTACTTAGACGGTGGTACGACACGTACAAGGGTGGGGGTATGACTCGAACGTACTGGGGTGTGGGTACACGGGGGTACGACACGTACAGGGGTGGGTGTACGACTCGAACGTACTGGGGTGTACTTAGACGGTGGTACGACACGTACTGGGGTGGGGGTACGACTCGAACGTACTGGGGTGTGGGTACACGGTGGTACGACACGTACAGGGGTGGGGGTACGACTCGAACGTACTGGGGTGTACTTAGACGGTGGTACGACACGTACAGGGGTGGGGGTACGACTCGAACGTACTGGGGTGTACTTAGATGGTGGTACGACACGTACTGGGGTGGGGTTACGACTCAAACGTACTGGGGTGTGGGTACACGGTGGTACGACATGTACAGGGGTGGGGGTACGACTCGAACGTACTGGGGTGTGGGTACACGGGGGTACGACACGTACAGGGGTGGGGGTACGACTCGAACGTACTGGGGTGTGGGTACACTGGGGTGCGACACGTACAGGGGTGGGGGTACGACTCGAACGTACTGGGGTGTGGGTACATGGGGGTGTGACACGTACAGGGGTGGGGGTACGACTCGAACGTACAGGGGTGTGGGTACACGGTGGTACGACACGTACAGGGGTGGGGGTACGACTCGAACGTACTGGGGTGTGGGTACACGGGGGTACGACACGTACAGGGGTGGGGGTACGACTCGAACGTACTGGGGTGTGGGTACACGGTGGTACGACACGTACAGGGGTGGGGGTACGACTCGAACGTACTGGGGTGTGGGTACACGGTGGTACGACACGTACAGGGGTGGGGGTACGACTCGAACGTACGGGGGTGTGGGTACACGGGGGTGTGACACGTACAGGGGTGGGGGTACGACTGGAACGTACTGGGGTGTGGGTACACGGGGGTGCGACACGTACAGGGGTGGGGGTACGACTCGAACGTACTGGGGTGTGGGTACACGGTGGTACGACACGTACAGGGGTGGTGGTACGACTCGAACGTACTGGGGTGTGGGTACACGGGGGTACGACACGTACAGGGGTGGGGGTACGACTCGAACGTACTGGGGTGTGGGTACACGGGGGTGCGACACGTACAGGGGTGGGGGTACGACTCGAACGTACTGGGGTGTACATACACGGGTGGGGGTTCGACACGTACACGGGTGTACATACGGGGGGGTGTACATTAACGGGGAGTACGACTCGAACGTAAGGGTGCTGGGGGGAGTGTTTGGCGCGTATGCGGGCACATATCTCCATGGTTGCAATGGGAGTTCGGTGCGGACGGTATTTTTTCCATACGGTTGTAACATCGGACGCACGGGATGGATCGTGATTCCTCGGTCGGACTTGACTTTTCACATTTGTACGGTAAATCGTCCGAGGACGTGTCGGACACATTTTCCGACCCGAGGACGTGTGGGGAATCATTCCCAATGCGGTTCGTATGGACTTTTTACCATGCGAATCGTGATTGCCAGTTCGTACGGCACTTGTACGATTCGTACGGTAAAAAGTCAGGATACGAGTCGCACGGGGAATTTTTTTGCCGGATCGTAATCGGCACCGAAATGTCTGAGTTAGAGGATTTGTTGCTTGAGAAAATTAGTTAAAAGATTGAACATATTATGAATGTTACGAGATACTTTACTAATCTGGTATTGTTTCTTTGCAGACTTCCTTATCCAGTTCCACAAGAAGTGTGATGAACCTCACATCAGTGTTTGCTATCTCATCCCCCTACCCTTTTCCCCTCTGAAAGGGCTGGTGTGATTTCTGTTACAATAAGAAGTAATATGTATTGGTGATGTAATTCTGTGGATCTTTTGAAGAATGCTTTGCGATCTTTGGCCCTGCTCTGATCCAATGAGGTCCTGATGTTCTTTTTTAGAAATTAACCAGTGTTTTGGCAACCGTTATTACATCCCTGTTTATTGGACTCCAGTTCTCAAGAAGGGGTGGTCCTAGTCCTCCAAATATATGTTGAATGATTCCACTCCTCGACACAAAGGCGAGAATATGTACAGGGGTTCTTTTTAGAGAACTCCAAGTCTTGGTGAAAGCCTTGAGGATTTCCCCCACCCACTACAACAAATTGAATTTAAGTAGTGAAACTAGCACAACGGTTTTGTGCTGTTGAAGATGTCTAGAAGGACACCTCATCGTGTTCATATGCTAATATATGGCTGCCTCATAGACTTGTCAACTGACTTTGATGAGATAATTATGGTAATGGTATGGGAGAAGTTGATAAAGTGGAGAATTAATTTTGCCTTTGAACGAGAATAGTGCTTCTCCACAATGAAATGTATGTTCAGGTGAAGGTAGACAACATCACCTATGTATGCACGAGAATTTATATTAAAGAGGTTTGAAACACATTTGTGTCCCGACCCCTCTCCTCTTCTCCCTACATACTTTTTAGATGGGCTAGAAACTTAGGGGGATATTCTCAAGAACGTGTGAAAACTACCGCAAAAAGTAGCTTAAGGCAACACTTCACATCGCAGTCCATCACGGGTAAATAAAACCGTGGTAACGTGGTATTCCCAAGCCGGTGTTACCATGCGATAGTCCCACGATAACATGTCAAATGTCCACGATACAGTCAACGTGACGCCGCAAAACTGCGAAACACAAACGACAAAAACGTTGCAATGAGGCCAATCGCGATACAAAAACCAGCGAAAAACAGCCACCGGCCTGCAAATCCCACGCGTCGGAAAATGCACTATAAAAGCAACAGGAAAAAAAAGGGAGGAAAAAAGTAACTGCGTAGCACCATGGATGCACCCGGACCGAGTGCAGAGGCCAACGTGAACCCCACAAGCCCCACGGACCACCAGCAAGGAACCTCGTGGTCGGGTAAGGCCAAGGAGAAGAGGAAGAGGCAGACAGGGTGCAGTCCACAGGAAAACCAGTTCGGCGGCACGGAGGTGACAGAACACCACCATCCACTGAACGACAATACGACAAACGTGAATGTAGTCGGAGTGTCGAGGAGGCCAAGAGGTGCTGTCACGATGTGTAAAGCCAAACTAAGTACAAACCCGCTGCCAACAGGAAGGCAGCAACGGCGACAGGTGGTGGGAGTCCAGCGCCACAGGAGGAGCTGGTGGAAATGGAGGCCACAGTCATCAGGGTGGAGATGGCGCAAGGAGTCGGGAGTCCGGACACAGCTTGATAGGAGTTGACACAACATCAACAGGGTGAGTAACAACCAGGGACTGGGGGGATAGAGGGAGATGGGCACAATGGCACACATGCAAGACGATGTGTAGCACACTGCACAACCACAATGACCCTGGATCATGTCCCTGATCCCCATGGCAAACCGCAGCACACACACATAGCAACAACAGCACATCCCACGACACTGTGGAACAAAGTGCAACACCGACACTGTGTCACCCCATGAGCAAAAAGAGGCCAATCACATCTAACATAGCAGGAAACTGCGGGATGGAAATGTACGTGTACAACCTCACCTACGTCATGTAGTCCAAATGTCCACTGTCCCGCATCAAACATATTGCACCTCGCAAACAGTCACAATGAACATCGTCATACAAACTGCTTGTAAACCAGAAGAATGCGCCAACAAACATGTCAACACAATGTCAACATGCATATCCCCTTCACATTGCAGAGGGACAAACAACACCTCCAGCAGAGCAGACCAGACTACTCATCAGTGATGTTGGAGAGGACTGCCACACCTTCGACACCGATGCCCTACAACAGCCCATGGACATCTTAGGTGACCCACCACCAGGAGCAGTGCAGCCAAGCCACATAGAGGAGACACCAACCCCTGCACAGACCACACAGCAGGGAGCACCCACCTCCACGTCTGGCTCCCATCACTCCACCTCGGCACACATCGCATTCCAACACCAGGTGTCAGAATTCCAAACGGAGGTGGCCACACAGGTGCGGGTGGGGTCAGAGCACTTGGAAGCCGAACTAGATCACACATGAGTGTGTTCAAGTCCCACCAGGGACCACCTACACCCCACAAAGTAGACCCACACCTCGACAGAGACACATGCATACTTTCTGCAATGAACCACGCCTAGAGCCCAGGAATCATCATACACACCCCCATGCAGGACCTCCATACGACGGCCCAGTCCACTCCTCCCACACACTGAGAAGGTGACGACAAAGCTGCATGTCCAAGGTCTTACCCGCTGCCAGAGGTAACATGGTTGCACCTGCTGTACACAGCACAATGTAATGTTGTAGGCCCAGGGACCCTCAAGCATACATCATGACCACACGGACACACTGAGATAGTTTCTGGAACTGGCTACGGGCACGTGCGCCCGGATCCTTTATTGGCAGGGACATATGTACAGTGATGCCTGTGCTGGATGGGTGTGGGGTGAGTGTAAGCCAGCCCGCATGGAGTGGCTGGTGATGGCAACAACTTTTACAGTCAACACTATGGAAACGGAAACAGAAAACACCAGCATTACAGAGACAACCGCGGAGCATCATGGTGGTAGCCGGAGCAAGAACAGAGGTCACCCAACATGCAAACAGAAGTGTCCATGAGTTGCAGTGCACTGATGTTGGGGCACTAGAGCTGAGCTTGCTCATGTGAAGAAAATGTCTAGGATTGTGTCCCTTTGAGAAACACCTGATGCAGCTGCAGTGGGGTGTGTTACACCTGCATCATCTTCCTCATCATCGTGCCAGGTCTCCCACACTGCCTGAGGTGACATTGTTGCGTGACCTCTCCCCAGCACAAAACTCAATCAGAAACGGTCCATGAGTCTTGGTGCTCTGAGTCAGTGGCACCTGGAGTGCAGAGCAGGGTATCAGGCAGATGATGGCATCCATGACAGGTGTGACCAACTCTGATAGTCTGGCAGCAAGACACTTTCGACTCTGGCAGTTGTCGGCTGGAGGTGGCCCTGGCAGTGGTGGCATGTGCCTCCTGCGATGATGCGACGTCCGGTCCGGTCAGGACTCGAATAGATGTGTGAGCCCTGGTGGCCTGCAGTTGAGGCTGGATGCAGCAGAAAGCGGAGGGCCACAGACACATGGCGTTGATGACCCAAGGCCACCGTCTCAGAGGCCATCCAATATCTCATTAGACAGGGTCCCTGACTTGTGCTGCACAGACTTAGTGGCCCCGGATGCACTGCGGGCGGCACAGGCACACCCGCAAGGAACGGTGACTTTTGGTGCACTGAGATAGGGGCACATGAAGTGCTGAGTGGGTCCTCGTCAATGTCCAAGGTGGATGTGGCAGAGGCTTGCGGGGGACAGTGGAAGGTGTCCTCCAGGGCATGATGCAGAGGGCAGAAGCCGGCAGGAAGCAGCAAATTGAGGAGTGGAATGCTACAGCCTCATTTCTGCCACAAAGTCAGTACCACCGACATGATGATGAAGACAACCCCCAGTCCATAGACTCAGTCGCCACCAAAGTTCACACAGGAAGTGTCCATGGATGTCGGGGAACAGACTTAGTGGCACCGGAGCTGAAAGGGGATGCAGTCTGCGATGAGGCCAGTGTAATGATTTACAATCTGCCATGAATAAAATCGAGACTGAGTTCCCTTTTTTTTTTTTTCCTTTTTCAAAACCTTTATTGAAGATAAATCAAAGTTACAGCCTTACTTGAGATATAAGCACGTACATACAGTGAAGGTATATAGTATAAACCGTTTCAAATAATTTTAAAACAAATTTATCTGAAGTTTTTTTCCTTTTTTTTTTTTTTCTTCCCCTTCCCCCTCCCCTCCCCTTAAAGAGAAAAGGAAAAAGAAGAAAAAAAAAACAAAAACAAAAAAAGGGAGATAGGAAACCAAGCTAAAAACCAAAAAAGATTTAACTATTATTGTGTAAATCATTTGCCCAATCACTAAGTGGTCTCCAAATCTTTAATCCCTTAATTTTTCCTCTTCTCCCCTTTTGAGCATAGAGGGCCGTCTCCAAATGAAATACATGTAGCAAACGTGTTTTCCATTGCCCAAATGTTGGAGGTTGTGGATCAAACCACGAGGAGGCAATACATAGTCTAAGTATAGACATCGAAATAAAAAGAAACTCCTTGCAGTTGTCCTCTGGTATTGATACCCCAAGTAGCATAAGTTGGGGAGATAACAATATCCTTCTGTTAAGAACATATTGCAGAAACGAGGTAACCTCCAGCCTAAGTTTCTCGAGCTCCGGGCATGTAGAAAAAATATGCACCAAGTCTGCACCCAGATTTTTACATCTAAAACAGTGAATACCCTCCGACCCACCCCATTTAATGATTTTAGCAGGAGAGATATAAAGATCAAAGAATGTTTTAAAACATTGTGCGCGGAGGTTAGCAGTAGACAATACAGTATTAGCTAATACAATAGCGCTTTCCAAACACGAGTCGGTAACCTCAAGCCTTTCCTGCCATTTATTAGAATGCTTTTCAATATCATCAGGTACCCCTTCCATGAGTATCCCATAGAGCCTCGAAATTGTGGGGGGGTCGCTGCCGGTAATGATCTCTAACAGCGGGATAGCAGTAAATCCAATAGTGCCTCCAATTATCTTAGTAATGAAATCCCTTATTTGTAGAAACTTAAAAAAGTCGCTGTTAGTAAGATTAAACCTATTTTTAACTATATCAAATGAGGCTAGCTGATGCCCATCCAGCAGATCTGCTATATTACGAACTCCGGCCCTTATCCACCGGTCAAAATATCCATCCAGCAGTGTTTCGGGGACCTGACTGTTGTCAAGGAATGGGGTGTATCTACTAAACCTGCCCATACCTAATTTGTTTCTAACCCTGGTCCAAATTTGATATGCAGTGATCAAACTCTTAAATCGAGTTCTTTTGTAGTAGCTGGGCTCATACATTTTTAAAAAACAGCCACGTACTCCCGGGCCCATTAGCATCTCATATATAGTAGGCAGGGCATTCACTATCGTGGTCCTATTATCGAGGGATCGAAACAGGGGCCAGTAATATTTGAGTGATGCCGCCAAATAGTATAGTCTAAAATTTGGTAACCCAAGTCCGCCTCTTTCAGCTGGTAGAGCTAGAAAACAATTTGCACGGCGGGTTTTTTTATAAGACCAAATGAATCTCGCTATCTCTCGCTCAATCAGCTGAAACCACGAATTATGTATTTCCAGGGGTATTGTGCGGAAAATGCATAGTAATTTCGGTAAAACTACCATTTTAACCAAGTTACATCTCCCGATAATAGATAGCTTCAGATTATCCCATCGACCCATATCCTTCTTAATTTTATGTATTATAGGAGTTATATTTGCCTCTACTATCTCCTCAGTTTTAGCCCTAACACGAATACCAAGATATACCGCCTCCTCCACTATTCTATCATCTATGGAAATCATAGATTTATTAACTAGAATCTGGGTTTTGTCCCTGTTAAGCCGATAGCCAGAAATTCGACCGAACTTCTCGGCCAGCATTTCGACTTAAGGCAATGCAGTGGATAATTCCGACGTGACAACAGCGACATCGTCAGCGTATGCCAACATTTTAATATCCATATGATTTAGTCTAAAAGGGGAGATGTTCTCTGAGGTCTCTAAGGCCCTGAGAAATGGGTCCATATACAGTGCATATAGCAAGGGGGAAGATGGGCATCCTTGTCTTGTTCCTCGTTCTATGGGGAAAGTTTCAGAGAGGACTCCCATGATCTGTACCTGCTCTGACGATTTGTAATAAAGAGCCTGCATTGCCCTAATGAAGCCTTCTCCTAAATTATTAGCTTTAAGGCATTTCCATAAATAGCTCCAGGAGACACGGTCAAATGCCTTTTTGGCGTCTAGAAGTGCCACTGCTACTGGGAGTTTTAAAACATCAGAGGCATCAAGCACTGTAATAAGTCTTCTTATGTGATCCTCTGTCCCCCTTCCGTGTATAAATCCGTGCTGCCACCGGGAAACCAATTGCGGCATAACTCTATTGAGGCGGGAAGAGAGAATCTTAGAATATAACTTAGCATCGCTGTTTAGGAGTGTTATGGGTCTATAGGATCCCATATTTAGCGGGTCCTTATCTTTTTTTAAGAATATGACAATATTTGCCGAACCCCAGGAGGCCGGTGGTATGTCTCCCCTCTTTATGGAATTAAAAAGACCAAGAAGCTCCGCTCCCAACTCCTTAAAATTTTTTTTATAAAATTCTAAGGGTATAGCGTCAATACCGGTAGCTTTAGATGATGGTAGATCATATAGTGCCTTCTGGAGTTCTTTATCTGAGAATCCCACATCGAGAAGACACGCCTCCTCGTCTGCCAGTTTTACTTTAGGTAAAAGCAGAGGATCCCAACCTTCTCTTGGGATCGCTTCTGGGGTCGCTTCTGCCACGTACAGGGCTCTATAGAAATCTTTAAAAGAGTTTCTAATCTCGACCTCATCAGAGATTAGAGCACCATTCATATTTTTTATTTGGCTTATATGATGGGCAGAAATTTGTTGTCTGGTCCTGATTGCAAGTAGTCGCCCGACAGATTCGCTATATTCATAGCATTCTCGCTGCTTACCTAAATATAGACCTGCCAGCTTGCTTAAGTAGAGATCGTTTAAAGTTGATTTGATCACTAAAATTGAGTCCAAAACATCAGAAAGTTCGGTTTTATCTCTTATTTTTACTATTAATTCAGACTCGAGTTGAGAAAGTTTCTGGTAATAGCCCTTCACCTGATCAGTGTATCTTTTCCTTCTGCCCGCTCCGAAGCTAATGGTCTTCCCTCGTATCCAGGCCTTAAATGTGTCCCAGACCATTCCTGGAGAAGCCGTGCCCTTGTTGGTGCTAAAAAATTCACCTATCCTACTTCTCATATAGTTTCTATAGTCTTGATCTAAAAGAATAGCCCTTTCGAATGACCATTTTTTATGTTTATTTACCATACAGTCAGTAGGAAACTCAAAAATCAATGGGTTGTGATCGGATAAAACCCTGGGGAGTCATTCAATTTTTGCAGCCTTACCAAGTGATGGTGAGACCAAGAAGTAATCCAGTCTGGCACATTTTTGATGAGGGGCTGAATAATAAGTGAAGCCTGGATCCTTGCCCCTTAATTTAGGCCAAACATCTATGAGCCCCATATCTATTATTAAGTCCTTTAATGCCCTACGCACTTGTGGTTTACGGTCGCTGGTTCCAGTGCTGCCAGCGATTTCAGCCCCATTGATATTTAAATCGCCACATAATATGTAAGGTTCTGGCCAGGACGGGAGCTCGCTAGATAGGAATCTCAGTACTGAGGGATCATCTAATACCGAGGAGTAGACCGAGCCCAATGTAAAGTGGCCAGATCCTCCCTTGATGACCATAAGAGTCCATCTACCCAATTTATCCACACTTTTGCGATCACAGATCAGACTAGTGTTTCTAGATAGCACGGCAACTCCTTTTGTCCTGCAGTCCTGGGTGGTATGTGCTAGTCTCTTAAACCCCATAGTATCTAACAAATTACATTCTTTATTGGATATGTGGGTCTCTTGTAGACATAATAAATCTACACCAAAAAGTTTGAAGTCTTCTTGTGCCCTTCTTCTGTTATTCTTATCGTTGAGCCCACATATGTTGATGGTGGCTATACAGAGATAAGAGCTAGTCATAGCTAATTATTATTACTTCCATCGATTTTATAAGAGCATTCTGGTCTAGTTCTAATTCTTTGGCCAGGGCCTAACTTGTCATAAAGATAGACAATAATCCTACTGAGTTTGACTTTCAAATAACAGTTTAATAGAAAAACCTTGCCCACACCTGGCTGTACTGTGCTTGCAAAACATGCTAACCTTACATCATTTAGACTAAACAACAAGTTGTGTTTTTCCCCCCCTTCCCCCCCCCCCCCACCTCTCACTCCCCCCCCGGGCCGCTCTAAACGAACCCCCTCCCCATCCCCCACCCCCTCCCCTTATACACGGCAAAAGGACCAGTGGGTCCCTAGTGATGTGGAGCGGCAAGGCTCCCCTGTAGAAATCCCCCCCCAAAAAAAGAAGAGAGGGAACAGAATACACCAGCACATACATAATAGTAACATGGCATAGCTGGGCTGGCCCCAAAAAAAAAAAAAAGATTAGTGACATTCAAGTCATATACTTATTAGCCCAGAGAATACACATCCCAGGAATTCCCAGGACTCACAGCGGCTAATTAGAATGTGTTTAGGAATTCTTTGGCCAAGATTTCTGATAAGAAAAACAGTTGCTTTCCTTGATGCAATATTTTTAGTTTTGCCGGATTGAGCAAAAATACTTGCACACCTTTCGCCTGAAACAGAGGCATTAGTGAGCGAAGCTGCCACCTTCGCTCAACTGTAGCCTGGCAAAAATCTGGCCTAACAAAAAATTCTTGACCCTTTCCCCTTCTCTTCCGATTAGGTCTGGCTACATTATAGACTGCTTCACGGGCCAAAAAGTTATTGAGGGAAATCAGTATGGCACGGGGTGGCACATTGTCTTGATTTGACTGCTGTCGCACTTTAAAGGGGAAACGATGGGCCCTTTGTATTTCAGAGTTCCAGTCCCAGCTCTTTAGATCCGGAAAAGCTTCAGTAAATAGTTCTACCACAAACTGACGCACATCTGATGTTTCAAGGCCTTCCGGTATACCAAGAATGCGAAGGTTGTTCCTTCTCATTCGATTTTCTAGGTCAGTGAGCTTCCAGGTGACATCCTCCCTCTGACTTCTCAGACTCTCGGTGGCCCCTCTCTGTGCACTCAGCTCATCCTCGAGTTTTGAGACCCGGTCCTCCACCTCGCATGTCCTAGCTGCGATATCGGCACACGTTTTGGCAACTCTTTTAATTGAATTCTGTAGTTTGCGGCAGGCGCTCTGGGCCCTAGAGCTCTCCGCCCTGGTCTCTGATCTGTGCGCCATAATAAGCTGGTAGATAGAATGAAGAGTGACTTCCTTAGGAGCCTCCTGTTCCGCACCAGGCCCCAAGGTAGCAACCCCTTGTTCAGTAGTTAAATCAGCAACACTGCTAGTGAATGAATAATCCCAAGCTAATGGCTCTTGTATATTATTAACCAAAGGGTCCCCCAGATACCCTTGTACCTTAGCTTTCCGGATTGTGTCTGGCTCATTGGTTGTCATCTCCTCCGGCTGATTTTCATCCTCGAAAGAAGAAATACTTTCGCTGTCCTCGTCAAGTAGTTTTTTACTCTGACTGCCGTCTTCGGATGATGTTGAGGGATCAGACATTGAGTAGAATTTATCACCCATTTCAGACTCCTTTACAGATTCAGACCCAGTAGTTGCAGAAAAGATGGTACCAGCTTGACTAATTATGCCACAAATATTGCTGTGGCCGTGTTTCTCAGGTGTAGACCCAGAGTTAGGCAGCAAAACTACAGGACCCAGAATGCCTCTGCCACTCTCAGCACCACTCTGTCCTGGATCACAGCTCGCAAGCCCCTCAGACAGAGATGGAATCGATCCGGAATTGACAACCGGCACCGGGGACGCATTCACCGCTGCCGGAACAGAGGCGGAAAACTCATGTGCGTTTGTAGGTTTACTTTCGTCTTTCGCGCGCTGCGGCTTGAAGAGTGGATGCACATCTTGCTTTGCTCGAACTGACTTAGGTGTCGGCTCCTTCTGATTACTGATTACCGGAGCTTTCTTAGTAACTTTTACCGGGCTATTGGTGCCGCCCGCTGTCTGACGAGACTTGGTGACCTTGGGGAGAGTTTTTGGCGCCATGCCGGAATGAGCTGACCACACCACCGGATACTTCAGTTGTAAGGCACGGAGCGGTCTGGAGGCGCTGCACGGGGGTCGCGGATCTGTATGCTGAGGTAAGACCAGCCGCCAAATCATCATAGTCCGTTGTACTGGTGAATTGCACTCCCTCCCTCTTACTGTCGGCTAAAAGGCATTAGCGGGGATCGTTAACATTGGAGCCCGGAAGTCCTGCTCACACGGCTGTCTGACCAGCCGCCATCTTGCCGCCTCTTCTCGAGACTGAGTTCCCAATGTGTGACCTACTGGACTGCAGTGTAGGCCGGAGACAGCTGGCCGCATGGGCCCACAGCCATGTGTCGTTGGGATGCTATGCACCGAGTTGCTGCCACCTGATTGAAGGGTGTACAGTGAAGTAAGGCTGTTAAAGATTGCAGGGACCTGTTAGCATGAGCTGAAAGTCATTTTGTACTCGGCGGCCATTTTAGTTAGCTATGTGCTGGCCATTTGCTTTCTCCCTCTTCCAGAGCCTTGCACATGCTCAGAAGGGCCTAGCTAGTAGAATGCACCTGTTCCTAGTATAGAACTGTCAGGCTGTTCTAACTGATGTCAGCAACTTATTACTCCTCCTACTTGTTGTCTGTGCATTTTCTGTATGACCATCTATGTGTGTAACTCTTCTCATGTGTACTTGTACCGCCTTCTTTTGAACCCCTGTGTGGGTATATAAGGCCCCTGTTCTCTGTACTCCTTAGAATGCCTCCTACAGTGACTTGAGATTACTGTATGATGCAATCTCCCTCTTCTGAGGTTAATAAAAAAGATGTATTTTATATTACAGCTTCTGTGCCAATCTCTTCTTTGCTGTTGGTTTAAAAGGACCAGGTGTATCAGTGAAACCACTGAGAAGGTTTTGATTTCTTCAAGGATGCCATGTATGTATGGCCTCTGACATCATGTAATCAAGACACAGTTCCATATGTGTGACCAAGTTCACCACAGTGTCAGCCCAAGGCAGCGGTCAGCAGGGGCACACAGGCACGTGTCGTTGGACCGTGATGCACAGAGTTAGTGACACCAGAGCCGTTGTCAGCAGTGTTCGATCACCTCCGTAACGATGATCATTGTCTCCTCCGGACTGAACCGCGTCTTCCTCTTACACCTCTCCCTGCGTGCAATGATATGAACTCTGGCATACATGGATCAAGACTCAGTTCCAAGTGTGTGACCAACTCGGACTCAGTGTAGGCTGAAGGTGGTAGTCAGCAAGGGACCACAGACAGGTGTAGTTCGAATGCCATGCACAAAGTTGGTGGCCCCACATAGAAGGGAGAACACAGATAAGACTCAGCCATGATGTGTGTACTCTTCCATTGAATAATCAAGATTGAGTTCCAAATGTGTGACCTACTTGACCGTAGTGTAGGCCGGGGGCAGCCGTAGGGTACGTCAACGAGAAAGGAGTAAAGCGGGCCTGTGACGTGGACGCTGTAATAGTCTGAGGAACCTGCCAAGGTCGCGGGCCTCGGCTTGGAGCTTGTGCCGGCATGTGGTGGGCCGTCCTCGACACACGCCTGTGTCAGCAGGTGAGCAGTGTGGCCTGGCTGCGCTGGGGCGGGCCTGATGGGTTCGGGGTCCAGCGGCCCGGGGTACAGCAGGCACACAGGATTGCAGGCAACTCAGCTCACGACGAAGGTGTCGGCCTCGTGGCAGTGTGAGAGGCGCCACCCTGGCAGAGACGTTGGGCATTCTGGAAGAGAACCACGCCCAGGGCTATGTGCTTTTTATTCACACCCCTACACTGGGCTGGTGTACACCGGTCCAGGTCACTCCGCTCATGCTTACAGGGGGGAAGTAACAGGCCACATTTCTGCGAACTCCCCCACTGACTGTTGTGACATAGTTGCGTCCACTGTCCACTACACTCCATACACCAGCCGTGTATGTCTCCATGGATATAGGTGTGTTCTGCATACTCTGGTCTGTCCAGCATATCTCTGCCACACTTGGCATTATGTACCTACCCATTCATGGTTCACTTGCCTCCTTCACACATGCCTGGTTCCCACTTCTCCCCACATTCCGCTATTGTGTGGCTGAGGTGCCATGACGTTGATGGCTCATGTTCACGGCTAGCCCAGGTTACCTTAGTAAGTTGTGCTGTTGTGTCTGGTGGGTGGGCATGTTGTTTTGCATGTTGTATGTGAGTTTGTGAAGTGTGCATTGCCAGAGTTGTGATTTCCATGGTTGTGGAGTTGAGGTGTGTGGGGTGTTCATGTGGTACTTGCCAAGGGGCTGTGCATTTCCATTGGTGCCATCCTGGAAGCGCTGGTTGATGATGGACTGTCAGACGATGAAGGAATAATGCACACTGCCTGGGTAGTTGGCAACGACGTTGGTGGTGATTCCATGATGTTCAGATGTTGCCTGCACATTGATGGAATGCGTGTGCTTTCTGTTGCGGTAATTGTGTGCAGTGTCACCAGGGGGCACAAGTAGGACATGTGTGTTGTCGATTGCCCCAACACGCGCGTGCATCCAGCTATGGCATATGGTCCTTGCTTGGTCTCCAGCTGTTTCTGCGCATTGTGGTGTAGGTATAGGTACTGGGGTACCAAGCTGATGATGGCATCCAGGAGAGGTGTGAGGGACTTGGATGTGGCTGGCTGTGAGACTCCTCCGACTCTGGAGGTTGTTGGTTCGGAGGTACCAGAGGCCAACAGGTGAAGCACAGCCAGCAGCTTTGTCTGGGGTGGGATGTTGGTTGTCCACTGTGTTGGTGCCATGAGCCTGTTGGGCGGTGATGGTCAGGATGCGTAGGATGGTTGTCCTTTTGAGCCTGTAGTGGGCAATGACATTGTCAGATATTAGGTCTGTGAGGCTGGTGCGTTTCCTGGGGGTCCGCCGTCTTTGTCCGCGCTGCCTCTGTGGGGGTCCGGGGGGGTGTTGCGGTTCTGGGTGTGGTGGCGGTGGGTGTTGGGGCCCTGTTGGGGTTCTGAGTTGCTTGATCAGTGGCTCCATGGTGTCTGTTGGTCTTCATGTGTGGCTGTGGTCTGGACTCCCTTTTCTGTTGCCGGTTGTCATCTGACTTTGCACCAGGTCAGAGCAGGTGTTAGATTCCTGTAGCTAATACGCCTTATCGCCTGTTTTGTGATCTTATCGCCGATGTGGCTGGTCGTTGAGAACGTTCGGGTGTGGTGTTGTCACGGGTTATTGCTCGGGAACGCCTACTCTGCATCTCATTAGCGATAGTTGCCGTGGTCATCTGTGGCGATGTTTTTTTAGGGTCCTATCGCAGGAATTCTGGTGATATTGGCTGTTTGCACCAGCTTGTGAATGGGGCGGTAATTTTATCGCAACTTTGGCTGCGGTAAAATGCCGATAACTCGGCATTCGCTCCTTGAGAATATGCCCCTTAGTAAAGAAAGATACTTCCCACTGAAATAGGGCAATGCACCTAACCCAATTATGCTGCAATACTATACTACCAGACCAACCAGCATGTGAACTTCAGTGTTCATTAAAAGCACTAATGATTTACATTAGGGAAACGAAGTCCTGAAAGTATTCTAACAATTGATACTGCCATAAATCTTGTCTTCTCAACTGTTGCTTGAGCTCACAGTGTGTGGAAAACAAATCTGCATAAAACTACATTGGAATCTGTATAGAATCGATAGAGAGTGACAAATTAGACCTGCATATTATAAATTCAAAGCCCAGCGATTTATCATTTGATGTACTCAGACTGGAAACATCCATCCAAGTCCAGCGATTGCCCCAGAACGTAGACATATGAAGATCAAGTGCCTGATATTGTTAATCTGTGGGATGCACAGCTTGAGAAACTGGGAATTTAGATGGATGTGATTCTAAGCAGTGATTAATTTATCAAGGAAGACGTGGATTATGTTGTGTTCCATTTGTCAATTTCAGTCCCCTGATCCGTTAACATTTCAAGACGGCCTGTTCTGTTATGGGATTACAGACAATTTATCTGAAATATACTCTCAAACCTTAGTGTGTACCAATTGACTAATTCTAGATTAAATTGCAGAATGGGGTTGAATATTTTAGAGACAATTTGTCAATTTCCTGGTACAAAAACCCGATAAAGAACCTACCTACCTTCAGGTTAACAGCAACTAAGGGGCATATCAACAACAACCGGCGATAATTATCGCTCAGCGCTCTTAGCGTGAGGATAATTATCGCCGGCTAGCGTGAATTTTTATCGCTGAGATAGCGTGCTATTAGCAACGCTTATCTCAATAGCGATAAAAATCTACACGCTAACAGGCTAACGTGAGATTATCGCTGGAAACCCAGCGATAATCACACGTTACCTTGTTGATAGGGACAGACAAACTTAGCCATGATATCCTCCTTCCATAGGATATCATGGCTAAGTCTGAAAATTAGCAGACGTAAAAAAGCAGCGTTAACCGCGGTTAGCGCTGCTTTTTTTGTCTCTAACAGGGTTAGCGACATTCTTGATAATAGGAGAAATGTCGCTTAGCGACATTTCTCCTGTTATTTTACTCTGTAACGCCCCCTTTGCATCTCATTAGAGATGCAAGGGGAAGCGTAGAGTAAAAGGGTGCTAACATGCAAATTTGCATGTTAGCACCCTGTTGTTGATAGGGCGCTAGTTTTATCTCTCCTTTTTTGGCTTTTAAAGCCAAAAAAGCAGAGATGAAGCCCTTGTTGATATGCCCCATAGTTTTCTGAAAAGCTTTAAATTAACTCTCAATCGTTCCTAAAACGGAAGTAAACGTATTGATGCGTATGGGCATTACATTAGGCATAATCTTGTTAATCAGGAGTTCTGCAAGACTGTGATTACTTTTCATTTTAATTCAAACACCAGGCTTTTTTTTAATACATTTTATATTTATTAACTGATGCTGTACAGATAGTATTTTTTAACTTTGCCTTTTCCTTACTGTAATGAAACGGTAGGAAAGTTGTTATATTTAATCAATGACGCCATGCTTTCAATACTTACTGCAGTCTTGAGGTTAGAGGCCGTAGTTTCATTAGGAGTTTATGGAAGTCAAACAACCCGAGTTCACAAGACACTTTCTGTATGTAAAAGCCATGGAGGAATTAAGGAGAAATACGCACATTATTCCAACTATGCATACATTGAACTAAGATGAAAGATAAAAATGTATTTAGTGCGTACATGCTGGAGGCAATTGTATAATTTTTTGCTGTCTTGTCAGGAAATCCCTTTAGGCTCTGTTAGTAAAGGCCCACATGTAATTATAGAGAAAAAAGTTGCAGAGAACTCCCTGATTAACATTATGACTCACAATCGACAACAGGGGATACCCAAGGGGTTAAGGAGCTGTGTTGTGCTATCATCTACTTTGAGCCAGATTTCACCAGGAGTGTGCAAAATGGATTTTTTTAAGCACATGCGCAACTACTGTTAAAAAATGTTCCGTGCAAACCAGTCTTCCGCAGGCATTTCTATTTATTTATTTAAATGAAATACATGTTCACTGGAAAAAGGTGCGCAAAATCATGTTATGTGAATTTTTGAGAAATTATTCATAACACAAAATACTGAAATTCTGCATATTCTGCCTACGTAATTAACATTTTCCACAAGTCTAATTTCGACCATATGGATAGATGTCAATTGTGCGAGTAACGGAGCCAGTGAAGCTTGAATTCATGATTATTTCATCATTTTAAGCAATTTCATTCAAGTGAGAAATAGCCAGGATTTGAGAGTGTCAAGGAAGATCCCGATAAGTATCTCATTCAGGATTACAATTCAGCACCTAAATTGCTGCGAACCGATGGGATTGTCCTTCCAAGTGCATGTCGGGTAACATGCTTTCCTAACTGAGACATGAGACTGTGGCCCACATTTCCTAATGGTTCGTGTTGGCTTTAGTATGATGTAAAGAGACATATGCTATTAACTATCTCATACAAAGGAAAATACCCTTTGAACTGGAAATGAGGGGGCAGATTTACAAGCCCCGAACGCCACAATTGCACCGCCGTTGCGTCACTTTTTTAACGCAGCGGCGGCGCAAAGCCAGCGCTATGCTGCGGGGTATTTACAACATTACGCATCTAGGGAGATGCGTCACGTTGTAAACCCCTGCACCACATGTGTGTGTTCCGGCACGGGGGGGGGCGTTCTGTGGTAAATAATTTAATTACCGGGACTTAATTTGATGCGGAAAATCTATAACAATAGCTCAGTAAAATAAGAGGCAAAATCCGTGGTATTAGAGGTTCGGAACGGGCTTTATTCCAGAATCAATTTAAATTGATGAGCTCCATATTCCATCACCACGAAGGTTCAGGAAGTGAAGACTCAACTTTATTGACAGGTAATCATTTTTATACAATAGGCATTACAGTGAAACGGATGGAGGAGGCGTAACAATTGATAGCAAAGATAAGACATACATGCGTAGCAAAAATGGGTGTAACTGGGTGTAACTAAAGAACGTCATTGGATATGACGTCATAAATGGGTGGTTCCATGAGAGAATTTCGCAATGTCAGCAGAAATACTTGGCAGAGATGCGCACGCAGCAGCATGACGTGTGACTGACGTGTAACTAGGGGGTGAAGGGGACTTGACATTTAGCTCTACATGTGGAGACAGAAGTCTGGGGTTATGTCAACCTAATCCCAAATCATATCTAATATCCTATGTTTAGAGAACTATGTTATCCAGAAAGAAAGGTCTTCTTAGAGTAGAATCTTATTCTATACTGACTATACTGACTGTTAGTGCGTGTACAAGCGTCTAAGTGTCTACACTAGATGCGAGGGCCGAAATCTTTCATATTAACAGGGCTATGAATTACTTGCATAAAAACAGAGAAGCCGGGCCTTTTGCTCGGTAGCTGAAAGAATGTTTACTTTAAACTACTAGACAGGAATGCATTGGATAGGGAGCGGAGCAAAGCAGATAATCTTGAAGGTGAAATACAGTTTTTGGCAAGCAACAGGCTAGAGTCAGGCACCGTTAGCCGCGCAGGGAGTAGGACAAAGTTCATGGGTACAGATGCGAGCTCGGACTGGAGCTTTCAGAGGCAGAAGGCAGGAAAAGGCTTGATGGCAGAATCAGGGCCTACTCGTCTGAACTGTAAAATGGGATAAGTGAACCATATAAAAGCCGGTGGCCTTTCATACTTAGGAATACAATATCCGGCCCATTCATGGTGGATCTGAAAGAGGACATGTTGGCGGTGGACGCACATGTGTTTGCGTCTTCATAACTGGAACTGGAGGAAACATACATGTACTTGTGATTTATACATGAAACCGTTGGGGTCCAAGATAGGGGACATAACCGACTAGAAAAATCCATATTTCCACATTCCCTCCTTGTCCCCTACTTGCCCGTCAAGAGATATCAATCTTCATTAATCCATCGATCTGTTCATATAGCATCATTTGTTCTTCTTTCTTCTTCCGTGATGAATGAAATCTTGGTGGTGGAATACACGATGTGGCACACAGACCACAGATCGCTGGTCCACATTGTAGGCATAAGCAGCAACTGAATAGTATGAGAAAGCCAATACCTAGGAAGGATAGGACCTTCCATCCAAAGGTAGATAATACACTCCAAAACCAACCGGACCAAGTCCAGGTGCCTGGATTCTGGTGTATCTGGCTTACAATCTTATGAAGGCGAGTTATGGCTTTATATACAGATGGCGAATTTTCTGGTATGAAAATGCAACAGTTTGATCCGATGACCCTACAAGCTCCGCCCCTATCGGCCAAGATGACGTCAAGGACAAGACGATTTTGAAGCACAACAATCCGCATAGCAGACTGTTCTTCTGTTAGATTGCCTAAGGCGGAAATAGTTTCGTTCACTACTGCTTAAAGGGTTCTGGTTAATCTACGTATCAGCTTACTATTGGTAACTGTACCTATATAGGGAAAAAGACCTTTATTGAAATCTGTGTATTTTTCCCATGCTGTCTCAGTGTAATCGACTATTGGGAGATCTCTCCTTTCTCTATTGTGTACTAAATGAGTATTTCTGTGATAATCAGGAGGAGCTAGGAAAACAGGTGGCAAAAGGAATCCGATGTAGCAAGTACCACCCCAATCTAGTGGCAAACGTATGTATGCCGTCTGACCACATATGAAGTAGGAATGGCGGGAAGCTTTAAATGTAGACTTGCCTTGATCACTGAATTCTATTACAGTGGTGCATTTACTGTGGCCCATGTGTATAGAGCCATTCTTTCTTATGCATAATTCACCTTTAACTGGAAATACTGACATAGCGGGCAAAATTGGGGCAGCTTCAGATTCAACATTCAAGATCAAGAGATTGAGCGTAAAATTACCTAATCCATACACTTCATTTTCTAGATCAGTTCCTGTTCTTTTGGGAAGTCCCTCCTTGTCAGGGTAGCAGACTTTAAGTAAAACTAAGTGCAAGTTTCCCCATACCCAGTTGTCTTGATAAACTACGGAATTCGAATCTAGGGAATTAATTAAACTAAACCATGCTCCACAGGAGCCATTGTGTGTGAACGGATATGGGAAGAGAGGCAGAATTCCTTGATAGTTCTGATAGGGAGGGAGTCGGCCACATATCCAACAATTTGTAGCATTGCTAACCTGATGGGAATGATGTAACATACTAATAAAAGTGTTGTTGCGCAGCGCAAATCTATATGACAACTCATGCGGGGGAAATTCACTAAAAGAATGTTCAGCAGTAACATTATGAACATGTTTAGAAATAGGATAATATGTGTGCAACAATATACTTGCAGTAATTATTAAAAGACTTAGGAAAAACAAAATTAATAACGTCACTGTGCAATGACTACGCAGTGATTTACAGTACGCATGTCGTTTCAACTTGATCCTTCTGTTGCTTTCTCTATACAGGTCTAATTGATGCATGTCAGAGACAAATTCGACCGATTCACCTTGGAGAGGACTTAAACAATCAAATTGCCTGACTTGTTAGACCTAAGTTTTAGTCTATATTGCTCTGAGTTATTTTGTTCAACCAAAGGAAGCTTTGAGTCAATCGGTGAAGAAATACAGGGTTTAGTCTCTATATCAGATGGTAGTCCATGAAATTTCTTGATATGACTTGAATGTATCCAGCCTTTTCGACCTTCGATCTTCACGGCTGTCCTCGTTGTTAACAACACGAGCTGAGGCGATCTCCACCTAGGATCCAGCTGGGACTTCCGATCAAAGTTCCTCACTAGAACTAGATCCCCTGGAATTACCTCATGGGGTTTCACCTCGGTGTTGTCGGGAAAGGCTGCAGCTACCTGTGAACGACAAGATTGTAGTGCAGACATCAAGGAAGCCAGGTAATCTGTCAGCATATTACAGTCAATATCAGTTCTTTTTCGTGGTATAGGCGTCCCCCACATATTTGGTGGTCTACCGAAGATCACCTCATAAGGGGATAGCCCTGTTCGAGAGTGCGCTACCATTCTCATGTAAAAGAGTGCAACTGGTAGGGCTACTACCCAGTCGACACCTTTCTCTCTACATATTTTGGACAATCTAATTTTCAGAGTTTGATTATGTCGTTCCACGAGACCTGCTGCCTCGGGGTGTCGGACACAGTGGAATCTCCACTGATAGCCTAACAAAAGTGAAACGTGTTTCATTAGTTCGGAGGAGAACGGCTGGCCGTTATCTGAGTAGACAGCACGTGGTAAACCGTACCGTGGGAAAAATTCTCGAACTAACTGTTTGGCAGTAGTCGGGGCAGTGTAATCTGAAACCGGGTATGCCTCTGTCCAACGGGAAAGAGCACAAACAACTACGAGAACATATTTGAATCCTCGACATCGTTCCATCTGGATATAATCCATCTGGAGGACTTCAAAAGGGTGATCAGGAGGCTGAAATCCACCCTGTTCTACGGGAATGCTTTTACCTGGGTTAAACTGACAACAGATCATACAGGTACGGACTTTTTGTTTAGCTGCTGCTCGTAAATGTTTGTTGAACCAAATGTGTTGAATGCTGTCTAGCATAGCTTTTTCTCCTAGGTGCGCTGGACTATGTACAGTGTTAATGACAACTTGGACCATTGAATCAGGAAGGAACCACACAGATTTTTCCTTCGTCATCCATCCTTGATCCGTTTGGGTCCCTCCTAATTCAGTCCATTTCTTTATTTCATCTGGTGTAGCATGTGTCTGTATGTCGATTACATCAAGAGCGGGATCCTTAACTGTCATGCAATGTGTTGGTGTCGGAACTATTGTCTTTGTCATGTCAGACGTGTGGGTTTGAGCAGTCTGTTTAGCTGTTCTGTCAGCTAAATCATTGCCTTGGGAAATGATATCAGTAACTTTCGTATGAGCTTTACATTTCATAATTGATATTGCAGTGGGTAGATGTATTGCATCTAGTAAGGCATGAATAAGGGGTCCGTGCTGGATGTGGGTACCGTGGGAAGTTAAATAACCTCTCTCTCGCCACAGCACGCCGAAGTCATGTACAACTCCGAATGCATAACGTGAATCAGTATATATGTTGACTTTCTTATTCGTAGCTTGAATACAGGCTTGTGTCAGAGCGATGAGCTCTGCTGCTTGAGCTGACAAGGTATTAATACGATTTGTTTCAATGACTTCAGTGCCTGTTGTGACTGCATACGCGGCCACTAACTCTCCTGTACTTGTTCTCATACATGAACCATCTACATACAACGTCAGGTCTGGATCTGACAATGGGACATCTGTCAAGTCTTGTCTAGGTTTCGTCGTGATAGTGATAACTTCAATACAATCATGTGCAAGTGGGTCTGTTCCGTTTACTGGTAACAGTGTGGCAGGATTCAATGTACTACAACGTCTGATTTCTATATGTGGCTGAAACAATGTTAACTCGTAACCAGTGAGTCGTGCTATAGTCAAGTGTTGTGTCTGTGTGCGGTTCAAGAGAACCTCTACTGCATGTGGTACTTGTACTGTCAATTGGTGTCCTAACACTATGGCATCGCTTTGTCTAATTGCTAAAGCTGTTGCTGCCACTGATTTCAGGCACGCAGGCAGAGCCTGAGCTACGGGATCTAATGTACTAGAAAAATAAGCACACGGTTTGTGTGATCCTGCTTGTTCCTGTGTGAGTACTGACAAAGCAGTACCTTCGCGTTCTGTAACAAAGAGCATACATTGTTTGCTGTAACATGGTGTTGCTAGGACAGGTGCTTGACATAAAGCTTTCTTTAGGCTTTCAAAAGCGTGTGTATGTTCCTGAGTCCAAGGGAGGACAGTCGATGTGGCTGCCTCCTGTGTTGTCAATTGAATGAGTGGTTTTGCTAGAAATGCATACTGAGGGATCCACTGCCTACAATATGAAGTGAGGCCTATAAAAGCCCGCACCTCCTTTTGTGTCTTGGGTATTGGCATGTTAGCTATTAACTGGATGCGATCTGGTGTAAGCTGCCTACCCTCCTTGGACAGCGAGTGACCAAGGTAAACAACTCGCTGGACACAGAATTGTAGCTTAGAAGGGGACACCTTGTGCCCCTTTTCGGCCAAAAAATGTAAAACCGTCAGTGAGGCTTTTTCACATTCAGGTTCGCTTCTAGCGGTGATCAGCAGATCATCGACATATTGAAGCAGGGCAGTGTTGACTGGCATGTGTATACTGTCAAGTTCTCGTTTCAGTGCTTGGCTATAGATGCTGGGGCTTTCTGTGAATCCTTGAGGTGCGCGTGTGAATTTAAAGCTTCGTCCATTTAAACTAAATCCGAACAAGTATTGGCTTCCCGGATCTATTGGGACGCTGAAAAAGGCATTTTTGAGATCAATTACAGTAAAGAATGTTGCTTCGGAATCAATAGCTGTCAGTAATGAAGAAATGTCTGGAACTACGGGGTATTGTGGTACAATACATTTATTTAATTCGCGCAGATCAATAACCAATCGATATACTGGCGGAGCCTTTGGATCAGTTCGTTTAAGAATCGGAATTATCGGTGAATTACATACATTGGAGTCGGTCTCCACAACCACTCCTTGGCCAATAAGCTCGTCAATGATTTGCAGTAAAGCCACTACAGCATCTGGGGGTAACTTGTATTGTCGCATTCGTGGTAGTACCACTCCTGCCTTTAGAGTGACTCGATATGGTGTAATGTTCATGCAACCAACATCTGTAGGGCCTTGTGCCCATAAATGTGTGGGTAAAGTCTGTAGTCGGGAATCCATGTCTCGGGACACATAGTGCCCTTTGAAATCACGTAAAAACAATCTTACTCCTTCCGGAGAACAACATATTATAGCTCCTAGAGCTTTCAAAGTTTTTATACCTAAAAAGTTTTCTGGGCATGATTTAGTAAGCAATAAATCTGTAGTTCGTGTCAAAGGACCAATCGTAAGTGGAAGAGGCTGTGATACTTCGTTAACGATAGGTTTTCCTGAAAACCCAAGGGAAATATTCTGTGAGCCTGAGAGGGGTGCCCCTGGAACTTCACTACGTTTTATTGTTGTTCGGCTTGCCCCTGTATCAAGTAAAAATTTTCTATCTTGGCCTAATAGTTCACTGTGTACATAAGGTCCTTCTTGATCTACAGGGACCTCAATAAGGGGTAAGCCAAGTTCCCTCTCTAGGCTGTTTCATGAGTATCGTTGATAATCAGGATAGTCATACTGTGCGGTCTGGTACATCTGTCGTGTCGTTGTTTGTGTGGCAGCAATAGGCTGCTGTGGCGGAGCTGGCATGGACTGTTGCGGAGCTGGCATGGACTGTGCATGCTGCGGAGCTCCTTGTGTGTTCTGATCCTGTCTAGGTGGCCGTGGTCTTTCTTTAGTATTACCTATGGCGATATTATGTTTTAAAACTGGACAATCGTGTACATAATGACCTGGCTGTTTACAATAGTTGCACATTCCTTTTACAGGACCTGTTGGAACACTGGACTGTGTCATACCCTTTTTATGACCGTCAGCTGGAACTGTCTGGGAAACTAGCATTTTCATTTTCGTGTCTTTCATGCGTCTTTGTTCATGTTCTTGTTCCTCTCTAATTCTATTGTGATGGTACTGTAGCATTTGTAACATTTGTGACGGAGTGTTACCTTGCCAGGTACTCTCGAATTTCAATACTCTATTCTTAACTTGGGGCAAAGAATTTTCAACTAACTTTGTCACAAACAGATGTGGATAAGATTCGCTACTTGCTTTTATTCCACTATTTATACCAAAACATTTTTCGAATCGGGCATAGAAATCACTAGTGTCTTCATCTTGCTTTTGTTTACAGGCTGAGATTGCACCCCAGTCTTC
This sequence comes from Triturus cristatus, assembly GCF_964204655.1. Lineage (NCBI taxonomy): Eukaryota > Metazoa > Chordata > Amphibia > Caudata > Salamandridae > Triturus > Triturus cristatus. Next base: position 86,738,131 of record NC_140588.1, read on the forward strand.
CTTTTTCGTAGTTAATAAACGTGGCAGTACCTGTACTAGTAAACCTGGTAGTGTTTTGGTCTTCTCCCCAAGCCCTGCACCTGGACCTCGGGCTTTTTCTTCGTTTTCTAATGCGGTCCAATCTATTTTTTGGTCTCCCACTTCCCAATCTTTTTCCTTGAGTTTTTCATAAATGCCCGCAGGCATTAATACCTTTAATATTGTCATAATGTCTGGATAGGTATACTCTCCCATGAGCAACATGTCTTTAATTTCACGGTGGAAACCCGCTGGGTCTTTGTCATGACTGGGTACCACCTTCTTCATTTCCAATAGTTCTATTTTAGATATGGGTGTGTATACAAACACACGTTTAAACTGATTGTCATCACCTTTTATCGGGTGCACTTCGCGTAAGGGATTCTGTCTATCCATATAGTACGTCGTTCTTTCCTTGATGGGCAGTGAAACATGTTCGGGACATACAAAAAGAATGTACTGCTTTCTGGATTCTAGTATTTCTCTAATTAACTCAGTACCTGAACCTCTCCATTTATTCGTGAGTAATTTAGTCAATATATCAGGTAATGGACCAGGATCGGAGTGTTGGCCTTTATATAATATAAGGAGTTGTTGAATCATATAGGTACCAGCTAAACGCTGTTCATCTGGAGCGAGGTTCAAAAACGTGTGTGCTAATGTATCATCACTATATTTTCCGGGACTGTCAACCCAATGAACGGCTGACCTGGCTAATTCTTGTTCGTCCATAGAATCGAGTATATGATAACCCCTTCGTTCTCGGAGTAGGTTGTCAGCGGCTTGAAACGAATGTTCGGGGGACCTTATATTTATTATAGGAGTTTGGAAATTTCTGCTATTATCTGGACGTACCGGACGTATCGGATCAGTGAAGCATCTAGTATTATTGCAAGATCTTCCTCTACCTACATAGGCCATGGTTTCTAACTGTCCTGTGGGCAGTTCTAATTCTTCCTCCTCCTCGTTTTGTTCAGGTTCGTCTACTGCTAATCTGTCTTCGTGTATTCGTTCTATTTCTTTGCGGATTTTTCGGCACATAGCTACTATACATGATCGTTTATCGTGTCTCCCCTCTGATATATTCTGACTCCATGTGGTAAGAATTTGCATTTCTTTCGGATTTACCCCTGGTCGGTCTTGATTTCTAATCACACAATTTATGAGGAAACGTAACAGTTCCCCCTGTATTTCCACTTTTTGGTACTCCATGGCTCGGTCAATACTTTCGGAATCTCGTCCTGACTGGACAAAGTGATATATATTTTCTAAGTGCGTAGTCATTCCTGGTAGCTTCCCTAAATATATAGCAGCTCGTCGGATACGTAATGATGCTAGCACCATTTCGTCCCCTTTTCTGGGCACCGGGTCATATCTACAGTCTATTAGAAGTTCCTTGAGCGTGTTGGGAGTTACTAGTTTGGGCGTACGTTGGTGAGCTAATTCTTGAAAGGAAAGTTTATTTACTCTGGGTGGCGTGGAAAAAATGTTTGATGCACCTCCGGTAGCCCCACCTGGGGTGCTGGATGTGAAAGGATTCGTCGAACGTGACATAGCAACTATAGGTGTGGATACAGATGTCGAAGCAGATGTGCTTGCCTGAACTTGTGTCGGAGTTTGCTGTTGCGGAGGTACAGACGGAAGAGGGTCTTGACGTTGAACCCCCTCTGCAGGCGGTCTATGTGGCGCAGCATTAGTATACTCGGGAGCTGCGTCGTCTAAATAAGAGGAAAGAAAAACATCTTCTGCGGTTCTGGGATGTCCTTTGGGATGTACCTTTATCGGAAACAATGGGGGTGGCAAGTCTTTTGGTATCTCCGGCGTAGCCTTAGGTAATCCTTCGGCCAGGAGAGGATACATACCATTCATAAGGGCATTTCGTTGTCTGTCTACTTGTTCTGATTTTACTCGAGTACCTTCTTCAATTAATATATTTTCTCGAACTTTATTTGAATTCTCCTTACTCTTCTCTTCCTGTCTACGTGCTTTTTCCGTACGTCTATACGATTCTTTACGCCATAATTCAATGGCGTCTTTCTGTGATTGTCTAGCTTTCTTTTTCCATAATTCTTCCTCTACTTTCACGATGCACTCTGCATCCCAGGTCCCAGCTGCGGGCCACCTGTGACTTTCTGGTAATTCCTTGGTGTAGTCTACCCATAAATCAAGAAATAATATGGCGTCTAGGCCATGTTTATGATACATAAAGTACCCTGGAGTGTCCCTAGGAGGAATGGGAACAGCTTCTTCGAGTAACCCTTTTCTAGTTTTGATCTGTCTTAATTTCGAAAAGAGCGGCATTTTGAGAACTGATCTGATCTGATACCTAAATTTTGAACATGTTTAATACAACGAGACACAATAATGAACAGTCATTCATACCACAATATGCAGAACATATTTAAAACATTTAACATTTAACATTTAATGAACAACAATGATGGCCGTTCACTAAGCATAATACTCGATACTAACTAGATAATTCTGACTTCATATACTAGACATACTTGATATACTGCTAAACAGTACAGATACACTGCTGAAACAGTGCAGACCGGATTTGTGTACCCAAACCCGTCTTGACCGGCACAACCTATGTGCACGTCAGAACGCCTCCCCGACAATGGTACTCACCGGGTAGCTCGGAACGGAAGGCCTCGGAACTGAACTGAACTGGACTTGGACCGGACTGGACTCGACTCGATACTTCGGAGCTTCGGGACTTCGGAACTGGTGGGCCTCTGTATACCTCGGATCTTGCTCTCTCAGCTAGGCTCTGGTCGGGATACTTCGCACTTCTCACCGCCTCGTCTGGGTGTTGATCGCAGCCTCAGTTACCCCCGCTCGGCAGGAGGGAGATACAGGAAATCCTGTGGGTACGCGTTGTTGTCCGTCCAGCTGTGACAGGAGACCGGGCCTGCAACGCACCGCCGGCGCGTGAGATGAGAAAGTGTCCCTGTTCGGGCGCCATTCATGTGGTAAATAATTTAATTACCGGGACTTAATTTGATGCGGAAAATCTATAACAATAGCTCAGTAAAATAAGAGGCAAAATCCGTGGTATTAGAGGTTCGGAACGGGCTTTATTCCAGAATCAATTTAAATTGATGAGCTCCATATTCCATCACCACGAAGGTTCAGGAAGTGAAGACTCAACTTTATTGACAGGTAATCATTTTTATACAATAGGCATTACAGTGAAACGGATGGAGGAGGCGTAACAATTGATAGCAAAGATAAGACATACATGCGTAGCAAAAATGGGTGTAACTGGGTGTAACTAAAGAACGTCATTGGATATGACGTCATAAATTGGTGGTTCCATGAGAGAATTTCGCAATGTCAGCAGAAATACTTGGCAGAGATGCGCACGCAGCAGCATGACGTGTGACTGACGTGTAACTAGGGGGTGAAGGGGACTTGACATTTAGCTCTACATGTGGAGACAGAAGTCTGGGGTTATGTCAACCTAATCCCAAATCATATCTAATATCCTATGTTTAGAGAACTATGTTATCCAGAAAGAAAGGTCTTCTTAGAGTAGAATCTTATTCTATACTGACTATACTGACTGTTAGTGCGTGTACAAGCGTCTAAGTGTCTACACTAGATGCGAGGGCCGAAATCTTTCATATTAACAGGGCTATGAATTACTTGCATAAAAACAGAGAAGCCGGGCCTTTTGCTCGGTAGCTGAAAGAATGTTTACTTTAAACTACTAGACAGGAATGCATTGGATAGGGAGCGGAGCAAAGCAGATAATCTTGAAGGTGAAATACAGTTTTTGGCAAGCAACAGGCTAGAGTCAGGCACCGTTAGCCGCGCAGGGAGTAGGACAAAGTTCATGGGTACAGATGCGAGCTCGGACTGGAGCTTTCAGAGGCAGAAGGCAGGAAAAGGCTTGATGGCAGAATCAGGGCCTACTCGTCTGAACTGTAAAATGGGATAAGTGAACCATATAAAAGCCGGTGGCCTTTCATACTTAGGAATACAATATCCGGCCCATTCATGGTGGATCTGAAAGAGGACATGTTGGCGGTGGACGCACATGTGTTTGCGTCTTCATAACTGGAACTGGAGGAAACATACATGTACTTGTGATTTATACATGAAACCGTTGGGGTCCAAGATAGGGGACATAACCGACTAGAAAAATCCATATTTCCACAGTTCCGGTGCAGGAACGCCTCCGAAAAGTGGCTGAGTGAAATCTACAAGATTTCACTCAGTCATTTTTACGGCCATGCTGCGTCAAAACCCTGCACCTGCTTGAAGCAGGCGTAAGGATTGACGCAGCATGTTAGGAATAGGGGCACCCCGAGCCTTGCTGGAGCTGTGTCGCACTTGCGATGAGACTCCAGCAATGTGCTGCCTTTCCGTCGGGGGATGCGACACGCATCTGCCCATCCGTGCGCCACGGTACGCCGCATTGTAAATGCGGCGTATCAGTGGTGGCGCACGGGTGGGCAGACTCTTTTGGCGCATACCTGCTGATTAGCAGAGATGCGCCAGAAGTTGTAAATCTGCCCTGTGGAGTTTTCACAGCTCAAAATCCACGTTGCACCACTTTGTTCAAAGGCGAGTGTTACTGAGGCAGATCAGCTCAAACAGCCATGGGCCTAATCTACTAAAATAGCAAGACTGGGCGTGGTGTCAAAAGCGAATACCTACTTGAGACAGGTGCAACATTTCTCAATTAAAACAATGCATTGCATTTGTGGTGTAAAACAATTCACAACTAATGCATAGGAACCTTCTGAGTTTTTCTACGTATGGCAAATTGATCTAGAAGGGTAGTCCTCCAGTACAAATCTAAAGCTTGACAGTGCTCACTCACCTCTGCACCATGGTGCAGGGCTATAGGCTACGCAAAGCAGCATGAGGTGAGCTCCAGCAAAGGGGACGTCACCAGAAGCATGCCAATTGTTGCAAATATTGAGCTGCACTGATGTGTCCTCCATTTTACAAAGTGTTGCATCATATTTGACAGTTGCAGTGTTGATTGGAAAATGTGTAATCCCTGAGATTATCCTGACCGAAATGGCAAATAAATATATTTCTCTAAAAGAAAGGTAATGCTCTGAAAGGGAGGCTGAAGCAAAAAATAACGTTCAGTGGACAAGTAAAATTAGCTTAGTTGAACATTAATGTACATATTTAATTACATATGTATTTATTTAACAGTTTCAAATAGTCCACCAGGGAAATAGTTGGAGTGCTTTATATTTGAAACAGATACATACATGTTGATGAATAGTTAGGTAGCAAGATTGTATAAGGGGTTAGATATAATATCAGAAAGGCAGCTTGTAGGCTACATCTAAAACTGGTAAGCAATTCAGGGGCATATTCACAAGGACTTATTTCTGATTTATCTCCACCTTGACGCATCAAAAGTGGAGATAGACCGAACACCCCATTCACAAGCTGGTGCAAACTGCAGACATCGCCAGTATTCCCACGATAACTGCCTCAAAATTTATCACAACGGTGGACGTTCCCGTGTAAAAAAATACTAAAAAAACCACAACACCACTTTCACAACGAACTGCTAGATCTGCAAAGCGAACCAAAAACAGGCGCTAAGCCGCGGTACCTGCAGGTATTTAACACCTGCCTCAAGCAGGTGTAAAGACGGACAACAACCTGCAGTAGGCAATGGAGCCCCGCACACAGCCACACCCGCAGAACAAACGACATCATGAAGCTACTCATCATGCAGCTCGGAGCCCCAACAGGGCCAAAACACTCACCGCCACCGCCTCCAGGACCACCACCACCCCCAGGACCCAGACCAGCCTCCCGGACCACCACAGAGGCAGCACAGAGTAAGACAGCGGACCTACAGAAAACGCACCACTCTCACAGACCTTACGCCCGAGGAAGTCATTGCCCACTACTGGCTCAAAAGGGCATCTATCCTCCATATGATGACCCACATCGCCCACAGGCTGATAGTCCCAATACAGTTGAGAACCAACATCCTTCCGCAGACAAAGATGCTGGCTGTGCTGCACCTGTTGGCCTCTGGTACCTTCCAACCAACAACTACCAGAGTCAGAGGGGTCTCACAGCCGGTCCTATCAAAGTTCATCACACCTGCCCTGGATGCCATCCTCAGCTTCATAACCCAGTACCTTCACTTCCCCAACACTATGCAGGAACAGCTGGAGACAAAGCAAGGCTTCTACGCCATAGCCAGATTCCCGGCCGTGTTGAGGGCAATCGACTGCACACATGTCCCACTTGTGCCCCCTGTGGATACTGCACACCACTACCACAACAGAAAGCATCAGCATTCCATCAAAGTGCAGGCAATAGTGGACCACCGGGCAGTGTGCATGATTCCTTCATCTTCCAACAGTCCATCATCAACCAGCGCTTCCAGGATGGCACACACCCCAAAGCCACCAACACACCTCCAGACACGACAACACCCCTCCATGGTCATCCTGGGCTACCCCTGAACCCAATACAGACATTTCATGGCACCATAGCCACACAACAGCTGAACGTGTGGAGATGCGAAATGCAGCCATGTGTGAGGATGCAAGTGACCTGTGAGTGGGAATGTACACAACGAGAAGTGAGGCATGAATGTGCAGGACAGACATGGCAATGCAAACCACTGATATGTCCATGCAGACCACAACTGCTGGTGAATGGAGAGTAGTGAGCAGTGGACGCAACCATGTCACCCCAGGCCGTGGGACAGATAGCGGAAGTGTCGCACGCTGCATCCCCCCCTGTGTGCATGAGCGTAGTGGGTTGGCCCTGAGCACGCCAGGGCTGCGCAGGGGTGTGGTGAAAAACCCCATTGTGCAGAGCGTGGTTCACTCCCGGGAGGGCCAACGTCACTGACAGTGCAGTACCACGCAGCCTGCCACGAGGCCGACACCGTGAACAGAGGGGCCTGCGACCCTGTGTGCCTGCTGCACCCCAGGACGCTGATGCACAGACCAGGCCTGCCCACCCCAGCGCACCAGGGCTGCACTGCTCACCTGCCGACACTGTCGTGTGTCAAAGAGGGCCCAAAAAATTCCACTGCAAGCTCCAATCCCCAGTCCTGCGACCTCTGCAGGCTCTGCAGACCATCGCGGCCCCTGGCGCTGGTCCACAACACTCCTTACTTATTAACATGCTCTACCAGCTTCCTCTTCGGTCCAGTAGGTCCCACATGAAACAGTGTCCTGAGTCCTGAATGGCAGTGACCCCAAGTCCGTGGCTGCGGCCACAGCACCAGACTCCCTTCGATCATTGAGGCATTATTCCATACTGCAGGCTTGCGACACGTGGTGCCACTAACCCTGTGCGCCATGAGTGACCGTCATCCTCCAGCGGAACATCGTTGGTGTCTGAGCCTGTGGCCTGGGGGTTGTCATCAGCAATGGACAGGTATGGACTTGGTGTCTGGCCTGGGTCTGTGGCATTCACATCCGCCATGTTGCCGAACACAGCTGGCAAGTGCCCTCTGCATCATACCCTGGGGTAGGCCTCCCATTCTCCCCCGTAACACTCCGCGGAAGGCACCCATGACACATGCGAGGCCCTGCTCTGCCCTTATGACCCTGCCCCAGACTCCCGCAGGTCAGCGTCCCGTGGTGGTGGGCCCGTGTTGGCCGCTGTACATCTGGGGCCACTACCCCTGTGCGACTCGAGTCATTCCCCCTTGTTGTACTGACATTGTATTTCTGAGTGCCCGATGACTGTTGGAGATGTTGCCAGCACCAGCTACTCACTGGGGGCTGGCTTACACTCACCCCACACACAGCCAGCACAGGAGTCACTGTATTAGTCGGCCTGCCATCACATTCTGCCAAACCAAGTATTGACTCTTTACTCCCTGCACTGTCACAGGTGATCAAGGATATGCACTCTGTCCTTGGATGATGACACCCCTCCGAGACCCGGACACAAACGTACAGAGGCAGTACAATGCAGGCCACATACGCACCAGGGGCATGGTTGAACGCACATTTGGCGTGTTGAAGACACGTTTCAGGTGCCTGGAAGGCACAGGTGGAAAGATCCTGTACAGCCCGGACATCGTGTGCAAGATGATCATTGCATGTTGTGTGTTGCACAACATCTGTGTTCGCACCAATGCCCCATGGATCCCAGTTCCAGAGGTATCGGACGATGGTGGTGACGATGGGGCAGGTGGTCCACATCCCACTGCAGCTGCGGCAGGAATGGCCCATAGAAACTCCATCAATGACACTTACTTCTCATGAGCACGTCTCATTGTGGTCGTCCATGCCAATCATGGGACAATAGAAGATGTCCAATTGCACTGCATGTGTGATTAAAACAGATTTGCAGGTTACAGGTTGTACTTGCAAATTGCCATGTTACATTTTCCTGCAGTTTCAGATGTGATTTGTCATGTTGTGCACATTTGCGGAACCAGTTGTGTCCTGTGTTCTGTTGTGGAGGGGTTGCTGTTTGTGCCGGGATGTTGTCAATGTCGAGGTGCACTTATGCTTATGTGCGTATGCTGCACGGTGGGCGAGTCGCTCCTGCAGCCCTGATTTGTCTGCCACTGGTTTCTTTCAAGTGGTGTTCCTGTCGGTTCTGTTCTTCCACGGTGCTTGGATGTTGTGGTGTACATGTTGTCCTCTGCAGTCAGTCAGGGAGCATCCGTGGTACTCCACTGTTGCTGTATTTTTTTCTGTGGCATTTTCCGTATGCTGTTCTTGTGCTTTTTCCCGCATTACGCGTGAGTATTGCTGCCCTCGCGCTGGCTGTCACTGTTTTCTTATCGCGCTTTGGTCCTCCGCAGGATTTTTGGCATTGGGGTTTGTGTTTTTATCTTCATCAAGGTGGTTGTTTCGTGGGCATTGGCCGCGGTTTCAGCAAACTATCGCATGGGGATGCCTTGTTGTGAATTTCACGTTGACACTGGTTTATTTTTCTGCGATGTGCAAAGTTGCGTTAACATGTTTTAGTGATGTTTAGCACACGTTCTTGTGATTAAACCCCTCAGTGTATTTTGAGCAAGGTATGGAAGATTGATCCAAAGATTCCGTGATAGAATTCCAACATGTTGCTATCTGCTCAAGAAAATAAGTAAATGGTGCTGGATTTGCCCTGTATTCTGAGCCCTAGCTTCTTTCTACTTTTGGTTTGTCAGATCTGTTGAGGAGATTGTCTAAATATTCTGGTTGATTCATGAGCAGGGATTTGAAGCGTAGGCATCACATTTTAAGCTACACTCGTGCTTTAATTCACAAAAAGTTTAGTGGGAAAGAATTGGGGAGATATTGTCCAACTTCTTTGTTGACGTTAACAGTCTGGATGTAGAGTGTAAATTTTTTTTGATAGGTTTGAGAGAGATTTGAGGCTCTCCTGGAAGAATGACATTGCCCAACCTCAAATGTTGAGAAAACAACATGTGGCTAACAATTTTTAGATGACAGAGGCGTAGGTATTTGAGAGCATAGAGGTGAAACTGCAATTTGGGCTATAGGGTCGCAGAATAAAATCTAAATATTTAACTGTAGAAGATAGGGAAGTAGAGACTTGGAATGTTTTGCACTAACACAGTTCATCTTAGGGCCCATGCATAAAGCCCTCCAAACTCTAGACGGTATATTCACAAACAGTCCCAAAATCACAGTGGATAAAGTATTACCCCTTATCTGGACTACTATAGGGCAATTTATTTTAATCTAACTTGAATGGAGAATAGTAGATCGCAGTCAAACAAACCGCCCAGCTAAAGAAAGATCATGGAAAAAAATCAAGAAAGAAGATCTGGTAGAGGCACTAGAAAAAAGCCTACCTCTGTTAGTGGCAGACATAAACAAGGGGGCAGACAATTGTGATGGTTGGATTATAGCAGCCACAGATCAGTTGGCCCCAGTAAGGACTATCAAAGTCCGGAAGAATAGAACCTCAGCACCTTAGTATAAATCAGTCCTCAAACTCATTGAATCTAAGTGTAGACGAGTAGAGAGGGTATGGAGGGCAGATTATAGTGAACAAGGTAAACATAACTACAATATAGCACTAGCGGAGTATGAGGTAGCAATTATAAGGACTACTTTACTACTAATTCGAATCTGCCAAAAACTCATCAAAAGAGCTTTTTAAAACCGTCATCGCCTTGTCCCAAATGCAACTAGTGAGTCCATTCACAACGGACCAAGCTCTCTGTGACAAAATGGCTAAATTCTTTCAGGAGAAGGTCAGTTCGGTATATGATGAACTAGCTAGAGAGGTCCCAGTTTCGACCGGACTCCCCCTACTGGTGGTGGAGGCCATGACCGATACCACAACATGCCAGTTGAACAATTTCTCCTTATTAACTATGGACAAAGTCAACAAGCTGCTATTAGATACAAAATCAGGGTCTCCGTATGATCCCTGTCCCCCGCAATAACACATCTGGCCTCTGATATCATCAGTTCCAACCTAACTCCACTTTTAAATAATGTTATTAGTACAGGATCTTATCCAGTCTCCTGGAAAAAACATGCATTAGACTTATTTTGAAAAAAAACCTCTCTCTTGACCCACTGGATGTGAAAAATAACCGATCTATATCCTGCATGCCACTGGTGGCAAAAATACTAGAAAAATCAATTAATCAAGATCTAATTGGCTATTTGGATGCCAATGATCTTTTGGACCAAGGCACTCCACAGAGTCAGTGCTAATCATGGCAATGGAGGAAATCTGCAAACAGCTGGACGGAGGAGGCAGAGCCGTACTGATACTTCTTGACCTATGAGCTGCGTTCGATACAATGAACCATTTGGTTCTGACGCAACCCTCCTCACCTCGTTCCTAACCACAAGAGAACAAAGGGTCTGTTGGGACAACTTTACATCTGAGAGGTTTTCCCTTCCCTGTGGAGTTCTGCCGGGTCAGTCATGTCACCAACCCTATTTAATATTTATGTCACCCCATTAGCCAACTTAACGAGGGCCACGGGTTCTCAGTGGTAACCTATGCCGATGACAGCAGACTGTCATCTCCATCTCCTCAAATGCCGACAAGGTGGCTAGAACATTTCATAACGGTTTGAAGCAAATCATGTAGTGGATGCACCAGAGCTATCTCAGACTGAATACAATTAAAACTGAGGTGATGGAGTTTGGGATAGGGCTTCCACTTGGGGACCAATCATGGTGGCTGGCAGAAGCGGGTCTTTGCCCAATCCCCGCAGCAAAGGTTAGGAATCCAGGATTTTTATTTGATATCCAACTTAACTTTGCTGGTCAGATTAACCAGCTAAACACACAAGATGATGGACAGAATGTTGCACATTGGCAAAACATTCACCCCCAGTCACAGATCTGGGTTTAATCCATCGTTATTTTGCTCACCAGACATGGCCATATGCAAATCAGTCTTGACCCTGTGCCTCATGGGAACAGTTCAGCCCGAACTGCCAAGCCATGACTTCCCTGGACCGGAATCAAGCATCCTAGGACCAGTTTCGGGGTTTCACCCCTCTTCAGCCAGGATAGCTTGACTCCAGTGTCGTAGTGAGCATGGGACCCACATCTGGGCGTACCCTTCCCACATAGGGCAAACAGCAAAATACACAAGATGATGGACGGAATGTTGCACATTGGCAAAACATTCACCCCCAGTCACAGATCTGGGTTTAATCCATCGTTATTTTGCTCACCAGCTCACCAGCTGACATCATCTTGCTTCTTCCTATTGAAAGTCTTGCGTAAAATCCTGCCATTCATCCCTTTAGACCTCAGGAAAATGGTCATAGTGTCCCTAGTCCTCCCCCATTACTGTAATGCACTTTTTCTGGGAGTTGAGAAGCGCCGACTGTTCAATCAGTGCAAAACACAGCAGCTCGAGTGTTGCTTAATATCCCTAAATATCAACACATCTCAAATAGTATAAGAGAACTGCTTTGGCTTCTAATCAAGAAGCACATTGAGTGTAAGACTCTGTACCTGGTGCTCAAAGCACTGCATGACGGAGGCACGGGAGGCCGCAGAAACAATTCCAGTGGTACTCACCTAAAATGCAGCTTAGATGAGCCAATAAAGGATTAGTTCAGGTCCCAGTAAGGCTAGATGGGACGGCAGAAGTCTCTCATACTGAGCATCCAAGCTCTGGAATGAGCTCCCATCAGGCATAAGATTCCAGAACTCCAGGCCACGGTTCAGAAAAATGTTAAAAACCTGGATTTTCCCGGGCAGGTAATGAAGCTGCATTTACCAGTTCAATACCTGCTCCCCGGCTACATATCATACCAACAACATAATTGCCAATACTGATCCTTATGCAACAAATAATTTGCACCGATCACACGTGACACTCATAGTGGCTGAAAAAAGATACATTTTTATTTTGCTTTTTTGTCTCTAAAGATTTGATTTCATAAAAGAATTGATTTGTAAGTTCATGTTATTGCTTCACTGAACAATCTCAGCAATTTGATCTGAACCACATTAAATTAAATACATATAAGACATTGATCATAAGTCACATATATGACAACACATTACTAAATGGCATTTAGACAGCACATTTTAGTGCATAAACAAGCTCAAGTTCCAAAAGAAATAGATGAAAAGAAAAGTAGAGAAAACACAGGGAAGGGGTTGAAAAGATATACAACAGATGAATTCTTTTTGTTGTGATCGGGGGTAAATCCCCCCTTCTCAGGTTGGACTTATTGTTGTTTCGGTCCAGAAACCCATATCCTTGCTTTTTACTGTGACGTGGAGCTTTATTTAAAATAATTGTTAGTCTGACCTAGTAGTATTCTTACGATGTCTTGCGCTGATATCCATACATAATTTTATTAATTATTTAAACAAATGTAGAGTGTTTTATCGATTGTATTTTTAAATAACTGTTCTGCTCTTTTATGGTATTGTTGGATACCGAATAAAGTAAATTTGAATTGAATTGAATTGAATTGATATACGTAGTAAATCAAGTTGAGGGAGATAGAAGGAGATGTGGTCCATTCACCTTCCGGCAAGTAGTTTGTAATCAAAAATAGGATGGATCACTTGTACCTGTTTTCCAGGGTTATATGGTTTTTCATCTAATCCTTAAAAAACCCTCATTCATGTTTAGATGGATCATATGGCGGTATATCTTGATTCTCCGCCTAAAAAACGTGACGGCATCATCATTGGGTTTTGTTTATGCTTCCTCCACCCGGAGGGAACCACTGGATATTTGCAGTAGTGATCAGAAATAAAAACTATAATAAAGTGCTTGTGCTCAGTGAAAAAATATGTTAAAAAAAGGGGGTTATTTCCTCATGCTACCTGGACTGTATTTTATTATTGTCTGGTGCATGGGAAAAGAATAAAATAGGAGGAAGTTGTGCAGAATGGGCGTATAATGTGTCCACTGCACAATCAGTCCAAGTGGTGGGTCGACATGTTTCAGCCCTTTATTTGCCCCGCAGGGTCGAGGGGGCTTTCGTCAGGACCTTAAGAGTGTTAAAGGGTGGTGATACAAGGGAATAATACCCAATATCGAAAAGGGGAGTTCAAATGTCAATTTGTTGAGCTCCGGAACAGAGGTTATTACCTGTGGCGGAGAAATAGTACAAAGATAAAGAATATGTCAATGTCCTTACCTAATAAGTAGGACATATGTTAAAAACCAATGATGAAACATGCTGTGTTGAAGCATAAAATGGCAATTCTTGTAGATACAGTAAAAAAGCAAGTGGTGTTCGAACACGTAGCTGGTGGTAGGACCAGAATTGGGACAAGAGCAAGTATAAAAATGGCAAACCTTTTCACTGATATCTGTATGTGTATTTTGGTATAGTCGTTTCTCGTTAAGCTCATTGGTATGAACTAGGACGAAACGTTCTCGGCATGTTAGTCGATATATAGCAACCCTTTTGGTACCACTAACCTGAAGGTTATTAGCATAGTGTGGCGTTTCAAAAGTATATTGCAGATATTTACGGGGAGCAATCATGCACAAGGGTGAGATATCTGTATGTTACTCGACCTAACCTAGGCACAATCTAGTACTTCAGCGTGGTGTTGTGGATAATTGGGGAGAGTAAACATACTGCCAATTTCAGTATATCTGCGGCGGTGGAATACGCTGTTGTCAGTTAGATTAGCTGCTTGTTGTCCAACATAACCCTCTACCATTACTAAATAGTGCGTCTTGAGCTTCAATACAAGGTGCTTAAATGGCGATATTCGTGTTAGTAGTCAAAAAAGGGAACAGACGGAACTTAAATGAAAACATAAATATATATATACAGCGTCGTCCGTGTACCTTCTGGTGCTTCAATTCGAAACTTCGCTAAATAGGTACGGACGCGATTTAGCTGTTGAGAGGTAAAGGAAAAAGGGGGGGGGAACAACGAGACAAAGTTTACAATTAAGAATTTAGTGGTGGAATAACGTTACGTGTCTTCTTTGCAGGCGGTCATCTGTGGGATGTTCCTACCAAATTTTCGCTGAGTGCACGACTTGTGCTGACGCTGTCTTCCTGTTTGTGAGGAGCAGCCCGGTTCGGTGTTTTCTTAGCAACTAAAACAGTGTGGAGTGAAGAAAGACTGCTGTGCTGTCGATGTTGGCAGCGAGCCCAGTGTTATATTAAACTGAAAAAAGGGGAACTAAAATGAAAAAATTGAAAAATTAAAAATAAAAGAGGACACTGATTAGGATATCGCCAAATTTGTGCCAATGAACTCTAGGTACAGTCAATATGGGTTTTAGTTCGTATTTGAGACATACTATGTTGTATTGATCGTAAAATGTCATTGTGGACTTTAAGAGTTATAGATTTATAGTACATTAAGCCAAGGGATGTCGTCGTTCAACCGTATTAAATTTGTTTTTAAACGGTGCACCCATCTTTGTTCTTTCTCAAACAGTAGTTTCTCGACGTTTGGTGATTTCGAGATCAGAGTCTCTAGAACAATCCATTTAAGGTCATTAAGGGTGTGTGGATGGTCAATATAATGACTACTCATCTTGGTGGTGCTTCGTTTGCACTTGACGTTGCTTCTGTGTTCACAGATTTGCTGCTTAATTTTGCGGCAAGTCATCCCAATGTATTTGAGTTTACAGGTACAGGTAATCATGTAAATAACATGCGTTGTATTGCAGTTAGTGTGTTGTCTCATTGTCCATTTTAGGTTCAGTGTCCATTCGATACATTTAGTAGTTTCTGTGAGATGGCATACAGAGCAATGTCCACAGGGATAATGACCTGGAACTGGTGGCATACCCCATAGGGTGTTCGTTGTGGAGTTCATCTCTTGTTCCAGAGGTCGGGTGTGGACCAACATGTCCTTAAAAATTTTTGTTCTCCTATTTGCAAAGAGGGGTCTAGGCCAGTCTAGATTGCCTGATGTCAGTATGCGCCAGTTTTTATTGATGATTTTCTTGACCGCATTACTAGCTGTGTTGTATGTTGTTACACATATTAGTTGGTCGGGCGACTGAGCTTTAGGTGTTGTCTCAAGAAGACTCTCTCTGGATTGATTTCTTGCTCTTTTTTGACATTTGTTAACAATTTTGATGGGGTAGTCACGTTTTGAAAGTTTTATGCAAAGGTCTTGTGCTAATAACCTTCAGGTTAGTGGTACCAAAAGGGTTGCTATATATCGACTAACATGCCGAGAACGTTTCGTCCTAGTTCATACCAATGAGCTTAACGAGAAACGACTATACCAAAATACACATACAGATATCAGTGAAAAGATTTGCCATTTTTATACTTGCTCTTGTCCCAATTCTGGTCCTACCACCAGCTACGTGTTCGAACACCACTTGCTTTTTTACTGTATCTACAAGATTTGCCATTTTATGCTTCAACACAGCATGTTTCATCATTGATTTTTAACATATGTCCTACTTATTAAGTAAGGACATTGACATATTCTTTATCTTTGTACTATTTCTCCCCCACAGGTAATAACCTCTGTTCCGGAGCTCAACAATTTGACATTTGAACTCCCCTTTTCGATATTGGGTATTATTCCCTTGTATCACCACCCTTTAACACTCTTAAGGTCCTGACGAAAGCCCCCTCGACCCTGCGGGGCGAATAAAGGGCTGAAACATGTCGACCCACCACTTGGACTGATTGTGCAGTGGACACATTAAACGCCCATTCTGCACAACTTCCTCCTATTTTATTCTTTTCCCATGCACCAGACAATAATAAAAATACAGTCCAGGTAGCATGAGGAAATAACCCCCTTTTTTTTAACATATTTTTTCACTGAACACGAGCACTTTATTATAGTTTTTATTTCTGATCACTACTGAAAATATCCAGTGGTTCCCTCCGGGTGGAGGAAGCATAAACAAAACCCAATGATGATGCCGTCACGTTTTGTAGGCGGAGAATCAAGATATACCGCCATATGATCCATCTAAACGTGAATGAGGGTTTTTTAAGGAATAGATGAAAAACCATATAACCCTGGAAAACAGGTACAAGTGATCCATTCTATTTTTGATTGAATTGATATACAACACAAAAATGTCTCTGAATTTTAAAGAGAAACACAAACCCTGTAGGCATAATAACCATACAATGCCGTATTCAGGTTGCCGGAATTAGATAAGCATATGTTTTCATAAAGAAGGACATTTAACTTTTTCTTGGACCTGATACTCAAAATTGAGGTAACTTGTTGGGTATCATAAAAAAAGGTTGACGCGTTTCAAACCCCTAATATACTTAAGGCGGGGTTCTCCTCAGGACCTGGAACAGAGGGGAGCTTATGTAAGCTTTCTTTTAAATGGCACTAACTGTGCCCTCTCCTTAAATTGTGGTGAAAGCAATAGGTGACAATGCAATAGTTTGCATGTGGATGGCTTCTAAGTCTTTAGTTGGGCTGATAGAGGCAATGTTTATTTCAGATGCACCGTCCTACGAAGGCCCTTTATTTGTCAAAAACAGGTGCCTCTTCTTAAAAACGCCACCATGGCAGCCATCAATCCTATTTTTGTGTCACTCTGGGTCGATTTCCTGTATGCCGTCAGTGTATCGGTTGCGCGTTTGTGTCTCACAGCCTGCAGCCAAGCCAAGACACGAACGTGCAACGCGCAACCGATACACTGACGGCGTACAGAAAATCGACTCATGGCTGCCGTGGTGGTGTTTTTAAGAAGAAGCACCCGTTTTTGAAAAATAAAGGTCCTTCGTAGGACGGTGTACCTGAAATACACATTGTCTCTATCCGCCCAACTACAGACTTAGAAGCCGTCCATATGCGAGCATCAGAATGTTGTCAGCCATTCATGTTTCAAGTTTGGAGAGGGAAGTGCTGAGGATTAGGAAGTAGTTTAGGGTGCTATCTGCCTATTGTTGTATAGAGACTCAAGCCTTCTGACAACTCAATGGCTCCATATATAAATTGAACAAGTAGCACTAATGTCATCATTAAGAGTGGCCAGTAAATGGCCGGATTTTTCCCACCCCTAAAATTACCAATACTGTGGATAGCAGTAACTCAGGGGTGGAGGAAATCCGGCCTATCACAAGTTGGAGCCTAAGGTTTCACAATTAAATTATGAATTACTAAGGGTATTAGGGATTCTGTGTCTGATTCCCCAGATAATTAATACTTTCTCCACATAGATTTCCGATGTTTTACCAGCCCCGATCACTGAATGAAAGTAAAGAAATACATGCTGTTCTCATGGAACTGATCATTCCAATGGGCCATTAACTGCTGAAACAGACCCCATCAAAATTTAGAGGCCACTAGTAATGAGCATGTTGTAAGCTACTGAAGCACTACAGAAGAATAGAGTCCAGTAGAGACTGCCTCAAGACTTGACACACAATTGTTGGATGGAATTCAGAACAACTCAAAACATTCACCCCCAGTCAAGAGATACGGGTTAAACCCATCATTCTTTTGCTCACCATGCCACCCTAGTTTAGACCTGGCCATATGCAAATCAGTCTTGACCCTGTGCCTCATGGGAACAGTCCAGCCCGAACTGCCAAGCGAAGTGAAAAGCTTGCAGGAACCAGTCCGAGATTAGCGAGACAGCTGGAGTGGGGTCGCTATCATGTCCCCCAACGGAGTGCCCTGGACAGGTAACTTTGGAGGCCAGATAAGTGCCGGAGATGGGCCCATACTACCTGAGTCCCAGTGTATATCAAATAAGACCTAGGGTGGACGTGATTACAGGGTGAGAGAAAGAGGAGCGGCGGCCGGCACCAGCAATATGGCAGTCCCACAGAAACACTAAAGTGAAGGCATACGAGACTGGGAAGCATAACCAGCCGGCAGTTGAAAATGGCGTGCCCATAATTACATCATATGGTGAGTGGTGATAGTGGATTACTGGTGCAGTTTGCAAGACCTCGGGTGCTCTGAATGGGACAAGACTGCCCATTCCCGAGGTGGAGGATGACGACGTAAGGCCCAACAGTGCTCCTGAGCCCTGTGTGCTGGCCAACTGTCTAGCAACCAAACCAGAAATGCAAGAAGGGCATATGCGAACCACCAGCAACGGCATGATAGAAGAAGCACCCCAAGGTTGAAGATCGAGCTGCAGAAAACGCTCTATTTTGA
Organism: Triturus cristatus; assembly: GCF_964204655.1. Taxonomy (NCBI): domain Eukaryota; kingdom Metazoa; phylum Chordata; class Amphibia; order Caudata; family Salamandridae; genus Triturus; species Triturus cristatus. The sequence continues at coordinate 86,756,669 of NC_140588.1, forward strand.
GGAGGGAGTGCATAATACATTTGCCAGCCTGTGAGAGGAATGGCGACCCAGTGGTCCTGGTGCCCGAGACAGAGAAGACACAGGAGCTAGCTAAGAAGATCCCGACAGTGATATCACCCCGAGTGCGAATGACAGACTGCGATTGCAGAGACTCTTGCTAAAGACCAGCTTTCAGGCGACCAAGTTGGGTGCAAAAGGATTCGAAACTACACTACAAACCAAATTTGATAAATACAAAGCGCCATAACAGGTGAAATTAGATCGATCGCAAAAGGGAAGCACAATCAAAGCTGTGGAATCAGACAAAGACGACCTGACACTACAAGACATTACGAATGCTATCGCAGGAGTGCGCACGTCGTTGGAGTACAGAATGGACTCAATTACTATTGAGATGACACTGATGAGAGTGGATTTACAAAAGACAGGTGAAATGGTCAAGGCCCTAGAAATGACAACCTATGCACTGGGACATCAAACAAATACAACAAGATATCAAAGAACTCCAAACGACTAGCAAATTGTTGGAGGCCAAGCTCAACGATTACGAGGGTCGCTCAAGAAGTAATAATGTCAGAATAATGGGAGCGCCCGCAAAAGCAGAGGGCCCGGCAAGGGATCTCTGTGCAGAGGACCTCATTGTTAATCACCTACAACCACAGAACCTATCCAGATTTTTCAAGGTGGAGAGAGCGCATAGAGTTCTGGGGGGCCGGCCTAAACCGAGAGCGCCCCATGTCCAATCCTGGAGACTTCGGTAGGATGTTCCCCCGGAGAAAAGCAGCCAACCTCTTAAGGATTCAAGTGCGGCTTCATCAGACCGCAGCGGAGTATATGGACACTCAACGTAGTGTCGCTGCTCCCGCTCAGAGCAGTCCGGCTCACCTACCCGCTCCTCTGCATCCTACCGAGAGAATGTAGAACCACACCATACACTGTAGATAGTTTTCATTTAGTCACTAGGTCCTGAGGAATCGCCAACTGATTTATTAGAGACATTTTATAGACGAGAAACATGTTGACCACTAAGGGGTAGAGCGTAATTTTTGTCAGATTAAAACAAAATAGTCGCCCTCCTTCTTCTTTTTACTTTTTAATCAGGTTGTGACCTCTCCAGAATAAAAATAATTATAGAGGATTCCCTTACCTGTTTTAACCCACACACCACATCTACATCTTAGCAGGCCCCTCACACCCACGGCACCTATACGGCAAGGAACAAAAGATCTCTGATAAAGAGCCCCTTTATGGGTGCCCGTCGAGCATTGCAGCGCCGTCTCGACGAGGAGCAGACCCATATTATGAAGCCTTACACCTAGCTTGCTGGGTGTGTGAGGGTCCTAGTTCCGAAAGGAGGTATTTCCCACCTCCCCACCACTCTGAATACTCACCAGGTGGCCAACTTGCCACCCAGGAACACCGTCTTTTGTCTTCTAGTTCTACCCAGGGCAAGTACGGTGGACCTTTATCAAGCCCTCATTGTCCCCCTTGTTGTTTACAAAAGAGCATAACGCCCAGAGAGGGCAAGACTGGCCCCCGGCAAATAAACCATCCCTAAAAGATGGAGTCACAAGAATGGCTGGAGGAGAGGGATCCGGGGAATGAAGACAAAGTTGGCAGGTGCATTAGCAGCAAGGATACGTAAAATCAACACTCAGAGAGGAACGCTAAGTGACACTATTAAAGTTAATTGATATAATAGCATGAATGGGGGTAAGAACAAAAGACAAAGTACATGCTTACTGACAGGGTCTGGGAAGGCTAAATCACCCGAGGTTTTACTTAGTTTATAATTAGGGCGACAGGCACTCTGCACAGTTGGGGACATGGGCAGTTTCAAGCCCAGAGTGCGGGGAAGCAGGGTGGGAGGATGTTGGGGTCTTATGTTAGAATGTAGTAATTTAGATAGCAGCACTCCACTGACAAAAAAGAATAGAGTCCAGTGTTCTTCAATTCAAAGCAGTTGGTTAGAAAAGAAGAGAGCCCACACAAGACTATTACCCTGTATCAAAATATTCTAATGTGCTGCTCCGAATGAAATAACTTAATTAGCATAAGCAGTCAGTAGTGGGCTGAAATAGGAATATTGAAAGGTGGGAGGTGCAGGATCTGATAACAACATTTATTTCAGGCTTGATGACCACTCAGCAGTATGATGATATTCAGCTAAACCTAGGCTCAGACAACCATTCAAATTGACTCTTAGCTTTGTAGTTAAATATATAGGTTGGTTATGCACAGTGGCACCTGCAATTGATTTTGTATGTATTTTATCAAGAGGCCGAGACGTGAAGTGCACATTTCAGGCAAGTTACAAACATTCTTCTTCTTTGGTATGGTGAAACTACCGTAAAACACTGGCATCTGAACGTATATTGATTAATTACTCTGTTTGAAAGCAAAGAATGAAGCTGTATTACATAATCAATGAGATGATGACTCAAATTATCATAATGCTTTGTGGTTATCAATCCTGAATGTAATGAAAGGATCATGTGAAAATGTTATGCACACTAATAATGTGACATACTGTCTTAAACTTTTAAACACTCTGGGTCTTTTGCCTCTGGTTTCCTGGGGACCACCACACTGCACACCTAAAACAGGGAACCCAGTACCCCATCTATCTCTTGACTGTCATTGTAGCGAGGCAGAGTGTGGTACTTTGAAATTTGGGACCGCGTAGGAGGCAGGGCCCTACCCCTGTCTATTCGGGTATTAGTGAACCGCGAATGGCCAATGCGTTATGTACAAGTGCTTTTCATTACATTTCATCGATAAATGCACTATGTATACGATATTATACATTGACTTCATGGGTTCCATCTTAGAGCGGTGGCCTTCTTATGGTTGCCCTCACAGAGGCTACACATTACAAACAAGTACGGGCCTTTAGAACACATGTACTTTCTGTTTGACTTCTCTTTGACCTGTACAGCTTGGCTCCGCTGCCCCAGGTCAGTCCGGTCTCACGAGCTCCCCGTCCTACGGCCACCTGTGATTAGCATCAGGATTTGACACACCATAAAGCCTTTTCATCCCACACAAGCCTCCGGCTAATCTCTTTCACATCTGACTCTGTTTCCTACTTTATGGCTTGTTTTACGAGCAGGTGGTGCCCGTTTTATTGGGGTCTGCTGATATCTGATGAGGGTTCTGAGCCTTGCTGGGTTAAATGATTGAGGGCTGAACGAACTGGAATGTGGGATTGTCATCATGACTCTGCCTTTTCTTTGAAGCCAAAATATGTGAATGACCACTTGTGAAACAGGGGCGCTGTTGCCCAAAGCGTAATATTCTGTATAAAAGGGAAGACTGGTTTTTGTTCTGGAGACTGCCTCAATCAGTTGCTAAGGCTTCTGTGCGACGTAGTCTCACTCATTTGAGTTTAATAAAGATGTCTTTTCATATTTCAGCTTCTTTGCCAAGTTCTTTGTTATATTACCATGCGAGTGGAATTTTATAATACTACGCCAACATGGAAAACGAAGTCATAGGGTGCTACCCCTGGCACCGCTGGGGTCCTAAAATCCCCGGTACTTCAAGAGAAGTCTAGGGAGGTTATCATGAAGCAATGCACTGGCTCAGTGCAGAACTGAACACCTGTTTTTCTGCATGTGACGTGCCTAAAATTAATATATGTAACTCATAATTTCTCTGAACTAGAGTGTGACATGCAGACCGAATAAATTGAAAACCATGAGCATGGAATGACTCTAGCCAGATCACTCACATAAGATCTATGAATACAATATCAAAACACAATAATTTCCACAAATAAATGTTGATACAAAAATATCACTTACATGTTCTTAACTAATAAAACCACAAATATGGAGACCACAAATATCGTTGTTAAAAATATAAATTTCTATATATATCGAAAACAAAAATATTAGAAACAAAAATATTGTCATCTTTGAATAATCTTATATTAATTCAAAACTACTGATTCACAAAATATCAACTACAATACTGTTGTCAAAAAATTTACAAAATCATTAATATAATATTAAATATAACACTTTTTATGTCAAATCAAGTGATAAAAAAATACACAAAACATTTCATACACACGTTTTAACTAAACATATTCCATCACCAAAATATTTACAATTTAACCCCAAAAAATAGACAAATATATTCCCATTACCTACAAACATTTATACTTAAGTCATATATATATTCACTGAAAAAAACAAAGGTTACAGGGCTGTTATAGTTAGGAAATTGAATAAATAAACTTAGAAATTCACTGAAAAAACAAAGGCTACAGAGGCGTTACAGTTAGGCTTATGTTTCACTTGTATAAAACCAGGGAACTTCAACAGTTATAGTTAGCTGATCTAACTATATAACTCACCCCCCACAATGCACTGCTTATGGCCTCACATATTACATCACTCATGACATGGTCAGTAACATCACTCATGACATCTCAAATGACTTCACTGAAGGCATCATTCACTTACTGTGAGTGTTTTTACAAAGTTTATGAGTATTAAATGTATATACACCAAGATGTATTGGTGAATCAGCGGGCCTATGAGTGCCTGCATGGACGCTTCAGTGGATGCATGACTGACTGTATAAGTGAGTGATTAGGCATCTCAGTGAATATATGGGTGAGAGACGAGGTTGTGTGAATGTCTGTATCAGCCTGTTGGTTGGTGTCTAAGTGGCTGTAAGGGTTGGTTAATGGGTATGGGAGTGGTTGTATAGGTGATTGATTGGTTGTCTGAGTACCTGTATGGGTGTATGACTTTGTGTGTGGGTGGGTGGGGGATGTGTGACTGTCTGCATGGAAGATTGAATGGGTGAGTCCGTGGCTGTATTGGTTAGTAAGTGCATCTGTGAGGGACAGTATGGGTGTGTTGGTGAGTGAATGGATGTGTCAGTGGTATATTGGTGGGTAACTGTATATGTGAAAGGCAGTATAGGTGAATGTTGTAGTATATGAGTGACTTTATGTGTGAGTGAGGAGTGATTGAGAGAGGGGCTGTATGGGTGAGTGTGTGCTTGTGTCTTTGTATAGGTGAGTTAATATCTGTATGAATAAGTGAGTAGGTGTGTGTATAACTGTATAGGAGAGTAAGTAGCTGTGTATGGGAGAGTGAGTAGGTGTGTTAGTAGCACTATGGGTGACTGACAGTGTGAGTGGCGTTATGGGTGGATGAGTGGATATATCAGTGGCTTTATTAGTGAGTGAGTTGGTATATGAGTGGCTGTATGGGTGACTGAGTGGATGTCTGTGTAGACCTATGAAGCAGTGAGTGGGTGAGTAAGTAGTGGTAGTGGTGTGTCAATGGTTTCAAGAATGGTAGTGTGGATGTTGGAGTGGGTTCATGAAAGGTTATATTGGTTTGTGAGTTGGTGCGTCAGAGATTCTGTGGATGATATCATCAGTGATGTAATTTGAGACATCATCAGTGAGCCACTGACCATGTCATGAGTGATGTTATGTGTGAGGTCATAAGAAGTGCATTGCGGGGGTGTGAGTTATAGTTAGCTTAGCTAACTATAGCTGCTGAATTTCTCTTGTTTTGTATGAGTGAAACCTGAGCCTAACTTTAAAGTCTCTGTGGTTTTTCAGTGAATTTCCAAGGTTTTTATAATTCTATTTCTTAACTATAAGGTTCCAGTAACCTTTGTTTTTTTTTGGTGAATTTCTAAGGTTTTTAAAATGCTAATTCTTAACTATAACGTCCTGGAACCTTTGTATTTTTCAGTAAATTTCCATTGTTTTTTAACTAGTATTCGCATTTGTAGATTGGTGGAGAAAGGGAGCTGGGCCTCTGACCAACTGTGTAGGACTTACAGAAGTTACCAGGAGGGTTTCTTGGCCCCCAAGGTCCCTCAAGAGTAAGGTGGACTTCATCCCCCAACCAGTAGTGCACCACGAGCTGCATTCTCAGAGTGGTGGAGAAAGGGGGTGTGACCTCCGAAGACCACTTAGCAATCCCTCTGGATGGGATTTATTGGAGATAACAGGAGGGGTAGCTAGACAACAAACCTGACTCTGAGGGCCATATTCTCAAGGAGCTATCGCCAATTTAACATCACTTTAACGCAGCCAAAGTCGCGATAAATTTACGGACCCATTCGCAAGCTGGTGCTAATGGTGCAGTTCAGAACACAAAATTTCCTCCTGCTTCCACGGACGGAATGATTTCTCAGTCACACGCACATACACACATCACACGCTGGTGGGGCCCATAACACCAACATTCATTCTCATCAACTATTCGTGCCTTATAGAGGAGATATCCCGATCTCGAACTACAGCTGTTCACTTTGGATAGAGGAAACACATCTATTGACTTACCCTAACAGTTCCTCCATCCGGAGGTCGAATAGATCATTTAGTTGATTTGGAATTTGATGAAAATCACTTTAACTCTCATATTAATCAATAAAATTTTACAAGAAATAATCACCCGACTCAGTTCTTCAAATAATGATTTTTCTTTATCTAATTAAAATTGCAGGTTAAATCCTAACAATGCCATATTATCTTTTGTCATATTTACCTATTCTGGCTATTTGTCGTTTTCTAAGTCAGCACCAGTCCTCAGAGAGTTCATCTGAATCCTAAAGTCCCGTCCTCTTCCGTCAGCATAAGATCTCCTAGCGAAGAGCAGCCTAAAGTGTCGCGTAGAATAGCATCGATCAGCTAGGGTCAAGAGCACGTTCTCCTCTAGCGTATAGCGGACATTTCCCCCTCTAGACTACTAATATTTATACCAAATTTTTATATAACAGTAACATTTTTCTTTATTTCCAGGCCCCTGATTGGCCATGTCCCAATACTTTAAGAAACATTCTCCAAATTTCACATACGGATGATGAATAAACTAGGCGCATGGGAAAAGCTGTTCCCAGGTCAGGAAAGTATCAGTCTATTGTGAATAGGTGGCTTTTGGTTCCCAAATGGCAACAATTGCTCCATGTTCAGGGACATTGGCATCTCGCCCAGGATAGTCTTCATGGACCTGGTTCGATAGTTCATGGAAAGGCCACGACAAAGTCGGTGCAGGCGCCTTCTCCATTGCTCAAATTATGAAGTCATGTACTTTGGTTAGGATTCAGTCAGCAGCCATCTTTTAGTAGGCCGAAATAGTCAACTTTAAGTAAAGAAACACAAAATCGTAATTAATACATAGAAATGATTAAAACAGTGTCATTCCCTTACTAATACCCTTATGTGTATGCATTTATCAAGCCATATGCAACATTTAAAGCCGTTAATGCTGGTTTATTTAAGCGCAAATCACATTAACACTGCTTAAGCCAAACATATAAATTTAATATGCGTACAATCTTAGTTCACTTATTATTTTAGCCCTGCAAATGCATTCCCACGTCTATTCTCTTGGTTAATAAGGTTGATTAATTAATCTCACATCACTCCATTATTCATTAGAATTAAGTATTATTCATTTTAATATAACATATATAAATGGATTGGGTATACTAAAAAATATATTTTACCCGCTTTATCAATCCCCCCTTTGGTGATTTTATCACCACAAAACCCACAAAAATTCAATTTATTTCCCCTTTTACAGAAATTTGAAATGTTTTCTTGCTTTATTAAAATTCTGTTTCCCTTTCGTCTTCTCTTTTTGTTTTGTCATACATACTCTCCTTCCACTCTTCCATTTCTATTTCATTGAGATCTTTTTCTGGTTTCTTTTCCCTCTTTTTGTAAATTTCTCGTTTAACCTTCTTTTTATTTCTTCTATATCTACAACACATACATCCTAATCTAAGTATTAATAATACAAATATCACACAGGTTAATGGGAATAATATTTTCCCTATTATAGTACTACCTAATTTACCTAGATAAGCTTTAATAGCAGCCATTTCATTACTAATTCTAGTCCAGATACTTTCAACCTCCAATGGTTTTATTTCATCATGCAATTCTGTAATATTCTTAATATAGACTTTTAGATCTCTGCTTTCGTCAGGAATGTAAGTGCAACAATGTTGGACTTTCAGCATTCCACAGACTCCACCCTGTTTTGCCAATAATATATCAAGGGCACGTCGATTTTGCATAATCATAGCAGGCATGGCAACCAGCTCAGTGTTTACCAAGAGAAATCCACCAGCGGTGCTTGTTGACAAGCGATCCACTATGGTTGACAATTTCCGAATATTATTTGCATTCCAAGATATTCCCACTGCTGGTATCAAGGCTCCAAAAATATCACCTACAATTTCTAACCAAGTTTCTCTTCTGCTACGCATTAGTAGGTTATTTGGTCCACTATTTTCTACTCTATCCATGTGAAAGATCTTTGGAAAGACCAGGCCAACATAACATGTGCCATACCAATGGTCGGGCAACCTGTAGTAAGCCTTGTTCCCACAAATATAGTACAGTCCAGGGATCTTCTCCACCTCTAAATCTCCATCCGGATGCAATGAAATATGTATCGTGACACTCACTTGTCCCTATATAAATATAATCATATTGGGACCTTTCCCTCATAATGCATAATTTGCCTTTCTGGGGTGAGTCTATAGCTATTGTTGATCTAACTCCACCCGGTGTCTCCTTTTTCCCATCTATTTCCCAAATGTTTTCCCCTTCCTTATGTCCCTCTGCATTCTTGTGTATTTTCAATCTTCTCTCTTCAACCGTTTTCAACCTGCAAGTTAAATTGTTCTTAAAAATATATTCTAGAGTTAGTCCTTTAGTTTCTATAAAAATTTCTCCTAATACATTAGCATCTTTAGCTGGATTTAATTCTTTATTCATGGGCAATCGTCCAAGAATATTATCTATATTAGACAAATTATACTCTAATTTTCCTACTTGATAAAATATACTAGTTAAAACGCTACATGTTATTCCATAAGTTGCTGGGAGGTGATGATAAGTCACCCCTTTTGAAACAGATGCAGGTAATTGCATACATACGTAGCAATCCCTTACGTCCATTGTTTTTACATATTCATACAATAATTTTGAAAAAACATTGCTAGAAAAATCAGTTATTGACCTATCTTGATGCATATGCTCAGTGCTTGTTCTAACTGGTATTATTTTTTGCGAGCTTTTCACTATGTTAGTCATATTCTCAGTATGTCCTGCTAGTGTATCTAAAGTTACTTTGAAAGAGATCAAAAGAGCGAGTACGCTCCAAAGAAGCATTAATAGTCCTGTACAACAACAACATGTCTTGCACCATCTTCTCATAAAAGTACATCTACCCTTGTTATTATCTATGTTAGCCATCTTGTTAGAATTAACCGTGTCTTTTGACATAGCCTCTTCTACTCCGCCTCTTGTAGCTTTCCTACAAGATCTAAGACCTTATCAGGTGATCCAAATACTTCAATTTCTTATTCAATCCTGTGTATTCCTACAAGGACCGATTTGAAATTACTCAGCTTAGCCTCTCGTCGTTTTTCAGTTCTTTCTCGTCATCCACATACAGGATTTCCTGATCTTCCTCTTCTTCTCCGATGTCGGATAAGATAACTCTCAGGATTTCCCCTGTTTCTTCTTCTTTTATTAATCTCAGCAAAGTCTCCTCTAGATTTCCTTGACTGTCTGCCTCTTCCCTTTGTTCACGCAGTGCCACGTACGTCCATTCAGGTGACTTATATTTCTGATTTGGTTTTCTTGATCGTTTGTTCGCTTCTGACACTTCTGTTTCTCCCTCTTTTTCTGGATGCTGGCTGGTTACTTCATTCACTTGTTCAGCCTCTGAGGGTTTAACTCGTGTCAATCGATATCTCAGCTTCCTAATTTTGTTTGGCCAAAGATCACCTTTAGCATTTCTTCTTGTTTTGCCGTTTCTTTCCTCAATCCAAGTTCTCTTTCTTAGAACTCGTCCCTCTGGTATTTCCGTTTCACTGTCCTCAGATTCTGTCTCGTTTGCCTTTTCCTTTTCAGTAATCTCTTTTTCCACCTCTTGGGTTGGCCCTACTTCTGTCCCTCCTCGGGTCTCCGGCACGCAATCTCCCTGCTGACTACTTGTCCCTTCACGTAGCTGGGTGTTGCAGTTCCCTACACCTCCTCTGGGTTTTTCTGCAATCTGTCCCTCTCTTTCTGTGACTGTCCCTTCTTCTTCTTCTAGTATTTTCTCAGGTGGAACTTCTTCTACTCTCTCATTTGGTGTAAATGTTACTTCTGACTGGACATTCTTTTCGTTTCTTTTCTTCTTTCTGTGTTCACCATTGGCGTTTTGCTCATCCCCAGATTCTGAACCATCTGAAATCTGCAATCTTTTCCGCAGAATTTCTTCTCTGGGAGTCTGAACTAGTCTTGGCTCATTTTCCCCCCTTTCAGGATTTTCTTTTGACTTTTTATTCTCATTGCTTGACTCATCACTTGATTCTGATTCGTCAAAGTATTCTTTTCCAATGCTGTCTACTGGATTTGGAACTCTCAAAGTGTGACTTGCATGTATCCAGTTTTTCAGTCCAGCACACTTCACAGCAGTTGTTGTGGTCAAGATGACTTGTCTTGGCCTTCCCCATCTTGGAACCAGGCAATTTCTTCTTCTGTGGACTTTTATCCTCACCCAGTCCCCTGGGCTCAAATCATGGGCTGGTTTCTTTTCAAGTGTGGTGGCATCCGCTCCAACCTGGTGAAACACAGAATGAACTGCGTCAGCCAGGCCTTTACAGTAATCCAAAATCATGTCATCAGTTATAGTCCTCAGCTTGTTGACTGGTACAAACACGTGTCTCTTGGCGCGTCCCATGATGATCTCGTGTGGACTCAAACCTGTAGATCTGTCTGGAGTAGACCTAATGGTCATCAAAACCAGAGGCAAGACATCAGGCCATTTCATACCTGTGGCTAAACACATTTTCCCAATTCTGTTTTTGATAGTACCATTCATTTGCTCGACCACACCAGAAGCCTCTGGTCGGTAGGCACAATGCAGTTTTTGTTGTACACCCAATCCTTCACAAATCAATTTCATGATCTCATTGTAGAAATGTCCTCCTTTGTCTGATTCTATGGTTATTGGGAACCCGTACCTTGGGATGAATTCCCTCAACAATAGCTTGGCCACTGTGATTCCATCATTTCTTCTGGTCGGGTATGCTTCCACCCACCTAGAGAACAGACAAACTACCACCAAAACATACCTCAGTTTGTTAAAAGGGGGCATTTCAATGAAATCTACTTGCATTCTGGTGAAAGGTCCTCCCTCCCGGCCTATGGTGCCTAGACTCACCACAGTTTTCCTTCCAGGGTTGTACTGCTGACATGTCAGGCATCTCTGACAGAGACTTTCTGCTATCAACCTGAATTTTGGGTTGTACCAGGTCTGCTTAAAAGCCCTTATCATGGCATCCCTTCCCAGATGTCCTTGGCCATGATACATCCGTGCCATGGTTGACATCATGCTATCAGGCATTACTGGTCTTCCATCCCGATAGACCCACACATGATCCTTTTCCCTGGGTGCACATCCTGCTTTTACCCACTGCCTCATTTCCTCATCAACTGCCTCATCCTGCAACTGCCTCACTTCATCCCATGTTCCCACAACGTTAGTAAAAATTATGGAGCAAGAAGACATTTCCCTTTCTTTTGACCGATTAATTGAGTATTTGTTTCGGGCACAATACTGAGCCATGTCGTTTGCAAAACGGTTTCCGGTAGTGATGTAATCACTACCTTGTCCATGAGCAGCACATTTGACCACACTCCTTGCTGGATCATTTTCTCAATCAAAGGGGTTACTCCTGCTATTATTTCAGGTGTCAGTCTGTTTTGTGGAATGTTTGGATAAACTGCTCCTTCCTTTACAGCGATTCTCACTGGGTCTACATTTCTCATCAGGCCTACATCTTCTCCAGTGAAATCCCAGACTGCTGCTTTCACTGTCTGTTTCAATTCTGGGGGCAGCTCATCTGGATTGAATACTGCATAGGTTCCAGAAACCTCACACTCTCGGTTAGCTATGGTCATTTTACCAGAACATCTTCATCTGGAGTTTCAAAGGCTATTCCGTCTGGTGTACAGAATATGGTGCAATTCATCTTGCACAACAAATCCCTACCTAGTAAATTCACAGGACTGGTGTCACACACCACAAATTTATGCATGTCTGAAAATTTCCCTATTCTGACCTTTACAGGATCAGTAAGGTACGTTTTAACCTGGGTGTTAGACACACCAACTACTTGGATTGTTTCATCCGAAAGAGGAAGATTTTTAACATCTGCTGATCTGACAGTGGATCGTGTAGCCCCAGTGTCTACTAGAAAAGTAATGTTTTCATCATTAACTTTCCCATCCACAAATGGTCCTGTCTGATCTATTTCTAGAGATGCGCCAAGTACGTACCCTGCTTCCTCTTTTCGGCACCGTCAATAAATCTCTTCTGGCTCACTTTCGTCATTTTGCAGCCAATACTGTGACACAGCGCTCGCGCGTTGCGGTTTGTTTACCTGTTCTTCATTGTAGAATCCCGTCTCTTTACTATACTTCTGTGTGCTCCGGCTCTGTGGTAAGGGCGGTTTTGGCACCTGATTCTGTGGATTAACAGCCTTCTGCTGTTGCGGCAGTGGGCCACTCCCTTCACACTGCACCTGTGGATTCAATGACGGATTTTCATTGTTAGTACCTGGTGGATATTTACACTTGGATTTCCAGTGCCCTAATCTTCCGCAATTGTGACAGGGGAATTTCTTTTTGGCTTCTTCTATATTACCCTTTCCTTTTCCTGGGCCAAATTTTGATTTAATGCCAGGATTATTAGCTTGTTCTATTAGCTGAGCTTCCTGTCTCTCTGCAACCTTCACTTGAGCCCACATTGCCTTTTCTTTTAATTTTCGCTGCTTTGCCTCAATCTCATCACTAAAGTATTTAGCATGCCTTAGGATCTCATCTATTTTCTTGCTCTGCCAGTCCACGGTGTGCTGCTTAATCATGTCCCCAATCTCGGGACACAGACCATACACAAATCTGTACACAAAATGACTCAGGTCCTTCTCTCCCAGACTGTCATCCCCACTAAACTGTTTGAAAGCCAAAATTAGCCTCTCATAGTGTACGTGGACTGACTCTTTTGCTTCCTGATGTGTTCGATCTATTTTAACCCAGTCTGTTTCTTTTGGAGGCACTTTGTTTTTCAAGAATACCATGACCTGTTCATATTTCTTCATTACCTCTGGGTCTGGGGCTCCTGTTTTGGGATCTCTCAGGTATTCTTTGGTTGGCCAATCTATGACTATCTTACATTCTGCCCACAAGTCTGCTGGCACTATTATATCAAACAGACTATTCAGATCAATCCACAGCACTTTTGACAATTTCACAAATCTGTCTACCTGTCTGTACCACTCGACCGACTTTTCCCGTAATCGAGGGAAGTCATTTTAAATGAAAAAATGTCCTGTCTGGTCCATGGGACATGCACATATCCCCCTCCTGGAATCTCTCTCATAGGGAACTCCATCACCACCTTCTCCTTTTCTCTCACAGGAAACGCTGGAAATGTTCTGTCTGAAGTGTCCTCCCGCTTCCTATACCACCTGCTCTTCCATTTGTCCACATCTCCCCATTTCCTCAATACCGTGATTATGTCCCTAATCTGCCCTATTCGTCCTGCAGCGTTCAGATTCTCAATGTCTTTTTCTGTGAAATCCACTCGGTATGGCTTCTGTAAAGCTTTTACCTTGTCCATGTCAATTCCCATTTCACTCGCTATTTCTGCTAGTCTGTCATGTAAATTCTCCGCTCTCCAAGTGACACTTTTGCATAAGAACAGTAATTCCTCATCTTGGTAATTTTTCAGCTTTTCTGTGGGGATGGTCCCTACAATCAACTCTTCTAACACCATCTGTAATTTCACCACATCAACGGTATGAGATTCTTTTTCTTTATCCTGCAAGCCTTTCAGCGATTCATTCAATTCTTCAATAGTTATGCTCACTGATTTCTCTACATTCCCTGCTTCTGTCAATCTCTGTGGTTCTAATATTGATCCTCCTACCATTCTGCTTCTCTCGGCAGTATCAGGACAATAAAATGGGTTCTTTGACACATGCAATTCCCCTTTACCCATAGTATGTCCCCAGGAATTCTCTTTTGCTCTCATCAGGGGTTGTTCTTCCTGTCTATTGTTCACATACGGGACTGTTAGTCCGTGCTCATTGTCTTTCTGCTTCTCAAAGATGGGCATAACAGGACCTATGGTCACAGGGACTGTAACTGCTTCTAGATTTTTCGTCAATTCTCTTATTTTCTCTGTCAATTCTAATGTGGTTTTTGCTAGTTCCCTAGAATTTTCACTCTCAGCCCTATTTTCCTTTCCCTTTTCCTTAAGAGAATTTCTTCTTTTTACTTCTGGAGTCACAACTTCTGTTTTAATGATTCTCAGAGTCTCTCTCACTGGTGTATCTGCGGTTGGCATTTCTGGTTCCTGCCTGTATGGAGGTGGACTTTTGTAAAACATATTATCTAGGACATCGTCGTCCGTTTCGTTGGCCCCATACCTCCGGGTTTCTACATGATTTTTCTTTTCTAGGCATTTCCTTCCTCCACTTTCTCCTTCTGTTCTAACGGGAAACAATCCTTCAGTCTTACTAGCATCTCGCCACCTTCTCATTCGATCACAATGAGCGTTTGGCCGTCCGAACATGTACTGATACCTACTGCCATTTCTCTGTTTCTCTCGCTCATGCATCTCATCTTCCCATTCTGTTAATGCCTCAAACTGCGTAGGCCTAGGTCGCGGATCTAATCTCATCATCCTCTCCCGTAAGTTCCTCAATATTGCCAAATTAAAGGACCCATCCTCTGGAAACGCTAGAACTCCGTCTTCCTTTGTATACTTTGCCCAATTGTCTAACCAGATGCACGTATGGTACCCATATTTCGCAACCATGAAGGATGCGGGGGATTTCGCTGGGGGAAGTAACTGTCCTTCCCTAGTCACAATCGCTTTGTCTTTCACAAACCAATTCCTCATTTTACTAAATAAAGATTTTTTCTTCTTTTCGGGTGAATGATAATACATTTTCCTTTCTTTTGTGAACCTTTTAATCTTTACTACAACGGTACGATCTTTAGTCCAATAGCAACGCGACTCTTACTCCTGCACCAATCTCGGCGCGTCTACGTCACTGTCACAATTTCCAATCCTTGCGCGACTCACACTAACGCGCCAATCCTGGAGCGTCTACGTCACTGTCACAACCTCCAATCCTTGCGCGACTCACACTAACACACGAATGCTGGAGCATCTACGTCACTGACTAACTGTCCAATGCCAGCGCGGTCCTCCTGACGTCAACAGTCGCTGCAGCAGCTCCTGCTCCTAACTCCTGTCTACGGTCTACCCCTCCTTTAAAAAACTACTCGGTAGACTTTGTTTCAATTTTTACAATACTGGTTAGTTACAACATACAAACATCTCCATTGTCTGTTCCGCTAACCACAGAATAGCAAAAGACCTTTCCCACGAGAATTCTGTTTTTCCCGAGAGCAGCGCTTACCTCTGTCCTACTACAGAATTATTACGTCCGTTGGCAAAATAGCACATCCCTCTACTTCGACCTTCTTTCAA
This sequence comes from Triturus cristatus, assembly GCF_964204655.1. Taxonomy (NCBI): domain Eukaryota; kingdom Metazoa; phylum Chordata; class Amphibia; order Caudata; family Salamandridae; genus Triturus; species Triturus cristatus. The sequence goes on from NC_140588.1 coordinate 86,772,226, forward strand.
GCATTAATTAACTGTTTTATCCGGAATTAAAACACATAGGTGGAAACGCAATGCTCCTGAGAGATAAAACCAGAGTTCCGCAATCAATCCGAATGCTATTTCATTCACGCACCTTTACACAAGAAAATATAGTTCATTCACACAGAATCCTGCTTTCCTGAGAACAGCGATCAGTCTGTCCTATTACAGAATTATAACATACATTAACGAAGCAGCGCTTACCTCTACTTCGTCCTTCTAACAAGCTCAGAGAACACCTGCTACCTTTTCAGTGATAAGCGTTATCGGCATACCAATTGGTTTCCTGGTACTTAAGACCAAAATTTCACAGGTAACCCTTTGCTATCACACTTCTCTCACACAGAAAGTGTCTCTAATGGCAACACACAGCGATGTCACCGAATCGAACCCAGACAATGCGACGTGCAACTTCAATTGTCACACATTTTCCCCGTGTACCTACGGGCAACCACAATCCCGTCTTTCCCGAGAGCAGCGCTTACCTCTGCCCTACTACGGAACTGTCACCGACTTCTTACATCCCAGAAGCCGTACAGGCTACATAAACTCAATACGACTTCAACATATAGTGTTAGTACATACATCAATACCAATCAATAATAGATAAGCTATATATACATGCCAAAATCATCAAACCAAAACAATAAAAACCATCATCTTGCTACCAGAAATACTGGTGCAGTTCAGAACACAAAATCTCCTCCTGCTTCCACGGACGGAATGATTTCTCAGTCACACGCACATACACACATCACACGCTGGTGGGGCCCATAACACCAACATTCATTCTCATCAACTATCCGTGCCTTATAGAGGAGATATCCCGATCCCGAACTACAGCTATTCACTTTGGATAGAGGAAACACATCTATTGACTTACCCTAACAGTTCCTCCATCCGGAGGTCGAATAGATCATTTAGTTGATTTTGAATTTGATGAAAATCACTTTAACTCTCATATTAATCAATAAAATTTTACAAGAAATAATCACCCGGCACAGTTCTTCAAATAATGATTTTTCTTTATCTAATTAAAATTGCAGGTTAAATCCTAACAATGCCATATTATCTTTTGTCATATTTACCTATTCTGGCTATTTGTCGTTTTCTAAGTCAGCACCAGTCCTCAGAGAGTTCATCTGAATCCTAAAGTCCCGTCCTCTTCCGTCAGCATAAGATCTCCTAGCGAAGAGCAGCCTAAAGTGTCGCGTAGAATAGCATCGATCAGCTAAGGTCAAGAGCGCGTTCTCCTCTAGCGTATAGCGGAAATTTCCCCCTCTAGACTACTAATATTTATACCAAATTTTTATATAACAGTAACATTTTTCTTTATTTCCAAGCCCCTGATTGGCTGAAATCAGCCACGTCCCAATACTTTAAGAAACATTCTCCAAATTTCACATACAGATGATGAATAAACTAGGCGCATGGGAAAAGCTGTTCCCAGGTCAGGAAAGTATCAGTCTATTGTGAATAGGTGGCTTTTGGTTCCCAAATGGCAACAATTGCTCCATGTTCAGGGACATTGGCATCTCGCCCAGGATAGTCTTCATGGACCTGGTTCGATAGTTCATGGAAAGGCCACCACGAAGTCGGTGCAGGCGCCTTCTCCATTGCTCAAATTATGAAGTCATGTACTTTGGTTAGGATTCAGTCGGCAGCCGTCTTTTAGTAGGCCAAAATAGTCAACTTTAAGTAAAGAAACACAAAATCGTAATTAATACATAGAAATGATTAAAACAGTGTCATTCCCTTACTAATACCCTTATGTGTATGCATTTATCTAGCCATATGCAACATTTAAAGCCGTTAATGCTGGTTTATTTAAGCGCAAATCGCTTAAGCCAAACATATAAATTTAATATGCGTACAATCTTAGTTCACTTATTATTTTAGCCATGCAAATGCATTCCCACGTGTATTCTCTTGGTTAATAAGGTTGATTAATTAATCTCACATCACTCCATTATTCATTAGAATTAAGTATTATTCATTTTAATATAACATATATAAATGGATTGGGTATACTAAAAAATATATTTTACCCGCTCCATCACTAACAGCTCATATCACCAGATTTCCGAGTACAGCAGCCGCAAAAAACATCACCACAGATGACCCGTACAACTATCGCTAATGAGATGAAGAGTAGGCATTCCCGTGCAGAAAGCCACTACAACACCACACCCCAACATTCTCAACGACCAGCCTGATCTGCGATAAGATCATAAAAAAGGCGATAAGCGCGTTAGCACCAGGAAATTAACACCTGCTCCGACCTGGTGCAAAGTTGGACTACAACCTGCACCAGAAAAGAGAGCCCAGCCCAGACCCACACCTGAAGAACAACAGATGCCATGGAGCCACTGAACATGCATGCAGGACACCCAAGAGGGCCACAACACACACCGCCACCACCCCCAGGACCCTCCTCTCCGGCACCTCCCAGCCAAAGACATGCCACATCAACTACACAGAATCATGTACCAAATAACCCGCATGATGTCGCACAATCACATCTGGTGACATGCATGTGTCGTCACAAAAATGAGCATCACAAATTCACCTTCAAAGCAACAAATGATAATTTATTAAAATAAACACAGATCAGAAATGAAGACACATGGCGGTTCCCCTCGGGACAATCCGTAGGTCACAGCCTGCAAGACAAAAATCATGATGAGAAGGTGTGTCCTGCGCACATCAAAGGACAGAGAGAGAGCGAAGGAGAGAGAGAGAAAGAAAGAAAGAGAGATAGACGGACAGAGAGGGGGAGAGAGACAGTCGGACAGAGAGGGGGAGAGAGAGATAGAGAAAAGAAGAGAGGGACAGGGAGAGAGAGATCCGACACTGCGCACCCAGGCCACACTGCTCACCTACTGCCACTGGTGTGTCTCCAACCACGTGCCGGTATGTAGTGCAGTTCACCAGGTCCCACATCTGAGACAGACCCGTCATCTTAAACAGAGTCCAGATACCTGAATGGCAAAGTACATACAATTGCACGCGACATCATCGCCTGTCCGCCCCTCCGCACCCAGGCAGCTGCATCCCAGCCCCTCCCGACACCCAGCAGTGCATGCCCGCCCCAGCACACCCAGGCAGCTGCACCCCAGCCCCTCCCGCCACCCAGCGGTGCATGCCTGCCCCTGCGCACGCAGGCCTCACTGCTCACCTTCCATCACAGGCATGTAGAAAAGAGGGCCCACAACGTGCTGCTGCAAGCCAAAAGCCCGGGGCTCGCAGGCATGGCACCCTCCACATCATGCAGCCCCACTCTGCAGGCCACCAGGTCTCACATTAGGTGCTGGGTCTTGATTACTTCATGGCAGAGGACATACCAGTGCACCTGGCATCATAGCAACCTGATAGGTGCCACTAACTCTGTGATCCAGGAGACGATGCCACGTGGCAGTAGGCCCATGCTGCCCGCTGGCTCAGGCCTACACTGTGGTCCAGCAGGGCACACAAAACCTGAGCCATCCGGACTGCTGGGACAGGGCATTATAGCAAGCTGCACACCCACTCAGCACTTAAGGTGCCCATACCTCAGTGCACCAAAAGTCACAGCCCCATGGCGGTGTGCCATGCTGGCCGCAGTGTATCCGGTGCCACCAAGTCTGTGCCCCGCTAGTCATGGACCCTCTATGATTGGGTATCGTGGTGCGGAGGTCATCATGTCACCTCCAGGCCTGCGGAATGTGATGTCGCAGGCCCCTGGGCCCCCATGCCTATATGCACACCACACGGATACATCCCGAGAGAGGTTGGAAATTGCGTCGTGCACGTGCGCCCGGCCCTATTTATTGGCAGGGTCACATGTGCTGTGACACCTGTGCTGGATGGGTGTGGTGAGGGGGGAAACCAGCCATGAGGGAGTGGCTGTGGCATGCTGACAACTAGACCTGTGAGCAGCAGAACACAACAGGGGAGTCCTGGCACATGTGGTGTTGTTGTCCCCCCTGGAGCGTAAGCAGAGTGGGCTGGCCTGGCATATGCCAGTCCAGCTTAAGGGTTTGAACAGTGACCCCGGGTCACTAGGCATGGTTCCGTATGGGTCTGGACATGGAAGTAACAAATGCATATGTCGCTGTTGTTGCGTTGGCCCCACCCGGACGAAAATCAGCAATGTGTCACCCTGCGACCCAAGTCCAACAACATGAGCCACATGGACGTAAGAGGAATTCACTGACCCTACATTCATCCATACTACCACACTTGAAAGACCATAAAGACGACACATCAGTGTGATTTGGAATGTTTAATGCACATTCAGTGGAGTGTTGCATCTGAAGCAGTACAGGGCCATGAAAACCCCACTTTCAAATGTTGGCCTGTGGAGGGCCAGCCAGAGTCATTCAGGGAAGGACAAGTCCAAAGGAAGTGGAAGAGTTCAGTCCGCTGTCTGTTTGATGTGTCATTGGCGATCAAACAGAATATGGCAGTCCATTGCAAGGTCCAAGGTGAGTGTCGCAGATTGTATCAGGGACGATAGAAGGTGATGATGCAGAGGGCAGAACAAATCTGAAACCGGCCATATGACATAGATGAATGCAACAGTTTTCTTCATACAAGTAATGCGGTTTCATCCACATCTTCGTCCTCTGCTGTTACATGTGCCTCACGTGTGGGTGGTGCTAGCCTTTCTCCAGCACTGTGTGGCAGTGGCACCTCAGGGGCCCGAGGTGGAATGTCTGCCGCACTGTGTGGCACTGACACTTTAGGGGGCAGAGATTTGAATGTAGTGGTAGCAGCAGCATGCATCAGCGCCAGGCCTTGTGGCAGCAATGCCATGAGGATGGGTTTGAGGTCATTGTGGAACCCAGCTACCTCTCGCTGGTGTGCAGCCGTGGCAGCCGCTCTTTCCGCATTGGCCCGCTCCATGGTCTCCATGAACCTCCGCATGAGTCCCAACTCCCGGGCGAGCTCGTTTGAGCCACCCTGACTAGACAGTCGCTCTTGTTGCACAGTCAGGACTATGGCAATGTCAGCCATGGTTCATTGGAGGGCATGGAGCAGTCTGTCGGTGTCTCTTAGGGATTGTGAGTGGTCCCTAGTGGGACTTAGACACCCACGTATGGCATCTAGTTTGTGTGCCATGCGATCGAAGCCCACCCGCACCTGTACAGCCAGCTGATCCTGGCATCCCAACACACAGTGTTGGAAGGCCATGTGTTCTTCGTGGGGGTCCTGGGAGGCAGCCGTGGTGGTGGGTGCTGCCTGCTGTGTGGTCTGTGCAGTGGGTGGGGTGTCCCCATTGCAGCTGGGCTGCCCTGCTTCTGGAGGTGGGCTGCAGATACTGTTAATGAACTCTTGGAGGGCATCAGAGTCGAAGCTGTGGTGGTCCTCTCTGTCATCAGAGAAGAGAGGTTCGGGCTACTCTGCAGGAGGTGTTGATTGTCCCTCTGCAATGTGAAGGGGAGATGCAGTTTAACAATGTGTTCACATGTGTGTTTTCGCATTATACATGTTTACATACAGACTGCATGACCGTGTACATCATGGCTGATTCGGAGGGACTGCCCATTTGCTGCGGGACAGTGGACATTTCGACAAGATCGCAGATGTGAGTTTTTACTTGTACAATATCAACTCAGATTTCCCTGCAATGCCACTTGTGATTGGCCATCAATGAATCAATCAATCATTTGTAGAGCGCACTACATACCCGCGAGGGTCTCAAGGCGCTGGGAGGAGGGGCCGCTACTGGTCAAACAGCCAAGCCTTGAGTAGCCTCCTGAAGGTCAGCAGGTCTTGGATCTGTCGTAGGCTCAGTGGGAGGGTGTTCTAGGTCTTGGCGGCGAGGTGGGAGAAGGATCTCCCGCCGGTGGTTGTTCTTTGGATGCGAAGGACGGTGGCGAGTGTGAGGTCGGCAGAGCAGAGCTGGGGGTTGGGAATGTAGAAGGAAAGTCATCTGTTGAGGTAGACTGGGCCGGTCTTGTGGAGTGCCTTGTGTTCGTGGATGAGGAGCTTGAAGGATATCCTCTGGTTGACGGGGAGCCACTGCAGGTTTCTCAGGTGGGGGGTGATGTGGCTGTGGTGAGGTACATCGAGGATCAGTCCTGCAGATGCGTTTTGGATGCGTTGCAGTCGTTTGATGAGCTTGGTCGGGGCTCCCGCGTAGAGGGTGTTTCCGTAGTCGAGTCTGCTGCTGACGAGGGCCTCGGTGTCTACACCCAGTTGGCACCAGTTGTGTCCTGTGTTCTGGTGTGGACATGTTGAGGTTTGTGCCACTTTGTTGTCAGTGTTGATGTGCTCTGCATGTTATGTGTGTGTGTTGCATTGGGGGGTGGCCCCTGCTGCTCTGTTTTGCTGCTCCTTATCCCTTTAATGTGGTGTGCCTTTGACTTCTGTGCTTGTACAGTGCTGACATGTAGCATACTTGGGTACATTGTTCTCTTGGTGGGAGTTTGGGTCTGGGGCATGGTTTGTCCGCAGATGTGCTGTGCTTACTTGTGCATGTGTGCCATTGTGCCCATCTCCCCATCCCCCCAGTCCCTGGTCATCACTCACCCTGGTGCTGTTGTGTCCGGTCCTGTTGAGAAGTGCCAGGTTCCCCAACTCCAGCCACTGTCTACCCACTGATAACTGTGGACACCATTTCCTCCATGTCGTCCAGCTCCTCCTGTGGCGCAGGACTCCCACCTCCAGTCTGCATTGCTGCTTTCCGGTTGTTGGCAAGTTTCAGTTTGGTTTTGTGCTTGACGTCATTCCAGCGCCTCATGACCTCTTCCATTGTCCTCTTCAGCACTCCGACTGCATTCACCTTGTCCACGATGGACTGCGATAGTCCATTTCTTTTTTGCCATTGACACAGTGGAGGTGACGAACAGTAGTTGATGGTGTTCGACCACCTCTGTTATCAGGATCCTGTTTTACTGCGGACTGAAGCGCTTCTTCCTACACTTCTTGTCCTTGCCCTTCCCTGACCCCGAGGTCCCAGGCAGGTCCTCCAAGGGGCTTGTGGGGTTCACATCCATTGTGCTTGGCTGTTGTTTGGCATTTGTCAGTTTTTTTTCTGCTTTTATGGTGATTGCTCCTGCCTGATGCGTGTGAATTGCATGCCTGTAGCTAGTTTTCACTGATTTTTGTATCACGATTGGCCACATCGCAGCTTTTTTTGCATTCGCGTTTCACATTTTTGTGGTGTGGCATCGATTTTATGCACATCTTCACACATGACAATATCCAACACGGTTGATACGAAACGCAAACAAGAGAGCGATCAACAATAACAGAGAAGCCTTACTTGAAACATATGTCAAACCTCCTTCTAATCGTCTGGTGTGTGTCAGTACTTTCAGCTATCTAAGCACAACGATCAAGAAAGCCATCTATTCAAACTGGCATATTTAAAATAAAGGTAAAAAGTCTTGTGAAAAACCGCTGTTTGCTTTTAAACAAAGCAGGAATCTTGGCAATATCCTAGTGCACTCTCGGCCGAGAGCCACACATGATACTAGCCAACAACGGACTATACACACAGGTATACCTGTCCAAGGCCACTTTCCGTATGGCTCTTGTGTAGTCTGTCACCTGACTACACGTATATCACCATTGGATTTAGGATTGAAGACATCCTGGGTACTAACGAGTCACACAAATTGCAATACGGAGGGTGTCGTATATCTCATACAATGCCCCTGTAAATTGTACTACGTGGGAATGACCACTCGTAGAGTTAAAACCAGGATTATTGAACATAAAATTTCAATAAAGCACAAGAAATCCAATACAAAACTAACCAGACATTATTTGGATGTTGGCCATACTGAATAAGATCTACGCTGGGTGGTACTGGACAAACCACACAATCACAAGAACATGGGTCCTCTGAGACGACATTGTTTCATAGAGAACAGCGCTGGATGTTTAGATTGGGCAGCCATCTTAATGGCCTGAATGATGATATACCCTGGTGTGCATTGGTTTCTCACTAACATATACCATATACTCATTTTGATAATGGGCTCACGCGCTATGCGGCTGCATAGCGCTATCTATGTTGGTTTATTTATTATTTTTCTAAACACATAGTTATGCCTCATAATGAATAATATCATCTGAAAATATATAAAAAGTATAGAGAAAATATACTTGATTTCTTTTTTACCCGGCTGCTATTAATCTGAGCTTTGCTCTCTGTGTAGGCTGCTGCCCTTTCTCTGACTTTGGGTAGTATTGTGTTGTCTTCTTCCACTAGTGTTTTAATTGAGTATGATGCTAGTTGCACTTGGCGATTTGGGACCGCGACAATTTTCGTTTCTTTTTACTTTGTGCGCATGGGTATTACACGTTCTTTTAGTTTGGGCTTGATTATCACAACCGCTAATGGCGCTCGGAGCGTTGTTTACCCCATTACTATGACAATCATACGCATGCGAATCATGACGTAGGACGTACGTCGTCGTCCAGACCGGAGTCACTTCCGGATAAATACATGATTCGAACGCCCAGTCCAGTTCTCCCCTCAGAGTCCCGGAAGAAACGCCAAATAATTAACAGGTGAGCGGACGGCACACACGTCTAACTATAGATAAAACTCTTAGCGTTACAATGACTTTTATTGGTTACATGATTGTTATCTTGGAGGCCTGAATTGACCAACAGGAATATCGGTACATTATAGATGCACTGATTGTATAATGAATATTAGAATCAAGAGATGCATGTTTTGAGTCACACGTCATGTAAATTGGAGCCGATAACTACATGTTGACTTGATACATTGACCCGTTCAAGTCAAGGGGATATATAAAGGCACTTCAGGTCATTTCGCTTATCACAGCGGGGTATAGATGTTTTTTCTTTCTTTTCATGAGCAAATTCAATTTTTTCTTTCTCTTTATGAGCAAATTTCTTGTTTTGAGTAAGTTTAACATACTCATAATAATAGCACATAAGATTGCAAACCCCAGATGGCATATTGGGAGTGATACCTGCTATTGGGTGATGAAAGATCATATTACTAGTGAAATAGTTTGAAACCCTGATTCTTTTTCTTGGTGTATCTCTACTATGGTGTCTGCAATATGAACTATTATGACATTGCTAATAAGCATTTACGTTTCCTAATAGCATATCTGACATGGTGTGAGACTGCTGATGGTTGAATATACACATAGACAATATGCTATAGGTAAGAATTTCATTTCTGCCACTGATACTGGGCTATGGTGTACACGGGTGTATGTTTGAATATTTTTAAGACATAGTTCTATTGTTTTTACAGAGCCTTCTGATCCATCATACAGATCTACATTGCGTTTGATGGTCAAGAGATTGAGGCCTAAGTATCACATTATGATTTATACACTTTATCAGCAGAGTGACTAGCTTATGATCCTGATGAATGCCTCAAACTATTTTGTCACCTGGGCAGAAACATGTTGATCACTAGATAGGGTATTTACTTTCAACCCTATAATCGCTTGCATTTTAACTGACTACTACACAGGCAGGAAGAATAAAGGCGTTGCCCCTATGTAGATAGCTTTTTAACTACACTTATTCTTTCTTTTTTCTGCACTCTGTCCCTCCTTACCATATTGAGTTGGTAGAACCAACCCGTGCTTTGCACTCCTGCTCCTTCCCTCTTGGGTGAAGTTGTAGCCCCACCTTGTGGTCCCCGTGTGTTGGAGAAACCCAATGATGAAGCATGTCACCCTCGGGTGAGTGAGGGTTTATGTCCATGCCCGTTTCCCATTGCTATTTTTACTAGTTTTTCTAAGAGCGCTACCCTATACTAAGTGTGAGTACCATCGATTTTATCGTCGTCAGTTGACGCGTTATCTGGTGACTATCGCATGGTACCGCCGTGTTGTGAACTCCTGGTTAACACGGTGTAAAATTCCCGCAATGGACTGCGATGTTGTAGGTTGCGTTAAGTAACTTTTGCGATGGTTATCTCACGTTCTTGAGAATATACCCCTGAGATGTTACAGTTGTTTATATTTTTTCCTTTTGCATTGAGGCTATTTAAGGTTTCCCAGAAATGTGTTGGGTTAGGCTGCCAAGTGTTGTGTATTATTGTTGCCCAAAATTTGTCCTCAGCTGGTCTTTTATCTTCCCATAGCTATTTTTAAGGCTATCTTGAGGCCTTTTTTAAACATGCAGCAAGCAGGCAATTTGAGGGATGCATTTTAAGTTGCCTGGCTAGTTTCTTTAGCTCCTTTCACAACTGAGTACACTGTTTGAGAGGTGGGCTTTCAATCATTTCCTGACTTGCAGGACTGAGAGCTTCTGTGCTGGTGATGTTGGGGTTTGCATTAATGGAGCTTCCACAAAGTCTGAACAGGTAATAATGCAATTTCCCATAGTGCTAATGCATTTGATCATTTACTTTTTGACTAGTATTGTGAGGTCTGCTATGGTTTTTGTTGACCATTGCACTTCTGTTAAATTTGTAGTCGTCGTTAAACCAACTTCTGATTGGGCTCATGTGTGTGTACATGGGGCTATTTCTATCACCTGGAACTGGGATGAGTGATTGCTGCATGTATTGTATTTTATCGAGAAGTGTTTGATCAGCGGGATTAAAGACACAGAAACAATTGTGTAGTCGATTAGTGATTGTCAGTTGGGGCGGTGTATCATCTGGGAACCTTCCATTTATGACCCTCATTTTAAGGAATTTTAGGTCATGGCTATCTTTTCACCTCTTATATCTCATTGCCTGGATTTAAATATGGCCTGGGTCGGGATGTTCAAAAATATATCAGCGAAGTTGAGTATGTCATCATCCTCTATGGTGTACATTAAATTTGAATTAAAATCACCAGTCATTATTACATCCCAAGTGGGATTAGCTTCATTGTAGCTGGATTTTGTGTCTATTGTTTTCTCTATTAAGGCTTTCTTTTTGGCAGTGGTAGGGCGAATATATGACTTGAATGATAGTACTGGAGGTCTATTGTTCTGTGACCATTTTCTTAGGGCCTGATTACAATGACGGTGGGACTACCACTGACAGCATGTCGGTGGTAGTCCCACCACTATGGTAATTGGGTTTTCCGCCCGCCACATTAGGATGGCAGGCGGATGGGTGGTGGTCGGAGAGATCAGCCGCCACAGATCCATTGTGCTCAGGAAGACTGTCAGTCTGTCGGAGGAGCAGCAATACCTACAATGGTGGCGGTGCCTGTCAGGCACTGACGTAGGTATTACAATGTTCCTTTCCGACGGCTCATTCATGGCGGTGAACCCACCATAAAAAGGCAGATGGAAAGGGACCTTAGGGGACTGTGGTGGCCCCCCTTGGCCCCTGGGCCTCACCTTTGTGTTTTGGAGGGCACCTATGGTGACCCCTACATACACCTGCACCATGTGCCTGCCACGTAGTGCAGGGATATGTGTTATGTTCATATTTTGTACTGCAACGTGTTCTGCAATACAAAATATGGACATTGTGACCACCGTGGTGGCAGTCGCATCCTAATGTGCCCAGTGGGACATTCCGACTTGTCGTCAGACGGTCCCATTTGCTAAAGGATGGCGGTTGGGCGAAAGTTTGACCGTCATCCTATTAGTTTGACGATTTGAAGGCCGGCATTTACATGCTGTAATTCTTCTGTGACAATGTTTCATCAGAGGGATATATAGACAGCTAGGCCTTCTTTGAGTCTCCCATATATGATTGATTTGACGGCCAGAGTTTGGTAGGAGAGAAACCTTCTATCTGGAGGTCTGCCACTGACACATTTTTTGAAGGGTGATTATATCCACGTTTGTCAATATCTTTGGGGGATACAATCTTGAAGCAACAATTTTGCCCCAGCTATGTTCCATGATAGAAGGCATAACGCTTCTGCTTCTGGTACTTGGATACTTCATGTGGAGTGTGGGGCAATTAGCGCTGAGAAAAGCCAGTCCCATCTTGACCTGATTTGGTTTGACCTAGGTGTATCCGGGCGCTGGTCCTCCAAGGGATTGGGGGAGGTACTTCTTGTGCCTCTCAGAACTGATTTGACCTCTTTAGTGGTATGGGGGCAGCAAGTTCTTTTGTAACAGTAGGTAAGGGTACTTGGAGAGCAGATGTCTTTTTAGCGAGATACACAAACTTTCAAAGGACGATGTGTAGCAGTAGATCAAGTCTACAGTTTAATTTAACTTCCAGGTTGTTAGAGTGTATTCTGCTTGATGACGGTTATCATTTGGCTGAAATTCTGCTGCTAATGAGTCTGCAGATGTTATGGCTCTTAATCCTGGACTGCCCAAGCAGCTTTAAGATATTTCCTCTGTTGAGGATGTCCTGGTTACCTTGGGTGGTGTATTCAGGCGGGAAAAGAGTTTGGTTAGGGCTGCCTTCAGTTTTAAATGACGATTCTTATGTGAAAGGGATTTTTGAATGGGGATGTTGGATGTTCGTGCTTATCTGGCCACATTTGAACTTGTGCGATACTTAAAGAAAAGGTTTTGAAGTACTCTGGAGGATGATGTGTTTTAGCTCATTGGCTGCGTACATGCTTCTTTTGGAGCTGGTGTTGCATGTTTTGGGTAGGAGAATTTTTCACACCCTGGTTCCACACAAGCTCCACTGTGAGCACCTCATAGCACACCTAACATTTTCAGCTTCGTTTTTTAAGAGTGCTATTTGACTATCAATTCAAGTGTCAGCTGTCAATAAGGCTCGAGGGATAAAGGATCCACAAGGCGGTTTACACAGGCAGAAAAGAGCACTGGCTGGCACGGTACTGGGTGGGCGCACTCAGGCCGCAAGCTGCACCTGATCCAGGTTGGGCTGCTTCTGCGTGCCTGCGACTCAGTCAGTTGGAGTTTGACCTAGGTCCACTACGCCCCTATTTATCAATTTATTCATAATATGATTAATTTAATTTAACAAAATTCATATTTGGAGTTAAGATTGAAGGGGGACATGATGGTGCTGAAGGGCAGGTGGGTACGCTGGTTCCTTGGTGTGGCGCAAGCCACACAACCTATTGCCAGCCGCTTCCACACTGTCGTTAAGGGGACCACAGCCTAATGCCTGACCTCACGCTGCCTACTGCCATGCAATTCCCCCAGTGTGATCCCTCGTCCAGCGTGTCTCACCTGCAGCTCATCTGCAGCCGGGGTCAAGAGCTGCTGCTGGCTCTCCCCCCACCTTCCATTCCATTTGCTTCTGACACACAGGGAGGAGAAGGATGGCGGCAGCATGTGGGCCACAGGAGCACTGGAGTGCTGAAGTGCGTCTCTTCAACCCCCATCAGGGAGCTGAGTGGGTGTCGCCTAAAAGCTACTCCTCCAACCTGACACCTGGTAATTTGTCAGCCAGGCTCCGCATTCTACTGTGTGCCTGCACACCCTGCTCCTCGACTCTTCTTGCAAGCCTGGCAAGTCACGCCTAACTGTTTCAACTTGTGCATCACTCAAATGAGGAAACTAGAGAATGCCACTTAAAAAAAATGAGACCCTTTGGTCTTCATAGATTTTTCAAGGGGGAAAATGTAACTATATAGTTATCATAGTTAATATTGATTTTAATTATTTTAAAATGATTCTTTATAACACTATTATTGTAGCAAAATACATTTACACATTTAACAATATTAATTTGCTTATCTTTAACATAATTAACATTCAATTTTATATAAAATATACATTATTAAAAATCTCTACACCCTAATTCCCTAACATCCTAATATCCCACTGCTAAAAAAATATAAAACCATTATTTGTATACAATAATACAACTACAAACACACATTTTAGCAATTTTATTAATACATTATCCTACTAAAAGGACAAATAAAATAAAAAGCATATAGACTAAACCCCACTACAATGAATTACATAGAAAATAAAACAAATGATAAAACAATCAACAATATTTTCTAAATCAATATGTTTTAAACAATATTAAAAACAAAACTCAAAATGATATTTTTCCCTTCTATATTCCTGTCAATGATATTTTTTACTTCCCAATATTCTAAACAAGTGTTTGTGTATCACAGAAAAACAATCCTGATATTTTGGCCATATACCCTCCAGTCTGTGCTGTCTGAAATAAACTAGTGAATTTCCAGAAAAGAGATTAGGTGTAAGATATGGAGATAGAGAACTTCTGAAAGATGTGAGGACAACAAAGCATCAGACATCAGAAAAGAGTGGTGTGGACAGGAGAACAGCAGTGATTGAAACACTCTAAAGACTACTTCCTCCTCCACAGATCATAGTAATATTTAATTCCCAGTCTGCTTAAAGTAGTTAAAGGACTGTTTGTTGGAAATTGCCTTTTTTGCAGGGCTACACCAAACTTTTTGGCTTCCTCCTCCGATTTTTCTGACCTTCTTTTTGTTGACCTTTGGTCTTTGAGCTAAAGTGTGTGTGCTTCTCCACTGAACATGGTGACATTACTGAATACCTGATTGCCATATTTAGTTTACTTATAAGTCCCTTGTAAAGTGGAATACCATATGCCCAGGGTCTGTAAAGTAATCTAAATGTTACTAGTGGGTCTGCAGCAATGATTGTGCCACCCACGCAAGTAGCCTTTCAAACCTGTCTCAGGGCTACCATTGCACGGCCTGTGTGTGCAGTTTACTACCACTTTGACTTGGTATTTAAAACCAATTGCCAAGTGTTAAACTCTCCTTTTAATACACATAGGTCTCCCTTATGGTAGGCCCTAGATTGCCCATAGGGCAGGGTGCCGTATCACTAAACGTTAGGACATGTACTTTTAAGTTTTGTTTTTTTAAATTCTTTTTATTTAACAGGCTCATCATACATTACAAGTCTGATCAAATTCACATGCACTTTTCCAATGTTCGATTTGCATGCAGAATTACAATTTGGTTAGGTAGGTAATCCATAACCACACATGAGTCATTTGAAGTTTTTCCGCCCTGTATGGTGCGCAAGTCGCTCTCAGTTTATGCTATCTCAGGATCTAACATTTGTATCAGCATATTGGAGGAATCACAACCTCCTTGACATACCTCTGTATTCCTGCCAAGGGGACCATATCTTTACCCACTTTTTAATGCACCCTCTGATTTTGTGAATTACTTTCTCTGCTCTTTGACACCAATCCGAATCAGCCTCCCACTCCACCACTAGTGGAGGACGTGGCGCCTTCTACCGATGTGCTATGTTTCATTTTGCTACTCCTGCTGCCAATGCTAGCCAGAGTCTGCTATGTCAGGCCAGTCTTCCTCTCCCTGTATCATCGGCAGTAGCCACTTAGTGTCCATGGGCACCTTCACCCCACGACCCTGAACATCACTGTCGTCACACCTTGCCAATATGAGCAGATCACGGGGAATTCCCATAAGATGTTGTAGGAGGATCACTCTTGCTTGCATCCCCTCAGACACTGCAGTGTATATACCACTCCCCATTTATGTAGGAAGTGTGAGGGTAGTATGAACGGTGTAAGACTTTAAGTTGTATTATCCGAAATTTCGCTCGGATCGCACTGTCTCTAGGGCTCTGTGATGCTTCTTTCCACTCTTCGGCATCAATGCTGCCTACGTTGTCCATCCAGGCACATCTCAGGGGTCCCAAGGAGTCAGGGGCGTTATTCAATAGCTTCCAATAGACAGTCGATGTCCCCCTATTGGGAATGGGGTCTGCCAATATTTGATCTTTCTGAGAGGAGGAGTCAGGAAAGTCCATGCCCTGCTGAATGTGTACACTGAGGCAGTGCATGAGTCTCAGGTAAGGGAACCTCTGGGAGGGTGCCAGGTTGTATTCTTGACTCAGGGTGTCAAAGGGAAAACGTGCCCTGTTCCTCCACACATCCCCTAGAAGCTCAACACCTATTGTTGACCATCATCTCCCCCGCAGATTGTACACCTCTCTTAGTTGATCCCGAAGCCACTGAGGTCCTACTCATCAATCTAGAGTGCCAACCTAGGTATCAATTTGCCTCTGTCTAACACTTTACCACTGTTGCAGTATGTGATGGAAGGTCTGGATTAGTCTTACCGGCATATAGGAGAGACTCATAATTACCAGCCGGCATCGCCACACTGCCTACCATGTAGGCCGGTTCCTAACGCACCTTTAAGTTTGACACGTAGTGGTAATGACAAACAACTACATTCTTTTTTTTGTTTAAATCTCTTTTACTGAGTTTGTAAACAGAGGAAAAAATATTAACAGCACCAGGCAATTGGCAGAATTAGTCAGGCGAGAATACAGCGCATAAAGCGTTGGTCCACATCAGTGAGGTGTAAATATAGAGCACGCCAATTAGCCACCCATTACAAGAAAATAAGTGCTCAATAAACCATAATTAAAAGGAGGGGTCCCTCCCAGCTCAGAAGTATCAGTATTATTGAAGCAGAAAGGGGACCCTCTATTTCTCGAGCCAAATATACCTGGGCAATTATTTTCGTGTCTACTGCAGAGGGCGTAAGGCACTGAGTGTGAAAGCTAAGTAACATTGTGAAACACAAAGCAGTAAGTACAGCAAGAGGATAAGATCATGGAGGGCAATAACAAGTATAGCATAAGTCAGTCAGTCAGAAAACACTTTATTCGATTAATTAAAATCATAAAAGTACAAATTTCATACGATAATTAAAAACAATAAAAAAACATAAGATATACCAACAATATTAAAACATATTCACAAAGTTAAAAATTCCATGCCTAAAACAACCATTAAAAGTCACTCAAGGATTATACAGATTAAAGAGAATTTTTGATTTACGATGCACAGCTGCTGCCAGAAAATTTGCCACATTAAATATAATACGAGTGCTACTTAGCTGCTGAAGGAATAACAGGGCAGGTCTAACTTGTACAAAACCGGCTTCCTTCAAAATTGGGAGCAGATATTTTTTCCGGCTTGCAGAATATAGGTCACAAAACATAATAAAGTGCAGTGTGTCTTGAAAAGAAAAATTATCACAATGGCATGGCCTACTGCAATCAGATTTACCCCAAGATGGATAAAGACCAAGTGAGTGCTGTATCATATTAAAACGGAATCTCACCAAAAGAAATCTATGATGTGGATTAGATACAATACTTAGATAAGGTTCCAGCGAAGGAGATAAGAGAAGCATAAAATGCGCTCTGACACATGGTTTTAAAAGTTCCCTCTCTTCGCGATCCAATTTAACCCTATCAATAAAGGACTGCTTGATCCAGGCTATATCAGCCTTAAAAATGTGTGATGGGAATGAGAAAAGCTCTGGGCTCCCAAGACGGGAGAGCGCCACTCTGACGTACTCCAGCCAGGGCATTCTTTTAACATGATCCAAAGCTAGGATATCGTTGAGAATCAGATGGTTTAGAGTGATTTCCTGATTAAGCCAGGTTTTCACCCAGCACAACAAACGATCCATCTTCAGCTTATCCGAAACATAGCCCAAACCCGCCTCCACATGAATAGAAAAGACAGGGGTCGATTGCGGGACTGAGAGCAAGTGTCTCAAAAATCTATTTTCAACCACTTGGATCATGTCCTGCGCAACATAGCCCCACAGTGCCGCGCCATAAGTGGCGATAGCCAGACATTTTGAGATATAAACTTTTAGTAGAGCCTCCATTGGTCTTGCCCCCAGTCTTTTAGCAAAGCTCAAAAGCGCAGAAGTGGACCTGGCTACAGAATTGCTTTTGAGCTTTATTTGCGGGCCCCAAGGACCTCTCTCATCAAAGAGAACACCCAGGTAGCAGAAAACCTTAACTCTCGTAATCTCCTCCCCATTACAAAAAAAAGGATAGAGATTTAAGTTTTCTACCCTGTTTCCCCACCACCATAAAATGAGATTTCTTTATGTTCACCTTAAGGTCTAAAGCAGCCATAAAGGCGCCAAAGGCATCCAACAGTCTCTGAAGCCCCACACCAGTGCGTGCCAACAAAACAGCGTCGTCAGTGTATAGGAGAACCGGTATAACTAGATCCCCTACACGCGGTGCATCCGCCCTTGGGATCCCCAGAGACCTTTCTAGACCATTAATATAAATAGTAAAGAGGAGTGGGGCGAGGATACACCCCTGCCTCACCCCTCTCTCTGACCTAAAGTGCTTAGTGCATTTCCCATCCTGAGTGACCCTCACTGAAGCAGAAAGGTCCTGGTGCAGTGCAGCTAAGAAACCTACCAGGGGAGGATCAATACCCAAATCCAACATAATAGACCATAGCTTTGACCGATTGACTAAATCAAAAGCGGAGGACAGGTCCATAAAAGCCATAAAAAGGGAACCATCCTTTGCCACTGTGCATTTACTGAATGAAAGCTGAAGATTTAGACATTGATCCAAAGTCCCCCTATTCGCTCTAAACCCATATTGTAAATTAGACAGAATACCCGACTGTCTAAAGCATCCCTGAGTTTGAGGAGTAAGACCCTGCCCAAGATCTTCACTGCAGAGTCTAACAGGGAGATGGGTCTGTAGCAGGAAGGGTCTCCCCGTTGGCCCTTTTTAAAAATTGGGATAATTACCGCCGTAGCCCATGAATCCGGGAACCTATGACCAGAAACTGCGTTAAAAACGTTTGTTAAAATCCTTGACCATACGTTAGGGGAGGAGCCATATAGGTCTGCCGGCACACCATCAGGGCCCGGCGCCTTGTTACTTGCAGAATCCTTTATGACTTTCTCCACATCCAAAAGGTCAAAAAATAAGCAGGGCAACGAATGAGGTTTTAAGCAAATACTGCCACATGGAGGACTTGGGCCACCCGCCCTGTACATGTTACTAAAATAATCAAACCATTGCTCATCCGGGATTACACAGTCCAACTCAGTGCCCTCGATACCCGAGAAAAAAGGGTGATTAATTGTTGCCCAGAACTTACCGCTGTCCTGTAGGACATCGATAGATAATAGATTGTCCCAGGCCTCTAATTTGATTGCCTTTTTCCGTTTGGCAATAGCCTGTTTATAGGCCCCTCTGGCTGCTACAATTGCCCCCTTATCCCTAGGACAGCTATTTAGCGCCTTGTGAAAAATCCTATGGGCACTAGTACAACTTCCGTCAAACCATCTAGAAGGATTACTGCTTCTGCGGTTATTGGTGGAAGACAGGTCCCTGGAGATCTGAGAACAGATTGCCTTAAAGGCACTAACTACCTCCACCGCAGGTGAGTTATCATTAAGGCAAGTGGCCCGGTGCCCATTAACTTTAGTACAGAGCTCCTCCATAAATGTGACTGGCACCACCTTAGCCCATTTGACCCTACGACCCTTATCTTTCGTGATCAGGGGAAGGTCACTTTGGCAGACATGGCGCGAGTCGCCCAAACTTTCAGCCATAGCCAACTCCAAATAAACCGGGTTATGATCACTAAGGGCAGACGGGACAACATTATAAGCTCTTGCCCTTGCTAAAACGCCAGAGGACATAAAAATGTAGTCAATCACTGACCCTGAGGTAGTACCTTTGTACGTGGTAGCCCTGCCGCCATCCTCTATAATATTAGACTCCAAAATATTGGTGGTGGCAAGGAGTTCCTCTAGGGCCTCCCCCTGCTTAGTGTGCTCAAAATGCGAGGCTACAGCACCAAATGGTCCCTCATAAGCTTCATAGGCCCTCGCATGGCACTCGTCCTCACAGGGATGAACATTAAAATCGCCCATAAGGACGATCTCGAAACCAGTGTTCTGTTTCTGACTGTACTCTAATATAAAACACTGTAAAGCGACCATGTGTTGATTAAGGTCCACACAGTCTCTGGAATTATAAAAATTAATCAATAACATTTTCAGGGAATGGGAGATGGACCATTCGACACAGGGAAAATTATTTGAACCAGAGGCCAGGCAAGTAAATGTACCCTTCAAATGAAGTGCAAAAAGAAGTACTAGGCCCCCTTTCGCTCGACCCGCCCCACCCACAACTGCCGGTAATACATAGCTAGAATAGCCATCCAGATAGAAAATACTTGAAGAGTCCCAGGTTTCCTGCATGGCAATAATGTCATGTCTACCTATGAGGTGAAGCCAAGATACATCCGCTCTCTTGGATCTGATCCCAGCAACATTCCAGCTAATTAATTTACAACTACCCCTGATAACAGGGATTCCCTGACAGGGAACAGAAGGGTGCGTTGAGGTTATCAGTCAATCATTCACCGCCAAATTTGACAGAGGGGTGTAGTAGTTACTCAAAATCAAATTAGTGGAATGGGGCAGAGAAACATTATTGGGTACCAGGCAATCTCTAGGCCTTAACGTCTCCCCCGGACTATGACACCCCGCCCAGGAAGGATGTCTATAAGAAGATTGTGACCTGGGGGGTGGAGGGAGGGAGTTTTTAACAAAACGAACTTCATCCGAGTGACTGTGAATGCCAACTGACAGTATTGTTGTGGGTGGGTAGAAGAACCCTGAGGGGACTGGTCTAATTCCCCTTTGCCCAACCTCGGACCCATCCCAGAACAGTCTGTCTGCAATGTCCGGGCTATTAAAATTGACTATAACACAATCCCCCACAAGCTGCTTCGGCCGCCGCCCAACCCACCCCACCCTTCTCGCCATGATGATATTGGGGGCAATGTCCATTCCCCCACAGCTGGAGGCTGTACACCAGGATCTGGTCGCCCTCAGCAGGTCAAAGGTAGATTCCTGCACTCCCTCACGGAGCGGTGGAACCCCTACAAAAACAGCCACCAATGGGGCCGCTTCTGGGGGAAGGTCAAGGGTAACCAGACTACCCCTTGCCTGCCACACGCTACGGTCCATGGGCTGGGGTACCTCATGACTACATCAATATAAAGGGTCAATGGGACCCAACCTCTGTGCACTGTTGCTGTTACCTATTGGTATAACAACATAATCAATTTTACCAACGTATATTTGTGTGTTTACACCATAAATTAAATCCACAATAGACTCATAAGTTTGTTCAAATGTATTTACAAAATGATCTTCGAATATCAATTCGAAAATAATCAAAGAATGTCCATGAATCCTTCACTACAGGAATATTTTCAAATTAAATTCTTTCACAGGAGTTTTTCAAATTCAATCCATTCATATTGAATCAAAAAAAAATTCGGATGCCCAATGCATTTCGAGTCGGACTGACTCTTCTTCAGGGGCTTCAATTCTATGAAAGAATGAATAAATGAACATAAACAATATATACAACAGGTATGCTATAAGCATCTAACAAATCATGACAACACTAAAACATGACAGTGTTATGTCTTCATTGCGTTACTAAGGTTATTCAAACATTAGCTCATAGACAAAGCAAGAAAGATGAAAGCCTTTCGTTCACCATAAAATTGTCAATAAAATAAACGCAACCAATTAAAACGAGTGAAAGTGAGAAACACTTTCGTGCATCCATATATGTCTTCAAACTGCTAATGTGCCTAGCTCGATGAGCCACCCGTGAAACACCCATTGTATTTGAAAATGCCACAAGAATACCTTTTGTATATCTTGATGTAACTCTTACTATCAGGGACAAGCTGATCCACACACAAGTACACAGAAAACCTACTGATGCTAACAATTCCTTGCACTTCCAAAGTTTTCATCCTCCCAATCTAAAACAGAATTTACCTTATTCACAGTTTTTGCGGATAAAAAGAATTTGTTCTGAACCGGAGGACATGAGCAATCACTTTTCATCACAACAGAAATTGTTTCTAAAAAGAGGGTATCCCCTGAATGCTTATAGCATACCTGTTGTATATATTGTTTATGTTCATTTATTCATTCTTTCTTAGAATTGAAGCCCCTGAAGAAGAGTCAGTCCGACTCGAAATGCATTGGGCATCTGAAATTTTTTTTGATTCAATATGAATGGATTGAATTTGAAAAACTCCTGTGAAAGAATTTAATTTGAAAATATTCCTGTAGTGAAGGATTCATGGACATTCTTTGACTATTTTCGAATTGATATTCGAAGATCATTTTGTAAATACATTTGAACAAACTTATGAGTCTATTGTGGGTTTAATTTATGGTGTAAACACACAAATATACGTTGGTAAAATTGATTATGTTGTTATACCAATAGGTAACAGCAACAGTGCACAGAGGTTGGGTCCCATTGACCCTTTATATTGATGTGGTTTAAGTGGCATGTGTTTGACTGTTACATGCCTTCCCCTGTTGCACGCTTATGATGAAAGTTTAGCAAAATTTGTATAATACTGTGTTGATTTGAAAAAGTATTTTTAAATAAGTGTGTGCCTCTCCGTTTTCATATTGTTGTACCGCATGACTAACCACATGATGCATATTTACGAAAGTGTGTTTGCCTAATAACGGCTGTACAGTAGAAGGGGGTCGGCCCATGCTCAGTACCCTACCTGGGGTACTGCGAATACCCTGTGGATGTGATTGAATCATTGGCCCAGAAGATACTCCCGTGCCCCCTTCTGGCCTATGTGGGCTGTGCATGACCTGACTAATCCCCCCTTGTTGTAAACTAAACTCTTTAATGGAGGCTACAATTTTAGAGCATTTGTTAAGCAGGTCAGCAACACAGGCATTTAAAGTCTCAACAATGTCTTTAGCGATGCCCACCAATAGTGGTTCTAAACGTGAGGTGATTATATCTTCTAGTAAGTCCGCCGTGAGAATCCCTAATGACCCCTCAGTAGATTGCGGAGCTTTGGGGGTTTTAGGGCGTTTCATGTTCTTCTTCTTACTAGGCCTTACAGTTCCAGCAGTACCCCGGGCCAAATGCCCCTGTTGAACATCCACAACCTGAGTAAAATTAACAGGATCACTAACTATGGCGGGATTTGACACAACCACCACCGGTTCCAGAGGTATACTAGGTACTACCACACAATCCGTAGGTTCACAGGGCAATGTAGGGGGTACCAGGCCAAGTTCCTGTTCAGCATTAGCAATTTCTTTGGTTAAAGCCCCAACAGCAGTTGACAGATAGGAAATAATGCAGTCCGATTTTCTAGCAACCTTCGCTTTGTTCCCATCCCCCTCCACAGTCACTGCTTGTTTGCGCTTACCCATAGCAGGAAGTTGGAGGGGTGGCCCGGCCCGACCTCCTCTGGCCTCTGACGGCCGTAGATGGCCCGCCCTTTGCCCGGGCTTCGCCCGGCTCCGCCCGCGCGCGTCCCGTGGGGCGTGAGGCGCGAGGTAGATTTGAAGGTCTGGTGCAGGGGGGAGGGGCCGCGGGTGTTGACGCTGCCCCTCTGCCTCCTGGTGCTTGTAGTCCTCCGGGCGCTAGTGTGGTAAGTTATTCACCCCCTTGTTAGCTCCTGCGGTGCTGCGCGTCCCGCGAAGCGGGAGGCGCGAGGTAGATTTGAAGGTCCGGTGCAGGGGGGAGGGGCCGCTGGTGTTGACCCTGCCCCTCTGCCTCCTGGTGCCTGTAGTCCTCCGGGCGCTAGTGTGGTAAGTTATTCACCCCCTTGTTAGCTCCTGCAGCGCTGCGCGTCCCGCGAAGCAGGAGGCGCGAGGTAGATTTGAAGGTCCGGTGCAGGGGGAGGGGCCGCTGGTGTTGATGCTGCCCCTCTGCCTCCTGGTGCCTGTAGTCCTCCGGGCGCTAGTGTGGTAAGTTATTCACCACCTTGTTAGCTCCTGCGGCGCTGCGCATCCCGCGAAGCGGGAGGCGCGAGGCAGATTTGAAGGTCCGGTGCAGGGGGGAGGGGCTGCTGGTGTTGACGCTGCCCCTCTGCCTCCTGGTGCCTGTAGTCCTCCGGGCGCTAGTGTGGTAAGTTATTCACCCCCTTGTTAGCTCCTGCGGCATAGCATAAGTGTAACAGGACTGAAGGCCATCACTGCGGTTCCCAGAGGTGTATAACATGCCACTTACGCCAAAATAGGCTTGTCGACCTCGTTTAATAACAAGCTCATCTAGGACCAACAGCCGCTAGGTGTACAAAATACATTCTTTTTTAACTACTGTGAGGCCTACTGCTCTCTTTGGCAAGGATTGTGAATTGCTTAAAACACTTTAAAGCTGCAATTCCTGATTTGAAAGGAATAGCTAAATAATGTTTCACTTGTTTGGAATGATAAATCATCTTTAGTGGTAAAGTTGGATTTGCAATTGCTATTTTAGAAATGCTACTTTTTGAAAGCGGACATTTTTCTGCTCTTAACTTTGCTCTGTGAGCCTGAAGCCTGTCTCCAATACACGTCTGGGCTGAAGGACTTTGTGCATTCCCTCTAGAGACATTCCCTCTAGAGATCCATAAACAGTGGAAGGTGAGGCTCATATGTATTCTGAGCACTTATCTTCAATAGGTAGTATTCCGTCTACACACAAAGCACTTATTTACCCCTTACAGATAGCCTGGCAGAAAGGACTGAATTGAAAGGGATCCTTGTGCACTTCAGAGAGCTTCTTTGAAGTCACCCCCTGCATTAAAGACACTTTTGGGTATAAGTTATGGGGCTCTGACTCTATCAAATCAATACACTACTGGACCTGGGAAGACCTATGCTGATCTCTGCCCTACTGATGGCAAGGACTGGACCCATTTCACTTAAATCCAGTGACTCCAAGGGCTTGATGGCTTGCCTCTTGTTTTCTGAAGTCTCAGGGCCACAAAAGACTTCCTGCAATCCTGCTGGTGCTGCTGGACTCTGGAATCTCTGAGTCCTAAGCTTGCCTGAGGTGCCCCCTCCAGTCATGGACCTCAGAAATGGGTTCTGCGGCTGCTTTAACACTCGACATCGACACAGCAGCAACTTCGCACTGCCCAGCACTTCTCCCTTCAATGCAGAGGCAGCGGCTGATCGACAACAGCGTTTCCCGCCTTGATGCAGTTCGATAGCAGTGTTCCGTAAAACAAAGCCGCTTGATGACGACAGCGCGGCTCGATATCGACACCACACTTTTATCGAAAAAAGGTTTGACACCAATACTTTCATTGGTGGTGCAGATTGGTGCTGACGCTCGCCTCCATCCACAGATCGAAAGCGTTGAGGCACCTTCTCAAGTCAAGTCATCAACATCGACAAAAGCTCTGTCCAAAATACTTTGTTAGCAGGACCTTTCTGGGCCCTGAGGCCGGCCTGCCCTTGAGAGCAGTCGACCTGTATTTTGAATTTGAACCAGTCCCTCACGACCTCAAGTAACCTTTCGACCACTAGTGACTTCTAAGCACTGTTTTCACATTTAATCTTTAAAAATTCATATCACAACTTTTAATTATTTGACTTTTGTTGCTTTGATCTTGTTAACCCAGTTAAATTATGTATTTCCCTAAACCAGTAAGGAGATTCTGTAGTGTTTTCATTGAGTTACTGTAATGTGAGTGTTACACAAACACATTATTCATTGCCTCCTAAGTTAAGCCTGACTGCTCTGTGCCAAACAACCGGAGGGTGAGCACAGGTTAATTTAGTGTGTGTATCTGACTTACCCTTACTAGGGTAATGGTCAACATTAGAACAGGGTGCAAACCTCTGCCAACTAGAGACCCCTTTCAAACATTGGTGATCAGCGGTAAGGATAGAACCTGTGTTTGTGTATTAACTTATAATAATTAAGTGTTCACTACAACTCTACACCTAAGACCAATTCAAATATATATATATTCCAGATTGGCAAATTGTTTGTCTGCCTTGTGTTAATTGGCTTTTTTAATTTTTCGATTCTCCCTGAACGCAGGAATTGAATTTGCGCTGCATGGACTTACAAGTTTCTACAAGGGGCTTCATAAGGAATATGCAGCAACAGAAAGTTTTGAGGGCCTGGGCAGAGACGCAGGAGATGGGGGATGACATTCCAGAAGAGGAGGAGCAGGAGATGCATGAGGAGTACGTGACCTGAATCTAGAGTCTGAAGTGGCTCTGGAAATGCCTGTGGATGGGGCCCATGACTTGCTAGGAGCAGTAGGGGTTACCAGATCAGGGAGCAGTGTCTCCTCAAAGAGCCTGTCACCAGAGGCGCTGGCAGACAGGAGGGAGGAAAGAATATTAAAATGTGAGCTTGCCAAGTTGGAGCAGGTTTGTGAAGAAAGGAGGCTGGCCGTGAAGGAGAGGAAACTTGCCCATGAGTAAAGCCTGAGAGAGCTGAACATAACAGCCCTACAAGTGGAGTCCAGCAACAGCAGTAATGATGACAATATACCTACTGGACCTTCAAGCAAGCCCAGATTCCAACTCACCAAAGATATGGTACCCAGCTACAATGTGTGGGATGACATAGATAAATGGTTTGCAGATTATGAAATGGCTTTGAGAGTGCACAAGGTCCCAGAACAGTTCTAGGGTGAGAGTTTGTGGAGGTGTATGCCCATGGTGGGGTGGTACACACTCCTTACACTAGTGATGGAGGACCTAACATGCTACACTGCAATGAAAGCCTTGCTAGTCAGCACACTTGGACTGACCTCTCAGAGGTATAGGCTCAGGTTCAGAGATAGCCGCAGGACCTCTTCACAGACATGTGTGTATTTCTTGGATTATGCCAGCAAAGGACTGAAGGGCTGGGTGAGGGGCAGCAAAGTTTTTGATTATTCATGGCTGTAAAACTAGATTTTGAAGGAGCAGAAGTTTGATATTTGATTTCCAGAGCTGCTCAGACACCAGGTTGATAGCAAGTGAACAGACCACAGGAAGCTTGCTGAGGAGGCAGAAATCTGGGTTAGCACCAGCGTGTCCAGAAAGGTATCTGGGAGTGACCCCAAGAAGGGTGGTTCAGGTTACCTCCAAGAGAGTGTGGGGGAGGTCAAGAGAGACCAAGACAGGTCCCAGGGTAAGAGGGAAGAAAAGGATTCCCATGTCCCTATTGAGAAGACGGAGGGAGGTTCTAGTGGGCGGTGGCCCAGGGCACCCCATTTCCAACCCCTCTGCTTTGATTGTTCCCAGTTAGGACACAAGCACAGGGACTCTGTCTGTGCAAAGAAACTATCTAATGATGGGAATCCAACAGGGCTAGCCCATGTGTCCGAGGGAAAGGTAATCCCTAGGGGCAGGTCATAGAACATGTCATGGTCTCCCTGATATGGGAGATAGACTCAGAGGGTAAGTTGATAATCCCTGATGGTAGAAGTTGTCAATTCCACCAGGTGGGAGTAAAAGGGGTCCCAACCACTGCTCTGAGGGATACTGCGGCTAGCAGGACCATGGTTGTGGAAGAGCTAGTCTCCTCAGAGCAGTACACCTGCGAGGTGTGTAGAGTAACTCCAGCCCATAGGCAGGACTTTTCCCCCCATGGCCCTGGTGTCCCTAGAGTTGGGTGGGGAGGTGACCTGGAGAAGGGCCATAGTTATTTCCCTGATTCCCATTAACTGCATTCTGGGGCAAGTGTTGCCCCAGTGTCAGGTGAACTGGGAGGGGTGCCCACCATAGGCACCCAGACAATGACAGCACGGCTGGAGATCGACGCCATGCCTGCATCTAAATATGGTTCGACACCGATGCCTCCATTGACGGAGTGGATCAGCGCCAACACTCGCCTCCAACTACAGATTGACGATGACCAACCACCTCCTGAACTCCTGACCTCGAGTCTTTGACATCAACAAAAGCTCTGTCCAGGGTATTTTGTTAGCAAGACCTTTCTGGGCCCTCTAGCTGGCCTGCCGTCAATAGCGGTTGGCCTGTATTTTGGATGTGCACTGTTCCCTTACGACCGCAAGTAAACATTTGACCTCTAGTGACTTCTGAGCACTGTTTTCACATTTAGGCCCACATTACGTTGTCAGGCAGACTTGAGTCAGCCAGACACCGTTTCAGTGTGGGAATCGACCGACCATAGGTTGGTGGTTCCGAACCATGTATTATGATGCCATCGCACATGGTGTGGTTGCAACCTCCCTTTTCTCTATGGGAGGTCATGCTGTAGGCTGTTTCTGCCTGCAGCACAAGCTCCCATTGAGAAATTATAGCTTGTGTAAATCCCTGCACCATGTGGCAGGCACCTCATGGTGCCTGCCACACGGTGCAGGGATTTACCCCACAACTGGAGGCCGCTGAGGGATTTGGCCCTGCTAGTGGCCCCCTAAGTCACTTTCCGACAGGCTTTGAATAAAAGAACTCTTCACTATACTCACCCACTCCACAGTCTCAGCCAATTCCTCCACCCCATCACAATACCTCTCCATTTAGCTTGCCAACTTTTTTCACAACTTATCTCCAACATCTATAAGAACTTCCACACACAACCTACTCCCTTGACCCATCAACTATCACCGCGGTTCATTGCAAGAACACCCATACTTTCCAAATGGACACCATCACCACTGACAAAACCACATCACTGATGGCATCTACCCCATCAGGGGCCCCCTTTGACCTATGCCCCCACCAACTCTTCAACCTCAGAGGACCAACAATAAACACAACACTTAAAACAATCATCAACACTTCCATCAGCACTGCCACCATCCCTGATGCCTGGAAGCACACAGAAGACACCCCACTCCTCAAGAAACCAACCGCTGACCCCGAAATCCTCGTCAACTATTGTCCCATCTCACTGCTGCCTTTCCCCATGGAAATCATGGCAAAAACAATCAATACCCTGCTCTCCCAATACATTGAACAACACAACATCCCGGACCACTCACAATCAGGTTTTCACAACAACCACAGCATTTAAACGGCCCTCATCGTGGCAACAGATGACATCTGCATCATCATGGACCAAGGCCACACAGCACCCTGAACCTCCTCAACCTGTACACTGCTTTTGAGACAGTCTCCCAACACACCCTTATCAAGAGGCCGCATGACAGAGAAATCCAGATCTATACCCTCCATTGGCTGTGCTCCTTTCTGACTGGAAGAACATTCCCAAAGACATCATCTGCAGAGTCCCTCAGTGGTCATCACTCAGCCCCACCCTCTTCAATGTCTACATGGCATCACTAGCAGAGATCACTAGATTCTACAGCCACAGCATCATCTCCTATGACATAATATGCAACTAATCCTCTCCCACTCCAAAGACCCCACCAACACGAAAAACAACTTCTAACATTTTGTGGCGGAAGTGTTCAGCACAGGACCCACCAAATCAACCTGAGAGACCCACCCCATCCCCACCCATCGAGCAAGGAACTTGGACATAATCATCGAAACCATCCTCTCCATGAGACTCCAATGGCTCCCCATCTAAGCACTCTGTCTGGTCAAGATCCTCAACCACACCTACAAAGCACTGCACCAGATGGGCTCCAGACTACCTCAACCACCATTTTAACTTCCAGCAACATCCCAAAACCTCCACTCTAACTCCCTTGCTTTTGCCCAGACCCCAAGAATCTGCAGGAGTAAATCTGGAGGATGCTCCTTTTCCTACCTTGAACACCATTCTGCTAGACATCAGATCAGCCTCTATGCTCATAATCTTCTGCAAGAAACTGAAGACCTGTCTATTCCAGTGATTCTGCTCAGTGCCTGTATACCCTCACAGGTGATAAGTTTGCACACTACAAATCTGCCCACATTACAATTGTAATTTTTATATGGCACTGCCTAGTGACTTTGGAAGTGAAGGGAGCTGAGAAAAAAGTCCAGTGCATGCAAGGCACAAGCCATAAGATTGAGTCCATATCGGAATTCATAGTAATTGCTGCATTGCAAAGGCGATGGTAAAGCTTATGTGAATGAATAAAGTGGAGGATAGATTCAATTTTTCACTGCCTACTTGAAAAGGAGGCCAGGAAAGCCTTTACATCTATGAAATTACAATAGGATGATGAGATTGGCCTGACATTTCTGGGAATTTCCCTTGCCAGCATCTCACATGAAAACTGAATGACAGGTCAAATTTAACAATCAAAACACACATGAAACACTGACAGGACACTTATTGGAGGAGAAATGTTCTTCTGCAAGATATATTTACTAGGGCCGGACTGGGAGTTAAAAGCAGTCATAGCAACCAGGGTGGGGCTGCAACGGCTTTTAATTGGTTTTTACAGTTTTATGAGTGACCTTGACCTCAAGACTAATGTTGCAAAATCTCAGATTATTGTGCTGGGTAAACATCCTATCGCTGTAAAGACGTTTTTTATAGGCAGTGAGAAACTGATTCACGTGCCCACCTTTTCCTACTTAGGAGTTATTTTTGACACAAAAGGCACATGGTTGCAGTTAATGGAGACAAGGATTAGGGGGTACTTTAATCAAAGCCTGGAAGCTATCTTTAGATTTAGTAAAAAGCTAGGCTGACGCCCTATAAATGCAATAATTGAGATTTATAAGGCTCGCACGTGCGCTGCCACTTTATATGGAGCAGGAATCTGGGGCTCATGCAATATTTTAGGTCTTCAGCGAGAGGAAAATATGTTTCTGAAACGCTTGCTGACCCTTCCACGAAGCACCCCAGCCCCCATGTGCCATAGCGAACTTGGTGTGATTCCCCTATCCTTTCACTAGCACCTCTCTTACTGTGCAAAAGAAGAAACAGTATTGAATCGTGCCATTATCGCAGATTGCTTAAAACTAGAGTGGGCAAGCAAAATCCCTTGGCTCTCCTATGTTAAAGACCAACTGAGGAATCTGGGTGTGTCAGATTGCTTCGACAACCCAGTAAATATTGCTAAAACATGAAGGGCCAAGTTAAAGAAAGAATACATGGCGTACTTGTACTAGGAAAGAGATACGCAGGAGATGGGAAAAAGAAGGGTCGCTGACCATTCACTTTTAGTTTGCTTAATGGGGACCGAGACTTACCTTTCTTTTTACTTTAGTCATGTCAAATTATTTTACCTTATAAGGTTTAGGTTTGAAACCTCAAATATATTGGTTTTATATCTACAAAATGTTTCTATCGATGCTGGACTGGATTTCTGCCCTTGTGGTTCAAAATCGAAGCAGAGCACGTTGCACTTTATTTTTTTGCAATCTCTATAATATTCCAAGGCGCACTTTTTGAATACCATTTTTAAAACACTTGAAAATAAGAAGATGCCAGGCAGCATTGCACTATCTCCAGCTTTTAAAGGATGAATTTATTTGTCTGATGGTTTATAGATATATCTCTTCTTCAGTTCGACTTAGAAATATTGTTGGGAAATGAGCTCATATTGCATTCCATCATTGCACTATATATTCTTTGATGTTTTACAAAATTTGGCCATATGGCACTAGGAATGTAGATTCTCCTTTGTTTCAGTATAATTATCGTTGTGTCTAGGGCGGTGATACAAATTTTATGAGTTCTTTTTTTTTTTTTAAGAAATATTGTTTATATTGTTTATTTTTCTAAATTAGAAATTCTTTTTTTTAATTTTTTATAATGTATTCTTTTATGGCTTGGAATATAGCCGAATAAGATCTTTGAATGAATGAATGAATGAAGCAGTCATAGCAAAAATATTCAAACCAGCCATGCTCCATTTCTCCCCATTTCTTTATATATTTCTCCCTCTCTTATCCCTGTCTCTTTCTCTCTCCTGAAGCTAGTGCGGTTGCTGCTCTAACTAACCTTAGGGATCTAGAGAAAGTGACAGACGCTACAACAGCTTTCCTGGCTTTTGAAAACCAGCTACTCCCTCCCGGCAGCGAAATGCCTGTTTGGATACATTTTCAGAACCATCCTGCATTTCATAAGAATTCCTAGAAAACCCATTTATATCTGAATTCAGAAATGTCATGAATTTGGAAGGTCAGCAATTTTTTCTGCAGGATTTTTTTAATATCCAAATATTTTATTTATAATATTTTCTTGATTTTCAGAGTGAGAAGGACACTACATAAAAGAATAGCGAAATTATACATTATATAAAAAGATAATAAAATACAACATATTCAACTATTAATGTACCCATAAAAAGTTATAAAAAGTTAAATACTCATGTAATTAGTACAGAAGAACCTAAAAGTGAAGGAAACAAACAAGAGTACTTCATGCATAATGATTCGAATAGATTGGAGAAATCTATATATGTATATATAAGCAATAAACATTACATATACAGTGCAATATGGTCATCAACTGCTTTCCAAAACAATTGAAAAGAAGTAGAAGTATTCACAAAATCTTTAAGGGACAAACGTGCTCCTCGTCTAGTGAACGTAATCCAGGACAACCAGGTGTGAACTGATAATAGAGATGCAGTTTTCTAATTATTTGTAATTGATTTCATAGCTGAAGAATCGAAAAAGTTGTTATGTATGTAAGATAGTTTGGGAGACAAGGAAATTGAAATACAGATGAGCCTCTCATAATAGAGATTATCAGTAATGTGAAGTATTTTTATAATAATGTCCTGAACATCTTTCGAAAAATGTTAAACAACACTACATTAATTCAAACAATGCATGCTATAATGAACCATCAATCATTTTGCAATGCCAACACAGTGGAGATTCTAAAGGTTTGGCTTCGAGTAATTTATATGGAGTCTATATACAGTTAAACAAGGTAAATGTATTAGTTTGCTATAAGGCAAAGGTGGGCCATCCTGAAATGTTTGCTAACCATTTGTTTCTCAAACTATCTACATTCTGGAGAGTTCATTTTTCTAAAAATTACTAATAGCTTGTGTTATGTAGTTGTTTGTAAAAATTAGATACAGCATGTGAAGGAGCATGAAAAGCAGTGATGTATATTTCTGAATCAGATATTTTAAGATTAGGTAAAGTGTCTGGAAATCAATTAAGTACGGAACGTTCATATCTTTAAATATCTGCTGAGGATAATGTAAACATATGTTGTAACTCTGAGAAAGACATGGAGATATTATCACAAATATCACTAAGGTAAAAAATATGTTGTTACTCTGAAAAAGACATGAAGATATTATTATCACAAATATCACTAAGGTAAAAAATACCACCATCAATCCAAGATTTCAAAAATGTGACGGTATTATCAAATTTTAGTAGGGGATTATGCCATAAAGCCAGTTTTGCAGATGCAGCAATAAATGATCAGAATAAAGAGTTAATGTCTTGTGAAGTGAAGTTATTGCATTAGGGCCTGATTTCAAGTTAGGCGTTTCATCGGTCTGCCACACTTGCGATGGCATGGAGTGAAGCGCTGCTCTGGTGGTCCGACCGCTGCATTATGAGTGTGGCAGTCCCACTGCCAGAGTACTGTCACAACCCCTGGGGAACTCTGATTCCTTGGCTGTGGCATGGCAGTCTGGCCCAGCAATATGCTGGCGGTACCGCTGCTTCACTGCCAAGCCTATTATGAATTTCCTCACAAACACAGTTTTCATGGCGGTGAGCCCCCCATGAAAACTCTGCCAGTGAGAAAACTAAGGGGTACTCACAGGGCCGCCTGTTGCCTCTGAGCCAGGAGGTGCATGCATGGGGGCACATGGTGTGCCCCCTTGTCTGCATGCACCCTCAGCTCCTGCACGGCCTGGACTTGAAAGTCATGCCATGCAGGAACATGCTTTCACGCTCCATCTCCGGTGCCTTTCTAACAGGCACCAGCGGGGGACTGCCAAAGCACCGCCAACAGACCAAAAATTAACTAGTAATCTGGTGGGTGGTGTGCAGATGAGTTTGGCGGTGTGGGAGGAGGGCGTTGGCATGGCAGCGCTCTCTCACACTGCCAAACTCATAATCAGGCCTTAATATTTGTGGAGGATTTTACAAGCATATTGGAGTTAGACATGTATAATAATGCTGAAAAGGTAAAAGGCATAACTAATCTTTGTTTAATTTGAAGCCTCTTCAGTGAACTAGTTGGGTCTACCTGTCTAACCCATAAGAAACCTTGTTTTAAAATAAAAGCTTTATGATATTTATAAATATCTGATAAACCAAGACCACAATTTTTTGGGGAAAAATTGAGTTTGGCATAGCTTAAACATGGGGTTAATTGATTCAAAATAAATGTAGATATAAATCTAATAAATATTTTATATAATGTGAGAGGTAATTTCATTGGAAGCACAGATAAAATCTGAAGTATTTGAGGAGCAAGAACCATTTCAATGGACTAAATTCTTACCCAACATGAAGGATGACCAGCAATGAACTTCTGTAATTTTAGAAAGTAAGGGACATATTATCAAGCACTGCGTTAAAATTATCGCCGCTTTAGCGACAGAGAACTGCCGCTAAAGTGGCGATAATGGGCTTGATAATATGCCACAGAGAATTCCCATAGTAGGCCATGTTGACACCAGAACATGGGCTTCTATGGGAATTCTCCAGGTTATATTATCAAGCCCATTATCGTCGCTTTAGCGGCAGTTTTCTGCCACTAAAGCGGCGATAGTTTTAACGCCGTTTCTTGATAATATGCCCCTTAATACTTACAATTAAATGTGAATAATTGTTTAATACAGTGTGAAAATTGAATTTTGACTTTTTGCCATATGATTTGGTAGTGTTAAACATATCAGGGGTAAAAAGAACATTCCAAGGGGGAAAAACTGTTTTATTTGCATTTAAATTATATCCAGAAACAAAAGAATAGTCATGTCTAAGAGTGAGAATATTAAATCTAGCAGTTTCTGGGGTGCTAATAAATAGTAAAACATTGTACATAGCGGCAGCGGTTTTAACGGAAATGTTTTTAATAGTGATTTGTATCAAGCCCTGACACACATACAAACAGTATTCTAAGTTAATGACTTATAGCAAAGAAACAAGCATGGCGTATATAGGTTAATTTAATGTTCTCTTGTAGTAGCTCCAGCCAACACATGTTTTGTCGATCGGGACAAGAGACCCGCGACTTCCTCAGGGCTTTATATATACACCGGATAGCGTTTTGAGCCTTTTAACTGGTTGTAATTCCGTCCCAGCCTTAGTGTGGCTGGGAAAATTCCAAAAGTGGAGTGGTTCCTTCTGTCCTAAATATATCCGACACACACGGTTCAGTGTTGCGTCTGTGCGTCCGATTTAGGCGGTGTATTTTGGCAGCAAGCGATATGCTGTGTGTGGCAGCGTCCTAGTAACATCCGGCCTCGGCACCTCAATATGGCCGTGTGAGTCCACCCAGGGCATAATCATCCCATTTAGTACTCTGTTTTTAATAGTGAGTTCTTGAATTTCATAAGAATTAATGATAATGGAAAGCAAAGGACTAATGACCTCTAAAGAAACATAAAGGTGATAATGGGCCACATTATCTTGTGTCCGTTTCAAGGGTAAATGATTTGGAAAACTCTCCACTGATAAAAAAAGTCTTGTAGAGAAGTGTGAGTATAGAGCTGATATCATTCTAATAAATTATTCTCCATAATTAAAAGTAGAAAGAGTACAAAATAAAAATTGCCAATGAGCCTTGATCAAAGCTTTTTCAACGTCAAGTGCTAGAAGGTCAGAAGGAAAAGGTAAATATGGAATAGCTTCAATAACATGCTACAAAAGTCTTGTATTATTAACAGAATGTCTATTTTTCATAAAATCAATTTGATCCACATCAATGATAGTTGACAAAATGTGAATTATTAAAGAGATAGGGTGGTAATGAGAGACATTAGTATGATCTTTATCTGGCTTTGGTAGCACTATCTATGATCAATGCTTCAGAAAACGATCCTGAAACCATACCAGTAGTACTAAATGTAGTCAATAGTTGAAAACAATAAGGAGTGAGGTGAGAAGAAAATGATTTATAAAATTCCGCTGGGATTCCATCTGGTATCAGTAGCTATTGAAATTTCTTCACTAGAAATGGGTAAATCTAAATTAACCTGTCAGAGTGGGAGAATAGAGGAAGATTAAATATGTTCAAAAAAGAGCCTGTAATATGATTATCAGGGCTTTCAGATTTGCTGTATAATGAAGTCTAAAGTTATAGAAATTCATTAACAATCTCTACAATAGATAATGCAATTTTCCTGCTGTTTGCATGAATAGCATGAATTTTAGTTCTGTCCTTTTTAATGCAAAAACAATTTACTGGCAATTTGGCATTAAACTTAGCTTTTTGATTTGAAACTTGCACTCAGGTTCTTTTACTTAGTAAAGAATTATATTCATAATGAAGCTTCTGCAATTGAAGTGTAAAAGAATTATTATCAGATGTAAGAAATGGATGTTAATACTTAGCTATTTCTTTATCTAGGTCAGGGATGATTTTTGTCTAAATATATTATTTACTTGTGCCATTATGGAAATTGTTAGACCCCTAAAATATACATTATACCATAATGATTAGGAGAAAATTATTCTTCAATTGCATACACCATTTTTGCCTTATTAGCATAATTGAGCGCAGAATCGATATTCATACACCATTTTGATTGAGAAATATTAGAAATATCCGATTGTAAACATGTACAAGTCATAGATTGGTCTGAAATGTCAAAATTTCCAAATATAGGGTCATTGAAAAAATGTACTACACTTCTTAATGATAATAAACAATGAGTTCATGAGTATGAATTGTGAGGATTAGAGAAAAAATCTACATTTTTGGGAGTTATAAAATGCAAGTGCCAAATATCAACAGGTTTAGTCTTTTGAATAATTGTTTGAGTGGTCGAGAAGCTTTGGGCGGTCTTAATTTAGTAGGAGAGACTCCGTCAAACAGAGGATCACAATTAGTGGAACATTACCCAATTTCACAATTTCAGAAGTGATATTTTTCAAAAAAGTCAAGTCATCAGCTGTTGGACCATAAATATTGAATAATGCAACACAGTAGTATCAATTTTTGACCCTAACAAATACAAATCTACCATCTGTATCAGAACACATATCTAATATCTGTAATTTATGTTTTTAGGAAATAAAATTTCCACGCCATTTTTTTACTTATACCCAGAGAAGAAAGCATGTGTCCAATCCATTTAGTATGGTTATTAGATTTTAAAAAACCATTAACACAGTGTTTTTTGAAGAAAACAAATGTCAGCTTTATGTCTAGCTAAGTAATCTAATATTTGTATGCATTTAACTGGATGCCTGAAATATTTAACAATAAAATAAACTATTTTTATACTGTTAGATGTGTCCATAACGGTACCATTTTGAAAAAGCAGAAGTGGGTAAACAGGCATAAACAATGGTACAAGAAAAATATGGACAGAACCAAGAGTTTGAAGTAGCCCTAAGAGTGGGAACACATGAAAAACAAAAGGATGAAAGACAACATAGAAAAGACAATAGTAATCTTGAATCACATATGTGCACGTACAAGAGTAGCCAGAGGGGAGGAAAAGCACGCAATTGAGATTTCATAGTGAATGAAAGCCAATATGTAAATAAAGATGAATGCAATGTATGCATTAGTTGGAAGTCTCATGGTATCCAGAGAGAGAGGAAAATAATGATCTTAAAATGCACCAAGTTCTTCAGGGTGAATAAATGTTTTAAAATGTTTGTCTTTCCAGGTGCACTTAGTTGAAGGATTAAAAAGACCATATTTTAATCCAAATGATTTTAGTCTTGTTCATAAAACAGTGAATTATTTCCATAACGAATAAATGTTTTATTGCTTTCAACCAGAAGAGAAGGGATTTCTCTTGCAGCCTTCCTTAGCATTACTAAGGGCCTTATTACAACTTTAGCAGTTCTCCAGTGATGGATGCCGGCTGGATTACAAGTGTAATCCAGGTCAGGCAGATGGTGCAGCGAGAGCCTAACATGTAGCCCACCACTGTGAAAGTGCCTGCAGCATGTTCCTGCATGGTGTGGCATGCATGCCATACCATGCAAGAACTGTGGTGCAATTGCAGGGGGGCACAAAGTTTACCCTCCTGCATGCACCCCAGACCCAAATCCAGATTTGCATCTCACCACCATTTTCATGGCTGGCTCCCCGCCATAAAGAGGGCGGTAAAAATTCAACTATGCTTGTTGGTGACGGCAGCAGCACCGCCAGCATATTTCGGGTTGCAGACCACCGGGCCAGTAGGACCCTAGATCCCATCAGTGCTGGTGGTCTCGTGTCAGTCAGACTGCCACACTTGTAGTACTGCGGGCAGGCCTGCAGTGTGGTGGTGGTCGGGCCGCCACCGCAAGTATGGTGGTCCTATACACTGCCGTAGTCCTAATCAGGCCCTAAATGATTATGAAGTAGAACCTTAAATAGGACATGTGGTAGTTTGGTTTGATCAGATTTACAGCATGGTGATATGATGTGTGCTCTATTTGTCTCCAATTTCTCAGAAAATTCTAAATTAAGAAGCTAGGTAGTAAGTTATTCTAGTACCAGCTACAATTATTGTCTTGACTGTTTTCAGTCAAATTGAAAATTCTTAAATTATATTGTATAGTTTCATTTTCCAAGGCTATTAGAAGTGTATTCATAGGGAGTAGTTTGTCTGTCTCAGGTTTGTTGTGTATTTCAATTTCATTGTCTGAAACTTTCATGGACAAACTAGCAATATCTTTGCAATTTTATCTATGTGACAGTATTATCAGTAATAGATCAGACAGCTTGTAATTTTTCCAGGATTGTGACCAGAGATGAGTCCGCCAATTCAACAATTTGTGATTTAATTGGTGGTGGAGAAACTGCTTTCTAACACCTATTAGAGGTAACAAAAATACACTTTTCCTCCCTGGGTGATGAAAATAAAAAGGACAATGCCAAGTTGTAATATGAAAGGAAAGAAATAGTGAGATATTTTAAAACAGAGTGAATATGCAGGTGTAGCAGCTAAAACCAGCAGTAGAAGGGTTGTAGGCCAAAGTTGCACCCTTTCCTATACAGACTTCACCTCTCCTTACAGGAATCTCAGCTACGGGAGACAGAGAGCTTCAGAGCAGTTCCCAGCAGCAAACCTGTTGCTTCAACCTGCATAAAACCTGGAACCAAAATCACCATGGATAGCCACAAACATCATGAGTAAGAATAGCTAAGTTTAAAGATCAAAATTGGCCTTAAATAAGTCTTAAATGCTTGTTATTCTTGACGGACTGACAAGGAGCTAACAGAAGGTGGATATCTTGTTTCACACTCTCTTGCAGGTCTTTCTGTCTCAGGATTAATCCAATGCCTTAGGGCCCGATTCACAGAACTAATTTAAGACAAAATCCTAAACTTACTACTTTTGGTATTAACAGAAGTTAGGATTTTGCCTTATGTTTGTCTTAAGACAAACTTAAGACAGACCTAAGACAGACTTAAGACAGACTTAAGACAAATTTAAGACAGACTTAAGACAGACTTAAGACCAACTTAAGACAGACTTAAGACAGACTTAAGTTATTGTGTTAAGTCTGTCTTAAGTCTGTCTTAAGTCTGTCTTAAGTTTGTCTTAAGTTTGTCTTAAGTCTGTCTTAAGTTTGTCTTAAGTCTGTCTTAAGTTTGTCATAAGTCTGTCTTAAGTCTGTCTTAAGTCTGTCTTAAGTTTGTCTTAAGACAAACTTAAGACAAAATCCTAACTTCTGTGAATACCAACAGTAGTAAGTTTAGGATTTTGACTTAAGTTAGTTCTGTGAATCGGCCCCGCAGTGAGGCCATTCCTAACCTGCGGTTCGACAGTTCGATAAAGCATACTGGCATTTCGAAAAGGGCTATCTAATAGGTCAGTATGTGAGACTTTTTTTTACTGACTTTTTTGGCTGTTTGTGGGCCTGTTTTATGGTCTGTTGGGCCAATTTGTTCTGTTGATTTCCAGGATATCACCACAAACATTAGGTGCAGCAAGCACAAATACATGCAGTCTCCCATATCTTGCAAAACATCTATGCAGAGTGACTTTACAAATTATAAACTGCCCCAATATGCAAATGTGGGTCACTTTTTGTAGCTATATGAATCACTTACTGAACTTTGATGCATTTGGACCTGGTTCACAGTATGATACTATGAGAAATAATGAACTTTTGGTTTTAGGTACTTTTACAAACCTTAATTATTGTACTTATAGCTGTTTTATGATGGTATATGTAGTTTAAAGACCAATTGGTCATAATAAACCTATTTTAGATTGATTGATTGATTGCATTGCTTATGGAGCAATATCATTTTGGTGCCCATTTTCTAACCTCTCAACCAAAAGGAGAAAAAAGTCAGCGGGCCTTCAGCTCTCCTGGACACGCGAGTAAATCTGCCTCCGGTGGGAAATTCTCATCATAAAATGCCCTGCACATGAAGAAACATTATTCCATATTGAAACGCCCTGCGCGTGAATAATCATAAATCCAAAATGAAAAGCCCTGCGCATGAAGAAGCATTAACACAAGAGGCCTAAAAAGGGTTGGACTGAAAGACCTTTCAGATATTTGTAAACTCGACCAAACTCCACTTTATTTCTTTTTGGCGCCTTTATGGCAACAAAACCAGTCATGGCCAGGAACAGCAGACAAGACTGCCACTTCACACGCTCACAAATGCATGTTTTAGCTGCCACAGATCACAGAGATTACCACTGTTCTCTGTAGCCCCTCTCTGAAACAAATATATACCCAATACCTGCCTATTTGTATTTAATAATTGTTAAAAAAAACGCCTGGCTTTACAAATGCTAAAATGTGGAAAGTATTCTTTTATATTTCCATGATGAAAGCCACTCTTGCAATTATTTGTCATTCAATATCTGTATTTCATTGCCTTTCTAATGTCAACTGGGACTCAGACATGAATACTGAATTTACAAGAATGCAGAATTGCTCCCAATCCTTCAAATGCTTTTCAAAAAATGAGAGCGCGCTTTCTGAGAAGGCAAGCTCCTGAGAGAATATTGCTTCCCAGCGGGCCGGGAGA
The DNA here is from genome assembly GCF_964204655.1 of Triturus cristatus. NCBI lineage: Eukaryota > Metazoa > Chordata > Amphibia > Caudata > Salamandridae > Triturus > Triturus cristatus. The sequence goes on from NC_140588.1 coordinate 86,812,675, forward strand.
AATATTCAAGAGTGCTTTATGTATTAAAATTAGATTTAATTTGCTTCTCCTTCTTCTTGAGAAACTAAAATATGCTAAGTGCTGTAATAATAACTTGGCAGTCGAATGCATCTTTGCTTCCGAAGCTTCCCTGATATGAGTTTAGGATTATAGGCAGCAAGAACATAAAAGATGACTGACGAGTCAGCGTGTGTGGGAAAATTAATACACCTGAACCTTTCCTGAGTGGAGGTAATCCATATGTGCGATATTGCATATTTCCGACCATATTCACCCCAGGTCAATGGATTGCTTTATTTCTCAACTTTAGTCCATTAAGTTCAAATTTTACAAATGTGATGGCTTTCTGGATAATAACTGAACCTGGCAAAAAATAAAAACATTTTTTAGCCTTAATTCGTCTGGGATTTTGTATTAAGTCTCTGCCTCCATTCAATCTATGCGACTGTGTTGCAGTATTTGTAAGTGGTCTTCCATGGTGCTGGACTTACTCCAAAGTTGGGATGAAGTACATTTACGCGGCTTTGAGACATTTTTGGGTGTAGTAAGTTTAGAAGTGCAGTTCATGAATATCAATAAGCTTGCTCTTTTGTGGGTGGATGTTTGTATTTGCGTGTCCATCCTTAAACCCCTCCTTACCCTCACAGTGCTTAATTTGTTAGAGAATAAGTGCTAGGGCCCTGGTCAGGAGGTCACTTCAGCTTGCACCACCCATTGCGCTTGCCAACACTACTAACACAAATACTAACCATCACACTTTTACAAGTGTGACAATTGAGCCTATTCCAGGACCCTAAAGGCATAAGAATAGCTCGGACGGTAGAACTTTGAAATTTTTTGTGTATATATAATTAGTAAACAACTGCTGTTGCGCTCATTGTAAATCAGTCAAACAGTGCCACCATGGTCTGGCAGTTTGGGCTGGACTGTTCCCATTGGGCGCAGGGTCAAAACTGATTTGCATGTGGCTGGGTCCAAACCGGAATGGCATGGTGAGCAAAACAACGATGGATTAAGGCCCAGATCTCTGTCCTGGGGTGAATGTATGACATTGTTCTGCATTCTGTCCATCAATTGTTTTTGCATTTGTCACCCCGAGCGGGTCGGGTATGCCCAGACGTGGGTCCCGTGCTCTCCATGGCACTGGAGTCAAGCTATCCTGGCTGATGAGGGCTGAAAGCCCGAAACCGGTCCTAGGATGCTTGTTTCCAGTCCAGGGAGGACCTGGCCTGGCAGTTCGGGCTGGACTGTTCCCATTGGGCGCAGGGTCAAGACTGATTTGCATATGGCTGGGTCCAAACTGGAATGGCATGGTGAGCAACAAAACGATGGATTAAGACCCAGATCTCGGCACTGGGGTAAATGTACGACATTGTTCTGCATTCTGTCCATCAATTTTTGTTTTTGCACCATGTGGCAGACTGTCATAGGTGCAGGTGTTGACTGTCATAGGTGCAGGTGTTGGCAAATAAGTGCTGGTGCCAAGCCCTGGAAACCACCTGCTCAGGTAGTAAGCATTCACAATTTTCCTTCCACATCCGTAGGCTCCTCACACATTTACTATTAAAGTTATACCTACATGTGCGGAGACCTCTGCAACATGAGCGGAGACCTCCTCATTAAAAAAATAGAAGATACTGAGGTCTCCACATTTAGGTTTGTTAATAGAGTTTTTAGTACTCGAGTAGTATTACTGTAGTACTACTAAACCTGTTACAAAGATCAGTTTGTGAATAGACCCCATGGTTAAATACAAATCTCGTCTATTGATGGCCCACCAATTTTTCCCCATGGCGCTCATCTTCCAAGTAGGTTCTCAGAACACGACTAATAGAGTGGGGTTTATTCTCAAAGATTTTGCTGCAACTTACTCCTGTAGTACTATAGGCATGTTTCTGGAATTCAATAGTAAGTCATAAAGACTACAAGAGTAAATCACACAAACTCAAAAGCAAAGTCTTGCTGAATACAACCCCATATTCCTATGAGACACACTCTAATGTGTTCTCAACTTAGCAGGCACATATGAAGCAGGTGTTAGGACCCAGAGAGCAATTCAACATGCAAATACATTCAAAAATATATTAAAGAGAAATGGGGCACACTAAAAGGATCATATGGGATGACGGGCTGCATTCTCTTAAGTGTCCACCGGTGGCAGTGCAGTCTAATGCTTACATGTCCATGGTGAAAGTTAACTCTCTTCAGCAATATTTATTGTTTATATCAAGATGTGTTTCAACATACATGGGCAAAGTGAAAGTCAACTCTCTTCCTTAATTGGTATTGTTTCCCTATCAGGATATGTTTCAATGGTTTTTTTCAGCACTACCTTGTTGGTAGACAATCACATAGTGTGTATTTGGAGTTAGTTTCACCTATATATGAAATGTGAAGGGTTTCCTTATAAGATATGATGTTTTATAGCAATGTGGATTCTGGTAATTATATGCTGATTTACCTGTTACATTGTGTTTATATATCGATTATGGGGGTTAGATGGTCATTTAATATATTTAGGACTTTATTAGCGTTGTTTCATATAGGAAATGGGAACAGGTGTTTTCTACATTATCATGTGTCCCAGTTAGGACTAGTAGGAAATGTTGCCATTTTTACACGTACACCGATATTTCCTAAAGTTCCCTTCACTTTTTCACATTGACTTTTGACATACATTTGCAACTCTTGGGTTAATTTCTTGGAAACACTGACCTTGCCTACACAAATAAACTTTGCGATCATATTGCCTTGGCACTGTGTACATGGCCTATACGTATGTTGCACAAATGTGTTTGTTAATTACGTCCCTAGGGTGACACAGTTATCTGTAGAATACAAAACAATGACAGCCTGGTCACAATCGTGGCCTAAAGCGAGGGTGCCTTTTTCCATATATAAACATCTGTTTCTGAGTATAGTCAGAGGAGTCACTTCTGCTGACTTCGAGAGTTCTCTATATCCTGAAGCTTTCTCCCAACAGTGAACTGATATTTCCGCGAGGGTGTCCAGTTTTTGACCACGACGGGGTCCTACATTCTTACCCACCAGGTAATCGGGTTGATCATCCAGTAGGTGGTTTCTTGGTAGAACATACACATACACCCTAGACATGTAGGTTAGAGTTTTGCATAGTAGAAGTGCACCAGATTGTTTTATTATTTCATATGCTTTCATATGCACGTTGCTTCAGAACAATGGTGGAACTTTTCATTCTGTTCACTGTCCTGATGCTTATTATAACTTTCATCTGCTTCTGTCCATTGATCATTGCAGCACATGCTTTCTATACAAGAATCACTTTGGTTCACGAAACATTGACAACTCCCCTTTTTGTATTCTTTTATATTTTCTGAGCAAACAATAGCACAAGTGTATGACTGAAAAGTTTTAGGCCTGTCACCATGGTTCCTAAGGGATCAGGGTTGTCATGTTCAGTGGTTGTCAGAACTGCTCGCTCTCTGTGTAGATTTGGGATGGGTTTATGGTGGCACTCTGAGCTAGTTGGTCTAAGGGACAACTTACTCTGTGGGGGTGCATGAAATCAGTCTGGCACCATCCCAAAGTTTATGTCTCCCCCAATTGCACAGTTTTTACTGATTACTGGAAACTACACGACAACATCAGGAAGATGGCATTTAGTACTTTTTACATATACCTACCACTGTATTTTCTTGATTACTGTAAGGAAATGGTAATGACATTAACAATTTCTACTTGCAGGATGATCAGTGTAAAATGGCTATAGCATATACCTGTCACTATTTTCACTGACCTACCCCTCCAAGGGTGATTTGTCCGCATTATAATTTAAATTAACATAACATAACTGTAGTATAATGACATGTGATGAGGAAACAGACATATGTATTTTTTACATGGGGGTGATGGGGGTTAATTGGCTTTTACATATTCCTGCCACTGTGTTTTCATGAATACTATAAGGAAATGGTAATAGCTACTTTACTCATAGGGGATTATGGGCTTTCAACAGCCATTAATCACATTTCCCCCTATGTTATAATGGTCCTGTTGTGAGAATAGATCCTTTTTAAATGTGGTATTATGGTGGGTAAATGGCTGCTACATACCCTGGGCATGGTATTTAATGTAACCCTCTTGAGATAATGGCCATGATGATTTCCACATGGGGATTGATGGGTGTTAAATCGCTGTTACATACACCTTCCGTTGTAGTGTAGTGACGTGTGTTGAGAAAATGGGTATATTCTTTTAATGTGGATGATGGGGTTTAAATGGCTGGCACATAACAGTAAAGCGCATCAACACGGAGCCGAGAGGCAGGGGCTGGAGCAGGATAATATAGCTCACCTCATGGCAGACCACCAGCATTTTAACAGCAGAAACGTTATTATATGCCATTGGAGCTGGAACTACTGCTGCTGGGTGCACAAGACGGGCCCTCTAATAGATCTTCTGTGTACTCATTTCAATTACAGTGCCTCAAAAGAGTCCTGTATTGTTATATATTGTCAATACCGCCCTAAGATTGGAGTGGGTAATTTGCACACCTGCTGCCTTTCTTGAATGGGGTTGTCGTTTCTCAGGCTCCCTCCCCAGAATCAAACCCTTACTCCCCATTACCTATGGTCACCATGGTAGGCACAAAAAGTACCATCGAAAGTTGCTAGGGCAGACCCAGGACCTGGCTGCACCCAGATGTAGAAAAACTGGACCACAAGGGGGTTCAGAGTACTTGTCCCTAATAATCCAGAGAAAGGGTACCCCCTGTCTTGTAAATCTGTGCGCACCTAGTAAGAGAGGGGATCATCAGTACAAATGCGCCTGACCTCTTGGAGCACTGGAGGAGCTCAAACAAGGAAATGGGCCATCATCTGGACTTGCAGGGCAGCCCAGCCATCTGGATGTGCCTTTGGAATGCATGGAGCACAACCAGATGCCTGAAGGCTTGGAGCGACCAGATGGCTGCCCTCAATGGAAAGCCATCTGGTTGAATGAGAACAATTGGCCATCACGGCATCACACCGCAGGCATCCTCACTTCTCCCCTTGAATTCACGCTACTGCGGACCCTTCTCTTGACACGGACCTAAACCAAATCCTTAGTAAAGGTTGGACCTACATCCCGGCCTACCAGTTGCCTACCACCCTGTCTGAGGCAGCCCAGCTCTTCCTTCAGAGATACCACTGCATAATCTCTGTCACATGCAACTGTGGACTTCTCCTCACACGGACCCAGTCTCTTTTTGCCTCAAAGGTCTCCTTCTCGGCCATCCAGCCATCGACCACCGTCTCTGAGGTATCCTTTCCCTCGATCAGTCAGATCATCGCGGAATCCCGATACCTTCTGTGCATATTCTGCAGGTCACGATTCTGCCAGCTCCCAGGCTCTCCCGAGTGCGCCTCCGGTCCTCGACTCAGACTGGGCTCCATCGCTGGTGCTGGACCGCACCTACCTCCTCACAGGCCACATGGCCCTCAGGCTTGCATTTAATTTACCCTGATGATGATCCCATTATTTCCAGAAAGGGATTGAAACGTCGTCAACTTGTTTTACACCGTATACACAATTTAATTTGAGACCTAAGTGTAACAGTCATTTTCCTCATTTTGTGCTTGTTTCATTGCTCACACTGTGTACAACCCCCTTCGCCTTGCCTGAATGTTTGTTTTTTTTCTGTGCTTTTGTTGTTCACTGTTATATGTAGGATGCAGGATTGTGTCCCATTTTATTTGCTTTTGTAAAAATTCCTCACTACAAGTTTATTAAATCGTAATGTCCGGCTGGGCAGAAGCAATATAGCACTGATTCTAGTCTATATTTATTTCTTGTTTCAACTAAATTTCTGTCAATAACCACTGTTCCTAGAAATAGCCATCTGGTTGCAGCATCCCTTTGCAAAAAGGCTACTACATTCCCTTGGAGGGGACAGGAACTCTGAGGCAGGATTCTCGGATCCCCAGACGGGTCTCAGGTGAGGGAGGCCTGATGGAGCTCTGACCCAGGGCCCAGATGCACCCTTATATGCCCATGGGACACCATCTATGGTGCTTTGCCATTCAGTGAGCCACAAAAGGGAGCATAGGGCTAATGTCCCTGGGCTAGCATGGGGCTCTAACCCAGGGCTGGGTCAGAGCTTCTCCACCCAGGCCACCAGAGGATGGATCCCGGGCCCATAGGACCCCATCCTGGGCACCTTGCTGCATTGTGATCCAAAAGACAGAGCCCAGGAAGGGGGCTCCCAACCCAGGGCCCATCAGAGTCCTGAACCTGGCCAGAGTGCCTGAACACAGCCGAACAGAGGAATTCTCCATGGGTTCCCTGCCCTGGGTCCTTTGTGATGAGCCATGCTGGGGGACAAAGCTCAAGATGAAGGGGGTGCCCTCCCTAGGGCTAAGCCCTAGCCCGGGTACAGCAGATCAAGTTTCCCCTGGACCATCGGACCCCATCCTGGGCACTTTGTGACTCGAAGAACCGGGGTAGGGAGCCTGGTTTGAGGTTTCCACCCAGGCACAGCCAGAGCTTCCAAGCAGTGCCCCGCAGAGATTCTCTCCCCCATCCTGGGCACTGTGTGACATGAAAGGCCAGATAAGGGAGACCAGGGCCCTTGTGCACTTGTAGCCCCAGGCCTACTGCTTCAGTTGCCTTGCAGGCCAAGGCCTGCTGGTTCTCTGACCCTGCAGTACCTCATCCTGTACCCTGAGTGGCACGAAAGCCCTGACTGGGGTGCAAAGTCAGGTGTTTCCAACAAAGCAGCCAAACTCCAAATAGTGCTAAGTCAGCCACCCTGTCTGGGACCCCGGAGCTCTGCCCAATGTGCTGTGGCAGAGAAAGCCAGCAAACGGGGCCCAGGCCCTGCCACAGCTCTGAACAGGGGCACAACCATGGCTTCCATCCCTGCTGGAGGAATCAGTGAGAGATTCTAAGGCCTGCAGATTCCCCTTTGCCAAGCTCTGCTCTCGTGGGGGGCCCAGCGATTGGCTGAGGGCTTCTCGGAGCTCTCCTTGGCTCATGGTCCAGCTCAGTGCCCCAGGGCATGGTGCTGGGCCTCCATGAAGAGCTGGTCTCCACTCTAGGCCAAAGCCAGTGGAGGAGCATGACACCTTGGCCTGCAGCCACCCTGCTCTTAGTAATGAATCTCATCACCATACCATGGACTGAGGGTGCTGCCTTTGGTGGGTACCTTCCACCTTCCTGGTGCCCAGGCAGCTAAGGAGGGTTTTTAAATCATTTTTTGGGGGAGTTTTATATAGCACCAGTTTCATTACACAAGGACACATTCATATTTGTTAGGCACGTGGAGATTAAGTGATTTGCTCAGAATCACAGGCTGTTGAGCGTCGTTGCCGAGACTCAAACCCGGTTCCCCAGCTTCGAGGTCAACCACTCTAGCCATAAGGCTATATCCTCTACCCCTTGGTGGGTTAAGCCTAGCCCAACCCACCCCAAACATTTTCCCCTCAGGCCTGCTCAGGAAGTTGATTTTCCTTGACTATTACAGATACTGGGGGGCACAAAAGTCAGAGGTAGCCCCCAGGTTGACCCCCAGCCATCTGGTCAGCCAGCCCAGTGACCAGATGGCCTGGGATGCCCCAGCAACCAGATGACCTGGGCCGACCCAGCTGCTAGATGGCCCAGGCTGACCCAGTGGCCAGATGACCCAGGCCCACCAGAGTGACCCAGACGTCAGGCACACAGCAGTCCTATTATGACAAGATTTTCTGTGCACTGTGAGTCAAGCACTCAGGAGGCTAATTGCCTCTCAGTGACTCCTGCGGGGGAGAGGAAGGATTCTGCTTCAGCCATCTGGCTGCCCTGCTGACCCACAAGGTGTTGTGGACTCTGTCCCTGCACCAGGAAACACAGGGCGGGAGGGGAAGGCCCCTGTGCCGAGTGGAGCATGGTGGAGGTGGGGCCGCTTCCTACCTGTTCCTCCCTGACAGAAAAGGGACCCCAGGGTGCGGGGGCACAAGAACCCACAGACAAACACAAAAGCTTGGCTTAGAGGATGACTTTAAATAGATCACAGCGATTTAGCTGCTCTGCTACTTAGGAAAACTCTGACCCAGAATAAGGTCATTTATAAATGATCTAGCACCGGATGCCCCACAAACATGCGGTGTAGTAAGAGCGATGGAGGCGGCCCTCTTCTGTCTGCTCCAGTCCCCAAACAAGCAGCCCTATGCACAGTCCCAGAGGACTGATATCCCAGGCCAACTGAGACTCAATGACACTGCAGTATCATAATGTTTTAGGGGGCATTATGAAGATATTTATGGCAGCATGTTTTTTGCACACTAAAGGCCATTACCAGAAAAATAGTATATCACTGTATCTATGTGCACACTGTGAGGCTCTGCATTTTTAAAATTTGACTTACACTAAATATGTACCAATATCTTTTTCCAACCAGTTACTAACTGGTTTTTGATGTGTTTAATGTTCTACTAGACTCCGCTTTTATTTTTCATGTCTGCTACCATGCTACCTCTTTCATATGAATGAGCAAGATACCAAGGATTTAAGAAATCTGAGGAAAAGGTGATGGAGATGGCCATGGAGTATAAGGAGTAAAATTCCCTCTGACACACATTTTAAGAATATTCCAAGTGATCCTGGAGTTCCATGACATAATGAAGTACCTTGGCCTTCTGCCTCGTTCATCTGTATGGTCACAGAACTCCTCAGTAACTTGTAAAATCCTAATGATGTGCAGCTGAGGTACTTTATTCTATATTTAAAGAGGTTCCTGATAACATGTGGACAGTTATCTCTGCACTATTGCTAACATGATACAGTTCACAACACACCAAGACTGGATCTACCTACAATGATAGACTACTAGCACTGGTAGAGCCGCCTTGGAAAAATAGACACATTTACAGCTCAATCCAAACTCTCTTAAACATCCAAAACAAGTGATGCCAAACAGCTCAGAGAGCTATACTGCAACATAATGTAGGCAAAACAGAAAATGAGCACAAAGAAGATAAAGTTTAAAGCCAAACCTTTTTTTCATCATTTATATGGCACCTTCTGTTTCAGAGTGCTATCACTTGCACTGTGTGTCTTGCTTGTGACAGGATTATAAAGGACTGAGTTGGAGATCTGTATTTCACAACACAAAGCATAGCTATTCTAACGTTAATGAATTCAGGGTAGGCAGGTAAACTAAACACTGTAATGCTTTATATATAATGGTGAAGAGTGGATTGAAAACAACTATGGCTATCCAAAGAGACTTCCAAAGCGCTAGAGATGCAGAGTGAGAGCCGTATTCGGAAAGAGGAAATCAGATAACAAAGGTTCAAGATGACAGAAGTTGATCAACACAAGATGCAGGAATTTCTAATGCGGTTGGTGGAGGCCAATGGACCAATGTTTTTTCACTTGCAAGGCAGATGACCTATACCTGGTTTTTGTCTAGCACAACATTTCAATTTGTGTTTCATAACTACAGAAACATGTAATGATGCCACTGATGTTTGGCTAAGCTGGCACCATACTGCACTGGAGAAAAGAAAGAAAGCCCTTATTAGAAACCTTAGGGGAAATGGAAAACAAGACAAATTGAAAGGAAACCTTTAGAGTGATAAACCTTGATCTACTTTACACCTCCTGAATTAAAAATATCAGGTCTCTGAGACTGATTCCCAAAATATTTACTAAGATTTTCTCTTGGCGTACTTCTTTCTAACTATTGATATCCAGGAGTAAGCCAGGCATCAATCATGAGAATTTCTGGCTTACTTCTGGAATTCAGCAATGACCCAAGGCTACCACAATGGAAGTCACACCTACTCACAGCAAACTTTTTATGAATCAGATGCTTTATCACTTCTTTTAGAGTATAGGATCTACATATATCTTTCTCTAGGATGGAAGCTCAACTCTAAAATTATGATCCCTGTTCTCCCACACATGCCCATGCCAACTGTTGTTGGTTTAACCCTTGTCTTCCCAAGAGTCACTGCTTTTCGTTCCAAAGACTTTAACCAATTTAAACAAATTCTAGCCCCATTAAAAGGCCTTCTCAGTCATTCTAGTCATCTTGCCTATTCAGAACTGCATTCCTCCTTATAAGATCGATCTATACCCCTTGAACAGTTCTGTATAAACCTGTCAGTCTCCACTGTATACAAAAACTAATGTTGTTCCCCATTTTCTATGGCCCAAACATTATAAACACCTACGTGTTCTGCAGAAAAACCTTATTCTGGTATAAGGCAATGACTATTTAAACCTCTTTTATAGGATCCTACATGGAAGAAGACCAAGGAATTTATGGGAAATCATGCCCAGTGTACTGTTCAAGTGTATGTCTGTTTTCCCTAAAACATCAGCTCTCTTATACACAAAGTTGTTTGAGGTATAAACAAGGCACACACACCTCCTCAGTGCCAGTATACCCTCACTAGTGACAGTGTGCTTTACAAATACAAATAACATAATATAACAGACAAGAAGTTGGTAACGTTTACCTCAGTGTGACTTCTGATGCTTACTAAATATTTTCTCCCTTCAATTCTTCCCCAGCACTGTGCTACAGCACACAAGCTTTGCACCAAGCACCCAGTTTTTCACTCCCAGTCTGTTCTCTGCAGAGTTTTAATAGTAAACTATGCTGTTTTCCTCAGGTGCCATAGTCCACACTCATAGTACTACAATCAATCTATACTGACCATGATGTCATTCACAGATTGTAAACTCACAGATTAATCTCTAGCTATGAACTCCAGTTCTCTGTAATTGGTCTCAAGAAGACAAAAGTTATCTCGATCTGTTAAAGTGCCCCTCTCTTAGTCCACTGATATAAATAATGTTTAATATATTTAGTTTGGAAAGCCACAGTTTTAAGTATGTGGCCCTATTTGTTCGGATTGCATTTTTCTTAGTGAGGGGGCTCAGCTTCAAATGCTGATATTATGTTGACTGTAGGCAAAACATAGTCGGCCTGATTACAAGTGGGAAGGTGAGAAGGTGCTATTTATTGCACCTCATATACAACTATAACCCAGGGTTTGTTATTTATTGGATGCGATAAATATAGCCTTTTATGAGTTTTTGGGGTTAACAAGCGAATTTGGGTTTTTAACGCACCAAAATCAGCATGATACAGTAAATAACTTACACTATTCCACTTTATAATTTTGGCAGGTTTGACCAGCCCCCAAAAAACAATGGAGGTTGAGGTATTTAACACATCCTATAATTTTCAGATGTGTTAAATATAAGCAAACACGTAATTCCTACCCCTGAGAAAACAGGGGTTTACAAATGGGTCAGACACCAACAACTTTCTCGCATCCGCATCCCAGTGGTGTCTTCTGGCCGGTTAATAGAAAGCAAGGTGATTTGCCAGACATCAGTATATTCCTTCTGGTGCCCACAATTGTAAATGTGTAATAATTTGTAGAAAAAAATTAGGTATCATAAATATTTTAAAATACATTTTGAGCTCCTCAATTACTTATGTAACACCACTTAAGTCCTGTATTTAGGGGCCGATTAGGATGGCGGGCGGACATTCGTCCACCCACCACCCTAGCGGTGCTGGGACCGGCCGCCAGTGGTGCGGCGGTCCTGCACAGGCAATTAGGATGCCACCGCCGCAGTGGCATCCTCCATTCCCAGCATTGTGATGGGTGGTGCTCACAGCACCGCCCACCACAATGCTCGGAATGCACGTTGTGCATTGTTATGCACAATTTGACAGGCACCGCACGGTGCCTGCCACCCTGTCCATGACAATGTAGGGGGGTACCATAGGCACCCCCCATCTGCAACCCCACCCCACCAATACACCGGGGGCCCACAATGGGCCCCCACAAGCAAAATCCGCATGCCTTGCTGTGGCAGCAACCCTGCCATGGAAAGGCTGCTTCCCGCTCCCTTGCTAATATGGTGGCGGCATCTAGGAGACACCGCCACCATATTCAGCCCCTTTTCTGCCCGGTCGACTGGTCGCCAGGTGGAAAACCAGCGGACGGTCTTTCCGTCTGCCGGGGTTCACCCCGCCATACAAATATGGCGGGGGGGCAAATGGGTGGCAGGCGGAGGGAAATGTAAGGAGGATCGCCACTGCCATGCGGGCAGTGGCAATCCGCCCTACATCATAATCAGCCCCTTAGTTTGAGCCATTGATTGCATGTGGGGCCATCTGGCACTTATATTTGGGGACCGACATGTACTTTATCTCATCAAATTCTGATCCAGAACAAGAGAGAGAAAAACACAAAAGGAGGAAAGGAGGAGGAAGAGAAAGATTGTCAAACAGTGACAATGGGAGAAAGCAGGGATAAAAAAAACCTGCAAGGGACAGGGAGCATTTGGTGCTGGGAGAGAGACATGAGGTAAAGTTAACACTATGCATCATTGTTTTTTGGCAATCCCTACATTCATTGGTGTTATTTCCGGGCGTTTGAGAAAGGCGATGAGCATCGGTACATATTGTTTTACAAATTGTGCACTGCAGAAATCAAATATAAGGTCACCCAAAGAATAGAATGGTATTAAAACAGATTCATATGGTTTTTATTTACGAGTATTAGATTTCGTTTGGTGCTCCCTTGATAGCTAGTGTCAGCCATTACATACCTGATTAAATTGATAACTTGCTTAGGTAGAACCATTGTTTGTAAAACTATTAATTAACAGGTACAGCCATGTTAGTAAGCGGATTCCTGGTTGGCTGAGGTGTGCAACCAGGCCAGGCAGGAACCACCACTCTAGGCAGGTTAAGCTAGATACACAATAAGGTAACCCTTGCTCACTCTCTAGTAGCTTGGCACAGAACAGTCATGCTTCTCTACAAAGGCAATGTGTAAAGTATTTGTGCAACACATGCACACATAACACAATGAATTCATCACAAAAATCCTCCACACTAGTTTAGAAAAATGTAGAATATGCATCTGAGCTAAATAAGACCAAGCAACAAAAATCCCAAAAGTAGAGGTTGAGATATGAATTTGTAAAATTTAACCAAACATAGTGCTTAGAAGTCACTAACGGTCAAAAGGTTACTTGAGGTCCAAATCCAAAGTTCAGGCTGACCGTGATTAAGGGCAGGCCAGCAACAGGACCCACGCAGTGTCCGCTGAGAAACTTCCTTAGATGGAGAAAAGCGTCTACTGTGTAGGCTTGATTCATCTATCTTTTCCAAGCAGTCCTGTCACTGTGTCATTGTCTAGCTTTGCTGAAGCGAAAGTAATACATCATCTTTGGGCCAAGCAGAGTGTTGTCGCCGAGCCACACAAGCTGTTGACCCACTCATCGGGCAGCCACTGGATAGGCATTGAAGGGCGATGTAGGGAAATTTCATACGCAGTCAATGCACTGCATCAGTTTTTGATTAAAGCAGCTGCAGATCCCACTTCTGAGGCCCAGAACTTGGAGGGGCACCTGAGGCAAGGTTAGGACTTACAGAAGGCAGAGTCCAGCAACAACAGCAGAAATGCAGGAAGTCTTTTGCATCCCTGAGACTTCAGAAGAACAGGAGGCAAGCCCTTGAAGATCACTTGGAGGGAAAGTAGAGTCCAGCTCTCCTTCCAGCTGAGTCAGGGAGCAGCAGTGAGCATGGCAACAAGCAGAAAAACAGTCCTTCTAGAAAAACAATTCAGCAGAGTCCTTTAAGCAGCTCATCAGTCGTTCGGACAGAGGTTCAGTTCAAGATCAAGAAGTGTTTGATTTATGGGAGTCAGAGACCAAGTGCCTTTGATGTAGGGATGACTTTAGAAGATCTCTCTGAAGTGCAGTTTCAACCCAGTCCTGTGTAAGTATCAGCCCCTCCCATTCATCCCTGCCCAGGAAGTCCCATGAGCATGCAGCTGAATGCAGATGAGTGCCTGGAATGCAGATGAGACTCACCTTCCTATGTTTGTGGCTCTCTATAAGGAATGTACAAAGTGTCGATATCACCCAGTCCAGACATGAATTGCAGACAGGCTGTCCGGCCCAAAGTACAGTTAGTACAGGGAAATGTCCACTTTCTAAAAGTGCCATTTCTAAAACATTATTGTTAAATCCAACTTCATCAGTAAGGAGGATTTATCAGTACCATTCCAAATATATGAACATGAAAAAGCTACTCGTCTGCGACCAGGACTTACAGCTTAAAATGTATTAAGGAATTCCCAATGCTGGCCTATGAGAGGGGTAGGCCTCACAGCAGTGAAAAACTAACTAGGCTGCTTGTCACTGCCAGGACATGTAAAACATACATGTATATGTCCTACCTTTTAATTACATACCAGCATGCCCTTACGGTTACATAGGGCCTACCTTACGAGTGACTTGCATGTAATAAAAGAGGAGTTTAAGGCCTGGCAAGTTGTTTTAAATGCCAAGTCAAAGTGGCAGTAAACTGTACACACAGGTATTGCAGTCGCAGGCCTGAGACAGGTTTGAAAGGCAACTTCTGTGAGTAGTACATTCAGTGCTGCAGTCCACTAGAAGCATTTAATTTACAGGCCATGGGAATATGATAAACCATATTACAAAGGACTAATAAGTAAATTAAATATGTCAATGAGGTATACACCAATTACACATGTTTAGGGAACAAGCACTTGCACTTTAGCACTGATTAGCAGTGGTAAGGTGCTAAGAGGCCTAAGGACAATAAAAAGAGTTCAGCAAAAAGAGCAGGATGATGGCAGAAGGTTTGGGGTGACCCTTCAGAGAGGGACATTTTCCAGCAAGCCATCAAATACTTATAGGGTGATTTGGAGTTTGGTGGGCAGAAGTAGGTACTTTGGTATAGTGGAGTACTGTACTCCCGCCATACCGAGGGTCCTCCACCCCCAAATTTAGAGTTGACCCCAAAGCCCTGTGGACAACTCTACATATTGTTCCTGCCAGTTTTTTTAATATTTGGCAGATGCGTCCAACAAACATGATGGTTTCCCATCAAGTGTTTACAATGTTTTACGTTTTCCAAAAGACTTCACTCCCCGTACATCGCTGTAACTGGAATCGGTATGATCATGCAACTGCGTGCAAGCAGTCCAATCTCTGTGCTGCACCCGCCTCGGGCTCCAATGTAAGGCTTCACTAATGCGCTCAGACCTGGCTACTACCTCTTCACTGCGAGCTCTTTCAGACCCCTATTGAGGGACATTGATTCTCTCATCGAGCCCCTTGTTCTCCTGAAAGGCGCTTCTCAGGCATATATCAGTGCATCCAGATGATGATCCCCAAATCTTAGTTGAGATTGAAATGTCGTCGATTTGCACATCTTTTTCTGCAAGCTATCCTGCCTAGGCTACGCAGAGGACATGGAGAGACATGTGCTACTCACTGATATATTTCATGGGAGAAGGTCGTAATATGAAATGTATGTTTTTGCTATGCTTTAATGAGGGCATGGATTTAATGTGTGAACAAATACTGGTGCTGAGGCAACAAGAGAGGGGCGGAATGCTGAATGAATGAAACATTCACCTCTATTCAAGAGATCTGGGTTAAATCATCCATCATTCTATTGCTCACAATGCCACCCCAGTTTGGACCCAGCCATATGCAAATTAGTCTTCACCCTGCTCCTCATGGAAACATTCCGTCCCGAACTGCCAAGCCAGGTCCTACCTGAACTGGAAACAAGCATCCTAGGGCCAGTTTTGGGGTATTACCCCTTATCATCCAGGCTAGCTTGAATCCAGTGGCTAGGACTATTCCCATGGGGACCAGGGTCAAGATTGATATTCATAATGGCTGGGTTTAAACTGGAATTGCAAAAAAAAGATGGATTTAGGACCAGATCTCTGTACTGGGGTGACATTGTTAACAATTCTGTCCGCCAATTGTTCTTTTTGCATTGAACAAATACTGGACCTTAGCCAGTTATCATGCGAAGAGGTGGGTGAGCCACTTAAAGCTTGAGCCAGGCTTGAGCTTGAAGCCTGGCTCTGGCTCAACTCTGGGTCCTAATGGAACATCAAGCCCATAACGAGCCGAGCTTTCATGTGGGTCAGCCTGGCTCCCTCCCTGTACAGTGGATCTGGCGTTATTGTCAGACCTGTTAACTATGGACTTGGGTGAACCAGACTGGAGTCTCAGGTCAGCTCAAGATTTTGTAATTCTGGGCAAATCACTTAAATCTCCCTATCCCTATAAACAATGAATTGGGACCTTGTGGAATGTAATTGGTGCTCATGTGAAGGCTTCAAACCTTCGGGGTTCACTGATAGATCATCAGTGAAACAAATAACGATGTGAAAAATATTGAGTAAAAAGTATAGAATACAAAAATATCAACTCCCATACCTAAACAGGTAAATACAAAAATATAGATGTAAAAATATTGATGTAAATATATATATATTCACTGAAAAAACCATAGGTTTCAGGGGCGTTATAGTTAGCTAGACTTTTCACTCGTACAAAACCATTGAAATTCCCCCGTTATAGTTAGTTCAGCTAACTATAACTCGCGCGCCCGCAATGCACTGCTGATGACGTCACATATTACATCACTCATGACATGGTCAGTGACATCACTCATGACATCACTCATGACATCTCAAATGACATCACTGATGACATCATCCAGTGAATGAGTGTTTTTATGAAAATTACATATGTTTTATATATGTATATCTCAAGGTCGATGGAAGAATAAATGGGTATGTAAGTGTCTAAATGGATGATTTGTTTTTGAAAAATTGATTGTATAACTGACTGATTAAGTGTATCTTAGTGAATACATGGCTTATTGAGTAATGTTTAAATGTGTAAATATCTGTTTCAGTCTCTCACTTTGTGTATAAGTGGCTGCATGGGTTGGTGAGTAGCTACATGAGTGTCTATATAGGTTATTAGTTGGTTTTTTAGTATCAGTATGAGTGTCTGAGTGTCTGTATGGTTCGGTGGGGGGTATTACGTAGTGCATAGGTGCATGAATGAGTGACTCACTGTTTGTATGTGTTGAAGACAGCATGTGTGCAGGACTGTATGGGTGGATGAGTGTGTGCATGGGTGTGTTAATGAGTGATAGACTGTCTCAATAGTGTCTTTATGAGTAACTACATATGTTTTAAACTAGTATATGTGACTATTGGTGTATATAAGTGAGTTTATGTGAGAGTGAGAGATTGAAAGAGTTCCTGTATGAATAAGTATGTGTTTCTATAAGTGATTGTTTAAAAGACTAAGTATGTGTAAGTTTCTGTAGAAGTAAGTGTGGTGGTGTGTGTATACCTGTATATGCAAGTAAATGGATGTTTGATTCTTTATTAGCATGAGTGACTATGTGTGTGAGTAACTCTATGGATGAGTGGTGTTGTGTAACAGGATGTATAGGTGTGTGAGTACTAGGGGTGGGCAGAATTTGCGTAATCACGTTACGCAAATCTCCGCGAAACGGTAAAAAATCTCCGCGAACATGCAGAAATTCCGCGAACACGCGGAGTTGCTTGTTCGCGATGCTTTTTTCCTGTTCACAGTTGCTGTTTGCGTGCTCGAGGAGAAATATCTCGCGAACACGCATTTTGAGAACGCGAACAAGAAAAAACTTCGCGAAGTCGCGGAAAGCAGAATTTTGGGCAATTTCGCGTTCTCCGCGGAACGCGAAATTACCGAAATTCCGCAAATTCCGCGATCGGAACGGAATTTGCCGCCCAGGCCTAGTGAGTACATATGATGAGTGAGTACATGTATGAGTGACTGTATAGGACTGTTGGTGAATGAGTGGATGTGTATGTGGATGTTAGAATTTCTGAATAGGTTGTTGTAACTGGTATTGGTATGTCCATTGTTTTGAACATTGTAGTTTCTATTTTTGAATGTGTGTACCAAAGGTTATATTAGGGGAAGAGGAGGTCTGCCACTCTATCACAAGGATGATGTCATCAGTGATGTCATTAGTGATGTCATTTGAGATGTCATCAGTGATGTCATGAGTGATGTCACTGACCATGTCATGAGTGATGTAATATGTGACGTCATCAGCAGTCCATTGCGGGCGCGCGAGTTATAGTTAGCTGAACTAACTATAACGGGGGAATTTCAATGGTTTTGTACGAGTGAAAAGTCCAGCTAACTATAACGCCCCTGAAACCTATGTTTTTTTCAGTGAATTTCTAAGGTTTTTTAAATGCTAATTCCTAACTATAACGTACCTGAAACCTATGGGTTTTTTCAGTGAATTTCAAAGGTTTTTTAAATGCTAATTTCTAACTATGCCTACAGAAATAGGACATGTGAAGAAAGAAGAAAAAACGGACAGAAAGAAAAAAAAGAAATGCAGAAAGAAGCAACAGAAGTCCTCAAAGACGAAGAAAAGTGCAGGAAGAAGGATAACGTGCAGAAAGAACAAACAGAAGAGCAGAAAGAAGCCTTGTTGCAAAATCATCCTGTACCCTCAACTTTTTCAGACGAATACTGGTGGTAACTGAGTCTGACTAACCAGTCCTAGAGCCAGTGCTATGTTAAAAGACACTCAAAATACAGTGAAAACACCTACATACACTAGGGAACACTATGCGTTGGGGTCCCCCTGTGATCAGCATGACCTCCTCTGTAAGCCCCTAGTATATAATAGGGCAGGGGATTAAAACTACCTCTTAAAACGCACCACAGGGCGTGTTTGCACACGTCACCTCAGGCCCCGTCCCCTCACTTCCCCACTGTGTAAACACGCCCTGTGGCCATTTTAAGTTGGGAGATTAAGTCCCCTTGAATCCTGAGGGTCCCTAGGGTCCAACTAGACCACTAGGTACCTCCAGTAAGCGCCACAGAGCTGCGTTGCAGAGAGATGTAAAAAGGGGCACGGCCTAGACCACCTCTCTGCAACACAGCTTAGTGGCGCTTACTGGAAGCACCTGGTGGGCTAGTTAGCCCCCAGGGGCCCTCAGGATTGAAGGGGAATTATTTTCCCAACTTAAAACGCGCCATAGGGCGTGTTTGCACACGTCACCTCAGGCCCCATCCTCTTCCTTCCCCACTGTGTAAACATGCCCTGTGGCCGTTGTTTAAGTTTTTCTTACAGTGTTTTTTCCATACGGTTGTGCATTCGGACAGACGGGACAGATCGTACTTGTGCGCTCGGACTTCAGTTTCCCGATTCGTACGTAAAACTGTCCAGGGGTGCTTACTGGAAGCACCTGGTGGGCTAGTTGGTCCCCAGGGTCCCTCAGGATTGAAGGGGAATTATTTCCCCAACTTAAAATGCGCCACAGGGCTTGTTTGCACACGTTAACTCAGGCCCCGTCCCCTCCCTTCACCACTGTGTAAACACGCCCTGTGGCCGTTTTTAGTTGGGAGATTAAGTTCATTTGAATCCTGAGGGTCCCTAGGGTCCAACTAGCCCACTAGGTACCTCCAGTATGCGCCACAGAGCTGCGTTGCAGAGAGGTGTAAAAAGTGGAACGGCCTGGACCACCTCTCTGCAACGCAGCTCAGTGGCGCTTACTGGAAGCACCTGGTGGGCTAGTTTGCCCCCAGGGGCCCTCAGGATTGAAGGGGAATTTTTTCCCCAACTTAAAACGCGCCACAGGGCTTGTTTGCACACGTTAACTCAGGCCCCTCCCCTCTCTTCACCACTGTGTAAACAAGCCCTGTGGCCGTTTTTATTTGGGAGATTAAGTTAATTTGAATCCTGAGGGTCCCTAGGGTCCAACTAGCCCACTAGGTACCTCCAGTATGCGCCACAGAGCTGCGTTGCAGAGAGGTGTAAAAAGTGGCACGGCCTGGACCACCTCTCTGCAACGCAGCTCAGTGGCGCTTACTGGAAGCACCTGGTGGGCTAGTTAGCCCCCAGGGGCCCTCAGGATTGAAGGGGAATTATTTTCCCAACTTAAAACGCGCCATAGGGCGTGTTTGCACACGTCACCTCAGGCCCCATCCTCTTCCTTCCCCACTGTGTAAACATGCCCTGTGGCCGTTGTTTAAGTTTTTTTACGGTGTTTTTTCCATACGGTTGTGCATTCGGACGGACGGGACGGATCGTACTTGCGCGCTCGGACTTCAGTTTCCCGATTCGTACGTAAAAATGTCCAGGGACGTGTCGGACACTTTTCCCGACCCGAGGACGTGTCGGGGAATTTTCCCAATGCGATTCGTATGGATTTTTTAACATACGGATCGTACTTGCCAGTTTGTACGGGACTTGTACGATTCGTACGTTAAAAAATCCGGATACGATTCGTACAGGGAATAATTTTAACGGATCGGAATCGGCACCAAAGAGTCCAGTGTTTCTGTGCTATACATATACATGTGACTAAGGAGATAGCCATAGAAAACGGACTGTAATTACAGATGCTTGGTACTGTGCAAAGTAAATATGGCGGCCATCTTATAATAGCAAAACAATCAAAATAAAGAGTGTATACATATAGATACAAGTAATAAACACATTCTTACATAGTCAATCTGAATATATTCAACAGATGTGAAACGCAGAGTACAGGCAAATGAAAATGAAAAGGTAGGACAATATATGTGGTTTCAGAGGAATATATACTAGGGGTGGGCGGAATTTGCAAAAGTGACTTTCGCAAATTATCGCAAAAATGTTAAAAATCTCCGCAAACACGCGGAAATATCGTGAAGATGCAGAAGTTTTTTTCCCACCCGTTCGAGGTATTTTCTGCGTGGTCGCGGCTCGCCAACTTACCCATGCGGTTGCTCGCGGGCGCGGCCATCTTGTTTTCACTCTTCTTGCGGTGCATGATCGCGAGAAGAAAGATGTGATCGCGCGACCAATGACATTACTGCGGGTGCGAACTGTCGCGAGACAGTGCAAATGGCTACCAACAATCCAACATCTCGTGGAGAACGCGACCGGATCGGGAAAACTTGTCGGCAAACGCGGGGATTCAGGTAAGGCGATCGCGCACGCGCAAGAATGTATTATTTTACAGCGCGAGCAAGAAACAAATTATCACTAAGCTTCGGAATGCAGAAATGTTGACATTTTTGCGCTCTCCGCGGAACGTAAAAATGTCAAATTATCGCAATTTCCGCGAGCGGAACGGAAATTTAGCCCAGGCCTAATATATACACATGGTGCCTGCGTAGCCATACCATACTTAAAATTACTACTCCCACTCCAATGAGTACAACAGTAAGGAAAGTGTTGGATAGCGAAGGGGTAAAAAGTACTGTTCCCACTCCAGTGAATGCAACTGTAAGGTAAGTGTTGGATAATGGAAGGAAAGGATTACATTTACTGTCCCAACTCCAGTGTGCAACAGTAGGAAAAGTGTTAGATAGCGAAGGGGTGAACATTACTATTCCCACTCCAATGAGTGCAACAGTAGGGAAAGTGTTGGAAAGCGAAGGGGTGAACATTACTATTCCCACTCCAATGAGTGCAACAGTAGGAAAAGTGTTGGATAGCGAAGGTGTAAAAATTACTATTCCCACTCCAGTGAGTGCAACAGTAGGGTAAGTGTTGGATAGCGAAGGGGTAAAAAGTACTGTTCCCACTCCAGTGAATGCAACAGTAAGGTAAGTGTTGGATAATGGAAGGAAAGGATTAAATTTACTATCCCAACTACAGTGACTGCAATAGTAGGGTAAGTGTTGGGTCGCAGAGGGGTAAGAATTACTATTCCCACTCCAGTGAGTGCAACAGTAGGGTAAGCGTTGGATAGTGGAGGGATTAAATTTACTATTCCAACTCCAGTGAGTGCAACAGTAGGGATAGTGTTGGTTAGTGGAGTGGTAAAAAATTATTATTCCCACTACAGTGAGTGCAACAGTAGGGTAAGTGTTGGAAAGCGGAGGGATTAAATTTATCATTCCTACTCTAGTGAGTGCAACATTAGGGAAAGTTTTGGATAGCGGAGGGGTAAAAATTACTATTTCCTCTCCAGTGAGTGCAACAGTAGAGAAAGTGTTGGATAGCGGAAGGGTAAAAATTACTATTCCCCCTCCAGAGAGTGCAACAGTAGGGAAAGTGTTGGATAGCAGAGGGGTAAATTTAATATTAGCACTTCAAGCAATTCAAAAATAAAAACTAAATGCATTTTTAAAAATCTAAAATAATATTATTAGAATAAATTAGAAAATAGATTTAAAATTATGTTGAAAATGAAAAAAACAATATATTTAATGTAAAAAATATAATATTTATTGCATATAACAAATGCATACAAATAATATGTAAAATTAAATAATAAATACATTTCCCAAAAATAAATATTTTGAACTAGAAAACCTCTACAATCAAAAACATTATTTATTAGATAAATGTATTTTGTTTCCTGCCCTATAACACCACACAAATAACAAAACACTTTTAAAGTTTATTTAAAAAAATATACTTCCATAATTAACATAATTATTTTTCAATTACAAAATATTAGTAATAAAAACAATTATACAAATTAATTAACTACCCACACTTAAACCCTATAAACCCCACAACACACAACTAAATTAAACTGTGAAATAATACATTACAGAATTAAAACTTCCTTTAAAATTAAAAACTATTACTTTAAAACAACTAATTATGAAGTGAAATGTATTTAATACCCACCCTTTACCCCTTTAAAAATAAAAACAGCGCCCAAAAAATTAAACAATGACCCAAAATAAATATCAAATAATTATGTTTAATTAACAACTATATATTAAATAATTAAAAACAATTTACTTGCTACCCTTTAACCCCATACACCCCAAAACACACACCTAAAATTAATTACCCAAATACCACAATTAAGAACCAGTTAATATTTAATATTAATAAACAACAACTTAATAATTCAGCAATAAAAAATAATTACTTTACACCCTTTACAGCTATAAACACAAAATGACACATCTAAAATTAAATACACGATTACCATAATTAATTGCCAATTGTTTAATTAATATTAATTTACAACCAATTATTAATTAATTCATAATAAATTAATGTACACATGTAATACTTTAACATCTCAATTAATATGAATAAATTACAAATAATCATTCATTTAAAATAATTAAATTACTTCCCCCAAAATTCAAATTGCGCAAAATTAATAACTACAATAATTTAACACATATATTAAAAAATATAAACAATTCTCATACAAAAAAATACATTAATGACATTTAAAATATATACTAAAATACATAACATTAATTAAAATGTCAATATTTTTAACAAGGATAATTTTGCAAACGATATTAAACACTTCAATATTTTTAAATTCGATATTACGTACCTTAAGTCAATATTCTTGACAATGATATTCTTGCTGTCAATGTTTCTCAATCACAATATTCCGCACCACCTTCGGATCGAATTGTACTACATGAAAAGTGCACACCAAGGTAAAATCATAAAGGAAGAAAAATAGATCTCTATTTACTGGCAGATTTTTTCTAAGTCAAACCAAAAAACCTGGATAAGTTGCAGCTTGCAAACTCAAATTGTGTGGTCTTAGGCAAATAATGTATTGCTTCAAACCACTTTTTTCTTCCTAATCGGGCATGGTAGCACTTTCAAACATGTGAGTTTCTAATACCAGTTGCACAATAACCTATTGTGATTGATTTAATAGACTATAATGTTGGTCTATAAAAATCTCAGCCACCTACTCAGTGCAATGCTATAATAGGAGGATTAATGTCAAATCTTCCACATGTTAAAGAATTAAACTTTTGGAATTTTGTGGAGACTTTATCATTTTTTACATAAAGGGGTCGATTCCGATCCTGTATTTTTTTTTTTCCCGTACGACTCGTATCCGTATTTTTTTCCGTACGAATCGTACAAGTCACGTCCGACACGTGAAGTACGATCCGTACGGGAAAAAGTACATACGGATCGGCCCGATCCGTACGAATCGTAGCGGGTAAATTAGTATGAGACGGACCCAGACACTTCTCCGTACAAATCGTAAATATGAAGTCCGACCGTACTAGTACGATCCGGACAGGCGTTACAATTTACGATTCGTACAGAAAACGTCCCGTACACGGGGAATGACTTTGCTCGCTATGAAGTGAAGTTTGTACGTACCGTACCGCCAGCGCGAATGTATGGTGCATACCCCCAGCGCGTAGGTATGCACCGTACCCCCAGCGCATAGGTACGCACCGTACCCCCAGTGCGAATGTATGGTGCGTACCCCCAGCGCGTAGGTACGCACCGTACCCCCAGCGCGTAGGTATAACCGTACCCCCCGGGCGAATGTACAGTGCGTACCCCCAGTGCGTAGGTACGCACCGTACCCCCAGCGCGTAGGTACGCACCGTACCCCCAACGCATAGGTACGCACCGTACCCCCCCCCGGCGAATGTATGGTGCGTACCCCCAGTGCGAATGTACGGTGCGTACCCCCATGCGTAGGTGTGCACCGTACCCCCAGCACGTAGGTACGCACCGTACCCCCCTGGCGAATGTACGGTGCGTACCCCCAGCGCATAGGTACGCACCGTACCCCCAGCGCGTAGGTATGCACCGTACCCCCCCGCATAGGTACGCACCGTACGCCCAGTGCGATTGTACAGTGTGTACCCCCAGCGCGTATGTACGGTGCGTACCCCCAGCGCGTATGTACGCACCGTACCCCCATTGCGAATGTACGGTGCGTACCCCCAACATCTCGTATGTACGGTGGATGTTGCGATACGCGATGGCGGTCTATGCACCCACACCGTACAGAAGCAATGAGGTGTACGCACCATACATAGCAATGTCCGTGTACGCGCCATACATACGCAACGCATGGGGGTGTGTGGCCATATGACTCGTACCCCTGTACTGTACTGAACCACGGACACTGTAAAACAGCACAAGGAGGGCCTATTCGACTCGCACAACACCAAAAAACACGTCTACACTGCACAAAAAATGAAAAGGACTGACCTGGACACATCCAAACAGGCAAACAGAGGGGCAACCTCACAACCACCCCTTATAACACACCCACCAAAAATTCAAACTGAGCCCCACCCACAAATGGACCAATAAAAAGGGACCACACACACAAACCATGAGCCTTTCCAACAGACTCACCACTGCTACAGAGCACACACAAACCACTGCACCCATCCATCTAAACATATACACCTACACACACACCCCTTTACACATACACCCTCTCCACATTCACACACACACCGTCACATTCAGACCCACGCACCCACAACCATCTACACCCTCACCCCACACCATGCCCACCAACAAGAATCCAAAGTTCACAAGGGAGGAGCTGGACATCCTTGTCAATGAAGTCATCAGAGTCGAGCCACAGCTGTTTGGAACATTGGTCAGACAGACCAGCATAGCTGAAAAATCACGCCTGTGGCAGAGGATCGTCAAGAGGGTGAATGATGTTGCACCCATAAGAAGGACCAGGAATAAATGCCAAGCCAGGTGGTACGATCTGCGGAGAGCGGTCAAGAGAAAATTGAATGAAGAGCACGCCCAGACCAACATCACTGGAGGTGGTGCGCCCCGCAGACTGGTACATTACCATCCCTGGGAGGAGAAGGTGATGGCCATGCTTCTGCCGGTGGGAGTACATGGACTCCAAGGACCTCCAGAGCCTGGTGAGTACACAAACCACTTACGTAACATGGGGGTAATGGCATCCACACCCCAACTACACCTAATTCACGCAACTACCCCCAAGCCCTCACCCACCAGAACCACAGTCACAAACAACGCGAATGCCAATAACATGTGTATGCCCCATTGAGAAAGCAAGGCCATGCCATGTCCCATGCTACACGAAGCACCAACTCAAGAATGGATGTCCCGTATGCTGGGAGGGTGGGTGCACCAAAACTCATGTTTGAATTCCAAATCAGACACAATTGCCCATATGGCCCAGCTACATACCCATGCACCATGCGCAATGCACAGGGATTGGGAAAGTACTGACAAGATAGCTCACACTTGGCCCTGGTGTAGGCAGCACAAGGCCCTCCTGTGACCAGTGCAAACACAAACACCAACACAACAAGGTCAATATCTAGGATAGGAACTCACACTCACTGTCATGTCAGCATGCTCCATGGGGGGACAGCTACATCACCTGGGAGCCCAGGGCCAAATCACACTACACCCACCTGCAGGCCCTGTCACACACAGCCCTTCCACAAGCACACACCACCAGGACAGGCAATGTATTTACCTCTGCCACAATGGACATGTAACACAACAACACCAATGCATAGCCAAAGAAGCATCCAAGCCACAAATGGACATGTCAAAGACTCAGGCGAACATATCAATCTGTCCCCCGCAACATACCCATACACAAGTGAACATTGAGGAGAATGCTAGGCACATACAACTACCTGGAGGAACTGTGCCAACTTGAATGTGTATGAAACATGCATGTTGCATTAAACAGCTTTAACATTGTCTCTCTCTCACACACAGGGCAACGTGATGAACATCCCCCCAACAATGGGGGGGAAGAATCACTGTCACAGGCTCGGGAGGAACCGGATCCCACAAGCAGCGACGCCTCTCAACAGTCCGCGGATGACCCCGACCGACCTGGACCCTCTGGTGTCCAAGCCCCTGCAGCAACTGGTTCAGGAAAAGCTGTGCCAACCCCCACCCCCATTCCTGCCACATCACAGGAGGCACCCAGGAGCCCTGCCCGCAGTGAACAGAGCCAGTCTGACCAGGAGGGACAAGGTGCGGCGGGCACCCAGGAGGAGGCAGACAACACTACCACTGCCATCCCTCAGGGGTCCCGTCGACCCGATGTGCCCACAACGGCAGGCCCGGCTCGTGTGGGCAGGGGTGGCGGGAGTGGAGGCAGGCGGAGGCGAGAACCTGACCAGCCAGCTGAAGGGACCGGTATGTCACACATCCGCAACATCATGGAGGCATACCGGCGTGACACCAGGGAGATCAGCCAGGTAGTGGGGACCCTCACAGAGATAAAAAAACAACAGGCCGAGCAACACGCCAGTCAACAACAACACCAAGGATGGATGGAGGCAAGACTGGCTGAGCTCCTGGCGGTGCAAAGGGACATAAGCCATTCACTCCGTCGCCGACAACATGGGCAACCCTCCCTGTGACACCAGGCGCAGACCAGCACCAGCCACAGGGAGGGAGGAGGAGGAGGATTCGTCCGACGAAGCGTACCAAACATCGTCAAGGCCTGCATCTGAGGGTCCCCGGAGGAAGGTTGGTCATCCACGGAAAAGACCATGAGAGGCAGCGGGCCATCCACATCTCCCAGGTCACCTGGCCAGGCATCTGGCCTTCATGTGCGACAGCATCACCCCATTGACTGACATCATCTGCCACATGGACTTGCTGGTCACAGTCTGACCAATGATGAGAAACACTGTGGGCTGGACTCTGATGACTTCAAATGCCAAGAATCCCATCTCCCCCTGTGAACTTTGGATTCTATGGTCCCTGCATTTCCCCATTTTCTGTGCACAAATCACGCCCCAGAGCTCGAAATTAAAATTTTAATAATTTAAATTTCATGTTGCAGTCATTTAGCATGAGTCCACAACCTACGCGTGGGGATAGGTTAAAGTATGCCTGAGTGTGGAACTAACTCCAGCCATCCATACACTTGGATCTGAGTTCGGTCGAGGACACACATGGCTCACAATGTATCACAAAATACAGACATCGAGCCTAACACTCACCCGTGATGGCCTCAAGCTGCTGAGGGGGGGCTTGCTATATTGCTTTGACAGACCAATTTGGTAGAGTTACATGAAGGTGTAGAGGTCATGGGTCATGTTGATGTGCCCGGGGAGGGAGTACCAGGTCTGTTTTGCGAGGTGGGAGAACTATTTCCTGCATGCAGAGGTTATGTGGATGTGATGAATGGTGGCCAGGGCAAGGTGGGCTGCATGGAGTAGGGCCAACGGGGTGTTGGATGACACACGTCCATGGTGGGTTTCGGTCTGGGGTTGTGGACTGCCTTCTGAGTGTGGTTGAGGAGTCTGAAGGTGATCCTTAGCACACAGTGAGCCATGGTACCTCTCTCAGGTGGACGGTAATGAGGCTGGGGCGGGGGATGTTGCAGATGAGGTGTGCGGATGCACCCTGGATGTGGATAAGTTCTCCTGCATGTTTACTGTTGTCCTCTGTAGAGGCCGGTGCTGTTTTTGAGCCGGCTGGTGTCCTGGACTAGGGGGACGGTCTGTTTTGCCTTGGAGTGGATCTATCTGGGGGCCATCAGCAGCATGTGGAGGGTGTTGCAGCATGAGGTACAGATGTTGGTGAGTTGCATGTTAATTGTGAGCGATGGGTCCATGATGAACACCAGCTTGCCTGCGTGGCCACTGGGTGCTGGTGCGGTGCACAGACCAGTGGGACGCAAGGAGTTGACCCAGCCGTAAGGGGACAATCCTCAGATGATGACCTCTGTCCCGTCCAAGTCCTGCCTCAGATGGCTGATGTTCAGCAATTCATCAACGGATCTCATGCCTTCTTGAAGTTTGGATCTGGCAATGGCTGGCTCTTTGGTGAGTTTGAGGAGCAGCTGGGTGTCAATGGCATTCCAGATGATGATGAAGTTGTCTATGCATGTGATGGTGGAGAGGGGGGTCATGGAGACATTGAAGATCGTCACGCTGAGAGAAGAGCCCTGTGGCATTTGCCAGATGACCCCAGTGTACTACATGTTACAGGGTGGAGGCAGACTCCCTGGGCCTTGCTGGTGAGCTACTTCCTGAGTGAATCCTGGGCCCTCCTCTGGATACCACTGTTGGAGATGTGTGAGCTGACAGTGTGGTAGCACATGGTGTAGAATGGCGTTGAGAGGTCAAGGGTGGTGGCCTCACCATTGGTGAGCAGGGCAAAGTAGTTGTTGGTGTTGGCAATGATGACAGTTGCAGTGGTGTGATTACTGTGTAAAACGGTCTGGTGCCAGTTGGCTGGAGCTGGTTGCATGTAGGAAATTGGTCAGTTGCTAGTTGAGTGTCTTCCTGGT
This sequence comes from Triturus cristatus, assembly GCF_964204655.1. Classification (NCBI taxonomy): domain Eukaryota; kingdom Metazoa; phylum Chordata; class Amphibia; order Caudata; family Salamandridae; genus Triturus; species Triturus cristatus. Next base: position 86,841,534 of record NC_140588.1, read on the forward strand.
GACATTTGCTGGGTAGGGAAGTAGGCTGATGTACTAGGAGATCCTGCGGTACTGCCGTCTGTTGTTTAAGAAGGGCCTGGGGCTCTGCATGCCTCCTGCAGCCATGGAATGTGGCTAACTCAAAGGAGACATTCATGACGCGCAGGACGTGGGCTTCAAGGATGGCAAATGATGTGGCTGAGATGTTGTGTGGGAAGGGGCCTGATGGAGAGCCAGAGTGGATGGTGCATCTGATCCCGGTTGTGTACTTGCTGCTGACGGGAGTCCATGACCTGAGGGGGGTTTGTCCAGCGGAAAATAGTGCTGTCTGCCTCTGTGTGCCAAGGCTGTTGTCCATGGCCATGAGCTTGCAGTGGTACAAAGTAGCAAGGGATGGGATCTGCCTTACAAGGGTGGGGTGTCTTGGATGGAGATCTGCTGTCAGTTCACTCACAATGCTGATGAGCTCCTTGATGTCGTGTGTTTGGGTGTCTCTGCACTATCTGAAGGATCTCCCCTTGGCCTTGCTGATGATATGGTGATGGCTGTGTGTGGTGTTTTCCAGGGCTGTAAGGAAAATGATGTCTCTTTGTGTTGCAAGGTTTGCACAAGAGTCCGGCTAGGTCTGCAGGAGTCCAGGAGGTTTGCCTTGTTCCAGGTGCATTAACTGTTGTTGTGCTTCACAGGAAAGTCCGTCAATGTGGCAAGATTGATGGATCAGTTGCTGATCCAGTGTGTGAGTTTGCAGGGTGTGGTGGTGGTGTTGTTTTGAGTGTCCCACACAGCTTGTCTGTGGCGACTTACATCAGGCATCTTTGAGGAATCGGTAGCGGGGTGAGTGGCACTGTGTTGCTTGTTGGAGACGTGGATTCAAATGTTCATGGACCAATGATGGATGGTGGTGTGTGTCCCATCCAGCAAGAAGTTACTGGCCCCCAGCCACATGTTGCCTGTGAAGGTGAGGGCCTCCGTGCAGATGTACGTGTTGATGGCTTAGCGGAATTGTGGCTGTAGGCCTGCAGATCTGTAGATGAGTGTTACTCCGAGGGTTGCTAGGGAGTTGCTGCGAACCCCGACTTGTGACTCTGAGGGTGTACTTGTCAATAATTACCAATTCAGCCCCTGGGAGTGGTGGTGGCGTCCCTGTGGGTGATCTTGGATCCGTCTGAGATGACAATGAAGATGTCATGTGCTGAGAAGGTGATGTGTGGGGCTGTAGTGTTGAGGAAGTAACAGAGTCCAATGGCGTGCTGGTGGATGGAGCGGGTGTGGAGTCGGAGGTACACAACCTGGTTGGAATGACAGGGTCTGGTAGGCTGGGCAGTGCTGTGTACGCAGTTGGAGTAGCACATTTGTCTGGGCACTGCTGGGAGTGATAGGCACCCACCCCTCATATGTCTGGGCACTGCTGGTAGTGATATGCACCCACCCCTCATATGTCTGGGCACTGCTGGGAGTCCTCTGCACCCACCCCTCATGTGTCTGGGCACTGCTGGTAGTCCTCTGCACCCACCCCTCATATGTCCGGGCACTGCTGGGAGTGATATGCTCCCACACCTCATATGGCTGGGCACTACTGGTAGTCCTCTGCACCCACCCCTCATATGTCTGGGCACTGCTGGTAGTCCTCTGCACCCATCCCTCATATGTCTGGGCACTGCTGGTAGTGATATGCACCCATCCCTCATATGTCTGGGCACTGCTGGGAGTCCTCTGCACCCACACCTCATGTGTCTGGGCACTGCTGGGAGTGATATGCACCCACCCCTCATATGGCTGGGCACTTCTGGTAATCCTCTGCACCCACCCCTCATATGTCTGGGAACTGCTGGTAGTCCTCTGCACCCACCCTCATATGTCTGGGCACTGCTGGTAGTGATATGCACCCACCCCTCATATGTCTGGGCACTGCTGGTAGTGATATGCACCCTCCCCACATATGTCCGGGCACTGCTGGGAGTGATATGCACCCACCCCTCATATGGCTGGGCACTACTGGTAGTCCTCTGCACCCAGCCCTCATATGTCTGGGCACTGCTGGTAGTCCTCTGAACCCACCCCTCATATGTCTGGGCACTGCTGGTAGTGATATGCACCCACCCCTCATATGTCTGAGCACTGCTGGTAGTGATATGCACCCACCCCTCATATGTCTGAGCACTGCTGGGAGTCCTCTGCACCCACCCCTCATATGTTTGGGCACTGCTGGTAGTGATATGCACCCACCCCTCATATGTCTGGACACTGCTGGGAGTGATATGCACCCACTCCTCATATGTCTGGGCACTGCTGGTAGTGATATGCACCCACCCCTCATATGTCTGGGCACTGCTGGTAGTGATATGCATCCACCCCTCATATGTCTGGGCACTGCTGGTAGTCCTCTGCACCCACCCCTCATATGTCTGGGCACTGCTGGGAGTGATTGCACCCACCCCTCATATGTCTGGGCACTGCTGGTAGTCCTCTGCACCCACCCCTCATATGTCTGGGCACTGCTGGTAGTGATATGCACCCACCCCTCCTATGTCTGGGCACTGCTGGGAGTGATATGCACCCACCCCTCATATGTCTGGGCACTGCTGGGAGTGATATGCACCCACCCCTCATATGTCTGGGCACTGCTGGTAGTGATATGCACCCACCCCTCATGTGTCTGGGCACTGCTGGGAGTCCTCTGCACCCACCCCTCATATGTCTGGGCACTGCTGGTAGTCCTCTGCACCCACCCTTCATATGTCTGGGCACTGCTGGGAGTGATATGCACCCACCCCTCATATGTCTGGGCACTGCTGGTAGTCCTCTGCACTCACCCCTCATATGTCTGGGCACTGCTGGGAGTGATATGCACCCACCCTTCATACGTCTGGGCACTGCTGGGAGTGATATGCACCCACCCCTCATATGTCTGGGCACTGCTGGGAGTCCTCTGCATCCACCCCTCATATGTCTGGGCACTGCTGGTAGTCCTCTGCACCCACCCCTCATATGTCTGGGCACTGCTGGTAGTGATATGCACCCACCTCTCATATGTCTGGGCACTGCTGGGAGTCCTCTGCACCCACCCCTCATATGTCTGGGCACTGCTGGGAGTCCTCTGCACCCACCCCTCATATGTCTGGGCACTGCTGGTGGTCCTCTGCACCCACCCCTCATATGTCTGGGCAGTGCTGGGAGTGATATGCACCCACCCCTCATATGTCTAGGCACTGCTGGGAGGCCTCTGCACCCACCCACGCACCCCATTGGAGCTGTACACTGCTGGCCAGGACCTACACACACAACAATTTGTAGGTAACATGCTGGGCCAGTCCTCTATGCCCACATTCCTGGCGTGTGTACGCCTCGTATCCAAATTTTCATGCTGATGTAAGGGGGTATGTGTGGTACGGACCGTACACACACATGTATGCGTGGGTACGGTCCGTACCTGATTAATCATGGGGCCGTAGGGGTACGTACCGTACACACGTATTCATGCGTGGGTACGGTCCGTACCTGATTAATCATGGGGCTGTAGGGGTCTGCAACATACACACGCATTCGGGTACAGTCCGTACCTGAGAACTCATGGGGCCGTAGGGGTACGCACCATACCCACGCATTCATGCGTGGGTACGGTCTGTACCTAATTACTCATGGGGCTGTAGGTATGCGCACCGTAACCACGTATTCATGCGTTTGTACTGTCCGTACCACTGTTGGCATGGTGCCGTAGGGGTACGTATGGTACGCACTGTAACCACGCATTCATGCGTGGGTACGGTCCGTACCTGAGTACTCATGAGGCCGTAGGGGTGCGCACCGTACCCACGTATTCATGCGTGGGTACGGTCCCTACCACTGTTGGTATGGTGCCGTAGGGGTACGTATGGTATGCACCATACCCACGCATTCATGCGTGGGTACGGTCCGTACCACTTTTGTCATGGCGCCATAGGGGTACGTGTGGTACGCACCGTACCCACCCATGTTTTTCTCACCTTCTGCGGCGTGTGCGTCGGGTGCGGTGCACCAGGTCGTAGGCCAAGAGAACCGGGATGACACGTACAATGGGGTTCATGGCTGTATGTCGCGTACCGGGGCTACTTGGCGTTGCCGTTCGCGTCGGACTCTTCTTCTCCGGCTGTGTTTGGCTCCCGTAAACAAAGAGCCGTACGGAGTGACGTTGGTATGAATCGTACTTGCTGGGCCAGAAAACGCTGGTGAAATACGTACGGACGTCGCGTACAAGCATTTCCGGATCGGAATCGTGGGTATTTTTTTCTTTCTGTACGAATCGTACTTCCTAGGTTGTGAAATGAGTTTACCTGGTACGAGTCGTACGGAGAAAACGCTCCGTACGACTATTTGTAGGGCCTTTTTACAGGATCGGAATCGACCCCATAGTGTTGTGTATGATTTACATAGCAAACATTTTCAGTGCTCGGCTTGAACACTTGCTCCAAGATCCGAAGCAGACCTTGGCTCGGCTCTTGCTCAGCTCTCCCTGTTTGTTTGTTGGCTCACCCACCTCAAATTATATTAGTTGCTTGATAATTGTAATCTGCACTATTACATAGTGTTGACAGATTTAGGATATATTCAGAATAACATGTTGCTGGATACTTTTGTGACAATATATTTTATCTGTCTGATTCATACAGCAACATGTTGTAAAACCTTGTTAAAACATGGATAAATTGTCGATTATAATTTTATAGTTTCCATGTGCAGAAACACTGATTGGTGGCTGTAACAATTAATAATTATTGGGGCTTGACCAGGCTACGGACCAAGATGGTTGCGCCGCACTGAAGCACTACAGCATAGCCCGACATCCTGGCCCTTCCAACGTGGATCCTGACTCCTAAACCCCAAAACTGACACACCATAAAACAGCAGAGACTCCGATCCCCAAGCTCAGGGAAAGAGCGGGGGCTAAAAGCACCAGATACGGCATAACCCGCTGCGGCCTGTGAGGCCTTTAGCACGGCGGGCCGGGTGTGTGGGTTGGAATTCTGCCCTGCCCCAGAAGCACTCCAGCTGAGACGGCGGTGCCGCGGTGCAATCGTAGACCCGGCGACCGCTGACTCACATCTCTCCTTGGCCTGCATGCAGTGCGGTGATCCCTGTGGCGGCCTAAAGGGGTACTTCTGACCTTCTGGCGATGGAGTAAGCCAGCCCGCCTGGCCTGGGTCGACTACCGATGCGGGCGACTTGGATTGCTGTGCGCTGAGAGGAGGCTGACTGCATAAGGGGTGGGGACGCCGGGATTGCGATTTTGCCTCACATGAGTGACTGCCCTGAACTGCAACCAGAAACAATGTGCCATGGTGGAACACAGTGAGTAAATCGAGTTGGGGCAAGTAGGGGTTGTTGTATCCTGCCTGTGGAGCCCCCGTGGACTGTGCTAAGCTATCTGTGTGAAGTAATTTGCACAGTATATGATCCCCTTTGTCTGGTGGAGTGACATCTGCCTGAGTGGTTCTCCCAAAGTGCCTTCGTGAGACCCCTACATCTGTGATCCAGTCCCTCTGATTCATCTCAGAGAGCACCATTTTGGTGTAATACTATCCCCCTTGTGTTGCATTGGTGACTTTGCCTGTGTCTAGCAGACTGGTTCCTATGGGTGCAAGGACAGGAAACAAGCTCTGATATGGGTCAGAAAGACCTGAAGCAGCGCCTACTACAGTTTAGCTGTGCTGATACTGTGGAGACCGCGGTGACCATGGCGGAGGGGGGAGTTGAGGGTGCTTCTTTGATCCCTCCCCTTCTGGGCTCTGAGGCACAGATGCTGGAAGTTAGAGCTGGCTTTAGTGCGTTGGACGGGCACTTTGACTCGCTAGAAAAGAGGCTAGACACTATGGGGGCCAGGTTGGACACTCATGAAAGGAGATTGGACACTGTAGAGGGCAGGGTGTCGAATTTGGAAGACGGCGCGGCACAGTCCACGAAGAAAATAGACTGAATGGAGAAATACTGAAGTCGGTGGCACTGAAGAATGAGGACTTTGGAGCGTGCAGTAGGTGCAATATTATCCGCATTTTAGGGGTTCCGGAGTCCACCAATGTGGGGCGTATGGATTTATTCATGGAGAAACTGCTCACCGATCTCTTTGGCAAAGAAGATTTCACTCCTGCATCCTTGATAGAACGGATGCATCGTTCCCTTGGTCCCAGGCCTAATCTGGGATGTCCCCCTGGCCTCTAATTGCCCGCCTGACGAATTGCCGTGATAGGGACACAATGGTCAGATTGGCCAGGGAAAGTGGCGCAACAACATGGCAGGGGTCCACTCTGGCGCTGTATCCTGACTTTAATGCTATAGTCCAGGAGGCGAGAAGGAAATATACAGGTGTGAAGGCCACGCTACGCAATCTGGGCCTTCGGTATGGCATGATTTACCCAGCTCACCTCTGGGTGGACATAGATGGCAGATCTAGAATGTTTGATTCCCCTGCGGCAGTCCAAGTTTTTTGTCAAAATTATAAAACAAACTCCAGTGGGAAGACCAGAGACCAAACTGGAGATCTCCTCCGCACAGTGAATCGGCGCCCAGTGGTGAACTTTTCTCAACTGAATGATCGATAAGCATTGTATCCTTCGCACACACACCGTATTCCTATGTGTTGTATATTGTATTGTTTGCAGGGCAAATGTAAATTATTTTGTAAATGTCCAAGATTCTATATAATTGGGCTTGTTGCGTGGCGTTGCCTCGCCCCTAGTGTTGTAACACCTTTAAATTCTGATATCTGGTTGGAATGTATGTGCACTTGTTACCTTTTTACTATGATGTATGTACAAATGTTACATTCTTTAGGGTTGTTAAAGCGGGTTGTCCCTGCTTGGGATTGGGCAGGGATGGGAGGGGTGTTCGGAGAGAGGAGACAGATGACCTAGGGGTTTAATTGCGCACAGTTTTAAATGTTCACCATGACAAGCTTAGTAATTGTTGTCACACACTCATGCAAGCACATTTGAGCTGTACCTATGAGTACTGGAGATAGACTTCCTAAATATTCGGATCTCACATTAATTACTTGGAATATGCGGGGACTCAACAACCCTAGGAAAGGGAAACAGGTTCTTCAGTATTTGCAGCGGCACCAAGTTGATGTCGCGTTTTTGCAGGAGACACACCTTCCTATACATACTGTCACTCACTTTGCTACTGCCTGGGGCTCTCATCGGTATTTTGCAAATTTTAGTATCTATGTTAGGGGAACAGCTGTCTTACTCCATAAGCGCTTGCCCTTTCAGATGGAGTGTGTTCGCAACGATGAGGAGGGGCGATACATAATAGTTGCAGGGCGTTTAATGGGCCATAGGGTGGCTTTTGCATGTGTATATGCCCCGAGCACTGACAATCCAGGCTTTTTCCATGACCTTCACACACAGCTATTAAACCTCAACTTAGACTACATATTTATGGGTGGGGATTTTAATTTGCTATTAGACCAGACAAAAGACAGCACGTCGGGCTCTTTGGATCCCATGCCCCGAGCCTCCTGCACATTATTGGAGTTCTGTGTCAAGGGCCCCTCCCAAGGCTTACCTTCTCCTTGGTGGGGTGTTCCTGCAGAGGCGACAAGAACCACCACCCCGTTTCCCGCCGTGCCCTAGTCGGGGTTGAGCACCGCTTAGGACAAGGGGGTACCCGGGGTAGAAGCCAGAGAGGCGCGGGTCCGGAGGACGCTGGACACCAGGCTGGTAGGGAAAGAAGGGAACACGATTACGTCCCTGTCCGCTCCTTCTCTTCCCTCCTCTGTGTCGTGCCCACCCACTAACCACTGGGTTACCTGGTGCGATGTTGTGAGACCCTTCTCAAAAGTCTGGCTTCCATTTCGCTGGTTCTGGACTACAGTGGCCACAAAGTCTTGTAGCTCACCGATGGTGACAACCCCAAAACCAAAGAAACAAAACCAGCGCTCCTGCGCAAATAATAAAGGTCCCTGGCGTACCTGTCCGGTACTATCCTGTCAGGGAAGGTGAGAGGCCAAAATCAAGAGAACAAAACCAGCGCTCCTGCGCAAATAATAAGGGTCCCTGGCGTACCTGTCCGGTACTCTCCTGTTCAGGGAAAGAGTGCAGCCAAAATCAAGGAAATAAAACCAGCGCTCCTGCGCAAATAATAATGCTAGGTGAGTATCCCGCTCCACTGCACACTCCTTGGTCTGCAGTGGGATGACTGACTTAAGAAGTTTGGGAATGGCAGAGTCAGACGTCCACCTACCTTCGGAGCGTCCTCTGCTACTGCTGTGCCGGTCCCTCTCGAAGTCCGCAGCGGCGTCCTTCTTCGGTGGTAGATCAGGAGCTCGTGAGCGGCGTCTTCTCCTTCCGCAGCTGAGGCGAGAATTCAAAGCGCTAAGCAGCCGGAGTTCCCGGCTGTTATGCGCGACCAACCGGAAGTGAGGATTTCGGCCTTCCGTTGTGGTCCCGCAAACACTAGACCGCTAACCTCTCCTCCACGGAAGCGGGCGGATCGGAATCATGACACTCTGCGACTTGATAGGGTTGGTAGATGTTTGGAAGCTTTGCCGACCGGGGGAGACAGCTTTTACTCATCATGCGGCACAATACAAAACCTGAACTAGGCTTAATTTTTGGTTAGTATCCCCAAATTTTACTTTGTGGTACCGCGAGACGAAACATCTTCCCAGAACGCTCTTGAACCACTCTCCAGTGGTCCTCATTGTCAGGATCTCTAGACCAGAGGGCTGTGAAAGGCAGTGGAGGATTCCGGGACTGACACTGATGGATGCAGTGTTTAATGCTGAGTTCCGTACAGCTATTGTCGATTACTTCATGTTGAATAAAGGTTCAGTACAGACTTGGGCAGTTCTATGGGAAGCATTCAAAGTTTATGTGTGGATATCTGAATTGCCAGCACTCTGGGGTGCTTAGGGTCCTAAGGGGCACATTAACTTGTGTCAAGCAGCAGCTTGAGGCATTGGATAAAGCACTTATTGCTTGTCCAGCCCTCGATGATCAGAACCGCAGTCTGGCACTCCTGCTGGAGTTCTGGGAGGCAGTGGAACGGGAGATGCTATTTTTAAGTAAATATGCCATTGCTCGGCTTTATGGGGAAGGAGACCAGCCGGCCGCACCTTGGCGCAGCTACTGCACCCGGTGACAGGACAGTTGTATATTCCCTTTATCCAGGCCCCTGATGGCAAGATACTGTCTGACACTCTGGAGATATGAGATTTATTTTTAGCATACTACACCGAGCTAAACACCTCGGGAGCTACACATAGTGAGGAGATCCAAAGGGACTATTTGTTGGAGATAGCCCTCGTGGGCTGGAGTAAGGTATGAAGGACTTTTTGGCGGAACCATTTTCCGTCGAGGAAATTGTAAGTGCCATTGATGCCTTGAATGGCTTTATCGCTCCCGGGCTAGATGGGTTCACCGGGAATTTCTATAAAGCCTATAGGGACCTATTAGCCCCATATTTGCCTGAGGTCTATGATGAAGCACTGAAGAGTAAAGAATTGCCACCCACATTGTGCGAGGCAGTTAAAATACTATTGCCCAAACCTGGGAAAGACCCTCTCATGTGTGGTTCATATAGGCCATTATCGCTCCTTAATCTCGATTATAAAATCCTGGCCAAAATGATTGCTTTGAGATTGGACCTCCTATTAGACCACATCATCTCTCCAGCCCTATTGGGATTTGTCACCCATAGATCACTGGCATTTATAGTCCTGCATAGGATATCACTTGGGGTCCCCGCAGAGGCGGTGTGACTAGACTCGGAAAAGGCCTTCGATTCCCTGGAGTGGCCCTTCTTTTTAATGGTCATGCAGAGGATGGGAATGCCTAAGGGCTTTGTGGAGCTTATTTCGGTCATATACACCTCCCCCACCGCACGGCTGCAGCTCAATGGTACTTTGTCTTCGCAGTTTTGTCTCTCTCGGGGCACGAGACATTACTGTCCACTCTCCCCTTCACTATTCATAATTGTTCTAGATCCATTGGTCTGGCACTTTCAGGAAAGGCATTTACTCAGAGGATTACAATTCAAGAAAGGCCCTTTATTGGTTTTGCTCTATGCTGATGATGTTATCCTCTATGTCCGATATCCTGTGGACAATTTAGAGCCATTAATTAGGGAGATCATTCGATTTGGGGGGTTCTCGGGACTTGGTATCAATTGGGGCAAATCGGTCATTTTTTCCCTCACAGCTAGTACGGCGAAATGGGACTTTGAGTTTCCATTGCAATGGTGCGAGGAGTCGACTAGATACTTGGGCATCCAGATACAGAGAGATTCTCATCAGTTGATATTGCTAAATTATGGCCCAGCCATTTGCAAATTAGAGCAACAGATAGAGCACTGGTAAAAACTTCCCTTATCCTTGGAGAGCCGCGTGGCTTACATAAAGATGATGGTACTTCCCAAATGTTTGTATTTATTCCATAATATCCCCATCCCACACTCCAATAGCTTTTTTAAAACCATCCAATCTCACCTTACAAGACTAGTCTGGGGAGGGAAGAGGGCTAGAGTAAGTTGGGATACATTGACCCTGCCCTAGGAGAGGGGTGGCCTGGATGTTCCAAATTTTCAGATTTACTACCTGGTAGCACTATGCAGCTTTGCCTACTCCTGTTATCACCCAGATGCAAGAATTCCCTATGCGAGCCCGGAAGCTGACTTGGTATTGCCAGCGCCATTGAGAACAGTTCTACCGAGGGGATTCCCACGGGATCCTCGCGACATCCAAACAGTCTCAACAACGAGTTGGGCTTGGCAAAAGTTGGTAAGAGTGGCAGGAGATTGCCTATTATACTTGTCTGAGATACCCTTGAGTAATAACCCTTGGCGACCCTTCACAGAGGAAAAATTAGTTCAGCAAACCTTTGACTCCTGTTCCCTGGAAAAATTTGGAGACCTGTTTCCCTGGGAACATGTGTTAATGTGACAGAAGGTGAGCGGTTCAGAGGTGCAACATTCATGCACAGGTTTGTCTTTTGTAGAGTGTGTGGTGCACTCAGAGATAGGATTGCTATCGAGTAAAGAGGGAGACCACTTGATTTCGAAACTCTATAGAAAATCAATGGCTCTTGTACCCAGCAGAGGTGCCGGAATTAGAGAAGTGTGGGAATGTGACCAAGGACATACAATATAAGATGCACAGTGGTCTTTCTGCTGTGCCCAGACAAAAGAGGTATCTCTTAACAGCAGATGTAAATTACTCCATGTTAAATTCTTGCGGAGGACATACATTTACAGCAATTGCTTTACTGTTAGCAAAAAAGGAAATTGCAATCCACTGGGGTAGCTACCCCAGTGGACTGCAACCCCTAACTAACCCTAACACAAAAGCCTGGCTTGCTAGCCACACATACTGTAATACCAACTGTGATTTGTTTGCATCTTTGCAGACACTCGCTTCCAGGCCAAAAGATATTTGGTATTCTCTGAAAGATTATCTTCTGCCGACCTGAACACCCCCCGAGCAGTGCAACCTGGGGGTATTTTTCCCACTGGGGTGGCTTAAACTCCTGTTTATAGAGGGGTATTATGTCAGACTGTTTGTTTTTCACTAACATGCAGAACTGTGTAAGCTATGGTGCCAAACAGGTTTTAATAAGGGGATGTGGGGTCTCGGAAGGCGCTCAAATGGCATGCAATTTTTGATTGTATCTATACTTGTGAGGAGTGTGTAGACCAAGTACAGAGTATTCTTTCATACGTACTGTTGTAATAACTTTGTCGTGACGCTTTGGCAATGTCATTCTTTTTGTTGGTCGCATAGTAATGAAAAAAGGTAAATAAAGTTTAAAAACAATAAAAATTAATAATTATCTTTGTGCTTAAAAAATCATATGGATTGTCGTAAAGCATAGAAAGACAAATCAGTAATTCTTGCTTCAGATTGGAAAAAAACCAAAGGCCACAAGACTTAAGAACATTAAAGAAGATGTTGTTTCAGCCAGCAATGATACTTTTGTAGATGTGCATATATGATTCATCTGAGAAAATCCCTGCTCACATTCTGCAGTACTGATAGCAATATTGTGTAATGCTATCAAAAGCTCCTTGAACTGCATTTCAATTTAGTTCCATCCAGATTCCTAATACTCTCTGTAAGCACATATGGCTCCTCGATTGGCAATGTTGGATCTGTTATACAGAGACTCAATATCACTTCCACCAAAATGAGCAGGTAGTTCACCAGGCCAGTACTGTTTCTCTAAAACATTCAATTCACTAATCAATATATCATACTCAGCCTTTTTGTCAATAGAATTAGTTCCTCCAGTAGATAACAAACAATGTCCTACATTTTCTGAAAGGCTATGAAAAAATTATCCCTGTTCAATTAGTTTGTCAGTGGTCTCTCCTTTGTGGAGTATCACACCTTGGGATATATTTTCTTCTATGGCCTTTTACAATGTAAAAAATGGTTCCTTTACCTGTCTACCATTGCCTCAAACACTGCTATTTGATGACAAATACCTCGATAAACATGATTTTAGAGTGATATTTCTGTAATTCAAGTGATAACTCTGATTACTACTGAAGAGCATCATACAGAAGCCAAGATTAGCAACAAACTGGATAGATGATAACCACCTTCCTAGGCCTGTGTACATATTTTATTTCGAACTGTCATAGAAACCATCATCAGCTGCACTAGAAAAGTGCTTGTAGAGAGCAGGATAAGCATTCCAAAATAGCCTCCACTGTTCTGAAGCTTGATGCAACCCAACAAGTATCTATCTATTCTGCAAAGCTGAGTGTCAAGAGCTTCTGCACATTCTTTTAGCTCCAACCATTTTTTAACGGATGTGGCAAATAGAGAATATAGCTTATCAAGTAAGTTTTTAAATGATTTATAGCACCAGTATCTTTCATGAACTGCAAGTTCCAGGTGATGTTCTGAGCAGTGCCAAATGACAATATTGGGAGAGATTTTTCTTGCAACCTCTTTACAACACCAATGGGGCGGCCAAACATTACTGAAGCTCTATCGCAGGCAACTGAAACCACGCCTTTCCAGAGAAAGTCCTCACTTATGTTAACTGGATCTTTATTTAGTACAGAGAGTAAACATTTTACTATGCGGTCAGCTGACAAATCATTCAGCTCAATGAGGTCATCAAATATATTAGCTGGGGAATCCATGCTAGGTAGCTGCATTCACAAGTACGCAATTAAATAACTTTTCCTATTTAAAGCAATGGCTTCATCTTGTATAAGACTTACTTTTCAATTATTCTGGCAAATATCTTCCTATTCATTTCTGAGAACATGTGGCATTGTATGTTTGAGAAAGCCATATTGGAGTGCACAATTCACCCCATATCTAGTCCATTCAACTGGTGGCCGTCTATCCCTGTTTCAAAACCATATGCTGGCCTGTTTCACTTTGCTTCCTGATAGGCTACACAGAATGTTCTGGCTGTTGCCGACATTTGTACAGTTTGGGCTTTTGCAGTTATTCGCAATAAAGGATTTATTTTGCATTTTCTAATATTTTTAAAGTTGCAACATGAGCCTTGATTTGTGCATGTTCTGCAAACATTTTCCTCAATGATTTCTGCTGTTGGTCTTTATTGGTGCCATATGCCTTAACAGTAGACTCAGTCCATTCTTTGGTCAATTTCCTTCCCCTGGATTTCTCAGAACCAAGATCACAGACTTGGTAACACACAGAACAGCCACGGTTAGGTCCGTTAACAACTAACCACAGATGTTTATGTTGGAAATAAATATTTTGGTCATGTTTCTAACCTTTAGGAAGAATGCCTTTCCTAAAAACTCTGGCTGAATGTAGTTGAAGTGATAATGTGTCAAACTGTTTGCTAGTGCTTGGTGTTTTCTCTGTCTCTCTAACAAGCTCCACAGCATGATGCTGCTCATCTCTAAGAGGACTATCTTGTGTCTTTCCTACTGTGGAGGGGATAACGCTGCTGCTAGTAGTGATGTCACTCTCATCTAGTGCCTTCTCGCACTTCATGATCTTCCTTGGTCCCTTCATCCATTGTAAGTACATGGTCTTTTCTAGCAAGTTTGCTAGCAGGCTCCTCATCATCTTTCAGCTTACATTTTGTGTAGTAGCTTGAAATCTTCTGCCCACTGTGTGACATTCTAGGGAAGCAAAGTGAAAGAAAACACTCTAGACATGTGTGAAGTGTGATGTCAATTCATCTAACAGGCACAGTTCTAAACAAGCATAATATTTATTTGCACCAAGGACATTTCTGCACCTGCAAATGTATTACCATGACTGATTGTAAGTACAACCCAAATGGATCCTAAGTTGTCCACCAAAAATTAGGCCTTTTCCAATTCATACCCCTGCCCTGCAGCACTCACTTGAAAGACACAAAAAGTCTTTAGGTTTTGGCTCAGCTTTAAGCTTTGGCTTCCAGTATCACTACAAAAGCAAAGTGGGGTGGCAGAGTTAGTTACACACTGCGATTCACAACAAGTATTAATTATCAGCTCTCAGGGCCAGACTGGGAACGCAAAGCAGCATTGGCAAATTTTGTTAGACAAGCCCCCATACAGTGCGTAGCAAGCTTGAAGAGTGCTAGAGGGGTTTGAGGGTGTTGTCCCCCAAGAAATCTTTTTAAAAAGTAAGACCAAAATGATGCAAAACACACTTTTCATTACATATTTAACAATATTAACTTTCAAAGCATACTAAATCGTTAATGATGACTGATATAAGTACCCAGGCCAGAAAGCATGAACATGTCATACATGAGCACCCATAACATAAACCGTGGAAATGTTACACATAAGCCCTCAGGCCAGAAAGCATGGAAATGTCACACAAAGTCACACAGGGAGAAAGCATGGAAATGTCACACAAAGTCACATAGGGAGAAAGCATGGAAATGTCACACGCAAGCACCCAGGCCAGAAACCATGGAAATGTCGCACAAAGGCCACCATGCAAGAAAGCATGAAAATGTCAAACAAAGGCATTCAGGCCGAAGGCGCTGGAACAATTTTTCAAAGTGTCGGTGCTGCCCTCAATTACACATCACTGAAGTCCTAGGATTGTGATAAATCTAAACATCGCACTAAGAATAAGCATAGTAAATGATCTTTGCCCACTCTGGCAGAGGTGTTTAGGGTATGGGCAACCTACTAGCTAATAGGAGTGACAGTGAAGCCAACAAATGGTAAGCAGTAGGAAGGGTCCAGTCAACAACATTTCCCACAAGAAATCACTTGAGCCTCTTGACCAAAAAAAGTTGATCTGAAGACATGACATGATATCAAAAATAAAAGGAAAAATGAAGAAAGAGCCAGACAATAAGACTTATTATCAGGCAGAGTGCCAAGAAACCTTGGAATCCATGACAATGTACTTTCGATGCTGGGAGGTCCAAACGTAATTTCAGTTTGATGTCCCTAGAGTCTACCCCATCCACAACACACTGGGATTAAACTTCAAGACAAGCTCAGAGTTGCTTATGCAAACCTAGACTTGAGCAACATGAAGGATTTTGTAGCAACTACTTTACAGCGCCAATACAAGTGGGCATATTGAAACAAATGGCTCCAAAAGGGGCATTGTTGCTATGGAAAAAGAAGCACCAAAGCAGTAAACCATAATTGTATTTGCATAATTTTGACCTTGGTTTTGGTGTTGATGCTAGGCACAAAAGGATTTTTCATCGGAAAGTTTCTAGTAAAAACATTGACACCTGAAAATAATTTAAACTAGAATGGCTCTCGCATGGTGAGTAAGCGGGATAAAATACATCAATAGATACAGAATTTAATTAAATTTTTGTGGCAATAGGTGTGAATTATAGGGAAATATTACAGCATTAGGAAGAGACTTATGTGAGTCTGAAGCGCATTTTACTAACCCTAAACATGATCAATGTGTATTGTGTTCACTCTTTGTATGATAATGGACCTTAGTACCATGCAGCCTTGCAAGCAATGTACTGAGTACACATATTACTCAGTCATTGCAGTACATATATGCCAATTACCAAACAGCGATTAGTTTGACTTATGCGTAAATGTAATTTCAAACATTAGAGGTCGAACAGCTAAGCAGGATTTTGTTTTAGAAAGTATAACCATTAAACATTGATTTAGCAAAAAAAAATATAACTTTCGCTTTAATTTAAAACTTGGAATTCAATTGCAAGTCCTCAAATCTACTCCAGCATTCCCATCGTCTGCAGTCAACATTGTGTTAGGGCAAATTTTAGCAGGGGCTGATGGCTCTGTCACTATGTGGCTGCCTTGTATTTGAAATGCTGGCCCATCATTAAGATGTAGTGGAAGAATAGATTATTTAGAGTATAGGTGGGGAGGAAAGGTGTCAGCTCTGCCAGCAATTCACACCTGGACTCATTAAGTGAATCAAGGTATTGCGTCCTCTGTCCTGTTTCCAGCAAGCATGAGATTGTAGCCTTCAACTATTGTCACGCTTAGTGTTTTGCTGCCTTGCCTAGCTCTCTGGTCCTACAAATTGCCTGTAAGACCTCTCCACTCCTTTGCCACCAACTTCAGTGCCCCAGTTTCTGTTGGACACCTTGGGGCAATCTTACACTCTTGCCATTGAGATCCACACTCGCCAGCACCTGCCAGTCAACATTATTCAGGACTCAACTGACTGCACCCATCAGTTTGTAACTGCTAGAACTCCTCAGCATTCATGCTTTTTTGTGCCACTCATGTGGCTTACACCTCATCCCTGTGCTCTACAGTCTATTCTGTGGCTTCCTTCATCAGCTGATTTAAGGAAGGGGCCCCCTCAACCCGCACCACCCCTGGGCTGGTCGTACCTCCTGGCACGCACTCTCACTCACTTTCTTCCAGATTGAGGGGCTCTGCTGTCCCAGGCTGTTGAAGACATTCTTGAGACAGAAGTCTGAACGCCCTTGGACCTACAACCAGTGCAGAACATACACCCAGTTGAATGCACTCAGCCCAGAGCACCACGGTGACCACGCTCAAGAAAAAGCAGTGTTATTTACTTACTGCACAACACGCTGGCTGCTTCAAATAGTGCAATCGACATTGTGCTGTGGTGCCGGTGTGTTGTAATTCATGCATGTATAACTGGAGCCTGCCGTGGAATATTTTAGAAGTTACACAAACTGCTGTGGCTGCCATGACCCCACGGAATCAAATCCAGCCAATCACTGACCCGCCCATCAGAAACATTGACTGAAGGCAAATTGGCAATGATTTGTTATCGTCTCAGCAGCTCTTCTCACTGGGGACCTGGGAGACTGAGTGAGTGTAAACACTACAGTTGATTCTATATGCGTGACACATGACATGACGTGTAGCCGTTGATGTGAGTTTCCACTCAGGTGTAGACCCAGCCCTGATAAATATGTGCTGGTGCTAAACACCAGAAACCACCAGCACAAATTAAACACTGCCTCACCTCAAGGACCTCCACTGGCTCCCAATATGGAAGAGATGTAATTTCAAGCTACTGACCCACACATACAAGGCCCTTCACAACCAAAGATCGGCCTACATCAATCACTGCCTGAATTTCCTTCCACTAGCTAGACAACCATGCTCTACCTCATTTGCCCACAAACTCCGTATCAACTAAAGCCCAAGCAGAGGTTGCTGCTTCTCTTACCTTGCAGCAAAAACATGGACCAGCTTTCCCCTACAGCTCCACACCTCTCCATCTCTACTGGAGTTCTGAAAAGCCCTCAAGACCTGGCTATTCGACAGAGTGTTTTTTTTCCCTGCAAGCACCTGGATAACCTCTCAGGTCATTAGCAGCACTATACAAATCGACTGATTGATTGAGAACCTACATTACTTTTTCCAGTTGCCTGTGTTTAACGTAGACAATTGTGAATGCTTGAGGCATAACAACATATTAGAAATTAAACAAATTGTATCTTTGTAATCACTTTGGTGTCGATTCCGATCCTGTAAAACCCGGGTACGAATGGTCGTACGGAGCGTTTTTTCCGTCAGACTCGTACCCGGGAAAAACACCTTACAAACTCGCAAGTACGATTCGCACAGAAATACCATTTCCGTACGAGTCGTAAAAAACACCGACCGGCAAAAAAATACATACAAATCTTAATCTGGACGGCGCATACGCGACGTCCGGACGAAGTCAGGCAGCGTTCTACGGACCAGCAAGTACGATTCGTGCCGACGTCACTCCGCACGCAGCATTTTTTACGGGAGCCAAAAACTGCCGGGAAATTGAGGACGACGCGAACAAGGAGCCCCAGTACGCGACGGAGAGCGATGGACCCCAACCTACGCGTCATCCCGGCCCTCATAGCCTACCACCTCGTGTAAAGAAACCGACGCAGACGCCGCAGAAGGTCAGAACAACCCCCAGGGGCAAAGGGGGGGGGTGTGTGTGTGTGCAAGGGGCAGGAACCATAAATCACACCCCACAAATTACTAAAACATCCTGCACATTAATTACCTCCATGGTCTGGTCACTTTGGGGGGCGTGTCCACCAATCCAACGTCCCGCCTCAACGGAAGTGGACGTGGACGGGTACCCGTCACCAACACAATGGTGGTACGGGACGTACCCACGCCCCCCAGAGCGTGGGTATGGACCGTACCACGCCTACCCCTACATCACACCAACAATGGCAGTACGGCCCGTACCCACGTCCCAAAGGCATGGATACGGGCCGCACCCCCAAAGTTGGGGTGCCGTAGGGGTATGGGCCGTACCCAGGCCATCAGCACGTGGGTACGGCACATACCACTCCTACCCCTACGTCACACCAACAATGGCGGTACGGCCTGTACCCACATCCCAAAGGCATGGGTACGGGCTGCACCCCCAAAGTTGGGGTGCCGTAGGGGTACGGGCCTTACCCAGGCCATCAGCGCGTGGGTATGGCTCGTACCACGACAGTGGACAGATACATAGGGGTGTGTGCCTATCACTCCCAGCAGTGCCCGGACATATGAGGGGTGGGTGCCTATCACTCCCAGCAGTGCCCAGACATATGAGGGGTGGGTGCCTATCACTCCCAGCAGTGCCCAGACATATGAGGGGTGGGTGCAGAGGACCCCCAGCAGTGCCCAGACATATTAGGGGTGGGTGCCTATCACTCCCAGCAGTGCCCAGACATATGAGGTGTGGGTGCAGAGGACTCCCAGCAGTGCCCAGACATATGAGGGGTGGGTGCCTATCACTCCCAGCAGTGCCCAGACATATGAGGGGTGGGTGCCTATCACTCCCAGCAGTGCCCAGACATTTGAGGGGTGGGTGCCTATCACTCCCAGCAGTGCCCAGACATATGAGGGGTGGGTGCCTATCACTCCCAGCAGTGCCCAGACAAATAAGGGGTGGGTGTAGAGGACCCCCAGCAGTGGACAGAGACATGGGGGTGTGTACATCACCCTCCGATGAGCAAAACTCCATGGGTGCATGAAGGCATCCACAATGTGCGACAATGTTGAGAGTGCCATGACAACACATCACTGACAGCAGTGTCCCACTCCCATGAGGATGGATGTCCTTCCCCCACTGCATGACACACCACATGTGGGTGTGATGACAAATTACACATGCATACCCACCCCTGGTGGAGGCAGCACAATACACACACTGAGATCATGCTACAAGACTGTATCCTCATGTGAAACACCACTAAACTAAGAGAGCCTAAGGGAACACACACTGTCACCCACATTCCAGGAATGATAGGAATGTACAGGTGCCGGGGCAGCCAACAAGTTGTAGCCTCCCATGGAAGGAAAAGGGTGGAGTACACACAGATACAATGTCCACAATTGTCAGTCAGGTGCCCAAATACCCTGCAGAACACGTAACACATGTGTGTGAGGCAGGGAGTACACACAGCATAGTGCGTACAAGGAAAAATGTCCACATGAAGTCATGTCAATATACTCCATACACAAGTACAGTGTCCAGCAAGGATGCCACAAACGATGCAGATGGAGACATTGCAGAGCATGCATGGCCAAAGTCGAAGGGATGTGTCACACACCGAGGAAATGTTGACACAGCTCAGCACAACAATTGGGAAAGACCCTGCAGGGAAGATGTCAGGTGCCACAGAGGAAGGAACACACCTTGGGACAATGTCACCATGCAGTAAGAGCTAACATGACCTACGAATATATGCAGACACCTTGTGACGGCATGCAGATACCAGGGTGCACCCCATGAGCAGCACACTACACCATTTCCCAGACACCCAACACATTATCACCACCCCAACTCAGGGAGTAGCAGCACCAACAGCAATACCAGAAAAGCAATAGTGTGCAAACGAAAAACAAAAAAACACATTCTGCATTTCGAAGACAATTAGCTACAGTACACTATTCACCAAGCCCATAGGCCACGCCAGATGCGAAGTCCTGGGGGGGGGCACGTTGGGACGCGTCTCCCCTAGCTTGCCTGCACAGTTCACTGTACCATATCATCCACAGAAGGGGGGGCATCATGTGGGGGGGCAGAACCAGGCACCGCAGGGACAGGAGGGACACGGGTAGGTGTCGTGGGTGCAGGGATGGACAACTCCACCACAGGGGGTGGGGCAGCGCCAAAGGAGGAGGTCAGTATGGCGCTGCACACGGCCGCAAGCTCTTCCAGTGTCTCCCCTGCACCCGAAGGAACCACAGGCCCCAAGGAGGGGGGGGGTCAGAGGGATGGGTCACAGCGCATCTATGGGAGGGGGGGCTCAACTTCCCTGCCCGGGGAATCCCTCAAACGCTTGCGGGGTGGTGTCACACTGGGGCTGAGGGACAGACTGGCCATGAAGGACTCTCTGTTCGAATGTTGGGCAGGAGAGCCAAGGGGAGTGGTTTTGGAGGTAGTGGGTCGTGAGGACTGCGGACTCCTACTGTGACAGCGTGGCTGCTGTTTGCCCCCCGACCCAGTGCCTTCTTCCCCCTGTGTGTGCGTGACAGGAGGTGTGCGCTTGGCCTTCCCTGGTGGTGTGCTGCCTGTGTCTGGTGGGGTGCGTGCATGGGGACGTCTGGGTGTGTATGGGACAGGCATGGGAGTGGGAAGTGCAGATGGTGCCAGGGGGGGACGGAGCGCTGCAGGAGACCCACTGCTGCCGTCAGTGACTAGTCCATGGACCTCAGCAACATCCGTTGCTCAGACATAAATGAAGACATGCCCTCCATGTACGACACTATCCGTGTCAGCAGTCTGGTGTGGCCATGGAGGACACGCAGCAGCGATGTCTGACCAACCTGCAACTGGCGCTGAATGTCCACAGACTCTGCATTGACAGCAGCAGGGGAGACAGGGGCAGGGGGTGCGGTGCCTGGCATGAAGGAGACATGTTTGGTGTGCCACAAACTCCCGTCAGAACCCAGAACCCCTTATCCGACTAGCTTAGTGTCCCATTCGTTAGCCGAGGTTGAGCTCGGCGGTCCCAATGTATAGACAACCCAGAACAAGCGACTGACAATATTCTCAGGAATGGTGGGAATCAGACATACCTGTTCGTCATTATTCTCAGATCAGTCCACAACAGAATAGACAAAGACACGGTAAAGTTGAAAGAGTTCATTCAATGAACCTCGCGTCCTAAGATGCAGTACTGTGGCTAACATAAGCAGACAAATGGTTAAGTTCAGAAGCATCAGCATTGTTGCAATATCATAGACAATGAAAGGAGCAATCATAAGAAAATGACAGTGGAAACAGCAACCTTCCTGTCGCCAGTAAACCAATAGTAGTATCATTCGACTAGTAGAAGGTCTCTAGGCTTGAACGGGGGACCCCCCACCGTACAGATCAGCTCAGTGGAATCACATCACAGGATCATCTAGTCTCATCTCCTGCGAAAGTTCTCCATCACAATGAAACTAAAACGTGCTGCACTGCAATATGGCAAGCACTCGTCTATCAGGCATCTGCAGCTGCGTGCATGTAATGGCTAAATAGTGGGACGATCAACCTGCACACAACAACATGCACCGTCTAGTCACCCAGACTGTTTGTGTACACAATGTACAGTACAAGCTCGCTGCTCACTGTGATGGATGTCAAACAACAGACAGTTCTCATGTGAAGCAAACTCTAGTAGGCATTTTAAAATTAATAACACGCAACTACAGTGTCGCGTGCAAAAGCAGCAAAATTGGCAAGATGGCTTACTAACAACTAACGCGGTGGTGCCAACTTAGCATTGTACATAGGGAGATAGGAATCATCACTACACCCCCCCCTTGTTCGTACCACTAACCACTAGGGGCGCAAATTCGAAAACGCAGAGTTCAAGTTTGATAGAACGGAACCAAGGGCATGAACTGGAAGTCCATAGAAGTGAAGCGAAAAAGTCAGAAAAGAAATTTCAATAATGAACGATGTTGCAGGGAAATTAACCATGTAAAAGAGCAAAAAATATAACATCGATGGATGCACCATGAAATGAGCAGGGCTAAAGTCAATCCATCAAGGTATAAGCACAATACGTTGCAACAGCTTCCGAGAGGAAATCATTTGAACGTTCCACAAAATTATCTGCCATCCAGTTCAGCAGGGGGAAAGAACACACGTGTTCCTCAACAATCGTGGCATCCAGCACCATTTGTGGACAACTGGTGGGGACATCAAGATAACTTCTGGATAAGAATTCAGTTGCAGCCGTTCCTATGTCCCAATTCCCTAGGACTCCATGTGCTGCAGCACAGGCCATGATCCTGACGCCAGAACAGTCCAACTCATGAGCCACTAAGGGGCTCATCAGTCGATCATAATCCGGGTCAGCAGACCCCGAGTTAGACAGGCACAAATCCAGAGCCCATTCGAATGGACAATCTAGGCAATGAAAGACAGGTTGCACGCAGGTAAAGAAGGGAAACCGGAAGGACAATCCATAGGCAATGCTTAAGGTCGCCAGCGGCAAAGTGCCGTAGAATTCAAGCATCTGTTTCTGCAGATGGAGCAGCCGGTGCATGCTGTCTTGTAACGCAAGTTGTGCAGCCATAGCGTAGTACGCAGATCAATAATAGCACCCCAGCTATGAGGGCGAGAAGCAAAGTGGGACCTCCGAAGACGCTAGAAAAAATCGAATGATGAAATGCGGGGATCTCACCAAACAGATTTTGGAAGTAGGTCACGAGGCCGGAACCCAAAATTTAGAAAAAAACAGCCAGGCCACTTGTAGACGAGGCATGAAAGATAGTCTGAATCAGAGTCCCAAAATGTAGTGGGAGATCAGTGTTCAAAAGCGCTTGCACCTCTGTGCGCGTGTTAGCTACGTGAAGGACAAATGTTTCTCGGGATGAAGTCAACACATCTTGTTTTCGAGATGATAGAGCCCTTATTCTGCTCATCTTGTTGAACTCTGCTTTCAAGGTTGGAATGGAAGGCCAGATGGATACATCGAGCCGGCCATGCGGGGGTGGGAAAAGAACGTTATTACAGAAAACCACTCGTAGTGATACAGTCACGATGTGAGGAATTCCCACCAGCATCCCACAGCAAGCTTCATCATTGAATAGCACATAACTACCGTTAGCAAGCAGCGTACAAGACGGGGTCATAACTGGCACACGAATCCCTTTCAGAATACAAGCTAAATTATGAGCGTGTATATTACAAGCACCATGCAATTGAATGTGCCAACACACCACAGAATGATCCGGAGTGGAAGTGCACCCTTCACCTTTTAAATACACCTCCTTGCCATCTCTCACGCACCTGTTGTCGCCTAGCACGGACACAAGGGACCCGAGCAAGTGGGAGGGCGGTGATGTGAATGGAGGGTGCGGCGAGAGATGGAGTGCTGCTTTCAGCTCTGGGAGCAGTCTCCGTCCCCTCTGGGAGCTCTGCCTCGGACCCGTCAGCGTCATAGTCGGTGTTGGGACTGGACAGGTCCTCCGCCTGACTCCCCTCAGCTTCCGTGCCACTTGCTGCGCCCGACTCCCCAGCACTGGTGGCCCCGGTGCTGGATCCCTCCCCCACGTCCGTGCCAGTGTCTTCCTCGGTTTCCCCCGACGATGCTGTGGGCAAGGTGAAGAGACAGGAAATGATCAGACACCTGTATACATAAGACACATGAGTCCAAACTACATAGGACACAGCGCATAGCATGAACAGCAACATGAATAACATCTACAATACTACAAACATAAGTAGGCCCTGCACCACACAGTTGGTTTACCCACCATGGCACTGGGAAACAATGGGGAGCATGACACAACAGCAAATTACTTGATATCAATTTATACAGAGGAGCTACTCTCTGGGGACAGTTGAGCACTGCATCACTGGAATGGCACAGTCACCTACACCCGCAACTGTCCCCTGATGCCAGGGACACGGATAATGACACCTGACATGTAACTACCGGCGTTGCACGATGTGACTATGTCATGTGAGTGTCATGTGTTCCCATGAGCTTGCTGTAGTTGTTCCGTGACATGCATCTGCAGTTGCTGCATCCAACATGTGTCTGTGTGTCAATGGGCATGGCACACTATTACGCACACCAGGCCACATGTGGAATCAGACGTAACGGGTGTATGTATGCATAGCACATGGACTTGCGAGACAAGGACATATCTGCGTAGTCTCAATGTATGTGTGATCAGTCTTGACATGTACCCCTTCATGGCAAGGTGTGTGGACTGTCCTATTTTAAGGACATGTGACCTGTGCCTCTAGTGTTCCGCAACCTGTCTGTATGATAAAACATCCTTCTTCTGCACATATGTGGATGTCTGTCACTCCTGTAAGGCGACTGCCTGTTCATTTACACTGGCCCACAGCTAGTTTCATGGCATGTCATGTTGACCTTGAGCACCCACGTGTGTAGCTGACTCTTGGTAGGGGTGTCACCTGGCTGGCATACGTGTCCTGGATGCATTGCACAGAACAGACTCTGTATGTAGCATATGTGTATTAGCTGTTGAACATGTGCTCAGTTCATTGACAGTGGTGTAGTGCTGTACTCAATCTTTGTTATTCCTTCCAAATTTCTGCAGGGCACCGCCTCTCCCCCGACCAATGCCAGACTTGGCTGCCATGAGGGAACGTGACTGTATACGCCGCTACTGCTTCTCCCAACCGTTGATTGACAACTTGACCACAAGGCTGGCACCACACCTCCAACCGCTACACAGGTATCCTACTGCACTGACACCCAAGATGAAGGTGATGGCAGCCCTACATTTCTTTGCCACGGGTACGTTTCAATTGACCATAGCTGATGTAGGTGGCATGTCCCAGACCATGTTCAGCCGTGTCCTGCATGATGTGTTAGAGGCCATGTTGGTACACCTGGATGAATTTATACATTTTCCAACTCATGAGCAGTTGACAGGTGTCAAGGGTGAGTTCTATGCCCTGGGAGGGATGCCCCATGTCATTAGGGCCATTGATGGGAAACATGTGGCTTTGGTACCACCACAGGCACAGGAGGTAGCCTTCCGTAACCGCAAACATTACCACTCCATCAATGCCCTTGTGGTATGTCTTGCTAACATGATGATATCCCATGTCTGTGCCCGTTTTCCAGGACCAGCACACAATGCCTACATCATGAGGCGTAGCAGGGTGCCTGAAATTATGCTGCCGCTGCGCAACGACCGTGCATGTCTTGTTGGTGGGTATACTCTGTTAGTCCTGTATTTAGCGGTATCTTAATATCTTACTGCTTCTCCTGACCCACTTCTGTCCATGACGTTTCCATGTAGGGGACGCTGGCTATCCCAACATGCCATGGCTGATGACGCCTCTCTGCAACCCCAGAACAGCCGCAGAACACCGGCACAACGACACCCATGGGCAGACAAGGCGCTTGATTGAGAGGACGTTTGGACTCCTGAAGAGCAGATTCCGGTGCCTCCACAAGACCGGCAGCGCACTCCCATATGCCCCGGTGAAGGTCTGCAAAATCTTCCTTGTGTGCTGCATGCTGCACAACATGGCAGTGGAGAAGGCCGTGCCACTCATCCTGGATCCGGATGAGCAAGATCATCCACCCGTGGAGGATGAAGGGCTTGGGCACGGGGCAAGTGAGGATGAGGATGAGGATGGGGATGAGGACATCCGGAGTCAGCTCATCCGCAACTTCTTCTCATGATGGTGAGTCCCTGTGTCTGAGCGTGCACGCTTAGAGCCTTGTGTGGCATGTGTTGCAATGTGTGTGTCGAGCTGACTGTGTGCTAAGTGACTTGGAGGTGTGTTCTGATGTGTCATTCAAGTGATGATGTCATTCCACAAATGTTTTCGGGAACACAAAATTCATTATTGGTATGGTGACAACATCATTCCTGTAGAGTACATGTACATGTCTGCGGATTACTAGCTCCTTGCTGACTTGTTGTGTGTCTGTCCTCCCCAGGTTCCTGTGGCTCTCGTCTGCTCATGTCATCATTGCCCTCCTGCTATTCCTCATGAGAATTGCAACGTGTGCTGGATCAGAGTTACATGCACAGACATGGTGAAAAGTCATTTTGGGTAAGGAGTGCAGCAAGGCGTTTTGTGGGTGGTACGTGTTTGTGATATATGGGGACTGCTCCTGTGCATGTTGTGTTACCATTCATACATGTCGACTCACCATGGGCCACATGACGTGTTGCATGGCTACCATGAATTGATAGTCACCCTTCCTGATAGTCATCTGTCATGGATTGTGGATTCTGATGAAGGCATCAATGTGTGTATAATGTCCCTCAGGAACATACGGGATGCTTATGGTGGACATGGTGTGGGACATCCCCATGACAGCCTTAATGGGGAATTGCAGCCTCTTTGTGTGCAGCAAGTGGTGTGAGGCTCAACCCCTTCATTTGTGTGCCAGCTCAGTAGGATTTACCACATCTGTGTGTTGAAGGGGGTGTCCAGTGTAGGTCACACATGTTCAGCCAAATGACCTGTGAGTCTGTTCCAATGGATGCATTTCCATTAGTGTGAGGCTGAGTAATAAAGGTGTTCGTCACACCCCAAGGTGCCTCATCTCTGTCAATGCAGGTCTCTTGCCACTTTGCATGCGGCATCTCTGGCATACTTGCTGTAGATAATGCATAGGAGTCCATGTGTAGTTTTGCGACATGCATGCAGTTGCTCATGGATTAGGCTCCCTATTGGGCATGAAGTGCATGGTCATGTATGTTTTTTAGCTTGGTCGACCACACAATGGGCCATCAACAGCTGCTGAGGGTGTGTCTCCTGTGCGCAGGTCGCCCTTCAGTTTCCTGAGCCGATGTAATGGCTCTTTGGTGATTGTGCATGCATTGTCTCTGGGTGTGCCATGTGACACTGGACACTCCTTACTTTACACACGCGCCTGTTGCAGTTGTCCTTCTGACAACCTAGTCTTTGTGTGCAAAATGGGGCTTTTTGCAGGGAGATGGCGCCTGCTGCTGCGGGCCCTGCACAAGCACCCAGTGGCCACACACACAAGATGGTGTGCATCATGTTTAGCTCGCTCACATATGCCATGCTAGTCCACAGCATCTGGACCTCATGCTGCAACGCCCTCTGCATTATGCACATGATCCACAGATAGATCCACTCCAAGTTACGACAGACCATCCCCCAGGTCCATGACAACATCCGTCTCATATACTGCCCTGCCCTCTACAGGGCAAGTACATCCAAACTCCAAGGAAACTGGTCCACTTCCAGGGGGCATCTGCACACCTCAGATTCAACACCCTGTGCCCCAGCCACCTCACCATCCGCCATGGATAGCTGCTATGGATCACTGTCTGCTGCAGGGTGACCTCCACACTCCCCACCCACACTCAGGAGGCAGTCCACAACCCCGACCCCAACCAACCTTGTACGTCTGTCATCCTAGATCCCGTTGGGCCATCTCCGTGCATCCAACCTTGCCCTGGCCACCGTTCTACACATCCACCGTACTCCAGCATACAGGACATTGTTCTCCCACCTGGCCACACATACCTGGGACTCCCTCCCCGGGAACCTCCACATGAGCCATGACCTCTACGCCTTGATGATGATCTCCCAAATAGGTCTCTACGCACAGTTTAGCAAGCCCCCCCTCAGCAGCCAGAGCCCATCACAGGTGAGTGTTGTGCTCCATGCCTACATTGAATGATACCTTGTGACCCATGTGTGTCCTGTACCAGACTCTGATCCCAGAGTATGGATGGCTGGAGTTAGTTCAACACTCAGGCATAGTTTGACATTTCCACGCACATATGTCGTTGACTAATGCAAAATGACAGCAACATCTCATGTGCAGAACAATAAGATTTTATTTTTGGTGGGGTGAGTCTTTTGGTAGATGTGCTAAGGTGCTCTACCGGGGGAATAGAATCCAAAGTTCACAGGGGGAGATGGCATCCTTGTCAGTTGGAGTCATCAGAGTCCAGACCACAGTGTTGGTCATAATTGGTCAGACTGTGACCAGCAAGTCAATGTGGCAGAGAATGTCATTGGATGAGGTGCTGCTGTTGCGCCAGAGGGCCAGGTGACCTGGGAGATGGGGATGGTCCGCTGACTCTCACCGTCTTTTCCGTGGACGACCCACCTTCCTCCGGGGACCCTCAGATGCAGGCCTTGACGATGCTGGGGACGCTCCGTCAGATGAATCCTCCTCCTCCTCCCTCCCTGTGTCTGGTGCTGGTCTACGCCTGGTGGCACAGGGAGGGTTTGCCAGGCTTTGGGCGATCTGACGGAGTGATTGGCTCATGTCCCTGTGCACCGCCAGGAGCTCAGCCAATCTTGCCTCCATCCCTCCTTGGTGTTGTTGATGACTGGCATGATGCTCGACCTTCAGGTTCTTAATGTCATCGAGGGTCCCCTGCATCCCGGAAAGTCTGGACACGACCTGGTCGATGCCTCTGGTGTCATGCCGGTATGAGTCCAGGATGTTGCGTATGTGTGACATACCGGGGTCCTGAGCTGGCTGGTCAGGTTTGCGCCTCCGCCTGCCTCCACTCCCACCACCCCTGCCCACACGAGCCTGGCCTGCCGTTGTGGGCACATCGGGTCTACGGGACCCCTGAGGGATGGCATTTGGAGGGTTGTCTGCCTCCTCCTGGGTGCCCGCAGAACCTTGTCCCTCCTGGTCAGACTGGCTGTGTTGTTCAGTGTGAGCAGGGCTCCTGGGTGTCTCCTGGGATGTGGCAGGAATGGGGGTGGGGGTTGGCACAGATGTACCTGACGCAGGTGCTGCAGGGGCTTGGGCACCAGAGGGTCCAGGTTGGTCGGGGTCATCCACGGAGTGGTGAGAGTCATCGCTGCCAGTGGGATCGTCTTCACGCGGTGCCTGGGACTGTGATTCTTTCCCCCCAGTGTTGGGGGGAGATCATCGACGTTGCCCTGTGTGTGAGAGAGAGACAATGTTAATGCTGTTTCATGCCACATCTATGTTTCATACATATTCAAGTTGACTCAGTTCCTCCAGGTAGTTGGATGTCCCTAGCATTCCTCTCAGTGTCCACTTGGGGATCGGTATGTTGCGGGGGACAGATTGGATGTTCTCCTGAGTGTGTGACCTGTAGATAGTTGGCACTGATGCTTACTTGGCTCTGGATTGGTCTTGTTGTGTCACATGTCCATTGTGGGAGTGGGTGAATCCATTGCCTGCCCCGGGGGTGTGTGCTTGTGTTAGGGGGGGTGTGACCGGGCGTGCTGTTATGTGTAGTGTGAGTTGTCATTGGGTCTCCCAGGTGATGTGTCTGTCCCCTCATGGTGCATGCTGGCATGACAGTGAGTGTGAGTTCCTGTGCTAGATACCTGTGCTTGTGGAGTTGGTGTTTGAGTTTACAGTGGTCCCAGGAGGGCCTTGTGCTGCATACAGCAGGGCCCAGTGTCAGCTACCTTGTCAGTAGTTTGCCAGTCCCTGTGCATTGTGCATGGGTATGTACCTATGCCATATGGGCTGAGGGCATTGTTGTCTGCGTCTCATTTTCACAATGTGTTGTGTGGGGCCCACCCTCCCAGCCTCCCGGACATCCAGTCTTGTGTTTGTGGTTGTTGTAGCCTTGGACATGGCCTCGCCTTGATTTGTGAAGGGTGCATGGTGACGTTAGTGGCATGGGCATGGTTTTTGAGTGTGGTTGTGTGCGGTGAGTGCTTGGGTGTAGGTGTGTGCATTTGTTGTAGTTGGGGTGTGGATGACATTCCCCCATGTTACGTGAGTTGTTTGTGTACTCACCAAGCTCTGCGACTCCTTCGACTCCGTGTACTCCCGCCGGCGGTAGCATGGCCATCACCTTCTCCTCCCAGGGATGGTAGTGTACGGGTCTGCGGGGCGGCCCACCTCCAGTGATGTTGGTCTGGGCATATTCTTCATTCATTTTCCTCTTGACCACCCTGCGCAGATCGTACCACCTGGCTTGGCATTCATGCCTGGTCCTTCGGATGGGCGCAACAGCATTCACCTTGTCGACAATCCTCTGCCACATGGCAGATTTTTCAGCTATGCTGGTCTGTCTGACCAATGATCCAAACAGCTGTGGCTCGACTCTGATGACTTCGTTGACAAGGAGGTCCAGCTCCGCCGTTGTGAACTTTGGATCTTGTCTGTGGGCATGGTGTGGGGTTTGGGTGTGGGTGTGGATAGTTGTGGGTGTGTGGGTGTGAATGTGTGTGTGTGTGTGTGAATGTGAAGAGGGGGATGTTTGTGGAGGAGATTGTGTGAAGGTGTGTGAGTGAAGGTGTTGCGAAGGTATGAGTAATGTGGAGTTGTTTGTGTGTGGGCTCTGTCAGCAGTAGGTCTGTTGCAAAGGCTCATGGTTTGTGTGTGTGGGCCCTTTTTATTGGTCAATTTTTGGGTGTGGCTTTGTTTGAATTTTGGTGGGTGTGTTATAAGAGGTGGTTGTGTTTGGGGCCTCTGTTGACCTGTTTGGATGTGGCAGGTCAGTCATTGAGATGTATTTTGTCGTGTAGACGTGTTTTGTGTTGTTGTGCGAGTTGATTTGACCCTCCTTGTGCTGTTTTACAGTGTCCTGGTTATGTATGAGTCTTTTTCGCGTAGGTACGATCCGTACATACGCGATGCTGGGTGAGGGGGCTGGGGTACGGTGTTGGTGTGCGGCGCGTACATGCGGTGGGGGTACAGTACGTACATGCGGTGGGGGGGCTGGGGTACAGTGCGTACATGCGGTGGGGGTTCGGTGCGTACATGCGGTGGGGGCGCTGGGGGTACAGTATGTACATGCGGTGGGGGTACGGTGCGTACACGTGCAGCCCTGGGGAACGGCGTGTACATGTGGTGGTACGGCGCGTACATGAGGGGGTGCTGCACGTACAAGGGGGTGGGTACGGCGCGTACAGTTGCGGGGCTGGGGTTCAGTGCGGACAGGGTGGTGTACGGTGCTGACATATTTGGGGGTGGGGGGGCTGTACGGCTCGTACACGGGCATGAGTTTACCCGTGTACATGTGTGCTACTGCGTTGGCTCCGTACGAGCCTTTTTACGTGCGATTGTGTATTCGGACGGACGGTCGGGATCGTACTTGCGCGCTCGGACTTGTGTTTTACGATTTGTATGTGGAACTGTCCGAATCACTTTCGTACACTTTTCCCGACGATATTCGGACGTGGACACTTTCCGACGCACTCTCATAGACTTTTCCCGATGCTATTCGTGGTTATTTGTCCCGGACGAATCGTACTTGCCAGTTTGTACGGTACTTGTACGACTCGTACGTAAAAAAATACGGATCCGGGTTGTACGCAAATTATTTTTACCGGATCGGAATCGACAGCTTTATGTTATGCACACAGAATTGAGTGCTAATAAATTATACCAGGTAAATAAATCTTTGTTTAACTGCCAAATACACATTCAAAAGTTGTTAGCAGTTTAATCGTTCTTAACTGTATTATTTGTTGTGTTAGCTGCTCAATGGTTTGAAAGTGGATCCATGTGCGTTTTCATATTACATGGTAGCTATAATTGTACACCCCACTTTGCGTGGACTGGGATGTGTATTATATAAATGTACTTGTAAGTGCATTTGTCTTTTGAAAAGAACGTTTCCGTAGTTATAGGTGGGCAGGGGGAGTAAATTGTCTGTGGTGAGTGTTCTAGCTGGATTTTTTGACCTTCCTTGTTCCTTTATCAACCTTTGGCTATATTTTTTATTTATTCTCCTGGCAATAGTTGCTACTCAAATACATTATCAAACAGAAAGTTTGCATCATATCTGGAAAAAATGCATAAAGTTTCATATTTCTGACTTCTCACATCCCAAAAATGGGATCTTGTTTTTAGTTAGCAATATATATTGCTGATTTGTTCACATCAGTTGTGAAATGGATTGGAAAAGTTTAGTAACGCTACTGAAAGTGAAATGTCTGAAAGCTGTTTTTTTTATTTACTCATTTTCTTACTTGCGATGTAATCAGTTATCTAATTAATGATGCTATTTTACATGTAATGAGTGATATAATATATAGCACAATTATCAATGCATTGGGGTGCAAGCAATGGTTAGCTCAGTAAACTGTGATTGATCAATTTAATTTTTTTGTTTTAAATACTAGTTTTTATCTTATTTCAAGAACTATCTATAAAGTTACTTTAACCTGTGACTTTTTTTCAGTGAATTTCTAGTTTTTTTTAAATGTAAGCTAAGATCTTACTACTATAACTACTCAGATTGTCATATTAAACTTTGTTTTTTTGGGATTTACCTTTCTAGCTCAGCATGGATGGCACTGTGCTAATCCCATGCATAAAAAAACAGGCATTTGAGGTGAGCAGATTCAAAGTATTGCTGATGTTGTAGGGTGCGCCATAGACAGGCTTTCTAAACTTGGGAACTACCCAGAGTTCCTTGCTTCCTGTTTAGTGCAATTTATGTGGCACTTAAGACTGAAAGGGTATTGTCCTGATTTGTACTGGGTGCTTGTGTCTGGACAAAGCTGTTTTTCTCTCACCATGCAGTCTCCCCCCTTTCAGGGCCTATTTTGGTCCAGGGAACCCCATCCCCTGGGGCCTGACCAAATAACCAAATGGGAATGGAGCCATTTCTTTTTCCTCCCTTGGCTGATTTTAGCCCCAGGGACCCCAGGCCCTGGGGCCGGCCGCATCTGAAAGGAGAGTGGGGCCACGTGACCCCCTGTTCCTGAGCAATTAATGGCCCTGGGGACCACATCCACTAGGGCTGACTCATATGTTACGGCCCAGAATGCCCACCCCAGGGACAAAGACGTTTCCCTGTCCGCACTGGTGTTGTCAGGGAAACGTGTGTTTGCTTTTGCTTGTCGAGAGCAATTTCAAATCTCCCACTAGGTGGGAGCACACACCAAGTCTGCTCCCAGCTGGCGGGAGGGAACTTGAAAAATTATCCAGCTCCCTGGGAGTGGACTTTCCATCTCTTTTACTGTCCACAGTGAAGCGGGCAGAAAAACAGGTGAAGAGTGTTGCCACATGCTTCTCCCCCCTCAAATATGTTGGCAACCCCAGGTGATGGGGTCCCCATGGTGAAAATCAGCCCCCTGGGGTCCCCTGGGCCAAAATCAGCGTGTGGAAGAGCGCATGTGCCCCCTTCTCCTTCAGATACTTTGCCAGGCCCTGAAGATTGGATCCCCAGGGCCAGAATCGGACATGGGAGTGGGGTGTGGGCTCCACCCTTAAATATGTTGGCAGCCCTGGTGGATGGGGTCCCCATGCCAAAAGCAGCCCCGGGAGGGGACCCCATGCCCCCTTTCACTGAAAGACGTGCTAGGCTCCACAGGATGGGGTAACTGGGGCCTAAAGAGGCCCAGGGAGGGGGCACATGTTCCCCTTCCCATATTAGTGTTGGGGAGGGGGCCATACAGCCCCTTCCTCTTTAAAAAAAAAAAGACCTGGGGTTTCCAGGGCCAGGACTTCTGGTCAACCTTCCACTGCACACGGCCAAAGGCTGTGCATGATGTGGGACTGTCTGCCTTTGGAGATTGACAACAGGGCCTGGCAAGGAAGGATGACTGGTCATCCTTCTGTTGCTTAGTGCTGTATTTTGGTGCCAGACTGCCGCTAATGAGATGAAACCGTTACCCAGGTTGTAATAATGTGCAAGAATGACAAAAATGTGAGGTAATACTATCATAATATGTTCTGCATTGTACTCATTATTTGCCTTTTCTTGCTGCATAGGTTACAGAGATGTCATCAGTGATGTCATCAGTGATGTCACTGACCATGCCATGAGTGATGTATTATGTGAGGTCATGAGCAGTACATTGCGAGGGAGTAAGTTATAGTTAGCTCAAGTAACTATAACTGCTGAATTTCTCTGGTTTTGTACGAGTGAAATGTGAGCTTAACTATAATGTCCCTGTAATCTTTGGTTTTTCAGTGAGTTTTTAAAGTTTTTTTTAATGTGTAATTGGGCACACAGGTAAAACAACTCACCACCCTTTATAGTGATCAAACTTGTAGCCGTACATGTCAAATGGACCTGGTGATTATTGACAGCCCCAACAAAAGTCAGTTGCTCCCAGTAATGTTATCAAGCAAAGAACGGCAGCCCAGCATGGAAGAAATGCAGCCCCTGTGCAGTGATACTGTAGCATGGTCTTATAGCTCAACTTGGCACATAGGACATGCAGTCCCCACTGGCTGTGCCCCAAGAAAGCTCACCACCATGTATAATATTCAAACTTGTAGCCATACACGTCAATTGCTCCTGGTGATTATTGGCAGGTCAAAGAAAAGTCAGTTGCTCTCAGTGATGTTATCAAGTAAGGAATAGCAGCCCATCATGCTGATTCGATACCATGCTCTGCGACCATGCTAGTGTATTCCCACCTCATGCCATCACTCATTCGTCTGATTGATTTCCTGCTTCCTGTGAGGAGGCCACAGAGGCCGCAGTATAAGGATCAGAATTGGCATCCCCAGATCCGCCCAGAAGATATGTTTTGTATGGCTCCCAATAATCCCTGGGATGACTCCTAGGAGGTAGCAGTTCGCTATACGTGTCTGACTGTGTATTACAGTACAACATGTTTGCGTGCCAATCCTTGAGCCATGGGAGCGGGCCCCTCATCCAATGTATAGCTATCCTGCGTTTAGCTAATAAAAGTCCAATTGCCAACAGCGGGTGCACATGTTTTTTAAAGGCAAGATCCCAACAAAGGAGCGCCATCTTGTGATCCGGCTTCAGGTCTGTGCTAATGATAGTCCCCAACACCTGGAACACTTTCCCCCAGTCGTGGTGAATCCCTGGACATTGCCAAGCCAAATGCCAGAACCCCGCATCTTCCTCACCACATCTAAGACAGCAGGAATATTCTATTAACCCATATCGAAACTGACACGGAGGGGTACAGTATGCTCTGTGTAAAAACTTGAAATGGATCAGCCAATGTCGTCTATTAAGTGAGACTGACCTGGTGCAGATGCAACAATATTGCCACTCCTTATCACTCAACAGAGCACCCAGGTACCTTTGCCATTCCAATCAAACTCGCAGGACATCAGACTTGTGCGTGTCTTGGAGACTAGTGTTAAATTTGGTGATCAGTTTAGAGGGCTCTTTGGTCTTAAGAAGCAAGGTAAGCACCCCAGTGATCTGTGGTTCCAGCAAATCATTGCCCTTTAAGTGCTCGTTACGTCTGCCGAGCCCTGGCTTAAACATATACTTACCCTCTGATGGAGTATTTAGTGATTTAGCGAATGAAAAATATTTGTAAGTTGATGTTGTTGACCTTAACATCTAGGGATAATAGAACGCAACCACACTGAGAGAACATCGTCTTAGATGATATAGTGCATAACTTTGCATTTAAATTGTTTGATTTTTGCTGTAAATATTGTAATTGCCTAATGTTTCAGCATGACTGCATAAAAAGATGCATCCTGAAAATATGGAAAGTATGACCAATCACCATTTTGCAAATTCATTTGATGCAGTCAACATTCTGAACTTTTCATTTTTTTCACCTATCTGTTTAATTTTCTCAAGTCCAGGGAGATTCTTTGCTTTTTCTTTCTTCCTTTTTTTCTGACCAAATAAATATTTCAAGTGTATACCTTTATTTCTGTGAATACTCCGTACTTTATCTATATCTTGTATTTTTGTAAATTTTGTATTTTCTTTCTGAGATGTTCAATATGTTGATGCTTGATCTTTATCAGAATTTATATTTGAACTTGTTTGAATCTCGCTATGTAGTCTCTCTTCAAACAGCTATCACCCTATGCCTTTTGTGATGCTTTGACTCTCTTCCAGATGCACAGATATGT
Source organism: Triturus cristatus (assembly GCF_964204655.1). Lineage (NCBI taxonomy): Eukaryota > Metazoa > Chordata > Amphibia > Caudata > Salamandridae > Triturus > Triturus cristatus. Next base: position 86,877,614 of record NC_140588.1, read on the forward strand.
TTTCCTCTACTGAGATTACAAGCAGTGAAAGTTGAGATGGGAAATCATTGCTTCGCTGCAGGTTTTTCTGCTAACTGCACCTGAGGGCTATTGACCCTTTCCATTGAGCGTCTGGTAAAGCTGGGGTTTCCGGTGATACTGTTACTTGTAGTGCTGATAATATGATGCGGGCTGGGGGCAGGGTTGATCAATCCACTGGTGGTATCTTAACTACTTTCTGTTTCAGCTTTGGTTTTTGTCTTTTGCATTTCATTATCTTCATGTGGAACAATCAATAAGATTTTTTGTTGCTCACCAGGTGTTGGGTCTGTAATGGGAAAATAGGTCAAATGGATCATGCAGGGATGGTAGCAGTATCCACAAACGGATGAATCAGCTACATCCAGACAGATGTGTATGATTTGATCAGATATCATGTTCCCATTGCCTGTTCCCATTGCCTATGATCAGTGTTTTTCATCATTTATCAAATGCTCCTGCAATCTGTTAATAAACTTCAAAAAGAAGCGTCACTTTTTGTAAAAAAGAATTTTCCATTAAATCTATCCTACAGTTTTTCATGTCTATAACAGACACTGAACTTGAATTGAAGGTACCGTTTATTTTTATGACTGTCACAAACATTAACTAACCAGGTGGAAAAACGCCTCAGTGGAACTGAAGAACAAATCAGATAGATGTTTCTTTTAGGACATTGGTGGTACTGATACTTTTGATTAAGTATTTGTTCCATGCTGCAGGGTTTCAAATATTCTTAAAAGATATATTGAATTTTGGAGCTCCCAGGAACACAGCCTCATAGAAGGTTAGCATTTCTTCCATTAATTTATTAGATGGTAGTCACCTTCTGAAGAATCAAATGCAATGTTTCAGCCTTCCCTTGTCTTATCGTTCAGAGAAAACCTCAATTTCATTTTCAACGTTCATGAGGGGTGTATGAATGGCACCTCCATGGGTGAGATGCATGAAGAGCTGGTGGTGAAGCAAGCAGTATCTCATGACATGGAACCTGAAGAGTACAGTTTTTGGGCAGGTATGAAATAAACCATTGGAGTCATCTTGCACTTGCATTACCTCTGTGTGAGAGAAACATTCAGATTTTCTTTGTCAGGACAAGGTAAAGATGCAACTATGTTATAGGTGTCAAAGATATTTCATTTGATATTGAATCAGTTGATTGTAAGTGCCTTGACATCAATGGTTTTGATATGCACTGTTTGACAATTTTCATACCAACATTTTAAGAGGTATGTTTTATCTGTGTCCATGAAATCGGTGCTTACTGCAAGTATGGCAGTGTTGTCCTCCTGGCCTTCTTGATCTTGACTATTTTGATGTAAGTCTCGACAGTCAGCATGATGCTGGAACCTTTAATGACAAATAATGTAATGTTCTTGAATCTGAATTGTTTCACCTTATTAGGGCTTGCTCTACAGAAGAAGCTCATAGTGCTAAGATGGAGGCAGATGCTCTTGTGGAATTATTGTTCTGCAGCAAAGCACAGCATAAGACTGAATTTAGTTTAGAGTGCTTCGTCAGTCAGAAGTTTCATGGTCCTTCAGTGTAATTGTTGACTTTTTTTATACATTGGAGGTGGTATGTCCATACAGCATACATATCGCCTGAGTTCCCTTCTGGGATAGAAATAACAACCCGCAGCATTAAAAAAAGTGCAGTGCTTTGTCTTTCCGAAGCTATGGTCAGTCAGTTCTATTTTCAAATTAGTCTCTTACTTTTCTTGGTGCAACAGGTAATGATGGTTTTCCAAACCCCTCCAATCTAGCCTTTACCCTCCTGTAGTCATTTAACTACAATCTTCTTAAAAGAAAAATAAAGCAATGTGTGCTAAAGTTGTGACTGGCATATCCAATTCCAAAACAGACTAAATGGAATACAATAACACAGCTCTCTTTCAGAAAATGTTACAGGATCCAATATGGAGACAGAGATAATCATATATCCCTTGATAGAGAATTTGTCTATTCATTTTAGCGATCAGATCTCATTTTCTCAAATTGTTTCGTTACACTGTGTGTGAAATATCATACTCCAAATATATGAGCTTTAAACATTTAATTTTGGCAGATATCAAACTGGTTAAATTAGGTTTTGGGGTTATCTGCAAGCAGCAGAACTGGCATTTAGGCAGGTAGTTCAGTGAAAATGTTACTGACCTGTAATCATATATTCTGAGTCAATGCACTATCCTAACTTCTAATTTTGATCATTGTATTTTCCTAATCATGTTAAATTGTTCTCTTCCTGTGCTACAAGGAATTTGATTCATCCACATCTATCAATGAGTTAAATAGGCCACATTAAGCAACAGAATAAGCTGAACCCCTGTGGTTAGAGGAAAGTGCAAATTCCAATTGCACATATCTATTTAAGATGTGTGTGCTATATGTTGAATTTAATCTTGTCTTGTCATTCATTACTTTGACTATTAGAATGTGTATTTCCACCTTACTAAAACTGAATTTAAACTAGCTTGCCCCAGTTCTGAGTATCCGAATACAACAAGCAAATACTTTGTGGTTTGGAAAGGTGCTGTATGGCTAATGTAATACATAACACCTCCTTAAATATAGACTGTATAAAGGTGCTTTGCTTTCAATTGTGTGTTAGTAAAGAAGGTAGTTCAGTTGACAGAATATATAGGATTAATATGGATATGTGACACAAGATTTGGTGTGAATCTTGGATGTGTATGAGATACAACTGTGCCCTTATGTTCTTACACAAATGGCTGATTTATTGGTAGGACATGCAGCGCTCTGGCAATAGAAAAAGCGATGATTGCTATCAGAAAATCCACCTACTGAAAAAGATTTTTCAGACCACAAGAATGTGTACGGTTTAAATGGTGGGTCCTTATGTTTGCTGAGTACAACTTTTAAATTCCATGAATATTCAGGCAGTGGCCAAGATGGGATCATGCACCTTCTAGGAAGTTTTTAATGAATGGAGTTCTAAAAATATTTTTGTGAAGTATAGATTTCCTGGTATTGCTGTCAAGTGAATGTTAATTGATATGTAAACTGAGCCAGATTGCTTAAGCATTCATAATTATTGAACAATAGATGAGCAAAGTGGATCAAACCAAATGATTAGCAAATGTTTTCCATTTAGATTTATACCATGTCTACCTAGTGGAAGGGGGATCTACCTTCTTAGATGTCCATAGATTCTGCAGATAAACTAAGGATATTAAATTATTATTTTATGTGCCATGCCACTAAATTGAGTGAACATGGAATGGACATAATAAACTTTCAAACATCATACTTAGAAAATTGTAGTGTCTAAGTATTTTTCTGTACCACAAAGAATCCAGTACTGCCATGCATTGAAAGAATAACAATCATTGTTCTTAGTGCTTGGCCCATTTTTATTTTAAGACCACATACAGTAGAAGGGAGAGCAGGAGGAATATGAAGGCTGATGCTCATGACCAATCTATCTATAGACAATTCATTGAGACTGGTGCTTTAGTTACTTGGAAGTGAAGTTTTGGCAAAAAGCCATGTGGCAAACAATTCTATGTCTGGTATGTTCACCTGTGGAAGTGCTTGTGTAACTCACTCAAAGATTTTTTTTACATGTCTCTCCTGACAATTTCTACTCAACATGTCTAGCCCTTCATTCTCTAGCCTTGGCATATGTTCTGACAAGAGATGTATCCTTCTCTATAGAGGAAAGTGCCATATGTTTTGGGTGACTTTTGACTGTTTAAGTCTATTCCCCTTTGCTTCCAAAAGTAACATATTGTTTTGATATTGTCCGTGTGAATCAATGCGACTATGTGTGAAATTTTTGGTTTGAATGCTGCCACTACCAAAATAGCAGTCTGGTATTCTAAGACACTGATAAATCCTCAGTGTCATTGTTGCCACTAGCGTCTCTAGGGTCCCATGGTCCACCACCAACAAGTGCCTTGCTGGTCAGGGAAGACATACACTGTGTGGAAAAATGCAGTGCTTAGGCACTGATAGTAAGTACTGGTTGCAGCGCCTTCATTGGGCCTGCGGTACAATTGGCAGACCCTGATCACCTTTTGCATCTGTGACATGCAGTGAAAGGAACTGTTGAACTGTGCATTATCTGTGTACTATGTTGACTGTACAATGAGAACAATGCTTGATGTACCTTTATTGCTGTTATCCCCATAGTTATTGACAGAACATATATACCACACCAGTTTGATTATTGGGACTTCAAGTCAAAGCGACCTCAAGTGGCAGCCATCTTTTCGAGGGGCTCTGGAATAAGAAGAGCTTCGCCCTGATCCACCCGCTTATTATTGAGGATCCTGTGGCAGTGCAAGTTCTATTTCGGTGGCAGCTCTTGCCTCCCTGACACTTCTGGCAGACGTTCCAATCCTAGGCTCACCTCGGGGATTCCCAGGCTGTTATTAGGGATCGACCCGCTGTCTATGGTAAATGCGCTTCGCACAACGCATTGTTTTGGTAAAAAGATGCTTGTATCTCGCAAGGCTGATCCTGCTTGTGTTTTTGTTTGGTTACTCTTCTACTATACAGTATACTCAGAACAAACAGTAAAGGAGGCTGTAGGGAACTTAAATTGGATGACTGAGAAAACTGCAGCTAAGAGACATAAACCCACAGTGAGGTCATAAGATAAATCCATGATATCAGCTGATTTATTTTTAACAGGGTGATGTTAACCTCTGTTGCAGAGACAAGCAAGTGTTTGACTCTTCATGAAAATGGAGGACTAGCCTGATGGTATGTAACTGTGTGCAAAATTGCTTTAATACAATTTAATGGTGTTTGCTAAAAATATGCGTAAGAAACTATACCCAGTCCTTGTGTTTCTCACTTCAAGTGTCATTTTGTCATCTCTGAGCTCTTCCACCTTAAGGTCCATCCTAAACTCCCTTGCAGGTCATTACAAGTGTTAGGGAGTACATGAGAGGAAAGGGGAAGATAGCTCTCATGAGAATCTTTGTTTATGTTTTATTACAGATCTCCCTCCCAGCTTTTCCTTTCCCCACACCCCTTCCTTCGCCTGGCAACTGTAATAGTCTGTGCCATCACAGTAAGCAGGCTTGGTTGTGGCTGGAGGTGGACACCTGAAATCGTCTTGAAAGCTCTGAGGAACAGCAAGAACATTGCAACACTCAGCAGCAATGCTGGTGCTCACAGCAGTGACACTGCCCCCCATCATGCCAGCCTACTGAAATGCCTGGTAGCAATTTTGGACCTTGCCATAAATCAGAGAAATGGGTCCGCAATGCCTGAGAATCAGACAACGTGAGGGTGAAATAGCTGAGTACATTTTCCTTGATGTACAAGCAGTCCAGGACAATCCAGAAAATGCCCTTTTTTGGTAGCAGAAGCCTATGCTTCACCCATCAGTCATTAAGCCTGACAAGTACTGTTGAAGTCATGTAGGATTCTCCCCATTTTTAAATAGTTAAAGGATGACAATTCAAACATTAGGCCAAAAGTAATGATAACTATTCTTTCTTACACAAAAAATGTGTAACTTACTACTACCAATGAAATGATGGTGTTCTGACATAGACTGTCGACAGTTACGAGATCAGATTCAGGGTGATTATAATTCAATTTCATGTTTATTTGTATATACCTTTACAAGGAAACTACACACAATATGCTAACTGGACATATGTTACCTGGGAAGGACTGTATGCCATATCAAGAACATAATCAAACACATACTGTGAAGTATTTGGAAGGCCCTCTAAAACCCAGGCAGATTTTCAGAGCAAGTATGGCAGGCAATTGGAGGGGGTGGCTTCTAGGGCCAGGAGGGGGACGTTGTTCCCTTGTGATACACCCCTGCTTCTGCTGTACATCCTTAGTCAGGGGTCACAGCTTTGGCCTCTAGCTTGCTCCCTGATATTTCTGGTACATAATTTGTGACCCCTGGCCTCAGAGGTGCAAAACGTTTGCTTCCTCTGAGGCCAGGGGTCACAAAAGAAGTGCCAGGAGCAGCAGGGAGCAAGCTAGTGGTCACAGCTGGGACCCCTGACTACTCCGAAATGATGCCCAGGGCCTCAATTAATAAAACAATAAAATGAATAAATCCAAACAGGCATACATAGAAGGGCTTCAGGAAAGCCGTTTTCATCCATTCACCTATTCAACTGGTATTCACATTTTTCTTCCTCACAACAAAGCACACATCAGGAGGCATCAGGAGGTAACGTGTCATCACACCTCAGTCATTGGCCCTCATGCACTGTGAGTGATGACATTATACCTAATAACATGTGCATATCTACCTAAAAAGTAGTGAACTTGATTTCCAGGGCTAGAGGCCAATAATATATTTCACTAATTCTTTTTTGTCATTGTCCTCAGGTCTCTCCTTCAAACACCTTTAGCTGTGTTGTTGAAGGCCTTCTCTCTACAGTATGATAATATTACAGTGAATGGGATTTGTTCAACCCCTTGCTCATGAATGGATAGCTGTAGTGTATATCCCAGTTTGATGCTCCCAATCGTTGGCTTTCCTCCCTATTCTTGTTATGATCCTGCCTCTGGAGCATATCTTCTTTACCACAATTTTGAGTGGATGAATTGTATACCTTCCTTTCTCAGGGAACTATTTTTCATTTGTCTTTTAGCACTTAATGGGTGAGAATGTTTTTCTTCTCTCTTTGTCCAATCGATTCGCTATGGCTCATATATCCTACCTCTTGTCTGTTACTCTAGTACCCCTGCCCCGCATCAATCGTCCATATTTGGCATAAAGATAAACCATTCCTAAAATGTCCACTAGTATGTAAGAATGGATGCACATGCATGTGCACACAGCTGCGGCCATCTTGGAATGTTTCTTCTTAAATAAGAAAAAGATGCCTTGGGGAATGGGCTTAGAGAACGCTGCCAACGATGTGGCCTCTCGGCCACGGATATGGTCCACATGTTTGTTGAATGTGCACATCTTACTTTATTCTAGGATGACGTTTCCTGCTCTCTCTCTGAGCTATTAAAATAAAATCTGCAATTTTATACCTGGGTCATTATGTTAGAGTTTAAGCGTGGGCTCCAAAGCTGTGTCTCTGGCATTGTCTTTATCACTCCTATTACTGCAAGGCAATGCATATCGAATGACTGGGCTGTGTCAACACCCTTTGCAGCACTACGTTGGTTTGACTATTGGGTCCGGTATGCCAGACTGAGACATAAATGCTCCGGCTGTGGAGAAACAAGGAAAAAATTATTGGTAATTAACTCTGGGCCTGGCTCCTTTGCTCATCATAATATTTCATATATCCTTATTTAATGTTATCTGTCATTTCTTACACACTCCGCCTTCTTACAATTTATGTTGTTATAATTGTAGAAGGACCGAATTTCAATTGCATTGTATTAGCATCCTTTAACTTCTACTCTTTCCTTTATTTCTTATTTCTTTCCCTCTTTTGTTCCTGTTGGGGTTTTCTTTTCCCAGTTCTCTCTTCGCTGCTGCATGTTTACATGTCATTTTATAATCTGTTTTAATTTGTATCTGTTTGACCACTTGAATTTCTTTCCTGATAAAATAAAATGTAAAAAAAGGAATGTCTCTTCGTTGTTAGAAAAAAACACTGCAAGATAGCCACCACTCATGCGCATAAATGCCCATTCATGCATATGCATCATCAAGCACTGGTGGCCATTTTGGATCTTTTTTTTTATTATTCACGCCAATGCTAGTTTGCATTGGCATGATCAAAAATGATGAACCCTCGCTTTGTAAAGGAAAAATCTATTGGCTTTACCAGTGCTTGCTTATGGCTCTCTTGTACTGAGAATGCCAAGAATGTGTAGAACTCGCCAGAAGTACCAGACATGCTGCCTGTTGTGTGACTGAATGCAGGGCTTTGCATGTACTCGGATGCTACCTCCACATAGACTGCATTGGCATTTCTACATTTTACAGGCACACAGGAGGTGTGCATTGTAAGATGGAAGGGTCCATTGAGCATTGGAGTACAATGTAGAATGAAGGTTGCCATGCATAGAATCAGCTGTAGACTGTTGATAGCAGCTTAGGGGCCACTCCCCCTCACCTATTGCCCCTCAATAAAAGTGTCTATCAGACTGAGCAAAGGTCAGCCTGACATACACTCTCATTTTCAGGTCAGGCGGCCAGGAGCTAAACAAGCGGCAAATGAGCAGGATCCTGGCTGCCTGAGCTGAACTTTGCTGGGCTGAGGATGTCACAGCTCCAGTGGGCGTGACCTCCTCAGCTCAGCAAAGGTCCTCAAGACCCTCCCCTCATGACGATGGGGAGCGCCACTCATTGACTCTGACCTGAAGTGCCCATGGCCAATTGCCAATCAGTGACCCTTTGCCACAGAGTAGGATGGGGTCAGCAGCCTCACTGACCCCATCTAACTCTATGACGAGGTTGGGACTGCTGCCTTCCCCAAGATCAGCCAGTGAGGGAAGGCCAACCCACCTGGGACATCTGGGACACAGCTGAAGGCAAGGGTGATTTTTAAAAAAAATAATTTTGTGTGCGTGCATGTATGTTTGAATGTTTGGTAATGAGTGTTGTGAATGGATGTGTGTGTGCGCACACATGTGTGAATATATGGGTGTGAGTAAGTGTGCATGTGTATGTGTGTCTTGTCCACCCCCTATGTTCTAAAACTACTGACCGCCTCTGCATAGATTTCTTCTCCTAGAACTACCAATGCCCTGGGTTTTAAGAGGGAAGCCTCGTCAAGATTTATAATCTATCCTGTCTAAGATTGGGGCTTATCCAGGAAAAGGATCCCAGATTTCCAATCCAAGATGAAAAAAAGATTTTTCCGTGATGTCAGTTTCTGCCTTATATAAGGAGGCAGTTAGAAGTGTTGGACACATTGCAATGATTTCCCTTCCATATTTTTCCTTCTGGTTCTTATAGCCGTTGCAATATTCTTGAACCTTATTCTTGTTTCTTTGAAAATGTTTTCTGTGTTGGATTTGTTCTGTATTCTTCCCGCTTGGCACTTCCTCCTCCTGGATGCGCGGGGGAGCTTTGTGCCTTGCTATTCATCTCTATATAAATCTACTATCAAGTACAACAGGCGCAGGGTGGTACCATGGCTCTGGGAGGAGTCGCCCTTTATTTGTACAATCAAGAAGGTGATTCAGGTTACACAGGCCTTCTCAGGCTTCAGTTCATGACAATTCATTTAGTTCAGTTATCTATGGATGTTTAAATCATTTCTTTAGGGTAGAGGAATTTAGAGCAAATGGTGTCCTTTCTTTGCTCCAATATGAATCATATTTTGCAATAATGCACTTTAAAATTATAAAAGATTTCCTATATTTTATTCCATGTCTATTTTAAATCTTTGAGTAGTAGAAGGTGCCCTATTCTTCTATTAAAATTATATATCATGTAAAATTATTTTGCAAGCATTCAGCCATCACTTTTAGGCCGGAAATATAATTTCTTCTTTTTTATTTGATATATTAAAAACAGGAAAAAACAAGCATTGAAAATGCAATAGGTCTCGCCTTTGATTAAGTTAAAGCTATTTGCTTTGTTAATGGTATTGTACAGCAAAGCAAATGGCTTTAACTTAATGAAAGGCGAGACCTATTGCATTTTTAATGCTTGTTTTAATTATCTACGTACTGAAAGGAGGCCTAGTCCACCTCACCTCTGTCTCCCCCCTTTGTTTACAGACAATGGGGTAACCCCAGTGGTCAAAGAGGGGTCGATCCAAGGGGCAGTTGATCCGAGGGGCACAACATGCCCATACTTTTTCAATTTAAGAAAAACAGTTACCCTACTTTTTGTGAAAAGACAACCTTCCCAGGAAGGTTAATTCCGATAGTTGAAATGCTTCGGCTAAAGTGTAAGGCAGGGAGTATCATGTGCTGTGAAACGAGTGTGGGGCAGACAGCCAAACAAGCCTTGCCAGACTGCCTGCTTGCCTGAAAGACATGTAAATGTGCACTACTGGTTAATCTGCAAATGTTTCAATTGATGGAATCACTTAAAGCTTCATGATGACACAAATGTATTCTTTTTAAGAGATATCTTAGGGGAGCTACCAGCTGTAGTTTCCACCCTTTCTATGCCCTGCACCGCTAGGAAATGTTTTGGTAAGGCTCGCACCCCAACAAAAGTAATATCACATTTGAAGATGCAAATATAAATATACTTTTCCTCTTTGTCGCACCCCCTGAAATGCCATCTCGCACCACCTGGGTGTGCAGGTACCCCGGGATGGGAACCCCTGAGCTAAGCACCGAAGAGTGTGCTTTTAAAAGACAGTTATAAAATAATTGCATTATGATAGTCTGAGTATTACTAAAATCTGTCTTTTTGAAGAACTTTTTTTATCTTAAACCTTTGTGCACATTTTGTAGCAGCCTATCTTACACTGTGCATAATGCAAGTTTAAAATAATGACTTACATGCTCATAGTGCTTTCTGTCACAGACTGGGACCTTGTAGCACTAAACATACACATGTCACTATTCTCCTCAGCACCTATCAGGATTCAATTATATGGCTCTCTGGTGCAGTGCATTAACTAATAAAGGTTTCATAATGTCTGATATGGCATTTCCTAATGATTAACAACTTGCATGTAATTTTCATTTAAGCTGTGTGTTATTTTTTTTATGTATAGTACCTGAAGGGGAAAGGCAGAAAAAAGTTACAGAATATTTAGGGCCTCATTTACAATGATTTGGCATAGGACAGTGCTGCAAGTGTATTTGCTGTGCTGCCCTACGCCAAATCGAAAGGGCGGGAATGCACCATAGTTACAAGATACGGTGCATTCCTGTCCTTTCAGCCGGTGCAAAATATGGTGCCTAGTGCCAATGCAGGCATCTGCGTTGTTGGCAGGATTGTATTTGTGAAGGAAGGTACACCTTCCTGCACAAAAACAACCCATGGAGGCGTTTTCCACTTTCTATGTGTGCAGTGCACATAGAAAGAGGAAAAAACGAGGACAAATAAACAGATTTCTCCTTGCTATGCCTGACCTGCGGAAGTGTACAGTTTTGACACATTCCCAGATTTACAGATCCTTGCAAATGTGGGAATGAGTCCAAATTCATGGTTGTTGTGTGGAAATACCCACTGCAACGCACATGAAACGCCTCCCTGATGCAGTATAGGGCAATGCAGCAACTTGTACTGCATTTTCTTCCAACAACCATATCAACAAAGTCATGAAAAGCTATGCAAAATGGCTTTGCGTGGCCTCGTAGATATGGGTCTGCCCTCAGTGCCGCCAGAGCATCATGAAAAGTGGCGCACTGGCGGTGCAAGGGGCTTGTAAATAAATCCCTTTTTTGTGTCACTCCTTAGACCATGCCCCCACACTCACTCACCCCGCATTACAGTTCCCATACTTTTTAATGCACTTCGCCCAGAGGGTAAACCATAGGGAAACAGGGGGCAGAGATGAAGAACATACAGGCAGATGGCAGAGAAATAGTGAGGGAAAAGCAGGTACTTGGATGGCAGTGATAGAGACTAGGATATATGCAGGTTCACAGTGGCAGAGCAAGGCACTGGGGAATAATATGGCACACTGAGAACGAAGGCACACAATGGGCTAACCGATAAGGAAATGGGGGCCCAGAAAAACGAAGAAGTAAAGGACAGTCCATCGAAAGGAGGTGGCAGAGTACATGGATGGCAGAGAAAGACAATGCGCTTAGTGCAAGTACATAGGGGAAACACTAGGGACTTGGGCAAATTAAGGTACATTGAGTATAGACAGACAGAAGGCGGAAGGGAAAGGGAGTTGGGCAGACGCAGGGATGAACGGACAGGCAAACAGGTGGTAGAGAAATATACACCGTGAAATGCAGGCACTCGGAGGACACATATAGATACTGAATCAAATGCAGGTAACACGGCGGCGAGCAGATTCAGACACACTGAAAACCGAGGCTGACATACCCTACATATACATTAAACAACATGCAAATCCGGGAGAGACATGGGGGCAACTGCAGACAGAGATGTTATGTGTATATGTGAAGTGCACTATCCCTGGAAGGGAATCCTGGATCTGGATAGATGGGTACTGTGGTCACTGAAAGACCAACAGGAGGCAGAGCAAGGCAAAAACTAGGGTGCACGTGAGACAAACCAAGGCCAGCGGCAGTCACTACTACTTCGGTAAGTGAACAGTGATGCAGACACAGATGTTGGTAAATGACAGGCCCATGCACAGGAGTTGTGGACACCGGATTTTTTGACAGACACAAAGATGAAAGAAGGGTTAGAGACAGGCAATGTGGCCATTCAGAACACACAGGGATAAGTGACAGTTACTGGAGATATGTGAGGCAACACAGAACACTGACAGGACCGACTCACGCTCTTCTCCACATCATGCAGAGCTTCACTCTCAATTCTACTTCCATCTTCTTCCTCACACACCCCAAGTTAGCTTCCTTTATTTACCACACACAGCACCAGCCCACCCCTCCTTATCTTCCTCACATAGAGCCTTCCTCCTCTTCCTGATAGACACTCTAGCTCTTCTCTCCTTCGTCGCAGACTAGGACTCCCTCCTTCACACTCCTGTTTCACACGCACCTTTGCCCCCCACACGGCCCCTACCTCTCCTCCCTCTAGATCCTCCTCCTACCACCTTGTTGTACTCCAGCAGGGCCTTTTGTACCAGCTCTTGGTCTCCGGACTCCAGCTGGTCCAGGATAAGTCCCAGGTCCATCCTGGGGTGAGGGTCAGGGGTCCTCGGGTGAACAATGTGCCCAGTGGCGGCGGAGGGTATGGAGCACGGGTCAGTTCAGAGGCTGTGCCCAAGCTTAGCTACTGCAAACGCCCTGTTTAGAGCTCATTCACTTACAGTACGTGATGTCAGAGGGAGGAGGAGGAGGAACGAGTAGGCGGGGAACGGAAAGAGAAAGAGGAGGGAACGGGGAGGGGAGCGATTAGGAAGGCTCAAAGAGAGCATAGAGGGCGATACCTGCGGTAGGCGGAGCAAGAGTTTAATATATATTATTCTACAAGAGGAAGGAGGAAGACTGACATTCAACCGGTTGCAATGTGCTTGATTGGAGTGAGAATTCAGATACATATTTCTTATGTAAATACAAGGAATGTATAACGATCCAGTGGTGATGATCCGAGCTGACTGTGATAAAAGAGCAGAAAGCAGGTAAAAGTGGTTAAGAAAATATGTGCTTCTTTATCCTCTTCAAATGGAGGATGAACCCGTTATTTAGAAACCAATGGTCGGACACCCACATACACATTCTCAACATTCTAAGCTCTACCAAGTGGCTGCGGAGAAAGGGGGTTGGAGGTGCAGTGCTTAAATAGTAAAAAAAAGCAAGCGGCCGTGAAAGTGAAAGCGATCGCGCTAAGGCCACGCTAATTAAAAGCATGCCGCCATGAGCGCTTGTGAAAGCTATTGGCACAAGCAAAACAAGATGGCATCGGACTTTCCACTGTCCGTACGTACGCGTACATGTTTTGCTTTGTCTCAATGGTGAGAGCAGCCATGTTGGTCCATCTGTACGCGTGCATGTTCAGCCCTTGTATGGCGAGAGCACCGCATGCGCGCTGCTAATGCCAGGCGAGACCTAAACAGTAACCATCACTCTAGCTTTTCGAGGCCAAACCTATTTATTTTGCCTGTTAATGCTGAGGTCAAAATTTCAGAGAATTATTCGCTTTGAAGATTGGGATGAAGTCCTGCCTGTGCAATACAGCTGCATTTTTATTACTCAATCTTTCTCACAGTTCTAGTTATTGCTTCATGCACTGAAGATTTCTCCTGTGCCTTGTAGTGTACAACTTGTGTTTCAGAGCTAAACAATGTCTCTTTTACTGAATGATTTATATTCAGAACCATATACGCACTTAACAGTTTCATGAGTAATGCCATTGATTGCATGCTGCACAAAGACCCTATTTGTTACATGGCAAGCACTAGTGTTGTATCCATATTCTGCAATTTCATCACTTGATTAGTTTCCCCAACAATGTATCACGAGTTGTGGCCGCTCATCTGTATGACAGCCTAGGATGGATGGCCGCCGTTGAACGTTGTACTTTTTTCAGGGTTATTGGATGTTTGATTAATTGGACAAATAATTATCTTGCAAACATGTTAACATGCTATTAATTGTGGCAGTAATTTGCGTGTCACATCCAAGAGATGGCAGCAACCTTATTCATATTTGCATATAAACTGAGGTCAGCTTCTATTGCAACAGCATCGATAATGAGAGATAGGACACGCTGACTTCCAAACACATTTTTCTTTTTTATTCTACAAGTTCTTTTCTGCTCAACTTCCTCATGAGACATTTTCACCAAAATTGCATGAGTGCGAGACATTCTCCTCTGTAATCAGTCCCAAAAGATAGAAATTATTTGCGATTTCTCTGATTCTAAAATAACATGTTAGGTGCATATTGACAACTCTGCTGTAGCACTTCTCTATGTACCCAACACAAAAAGAGCTTTAAGAAGCACCTCCCTGAGTGAGACTTTGCCTCAGTTGACATAATGATCTCTCACCTTAAAACAATTTGATTGGGCAGAAAGCGTGTGCGTCCACTGAAAAAGAGTGCCTGTATTGCACTGAATATTCTCCCTACAGTAGGCCTGAGCTGGTCATGGTGACAAGCAAAATATCAAGACTGTTGGGTTCACTGGATCTTTGAGAAAAGTTATGTTATTGCCAAAGGTCTGACCTATTTATTCTAAAATGTCATGTCACAGTCAGTTGGATCTAATTATTTACTGCAAAAAGCTTAGCTTAATGTCAATTGGCAATTCTGAGTGGAATATTTTTACACTCTGTTAAAGGCTGTGCACAAATATTTTCTAAAATGGATTTCCACAGATTACTGCAGCAGGCAAGGGTTTTGGTGATCCCTTATGACAACCCTATTTGTTGGAATTACATTAGTTTCAGGCCTGGTGTCTGCAAGGGGTTATGTTGTAACCAGAAAGTAGCTGAAAGGCGAAGGACTAGCAGAGGAGCTGTGGCCCTGTCCACATGTTGATTTGCTTCTCTTCAAACATTTGATTGACAAGTAGTTGAGTTAATCTTCTTATGAAGTAGTTCCATTGTTCATAATATGTAGGGGCGCTGTCATTGTCAATGCAAAGGCCATATAAAGAACAGTTGAAAGGGTGTTTGCATTGTGTAATTCTGTGACCAATGTAGTAGGAAGATGTATCACATTATGAACTTTGTGTCAAATATAGGAGAAAGGGATTTTACATTGAACTGCTGGCCAAACACCAAAAAGAGTGACTTTCAATTATACACTTTCCAACAAATTCATTTGGAAGGGGATTTAGATTACAATCCCCTTGCCAAACATCATATGCAGAGGCCTACCATTGTGAACCATCTAACAAATGCAATAAAAAGGGGTTTTGTATTGTGAACTCTGAATAATGCAATAAGAAGTGGTTTTACGCTGAGGACTCTCACACAAAAGTAATAGGACGTTACTTCTAACACACATCCCTTTTTAGATCCAGCCATAGTTTATGCTTGGTGTCATCAAAATGAGGGTGAATATTCATGTTGAAATGCATAGTTTGGGTCCACCAAACAATATTGAATGGCTCTTCCCAGTCAGTGACAATATTGTGCTGTTTATGTTAATTTCCCAGCAAATAGGTTTGCTTTATTGGTGTTTAAATGTGGTGATAAAGGCAGCATGTCTTTAATTTTACTTGTATACTACATTTTTTTATTCAGAAAAGCCTCAAGTTTTCCAAAACGCTAAATTTAGGGGCATTGCTGGTGTTTACAGTTAGAGTCTTCTGGTGTGTAAATTGTCACATTTCCACACAGATAATGTGAGCAGACCTTATCCAGATGGTTAATCGTCTCCGGGGATATTTCTGTAGTGCTTGAAACTTGCACTCTTTTTAATCAGCAAGGCACCTGTAGTGGGTGTTCCAATTAGTAATCGAACCTGCAATCTTCGAAATATTTGTCCTTTTGGTTAGAGTACTTACTCGCGTGTGTGTTAAAGTACTTCACCTTTTTGAAGAAAAGACAATGACTGAACATTGTTTTGTTACGTGTTAAAGTTGTGCTTTGCTATGGTTTAAATTTCTTTTCCTCAACAGCTCTCTGAGGCAACCCGGACGGATCTTCCAAACTTCTTTTAGACACAAGTGCTGAAGGGAGCTTTTGATCACCAGTTTGAAGGTCTGGGGTAAAAAGGACCCAATACACTAGAGGTGAAAACCCCCCTTGAAACAATTGCAGCTAGTAAGTTCTGGCTGCCTTGGGAGCTCCTGACAAGATTTCTCACATATAATCAGAAGGGGTTTTACATTGTGAACCATCTGTCAAAAACAATAAGGAGGAGGTTTTCTTTGTGAACTCTTTACCAAACATCAATAGAAGGGGCTTTACATTGTGTGGACCTTCTGACAAATGAAAAAGGGATAGGTTTTACATTGGGACCTATCTCATAAAGGCAATAGCGAAAGGGTTTCTCATTATGAACCCTATGTAAAATACAACTTGAAGGGTTTTTACATTGTGAACACCATGACAAATACCATATAAAGGGGCTTTGACTTTTGAACTATGTGACAAATGCAGTAGAAAGCAGTTTTACATTTTTACATTTGAAACTCTTCAACAAATGCATAGAAAGTGGTTTAGTATGTCCCTTTTTAGGTTGGGCCAAAATAAATGTTTGATGTTTCCATTTAGAGAATTTACGTTCATATTTCTAAATACTTTGGATCTGCTTAAACTGTTGGTTGTTACGCATTACTGGGAAGCAGAGAGACTTTTCAAGAGTGATACAAGAGAACTTTTAGCCCTTGCGATTTCCATATATTTACATATTGCTTGGGCCTTAAGTAGGAAGGTCATTCTCAATTCCAAACTATGAAAGAACTCAATAAATATTAGCATTGTCAATGCACTACACACACCCCTCTTATTGTAAATATATGAATTTCCCAGATTGGTGAAAACTGCATTTGCCCAATTCTATATTTGGTTGCCTTGCCACTTGATCAACGTATTCCTCTAGGTTTAGTTCCTCTATTTTTATTGATAATATATTTGGACTTTTATTCTGTTTTATAACTGGGGAATTGTATAATGATATTTTATGCTTCTTTTTACCTGTATAAGCTTTACTGTATTTAAGAGTATTCTTGTTGTATTAATATGATGTGTTTTATGGGCTGCGCCCGAAATAAACAAATAAACAACTGTTATAGAAACTGTTATATTGATTTTTGCATGCAGGGACAACATGATCATGTTCATGATCATGTTAAAGTCAACAGGCTTACTTTAATAATTTGTAAATGTGGTGACAAAGCAGTAGGTGTCTCATTTACATTGCAAACGATTTAACTTAACTTTTGATAGGGAAAAGCCTCATGTTTTCCAGTAGGAAGACATGGCCATTGCTGGTGTTGAGGCAAATTTTATTTGATAACAATGTGCTATTATTAATAATGTGAAAAGCTTGCATTTAAGTAACGACATATATGAAATGCTAGATTTGTAATGTTATAGGCCAAAGAATAAATACAAATGCTGATTGAAGTAAGCCTAACTGTCGGTGTCATGTTAACTGAAAAATAATGAATCAATACTGAAAAGCCTGTTTTTCACATTGAATATTTGGTTTGTGTACAATGTTTTTTTTATATTTAAAATTCTCTATTTTTCCAGAAGCCTTCTATTAGCTAGTGATTAGGCATGTTATATATTAGATAACGGATAAGGAGTTCTCACTGGGAGGAGAAGAAGCAACAGGAAGGATGATTAATTGGAAAAACTGTCTGGAAGGCAAAGTATCAATGCTGCCACTTTTCAAGGTTTAGTGTCTGAAAGCCTACTGTGCTCCCATGAGAAAACGGGGTGTTTGCTCATTCACAGGAGTGTGCTGATATTGTATTGGAGCATGAAGAATAAAAATTAAAATAATTTTGCAACAAAGAATGTGTGTGTATATGCATTTGTGTATGTTCCTAGAGCAGCAGCTAAATTCCAGACCTTCTCTGAAATTCCTGCCCTGGCATTCTGGCCAGGGGCTCACTTCTGAGTGTCTTAGTCTTCTTTAAATGAAAGATTATTCAGCCTCTTTCTTTATGCCTCCAGTCTAGTATGCACAGGCTTTATGTTTGCACATTAATCTTCTCTTTAGAACTCTTTATTGGGTATCTGAACTGAAACCTTTTTCTCTCTTTATCACAAATTATTTAGATTAGGGAATTTCCTATATGGGACACGCTTGATATTTCATCACTATTGTAGAAGGGTGGGGTATTATGCACTGAGGCTGTTTAAGGTTCACTATGCAATACCTTCACGTTACCCTCAATAGGTCATTTGAATTCACACTTTCGAAATCCCTAGCCCAAACTGTATAATCTATTCTACACTTGAGGAATGGTTACTATTACAGTTCATTATTGTTGATGCTGTTCTTGGTTTTCTTTATTCCCTATGTTCCCTTCCCTCATGCCTTTTCTTTTTGCTAATAGTCTTGCGTCCACTGGCCAGTGACATTAATTGTGGGCAATATATAATGTTCAAGTATAATCTTGAAATTCAATCAAACAGATTTAAACTATAAATTCCCCAGCTCAGTCTTGGAAATGTGGCACAGAGCAGTCAGGTTTTACTAGAGGAACAAGCATTTCAGAGTACCAACATGGATAATAAGTAATTGACACGACCCAAAAGAAATCCAACACTAATTTATCAAAATACATCAGATTGTTATATAATTTTAGACACAGAAATGAAGACAATCAGATGAGCATAACCAGAGCTATGGATTTCTAAAGAAAAAAGAAATCAGTGCATTTCACTCTTGCAAAACAATAATGTTGAATTCAATGGGTAAATACAATAGTGAACCAGGTCACTTGCCGGTCGAGTTCAGTGGAAACCACTGGGTAGTATGGTGATGCAGGTTCTAGGCCAGCGTTGAATTCTACCTGGCTCATAGGAACCAGGTGCAGAGTTATCCTGGTGCTGTACGCTGGAGACGTGATTGCTGGTTTTGCTGATTGGATGGTGCTGATGAGGAGAGAGGTGAAAAATCTCAATTATGGGGCCACTGGGGCATCGAGTTGGCACAACGTTGCATGAAGGTAGTGGTAACCTGACTGGCCACCAATAAGCCTTGAAAACAGCAAACCCAGCATTTTATTATTTCAATATCCTGTAGTCCAAGACAACACAGGAGGTCAGGTCTACATTTTCCACAATGCAGTTGAGCATTTACTTTTGGGTGATCCCTCGGCGGGCCCAATGGCCAGTGATTGTTTGGTTTTGGTGAGCGTGCATTACCTGAGGGCTGCAGGGGACTAGTACCTCTAGTCCAAGGGAGTTCTGAGGTTGTCTCTAGCTTGCAGAGGTATTCCTCTTCCCATTGGAACCTGTCTCTGGTCCAGGATGAGTTGCAGTCGTACAGTTGCACGGCAGTTGCCACAGGTGCAGTTTATCACACCTCTGCTTTGTACAGATCCTGATGTCGCAGACTTGGGTCTCTTCTTTGTCCTTGGTTGCATTTCACTCAGATCTGAGTTTCTGGTGACAGGGAAGCTCCCTAAATCCTATATTAAGGGGGTTTTGGGGTGTGGGTACTAGTAGCCAATTGCCCCAGGGCCTAATCCACCCCTGAGGTTACAACTTCTGGAGGAGTGTGGCATCTTTTCTAACAGGAAGTCTCTATGCAGCCACTTTTAAAAAATGGCAGAAGCCTTCTTCAGATTTACAGGCTAGGGTGTGGCCAGCATTCTGAGGATGTACGCCTCCTGATAACTTTCCCACCTGCCGAGGTTGCATATGTGCCATGGACAGAGTGTTGGCTTTTTCCTCCGCTGGGAGGAACTATGGTTACAATTCGGAGGCTGTGGAAGCTTTGAAGCTCACTGCCTTGATGTGCCACTTGACTAGCCATCCTGTCTGGGAGTCTTGCTTTGTTCACCCTAAGTTGGCAGGGTATGCCCAGACGTGGTTCCCTTGCTCACTTTTCCACTGGATTCAAGCTAGCCTGGCTGATGAGGGGTGTCACCCCGAAACCAGTCCCAGGATGCTTGTTTCTGGTCCAGGGAAGCCCTGGCTTGACAGTTGGGGCTGGACTGTTCCAATGAGGCACAGGGCCAAGACTGATTTGCATATGGCTGGGCCTGAACTAGGGTGGCAAAGTGAGCTAAAGAATGATGGTCTGTTCAACCCAAATCTGTGACTAGGGGTGAGTGTCTGAAAAGTTTCAGCACTCTGTCCATCATCTCTTTGTGTTTGCTTTGATCCCACAAATTTCCTACACAGATTTTAGAGGAAAATTTGACTTTTTAGCTAAATATGAGGTTTGTGGCGGATTCTTGAAAGAAAAACATTGGGGGATCAATGCAAGCCACACCTCCCTGGACTCCCACAGGTGTCTTGTTTTCAGAAATTTCTGGGGCCAAAAACACAGGTGCCCCCTTGCAAAACCAGGTTGTTTTGTAATTGGTAATTTTGATGTCTCCACAATACGTTTTGGGCCCTTGCCTGTCGCGGGCACTTGGCATACCCACGCACATGAGGTAAAATTATTATCAGGAGACCTGGGGGAATGCTGGATGGTGGGAAATGTGTGAATCCATGCAGATTGCAGAACATTCCATCACAGAAATGTGAGGAAAATTGTTTTTTTTTTACAAAGTATGAGCTCTGTAAGGAGTTCTGGGAAAAAGAGCCTGGTGAGAGTCACACAAGTCACCCCCTCCTGGACTCCTGTGGGTGTCTAGTTTTAAAAAATGTATAGGTTTGCTAGTTTTACCTAGGTGCCAGCAGGGCTAGGGTTCAAAATCCACAGCTAGGCACTTTTCAAAAAAAGGGTCAGTTTTCACTGTAAAAATGTGGTGTGTCCATGTTGCGTTTTGGCCCATTTCCTGTTGCAGGCACTAGGCCTACCCACACAAGTGAGGTAGCATTTTTAATCAAGAGACTTTGGGGGATGAGGGGTGGGTGGAAGTTTGTGAATCCACACAGATTCCAGAGTTTTACATCACAGAAATGTGCAGAAAATGTGTTTTTTCTTTTACAAAGTTTGAGGTTTGCAAGGGATTCTGGGTAACAGAACCTGGTGAGTGCAACACAACTCACCCCATCCTGGATTTCCCTGGGTGTCTAGTTTTAAAAATGTAAAGGATTCCTAGGTTTCCCTAGGTGCCAGCTGAGCTAGGGTTCAAAATCAACAGCTAGGCACTTTGTCCCTGTGTATGAGCAGTACCCCACCGGAACTTCTGAAGGTTTTGCTACTGGCCCGAACTTGTTGAGCCCCTCCCCAGTGCCTTAGCTCCACAAGTCTAGGCCTGCAGTCTACAGGTCCTGGTCCTTGGGTCCTAGCTTAGGCTAAGAGTTGGGAGCTATGTTTCCCACATCCCAGTCCGTGTCCAATGGATCATCTCACCTGATGCCAGCCAGCCTCTTCTCTTCTCTTCTCTTCTCTTCTCTTCTCTTCTCTTCTCTTCTCTTCTCTTCTCTTCTCTTCTCTTCTCTTCTCTTCTCTTCTCTTCTCTTCTCTTCTCTTCTCTTCTCTTCTCTTCTCCTCTCCTCTCTTCTCTTCTCCACTCTTCTCTTCTCATCTTGTCTCCCCTTCCCTCCCCTCAACTCCCCTCACCTCTCCTCTGCTAATCTGACCGGATCTTTTTTTTCCTCTTCCCCAACTCGTTTCTTCTTTCCCCACCCTTTATTTCCGTGATCCTCTCCCTTCAAACCCTGTATGCCCTCCCCACCTCCCCCCATGGACAAGTCTGCCTTTGCCCTCTAAACCAAAGCCTTGCAGCCTGACACCACACACTGCACCGAAGCCAAGGCTGGCTCTGCCTATCATGGCTCACAACCTCTCCGCATTCTTTTGTGGAACATCAATGGAATGACGTGCAACCTAAAATGTAAGAAGGTACTCTCATATTTGCAATCCAAACGGGCGGATGTTGCTCTCTTATAGGAGACCCGCTTCGACAGTCCAGAATCTGACAAATTGCATCAAGAATGGGTGGAGAGAGTGATCAATAGCAGCAGCCCAGCACTGACGGATCAGGGAGGCAGGTTTCCCAGGAAATGTGGTGTAACGATCCTTCTTCATAAATCACTGCCCATCACTGTTGTCAAGTCCTTGTCTGAACCGGACGGTAGGAATGCTCTGACTCCAAATGAGAAACACAAGATCCATCGGAAGAAGTGGAGGGAGAACGCTGAAGACAGTCCCCCGCGTGTAGATCCCCAAAACCTAATTCTATTCCAGTTCCCCTTTAACCTGTAGTTACATTGCCACCAGCGAAGTGCCCCCGTAAAATATCGAGATACGTGCCACCTCATCCCAACAGACTATGGTGGTGGAGAACTATGGCACCCAGATCAAGGATCTCTGGGCTGTCATTAAAATGCTGAGGGCAGAGGTCAAGTCCCTCAGAGAAGAGCTCCACACCCTGTCAAATGTTATGAGCTCTCCCAGAAGAGTGGGTCCAGGGGCAATAGGGTCATTTGCAAACAGGCGACTGACCCCCATTCTAAAACACAGTCTAAAACATCATTGCCCAGGCCAGGTAGTCTAGCAATTCCTTCCATTAGGCCCTTGGGCAATCTGAAAAATACTGGGGTGCAAATCAACAAATCCTTCCCAGCCGGGATGCAAATCAGGCTCTGAACCATGACTTCGGCCAATCCACTTACCAAAAATGCAGTAATGGGAGGAGATCAATGGGGTTAAGGAGGTTCATAACCAAATCTATATATTCACGTTTCCTACCCTCTGACTCCCCCTTCGTTGCTCCAACACTCGCCCCTACAACTGAGCCATTAATTAGCAGGCACCCCCAGTCACATCCATATCAAAATTTCCATTCACCCAACAGGATGATATTCATGGCTGGGGCCAAGTCAGAGAAGATGATGCTTCCCTAAACAATACAGTGATCTATTGGATCTGCAGGGTGAGGAAGTGCACAAGTGTAATTCGTGCAGAAATTATAAGGGCCTCTCATATACCCTTTCCTGAAAATCTGGACTGTATTAAATTACAGTATACTCACCCTTCCATTGTTAATGGGCTGTTCTACATGGAATCTCGAGCTTATACCACCACAACCTCCCAGATCCAACTCAGAAGATGGGTCCTTCCTCCTCAAGGAGGTGAGCATCCTCAATTTCCTTCTCGCCTTTCTTGCGTAGACTGACTGGAAAGTTCAGTGACCATGAGTTTCGGTATCAAATCACCACCAACACTGCCCTTTCCTTCTCCCCATTCTCACGTCTTCGACCCAGCACTGATTAATTCTAGTAACACTTGTATTGCCACTGAACAATTCTTCAAACCCCTCAGTAGTCTCTCAACCATGGTATGATACTGTGGCATGCCCTCAAGACATCAGGATGTCCAAACTTCACTCACTTCCAACTCGCCAAATTCCTCCATTCTGATTTCTTGGAACATCGCCGGCTGGGGGAGTAAGCTGGAACAGAGAGAATAGGGGCTTTTATAGACAAGCAGACAAAGTCATGTTGCAGTAATTAATGTAAAACATCCCCACCCACAGGCAGGGCTTTACCACCCAGCATGTGCCAGCATGCAAGTCTAAAACAGGTAGACCATCAGGTGGACTCACCACATGGGTCAGTGTCTCTTTGGGGTGTCATTTTAAACAGTTCTTTATTCCCTCCCCAGATATCCTTGGGCTCAAAATTTCCGTTCCCAAGAGGAATGACGAATTCCACCTATTTAATGTTTATTGCAAGAGTGTTTCCAGGTCTTCTGAATCCCCTGTAATCCATAAACTGAATGATATCATCAATACCAACTCTAATGGAGAGATTGCCATAATCATAAGGTGGGTATTTCAATGTGTGCTTCAAACCGAACATACCACAAAGGGAATTGACCCACATAGAAGACCACCATTGGGGCAACCCCCAAAGCCTGGGTCGGTGTATCAAAACAATCGCTAAAGTAGCCTTGCAATGAACTGATTTTAGTATATGTAATCAACTAAGAGCTTGCAATGGCAGAACCAAATCTGACCTAAAGAGATACCCGTCATTCACTAGAAATGAGTATATAAGCTGTATTGACTATTTATTTGTGTCCCTCCAAAGCTGGGTTTACATCGAAGACATGAAAGTTATTCCTAGGACAGAAAGCGATAACTTTCCCCTTTCTCTAGTCCTCAGTGACATAGCAGGTAGGTTTGAAAGGAAACTGAGTATTTTGTGTGACCTGACAGTGAGTCACAATGGTCAAGTGGAGTAGCATTGTGGATAACAATGCCCTTCACGCCCACAGATATCATAATTTGATCCCCACAATGAGACTTCTAGCTGGTCCAGAGATAACACCAAAAGAGATTATGGGAGTCCATACCAAATGATTTAAGGAGCTAAAATTCCAGTTTTTACCAAGCCCTTAATCATAAAGAATTCTTCTGGGTCTGTAGATTCTACATGCTATAACAAGAACTGTAAAGTGGCAAAGTACCCATCTCCTAGGTGCCCTCAAGGGGGTTTCTTACCGTAAAGTTAAGATCGCCAGATCTGATTACAAGCAAGATTAAAAAATTGCAAAGACTGATTGGTACACAGCTATCTGAAGTGACCTGTTAGCAGCTGTGCGAAAGGGGAATCAAAGGGACTTTTGGCATGTAATCTCTCACTGTGCAAAGTTCGCCAAGATGAGACCAGAATCCCACATCCTACCACATGATTGGGTGAACCATTTTAAAACCTTATAGAGTCCCCCTCTTCCATCTACAAACTGTGTGTCCCTAAGCAGATCTGACCAACCAAAAGTCACTAGTGTGTGCCAAACTCCTCCTAATTCAGATTTTTTCTGTGTGGCTTTTCTTTAGTACCACTGAGGTCAAATCTGCCATAATTTCCCAGAATCCAGGTGAAGGCCCCAAGGTTGGACTGAATTCCAGTGGATCTCTTTATTTCAGAACAAGCCATCTGGGTTCCATATCTCACCTGCATTTTTAATGCTATATTGGCAGACACGGATATTCCCAAGACATGTAAGGGGACGGAGATTATCTATATTCACACAAAAGGGTCAAAACTGGATTCAGCTAATTACCGGCGAATCAGCCTTATAGACCCTAGGAAAAAAAATGTTGAAAGATTTTCATGGATCAGTTGTCCTGGATCAAAAAAGTAAAATGTTTACCTAATTCCAGGCTGGATTTTGGCCTAAGACCATCACGGTCAACCAGGCCTTCAGGTTTCAGCCGGTAGGGTGGAAAGAGGTGGCTCTGGGTGATGATAGTCTATATGCCGCTCTAGTAGATCTAAAAGCGGCATTTGACATGGTCCCCAGGGACAGACTGTAAAGAATCCTTAGTGAAAAGGAGATTCCTGACCCCCTCCTTAACATCATCACGTCTCCACTGATATACCTTTTCTCAGGTCCGATTGGGACCCGACGGGGAAGCAACTGGCCCTTTCAGGGTCGATAAATGAGTTTGGCCAGGTTGTGTACTTGCACCCACACTATTTTAGCTGTTCATCAATGGATGCATTGACTACTTGATTCACAATGACTCCCCAGATCTTGGGAGGACCAAGATCCCAGCTTTGTTGTTTGCAGATGTCATGCTGCTGATATCAAAGACTCCCAAGGGACTAGAGACCCTTTCGAGTAAATTTAGTCTCTATTGTTCAGATCATGGCCTAGTGATAAATCAAAGCAAAACTAAATTCATGGCCATACACCCGCACAGAGGTTTTAAAGGAACAATATTGCTTGAGGGGAAGCTGATTGAGAGAGTGAATAAATTTGACTATCACTGCATCTGTCTGTCCAGTACTAACTCCTGGGTAAATCAAGTCACAAAAAACGCCCTCATCTTTAAACACAGGGCAGCAGCATTATTCAAATTTGCAAATAATTCCTCAGTCCCCCCAGTCTCACCGATTCCTGAAGTCCGGAGGGCATAAGCTGTGGCTTCTGGTGGAAGTGGCAGAGAACAACTTTTTGAGAATGGTACTCAAAATTCCCCAAAGTGCTTATCAAGTCTTCAAATTTGACCTAGGCATTCAGCCCATCATCCACCTAATTCAACTTAGACCAATTGTGTATTGGGTCAGAGTCTGGTCAAGATCCGAATTGGATAACTAAAGAGAGGGCCTCCAGGATATACTGGACAGGTCTCAGGGTTAGAGAAAGCTCCCGTGGTTGCCCTTTATGCAACATACATGTTATTCATTAGGCATTAAAAAAGTATTGGGCAGATCCATGATCAATTTACTCTGAGGTAAATGCACTGGAATCAGGTGGGGTCTGAATTAATCAGTCAGGCAGGCCTGGTGAAACAGATCAAATCTTTCTTAGAATGTAAGCCATAGTCTCACTTTGAGAAATACATGGACAAATTTTACCCCCCCCATTCACAAGATCCCTATATCTCAGATTTAGGTAGGGTCAAGTTACCTTTAGCGTCTGTTATTTGTAAATGGAAAGCCAATCAAGTGAGTAAAAATTCCTGCCCTGCATGTGGAGAAGCTGAGGAAATGGCAGACATATATTGTTCTTTTGGTCAAAATACTCTAAGCAGAGAAGGCGCTGGATAATTCCCTTACGCAGTTTTCTTGGTGTCCTCCACTACAGGGTAGCAGCGAGAGTATGTAAGGCTAATAGGTCTCCAGTTATAGTTTTTTCAATTGTTACATTTTTAGAGTGCATCTGGCTCATTCGGTGTAAAGTCTTAACATCTTTTAACCCCACGCTAAAACACAACACATTAGTGGAGGTTATCTAACTGTATATCCAGAATGAAGCTCAATATGATTTTGAAGATTACAGCAGTGTTTTTTTATGTATATGCTGTTTTTATGCTTCTTTTAAGTATTGTTTTTAGACATGATTGTAGTATTTATTCGTACTGTATTATCATGGACATTGCATACATGGTTTATGACTGAAACATTGTAAAGAAAGAAAAGACTTAGCTGACACACTGTAGGCCCTGGACAGGGGCACACGAGAAGCATGCCTGAAAATCTGTCTCTTCAAGAAACTGCATGAGTGGCATTGAACCCCATTGAAACTGCACAGGGCAGGTCTGTTGACACATGCAAAGTGCTTGCTTTGTCTGTACATCGGCTGCGACCTTGCTATATACTCTGTGAATGCCCCTCAATCCAGCCCTTCTGGGAGACCATTAAGACTAAACTGGGGAACTCCATGATGCTCAAGTCACCATCCCATTCTCTGATTCTCCTGCATGATGTGGGGGACTTCCCGGAGCTATCCCGCCAATAGCGCTGCCTCCTACATATGGCTCTGTCGACTGGCAAAATATGTATCCTCCGCCAATGGCACTCCCCTACGCCTCCATCGCAGGAGGACTGGACAGTGGCTATGATACAGACAGCAGCTCATGAATGTGTCATTCATAATTTGCAAGACCAGTCAGAGAGGTTTATGCAGACATGGGCACCTTTTCTCCGAGATGAATCCTAACGCATCTGGCAATTCATTCCACCAAATCTGAGTGACGATACCAGTGGGAATCTAGAGGTATGCCAGTCCTTCCCTCTTCATATCTCCCCCCAACCTTTCCCCTCTCCTCCTTACCCTCCCCCACTCCCGCCCTACCCCTGTCTCGTTTCTTGCCTCTTTCCTCTTTTCTTTCTCTTGTCCTCCTTTCCTTTTTCCTTCTCCCACCTCATCTTTATCATTGTCTTCTTAATATTCTCCCTCTCCTTCCCCCTCACACTTGTTTTTCTCTATCCCTCCCTTCCTCTCTTCCTTTCCTCAATCTCTTTCTCTCCCCATCCATTCCCAGGCATGCTCCGATCCATCACGGGCCCTGCGCGGTTTAGTGGATCTGCATGACACCACCTCCTGTCCTGTTGACTGCTCCTTGTCAGTAGTACAGGACTCTGTTTACCCTCCTCTCATTTTAAACGTACTTGTCACATTGCCCACTCATCCTCTTTCCCCCTCACCCTGACTACTCATGCCCTGTTCTGATGGATCTCCTCTTTCTACTTTGAGGTGCTGTTTACAGCAATGCAATCGGGACTGGGGGAACATGGCGGCCGGCAGCTACCCCCGAGGGAGGGCTGCAATGTATCATTGAAACCTGCTATTTTCAGGTATTAGGTGATACCCCCCTGACACTCACCAATCCTTTTCTGTACTTCTTTGAACCCCCTTATGGTTGAGGGCTGGATGGTGGGAAGCAAGAGCCCACGCTGCTGTATGGCTGCGGGGCTGCTCAGGCGTGTTCGTGCTGCTTGGGGGGGACTTCCAGAAGGCAGCCACTGCTTAGGGGGCACGAGAGTCAGAGTCACCACTGACCGCATCTGTGGGGGAGACCAGAACATTTGCTGTATCTGGGGCGCAGGTTCAGGAAGGAGTAGGGCATGGAGCAAAAGAGACTGTATGGGGGAGAATGCTTTAATGGACATCGTACCGAGGCTTGAAGGTAACCCCCTACCAGCCCCCACTTTGTGGCAGGAGAAAGTGGTCAGAATAAGTGAGAAATGAATCTGTGGGGCACAGGTGGGGTGTCAGAAAGAAGCGGTGAATAGGTATGCTCTGAGGTCTAGGAACTCTAAGTAGATGGACAATTGGGAAAAATCAAGGCTAGGAGAGAAGGGCATGCACACATCTGCAAAGGGGACTGTAAGGCATATAAAATGTGGGGCCAGTAAACGATTGATTAAGGACTCTGTCAGAGCAGATATAGTCTTGAAACATAAGAAACAACAGGACTAGACAGGGCCTAACCCCCCTAAAATCACCCCCTCATTAAAATCTTATTTTAAAGTCAGGGCAGACTTGTGCAAGGAGAGAGTGGGGGGAAATAGTGAGGCTTTTAAACGCTACATAAGGGAAACTGAAAATACAAGAGCCATGGAAGTTGATGGGGGTGCTTGGGGGGGCAAAGTCCTGTATCAGTACATCCAGAAGGCCCCACGGCAAACGCATATGCCTGTTTGGAGGTAGGAGAGTCAACTGTGGAAAGGGAGTGCAACCTTCTGGCAGCAGGGGACACTCCCTGCCCCAAAACAGAGGTACCAGGGCCAGGAAAAGGGGTGTCAGGGGAAGTGGATTCGGTGCAGGGGTTGTTGGGCAAATTGGTTCAAGAAGTGAGGGAGCACTTTGCAATTTCCGAGGCCAAACAAAAGGAGATCCAAACTACATGTACCAGCTTAGAATCAAAACTAGAAAACTTGTCTCAACGGACATAGGTTTTGAAATCCGTATTTAAAGAACTACAAGCCGCAGTCCAAGAGAACAGTCAAGAAGTGGTACGTTTGAAGCAAAAAGAGAAGGCTCTGTCAGATAAGCTGGAGAGGCTGGAAAACAATGGCAGGCAAAATAATGTAAACATTTTGGGGGTTGAGGAAGGGACAGAAGGAACAGACGTCAAAGCTTTTGTTAGCAAACTGCTGAAGAGTGTCTTCCCACAGGAAGAGAGCCTTGCTAATCTGGAAGTAGAAATGCAACTAGTAAACAGGAACCCTTTCAAGCCTCATTCCGGAAGAAAGAACCTCTGTAAGATATTGGTAAATTTTCTGTCGTATACCATTAAAGAAAGGATTTTGAGCATGGATTTGAAAGAGAAATCGCTCCAAGCTTTAGGTGTCACTTTCAAGATTAGGTCTGATGTCTCCAAGGAAACTGAAGATAGGCAGTGGGAATTGGGAAATAGAATGGGAGGTTTGAAAGATCTCGGGCAACAGTCCAACTCAGATTCCCAGCCACTTTAAAAGTGATGTGGCAGAATAACATGTATAACTTTCAAGACCCGGGGGAAGTGGACAATTTTATGGAGGAAATGAACAAAGGGGGGGGGGGGGGGGGGGTTCAGAAACCTGGAAGTAGAGTAAGGAAATATGGTGTTAGTTTCTCCCTCGAGGGGATAGCTCAAATAGGCTATGAAAAGTCCTAGCGAAGGGGGAGGGATGGTTCCCGGGGGGGGGGGGGGGGGATGAACTAAGGGTGGGGAGCAGAGGAAATTTAAAAAAAAAAAGTTTGAGTCCTCTAAAGGGTGTAAAAGGAGCACCATTGATGAAATGTTGTTTTGGACAAAAGGAAAGTGAAAAAGTGGGAAAAAAGTAGACAAAAATGGAAAAAGTAGAAAAAAGGGGCATGGGGGCTAACGGGCTACGGCTATTAGAGGTATTATGCTGGAATGTAAATGGAGTGAGGGTCAAAAAGAGAAGGCAATCCATCCTGCAATATTTAAAGCAACATAGTGCGTAAATATTCATGTTACAGGAAACTCATTTGAGGAGACAGGAATGCACAGACTTGTTCCTAAAACAAACATGGGTAGAGGGAGTAGTGGCTACAGACCAATTACACTGCACCAAGGGGGTAGCCATGATATTTAAAGTAAGGGCCGGGGTTGAATTGGTTCGATATAAGGCTGATATTGGGGGGCGATGGATTATAGCTGAAGTTAATATTTATCGGAATTTCTATACATTGGTGAGCTACTACGGCCCAAACATTGATGATGCTTCACATATAGGGGATCTGTTCTCCGCCTTAACAGATTTCAAGGCCCCTGTCATCTTAGGAGGCGATTTTAATATTCTTCTAGATAATAATCTAGATAGATCCTCTGTAAGAATACAGATCAATTCCCATAAAATGAGAACATACCTGGTGGATATGCTGGAAAACTGAAATTTGTGCGATGTTTTCCGTAAATTACATGGAATCAATAGGGACAATACTTTCCATAGTAAAAAGAATAGCCACTTTTCAAGGTTGGACTATTTTTTCATGGATAGAGAAAAGGTGTAGAGTATTGGGTATGGAACATCTCCCTATGCACCTCTCAGATCATGCAGCGCTGTCTCTAAAAATTGATCTGAAGATCTCAGGGGAGCCAGGTAGATGGTCTGTAAATAGAAGTTTTCTACCCTCAGAGGAGATAGTTGCCAAATTAGCAAACGACTCAAAGGATTTTGGAATCCAACATCAACACCCATACATGTGGGATGGAATGCTTATAAGGCATGGTTAAGGGGGACACAAAAAATTATAATGATTAGTTGGGCAAGGAGAGAGAAATTGGAATTTACCGGCCTTGGAAAGGTTGAGATAGAGCTGAAAAGCATATCCTTGGACACAGAAGAGAGGCAAAGAATAGCTACAGCTTTGGAAGATCTACAAATAGAATTGAAAGCTAAAATCGAAGAAAAAGTACAGCAATCGTGGGAAGTCAGTAAAGCAAGAGATATAGTGCAGTGAGAATGTTGTGGAAAACTTCTTGCATGCAAAGCAAGGCTGGAAAGGAGTCGAAATTATGTAAGGAAGATCGAAGTGGGGAATGCCGGCCAGATCACGGAAGATTGCTGTAAGATAAGAAAGGCTTTTAAAGAATTTTTTCAAGAACTGTATACGTAGCAAAGCCTAGTAAATAGAGCTAGTGTAGAAGCATGGCTCACTGATAAGCATCTTCCCAATCTGTCTCAGGCGCAACATGATTTCCTCAGTGAGGAAATAACGGGGGGGAGATATTGACAGTAATAAAGAGAATAAAGAAGGGTAAAGCGGCCGGCCCAGATATGATTCCCAGCGAGCTTTATTACAACATTGCAGAGGAGATAATCCCAGTCTGGACTAAGCTCTTTAATTCAATCTTGTTGGATGGTAATACAATTCCAGAATCATGGAATAAGGCGGTGATATCATTAATTCCATAGGCTGGTAAAAATCCCTCCCAATGTCAATCTTTCCGTCCCATCTCCCTACTCCACAGTGACTATAAGATCTTTACTGGTATGCTGGTGGCACGTATTAATAAGGTTGCAGGGAGTTTAGATCAAAGAGGTTTCATTCCTGGTAGGCAGCTAAGAGAGTTAAATCATGACCTGATTGGTACTATTCATCTAGCCACATCTAATGGGGTCCCCCTGGCAATAATAACGGTGGACGCGGCCAAGGCCTTTGACCGTGTCCACTGGAGAATCCTTATGGCAGTCTTAGATAATTTTGGTATGGGTGGGCCCCTAATCGATATATTGGCGAAGATCTACAGAAATCCCAGGGCACGAATACTGGTGAAAGAGAGTTTATCAATATCAGTTACGATTAGTAGGGGGACAAGGCAAGGCTGCCCCCTATCACCCATTTTATTTGACCTATATATTGAGCCGTTTGTCCAAAGTATCAGGTTGAACGAGAGGATAAAAGATTTGAAGGCCGGAACATTCAATAGGAAAGTCGCGTTGAATGCAGACAACTTAATGCTTTTTACCTCGGATGTCCATTCCGCTCTTCCTCAGCTTGTAGCAGAGGCGAGAACGTTTGGGCTTTTGTCAGGATACAAGATTAATGAGGAAAAAATTGAAATGATGATTTGGAATCAGGATGAGGGGGAAATAAAAAGCGTAACAGAAATGAAATACCTAGGGATAAAAATAACCAAGGATCTAGGAATAGTAGCTGCCCTGAATCTGGACAAAATCAGTGGTGAAGTAGGTAAACTGGTGAAGAGTTGGCAGAATCTGCCATTGACTATCTATGGGCGGGTGAATCTGGTGAGAATGTTCATCCTGCCAAAAGTTACTTTCTGGTTCGACAGCATACCTTTGAGTTTTGAAAAAAAAAGCATTCTAGCACTGCAAGGAAATATCACAGCTTTTATTTGGGCTAATAAAGGTGTGCACCTAACATGGAAGAAACTGAGGAGGAAATTGGGAGCAGGGGTATTGGGTCTTCCCGACTTGCAGCTGTATTATTGGGCTTTTCAGCGAAAGAACTGTAGAATGTTAATTTTAAACCCCGATGAGTCAATAGTGGGAAGTATGTATAGAGCAATGTCGGTGGGGGTTTCTAAGGAGGGCTTTTGTATAAATTTGGGGCCCCAAAATATTTTAAGAAGGTCAGGTTAAAATGTTTACAGGCCGCGGCTAGATCATGGTTTGAGATTAGATCACTCTTGGGGATCGAATATCACAGCTTGCCATCTCCTGTATGGGATGCACCTCGTACTCAATAATGTATGCTTTATTCCCTCACCCTCCCACTAAGGCAGACGGGCGCAAGTAGATGGGGGCAGTTGCTGGATGGTGGTCAATGTTTGACATGGGAATACTGGAATCAGAGGACTGGAGGGGAAATCTCCAGATTTAAAATAATCCAAGTAAATTTGTGGTTGAGAACTCAGGCCTGGGTAAAAATTTAATCTAAGCAAATGGAGATTGAATTCAAGATCCACAACCCAGGAAAAAGGAGGTGGCGATATGATATCAACATCTCCTCACAGCGGCCAATGAGAAGCTGAGAGCACCCTTCACTGTATGGGATGGATACTTGCCGGAAGACGAAATGGAAGAGCTGTGGCAAGTATCTCTATCTACATTATATTCTGTAGTTAAATCTGCTGCACTAAAGAAGAACCACTTTTACACCCTGTACAGAGTCTTCTGGAGACCAAAAAGATTGGCGAAAATAAGGGGAGATGGTAATTCTAAGTGCAAAAGGTGTGGGAGTAATGATGCGGACGACGTGTACATGTTCGCCGCTTGCCCGATGTTGGAAGGCTTTTGGTCAGCTGTGGGTAAGACCATATCGGATGAGCCTGGCATAGAGGTGGAGGTAAGCACTATCCTGATTATGTTTGGGATCAGGCAACAAGACATGTGGGGCTCAAATCCGAACAAAAAACAGAGAAATTTGATGTTCTATTTTATATTGATTGCAAGAAGGGAGCTATGTAAATTGTGGACCCAAAGTATTTCCCCGTATGGAATGCTTGGAAGAACTAAGTGGCTTATTTTAAGAGGATGAACAGACGGGAGGACAAGAAACAAGGGGGGATTGACAGTTAAGATATACAGGTTTCTTTTTTTCTTTCAGAAGGTCAAACCCTCCTGTCTTTGTGTCTTTGTTTTTTTTTTCGGTACCGATGAATCATTCAAACAATCAATCAAACATTTGTAGAGCGCACTACATACCCGTGAGGGTCTCAAGGCGCTGGTGGGGGTGCTACTGATCGAACAGCCAGGTCTTGAGTAGCCTCCTGAAGGTCAGCAGGTCTTGGGTCTGTTGTAGGATCAGTGGGAGGGTGTAACAGGTCTTGGCAGCGAGGTGGGAGAAGGATCTCTCGCCGGTGGTTGTTCTTCGGATGCGTGGGACGGTGGCGAGGTCGGCGGAGCTGAGCTGGCGGTTGGGGATGTAGAAGGAAAGTCGTCTGTTGAGGTAGGCTGGGCCGGTCTTGTGGAGTGCCTTGTGTGCGTGGATGAGGAGCTTGAAGGATATCCTCTTGTTGACGGGCAACCAGTGCAGGTTTCTCAGGTGGGGGGTGATGTGGCCGTGGCGTGGTACGTCGAGGATCAGTCGTGTCGAGACGTTTTAGGTGTGTTGCAGTCGTATGATGAGCTGGGTCGGGGCTCCCACGTAGAAGGTGTTTCCGTAGTTGAGTCTGCTGCTGACGAGGGCCTGAGTGACTGTTCTTTCTGTATCTGTCGGGATCCACCTGTAGATCTTTAAGAGCATGCGGAGGGTGTTGAAGCAGGAGGAGGAGATGGCATTGACTTGCTTGGTCATGGAGAGCGTTGAGTCGAGGATGATTCCGAGGTTGCCTGCGTGGTCGGTGGGTGTCGGGGCTGCCCCCAGTGCCATCGGCCACCATGAGTCATCCCAGGCTGAAGGGTTGGAGCTGAGGATGAGGACCTCCATTCTGTCCGTGTTCAGCTTCAGTCGGCTAATCTTCATCCAGTCAGCGACAGCCTTCATTCCTTAGTGGAGGTTGGCTTTGGAGGTGATGGGGTCCTTGGTGAGAGAGAGGATCAGTTGAGTGTTGTCGGCGTAGGAGGTTATGTTGAGGTCGTGCTGTCGGGCGACGTGTGCGAGCGGGGCTATGTAAATGTTGAACAGTGTTGGGCTGAGGGAAGATCCCTGGAGTACGCCGCAGATGACCTCGGAGGCTTCGAATCGGAATGGGGGAGGCGGACGCTCTGGGTTCTGCCGGAGAGGAAGGAGGTGGTCCATTCCAGAGCTTTGTCTTGGATCCCCACGGTGTGGAGGTGTGCTCGTAGTGTGCGGTGGCAGACGGTGTCGAAGGGGGCGGAGAGGTCCAAGAGGATGAGGGCTGCGGTCTCACCGTTGTCCAGCAGGGTCCTGATGTCGTCGGCGGCGATCTGTCCAATGATTACATCTTCTTATAGCAGTGGGCATGGGAGGTAAAGGAATACGAAATAGTCCAAGAACTTATCTGCTAGAAGAAGAAGGTCCAATTCGATTGATGAGCGGCAGCCACAGTACGCAACCTAAGGTCGCGGCTACTTGTGATTGGAGATAGTATGAGGACTTAAAATTATTATTATTTTTTTTAAACGCCATCGGGACTGGCACTCATCGTAGTCAAGGTATTTCGTAATTGCGATTATTGCTTATGTTGTATACATTATGCAACCCCCCCTTCCCCTCCCTAGATATTGCCCTCCCCCTTTTTTCCTTCTCTCCCTTTTTGAATAATTTGTGTACTGTATGGTACTGCAATGTTCGTATTGCATTGCACTTCTGACACCCTGCTATGTTTTCATAAAAAAATAGCAACAGTATTAGAGAGAGTAGGAGAGTTAAAGAGAGTGGGGTGAGGACATGAGGTGAAGTGAAGAGAGAGACATGAGACAGAAAGATTTCTTCTTAGCGAATTGCACCTGACTGCCTGAAATACCAGCGTTTAAAGTTGTGGCAGTCTAGGCAGGCCTCTAAATCTCTGTGGAACACACATACCAGCTGCCAAATAAAGCCAGAATCTGTTGCCATGCTCATTATTAATTATGTTATCAGATTGAAACACATCTTTCATTGAAAAAAAGAAAGGGGTTTTATATTGTGAACTCCAAGAGTGGCTTAGGAGGTGCTTATATTTTTAACTATCTTTCGACAAATACAATAAGAATGGGATTACATTGTGAACTCAAATGCACCAATGAGTGCTTTCATGCATCTGGCCCCTTTTTTTGATGTGAAATTGGAAAATATTTGATATTGGCATAGGGTTTATGTCTATGTTTGCTTCGAGCCTTCCCAAAATGTTTGATGAGTCTCTCTAGGCAGGAACTACATGGTGATGCACATTTAGTTTCATGTGAGAGCCAACAAGATTGCTTTATTGCTTATTAAATGTGCTGAAAAGGCAGCATCGTCTCTTTTTACACTGTGAATGACTTGACAAATTTGGTAGACTTAAGTTTGTTGTTTCTGAAAGCCTAATATTTCGGAAGTAAAAATAATGGACATTAATGTATTAAAATGTATTGTGCACCTTGTGGAGTTCTTTAAATTTTAATTAACAACTTTAGTTGCTTTAATTCATTCTTGTAGCTGTGTGCTTTTTAATTTCACTGTTGATATTTAATTCCTGATACAACAAGGTGGTTGTACTTCTGATTGTCCCCTTAAACTTCAGAAATGTCTTGCATCAGTCACATGTAACGAAGATGATGGTTTTAAGTAATCAGATTTAGACCTGGATTTCCATTTGGTAACCACAGGCTCTTAGCCCACTAACAGCTACTGCTATCATGACCAAACATATTGGAGCTACTATCAACACTGATCTTGCCTCCTGTCTACTTGTCTACAACATTGTCCGTACACATTAATCCCTTTGTTAGAGTTTACAGACAATTATATCTTGCCAATGAGGTGAGGGGAGAATATGGGTGACACATTAGCTCTTTCATCCTGGTTATAGGAGTGCAGTCATATTTGATTTACCTACATATATTCTCTGTCGCATTCAGAATATGCAAAACACAGCTGCCGCATCTATTAAATCCCTGTTGGACCTCCATTTAAACACTCTTCATTGTGCACAAGGCATTTGATGGCACTTGTCCTATCCAGTTTATATCTCCGTGCTAGTCCTGCATACCCCATTCATGCTTCATTTCTCTTACCACAAACTCTTGGTTCGCCCCATCTTCCAACACACTAGAGCAGGCAGATGGTCCTTCATGGTTCTTGCTACTATTCCCACTACCACAGACGTAAAAGACTGTCCATGTGAGTGCAGGATGAGTTGTGTGACAGTAAGAATGCAAGGGGCAGCACAATAAAGCCAGACCAATTGGCATTTCAAATGCTTGTTTTGGAATGTGTCCTCGAGTGTGAGGTCATGGAAAGATTATTACAGCCCTCAAGGAAGAGACATTTATCTGTCCTACCCAGTGTCTGTGATGTCATATTTACTTTTCAATCTATGCCCTTGAAGGGCTGTGCTGGCATGCTTAATATTGTCTTATTCAATGACAGCCAATACCTCACGCAAAAAAGGTTGACTAAACTAATTAGGGCTTCAACTGCATAACTTCTTTGGAAGAATCTTATTAATTTGCTGATATAACAGACAAATCATATGGTGTATTGATGATACTTTTTCCAGAATGTATTTGCTACACATATTTATTAAATGGGCAAGCAGAATTACATTTTCATTTAGGAATATAATGATTGTATGTTTTAATCCCATTGCTTCACTTCCACTTATAGTTATTTTGACTTATGACTACTCCACTACTTATATGACCACGTCAGTTAGAAAGGCTGTACAATATGGCTTGCGTGAACGCAAATGCATTGGTTGTACCGCAGAGCTGATTATGATGCATCCGACGCGATTACGGTGCGAAGGCGGCTTGAGCGCCACATGGCAAGTGTAAATCTAAGAAACTCACGCTAACTTATACAACACCAACCATAGTATGCTTTCACAAAACTAAACAGCTGATGTAAATTTGAAGAGTAGACACACCTACCAATCCACCTATAAAAAAACCCTTACCAAGATCCTTTGCTATAACAATCCTACAGAGTTTGGCGGAGCCCATTGCTGTTTACTGTTACACTGTAGCCAGCCCTTCACACACTCACCACTGCAATAGTATCACTGACTGCTCAGATCATATTTTTGATTTTCCTTTCTTGGCCAGGGCGAACAGGTCCCATTCCTATAATCTGTGTTTTACGTTACACTCATATGTCAGTGCTGTGGCACTTGCATTCTGACATACAATTAGGACACACATCAATCAACAGCTACATCAAGTTTTCATGAATTGATGATCTATAATCTATCCCCACAATCACATTGTATTTGAGCACATGATGGTACACATATTGCAAAACAAATTACACATGATGGGATGGATCTCCATTGGCGTTGTAGAAACTTTCATTCCTACTATTGCAAGTAGGTGTCATAACGGATATGTATGATTAAAGTCTGTGCCAGACATTCCCAGGATCATTTCATGTCCAGGTTTGACTCAGAAACAGCATCATATGCCTGGTGGTAGCACAGCTCAGAAACTCCCCTGAGTTGATGGTACGGCAGAGTAAACTGATACAATAAAATGAAAATGAAATAAGATTGGCAAGGATAAATCACCTCTCACAAGTAAGAGCAAACTGAGGGGTATATTCACAAGAACGTGTGATAACTACCGCAAGAGTAGCTTAACGCAACTCTCAACATCCCAGCCCATCGCAGAAAAATAACCCTGTGCCAATGTGGAATTCACAACAAGGCGGTACCATGCGATAGTCTGTCTAAACCGTGGACAATGTCCGCGATACAACCACCTCGATGGAGATAAAAACACAAACCACAACACAAAAAAAACAGCGATGGGCCAAAGCGCGACGAGGAAATCAGCGATAAGCAGCGCCAGGCCTGCAACACACACCTGGCAGGCGGGAAAAATCACCATAAAAGTAGATAAAACACCCAAACACAAACTGACCAACACCCAAGCACCATGGAGGCAGCCGGAGCAGGCACAGAGGACGAGCGCAATCCCACAAGCACCCCGGACGACCAGCCCGGGACCTCGGGGACAGGGAAGGGCAAGGACAAGAAGAAGAGGAAGACGAAGTTCAGTCCGCAGGCGAACAGGATCATAGTCACGGAGGTGATGGAACACCATCAACAAATGTTCGTCACCTCCAACGTGTCATTGGGCACCACAAGTGGAATATGGCGGGACATCGTGGACAAGGTGAATGCCGTCGGAGAACACAAGAGGACAATGGATGAGGTCAAGAGGCGATGGAATGACATCAAGCGGAAGACCAAGGAGAAACTCACAGCCAACCAGAAGGCAGCAATGCAGACTGGAGGTGGGGGTCCAGTGCCACAGCTCATGCTGGATGACATGGAGGAGCTGGTGTCGACAGTCATCAGTGTGGCTACTGTGGCCGGAGTCGGGGGACCGGACAGTGCTCAACAGGACACAACACAACCGCAACAGGGTGAGTGACCACCAGGTACTGGAGGGACAGGTGGAGTTGGCCGCAATGACACACATGCACAATCAAGCAGAGCACAGTGCGCACCATCAATGACTCTGGGTCATCGCCCAGATCTATAGACTGTCACAATGTACAATGCCATGCTGTCTGAATGTCAACATGTACCATGCAGCTACATATATGTGGACACATTGCAATACACCATCTCCCCTTCACATTGCAGGCCACCGTCAACACCCCCTGCAGAGCAGTCCCAGCCACTCTTCACTGATGACGAGGAGGACAACAACCAGCATTGATGCACAAGCCCTCCTAGACTTCATTGACATCATCCGAGACTCGCCTCCAGGATCAGAGCTGCCCAGCTGCATCGAGGAGACCCCACCCACCACCCAAACCACCCAGTAGGAGGCAACCATGGCCCCGGCAGTCTCCCAAGACCCCCAGGAACAACACACGGCCTTTCAACGCCTTGTGCTGGAGGCCCAGAGGGAGACGGCTGAGCAGGTGTGGGTGGAGTTCAACCTCATGGCCACCAAACTGGATTCAATCCATGGGTGTCTAGGCCCACTCCATGGTCTCCAACGAGCCCTGATTGACATCACTGGAGTCCTGATGCAGAGAGAAGGTCACATGTCCACTAAGAGGGGCTCCAGCGATACCAGCCATGAGATGGCACACATGCGGAGGCTCATGGAGGACATGGTGCGGATGGAGGTGGAAAGGATGGCATCCACCGCTGCACATCAGCGAAATGTAGCTGGGATCTACCATGCCCTGCAGATCATCATCATGGCATTGCTGCCACAAGGCGTGGTGCAGATGAATGCTGCTGCCCCCACACCATCCACATCTCTGCCCCCTGGTGTGCCATTGCCTCACAGTGCAGCAGACATATCCACTCCGGCACCTGATGTGTCAATGGTAGCACACAGTGCCTCAGCAGGTATTGTAACACCCACAGGTGGGGCAGAGCACACATCCGGGGATGAGGACATAGATGGGTTTGTGATCAGGAGGCAATAGCATTCATTTCTGCCACCTGGCCTGTTTCTGCTTGGTGCCACACATGGCTTCATGACCTTCCACTGACCCCCGATACACTCTGATGCACTCACCTTGGATGGAGACATGGACTTCCATATCCTGTTTGATGACCAATGACACGGCGACCAGACTGCGGACTGTACCCTTCCTTTTCCGCAGTACTTGTCATCCCTGGATGGACTCTGGCTGGCCCTCCACGGGCTCATACCGCTCCAGCTGCAGAACTGCACTGGATGTGCAATAAACATCCAGTGACGCACTGCTGTGTCATGTCTTTCATCATTCATGTATGAATGTGTGGATGAATGTAGGGACAGTGATTTCCCTTGCATCAATGATGCTCATCCTATGGGATGCCAGTCAGAGGGTGCTACATTGCAAATTGTGTTCCGGGTCCCGTGAACACTACAACAGGGACACATGCATCAGTCACTTCCGTGTACGGACATGGACTGAACCACACCCAGATCCCATGAGTCATTGTTGCAAGCCATGTGCTGGTTCGGCGTACGGCAGGCCAGACCACTCCACTTACGCTCCGAGGGGGGGCCCTCATTGCTACCCATCGCAGGCGTACTCGCTGGTGGTGTGCAGGTCACTGGTCTAGTTGTCAGCATGTCACAGCCACTCCCTGCGGGCAGGTTTGCACGCACACCACACCCATCCGGCAACAGGCATCACAGGCCATATGACTCTGCCGACATAAGGGGCCGACGACATCACATCCTCTGACTGGATGATGGACGCTCCACGGTTCTCAATCATAAAGGGCCCATGAGTTGTTGCCTACAGGGTTAGTGGCACCCGAGGCCTTGCGGCTGTCACAGCCCTACCACCACGTGGCACTGATTGGGGTTGCACAGGGCTAGTGGCACCCAGAGCATTGCAGCTGGCACAGGCACCCTGCCACGGGACGATGACTTTGGGTGCACTGAGTTAGTGGCACCTTAAGCTATTGAGCGGGTGTTCAGCCTGCGATGATGCCCCGTCCCGGCGGTCCGGACAGCTCAGGTTTTGTGTGCTCTGCTCGACTGCAGTGTAGGCTAGAGCCAGCCGGCAGCACGGGCCTACCGCCACGTGGCATCGCTTCCGGGATCCCAGAGTTAGTGGCACCTATTGGGCTTAGCGGGTGTGCAACCTGCGATGATGCCGGGTGCACTGGTATGTCCTATGCCATGGAGTAATCAAGACCCAGCACCAAATGTGAGACCTGGTGGCCTGTGGAGCGGGGCTGTATGGTGTGGAGGGTGCCATGTCCGCGGGCCCCGGGTTTGTGGCTTGCAGTGGCATGTGGTGGGACCCCCTGTCTGCATGCTGGTGACGGAAGGTGACCAGTGAGGCCTAGATGTGCATGGGCAGGCATGCTCCGATGGGTGGCGGGAGGGGCTGGGGTGTCTCTGCCTGGGTGTGCATGGGCGGGCAGGCGATGTTGTCTTGTGCAATATTGTGTACTGTGCCAATCATGTATCTGGACTCTGTTTCAGATGACGGCTCTGTCTTAGATGTGTGACCTTGTGCACTGCTATACATACCGGCAAGTGGTTCAAGACACACCGGTGGCAGCAGGTGAGCAGTGTGACCTGGGTGCGCAGGGGCGGCCCTCTCTCTCTCTCTCTCTCTCTCCCTCTCTTCTCTCTCTCTCTCTCTCTCCCTCTCTTCTTCTCTCTCTCTCTCCCCCTCTCTTCTTCTCTCTCTCTCTCCCCCTTTCTTCTTCTCTCTCTCTCCCCTTCTCTTCTTCTCTTTCTCTCCCCCTCTCTTCTTCTCTCTCTCTCTCTCTCTCCCCCTCTCTTCTTCTCTCTCTCCCTCACTCTCTCTCTGTCCTTTGATGTGCGCAGGACACACCTTCTCA
This sequence comes from Triturus cristatus, assembly GCF_964204655.1. NCBI lineage: Eukaryota > Metazoa > Chordata > Amphibia > Caudata > Salamandridae > Triturus > Triturus cristatus. The sequence goes on from NC_140588.1 coordinate 86,919,737, forward strand.
TCAAGATTTTTGTCTTGCAGGCCGTGATCTACGGGTTGTCCCGAAGGGAGCCGCCATGTGTCTTCATTTCATTTCAGTGTTCATTTTAATAAAGTTTTATTTGTTGCTTCGAAAGTAAATGTGTGATGCTCATTTTTGTGACAACAGATATATGTCACCAGTTGTGATTGTGCAACATCAAGCGGATTATTTTGTTCATGTTTAGGTGTGGCTGATGTGGCATGTCTTTGGTCAGGGGGTGCCAGGGAAGGCTGGGGTCCTGGGGGGGTGGCGGCTGGTGTTGTTGCCCTTTCGGACCTCTGGGCTGCATGTTCAGTTGCCCAGGTGCATCTGTTGTTCTACAGGTGCGGCTCTGGGCTGTGCTGCCTTTTGTGGTACAACTGTGGTCTGACTTTGCACCAGGTCAGAGCAGGTGTTATTTTCCTGCTGCTTACGCGCTTTATTGCCTGTTTTGTGTACTTATCACAGTTCTGGCTGGTTGTTGTGAACGTTGTGGAGTGGTGTTGTCATGGCTTTTGGCATGGGAACGCCTACTCTGCATCTCATTAGCGATAGTTGTGGGGGTCATCTGTGGCGATGTTTTTTGCAGCTGCTATCATGGGTAAATTGGTGCTTTGGGCTGTTAACACCAGCTTGTGATTGGGGCGATAAGTTTATCACAACTTTGGCTGCGATAATGAACCGTTAACTCGGCGGTAGATCCTTGTGAATATCCCCCTGAGACTTCAGCCAGAACAATGTTACTGTTAATATTAGTTGGAAATGAATGACACACTGTGCATGTGACTATAACCATATCCAAACCCTGTCTTGCACAAACATTTGCACACTTATTCTACACACTGATGGGTATATACACCTAGTCCACACAGCTGCATAACAACAAGCACTGTAGAATTGGAAATACAACTCAGTGCATAATGACAGTCATGAAAAGAAGTTGTTGATAAGCTGTTGTCGCAAGTCAACTCTTTCCTCCTCACCACTGTCATCAGTTCCCAGTCCTGGATACTCAGCTGGTGACACTTACTAGTCTTTTTCATCTTCAATTAGAGGGTTGTTTTGCTTATTGCCAGGTTGTGAAACATGCAGCAGGCAACAGTGATCTGGGGCTCCTCCAGTTTTATCAAGAAAGCGGAACCTTGCCTTCATGAGGCCAAAAGCCCGCTCTACTATCCGCCTTGTCCTCCTATGGGCCTCATTGAAGCCGACTTCTCCTGTGGTGACTGGATTCCGCAATGGTGTTAGTAACCATGGCTGGTTGGGGTATCCTGAGTCTGCTACATGGACGATAGACATGAGTTCAATGATCAAACAAACATTTACCAAATTGACACACAAAACCACTCATGGCAACCTTCATTAAAAACCTTTCTTACCAACAAGCCAGGCCAGTTCTGGAAGTAGTGTATTCATCAAACAGGGTAAGATGCTGTTCCGTAGAATGTATGAGTCATAGGCTGATCCTGGAACTCTGGCACAGACTTGGGAAATACACAAATCAGGCAAACTCACCACCTGTACATTGATTGAGTGGAAGTGCTTCCTGTTCCGATATACTTGTTCATTAGCCAGTAGTGAAATCAAAGCAATTTGTGTCCCATCGATTGCTCCAGTGACATGTGGGATTCACCCAAACCCATAAATTTATGGCTTATTTATTGGCCAATTCCCCTGGTTTGTGAGACTTGATGTAGCTGTCCATCTGTCTGGTCAATACCTGCACTACATCCCGAAGTACATCGCTAAACATAGGCTGGGACATTTTGCCAGATGTTGCCACTGTGTACTGGAATGAACCCATGGCCAAGAAATGCAGTCCTGCCATCACCTTAAGTTTGGGTGTCAGTGATGTCGGACAGTTGCGATGTGGATGCAGTGAAGGTGCCAACTGCTGGCCCAAATCATTTATTGTCGCTTAATGAGATGGTATTTGCAGATCAAGTCTTTCTCTTCCATGGTGTGGAGGCCAGGAAAGGGCCTGTAGACGGGAGGTTGTCTTACGGCTCCTCTGTGATACCTATGTGTGGAGTGTATACAGAGTAAGTGTTAGATCACAATGTCCCCGGCAACATGTACTTAGACAGACACCACAGACCAAGTAGCCATGAATGACAGTCCGTGTCAGTGCAAACCAGATTTCAAAGGAAAACAATTCTAAACATATCACAGTATACATGTAATTTCTGAATGTGTCTCAAATGTTTGGTAACACAGAAATTGAAATAACCTAGACCCATATCCCTAGTGACAGATTTTTTTGAGTAAAAAACAAGCAGTACATAGTCCAAATCTCACAAGCCAAGAACACATGACTGTGGTATTTTTAATAAATGAGGAAATTGTGAGATTTGTAGTCGACACAGTAGTATCATGCCATGCATAGCATCCTGTACTTCATATACATATTGAGTTCCACTCAGCACTTCATGCAGACAAATGTTACATTGTGGACACTGTCATGTTGTCATGTCTGCATTGCACAAACAATGACATACACAACCCATTGACAATGTACATCTTTCTTAATACGCAGATGTACACTTAAGTATAGTATACAAAGACCACTTACTATGTTCAATTTATTTGCAACGCGTCAGTAGGGTGCCTAGATTTTGAGTGTATTGGACCTCTGGGAATTTAGGATTCTGTACATCATCAGACACACACCCCTTTCCACCTGGACATCACACAGATCACACACTAGGTAACAGTGGCTTTCAACCTAGTTATGTGGTGTATTTACACCTGCTTATGGAAATGGGCCACATACTGTCTGAGAGAAAGTGGAAATTAAAAAAGTGTAGTGTGTACTTTCATGTTGGTTTAGCCTGGAAAACAAGTGTTTTGGGGTCCTCTCAAGGTGACTTCATTACGAGAGCGATTGATTTGCATGCTCCTTTAACACACATTATACTGCATCCAGGCATAGGGTAGTACAAAACAACAACATTGGCAAAAGATTTTGCACCAACCCAACCATTGTTCAAAAGTCACGGTAGGCGGTTCAGATCTGAAGCGGACACAGTCATAGGCTGTAGCTTGTTTTGGTGACAGTTGTGGCTTGCTAATTGTGTCCCCCTACAGTGAAGACCGTCACTGTAAACTTCCTTTACTAATGTAACGAGATTACTTGTGAACCGCCGTCTATTTTGAAGAGGGCGGTAGGCAGAGTGGCAGGCAGCAATTAGAGTCATTGGACATCTTCGGAAAATGCAACCAACGCGGACCTATCCCTTTGGCCACCTGCACAGAAGACCGCCTATGCGGTTTAGATATAAGTCTTGCGCATTGCAATACAGATCACTTGTCTTTAGAAACTGCACTTTTACAGACCTCCCCAACTCTCTGCTGCTGTTCTTATTCTCTGGGAGCTACAATGTCTAGTTGTACAGGGATCAGGGCCCCTGCCTTTGCACCAGAGGTGCTGAAAAAGCTGGTAGACACGGTCCTTTCCCAATAGAAGCAGCTGAATGGCACATCAGAGGAGCATGTGAGAACAATTCTGGCAGAATACATATTTTAAATGTCAGCTAATGATGCACATAGGGCAGATTGTTTCCATGAGACACACATCGACATATGTTGTCAATTGTTTAAAAGTGTGTTTGTAAATGTTATGTACAAGTTCACTGCTGTAAATGTGCCAGTACTGTTCTGGGCTTTATAGCACTGTTCTCATGTGAACATCTCATCATTGGCGGCCCTGATTCTTCTTGATTTAAGTGCCGCATTTGATACGGTATCACATGAGATATTATTGCGTAGGCTACAGGAGATTGGGATTGGGGGAGCGGCCTTAACATGGTTTCGATCCGTTCTGGAGGGCAGAACCTTCCAGGTCACTATGCCACCTTTCCACTCTCAGGAGTATACTATCAAACACGGGGTGCCTCAGGGCTCAATCCTGAGCCCTTTGCTCTTCAATATCTATGTACAACTGTTGGCATTGGTAGCCAGGAGTAGAGGGTTGTCACTGGTGTCTTATGCCTATGACACCCAATTAGTCATCGCCTTCTCTAAGAAACATGACTCAAATCTTGTTAAATTTAAGGATGACATGCTGGCAATTGCTGATTGGATGACAGCAAATTGCTTACAGCTAAATGCAAGCAAGTCAGAAATACGTCTGCTCGGGAGAGACAGTGATATGTGGTCAGAGCAGTGGTGGCAGGATAAACTCAAACCTGCACCCATACCTAAGGAGGCGGTTAAGAACTTAGGCATCTGGATTGATAGAAGTCTGTCCTTTGATATTCAAAAATGCTCAGCGTCTAAGTCCCTATCCAAACTACACTGGTTGCCAGTAGAGAGAAGAATTCACTTCAAAACTCTCTGCGTTGCTCATAAAATGTTGTCTCATCAAGCTCCCACTGTCCTAGCTAATATGTTAGTGCCGTATATTCCGAATCGACCTCTTCGCTCCTCGGATCAAAGGCTAGTCTGTATTCCCCATGTTTGCAGAGCCAGAGCCGGCGGCTGGTCTTTTAAGGTGCTGGCGGCAAAACTTTGGAACTCTCTCCCATCTGTAATTAGAGGACTCCAGAATCATTTAGAGTTCCGCAAAGCCATAAAGACATGGCTTTTCCCGGGGTAACTCTGATACTTTTTTTTCTGATCGGCTTCTAACTATGTATACCTGGGTAGTGCTGGGACGCCCCGTTGCTGGGGCAGCTATGCGCTGTATAAAATCAGTAAAATAAAAAATTAATTGACCACAAACTTTGTATGGTGTATTAGTTAGGCATGTACCCATATAATGACTTGTTTTCTGTCATAATTCAAAATACATTTGCTTGTGTAGTCATAGTTAATCAAACTCTAATGGTGAATGTGAAATGTCATATTTATTTGTGGTTAAGTTGTTAATGTATTCAGTCAGAACAACAACTTCACACACATGATGTAATATCAACATTACATCAGCCATGTCACAAGCCCTCACATAGCAAATCACAGTGCTCAACAATGGTCAGTTCAGATGCAGGAAGGCAACCAGGTGTATGGGTTATAATGTTCATTCAAAAAGCTAGTGTTTCCTTCCGCAGAAGACATAGGTTGCTGACCATCGCAGTTATGAGATTTCATACCACCTGTGGTGTTCTCCCATCCACAATGTAGTGAGAGGTGTTGCATAGTCACTTAGGGCAAGGCCAGGTTAGAGTGTGGTGTCAATGGGAACTGAAAATGTGTTATTAAATATGTAAATGTTGAATTTTTGACCACAGGTGGAGTTTTGAAAATTCTAGTCCGATAACATGTATATTGGTTACGCTAGCTTTCCATGACCTATGTGACAAAGGAGCTGGATATGTTCGTCTTGAATGTGTACAAAGTGCCAAATACCATGTCATCCTTACAGGTCAACACTAGGAGTGGGCAGAGTTTGCAGAGTTGCACTACGCAGAATTCTACAGAGTTGTACAAAACCTCAGTGAAATTCCACAGAGTTCCGCTCCGCCCTAACTTCGACACCCTCCCTGACCCTGTAACTGGACTGGTTCAAAGACACAGTAGGAGTCATAAGACTATATAAGGCAGGGGACCATCTATCTTGCAGTTTTGAAGGCTCTGGTCGCAGTACAGTGAGATCCTCTTGGTCTGATTTGGGGCTGCAGCAGCGTATTCATGGGGCCCGAGTTAGGCACGGCCACTTGCCTCCTCTCTGTAGTCCAGATGTGTCAGCTGTCTACAGACATTGGCACTGTGCAGGGCTGCATATCGTCCCCAGGCTGCTAGTAACAGAGCATTAGCAGCTGCAATCACCCCCTTGGCTTGCTGCCATTTATTTACTGCTTCAACCGTCACCAGCTGTGATCAGTAATCTGTGCGAAGCAGGGTCAGACCTGGCACATCAGCATGTGCCAGATGAGCTGAACGGGCCCTCCCTTATCGCTTGTGGGCCATGTTGTCCTCAGTATTGCACCGGGTCTGCCAGGACAGCGGGCTGACAGCACATCGCAGGGAGCCCTGCAGTGCCACACACAGCAGACGCCTGGAGCTTGGAGTTCATGGGGACCTGGCCGACATTACTTTCTATATCCAGGAGACCAATGGTCTGGCTGGAGCAGGCCCCCCAGCAGTAGAAGTATGCAGCCACCACAACTACAATTTCAACTTTCCCAGCGAGGAGAACAGACATTGCCAGGTGGGCGGCGGGGCCAAACTCCGCCATGCGGCACAATTGGAGTTTTTTGCTAAACTCCGCGCTCCCAGGAGAGTGCGTAGTTGGCAAAGCTCCACAGACTACGCTGGCAGAGCAGAGTTCCCCGCCCACTGCTAGTCAACAACACTCAGATGTTTTTTACTGAGGAGGACCATCACCTACAAGGTGTGTCCCTGGGGGTCACCCATAGGCACAGTGGCCACTGCTGAAAATGGTGGCAGGACTTGAGAGGCTGGGCCAAGAAGATCGCTGAAGTCCAGCTGGGCCTGTCACCTCGAGGAAGAAGGGGCACACACCGCACCCTAATGCCCCTAATGTGTCGTATCCTGGTGGTGGCCTATTCCATCCTCGATGGGCAGTTGAGATCCAGACAGCAGCAAGGAGGGGTTGGTATGTGCCTTGACTCATGGCCTTCATATAATACCATGCATATTCATGTATTGCAGCCAGTGTTCTAACATTTAGGCATTGAGACACTCAAGATCCATGTAATGTGTAAAATTTAGCATATGCAACAAAAGTAGTAGGTGCATGGTTTAGGTTTCTTGAATCTGGGGCATGTAAGGTTATAATAGGCTGGGTATTGCCAGTAGTGCAATTCAAAGATATAATGGGCACATGACAACACAATGTGCAAGAAAATACCCTTTATTTATTTTGGTAATGCTCAACATAGTTCATCCCAAATACGCTTGGTTGCCCTGGTCTCTGTATTGAGACACCAACACTTTTGTGTTATGTGATGATTGAGAACTTGACTGTGACATGCCATGCAATACATCTTGATAGCAGGCAATGTGTAATTGCAGGACTTGATAAGTAGTGATTGGTCTTTGTGAAAGAAAGTTAAACAGCACTGGTGCCATCTGTTGTCCAATGTAGCAGCTGGCAAATTTAGACGTATGTATACTGATGTCACATGTCATAGTGGCACTTATCGTAAGTGAGTAACAGACTACATCCTATTTTAATTATACCTGATTCCATGATTCGGACTATGTGTAGGTGACAAAATATGTCTGTGAGTGGCTAACAAAGTAGGTGTAACCTGGTAACAGGTGGGTAAGTACATGAATGTGAAAGCTACACATTCCCAATGGTATTGAAGGGGCATTAATATTTTTAGGCAAATAAATCTATGGATAAGCACTATCAATGGGATGTCTGGATATGTGGGATAACCAAAATCTCAGAAGGGCAGATATATACGGGTGAAGAACACAACAGCATCTAAGCTGGACAATCTGTGAATGATGATATTTATCAGGGAAGGATAGGCTGACTTGTCCTTGTGAGATGTGGACATCAGCAGGATTTACACAATAGTACTGTTGTCAAAAGGTATCAAGTTAAAAAAAAATCCCTACTATTGTGGGCACACAATGATTCTACCTGGCCTGGTGGTATAGTTATACACATATCCCTTAAGTAATATGTAGTCATTGTTATTGGCAGTGTGATAAGCTGTGTTTACATGCCAAACGGTTAAAAGTGTTGCAATCTCCATATGGTAAATTTAACAATTGTATCATCCTCATGAGCAGGGCACTGAGGTTGCCAGCCATACCTGCAAATGCGCTTGTGAACATTACTGATGATCTGATACTTGATTACTGCAAATGACTTGCTGATGTGGTGCGTTCTGTGTCTCATCAGGTTGAAGCTTCCACAGCCCAACTTCATCAGGAGCAGTGCCATGACCTTCGTATCAAGGACTGGGTTGTGATGAAAAGCATGCCCGAATGAGTTGTCTGAAGCCTCGATGGTGCAGGCCCTTCAATGTGATCCTTGTCATAATGACTGCTGTGAAGTGCAGAGGTCTATTCGACTGGATACAGGCTGCCCATACTTGCAGAGTTCTGTGTCCCCTTGGTGATATAACAGCACCGCTACCAAAAGGGACCGTAATGGTCGAGAGATCACAGGAGCAGGTTAGTCAAGCTGTACAGGGCCAGCAAGAACCTGAAACAGTATTTGTTTGGCCTGAGGTGGGTCCTAGAGAGTTGGTTATTGAAACATAGGAGAGAGAGACTAATCCTGTGATTATGACTGAGCAAGACTCAAAACCCAACGAAGGACCTAGTGCTGTGGAACCATGAGGGGCTGCAGGAGAACGTTGGCCTAGAAGGTAGGAGAGGGAGTGACAGGTCCAATGGGGAAAAGGTGACCTCCTAAGCATCCCAGAGGATACTGTGGATTCTGATCCATGTGACGTTGGAGGAGAGGAAACTGCACTGTCCAGGGCTCACCTTAGGGGTGATGCATATTTAAAAAGGGAAGGTTTAGACCTGGCAAAAGGTTTATATTGGTCCGATTTAGGTGGAGCATACTTTCCAGACACTGTCGCACAGTAGCAAAATTCTAGAGGACTCCAATTATTATCAGTGATATTTATTTAATCTTTTTTCCATAATTTATTCCATGACTTCATCACATCTTTTTTTCATTTTCCATTTCAAGACCTTGTACATCCCATATTTTTCAAATGCTCTGGGAATGACTATTCTGGCCTTTTCCGTAGCACAAGGGATTACGTTGTCCCTAACAGCCTCATTGTACCCAATGCAGTTCGGACTATAGATCATCCCTTCCTCAGGGGTAGCTGCAAAGTTAAAAACAGACATCAATGTGATGTATGTTTCACAATGGTCATCAATGCTGCAGGCCCACTAGTAACATTTAATTTACAGGCCCTGGGCACATGTCGTGCACTGTACTAGGAACTTATAAGTAAATTAAATATGCCAATTTGGTATTAGCTAAAACTACCATTTTTAGATTAGAGAGCACAAGCATGTTACTACTATTTAGCAGAGGTAAAGTGTTCAGAGTCCTAAGGCCCACAGAAACGAGGTCAGAAAGAATAGAAGAGAAAGGCAAAAGGTTTTGGGGTGACCCTGCAGAAAGGGCCATTTTCCAGCACCAGCCCTCCCCAGCCTGAAGTCAGGGTAGACTAATCAATACATTGATGGACTTCCCTGTTTAGGGTGATAGAACGTGGAGAATGGGCCCCTACTGCAGGTGAACTTGTCAACTCTATGTCTCTCTGAACTCAGTTAGATCTCTCTGACTATACTGTCTTGAACCACTGAACTGACCTATAGGGAACCCTTCTTCTCACCCGTGGACCCCATCAGTGCAGCACCTAACCTTAACTTGCTTGCTTATGCATCATAGTAGGCAAAGAGTACCACCGTGGCCAACAAAGTATCAGACTTTTGTCCCCAACACTAGGAGAACTCTACCTATAATGACAATGACCAACAGAGACCACTGACAACTGTCAGTGTCAGGAGCCAGTCCCCAGGCCATAGACTGCGAGTGGGGAACTTAAGCGGGGATACTTGGTAGGCCTCTCTTCCAGCCTTGGGGCTGGAAAGGAGTTCCGTGTAGGATCCTGAGGTTTCTATGAGGTGGCTTAGAGTTGTAGGCTTTAACCCTGGGTGTCTTGTACCCTACTTCCACTCTACCTCCCACCAGTTCTGGGGTGGTATTCTGACACTGGCCATCAATTCAGGATCTGCACCCTGAGGTTGAACCGGGGAAAGGGATGAGTCTACCCTCACCCTGCCCCTCCATATGGGACCCTGTACTCTCTGTTTGGGAGTGGCATCCCCAGGAAACTGAACTGTCAGAGTCCCGTTGTTTGTCACCCCCACTCAGTTCTCCCGCCACTGAGGGCAACCAGATTGCTGTCTATGGTGGGGACTAACTATGACCCTCACCTGGGTCACCTATCCACCCCATTCCAGGGGTACCATGGCCTAGAGCGGAAAAAGCCCTGCCTACGAGCCTGACAATACTACACACTTGGCCAATGTACCTGCTCTGGGGTAACTAGCCTTTCCACTACCATGGTCTGTCTCACCCCGGTTTCCCTCAAAGCAGCAACAACGTCCTCCCTCATGGATCACTGCTCACTCTCTGAGTTTATCTATCAACTAACGGAGATCATGGCATGGTCTATGACCTGCTCCTGGAGACTATTTACCCTAAGGCCAAATTGGTCACCCCTGTAGAGGTCCAACCAGTTGGTTGTTTCTTTAGACATAGACAGTCCCCCTGCTTCTGTCCTAACTGGGAGCACTCACAGTAGCAGGGTTGGAAATAGTGTACCCTGGGCCACCGTCATCCATTACCACCCCCTTGTCTCTCAGATGGGGCATGGGAACCCTTTCCTACCACTCGCTATAGGACGTGTCTGGGTTAACTTTAACTTCCCCCTCACTCTGCTGGGGAAACCTGAACGAAACTTCTTGGGGTCACTCCCAGGTATCTCTTTGGATACTCTGGTGCTAGCCCAGAGGTCCGCCTTCTCTCCAAGCTTCCTGTTGTCAGTCAGCTTGCTGTCAACTAGATGCTGTTGCAGCTCTGTAATACAGATACCGATCATGTGCTCTCTCATGATTAAATTGTATAACACAACATAATCAATAACCTTACTGTCCTGTACCCATCCATTCAGTGCCTTGCTGGAATAGTCCATAAAAATTACCCAGGATTGGTTGGGGAGCTTCTTGCTGTCCATGAATCTTTGACGATACTTCTCAGGGGTCAGCTCAAATTTGGCAATTAAAATGGCTTTCATAAGGGTATACTTAGTTTGGTCTCAAACCTCTAGTGTAAGACATCTGTGTCTCTCCCCACATGAAGCAGGTGATTCCACAGACCAGCCTCCCCCAGTGCTCCTCATGAACCCTGTGAACCTTCAGTTCAACTTCATATGCAAAAATCACTTATCAATGTCATCTCCCACCACATAACTGTGCACCAAATCCTTGGGTATGCAAAGCCTTTTGGCTCCTTCAAATACTGCAGCTATGTTGCAACCATCACTGCTGGAATCTGCCTGCCTGGCTTTAATATCCAGCTCCTGTAGACTCAGTTCATGAGCGAGTAAGATTTTCCTTTCCCCAAAGGCACTTTTCTTCTCCTCAGCCTTCATTTTTTTAATTATTGATCTGAAGCTTAAATTCCCTCTCCTCCCTTTTCCCAGCCAGTTCCTCTGGGGAGGGTTCATAGGAAGAGACACTCCTCCCTGCCCTAGCAGGAAGCTCCAATTCTGGGGTCATTTCCTCCCCCTCTGCTACAGGTGATTTCTCTGAAGAGCCCTCCTCAGCGTCCTCCATCTCCTCTGCCCAGTCACCTTTTACAACTCCACCTCCCTAGTGGTGCTCTTGGCAGGGAGTCACGTCCCTTGCAGAAATCTGTGAGCTGGGCAACAGTGTAAAACTCCAAGTTGGCAAGGTCAAAGTCCATTTTTGCTGGTGCAGATGTAGATACACCATAGAGAGACATGATTAAGGAAAACATAAAAAATGCCAATCAGGGAGAATTAAAAAGTCAAACTGGTCTTGGATGTGGGATAATAGTATACATCAAATAACGGTGTGGCACTGCACAAACACAAGAACTATCTATACCGTTGATCACCAATGTTAGAAATTAGGTGCCTGATTGACTGGGGCATAAGCCCTGGTCAAGCAGTAACCACAATCCTAGTCAGGGACAAGCACACCCTAAATTAACATTTGCTCACCCTCTGATAGCTTGACACAGAGTAGTCAGGCTTAAACTTGTTAACACTTCAATCAAGAAAACAGTGAAAACACCACACACAAAATTTACACACCAGGTTAGAAAACTAGCTCTTAATTTATTAAATAATACAAGAACAAACCAACAAAAATAAAATAAGTTGAACCGGAGTTATGAATTTAGCTGGTCACGCTGAAAGTTGAGGACTACAGCAATAGATCACGGGTTGAACACAGTCCCAGGTTAATCCCGCCGAAGTTGTACCTTCTCAAATTTTGTGCCATGAGCACAATTTGTGGGGTAGAAGGAGAGTGACGCTGGCTATCGTCGGCAGGCACAAAGAGCAATCTGAGCTTTGCGGACAGGCAGGATGGAGCCTTGTAGTAATGATCCACGCTGGCGGTCAATGCTTGCTCTGCAAAGAGATGAACTTATGGCGGTTCACCCTGATTCTCTGAGTTAGAGGCACGGTTTTGGAGTAAACAAGCCTGATTGTGAAGAGCCCAAAACTTGGCTTTAAGAGATAAAATACCACTTCCAAGGGCAAGGACCTGAGGGGATCTGAGGGCAGCAGACAGTAGGTCAGCACAGCAAGGCAGCAGCTCCTTCATAGTGATAGTTCAGCAAAGTGACAGCCCTTTCAGCAGCACAGCAGTCCTTCTTCCTGGAAGAGTATCCATAGGTCGAGAGGTGTAGTGAAGTGGTGGTATCAGAGGTCCAGAACTGATACCCAGTTGTGCCTTTGAAGTGGGGGAGACTCCTAAGACATGCCTTTGAAGTGCACAGAGGACCTCTCCTCCTGCTCTGGATCCAGACTCACTACAAGGGGTTATGTAGCCCTTTGTGTGGGGACAGGACTCAGCCTATTCAGGTTTACGTAAGGCTGGGTCCAGCTCCTTTCTCCCATCTTGCTAGACTAGCCCATCAATTCACACTTAAACTCCCATTGTATGTTACTATCTAAGGGGGAGCACAAAGACAAACTGTCATCCTCTCCAGACAGGCACCAAATGATTAAAGTAAGAAAATGCAAACTTTCTAAAAGTGGCATTCTAAGAATTGCAATTTAAAATCTGACTTCACAATAAATTATATTTTTAAATTAAGATTCCAGAGACACAAGAGACACCAGACTTGGGGGTCTTATCTCCTCCCAGTTGGAAATGTCACTTACGAAATGTAATAAGGTAATCCCCATGTTATCCTATGAGAGAGATAGGCCTTGCAGTAGTGAAAAACATGTCACTACCAGGACATGTAAAAGTTAAAAGAACATGTCCTACTTTTTAAATATATTGAACCCTGCCCTCTCGGGTGGTCAATGGTCTACCTTAAGGGTGACTTATATGTTTAAAAAGGGAAGGTTTTGGCCTGGCAAAAGGCATTTATTGCCAGATCGACATGGCAGTGTAAGCTGTACACACAGGCTCTGCAATGGCAGGCCTGAGACAAGATTAAGGGGTTACTTAAGTGGGTGGCACAATCAGACCTGCAGGACCACTAGTAGCATTTAATTTATAGGTCCTGAGAAAATGTAGTGCACTGTACTAGGGACTTAAAAGTAAATTAAATATGCCAATTAAGAATGAGCCAAAATTACCATGTTTAGAGGAGAGAGCACATGCATGTTAGCACTGGTTAGCAGAACTAAAGTGCTCAGATTCCAAAGGCTAACATAAAAGAGGCCAGAAAAAGTGGAGGAGGAAGGCAAAAGGTTTGGGGGTGACCTTGCAGAGAGTGCCATTTTCTAACAATTATTTTTAATCAAGAAGTAAAATAATACCTTATTTAATTTAAGGAAAAATGAAATTCAATATACATTTTAACACACAAACACACACACACCCACACACACACACATAATATTTAAAATTCAAAATGATTTTTTTTGTTTTACATTTGTTCCCTCGGGGTATTCCTTAAGTAATTTCTTTTCTATCATGGTGCATTGTTAGGACGTGTGAGTGGCCATTTGTGGCACTGGACTTAATCCAAACCTATGCTGGAATACATTTGATACAGTTATCAGTCCTTCTGAGCTGTAGTACCTTTAGAAGTGCAGTTAATAAATAGCAGTGGGCTTACACTTCTGAGGGTGCGTTTGTTTTCGCCCGTACCTCACTCATCCCCTCCTTTCCCTTCTTAATCTCTTTCTGTTTAGTAGCAAGTATGCCCCATTGTATGTATCAATATATCTATTAAATTCTATGGTCACTCCTCTGGGCGTCATGTGATCAAGGCTTCTTTGAAGCCGAAACGCGTCATGGCGGCAGTGCCGGTTTGAATGAAATAAAATAATTTGCACGAAAATCTGGGTCCGTACCGTCTCTTGTGCAGCGCCTGTGAAGTGGAGTACTGCGACGGATTGCTTGGGCATATATATATATTATCTACTGGCGGTCGCCAGTAGATAGTTATAGTTAGGACCCTGTTTCCATAGGAAATCCGCAACATTCTATTTGGAATAACTTTGGCGCCGGTCGATGAATCCTCGCAAAATTTTCAAAATAGGTGGGGCGCTACGCTCCGCTCCTACCCTGAAAGTCTCGGGGGGATTCGTCAAGCGGGGGCTGAGAAAAAAGGGGGGTCCCAAAACGCGTTTTTCCCATGCATTTTTCCATAGGACCTTTAGACACAGCTACAGCCCGAACGGCTGAACAGAGTTACTTGAAATTTGGCAGAGAGGTAGTCCCCAGGTCAAGGAAGTGCCTTTTGTAGGTCTGGTGTAAATCTGTTCAGTAGTTCCTGAGAAAATAGCATTTAAATCAATATATATATGTGGGCGGAGCCTAACCACACATCTCATCCTGAGATCTGATTGGCTGTCAGCACTTCATCCAAGAAGTGTTGGCAGCCATCTTGGGACCAATATACATGATAGCACCTCATTAAAAAGCATTGCAGTTAATAGAAGATTTTAAGACTTTAGTTACATTATAAATCATTTGTTGATGGTACCATACTCATTTTAGGAATTGTGGTATGTTCTAAGGTGATTTCACCATGTGAAAAAGCCTTCTGCTGGGATATCATGATTGAGAGAAAAATATTTTCTCATGCTTTTACCACAGAGGTTTGGAAGGTGATCTATAAGCTAAACTGAGAGCTTATTTTCTGTAAATTCACATTATCTTTCTCAGTCATGTGAGAATGAAGTCTGACATTCTCAGTAAAACATGTACATCCAACAAGGGCAGAGACTGTCAGTTGATTCCTTTGTGTTCTACTGCAGCTTTCCAGAGTGTTCCAAAGAACTACTAGAGCGCTAACCGTCCTACTTATGATAAATGTATGGCACACCTGAAGCCATCTTGCTTGGATTACATTGGTAACTCTTAAAAGATTTAATTTAAAAAGGAACAAAATGAGGGGGTTCATTTTTCCATAAAAAGTATGATTAGTGCTGCAGAAAGAAAAATTAGGGCACATTTTGAGTGACTTCTCAAATCCTGACATGCAGACTGAAACGTGCACTTTCAATACCAGCAGCAGTTTTCCCTGGTGAGCAGTAGCTTTACTACAGTGATCTAATGAGCAAAAAGAGTGCTAACATTCTGATTTTATGGCAAATGTGTGACACATTTGAATGCCTTCTTGATGGAATCAAAGTAAAAAACTGAAAGTATTTCCTACTGAGGAGACTGCAGTAAATGAGGAAATTAGGAAACTTCATAACAAATAAGTCTCCCAAGATGGCCACCAGAGACAAAAGAGCCCAAATGTAGCCCAAATATCACCCAGATGTAGCCCAAGTATAGCCCAATGACAGAATGTCCAAGAATGTTCTTAAAAACAACTAGAGCACTTACTGTCTTCATTATGACAAAAGTATGGCACACCTGAAGCCATCTTGATTGGAATAAACTGGTAACACTTAAAACATTTAATTTAAAAAGGAACACAATGAGGGGGTTCATTATGCCATAGAAATTATGATTAATGCTGAAGAAAGAAAATGAGGGCACATTTTGAGTGACTTCTCAAATCCTCTTCTATTTCATTAAAAAATTCTGACATGCAGACTGAAACATGCACTTTTAATACCAGGAGCAGACTTCCATGGTGAACAGTAGTTTTACTACAGTGATCTAATGAGCAACTAGAGTGCTAACATTCAGAATTCATGGCAAATGTGTGACATATCTGAATACCTTCATGATGGAATCAAAGTAAAAAACTGAAAGCATTTCCGACTGAGGAGGCTGCAGTACATGAGGAAATTAGGAAACTTCATAACAAATAAATCTCCCAAGATGGCCACCGGAGACAAAAGAGCCCAAATGTAGCCCAAAATCACCCAGATATAGCCCAAATATAGCCCAATGACAGAAGTGTGCAAAACACTTATTATTTTGTGTTTTTGCAGTGTTATATAGTGCAGACTTGTCAGGTATTGGAGTGCTTTACATGAGCATTGGTTACATCACACAAGAACAAATTCATTTTGGTTGTAGACATGGGGAGACTAAGTGATTTGACCAGAATCACAGAATGTCGAGCTGAAGCAGAAACTTCAACCTGGTTCCCCAGTTGCAAAGTCTGCAGTTCTGGAAGTAACACCACATCCTCTCCCCTAAGTGCAACATTTAATCAAGTTGTCAACTAGATAAAAAAACATAAAGATAACAAATAATTTAAAAGTGCTTTGTCGCTATTTGAAAACTCAGAAAATATGTCCTTATTTTAGTCTTTTAGAGCACTAACCATAATTTTGATGCCAATAAGACCCTCTCATATATGTAATTTCTAAAGGAATGCTCTAGGTATTACAGTTTTGATTACATCAAGATGATGTCAGGCGTTCCACACTTTTGTAATAAATATAGAATGTTAGCAATCTAGTTGTTCATTAGGATACTGTTGAGAGGCAGAGGCCAGGGGCACGGACTCTGAAAATTGAAGGCAGGTAGGAGGGTGCAAAGGCAACAATTTAACCACACTGAGCAGGCAGGAAGGGCCGTGGAAGCACAACAGACTATGGAGGGCAGTGGAAAGGGGGGCAAGGGCAACAAGCCAACAATACAGGACTTGCAAGAGAGGCTGTTGGAGGGAAGATCTATTACGGGTCAAGGAAGCTAGGGGCGGTCCCCAGAGCCCCGGGAGCCACCACAGAACTGAGCAGGAGAGTGAGTCAGGGACAAAAGGGGCACCTTAATTTGAGCCGGGGTGCCTAGGAACGCTTGCTCCAAAAATGAAGAAAACAGACATATGAGACATGGAATTGGAGGCAGAATACGATGGCAGTTTAATGAGAAGATGCAACTTCAAAGAAACCGCAGAATAGAGACATAAAGTACAAAATACAGAATCCAGATAATCATACAGTTGTCATGATATTCTCTGTATCTCAATTAATGGACTGACAGAGAGAGAGAGAAAACACATCTATAAATGCATCATGAGAAACAAGTTACACCAAGGAAAATGTTACCTAGGGACACTCACATTTACTCTTAGAGCAAGCATTCCTGCAATTACAATACAACATCTTTTAAATGCAAAAGTAAAGAGAACAATGGTTAAACATAACATGACATTTCATATAGGTAAAATAGAATAAGATACTTCAAGCAAAGCAGAGCAAGACATTTTAAGCAAAGGAAGACAAGAGCTCCCAGTTCTTGGGGAAAACCTGCACAGCCTGTTAACCTACATACAGACGGCGAGGTTGTCCGTCGATATCTGTGGGTGCTCCCTTTTTATATCATTTTGTGGGCTCCTTTGCACGCTACATCTACCTACGTATGCTACCCAAAAGCTTCGTCTGCAGATTTTACCAGACATTTCGTCATTTACCCACTTAATGCTGACAATGGACTGGGTGAAAAGGTCAGTCTCTCAGGCCAATCGCTTATCGTAAGTTCCATAGAGCAAGCAGAAAATAATGGGTATTGTACAGGAATTCAATATATTCATGTATAAAATCTCCTCAGTTCTCCTAACTTGACGCTCTGCGGTTGCCACTTCCTTAAAAGCGGGAAACCTGCCCAGGAAGCAAGTACCAGTCCAGGATGCAGCCTACTGTATGTCGACAGCTTCAGGGGGATGTTGAACTTTGATACCGAGCACGGAGCACTCGGGTAGGGTGGGGGCTACTAGTTTGGAGCAGAAGGCCTCGCAGACCTGCCTTCAGACTGCTATACACTAAAATTGCAGAGCTATGGTCAATTTAACAAAGAGGCCTACATATTGAACAGAAGGGCCTACACAGGGGTTTTATGCTGGCTGAGTGGTAAGGATGTCTCAGGATAATTATATAGCAACACAGGACCCGCTGGTCAATTTAATACGGCCTACAAATGCGGCTGGCAAGGCAAGGACAAGGGTCTCATACTTCAGGTGTGGACAGAACGGGCCAGGGGCCCCCTGTGATACAAAATCTACCCTCCTTCAAGGCTGTGGCAATGTAATAGACCATTGTGGGCAGAAGGAAGAGGCAATGGTAGTACAACCATACATGCCAACAGACCCGATTCAGCCAGGAAACGTCCAATGTTTTTAAGCTCAAATGGGCTTTATTTGATCTGTCTCCTGTCTACAATATCCTCTTTTTCAATGTAACTCAAAGGGGAAAATCAATACCCCAGTTTTTTTTCAAAATCTCCCTCTTACCAAGTTCAAAATGTTCGCAAGTATGGTACATTGGATCATGGAAGGAAATGGGATAGGGACATGGACTTGGATAACAGAGGACAGGAGAGACATGGAGAGGTGCACCAAACTGACCCTGCAGGGCAGGCATCAGGGTTTGCAGCAGCACAATACACCACACAGGGCATGCAGGACGGGAGTGCAGCACAACAATCCATAGAAAGCAAGAGGGAGGGGACAGGACCATGCACATGGACAACAGAGAACAGAGGGGCAAGAGGCAATGGTAGCTAGCTGACCATAATGGACAGACAGGAGAGAAGGCTGCAGCATAACAGACCATAAAGGGCAGGAGGGACGGATCAGGGGCATTACAATGGAACAGACAAGCCAGGAGGGAGGGAGTAGGGGTCTGCACATGTAAACAGAGGGCTGGGGGAAAGGGGGCAGGGCAGGAGCAGCAAGATAGCCATGGAGGTCAGGCAGGATGGGCACTAGAAGCAAGACACAACATGAAGAGCAACAGTGAGACTGTGATGGCATACACACAGACCATGGAGGGAAGGTGGGAGGGGGTCAGGGGCAGCTAACTGACCACACAGGGAAGGTGGGAGGGGCCATGGCAGCACAGAAGACCATGCATGGCAAGTGGGAGGGTTCAGTGGCAGCACAATGGCTATGATGGGCAAGAAGGAGGGTGCAGCGGCATGCACAAAGGACGATGGAGGATAGAAGGGAGGGTCAGGACCTGTGCACAGACAAGAAAGTTCAGGGGAAGGGGCCTCACAACAGACCACACGGGGCAGGCAGGAGGAGCAGTTGCAGCACAACAGACCAGGGAGGGCAGAAGGGTGTGGCAGTACAATGGACCATGTAGGACAGGAGGAAGAGGATAGAGGCATGGCATGTGGACAGGCAGGGTGGAGGTGGCAGGGACAGCTTACAGTCATCTGACAATGCTAGGCAGGTGGAAGGGGAGTGGCAGCTCAACAGAACACTCAGAGTAGATAGGAGTGGCAGGTCCATGGGACATGGTGGGCAAAAAGGATGGAGCAGGGGCATGCACAAAGACATCGGAGGGCAGGGGGAAGGAGAATAGGGGCAGCAAGCTAAGCACAGAGTTTAAGCAGGAGGTCAATGATGGGGCATAGAATTGGGCAATGGAGGGCAGGAGGAGTGGACTGGTACATCATACTAAATTGAGGGCAGTGGCAGCACATCAGACCATGCATGGCAGGAGGGAGGAGGCTAGTCCATGGATTCACACAACAGAGGATAGGGAGGAGGGGGATGGGGCAGCAAGCTAACTGTTCAGAGAATGCGGGTATTAGAAACTTTATTGTTTTTAAAACATTTTGTCTGTGCAAACTACTTAAAATATGAACAAGTATGCAGCATAATCTCACTTTTATTCAGGAAGAAGAAGACGTTAGTGACTGTGACTCCAGGCTCACTTGGCAAAAACACCCCCTGACCCTCCACCCCCTATCGCAAAATGTAATGCCCGTGAAAAGGGTAGGTGAACACAGTGTTATATAGAACATAGTCCTGAGAGCACGATTGAAAATGAAAACTAGATATAGTGTATGGTATAAACTATGCACCAAAAAGTGTGATATAAGATGAACCAGGCGTGAAATATAATATGCAATACATTGTGCGCAATGACAGATTCATTGGAGAGCCCGAGATAGCACAGGCACTAGCGCGTGCTATGCGATATGCGCCTTGGAGTGTAATATGCACAGGGCAGTGTTGTGTAACCTAACTAGTCTCTAAAGTTGTAATATAAAATATGTGCTGGGGAGTGTAACGTTGCATATGCACTGTGACAAAGATATGGATCCCAAATTGTAATATGTATGGCATAGCACTGCGCGTTATAACATAGGCATCGAGGAAGGCACGTTAGATGGGGCAATATAACCCGTGCGAAGACAAGTGTGGCATGACATTTTCACGGGGTGGTGTTACAGTGCACATGGGCTAGAGAGTGTCATAGCATATGCACTAGCTAGTGGAATACAATACAGAGGTGTGTGGCACTCGGCAGGCAATGGTGGGTGTAACACAGCATTGGGCTCTGTCAGGAGCGCGCTGTGACTCGCAAGTGATGTTCGTCCCCTTTCCAGAGAGTAAAATAAAAAGTATTACACATCCGGCAGTGGATGTGTGTTTTATTAACTGTGAGGGGGGTTTCTTGCATAGTTTTGGTCGAATTTTTGTCGAATCCCCTTTGAATGGCTTGGTGTGCATGTGTATTAAATGTGCCCGTCAATAGCTACCCATGTTTGTATAAATAAACGACAAGGGTGTCTACCGGCATTAGGCACGGTAGAGCATCAGACATGTCAGAGCTTCACTAGTGGTGTAAATACATTCCACGTGGATTAATTGCATGCATAGTCGCCTTTTAATGAATATCACGCAAATCGTCATGGTGATAGGTACGTACGGTTTGTCCAGCATGTCCTAGGTGTGTCTATAAATATATATTTTTTAAAAATAATAAGAAACAGTGGCCGGCCCTGGGGATTGGGGTCAAAAAAATATAATTAGGAGACAGGCCCTGGGGGATGGGGTCATCAGGGCCTAAATTCGAATAAGAAGGGGAACCACACAGCCCCCCTTCTTAAAAAAATAAAATAAATAAAAGACTGGCATCGTGCCGGAGGCCATGCCCCCTCCATGCAGCACTCTGCAAACGTGCCCCCAACAGGCATCTCCAGTATGCGCCAGGGAGCTGCGCTGCAGACAGGTGTTCTGAGGCCAAGCCCCTTTTTACACCTCTCTGCAACGCAGCTCTGTGGCGCTTACTGGAGGTACCTAGTGGTCTAGTGTGACCCTAGGGACCCTTAGGATTCAAGGGGACTTAATCTCTCAACTTAGAACAGCCACAGGGCGCGTTTACACAGTGGTGAAGGGAGGGGACGGGGCCTGAGGTGACGTGTGCAAACACGCACCATGGCACGTTTTAAATTGGGGATATAATTTCCCTTCAATACTGAGGGCCCCTGGGGGCTAACTAGCCCACCAAGTGCTTCCAGTAAGCGCTACTGAGCTGCATTGCAGAGAGGTGGTCCAGGCCGTGCCACTTTTTACACCTCTCTGCAACGCAGCTCTGTGGCACTTACTGGAGGTACCTAGTGGGCTAGTTGGACCCTAGGGACCCTCAGGACTCAAATGAACTTAATCTCCCAACTAAAAACGGACACAGGGTGTGTTTACACAATGGTGAAAGGAGGGGACGGGGCCTGAGTTAACGTGTGCAAAAACGCCCTTTGGCCTGTTTTAAGAGGTAGTTTTAATCCCCATGCCCTATTATATACTAGGGGCTTATAGAGGAGGTAAGGCTAATCACAGGGGGACCCCAACGCATAATGTTCCCTAGTGTATGTAGGTGTTTTCACTGTATTCTAAGTGTCTTTTAACATAGCACTGGCTCTAGGACTGGTTAGTCAGACTCAGTTACCACCAGTATCCGTCTGAAAAAGTTGAGGGTACAGGATGATTTTGCAACAAGGCTTCTTTCTGCTCTTCTTTTTGTTCTTTCTGCACGTTATCCTTCTTCCTGCACTTATCTTCGTATTTGAGGACTTCTGTTGCTTC
Organism: Triturus cristatus; assembly: GCF_964204655.1. Classification (NCBI taxonomy): domain Eukaryota; kingdom Metazoa; phylum Chordata; class Amphibia; order Caudata; family Salamandridae; genus Triturus; species Triturus cristatus. Next base: position 86,941,641 of record NC_140588.1, read on the forward strand.
TTTCTGCACTTCTTTTGTTTCTTTCTGTGCATTTTTTCTTCTTTCTTCACATGTCCTATCTCTGTAGGCATAGTTAGAAATTAGCATTTAAAAAACCTTTGAAATTAACAGAAAAAACCATAGGTTTCAGGCACGTTATAGTTAGGAATTAGCATTTAAAAAACCTCAGAAATTCACTGAAAAAACCATAGGTTTCAGGGGTGTTATAGTTAGCTGGACTTTTCACTTGTACAAAACCATTGAAATTCCCCCGTTATAGTTAGTTCAGCTAACTATAACTCGCGCGCCCGCAATGCACTGCTGATGACGTCACATATTACATCACTCATGACATGGTCAGTGACATCACTCATGACATCACTGATGACATCTCAAATGACATCACTGATGACATCACTGATGACATCATCCTTGTGATAGAGTGGCAGACCTCCTCTCACCCTAATATAACCTTTGATACACACATTCAAAAATAGAGACTAAAATTTTCAAAACAATGGACATACCAATACCAGTTACAACAACCTCTTCAGTAATTCTAAGATCCACATACACATCCACTCATTCACCAACAGTCCAATACAGTCACTCATACATGTACTCACTCATCATATGTACTCATACACCTATACATCCTGTTACACAATGCCACTCATCCATAGAGTTACTCACACACATAGTCACTCATGCTAATAAAGAATCAAACATACATTTACTTGCATATACAGTTATACACACACCACCACACTTACTTCTACGGAAACTTACACATACTTAGTCTTTTAAACAATCACTTATAGAAACACATACTTATTCATACAGGAACTCTTTCAATCTCTCACTCTCACATATACTCACATATATACACCAATAGTCACATATACTAGTTTAAAACATATGTAGTTACTCATAAAGACACTATTGAGACAGTCATTCACTCACTAACACACCCATACACACACTCATCCACCCATACAGTCCTGCACACATACTGTGTTCAACACATACAAACAATGAGTCACTCATTCATGCACCTATGCACTACGTAATACCCCCACCGAACCATGCAGACACTCAGACTGATACTCAAAAAACCAACTAATAACCTATATAGACACCCATGTAGCTACTCACCAACCCATGCAGCCACTTATACACAAAATGAGAGACTGATACAGATATTTACATATTTAAACATTACTCACTAAGCCATGTATTCACTATGATACACTTAATCAGTCAGTTACACAATCAATTTTTCAAAAACAAATCATCCATTTAGACACTTATATACCCATTTATTCTTCCATCGACCTTGAGATATACATATATAAAACATATTTAATTTTCAGAATAACACACATTCACTGGATGATGTCATCAGTGATGTCATCAGTGATGTCATTTGAGATGTCATCAGTGATGTCATGAGTGATGTCACTGACCATGTCATGAGTGATGTAATATGTGACGTCATCAGCAGTGCATTGCGGGCGCGCGAGTTATAGTTAGCTGAACTAACTATAACGGGGGAATTTCAATGGTTTTGTACAAGTGAGAAGTCCAGCTAACTATAACACCCCTGAAACCTATGGTTTTTTCAGTGAATTTCTGAGGTTTTTTAAATGCTAATTCCTAACTATAACGTGCCTGAAACCTATGGTTTTTTCTGTTAATATATATATATATATATATATATATATATATATATATATATATATATATATATATATATATATATATATATATATATATATATATATATATATATATATATATATATATATCATCTAATGGCGGTCGCCAGTACAGTAGATAGTTACAGTTAGGACCTATTTTCCATAGGAAATCCGCAACATTCTATTGGGAATTTCTTTGGCGCCAATTGACGAATCTTCGCGAAATTCTCCAAACTTTTGGCCAGCTCCGCTCCGCTCCTACCCTGAATGTTTCGTGGTGATTTGTCAAGCGGGGGCCGAGAAAAAAGGGGGGTCCCAAAACGCGTTTTTCCCATGCAATTTCCCATAGGATCTGTTGTCGCAGCTACAGCCCGAACCGCTGAACGGAATGACACCAAATTTGGCAAAGAGGTAGTCCTCAGTTCGGACTCGTGCCTTTTGCATATTTGGTGGGAATCTGTTCAGTAGTTCCTGAGAAAATTAGGGTAAAAAAGTTAGTGATATCTATGGCCGCGGAGGATCCGCGGACCGTACCCGCACCGTAAGCGAACCCTCCCCGAACGGAGCGCGCAACCCCCCGATCACGCACTGAATGCTAATTGGTTTTCGAGCGTCTCTCTATCTTCATTCGAAACCAGGAACTGTTGGCGGCCATTTTCTGCCTCTGTAGAAGCGAGGCTGAAGAAGCAAGGGGAATAAGTGCGTAAAACATATAAAGGGGGCAGAGTGGAAATACTCTGACCCTCTAGAGGTGCTTAGGGGGTCCCAGAAGGACCCCCTGGGGCCCCCCTTTTTAAAAAAAAAAAGCGGCGAAATGCGCGCACGGTGCGCGCATCCTATCGCGTTGGATGCACGGATCCTCTCGTTGTGGGTGCGCGGATCCAAGGGAAAAAAATATGAATTTGTTGGGAGATAAAGATTAAGCTTAAGTGTTTTGTTCTTGAGTGGCTCTAAAAAGAGCCGTTGTGTTCATTGAGAGTTTTTGGTACTTATAAGTAAGTACCTATACAGAGTCTAAAGTTGTTGAGGAAGACTCTGTTTTCTTCATCAGTAAAGTGTAGTCCATCTCTCCTATACATCTCTTGCATATGAAAGCGCAGATTGTTATTGTAAATGGACCCCATTCTGTAGTCTCGGAGAAAGCAGAAACAGATTTATTCATATGTTTCCTAGCTTTCTCAATCTGTGGACAAAAATGATCGGACCAGTTCCATTTCTGCCTTTGGCATATGTTAGAATACACAAAGGCAGTTTTAGGGAAAAGTGAAATCAGTTGTGCAAAGGTGTCCTTCATAAGCATTTCCAGACCTACCCCAGTCAAAGTGCCTAGGTCATTGCCACCACAGTGCACTATTATGAGGTCAGGGTGTTGGAGTTGCATGAAGGATTTCACCAATGGAATCAATTGGTGTCACTTTAACCCTCTCTGTCCAATCCATTTAATGTCTACATTTGGCAAACCTAGGTCTTTGTCAATGCCTTTGTTTTCTGCATACCTTTGGCTCCAGAAAATGTAGCTGTGTCCCACAATCCACACTGTAAGCATCTTGTAAGGAGGTCTGGATGCACTCAGATGGTCTCTCTAAATGAAATGTCAGTTTAGAAAGTAAGATGTTTCTAAAATGGTGGCTAAGATGCAAGTTTGAAAAAAGACAAGAAATCATTGGTTGTTTGACAACCTTCTACACTGAAAGGTAGGGTGCATATTTCTGTTTTTTAAATGCATTATTCTTACCGGTTAACAAAAACTGATTGTAAGGAACATTATGTATGATAAGCTGATATGTTGAGAAGTTAAGCACACTTGCTGTCTTGATTAGCAACATTGTGTGTGCTGAACTTCTAACCTGTGTCCTCAGTACAGTGTTCCATGACATGTTTCTATGGTAACTGGCAGAAGGCAGATTGGGGGAAGGGTTGAAGTTTATGTCATTTGAAAAGGGTTGAAATGTTTAACCAATAGAAATGTGTGTTTGCTTTTGAATTTATGTGGGAAGGAGTGTGATTTGATGTTTACATGTATATTTGTGGAAAAAGAGAGGGAAACTTTGCCATTCTTTGGTTCTGCTGACAGGTGCACAGTGCAGAGATTCTGTGTAAGAAAATCTGGTGTGTGACTGATATCTGGTGTGTGACTGATATACTTCTTAATCTACAAACATCTTGAAAGGTGAGTTATTTAATTATGAGGGGATGTATGTAGACCATTTGATTTTAATCAGACTAATGTATTCCTTCTGCTAAAGTGTAGGGAGTACTTTTTTCTCTAAAATCTTATTGACAGTGTGTGTGTATGTAGAAACCATTCTGTGATAAGCATTTGTGTTTTTCATGTGTTTGCAGACAGATAACTGTGCTGTTTTTATATTTTGGTAGAATTAGAAACCAGACATTGTTTATGAATTTGTGAAAGGAGTTATGTTATGTTTCTATACTAAAATGTAGTACTTCTTCTAGATGAAGGAATGTGTTTTGGTATAGTGCAAGGGATAGTGTTGTTTGTATAGAATCACACAGTGAGTCTGTGTGCATTTGGGAACCACTGTGAGAGAAGCATTTGGTAACATTGTGTGTTTGCTGACAGATAAATGTTTTAAAACCTGTCATGTTGTCAAGTTTTAGTAGCATTAGAAGACAGTTATGGCTTATGCTTTCATTAAATGAGTTAGGTATTGACAGTAAAGTGTAGTTGTGAAATATGTAGATTGTGTGCAGTACCTTTACCACTTTAACTGTAGTGAATACGTTTTGGTAAACTCCTAGGGATAGTGGTGCTTGTCTAGAATCACACCGTGAGTGTGTGTGCATTTGGGAACCACTGTGAGAGAACTGTTTGGTAACATCGTGTATTTGCTGACAGATAAATGTTTTAAAACGTGTCATGTTGTCAAGTTTTAGTAGCATTAGAAGACAGTTATGGCTTATGCTTTCATTAAATGAGTTAGGTATTGACAGTAAAGTGTAGTTGTGAAATATGTAGATTGTGTGCATTTCCTTTACCACTTTCAGTGTAGTGAATGAGTTTTGGTATATTCCTAGGGATAGTGTTGCTTGTCTAGAAGCACACTGTGAGTCTGTGTGCATTTGTGAACCACTGTGAGAGAAGCATTTGGTAACATTGTGTGTTTGCTGACAGATAAATGTTTTAAAACCTGTCATGGTGTCAGGTTTTAGTAGCATTAGAAGACAGTTATGGCTTATGCTTTCATTAAATGAGTTAGGTATTGACAGTAAAGTGTAGTTGTGAAATATGTAGATTGTGTGCAGTACCTTTACCACTTTAACTGTAGTGAATACGTTTTGGTAAAATCCTAGGGATAGTGGTGCTTGTCTAGAATCACACCGTGAGTGTGTGTGCATTTGGGAACCACTGTGAGACAACTGTTTGGTAACATCGTGTATTTGCTGACAGATAAATGTTTTAAAACCTGTCATGGTGTCAGGTTTTAGTAGCATTAGAAGACAGTTATGGCTTATGCTTTCATTAAATGAGTTAGGTATTGACAGTAAAGTGTAGTTGTGAAATATGTAGATTGTGTGCAGTACCTTTACCACTTTAACTGTAGTGAATACGTTTTGGTAAAATCCTAGGGATAGTGGTGCTTGTCTAGAATCACACTGTGAGTCTGTGTGCATTTGTGAACCACTGTGAGAGAAGCGTTTGGTAACATCGTCTATTTGCTGACAGATAAGTGTTTTAAAACATGTCATGTTGTGAAGTTTTAGTAGCATTAGAAGCCAGTCTTTGCTTATGCATTGATTAAATGAGTCGGGCATTGACACTAAAGTGCAGTACTTATATATGTAGATTGTGTGCAGTACCTTTACTACTTTCACTGTAGTGAATGAGTTTTGGTAAACTCCTAGGGATAGTGGTGCTTGTCTAGAATCACACTGTGAGTCTGTGTGCATTTGGGAACCACTGTGAGGGAACTGTTTGGTAACATTGTGTATTTGCTGACAGATAAATGTTTTAAAACCTGTCATGTTGTCAAGTTTTAGTAGTATTAGAAGACAGTTATGGCTTATGCTTTCATTAAATGAGTTAGGTATTGACAGTAAAGTGTAGTCGTGAAATATGTAGATTGTGTGCATTTCCTTTACCACTTTCAGTGTAGTGAATGAGTTTTGGTATATTCCTAGGGATAGTGTTGCTTGTCTAGAATCACACTGTGAGTCTGTGTGCATTTGTGAACCACTGTGAGAGAAGCGTTTGGTAACATCGTCTATTTGCTGACAGATAAGTGTTTTAAAACATGTCATGTTGTGAAGTTTTACTATCATTAGAAGCCAGTCTTTGCTTATGCATTGATTAAATGAGTCAGGCATTAACACTAAAGTGCAGTTGTAAAATATGTAGATTGTGTGCAGTACCTTTACCACTTTCACTGTAGTGAATAAGTTTTGGTAAACTCCTAGGGATAGTGGTGCTTGTCTAGAATCACACTGTGAATCTGTGTGCATTTGGGAACCACTGTAAGAGAACTGTTTGGTAACATCGTGTGTTTGCTGACAGATAAATGTTTTAAAACCTGTCATGTTGTCAAGTTTTAGTAGCATTAGAAGACAGTTATGGCTTATGCTTTCATTAAATGAGTTAGGTATTGACAGTAAAGTGTAGTTGTGAAATATGTAGAGTGTGGGACATTCCTTTACCACTTTTAGTGTAGTGAATGAGTTTTGGTATATTCCTAGGGATAGTGGTGCTTGTCTAGAATCACACTGTGAGTCTGTGTGCATTTGTGAACCACTGTGAGAGAAGCGTTTGGTAACATCGTCTATTTGCTGACAGATAAGTGTTCTAAAACATGTCATGTTGTGAAGTTTTAGTAGCATTAGAAGCCAGTCTTTGCTTATGCATTGATTAAATGAGTCAGGCATTGACACTAAAGTGCAGTTGTGAAATATGTAGATTGTGTGCAGTACCTTTACCACTTTCACTCTAGTGAATACGTTTTGTTAAACTCCTAGGGATAGTGGTGCTTGTCTAGAATCACACTGTGAGTCTGTGTGCATTTGGGAACCACTGTGAGAGAAGCATTTGGTAACATTGTGTGTTTGCTGACAGATAAATGTTTTAAAACCTGTCATGTTGTCAAGTTTTAGTAGCATTAGAAGACAGTTATGGCTTATGCTTTCATTAAATGAGTTAGGTATTGACAGTAAAGTGTAGTTGTGAAATATGTAGAGTGTTGGCCTTTCCTTTACCACTTTCAGTGTAGTGAATGAGTTTTGGTATATTCCTAGGGATAGTGGTGCTTGTCTAGAATCACACTGTGAGTCTGTGTGCATTTGTGAACCACTGTGAGAGAAGCATTTGGTAACATCGTGCATTTGGTGGCAGATAAGTGTTTTTAAACCTGTCATGTTGTCAAGTTTTAGTAGCTTTAGAAGCCAGTGTTTGCTTATGCATTGAAAAAATGAATCATGCTTTGACACTAAAGTGCAGTACCATCTAGTATTGTCTTCACTGCACCAGAAGTGAAAATTTAAATTTTTTACCCAGGAACTGTCCTCGAAGTAGTCTGATGATTTAGTTAGTTTCTAAGTACTTATGTTGTGAACCATTCATTACCAAATACACTGCTTCTAATGTCTATGCAGTATGCATGTAGTTCTCTAACCACCTATACAGTTGTTTTTCACACCTTCAATTCCCTAGTCAGCATGCATACACTTCCAGGAAACACCCTGTCACTGCCTTTGCAGTGTTCTAGTGACCCATTCAGCACCATGTAGTAATCCATTCACTGTGCCAAAACCCAAACACTTATAAATTCACCAAGACACTCTCTTTCCAGTACTCTAATGATTCAGTCATTGCCTAAGTATTCATGCAGTGAGCCAGGCCTTAGCACATGGACTGCTTCAAACCCCTATCTACTATGCATGCAGTCTTCTAACCACCTAGACACTTATCTTTCACACTTTCAATTCCCTAGTCAGTATCCATACAGACCAGCAAACATCCTGACACTGCCTTTGCACTCTTCTAGTGACCCATTCAGTACCAAGTACTAATCCATTCCCTGCGCCAAAAACCTACCACTTATAAGTTCACCCAGGTACTCTCCTTGTTGTACTCTAATCATTCAGTCAGTACCCAAGTACTCATGCAGTGAGCCAGGCCTTAGCACATGGACTGCTTTAAATGCCTATTCAGTATGGATGCAGTCCTCTAACCACCTATACACTTGTCTTTCACACCTTCAATTCCCCAGTCAATATCCATTCACTTCCAGGAAACACCCTGTCACTGACTTTGTACTACACTACTGATCCATTCAGCACCATGTACTAATCCATCTACACACTTGTCTTTCTTACCTGCGATTCACCAGTCATTATCCATACAATTCCAGCAAACATCCTGTCACTCCCTTTGCACTCCTGTAGTGACTCATTCAGCACCATGTATTAATCCATTGACTGCATCCAATCCCAACCACTGATAAATTCACCCAGGCACTCTCCTTGCAGTACTCTAATCAATCAATTTAAAGCTTTTATTCGATTTGTACATACAAATCATACAAGCAGAAGATACATAGTTAAAATGTTTAAAATCACCATATGAACACTTATAAGAAAAGATGGTAAGACGTTGTGCAAAAGGCTGAAGTGCAACAATTAATAGGTAATCTTGCCATTTTGAGTCAACGTACTATTATAAAATGCAAGACATTCATAAATGAACAGACAGGAGATCAGTAGGGATTACTCAATGGGCCTTTCCTGGCAGCTGTACATCAAAATTTATAAATAATCATAATATACTGTGGACATCAACAAATAAGAATAATACCTTAATTACAGAAATTGGTATAAAACTTGAAGGCGTATATATACAGACAAGAATGTAAACAGTAATAGCAGCATAATACAATACCTGGCAGCTGTATAACATAGGTACAGACAGGTAAGTATAAAAATATTATAGTACAATACTTTTCCTGACAGCTGTACACTTCAGAATAAAAGTAGCCAGAAAAAAACAGATCTCCTCGTTCTCTAATGAGGATAAAAGTATCAGTGCTGTTTCTGTAGTACGGATATTATATTTAATAAAAATTGGCTTAAGGTATTTTAACCTGAGAAAATGAAAAAATGTACAAAAAAGTAAAAAGTGGCAACTATTCTGCCGAGAAATACTGTCACACGGACAGGGTATATCTGAACTGGTTCTTGTGTTTGGAAATGCAACCAGATGGTGAACAATACCCAATCTGACACGTGTTAAAACATACTGATGAGAGGGACGGGTCACATACACAAGATAGGATTGGAACCCCGAAGTTAGATTTAAATCTTTATAAAATTTCACGGTAATAAGATTGCCAGAAATTTTATCTCGCTCTGCCTTTCGGAAGTTTAGAAACGTTGTCTTAATTTCTTTTTTTGAGATAGAAACAACCTCTTCAGGCTCACGGAACACATCAATATTAAAAAGAAGGAGATACCAACGGTGGATGTATCTCAACCACTGTATGCGTGAAGAGTGGTCCAAGCCTATACAATCAAGAATAATATCCTGAGTAAATCGAGTCTCTGGTTTAGCCCAAATAGAACGCCACAATAAAAGTGGCCGGACTGCTGCTAAGTCAGAAATAAACTCGATCCCGACTTCTTCATGGATCAGCAGAATGGAGGCAGAAGGGGGAACACATAACAACCTCCTTAAAAACGTATTTTCCTCCTTCTGCAGGGATATACCCACACTATAGCCCAATACACCTGCCCCATACAGTGCAGAGGAGACGCAACAAACATTGTATATGTTCATCATGTCTAAAATGCTTCGTGAGCCAAGTTTAGAGGCAAAACGAAAAATACTGCAAGTAGACCGCAGCATTTTTAGTCTGATAGAATCAAATTCCGAGGTCCAAGACCCGCTATTGTTAAATGTAATTCCTAGATAACAAAAGGACTTAACAGGAGTCAACTTTTCCTTATCCAGGAAAAAGGTATGCTTTACCTGCTTAGCTGCCCGACCGCATGACATAACATACGTCTTAGTTTTGTTCACGCGGAGCCGCCTAGCTTGAATAAACTGCATAAAATTATCGATTAGGCGCTGAAGGCCCATCTGTGTTCGGGATAAAAGAACAGCGTCGTCCGCGTAAAGTAACAGCGGAACAGGTTTACCACCAATCAGGGGGGCATCTGCTGGGATGTCAACCAAGGAACGGTCGACGTCATTAATAAAGAGGGAAAATAACAACGGGGCCAAAACGCATCCCTGGCGTATGCCCCGAGACACTTTGAAAAACGGGGTACATTCGCCAAGGGTGCCATAGCGGACCTTACAGGAGAGTTTTTCGTAAAGTCTAGCTAAAAAATGAACTATTTCCCTCGGAGCCCCTGCATCTAGCAAAACCTCCCAAAGAATGGTGTGGTTAACCAAATCAAAAGCGCTGCTCAAATCAGCAAAACATAAAAAGAGGTTGCCATTTTTAGCCACAGTATATTTGTTAATTAAAAGGTCCAAATTTACACATTGGTCCAATGTGCCCAGGCCTTTCCGAAAGCCATATTGGACTCTAGTTAAGATGTTAAAATCAGCTGCCCAATCTTCCAGCCTCCTGAGCAAAATCCTACTCATCACCTTTACAGAGGCGTCCAATAATGAAATTGGACGGTAGTTAGAGGCCTCTGATTTATCACCTTTCTTATGTAGAGGAATAATGACCGATTGACCCCAAGTAGACGGGAAATTAGTTTCTGCCGCGCAATTAAATATCCTCGCCAGGATGGGAGCCCATAAAGCTGGTTTATCTTTGTATAAATCCAGCGGGACCCCATCGGGGCCAGGGGTCTTACCTCCTTTGCTTAAAGAAATTGCTTCATGGCTTTCTTCTAATGTTATTCCCAACGGGAGGGGTAGCCATGGGGTAGACTCAGGTGACAGTGACTCAAGAGATAACCCTTCTGGATTGAAAATTTTGGAAAAATGACTGACCCAATCGCTACATGCCACATAAGATGTTAATTCTGGAACATCTTCTTTATTGAGAAACGGGCTGTTAATTGTTTCCCAATACAGTTTGCAGTTTTTAGTCTCGGCTGCTTCCTTCAACTTATCCCACGCCTCAATCTGTAATACCCTTTTCCTAGTATTGATTGCTATTTTATATCTAGCCCTAAAATATTGTATATCCGTCTTATCGCGTGGTTTGGTACCTAAAGCATTCTTTAAATCACGGAGGGCGACTATACAGGTCTTATCGAACCACCCCTGCTTCGGACCACTATTGGATAACGGGGCCTTAGTAAAAATACCATCAATAATACTATTCATGGAGACAAAGTGAGCTAATAGGCAGCCTGAGTCACAGTCATCATCCAAACAGAAACTAATTTGGTTCTTACAACTAGTAAGAACCTCCTTCTGCTTAACCTTAGAATTTAATCCAGTCCATTTAATCCTTAGACCCTTCGGTCTAATAGGTACTAAGTCAGTTGAACATTTTCCACCTGAAACTGTCGAGGTACCATGCCCCAGAAGGGTAACACGAAGGCTGTTATGGTCGCTGAGACTTTCTTCATTTACATACAGATCGGTAAAGTCTCCACTGCTAGACAACAGAATATGATCTATAAATGATCCTGCATCTCTGCCTGTAAATGTAGGGCATATTATTGCCTGGTTGTTTATGTTACAGTTTAACAGGGTCATGTCTAGTATGACTAGCATATTGTTTAATGTGGAACCATAACTGCAATGTTGGAAGTGAGGAGAATCCTCCCTCACACCCAAACCCCCCCAATGACTACTCATTGCTGCACCAAAGCCGCAGATGTTCCCGTTAGACAAATGGCAGGGCTGCAGGTTAAAATCCCCTGCCCAGACAACCTCGGCCTTTCTTTTCGAAATACCAAGGGCTTTGGTAATTTCCCTTTCTAGAGGCGGTAGAATATCCCCTCTGGTAGCATCAAAGATATTGTTGTAGAAATTTATTACAACTAAATCAATATTCTTCCTGCACTCCACCCTTATAACTTGGCTATGGGTCCCAACTGTCGTGCTGTATTTAACCATACAATCACACAGCTTGGTAGATAAAAGCAACAAAAGGCCCCCCTTAGCCCTACCCGAGCTAGATTTGGTGGCTCTAAGACAGTGAGATGCGTACCCTTCGATGTTAATGGGGTCCAGACACCAAGTTTCCTGCAACAAAATTAGGTCCAATCCCTCCCCCAAAAAACTGGTCCAGAAGGGTGTACCTAGTTTGCTGGCAAGGCCAGCGATGTTCCAGGAAACAAGAGAGAGTCCTGCTGGTTTACCAGAATCGCCAACAACAGACGACTCTGGCTGAGTTGTTCGTAATAGAGTAGGACCATCTTCCCGAGAGATGATATCTGGGCTTAATCTGGGGGTAACAGTAGCTGTACATGCATCAAGGCTATCCCTATTTTCTAAACGCGAGAGGGGTATTAGCGATGACACCATTGGGGGTTCGGGAAGTGCGGCTAAAGGTGTAACTGGAGAAGCACTCGCCATATCTAAATAGGACGTAGAGATGTTTAAATCCAAAGCTTCAGTAGAGCTGAGTCAATCTACCTCGTCCAACACAGCATATCTGTTAGGATGGGCAAGTTGTGAGTACAAGGGATCTTGGGAAGGGGGCAAGTCCTGCCATGTTTGTTGCCACTGGGGTTTAACTGGTTGTAGTGGCTGAAAGGGTTGCTGCCACTGATGGGCAGGCTGAAATAGGGGTGGTGGAAAATGGGGAGGATGTTGCCATTGAGGATTAACATGGTGCAGGGGAAAAGATGGAGCATGTAATGGCTGCTGGTGAAAATTAACATAATGTGGAAAAAAAGAAGAAGGGTGTAGTGGTTGCTGCCAGGGTTTAGTAACATGTTGCGGGGGATACACAGATCCTCTATTACTTTGGAAAGTGGAACAAGGAGGGTTTGGTCTTAAAGGCATCGGTAAAAAATAAGACAAAGGGAGTGGGTTAATTTGAGTCGCAGGACCACTGTTGGGTGCATTACATATATAACTAGCTGCCCCTATATCTCTAAAATTAACTGTAATTACATCCCCTACTATTGTTTTCTTGCTTCTGCCCACCCAGTCCCCTCTACGTACAGTAAGAATTTCACCGTTCATATTGTTAGGTAGAGGTTTATGTAAGTGGAACCATTGAGCACATTTATTTCTTAGCTCAACGTGAGTTTCTTTTACTCCCTCCTTCAACGGGGGGACTGCTGTCAACACAACCACAAAAGGGGAAACCTCTGGTGGTAGATTAATTGACCTAAAACGTGCCTGCTTTGGCTTAGGACCTTCAGGTTTGTTCTTAGGGAGAGGTACTAAAGGGGTATTAGATTTCCCTACAACATCTTTTACTTGAATAGTGGTGGTATTATTACCAACAACAGAGTGTTGGTGAGTCAAAATAGAACCCACCACCTTCGGAGTGGGTATAGTTGTGGATTGAACAGAATTATTCCCTGTTTGCAACAAATGAGATATAACTGGGTTCCCGGGGGCTACGGTTACTTGAACGTTGTTTAATATATCTTTAGGGGGCTGGATACATGATGAACATTTAGGGGCTGCTTCTGTAATCCCTTGTGGCTGATCAGGCCCTTGCCCATTCGTTTTGTGTGGCCATTTCGAATGTATTAAAGACGTAAGCCTGTCCAGTTTGGAGATTAAAGGCTTGATTTGTGCTGCTATTGTGGCTTCAAGGTCCAGTTTTAAATCTGTTACCATGTTTTGCACCCAGCAAGGAATACCTGATGTCATTTGTGGAGTGGGGGAAATCAAATTATGATTCCTAACTGTTACTTTTACTTTGTTTTTACTCTTAGATATAGCCTTTGGGAGATTGGTAACCCTTCCCCGAGAAACTATAGGTACAGGAGCTGTTACCACATCATTAAACCCGCTCAGACTCGGAGCCGCTTTGCCAGGTGACTGACAGGCCTCTAGATCTGGTGTAACCTCCAGATCAACAAAAGACGGGTCCGAGTCTGATGGGGCAACCGATAAATCAACAGTATTTGGTACAATCGGAGCATTATTAGTGGGCATGGTTAGGGGTAGGGAACAAATATTCGAAGACTGCAAAGCGGGTGATTTAGCATTAGCAAGAGAACCCAAGGATGAGCGCTTAGCATTTGCAAGATCCATTGAGACTCTTTTTTCCAGTAAAACAATGCTTTGATCAATAGTCTCATGTACACGGGAAATGAAAAGATCTATAGGTCCTGTCACCTGTGCAACCACCGTAGCTTTTTTCGCACAACTTCTGGTTCTATTGCGCATGGCCGACATCTTGGACGTTTTAATGATGATTAAGGGCGAAAAGGCAGGGGTTCAAGGCCAGGGCCGTCCTCAGCCGTCCTTGAACGGCCTTAAACGGCCCGCTCTTCGCCCCGGTCTTAGCCCCGTGCGCGTCCCGCGTGCGCGTTGCTACCACAAATTAAATAAGAAGGTCAGGTGGGGGGGCGGGAAGAGGACCAGCTGCGGCCGATCAGCGCCGCGCTGCACGCTGGTCCTCGCAGTCCCGCCTCAGCCTTGTGATGCAGTCGCTTGCTCCACGAGGTCGCGTTGGTGCTCCAATGCACTCAGGGGGGTCCAGAAACAGAAGTTTTGGCAAAACCCTTAGCCTGCGAGCGGCTCCCGCGAAGCGGGGGCCGCGAGGCGTAGGCTCAACAAGCAGGAGGGTAAGAGGGAGAACAAAGCGGCACTCCCTGCAGGTGAGCTCAGTGAGGATTCCAATGCTGCACACACCCCGTGATGACTATATTGATGGGGGGGCGGGAAGAGGACCAGCTGCGGCCGATCAGCGCCGCGCTGCACGCTGGTCCTCGCAGTCCCGCCTCAGCCTTGTGATGCAGTCGCTTGCTCCACGAGGTCGCGTTGGTGCTCCAATGCACTCAGGGGGGTCCAGAAACAGAAGTTTTGGCAAAACCCTTAGCCTGCGAGCAGCACCCGCGAAGCGGGGGCCGCGAGGCGTAGGCTCAACAAGCAGGAGGGTAAGAGGGAGAACAAAGCGGCACTCCCTGCAGGTGAGCTCAGTGAGGATTCCAATGCTGCACACACCCCGTGATGACTATATTGATGGGGGGGTGGGAAGAGGACCAGCTGCGGCCGATCAGCGCCGCGCTGCACGCTGGTCCTCGCAGTCCCGCCTCAGCCTTGTGATGCAGTCGCTTGCTCCACGAGGTCGCGTTGGTGCTCCAATGCACTCAGGGGGGTCCAGAAACAGAAGTTTTGGCAAAACCCTTAGCCTGCGAGCGGCTCCCGCGAAGCGGGGGCCGCGAGGCGTAGGCTCAACAAGCAGGAGGGTAAGAGGGAGAACAAAGCGGCACTCCCTGCAGGTGAGCTCAGTGAGTACTCTAATCATTCAGTCAGTATCCAAGTACTTCTAGCAAATACTCTGTCACTCCCCTTGGAGTCCTCTAAAGACCCATTCAGCACCATGGAGTAATCCATTGAGTGTGCCAAAACCCGAACACTTATAAACTCACCCAGGCACTCTCCTTGCAGTACTCTAATCATTTAATCAGTATCCAAATAGTATTGGAGTGACTCAGGCCTTAACATATGGATGGATTGAAACATGTGTCCAGTATGCATGTAGGTCTCTAATCACCTACACACTTGTTTTTCACACCATCAATATCCATGTCAGTATTCATACACTTCTAGGGAACACCCTGTCACTCACTCAGTTTGTTTCCTTATAATATTGTAATCATTCAGTCAGTTAGCATGTAGTCTTTTACTGAGGTAGGCTTTAGAGCATGAACTGCTTCAAAGTAGTATGCACTATGTATGTATTGTTTTAATCATCGTCACACTTGTGGTTCAGGGACATAGTTTCTTAGTCAGTTTTGATATAAAATGTGTTTGTACAGTAATAGAATAGTATAAATTTGCAAGTTATTAATATACTTTTATTTGTGATTCTTTTTTACAGATACTGTTTTTCAACGTTAAAATAGAGAAATTATGCCAGAAGAAAAAGAAAAGAGCAGAGACAGGAGGATTATTTGAAGAAACATCAATCACAAGTATTGAATGTACAAGATAATGTGGCTAAAAGGAAAAAATCTTCTGGTAAGATCACAAAGCAATTTATTAAAAATGTTTGTAGGAGCAAACAGAATGTAGAGAATGCTCCAGTTTCACAGAGTTTTTTAAGTAAGAAAAAAAATCAAATTAGGAGGAAAAGTAAAAAAGCAAATGTTCAGTCAAAGGAGATAAAGTATGGTAAAAGAAGACAAAATCAGTATAAGGAATTACGCAAAAAAAATATTTTACAAGAGAGTAGTGAATAATTTGCTGAAAGATGTGAAGAAATATAAAAAGAGAGCTTTATTATATAAAAAGAAGAAGCATATTGAAAGCATTGTGGAGAAGGCTTTTGAAGTAAAAAGGAAACTGTTTATTTACTTGTTAAACAGAATTCGATCACTAGATAAACCAATATATGTAATGAAGGCCAAAAGTAGGAGGAAAAGAATTATTAATAAAAAAAAATGTTGTGATGTTTTTTTGGAAGAATGGAAACACAGTTCTACTTCAGAGCCTTTTTTTTATGAAGAGAGTTATTCACTAAGTGAAAAATTATTGTATGCAGTTGACACCAGTAGTAGAGGTTATGAAGTTCGTGATGGTTGTCCAATGGAGAAAGAGAAAATGGTTGAAAGAAATGCAGAAGAAGTGATAGCTGATGAAGTTTTAGGGAGACGTTCTAAAAACCCTGTGTACACTTGGGATTGCAGTAGTGTTTGCAGTGTACGACAGGAATCTATTGAAAAATTATGTAGTTTTTTACGAGCCTCTAGTAAAAAAAGTGTAAAACAAAAGATTAAGCTGTTGCAAGGACTAGACCCTTGCAGAGTGAGAAACATACTGGTTTGCAAGGTCATTCTCTGGCTTGTCTTTCTAGGAAAGTTTGTGAAAGTGTTTTTCACCATTTCAGAATGCTGGCAGTACATCATACTCAAATGCGGAAGTTAGTGAGAAGGTTCTATTATGCAAAAAGTCCAGCACTAAAGTTAAGTGAGTTGAACAGTGCTCTTTTGCGTGGGTCAGTATCAGATGTGAAGCAGGTCTGTGAGGATATTGAGTTTTGTTACTTTGGGCCTCAGCAAGAGAGTGAAGAAACTGACACATTAGTAGAAGAAAATGTTGAAGACAATGTAAAAACTGTAATTACAGAAAAATTTGAGGATGAAATCACAAAGTTTAAGGTAATTTCAGGTGAAAGACCAAATGTTTCTTGTATTTGTTGTCGGCGAAGTCACTATATAAATCAGACTAGGGGCGTCAATCTGTATTTAAAGAGTGAAATGGAAGATAATGATAAGTGGATGGAATTTACAACTTATTTGCTGGTAGAGGATTGTTTTGATTTGGGATCTGAGCAGTGTATTTGCAAATATTGTTATAATAAATTAGATGAGAATAAAATGCCTGCTAGAGCTGTTCATAATAATCTAGAGTTAGTTCCTATTCCTCCAGAGCTGATAGATTTAAATACGTATGAGTCTATTCTGATACAATGTGTTCACCCATTTCAGGCTATTGTTCGTATGGAGCCCAAAACAAGTAAATTACCTCCATCAGAGTTGCAAAGAGGATTGAAAGGAAGAGTTGTGTATTTACCATTAGATTTAAGGAAAAATGTTGAAACCATTGGTTTAGATCATGCAGAAAATGAGCCACTAGTCATTCTGGTTAATGGTGTTCCTACTAAGAATAAGAAAATATGGCAAGAGTTAGTGGATGTTAGCAAAAGGCATCATTGTATCTGGTAAAAAACTAATGAGTACTATAGAAATGTGTTTGTTGGAGAAGAAGAAATACATTTTGCAGAAGATAGTGAAACATTAAGTGGACAAATTGAAAAAGTGGACATGTCCAGATGTGAAGAGATCTATGAACATTACAGTGTACATCCACTTCATTCCAAAGAGGTGATGGGGAATACGATTGAATTGTTTCAAATGAAAAAAGCAACTGGAAGTCCCATGACTGTATGGGAAGAGAGCTTGGAAGCTCGTTGTTTCCTGCAGTTGTTTCCAACAGGAAAAGGTGGACGATATGATGAACGTCCTGTGCAGATTCCTGCATCTGAATATCGGACAACAAGATTATATGCAGAAGATCCAAGATTTCGACAATGTATCCCTTATATGTTTCATCTTCTGTTTGAAAGTGACTTGTCTGGACTTTCATATGCAGTAAATCACATTTTAAAAACTGGAATGCATCTGCAAAATGTAACTGCAAAGGATTTTATGGATAAAGTGCATCAGAGAGATGATCATTTAGAATCTCAGTTGATTAATCTGATGGCATGTCAGCGTGGGACTAATGAATATTGGTATCGTCGACATGGAGAACTGAAATGCATGCTACGGAACTTGGGAACTCCTACATGGTTTGTTACACTAAGCTGTGCTGAGTATGCTTGGGATGATTTACTTGAATTTCTTCGAGAGGCAAATTCCAATATAAATATTATTGAATACAAGACACCTGGAGAATTGTGCTCTTTGGATCCTGTCAATGTATGCAGATATTTCAATCATAGATTTGAAGCTATGATGTCTTTCATCTGCAATAAAAAGAATCCTCCTCTTGGAGAAGTTGTGGATTTCTTTTGGAGAAAGGAGTATCAAGCAAGAGGTGTTCCTCACATACATATGTTGCTATGGGTCAAGGATGCCCCCAAATTTGGAACAGATTCAGATGAAAGTGTTTTGTCTTTCATTGAAGATTATGCTACATGTGCTGTACCAAATAGCAGAGAAGACAAAAACTTAAAAGAACAAGTCTTACGATTTCAAAGCCATAGGTGTGGAAAATACTGTAGACGAAAGTACAAGTCAAAGGATAAGTTCTATACCAAATGTCGTTTTGGATTTCCACGTCCTGTATTAGCCAAAGGAAGAGTGAACAGTTTCATGTCAGCTGTATGACATACCATCACAAGAAAGTCTCCGAAAAACACCTACAACTTAAGAAGAAGCGAAGAAGCGAAATACATAAATGACTACAACCCAGTTATTTTATCCATGTGGAACGCTAACATGGATATTCAGTATGTTGCGGACAATTCTATTGCTGTTGCTCGATATGTAACGTCTTACATTACTAAATCAGAGAAGACAGAATTGAAAGAAATGTGGGAAGAGATTTCTCACAAGAAGAGTCTAAGTAAGAAATTATACAGTTTCAGTTTGAAAATGTTATCGCATCGTGAAATTGGAGCATATGAATGTTCAGATCGGTTATCATCTGCAAGTCTATATTCCAAAAGTAGAAGAATCATTTGGGTGAGTCTAGGTCTTGCAGGAATGCGAAATCGTGTACTGAAATCTGTTCAAGAAATTGAATATTAAGCAGAAAATGACCCTGAAAGTACAGATATTTTGAAAACCAATATGTTGGACACATACTATCCAAAGAGAAGTCATAATCTTGAGAACATGTGTCTCTATGAAGTGTTGCAAAACTACACATTTAAACGGAATATTACAGAGAACATCAACGATGGAAAATATGGAGTGATTGGTTCTGAAGGATGTCTGGTGAAACAAAGGAAAGGAAATTTAATTAATCACAGAAAACTGAGTTGCGACACTGTTGACAAAAGGGAATTTTACTATTTAGCCCTTTTGCAAATGTTCAAACCATGGCGTTCTGAACTGGAATTTCTTGGAGATTTTCCCAGCTATGAAGATTAATTTAATGCTTGTAAAGATAGCATACAATGCAGTGCTTTTGCAAATTATGTGAAAATGTTGAATGATGAAATTGATCAAGAAGCTACCATTGCAGCTGAGATTGTTAGAGACAGTTCTCAAGATAGTCAAAGTTCTGCTTCACTGAGTCAAGATCCACTTGGACAAACAATTGTTGAAAATGAAGCAGCGATTGCCATGAATGATGTGGAAACAGCAATGTATCAAGCACAAGAAGATGCAATACAGTTAGGAAACTTGGAAGAGCAACTAAATGTTGAACATAAACAAATATATCGACAAGTGAAAGAGCAGATTGACCATGGATTACTTCATGAAAAGCCAGACTGCTCATGTACATCATTTCAACCTATCCAAATGTATGTGAGTGGTCAAGCTGGAACAGGAAAGAGTTTCTTAATTAAAGTAATTACAAGTTATCTGCAAAAAAAAACTGAGTCGCATTTGTCTTGTGTTGTCACTGCTCCAACTGGGTTGGCAGCACATAACATTAATGGAATTACTTTACATCGTTTACTAATGCTGCCAGTAGAGCATGAGAACAAATTGGAATACCACAAGCTATCTGGAGAAGCTTGTTGTGAAGTTTCAAGAGTCCTGAAGAAAATGAAACTTCTCATTATTGATGAGGTGAGCATGGTCTCAAACTTGATGCTTGCCTTTGTGCATTTAAGAATGCAGCAAATTCTTAAAACAGACTATGATGTGTTATTTGGAGGAAAACACGTCATAGTTTTGGGAGATCTACTGCAACTGACACCGGAAAAAGGACGACCGGTATTTAAAACACTTGCCCATGAAGATACCAGAAAGTCTTTTGGCAGTGTTGGTAATGTGAACATTTGGAGTAATTTTGAATACAAAGAACTAACAACAAATCTGCGCCAGGCAAATGATGCTGAATATGGAAGTATTCTTCAAGATATAAGAATTGGAATTCTTTCAAAAAAAGGGAAAGAAGCTTTGGAGAGTCGATTACTTTGCAATGTCTTTCCAAATGAAAATGCAGTTTCTGCAAAAGTGTACGTGGAAATTGCTAAAAATAAGTCAGTGATTTGCTTAATGCCAACACTGCGTGAGTGTTCAATATTCAACGAAGAAGTATTGAAACTGGAAAATGAAGAAATTGTCAAAATGGAAGCCATCGATAAAATACTACATGAAGGAATCACTATTATTTTAACGGGTAGGTTGAGATCAAAACTAGATTGATTAGAAAAAAAAATATCTAAAACTGCTGGTTTGGAAAAGACACTGTATGTGTGTGTAAACTGTCGGGTAATTTTAAGGCATAATGTGGATGTAGAGAAAGGTTTAGTTAATTGTACAATGGGCAAAGTGGTGGATTTTGTGAATTATCAGAAAATAGAAGGAATTGTATTTAAAAAAATTAACTTTGATCAGATTGATGAAGTTAAAGAAATTGGTCGTTGTTCAGTTCGTTTTTTGCTTGTTAAAGATTTATATGTCCGTAGGAAACAATTTCCATTTTCTCTGGCATATGCAGTGACTATTCATAAATCTCAAGGATTTAGTGTAGACAGTGCATTGGTGAACATTGAATCTACTGTATTTAAAGAGGGTATGGCATATGTTGCTTTGTCTCGAGTCAGAACATTATCTGGTTTGTTTTTGATTGATTTTGATGAGACAAAGGTTACTGCAGATGCAAACTGTGTAAAAGAGTATAATAGGTTAAGAAGGGTGTATGCTCCAAATTTAGGTCAATATCATGTATTTGAAAAGCGTGTGGTTGGTCGAAAAAGAAGGTTAGAGAATATCTGTTCTGAAGGTATCAAGAAAAGAAAAGAACAAGATAATGTTGTGATTGCAGGTAAAAAGAAATTGGACGCTGTTGAAGAGATTGTTGGTTACCAGTTTGAAAATATTTCTGGTGTCAACTGCTATGCTAATGTAGTGGTCAATGTTGTTTTTTATCTTGAAGATTTGCAAGAGCAAATTATGGAGAATCGGCAAAAAAGATTTTGTTCTCTGTTGCACTCTGTTTATGAAAAATTGACAACAGATAGAAGTAAAATACAATCTGTTTCAGATGTTCGTAGTATTTTGGATGTGTGTTCTGGTTCTACACAATTTACACAAAATATCCAACAAGATGCTCAGGAATTTTTAATGTATATGCTTACCATTTTTGAAAATGAAGGTGTAGAAATAGAAAATATTTTTGGCCTTTCTTACAAATGGGAACATCATTGTGAAAATTGCACGTATACATGTAGCACCAATGTAGACACTGAGAAGTTTCTGTATTTAACATTACCAGACTGTAAATCAGTGTCTTTCAATAAAATACTGAAATGTGCAAATCAAAACATGGAGTGTAGCCAATGTAAATCAGAAATTTGATCCACATTATTGTTAACAAAATATGGAAAATACATAATTTTAATGATACAACGTTGTACAGCTGATGGAAGAAAATTGGATACTTTAATAAAACAATTTGTAGCAGCACAAATATCAATATCAGGAAGGACTTTTGTAGCAATTGCAATAATTTTCCATGATGGTCCTTCCACCACATCTGGACATTACACTGCCTATCTAAAATGTGACAAAGGCTGGACACTTTGTAATGATGCCCAGTTGGTTTTCAAACAACGTTTGCCTTGGGAATTACAAAATTCCTACCTAATATTTTTGAAGCCAAAGTTTTAGGAAGCTAATTTACTCTCTGAGGAATTTAATATTATAATATATTAGAACCACCATTGGACAGTTTACATAAAGAAGAAGTGAAAAAATACCATTTGGCCTCAAGGAAAGGTATATTTTTGAATGTTGGACTTTTTGGTGGTCATTTATTCAGTGATTATTTTAATGTGGCAACATTTACAGTTTTTATAAGTTAAAATTATAAAATGTTGTAATCTGTAAGCATTTCATATGTGTATGATTTGTATTTTCTGGTATTTTACTGAAAATAGTATGTTGGTTTTTTATTAACAATCTTTCTGATTGTTTATTTTTTTATTTTTTAAGTGATGAGTACCATTGAAATTTCGAGTGAAATTAAATATATTCTGAGAACAGCAAAAAAGGCAAACAAATTACTTTATGGAAATTATGTTGTGTTGTAAAAAATGTATTATTATATGTTAGAATTTTTATTTTACTTTTTTTCACAGATCCAAATTTTAAAATGAACAATTTTTTGAAGAATTTATATTTGAAAGATAAATAGGCAAAAATTAATAACATTTTTTATTCCGATTACTGTGAAGGTAAGTTTAACTAAGTCTCAATATGGAGAATGGAGAGGCCTGCAAGAATCTACAAAGTTGAAACACGTTTCTTATAACACTTTGTTTATGTAGTTTTGAAATTTGACCATAATCAGATATCAAGTCACCTGCAAAAAAAGAGATTTGAGGGGTTCATAATATTTCATCTTTTTAGCTGTTGAAGGACCGCAATTATTTCAATCATTCTTCTTTGAACATCTTTGCAGTCAAAATTCTGTGCTTACCTTCTATCATTCGCAAGGAAATTTAAAAACGGAAATATGTCACTTTTTGTAACATAGTTATTGTGTAAGATATTCTTTCATATTTTCAAAGAGAGGAAAAGGCACTCTGTGCACTTTTTATACTCCATTAAAATAAAACTTCATCATGCAGACCACTTTCGGATGAAAGGGTGTTCTATAAGTGTTGTTGTGCATGATTGCACTTAATACTCATAAAACAAGACAGATGTCTAGATTTATTAGAAATCATAAATCTCGATATGTGTGTGAATGGTGCACCATTCTACAATTGGTGTAGGAAAGCACAACAAAGAGAATTGTTTTAATTTCTCCACATTTTTATTTCTTCAATGCATGCTGAAATGTTCAGCATACATTGAAGGAGAAAAATGCATTTTCTCATTGTTTTTGTAGAGGAGGGTGTGTCTTCCTGTAGAAAAACAAACAGCACATGACACAGATATCCTTGCTCTATTGTGCAAGGGTGCCTGTGTCACCACATGGGTGCAGTTTAAGCAGCCGTGCAGTGAGAAGCATAGATTTGCAACATATTTATGTACATATGTTGCATCCCTGTGCTTTGGAAGTACTACAGCACACAGCAGTTAAAGAGGTTACTGTTTGATGCTGCAGCACTTCCTTATAGTTCTGCACTTATACATTCACCATACGCTACTAATGCATTCATTCAGTCAATTACGTACTACACATACATTCATCTAAACTTTCACACACTAACAAAGAAATTTAGCTCTTTTTTTAAACCAGGAAAGTTAGTTCTTAAAAGAACTTTTTTTTTTCTTCTTTCTTCTTTTATGTTTTTTGGGGGGTTTTTTGAACAATTTTGTGTTTTTTTTGGTTTTTCTGAAAAAAAAAACCAAAAAAAAAACCAGGAGAAACCAAACAATGAACTTCAGGGAACAGTAAAAAAAAAAAAAAAAAAAAAACTAGCAAATATGACTTTCCTGCCGGCGGCAGATGAGGTCGATTGACTGCTCGCCATAGCACAAAGTGTTATTGCACTTAGTGCAGAGCACTTTTAAAAATTGAAATTGAGGACGGATGTCCAAGGTTGAGTCTGAGGGATGCACTCTTGACGTGCTCGGCTGCGATGAGGGGGATGGCGCAGGAGCAGGAGTGTCTCTCATGCGTCGGCACTCTTCACGTGCAAGATTGTTTGGATGAAGGCTCCTCATGTGCTTCATCATACTTTCCGTGCCGCAAGAGTATTTCTTGGTGGGATCCCCTCTCTTTTGCAAATCTTACATGTGACCAAGGTGGCATTGTTCTTATTCTGTCCTTCGGGAAAAGTAAAAAATGTCCACACCGCTGAAGCAAAACGTTTTTTCTGTGGTTCCTCCGGCAAAAATTCATCCTCAGAGGTTTGAGGTGATGCAGGTGATGCCTGCTGCCCTGAAGCCATTTTTGGTTGCAAAAAGTTAGAACTAAGTGTATACTTAGTCTAAAAAAATCTTCTTCTGTCCAAAGAGATGGTTCTCCAAAGAAGCTCAAAGAAGAATGATTGAAATGGGTGGGGTCTTTCAGTAGTTAGAACAGGAAGTGTAATGAACCAATCAAATCTCTTTTTTTTGCAGGTCACATGGGATCCGCGCACCGTGCGCTTACGCAACACGCACCCAGCGCGCATCCGCGAAATTGAATTAAAAACAAATGTAGCTTTAGATGTCAAAATATATTAGTTTTAAGACTAGTTTAGAGTTTGTCTTCAATTAATATTCACATGAAATACATAAATATGTGTTTTTAAATGTTAAATACTTCGCGGGCTCCGCGCACCCATCGCATCACGGACGCATATGACGTATCGCGGAAGCGCATAAACGTTGCGTTACGTACATTGAACGTGTCGCGTATAGGCTGGGAGTCGCATACCAGTCGCAGAGCGATCGCGCACTAAACACGTACCCAACGCATACCATGCGCGGATGCTATCGCGTACGGATCGTGAACGGTGCGCATAGGGTGCGCGGATCCAAAAACATTTGAAAAAATATATATCTAAAATAAAGTTTTGCACTTGTAGTTGAAAAAATATTTTGAAAAATATAAAAAAATATGTTTGAAGCTCAAATAATATTTTTTTCATTTTTAAAAGAATTAATTGAAGAAATATGTTTAAAAAGTGATGATAAAAAAGTATTTAAAAAAAAAAACAAAGAAAATGACACACTGAATTTGAAAAATATAGAAATGCAATCAAAATCATTAAACATGATATCTTTAGAGATAAGTTATAGATAGGAATTAGCATTTAAAAAACCTTTGAAATTCACTGAAAAAAACGTAGGTTTCATGCATCTTATAGTTAGGAATTGGCATTTAAAAAACCTTTGAAATTCAATGAAAAAACCAAAGGTTTCAGGGGCGCTATAGTTAGGAATTGGCATTTAAAAAACCTTTGAAATTCACTGAAAAAACCATAGGTTTCAGGGGCATTATAGTTAGGAATTGGCATTTAAAAAACCTTAGAAATTCACTGAAAAAACCATAGGTTTCAGGGGCGTTATAGTTAGCTGCACATTTCTCTCGTAGAAAACCCTAGAAATTCCCATGTTATAGTTAGTTCAGCTAACTATAACTCGCGCCCCCGCAATGCACTGCTGATGACGTCACATATTACATCTCTCATGACATGGTCAGTGACATCACTGATGACATCACTGATGACATCTCAAATGACATCACTGATCACAACCATTTTAAAATGTATTTTATAATTTCCTTTTTCTGTATTCGTATGACCTAGAGATGAATATGTAAATATAGAAATGTTTTATAACTGTATCCTTTTATGGTGAGATTTTTCCCACCGAATAAAGTTGATTTGAATTTGAATTTGAGTGACTTCTCAAATGCTCTTCTATTTCATTAAAACATTCTGACATGCAGACTGAAACATGCACTTTCAATACCAGCAGCAGACTTCCCTGGTGAGCAGTAGCCTTACTACAGTGATCTAATGAGCAACTAGAGTGCTAACATTCTGAATTTATGGCAAATGTATGAAACATCTGAATGCCTTCTTGATGGAATCAAAGTAAAAAACTGAAAGTATTTCCTACTGAGGAGACTGTAGTAAATGAGGAAATTAGGAACCTTCATAACAAATAAGTCTCCCAAGATGGCCACCAGAGACAAACGAGTCCAAATGTAGCACAAATATCACCCAGATGTAGCCCAAGTATAGCCCAATGACAGAATGTCCCAGAGTGTTCTAAAGAACAACTAGAGCGCTAACAGTCTTACTTATGACAAAAGTATGGCACACCTGAAGCCATCTTGATTGGAATAAAGTGGTACCACTTAAAACATTTAATTTGCAAAGGAACAAAATGAGGGGGTTAATTTTGCCATAGAAATTATGTTTAGTGCTGCAGAAAGAAAAATTAGGGCACATTTTGACTTCTCAAATCCTCTTTAATTTCATTAAAAAATTCTGACATGCAGACTGAAACATGCACTTTGAATACCAGCAGCAGACTTCCCTTGTGAGCAGTAGCTTTACTACAGTGATCTAATGAGCAACTAGAGTACTAACATTCAGAATGTATGGCAAATGTGTGACACATCTGAATGCCTTCTTGATGGAACCAAAGTAAAAAACTGAAAGTATTTCCTACTGAGGAGACTGCAGTAAATGAGGAAATTAGGAAACTTCATAACAAATAAGTCTCCCAAGATGGCCACCAGAGACAAAAGAGCCCAAATGTATCACAAATATCCACCAGATGTAGCCCAAGTATAGCCCAATGACAGGATGTCCCAGAGTGTTCTTAAGAACAACTAGAGCACTTACTGTCATACTTATGACAAAAGTATGGCACACATGAAGCCATCTTGATTGAAATAAACTGGTAACACTTAAAACATTTACTTTAAAAAGGAACACAATGAGGGGGTTCATTTTCCCATCGAAATTATGATTAGTGCTGAAGAAAGAAAAATTAGGGCACATTTTGAGTGACTTCTCAAATCCTCTTCTATTTCATTAAAAAATTCTGACATGCAGACTGAAACATGCACTTTTAATACCAGCAGCAGACTTCCGTGGTGAGCAGTAGCTTTACTACAGTGATCTAATGAGCAACTAGAGTGCTAACATTCAGAATTTATGGCAAATGTGTGACATATCTGAATACCTTCTTGATGGAATCAAAGTAAAAAACTGAAAGCATTTCCTACTGAGGAGACTGCAGTAAATGAGGAAATTTGGAAACTTCATAACAAATAAATCTCCCAAGATGGCCACCAGAGACAAAAGGGCCCAAATGCTGCACAAATATCACCCAGATGTAGCCCACATGTAGCCCAATGACAGAAGTGTGCAAAACACTTTTTATTTTTTGTGTTTTGTCAGTTTTATATAGTGCAGACTTGTCAGGTATTGGAGTGCTTTACATGAGCATTGGTTACATCACACAAGAACAAATTCATGTTGGTTGTAGACATGGGGAGATTAAGTGATTTGACCAGAATCACAGAATGTCGAGCTGAAGCAGAAACTCCAACCTGGTTGCCCAGTTGCAAAGTCTGCAACTCTGGAAGTAACACCACATCCTCTCCCCTAAGTGCAACATTTAATCAAGTGGTCAACTGGATAAAAAAACATAAAGATAACAAATAATTTAAAAGTGCTTTGTCACTATTTGAAAACTCAGAAATTATGTCCTCATTTTAGTTTTTTAGAGCACTAACCATAACTTGGATGCAAATAAGACCCTCTCATATATGTAATTTCTAAAGGAAATGCTCTAGGTATTACAGTTTTGATTACATCAAGATGATGTCAGGCATTCCACACTTTTGTAATAAATATAGAATGTTAGCAATCTAGCTGTTCATTAGGATACTGTTAAGATGCAGAGGCCAGGGGCACGGACTCTGAAAATTTAAGGCCGGTAGGAGGGTGCAGAGGAAACAATTTGACCACACTGGGCAGGCAGGAAGGGCAGTGGCAGCATAACAGACTATGGAGGGCAGTGGAAAGGGGGGCAGGGGCAACAAACCAACAGTACAGGACTGGCAAGAGAGGCTGTGGCAATATAAAAGACCATTGTGGGCAGAAGGAAGAGGCAGTGATAGCACAACCATACATGTCAACAGACCCGATTGAGCCAGGAAACTTCCAATGTTGTTATTCTCAAATGGGCTTTATTTGATTGGTCTCCTGTCTACAATCTCCTCTTTTTCAATGTAACTCAAAGGGGAAAATCAATAGCCCAGTTTTTTTTCAAAATCTCCCTCTTACCAAGTTCAAAATGTTCGCAAGTATGGTACATTGGATCATGGAAGGTAGGAGGAATTGGGGCAGGGACATGGACTTGGATAACAGAGGACAGAAGGGACATGGAGAGGTGCACCAAACTGACCCTACAGGGCAGGCATCAGGATTTGCAGCAGCGCAATACACCACACAGGGCATGCGGGACGGGAGTGCAGCACAACAATACATAGAAAGCTATAGGGAGGGGACAGGACCATGCACATGGACAACAGAGAACAGAGGGGAAAGAGGCAATTGTAGCTGGCTGACCATAATGGACAGACAGGAGAGAAAGCTGCAGCATAACAGACCATAAAGGGCAGGAGGGACGGATCAGGGCATTACAATGGAACAGACAAGCCAGGAGGGAGGGAATAGGGGTCTGCACATGGAAACAGAGGGCTGGGGACAAGGGGTCAGGGCAGGAGCAGCAAGATGACCATGGAGGTCAGGCAGGATGGGCACTAGAATCAAGACACACCATGGAGAGCAACAGTGAGACTATCATGGCATACACACAGACCATGGAGGGAAGGTGGGAGGGGGTCAGGGGAAGCTAGCTGACCACACAGGGAAGGTGGGAGGGGCCGTGGCAGCACAGAAGACCATGCATGGCAAGCAGGAGGGTTAGTGGCAGCACAATGGCTATGATGGGCAAGAAGGAGGGTGCAGGGGCATGCACAAAGGACCATGGAGGATAGAAGGGAGTGTCAGGACCTGGGCACGGACAAGAGAGTTCAGGGGAAGGGGCTTCATAACAGACCACGCGGGGCAGGCAGGAGGTGCAGTTGCAGCACAAGAGACCAGGGAGGGCAGAAGGGTGTGGCAGTAAAATGGACCATGGAGGACAGGAGGAATGGGATTGGGACATGGAATGTGGACAGGCAGGGTGGAGGTGGCAGGGACAGGTTACAGTCATCTGACAAGGCTAGAAAGGTGGAGGGGAGTGGCAGCTCAACAGAACACTCAGAGTGTATAGGATTGGCAGGTTCATGGAACATGGTGGGCAAAAAGGATGGAGCAGGGGCATGCACAAAGACATCGGAGGGCAGGGGGAAGGAGAATAGGGGCAGCAAGCTAAGCACAGAGGCTAAGCAGGAGGTCAATGTTGGGGCATAGAATTGGGAAATGGAGGGCAGGAGGAGTGGACTGGTACATCATGCTAAATGGAGGGCAGTGGCAGCACATCAGACTATGCATGGCAGGAGGAGGAGGCTAGTCCATGGATTCAGACAACAGAGGATAGGGAGGAGGTGGATGGGGCAGCAATCTAACTGTTCAAAGAAGGCGGGAAGGCCAGTGGCAGAACAACGAGCCACACAGGGCTGTAATAAGGGAGCAGGGACATGGACTAGGACAATGGATAGCTAGGTGGAGGGAAGGCAGGAGCAGCAAGCTTGGGTGGGGGCAGCACAATGCCAGGCCCTACTTCCAACCCCCCACCATCAATTGTGATATTCATCTTACTTAACGTTAAAAGAAAAACTAGAAATTTGCTGAAAAAAACAAAGATTACAGGGACGGTATAGTTAGATTCAGATTTCACTCATACACAACCAGTGAAATTCAGCAGTTATAGTTACATGAGCTAACTATATCTTAAACCCCTGAAATGTACTGCTAATGACCTCAGACATTACATCATTCATGACATGGTCAGTTACATCACTCATGACATTACTCATGACATCTCTAATGAGCTGTGAATGGAATGGAACTATAATCGCTAAAACTTTATTTAGGGATAGTGTGTGTATATTAACACCCTTTTTTTTCTTTTCTTTCATGTAAGAACCATTATAATACACAATGTGCCCAGATTAATATGGCCGATAGCCTTTCACTTTAAAGTAATGTGTAGTCCATTGTTTATGTTGATGTTTGCAATTCTAAGTATGTTTATTATGAATAAGTCATGTTGACGAACATACAGGTATGGCGGTCACGGGACAAGATATGCTGAAATGACATTGTGTGGATATTAACACTTGTTTTCTTTTCTTTATTGTACCAATTCCTGAATTTTCACATAGTGACCAGGCCAATATGGCTGCCAGCTTTTTGGATTAAAGTAATGCACTGCTGATGACGTCACATATTACATCACTCATGACATGGCCAGTGACATCATTGATGACATCACTGATGACATCTCAAATGATATCACTGATGACATCATCTACGTGATCATCTGATGCACCTCCTTACACCCTAAAATACAGACTACCTTTCTCGAAACCATAGACACACCAATACTAGTACAGCTACAATATTCTGTGCACTATGCATGCAGACCTCTAAGCAGCTACATAGCTTTGATACAGTATTTTAAATACTCAGTTAGTACCTATGCAATCTAGGAATCCTTCTGTCTGTCCAATGTACTTCTCCATTCAACCATCCAGCACTATCTACGTATCCTATCACTCTGCCAATACCTAAGCACTAATAAATTTAGCATGCACTCTCTTTGCAGCACTGAAATTACTCCAGTAATTAGTCATATACTTAAGGAATGGCCTAGCCCCTAACACAAGTGCAGGTACAATATTTTGTACACTATGCATAGAGACCTCTAACCAGCTACATACTATTGATACCCTCTTCTAAATACCCAGTTAGTACCTCTGCAGACTAGGAATCCATCTGTCTGTCCCATGCACTTCTCCATTCACCCATCCAGCACTATCTGCGTATCCTATCACTCCACCAATACCAAAGCACTTATAAATTCAGCATATACTTTCTTTGCAACACTGAAATTACTCCAGTTATTAGTCGTATACTTAAGGAATGGCGTAGTCAAAAACACAAGTGCAGGTACAATATTTTGTACACTATGCATGCACACCTCTAACCAGCTACAAACTATTGATACACTCTTCTAAATACCCAGTTAGTACCTATGCAGTGTAGGAATCCTCCTGTCTGTCCCATGCATTTCTCCAATCACCCATCCAACACTATCTACTTATCCTATTACTCCACCAATGCCTAAGCACTTATAAATTCACTATACACTCTGTTTGTAATACTGTAGTTATTCTAGTTGCTAGTCATGAACTTATGGAATGGCCTAGCTACTAACACAAGTACATCTATAATATTTTGTGCATTATCCAAGCAGACCTCTAACTAGCTACATACTATTGATACATTCTTCTAAATACCCAGTTACTACTCATGCAGTGTAGGAATCGTCCAGTCTGGCCCATGCACTTCTTTAATCACTTATCTACCACTATCTACTTATCCTATCTCTCCACCAATACGTAAGCACTTATAAATTAAGTGTTCACTCTGTTTGCAGCACTGTCATCATTCCAGTTACTAGTGGTATTCTTATAAAATGACCTAGGCACCAACACAAGTACACATAAAATATTCTGTGCATAATCCCTACAAATCTCTAAGCAGATATATACTATTGGTCCACTCCATTAAATACTGAAGTAGTACCCATGCAGCGTAGGGTACCTCCTGTCAGTCTCATGCAATTCTTCAATCACCCATCCAGCACTATGTTCTTATTGTATCAGTCTGCCAATACCTAAGCACTTATGGGACAGATTTACAAGAACCCTGCGCCACCAGTATGCCAGTACGCCACTTTTTGTAACGTAGTGATGGTGCCAGGCACTCCTTCATATTTACAAGGAGAAACCCTGCGTGGTTTTTCCTCTCTGTGTAAATACAACCCCTTCATACACAGAACTTTGCGTTGACGGGGCGTCCCATAGGTTTTGCTGTGGGTGTTCCCACGCCACACCCATAGAACAAGACACATCTCCAGATTTATGAGAAATCGTAAATCTGGAGATGTGTGTGAATGCTGTGCCATCCTAGAGTTGGTGTAGCAAGACGCAACGAGGAGAATTGTTTTCATTTCTCCTCATTATTTCCTCTTTCAATGCATGCTGCATTCCACAGCATACATTGAAAGAGGAAAATGCCTTTACTGATTGTTTTTGTGCAGGAAGGTTTCCCTTCCTGCACGAAAACAATCTCCACATGACACAGACATCCTTGCACCATAGTGCAAGGGTGCCTGTGTCACCGCATGGTTGCAGTTTGTGCAGCAGTGCAGAGGGAAGCACAGAGTTGCAATATATTCATGTACATATGTCACATCCCTGTGCTTCAGAAGTGCAACAGTGCAGTGCAGCTAAAGAGCTTGCAGTGTCACGCTGCAGTACTTCCTATAATTTCACCATACACTACTAATGCATTCTTTCAGTCAATCATGCTGTATACATATATTCAACCAAACTTTCACACATTACCTTGCAATTATAGTTCTTTCTTTAACCAGATAAGTTAGTTCTGATAAGTACTTTTTTTTCTTCTTTTTTCTTTTCTTATTTTTTTAAAACATTTTTGAACAATTTTGTATTTTTGTTTTTTTTTACAAAAAATGAACAAAAAAAGAACAAATTAAACAGGAAATATTTGGAATTACTTATGATTCCAAAAATGAAAACACAAAAAAATTTACAACGATGGTTGCGTTGCGCAGCACAAAATGCATCCACCGACTGCTCACAGAAGCATATAAGTTTCTTACTCTTCACTCAGTGTTGCTCGAGAAAGGCAAATTCTGACCTAATGTCCATTGCAGGTGATCCTGAGGACGCTCCAGATGTACTTGCCACAGCAGGTGAGGGGTTTAAAGCAGCTCGCCTCATTTCCTCCCAAGCAATATTGAGAGGATGTGTGGTCCGGAGATGCTTGTACATAGAAGCCACAAGAGTATTTTTTTTCACTGCCTCTTGACAGGACTCGGTCACAAATTTTGCACTTCACCTTTCTCGCATTTACTTTCTTCTCTCCAGGTGGAAAAGTGAAGAATTTCCACAGGACAGATTCCGGCCTCTCTGGACGTGGTGCCTCCTGCAAGAATTCTTCTTCAGAAGATACTTCCTCCTGCTGCTGCTGCTGATGCTGCTGTCCAGATGCCATTTTGTTTGATATTTTTTGAAAAACACCAAAAAAAAAGGAAAAAGGGTTCTTGTAGGAAAAGAGATGTCTCTAAAGATGCTCCAACAAGAATGATTACAATGGGTGGGGGC
Organism: Triturus cristatus; assembly: GCF_964204655.1. Lineage (NCBI taxonomy): Eukaryota > Metazoa > Chordata > Amphibia > Caudata > Salamandridae > Triturus > Triturus cristatus. The sequence goes on from NC_140588.1 coordinate 86,974,902, forward strand.
ATTCAATAGTTACAGTGGGAAATGTTACGAACAAATGAAATCTTTTTTTTTGAGGTCACATGGGATCCGAGCACTCTGCGCTCACGAAGCACGCACCCAACGCGACTTCGCAAATATATTTAAAAATATTATAAGTTTATTATAAGTACAAATATATTATTTTTATGAATATCTTAGATAGTCTTTTGCCCTAATATGTATATTAAACACACATACATATAATTTTAGAACATACTTTTTTTACGGGAGTCGCGCATCCAGCGCGCCCCAGCACGTATATGACGTCACGCGGGACCCACCACCGCGCATGCGTCGCGTACCGTAATGCGCATGTGTTGCGAATGCGAGGGAGCAGGAGTAGCGGACTGGGCGCATACCAATCGTGCTCATCACGTTATATTAAATGTATATGATGTAACTGAAAAACACGCAGCCGTCGCACACCGTACGTGGATCCTTCATGACGTTTCTAAAATGGTGGCTAGAATCCGTGCACCCACCGTGATGTCTACGCTTTGGGTAAAAAGAAAACAATATAAATATATTAAAATAAAAAAAAGAAACAATATTTCAGTTTTAATTTTTTTTTGTGTGCAATTTTCAGAAAAATATATAATGTTATTTAATGAATAAAATATTTATAAATAAACAGTTAAAAAACTGTAGAAAATCAGTACAAAAAATAGGTATAACTACTATTACACTTAAAAATTAGCATTTAAAAAACCTTTGAAATTCACTGAAAAAACCATAGGTTTCAGAGACGTTATAGTTAGAAATTAGCATTTAAAAAAGCTTTGAAATTCACAGAAAAAACCATAGGTTTCAGAGACGTTATAGTTAGAAATTAGCATTTAAAAAACCTTAGAAATACACAGAAAAAACCATAGGTTTCAGGGGTGTTAGAGTTAGCTGGACATTTCACTGGTACAAAACCATAGAAATTCCTCCATTATAGTTAGTTCTGCTAACTATAATTCGCGCGCCCGCAATGCACTGCTGATGATGTCACATATTGCATCAGTGATGTCATTTGAGATGTCATCAGTGATGTCATCAGTGATGTCACTGACCATGTCATGAATGATGTAATATGTGACATCATCAGCAGTGCATTGCGGGCGCACGAGTTATAGTTAGCAGAACTAACTATAACGGAGGAATTTCTATGGTTTTGTATGAGTGAAATGTCCAGCTAACTATAACACCCCTGAAACCTATGGTTTTTTCTGTGTATTTCTAAGGTTTTTTAAATGCTAATTTCTAACTATAACGTCTCTGAAACCTATGGTTTTTTCTGTGAATTTCAAAGCTTTTTTAAATGCTAATTTCTAACTATAACGTCCCTGAAATCTATGTTTTTTTCAGTGAATATATACATATATGTATATATTCACTGAAAAAACCATAGGTTTCACACATGTTATAGTTAGCTGGACATTTTACTGATAAAAAACCAATGAAATTCCCCCGTTATAGTTACTGTAGGCAACTATAACTCACGCGACCGCAATCCTCTGCTGATGCTAATACTGTATTTAGACACTTATTTGCCCATATCTTCTTCCATTAAATTTTAGCTATACATATATTACAAATATTTTTTTTTCATAAAGACACATATGTCATCAGCAGAGGATTACGGTCGCGTGAGTTATAGTTGCCTACAGTAACTATAACGGGGGAATTTCATTGGTTTTTTATCAGTAAAATGTCCAGCTAACTATAACATGTGTGAAACCTATGGTTTTTTCAGTGAATTAGCAAGGTTTTTTAAATGCTATTTCCTAACTATAACGTGTGTGAAACCTATGGTTTTTTCAATGAATTTGTACGGTTTTTTAAATGCTAAGTTACTTTACGCCATTTGTGGCGTGCGCGCCCACTTAACGCAGTTCGTTCCGTGCACGGTTTTTATCAACTTTAATAAGCCCTGTACATTTGGTGGCCTTCGGCCACCAAAAGCACAGGGGGTGAGGTCAATGTGGATAGTGTTTTTTTTATTTCGATTTTATAATTTCATGTTGCCAAAATTACGTTTTTTTTCTCTATTAATAAGCCCTGCACATTTGGTGGCCTGCGGCCACCAAAAGCACAGGGGGTGGGGTAAGTGTGGATAGTGTTTTTTTTATTTTTATTTTTTTACCGTAAGCGTACGGTAAGCTTACGGTAAGCGTACGGTAAGCGTACGGTAAGCGTACCCCGCGAAATTGCCGAAAAAAAAATAAAACCGTTTTTGCTCTTGGGGGATGTTTGGGGACTCCCTCAACATGACTATGTGGGAGGGAGTTGTCAAAACAGCCCCGTAACATGTTTTTGGCCATCATGTTTGATAAACAACACTCAGTGCGAGAGACAAAATGGCGGACGCCGCTTCCTGGTTTCGGCCGATTCGAATGTTTACTAAAATCTAAGAGCCAATCAGAATCGCGCTCGCGCACGCCACCGTAAGCTTACGGTAAGCGTACGGTAAGCGTACGGTAAGCGTACGGTAAGCGTACCGTAAGCGGGCTCAGATATATATATTGATTTAAAGGCTATTTTCTCAGAATCTACTGAACAGATTTACACCAAACCTACAAAAGGCACTTCCTTGACCTAGGGACTACCTCTCTGCCAAATTTCTAGTAATTCTGTTCAGCCGTTCGGGCTGTAGCTCGTTCTAAAGGTCCTATGGAAAAATGCATGGGAAAAACGCGTTTTGGGACCCCCCTTTTATCTCAGCCCCCGCTTGACGAATCCCCCCGAGACTTTCAGGGTAGGAGCGGAGCGTAGCGCCCCACCTATTTTGAGAAATTCGCGAGGATTCGTCGACCGGCGCCAAAGTTATTCAAAATAGAATGTTGAGGTTTTCCTATGGAAACGTGGTCCTAACTATAACTACCTACTGGCGACCGCCAGTAGGTAATATATATATATATATATATATATATATACATATATATATTATCTGCTGGCGGTCGCCAGTAGATAGTTATAGTTAGGCATGTGTTTCCATAGGAAATCTCAAAATTCTATTTTGAATAACTTTGGCGCCGGTTGACGAATCTTCGCGAAAATTTCAAAACTAATGGGGCGCTCCGTTCAGCTCCTACCCTGAAAGTCTCGGGGTGATTTGTCAAGCGGGGGCCGAGAAAAAGGGGGGTCCCAAAACGCATTTTCCCCATGCATTTTTCCATAGGACCTTTAGACACAGCTACAGCCCGAACGGCTGAACAGAATTACTTGAAATTTGGCAGAGAGGTAGCCATAAGGTCAAGGAAGTGCCTTTTGCAGGTCTGGTGTAAATCTGTTCAGTATTTCCTGAGAAAATAGCATTTAAAAGCATATCAATATCTATACGCGCGCACCGTGCGCGCACTGTGCGCGCATCCTGCCGTGCGCGAGCGCAATTCTGATTGGTTGTTAGATGTCGGTAAACATTAGAATCGGTCGAAACCAGGAAGTGTCGGCCACCATCTTGTCTCTCGCAGTCTGAGGGGGTGAAAAACAAAGGTGGAGAACGTGAAAAGGGGGCAGAGTGGACAGTTCCTGACCCCCTAGCCTTAGTCATGGGGTCACAGAAGGACCCCCAAGGGAGAAAAAAAATTTTTTTTTGTTTTTTTAATAATCGCGAGGTGCGCGCACCCTGGGCGCACTGCGAATTGTGGGTGCTCGGTGCGCGAAGCGCACCGAGTCCCCACTGAGTGCGCACGGTGCGCGCACGGTGAAAAACCTGAAAAAATAAATAAATAAATACATAACTTAGCATTTAAAAAACCGTACAAATTCACTGAAAAAAACATAGGTTTCACACACGTTATAGTTAGGAATTAGCATTTAAAAAACCTTGCAAATTCACTTAAAAAACCATAAGTTTCACACACGTTATAGTTAGCTGGACATTTCACTCGTAAAAAACCAATGAAATTCCCCCGTTATAGTTAGTGCAGGCAACTATAACTCACGCGACCGCAATCCTCTGCTGATGACGTCAGATATTACATCACTGATAACATATGTGTCTTTCTGAAAAATAAATATTTGTAATATATGTATAGCTAAAGATTAATGGAAGAAGACATGGGTAAATAAGTGTCTAAATACAGTGATGTAATATCTGACGTCATCAGCAGAGGATTGCGGTCGCGTGAGTTATAGTTGCCTGCACTAACTATAACGGGAGAATTTCATTGGTTTTTTACGACTGAAATGTCCAGCTAAATATAACGTGTGTGAAACCTATGGTTTTTTAAGTGAATATATATATATATATATATATAATTTATATATTTATATATATTCACAGAAAAAAACTATAACACCCCTGAAACCTGTGTTTTTTTCTGTGTATTTCTAAGGTTTTTTAAATGCTGATTTCTAACTATAATGTCCCTGAAATCTATGTTTTTTTCAGTGAAAATATATATATATATACATATATATATATATATATCCATCAAAAGTTGCCTATATAATGCACAGTCTCATCTGAGCCTCCCATTGGTGGGTGTGTCATATGGAAAATGGTGAAGTGGGTCAGTGGTTGCACACACCGCTTCCGTTAAAGCCTCTGAAGAGAAGCATATGGAGCTTCGAAACGCGTCAGGCAAATCCACTACGGAGCGGCTCCTACAAGCGGATCCCCGTCCCTACCTACAGATAAACCAAGCTGCTGGTCGAGTGCTACTTAAAGATGGACAACTTTTGGAGCAGTATATAACACGTGGCCGTCCAGCCGCGGAGTATGCACCACCCCATAATTCTTGGGGGTCACGCAAGTGAAACAGCAGCCGTATACAGGATCGAGGACGGGCCCACTTGCAGGGTCCATACAGGACTTGATTGTGTGCTCTCCGCACTACACTTCCCATAATGCACAGTCTCATCTGAGCCTCCCATTGGTGGGTGTGTCATATGGAAAATGGTGAAGTGGGTCAGTGGTTGCACACACCGCTTCCGTTAAAGCCTCTGAAGAGAAGCATATGGAGTTTCGAAACGCGTCAGGCAAATCCACTACGGAGCGGCTCCTACAAGCGGATCCCCGTCCCTACCTACACATAAACCAAGCTGCTGGTCGAGTGCTACTTAAAGGTGGACAACTTTTGGAGCAGTATATAACACGCGGCCGTCCAGCCGCGGAGTATGCACCACCCCGTAATTCTTGGGGGTCACACAAGTGAAACAGCAGCCGTATACAGGATCGAGGACGGGCCCACTTGCAGGGTCCATACAGGACTTGATTGTGTGCTCTCCGCACTACACTTCCCATAATGCACAGTCTCATCTGAGCCTCCCATTGGTGGGTGTGTCATATGGAAAATGGTGAAGTGGGTCAGTGGTTGCACACACCGCTTCCGTTAAAGCCTCTGAAGAGAAGCATATGGAGTTTCGAAACGCGTCAGGCAAATCCACTACGGAGCGGCTCCTACAAGCGGATCCCCGTCCCTACCTACACATAAACCAAGCTGCTGGTCGAGTGCTACTTAAAGGTGGACAACTTTTGGAGCAGTATATAACACGTGGCCATCCAGCCGCGGAGTATGCACCACCCCGTAATTCTTGGGGGTCACGCAAGTGAAACAGCAGCCGTATACAGGATCGAGGACGGGCCCACTTGCAGGGTCCATACAGGACTTGATTGTGTGCTCTCCGCACTACACTTCCCATAATGCACAGTCTCATCTGAGCCTCCCATTGGTGGGTGTGTCATATGGAAAATGGTGAAGTGGGTCAGTGGTTGCACACACCGCTTCCGTTAAAGCCTCTGAAGAGAAGCATATGGAGTTTCGAAATGCGTCAGGCAAATCCACTACGGAGCGGCTCCTACAAGCGGATCCCCGTCCCTACCTACACATAAACCAAGCTGCTGGTCGAGTGCTACTTAAAGGTGGACAACTTTTGGAGCAGTATATAACACGCGGCCGTCCAGCCGCGGAGTATGCACCACCCCGTAATTCTTGGGGGTCACACAAGTGAAACAGCAGCCGTATACAGGATCGAGGACAGGCCCACTTGCAGGGTCCATACAGGACTTGATTGTGTGCTCTCCGCACTACACTTCCCATAATGCACAGTCTCATCTGAGCCTCCCATTGGTGGGTGTGTCATATGGAAAATGGTGAAGTGGGTCAGTGGTTGCACACACCGCTTCCGTTAAAGCCTCTGAAGAGAAGCATACGGAGCTTCGAAACGCGTCAGGCAAATCCACTACGGAGCGGCTCCTACAAGCGGATCCCCGTCCCTACCTACACATAAACCAAGCTGCTGGTCGAGTGCTACTTAAAGGTGGACAACTTTTGGAGCAGTATATATATATATATATATATGTATATATATATATATATATATATAGATATATAGATATAGATATATAATTTATATATTTATTTATTTTCACAGAAAAAAACATAGGTTTCAGGGACGTTATAGTTTGAAATGAGCATATTAAAAAATTCACTGAAAAAAACAGGTAACCTGAAACCTATGGTTTTTTCAGTGAATTTCTAAGGTTTTTTAAATGCTAATTTCTAACTAGGCCTACAAAGGTAGGACATGTAAACAAAGTGGAAATAAAGCGCAGAAAGAAGCAAGACAAATGCGGAAAGAGGAAACAGAAGTCCAGAAATACGAAGAAAAGTGCAGGAAGAAGCAAGAGATGTGCAGAAAGAACTAACAGAGGAGCAGAAAGTCCTCCTGTGCCCCCAACTTTTTGCTGACCGGTACTGGTGGTAACTGACTCTCACTAACCAGGCCTAGAGCCAGTGCTATGCTAAAAGACACTTAAAATACAGTGAGTGCATGGTGAATTTACAAGTGCTTGGGTTTTGGCGAAGTGATCGGATAAGTACATGGTGCTGGCTTGGTGATTGGAAGACTGCATGGGCAGTGCACTGGGTGATTGTACCACTGAATGTGTCAGTAACTGGGTCATTGCATGAGTACATGGGTAGTGACTAGATGATTAGAGTGCAGCAAGGACAGTGCATAGTGATTTTATAACTGCTTGGGTTTTGGCGGAGTGATTGGATAAGTACATGGTGCTGGCTGGGTGATTGGAGGAGTGCATCGGTAGTGATAGAGGGATTTCTGGAGTGCATGGGTACTTCCTGGGTAATTGGAGGAGTGAATCATTAGTGTGTAGGTGGTTAGAGGTCTGCATGGGAAGTGCTCAGGGAATTGTAGAAGAGCATGTGTTAGTGCCTTGGTCATTGCATGACTACATGGGTAGTGACTGGGTGATTAGATTACTGCAAGGAGAGTGCATGGTGAATTTATAAATGCTTGGGTTTTGGCGGACTGATTGGATAAGGTCATGGTGCTGGCAGGGTGATTGGAAGAGTGCTCAGGGAGTAACAGTGGAATTGCTAGACTGCATGGGTAGTGCTCTGGAGATTTTAGCACTGCATGAGTTAGTGCCTTGGCCTTTGCATGACTACATGCATAGTGACCAGATGATTAGAGTGCTGCAATGAGACTGCATGGTGAATTTATAAGTGCTGGGGTTTTGGCAGAGCGGTTAGATAAGTATGTGGTGCTGGCAGAGTGATTGGAAGAGTGCACAGGGAATGACAGAAGGATTGCTGGACTGCATGGGTAGTGCTCTGGGGATTGTAGCAGTGCATCTGTTAGTGCCTGGGCCATTGCATCAGTACATGGGTAGTGACTGGATGATTACTGTACCGTAAGGAGAGTACTTGGTGAATTTATAAGTGCTTGGGTTTTGGCAGACTGATTGGATAAGTACATTGTGCTGGCTGGGTGATCGGAGGAGTGCATAGATAATGACAGGCAGATTACTGGACTGCATAGGTAGTCCTCAGACGATTGTAGCAGTACATCTGTTAGTGCCTGGGTCAGTGCATATGCACATGGTTAGTGACTGCATGAATAGAGTGCTGCAAAGATACTACATGGTGAATTTATAAGTGCTTGGGTATTGGCACAGTGATTGGATAAGTATACAGTGCTGACAGGGTGATTGGAAGAGTGCTCACGGAGTGACAAGGGGAATGCTGGAGTGCATAGGTACAGCTCTGGGGATTGTAACAGTGCAGATGTTAGTGCCTGGATCATTGCATGACTACATGGGTAGTGACTGGATGATTAGAGTACTGCGATGAGAGTGCATGGTGATTTTATAAGTGCTTGGGTTTTGGTGCAGTGATTGGATAAGGACATTGGACTGGCTGGGTGATTGGAGGACTCCATAGGTAGTACCAGGGAGATTACTGGACTGCATAGGTAGTCCTCAAGGGATTTCAGCAGTGCATGTGTTAGTGACTGGGCTAGTTGGTCCCCAGGGACCCTCAGGATTCAAAGGGACTTAATCCCCAACTTAAAACGTGCCACGGGCGCGTTTGCACAGTGGTGCAGGGAGGGTCGGGCCCTGATATTACAAGTGTGCAAACACGCCCTGTGGCACATTTTAAGTAGGGGAATTAAGTCCCCTTGTGTCCTGAGAGTCCTTGGGGGCCAACTCGCCAACCAGGTACAGCCACTAACCGCCACAGAGCTGTGTTGCACAGAGGTGTAAAAAGGGGCGTGGCCTCACACCACCTCTCTGCAACGCAGCCCTGTGACGCTTACTGGAGGTACCTGGTGGGCTAGTTGGCCCCAGGGGCCATCAGGATTGAAGGGGAATTAATTCCCCAACTTAAAACGTGCCACGGGGCGCGTTTGCAGAGTGTTGCTGGGAGGGCACAGGGCTTCCAGCACGATGCCAGCTTTTTTTCTATTTTTTTTTTTTAGAAGGGAGGCTGTGTGGTCCCCCTTCCTTTCCAATTTTTGGGCCCAGGGGACCATATCCCTAAGGCCTGACCCCTATATTTCTTTTTTTTAATCAGAAGGGCGGCGCCTGGCCACCCTCCCGAGGCCATCAATATATACATATCTATATATATATACATACATACATCTATAAATATACTTATATATACACAATTATATTTAAACCTATCAAACTATACATCAACATTTATAAATAAAACCTAAATTAACATTTACCATAGAAGAACATACCTGATAAAAACACATTCAAACTAAAATTAAACTAACCAATAAAATTAAACTCTAAACAAAATTAGCCAACAAAATCAGACAAATTATTTAATCAACAATAAAAGGCACATTAATTGCACCAATTAAATACTTCTAAAATTCCAAAAACAGCAAGATGAGGAATCTGCTAGAATCTTTAACCAGGCCCTTAAACAAAAAATATACACAACAACTACCTAGCCTAGTAAATACAACATCGCACTCGGTCGGTCAGAATGGAAACTGACCGAGTCGGTCGGAAAGGTTCCGTCACAGTCGAAGAGATTCCAACCGTCGGAAGGACATCATAATCGGCCCCTTACTTGTAAATAAATGTACAATTTTTACAAAGCTAATAATTAGCAAAACATTATCTTTTCACATGTTATTCCTAAATGAAAACAGTATGACTTTGACAAGTGATAATCTGTGAGAAAAAACACAAATATCACAAAAAATCAATATATCAAAGTAAGTAAACAAATATTATTAAAAAAAATTAAATTCACACCAATAGATAGAAAAAAATAAAACAATTTTTTTCCTTCCATCTGAAAAGGAAACACCTTCTTCACATTCTAACAGAACAAATGGAAAAGCTGCAAAACCTTGTGAAATATCTTAAAGTAACATAAATGTAAAAATAAAAAATAGAAGTAGTTGCATAATTTTATATGTAAATAACTATTGTATAAACTAAAGTCCAGATTATGATCTTTGTGGGATGGTCCCACTGTCGTTTTTTTGGAGGATTTCCCACCAGCTGCCTTGGTAGTCTGACCGCCAGATTGTGATCTTGGTGGGAACTCAGCTACAAGACGGCCGCAGTCCCGCTGCCACTGCCAAGACTCCTGCTCCTGTGTTGATGGTGGGAGACTCAGAGGTGAGTCTTGGAGGCCATCACACCAAGCTTTCTGCCGTCAAGATTATGAGCTGTCTTTCCGTAGAGCTTTTTCTGGAAGAAACACCGCCATGCATGACTCCAGTCCATGAAGCTCAGCAACCGCGTTGTCACCAGAGTCGAAGGTAGTCCCCACTGTCACTTCTTCTATTTGGTGTATGGTAACAGTTACTTTTGGCTTGTATAACTTTACATAGAACAAAACAGAGTACACATTACCTACATATACATTACGACACATGCACAACATATATATGTATTTTCTGATATTAACATGCAGTACTTACCTATCGTTACATCAGTGACAAGTCACACCATTAGGACACCCCTGCCAAGAGACTGCCAGCCAATCAGGAACATCCAAACTGGCTTGGCCGTATAACTCAAGCCCGACGGCTGTGGAGTACTCCAGCCAAAACATCTAAGTATGGTGGGTGGAAAGGCCGTCAGCTCAGTGGTGTTCTCAATCCCGCCGGCATGGCGGGAATGGCGGTAAGACCACCAAACTCATGATCAGGCTCTAACTCACATGGGTTACACCTACAAACAAGAATGTGCAGCAACAGAAAAGGTGAATTGGAAATGTACCAAAATGTTATTCTAATGCATGCTCTGGGAGGGCCACTTCAAAAGATAATGTTGTAATTCTTGAAAGAGAACACAACCTCCCACCCCCCCACCTCCAAATGTGACAGAAATAGAAGGAAGGGAGGCACTAGCTCACAGGAATCCACAATAAAAATCCTCAAATATACACTGCCTAAAACCCTCAAGCACATCACAGGACAATAACCACCGATACCCACTTTAAAACATGTAATTGAAACTAAAACAGATAGCAGTGATACTCCTCCTGTCCCTAGAAGAGACCAAGATGCAGAAATACCTGAAAACTTAACAATGACACATAATAGAGAATATTTCCTTTTATGGGAGAGGAAAACAATTAGAGAAAATTCTTCTATCTCTACAGCACAAAATTACTACAACTAAGTCATTATCAAACATGGATGATGAATGGACCCTTCAAAATGTGCCTCAAACCATTCAATCAGATAGACACCATACATGGTAATATACCAAAACAGAAATATCCTTTTTATATATGCCCTACTACCAAATAAACAAAGTATACAAATTTGATAGATAGAATGCTTGAATTAATCTCAGCCACTGGTCATTACTCAGGCCAAATCGCAATCCATAGTCACTATCCACCCCATGCCACGTCAGTTTGTACCCAGCTATATGCAAATCACTCTTGACCCTGCTCCAGTGGAAACAGTCCAGCCCAAATGGCCAAGCCAGGTCCTCGCTGAACCGGAACACAAGCAACCCAGGACTGGTTTCAACCCAGTTAAGGGCTCAACAGCCAAGTACAGCTTGGTTCCAGTGACACAGTGTGCACAGGACCTACATCTGGTCATACCTGCCCCACTTAGGGCAACACATTAAAGTATACAAAATCTGATGTAAGGAATGCTTGAATTAATCCAATCCTGCTGTTTGCTGACGACTTACTACTCATTTCCAGGATCCCAATAGGACTCCAGTTGCTAATTGACAAATTCTTGGCATTTTGTGAGATTAGGGGCCTGGAATTATACGTGGAGAAAACCAAATACGTGATATTTGGTAAGAGCAAGGTCAAAACTAGACCAGTGAAGATAGCAGGAAAACCCCTTAAGAGGATGACTAAGTTTGATTACCTAGGAGTAAGGCTATCTGAAACCCTGGGCTGGGATCTCTAAACTCGAGATAATATCTCTAACATTATGTCATAAATCCAAACCCATACTCTGATTTCACAAACAGGCTTTATCCCGTTCAATTTCCCCGCCCTGGAAGTTTACCAGATGAAAGCCCCAAATGCTACACTTTATGGTGCAGAGCTCTAGGGTCACGTTGACATGCATAAATTAGTGGTGAGTAAAAATATATTTGCCAAATCCCTGGTCTCTGTCCCAGTTAGCACTCCACTGACTCCACTGTTTTTTGATTTAGAGCTAAAGTGCCTTGGAGTTTTGGCCGCAATAAAACCATTGATTTACTGACTATGAATATGGTCCACTTCAGAGTTAGGAGAATATTGCGAATCTTTAAAAGAAGTTTTAATTTTAAGTGGTGCTATACTGATTCCCTGGCTAATCCATGTCACATTTTGGTGCAGATCATTGGGGTTGATCCATCTGTGTACTGTCCGGAATGCATCAGTAAAAAAGATTTAGCCATTGTGAAAGCTAAGTATTGGACTTTTGTGGAAGAATGTTATGTCGGAAGCTGAAATGAGGCCGAGTTTTTAAGTTTTTAAGTTTGAGTTCTTTTATGATTTGATTTCACCACCTGTAGCAAAAAGTCTCTATGTGAGATTTAGATTAGGCTGCTTACCTCTAAGGTCATTCAACACATGGGCAATGAAGTCAGATACAACTACATGCCCAGTCGATGGTTATACACAGGAGACAGTTGAACATATTTAGTTTTTTTGTACAGAATATCATTTTCTTCATAAAAATGTGATTTGCCCCAATTGTTGTAATTCGGGAATCAGACATTATCGGGTGGCATTAAGGATATTATAATCTGATACTGCAACATTTATTGTTTTTGCTGTAAGTAGGTTTTTGATGAGCGTCTCGTTCAGGCATCAGACGTTTTTGTCCCAGATTAGTCACAAGGTTCTAGTTCAATCTGAGTTGTAATTACAGTCAGGATAAAATGATTGTTATTGCAGGAATTCCTACATAGGATTGCTTAACCTTTTGATGCGCACAGCATTTTATGGATACAGCAGTATGTTACTGACATGTTTAATGTATTGGAATGTTTATCCTATTGTCATGGATGTACAATTCAGGCTATTTTATCAATGCTGATAACCTTTTTTTTATAGTGTATGGCCCGAATCAAGTGATGACATTTTAAAATTGTGGAAACAGTCATGAATCATTTAAAAAATTTGACACACACTGATCATGTGTATCTGACAGTCAGAGGCACAAGCCATCTTGAGCTCACTGACTGTATAGAGGTCAATGTATATGATTATCTGGTAACTCCACTGAATTTGGTATTGTGTATTACTTTAGCCGCTATACTCTTATGTACTCTACACATTTATTGCTATGCACTTTAGTGGTGCTTCTAATATGGCTGCTATATTTCCATGTATAAAAAAAAAAAAAAAAATACAGCATTTTGTAGAGCGCGAACAGCTACCTCACAAGGAGGTGTCCCGGCGCTGAAGACCGCTGGGGAACCCGTCCTGGCTTTCCCTGTGAGATGGTCCCTTTCTGGGTATCTCCAAGGTGAAACCAGGCATCCCCGGCGTCTGTGGGGGGCCGTTGTAGAGATGAGGCAAGCTTAATGCCCAGAGTTGCCGAGTGTGTTCCTGGTTAGAGTAGGTACCGAGGCGAGAATTATCGAGTCCGTTTTTTGACCCTGGTCCACGACCCTGCCGCATCGGGAATTGAACCCTGGTCCCTGGCCGAATCTCTGCTTACGGGTCTGCCGCCTCTAACCAGTGAGCCACACCTCACTGGATGAATTTTATTGCTATACACTTTAATGGTCGCATGACAGAAACAAATTATAAAGTATGAAAGCTAGAATTAATTTCAGCCACGGGTAATTTCTTGGGCCATTTTCCAATCTATTGTTATTTTGCATTCCATGCCACTTCAGTTTGGACCTCGAAGATACTTGGGTTGATGGACTACATTGCTCCAGACACAGACTCCAACCCAGGCTCCAAGATCCATGGTGGAATGTCTATGACAGCACCTTGGCACAGGAAGCCATACAGTGGAAGGATGGCACAATGCCTTAAAATTCACACCAGGCAGAACCCAACCTATACTCTATAAATGTATAAAAGCATTACTGAAAGAACAATGCTACCAGCAACCATAAATGGAGAATTATGATAGCCAAATTGCATTTAAATTTAGCAAACAAACCAAAAGAATGCATGATATGTTACAATTTTAAGTCAAACTCTTCATAATCAACAAAGAATTAGGAACCAGATGCATGACCATAACATTTTGCGACTCGCAAATTGTGTCAACTTGCGAGTCGCAAAATGCTATGTACAACAGTGTCTGAAACGCTGTTTGCGATTCCTAATGGGGTTGCAAATTGCATGCCTCATGAATATTTATGAGGCTGTCGCAATTTGCAACCCCATTGGGAATGGCTAGCACTCCCAGGGACGGTGGACTGATGTGGTCAGCAGACCACCATGTCTGGGACTGCTTTGTCAATAAAGCATTTTTTGTTTTTAAATGAAGCCCAATTTCCTTAAAGGAAAACGGGATGCATTTAAAAAATTTAAAAATAAACTTTATTTTTTGAGGGCAGGCAGTGGTCACTTGGACCCTTAAAAAATAATTGTGCATACATTCCCAGAGAGGAAGGGGTCCCCTGGGGACCCCTTCCCCTTTTGCGAGTGCCTTACCACCCTTCTGAGAAAGGTGGTAAACTGCAAGTGTTTTGAAACCGCAATTGTGGTCGCAAAACATTCATACATAGGTTTTGGAGTCGCTAATTGATTAGCGACTTGCAAAATTGGGTTGGAACAGTGGCCACAAGTTTTTTGCGGTCGGAAACAGGCCTAAAACCCCTTTGCGACTACAAAAAACGTTTGCACATCTCGCCCTAGATTACATAGAAATAATGGCCAAAAGCATACTACAAAATAAATAGTAACCTACAAAAGTCCCAAAAACCTGCCACAAAACCAAAATGACAAATAATTGTTTATATAATTAATAAACATAATTGTGGTTGATGCTGTTGGAATTAGGGGGTCGAGGTTGCTTTATTTAACTTCCTGCATTCGCTACATGAGAACTTAGGGGCTCATTGTGATGGCAGAAGGACCACCACCGCCGGTTCTCCCACTGCCATATTATGAGGTCTGCATCCACAAAATGGTGGCGTGCCTAGCAAGCATCGTCCGCCAAATTATGATGCAGTCTCCAGCCAGCCTTTCTGCGGCGGTGCAACTGCCGTTGAAAGGCAGGCGGAGTTTGGTCGTGGGGTCCCGTTGCGGGCCCCCCTTGTGGTGGGGGGAGGTGAGGGTGCACTGGGGGTACCCATGGTACCCCCCAACATTTCACTGCACCAAGTTGCAGGCACAGTGTAGTGCCTGCCACGTAGTGCAGTGAAATGCACAACATGCTCTTTTTGGCATTGCGGCCGTGCCGCTGTCAGCAGCCACTGTCGCAATGTTAACGGTGCAGAACAAGACCGCCGTGGTGGCGGTCCCATCATAATAGGGTATGTGGGACCACCGCATGCATGGCGGACTGTCCTGGTTCCCGCCACCATGGCAGATGGAGCCAGTCCGTTCGCCATCGCAATGAGCCCCTTAGTAGCGAACATCCGGTTTGGATCAGCAGAGGAAATGTCACCCTCCTTTTCCCTAGCCCCAGGGGTGCAGAAAGGATGCATCCTGGCCTCACTTCTGTTCATTATTTAGACTAACAGCATGTGTCCTACTTTAGTTAAAGCAACTAGTGACATCCCAATGGTCTCTAGAGTTCCACTACCAGTGCTGGTTTATGCAGATAACACAGTACTTATGGCCAAACCCCAGGGGCAATGCTCATGCTGGTAGAATCCTTTATATATTTTATGAGTGAATTGGATTTGGTTACAAATTTTGGAATGTTGCACATGTTGGCATGTGGGCAGGGAAAAAACATTTATCTAAATTAACAGTGAGGGGGAAGTCACTTGGCATTGTGAGAGATTTTAACTAATTAGGGGTCAATTCCGATCTCTCTCGGAAGGCCCTTCTAGAGCCGTCCATAGCGTTACCTTCTGACTGACACGTTCCGAAAGCTGGTCCACGCAAGCGACGAAGTACGATGCACAAATGTCTCTTTTTCCCAAGCCACACTTATGCTCTGATTGCAGTACCAATTTCTCTATGAACAGGCTCTGTAAACACTGAATGGAGTCATCCGGAGGCATTTCCAAAGCAGGGTTTGACCGGCCGAGTACAATGCGTACTTCCTACATGCCGAACATGACGCCACCTTCAGCACATCACAGCATCCGAAAGAGCTGTATTTCAGCTCCGATTCACGCCACAACACGATCACTGCATACGAGACGAAGCAGAAATGTATTCGATCACGCATGTCATCCCCATGCTGTACGTCTCTGGTCCAATCAACAACCGTAACTGACGTGTTTCCTCACAGACGGTAAGTCAGACACCTAAAACACACAAAAATGTCACGACCCCACGAAAGGCAACACCCCCATAGGAGGTGGATGTCCGTCACTACCAGCATTCCCTACCTATAGGGGGGTGGATGTCCATCACTACCAGCATTCCCTACCTACAGTGGGGTGGATGCCTAACACTCCCAGGATGGCTAACACTTCCCCAAGGTTGTAGGGGGGTGGATGCCATGACAGACACATTCCGATGACCGCAACGTATGCTTTTACATGTCTTGGCGAGGTGGTCCAAGTCTATCCCATTCATGCTAAGCTATGTTGCAGCGTACGGGTTGGTCGTGTCAGGCTCTTTTCCAGACATTTCACTTGGACGGATTGATTTCCGCACATGTTGGTCATTGGTATTATGCTCCTCCCTACGTTGGTTGGACAGCGCTTGTATGTGTCGGTTGGAAGCCATTTCCAATCCGTGTCGGTCGGAAGGCTTTCCGAGCGAGATCGGAATCGGGCCCTTGGTGGTTGTTTTAAGAAATGCAGTCTCTTGGCAACCACAGATCCATTGTTCTTGCTTGAAGTTATGTATGTCAGTGGCAGCACCATTTATCATGCCCAAGGCTGCAGGTTTCGGGACTGGTTTGCCATTTATGAATGTGTACAATGCTCAGTGTATCTCAGTGGCCTTATATGGTGCTAGGGTTTGGGGACACCATAATGTTGTGACCTTACAGACCGAGGAAAACCACATTTGTAGGCCTCTCTTGCACCTGCCTCCCTTCAGCTCTCACTTTATCGTTCTTTCAGAGCTCAATCTCCAGTACATATTGGATAAAGCAAAGCTGGCCCCTCCTTTACCCTGGGTCAGCGTTTGGCCCAACACTGAAGCAAGTCTAAATAGAGACATCATCTTAGACAGTCTCAAATTGGATATGGGCAGTTCAATTCCCGGTCTGAACTGGGGTGGTTGAGTGAGCTAAAGAATGATGATGAGTTAAGCCCAAATCAGTTGACTGGGGGTGAGTGCTTGCAATGTTCAACATTCCGACCATCATCCCCTTTGGTCTTGCTCAATTCCCTGGTTAACCTATGTTCAAAAAAGATTCATATCATTGAGCATACTGGCTTAGGTGATGCAACTTACACTTTAAAAAATAAAATAATTTGCTGGTGAAGCTTCAGTTTTTAGAGTTCTGTCATTTGCAGAGTTTGCAGTCTGAATCATGGAAAAGCTCTGTTAAAAATGATCTTATGCTCTTTGTACCTACAGAACCTGTATTGTATTTAAAAACTGCTTTATCACGTTGGGAGGGATCCCTTCTTTTTTGCTTTAGAATGGGCACTGTGTGGCATTTAAAGAGCTTTTCAGGTACTAGTGGTCTTTTGGGGGTGTCATTTTCTAAAAGTCCTTGTGACGGATTGTGAGAGCAGACTCCGAGCCATTTTATGTTTTTCTGAACATTTTATAAAATCTGTTTACAATTATTTACTTAGCCAATCTTAAAATCTTTGAGGTTCAGGAAATGCAACAATGCTCTGATTTATCAGCAATACAAAAAAAACCACTTAAAACAATATTTTTAGCTTTGATAATCCTCTTGACGATATTTTTGACGTCCTGACATTCTTGACACGTTTTTGTATCTTGATAGATAGCAGGTATGCTCCTTTCCTTTCAACCTTTTGTGCATGCTTACAGGGCTGGTCTTTCAGGAGACCTTCATTGCTTTCCTGGAGGTAGCATGGGGCTGCACGGGGCCTCAAGAGGGTAAAAGGGAATGTTGTCACTGGGAAGCATATAAGGAGGAAAATCACGCACGACTTGCTGATACCGCAGGCGGGACTTCACATCCCATCACTCCCTGCAACAGAGTGAGGCGCTCCAAAGCGCGACCCCGGCCTGTGCCACGGGATCTCGTGACGCAGCCCGGCCAAGGGGGGTGGGGCCTGTCCACGCCCGTCATCCCTGGATGAGCCTGGGCCACCCCCCTTTCATCTGGGCCTCGAGATTTGAGAGACTGGACATGGGCAAGTGAAAAACAAAGCACCCCAAAGTGGGAGGGGAGATCATAACTACGCTGGACTCCTTTTTGATAAGAGCAGTGGACGTTCTATCAAAAGAAACTGAGATAATTGAACACCGCCTCTTGTTGGAAGAGGTAAGATTACCGACTATTATCTGTGAGGAGAGGTGGAGGGAATCCCTGAACCCTAGCGGGGCCATTAAATCCACTCCACGACTGATGGCCTTGAGGAAGAGCTCTAGTAAAACAAACTCCATTGGAACAGAGTGCAATTTGGTAACCAAACCACATGAAAAATGGAAGAGGGGGAGGTCTTAACCAGGAACTAACAGTAACATCAAAAGAAAAGCCCTCAAACACCGCAAACATATGGCAACTAATTTTTTGATCACAAAGGGAAACAATAAACACAAGTATCTTACTTACCCTACCCCAGCTCCCCATAAAGGATGACATATGTCAAAAGATGGAACAAATCATCAGTACAATACTACAGCCAATTAAGGACAGGCTAACAAAGATAGAAGAAGGCCTTAAGCATGTTTTTCAGTTGGTCAAAGCCATGGCCAACCACTGTCAATAAGGACACTTGAGGGAAAGCCAGCCATCTTGACCCACAAGATTATCAACGGGGGGACAGTGGACAGAGTCCCTATACATATGTTGCCAGATAGACCCTCAGTAAGACCCCATATAGGCAACTCTACCACCAATGGTAAACATGAGGGCGATACATATTATCGTAGCCTGCGATTGACCTCATTTGTATGGGGAACAAAAAAGGAGAGGTAAGGGTGGGAACTAACTGTGATGAAATAAGTAGAAACAACATCGTGGATACACCAACAGATGGTTCTATGGCTATTGAAAGATCAAAGAATATACCGCAAGGTGGATGGTTGGACTTACCCCTGGTAGCATGCCCGTACGTTATTATCCTAGCCAACACACCCAAATTAAAATCGCACCAGCAGGAGTCGACGACGCAATTGATGGACAAGGCCCTGCATTGGCTATCCAATTGTAACACGGGGGACCTTATGCTTTACAACCATATCATAATGGCCAGACGGATAAATTGGGTGGGCCACGGTATAAAATCTATTGGGAGGGACTGTATGATTATACATTTTAATAATTGTAGGTTGGTTGAACACCTATTGAATATATTGCCTAGAGCCCCTTGTTTCGATTCACAGATTTTTGCACTGCCACTTTGCAACTTCTATAAACCACCTCAACACACTTGTATCCCTCAAGACAGGGCCCCCTTCAATTTAAATCAATTTAAATATGATTGTCCAGTAATCCCACTCAACCATAGATATGAGCCATTAACCCAGCTCAATGCCTGTGATTGAATTTCCACCTTAATAGGTTCGCAGGCAGCCAATACTGTACCCCCCATTCCCAATGCAAGCATCACCTTCAGCCCAGAGTTCTATGATTTAAAACTAATCACTTGGAATATAGCGGGATACAGGCAGAAAAAACAGGATCAGGAATGGATATGCCTGGTTTCAAATTACGACATCCTGTGTTTACAAGAAACATGGGAAATTAATACGATCAGCATTGATGGTAACAGCACCTTCCAGACGAATGCTGTTCCGTCCAGAGCAGGGCGCGCAAGTGGTGGGCTAGTTACTCTAATAGCTAGCACAGTAGGGGTCAAGGTAAAACATTTCATTAATACATCGCTATGCTATCATATCCTTTTATGTGTTGGTCAACAAGGAAGGGACTGGCTACTAATTAACATGTATATTAACAACTTTTCAGGCGATATGGCTGCGGTGGCAGAATCAATTGAGAAAGACATTGATTCCTTATTAAGAAATCACCACATTCCCTTAGATATCTTATGGATGAGTGGTTTTAATACTCACAGCTGTAATAGAACAGAGTCTACCGCTGGTAGCATGCTAGATGACACAGGGGAGCCCATCCACATTTTACCCACAATGTCTATGGCTCTGCGTTAAATAGACAACTAGTGATCTTTAATCTGGAGATAACAAACACAGTAGATCACACTACAGGCCATCTAAATTATACATTTTTTGCTTGATCCCATAAGTCAACAATTGACTTTATCTTGGCCTCTGAAACTATAAGATAACAGGCCTACTTTATTGAGACTGTAATCTATCCATTTAGCGATAATGCGGCAATCACCTGCCAAATACCCAGGGGTCTGAAGAATACCATTTCGGGCAAACAAGTCTTTAAGCCAATAATCGCAAGGAAATATTGTATTTTTACGAAATGGGATAAGCAGGACACAATGAATTTCACCCATAACATTGTTTCTACTAGGACCCAGGAAATATCAATCTGCCTTGACCCACTAGCACAGCCTGACGAACCCTCAGTTACCTTTGAATGCATCCTAGCTGAAATTAACTAAAATCGTTTACAGCCCTGCAATAGAAAGGCTAGGAGACCATCATGCTAGTTCAATGATCACTGCTCTAAAGCACTTAAACATCTCGGCACTGCCCTTAGAACAAAACCAACTGATATCCTGCTGGTAAAAGCGTTATGCTCCATTTACAAAGCTGACAGAGATAGTAGACTAAGGGCCCTAAAAGAAGAAGCATAGGACAAACTAACAAAAGCAGATGCGCTAAAAAATAGTAGGGACTTCTGGCTCATAATTAATGCCCTTTTTCTCAAAGACGAGATAGATATCTCCCTGGATCAGCATGTAACAGAAGACAATTGGGTGAGCCATTTCACGGGGGTATTTGGCATAGAAGGGCAGGAATCTGCAATGACATCATGCTGTCTGACTCCCCTAGAGGGAGCTAAATTATCTTTTACCCTAGATGAAATGAAAAATGCAATGAACCAATGTAGTAGATGGAGGGCATCTGGGCCAGACGGTGATAGTCGGACCACCACCACGAGTACAGAAGTCATAAGAATGCTGTAGTTGTAATAATGCCCTAACTGTTGATTCTTGAGCAGGGCAATTTTTATCATCCAGATACAAAATTGGATGCCTTGCATCAGCAGTTATGAAGTCACTTTTTAGAGGAAATAGTTTCACTTTCTTTCATTCAGAGCACTAATGCCATCCTATCTTTGTGTTATTGGCTTCATGTTCCTTGAGTGTGAGATCAGTGTTCACATTCAATCCAATAGACTTGACATTCGGGTAAAGTAGGGGTTCAGATGTACCCAGGTTCATGCTGTTGAGCCAAGAGTGGGATAGTTGCTGCTAGTTGTACAGACAAACCTCAGAAATTCTGTTTTGGTCTGGTTATAACTGATAGATACTAGGCATGCAGGTATGGATGAGGTGCAAACAGTGTTTGAAGCATTGGATATCTGGAGAAATGAGAACTTGAAATACAATGGCGTGTCATTGGCTTGTTTGTGAATTTTGATGTTACATGTCAGTAGAGCCCTATAAGTCTTCTTGCAGAGGTTTATAATAACAGGAGACAATAAGAAACCCTTTTGAACTCTGCAGGTGATTTTGATCTTTTGAGACCTGTTATGAAATGTTATATTGAACTGTATAGCTCAGCAATCACCCGAGAGTGTATCCAGGTGCTTGGGCAGATGTATAGGTTTGTAGTCCCCAAGGTGCTTATATGAAGAGCCAGGTCCTCAGCTTCTTGTGCAACTCAAGAAGTGAGGAGGAGGCTTTGATGTGCTGAGGGAGGTTGTTTCATGTCATGGGTGTGATGTGGGAGAATGAGCAGTCTCCAGCTTTCCTTTTGCGGATGCAGGGAATGTGTGTGAATGAGAATGAGGCAGAGCAAAGGTGCCTGGTGGGTTGGTGAAAGCATATGCTGCTGTTCATATATTCCAGTGTGGTGTTGTGTAGGGCTTTATATGTGTGCGTGAGAAGTTTGAATTGGCTGTGCATATGAATGGGATGCCAGTGAAGCTTTCGGAGGTGCAGTGTGATGTGGGTACGGAATTGGAGGCCGAGTATGCATCTTGCAGCAGCGTTCTGGTTAGTTTGGAGTCTATTTAGCAGTTGTCTGGAGATTTCGGCATAGAGAGTGTTGTCATAATCAAGCCTGCTGTTGATGAGTGGAAGCAGGAGGTGCACAAATCATTGACATGATATGTTATGTTGATCTAGTTTCCTAGAATTATTGCATGGTATGTGGCTGTTTGTCATAGCTCCAACAGCCACCAGGTGGAGTCACATGGGGAGGTCTTATTGCTGAAGACGAGTACTTCTGCCTTGTCGGAGAGGAGCTATAGGCAGTTGGTTCACATCAAGTCTACTACCATGGTCATAAAGTTGGGGAAGTTGGTTCTGATAGTGGTTGTTTTGCCCAACAGGGAGAGGATGAGTTGGTGTCATTAGCGTAGGAGATGATGGTGATGTCTTGTGATTGGATAATAGGTGATCTAGTGTCGGTGGGATAGGTAGGAAGAGAACCAGTGTGGCATGTTTTTCATGATTAGCATTCAGGGAGTGGATGAGTGTGGGGTGGCCCTTGTGCTGAAAGAAACAGAGAGTTCCAATATTATCAAGAGACATGGTCCATATTTATCTGCAGTCAGGAAATGATCATCTATCAATTTGCATGATAGCTGTCCTTAAACTGAAGCATCCTTTGGTGGAGGATGAGAGCAAGACAACATCATAATCAATGGTGGCCTTTAAGGAGTTGAAAATGCCTGCAATGCTTTGGGGAGACAGAGGTTTGAAGAAGCACAACTTAGAGATGCATTAGGGAGGAGTGATTATCAAAGCTAGCAGGTTTGGTGTTATCAATGTCCTGTTGGTTCTTCTGTATTTTAGTAGAAAGGCCTATCTTTTTATGTATGGAGTTTCCCACCTCAACTGTGGAGTCTCCACACTTGTAAACTTACTATTGAAATGCAGTTTTGTGAATACTGAAAAAGCATCAACTTACACAAATGTGTAAGTTTACCTTTGTGAATCATGCACTATATGTTTTGAAGTGTGACAGAAATGTAGAGGTTCATAGGTGGGGTACCCTGCTGAAGAAGGTGAACAGACATTATTTCACAGGTTCCTGGTCAGACACATATTGTTTGCAAATTGTTTTCCACTCCGAATTCTCCTGTCAAAAGCAGAAATATTCCCTTTCTGGGGTCATAATGGGAAAATATTTTATTGATTTGGGAAAAAAGAAGAAAGTCATACGAGCAAGTACATCATTTAAACGTGTAGAGGTTTTCACATGGTTAGAATTCAACATATGTAAATTTTATTAATGAAACTGGTCTAGGAAATATCTAACGGTCATGTATTTCCTTGTCTACAGTTGGGGCTCTTTGTAAATCTCTACATAAATCCTCGTACCAAGGTTGACAAACTCCACCCGCAGCTATTTTTCACGCAGAACCCTTGATACCACATTGGTCAGTAATTCGGGAAGAAAAATGATCATAGTATTCCGGGTTTTTCTCTAATGACTTTTAGAAAACTTGGTATTCTCACAGCACTTTTGACAGATAATCCTAATTCGCAAAATGAGCCAGAAGAAAACAATGTGAAATTACTGCATGACTTAGATTATATATTTGAATGGAAGCTCCGGTTTCCACCAAATCTGTATCTCAGTGTAACAGGAAATGAAGGTCTTAGTCCAAATGCATGACTGATCCTACGGGAGAATATTTTTAACTTGTTTTAATAATTAATTTATGAAACAGTGACACAACCCCCATCGGGCTCCCTGTACCCAAGTCTATGCAAGGGGTTGTAGTCTTTGAAATCCCCACAACCCGCCTTTTACCTTTCAATCCCCATCCACCCCAATGAGCACAACATCATTGTCCTCTGTAAGAAGCAAGACGAGAGCATCTGCATGGTCATACCTTAACTAAAGATAATCGCCGCTCAGTCCATCATCCCTCATGACCCCGGGCCTGGTTCCATAAGCAGGACAGAGATGGTACCAAGCTTTGTAAATTGACGTCAATTTCTTAAATGTGAACCATGGGCTAGTCTTTTTATTGCTATAAGTGGTCAAAGTCCTGTGGACCAATGCACAATGTCCTATGCATGCATTTCTTTCTAATTGGCTGCAGTTCTTGTTTTTCAGCCAGTAGTATGCTGAAAATAACTGATCAAGTACAGCTTTACAATTGTTGGGCCACATGCCTAGCACCGTCACTCGTGGACCGTCAGGGATAGGAAAACCCACAACGTCTCTGATATGGATGTCCCTCTCCTGAAGTGTTCAATACAATTTGCGACCATGTTTCTGAGTCAGCTTGGTGCCCTGCATCAACTGAACATCAATGTGTAACATGTTTCCCAGTTCTGTACACAGTGGGGGATTTTCATCATAGGGTCGGGTCGCTTTTGCGCCTCGCAAGCGTGGCAAAAGTTACGCAACCCTTAAGTTCAATTTTTCAAGCCACACAGGGCCTCCTTGTGTGGCACTGAGTGGCTTGATAAATCCAGAGTAATGCAATGCAGCACAAATCGCCGGATTTCATTACTATGTCCTAGGAAGGCAGATGGTGTTCCCATGCATCCAACCCTGGATTCGGAAGCATTCCCAGATTTACCAATACTAGTAGACCTGGGAATGCTTAAGAATGCTACATTTCCCCAGAGGAGGAGTCATGAGGAGAAAAGGATTTCTCCTTGTTGCTTCCTCTTTCTATGCGCGCTGCATTCTGCAGTAGTCATAGAAATTAAAAAAATGCCCCATGGGACTTTTTTGTGCAGGAAAATGTCACTTCATGCACAAACACTATCCTGGATATAACACATGCACCCTTGCACCATGGTTCAAGGATTCCAGCATTTGTGCTAGACAGCACATTGTGTGCCAGCTCTGGGAAAAGACAGGAATTTGTCATATTGTTTTGAATATTATGCATTCCTGCCCTTTCTATGTCATTTAGCGCAGCAAGGTGATTTACTGCACTACATGACTTTTGGGTAAATATCCCCCTTGTGTGTTGTTCTATCGACCCACAAGGACCCCCATTCTTTTTGAGGAATCTCCTTCCTGACTGCCCTTTCCCATTGTCTGATGCAGAAACCTTTATAGCTGGTCAGGGTTGAGACTAAATTTTCATAAATAGCAGAAACTCAGGGGCTCATTCACAAGCCCTGTGCATCGCCCAAACGTCACTTTTTATGATGCTCCGGCAGTGCACACTGCAGAGCCATATCTACAAGGCCACATAAATCCACCTTGCGTGGCTTTCCAGGGCTTCATAGATATGGTGTGAGGCAACACAGCCCAGGTTGCTGCGTTGCCTCACACTGCGATAGCCAGGCATTGCCATGGGGGTGACGGTAGGTGTTCCCACGTAACACTCATGGCATTTGACACATTAAATTTACAACATGCTCTAAACTTGGGAATGAGTCAAAAGCCTACACCTTCCAAGATGTGGCATATTGATTGCTTTTGGTGTTACTGCACGAGAACAACCTGATTTCACTGCAAGCACCCCTGCACCATGGTTTAAGGGGGCCTGTGTTGGCGCAAGGCAGCAATTGTGCACCAGCACAGTTGAAGAGTACAGGAATGCACCATATCTCATAGATACAGTACATTCCTGCCCTTTTCTTTTGATGTAGGGTGGTGTAGCAGAAAAAAATTTAAGTTGAAAGAATTAGGATAGAAATGTCATATGTACCTGAAAGCTTTCCTACAAACAACGAATGACTGCTCTCTAATGGGCCTCAGCACGAATATAACTAAAAGGCATCTGAGCGTGGTGTAGGTTCGAGAGGCATGGTAAGAGAGAAAAAGTGTATGGAGGAGAAGCTCGGTTCAAGAGTGGAGTGGACGTTTCATTTGTTGTAATGTATCATTCATGAACTAGGTGTTTCTTCTAGTCTTTTGTGGGAGGCTTGGGCTGGGGATGTTTTTCCACAGCCTGGGTGTATAAATGGAAATGACCTTTTGCCTTATTTTATTATTTTTTACACTTCCTTATCTCCAGTCTGGTGTGAGAGTGCTGACAACTTCAAGGGAATTTTTGACATCCTGGTCCAAGAGATGTGAAAGATAGGTTACAGACTGAATATGGCAACCTAGGCTGGGCTAAATAATATCCATCACAGGATACATGAACATTTTATGTGCACCAGCATAAACCGTTAAGAGAATTGTAATTGTTCCTTTGATGCTGTTCGGTCTTAGCTAAATTAAGTGAAGACTACATTTATAAGTTTTCCTCTTCCACATAAATCAATACGAGCTTTTCCCAATCCAGTTACAGTGCCAAATATATACTGCAGAATGATGCCCCATGATTTATAGTGGTAATTACCCAGAGCTACAAAATAAATTAAATTATGAGTAGAATCACTCACAAAACTTTGTCGTAAGCTGTAACGAGAGTGAGCAATATGTTACCATGGTGAGGCGTCTTGATTTAAAAAAGTAGTAATGAATTCAACTTTTATTTTTATTCTCGTAAAATGTATTATCAGTTGCAGGTTTTATATACGAGTAGAATTATGAAAGTCAAAATGTAGAGCTCACTTCAATGAGTTCATTATCTTGGGGAAAGTTTATTTAGGGCCAAATCCATCAAATATTGAAGGTGGAGTCTCTGTGAGGGAAAAATACACCCTCTATACCATCATAAAGACAAGTTCGCATGGATCGAACCACCCAGGAGCTGCTGTTTACATCACCACTGCCCAAACAAACATGAGGGCACTGGGGTTATTTTGTCCCTGTCGAATGGTCCACCAAGGAAGGAGAAGAACAGTGCCTCCACCTTCCTGTAAAGGGCCGCTTCATGCGTCGAGAGACTCCCACCACCCTGGCGGGGTTCCTTTTGGCTAAAGCACCTTCAACAACGTGGCTGAAGCTCTTTT
Source organism: Triturus cristatus (assembly GCF_964204655.1). Lineage (NCBI taxonomy): Eukaryota > Metazoa > Chordata > Amphibia > Caudata > Salamandridae > Triturus > Triturus cristatus. The sequence goes on from NC_140588.1 coordinate 87,001,843, forward strand.
GTCAATAGTGATAGGTGGGCAAGGGAATATGTTTTTGTGGTGCACTAAGATCTTTTTTTATTTGTGACTCAACCTCACGAAGTGAGGATTTGTTTCTGAAATTGAAAAGACATGAATGTCCTCTATGTGCAGGGTCATTCGCCGTGTGCATGTGGGTCATTGTTTCTTTGGGTTCGACATGCCTGGCATGGGCTCCTGATCAGGGAAAATCTAGGTCACGAGATTTGCACTAAATAGGGCAGATTTCCCGATGCACTGTAGGTGGTGGCCCTGTGGCGGAGGGGTCCCATCAGAGAATGTGCACCAGCAGAGCTGGGGGAATCTTCCAGGGAGCTCAAGGAGAAGTTCCATTCACCCACCTCAAAATGGGGCCGGGCACCGTGAGTTTTGATTTGACAAGAGTCCAGTAGATTTATGGTGCAGTTGCTGTTCGCACAGACTCTAAATGAGTCCTTAGTTCCAGTGTTGCATGATCCTGCTCACGCATGACCAAAGCAAACACTACAATTGAGCAGATTGAGTACCTTAATCGTCTCACCACGGATAGACAATGACAATAGGAAAAGATTCAATGTACAAATAGCACATTCCACATATTCACTCTACAGATACAAAATGTCTGCTATCACACCGAATCTGACATTGAAGCAATCAGAACCCAGAGCAACATGGTACAAACGTTGTTTCACTCTGAGCAAAGCTAACAAAGAAGACCACATCATGGAAACAATATACAAAGTAAGAAAGGAAGAACATCAGTCATAGGAGGCAAGGTCCACCATTGGAAACATATGTTATATCAACATCAATGTATCATGAACGACAGGATGGTGGCATTAGCCTTCGGAATACATTTTTGACCTATACAGTTTTTTAAACTGGCGACTATGAATGCTACTAAAGAAAGTGCCGGGTTTAGTAGGAAACCTCCTGGCTTTTGTCACTAGAGGTAAAGCCACATCCATAACTTGTACCATGGATTTTAAGCCCACCAGCTACCTCTTTTGGCATGGAGAATAATGTCTGCCCCAATAAGGGACTGATGGAAAGGGCGAATGCTGTGGCAAAGGGGCACAATATGAGCAAACAAAGATGCCGTGATAGAGGGTGAGGTAGACAACTTTGACAGCCTGAACTAGGGCCAGACTGGGAATGCAAACCGGACCTGGCAATTGAGTTGGGCCGGTCACTGCGGGGGGGGGGGGAGGGAGGGGGGTGTGTGCGTGGAATACACTGCAGCTGCATTTGCTAGAAGGGGCCGATATTGCAGCCATGCTGCAAAACCCTCCCCAGGGGTCCAAAACCGGCCTGCACCCTGGCGGACAACTGGGGAAACGCCTGGTACCCCCTATGACCAGTCCGGCCCTGGCCTGAACACATGAAACAGAAATAACAACAACAGCCTTTACAGAAGAATAATACAGAGGTAAGTTCCCCAAGTGTTTTCCAGCACAGATGCACAATGGCCTGGACATTCTCAATTACAGGATGACCACTACTTCTACTCCCACAATAATAATCAAGACAACACACCTCTGGACAATATGACAGGCTCAAACTCCGCTATACAACAAGTGTCCATCCCAAACCTTCTATGCTTGTGTGATGTTATATTGCACATTTCCATTTATACTTCAAGGCCTTGTTGTTAGACCTCCAACATCTTGTTCCTTGCCTGTGTGTTCAAAGTGAGTAATAATATCAAAAGGTGGCCCCTGTGGAGAAAGTGTAGCCTTAGACTTCTATGGCAAGAGCAACGTAAAGAACACTTCTGTAGATTTAATAGAATTATGCTTTAAGTACATTTATTTAAGTAACTAAATTAAAAAATGACACAGAATTCATATTTTTAAAAGATAAGGTGCTCCAACAGAGTTATGGAGTTGTGAGAGTGAGTAAACTGATTAGAAAGTGCTCTTGTGTTATATACAAAAAATATACGTGACTGATTGTGACAGTATGTTATTACCAATGGCACTCATAGTAGGAGTGTCAAGAAACACAACTGAAATGTAAAACCAGTCCACATACGTTTTTGTCTACGTTTTGATCACATGGCACAGTTATTTAGACTGGGGCAAAATAAGAATTGGAGGGAGGAATTGGGAAGAGGAGTTGGCCCAATGGCTAGGTTGGTCAACCTCGAATTTGGAGAACTGGGTTCGAGTGTCGGCAATGACACTGAACATCCTGTGATTCTGAGCAAATCACTTAATCTCCCTGTCCCTAACAAAATGAATGTGTCCTCATGTCCAATTCTGCTTATGAAAAGGCTGAAGTTCAGAGACAGCAATCCTTAATGTCATAGATGATATCCACAAGTCACTAGATACGGACCAATGCTGCTTACTTATACTTCTGGACTTATCTGCAGCCTTCGACACAGTCGACCACAAGCTACTCATCAAAGTACTCCAAGAAAGGCTAGGTGCAGAAGAGATGGTCCTACAGTGGTTCTCCTCCTTTCTCCAGAACCGTACACAAAGAATAAAAATCAAAAACTTCTCGTCAGACCTACACCCTGTCAGCAGGGGTCAGCAGGGGTGTCACCTAAGGATCAGTTCTTTCCCTGCAACTTTTCAACATCTACATGGAACCCCTCACCACCATACTCAAATAAACTAACATCCCCTTCCACCTATATGCAGACGACACCCAGATCTATGTCGAAACCTCCTCCATTGATGACATTCAAAGACTCAACGAAACTCTTAGTGAAGTCCAACACTAGCTATCACTAAATCAACTGAAACTCAACCAAGACAAAACGGAATTCCTCCTCATTTCTAACAAAGAGGAGAACCCCCAAATCATAGAATGGCTAAAAGCTATTGATGCTCTCAACGGCAATATCACCCTGGCTGACTCCGTAAAATCACTGGAAATCACCCTCGACCCAAAACTAGACATGGCCAAGCACATCAAGAACTCCGCAAAGAGCGCCGTCCTCAACCTGAAGTTACTCAACAAAATAACACCCTTTATCCCGTCCAAGGACCTCAAACAAGCTACTCAATCACTGGTGCTGTCCAGACTCGACTACGGGAATGCAGCCCTCACAGGTACAGCTAAATTTCACTTAGCTCCCCTCAGAGCAACGCTCAATGCAGCATCCAGAATGATCGCAGGAATCAAGAAATATGATCACATCTCACCCGCACTCAGAGAGCTAAAATGGCTCTCAGTTGAAATGCGTGCCAACTTCAGGACCGCCTGCCTCATGCACAAAGCCCTGCATACAGGGAAACCAGCCTACCTGGCCTCCAAACTTAAGAAGGCTGGTCAGACAAGGACCCTCAGAAGTTCCACTACGCTTCTCTTCATCCCGCCAAAAACTCGTAAACAAAAAAACGCAGCCCGTTCCTTCTCTGGAAGTGCACCCAAAATCTGGAATTCCATCCCAGTGCATATCAGGACTACCCCATCCTTTTCAAAATTTAAAAGGCAGCTCAAAGACCTTTTCCTCAATCGTTCGCTCCCAAATCGATAGATGCTGCCGGAGCACACAATTTTGCACATGCATCATTCCGATACTTTGACATTAAGACTTCTACCTCCGCCAAGCCACCGGATCCCTCCCTCTATTCCCCCCTACCTGAAGGAGGTCGGCTTGAGCCAAAGTGCACACAGCTAGAATTCTATCTGACTTCCTTGCCTTAATGGTGTACAGCGCTCTCAGATCTTTGAAGCACCACAAAACATTTTGTATACCACTGCGTTACTGTGTGATTTCCTAGATACGTATGTTGTAAAGCACACCGATACCCTTGGGTCCGGCCAGCGCTATTTAAAACTCTTTAATAATAATGTATCGCAACTGGTGCTATGTAAAGCGCTTTGATACCCGATACCTTAGGGGCAGGTTAGCACTATATAAAACTTTGTAAAAAAAAAAAAGACACTAGATAATTGGATTAAAGAGACCCACATCTGTAGACGTAACACACACAGACTCAAGGAAAAACCTCAGTGAACTGCATTAAAGTAGCCTGGGACTGTGCCACTATAGCCTTATCTGGATGGCTGTTGCTCGTGTCCAGTCTGAGGGCCAAAAATGAATTTAATGTTCAGTAGTTATCAAGACCCCTTAATCAAAAAATAGTCAATCCTAGGGGAGACAGTGAATCTGTGGAGCACGTCGGCCAGAACTGGCCCCTGAATTGAAAGCCGTTTCTGTCTCCTTAATACGCAGGGAGATCATTAAGATAAATTAATTATTTTCTAACCTGGCGCAAAGCCTGCTTCACGTGTTTTGTGCCTAGGGAGCTCAGTTTTTATTTATTCATGGCATGTAGGTGTTATTTTCCGGTACTAAAGGGGTTTTGATATCTACTTAACCTGAAATTAATTTTGGGCCCTCAGACTGGACACGGGAAAGAGCTGTACAGATAGGGAATTATGGCACAGTCCAGAAAGGTTCTTGGCATTGTTATTGCCGTGGAAGCTCATGGCTGCACTTCCCCCAATAGGGACCACCTTTTTGATAATAAAGTGTCCGGCCCAGATCCCTCGGTTACTGGGTTGCGTCTTTTAATCTAACTCTGAAGTCACTAATAGTCATGTCTCTATGATTTGCTTCACTATGGCATGTTTTTACTCATACAATTCTTATTACTCCAGTTTATGATGTCACTATTTCCCTGTTAATCTGTGACATCAAACTAAAACTCTGCCAGGAACATTATTTTGTTAGCCTTTCAGATACCCCCATCACCACAGTCTTATCATCTTCCATTTCCTCCTGTGCCTGACATTGAGTGCAATAGCCACGGGACTCCATAGATATGTGTCAGTATTGACTGGCTCTGTTTCTTTTAATTTGGGCAACCCCGATATTCTGTGTTTATTCAAGCTGGAATATCCCTAATCAGCAACAATTCCATTGTGCATCTTATGTATCACATGGTGTCACCTAATTTTGAGTTTGTTTGTTGATTCAATTCAACATCCTCCAATAAGATCATTCTTCAGGCATGGTTGTTAATATCCTTCTTTCACCTGCTGTAATGTTTTGAAATATGAGCTTTATCCAGGCAGAGAGAGCACTTTTAGGGGCTAATTTAGAATTTGACTGTTGGCACCGTCCCCAAAGTGACTACTCTCTGTCACATTCAGAGATGACTTCTGGCCCAGCAGTCATCTCTGCACACTAAAAGGAAAGACCATCACCACAGTGCCTTGCAATGTGAAAAAGGTTTGGTGGATGGCCAGAAAAAAAGTCCCTCATCCTGGGAGTTTTCTCAGGGTGTGATGGGTGTCATAATGTGTTTTTCTATTCCTCACCACCATGCTTTTCCTGGTGGTGACTTAAAGAAAACAAAGCTGTTACACTGTCTACCCTAAATAGGGCGTACAGTGTAATGCCCTTCCTCCAATGGCCCATACTCCATCAGGCAGTCAGAGGAAGTTTTCTGTCAACCAAGTCAACAGAGACTCCTTCAAAGGAACTCTATTGGTCCACCGGTCTCTTAAAGAGGCAGTCAGATCAAGGGTTTGAGAGACAGGGTACTTCATTACATTTGCACTGGAGTACCTTGTCGGACAAACTCTAAATCGGGCCCTTGGTTGTTTGCCCTCATTAGTCATTGAACCTACATGGTGAAAAGATGAGAATGTGTATTCCACTGTGGCCTACTGTCAGTGGGAGGTATGGTATAAAGCCTGTATCAAGAGGGGGGTTTAGTCGAGAAAATTCCTATTTTTTATGGTCTAATTTGGAGTCACAGATAAAAACAACGGGATGAATAATGGATCTGATCTACCATCAGTTCAAGGTCTCAAGATCTGATTTGGCTGTACTGTGCCAGTATTTGTTACAAATGATGGGTTTGTTGAAGTGAGAAATAGAGTTATGAATGTCCATAGACACCCAGTTTGTATACGATTTAGCATTATAGTCAATATAAATCGGCATACCTCCTGGTTGAATAGTTTCACTGAGGATAAACTGAATAGTTGCTGGTCTGGAGTTTGTATCACTAGAATAGAATGACTGATAGAAGGTGAGCAGAGGTTATCTGATTTGCAGACAGTTTCTTTTATTCCTTGTATGTCAAACAATACACAATTTGTCAGTCCAGGATACATTTTTTTGTCACGCCAAAGCTCTATCACAACCTGTGGTCTGCTGCCAAGGTGAACAGACATGAGGTCAACAAGCACTGTATCTACATATCACTCTCAGTCTGTCAAATACCTCTTTTTTTAATCTAGCTGTGATGTAGGGACATCCACCAACCTGTTCTATCCAGTGCGTGTCCTAAATGTCAGGGACTTTCAAGGTCTCTTAATATAATCCAGGCCACAAGCATGTGAGCTTAGTTCACTATCAGTGAATATAGGAATAATGGAAACACATGTAGGTTTAGCTATTTGATCTCCTTCCGCAATTGCCATCTGCTGGACCTGGCTCTTTTTGCAGGGTTATCCCCAAACCTTTTGTCTTCTACGTCCTATTTTTCTGACCCTCTTTTTGTTAGCTTTAGGACTCTGGGCACTTTCCCACTGCTAATCAGTGCTAAAGTGCAGGTTCTCTATCCTTTGAAACATGGAATGAGTGGTTTACACCTGTTTGGCATATTTAATTTACCTGTAAGGCCCTTGTACAGTTGTATCCCACTTACAAAGGGCATGCTACTAGTAGTCCTGCAGCGCAAGTTGCGCCACCCACAGAAGTAGTCTTTCAAACCTGTCTCAGGCCTCCGACATTGCAGGGTCTGTGTGCAAAGTTTACTGCCACATTGATTTGGCATTTAAAATTACTTGCCAGGCCTGAAACTCCCCTTTTACTACATATAGGTGACCACTAGGGTAGGTGCTAGGTAGCCCTATGGGCAGGGTCCTGTGAAGGTAAAAGGTAGGACATGTGCCTTCATTGTGTGGCATGTCCTGGTAGTGACAAAGATCCTATTTGGTTTCTCACTGCTGTGAGGCCTGCTCCTCTCTTAGGTTTGCATTGGGAATTCCCTGATATGTTTTCAGAGGTGATTCCTGATCTGAAAGGAGTAGTGCTGCTTTTTTTGGTATGTTGAAATTCACTGTGCTTATAACTATATGTGCTGTGCAGCCTGACTACAATCCACGTCTGGATTAGACTGACAGGGGCTGTTTGTGCATTCACTCTAGACCAGACGTCTTCAATCTGTGGGGCGCACCCGGGGGGCCGTGGAGTCCTGGGAAGGGTGTTGCACATTCTTCAGCCTCACTTTGCCTGGATTCTAAAACATTTGCTTTGGTTTTGGAAAAGGAGACAGGTCCTGGGACAGCAATTTTCGTTTGTTTAAAATGCTTCAGCTGAGTCTCCTGTTCCGTGAAAAGCTTTTGTGTCAGGGTGCCTGGCCGCCTGAAAAAAATGCAAATGTGCCCCATTAGTTAATCAGCAACTGTAACGGGACCAGTGAATCACTCCAACCTTTGTGATGACATAGAGTTGTTTCTTTGAGTGGTAGTGCAAGGAGTTAACAACTGGGCTGTGAAGTGTTTGATTTTAATCATAACTGTACTTACATAGCCCTTTGTACCCCTCAGGAGGTGTTCAATGGACCGTTATTTAAAAAAGAAATTGCATTACATAAGCCCTGGTATTCCTAAAATCTATATTTTGGATGAACCATTTTATTGTAAAACTATCTATACATTTTGTATCAGTCTATATTTTACAGTGTGTAATGCAATGCAAGTATAAAATAATGACTTACATACTCACAGTGCTTTCTGTCACAGGCTCTTACCACATAGCACTAAAAATACACTATTCTCCACTGCACCAAACAAGATTTAATTCTGTGTCTCTCTGGTTACACACAGGTCTATGTAGTACATTAACTAATAGAGTTTTCATAATGTACTACAGTGCATTTCCCACTGAGTAACAACTTTTTACATTTATTTTTCATTTACACTGTCTATTATTTTATATGTAGGTACCTGATGGTGAAAGACCTAAAAAACATACAGAATATTTTGGGGCTTATTTATGAGAGGCTTGCACCAGCAGAGCGCCAGTTTTTTACGGTCTGGAGGCGCAAGTGTGTCAAACATACCTATTGGGCGGCGCAAAGTCACCCTGCATGGCTTTGCATGGCCTCATAGATATGGAATAAGACAAAGCAGGGCAAGTTGCTGCCTTGCCTAACTCTGCATCTAGGAGGTGTTCCATGTGAACTGCATGGGTGTTCCCACGCTACAGCCATGGATTTTGATGCTGCCCCATATTTAAAAAATAACTTAAACGAGGGGCAGCACCAAAAACGTACGTCTCCCCAGTGAAAACATTTCTCCTTGTTTTTTCCTCTTTCCATGTGTGCTGTATTCTGCAGCTCACATAGAAAGAGGAAAACTTCTCCCTGCATTATTTTTGTGAGGGAATGTGCCCTTCCTGCACACATACAATCCTGCCTATGTTGGTGCTAGGCAGTAATTTCTGCCCCGATGCAAGGGGAAAGGACAGGAATGCACTATATTTCATAAATATGGTGCATTCCTGCTCTTCCACATTGGCGTAGCAAGAAGACTTGCAGCGCTGCCTGTCCCCAGTTCGTCATAAATAAGGTCCTTTGTTTTTAGCTGCACCTTTGACCAACCCCCCCACGCTCCCTGACCTTTGGCTTGTCAAACACTGTTTAATATTATTTCCCCACTGTAAAAAATATTTTGTGTGGAGATTGGGGCGTTTACGGTTGTCGATGATGAGGAGTACCAGGTTCTAGAAATTTTTATCAGGAGAGGGTCCTTACTCCTAAAAAAGTTTGACAAGTGGTCTTCAGCATCAAAAAGCTTGAAGACCTCTGCTCTAGACAGTCACACAAATGGAGCTGAAATGTGCCCCCATATCCTGATGGCCCATCACCAGGCTGATGGGTCCTCCTGAGCTAGAGTGGTGGGAGGAGTTGTCCCTGTCCTCTCACAATGCTGTATGCACCCCCTGTAGTGAGTCAGGAGCCAGGGCTATAATTGAATGGGATTGTTGAACATTTCTAAAAGTTTTTTTGAAGTCCCCTCTACATCAAAGACATTTTGAGTATAAGTTCAGGGGCTCTGACACCACATTTTTAGAGCACTTTTGGAACTGGAACTGAACCTCTGTCAGAAGGACTGCATGCGCTGCACATAGGACTCAACTGGAAAGCTCTTCTGTTGTTGCCCTGCTGCCTGCTAAGTGCTGGGTGGACTAAATGACTCACTGGATTGCTTTTCTGCTTGTTACCCTGCTGCCAGCTGCTCCCTGACTTTGTTTCACTAGGGTACTGCAGTGCTGCCAGGAAAGATCGCCTTTGGAATCCTTTGTTTTGTATGCTGGTCTGCCTACTCACTGTTGTGTGCTTGGTTCTCTAACCATGGTCCTCCCAGGGGCCCAGGATGTGGGGAGCATTAGTTATGATCCTGGCTTCTGACACTGGCACTTGGAGAGTGTTACATCTTCCATTTTCTAACAACCTAGCACGTGGTAAGTGTTGTCTTATCCTTCAGTGTATGTGGAGTTATTTTCAACTAGCACTTGGTAAGTGCCTTAATCTTGTTTAGCGCAGGGAGCACACTTTTACTTTTATCAGCAAGTGTGGAGTGCTCACCCACCCCCCAGGACAAACGTGGTCCCAGCGCTATACCCTGAGACACCATGCTTTTGAAAAACAGAGAGGCACTGCCATGCCTGGGAAAGCCCTTGCCGTGTGGGGCCAGATGGAGGCACTGTAACCAGAAGACATTGCCTGTGTCTCGAAAGGAACAATGCCATTCTTTTCTTTTTTTTAGCAGCTTCATCCACTTTGCGTTCCGAGTTCACCCCGCCATTGCCGCTGGTTAAGAGATCCGGCATCAGAGAGCGGTGCTCAGATGGAGTTTTCTGGTGCCCTGGCCTTGGGTCTTATTCCCCGTTGCCCTGCAGTAGGCATTCTTGGGAACTCCATTTCACGAGCTTGGCCAGTGCATCGCGCACCCGTGGGCAGCTACCTTTGGCTATTTCAAAGCCAGGGGACCCAGTGAGATGTTCCTATTGGTCCCTGCAGTTTGTGACTCCCACAACCCCTTTTCACTAGACAATGTGTACCTGGGGGCACTTGAGTTGCGGGACACTTGAGCCATAATCCAATACTACGGGACAATGGAAGCCCCGGTGAAGTGTTGCATCGAAATCCCTGCAATTACCATATCAGATGTAATAGGCACGCAGGACCTCCTGCAGCCTACACTGTTGGCCTACAGATATTCATTACAGCAGGGTTAACAAAAGATTACCATGACCCCACTAATAGGGGTGCAGAGGTCCTTGTGCCTACATGGGCTCATTGTGTTGATGTGCTCTTGCTGATATTTCGTGATTTTGGTGCTTATGATGACCCTTGATGATTTGTGTGTTCTGCATCTAACCTCACTAGTGCATTACATAACCTGATATTAGGATGTATGTCGTTTTATGCCTTGCATTATCAGGATAATAGGTACTATGCCAGTGATCACATGCTATGCACAATATTTCAATTCAATTCAAACAAGCTTTATTCGACAATTGTCAGAAAAGCACAATATATACATTAATCATACAAATTCATACCCTTGCTTTGAAAGAGAAAGGTTTAAAAGAGATTTCACACAGTAAAAAAACTTCATGATCTTAAAATGCAGATGGAATATTTTCATAATAAATATAATACGGTATAAAATATTTGGGAGGATCAACCACTAGTCATTTTTCTCCTTAGTGCCCAAGACCACCCAAGAAACTTTGCCACTGATATATAAACAAAAGGAATGGTACAAGTGCAAATAACTCTAGTTGCTAACACACCACTCCTAGTGCCAAGTAGCTTACACATGGGTTTCAGCCAAACCCTGTGCGGAGCAGAGTATGTCGGGCACTCAAATAGAATGTGGATAACTGATTCCATAGATGCTAGCCATTTAGGACAGGAAGCCATAACGCCTTGGGACCATCTTGATGTAAATGCTCTAATTGGCAAACTTCCAATTCTAAGTTGGAAATAGAGCTTTCTGTCAAGTGGCTTGGTTATATCATCCCAGTATGTTTCAAGGCCAATTTCATCTTTAAAATCTAGGAAAGTCCCTGTAAGCGAGAGTGGGGCACTTGTCCTAAAAGTCTTAGATGCTACCATCTCCCAGTATTTATCCTTAATGGCTTTCTTAGATGGAAAACTAGCGTTAAGAGGATCCTCCCATAATGTTTCCATTCCCAGTTCTCCAAGAATACCCCTGATGCCAACTAGCCATTTGATTTTGTGAAAGGTATCATGTTTTATGATATCCATAATACCTGTGGCATATGTTCTTAATTCAGGGGTTGACCACAGGCGCCTCCAATATAACACCAGACGCAATTTTGCGTTATAATTAATTGGCTTCATTCCTAAATCTAAAAAAAGAGGGCACATAGGAGCACTCTGGGGTAAATTAATAAGATTACGTAGGAACTTACTCTCGGATACAGACATTTTTGTTAAGTTCTCAAAACCCCAGATCTCGGCACCATAGAGGGCAGAACTAACCACCTTCACGTCATAGACTTGAAGGACTGGAGCAATTGGCTTGGTAAATGATTTTACAAACTCAGAACATAGGGCTCCAGTCAGTTGGCGATGTTTAAGCGTTGCCAACTCTGTCTATTGGTTCCAATATAAATCATGTTGGACATTTATACCCAGATAGCTAAATGCTAAATGATTTTACAAACTCAGAACATAGGGCTCCAATCAGTTGGCGATGTTTAAGCGTTGCCAACTCTGTCTGTTGGTTCCAATATAAATCATGTTGGACATTTATACCCAGATAGCTAAATGCCCTCACTTGGTCATGCGGTGAGTTGTTCATAAAAAGTTTGCCCTTGAAGGTTTTGTGCTGATTAAAAGACATACATTTTGATTTTAGCACATTTACCTCGAGGCCTCGTGTGGTACAGAATTCTTCAAAAATAACTAGTGCTCTCTGTAACCCACTCGGGGTCTTGGAAACAATTAGGGTATCATCTGAAAACATTAAAATGGGTACTTTAACACCAGCTAAAATTGGAGCATCTACATTGGCTTCGATCATTAGCTTGGCTACGTCATTAATATACAATGAAAACAGGGTGGGTGCCAGGGCACATCCCTGGCGTACCCCTCTCTCTACTGGAAACTGGCTGGTAACATTTCCAGGAGAACCCCATCTGATTTGTGCGTAGTTATGCTAATAAATTCTCATGACCAAAGTTAAAAGGGCACAAGGCATGCCCAAATCGTGCAAAACCAACCACAAAGTAGAGCGGGGAACAAGGTCGAAAGATGCCCTTAAATCAATAAAGGCAGCATAAAGACTACCTTTTTCCAGTTGCACTGTCTTCCAGTGCAACATTGAGAAATGTAATACTTGGTCAATGGTGCTGGTGCAAGCCCTAAATCCTGCCTGGAGGTGTGACAAAATTTTCTGCTCTCGCTCCCAGGTCTGGATTTTATTTAAAATCATTCTACCTAATAACTTTTGCATGGAATCTATCAAACTAATTGGGCGGTAGTTACCGGGGAGCGTCTTATCCCCCTTTTTATAAACTGGAATAATTTCCGCACCATTCCACGAGGCCGGAATGGGCGCTCCTTTTGCCACTGCGTTCGCTAGTAACAATATATACCTACCCCAAGACTTTTTATCATGCAAAAAGATGTCTGCTGGGACACCGTCTATGCCCGGCGCCCAACCAGCAACCACAGATTCCAATGCCAAGTTTATGTCCCCTATATTAAATGCCTCGTCTATAAAGGGTGAATATATGGGTGTATCCCTAGTGCTTGCTACCAAGCTTTTTGCATATTGGGGCTTAAAATAATCCACCCAGTCATCCTGTGCAACCCAATTATGGGGTTTTTCTGGTTTCCCACCACACCCCCACTTAATTATGCCCCAAAAACACTTCGTGTTTTTAAGGGCACTAGCTTTTTTAAGCTCTTGCCACCTCTGTTCGTCCCATGCACGTTTTGCTTTATACATTGATTTTTTGTAATCAATTCTTGCACTGCGGACAGCATTACTAGTTCCTGTTCTTATAGCCTGTCCCAAAGCAAAACGGGCTTGCCTACATTCTTTGTTATACCAGCGTGGCGAGTCATTAGGCAATTCCTTACTTGGCTTTACTGGTCTAACAAAGAGATTTTTTAGTTGTTGGAAGAACATTTCGTGGACCTTGGTACAAGACTCTAGGTCTGAGCTACTACTAAGGATGGTACTCATCTCATGGGTTGCATGTGATAACTTGCTAAAAATAGATCTACTTTCACCTGATTATCTACCATTTGTACCCACTTCAAATGGCGCATGTCATTTGTGGGAACCACATTTAGAGGACGATTCATTATACATACTTTCAGGTACGGTCAATACCCAGCAAGACAAGGACATGCATAGAGGGTTATGATCGCTCTCCAACCGATCAACATGTCCTCTAGATAAACCCATAAACTTAGGCTCACCAGGATGTAATCTATTCTGCTTTGACCCAGGCTGCTCTTATAGGTATTAACCCCCAGCCTGTCCTGTGCAGTCCTACCATTGGCTGCCCTGAGTCCTTTATTTAGGCAGATTGAGTTAATCTGGATGGCCACTTCGGTCCATCTTTTAATTGGCGTAAGTTCCAATTTTGGGATACCCCATTGAGCATCTTCTTCCATTGTGAGGTTCAAATCATAGCTTAACAGGGGTTTGAATGTCACATTAAAATCACCAGCAACAATTATATACGATAGCGTCGAATATCTTTCCATAAGGTCTACTAAGGCAGCTATTATCTCGGATTTCCTACCCCCTGTGCTCCTAGCATATACATTATAAATATCCACAGGTTTTGTCTGCCCTTGTTTGATGCTGATGATCTAGATATCCCTGTGGTTAGATGGAAGTGGCTTCACGCTAATTTCCAGATTCTGCTTTATCCAGATAGTCAATCCCCCTGAAGGACGCCCTTTTGTATCCTTCTCTGCTGGGATATTAAAATTTAGATACCAAACAAGGAATTGTGGGTCGAGAAGCCATGTTTCCTGAAATATGCAAATACTATATAAATTAATAAAGGTGGTCCATTCCGGGATCAGTACTTTGGGGTTCAATCCTGCGATGTTCCAAGATAAGATTGAACCTGGTTTCACTAGGGTATCAGGGGGATTAAGGGGCTCAATCTTATTACGATCATTTAGGTAATTTCTTTGCCCGAGTGAAGGTAAACCTTCCAATATACCTAAAATTACTGGAGTACTCATAATACCTAAATCAGGGTTACCCTGGGAAGGATTAATTAAATCGCCTGGCCCCCATAGTCAATCATTAAATTCAAGGCCCGGGCTATCTTTGCCTTTCTCAGTTGACCATTTTATCTGGCTATCATGCCAATGTCGGGGGAGTGTGGGTCTAAGTTGAATAGCCGAATAATCTGGGGAACAACTTCTAAACTTCAGTGAGACTAGATTTTCGGCCATAATCACCTGTTTAAAAGTCAATTCAATGCAATCAGTTGACTCCCCGTAGTGGGTAAGCCTACGCGCCCTGGTAATATCTTCTCTGATCACAGAGCAACAGCCCCTGGTGTGCCTGATCCAATGAATAGCCTTGTTTTTTAGGGAATCTATTGATTCTACATTTCTTCCTACACCCAGCCTAGGGACATTCACCATGTAAACTTTAGGTACTCTAGGCATCTTTGTAATACTCGGGTAATCTCCCCTAGAATCAGTGATGGTTTTATTGTTATCTTGTTTAGATATAAGGGAAAAATTACTATTACTATGCATGCCATTTACTTGTTGTCGACCACTCCTTTCATTAGGCCGTGATTTCCTAGGTCCATCATGTTTTTGTTTTACACTATGAACTTTCTCAACCCCCTTTTTGCGTTTGACAACTTCACTATATTGGGCGGCAGTTTCGGGCTGTCCGTTATCCCCACAAGTGCCATGCATTGAGGGTTGCACTAGCTCTTTTATCGGGACTTTAGGTATGCCACTTGGTTGTTTAATAGCTAGGCAGCTTGGGCAGTGACCTTTGTCTAGTAGACTGCTACTCACTACAGCAGTGAGATTATCAATCTTGGCTTTCATACATTCGACTGCCTCACGTAGTAATTGGACCATAGAGGTCAGATCAATCCGACCATCTACGTTAGACGCATGAAGATCAGGAACATCACAAGATGATATCTCTTTGTCACCTAGAAAGGAGACAGACTTACATGAGCTAGCTAAGTGTATATCGCGATCTACCTTATGATTGTCACTTAGTGCATTTGCTAAAGCTGAAAATCTGTTTTTACATATTATGATAGGACCAACCACAAGGGGGGAAATACCTCTAGTCTCGGTATTAGTATTAGAGGTTACAACCCCCCCTCGATGTTGTTTCGATCTTGACCTTTGCTGGGATAATCGCTTTTGTTCCTAGTTACAAACATTTCGAGGACCACTGGACCTTGTTTTTTGCCAGTCCTCGATACTATGACTGAATTTTTACACCCTTTTTCTGCTGGTTTTCTTGAGACAGGGTTGTCTATCAGTAGGTCACCACATTCCTCAATTAGGTCATCTATACGATTCATAACACAATTGTTCCCCGTGCGTGTTGCAATCTTCCTTGTCTTTCTGGCTTTTTTGACCTTGGCCAGCACACTTACACTCTCGTCCCCACCCTCGGTGATCTTCCTTTTTCCCATAATATATAGATCTGATTTAAAACAACTGGACTTTTCCAGTCTGGGGGGAACAGGAGCACAAAAGTACCTTTGGGAGGCAACAATAACACAACAACAGTACCTTTAGATCATGTAATAAAGGGGGTAGCCTAGCCCGGCCTCATCCGGTCAGAGACGGGCAAGGACGGGCCCGCCCTTGGCCCGGGCTTCGCCCGGGCGCCGCCCACGCGCCGCCCGCGCTGCGGTGTTTGGCGGCGCTTCTTGAGCGCAGGGGCAGCGATGACACCTCCCTCCTGGGAGCAAGGGATGCTGGGGCTGGTAGTCCCCCTGCAGGCAACAAGCAAAGTTCAGCGCGTGCACAATATTTGTGACTTAGGTCACTTCTGTTCTATTTTTATATGTACAATATATGCAGTATTATTACATAATCCTGTGTGGTTTCTTTATTGTGTCGCTGGTGTGAGTGTGTTGTGCAAACAGTTTACACAGTGCCTGACTGCTCTGTGCCAACCTGAAAGACTCAAAAAGAAGTGTTTGTATGTTTGAAATTCCGAAAATGTAATTTTTCTGGATATGCCGCATTGAGTATGCATTGTAGGATTCTTACTGGTGCCTCCTTATACATGGCAGTGTACTGCTTGTTACATTCTATTGGATATAATTATATACATTATGTGCTGATCTGTTTTTGAATTTATATTGTGAGGATGAGAAGTTGGCAATACTTTGGGTGATGGTTCTACTTGTTTCACTCCTTTTTCTTTCAATTGATTTAATTCCAGCACTGCAAACGTCAGTGCCTCATATTATGTTCCGTTTCTTATTGTGTAAACTTTCTACTTAGGCAATGGACTTTCAAATCTTTTGTAGTCCTTCCCATTGTTTACGACCCACTTTCCTCATGTGAGTGAGGCTACACTTGTGTCCCTACCACATAATTTATTTTCTTTTTTTTAGCAACAGGCTTTCTAATCGCTTGGAGCCCTATTGCTTTGCTTTAGGACTCACGATGCCCCCGTTCTCTATTGTGGGCGAGGCCATACTTGTGTTCCAGTCTATCTGGAGTCCGTCATCACTGTTGAGGCGCTGGAAACATTTAAATATGTAGCGTTACATTTCTTCATGTCACGTGATTTTCTTTGACACAGACAACGCTGAAGTACCGCTGCGAACCTGGACTAAAGACGCTGCACCAGACGATTTTCAGCATATTACAAGTAAGCGGTTCGCCATTGTATTTATGTGGATTTTTTGACTAAGGAAAAGCAGACTGTGACTTAACCGCCCTTTATGCTTACCTTTCTTGCTAGGAACTTGATTTCAGTATACTGTGGAGACATGCTCTCTTACTACCCCGCAATATACTTCTAAATCAGGATGGAGGGTAAATCATAATGGAGAGTGAATCATAACCCCCTCGTCGTTTATTTGTTTCTTTGAATTATGATGTAAGTCCAGATATATATGTTTTTCTCCATCCCGCTTGAATTCATAGCCATCTACAATTTATTATTGACTATAACCCTTGGTTTTTGCCTCCACGTAGTACTCAGAATTGGATTGACCTTTTTAAGGCACCCATAATTCATTTTAAGATGTACAGCCACTTGTTTATTTATATTTGAGTCTCCATTTTAGGATTTCACCAGATTATGTACTTTTTTAGTATTACTTTGTTCCTTTTGTCCTTCTATTTGCATTCTTGGGTCTCTTTTTGATTTAATATGGCATATATTCTGTTTTCTGGTGTTCTCATCCCTGTTTTAGAACACCCACATTGCTTTGACAAAGACACTGGTGGTGGAGTTCTATCTACTATTCTTGTTTTTATTTCAATTATGGTTGACACGCTGTATTTTGGGAGTTTAGAGAACCTTGTCTATTTCCATGCACAGTTCTATATTTCTAATGTGCTGTTTCATCTTGGTCACTGTTTTCTGCCGTCCTATACTGCTAACTGCTAACTGCTCGTTCAAGATAGGCGACTGTAAAATTCCTTTTGTAAACAGAGATGATATTTATTTGAATGAATTACGTTGTAGGTGTTGCATTCCTTTTGCCCTTGTCCTGATGAGGCCCCAATGAATGGGCTGAAACGCGTCAACCCCACAATTTGAAGGGGTCCAACAGATCACGAATAAGATGCATAGGAAATTGCTACTCACTCTTTTTTAAGTAGAGGGTTGAAATATCCCCATGAGTGTGTTTTGGGCTACTTTCCTTTGTTACGGATTGCTATTTGAATTGTATTTTTTGTTTATGGTTTAGCATCCGTGATACAAGAATGGGTAGGAAGGAGTTGTGTATATATATATATATACATTCAGTGAAAAAACCATAGGTTTCACACATGTTATAGTTAGCTGGACATTTTACTCGTAAAAAACCAATGAAATTGCCCCGTTATAGTTAGTTCAGCTAACTATAACTCGCGCGCCCGCAATGCACTGCTGATGACGTCACATATTACATCACTCATGACATGGTCAGTGACATCACTCATGACATCACTGATGACATCTCAAATGACATCACTGATGACATCACTGATGACATCATCCAGTGAATGTGTGTTTTTCTGAAAATTAAATATGTTTTATATATGTATATCTCAAGGTTGATAGAAGAATAAATGGGTATATTACTGTCTAAATGGATGATTTCTTTTTGAAAAATTGATTGTGTAACTGACTGATTAAGTGTATCATAGTGAATACATGGCTTAGTGAGTAATATTTAAATATGTAAATATCTGTATCATTTTTTCACTTTGTGTATAAGTGGCTGCATGGGTTGGTGAGTAGCTACATGGGTGTCTATATAGGTTATTAGTTGGTTTTTTTGAGTATTAGTCTGAGTGTCTGCATGGTTCGGTGGGGGGTATGACGTAGTGCATAGGTGCATGAATGAGTGACTCACTGTTTGTATGTGTTGAACAGAGCATGTGTGCAGGACTGCATGGGTGGATGCGTGTGTGTATTGGTGTGTTAGTGAGTGAATGACTGTCTGAATAGTGTCTTTATGAGTAACTACATATGTTTTAAACTAGTATATGTGACTATTGGTGTATATATGTGAGTATATGTGAGAGGGAGAGATTGAAAGAGTTCCTGTATGAATAAGTATGTGTTTCTATAAGTGATTGTTTAAAAGACTAAGTATGTGTAAGTTTCCGTAGAAGTAAGTGTGGTGGTGTGTGTATAACTGTATATGCAGGTGAATGTATGTTTGATTCTTTATTAGCATGAGTGACTATGTGTGTGAGTAACTCTATGGATGAGTGGCATTATGTAACAGGATGTATAGGTGTATGAGTACATATGATGAGTGAGTACATGTATGAGTGACTGTATAGGACTGTTGGTGAATGAGTGGATGTGTATGTTGATCTTAGAATTACTGAAGAGGTTGTTGTAACTGGTATTGGTATGTCCATTGTTTTGAAAATTTTAGTCTCTATTTTTGAATGTGTGTATCAAAGCTTATATTAAGGTGAGAGGAGGTCTGCCACTCTATCACAAGGATGATGTCATCAGTGATGTCATCAGTGATGTCATTTGAGATGTCATCAGTGATGTCATGAGTGATGTCACTGACCATGTCATGAGTGAGTGATGTAATATGTGACGTCATCAGCAGTGCATTGCGGGCGCGCGAGTTATAGTTAGCTGAACTAACTATAACGGGGCAATTTCACTGGTTTTTTACGAGTAAAATGTCCAGCTAACTATAACATGTGTGAAACCTATGGTTTTTTCACTGAATTTCTAAGGTTTTTTAAATGCTAATTCCTAACTATAACGTGTGTGAAACCTATGGTTTTTTCAGTGAATTTCTAAGGTTTTTTAAATGCTAATTCCTAACTATAACGTGTGTGAAACCCATGGTTTTTTCAGTGAATTTGCAAGGTTTTTTAAATGCTATTTTTTTTTTTTTATTCTTCATTTTTTTCAAACATATTTTTAATTTAATTTTCTTACCTTTTATAAAGACTATGCTTAAATTTTTAAAATCATTAAATATTTATTTTATATAAATTTTTTAAAATAAACATGTAAAATTTATTTTTTTTTTTTTTATAGTACGCGTACCGTAAGCTCACGGTAAGCGTACGGTTTACGCAACGCCCGTAATCTATCTACGCTGCTTGCGTATAGTTACGTACTTTGCGTAGCCGCGCGTACTGCGCGTGGGTCGCGTGCGCGCTTACGCCACACGCGCACGTTACGCGGAAGTGCCGGGGAGTGACTGTTATGCGCATGCGCGCAAGCGCGTGTCTTTTTTACGCGCATGCGTACTTTTTGCCGTAAGCGCACCGTAAGCGTACCGTAAGCGTACGGTAGGTCATGTGATCATGAAACACAACTTTTGATTGGTTGAAAGTACTTTCAGTTCTAGAACTCTCCTACACCACACCCATTCCCCTCATTTCTGCTTGTGATCCCTTGGGAGAAGGAGCTGGTTTGTCTTTGGGATACGATGGCAGAACAGCAGAGCTCTTCTGAGAGTGAGGCTAGCACCAGCAGCACTGTCTTGAGGCAGAGAGCGAGGAAAGTAAAGCCTTCTTATGTTTGGGATTATTTTACTTTTCCAGAAGGCCAGCAAAAGGTGAATGCACCCTTAGTTACTTGCAAGCTGTGTAAGCGTGTACTTTCTAGAGGTAATCCTAACAGGAAGTATTCCTTTGGGAATCACACCATGAAGAGACACCTCCAGGATGTACACAGAAGGACACATGGTCATCTTTTTGGAGGTAACTCTTCAGAAAGACGAGCCAGTACATCCACAGCAGCTCAGCCTGGACCATCACCTGCAGGGCTTACTCCTTCTTCTGCAGGTCAGGTGAGCCCTTCATCTGTGGGGGGAGAATCTCCTTTTGCTGGCCCTCTGGAAATGAACCTTCGATTTCGGAAGGTTGATATTCATTGCACATTTTGTAAAGGTCTAATTTGTCATAGGGAGACCAGTGTTTCCCTAGTGAACAACAAAATAGATCAGCACATTTGTAGCTATGAATAATTTTCCCATGCTTCCTTTCCTCTGTCCCTGCATGAACACAACGGTTCTTTTAAGAGCCAACCTTATCTTCCATCTTTTTTTTACTTGTTTTTAAAAACTTTTTTTTTTTTTTTTTTACCGTACGCGTACGGTAAGCGTACCTTTTTTTTATTTTTTTAAAAAAAACACTAAAAATCATTTATCACATTACAAAGTCCTTGAGAGACTACAATTTTTATTATTGACTTACCATACTCACTCAAAAAAATATTTATTCATTTGTTTTTTTAAAACATAGTTTTTAAAATGGTTGTAGTTTCCGAAAATTTTCTATATCGATCTGAAAATAAAGAAAAAAGTATTAATATTTTTAAACCATTTTATAATACAGTACACATATTTACATTTTTTACCAAAAAATATTTTTGCCTTATTTTTGCTGTTTTCAGAATATATTGCATTTCACTATTAATTGTGAAAGCAATTGCATTCATCATTTTACAGCGGGCAAAAAAAATTAACAATCACAAAGATTGTATTAAAAAAGCCCAGAATCTCTTCTCACTTAAACTTATCATTACAGAAATGCATATTATTCTAAAAAAATATCATCTAAAAACAATACTTTTTTCTTTAAAATACCGTCTGATATGTTTGTTTGAGAAGTATAATCACAATATTATATCTCAAATAACTCCAAAATACATCTGATTTTATTTCCTTTAGGCCAAATAGTATTTTTTTTTTTTTCCTGGAATAAATTTCCAAGGGAAATCCATTAAAATTCTAAAGTTTAATCTGTCCAGATCTCACCGATTCTCTGTAACATTTTGGTTCACGAAAATTTTTTGAATAATTTATTTAGTCCACAATAGAATTGCTTACTTTTCCACATGGCCAAATAGTAATTTTTTAAATCATTTTTGAAAAAAATTTCCAATGGCAGTTCAATAGCATTCCAAAATTTAAAATGTGCAGAAGTTACCGATTATCTCTAAATTATTGGTTTTTCAAAATTGCATTAAAAATTAAAAAAGTCCACATTACAATTGGTTATCTTTCCTTTAGGCCAAATGATAATTTTAAAAATATTTTTTCTACAAAATTGCAATGGTAATCCAGTAAAATGGTAAAATTATTTTGTCCAGATCTTGCCAAGTCTCTCTAAAATTTAGGTTTCAGGAAGATTAGATAGGAATTTGCTAAATCAAAAGGCAAACGTTGTTTGAAAATCAATTGGGAATCATTACACAGTGTCCAGCCTTTTTCACATTTTAGATAAACTGTGTAATGTCCAGAAGTAACAGTAGGTCCATCATGGAAAATTATTGCAACAGTTACAAAAGTTTTTCCTGAAATTGATAATTGCTGTCCTGTAAACTTCTTTATTAAAGTATCCAATTTTGATCCATCAGCTCTACATCGTTGCATCATTAAAATTACATACTGTCCGTATTCCCTTAAAATTAATGTTGATAACATGTCAGAATTACACTCACCACATTTCATGCTATGATTAGCATCTTTAACTAATTTTGCAAAAGTGACTGTTTTACTCTCTGGCAATGTCAAATAAATAAACCTTTCATTATCAACAATAGAGCCACATATATTATAACAATTATCACAACTATGTTCCCATTTATAAGAGAGACCAAAAAAAATGTCAATGGGAACTCCTTCTTCTTCCACTACCTGAAGAAAATACATCAAAAATTCGTGTGCATCTTGCTGTTCATTTTGAGAAAACTGTGTTCGTCCTGAACATACATCTAAAAGTTTTCTAATGTCAGTAGCACTTTCTATTTGAGTTTTATCTTTACTCAGCTTTTGAAAAAGGAGACTCAGCTCTGAACAGAATCTTTTTCCCTGATTTACTATTATCTGCTCTTGCAAACTTTCCAGATAAAATGCAACATTCAGCACTACATTTGCATAGCAGTTGACACCAGAGCTATTTTCAAAATGACATCCTACAACCTGTTCTTCATTTTCCTTTTTCTTTTTGCTTGCAATTACATCACTCCTCTTTTTTTTCCTCTTCTCTATATCTTCATTACAGATATTCTCATTTCTCCTTTTACGAGAAACTACACGTTTCTCCAACACAGGATACTGACCTAAATGAGGAGCATAGCTTCTTCTTAATCTATTATACTCCTTTACACAGTTTGTATCAGCACTAACTTTTGAGTCATCAAAGTCTATCATGAATAAACCTGATAATGTTTTGACTCGTGACAAAGCTACATATGCCATACCTTCTTTGAACACAGTTGAACCAATGTTCACAAATGCACAATCTACAGTCAATCCTTGAGACTTGTGAATAGTTACAGCATATGCTAGAGAAAACGGAAACTGCTTCCTACGTACATATAAGTCTTTCACAAGCATAAAACGAACTGTACAACGACAAATATCTTTAACTTCTTCTATCTGATCAAATTTTATTTTTAAACATTCAATTCCTTCTTTTTTCTGATAATTAATAAAACCCACAACTCTTCCCATTGCTCCATTCACTAAGCCTTTCTCAACATCCAAATTTCTCCTTAAAAACACTCTACAGTTCATGCAAACATATAGATTTTTTTCTAATCCTGCTGTTTTGGAGATGTTCTTCTCTAGTGAGTCCAATTTATTTTTCAGTTTGCCTGTTACTGTGACAGTAATTCTTCCATCCTCAATTTTGTCCACTGCTTCCAATTTCCTGATGTCTTCCTTTTCCAATTTCAAAAGCTCCTCATTAAATATTGAGCATTCACGTAGAGTTGGCATTAAGCAGATGACACTTTTGTTTTCTGCAATATTCTTGTATATTTTCTCTGCAACTATTTCTTCCTTTGGAAATAAATTATGTAGCAGCCGACTCTGTAATGCTTTTTTCCCAACTTCTGTGAGTATTCCAATCCTGATATCTTTCAGAATACTTCCATATTCTTCATCGTTTGCTTGCCTCATATTAGTTGTAAGTTCCTTGTACTCAAAGAAGGACCAAATATTTGTATTTCCAATGCTTCCCAATGACTTCTTCGTGTCTTCATGTGTCACAGTATTAAACACTGGTTGTCCTTTAACTGGAGTAAGTTGCAAAAGATCCCCAAAAACTATGACGTGTTTTCCACCAAATAACACGTCATAGTCTGTCTTCAAAATTTGCTGCATTCTTAAATGCACAAAGGCAAGCATTAAGTTCGATACCATGCTCACCTCATCAATAATGAGAACTTGCATCTTCTTCAATACTCTTGAAACTTCCAAGGATGCTTCTCCAGTTAGCTTGTTGAATTGTATTTTGTTCTCATGCTCCACTGGTAACATTAGCAAACGATGTAAGGTGATTCCTTTTATGTTATATGCTGCTAACCCAGTTGGAGCAGTAACCACACAAGACAAAGTAGAATGCGTTTTTTGCTTTAGGTAGCTTCTGATGACTTTAATTAGGAAACTTTTTCCAGTGCCAGCTTGTCCGCTTACATACATCCTGATTGGATGAAATGATGTGCATGAGCACTCTTTTTTGATATGTAGAAATCCGTGATCAATTTTGTTTTTGATCTCTTCATAAATTTGTTGCTGCTCTTGATTCAGTTGTCTTTCCAAATTTTCTAAGTCTATAAATTCTTCTTGACCTTGATTCATAGCCGTTTCCACTTCATTCATGGCTATTGATGCTTCATTTTCAACGATTGGTTGTCCTAGGGGATCTTGACTGTATGTTCCTGAACTTTGGCTGTCCTGAGAACTGTCTCTAGCTATTTCTGCTGCAATTGTAGTTTCCTGTTCAATTTCTTCATTTAACATTTGCAGATAAGTTGAGAATGTACTGCATTGTATGCTGTCTTTACAAGCATTAAAAGAATCTTCATAGCTCTGGAATTCTCCCAGTAGTTCATCCTCTGTACGCCATGGTTTAAACAACTGTAAAAGAGCCAAGTAGTAAAATTCTTTCTTGTCGGTAGTGTCGCAACTCAGCTTCCGGTGATTTATCAAACTTCCTTTGGTTTGCTTCACCAAACATCCTTCTTCACCAACAACTTTATATTTTCCACTGTTGATGTCTTCTGCAGCTTTCCGTGAATAAATGTAGTTCTGTAACACTTCATAGAGACACATGTTCTCCAGATGATGACTTCTCTTGGGATAATATGTGTCCAACATGTTTGTTTTCAATATATCTGTACTTTCTGGGTCATTCTCAGCCAAATATTCAATTTCTCCAACAGATTTCAGTACCCGATTTCTCATTGCTGCAAGGCCTAAACTTGCCCAAATTATTCTTCTTGACTTCGAGTAGAGACTTGCAGAAGATAACCTATCTGAACATTCGTAGGATCCAATTTCTCGATGCGATAACATCTTCAAACTGAAACTGTACAGCTTCTTACTGACAGTCTTCTCGTGAGAAATCTCTTCCCACATTTCCTTCAATTCTGTTTTTTCTGATTTCGTAATGTAAGACGTTACATATCGAGCAACAGCAATGGAATTGTCAGCAACATACTGTATATCCATGTTAGCGTTCCACATGGATAAAATGACTGGGTTGTAGTCATTTATATTTTTAGATTCTTCTTTTCTTTTAAGGTTGTAGGTATTCTTAGGTGATTTTCTTGTGATAGTATGTCTCACAGCTGACATAAAACTGTTGTCTCCTTCATTTGAAAGAACAGGTCTAGGAAATCCAAATCGACATTTAGTGTAGTATTTTTCTTTGCTCTTGTATTTCCGTCGACAGTATTTTCCACACCGATGACTTTGGAAACGTAGAACTTGCTCCTTTAACTTGTTCTCTTCTGTGCTTTTTGGTATAGCACATGTTGCATATTCTTCAATGTAAGATAACACTGCTTCATCAGTATCTGTTCCAAACTTTGGGGCATCCTTGATCCACAGCAGCATATGAATATGAGGAGCACCTCTTGCCTGGTACTCTTTTCTCCAAAAGAAATCCACTACTTCTCCAAGGGGTGGATTTTTTTTATTGCAGATGAAGGACATCATAGCCTCAAATCTATGATTGAAATATCTGCAAACATTAACCGGATCCAATGAGCACAGTTCTCCTGCTGTCTTGTATTCGATGTTTTTAATGTTTGAATTGGCCTCTCGTAGAAAATCCAGTAAATCATCCCAAGCGTACTCGGCACAGCTTAGGGTAAGGAACCATGTTGGTGTTCCTAAATTGCGTAACATGCATTTTAGTTCACCATGGCGTCGGTACCAATATTCATTTGTCCCACGCTGACAAGCCATCAGATTGATCAGTTGTGTTTCCAAATGATCATCTCGGTGCTGCACTTTCTCCATAAAATCCTTAGCAGACACATTTTGTAAATGTACTCCACTTTTTAAAATGTGATTTACTGCATAAGACAGTGCAGACAAGTCGCTTTCAAATAAAAGATGGAACAAATAAGGAATACTTTGTCGAAATCTGGGATCTTCAGCATATAGTCTTGTAGTTCGATACTCTGAAGCTGGAATCTGTTCTGGACGTTCATCGTATCGTCCTCCTTTTCCTTTAGGAAACAGCTGGGGAAAACATCGAGCTTCCAAGCTCTCCTCCCATACACTCACGGGATTTCCTTTTGCTTTCTTCATCTGAAAGAGATCAATATTGTCTCCCATAACTTCTTTCGAATGGAGAGGATGTATGCTAAAATGTTCATAAATTTCTTCTTCCTTTGACTTGTCCACTTTTTCAATTTGTCCAGTTGGTGTTTCTGTGTCTCCTTGTAAATCTTCTTCTTCTTCTTCTTCTTCTATATAAATTGATTCATACCATTTGTTATTTTTTTTCAAATACAAATTTGCTCTTTGTACTTTCCGCACATCTACCAGCTCCTGCCAAATCTTCTTATTCTTTGTAGGTACACCATTAACCAGAATAATTAATGGTTCAGTTTCCAAAGTATCCGCATCAATAGTTTCCATATTTTTTTTCAAATCCAAGGGCAAATACACCACTCTACCTTTTAAACCTCTCAGTAAATCTGAAGGAGGTAATTTACCAGTTTTGGGCTCCATACGTACTATGGTCTGGAACGGATGAACACATTGAATGAGTATAGACTCATATGTATTTAATTCAGAAAGTTCAGCAGGAATAGCATCCAATTCTAAATTATTATGTACAGCTCTGGTCGGCATTCTATTTTCCTCTAACTTGTTATAACAGTATTTACAAATACGCTGATCTTCACCCAATTCAAAACAATTTTCTAGAAATATATATGTGGCAAAATCCTTCCACTTATAATTATCTTCATTTTCACTCTTTCTGTAGAGATCAACATTCCTAGTTTGTTTTCTATAATGAGTTCTGCGGCAACAAATACAAGTAAAATTTGGTCTTTCATTAGAGACTATTGCAAATTTTGTTATGTGATCATTAAATGTGTTACTTACAGAGGGTTCTACATTCTCTTCCACTTCTTCCTCATTTACTGTGTCCTTCTCTGCACTGTTTTGTTCAGGACCAAAGTAACAAAACTGAATTTCATCAACAACCTTCTCTACATCTGATACCGTTCCTCGGAACAGAGCCCTATTCAATTCATTTAACTTTATTGCTGGACTTTTGGCAAAATACAACCGTCTCACAAACTTTCTCATTTCAGTATGATGAACAGCCAGCATCCTAAAATGATGGAAAACACTATTGCACACTTTTCTAGATAGACAAGCAAGAGAATGACCCTGCAAACCAGTATTCTCTCTCACTCTGCATGGATCCAGACTTTGAAGCACCTTAATCTTTTGTTTTACACTTTTTTTACTATATTCTCTTAGAAACTCTCGAAATCTGTCAATAGATTCCTGACGCACAGTGCAAATACTACTACAATTCCAAGTGTACACTGGGGCTTTAGGACGTCTCCCCATTGCCTCATCTGCCATCACTTGTACCTCATCTCTTGGAACCATTATCTCCTTCTCCATTATGCAACCATTTTTTACTTCGTATGAACGACCTCTGGTGTCAACTGCATGCAGCAAACTATTACTTTGAAAATAGCTCTCTTCATTAAAAAAAGGTTCACTACTTGAACTATGCATCCACTTTCCTAAAAACACTTTACAAAAGTTTGTTCTGTTCACTACTCTTTTGCTTTTGCTTTGTGATTTCAGTACATTAACCATTTTATCTAATGTACGCATCCTATTCAAAATTAATATGAATAGTTTCCTTTTTAATTCTAATGCTTTTGCTGCAATGGCTTCAATTTCTTTTTTTCTCTTGTAATATTTAGCCTTTTGCTTATATTTCTTTATATCCTTTATCAAATTGGACATAACTCTTCTCTGAAACATTTTTCTACGTATCTCTTTAAATGCTGTTTTTCTGTTTATGTTAAACTTTTCAATTGCAGAAGGTATATTTGCATTAACTAAATTCTCAATTTTTTGCTGTTCTCTATGTTTTGTTACATTTTTCCGAGAACAGACATTTTGTACATTTTTCTTTGTTTTAAATATTTTGTTTAGGAATTGTTTTTTTTGCTTACCAGAAGATTTTTTCTTTTTCCCAACATCAGCATCTTCTACTAACTTTGGTCCTCCAGTTGTCTTCAAATATTGTTTTTTTTTTAGCGTTTTTTGAACTCGAGATTTTGTAGGCATCTTAAATTTTGTTCACTGTTCTTCAGCAATACCTGAAAGAAACTAAAAAAAAATCTGTTATTGTATTTAAATATATTACTACATTTCTTTTCACAATAGTCACAAAACGAAATTTCTTTGCCAATTTGAATGCACACAAACTGCTCTTTTTTTTGGGCAAGTGAAAATCTCTTTTACAAACTGTCACATTATGAAACCACTTTTCAGATTTTTTAAAAAGCCCATGTCCACAGTGCTACACTCCACCAAGGGCAACCAGCCTTAGTGATGCTGAATGTATTTGCATTACAGACTTAAACCTGAAAACCCCACTGGCTTGTAAATACTGTGCATGATTATACATGGCAAGCACATGGGTGTGTGCTAAGACTCTGCTTCTTCCCCCAATAATTCGCTCCCCCTTTCCATCTAATGCAACTGTGAAATCACCAGAGCAAGACGCAATAAATCTCTGCCTATAATTCTTCTATGCACACAGAGTCATGTTTTCACATTAGTCCCAAAACGAAATTTCTTTGCCAATTTGAAAGCACACTTACTGCTCTTTTTTTTTCGGGCCAAGTGAAAATCTCTTTTTACAATTTGAAATCACTTTTACAGATTGACACATTATGAAACCACTATTTTTGATTTATTTAATTGCACGTGTCCAAGCTGTTATTTTTTCAGACCACCACCATGTGCATTCTCTGTGACTGCCTACACTCCAGCAAGGGCAACCAGCCTTAGTGATGCTGAATGTATTTGCATTACAGACTTAAACCTGAAAACCCCACTGGCTTGTAAATACTGTGCATGACTATACACGGCAAGGACATGGGTGTGTGCTAAGCCTCTGCTTCTTCCCCCAAAAATTCGCTCCCCCTTTCCATCTAATGCAACTGTGAAATCACCAGAGCAAGACGCAATAAATCTCTGCCTATAATTCTTCTATGCACACAGAGTCATGTTTTCACATTAGTGCCAAAACGAAATTTCTTTGCCATTTTGAAAGCACACTTACTGCTCTTTTTTTTTCGGGCCAAGTGAAAATCACTTTTTACAATTGGAAATCACTTTTACAGACTGACACATTATAAAACCACTTTTTTTGATTTATTTAAATGCACATGTCCAAGCTGTTTTTTCAGACCACCACCATGTGTATTCTCTGTGACTGCCTACACTCCAGCAAGGGCAACCAGCCTTAGTGATGCTGAATGTATTTGCATTACAGACTTAAACCTGAAAACCCCACTGGCTTGTAAATACTGTGCATGACTATACACGGCAAGGACATGGGTGTGTGCTAAGCCTCTGCTTCTTCCCCCAAAAATTCGCTCCCCCTTTCCATCTAATGCAACTGTGAAATCACCAGAGCAAGACGCAATAAATCTCTGCCTATAATTCTTCTATGCACACAGAGTCATGTTTTCACATTAGTGCCAAAACGAAATTTCTTTGCCATTTTGAAAGCACACTTACTGCTCTTTTTTTTTCGGGCCAAGTGAAAATCACTTTTTACAATTGGAAATCACTTTTACAGACTGACACATTATAAAACCACTTTTTTTGATTTATTTAAATGCACATGTCCAAGCTGTTTTTTCAGACCACCACCATGTGTATTCTCTGTGACTGCCTACACTCCAGCAAGGGCAACCAGCCTTAGTGATGCTGAATGTATTTGCATTACAGACTTAAACCTGAAAACCCCACTGGCTTGTAAATACTGTGCATGACTATACACGGCAAGGACATGGGTGTGTGCTAAGCCTCTGCTTCTTCCCCCAAAAATTCGCTCCCCCTTTCCATCTAATGCAACTGTGAAATCACCAGAGCAAGACGCAATAAATCTCTGCCTATAATTCTTCTATGCACACAGAGTCATGTTTTCACATTAGTGCCAAAACGAAATTTCTTTGCCAATTTCAAAGCACACTTACTGCTCTTTTTTTTTC
This sequence comes from Triturus cristatus, assembly GCF_964204655.1. Lineage (NCBI taxonomy): Eukaryota > Metazoa > Chordata > Amphibia > Caudata > Salamandridae > Triturus > Triturus cristatus. The sequence continues at coordinate 87,032,065 of NC_140588.1, forward strand.
GGGCCAAGTGAAAATCTCTTTTTACAATTTGAAATCACTTTTACAGACTGACACATTATGAAACCACTATTTTTGATTTATTTAATTGGACGTGTCCAAGCTGTTTTTTTTTCAGACCAACACCATGTGCATTCTCTGTGACTGCCTACACTCCACCAAGGGCAACCAGCCTTAGTGATGCTGAATGTATTTGCAAGACAGACTTAAACCTGAAAACCCCACTGGCTTGTAAATACTGTGCATGACTATACACGGCAAGGACATGGGTGTGTGCTAAGCCTCTGCTTCTTCCCCCAAAAATTCGCTCCCCCTTTCCATCTAATGCAACTGTGAAATCACCAGAGCAAGACGCAATAAATCTCTGCCTATAATTCTTCTATGCACACAGAGTCATGTTTTCACATTAGTGCCAAAACGAAATTTCTTTGCCAATTTGAAAGCACACTTACTGCTCTTTTTTTTTCGGGCCAAGTGAAAATCTCTTTTTACAATTTGAAATCACTTTTACAGACTGACACATTATGAAACCACTATTTTTGATTTATTTAATTGCACGTGTCCAAGCTGTTTTTTTTTCAGACCACCACCATGTGCATTCTCTGTGACTGCCTACACTCCAGCAAGGGCAACCAGCCTTAGTGATGCTGAATGTATTTGCATTACAGACTTAAACCTGAAAACCCCACTGGCTTGTAAATACTGTGCATGACTATACACGGCAAGGACATGGGTGTGTGCTAAGCCTCTGCTTCTTCCCCCAATAATTCGCTCCCCCTTTCCATCTAATGCAACTGTGAAATCACCAGAGCAAGACGCAATAAATCTCTGCCTATAATTCTTCTATGCACACAGAGTCATGTTTTCACATTAGTCCCACAACGAAATTTCTTTGCCAATTTGAAAGCACACTTACTGCTCTTTTTTTTTTCGGGCCAAGTGAAAATCTCTTTTTACAATTTGAAATCACTTTTACAGACTGACACATTATGAAACCACTATTTTTGATTTATTTAATTGCACGTGTCCAAGCTGTTTTTTTTTCAGACCACCACCATGTGCATTCTCTGTGACTGCCTACACTCCACCAAGGGCAACCAGCCTTAGTGATGCTGAATGTATTTGCATTACAGACTTAAACCTGAAAACCCCACTCGCTTGTAAATACTGTGCATGACTATACACGGCAAGGACATGGGTGTGTGCTAAGCCTCTGCTTCTTCCCCCAAAAATTCGCTCCCCCTTTCCATCTAATGCAACTGTGAAATCACCAGAGCAAGACGCAATAAATCTCTGCCTATAATTCTTCTATGCACACAGAGTCATGTTTTCACATTAGTGCCAAAACGAAATTTCTTTGCCAATTTGAAAGCACACTTACTGCTCTTTTTTTTTTTCGGGGCAAGTGTAAATCACTTTTACACACTGACACATTATGAAACCACCATGTGTAACTACAACAAAAACAATTCCCATTTCTATTATTCATTTCTTAAGTTACCACATACATCCCCTCTCAAACTGTAAACTCACCTTTAAAATTAGTTAGTTGTGAAAGAAATGTGACACTCAAACAGCAGATTATCAGAGCCAGGATCTCTGTTCTGTTCACCTCTCTCCTCTCAGCAGAACCAGATAATGGCAAACTTTCCCTCTATTTTTCCACACATATACATGTAAGTTTCAAATCTCAGTGCTTCCCCCTTTTTTTCACATGTATTCACACATTTCTATTGGTTGAAAACCAACCCTTTTCCAAAAGTACCCTGCCCCCAACTTGACTTCTGCCTAGTACCCTTCCCCCAACTTGACTTCTGCCTGCTACCATAGCAACAGCTCATGGAACACTGCTGTGTGCAGTTAGGTCAGAAGTTCGACACACAATGTTTCAATTCCACAGAGCAAGAGTGCTTGACTTTTCAAACCTTACAGCAAATCCATAGTACTGTTCTTTGGTTACACATTTTTTTGTACCAATACAAAACATGCTTCTATTAATTTTCACATACAGCCTAGTTTTTATTCTAGAATGGTATGAAACAGCCAATCAGTTCTTTTTGTTTTAAAAAAATATGTATGCCTCCATTTCCAAACTGTCTTTCTTTTCTTATTGCCATTCTACTGAAAGACACCTCCTGAGTGCATCCAGTTCTCCTTTGAAGATGTTCACAGTGTGGATTGTAGGGCACAGCTATGTCTTCTGGAGTGAAAAGTTTGCAGAGAAAACAGATATGGTGAGAGACCTTGCTTTGCCAAATGTAGACATTAAATGGATTGGTCAGAGAGGGTTAAAGTGGCACCAATTGATGCCATTGGTGAAATCCTTCATTCAAATCCAACACCCTGACCTCATAATAGTGCACTGTGGTGGCAATGACCTAGGCACTTTGACTGGGGTAGGTCTGGAAATGCTTATGAAGGACACCTTTGCACAACTGTTTACACTTTTCCCTAAAACTGCCTTTGTGTTTTCCAACATATGCCAAAGGCAAAAATGGAACTGGTCCAATCATTTCTGTCCACAGATTGACAAAGCAAGAAAGCACGTCAACAAATCTGTTTCTGCTTTCCTCCGTGACTATGGTATGGGTGCCATTTACCACAACAACTTGCGTTATGACATGCAAGACATTTATAGAGGAGATGGTGTGCACTTCAATGATGAAGGGAACAGAGTCTTCCTCTTGAACCTTAGACTCTGCATCGGTACTTACTTGTAGGTACCACTAAAAAAATGACTTCATAAACACAACAGCTCTTTTTAGAGCTCCCTAATTTCTAAACTCTTAAATCTGCTTTTCATTTATCTATTTTTTTTTTTTTTTTACCGTACGCTTACCGTAAGCTTACCGTACGCGTACCCCGTGATTTTTTTTTAAATCAATAAATGTTTTTTTTGTACTTTTCTGTCCTTCTTTGACCCCCTTACAAATATTAGGGGGTCTGTAACTCTCCTCATTGCCCCCTTTCCTTGTTTTCACTCTTTTTTTTCAGAGTGAAATACACAAAATGGCGGCCGCCGCTTCCTGGTTTCGACCGATTCGAATGTTTACTAAGATCTAACAGCCAATCAGAATCGCGCTCGCGCACGCCGCCGTACGCTTACCGTAAGCGTACGGTAAGCGTACCGTAAGCGGGCTCAGATATATATATTGATTTAAAGGCTATTTTCTCAGAATCTACTGAACAGATTTACACCAAACCTACAAAAGGCACTTCCTTGACCTGAGGACTACCTCTCTGCCAAATTTCTAGTAATTCTGTTCAGCCGTTCGGGCTGTAGCCCTGTCTAAAGGTCCTATGGAAAAATGCATGGGAAAAACGCGTTTTGGGACCCCCCTTTTATCTCAGCCCCCGCTTGACGAATCCCCCCGAGACTTTCAGGGTAGGAGCGGAGCGTAGCGCCCCACCTATTTTGAGAAATTCGCGAGGATTCGTCGACCGGCGCCAAAGTTATTCAAAATAGAATGTTGAGGTTTTCCTATGGAAACGTGGTCCTAACTATAACTACCTACTGGCGACCGCCAGTAGGTAATATATTTATATATTTATATATATATATTCACTTAAAAAACCATAGGTTTCACACATGTTATAGTTAGCTGGACATTTCACTCGTAAAAAAAAATTCCCCCGTTATAGTTAGTGCAGGCAACTATAACTCACGCGACCGCAATCCTCTGCTGATGCTAATACTGTATTTAGACACTTATTTGCCCATGTCTTCTTCCATACATTTTTAGCTATACATATATTACAAATATTTTTTTTTATAAAGACACATATGTCATCAGCAGAAGATTGCGGTCGCGTGAGTTATAGTTGCCAGCACTAACTATAACGGGGCAATTTCATTGGTTTTTTATCAGTAAAATTTCCGCTAACTATAACATGTGTGAAACCTATGGTTTTTTCAGTGAATTTGCAAGGTTTTTTAAATGCTAATTCCTAACTATAACGTGTGTGAAACCTATGGTTTTTTCAGTGAATTTGTACGGTTTTTTAAATGCTAAGTTACTTTACGCCATTCGAGGCGTGCGCGCCCACTTAACGCAGTGCGTTCCGTGCACGGTTTTTATCAACTTTAATAAGCCCTGTACATTTGGTGGCCTTCGGCCACCAAAAGCACAGGGGGTGGGGTCAATGTGGATAGTGGTTTTTTTATTTCGATTTTATAATTTCATGTTGCCAAAATATAGTTTTTTTACTGATGTAATAAGCCCTGTAAATTTGGTGGCCTACGGCCACCAAAAGCACAGGGGGTGGGGTAAGTGTGGATAGTGTTTTTTTTATTTCTATTTTTTACTGTACGCTTACGGTAAGCGTACGGTAAGCGTACTCGGCGAAATTGCCGAAAAAAAAATAAAACCGTTTTTGCTCTTGGGGGATGTTTGGGGACTCCCTCAACATGACTAGGTGGGAGGGAGTTGTCAAAACAGCCCCGTAACATGTTTTTGGGCATCATGTTTGATAAATAACACTCAGTGCGAGAGACAAAATGGCGGACGCCGCTTCCTGGTTTCGGCCGATTCGAATGTTTACTAAGATCTAAGAGCCAATCAGAATCGCGCTCGCGCACGCCACCGTACGCGTACGGTAAGCGTACGGTAAGCGTACCGTAAGCGGGCTCAGATATATATATTGATTTAAAGGCTATTTTCTCAGAATCTACTGAACAGATTTACACCAAACCTACAAAAGGCACTTCCTTGACCTACGGACTACCTCTCTGCCAAATTTCTAGTAATTCTGTTCAGCCGTTCGGGCTGTAGCTCGTTCTAAAGGTCCTATGGAAAAATGCATGGGAAAAACGCGTTTTGGGACCCCCCTTTTATCTCAGCCCCCGCTTGACGAATCCCCCCGAGACTTTCAGGGTAGGAGCGGAGCGTAGCGCCCCACCTATTTTGAGAAATTCGCGAGGATTCATCGACCGGCGCCAAAGTTATTCAAAATAGAATGTTGCGGATTTCCTATGGAAAAGGGGTCCTAACTATAACTACCTACTGGCGACCGCCAGTAGGTAATATATATATATATATATATTATCTACTGGCGGTTGCCAGTAGATAGTTATTGTTAGGACCTATTTTCCATAGGAAATCCGCAACATTCTATTTGGAATAACGTTGGCGCCGGTTGACGAATCCTCGCGAAATTTTCCAAACTTTTGGCCAGCTCCGCGCCGCTCCTACCCTGAAATATTTTGCGGTGATCCGAGAAAAAAGGGGGTCCCAAAACGCGTTTTCCCCATGCAATTTCCCATAGGATCTGTTGTCGCAGCTACAGCCTGAATCTGTTCAGTAGTTCCTGAGAAAATTAGGGTAAAAAGTTAGTGATATCTATGGCCGCGGAGGATCCGCGGACCGTACCCGCACCGTAATATAAATTTCCAAATGCGAATATAACTCTTCCGGAAAATTAGAGAAACAGATATTGATTAACGAGAGATGAGTTTGTGGTTTATTGAGAAGGTAAGATCTAAATCTTGAATGTGTTTTAGCTGGTTCTAGATCACCATCAACCAATCCAACTATTTGGTCCATTGACCATGTGAAGGGAGTGCCTTGATGTTCAGGATTGAGATCTGTAGGTGTAACTTTTCTTTCCCTATAGTTTATAAGGTGTTCCCCCACATATCGAGTGCCTAAACTGCTTTTACCTCCAACTGCGTGCAGACCAGTGAATATTTAAGAGTGAGTGTTGGTGTTATGGGCCCCACCAATGAATGCATGTTTGAATGAGTTAGTGTGACGTCGGGTCTGTGACGCAGGGAAGGATACCGTAGGGGGGGTTTGCTTTCCCCAGGGTTTTCCGCGCTCCATCAACCTCATTCAGTCACATCTCTGTCTCATTTTAAAGACCTGCTGGACTGTACTGTAGGCCTGAGCCAGCGGGCAGTGCTGCCCTACAGACACCTCTTCAGTGAGGTGCTGCAGAAGGGATGGGATGCATCAGCCAGACTGCGCACGTGTGAATAAGCGATATTGCCATGTGTTATGATGTGAACTTTGACCTCATTCAGTCACATCTCTGTCTCATTTTAAAGACCTGCTATACCTTAAGGTAGGCCTGAACCTACGGGCAGCGCTGCCCTACAGACACCTGTTGAAGGCGGTTCTGCGGGAGGGGTGGGGTGCATCTCCCTGAGTGCGCACGTGCAAAAAAGCGATGTTGCTGTGCGTAATGATGTGATCTCTGACCTCATTCAGGCACATTGGTCTAATTTTAAGGACCTACTGGACAGTAATTTAGGCCTGAGCCAGCAGGCAGCGCTGCCCTACAGACACGTGGCATTGGCTTTTAGGATACTGTAGTGAGCTCCTTACAAAGTGTACATGCACACAGGCTCCCGCCACTGCATTACACGCACATTATGCTTCTAGCATGCGCTCTGTTCTTTTGTATGTGAACGTTGGCATAACATATTATTATTTAACCTTGTGTATTCTCGTGCACTCCAACTCCTCTTTGAACCACGATTACCACTAACAGTTGGTAGATCGTACTTCAAAAACGAAGGATGCACTCAACTCCTAATTTCTATCAAGTTTGAAATAAACCTTCATTTACCTCCAGACGTTTCCACGATTAAATTATTTCTCCCTTTTCAGACATTCCATTGATTGCCACAAGAAGGGCGGAGCGGGAACTGACCCCACAATGATGCCCTGGCATTTTGACACCTTCCATCATGGACACCAGAACCTGGGCTTCTGAGAGAATTCACAAGGGCATATTATCAACCCCTTATCGCCGCTTTAGCGGCAGTTTCCTGCCGCTAAAGCGGCGATAATCTTATTGCCCTTCCTTCATAATATTGCCCATAATCTCTGGCCTCATTTATTTAATTTTAAGGACTTGCTGAAGCACACTCTTTCTCGCAGACCCCCGCGTCCCAGACAAACAGGTGACGGAGGGTAAACACTAAGGGTTGTGTGCAATAGGCCAACGCTCTGTCTCCTCCTCCCTCTCTTCTTTTGACTCTCCCTCCTCTTCTCCCTTCCACCCACTCCCCCTCCCTTCCATTCTCACTATGGTCCTTTCACTCGGACTACCTTTCTTGACCTCTTCCACATCGTACACATACTTATGTTTCATTTTTGTCTTGCAGGTTTTCTACGCTGCTTCCACTGGAGTCCAACCCACGTTATTTTTATAATACTGTTCTATTAAAGTTACATTTCAATTTATTTCTGTTTTACTAAAGGTTACTTATTTTTTCAAATAAATAACTGAGTGTATAGGTCTTCTTTTTCTGACGACACTTTATTGTTTATTGTGAAAATCATCTGTTTATATGAAATTTTAAGGACAACATTATTTATTATTAGAGTGCACCTACCAAACATAATCTAACTGACTATTAGACAAATGAAGCCTGGGTAATTGTACAACTGCAAGAGTTCTATGAGTGTATCACTTTATAACACCATAAGTACTGCCCGTGTGATTACAGAACAAATAAGGCACTGCCTAGGACCACCGAGGCTTCAGGGACTGCCGAGGCCCACCCTGCATATTTAAATGAAGACCCGGAGTGTGGCGATCCCCGGACGTCAGTTGGCCTCGAACCCCCCGAACAATTGTAAACAATACCCGGGAAGGTGCCACTCCCCTAGGCTGCAAAACATCTCTGTGCCCTTCCGCACCTAATTTACATGTGACATTAAGATCTACAGTCCTACAGAGACCCCGCAATATAATAATTGGATTGACCACGGAACATTACCCACCCACCAGGGGCCTCATTTAAAAGAACGGGTGAGACCTCGCTTTTTTTTTGTTTGTTTTTTTCTCTCCATTTTTACCATCCGCATACCATCTATTACAGTGATACAAGGTTTTCCTCCTCTCGCTTCAAGTAGATGAACAAGTATTTGCTATCACAGCGTGGAAGCCATGCACCACCCTCTAATAGCAAACACAAATGTCCAGCGAATGCACACCCCGGGACATTGTATGAGCTGCGCCTGAGAGGTCGCCCTCCCTACTACCATGATGCATTTGTTAGTATAAACGCATACTAACACTACTTACACACGTGTAGTACAGCGACCAGAATGTAGTGAAGAAGCAGAGGAAGCGCAAAATCTAAAAATATAAATCCTATCAGAAATCGGATGACATAGTTCAAAGAGCCGACAACCCTGGCATGAGTAGAAACAGCTACACAAACAAAATGGGTCTTCAGCACAACGCAAGCAATTTTGAAATATTGCTGAGTGGTGCCTTCTTTTTGCCTTCTCCCACTCGTCACCAAATTTATGTAGTGAAGAGGCAGACAGCAGTGAATCCAATAAGTAGATTTATTACAAGAAAACAAGACACCTGAAACAACCACCAACAGGAGCAGACATCAAAGCGACCGTCTAATCCAGCACCATGTACAAACTCCTCAAGGTTCCCCTCATGACAGCCCTACATTCTAACATTACATACTGAGGGCCATGTTATCAAGGAACGGCGTTAAAATTATCGCCGCTTTAGCGCCAGGAAACTGCAGCTAAAACGGCGATAATGTGCTTGATAATATGCCGTAGAGAATTCCAATAGAAGCCCATGTTCTTGTGTTAACATGGGCTTCTATTGGAATTCTCTACGGCATATTATCAAGCCCATTATTGCCGTTTTAGTGGCAGTTTCCTGCCGACTAAAGCGGTGATAATTTTAATGCCGTTCCTTGAGAATATGCCCCTTAGATTTTAGTAGAATTACATACTAACATTCTATTATGACTTACAATGGAATACTACACAGAGCACATGACTTTACAGCAATGAGCTCATAGTTTCATCCACGAGTCTTGACACCGGTAGGGGTAAGACTTTCGCTTTCCACTCCCTATATTGTTTAAACGTAAACTAACACTTCTTCCACAAATATGCTACAGCGCCCAGAGCACATCACTTTACAGCAATGAGCTAACAATTTAGGCTCACGGTTTAATCCCCGAGTCTTCACACCAGTAGGGATGAGTAGTTCGCTTCCCACTCCCTATATACTATAAACGCATACTAACACTACTTACACACTTATACTACAGCAGCTAGTATCCTACACCACCCAGAGCCCATCACTTTACAGCAATCAGCTCGGTTTCATCCCCAAGTCTTCACACCGGTAGGCGTAACTACTTCGCTTCCCGCTTCTGGTATACTATCAACACCCAGCAGCGGTCAGTATTTCGCTTCCCACTCCCTGTATGGTATAAATGCCTACTAACACTACTTGCACACATATGCTACAAACACCAGACCACATCACTTTACAGCAATGACCTCAAGGTTTATACTCTCGGTTTCATACCCAAGTGTAGCACCATATCATATCACCACCATGCCACTCTGAGCAACACCGCACTTTCAGACCGTTAACAGTGATAACTACCTACTGTCAACCACCAGTAGGTAATCCAGAACAAATTACAATAGTTCCTTGATTCTTTTAGCTTTCAAAAATTCTCTCTATTACTGTCTTTCTACTTTTCCATATAAATAGTTTTTTTAATATTCAAGTACACATCGAAGTCAGAAATGCAACGTATTCTATCAACACACTTTCTAGAACATTCTACAACACGTGGAGGTTAAAAGTTCATCAATTTTTTTAAACCCAAAGATATTTTTTTGCAACATTTTCTCAAACATTTAATGGCACGTGCAGGTTAAAAGTTCACAATTGTTTTAAGTTCGAACAGTGCCTTCCAAATGCAAGTAGCAGGTGTGGTTGAGTTGAGCAAATATTATCCTATAATATGTACTATAATATGTACGTGCAAACTGCTTTTTCTTAACCAATCACAAACATACTTTTCCACTAAACAAATGTGCACCCTACTTTTAAAAAACAATGCTTTTCATCTCCCAATCAGGTACCGTTTTGTATGCGAAAAGAAACTAGTTCCCCATCTTTAAGCATATCTCTTATTCTACGAAGGAACTGCATGAGCTACTGACATCTTTCCATACCTTCCAGCCATACCTTCAAAATGCTAGTGTGGATCGTAGGACATAGCTATGTTTTATGGTGCAAGAGGTATGCAGAACAGAGACGTATTGAATTAGACCTAGGTTTACAAAATGTGGACATTCAATTGTTTGGACAGAGAGGATTGAAGTGGCACCAATTGTTGCCTTTGGTAAAACCTGTTTGCATCTCCAACACCCTGACCTCATGATTGTGCACTGTGGTGGAAACGACCTAGGCACATTGACTGGGGTAGATTTGGAAAGGTTTATGAAGGACACCTTTGGACAATTGATGTTACTTTTGCCTCAAACTGTCTTTGTATATTCCAATATATGCCAAAGACAGAAGTGGAAATGGTCCAAACAATTTTGTCCTCAGATTGAAAAACCTCGGAAAAAAGTAAACAAAGCTGTCTCTGCATACCTCAGAGACCACAAAATGGGGTCCATATACAACAACAACATACTTTTTGATATGGCGGATATATACAGAAGTACACTTCACAGATCAGGGAAACCGAGTTTTCCTGAATAACTTGAAGCTGTGCATTCACACTTATATATAGCTCCAACTAATGAACACAAGGGATCTTTTTAGAGCCACCCTATAACTTACAACTTAGGCCCGCTATTTTAGGGCCAGATAACGCCTACTCCTGCACCCTCGCCAAAATGTATTCTCCACACAGCTGTGGCGCAGCGGCCAGACATCTCACTTTGCAGCACAGACCTCTCGCTTTGATCCCCAGCTCTACTCACCCATAGGGGTGAGCAGTTTGCACTCTACAAATACCATTTTGATTTACCTTCGCACTCCCTATACAACACCACCTAAGCACCATACACAAGCTACAATGTTCTAAACAAAAGTTCATCCAAGTACCTATAACTACATGCTGACACTACTTGCACAGATGTGGCACAGTGGCCAGAGCACATGACTTCACAGCATATGACACACAGTTTGGGCTCACGCTTTAATCCCCGACTCCAGCAGCAGCTCAGCTTAGCAACATGACTCTCTAGACAATACTTCACATATATTCCGTACCCCAGGACTTTCATACCAGTACGGGTCAATAGTTTGTCCTAGTAGTTATAAACACACCCGGACACTACTTCCACAACTGTAGTGCAGCAGCTACGGCACATGACTTTACAGCATAAGACACACAATTTGGGCTCACACTTTAATACCCGAGTCCCGCACCAGCTCAACTTACCCACATCAGACTCTACCCAATACCTCACTTAATTTCCATAGCCCACCACTTACACACCGGTAGAGGTAAATACTTCGCTTAGCACCCCCTATATTTTGAAAAACAATTGGTCCTTCAAACATACATAAGTGTAAGAACAATGAATATAGACCAGAATCAGTACTATATTAAGTGAAAATGTCCAACCGGACATATAGATTTAATATTAACCGTGATAATTCGGAATTACTCAGAGCGTAATAGCGTGGGACACAGTCCTGTATCCTTCAACAAACAAAACATTTAGAGAAAATCACATATATTTAGACATTTTTCAGGCGAAACAATCAAGCTTAACGCCGATCCAGATAATAGGGGCAAGCTCTTTAGAAAGTAAACAGTAATGCACTACTTTTAACACATTGTTTAACGTGCATGCTGTTCAACAAGTCGACGACGTTTCGATCTATAACAAGATACATAGATCATCATCAGGACGAAATAATGACAAGCCTGAGAGCACACTGCCTGTGAAGTAATTAGAAAGAACAGGGAGGGAGGCAGGAAACAAGACATTAGAATCTAGGCAGAAATAAGAGAAAAATATAACACAAAGTCTCCTCAGTTAACCAATGGTAGTCAGGTTATGCTATTCACAACGATATGAGTTTCATTAGAATTAAAGCAGAATTGAGAGAAAATTGCTTAGTCACCTCAGTTAACTGATGATAGTGCCGTAAACAACAGTATGAATTTCAGGTTTCAAATTAGGCAGAAGGCATGTGGATTCAGGGTGACACAGCCTGTACTCATGAACCAGGGAAGTGATGCGTGAGAGAAGTGATGAAGACGGAAAATGCATACAGTCGGTGGTAGTGAATAGGGGTAAGAAACAGTGAGGAGGAGAAATCTAAAATTATGGAGGTGATATGGATGAGAATAAATGCGTAGCTGATGACATGAGAAGAATAAGCGTCGAGCGCGATCTGAACCAGTGAAGGGGTACTAGGGTGTGCCAGAAGCGATTGTGGCCCTAATCCTGTGAAAACGAAGAGATGCCGGAGTGTTATTTCAGAGTGCTCCAAGCGTTTAAGTGAACATGCGGCGGTGTCAAGGTTTGCTAAGCTTTGTAGGCACAATGGACACTCACCGGAATTCTGAGTGCGCGGGGGGAGAAGGAAGCGGTCCGGGGGTAGAGACCTCTGTTGGGAAGGAGGAGTGTGGAGTTAGACGCAGGGATGGAGTGGGTAGATCGAGGTGGTATCTGGCAGGACAGATACTCACCTAGCTGTGCATTTGGAGATAGGGGCACACTTAGTGGGTGGGTTCCGATAATTACTGAAGTGGCGGTGCCGGTGGTTAATTGATAACGGTTTGGGCGTCCGTTGCGGTATAGGTCCTCTTGCCGATCATAAAGGTAGCCTAGAAGGAAAAGGGGAAGGTCAGGAGATAGGCGGGTCGGGTGGTGGAGCAAACCCTAGCGCAGGCAAGGCGTGTTCTTACCGTGTGGTCATGATGATCAGGACGAGCTCAATCGCTAGTGAAGGGAGCCCGCGATTCCGGGAGTATAAGGGGCTGTGTGGGGCACGTGATCATGCATGCTCGGTGACGTTCGGAAGCGTGCAAACGCGGATTTGTGATGGAATTGGCAGCCATGTTGGGTGAGTAGAGAGGTGCACACTGTGAGAGCTAATAAGGTGACGTTTTGTGACATGGAATGAAGCATTTGACAACATTAATAATCAAAAGTTTTGGTTGAATCCTGAAGGGACAAAAGCAAAAATTACAGAATTAAAGTTTATAATGCAAGATTAAGGTAGGATTTAAATTAAGGTTGTCCAGTCCTCACTTCTGTTGAAACCAATTTGAATTGTGTCCAAGCGGATAATGAGCCTAAGTTCCTCTTTGTTCCAAATCTGTGTTAGGTCTGCACCTCTTGGTGGCAGCTTAACAGTTTTCAGTACAGTCCATTTAATCTCATTGTCCTTATGGTCAACATGGTTAAAATGTTCGACCAGGGGCGCATTTGGGGTGTTACAACGGATCCTGCTACAATGTTGTCCGATACGGGTCTTGATTTTCTGGGTGGTCTGTCCAAAGTAATTCTTATGGCAGGGGCATTGAATCCAGTAGATGACGTTACATGTATTGCAATTAGAGAAACCATTGGATTTATTAACAGTATTGCCAAAAGTAAAAGGGATTGTCTCTAAATGTTTTGTTTGTTGACGGATACGGGACTGTGTCCCACTCTATTACGCTCTGCGTAATTCCGAATTATCACGGTTAATATTAAATCTATATGTCCGGCTGGACATTTTCACTTCATATAGTACTGATTCTGGTCTATATTCATTGTTCTTACACTTATGTATGTTTGAAGGACCAATTGTTTTTCAAAATAGCGAGTACACAAGGTCCTTCCCACCTTACGGGTTCCCTTGTTTAGGATAAACACATAGCACCCCCTCTATAGCACACCCTAAACACCCCACAGAGGTTATAGTTCTCCTACCCTCCTATTTTCCACTTCTTTCCCCCCTTTTCCCCCCTTGTTTCACCTTACTCGCTTAAACGGAATCACAAAATGGTGGCCAACACTTCCTAGTTGCAACCGCTCGCACCGCTCGCAGTCAATCAGCAACAAGCTCGTGCTCGTAACGCTTCAGCCAATCAGATGCCAGAATTCCCAAATAGCGATATCTGTAAATTTTGATATTTCTCAAAAACTACTGAACGAATTTACACCAAATAAACAGAAACTTGCTTTCCAGACCAAGACCATTCTCCCTGCCAAATTTGGGGTAATTCCGTTTACCCATTCGACCTGTAGCCTTGTCTAAAGTTTCCTATGGAAATTAAAATGGAGAAAATACGTTTTGGGACCACATTTTCTCTCGGCCCCCCCTTGACGAATCACCCCCAAACTTACAACATAGGAGCTGATCTCAACAAAGAATTAGTTTTGAAAATTTCGCGAAGATTCGTCAATCGGCGCCAAAGTTATTGGGAATAGAATGTTGCCATTTTCCTATAGTAACTAGGTCCTAACTATAACTACCTTCTGGCGACCGCCAGTAGATAATGTATTTAATTCTGTATATGGTTTGTATGTTGTGTCATTTAAAAGATAAATATATCATTTGACTACACTTACTGTTGTTGGTAATGGAGTTAAATCAAATAAGTGCACAGAATGTATGCTCAACATGAGGGATCAATTAGTTTTTTCCTGCAAAAAATAGAGTTTATCTATTTATTCCTCTGCATTGCTGTTTGTATTTACAATGGTTTTTGTGCCTGGATGAGTGAGGATTAACAGGGCAAATCCCGATTCATAATAGGAGCCTACCGGGGGTGAGCACAGATTATCTGTGGTGTGCAACTTACTTGCCCTGACAGTTTTGCCTGACTTACGTGCATACAATAGCTAACCAGAGCCCCCAGTTCTAACACCCTCCCTATGGTGTGTTCCTTTATTAGTGCTGTTTTCACATATGTTTCCAAATATGTCAATTTGATGGTGGTCTGGAGGGGTGAATCAGTGGTCGTAGAACATGCCCATCACTGAACGAGGATCTTCTTTGCATACTAGGCACTTATTATACATTTGATGTGCCAAACATCACATTGGTAAGCTGGAATTGTACACAAACAAGAGTGAGCATGTTATCCAAAATGATTAGTGATATCAGTATGAGTGGCTACATTTTGCAATCAAAACATATCCAAATTGTGTTTTGCATCAGAAATTCAGCTTCATACATTTTAAAAGTGACAAATTAGCATGATGTCTCACTCCTTCACAAATATGTGTGTTTAATCCAGTCTGTTTTTTGACAAATAATTGTGATAGCCATACAATTTTTGTTGAAACGCAGGCAGGAATGTGTACAAATCGGTGACAGAACAACGCATACCCTAAAGCATTTCTCAATATCCTTTGTCATGTCCAGATGATCAAGCAATGATGGAGATAAATGGCTAACTTAAAGGGATTTTGCAAAATGGACCGTTCTATCACATATATGTTGCAGTATCCCATTAGGAAAACTCAAAATTAGGTCAAACACATGCCTCATTAGGCAACTGTTGAAATGCATCAAGGTGTAATATGTTGCATATTGTTAGTTATATGTGATTGTTTGAAGTGAGTATTATATAAGAAAAACTACTGTGATGTTCTAACGAATTTTGCACTAGTGAAAGCCAGCATATTTAGTGAATCAATTTCACTAAGACACAACAAACTTCAAATAACTATAGGAATGAAATGTGAAAATGTTTTTGCTCTGTACGGAAGTGTACTAGAAATGTTTCAAGGGCTATGTATTTACTTATGCTGTAGAAGTAATTTGTCAAATCCCCAAATCTTTGTTTCTGACTGTTTTCAAAAGTCTAGGCATGTACATAGTGTGTGATACATTGCTAAACTACTTCAGTACAGAATTCATGTATCATTTTTGTCAATGGAAATATACTTTAGTGACTTGGAGAAAGTGTTATCATTGTAAAATGTCCAAAACAAGACAACCGGCTTTCAGTCTAGGCTAATATTGGTACAATACTGCAGTATTGGTCACACCCATTTATTCATATTTAACTTTTTGAAAATGAACAGTATGCAGGTTTTAGTGCCTTGTGAACACACTGTACAGTGGTAACAGCAATACACATTGTTAAAAAAGGCAAAAAACCATAGCATAAAAGCAGTATTTGTTAAAAACTTCAAATTGCATTAAAAGCTTCACTGGTGTGTAAATGGTAAAGGAACTTAATATGCAAAATGGCAATGACAACATTCGGTTTCTGCAATATTTGTTGTCCCAAATCTAGATGAGCTGGAGTTTTGGCGATTAATTAAGGCCCAGAATCTTCTAGAGTTGCAGTTTTTGCTCTCCCATAAAAGTTTACACCAAAATTGGCCTAGGTGGCGCCGTTTGTCAATTTGTATAGCCTCCCTGAGTAATTTTGGTTGGTTTTATACCCAATCAAGAACTCGTTGTTTCCTGGGGATGTCTTGAGAATCCGCAGAGCTTTGTCTCTAGATTTCTTCAATGCCCTAGTTTGACTGGAGACTGAAAACTGGCGGCTAAAAGGAGCCTTGTGTACATGTTGTTTAGATGGAAAACGGCTTATCAATTGGGAGCAGAAGGACGACCACGCACCAGTGGAGAAAACCACTGCATCCGTGCTTTCTGTTATAAATGCCAAGCATGCTTTCATGATGTTTGAGCTGATGTCGTCATTCCATCTTAACCGTTTTAGGTTTTCTGTGTAGATTCCTGTGCATGTTGTTGAAGCAAGTTTATGGTACTCTGGCTGTATATTGAGGGTAACCACTTGTGGACGATGATCACTTTCTGATCGAGGAAGAATGCTATAATTACCCAAGTGGTGGAACAGCGCTGAATTACAGATGGTATAGTCTAAGTAGGAGCATTTACGGCCATTTGTCCAGGACCAGTTAGGTGGAGTATCATTCATAGATCTGCCGTTCATCACCAGAAAACCTATGCTGTAAAATTGCAGCACACAAAGCTCGCCAAGGCCACAATACACTTGGTTTGGGGGTTTGGACTGTGCCTTGACTTCCGTAGTTGTGAATGCAAAAAGCCCTTCATAATCAATAGGATTACCCTGGAAGAGGTTGGTATTAAAGTCTCCGGTAATAATGTAATCAGAATGGGGATAATCCACCGCCAGGTCACACACGATTTTCATTAAACGTGTTAGATGGGCTTTTTTTGAGCGAGTGCTCTGATTAATGTACACATTCAGGAGTAAAAGAGATCGCTGTTTGTTCCATGCGCTAATTTTGACTCCGAGTAACCAGTCTTCGTCAAAGTTCAACAACTCAATCGGGCCTTTTAAATTATTTGAGACATAGATCGACAGACCACCTTTGGGGTGGCCATAGAGACAGGTTCTAATTGCCGGTTTCCAGAATTCGATGAAACCAATGACTGGACTGATTTGGGAGGCCCAGGTTTCCTGAAGGGCTATTAAATCATGACCAAAAATAAAGGAAGGCATCTCCAAGTTGGTGATTTTCTGAGAGAGACCACTAATATTCCATGAACATAGGGTAAGCAATGACTGTGACTGAGGGGTCGAGGTAGTTATAAGAGGAGATAGGTGGCATCTTGATTGGACCTGGGCCTTGCGGGTTTGAGCTGCACAGTGTTCGTCACATGGTCAATCTGATGTATTACGAGACAGGGTGGCTGGTAGCCAACCCCAGTCAGGATTTTTATCGGAATTCAGGAGATTAGACCGTCCATCTTCAGTTGATTGTATTGATCCTAAGGCGTTTTTTAGGATTGAGTATGGCCTATTTTTCCCTCCAGACCTAAAGCTATCAAATCTTAGCGAGGTGGGGGACTGTTGTGATAGCACTGTAGGGTAGCCTGGAATGGAGTGGGGGTAGATTTTGATCCACTATTTCTGAAATGTGTCTTTTTGATCTAAGAATACTCGTACCCAAGTGATGGACTTAAAAGACACCAGGGTTACCTCTGAGGGTAGGGTACCCCTTGGAGGGAGAAATTCAATAGACTCGATATCGGCTGAAGTCAAAGCCTCAAAACCCGGAACACCATTTACTAATTTAATTATATTTGATCTATTAAGTATATCCTGCCGACCTTTTCATTTATATTCGGGGGCAAGAAGAATTTTTAAATGCTGTGGGTCGCTTTTAGCGATATCGGTATTCAGGCTTAAATTGGGCTGTGTGGTTTTGGCAATTAGGGAGTCTAAATGTGCTCTCTGTTGGGGTTGAGGAAGGTCCCGTGTGCCTTGCCTGAGTATCCGAGAATCTTTCAATAAAATTGATGTATTGTTGAAGATTGTATTATGAAAATTAGATCTATGCCGAGATGGACTTAGCGGCACTACTGATTGGGGTTGGAGAGTTTTGACTGATGACCTCATTGTAGTTAACTCAATAGATTTGCCTCTTGGATTATTTATGTCCGGCTGAGACTCTAATACCCCGTTTTCAGCTGGTAAGGTGCTACGCTCAAGACTGCTCGCAAGGATCTGTTGATTGGCAGTTGTGGTTAAATCTGCCATGTGGGGGCTTCGAGAAGAACTTATTGGCGTTGCTGGAGATTGTAGAGCGCTTAGAGTGTTTTTGTTGGTGGCAATTGAAAACAACGGGAATAATTTAGGAAGGTCGGCTTTTGTATTAAGTCTTAATTTATTCCTTTGTTTTCCCTGACGTTTGCGCTCTCTCTTACTGCAAGGTGGCGAGGGAGGATGGTGTGTTTCAGAGATGGTTGGGGCAACGGCAGCTGGATTGACACTTGTCCCTGCCACATTGTTATCGATGAAATCGTGAAGCCCGTTTGCTGTCTGAGGGCTTGTAACCGCTTGTACAAACGGTGCCATCAGACATGGAGTACCTTGGACTTGATGAGAGTCATCTTGGTGGTCGGTCTGTATCATAGAAGGTTTTCGTTCCCCTCTCGTCTGTAACCCAGTGGTCGTTGGTAACGGGATATTCACCAATTCTGATTTATGAATTGGGAGCGTTCGAGAAAGTTGATCAGGACGTGACGGTACGCCACCACTCTTCAGCAACTTTACTTCATTTAGGACACTAGTTAGAAAATCTGGGAGCGAGGAAAGGGAATCGATAATGGGCGAGCAGCAACAGACTGACTGAACTAGTTTTGAAGATGCTTGCGCACTCGTTATTAGATTGTTCAATTTATCCAGCTTACTATCCATCCCTGATGTAAACAATGCTAAAGTGTTCAATAAATCCACCTGGATGTCTAATTTGTCGGAGTGATAGTTTAGGGCCGTGACTGTAGATTGAAAAGTCTGAAGTAATTGGGGCCAGATACTCGTGATTGCATAGGCGTCATGGTGTAGCTCCGTTTTAGATCTAGAATTAGGTGGGTTGTTGAGTGAGTTGTGAGAGATCATAGAGGAAAGAGACAGATCCACTAGCCGTTGGTCTTTTGATTCTGTTTTTTGTAAAACCTTTGGAAAAGCTGTTATTGCTGCAGGGGATGGGAATGGGCATTGTTGAGGCTTGATTAGCTCTGGAATCCCCTCCAGGAAACTTGAGACCTGTAGTGGGCAAGGACTGAGTATATCAAAGTTAGAGACCAAGTCTTTTTGACCATGAATTTGTGGAAAAGTTAAATGAGAGTGAGGCGCAATGGGGGCCACCTCAAACTCCTGGGGGTTATGTGATGACATAACCAAAAGATTCTCTGATTGAGATACATGCGGGGCTTGGAGACTTAAGTTATAGGTCGAACTCACGAAAGGTTGCTGATTAGGACAGAACTCTTGATTAACGGTGTCGTGGAGAGGAGAAGACTGACTTGATGAGGGTTGGTGGTGGCTTAGAACCGGTGTTTGAGTTGCAATCACTGAGCATTCTGAAACAGTTTCCCGAACGTCAGGTACTGACCCAAAATGAAAACGTCCGGAGTATGAACCGGGGTGTTAGATGGTTTTGGAAACAAATGAGGCAATTGCGTATTTGGCTCAGTGGCTTGATTAAGATCGCAAGACTTAATTGCCTCAGGGGCTTTTTTAAAATAGTTCAGAAGCGAAAAGGATTTTGAGGTGCTCACAGAAGATATATAAGAAGGTAGCAAGTTGCTGTTGTTAATATATTGACGTCCATTTGGTGGCAGGTTGGGGTCCTTCAGTGAAACCATGGGATCCAGTGGGTTCGCCGGGTTGGCTAGAGCACACTCCGCGACTGCAGCCAACCGTTTTGATTTCTTTCATTTTAAAGCGGGAGATGCCTTTCTCATGTTCCCGGATCTCATCGCTTCTGTTATTGTGTGAGACTATTAAAGTCTATAAATTAATAGACTGGCTCGCTCAAACCCTTTGTCAGACACACCCTTAATTGCCAGCCCCGCCAACCAAGCCAGGATGTGTTTGCAGGAACAAGAGGAGGCGTAAAAGACCAAATTGCCTCCAGGTCAGGATTGCTGGGCTTGTCCGACCTTGTCCTAAACGAAAATAACAAACTCAGCTGACTGTAGCAGTATGCGAAGGCATACGCAAGGGCACCCCCGCTTTCTTAGTCCCTACACAACCACTTGCTGTTCCCTACTCGCGGCCTCCCATCAACTGATCCTAAGCTGCACCAAGGGCAAAACCCTGAAACCTAAGACCCCTGCTAGACTCCCAGTTCCCAACCCCCCCCAAAACTCCGCGTCCGCAACTGTCCAGCAAGCAGAAACCAGTTAGAATCGCCGGTGGAGTTGCAGCACTGCGGCGTGGGGAGGGGGACTGGGCCAGCAGTCACGAGCCAGATTCCTTCTGGGCAGTAGGGCCAGCAATGGTGGCGACGGGCTGGGGGGGTTGAAGGGGGCGGGGGGAGCGGAACCAGGGCTGGCAGAGCTAACTGACTGACGAGCGACTAGGCAACCTGGGCGACTGACTGGCCAAGAGGAGAGGAGAGCTGAGCAGGGACCTGGAGCGGCGAAAGCGAGATCTAAAGGGCCGAGGCCGACCAGGGCGAAGGCAGGATGAAAAACCAGAGAGACCAGAGCCAGCGGCAACCAACAGGAGTGGACCAAAAGCGGGAATAGACCGAGAGCGGTGGCAAGGGCAAAGGGGCGTGGATGGCCGGGAGCACAATGCTACGAGTGGGTGAGTGAGCTTTTACGTAGCTTTTACGCAAATTACAGTACCAGATCTATGCCGGATCTCTGCCTTTTGCCACTAGCCCGAGCCAGGGGTCAATGCCAGGGGACCATAATCCCAATTACCTTGGGCCTCAAGGCTCTCGTTGGCTTAGGGCAGTTATGGCCAACACTCCCCAACACTCCCCAGGTCGACTTACTTGATTATTTGCTCCGCCAAAAATGCCTGCCTTCACAGCAGTCACAGCAGGCACTGCCTGTCACTGCCTGCCCAACCGCTGCAGCTGCCGGTTTCGCCCACAAGATCTACAAGATCTACAGGGTCTCTGCGGTCACTACTCGCGGTCTCTCGCCGACAGCCACAGCTGCTCACACCGCTCAGCTCAGCTCCACCCACGAGGCTCGTCAACGCTAGTCAGTGCCGACGCCTGACGCTTGCCACGTTCTGGGTTCCACCTCCGTGGTTCACGGCCGTAACAGACACTCTCTAGATCTGCGCTGTACAGTGGTATTTTTGATTGATATCCTCTTTGATGACAACAGTTCACTATTGTAAACTACAAAGGCAAACCATTCAGTGTTGTGAAACAGTTCCTGGAGATACATAATGATGCATAAGAGACATGATCATACATGATATAGGCGCTATCATGGGGAATGACATAACTGTAACCAAATGTTTTCTGAAAATAGCGAGTAAATGCATGAGCTTACGCTAATGCTGAAGCAAAGTTTGAGAGCCTTTAAGCAGGTGAAATCTGAGATCTTGGAAACTGTTCTGTGATCAAAGATCATGATCAATTTTGTTTGACCAGAATCAATAAAACTATTGTATATGTAATTTTAGCATCACCCGGGGCAGGCGTAGGGGATGGAGCCAACATCAGCAGGGGAAGCAGTTGGTACTTTGGTTCCAATGCTGACACCACCGACACTGAGGGACCCAGTGGTCTGGAGGTTGGAGGGAGAGCAACAGAGGATGCCAGCTCCTCACTATATTCTTTGGAGGCGTCCTCCAGTGAGCAATCCCTAGTGGTGGCAGAGCAAATAAGAAGCCTATCAACTGGAGAGGTTGTAGCCTTACAGCTAGAGCGGTCGACCTCGAAGCTGGGGAACCGGGTTCGAGTCTCAGCAGCGACACTCAACATCCTGTGATTCTGGGCAAATCCCTTAATCTTCCCGTGCCTAACAAAAAATGAATGTCCTTGTGTAACGAAACTGGTGCTATGTTAAGCGCTCTGATACCCGATATCTTCATGTCTAGTTTCCACTATATAAAACTCTAAAAAAAAACCTGCATCCTTGACTGCAACCCCCAGTACCATCTTCACCCTCCCTGCTGCTTCCTCCCCAGTTGACCACATCTACCCCCTAAAATTGTTGGCATCTCCATCGCTCCAGGCACCTCACCCCCTGACCCTATCCCCTGGCTGCGTTGAATTAGAAGGCTATTGACCTCCCCAGGAACATCCCTGTAGGCCAGACTGCACTAATGAAGGCCATCTATGGGCTTGCCTGTCAATTGCAACAAAGGATAGCTTACATGGAAAGCTTCACAGTGCTATGTCTGGCCTAAAGAGGTCTTTAAAGGTGTAGCCTCCTCACTGACCACAGCCTCCCAAACATCTCAACATTGTACCCCACCCCCTGCCCCATCCTAATCCAAATTCTCTATTCACAGACCTGTCCCAAGCACACTCACATATTTGCATGCACCCACTCTCACAGACACAAGCAGCACACCCACACACAAACATAAACATGTACATAAACATAGGTGTGCATCCAAAACAGCAGACACCACCCCCACCCCAGCACAACCACAGACACTGCACCCACCACCACAGACACATCCACCGCAAGCAGCCCACACCCAGACACAGCACCCACCGCCAAAGAATATCCACCAGCACACCCCCAGATATCTCACCAACCACCAGAGATATATCCCACACTACAGAACACCCCATACACTACACCCACCACCACAGACACATCCACCACCAGAATCACAGCACCAGACACCGCACCCACCATCAAAGCTGCTCTCACCATGACCACACCCAGCACCTCCACAGCACACACCCTCAAAACATGCCCACACTCACCCACACAACACACTGAGGGGCCCAGTGGCCTGGAGGTTGGAGGGAGAGCAACAGAGGATGCCAGCTCCTCAACATATTCTTTGGAGGCGTCCTCCAGTGAGCACTCCCTAGTGGTGGCAGACCAAATAAGAAGCCTACCAACTGGAGAGGATGTAGCCTTACAGCGAGAGCGGTCGACTTCGAAGCTGGCGAACCGGGTTCGAGTCTCGGCAGTGACACTCAACATCCTGTGATTCTGGGCAAATCACTTAATCTTCCCGTGCCTAACAAAAAATGAATGTCCTTGTGTAACGAAACTGGTGCTATGTTAAGCGCTCTGATACCCGATTTCTTCATGTCTAGTTTCCACTATATAAAACTCTAAAAAAAAAAACTGCGTCCTTGACTGCAACCCCCAGTACCATCTTCACCCTCCCTGCTGCTTCCTCCCCAGTTGGCCACACCTACCCCCCTAAAATTGGTGGCATCTCCTTCGCTCCAGGCACCTCACCCCCTGCATCTATCCCCTGGCTGCGTTGAATGAGCAGGCTATTGACCTCCCCAGGAACATCCCTGTAGGCCAGACTGCACTAATGAAGGTCATCTATGGGCTTCCCTGTCAATTGCAACAAAGGGTAGCTTACGTGGAAAGCTTCATAGTGCTATGTCTGGCCTAAAGAGGTCTTTAAAGGTGTAGCCTCCTCACTGACCACAGCCTCCCAAACATCTCAACATTGTACCCCACCCCCTGCCCCATCCTAATCCAAATTCTCTATTCCCAGACCTGTCCTAAGCACACTTACAAATTTGCATGCACCCACTCTCACAGACACAAGCAGCACACCCACACACAAATATACATATGTACATAAACACAGGTGTGCATCCAAAACAGCAGACACCACCCCACCCCAGCACAACTACAGACGCTGCACCCACCACCACAGACACATCCGCCGCGAGCAGCCCACACCCAGACACAGCACCCACCACCAAAGAATATCCACCAGCACACCCCCAATACACTACACCCACCACCACAGACACATCCACCACCAGAATCACAGCACCACACTCAAATGTTCAGAACATACACCAGACCCACATACACCTGCACCCTCACCAGACACTACCACTTCCTCTACCTTCTAGCCCCATCTCCCTCCAAACCATCCTACCCATTTTCCCTGTGAGAGTCTTCTGTTTACTTGCTACCTTGCCCTGTGCCCTGCCACACCCACACGCACCCTCACAAATGCACAACAACCCCTTCCACACCCAATTCATTCCTTGCACATTCCAACCCACCCCTCAAAATCCAGAAGCCACCTCTACTACCACCCAAGGTAGCCCTAACCAAGGCAAATGCCCCATCCCAAAAGAAAAACATCCTTCCCAAACCCAGGTACAAACCCAAACAACCCCTCCCAAGTAACATCTTTGGGGTACCTACTCTGCCCACTAGATGGCCCTGCCTGTGGAGATTCCCCTGGCAGCAGTGCGATTGAAGGCAAACTGAGTGCCACTGTACACCTGTGCACAAGACATTGTGGACACCGTTTGGACTGGCATTTGCCTTGTTTAAAACAAAAAATCTCTAAATACAAAGCTCTGACTTGTGAAGAAATCTGCCTCTTTTTCACACAAAGAAATCTCAGCCAAGAACTCTACTAGAGAACTTTTTTCTCCAGTCAAAACACTCTCCAAATTCAATGACTATGACAAAACTGATAGCAGTCAAGCCTTATGTTTTAATATTGTTTCTGCCTTTCAGGGAAAAGTGTTTGATATCTTTAACAACTTTTCTAGTACCTTGGTGCAAGTTGTTAAAAATATGCTGTTGCTCCAGTCTTTGGAAGTGTTTCTCCCCAGACTCATTTGGTGATACCATCTGCTTCTAGATCACCATTCCTTTCTTTCTTTTCCCCTTTAACTGTGGATCAAGTTCAGGATCCTATTCTTACTATGTGTTCCAAGTCACCTATGGACCCCTGTTCACAAAAAGATTGTTCAGTTGGTTTCAATAACTATAGCAGGCCATTTCACCCTCATTTTTTATTAAATGTTTCGTCAGGGATACTTCCTAACAGATTGGAATGTAGCCTCTATTTTACCTTTGTTAAAACAACTGCATCATAATCCTTTGGACGCTAGCAATTATCGAACTATATCTCACCTTCCCTTTCCATCCAAGATTATGGAAAAGGCAATAAATAAGAATCTAACCTACTTTCTTGAATCCAATAAACTATTGCACCATTCTCAATTCGTTTTTCACAGCCAAGAGTCGGCCTAGATTACTGCTTCGGAGGAATTGAGAGCATCATGGACAAAGATAACCCTGTAGCATTGATGTTGTTAGATCTTTTGGCTGGTTTTTTACACAGTCAATTATAAGGTTTTGATTTACCGTGTCGAGTGTCTAGGTATCAGTGGCACTGCTTTTGCACTGGTTAAATCTTTTCTTTCAAAAAGAGAGCAATTTGTATCAATGGATGGGATTTCTTCGAGTTCATTCTCTCTTCCTTGTGGAGTCCCCAGAGCCCTGCCCTTTTCAACCTATATGTGACGCCCCTAGCCATTCTTATCAAAACATTTGGGCTCGCTGCTGTTAGTTACGCAGATGATACCAGATTGTGGTTTCGGTATCTGGAAACCAGCACAAATCAGTTGAGAACTGTCTCAGATGCATGCAACTGAAGTTTTGCTATTAGGTAACACCATCTCTTTTTGGTCTCCAGACTGGTGGCCATCCGAGCTAGTAAATGCACCTGTGCAGGCATCAAAAGTAAAAAATCTGTGAATTGTATTTGACAACCATTTGTTGTTTGACAAACAGGTAAACACCGTGACTTCTTCATCTTTCCTCACTCTAAAAATCTTGAGAAAGATCCTTCCTTTTATTGCGGTAGATCTGAGGAAATTAGTTGTCACTGCTCTCATGCTTTCAAAGGTCGGTTATTGTAATACTTTGTATATCAATTTGCAGAAACGTTTACTGAATAAATTACAGATCCTGCAGAATGAGGTGGGACGGCTATTACTTAGAATTTATAGGCATCAATCAGCTTCCAAACTCTAGTTCAATTTCACTGGCTACCATTTCATAGGCACATTGATCTTAAAGCTTTGTGTACTGCTTAAGTCCTTGCATGATGTAGGACCAGAATACTTTAAAAAGAAATGAATTTGGGTCGCTCCATCTATGTCTCTGCGATTTTCATCAGCTTTCAATGTGGTTGTCCTTAAATATAAAAGAGCCCGCTTGAGCAGAAGTATTATCTATAGGACCACTAAACAGTGGAATGCTTTGCCACTTCATCTGAAGACATGCACTTACTTGTCCTCATTTAGAAAGAATCTTAAGAATTGTGTTTTTAATCTGTAGGTCCTGCTTAGGTTTTATTATCCCTTCTTTACTTTTTTGTTGTTGTTTGGTTAGTGGCAAGACGCCTTCAGGCATGTGCGCGCTTTATAAAATGTATCTCAATTTCATTAATTTCATTCTAAGTTAATGAGCTGACAAGCTCTGGCTGATGCACCTGAGCCCATTGAGTGGAACAAAGACCTGAGAAGATTTTGAACAGGATTTTCAGCACACCCAAAATTATGTGCTGCTCTCTATTGCTGAAGGACAACTATCCTGAAACACGTGTCTAGAGATGTACAGCACTGGCTGAACCAACAAGGAAGAAAAAAAAGACTGTCCTGAAGTAAGTGTTATCATGCACTGCATTTACCATGATGCATTGGTGCGAGATGAGTTTTGGAATGTGGTACACTGTGCTCCCATCTTCTTTTTGTTTGAAAATGGTCCCTTAATCTAATGAGCTGATGAGCTCTGCCTGATGCACCTGTGCCCAGTGACTGGTACAGAGACCTGAGAAGACTTTGAGCTGCATTTCCATCACCCCCAAAATGATGTGCTCCTCACTACTAAAGAAGGACAACTATCCTGAAACAGGTGTCTACAGATACACAGCACTGGTCACACAGGTCGAAAACTAAAGACTGTCACTGAAGTAATTGTTATCATGCACTGCATTTACCATGATGCATTGGGATGAACTGAGTGCTGGGATGTGAGGCAGGGTGCTTCCACCCTCTTTTTCCTTAAAGTTTATAACCTGTATGTTGACATTTATTCCCAAAATAGATTTTGGGTCTTTTCTCTGGAGGAACATGTCAACGTTATTTTCACACATGTTCCTCTTTTATGTGTCAGGCACCCTACCTTGAGGACCACAAGGTGTACATCAGAGTGAATTATCAATATTTAACAATGCCGTTTACTGCCTGTGTTTTTTTTGTTTTGTTTAGTTTGGTTTTAGGCTGCCTCAGGCAAGCCACATATGGTAGGCCTGAGGCAATGTTTTACAGGCCAACACTGTGGATGACAGAATAGGTGCTGGAGTCCTCAAGTGGCATTTAACTACGAGGCCATTGGTGCATTTTCTACACCATATTCTAAGGACTTATAAGCAAGTAAAATGTGTCCGTCGAGATAAGTTAATTTATCCATGTTTAACAGGCGATCACAGTTACTTTACTTCTGTTTATCATGGACAATCAGAGGGGCATATTATCAAGAAACGGCGTTAAAATTATCGACACTTTAGCGGCAAAAAACTGCTGCTGAAGCGGTGATAATGGGCTTGATAATAGGCCCTTGAGAATTCCAATAGAAGCCCATGTTCTGGTGTCAACATGGGCTTCTATTGGAATTCTCAAGGGCACATTATCAAGCCCATTAGCACAGCTTTAGCGGCAGTTTTCTGCTGCTAATGCGGCGATAATTTTAACGCCGTGCTTGATAATATGCCCCACAGTTACTTTACTGCTGCTTAGAAAGAGTAAGGTGCACAAATAAGTTCTAGAAAAAGCTGAAAATACCAGTTTAGGTGGATTTGCTACACCAAGTGTCCCCACTACATTTGCAAAATTTCAGTCAATCCTGGCTTTTTAGCTAGCACGACTTTGCTTGCTGAGATCTTTGGGCTCACAAGGATAGTTTTAAACCAAATTCACAAGCCCCAGAATGCAAAACTTCTACCATTTTAAAAGCCAGTACTGCCTGATGCCATCACATGCCTTGGAGCGTTTTGGAATCCTTGCAAAGGGTGGTAATTGCTACTCAAATACTTATGCCAGTATCCCATTGCTAATAATCCCAATTACCTTGGGCCTCAAGCCTCAAGGCTCTCGTTGGCTTAGGGCAGTTATGGCCAACACTCCCCAACACTCCCCAGGTCGACTTACTTGATTATTTGCTCCGCCAAAAACACCTACCTTCACAGCAGTCACAGCAGGCACTGCCTGTCACTGCCTGCCCAACCGCTGCCGCTGCCGGTTTCGCCCACAAGATCTACAAGATCTACAGGGTCTCTGCGGTCACTACTCGCGGTCTCTCGCCGACAGCCACAGCTGCTCACACCGCTCAGCTCAGCTCCACCCACGAGGCTCGTCAACGCTAGTCAGTGCCGACGCCTGACGCTTGCCACGTTCTGGGTTCCACCTCCATGGTTCACGGCCGTAACAGACACTCTCTAGATCCGCGCTGTACAGTGGTATTTTTGATTGATATCCTCTTTGATGACAACAGTTCACTATTGTAAACTACAAAGGCAAACCATTCAGTGTTGTGAAACAGTTCCTGGAGATACATAATGATGGATAAGAGACATGATCATACATGATATAGGCGCTATCATTGGGAATGACATAACTGTAACCAAATGTTTTCTGAAAATAGCGAGTAAATGCATGAGCTTACGCTAATGCTGAAGCAAAGTTTGAGAGCCTTTAAGCAGGTGAAATCTGAGATCTTGGAAACTGTTCTGTGATCAAAGATCATGATCAATTTTGTTTGACCAGAATCAATAAAACTATTGTATATGTAATTTCAGCATCACCCGGGGCAGGCGTAGGGGATGAAGCCAACATCAGCAGGGGAAGCAGTTGGCACTTTGGTTCCAATGCTGACACCACTGACACTGAGGGGCCCAGTGGCCTGGAGGTTGGAGGGAGAGCAACAGAGGATGCCAGCTCCTCACTATATTCTTTGGAGGCGTCCTCCAGTGAGCAATCCCTAGTGGTGGCAGAGCAAATAAGAAGCCTATCAACTGGAGAGGTTGTAGCCTTACAGCTAGAGCGGTCGACCTCGAAGCTGGGGAACCGGGTTCGAGTCTCAGCAGCGACACTCAACATCCTGTGATTCTGGGCAAATCCCTTAATCTTCCCGTGCCTAACAAAAAATGAATGTCCTTGTGTAACGAAACTGGTGCTATGTTAAGCGCTCTGATACCCGATATCTTCATGTCTAGTTTCCACTATATAAAACTCTAAAAAAAAAAACCTGCATCCTTGACTGCAACCCCCAGTACCATCTTCACCCTCCCTGCTGCTTCCTCCCCAGTTGACCACACCTACCCCCTAAAATTGTTGGCATCTCCATCGCTCCAGGCACCTCACCCCCTGACCCTATCCCCTGGCTGCGTTGAATTAGAAGGCTATTGACCTCCCCAGGAACATCCCTGTAGGCCAGACTGCACTAATGAAGGCCATCTATGGGCTTGCCTGTCAATTGCAACAAAGGGTAGCTTACGTGGAAAGCTTCACAGTGCTATGTCTGGCCTAAAGAGGTCTTTAAAGGTGCAGCCTCCTCACTGACCACAGCCTCCCAAACATCTCAACATTGTACCCCACCCCCTGCCCCATCCTAATCCAAATTCTCTATTCACAGACCTGTCCCAAACACACTCACATATTTGCATGCACCCACTCTCACAGACACAAGCAGCACACCCACACACAGACATAAACATGTACATAAACATAGGTGTGCATCCAAAACAGCAGACACCACCCCCACCCCAGCACAACCACAGACACTGCACCCACCACCACAGACACATCCACCGCAAGCAGCCCACACCCAGACACAGCACCCACCGCCAAAGAATATCCACCAGCACACCCCCAGATATCTCACCAACCACCAGAGATATATCCCACACTACAGAACACCCCATACACTACACCCACCACCACAGACACATCCACCACCAGAATCACAGCACCAGACACCGCACCCACCATCAAAGCTGCTTTCACCATGACCACACCCAGCACCTCCACAGCACACACCCTCAAAACATGCCCACACTCACCCACACAACACACTGAGGGGCCCAGTGGCCTGGAGGTTGGAGGGAGAGCAACAGAGGATGCCAGCTCCTCAACATATTCTTTGGAGGCGTCCTCCAGTGAGCACTCCCTAGTGGTGGCAGACCAAATAAGAAGCCTACCAACTGGAGAGGATGTAGCCTTACAGCGAGAGCGGTCGACCTCGAAGCTGGGGAACCGGGTTCGAGTCTCGGCAGTGACACTCAACATCCTGTGATTCTGGGCAAATCACTTAATCTTCCCGTGCCTAACAAAAAATGAATGTCCTTGTGTAACGAAACTGGTGCTATGTTAAGCGCTCTGATACCCGATATCTTCATGTCTAGTTTCCACTATATAAAACTCTAAAAAAAAAAAAACTGCGTCCTTGACTGCAACCCCCAGTACCATCTTCACCCTCCCTGCTGCTTCCTCCCCAGTTGGCCACACCTACCCCCCTAAAATTGGTGGCATCTCCATCGCTCCAGGCACCTCACCCCCTGCATCTATCCCCTGGCTGCATTGAATGAGAAGCCTATTGACCTCCCCAGGAACATCCCTGTAGGCCAGACTGCACTAATGAAGGTCATCTATGGGCTTCCCTGTCAATTGCAAAAAAGGGTAGCTTACGTGGAAAGCTTCATAGTGCTATGTCTGGCCTAAAGAGGTCTTTAAAGGTGTAGCCTCCTCACTGACCACAGCCTCCCAATCATCTCAACATTGTACCCCACCCCTGCCCCATCCTAATCCAAATTCTCTATTCCCAGACCTGTCCCAAGCACACTTACAAATTTGCATGCACCCACTCTCACAGACACAAGCAGCACACCCACACACAAACATACACATGTACATAAACACAGGTGTGCATCCAAAACAGCAGACACCACCCCACCCCAGCAAAACTACAGACGCTGCACCCACCACCACAGACACATCCGCTGCGAGCAGCCCACACCCAGACACAGCACCCACCACCAAAGAATATCCACCAGCACACCCCCATACACTACACCCACCACCACAGACACATCCACCACCAGAATCACAGCACCACACTCAAATGTTCAGAACATACACCAGAACCACATACACCTGCACCCTCACCAGACACTACCACTTCCTCTACCTTCTAGCCCCATCTCCCTCCAAACCATCCTACCCATTTTCCCTGTGAGAGTCTTCTGTTTACTTGCTACCTTGCCCTGTGCCCTGCCACACCCACACGCACCCTCACAAATGCACAACAACCCCTTCCACACCCAATCCATTCCTTGCACATTCCAACCCACCCCTCAAAATCCAGAAGCCACCTCTACTACCACCCAAGGTAGCCCTAACCAAGGCAAATGCCCCATCCCAAAAGAAAAACATCCTTCCCAAACCCAGGTACAAACCCAAACAACCCCTCCCAAGTAACATATTTGGGGTGCCTACTCTGCCCACTAGATGGCCCTGCCTGTGGAGATTCCCCTGGCAGCAGTGCGATTGAAGGCAAACTGAGTGCCACTGTACACCTGTGCACAAGACATTGTGGACACCGTTTGGACTGGCATTTGCCTTGTTTAAAACAAAAAATCTCTAAATACAAAGCTCTGACTTGTGAAGAAATCTGCCTCTTTTTCACACAAAGACATCTCAGCCAAGAACTCTACTAGAGAACTTTTTTCTCCAGTCAAAACACTCTCCAAATTCAATGACTATGACAAAACTGATAGCAGTCAAGCCTTATGTTTTAATATTGTTTCTGCCTTTCAGGGAAAAGTGTTTGATATCTTTAACAACTTTTCTAGTACCTTGGTGCAAGTTGGTAAAAATATGCTGTTGCTCCAGTCTTTGGAAGTGTTTCTCCCCAGACTCATTTGGTGATACCATCTGCTTCTAGATCACCATTCCTTTCTTTCTTTTCCCCTTTAACTGTGGATCAAGTTCAGGATCCTATTCTTACTATGCGTTCCAAGTCACCTATGGACCCCTGTTCACAAAAAGATTATTCAGTTGGTTTCAATAACTATAGCAGGCCATTTCACCCTCATTTTTTATTAAATGTTTCGT
Source organism: Triturus cristatus (assembly GCF_964204655.1). Lineage (NCBI taxonomy): Eukaryota > Metazoa > Chordata > Amphibia > Caudata > Salamandridae > Triturus > Triturus cristatus. Next base: position 87,064,167 of record NC_140588.1, read on the forward strand.
CAGGGATACTTCCTAACAGATTGGAATGTAGCCTCTATTTTACCTTTGTTAAAACAACTGCATCATAATCCTTTGGACGCTAGCAATTATCGAACTATATCTCACCTTCCCTTTCCATCCAAGATTATGGAAAAGGCAATAAATAAGAATCTAACCTACTTTCTTGACTCCAATAAACTATTGCACCATTCTCAATTCGTTTTTCACAGCCAAGAGTCGGCCTAGATTACTGCTTCGGAGGAATTGAGAGCATCTTGGACAAAGATAACCCTGTAGCATTGATGTTGTTAGATCTTTTGGCTGGTTTTTTACACAGTCAATTATAAGGTTTTGATTTACCGTGTCGAGTGTCTAGGTATCAGTGGCACTGCTTTTGCACTGGTTAAATCTTTTCTTTCAAAAAGAGAGCAATTTGTATCAATGAATGGGATTTCTTCGAGTTCATTCTCTCTTCCTTGTGGAGTCCCCAGAGCCCTGCCCTTTTCAACCTATATGTGACGCCCCTAGCCATTCTTATCAAAACATTTGGGCTCGCTGCTGTTAGTTACGCAGATGATACCAGATTGTGGTTTCGGTATCTGGAAACCAGCACAAATCAGTTGAGAACTGTCTCAGATGCATGCAACTGAAGTTTTGCTGTTAGGTAACACCATCTCTTTATGGTCTCCAGACTGGTGGCCATCCGAGCTAGTAAATGCACCTGTGCAGGCATCAAAAGTAAAAAATCTGTGAATTGTATTTGACAACCATTTGTTGTTTGACAAACAGGTAAACACCGTGACTTCTTCATCTTTCCTCACTCTAAAAATCTTGAGAAAGATCCTTCCTTTTATTCCGGTAGATCTGAGGAAATTAGTTGTCACTGCTCTCATGCTTTCAAAGGTCGATTATTGTAATACTTTGTATATCAATTTGCAGAAACGTTTACTGAATAAATTACAGGTCCTGCAGAATGAGGTGGCACGGCTATTACTTAGAATTTATAGGCATCAATCAGCTTCCAAACTCTAGTTCAATTTCACTGGCTACCATTTCATAGGCACATTAATCTTAAAGCTTTGTGTACTGCTTAAGTCCTTGCATGATGTAGGACCAGAATACTTTAAAAATAAATGAATTTGGGTCGCTCCATCTATGTCTCTGCGATTTTCATCAGCTTTCAATTTGGTTGTCCTTAAATATAAAAGAGCCCGCTTGAGCAGAAGTATTATCTAACTAAACAGTGGAATGCTTTGCCACTTCATCTGAAGACATGCACTTACTTGTCCTCATTTAGAAAGAATCTTAAGAATTGTGTTTTTAATCTGTAGGTCCTGCTTAGGTTTTATTATCCCTTCTTTACTTTTTTGTTGTTGTTTGGTTAGTGGCAAGACGCCTTCAGGCATGTGCGCGCTTTATAAAATGTATTTCAATTTCATTAATTTCATTCTAAGCTAATGAGCTGACAAGCTCTGGCTGATGCACCTGAGCCCATTGAGTGGAACAAAGACCTGAGAAGATTTTGAACAGGATTTTCAGCACACCCAAAATTATGTGCTGCTCTCTTTTGCAGAAGGACAACTATCCTGAAACACGTGTCTAGAGATGTACAGCACTGGCTGAACCAACAAGGAAGAAAAAAAAGACTGTACTGAAGTAAGTGTTATCATGCACTGCATTTACCATGATGCATTGGTGCGAGATGAGTGCTGGAATGTGGTACACTGTGCTCCCATCTTCTTTTTGTTTGAAAATGGTCCCTTAATCTAATGAGCTGATGAGCTCTGCCTGATGCACCTGTGCCCAGTGAGTGGTACAGAGACCTGAGAAGACTTTGAGCTGCATTTCCATCACCCCCAAAATGATGTGCTCCTCACTACTAAAGAAGGACAACTATCCTGAAACAGGTGTCTACAGATACACAGCACTGGTCACACAGGTCAAAAACTAAAGACTGTCACTGAAGTAATTGTTATCATGCACTGCATTTACCATGATGCATTGGGATAAACTGAGTGCTGGGATGTGAGGCAGGGTGCTTCCACCCTCTTTTTCCTTAAAGTTTATAACCTGTATGTTGACATTTATTCCCAAAATAGATTTTGGGTCTTTTCTCTGGAGGAACATGTCAACGTTATTTTCACACATGTTCCTCTTTTATGTGTCAGGCACCCTACCTTGAGGACCACAAGGTGTACATCAGAGTGAATTATCAATATTTAACAATGCCGTTTACTGCCTGTGTTTTTTTTGTTTTGTTTAGTTTGGTTTTAGGCTGCCTCAGGCAAGCCACATATGGTAGGCCTGAGGCAATGTTTTACAGGCCAACACTGTGGATGACAGAATAGGTGCTGGAGTCCTCAAGTGGCATTTAACTACGAGGCCATTGGTGCATTTTCTACACCATATTCTAAGGACTTATAAGCAAGTAAAATGTGTCTGTCGAGATAAGTTAATTTATCCATGTTTAACAGGCGATCACAGTTACTTTACTTCTGTTTATCATGGACAATCAGAGGGGCATATTATCAAGAAACGGCGTTAAAATTATCGACGCTTTAGCGGCAAAAAACTGCTGCTGAAGCGGTGATAATGGGCTTGATAATAGGCCCTTGAGAATTCCAATAGAAGCCCATGTTCTGGTGTCAACATGGGCTTCTATTGGAATTCTCAAGGGCACATTATCAAGCCCATTATTGCCGCTTTAGTGGCAGTTTTCTGCCGCTAAAGCGGCGATAATTTTAACGTCGTGCTTGATAATATGCCCCACAGTTACTTTACTGCTGCTTAGAAAGAGTAAGGTGCACAAATAAGTTCTAGAAAAAGCTGAAAATACCAGTTTAGGTGGATTTGCTACACCAAGTGTCCCCACTACATTTGCGAAATTTCAGTCAATCCTGGCTTTTTAGCTAGCACGACTTTGCTTGCTGAGATCTTTGGGCTCACAAGGATAGTTTTAAACCAAATTCACAAGACCCAGAATGCAAAATTTCTACCATTTTAAAAGCCAGTACTGCCTGATGCCATCACATGCCTTGGAGCTTTTTGGCATCCTTGCAAAGGGTGGTAATTGCTACTCAAATACTTATGCCAGTATCCCATTGCTAATACTACAAACACTAAGACTCCTCTAAAAGAGAGGAGACATACCAAAAATGCATTTTTCGCCCACATGGTATTGGGGTACAGTTTACTCCAGGCAACTCACACCACTCCTGTGAATAATCTATGCGCATCAAAAGCTGTATTGTCTCGAGACCCGAAAAAAGAAAAACAGAAATCTAGAGCACCTCTTCCTGAGCACCGTCTCAAGTTTGAAACACAAGCAACACAATGTGACAGGCGCCCTATTTTGAAGGGATGCAACAGAGGGCCAACTGCAGTATGGGGGCCAGGACTTTCAGACCCACCAGGGATGTAAGCAGCATCCCCTCCATTCGTGGAAGCAGCTCTCGCTCTGCGTTCGAATGTTGGGACCTCTGTTGCTGCCTGATGGCAACTACCATTCTTTGGGGCAGATTTACAAGCCCCCTGCGCCACCAGTACATCACTTTTTGTGACGTACTGGTGGCGTATTCTACTGCTCCATATTTACAAGGACAGAAAAAGCCACCCTGCATGGCTTTTCCTGTCTCTGAAAATATGGCCCCTTTACACGCAGCACTTTGCGTGAAAGGGGGTTCCAAGGGTGTTGCTGTGGGTGTTCCCACGCAACACCCATGGAACAAGACACATTTCCAGATTTATAAGGATTTGTTAATCTGGAAATGTGTGTGAATGCTTCGCCTCCCCAAGGGAGGCGCAACACGGAGAAATGTTTTAATTTCTCCTAGTTTTTTCCTCTTTCAATGCGTGCTGCATTCTACAGCATGCATTGGAAGAGGAAAATGCCTGTAGTTATTGTTTTTGTGCAGGAAGGTGCCCCATGACGCAGGCAAGGGTGCATGTGCCTGTGCATGGCAGCAGTTTGTGCTCCAGTGCAGGGGAGCACAGGAATTCGACATATCATTGTAAATATGTTGCATTCTTGTGCTTTGGTAGTGCCGCAGCATGGCGTGGCCAAAGGGCTTGCGTTGCCAGACTGCCGTAATTCCTCGTACATCTGCCCCTTTGTTTGGGGGGGCTGCACACCTGCCTTCCCACTGAAGCTGAGCATGTATACAACAATACTGCAGAGATTGACTGTCAGGGCCGCCACTGCTAGCAACAGCACTGTATCAAGTGTTGATGTGGTTTGTTTCTGAGTTTCCTCTTATTTCTGGTATGTACATATGACGTCGGCGCAAATGGCAGCTGCATGTTCTCTCTATAGAGGCTATCATTATATTCTCTCCTATCTAGATGTTTTTCTTTTTTTTAATGTGTATTTTGTTACATCCCATTTTGAGAAGACTGCATATTATTGTATCCTCTCTGCTGCATATGAACACATATTGTACTGAAGAAGTGTGTTGTAATCCGGATTTCACTACACCCCATGTCTCTGAATGAGCAATTTTATTTACACAAAATCAGCAGGTTTTAGGCTACAGGCATTATGATTGAAACACAGAACATTTTAACATGACTACTAGCGTGGTTTCATAACACTAGGACATCATTCGTTTGTGTCTTCTGAAATTCCTCTTTGTAACCCACTTTAATATGGTATTATTTTTGATTGATACCTTTCGAAAGCACTTCCCTGATCTTGTTCCTGTTGGGAAGAGAGATGAAGCGCAGAAGGGCACAGCTTGAGTTTCACAGTGCCTCTCAATCTTTTCCATTTGTGAGTCTTTTTCAAAATATATCTTATTGAGTTATGTTGAAGAAAGAGAAAAGGCAACTAAAAAATAAAAAAAGTAAATAGGATTAGTCCATGTAAGAAATGTTTTACTTACTAGCTTTACCTTCAGATGATTTTCTTAATACGTGTTGCATCCAATTTAGTTATATCTCCTCTTACATTTCATGGACTACTCAATAAGATGTTTTTTAACCAAATAAATATTTTACATTAGTTGTGCCCATGCTGTATTTGACAGTTATGAATTTTGCTGAATATTTTTCCATTAGCTCGAATATGATCTTTGCCATGATCAGTAGTTGGATTACTTCAGGGTCTGGCAAATTATCAGGAACATTATTACTTTATCACAACAAATGATCCCTTGTTTTATTTTGGAAATTCCCTGAATGCCCATCTGAACTGGATTTGTAAAATTTGGAGACTACCTCAACCACCATTACCTGGGCTAGAGCCACCACTGTCATGCTGATACACAGGGCTTGGAAAGTCAACGTCCTACTAAAGTAGCCTACCCATTCTTGTGGATCATTTCCTCTGTGGCTGGACCTTGCAGAAGGTCCTGCAAAAGAATAGGTCTGTCAAGAAGAATACTTTTTGGCTAGTAGAACTTACATTTCTTGTGGAACTTGTAGTGTGTTGCGAGTTAGCAATGACGGAACCCTTTTGATTACTGATGGACTCCGTAGAGCAGTGATGTAAGTGCTATAGCTGAATGCAATGAAGGCTGATTTAGAAAGTTGAGTTTGCAGTTAGACGCAGATTAATAAAGACATATAATAATATGCTCTATGTGTAGAGTAGTCATTGGTGGGTACCCAGGCTGGGTAAGAGGCTAAAATGGACAACAAGATAGGGGATCAGCAACCCGAAGCTAAACAGTGCTCTCTCAAAGATTTTGCAGTGGTTCAAGCAAACTGCTCATGTGTGCCACATGTGCTGTTGTCATAGTATGGAATCAATGCTTAATACATGTGGAGCCAAAACGCAGCTCCAGCCGCTGTGAAGCAGTTGAAGATAACAAAAGCATTACAGAGAATCTACAAGTCATTGGCTGAGAACTTGCTGGTCAGGTCATACATAAAGGTACCGCGCTGCCACGCAAAATAAAGTCATATGTTATAGAGTGTTAACGATGAAATTGAATACAACCAGATTTTCAAAGATCAGTCATTGATAATTGAAAATTACAAAATAACACTGCGAACAGAAGTGCTGCAACACAGAGATCAACTAGGTGTCAGAAAGTGCAAAATGACATTTAGAAAAGACGGAATAATTGACTTTCCAAACCCAATAGAAAGAGTCATCCTACCACTGCACTCAGTGATGTGACTCAAAGATAAGTGCCCAAGGTTGTGCTTACAGAGTCGTCCATACCCGAAGTGACTAATCACCAAAACTGCTGAGTGGGGTTTAGCACAACTTTACAGATCTTCGAAGAATAAACAGCAGAGAGTGACTCTAAGACTAGTGAAATTTTTTAGATGATAGCGAAGAAAGTCATGTTTTCAGCTATCATTTAAGACTATTGGTCCAGCTCCAATACCAATAATTGATCAGGGATCGATAAATCACAAATTACTACAATGGCCCATACACATTCACTCAGTATCCCTGATGCGCTGGGGTCAACTTGTTTCGTTCATCTCTTATTTCTTTTATAAACCTCCTACAACATCTGTTTTAAGATCTAATATTGATATCAACTCTTCCTCTATTTGTTTGATGGACAAATTAGTTGAATAGTTGATGGTAATGATAAGACACTAACTCACCAAACATTTGTCACATCAATCACAGACTCTCGATGAGGTTCATAAGTAGGTTTATCTTGGAATTCAAAGTAAATGCTTGTTTGCATCAGGTCACAATTACAAAGATCGAACCACACGACCAGAGAAATTATGCAATTTACACAGACTCAATTCTGCAATTACATTATGTAATGAAGGAGTGGATAGAGTAAGAGACAAAAGATTCAGAGATAAATACATTAATGCTGAAAATGACATAAGCTAGATACAAACCTATCAGTCTGTAGGAAAACCACCCCCTGTACCCAGGAGATTTTGGTGGTTCGCAAAAGGTAATCAAGAAATGCAAGAAATTTCAGTCAAGAGTAGGACAGGATAGAATCAGCTAGGCTTCTCTGCAAAACGACGGACAGCGATGCATCTCCCCTCTTCTCTCCTGCCAGCCTAAGCCTTAACCACACCCCTAAAAGCACCCCAGATATACCCTAAGAGTGATATGACCAACCCACTAAGGTTGCATTCTACATTCAACTCGTACAGGGATTGGTGGTCTGGGGGGTGGCGTTGTCACAACACTATGACTTCGCATTTATTCAACATCTTTATTGTGTAAGAAGGTTCCCATGGTCCAAACCAGTTTATTTGTGCGTTTCCTCTATATGATACATTTGATTAAATGTTCCTTTTATTCAGTCAATATTTCTGCAGAGCACATCCCTAGTCTCACGCTCGGATACAACAATTGGCAGTCATCTGATGCTCTGGCCTTCACTCCTTCATGTCATTCGCGATATTCAGCACATCTTGCTTGTCTCATTTCAGAGCAGACTCGCTCCGAGGAAACTTCCCCCTCCCAGTTATGTCAATCTTTATAAATGGAGACTTCCTTCAGCACGCTAAAGTAAATGAAAACAAACAATTATTAATTATGGGACAATGAAACCTTCACTGTTCCCCACCCACCTTGCACTACTTACCTATTAACATTACCTAGCATAAGCTTAGTGCAAAAGCGGCATTAATAATTGACCCTTTAAAGCAGGATGCAACGTGCAAAACACTGATATACATGCGGCCTACTAGTGCAACTTCATTGTTTACTTTCAAAACACCAGGTAACTACAATATTATTTATTTACGTGTTATTTCAGGCATGCGCAAAGGAATTTCCCTATGTTTATGTGGGTGCACTTTAGATTTCATCACATCGACTTACTGTTAGTACGTATCATGGGGGTACTCGATCCGAGCAGGTTTAATTTTTGCGAAACCCTGCTCCATCACTATCCAGGGCCAGCGTGTTGCAAGGTCTCACAGATGAGTTGCCTAAATCAAGCTACAATCATTCACCTGTGAAGTCATCAACTTTCACACTGGTTTACAAGGCTACTGCGTTTCTAAAACCACCACCACCGTTCGATACTGCCAAAAAGCAAAATATTGGCAATAGATGGATTGTTTGGATAGAGACATTTGAAGCTTTCATTGATGCACTTGACGAGACTGATACAAATATTATCAAATGCTTCAAAAATTGCTGGTGATGGAGAAAAAGAAGTCACAAGGAAAACGCAGCTAACTGATGAAGAAATCACATACCATCAGATTAAAGAAACTTTGAATCTCACGTTTAACCCATTGCCCAATGTGGATTATGAAAGATACATTTTCAGTCAAGAATGATAGAGAGTAGTTCAAACCCTTGATGAATTTGTGGAGAGAATTGACACAGTCATCAAACACTGCAAGTTCAATGAATTTAATGATGAAGAAGCTATACGTCTTAGAGTTATTGATGAATGCTTGTCATATTCATTCAGAGGACAAATTCTGAGAGAAACTCTTAGTCAGGAGTGAGTGTTAAAGGCTGCCAGAGCTGAAGTCAATGCATATAGACCAGCTGCTGAGATGGTGGCTGGAGGTGCCCAGAATTAATCGGTCATGAGTGTGAAAAGTAAGCCAAAGCAAAAGACTGAAGGTCACAAGGTAATGTTTTCACATAAAAACAAGTTGTGTTTTAGATGAGGTTTGTCATTTCTACACTAAGGTAAATGTCCCACCAATGGTCAGATGTGGAAAGGCTGTGGAAAGGATAACCATTTCGGGATGATTTGAAAAGCCAAGAAAAAATAAAGTGTGTCACTGCGTGAAGACAAAATGGCAACTGGATTATTCCAGAAGCAGCGTTTGACATGCAACCACAAATCCAGGCAGTGACATCAGTTAAGACAAATCGACACTGAGCGAAGTTGATTGACATCTAAATCTTTGTTAAATAGTTCTTTATATCAGTATCAAGTGAAAGTGAAGAAGATGGTTGCGCCATGATTCAGTTCACCTCCGAAAAGCCGACACATGTTGGACTGGCCGCATGTGAAGAAAAATGTCAGTCAAAGAAAAGTTGACATGCCAAAGCACCAAAGTCATTCAAACATTGTACATAAGCTACACTAAAAGTAAATGGTTATTTGATACCTTTCATCATCAACAGTGGTGCTTTGACAAACATTATGCCTAAGGAGAAACATAATGAATTGTCTCTATTACCACAACTTACAACTTACTTACAACCAAAGTGCATACATACGCTGCATCAACACCTTTGAAAAGTCAAGGTTCATTGGCAGTGTAGATGAAACACAAGAAATCAAAGGTACAAGCACCTATGCGTGTGGTTCAAGGTACAGCATAAAGTGCCAGCTTACTCATTGAACTGATTTCCATAAATTACAACATAAATGCTCACCACAAAATAGTAAGTCAGTTCCCATAAGTGTTTCATGGTTTAGAAAAGCTTGACTATGAAATTAAAGCTGCATATTATTGAGGACGTGCGTCCAATTGCTCAAAGAGATAGACAAATGGATTTTATTTTACAAGACGCTTTTGAAAAGGCACTTGATTTGTTATGTAAGCATGATATCATTAAGTTTTCTATTGGTCCCATGTCATCGCTTTCTCCCATAGTGGTAGTGCCAAAAAAGGAGAGTGAAGGAGCTGTATGCATATGCGTTGACATGCATCAGGCCAAGTTAACCTTTATTGTAAGATTAAATAAAATCATTACAATATGCAAAGTGCTAGTGCAAACAGATCTGTCAATTGAAAAAAGTAAGTGCGTTAAGCAAAATGGAAATGCAAAAAGGAACAATATATAAGATTAAAACATTTGCATTGAGCAGAAGATGCAGTTTGTTAGAACATTACATAGCAGTTAAAAACATTGGGGTGCAGTTAAAAATGTTGCAATGTACACAGAACTAATTTTCAAGATGTAGGGTGGTTTGATTTCTGTCCAGGCAGCTGTAAAGTAGCTGTTATCTTCTTCATGGCCCCCTTGACCCCTTGGAGATATTTGGAGATATTTTACAGTCAGGGAGATTGTTTTCTGGTCTGCTGAGTTGAGGGAGGCTATTATGACTTGTCTGCAGGAGCACCAACTGGTTCCAAAGAGGGTGCCACCATTGTCAACATAGGCTTAAAGTATAACTACAGATGCAGATACACTTACTAACAAGGTAACGCATTGGATCAGTCACGTCAGGGGATGCAGCTCTGTGGTTTGAGATGATATCCTTGGTGCACAGAGATACCCTGCGGCAAACCCACTTTACGATGTTATTGAACTGTCCTTGAGGGATAGGAGGATTGGGGACAATTTGGTTACACTGGAAGCCGGAAGCTGCCCACCTACCAACTAGAGTAGACAGTTTAAATATGGAAGTCAAGGCCGTGACTTGTCCATTGGGGTTCACTGGAGTGAAAGACAGATATCTCCTTTGAAGGATGAGGATTGACTTAAGTCAAGTACCATAAACATTCTATCAAAGTTTCTGGAGTCAATTGAAGGGGTAATTTATTGGCCTAGTCATAGGCTGGGTCCATGTTTACTGCACCTTTACCTGTATATAATACAATAATAGATAGAGCTGCTGTATCTGGCCCTGGTATCTGCGAGGGGATTCCTTGTTATTGTGATAATGGTGTGACTGCTGTTACACCCCCGCTTATGGAGAATGATAGTAACCAAGACACTTATCCCGATACTTAGTATATGTATTCCATGGGGCAACTAACCAATGCTAAACTGGTAGTAGGTATTACTTACCCTAACTGTGCTCTAGATAAATCTGAATGTGTGGTCCATAATAGTATTGAGGAGGAGAATCTAGCTCCAAACTCTAGCTTGTCAGTTATAACGTGGAATATTGCAGGGATCTACCCAAAACTAGATGATTTTGGGTGGCTTATGCTTATAAACAACAACAACATTTGTATCTTTCAGTAGACCTGGGCTACCGAGAGGGTATTTATCTGTGGCTACACCACATATAGCACTGAGGCGCTAACCCCAAGAAACACAGGGAGGGCAAGCGGCGGTTTAACAATTTTTGTAAAAAAAACTATTGCTTGCACTCACAAACAGATGCAAATCAACTCACTGGACCTCATGGGGATTTAGGCTACTTTTCCGACAGGTCTAGTAGTATTCATCTTCAATGTTTATGTCAGATCTGTCTCTTGAGGGAACAATTTACCCACTTTACATTGATGTTCGGGAGAGAAATGACAACCAAGATACCTCACTGGACCAATCAGAGAGAGAAAGACAAGAACAAAATTCATAAGAAGTACTTGGTTCATAAACAAAAGGTGAAAATGTATGCTGACAAAAGACGACATGCGAATAACATTGTCTTTAAGAGAGGTGTTCACCTGCTTGCACGTCTGATGTGGAGAAGAAAATATGATGCTCCATTTGATGCCCAATCTTTTCAAGAAGTGTACAACAAGGGATGCATGGTGAATGTCCAGCGCCCTGAGAAGTCTATTACCAGAGACTTTTCTCACTTTCAGCATTTAACTCATTGTTCATAAGATTTATATGTTGAAAGAGAGACTTGTTCTGAAGCACCAGTGACTGCTATTGCCTCTCCACCATTCATGCAGATCCAGGACATTGATGGTAGCAGTTCTTAGTTTCCAATACCAAGATCAGGTTGAACAACTGCAGTGCTAAAATTGAAGAGATTTAAGTGTGTGTATGTGTGTGTGTGTGTCTCTGTGTGTGTGTGTGTGTGCGTGCATGCGTGCTTACACATGTGTGTGTGTGTGTGTATATATATATATATAGACGCCGATGCCTCTGCTCCACACGGACTCGGAGTTCCGAGTTCGGGACACTCCCCTCGCTAGCCTGTCATCATGTCCCAACCAATCGCAGCGGGGCATGGTGCTTTAAATGTGGGCTTGGAAAGTACTGACTAGTTTGGCGGCATCTGAGGAAGTCAGTTTCATGACGAAACGCGTCATGCCGTGTGCCAAAATAAAGGAGCATTCTTTCTTGGTGACCCGTGTGTGCTCGAGCTTCTTTGTGCAAAGGGAGCCTGGTCTTGGTATTTTGGTGCAGCCACGAGCACCATTGAGCGCCCACCCCAGAAGCTGTTCGGCGTACTAGTGGCAAACTTTGGAAATCTAAAAACTTTTTGGAAACGCCGAACCACCACTGTATCCCGCAAACCAGCACTGTTATTTTACAAGGGGAATCCACTTACTGAGGCGGGATCCCTGAGCCAGAAGTGGGGTGCAAGCGGTGGGGTGAGGGTCCCGGGGAGCTGTTCGCCACCCGCAAAGAGATCCAGGCAAAACGTGGAGAAGGAGCAGAGACCGCCCACTGGGGAAGCACTGACGCCGATGCCTCTGCTCCACACGGACTCGGAGTTCCGAGTTCGGGACACTCCCCTCGCTAGCCTGTCATCATGTCCCAACCAATCGCAGCGGGGCATGGTGCTTTAAATGTGGGCTTGGAAAGTACTGACTAGTTTGGCGGCATCTGAGGAAGTCAGTTTCATGACGAAACGCGTCATGCCGTGTGCCAAAATAAAGGAGCATTCTTTCTTGGTGACCCGTGTGTGCTCGAGCTTCTTTGTGCAAAGGGAGCCTGGTCTTGGTATTTTGGTGCAGCCACGAGCACCATTGAGCGCCCACCCCAGAAGCTGTTCGGCGTACTAGTGGCAAACTTTGGAAATCTAAAAACTTTTTGGAAACGCCGAACCACCACTGTATCCCGCAAACCAGCACTGTTATTTTACAAGGGGAATCCACTTACTGAGGCGGGATCCCTGAGCCAGAAGTGGGGTGCAAGCGGTGGGGTGAGGGTCCCGGGGAGCTGTTCGCCACCCGCAAAGAGATCCAGGCAAAACGTGGAGAAGGAGCAGAGACCGCCCACTGGGGAAGCACTGACGCCGATGCCTCTGCTCCACACGGACTCGGAGTTCCGAGTTCGGGACACTCCCCTCGCTAGCCTGTCATCATGTCCCAACCAATCGCAGCGGGGCATGGTGCTTTAAATGTGGGCTTGGAAAGTACTGACTAGTTTGGCGGCATCTGAGGAAGTCAGTTTCATGACGAAACGCGCCATGCCGTGTGCCAAAATAAAGGAGCATTCTTTCTTGGTGACCCGTGTGTGCTCGAGCTTCTTTGTGCAAAGGGAGCCTGGTCTTGATATATATATATATATATATATTCAGTGAAAAAACCATAGGTTTCACACATGTTATAGTTAGCTGGACATTTTACTCGTAAAAAACCAATGAAATTGCCCCGTTATAGTTAGTTCAGCTAACTATAACTCGCGCGCCCGCAATGCACTGCTGATGACGTCACATATTACATCACTCATGACATGGTCAGTGACATCACTCATGACATCACTGATGACATCTCAAATGACATCACTGATGACATCACTGATGACATCATCCAGTGAATGTGTGTTTTTCTGAAAATTAAATATGTTTTATATATGTGTATCTCAAGGTCGATGGAAGAATAAATGGGTATATAAGTGTCTAAATGGATGATTTGTTTTTGAAAAATTGATTGTGTTACTGACTGATTAAGTGTATCTCTCACTTTGTGTATAAGTGGCTGCATGGGTTGGTGAGTAGCTACATGGGTGTCTATATAGGTTATTAGTTGTTTTTTTGAGTATCAGTCTGAGTGTCTGTATGGTACGGTGGGGGGTATTACGTAGTGCATAGATGCATGAATGAGTGACTCACTGTTTGTATGTGTTGAAGACAGCATGTGTGCAGGACTGTATGGGTGGATGAGTGTGTGTATGGGTGTGTTAGTGAGTGAATGACTGTCTCAATAGTGTCTTCAGGAGTAACTACATATGTTTTTAACTAGTATATGTGACTATTGGTGTATATATGTGAGTATATGTGAGAGGGAGAGATTGAAAGAGTTCCTGTATGAATAAGTATGTGTTTCTATAAGTGATTGTTTAAAAGACTAAGTATGTGTAAGTTTCCGTAGAAGTAAGTATGGTGGTGTGTGTATTACTGTATATGCAAGTAAATGTATGTTTTATTCTTTATTAGCATGAGTGACTATGTGTGTGAGTAACTCTATGGATGAGTGGCATTGTGTAACAGGATGTATAGATGTATGAGTACATATGATGAGTGAGTACATGTATGAGTGACTGTATAGGACTGTTGGTGAATGAGTGGATGTGTATGTGGATCTTAGAATTACTGAAGAGGTTGTTGTAACTGGTATTGGTATGTCCATTGTTTTGAAATTTTTAGTCTCTATTTTTGAATGTGTGTATCAAAGCTTATATTAAGGTGAGAGGAGGTCTGCCACTCTATCACAAGGATGATGTCATCAGTGATGTCATCAGTGATGTCATTTGAGATGTCATCAGTGATGTCATGAGTGATGTCACTGACCATGTCATGAGTGATGTAATATGTGACGTCATCAGCAGTGCATTGCGGGCGCGCGAGTTATAGTTAGCTGAACTAACTATAACGGGGCAATTTCATTGGTTTTTTACGAGTAAAATGTCCAGCTAACTATAACATGTGTGAAACCTATGGTTTTTTCACTGAATTTCTAAGGTTTTTTAAATGCTAATTCCTAACTATAACGTGTGTGAAACCTATGGTTTTTTCAGTGAATTTCTAAGGTTTTTTAAATGCTAATTCCTAACTATAACGTGTGTGAAACCCATGGTTTTTTCAGTGAATTTGCAAGGTTTTTTAAATGCTAATTCCTAACTATAACGTGTGTGAAACCCATGGTTTTTTCAGTGAATTTGCAAGGTTTTTTAAATGCAATTTTTTTTTTTATTCTTCATTTTTTTCAAACATATTTTTAATTTAATTTTCTTATCTTTTATAAAGACTATGCTTAAATTTTTAAAATCCTTAAATATTTTTTTTATATATATTTTTTAAAATAAACATGTAAAATTTATTCCCAGTTTTTTTTTATTTTTTTTTATTTTTTTTTATAGTACGCGTACCGTAAGCTCACGGTAAGCGTACGGTTTACGCAACGCCCGTAATCTATCTACGCTGCTTGCGTATAGTTACGTACTTTGCGTAGCCGCGCGTACTGCGCGTGGGACGCGTGCGCGCTTACGCAACACGCGTACGTTACGCGGAAGTGCCGGGGAGTGACTGTTATGCGCATGCGCGCAAGCGCGTGTCTTTTTTACGCGCACGCGTACTTTTTGCCGTAAGCGTACCGTAAGCGTACCGTAAGCGTACGGTAGGTCATGTGATCTTGAAACACAACTTCTGATTGGTTGAAACTACTTTCAGTTCTAGAACTCTCCTACACCACACCCATTCCCCTCATTTCTGCTTGTGATCCCTTGGGAGAAGGAGCTGGTTTGTCTTTGGGATACGATGGCAGAACAGCAGAGCTCTTCTGAGAGTGAGGCTAGCACCAGCAGCACTGTCTTGAGGCAGAGAGCGAGGAAAGTAAAGCCTTCTTATGTTTGGGATTATTTTACTTTTCCAGAAGGCCAGCAAAAGGTGAATGCACCCTTAGTTACTTGCAAGCTGTGTAAGCGTGTACTTTCTAGAGGTAATCCTAACAGGAAGTATTCCTTTGGGAATCACACCATGAAGAGACACCTCCAGGAAGTACACAGAAGGACACATGGTCATCTTTTTGGAGGTAACTCTTCAGAAAGACGAGCCAGTACATCCACAGCAGCTCAGCCTGGACCATCATCTGCAGGGCAGACTCCTTCTTCTGCAGGTCAGGTGAGCCCTTCATCTGTGGGGGGAGAATCTCCTTTTGCTGGCCCTCTGGAAATTAACCCTCGGTTTGCGAGGGTTGAAGTACGGTGCGCCACTTGTCACGATCTAATTACTTATAGGGAGACCAGTGTTTCCCTGGTGAACAGTAAAATAGATCAGCACACTTGTCGTACCGTCTAATATTCCCAATCTTTCTTTCCTCTGTCCCTGCATGAACACAACGGTTCTTTTAAGAGCCAACCTTATCTTTCATCTTTTTTTTTCTTTTTTTTTAAAAACTTTTTTTTTTTTTTTACCGTACGCGTACGGTAAGCGTACCTTTTTTTTATTTTTTAAAAAAAAACACTAAAAATCATTTATCTCATTACAAAGTCCAAGACGCAATAAATCTCTGCCTATAATTCTTCTATGCACACAGAGTCATGTTTTCACATTAGTGCCAAAACGAAATTTCTTTGCCAATTTGAAAGCACACTTACTGCTCTTTTTTTTTCGGGCCAAGTGAAAATCTCTTTTTACAATTTGAAATCACTTTTACAGACTGACACATTCTGAATCCTTTTTTTTTAAATTTATTTAAATGCACATGTCCAAGCTGTTTTTTTTTCAGACCACCACCGTGTGTATTCTCTGTGACTGCCTACACTCCAGCAGGGGCAACCAGCCTTAGTGATGCTGAATGTATTTGCATTACAGACTTAAACCTGAAAACCCCACTCGCTTCTAATTACTGGGCATGACTATACATGGCAAGCACATGGGTGTGTGCTAAGCCTCTGCTTCTTCCCCCAAAAATTCGCTCCCCCTTTCCATCTACTGCAACTGTGAAATCACCAGAGCAAGACGCAATAAATCTCTGCCTATAATTCTTCTATGCACACAGAGTCATGTTTTCACATTAGTGCCAAAACGAAATTTCTTTGCCAATTTGAAAGCACACTTACTGCTCTTTTTTTTTCGGGCCAAGTGAAAATCACTTTTACAGACTGACACATTATGAAACCACCATGTGTAACTACAACAAAAACAATTCCCATTTCTATTATTCATTTCTTAAGTTACCACATACATCCCCTCTCAAACTGTAAACTCACCTTTAAAATTAGTTAGTTGTGAAAGAAATGTGACACTCAAACAGCAGATTATCAGAGCCAGGATCTCTGTTCTCTACACCTCTCTCCTCTCAGCAGAACCAGATAATGGCAAACTTTCCCTCTATTTTTCCACACATATACATGTAAGTTTCAAATCTCAGTGCTTCCCCCTTTTTTTCAAATGTAATGACACATTTCTATTGGTTGAAAACCAACCCTTTTCCAAAAGTACCCTGCCCCCAACTTGACTTCTGCCTAGTACCCTTCCCCCAACTTGACTTCTGCCTGCTACCATAGCAACAGCTCATGGAACACTGCTGTGTGCAGTTAGGTCAGAAGTTCGACACACAATGTTTCAATTCCACAGAGCAAGAGTGCTTGACTTTTCAAACCTAACAGCAAATCCATAGTACTGTTCTTTGGTTACACATTTTTTTGTACCAATACAAAACATGCTTCTTTTAATTTTCACATACAGCCTAGTTCTTTTTCTAGAATGGTATGAAACAGCCAATCAGTTCTTTTTGTTTTGTAAAAAATATGTATGCCTCCATTTCCAAACTGTCTTTCTTTTCATATTGCCATTCTACTGAAAGACACCTCCTGAGTGCATCCAGTTCTCCTTTGAAGATGTTCACAGTGTGGATTGTAGGGCACAGCTATGTCTTCTGGAGTGAAAAGTTTGCAGAGAAAACAGATATGGTGAGAGACCTTGCTTTGCCAAATGTAGACATTAAATGGATTGGTCAGAGAGGGTTAAAGTGGCACCAATTGATGCCATTGGTGAAATCCTTCATTCAAATCCAACACCCTGACCTCATAATAGTGCACTGTGGTGGCAATGACTAGGGGTGGGCGGAATTTGCGGAATTAACCTTCGCAAATTATCGCGAGAATGTTTAAAATTATCGCAAACAAGCAGAAATATCGCAAAGATGCGGAAGTTTTTTTCCGGCATGTTCGCGAGATTTTCTGCATGGTTGCGGGTCGCCAACTTACCCATGTGGTTGCTTGCGGGCGCGGCCATCTTGTTTTGAGTTGTTCTCGCGGTGCATGATCGCGAGAAGAAAGACGTGATCGCGCGACGCATGACGTCACTGCGGGCGCGAACTGTCGCGAGACAGCGCAAATGGCTAAAAACAATACAACATCTCATGGAGAACGCGACCGGATCAAGAAAACTTGTCGGCGAACGCAGGGATTCAGGTAAGGCGATCGCGCGCGCGCGAGAATGTATCATTTTACAGCGCGAGCAAGAAACAAATTATCGCCAAGCTGCGGAAACCGGAATTTTTGACATTTTCGCGCTCTCCGCGGAACGCAAAAATGTCAAATTATCGCAATTTCCGCGAACGGAACGAAATTTTTGCCCAGGCCTAGCAATGACCTAGGCACTTTGACTGGGGTAGGTCTGGAAATGCTTATGAAGGACACCTTTGCACAACTGTTTACACTTTTCCCTAAAACTGCCTTTGTGTTTTCCAACATATGCCAAAGGCAAAAATGGAACTGGTCCAATCATTTCTGTCCTCAGATTGACAAAGCAAGAAAGCACGTCAACAAATCTGTTTCTGCTTTCCTCCGTGACTATGGTATGGGTGCCATTTACCACAACAACTTGCGTTACGACATGCAAGACATTTATAGAGGAGATGGTGTGCACTTCAATGATGAAGGGAACAGAGTCTTCCTCTTGAACCTTAGACTCTGCATCGGTACTTACTTGTAGGTACCACTAAAAAAATGACTCCATAAACACAACAGCTCTTTTTAGAGCTCCCTAATTTCTAAACTCTTAAATCTGCTTTTCATTTATTTATTTTTTTTTTTTTTTACCGTACGCTTACCGTAAGCTTACCGTACGCGTACCCCGTGATTTTTTTTAAAATCAATAAATGTTTTTTTTGTACTTTTCTGTCCTTCTTTGACCCCCTTACAATTGTTAGGGGGTCTGTAACTCTCCTCATTGCCCCCTTTTCTTGTTTTCACTCTTTTTTTTTCAGAGTGAAATACACAAAATGGCGGCCGCCGCTTCCTGGTTTCGGCCGATTCGAATGTTTACTAAGATCTAAGAGCCAATCAGAATCGCGCTCGCGCACGCCACCGTACGCTTACCGTAAGCGTACGGTAAGCGTACCGTAAGCGGGCTCAGATATATATATTGATTTAAAGGCTATTTTCTCAGAATCTACTGAACAGATTTACACCAAACCTACAAAAGGCACTTCCTTGACCTAGGGACTACCTCTCTGCCAAATTTTGAGTAATTCTGTTCAGCCGTTCGGGCTGTAGCTCGTTCTAAAGGTCCTATGGAAAAATGCATGGGAAAAACGCGTTTTGGGACCCCCCTTTTATCTCAGCCCCCGCTTGACGGATCCCCCCGAGACTTTCAGGGTAGGAGCGGAGCGTAGCGCCCCACCTATTTTGAGAAATTCGCGAGGATTCGTCGACCGGCGCCAAAGTTATTCAAAATAGAATGTTGAGGTTTTCCTATGGAAACGTGGTCCTAACTATAACTACCTACTGGCGACCGCCAGTAGGTAATATATATATATATATATATATATATATATATATATATATATATCCAAAGATGAAGTGCTCCTGCTGGAAGCCGGAGTCCCATGGGAGGTGACGCAAAAGTCGGCGGAGCAGCTGATAATCCAATTTTTCACAACACGAAGGCAATCACGTGCGCTCTCGGAGACCACAATCAGGATCAGGAAAAAGAATGATATATTCCATCATAAATCAACGTGACGCGTTTCGCCTTGCGGCTTGAACACACAAAGTGCACGATATGACAAACCTCCTTATATACTCCATATTAGAAACTGACATAGGACATGATTATGTGATTGGTTCAGTGAAAATGTCAAAATTACTATGGTCGCCATCTTGCAACATGTTAAATCATAACTAAAATCGCATATAAGACGTCATGATTGTGCACACTGTAACATGTAATGTCAATATCCTGTGTGATAAAACATATTGTACATTAAGACAGTCCTGTAAACATATGTAAAGAATGGAAGCTAGTCCCTGATAGTCTGCATGTGGTGCCCTCGGTTATAGTCACCATCTTGTAACGTCTTTTAGCTGGGGATCGATCAAATCCAAGTGGATTGGTGTATCACCTTACATGATCAGTATAAACTTATTAGTTGAGTCCTGGGCAATATTTGAGAGTGGGTTTGCACAAGACCACATTACTGTGGGACCCGAATATTAACTGGGTCACGAATATACCCCTAATGAGTATTGTCAGGGACTACCGCTTCGAGTAGTTAAATACATTCCCCTAGTGGATGATTAGTACAAGGAGAAAATGAACCAATCTGTATGTACGCCCCTAGTGGGTAAACAGGCTCTGCCAAATGGCTATGTAGGTAGAGGTGTGGAAAACCAACATGACAGCGTGCCAAAACAGTGTACAAAATATAACATAGAGAGAGAAAGAATTCAAGAAAAGTAAAGTCTTATCTGCGGCATAGTGTCATGTCAGGAGAATGATGCCACGAAGAAAAGGGTAGGGACTAGTTCTATCGATTCCATCTAGTCCGTACCTTCCTTTCCTCCTGTGAAAAGAAAGAAAGGATCGACAGCTAAATTACTGAAAGTTTGGTGAAACAACATATAGTGCATAGTAAAAACATTAGAGTAACACATTACTGTCTTAAAACACAGTACTCAAGCAGTTGATTCCATCATACAGTAACATTTCTATTCATCATGCAGATGCATTGCAATTTCTTCATCAAGGTTATGTCCCTTGGGGTAGTGTGTTTCTAGCTCAATGATGTATTTGGATTCTTGCTTCCTTAACTGGAGTTCTTGGTTCCCACCTCTGTGATTGCTTTCTATTTGTTGAATGAGAAAAAACTGTAGTTTCATGCTGTCCGAGTAGTGATATGTCTCAAAGTGCCTGGCTATGGGGGAGTGTGGATCTCTTTTGAATATAGCCCTCATGTGCTCCATGACACGTTTCTTGGTCATATGTGTCATACTGCCCACATAGCGAAGATTACACGGGCATTCCAAATGGATATGGCTCTATTACTGTTGGCGTTAAGATACTCCTTCCTCATGCGGCTGACGCGGCGCTCCCTGCAATGCTCGCATGGGAAGAATCCCTGTTAATTTATGCCCCTATCTTCTTTTGCAGTGATATCACTATGTACTAGAATGTCTCTCATGCTGCATCCCTTTCTGTATGGTGATCTGTGGTCTAAAAGTAATGGTAGTGCCTATGATGGGGTCTTTTCTTAGCATGTCCCAATTCTTAGCTAGGATACGTTGTACTCCCTTGGGCCCACCTTTGTAGGTCAGAATGACTCTGGTAGTGTTTTCACTTTCATCTATACTGTCTTTGGTGTCCAAGATGGTCTTCCTACTGATGTTTTTGATCTTCTCTGTTGCCCTACATAAAATCCAACCTGGATAACCTCTCTCAGCAATCTGGTGCGCATGATATCTTGTTCCTTGGAATACTCCACTTTAGCCAATCAGGATGACTGCTCAAAGCATGGAGCAGACTGTTGACTGCAGTAGCTTTCCTAAACAGCCTAGTGTGTAAGGTGTTATTGATGATTTCAACCTTGATATCAATAAAATCAACAGTATTGTGACTCATATCACTAGTCAGTACTAGTTTGCGACTGTTGCTGTTAAGTTTGTGTATAAAGTCTTCAGCTTCGGTAACCGTACCTCTTCTAATCATGAAGAATTTGAATTTGAATTTAAAATTATTTATAAAGCGCACGTTCACCAGCGGTTTCATGGCGCTGCAACTAACAGATATCTGGGCGAGGGAAGCCGAAGCTGAGTTAAAAGGAAACAGAAACTGCTAATGAACTAGTTAAAAAATTTAGTAAACAAATGAGCTTTGAGCTGTTTCCGGAATTGCGGATAAAGAGTTAAGGCTCTAAGCTCAAGAGGCAGGGAGTTCCAGAAGAGTGGAGCAAGGGTCGCAAATTTCGATCCTCCCCATTTCTTCCTCCGGAACCGCGGGACTGTGAGAAGGGATTGAGTGGATGAACGCAGTTCCCTGGAGGGAACATAGGGAATGATCTCAGATGAGATAAAAGCCGGGGCCGTGCCCAGTCGTGCTTGGAAGGTGATGGAAGCAAGCTTGAACTGGACACGCGCGCGGACAGGAAGCCAATGTAGGGACTTGAGGAGGGGAGTGACGTGGTGAGACTTTGGTAGTTTAAACACCAGGCGCGCCACCTGGTTTTGGATCTGCTGCAGACGGCTTAAGCTATATGCAGATATACTTGCATATAAGGCGTTGCCGTAATCCAGGCGGGAGATGACCATTGCCAGGGTGATCAGTTTCAAAGCGTCAAAAGAAAGAAAAAAAAACGGGACACCTTGCGTATAGTGCGCAGTGAAAGAAAAGAAGAAGAAACCACAGAACTAACCTGGGAGTGAAGGGTGAGTTGAGAATTGAGAATAATGCCTAATGTTTTTACTGAGGTAGAGGGGACAGGTGGAGAGCCTAGGGAAGGGGGCCAAAACAAGGAAGACCAGGGGCTGGATGAACCACCCGTCAACACCAGCTCAGTCTTGTCTGGGTTGAGTTTCAGATGGTTGTGGTTCATCCAGTCCCGGATATAAATCATGATAGATTGGAAGTTAAGAACAGAGGCAGGGGAAGAAGACAGATTAAAGACAAGTTGGAGGTCATCCGCATAATTAAATACGGTGACCTCCATTTGCTGCAGTGAGAAAATAAGAGGGGCGATGTAAAGATTAAACAAAAGAGGTGAAAGGGAGGAGCCTTGGGGGACCCCGCACTGAACTTTCCGAAAGTCCGCAGAAAAATCACCCAGGCGAACTGCCTGGGTGCGGTCCCTCAGGAAGGAGGATAACGATACCAGCGCGGTGCCCCCGATCCCCGCCGCCCTGACACGGGAAAGCAAGATGGTATGATCAACCGTGTCAAAAGCGGCTGAGAGATCGAGGAGAACCAAGGCCTGGGTCTGGTTAGTGTCCATTCCCTCCCTGAGGTTGTCGAGGACCGAGAGGACTACGGACTCCGTAGAGTGTGCGGGGCGAAATCCGGCCTGGCGGGGGGCAAGAACCCCGTACTTCTCTACAAAAGAGCTCAGAGCGCAGGTGACATGGCGCTTGAGCACTTTCGCCAAAAAAAGGCAGGAGAGAGATGGGGCGAAAATTGGCAAGGACTGAGGGGTCTGCGCCCTGCTTCTTCAGGATGGGAACAATGACTGCTGTTTTGAGTGGATTGGGTACCACGCCCTGGGAGAGAGAACTATTTAGGAGGTGAAGGGGGGTGTCTGGACAAGTAGTAAAGATGTGACGGAGGATGTGGGCAGGGCAGGGATCTAACGGAGAGCCGGATTTGACAAGGGGAATTATGGAGGGCAGGGATTCCTTGGTCAAGGAAGGGAAAGTAGTGAGTTGTCCCTTGGGGGGAGGACACTGGGGATCCACAAAGGTAGGAGAGGGGAGAGGGATATTGGCTTTAATAGTGGCTATTTTCTGAATGAAGAAATTGTTTAGGGAGTGACAGAGTTCCTGGGAAGGGGTGGGCTTCAGAGTGGTTCTGTCGGAGAATGCCAGGTTGTGCACAATCGAGAAGATTTCCCTCGATTGGTTCTCAGCTGCGAGGATTTTTGAAGAAAAATAGGTTGTTTTGGCCGCCAAGATAGCCTTTTTATATTGAGTCAGGATGTTAATGAACTCCAATTGCAGTGAGGGGCAGTAGTTTCTCCTCCAGGCCCGCTCCGCTCGACGTACCGCTAGTTTGGTGGCCTTAAGATCTTCATTAAACCACAGGTTGGCATCCTTCTCCCACTTTGAGGTGACCCGTTTCAAAGGGGCAATAGAGTCGCAGCCTGAGGAGAGCCACTGTTCAATGGCCGTGAACTGGGAAAGGGTGGATAGACCTTGTAGGGAGGGGTAGGAGGTGGTGAGTAGGGTTGATAAATTTTCAGGGTCTACTCGCCCCCAAGCGCGGACCCAGATGTTCTTAGGAAGTGGGGGCTTGGCCGGAGGATGTGTGGGAAGGGCAAATGAGATCAAATGATGGTCTGACCACGTACAAGGTGAGATGGATAGGGACTCTACGGGACAGTTCAAGGACCAAATCTGGTCTAGGATATGACCCTTGACATGGGTAGGAGAGTGAATATGAGATGTGAAGTTAAGAGATTGAAGGGTGTCTGAAAATTCTTTTAAGGATGGGCATTCTGCGGGGTCTGAGGGCCAAAAATTAAAGTCACCCAGGAGTAAAATGGAGGAGTTGTTAACTGTGATCGTGGCCAAAACTTCCAGATAATCGGGGAGAAACAATAAAGGGGATTGAGGGGGACGATAGGTAAGTATGCAAGTGAGGGGAGGTGTAATAGAGGTGGTACGGATAGCCAGGTACTCCGTAGTGGCAATATCTGGCAAGGAAAGAGTTTGAAAGGGGAGGTCAGTTCGGGCGATGACCGCAACGCCGCCCCCAGCTCTACCATTATGGCGATCCGCATGTAGAGCGTAATATGGGGCTGGGAGAGTGGCCAATAGAACGGGGAGGGAGTCATCGAAAACCATGTTTCTGTTAAAAAAAGAAGATCTGGTGCATGAAGGTCTAGCAGCACCGATAGTTCATGCGAGTGGGCTACTGCAGACCGAGTGTTTAAGTAGTATACTGAGAGGGTTTTAGAGGATCCAGGGTTAACATCACCCACGGGGGGGTGAGGGGGAATGTGTTGAAGGGGAAGGATGGTGGGAGAAGGAGCAGGAGACAGGCCGAGATAAGAAATGCGGGAACAGGTAGTGGCTGGTAAAGACCATGGGCCCTGGAGGCTGCGGAGTTGGGCGGGGGAAAAGGTGATAAATTGGGTGACGTGCCCCTATCCCCGGACAGCCGCGGACGGGCGCAGACGGGCTTGCCTTAGGCGCGCCTTCGGCGCGCAATCGTCGCGCCCGCTGCGCCCGTCCGCTGCGCTTCCGGCCCATACACATTGTTTTATAGGGGCGTTTTAGAGGGAGTGGAGAAAAGAAAAGGGGGCGTGGCCGGCGAAGTGGGCGGAGCTAGCTCGCTCGCTGTTGATGGCGGCAGCGAGGGAGGATTCCCCATGACAGCGTCAAGATCGGCTGTCTGGGGGTCAAGAGTCAGGCTGGAATCCTAGCTTTAGTGCAGGTAAGTAAAAACACCGAATTACACAAGTTTTAAAATTCAATTAGCAGCGCTCCCGGCTTTCCGCCTCAGGAGAATGTTAGAGTGGACGCGCTAGTGATCAGCGCGCCCTTTTAGCCTGGGAGAAGGGGGCGTGGCCGGCGAAGTGGGCGGAGCTAGGTCGCTCGCTGTTGATGGCGGCAGCGAGGGAGGATTCCCCGTGACAGCGTCAAGATCGGCTGTCTGGGGGTCAAGAGTCAGGCTGGAATCCTAGCTTTAGTGCAGGTAAGTAAAAACACAGAATTACACAAGTTTTAAAATTCAATTAGCAGCGCTCCCGGCTTTCCGCCTCAGGAGGTCATCGATATACCTTAGCCATAAAACAACTTTGTCAAACTCATTTTCGAGGTTGGTGTCTTGTCTAAGCTCCTCCTCCCATGTCCCAAGGAACAAGTTCGCAAAACTGGGCGTGAAACATGTTCCCATGGCAGTGCCAAGGGTTTGTCTGTATATGTCGCCATTGAAGAGAAAGAAATTGCTTTTGAGGCAGAACCTAATGATAGCAATGATCATGTTAGTATGATCAAGGTATTTTATAGCTCTTTTGGATAGGTATTTTTGGCATGCTGCGATCCCTATCTCGTGTTCAATGATGGCGTATAGCGAGCTAACATCCATGGTAATAAGTATAAACTCTTCTTGCCAGAGCACTCCCTGTATCTTGGTTAGAAAGTCCTTTGTATCTCTCACATACGAGGGAAGGAGGACCACCTGATCTTTTCAGAAATGGTCTACATGTCTCGATACGTTTTCTAAGGCACTCCCTCTAGAAGAAACTATGGGTCGCCCCAGAGGATTGGTAATGTCCTTATTGATCTTATGGAGGAGGTAGAGCACGGGGAGTTTGGGAAAATCTTTCGGTAAAAAACAATATTCTTCCCACTCTAATAATCCCTTGTCTCTCCACTCTGTAAGGTTGTTCCATATGTTGTTCGTGTGTAGTGAGAAGAATCACCTTCTCGCAAGACAAGGGCACTCAGTAAACCATGAAACTGATAAAGTTTCTTCAACAATTTATTTACTTCATAGATTGAGTTTCGACAAATTCATCCGATTGAGTCTCTCGTTGAAATATCATTTCCAAATGTAATCATACATAACAAAGAATTGTTCTTCTTGAGCACATTAGACATCCACCCAATGCATTTCGGGTCAATAATCTGACCCTTCTTCAGGGGTCTACAAATGAAATGAAACAGGACCATTAAGTTCACTATCCCAAACAAATGAAACAACTCTGGACAGTTAAATCAATGCATAAAAAATCACGTGTACAGACCAAAATACATAAACTGTGATGAAGACAAACCAAATGAAAGAAAATTAACGAAACGAGCGGTAAATAAATATTTAAGCTAGAGAGCAGAAAATGAACGGAAGTGAACAATACATGCGGGAAATAAATGTGTAATTGAAAAAATAATAACGAAGCGTGTACTAAGGAGAGATGCAGATAACCCAGGTCCAAAATTCAGTAAAAAAGAAAGAAACGCGCCAGCATAAAACGAGTGAAAGAAAGTACCAAAAGGTCCCTTTAAAACCCGGAAAGAGCGTATTTTTTATATGAACTTACTGGAAACCAAACGGTTTTCACATGTCTAAGGCTCTGCGGACGGCGTGAAAGTTCAACGTCGAACTTGATGACAAATCTAAATCACCCTGTGATAGGTTAATATATATAAGCTAAAGTGACGTGATGTGGGAATGGACAGTATAAGCCAATCGGTTACGTGTTAACGTAATCACAACGAATGGGCATCAAGCTGACAGGAATGTAGACACAAACGGCCAATGAAGCGGCCAGACAAGTAGAAACCCCAAAGAAAAGACCAACATTTCAATAAAGTTAATGAAGAAAGAAAAAGGTTTGAGAAAGGAAAATGTACATAGAAGTGGAAAATAATAAGTGAAAAATATAGACAAAATCTGAATATGTTAATAAACATCATCATCCCGTAACATAATTCATGAATTATAAACAGTGAATTACGGGACCGGATAACACGATTTACCAATGTGTTATCCAATGTCTAATCGTCTAGAGTGCACAGGGATAACACAGTGGTTTTCATTTGTTCCATATGTTGGTCATACTTTTACTGTACTCATTTCTGTTATTGAGGGATTAGAAGAGTGGGTCATTCAACTGGCGAATGGCTTCTACTATGTACATCTCGCTACTCATGATGACCACATTGCCTCCCTTGTCTGCAGGCCTGACTACAATAGAACTATCAGTGGCTAAGTTGGTAAATGCATTTTTTGTGCTATGGTCATATTGTATGTCATGGGTACAGATTTTTTCAACCATACTTTTTGATTGTATCTTAACAGTTGATCAGAAACAATGTCTTGGAACGTATCGATATTGTCATGTGGCATTGTGGGTAAAAAGGTAGACATAGGTCTAAATTTAGTAGAAGCCGCTTTGTTAAAATCTGTAAGCATCTGATATACATCCTGATTATATATCACCAGCATCCACTTACTGCCAAACACTATTGAATGTGTGCCTCTGTCGTGGCAGTGGTCACGCCATGCGTTCATTAGCACACAAATCTCAAAGGAATCTAGCACTCAAGTGTAAGTAGAATCTTGATTTATTTCATTTTATTTGATCAGCCAGACGTGTTTCGGCAGGAAATTCCTTTCTCAATGCTGATAGTGTACTGAAAATCACATGACACTTTCTAAAAGGACTGAGGCACTCTGATTGGATGATTTCTCTTGGACAGCAATTGCAAATCACTCTGCCTCCATGGCGTGAACAGCCTGCATAACGCCATCCCTGTATGTAATAGACAGTTCTCAATTAGTCCCAATGGCGCAATCCATGAGTACATTAACACTTCAGGAGCTCTTCAAACCATAATGGCCACTGTCTCCATGGATAGTTTCTTATATATTATGCAGGCTGTCAGTCATGTTGATTTTTGCACAGCAAGCTAGTTACCCTTGTTACCGCTGATGGCCTTCAATGTAAATATCCAGGAGACACCCACTAAGTACAATATTGCAATTGAGAAAGGAAGTTCCTGCTGGTAGGTGTCTGGCTGAGCAAATGACATTTAATAAATTAAGATTCTATTTACCTGTGAGTGCTCTGTTCCTTTGGGATTTGGTTGATAATATAAAAATATATGGGTGCTTATAGTTAGGACCTAGTTTCCACAGGAAGAAAGATTTTTGTTTTGCAAATAACTTTAGCGTTGTTTGACGACTCATCCCAAACTTTTCTAAATAAATACAACGTTCACTTCAGCTGCTGCCTTGAATGTTTTGTGGTGATCCGTCAAGCGAGGGCCGAGAAAAAGGGGGGGTCCTAAAATACTTTTTCCATTGTTAATTCTCATAGAGCAGCTGTACGGAATTTCACCAAATTTGGCAGAAAAATAGATGTCGGTCCAAAAAGTTACCTTTATATAAATTGGCATAATTCCATTCAGTAGTTTTGGAAATATTCGCAAAAATTCAAATTTGTATATATAGAGGGACGTTGATCCTCCAAAGGTGCAACAGTCCCCGTATTGAAGTGTGATTAGCTGCCAACACTTCAACCAGGAAGTGTTTGCAGCTATCTTGGGACTTGGCTTCAGCCAAGTCTCACAATAAACATTAGAACTAGAGAAGGGGGCAGGTTAGGAATACCCTGACCCACAAGGCCTATTTTTTGTTTTTTGGCAAGAGACATGCTGGATCCGTGGCTCTCACTGATTTTTTTTTTAAAAAGAAGCATGGGCTTCTGTGATCTTTAGCCCCAGGGTAGACCAAGTCCCGAGGGCATGAGCAATTATATAAAGGAGGGGAGCATGGGCCCTCCTCCTAGGGCTTATGACAGCCCTGGGGGCTGCCACTTCCCCAGGGCACTTTGAAATATGTATGCAGGCAGACCCACTGGGCCTACTCGTACCCCATGGACTGCCACCTTCCCAGGGCAAATCAAGCTAGATTAATGCAGGAGGCAAAACACATAAAAGAGCAGGAAGAGGCAAAATAGAGGTAAACAAATGACCAGAAAAAGTCAAAATAAAATTCAGAAATGAGGAGAAAGAGACAGGATAAAGGTCAGCAACAAACTGGACAAGGCAAGATAAAGGTCAGAAAGAGGCAAAATACAGGTCAGAAATGAGCAGAAAAAGGCAAAATAAAGGTCAGCAGCTAGATGAAAGAGGCTAAATAAATGTCAGAAGTGATAAAAAAAAAGGCAGAAAACAAGCACCGAATGTCCAAAACCCACTCAGGCTCTCATGTACCCCCTCACATGACAACTCAGACACTTTCCCACCCACTCACAGATCCAGTCATATACCCATGCACCCACTTACAGAATTACTCATAGATCTACTCAGACACTCATGCCCAACCCACATACTGACTCAGAGACTCCCACTCCCACTCATAGACCCACTCAGAGACATGCTCCAACTCCCAGGTCCACTCAGACATTCATGCAGTCACTCACAGAGTAACTGACACACTCAAAGGAGGCACTCACAAGCACACACATACACTTCTACAACCACTCACAGACCCACTTACACACCTACTCAAAGACTCATGAACCCACTCACACACCCAGTCAGTTACACACACCCACTCACACACCCTCTCAGATACTCAGGCATTCATTAACAGGCCCATTTACACACTCATGGACTCACTCACAGACTGACTCACCCACGCATGGAGGCAATTTGAAACCCACTCAGACACTCTGACACCCACTCAGAGACCCACTCAGATACTCAATCAGACACTCATGCATCTACTATTATACTCACACACCCGCTTACAGTCCCAGTGAGACACTCATGCAAACACTTGCACACCCAGTGAGACACTTATGCGGCCACTCCCAGGCCCACTTGGTCACTCACTTACCCATCCACAAACATTGAGACACTCATGCACTCACTCACAAACCCACTGAGACACTCATGCACTCATTCACACACTCACTCTTAAAGGTTACAGGCCAAAGTTAGGAAATAAAACTAGAAAACCTTAGACATTCACCTAAAAAAATAAAGGCAACACGGCAGTTATAGTTAGGAAATAGAATTTAAAAAAACCTTAGCAATTAACTGAAAAAAGCAAAGGTTACAGGGACATTATCATTAGGCTCAGATTCAAAACCATAGATATTCAGCAGTTATAGTTACCTGAGCTAACTATTAATTTATGCTCCGGCAACAAACTGATTATGACCTCACATATTACATCACTCATTATATGGTCATTGACATCACTTAGGGCATCTCAAATGACATCACTGATGACATCATCCACAGAACTTCTCAGACAACCAATCCCACCTCCATTCAATCTTTCATAGAACCACTCCTATTGCCAAACAAACCCTCACACACCCATTCACAGACCCAGACTGATACTCACACAACCAATCACTCAATCATAGAGCCACTCACATATCCACTCACTTATACACCTATTAACTCTCCCATACAGCCACTCATAAACCCACTCACTCACCAATACAGCCACTCACACATCCAGTCATACAGACATACAGACACTTACACACCCACTCATACAACCTTACAGCCACTCACACACCCACAAAATTGCCCAAAAAGAAACTCACACAGCCACTTACACACCCATAGAGGTACTCAATAAATCAAAGCTTTATTTCGACATGTAATGTCATAAAAGCACAAAATACATAAAAAAAATTACAAATTCATTTTTAAGACATGTCGTAAGAAAAATCCAGTTGGGTAATATA
Source organism: Triturus cristatus (assembly GCF_964204655.1). Classification (NCBI taxonomy): domain Eukaryota; kingdom Metazoa; phylum Chordata; class Amphibia; order Caudata; family Salamandridae; genus Triturus; species Triturus cristatus. The sequence continues at coordinate 87,094,794 of NC_140588.1, forward strand.
CAATAAATATCTAAAAATTTATTAAATTTTGCAGCTTTGGGAGTTAAAAAAGAAAAAAAGGATGAAAGGATTTAGCTGGAACTAATACATCTCTGTCTCATTAGCCATGCCCAACCTAGGAATTTGGCCACCCCACAAACTATAGTAGTATTAGTAGAGGTTTTAAGGATTCTCATAGCATCAATGTAATCCCTTGTTCCTAGGAGTAAACAAACAGGCCTAAGCCATTTCATTCTAGGAAATAAATAGGCTGGGCATGCGAAGAAAAAATGAGAGATGTTTTCAATAGCGCCAGAGCAAAATGGACAATCTGGAAGAGTCTTATGGGGGGGTTTCCACTCGCTGGTACGATCACGTAGTGGGAGTGTCCCGAATCTAAACTGGATAAAAAGAGACCTATCCTTAGGCTTAGTGATAAAATCAAGGTAAGGTTCTAAAAGAGGAGTAAGTTTGTGCTGGTAAAAAACCTCTGTCAACCTTCCAATGTTAGGATCTCTTTGTTCCGAGGCAGCCACCCATGCCCAGAAAGCTCGTTTAGCTTCCTCCTTTGATATTGGCGCCCCCAGGGGCCGATCAGACGTAAGGCCGATTGTGACCAAAAGTTTTTTAATATTTGTGAGCCACTCGATTTTATGGGCTCCTTGCATATTTATAACCTCCCTGAGCCCATCGACATAGTTAGAAAGCTCAGGGGTGCGCCACAGCCGTGCCCAGTATAACAGAGGGCGAAGGGTGGCTAGATCTCTAATTGAGCGCCTACCAAAGCCGCTCAAGAGTGGTTTGGTTGGGGTACCCCTAGGGAGAGATACAAGTTCTCTAAAGAACTTGTTTTCGTTGGTCACAAGTGAGTCGACACAGCTGAAGCCCCACAGTTCCGCGCCATAAAGAGCACTACCCACCGCCTTTGCGGCATAAATGTTTAATACTGGGGCAATGGGTTTAGTGGTAGAGGCCCGGAATTCCTTTCCCAGGGCTCCAGTTACCCGTTTGAGATTAAGTGCCATTTTATCTATGTGGGGCTGCCATTTGAGCCTGTCAGAGATTCTGATTCCCAAGTAATCAAACTCCCTGACACGCTCCAATGGTTTCCCATCTAGGGTCAGAGTGGAGCCGGAGGATCTAGAAGGATTGAAATAGAGGAGTTTGGTTTTGGCAGTGTTGATGACAAGACCTCTCTGCTCGCAGAACAAAGAGAAGCGCTGTAAAAGCTTCTGTAGTCCTGACGGTGTTTTTGAAATTAAAAGTGTGTCGTCCGCAAAAAGAAGGGCGGGGACTTTGTTACCCGCCAAAGCGGGGACATCCGCTTCAACTTCAAGCAGGAAGGAGACCACGCCATTCACAAACAATGTGAAAAGTGTTGGTGCCAAGACACAACCTTGGCGAACCCCTCTATTCACTGGTATTTTATTGGTTTTCTGGCCCTAGGTCCCCCATCTAATACAAGCAAAGTTCTCTTCGTGCATTCGAATAAGGAGTTTCAAAATGTAGGAGGGGATTCCCAGCTCCTCCAGAATCAGCCACAAGCGGTCACGAGGGACCAAATCAAAGGCGGTCTTAAGGTCGATGAACGCAAGATATAGGGCGCCCTTACCGATGGTTACCGTCTTCCAGTAAAGAAGCATTAGCCTAAATGCTTGGTCAATTGTACTGGTGCAGGCCCTAAAGCCCGCCTGGAACTTTGTTAAGATCCCTTTTTCATCCACCCAGGAATGTATCCTCTCCAGGAGGATCCTACCGACCAATTTCTGGCCAGAGTCGATAAGGCTAATTGGGCGATAATTCGCCGGGTCTCCCCTGGAGCCCTTCTTAAAAATGGGGATTACTTCTGCACCTTTCCAAGACTCAGGCACCGAAGATCCATTCAATAAGCTGTTGATGAAAATTGTAAAAAACATGGCCCAGCCCTCGCTGTTAGCTTTAAAAAGGTCTCCCGGGATGCCATCTGGTCCTGGAGCCTTGGCGGATACAATCTTATCAATGGCAATTTGAACCTCTTTCTCCTCAATCCTTGGAAATGGAATGTGGTCGGGAAGTTCAACTGTGGACCTTAAGCAGGTGGGAGGATCAACCGCATCCTCCACCCCCGCATACAGGTTCCTAAAATGGTTGAACCAATCCCTATCCGTGATGTGGTTAGGGATTTGGGCCTGGTCATGGTTGGTAGATCTTCTCAGGATAGACCAAAATAGCTCGCCATTTTTTGCGTGGCTCGCTAGTTTTAGTGAAATCCAGCGCTGTTCATCCCAGTCTTTCTTAGCGGAAGCGAGTGCTTGCCTATAGAGCAACCTCACTTGCCTGACCTCACCAGGGTTGCTAGATTTAATTGCAGAGATTAGGCTGTTTTTCTTTATTCTGCAATCTTTGTTGAACCACTCGTTTTCTGACTTGACTCTGGGATTAGATTTTTTCCTATGGTCAAGGAACAGAGTGCCAATTGCGTTCATAGTTTCCTCATAGACTTTGGTATGGCTAGGCTTGTCCTTAGGTACTGAAGAAAGCCTAATGGTATAGTCAATAAGGATATTCTCCAGCGTGACAAGTTTTGTATCGCTGAGGGCAATTTTAGACCATTTAAGGAATCTGCCGCAATTAGAGGGCTGACGCTTCTTAGTCGTCATTTGCATTCCTGAGTGAGAGGTTGTATCCTGTCTATGCCAAATCTCCCGCATGCTGAGGGACAGGGGGTTATGGTCGCTGTTGATTGATGGTGTTACGATCATGTCGGCAACATATTTCCAACCCCTCCTGTCGATCAGAATGTAATCGATTCTACTTTGGCTGCCAACCCTATTAAAGGTATTAGCGCCCGCTAGATCGGAGGGTGTACGCCCATTGGCAGCTCTTAAGCCAAATTCTAATGCTAGGGCGTTCATTTGAATTACGGCCAGGGACCATCTTTTTACGGGGTTGAGAGAAAGTAAGGGGATGCTCCAACTGGTGTCCTCATCTTGTATGCCCAATATGTCTTCTATGGCGAGCGGTTCAAAGGAACAATTAAAATCACTGGCGACAAGAAGGTAAGAGTTGGGAGGGCATGTAGAAAGTATTTCTGAGAGGGCTGTGATGGTAGACGACTTGGCACCCCCTTGGGTACCACGAGAATAGACATTGAAAAGTTCCCAAGAGGAACAGCTCTGAGTACCTTTGATAGTGAGTCTCATTATGTCAGGCGTGGAGTAGCTATCAATGGTGACCTTCAAATTAAGATCTGCCCTGATCCAGACCATAAGGCCACCAGAGGGGCGGCCACGGCCTGATGCGATGGCTGAAGTAAAGAAACAACAGAACCCCGGCTTATACAGTGGATCGACACTCCAGGTTTCCTGGAAAATGCATATGTCATGTTCCTCTATAAATTCATTCCATAGAGGTACTCACACACCCACAACCTCACCCATACAGTCACTCATACTGCAACTCACTCACCAATACAGCTACTCACACACCCATACAACTACTTACACACCCACTCACATGCTCACTGACCCACTTACACACCCATTCACACTTTTATACAATCACTTGCACACCAACTCACTCACCCTTATAGCCACTCACATAGACATCCACTCTCAAAAACAGCCACTCACACCCACTCACTTACCTATACACTCACTCAAAAAGCTGCTCACTCACCCGTACAGCCACTCACCAACCACTTCCTCACCCATGGAGCCATTCAGTCACCCATACAGTCAATAACACACACACTCACACACTTATGCAGCCACTGACACAGACACTAACTCACCCATGCATCCACTCACACACCCCCTCACTTTCAAGTACAGTCACAAAGCCACCCCATCACACATTCAGCTACTCACAAACCCACTAACACATCCATACAGCCACTCAAACCCCTGCTCACACACCAATACAGCCACTCAGACATCCACTCACACATTGATACAGACAGGCGCATAGCCACTCAGATAAGATTTGTTAGAATTAGTATGACTAATTACTAGTATAGAAAGAATAGTAATTTAACTAATGCTATAGCTTACTATTAATATTTAAGTCTCAGAAACATTTACGAAACACTCACATTCACTGGATGATGTCATACGTGATGTCATTTGAGATGTCATCAAAGATGTCACCAGTAATGTCACTGACCATGTCATGAGTGATGTAATATATGAGGTCAGAAGCAGTGCATTGCGGGGGTGTACGTTATAGTTAGCTCAAGTAAATAAAAACTGCTGAATTTTTATATTTTAGTAGGAGTGCTAATTATAACGTCCTTGTAACCTTTGTTTTTATTCAGTGAATTTTTAATATTCCTTTAATTGTTCTTCCCAATTGTAACATTCCTGTAACCTTTGTTTTTGTGTGTGAATGTGTATATAGATATATATAGATATAGGTATATATATATATATATATACACACACACACATATATTTGTATTTATGTATTACCTACTGGCGGTCGCCAGTAGGTAGTTATAGTTAGGACCTATTTTCAATAGGAAATCCGCAACATTCTATTCCCAATAAGTCTGGCGCCGGTTGATGAATCCTCGCAAGATTTTCCAAACTTTTGGCCAGCTCCGCTCCGCTTCTACCCTGAAAGTTTCATGGTGATTCATCAAGCTGGGGCTGAGAAAAAAGGGGGGTCCCAAAACAGGTTTTCCCAATGCAATTTCCCATAGGATCTGTTGTAGCAGCTACAGCCCGAACCGCTGAACGGAATGACACCAAATTTGGCAAAGAGGTAGTCCTCAGTTCGGACTCGAGCCTTTTGCATATATGGTGTGAATCTGTTCAGTAGTTCCTGAGAAAGTTAGAGTTAAAAGTACATAAATATCTATGGCCGCGGAGGATCCGCGCACCCTACACGCACCGTAAGTGCACCCTCCCCGAACTGAGCACGCACCCTCCCGATCGCACGCTGAATGCTAATTGGCTGTCGAGTGTCTCTCTACATTCAAAACCAGGAACTGTTGGCGGCCATTTTCTGCCTCGGTAGAAGCGAGGCTGAAGAAGCAAGGGGAATAAGTGTGTAAAACATATAAAGGGGGCAGAGTGGAAAAACTCTGACCCTCTAGAGGTGCTTAGGGGGTCCCAGAAGGACCCCCTGGGGCCCCCTTTTAAAAAAAATTAAAAACGCCGAAATGCGCGCATGGTGCGTGCATCCTATCGCGTTGGGTGCATGGATTCTCACGTGTTGGGTGCGCGGATCCACGGCAATGTTTTTTGAAAAAAGACAAGAATGACTACTTTCTACACTGAAAGGTAGGGTATATATTTCTGTTTTTTAAAGGTATGATTCTTATTGGTTAACAAAAACAGATTGTAAGGAACATTATGTATGATAAGCTCATATGTTGAAAAGTCAAGCACACTTCCTATCTTGTTTAGTAACATTGTGTGCTGAACTTGTGACATGTGAGCTCAGTGCAGTGTTCCATGATCTGTTTCTATGGTAACAGGCAGAAGGCATATTGGGGGAAGGGTTGAAATGCATTTCAGTTGGAAAGGGTTGAAATGTTTAACCAATAGAAATGTGTGTTTGCTTTTGAGTTTATGTGTGAAGGATTGTTATTTGATGTTTACATGTATATGTGTGGAAAATGAAAGGGAAACTTTTCCATTCTTTGTTTTTGCTGAGAGGTGCAGAGTGCAGAGAGTCTGTAAAAAAAAATATGGTGAGTGACTGATATACTTCTTAATCTACAAAAGAACTTGAATTTGAGTTATTTAATTGTGAGGGGATGTATGTCGATACTATTTTGATTTTAATCAGACTAATGTATTTCTCCTGCTAAAGTGTAGGGAGCACTTTTTTTCTCTACAATCTTATTGACAGTGTGTGTGCATGTAGAAACCATTTTGTGATAAGCATTTGTGTTTTTCATGTGTTTGCAGACAGATAACTGTGTTGTTTTTATATTTTGGTAGAATTAGAAACCAGTCATTGTTTATGAATTTGTGAAATGAGTTATGTTATGTTTCTATACTAAAATGTAGTACTACTTCTAGATGAAAAAATGTGTTTTGGTATAGTGCAAGGGATAGTGTTGTTTGACTAGAATCACACAGTGAGTCTGTGTCCATTTGGGAACCACTGTGACAGAAGCATTTGGTAACATTGTGTATTTGCTGACAGATAACTGTTTGAACTTGTCATGTTGTGAAGTTTTAGTAGCATTAGAAGACAGTTATGGCTTATGATTTGATTAAATGAGTCAGGCTTTGACAGAAAAGTGCAGTCGTGAAATATGTAGATTGTGTGCAGTTCCGTTACCAGTTGCACTGTAGTGAATGAGTTTTGGTAAACTCCTAGGGATAGTGGTGCTTGTCTAGAATCACAGTGTGAGTTAGTGTGTATTTGGGATCAGTGTGAGAGAAGCATTTGGTGACATCATGTATTTGCTGACAGATAACTTTTTAAAAACCTGTCATGTTGTGAAGTTTTAGTAGCATTAGAGAATCCAGTCTTTGCTTATGCGTTGATTAAATGAGTCATGCTTTGACACTGATGTGCTGTACTTAAATATGTAGATTGTGTTCAGTACCATTAACTCTTCTAGACTAGTGAATGAGTTTTGGTAAACTCCTAGGATAGTGTTGATTGTCTAAAATCACACTGTGAGTCTGTGTGCATTTGGGTAAGGATTGTGAGAGAAATATTTGATAACATTGTGTATTTGCTGACAGATAACTGTTTTAAAACTGGTCATGTTATCAAGTTTTAGTAGCATTAGAAGCCAGTCTTTGCTTATGCTTTGATTAAATGAGTCAGGCTTTGACACAAAAGTGCAGTCCTGAAATATGAAGATTGTGTGCAGTTCCCTTACCACTTTCACAGTAGTGAATGATTTTTGGTAAACTCCTAGGTATAGTGGTTGTTGTCTAGAATCACACTGTGAGTCTGTGTGCATTTGGGAACCACTGTGAGAGAAGCATTTGGTAACATTGTGTATTTGCTGACAGATAACTATTTTAAAACCTGTCATGTTGTCAAGTTTTAGTAGCATTAGAAGCCAGTCATTGCTTATGCGTTGATTAAATGAGTCAGGCATTGACACTAAAGTGCAGTCGTGAAATATGTAGATTGGGTGCAGTTCCCTTACCACTTCCACTGTAGTGAATGAGTTTTGGTAAGCTGCTAGGGATAGTGCTGTTTGTCTAGAATCACACTGTGAGTCTGTGTGCATTTGGGAACCACTGTGAGAGAAGTGTTTGGAAAATCTTGTATTTGCTGACTGATAACTGTTTTAAAACCTGTCATGTTGTGAAGTTTTAGTAGCATTAGAATCCAGTCTTTGCTTATGCGTTGATTAAATGAGTCATGCTTTGACACTGATATGCAGTACTTAAATATGTAGATTGTGTGCAGTACCATTAACTCTTCCAAACTAGTGAATGAGTTTTGGTAAACTCCTAGGATAGTATTGCTTGTCTAAAATCACACTGTGAGTCTGTGTGCATTTGGGTAAGGACTGTGAGAGAAGCATTTGGTAACATCGTGTATTTGCTGACAGATAACTGTTTTAAAACCGGTCATTTTGTCAAGTTTTAGTAGCATTAGAAGCCAGTCTTTGCTTATGCTTTGATTAAATGAGTCAGGCTTTGACATAAAAGTGCAGTCCTGAAATATGAAGATTGTGTGCAGTTCCCTTACCACTTCCACAGTAGTGAATGATTTTTGGTAAACTCCTAGGTATAGTGGTTGTTGTCTAGAATCACACTGTGAGTCTGTGTGCATTTGGGAAGCACTGTGAGAGAAGCATTTGGTAACATCGTGTATTTTTTAGCAGATAACTCTTTTAAAACCTGTCATGTTGTCAAGTTTTAGTAGCATTAGAAGGTAGTCTTTGCGTATGCATTGATAAAATGAGTCAGGGTTTGACACTAAGGTGCAGTACCATGTACTATTCTGTTCACTGTGGCAGAACTGAAAATGTAAAAGATTTACCTAAGCACTGTCCTAGAAGTAGTCTGATTATTTAGTCAGTTTCTAAGTACCAAATAGATTGCTTCAAATGTCTATGCAGTATGCATGTAGTGTTCTAACATACTATATACTTGTCTTTTACACCTTCAATTCCCTAGTCAGTATCCATACACTTCCAGGAAACACCCTGTCACTTCCTTTGCAGTCCTCTAGAAACCCATTCAACAGCATGTACTAATTCATTCACTGTGCCAAAACCCAAACACTTATAAATCCACAAAGACACTCTCTTTCCAGTACTCTAATGATTCAGTCACTGCCTAAGTATTCATGCACTGAGCCAGGTTTTAGCACATGGACTTCTTCAAACCCCTATCCACTATGCATGCAGTCCTCTTACCACCTACACACTTGTCTTTCACACCTTCAATTCCCCAGTCAGTATCCATTCACTTCCAGCAAACACCCTGTCACTCCCGTTGCACTCCTCTAGTGACCCATTCAGCATCATGTACTAACCCATTCACTGCGCCAAAACCCAACCACTTATAAATTCACCCAGGCACACTCCTTGCAGTACTCTAATCATTCAGTCAGTACCCAAGTACTGATCCAGTGACCCAGGCCTTAGTATATGGACTGCTTCAAACCCCTATCCACTATGCATGCAGTCCTCTAACCACCTACACAATTGTCTTTCACACCTTCAATTCCCTAGTCAGTATCCATACACTTTCAGGAAACGCCCTGTCACTCCCTTTGCAGTCCTCTAGTGACCCATTCAGCACCATGTACTAATCCATCCACTGTGCTAAAACCCAAACACTTATAAATTCACCAAGATACTATCTTTGCAGTGCTCTAATCATTCACCCAGTGCCTAAGTATTCATGCACTGAGCCAGGCCTTAGCAAATGGACTGCTTCAAACCCCTATGCACTATGCATGCAGTCTTCTAACCACCTAGACACTTGTCTTTCACACTTTCAATTTCCTAGTCAGTATACATACAGTCCAGCACTTGTCACTGCCTTTGCACTCCTCTAGTGACCCATTCAGTACCAAGTACTAATCCATTCTCTGTGCGAAAAGCCTAGCACTTATAAATTCACCTAGGCACTCTCCTTGCTGTACTCTAATCATTCAGTCGGTACTCAAGTAGTCATGCAGTGAGCCAGGCCTTAGCACATGGACTGCTTTAAATGCCTATGCAGTATGGATGCAGTCCTCTAATCACCTACACGGTTGTGTTTCACACCTTCAATTCCCTAGTTAGTATTCATACTCTTCTAGCAAACACCCTGTCACTCACCCAGTGTGTCTCCTTAAAGTACTGTAATCATTTAGTCAGTTAGCATGTAGAGTTTTAGTGAGGTAGGATTTTGGGCATGAACTGCTTCAAAGTAGTATGCACTATGCATGTAGTGTTTTAACCATCGTCACACTTGTGGTTCAGGGATATAGTTTCTTAGTCAGTATTTATATAAAATGTGTTTGTACAGTAATGGAATAGTATAATTTTGAAAGTTATTAATATACATTTATTTGTGATAATTTTTTACAGTTTTCTGAATAGGAGTGTTTCTCATCTGTTTGCACTCTTCTCGTACAAGATTGTTCGGATGAAGGGTCCTTAGGTGTTTCATCATACTTGCCGTGCCGTACGAGTATTTATTGTTAGGATCCCCTCGTGAGAGAACTCTTTTGCAAATCTTGCATGTGATCAAGGTGGCATTGGTCTTTGTTTGCCCCTTGGGAAAAGTAAAAAATGTCCTCACCAATGAAGAAAAATGTTGTGGGCGTAGTGCCTTCTGCAAAAAAAATTCCTCAGATTCGGTAAATATTTTAAAGCGCCAACATTTACAGTTTTTGTAAGTTAAACTTATAAAATGTTGTTAGCTGTATGCATTTTATATATCTGTGATTTGTTTCTTGTGGTATTTTGTTGAGAATACCATGTTGTTGTTTTTTTAACAATCTTTCTGATTTTCCAGGTCTGTCGTCGACATCCATGGTCTCCACAGGAGTGTTCCGCCTTGTTGTTTTGTATTATTGTTGTTACATTTTGTTTATTAGTTTATCGTTCATATATATGTTAATAAAAAATAAAGTTTGAAAATAGTTTATCGTTTAGATATATATGATTATAAAAAATAAAGTTTGGAAAAAAAAATTATAACGTTTTTGGTTGTTCTCTTAACTGCTGTGTGACTCTTTCTTGTTCTTATTACTGTTATTTGATGGAGTCCACCATGGTGTTAAGTTTTGGGGCACTTATCGCTGGAATACTGGTGATATCTGCAGTTTGCACCAACTTCTGAATAGTGTGTTAGATTTATCTCAACTTTACTTCCGTTAAAGTGCTGATAATGAAATGGAGACTAGCCAATCTCGTGCAAAAAGACACGAGGTGCACCTTTCCAATTTATTCTAAATCCTAAAATCCTGTTTTGAATTGCACTGAGGTATTGGCTGCACTTACAGTGTACACACAAAATCTATTAAGAAATCTCATTGTATTTATATTGATTGGGAATAGTGCGTCAGGTGCTGGATCTTGACGAGATATACGGCTCAGTTTGTATATTGTTCTGCACACGAAAAAAATCACATCACAACTTTCACACCAATTGCAATGCGAAACAAATTCCTGCGAGAAGACACGTTAGCACCAGGGATTTTACACCTGCTTTCTGCTGGTGTTAAGCAGGACAACTACCTGCACCATGAAAGGAAACACAGCCAATAACCACACCAGAACACCCACAGGTGCCATAGAGTCAATGAGCATGATACATGGATACCCATGAGGGCCAGAAAACTCATCTCAACAACTCCAGGACTGCCAATGCCTTCCAAACCCACATCTTAGTAAGTGTGTCCCTGTGGTCATTGTCTTAGCATGATAGGCACGAACCCTGCAACATCACAGTGTGCTGTCACCTCAGCGCTGGCAGTGAGCCTGGATGTGTAGCTACGCACGCATCCTCCTGCATGCACAACTGGCGTGTGCTGGTCTGGGGTTCACAGGTCAGTGCAGGGGTGTGCCTATCCGGCAAGGGGAACGGGGTGTCTTGGACATGTCCGTGTACAGGAAGTGCAGTAAGTGTGTCTCTGTGTTCTGGTGTGGCCTGCTACAAGAGCCGCAGCATTCGATGTTGTAAAGTGGCATGCACCACCTCCAAATGGCACTGTGATGGTGTAGTTGGAATGTAGCAGGACATGCGCAAATAGGCATTACAATGGTGTGCCGTACGAGTGCACGAGATACAACAGAGCACCGTACAAAAGTGTGGGGGCTCGTGAGAGGGAGGAGCAGCCGTTTGGCAACATAACACACAGAGAACTCGACCATGTGCCATATGCTGGGCATCTCATCCATGATGACCACGGTCGCAGACATCCCACAACACCAACGACTGGCCTTTGTACACATACTGTATGAATGCAGTGTGGTTTTCACTTCTATGCTCGTTTAGTGGTGTGATGGTGGGTTGTGTGACTTGTGCTCCTTGTTGGTGTGTTTCATTTTGGCCATTGTTAGTCTATATGTGTGTTTTACTTAATTGTGCATGTGTACCATTCTGCCCATCTCCTGTCTCCCCCCACTCCCTGCTTCTTCCTCTTCCTAGTGCTGTTGTGTCTATAATTTTGTTGCTGCACACATAAATACATGTAAAGAATAAATTAGAATAGTTCCTTGATTCTTTTAGGTTTCAAAACTTCTCTATTGGTTTCTTTTTAATTTTCCATATGAACCGTTTTTTTAATATTCAACAACACATAGAAGTCAGAAGTGCAACGTATTCTATCAACACACTTTCAAGAACATTCTACAACACGTGCAGGTTAAAAGTTCATCAATTTTTTTAAAACTTAACAATATATTTTTGCAACATTTTCTTGAACATTTAACGACACATGCAGGTTAAAAGTTCACGATTATTTTAAGTTCCAACTGTGCCTTCCAAATGCAAGTAGCAGGTGTGGTTGAGCTGAGCAAAATGTATCCTATGATATGTACTGCACGTTGAAACTGCTTTTTCTTAACTAATCACAAAGATGCTTTTCCACAAAACTAATGTGCACCCTACTTTAAAAAAAAATGCTTTTCATGATATCTTTAGAGATAAGTTATAGATAGGAATTAGCATTTAAAAAACCTTTGAAATTCACTGAAAACACCATAGGTTTCATGCACGTTATAGTTAGGAATTGGCATTTAAAAAACCTTTGAAATTCACTGAAAAAACCATAGGTTTCAGGCACGTTATAGTTAGGAATTAGCATTTAAAAAACCTTAGAAATTCACTGAAAAAACCATAGGTTTCAGGGGCGTTATAGTTAGCTGGACATTTCCCTCGTACAAAACCCTAGAAATTCCCCTGTTATAGTTAGTTCAGCTAACTATAACTCGCGCCCCTGCAATGCACTGCTGATGATGTCACATATTACATCACTCATGACATGGTCAGTGACATCACTGATGACATCACTGATGACATCTCAAATGACATCACTGATGACATCACTGATGACATCATCCATTGAGTATGTGTTTCTGAACAGTTTTAATATGTTTAATATATATAGGGAAAGGCCTGTTGAAAAATAAGTGGGTGTACAAGTGTGTGAATGGATGATTTTCTAGGTGTGTAACTGACTCTATAAGTGAGTCATTAAATGTATCTTACTGCAGCCTAGTGACTAAACTGTGTGAATGTATGCATGTGTCTGTGTGTTGGTATATACGTGGCTGCATGGTTTTGTGAGTAGCTATATGAGTGTCTATATGGGTTATTGATTGGTTGTCTGAGTATCTGTATGGGTGCCTGAGTGTTTGTGTGGAGAGGGTGTGTGTGACTCTGTGACTAGATGTGTGAGTGGGTGATTCAGTGGGTGCATGGTTTTAAGAGTGCATATGTGTTGGACTGTATGGTTGGGTGAGTGTATGTATGGGTGTGTTAGTGATTGAATGTATATCTCAGTTGTACATGTGTCAGTAACTACATATGTGTAACGCAGTGTATATGTGTGTAAGAGTACATAACTATCTATATGTGAGAGTGTGTGATTTTGGGAGTGGCTGTTGGCGCCATAGTGCAAGGATATCTGTGTCATGTGCTGTTTGTTTTTCTGCAGGAAGACACAGAATTTGTTAGTATTTTTATGAGTAAGGGAACTTGAGTGTGTTTAACTGTATAGGTGAGTAAATTGGACTTTGATTAATTATTTGCATGACTGACTAGATGTGTCAGTACCTCAATGGATGATTGGCGGTGTGTGAGTGTCTATATAGGTGTATAAATGCACAGAGTGACTGTAAGTATGAGTGACTGTACAGGTGAGTGAGTGGACATGTATGTAGACCTAAAAGTCAATGAGTGGGTGTGTAGTTATTGGTATTGGAGTGTCTATGGTTGTCAAAATGGCCGTTTGAAATTTTGAGTCGGTGTATCAAAGGTTATATTAGGGTGTGAGAAGATGCACTAATTTATCACATGGATGACGTCATCAGTGATGTCTTGAGTGATGTCATTTGAGATGTCATCAGTGATGTCATCAGTGATGTCACTGACCATGTCATGAGTGATGTAATATGTGACGTCATCAGCAGTGCATTGCAGGGGGCGCGAGTTATAGTTAGCTGAACTAACTATAACAGGGGAAGTTCTAGGGTTTTGTACGAGGGAAATGTCCAGCTAACTATAACGCCCCTGAAACATATGTTTTTTTCAGGGAATTTCTAAGGTTTTTAAAATGCTAATTCCTAACTATAACGTGCCTGAAACCTATGGTTTTTTCAGTGAATATATAGATAGATATATACATTTTTGCTTTGACAGGGGAAATGTAGTGTCTTGCGAGTTAGCTATGATAGAACCCGTTTGGATCCTGATGTACTCCGGAGAGCAGTGACGTAAGTGTTAGAGTGGAATGCAAAGAAGGCTGATTTTTAATGTTGAGTTTGCAATGACATGCAGATGAATAAAAATGTGTAATACTAAGCCTCGTGTGTGACATAGTCATTGGAGGGTACCCAGGTTAGGAAGATGATGCAGAACTGTGGACTGGTGTGACTCAACCTTTCAGTTTTCCACATTGGGGATTTTGGGCACAAAATACAGGCTACAGAGGGACATCATCGGACGTCCGTCCAACTTCATGGTTTCATCACAAAGTACCTGTTTGGGACTTACCCTACTGGAAAATGTTTTCTACAAATAAATGATCCCGATAAAGGTGCCAAACGTGCCCAGTGGTGTCAATTCTAGTTCTGGGTGCCTGAATTGATGCTCTCTCTCTCTCTAGGGGACTTTGGGCAATTAATATAAGACCACCTGGATCAGATTATCAGACCTCTTGGACATGGAAAGGGCTATGATCGAGGAAATAAGCTTGGATAATGACAGATATGCTAAAGTTAGCTATGTAGAGAAGAGGACAAGGTGGTAATGTTTTTTTCCTCAATTCTATATTTTTGCCTCCATTAGAAATGTGTTTGCTGTCCAACCATCGAGCAAGGTAACAGTAATTTGAGACAGACACAATTCATATTTAGGGTACTCCTGTGTTGCATAGTCCCTATTCATAACCTTCCCCTAACTATTCTGATACCAAAGATATTGTGATACTAAGGATTTAAAAGGGGCTTCTGATGCTTTAGAATGAAATCAGTCATGAAATAATCAGTAAAATCCTTTGATTGTCTTGGAATTAGAACTGAGCAGACCTCAAAAATGACGATGCTATGGACTCATGTTTTCTGCCCCTTTCCCATTAAGACGTTGTTCTGGGGAAGAATGGATATATTATCCTAATACTTTCAAAGGTTGACAGCTGTTTTTTCAGATGCATAACTGTGGATGTTGTCATGACGTAAGTCTGTGGAAAAATAAGGATTACCGCCTCCTTAAAAATGCTGTTTAATCTGTCACGGAAGAATACACTCGCTTGTGTCTAAGAAAGGAGCTGTGTTCGAAAGAGAACATAGAATCTCAGGGTTGCTCAAAGGAAGATGCAGAGACAATCACGACTGACACATATCTGTGGCTAGAATACCCATGACTAAGACACTCGAAAGCAGGCACAGGAGAGACGGTAATGAGGAGGGCACAGTGAGTGATTGGTGGACATGAGGGGCTAACAGGTTAATGGATCCGGCAGAGTTTTAGTATGATGTCACAGATCAACAAAGACATGAGCGCAGTCCTAAACAAGAAGTGTGCACTGTGTGACTTTGACGTGGTTAGAGATGAAAGAAAACTGTAGAATTAGTCAGCATCGCATGAGTCACAACATGTTATAGTTAGGGCTCCCAGTTTTCTGTTTTTACAGATAAATACAGACAGAAAACATTTATTTTCTTGTCTGTATTTATTTTTAAATGTGGATAAAAACGGAAATTAGGTTGCTTTTTGAGTAATTCTAAATACTGTCTGCCATGACTGACAGGCCAATTGCAGTATGTATTGATAGGTAAAGGGGCTAAAAAAGAAAGGAATTTTAGTAAAGTGACTTTAACAGCAGTAGATATGCACAAAGTTGATACTGAAATATGCATATTCTCTTATCAGTACATTGATTTATCTTCTGTGGGGGTTTACAACATTGAAACCTAGTAGGCATTTAAGCATGAATGCATATTTACTGGTTAAATAAATGTGGAAATATACTAATTTTAGCTTAATTCTTCCACAAACCCAAAATAAATATGGATAAATACAGATAAAATTAGCAAAAAATAAATATGGATAAATACAGATGGAAATGTCCAAAAAATAAATACCATAAAACCGGGAGCCCTAGTTATAGTTAAGGAAGTTACAGAGACATGGCCAGTAGTGACTTCAAGCACGTGGACAAGGGATAGGATGCGAAAATACAACAAAAAAATATGGAAGTCCTGAAGGAAATGTGCAATATCAGGTCATGCCAGCGCAGAAAGTCTGGGCATACCACTTTTGCACATTGAAAATATATTTGAACACGTGAATGATAAGAGTAGGGTAGAAATGCGCAGGCAGTAAGGAATACTTGCTCCCACAAGCAGGATTATTTTTTTATTCTACTTTTTTCCCTTTCAGTTGCATACCAATATCTGGCATTATGTTCTAAGAAAATTGACCACACTAGCTATTGCTAAAGGGTGTAATAATGGTTTAATAGCGTAATGTGTCCTTATTTCTCTTTATGAAACAAAAGAGAAACAACAACACAGACATAATTAAAACACAAATATATCCACGTTTTAAGAGTCCCACGAATGTCAAAGAGCACGAGGTTCTGAAATGAATACATTTATTTGATATGGAGGGCGTCGGGAACTTGTTTTATCTCACAACATACACAGTAGGAGAGTAGCAATACCCATTTGAAAATTTGAAAGTTAAAATCCTCAATTCAAAACCCGACATTTTGGGCTATTGGCTCATAACGAAAGGATAATGCAGGTCCTGAAAATTTATTCAGAGATGTTCTAGGGAGCAGTCTTTGACAACGTTCAGCAGAATATCTAGCACTTTGTTGCACTCTATACTATACATCATAACTGGGTTATGCAATCTGCATTTAAATCCCACTATAGCTATGACTTTTCCAAATATTATAGACCGTGTTCCTAAACTGAGGAAAATTAAAAAAGGATTAGCAATCTCCTACAGCTACCACACAGCTGGAGAAAAATGCATGGTGGCTTTTAGGAGTTTACATTTCATTCCTTTTAACGAAAGCTAATTGACTACGTTTTGATATTGCAGTTGTGGAAACGCAGGTATTTTCCTCAGAAATCTTCTCACTTGGGGGCATATTATCAAGAAACGGCGTTAAGATTATCGCCGCTTTAGCGGCAGAAAACTGCCGCTAAAGCGGCGATAATGGGCTTGATAATATGCCCTTGAGAATTCCCATAGAAGCCCATGTTGACACCAGAACATGGGCTTCTATTGGAATTCTCAAGGGCATATTATCAAGTCCATTATCTCCGCTTTAGAGGCAGCTTTCTGCCGCTAAATCGGCGATAATTTCAACGCCGTGCTTGATAATATGCCCCATAGTCATTTGGAAGTTTCACTGATTTTGCTAGAGCTAAAACTTGATCTAGTACATGTATTGTCAAGTGGTTTCACATAACTAGGACATAGGGGCGTATCAGCAAGGGCCGACGATAATTATCGCTAAGCGCACTTAGCGCTAGGATAATTATCGCCGGCTATCGTGGAATTTTATCTCTGAGATAGCGTGCTATCAGCAACACTTATCTCAAAAGCGATAAAATTCTTGTGCTAACAGCCAAAAGTGAGATTATCGCTGGAAATCCAGCGATAATCTCACACATTTTGGCGTTAGCTTGCTGATAAGGCAGGGCATACTTAGCCATTATATCCACCTTACTTTGGATATAATGGCTAAGTCAGGGTGAAAGCAGGCGTAAGGAAAGTAGCGTTAACTGTGGTTAGCGCTAGTTTTCTTATCACTATGCCTGTTAGCGATTCCCTTGATAATTGTAGAAATGTCGGTTAGCGACATTTCTCCAGTTATTTTGGGACGGAACACCCACTTTGCATCTCGTTAGAGATGCACAGGTGGGCGTTATGGGAAAGGGAGCTAATGCAAGGAATCACGCGTTAGCGTGACCTTACTGATTTAGCGATAAAAGTATTGCCGCTTTTCATCCGAAAACGGACGCTAATGTGGCGATAATTTTTTATCGCCAGCTTGCTGATATGCCCCATAGTTTCTTGATAATTAATTTTGCAAGTGAATTTCTGAAAAAAATAGGGACTGTCGATAGGATACTTCGATTACTAACGTATTGAAAATGTGAGGCACTTTAAAAGCATATATGAGGGACTGGTGTCCCCCTGGTGTGCACATCCAAAGAACATAGAGGAAGTCTTGCACTTCTACTCAACATGTTGTATCTGTCTTGTGTGTGAGGAAACATACACTGATGCCATCTGTGCTATAACTCACACTGATGCTGTCCCTTCGCTGTATGTAATTGTGGTGTATGTCAATGACGTTTATGAACATCTTTACACTATTCCAGAGCCAAAAAGGCAGAATCGTTCAAGTTTGGAAACAATGCACGTGGGGGTGCCGCTACACTTGCAAGGGAGTGTAATAGAGGGTGCAAATGGGTGAGAGGAGCAGGATGCAAATAGGGGAGCAGCACAGGGTACAAGAGAGGATAGTTATTACAGTTCAGGTGAAAGGAACAGGCAGTTCAAGGTTAAAAGGAGCTCAGGGCACAGCGTGAAGAGGAGAACAACGTGCATTTTACCTGCATCTTTTACCTTTCTCCCCTACTCACTTCCCTGCCTAGTGCTGACCCCTGCAACCATACACCTGGTCCCTCTGAGGGAGTGTGGAGTCAACAGGTATTCAACAGCCCATAAGGTGGCGCTGCAGGGATATACAAAAGAAAAGCGAATATTTTAAGCATAATGTAATTACAGAGAACCTCTGCTGCCCAATCTACCTAATCAGTATGCTGTAGTAAGATGTGCTGCGATGAAGTAGCTGCCTGGAATGATAAATCCAACATAGGTTTCCAAGATACATGTTTTTCGTTCAATTGAAAAATGAAGATGGAATCTCCTCACTGATATGATTCATGTTTTTCCAGGTAAGGGCAAATTCTTCTGGCATTTAAAGCATGTTTCTGTCAACAGGGCAGTAGGACCTTCCTTGCCAAATGTTTAGTTTTCTCAGAAATTAATGATGAATCCAGTTTGTTGCGGCCTGGTTACAGCGAAAAGGCTCCGAGTCTGCCTATAGTAAGGCAGTCCTCACGCCAAGCATGAAACACCTGCGAAGAGTGTGATGTCATGGGTCCAAGAATGGGTCTGATAAGAGCCCTAGGTGACCATTAGAGTGCATAGGTCTGTAATAGCGTGTGTTGCTGCATTGCAGCGTTAGAACTCAATAGCCCACACCACTGCACTAACATAGCTGCAAGGCATATTTCACAGACACTGTATGGTCACCATAGGTATAGATGCTCGTTACATTTTAACAATAAATGTGACACAAGGTTTTACATAAAACTGATTTTGTTAAATGAAGAGGAGAACAAGAGGGGGAATAACATATAAGTAGGTAAGTTTACAAGGAGGAATGGAACTTGGGCTGGCAGTGGCACTGCTGGAAGAGAAAGGGTATCGGATGGGAAAGGAAGGAAGAAGGATTTAGCTGAGAGACAGGGAGAAGGAGGAAGAGAGAGGAAAAGTGAATTCAAGGAGTGGTGAGGGTAGAGGGAATGAAGGTGAAAGTTGCAAGCACATTGCTCAGTTCTGACAATGAGATGAGACTCAATTTTGATCCTATATGTACAATGTAGGGATTATTGGGTTAGCTACAGTTTGAACTGGTGACTCTTTAACAAATGTCCAAGGGAAGAAAGGGTGGGAGTAGTTATGAGATCAGTGGGTAGAGAGTCCCAAAAGGTGATGGCCACTCCGTGGAAGGATCGCTGTAGAACCTGCAAGGTTCAGAATAAGGGTGTTTCTATGAAAATGTTTCTGTACTTCTAAGATTTCTGGATATGCCTGGTGTCTTGAGTAGCAAAACATTAACATGGTATAAAATGGGGATAAATCATACATTTCTTTATACCACAATGAAACCTTAACTTGTCACTGGGATATCGGTCTGATTTATATTTAAAAAATGTATTGACTTCATTGATACGTAGTAATCCTCACTCCTCACACATAGGGGCAGATTTATGTTAGACTTGCGCCACTTTTAAGCCGCCCTTGCGTCACTTTTGTGACGCAGCGGCAGCGTAAACCCTGCGCCACGTTGCGCCCTATTTACATCGTGACGCATCTATTGAGATGCGTCACGGTGTAAAGCCCTGCGCCACATTAAACCTGAGTCAGGTTTAATGTATGCAGGGTGGGCGTTCCATCGGAAAAAGCCTCGGAAAAGTGACGCAGTGAAATCTACAAGATTTCACTCAGTCACTTTTCCGACGCTGCTGCGTCAAAACCTTGCGCCTGCTTGAAGCAGGCGTAAGGCATGACGCAGCATGTTAGGTATGGACAGCCCCTGAACATTGCTGGAGTTGCGTCGTGCTTGCAACACGACCCCAGCAATGCGCCGCCCTTACGCCATCAGATGCGTCACGCATCTGTTTATCCTTGCGCCACGATGCGCTGCATTGTAAATGCGGCGCATCTGTGGTGGCGCAAGGGTAAACTTGCGTGACGCATCTTTCCTGGCGCATCCCTGCTGATTTGCAGGGATGCGTCAGGAAACATAAATCTGCCCCATAGTACCTGGAGTGCATTCTAAAAGTAGACGAGGAAGAAAAAACAGAGAAAAGTAAAGAAATCACCCTGAAATCTCCACCCAAATGTGAAAAATTAGAACACAAACAACCTTAACTCCAGTCTTCCTACAAATGTTAAACACAATGTGGTTGTGCTGTCTATTTCATGTGCAACACACATGGGAGGTAGTCCTTGAGTGGTGTCACATAGATGGGCAATCCAGCCCTAAACTGTTTTAATAATGTGTCCATATTAACTTTTCATTTTTGAAATTTGGTGGACTTCTCCAAACAAACCTGTTGACGCGTTTCAGTCCCACTTTATTTAAGGCCTCTTCAGGACTTTGTGAAGATCGAAGTACCTAATATATGTATATACAGCAAATACAAACATAACTGGTGTCTTTCTGTAGAATTGCACCATGAATAAAAAAACACAGATCTAAGCATGTTGTTGAATAGTACATGCCAAGCCAATTTAAAATCTGCCTGCCTTTACACACGTCACTTGCGTGGCCTGAACCACACCAAATTACTCAACACCTGTGTGCTTGCCAAAGCTCATAGTGGGACTGCTGTTACTGTGTGTATCATGTCACAAATCTGTACTGTGCACTCGCCTGCATCAGTGCCGGTGCCTAGATGTCACCAAAACTAAGGAAAATTCCCTATAGCCCAACAATAGTGCATATTGTTTCATATCCTTATCCCTATCATTCATTCATTTAATCTTTATTTCGGTCGACTTGACCATAAAAGAATACATTATACAACATTTTTTTAAAAAAGAACGAAGGATACAGTAATAGTTTCCAGGTGGTTGACCAGAATATAAAACAGTCATTTGGTTAGTAAAAACTTAATACATTTAGTACGACTGTGCCACTTTGCCGTTAAAAATTTAGAGACTGCAAACACAGTTGGAGCAGAGAGGTCACTTTTTAAAATCCTGTATGCCGGAAGGTAAGTCCTGAAGCCCAGGTTTTTGAGGAGTGGGACCAGCCAGTACTGTCTTGCTCTTCTATATGCCGGGCAGAAAAATATTATATGCAAGTCACACTCCCTCGGATGCGCACAAGCTGGATATTGTGATGAGTTCTCAGAGTTTGACCAGCAAGCGGTGTGCGCTTTAAGAGGAAGGGTGCTGTACCTCCATTGCATGAAGAGCTTCCTGGTAAGCGGGGGGCCTATATTATCATACACCAGCTCTTGGCAATATAGGACTTTGGACTCCAAGAATTTGCCTGTGAGGGAACACTCCTGTATATTTTTGAATTGAAGACATAAACGGTGTTCGTAATAGACTTTGGCTAAAGATTTCCTTGAGACTCTGGGACATGTGATTTCCGGGTGAGACCATAAGTTCTGCCTTCCTAGTGCCTCACAGGTTTGTTTAATATGCCTGAGCCAGGGAAGTCGTGCAGGGTTACAGAGCTTGAGGATTTCCTGAAGTTCAGATCTATAGTCTGTTAATTCCGGTGTAGACCATAGCCTTCGCCAATACAATAGGGGTTTGAGGCATAGTTCTTCTGAAATTGGTCTAAGGCCTAGATCAAGTCTCAAAGGTAGGAGGGGGGTGCTGAGGGGGAGAGCTGTTAGCTGTCTAAGGAAGTTATTCTCAGTTACCTGGATGGTCTGAGTGACAGTGTGTCCCCATATTTCAGCCCCATAGGTCACTGCCCCTTTTGCCTGTGATTTGTATATTTGTAGGCGAGGGGAAAATGGTTGGTAAGTCAAACCTCGGGACATCCTTGCCAATCCTCCTATCATTTGAGATAATTTCAGGTTCGCCCTAGTGCGATGGGTGTCCCAGGACAAAGATTGATTTAATGTTATCCCCAGGTACTCGAATGTGCAGACCCTCTCTAGCCTGGAGGGCCCGAGCGTGGGATTGGGGCGAGTGGTTGATGGGGGGTTGAAGATCATGAACTTAGTTTTTGCCGCATTGATCTCCAACCCCCGAGATGCACAAAAGAGTACAAACCCATCAAGAATCCGCTGAATGCCCATGGGAGACTTGGAGAGCAATAGGGTATCATCCGCAAAGAGAATAGCGGGTACCCTCGTGCCTCCAAGCCTCGGAGCGTCAGTGTCTTTCAACGCATTCAAATGGCTAATCACCCCGTTGACAAAGAGGCAGAAAAGAGTCGGTGCGAGCACACAACCCTGTCTAACCCCCCTGTCAACGGGGAAGCGGGCCGTTAGGGCGCCCCCTCTCCCACACCTCACCCTTGCGTAGTTTCCCCGGTGTAGTCTTCTCAGGATGACTAGGATGTCAGTTGGAATACCCAGATCATCAAGAACAGTCCACAATTTTTCCCTAGGCACTAAGTCGAATGCGGCGCGTAAATCGACAAAGACCGTATATAGGGTGCCGCCCTCTAGTAATACGGTCTTCCAGTGAATAAGATTTAAACGAAAAATCTGGTCAATGGTCGAAACTTTCTTTCTGAAACCAGCCTGGTATGTGCTCATGATGTTGGAGTCCTCAATCCAGTCCTGCAAATGGTTAAGGATGAGTCTGCCGAAAAGTTTCTGGGAAACATCAATGAGACTAATCGGTCTATAGTTGGCTGGGAGCAGAGGAGAGCCCTTTTTAAAAATTGGGACAATCTCTGCGCCCAGCCAAGTATCTGGCAGTTCCATACCCTTCAGAATGGAATTAAATAAAAACATGAAGTAAGGTGCCCAAACTTCAGGTTCTTGCTTGAAAAGGTCGCCTGGCAATCCATCCAAACCTGGCGCCTTTCCTGTAGCAAGGGCCATAATAGCTACTCTAACTTCTTTTAGGAAAAAGGAAAAGCCCGAAGTAGTGGTGACTTCCGTGGAGACGGTGTCGGCCCCTGTCCCCACAGGGGACGTGTATAGAGACTGGAAGTGGTCTCGCCAAGTCTCAGCAGAAATGTTCGGTTCAATCGCAGAGACCAATTCTTCTGTGCCAGTGTTTACACAGCGCCAAAAATTCCTGGAATCACCTACTGCCAGAAATTTCGATAATTTCTCCCATTTATCTTGTTCCCATTCCAGTTTTGCATTCTTAGTTAGTGATTTATAGGCTGCTCTTTTCTCCCTGATTCCTGTCCGGTCCTGGCCTGTCTTAAGTGCGGACAGAAGGTCACTCTTAGCCTTCCTGCAGGCTGGGTTATACCAGGAGGGAACTGAAGTAGGAAGGGCCCTTTTGGGTTTGCCAGTAAGAATTTCTGATGCAGAAATAATAAGATCTGCATGTAACTGCCAGAAGATATTGAATAATCCCGGAGTACTTGAATGCAGAATCAGAGTTTGAACCTTCTCCAGGAACGGAACGAGTAGGGCGTATAAGTTTGGTATCATCCCTTCTTTAGCTACTAGATTCTCCCATTTTATTCTACGTCTGTTAGTAGAAAGGAGTAATCCCGGATCGGATGAATCCCAATTATTCTCCCTTGGTTCTAGGCCAGAATGATGTAACTCGAGCTGCAAAGCATTATGATCACTATCAGCTCTTTGGAGTACCCGAAAGTCACTTATTTGCGACCAAAGGGCTAATGGGACCAGAATGTAGTCCAGTCTCGATGTTTTACCCTCTCTATGGTAAGTGCAGTTTGAGGGAATGTCTGATGGTAGCCTTCCATTGCAGGCCCTCGATATCGCCTTGCGTGTGCACACTTAAAGTCAATGGAGCAGCCGTGCAGATGTTGCCACGTGTGTTCAAGCTAAATCTCACCTTCGGTGCTGTAAACTTCTGCTGCAGAGGATGCAGGTGCCTCAACTGGCTCAACCAGAAAGGTTTCTCACAGCTAATGCAAGAAACAAAAAAAGTATCCCTGTATTGCTACCATTGACAGACAGCACCGTGAAAAAGTCAATTCTGCGGAAGCCATCCATGCCCACCAAATGCCGTGTCAGATAAACGGAGGTTACAAATGAACGAAGACAAACTGTATTGTAGGATATGTATGTCTAACAAAGCCCCTCACGGCCCTCCGGCAAGCACACAACAGTTTTTGTGAACCAGCTAACAAACTTACTGGGTTGTGGCGCAAACCTTCGTTCACTCGCTAATGCAAGCCCATGGGTGCTTCCTTCGAACTGAAACACTAAAAAAATTAACTAACTGTGTGCAGTGCCCATGCAAGTTAGTGTATTTCTGCCAAACAACTAGACCTGTGAAAGCCCGTGTGCTACATCACAGATCTAGAATCAAATGTGCTGTACCAGGCACCCCCCCCTCCTTGTAGAACCTACAGAATTTGAAACCATTTGCAAATGATCTATTCTGGTCAGTCATCTTTGCAACATATAGTAACCAGAGAGGAGGGTCCCCTGAGGCTACTCTGAACAAGACTGAGGATTTTATTATTTAGGTGAGAATAGAATTAATGATGTCTTTTTAAGGGATGTATGTCGTTACAACGCACACTTTTACAACGCATGCACTTACAATGCATTTTTTACAACGCAACATCCACTACAACGCAATCCATTACATAGCATGACACTACAACGCATGTTTAAAAACTACCTTTACAACGCATTCCATTACATCGCATACTACCTTTACAACGCATACCATTACAACGCATAGTATAGGGGTAAAAATTACTATTCTAACTCCAGGGGGTGCAACAGTAGGGTAAGTGTTGGATTGCGTTGTAATGGTATGCGTTGTAAAGGTAGTATGTGATGTAATGGAATGCGTTGTAAAGGTAGTTTTTAAACATGCGTTGTAGTGTCATGCTATGTAATGGTATGCGTTGTAGTGGATGTTGCGTTGTAAAAATTTTGTTGTAAGTGTAGTGCATTGTAACAGTTGCGTTGTAAAGGTTGTTCACCCTTTTTAAGACTACGACAATTCTTCTTAATCCAATGTTTCAATATTGAGTAATTCTGCTCTTAAGGTGAGGATGTCATGTAATTTTGAGGTTGTTAAGTAAAGGTTCGTGTAGTGTATATATTGGTGCATACAGATGTTTGAATCTTTGCAGTTTAAGGCTAGTGATTCAACATACAGGTTAAAGAGAGTCAGTGATCGGATGGATCCTTGTGGAACTCCATAAACGACAGGGGCTGGATCAGAAACATTGTCGTTTATTTTTACAATTTGTGAGCACTTGAGGAAGAAAGAGTCAACCATTTGAGGGCTGTGGGCTAAAATTAGAATTTGGCAGACAGGATACTTCATCACTGACCATTCCCACCAAACCCTCGGTCTGCCCTCCTCATTTAGAGATGGACAGACCTTAAGTATAGCATTGACGCAGCCCTGGTTGCCTCTGTCAATGAATACTTCCTCCGACTGCCTAACGGAGTAGGGGCCATCAGAGGGAGGGCATTACAATATCTGTAGGGCAAGAAAAAAAACTCACTCTGGGAGAAAACTCCCTGAGGGAGGTGCTTATTGTTTTTTTCCATACCAAACTCTCACTTAGGGTGTTTGTTTATGAAAAACAAAACAAAGTTTGAATTGTTTGACGTCGTGCCATCAAGGCTGATGGTATCACCTATCAGTCTTTTTCTACTTGTAGAGAGGTGTCCGTGGTGCAAACGGGAAAGGGGAATGCCCTCAAAATAAGCTCGTAGCTGGGCAGCAGTGGCGCTGTTGCATGCTGCAAACAGATGACGGTAATATGCGACAAATGCCCCATTACTGTCTGCATGACTGTTGTGTACATGGCTCCTTTTCATAAGATCTTGATTGTCTCGCAGCAGCCAAGACAATAAATTCCCTGCTTTGTCTTTCTTGCTATGTTGGGGGGGTTGTAATAATTGTAATCCAGTTCCCCAACTGCACCTCCAGCACATTGTGTTCCTTTCTAAGCACCCACAGTCATTCCACATTGTCTGGTTGCAATGGCATCGCAGTCTTGAGTTGATACATGGATGTTTCCAAGTCAATTAGTTCTCTACGTAGAGTCTGCCTGACACCCCAAGCAGTGGCAATAAAATGACCAAGTATAACTACCTTTTGGGCCTCCCACTCAGCAGCTCTGGTCAGAGCTGTGCCTCTGTTCTGCTCAAAGTATTTGGCAATATGTGTTGCAATAGTCTCTTGGAAAGGCGTATTCTGCAGTGCTTCTGTATAGAGGCCCAAAGTCGAAATGCTATACAGCTGGCTACAATGTGGCCCCAAAGAGCACTTTTCAATAGCATCGAACACACACAAACGTCCAACACAACACATTAAATAGAACATTTTGCTTACATCTAACTAAGCACAGACATGGTATTTGGGTCGTGGGCCATATTTTCCATAGACTGCAGTATATAAACATAAATAACGTAACGTAACATGTAATTGCTGCCCCTATAGTAGTGTAGCTCTATGTATAACTTGGTCATCAGAATGTGCTACAACAAAGTCAATGATGCTGGGCTGGTAAACAGGAGAGAGTGCCAACCCATCTTCACTATTGAGAGGCTCAGAAATGCACCATTTAATTTATGAGGTAGGCCGCCTAGCCGCTGGACTGATATGAGTCAACTGGTGCACCCATGCTGCAGCTGCACACTACAACTACTGCGCTGATGGCCTGAACTCTACGCCACTCTACTCTATGCCACTGCACTCTACTCCACTGCAGTCTACTCTGCACCACTCCCCTCCACTCTGCACCACTCTAATCTGCGTCACTCTACTCTACGCCACTGCACCAATGCACTCTGCGTCAATGCAGTCTATACTACTTTACTCAAAACCAATCCACTCTATGCAAATCTACTCTGCACCACTATACTTAATGCCACTTCACTCTAGGCCACTCTACTCCACTCGGCAACACTCCATTCTTTGATGCTCTTCTTCACTCTATGACACTACCTGCGCCAATCCACTCTACGCCATTGCACTCTACGCACTGCAGTCTACTCTGCACCACCCAACTCTACTCTATTCTGCACTACTCTACACTGCACCACTCTACTCTACGCCAATGCACTGTATACCAATGACTCAAAACCAATGCACTCTTCACCACTGCACTCTATGCTAGTCTACTCTTCACCACTGTACTTCATGCCACTTCATTCTAGGCCCCTCTAATCCACTCTACAACACTCAACTCTATGATGCTGTAATCCACTCTATGGAACTCTGCGATACCACTACACTCTCTGACACTCTATGCTACTCCCTCTACGCCACTTCATGCCATTTTTCTCCACTATGTTCTACAGTACACTCCAGTCTACTCCACTACTCAACTCTTCGCCACTTCACTCCATGCCACTCTATGCCACTCCACTCTGACACTCTATGACACTCTATGCCACTCCATTCTACGACATTGCTCCACTCAATGCCATTTTATTCCACTACACTACTCCTCTATATGCCACTCTACTCTACAACAATCTGTCTGCTCTACACCACTCAATAACACTGTACTCCACTCTACGCAACACACTCTATGCCACTCCACTTTGCTCTACACCACTCCACAACACTCTATGCCACTCCGCTCTATGACACTCTGCTTCACTCTACAATACTCAACTATATGACACTCTAATACACTTTACACCCTTCAAATCTACGACACTCTACTACCACCATGACACTCCACAACACTATGCCAGGCCACCCTATGCAACTCCATGACACTCCACTCAACTCTACACCACTCCATGACTCTATGCCACCCTATAACAGCCCACTCTACTCCACGACA
The DNA here is from genome assembly GCF_964204655.1 of Triturus cristatus. Classification (NCBI taxonomy): domain Eukaryota; kingdom Metazoa; phylum Chordata; class Amphibia; order Caudata; family Salamandridae; genus Triturus; species Triturus cristatus. Next base: position 87,122,631 of record NC_140588.1, read on the forward strand.
CTGTGCTTTGCGACACTCCCGCCACACCAGTCTCCTTTATGCCACTAACTATCTTTTAGCCATGCTGAACAGCTGCCAAGCTAGTGTACAACAGGGCTAAAACATATTGGCAAGCCCAATAGCTCTTGCATTGCCGAGGCTTATTGGCTTTGCCAATGCTTGTTTAAGAGTATGCAGTGGTATGTGGTGCCACTGCCTGTTGTGTTCTAAAAGAAATATTTTGTTAAACATTTTCAAATGGGAAGTGGTCCAAGGGGTCCCTCACGGCCCCCTTCCTTTTTGTGAATTGTTACCACCTCCTTTGAAGTGTCAGTAAAAAATTAAAGTTTTGAAACCGTAATTCAGTCTCAAAACATTAATACATACCACTGCAAGTTAATTAATAGCAATTTGATTTTTGTACATATGAAAATGCTTTGTTGCAGTCGCAAATGGCGAATTTGGCCGTTTGCGACCTCCAAACAAGTTTTGAGCATATGATTGTTTGTTCTTTACTTTACCAAAAATAATTGCCTTAGCTTTCCAAGCCTTGCCTTTCAAGACATTATTGGAATTGATGTTGGTACAGGTCGAGATTGAGGTACATTGGAAAAGCAACGTGTCCCACTGTAACAGAAGTGAATGTCATGTCAGGATTTCGATAGATTGGCAAAGCTGTAAGATGGGCTCTGCACTGAACCAACCCGAGGTGATGCTACAGCATTTTGGGTAGAGATGCACCAGTGAGTGAGGTGCCCCAGTACTGGGCTAGAAGTGCCATCTGCAGATCAGAAATGATTGTTCACATATGCAACTCTGAGTGAATCTCTGTACTAAAATTGCAGAAGGGGGCTGTCCTACTGGCCAGACACATGCTAGGAGAGTGGTCAACAAGACGCTGAGCACAGGGGTCATCCCCAGAGTGCAAGTGTCCACGAACCACTCTAAACATATCCCAGAGTGTTCTGCAAAGCTGAGACCCCCCCTCTCCTAAAACAATCCAAAAACCAGACCCCAGCTCTAAACCTAGACCCCAATGTGCACACTCAGAAAAAAACAACACTCTCCCATAGCATCACTAACACAACAAACCAAACACATACACAAACAAAAAACAAAACATACTGACAAAACACACAGCACCACACCACCTCCACCACAAACCCATCCAATACACAGACAGACTCACATACACCCACCACTACTCACAACTTTCACACCATGCCACAGACACAAGAAACACAAAGATAACCAGACCCACATCCCAAACCCACCCAAAAAACACCGTCACCCAAACCTACACTCTCATGCAAGCGCATATCCGAAAAAACACCCTCTCTCAAAGAACACCCTCACCCAAGCATACCATCACCCAGCACACACCCACACCCAATTCCACAAACACTCAAACACACAACCTCAACCACACTCAAAGGCACATCACAAACCACCACCACATATGATGCCAGCACAATACAAAAATCATCCCAAAGCACCACACCCATCCCAGTACATCCCAAACACCCACTTCACTCACCCAATCTCTCCTTATAGCTCCCTCACAAATACGCACTCCTACTCCCTAACACCTCAAAACAAGACCCTCACCCCAAATAAATCTTTGAGGTGCCTGAGTTCCATCCGCTAGTGGTGTGAGGGTAGCCCCTGTAGGAGGAGAATATTTTGTGATAAGAAACATAGGAGGTAAGATTATTTAACAGTGGAAAACTGTTACAATGTTTACAATGAATTTTCTTATTAATTTTATGAAAACAAATTAGTTTTAATAGAGAGATGTATCTCTTTAAATAAATCTAGTTTACATTTCTGACCACAAGTTTGCATTTCTCTTTTTCACATACATTATAAAAGAATCTGTGAAGTTTAATTGGAGTACTAGGAGCGACATATACAATTTAGATGTTGTGTTACCAGGATACTTGTGTGAATATCCTTTTAATGGATTTACATATCATACGATATATGAAAACAACAATGAAGAGAAAACAAAAAAAGTATTGTAGCTGTACTTTAAATGTTTTCTAAATATTGATAATTAGGTGTGCGCTTCCGTCATATGAGTGTATTCTATGACAATCAATAGTAATGCAGGAAAACAAATAGGATCTAGAAGGTTGCTTGAAAGTTTTTATTTTTTAAGCCTAAAGGCTATAGGTAAACATTTGCAATACTGTTGCAGGGATTCTGCTTATGCGCAGAACTATGCGCAGGAACCCAGGCCCTCAGTGAATTGCGGTGTACCAAAAACTCACCTCAGAACCCAGAACCCTTTATCCGGCCAGCGTCAGTGTCCCATTCGTTATCCGAGGTTTAACTCGGCGGTCCCAATGTATAGACAACCCAGAACAAGCGACTTAGTATATTTCTCAGGAATGGTGGGAATCAGAAATACCTTTTCGTAATTATTCTCGTACCAGTCCACAACAGAATAAACAGAGACACGGTAAAAGTTTAAAGAGTTTATTTTATAAACCTCGTGTCCTAAGATGCAGCAGTTTGGCTAACATTAGCAGACAAACGATTAAAATCAAAACCAACAGCATAGTTACAATACTATAGAAAATGAAAGGAGTAATCATACTAAAATGACAGTGGATCTAAGCCACCTTCCTTTCTCTAACACACTAATAGTATTATTAGACTAATAAAAGGTCTCTAGGCTTGAATGGGGAACCCCATACCGTAAAGATCAGCTCAGAGAGTTCACATCACAGGATCAGCTATGCTCTGCTCCTAGGAACGCTCTTCTTCCGAATGTAATGAAAACATGTAACACTGCAATATTAAAAGCACTCGACAATCAGGTATTTGCAGCTGCGTGCGTGTTATGGCTAAACTAGTGGGCCGATCAACCTGAACTCAACAACATGCACCGTCTAGCGACCCAGACTGTTTCTTTTACACTGTGTACAGACCAAGGTCGCTGCTCACTGTTTAGGATGTTAACAACAGACAGTTCTCATGTGAAGCAAAGTCGAGTAAGCATTTCTCAATTTAATAACATGTGACTACAGTGTCGTGTGCAAAAGCAGCAAAAACGTCAAGATGGCTTTCTAACATTTAACGCGGTTATGCTAACTTAGGGTTGTACATAGGTATATAACGATCTTCACTACACCCCCCCTTGATCGGACCACTAACCAGTAGGGGCGCACTTGCAAGAACACAGAGTTCAAGTTTGAAAGAACGGAACCAAGATCATGAACTAAAAGTCCATATGAGGGAAGTGAAAACGTTTGAAGTGAGAAAAAAAGAAAAAAGTTAAAACGGAGTAAAAAAAACAAGTACATTTGGATAAAAAAAAACATAATCGACGGACATAGGATGAAATGAAAGGAAAAATCAATCCATCAATGTATAGGCACAATAAGTTGCAACAGCTTCCAAGAGGAAATCATTGGAACGTTCCGCAAAGTTATCTGCCATCCAGTTCAGGACGGGGAAGGAACATACATGCTCCTCAACCACCGAAGCCTCCAGCACCTGGCGAGGACAACTGGCGTGTTCTTCAAGATAACTTCTTCCTAAGAAGTCAATCGCAGCCGTTCCGATGTCCCAATTCCCAAGAACTCCATGCGCTGCTGCACAGGCCATAATCCCGACGCCAGAACAGTCCAACTCATGAGCCACTAAGGGGCTCATTAGCAGATCATAATCCGGGTCAGGAGACACCGAGTTTGACAGACACAAATCCAGAGCCCATTGGAACGGACAATCTAGGCAACGAAAGACTGGCTACACACAAGTAAAGTAGGCAAACCGGAAGGACAATCCATAGGCTACGCTCAGAGTCGCCAGCGGTAAAGTGCCATAGAATTCAAGCATCTGGTTACGAAGATGGAGCAGCCGGGACATGTTGTTGTGTGACGCAAGTTATGCATCCATAGTGCAGGGCGCAGATCAACAACAGTATTCCAGCTATGAGGGCGAGAAGTAAAGGGAGACCTCCGAAGACATTGGAAAAAATAGAATGAAAAAAGGCCGGGATCACTCCAAAAATAGTTTGAAAAGAGGTCACGAGGCCGGAGCCCACAATTTTAAAATAATGGGCTATGCCACTTGTGGACGAGGCATTAAAGATAGTCTGTATCAGAGTCCCAAAATGAAGCGGCAGATCAGTATTTAAAAGAGCTTGCACCTCAGTGCGCGTGTTTGCTACGTGAAGGACAAATGTTTCCCGGGACGAAATCAACGCGACTTCTTTTTGAGACAATAGAGCCCTTATTCTGCTCATCTTGTTGAACTCTGCTTTCAAGGTTGGAATGGAAGGCCAGATGGATACATCCAGCCGGCCATGCGGGGGTGGGAACAGGACGTTATTACAGCAAACTACTCTCTGTGATACAGTCACTATGTAGGGAATTCCCACTAACATCCCACAGCAAGCTTCATTATTTAACAGCAAATAACTACGGTTAGCAAGCAGCGTAAAAGATGGAGTAATAACTGGCACAGGAATCCCTTTCAGGACGCAAGCTAAATTTGGGGCGTGCACATTACATGCACCATGCAATTGAATGTGCCTACACACAACAGAGTGATCCGGAGTGGAAGTGCACTCTTCACCCTTCAAGTAAACCTCAACATCAAATGCAGCATAATATTTCAAATCAGAAAACAGTGCTTCTATGGCTTGAACATCCCAATCATCTGAGTGAATGTTCTGCTTAACGACATCACCCATAGAAATATGAAATACATTTGGCACATTAATCACTTCAGTGGGGCCATGAATTTGAAATTTAACGGCATCCCAAGCGATCCCATCACGTACAGGCCAGGCAGTAATGTTCACAAAAGTCTGGTCCCTCTTCATAATGTGTGATGAGGAGTGGGGGGCCAAAGTTCCATTAATCAGTCGAATTGTAGACCGTTCATTCAGGTAGCGTCCATTGATAAGTCTAAAAAACACTACCACAAAGCCAATGGACATAAACAAAAAAACACATATGAGCACCAGCCAAATGTAAGTCCAAGGGGGTATTAAAAAATGTCTTTTGAACCAAGCCACAAAAATCGAAACCTTGGACGGGGCAATGGAAGTCATTGAACGAGAATCAAGAGTCTTGTGAGAGGGCAACTGTGGTGGATTGTAAAACAGGCAAGGTAAAATCCGCAGGATAAGCATACTCAACTTCTTCAAGTACACCACTAGGTGTTTGTGGCAACAAGGGACCAGTAACGGCATGCATCTCAATGGCAACCTCAGGCACTGTGTCAGAAGCTCGGGCCACAACAGAATTTCTCAGCATCGAAGGGCAGGAAACCGCCAGAGTCATACTAAGAAGAATCGGCCACTCGCTGTAGTTTGACATTGTCAATCGAAATGTACCTGTTATCCTTTCGACCAGGAAGTGGAGGTAAAATGACTGTTCTAGTACCCTGCACTCCAAGCACTGGAACCGGTGCACGATAAGAGGGGCTGAACTCCTTCTTGTTCTCCACCTTCTCATGGACCAGATCACCAACTCGAGGTAGCCAGCCGACTACCGGATTCTGAAGTTCAGCTTCAGACGAGGAGGGTACGTGTTCCTTCGCTAGACTGTTTCTGGCTTCTTGAAGAGTCTGCAATACAGCACAGTGTTCATCTACGTCAAAGGGTGCGGGTGACGCCGCCATGTCTAGACCATCAAGGTCTGGAACAAACATTCGAACACCAAAGAGCATCATGTATGGGGTCCGCCCAACCAGAGACCTTCTAGGTAGATTATTAAGTGCATGCTGCACGTCATACAAGTGGGCAAGGCAGTTCCGGCCAGTACCCAAAACTCTGGCTGTCAAAGATTGCTTTAAGTCACGGTTCATTCGCTCCACTACACTATTACCCTCAGGCCGGTATGGAGACGAAAATTTGACTTGGACCCCCAAATTTCTCTTGGCCTCTTGTACGCCTTAGAGGCAAACGACGGGCCCTGATCAGAATGAAAGGTACCACATGCAAAACTTTTATGACAGTGCGAGAATCAGTACTCCTTTGTGGCCATACCCACAGAAAACGAGTGCACGAATCACCTGCAGCCAAGATGTATTTGTACGCAGTATCAGAGGTAAAAGGACCGCAGTGATCTAAATAAACACAACCCAATGGTTTATTAGATATGTACAACTGAGTTTGTGGTGGGCGCTCCGCAGTTGAAGGTTTAATCTGCTGGCAGATGTCGCAATTAAGAACATAAGCTCTGGCCTGTTTGTACAAACTGCACCACCAGTAACGTTGTTGTAGCAGAGTTACAGTAGCTGCAATGCCGGCATGCGCGGACGCCATGCCCTCGTGGGCCGCTAATATCAAAGAAGGTCTGCAGTCCGCGTTGGGAATCAATCTGTCACCAACATCAATAATCCTCACTAATGGGAGTTTATCAGGACTTAAGCGATAATGGTAACGAGCAGGGAAACCTCTCGGTGGCTTCGTTCCCTGTTCTGTAGCAGCAATAGCTGCCAAGATGTCATCATCGATCTTACTTTTGGATCTTGTAACTGCTGCTATTAAGTATGTTGCCACTGCTGTTTTTGCTGCCTCGTCAGCTAAGCCGTTGCCGACAGCATGGACACCAACGCGTTGGTGACCAAGAGTGTGAATTACATTCACAAGAGGCAGACGGCCTTTAAGATCTGCCACTTGAACCCAAAGCAGTTTATGCTTAATAGTGCTACCTTTGGAATCATGGCAGTCATTCTGAGACCAAAAATGTAGATTGTCGTTGTAAGATTGAACACAATAAAAGGAGTCACTCACTATAAGTGTAGTGACTCGGGGATCAGCAAACTCCAGTGCAAGCACCAGAGCACGAAGCTCCGCCAACTGAGCGGTACAATCACCCAATGACTGCGTATGCACGACATCGGACTGGAATTCACCATTTACGAAAGTACCGACTACAATTGCGCAAGCCGCTGAATAGGCGTGCTTTGATCCAGTTGTGGGTTGCGCAGAACCGTCAGTGTATATGACACAATGGTAATCCTCGAGCGGGCGCAAGGACAGAGGATCCGGATGAACGAATTCATACTGCAAAAACTCCTGAGTCTGAAGTGCCGCGTCAAAGATAAAAGTGACGTCCGGCGAGGTCAAGGAAGTGGCCCATTGTATCCACCTTGGATGCAAAGCTTTAGGATTCGGTACACTCGCTTTTGTCACCGCCTCAAGGGCAGGATAGGGTGTTGCCACCAACATGCGTTTCCCTTGCGACAGCGCTCGTTCTTTCAGAATCGCCATCTGTACTGCTGTCAGAACCTTCTCGACAGCGGAAAAACGCAGTTCAGCTGAAGTGTACAAGTGAGATGTGTAAGCAATGGGGACGGTGTTGCCCTCATTGAACGTTAAGTATGTGAAACCAACCGCGCCGGGCACTATTCTTATGACCAGGTTAGTGTGGTTATCACGTGTCAGTAAGTACTTAGAAGCAAGAAGATCAGCTTGCAATAACTGCAATATAGCTGAATGCTCCGGCAGCCAACAAGATTTGGAAAAAGTAGGTGGTACCAAGGCATAAAGCGGCTTGATACGCTGGGCATAATCCGGGATGTAAATTCGACTGAAATTCAGAAAACCCAGCAGGGATTGTAATTTCTTCAGTGAAGTAGGAGCACGGAGGCATGAGCACTTCTCTAGAAAGTGCGGAGTCAATCCTCGACCTTCATTGTTGAGTTCGTACCCCTAGAACAACACTGTATATTCCGCAAGTGTGACTTCGCAAAGTTGAATTTGTAACCAAAGTCTGCAAACAAAACAATAATGCGATCAACGCGACGGAGATGCAGGTCCAACTCGTCATCTGTGAGATAAATGTCATCCACATACGAGTACGCATCAGGGTCTATACCCTCCAAGAGGGAGACCACGCGAGCGGCAAAGACTCCTGGGCTGTTCTTATAGCCCATTGGTAATCTTCTGAATTGTTTTTGTTTGCCACCAGAGGGGAACGCTGTCCACTCACTACTAAGAGAGGACAGGTTATGGCTGTAAAAGCCATTGGAAATGTCAAGTGTGGTTTTAAACCTTTTTCTCACGAGACTATCGACGAGAGCCGAACTGTGGGTGTTCTGTACTGCACAGGTCCGGCAATGAGAGTTAAGGTGCCGGTAATCCAAAACTAGGCGGTACAACCCGTCAGGCTTCGTCACAGTGAACAAGGGATTATTCATAGGTGACACACATGTTTCGATTACTCCCTGATATTCCAATTGTTCAAGGATTGACGCGACGTGAGGTCTAGCTTCACGACGAATGGGGTATTGGGGTTGAGGTTGGGGCGTAGTCCGCAACGGAATCTCATGGCCGGGAGACAATTTATCCCAGCCAACCTGATTTCGATATATCGCAGGCGCTTGCACCTGAGCCCATTCCCCGGCGTACTTTTTAGCTAGGACCTTAGGCACCGTGTGTGCAAAGGACGGGAGGATTACTTCCTCCCCTCTAGAAGCATCTAAAATTAAAGCCGGGGCCAATCTGCCTCCGCCAACAGAATATCATAGGTAGTGGTCAGATCATCCCAAAAAAAACCTTGAATTGTACGTTGTATGTCACCTTCAATTTGAATGACTATTTTATACAGTCTATCAGGGAGAGACACCCGAGTGTCATCAGTTTCAATATTCACAAATATATCAGTTGCTGTCGCCACCAGATATGGACGCAGTGCTTGTCGCAATACTGTAACTTCTGCCGCGCTGTCTAGCAGCGTTAGCGCCCATGTCAGGTTCTGAAGCTGCGTCCGTACCATCTGAGGCATACCTCGCTGTCAGTGCAGCAACTTTCTCCTTCTGAAACGGGGGTCGTTGACGTGCAGAGTCCTCTTGCTTGCCTTTGCCGTCAGTCTGTCGGGATTGCTCATGTGTTTGCGGTGCACCCCGACTTTTTCCACCGCCTCCGCCACCGGACTGTGAAGCCGATGTTTCCTGTGTAGAACGAGGAGAACGTTGTTCAGAAACCTGAAATCGATCAGGTGACTTAATAGTAGCACGATCACGCAGATCATAAGTGCGTTCACAACTTGACTGTACTGGAGAGGCAGGACGAGACCCCTGTTTCTGTTGCTGCTTCTCCTGTTTTTTCGCCCGCCAACTTTGTTTTGGAAAATTAGGGCGTTCGTCCTTACCAGACGAGTTTGCCTTCGTCTGCTGTATCAAATCAGGATTCTTCACAGTTGGTTTAACACCTAAGGCGCTACGACCAACTTGTCTATAGGCGTTCGCGATAATTTTCGCGAATTCCCTCGGCTTGTCGTCTTCGCTCACTGTCGCTGATTTATTAAGCACTTGGAATTGCATAGCATCTCCTTTGAGGTTGCCCAGTATCATGGTAGCAACCACATTGAACACACCGACAAGCCGCATTCGCAATTCAATAGCAGCCTCCGCACCATGATTCTCCTGAACACGTTTAATAACGGAGGGCAGTACCGACAGAGACGAAGTGCCAAAGCACTTCAAGTATGTCGCTCCAAAGACCTTACCCCAGTTTTCACAATCGGCCATATCTGGGACTAAGTCTTTAGGCAAAGCGATGGTAAGGATCCTGTGTTTCTCCACAGGAGTCGTACGTGGATAAACCACTTCTATCTGATCAAATTTCTCAGCAAGCCAATAAGGGAAATCATCCCTATTTTGGGGTCGCTTGCCTACAACCGAATTGACCATAACAGGACTAATAACCACCGCGTGGTGGTCCGTTGGTTGTCCCGCAACAGCATTAGCGACCACCTGCACGTTGCGTGACACGTACTGCACTAAAGCCCTATGTACTGTAATAAGGGCAGTGTGCAGTACACGCAACTCAGCCACCGTCACCTGTAGGTAGCGGGGATGAGGCGTATATCCGGCTAATACCGGCCATGTGGCCCCTGCAATCGACAAAGGGCCCATTCTCGCCGGTATAACCGTATGGGGAAGGACGCCATTAAACCAAATGCTATGCTGCCAGGCAGAAATAGGAATTTCCTGAGTCCTATATGGCGTATAGTTGGCTGGTAGCTGCGTGGCAGTATAGGTGTGGAACGTATCATCGTCTTCACTAACTGTCGGCAAAGTAACCCAAGAGTAGTACAACTCAAACGGAAACAACGCATCGGCACTTACCACACAAATCACAGCCATACCATCGTCCGGCACCCCATACTGCGCCAAATCACGTTTCAGGGGTGCCCGGCTATGAGCCAGAATATCGACTACCATTAGGACACTAACAGTAAATCTACAATATATTAGTAGCCCTAGGGTTCAGATTAAATAACCTTTTTAATGATCAAGCTTGAAGGAACCTATATAGTCGAAACACAGTTAGGTTAAACCGTCACTCCCGTTATCCAGAAACCAGAGTTGTGGACTAATACACTACTAAGGCGTCTCAAATCAATAGACCAAATGTTAGGTGCGCCGTGTTGCAGGGATTCTGCTTATGCGCAGCACTATGCGCAGGAACCCAGGCCCTCAGTGAATTGCGGTGTACCAAAAACTCACCTCAGAACCCAGAACCCCTTATCCGGCCAGCATCAGTGTCCCATTCGTTATCCGAGGTTTAACTCGGCGGTCCCAATGTATAGACAACCCAGAACAAGCGACTTAGTATATTTCTCAGGAATGGTGGGAATCTGAAATACCTTTTCGTAATTATTCTCGTACCATTCCACAACAGAATAAACAGAGACACGGTAAAAGTTTAAAGAGTTTATTTTATAAACCTCGTGTCCTAAGATGCAGCAGTTTGGCTAACATTAGCAGACAAACGATTAAAATCAAAACCATCAGCATAGTTACAATACCATAGAAAATGAAAGGAGTAATCATACTAAAATGACAGTGGATCTAAGCCACCTTCCTTTCTCTAACACACTAATAGTATTATTAGACTAATAAAAGGTCTCTAGGCTTGAATGGGGAACCCCATACCATAAAGATCAGCTCAGAGAGTTCACATCACAGGATCAGCTATGCTCTGCTCCTAGGAACGCTCTTCTTCCGAATGTAATGAAAACATGTAACACTGCAATATTAAAAGCACTCGGCTTTCAGGTATTTGCAGCTGCGTGCGTGTTATGGCTAAACTAGTGGGCCGATCAACCTGAACTCAACAACATGCACCGTCTAGCGACCCAGACTGTTTCTTTTACACTGTGTACAGACCAAGGTCGCTGCTCACTGTTTAGGATGTTAACAACAGACAGTTCTCATGTGAAGCAAAGTCGAGTATGCATTTCTCAATTTAATAACATGTGACTACAGTGTCGTGTGCAAAAGCAGCAAAAGCGGCAAGATGGCTTTCTAACATTTAACGCGGTTATGCTAACTTAGAGTTGTACATAGGTAGATAACGATCTTCACTACAATACTAATGATTAAAAAATTATGTTTAGAAAAAATAAATAACAACACTTTAACTCGATAGATCACATTTCAGAACAGGGTAATTTAAGGGGAAAAATTAACATATTTGGATTATGTCTGCGACATCGGGGCCTTTCATCCATATTGAAGCGCAGGTAAGAGAAGCCTCGCAACATCAGGTGCATGATGAAAAAGCGATGTGGAAATGAAGATGAGCTCTGTTTTCTGCTTACTATGAAACCGCCAGGTCTGGTGTGGAGGATTAACCGCCATGGCTATGATGACAGAAAGCAAAGTCATGACCTGCGGGTGGAGTTCTGGCTGAAAGGCGTCCATCAGCCGCTTTTTTTTAGCTACTCTGTCTCCAGTGGAAGTTAGACAGATTTTCGTCCATCAAAGCAATAACCTATAAATAGAGTGGGCAGACAGTCACCACTCACCATGACAAAAAAATGCACCATTAATCCTTGGTGGACAGCCTCCACCCTAAGGGTAGAGAGCACGCAGATGCGGCCGCGCACCATTTCATTTATGGAGACGCGGCCGCCCGGCAACTACAGCGAACATAATGCAAGTTACGTAACTCCCAGCATCTGAGACAGCTTGGATGCGTGTAGTACTAAGTGTTGCTGGCTGAGTGGCCATGGAGGGCGCCCCTGGAGCGCGGGGCCCACCCCGCACCGCAGGGTCTGCTGGGGACTGTATTATGCCACTGCTGAGCCAGTGTTTCACTGCTGAGAAATAAGTCCAATCTGGTGTGGACGTCATGCACAGGGAATTAGAAGGAGTATTTTCTGTTATAGGGGTGTTGTAGACGCCATATGTCATGCACTCTCCTACTATCTATCCAGGGTCAGAAGCCCTGTGTCATCCAGTGACAGAGGGCTCCCGCCTCTGGAGGACTGGAACGATCACTGAGCACATCTGGGGTACAATTGAATTAACCTCCCCTGACTCACAGGACCTGTGGGTCATGGTACAGTGCGTGAGTCAATCCATCAAAAAACACAGGGTGATATTCTCAAGAACGTGTGATAAATATCGCAAAATTAGCTTAACGCAACTTTGCACATCGCAGTCTATCATGGGAAAACAACACCATGTTAACGTAGTATTCTCAATCTGGCGGCACCATGTGATAGTCTCACGATAATGCGTCAAATGACTGTGTTAAAATTAGCGCAAGCCCGAAAAAACACAAAACACGAACGCGAAAAAAGTTGCGATGTGGCCAATAGCGATACAAAAATCTGCGTCAAGCTGCGCCAGGCCTGCAATTCAAACACATCAGGCGGGAAAAATCACTATAAAAGTAGAAAAAAAAATACAAACAAAAGCAAAACAACTGCAAATCACAATGGAGGGAGCTGGAGCAAGTACAGAGGACAACCAGAACCCCACAAGCCCCCCGGAGGCCCAGGCCGGGATCTCGGGGTCAGGGAAAGGCAAGGACAAGAAGAAGAGGAACATGTGGTTCAGTCCACAGGAAAACAGGATCCTGATTACGAAGGTGATAGAACACCATCAACTACTGTTCGTCACCTCCACTGTGTCATTGGCAGCAAAAAATGGGATATGGCAGTCCATCGTGGACAAGGTGAATACAGTCAGAGTGCTGAAGAGGACAATGGAAGAGGTCAAGAGGCGCTGGAATGATGTGAAGCGTGAAACCAAGCAGAAACTCGCAAAGAACCAGAAGGCAGCAATGCAGACTGGAGGTGGGAGTCCCGTGCCACAGGAGGAGCTGGATGAGATGGAGGAAATGGTGTCCACAGTCAATCAGTGGGGAGACGTTGGCAGGAGTTGGGTGACCTGACACGGCGCAACATAACCTGACACAACAGCAACAGGGTGAGCAACGACCAGGGACTGGGGGGACGGGGAGAGGGGCACAATGGCACACATGCACAATTAAGAATAGCACAGTGCACACCCACAATGACTCTGGAGCATGTCCCTGATCCCCTTGGCACACTGCAGCACACCTAGAAACAGCAAGTAGGCCCCCATCGAGTATGTGCCCAGAGGGGGCCTGTCCCACACACCACCAATCCCACAACCAACCCATGCACATGTGCCAAACCCAGCAATGCGGCGTGTCTGTGAGCAACACTGACAATGCAAGTGACACTGCATGACGAATAGCATTGCTGCAGTCAATATACCATGAAATGTTGCACGCAACAACACTGAGGTGGCTGAGTGTGGACCACATCCGTAAAGGAGCAGGTCACACTCTGACACATCCACGTGCACAAACAACCCCTGACGTCAACAACACATCTGCGGACAAACCATGCCCCAGACCCTCAACTCCCACCAAGAGACCAATGTACCCAAGTATGCAACATCTCAGCACTGTAGAAGTACAGAAGGCAAAGGCACACCCCCTGAAAGGGATAAGGGAAAGCAAAATCAGAGCTGCAGGGGCGACTCTCCCAAAATGCAGCAAACATACATAAAATGCGGAGCACATCAACATTGACAACAATGTGGAACAAACCGCAAAATGTCTACAACAGAACTGGGGCCACTTGTCTGTAGAAACTGGCCAATCACATTGAGTTGATGATGTACAAGTACAAACACACATCCGTGATGTTGTCGAAATGTCCACTGTCCCGCACCAAATAGGCAGCTCCTCCCAAACAGTCACAATGTACATTGTCATGCAGTCAGTATGTAAACATGTGCAATGCGTCAACACACATGTGAACACAATGTTAAACTGCATCTCCCCTTCACATTGCTGGGGGAAAACCAACGCCTCCTGCTGAGCAGACCGAACCTCTCTTCTCTGAGAGGACTTCCACACCTTTGACACCGACGCCCTCCAAGAGTTCATCAACAGCTACGTCAACTCACCTCCAGGAGCAGGGCAGCCCTGCTGCATCGATGACATCCCACTCCCTGCACTGACCATCCCGCAGGCAGCACCCACCACCACGGCTGCCTCCCAGGACCCCCGCAAACAACACGTGGCCTTCCAACACTGTGTGTTGGGGTGCCAGGAGAAGATCGCTGAACAGGTGCGGTGGGGTTCGACCACATGGCAGCCAAACTAGATGCCATATGTGGGTGTCTAAGTCCCATCAGGGACCACTCACAGTCCCTAACGGACACCCACAGTCCGCTCCATGCTCTCCAACAATCCATGGCTGACATCGCTGAAGTCTTGACTCTAAGACAAGAACAACTGTCTAGTCAGAGTGGCTCCAGCGATGTGACCCGGGAGTTGGGACACATGCGGAGGATCATGGAGAACATGGAGCGAACACAGGCGGAAAGAGTGGCTGCCACAGCAGCACACCAACGGGAGATAGCTGGGTTCATCAATGCCCTGAAGACCCTCCTCATGGCATTGCTGCCACAAGGCCTGGTGCAGATGAATGCTACTGATACCACTCCATCCACATCTCTGCCCCCTGAAGTGTCAGTGCCACACACTGCGGCAGACATTCCACCTCCAGCCCCTGAGGCGTCACTGCCACACAGTGCTGGGGACAGAACACCACCATCCACATGTGAGGCACATGAAACAGCAGAGGATGAAGATGCGGATGAATCTGCCTTGGTGGTAAGAAGGAAGTGGTAGCATTCATCTCCACCATATGGCCGGTTCCTGCTAGGTTCTGCACTCTGCATCATCACCTTCCACTGTCCCCCAATACACTCTGCGACACTCACCTTGTACCTCGACATGTATTGCCATATTCTGTTTTGTTACCAATGACACAGTAATCAGACTGCGCACTGGACTCTTCCTCTTCCGATGAACTTGTCATTCCCTAAAGGACTCTGGCTGGCCCTCCACGCGCCAACAATGTGAAGTGGGGTTTGCATTGCCCTGTACTGCTCCAGCTACGACACTCCACTGAATGTGCATTAAACATTCATTTTCACACAGCTGTGTCTTGTCTATGATCATTCAAGTGTGGAAGTATGGATGGATGTAGGGTCAGTGAGTCTCCCTTACGTCCATGTTGCTCATGTTGTGGGTCTTGAGTCACAGGGTGCAACATTGCCGATTGCGGTTCGGGTGGCACCGACACTACAACAGAGACACACGCATTAGTTACTTCCTTGTCCAGGCCAGGACGGAACCACACCCAGTGCCCCGGGGTCATTGTTCACACCCCTACACTGGACTAGCATACACCAGGCCAGCCCACTCAGCTCACGCTCACAGGGGAGATGACAACGCTACATGTCCCAGGTCTTCCCTGTAGTGATCTGCTGATCACAGGTCTAGTTGTCAGCATGCCACAGCCACTCCCTCATGGCTGGTTCACACCCACGCCACACCAATCCAGCCCACGCATCACAGGACATGTGACCCTGCCAATAAAAAGGGCCGGGCGCACATGCTGGACGCCATTTCCACTCTCTATCTGGGTGTATGCATGTGGTTATTATTGATGCATGAGGGCCTAGGGCACTACCACATCACATTCCCCACTTCCGGAGGTGACATTATGGCGTCCGCACCACGGGAATCAATCATAAAGGGCCCATGACTTGCGCTGCACAGACTTGGTGGTGCAGTATACACTGCGGCCGGCACAAGCCTACCGCCACAGGTACACTGAGGTAGGGGCACCTGAAGTGCTGAGCAGGTGTGCAGCCTGCGATGATGCGCCATCCTGGCGGTCCAGACTGGTAAGGATATGTGTGTGCCTTGCTGAACCACAGTGTAGGTCTGAGCCAGCGGCCTGCGTGTGCCAACCGCCACGTGGCATGGCCTCGTAGTTCACAGAGTTAGTGGCTGAGCAGGTATGCAGCCTGCGATGATGCCGTGTGCACTGATATGTTCTCTGCCATTGCGAAATCAAGACCCAGAATCACGTGTGTGACCTTGTGGCCTGTGGTGCGGGCTGCATAATGTGGAGGCTACCAAGGTCGTGGGCCCCAGGCTTGGAGCTTTCAACGGCACGTGGTGGGCCCTCTTGGAGACATGCCGGTGGCGGAAGGTAAGCAGTGAGGCCAGTGTGCGCAGGGGTGGGCAATTACCGCTGGGCGGCGGGAGGGGCTGGGGTGCAGCAGCCTGTGTGCGCAGGGGCGGGCAAGCGATGATGGCGTGTACAATTATGTGAACTCTGCCATTCATAAATCTGGGCTCTGTTTCAGGTACGAGACCTGGTGGACTGCAGTGTATACCGGCACGTGGTTGGAGGCACACCGGTGGCAGCAGGTGAGCAGTGAGGCCTGGGACCGCAGTGTCGGCACTCTCTCTCCCTCTCTTCCTTTCACTCACTCTCTCTCTCCCTTTCTTTCTCTTTTTCCTTCTCTCTCTTTCTCTCTCTCTTTCTCTCTCCCTCTCTTCCTTTCACTCACTCTCTCTCTCCCTTTCTTTCTCTCTTTCCTTCTCTCTTTCTTTCTCTCTCTTTCTCTCTCTCTTTCTCTCTTCCTCTCCCTCTCTTCCTTTCACTCACTCACTCTCTCTCACTCTCTCTCTCCCTTTCTTTCTTTCTCTCTCTCTCTTTATCTCTCTCTTTCTCTCTCTCCTTCTCTCTCCCTCTCTTCCTTTCCCTCACTCTCCCTCCCCCTTTCTTTCTCCCTTTCGTTCTCTTTTTCTTTCCTCTTTCTTTCTCTCTCTTTATGTTTCTCTCTCTCTTCCTCTCTCTCTTTCTCTCTCCCTCTCCCTCTCTTCCTTTCACTTTCTTTCGTTCTTTCATTCTTCCTTTCTTTGTTTGTTTGTTTCTTTGTTTGTTTCTTTCTTTGTTTCTTTCTTTCTTTCTTTCTTTCTTTCTTTCTTTCTTTCTTTCTTTCTTTCTTTCTTTCTTTCTTTCTTTCTTTCTTTCTTTCTTTCTCTTTCTCTCTCTCTTTCTCTCTCCCTCTCCCTCTCTTCCTTTCACTCACTCTCTCTCCCTTTCTTTCTCCCTTTCTTTCTCTCTCTCTTTGTTTCTCTCTCTTTCTCTCTCTCTCTGTCTCTCTCTTCCCTCTCCCTCTCTTCCATTTAACTCACTCTCTTCCTCCCTTTCATTCTCTCTTTATTTCTCTCTCGTTTTCTCTCTCTCTTTCTCTCTCTCTTTCTCTCTCCCTCTCTTCCTTTCACTCACTCCCTATCTCCCTTTCTTTCTCCCTTTCTTTCTCTCTCTCTTTCTCTCTCTCTCTCTCTCTCTCTCTCTGTCCTTTGTAGGGCGCATGACACACCTTCTTATCTTGGATTTTGTCTTGCAGGCTGTGACTTACAGATTGTCCAGAGAAGACCCACCATGACTCATCCAAATATTTGTTTTGTGGTTAATTTGAATAAAATGATTTGTTTGGGAATTAAGAGTTGAATGAATGGTTCTCATTTTTCTGACCACACATGAATGTTGAGTTTTTGTGAATGGGGCAATAACTTTATCGTCACGTTGGCTGCGATAAAGTGCTGATAACTCAGCGATGAGTCCTTGAGAATATGCCCCGCAGCGTGCTTGTTGTTTGGGCCATAGACCACCACCAATGCCTCGGGAGATCTATATAAGCAGCCCTCAACCACTACATACCTACCATCGGGATCTATGTGCTGTCTATCCGGTATGAATTGTACTCTGGGGCCACCCATATTAACACCCCCCTCGTGAATGCCGATGTTAACTTGCCACATAGCTGGCCTTTTCACTTCCCTTGTACTTTCTGTAACTTGCTGTGGGTCAGATGTGTTTCTTGCTAAAAAGTTATCTGTGTGTCATAGCGTCTGAGGTGTGTGAGCACTTGGTGCCTCTTGGTGGGCGTGGCCATGCCCCTCTCATTCCACATCAGTTATAGCATAGTGGAGAAGAAGTTGTATGGATCTCCATGTAGGTTGCCTCTCCTGGCCTGTGTTTTGCGTATGGTATCTCTATGGTGTGCATACCTCGGTACTCACTCCTGGTTGTCCATGTAGTTAGTGAGTGCTGTTTGGCATAGAAGGATCTGTATAAAGTTCTCCAACCACATAACAACAAATAAAATAACATTCTCAATCCCCTCCCTCCTTGTCAGGGCCTTCTACCTGAGCCCAACTGTGTGGGTATAACGTAAATTCTCAGGCAATTAAGACCATTGGCGCATAACATGTCCATTGCGGTGAGGTGGGTGTGTGGTGTAGCCCCTCCATGATCCCTGCCCTGGCAGTGTATGATAGGCAGTCAGCCAGTTCAGCCCAAATCATCTGCCAATTGGGGTTTAGTATTGGAGCACTCCCAGATTGTTTGAACAAGGCCCGCTTGAGTCTGCCTCTGCCTCTAACGTGTCGTCTGATTGCAAGGCAGCAAAGGAGTTTTGACTATGTTGCAGGACTTCAGTTACCAACTGTGCTCTCTCCTTTGCCACTTGTTCCTTCAGGGGCTGGTAGGTGGTCTACTATCGCCTCCGCTTCGGACACAGTGTGCGCCATTCTCCACTGTGCTAGTCTGTGGTGGAAGGTGCTTTGATAGCTTTGGAGTGCAACCATTCACATGTCTCTGTGGGTGTTTGGATAAAATGGGTCGTCTTACTCTCCACCACAATCAGTTTGGAGGGTAAGAGGAGTACATGTTTGAAGCCCATTCACCGCAACTGCTGTTTGACCCCTGCGTAGGCGCTGCATCACTGTTGTGCATCAGCTGTCTAATCTGGATACGCAGTGATAACACTACCTTCTAACGGTCATGGAACAGCTGCGCGATGATGTCACCATCCTTGTAGTTGAGCAGTCTCGCTAACATGGGAAACTGCCTGGTCAGCAGAGGTTTCCATTGTGTTCTGTGCGTCTGTTCATTGGAAAATAATTTAGGTATTTTACCAGCCAGAACCGATTACATGAGCCATTGTTCTAGGAAAAGTTCCATGTTGGGACCCTCCAAGCATTCCAGGAAGGGTATATTGTTGCACCATGAGCAGCATTCTGTGTCTTTTGCCCTCCGTTGCACGGATGCAATGTGTTGGCACTTCTCCCACATCTGCCCATGGACCTGCTGTAGTGTTGGTTGCATTGTTGTTAAGATTGATTACACCACAGCCTCACACACCGTCAGTTTTTTGTGGTCCACGCAGAGCAGGTTAACTTCCAGAAAGACTCTGTTGATCTTGGCCTCCAAAGTGGTCTTGGTGTCGAGAACCACCTGTGGTAGCCTTTCAAACTGGCCATAGTGTTACTCAAGGGTGGCCTTTTAGATTAAGGCTCTGCCGCATCGAGTGTCTGCAGCTCTGCTTTGGGGCTGCACCTAGCGATGCGATAGGAGAGTCAGATATTACCCACTGCGCTATGATACGGTCGTGGTCAGACCCAGGTAGGTTCTTCGGGTCCATGGGGGCCTGGGCCTTTTGTACGGCCGTGTCCTGAGTAGTCCTCCAACTCTAAAAAAATGTGTATGTCTTTATTGGGGTTTTATATGAATTAAAACAATTGTCAATAGTAGAATTACACATCTAACTCTGTCTTGCTTGAATCATACAACAAATTATTAATATCTTTACAACATATTCAAGAATTGTAGCGAGCACTGTGTGTACTGTCAGCTGTATCATCATGCCAGCATGCCTGACAATGCCCTGCGAGATGGGTTTGTGATATCAACGTGGCAACATGCCAACTCTTAGGGTTTAACAATAGTGTAGGGGGGGTGGTCTCATCTGTGACATTTTATTAAATAGGGTGTTGATTCCTAGTTTTAGTGTATTATCTGCTGAGCACTAAACTACTCAACTCCACTTCTGTGCACTGCTTACTTATGTTATGTTTCCTTCTGCTTTGTTACTGTTAATTATGTCCACTTTGTTCACTGTGCTTGTATGCCTTCCTATTTTATTGTTATTATTATTTTTTTTAAGTGTCTTATATAGCGCGAACGTGACCCGAATCCAATCAGGTATCAGAGAGCTTTACATAGCACCAGTTACGTTACATGAGGACACACATTCATTTTTTTTTTTGTCAGGTACGGGGAGATTAAGTGATTTGCCCAGAATCACAGGATATTTAGCCTCATTACCAAGACTCGTACCCAGTAACCCAGGTCCGAGGTCGAGCGCCCTAGCCGTTAGGCCAACTCCTCTCCCCAAATATATGTTTTAACTAGTTTTGCTTTGGATATATGACTAGGGCGCTCCATGCTCTACACTTACATCTTTCCTGCATGATAATGCCGTCTAGGGCGCCAGCTCTTATTGTGTGCTATTTGTTTGCTCTTGTGTCGCATTTGTCTCCTGGGGGGTGTCTTGCATCTCCAGCCTTGCCTGCCAGGCACCTCGGAGGTCTGTGAGTATCACATCCCATGCTGTTGCCATTGGTACCCTGCACGCGCCTGTGGCGTCTTAACGTCTAAGTGATACTTGTTCCACTTGCACCCAGCATACAATGGAATGAAACCATGCCTTCACTGATGGGGGATCGGGGGACTTCCAGCATTTAGTGATGAGGCGCTTTGCCACGATAAGACCCAGATCCATAAACCGAGTGGTCACCCTATGTTTCTTGGTTCTCTGGTATAATCCCGAGATGCACACCTCCAAGGACCACTCTAATATGCCGTCGGTGAATTGCGCCAGGTACATTGTGATAGTCTCCCAGTATGTGGCAAGTGTTGTGCAGGTCCATAACATGTGCAGAAGATCACAATCTACTAGTCCGCACCTAAGGCACTGAGCATCTACTCGGTTAAAGATTTTATTTATCTTGGCTTGTGTCATAAAGGCTCTCTGTATTATATAGTATTGTATGAGCTGGAACCTGGTGTTCCTTGGGATGTAAGTGTGGCCTTCTAATATTGTCAGCCCTTCTCGTTCTGTACTCTGTAAGTCTGCGTCCCAATGACATTTAAGTGTTGTAAGTTTGGTTGCCGCATGCGTGTGCAGGGATTTCACTAGCCATTTAGTAAGGTGTCGACCTGCGTCCATTATGTGGAGGTATTGTATCATTAAATGCATTTTTGCTTCTTCTGCTACATCTCTCCAGACTGACCACATCACCCCTGTTAGCGCAGCATATAGTAGGAATTGGCCCTGTGGCAGGTCATACTCGTTCATGAGAGTGTCAAACGGCATCAACTGCCCATCGTGTTATAAGTCCCCCATGCATTGGATTCCTGTTTCTTCCTATGTGTGTAGTGCCGTTGTCAGGAATGCTTGCTGCTGTCGTGGCATAGCCAGGATTGGGAGGGAAGGTGCGTATGAGACGACAGCTTTAGTGAGTCGCATACTGGCCGAAATAAGGTGTAGGCCACCTTCACAATTTGTGTTTGAGTGTAGCTCGTTTGGTGTGAAGCAGTGTCAAAGAGTTGCCGGCCGCTTAGCCAGTGGGCCACCCATTGCAGTTGCGCTGCCAGATAATAGTGCTCCATACTGGGCACCGCCAGCTCACCATTGTTGGCAGGCAGGTAAAGCTTAACCAGTGCCACTCTGTTACGGGTGCCATGCCATATAAACTGCCTCATGTCGGTTTTGAATGCTCGGAACAACGTAGGCTTAGTATATAAACATATATTTGTAAAGTGGTATAAAAGTCTTGGAAGTACCACCATTTTTATCAGTGCTATCCTACCCATAGTGGTGAGGGGTAGTGTGCGCCAAAATGCCATTTGGGATCTAATCGCTGTTACTGCACAAATGTAGTTTCCCTCCAGTAGACCTAGCGGTTCCTAAAATACTCGGGTTCCTAAGTTGCGAAATGCTGTTTTGTTGGCAGTGCACTTGCGTGCCAATAACGGACATCACAGGATCAGGGGTTGACTCATTGAATGGGTATAGGCAAGTCTTGCCCCAATTCACGCGTAGACCCGATAGGGTGGGGAAGTCTGAGAGCGCTTTTTTTATCGCGTCACATGGCTGTCGGACATCACGCAGGTATATCAGCAGATAGTCTGCATATACGGATACCACGTGCGTGCCGTCTCCTAGGGGGATGCCCCAATCTTCCATTGTTCCACGTAGAGATTCAGCAAGTGGTTCAATGGCCAACGCAAACAGCAATTGGGAGAGAGGACAGCCTTACCGCATTCCCTGTCCTATTGGGATTGGCTGAGATATTTACAACCCTGTCTTAACTGTGGCCGTGGGTCTGTATATAGTAGTTGAACAAACCCTACATAGTTATCACCCAGGTCGTACCTGTTTAGGGTGGTGAATAAAAGGTCAAGTGTGTCAAACGCCTTTTCTAAATCTAGTACAAGGCCGCCTGAGTGTGGCCAGCGTTCTCTGGAATAATGGGCCTCTCTAAAGAAACGCCTCAGATTTAGTGATGTGGAACATGATGGTAAAAACCCATTATGGTAGGCATGTACCAATTGTGGGACTATTAAGGCCAACCTGTTTGCCGATAATTTGGCTCAGATTTTGTAATTTGAGTTTAGCAGCGCTAGCGGGCGATATGAACCTAGGGGTTCTCTGTCTATTTCTGACTTAGGCAGCTCTACAAGAAAAGACTTGCGTAGCGACAATGGCAGGGTAGAGTTCTCCGACACTGTGGAATAATTCGAGCAGCTTCAGAGCAAGTATTTCTTGATACACTTTGTAAAATTCTGTGGGAAGTCCATCTGGACCTAGTGCATTGTACGTAGCCAGAGCCCAGATTGCCATTTGTATCTCCAGTAGTGTTATCTGCTCATGTATCTCAGCTCGCTGAGATGCAGATACAGTCGGTATAGGGAGCTGGGACAGGTATATTTCAAGTGCTTCTGATGTCATATGTACCACAGATTTGTATATTTCGGTATAGTGGGTGGTTAACTCACTGTTTATGTCATGCGGATGTGTTAGTAATTGGCCCGTCTTGAATCGTAGGTGCAATGTCGGTTGTTGGGTGTGTTCTTGTTTGAGTAGTCTTGCCAGCAATTTACCAGCTTTGTCAGCCGAGTCATGGGTGTGGGCTGAATGCGCAGCATAGTTCAGGCATCGCAGTCTCTGGTCCGATGGGACTTTGTGTGCTCTCCCCACTGCGAAAGAGAGGGAGAGAGAGTTTGGCAGCATCAAGGACTGTCACCCGGTCTCTGTGTAGGCCACCGTGTCTCGCCCCTCAGAGCACTCAGATAGGCCTATCACCCGGACACTATGTTGATGAGAGCGGCCAGCCACATCATCCACCCTGCATTCCAGCATGTGTACTGTCTCCCGTACCTCTGTGGCTGAGGCCTAGGCTGTTGGGAGGATTTCTTTAAGTTCAACTTCCATTTCATTGACTCTCTCAGCTAATTTGCGATGGTCCGCATGGAGTAATGTGAAGTCCGATGTGATCTTATTGATTCGCCCCTCTAGAGATGTACGGGTTTGCAAAAGGGAGATGCCTATCTGTGTCACCACCTGAAGTACAGTGTCCATTTTGGATTTCCAGCGTGGGGTTCTGTGCTGCCTCTTCGGGTTCCCTTTCCTGCTCTGGCTGCTTAGGAGGTGACTTGGTCTATGCTGCCGGCATATTGGGACCTGCACGTTGTCTGCCCATTGTTAATGCTTGATGTGTAGGAACTGTGTACCAGTGGTGCACCCACACAGGGCAGGTCTCTGCTTCTTTATTCTAGTTCCCCAGTTGTTGTGCTTTATTAGGTTAGACTCACTTTGTCCTTAGCAAGGAGGCGTGCCCCTTTCTGTGTTTCCATTGTGCTTTGCGTTAATCTTGGCGTCCTGTTCACCTCTATGGGCCACTGGGTAGTCTCCTCTTTGTAGGCAGTCACTAACTCCGCAATGCTTATACCACGGGAGCAGAGTGAGTACGCTACACCTCATGTAAGACCTGGACTCGTTTTGTCTTCTCGCTGCCTATTCCATGTGGTTTAGGGGGCACTTACCCCAGATCCCCCCCCCTCTCTGGTTCGTGTAGTTATCTGCCCAGTTCTCACGATCTTGCTCCTCAACGTATTGCACCACACGCTTGCACAGCGACCACATCCACACTATCACCACCTTGCATTGTTCCAGGCCGGGCCTGGGTTCGGTTCAACCCCCGGTGCCCTACTTCATGGTCAATGTGACAACTTCAGTGCTATTTCGTCCTGTGTGGGACACCGCCATTAGGTGTGAGTGGCCCTTGTGTTTGAGCTTCTGTGGCTACACTGCTGTCTTTCTCTGCCGCCTGTGCGCTTGTTCACCCATTCGCAGCTATTGGAGCCTGTTCTGGCAACAATCCAGCCCTCGAGTCATCCCAGGGTGGCCCACACGGCAGCTGTTCACTCCCTCTGTCTTCACGAGTCTTTGTTCTGCCCTCTTTCCAACTATTTTTGCTGCGCCCGGGCACTGTCAGCACATCTTGCTATCTCCACTCCAGGTACTAGGAATTGTTCCCCAAGAGAATCCTTCTCATGTGTGTCTGGTTATCCTGCTATCTGTGGTCTTTGAAATGTGGGGTTGTGTAGTTCTGTACTATCTAGCTGGCCATTAATTGCCTCTGGGCCTGGGCTTGATATAGCCCTTGTGCTCCAGCTGCACAGTGCTCATTGTAGGTGTGTGGCACCTCAATCGCAGGACTCCACAGGTGGGGCCACACTTTGTACAGCCTCCGGCGCAGATCCCTCGTGCCTGGAACTGCACAGTGCGCCTCACCTCCACCCGTACTGCTCCCCTTCACCTGTGCCTCTTACCGGCATCTGGATGCAGATTTGCCCCCTCCGCTATCTGCGAGCCTCCCACAGTGTTCAAAAGCTTTGGGAATTTTCTTGTGGGGCCACTGTACAACGATGTCCAGGTTGTTGGCTGTGTAGATGTTGAGAATCTCCGTCAGCAGTAGCAAGATGGCCGCCACCTGCAGCTCGCTCAGGGACAGTCCCGAGCTACAGCCGGGTGTACGTCACGCTCCGCTGCCTAGATTTTTAGCTGCAGGGTATATTACAGAGATCTTTAACTGCTGCGACAGTTCCAGTGTCTCAATGGCGTCAGTAGCTATTTTATTTTGCGGATAAATGGGACACTGTGCGGAGCTGCTTTAAAGCACGTCCGCCATCTTGGCCAGCTAGCTACACCCCCCGCAGTCCTCCAACTCTGATTTTGCAGTTCTTTGGCTCTGAGGGTGCAGTCTGTGATCGTAAAACCTCTTCTAAAATATAATCTTCCTGTCTACCCTTCAACCAACATTCTTTTTAACATTCTTTGCTAAACTTAGATGGTAGCCTCAGAACTACAAATCTTTGCAGACGTAAACTCACTATTTGATTTTTTCCAAAGTAATATCTGTCCAATCATGAATGTGGAGCCGATGTTTCCCTTGATCCCTGCTGGCTTAAAACATGAGGTGGAAGACACTGAAACCGGGGAGCTCATTCTGAAATATCACTCTGCGGCATTCAACTGCTTCTCATGATAACACGACTCCAATGAGCTAGCATTTGAAACATAGGGCCAGATGTACAGCCATTTTTGCAAGCGCAAACGGGTTTGCGAACCCGTTTGCGCATGCAAAAACAGCAGGGGCCATGTACAAAGTGTATTTAGCGAGTCGCAATTGATTGCGTGCACCGCGAACCAGAAGCGAAACCGGGGGAAGCCGGTCATTGGATTTAAAAGCCACGAAAACACGCCAACACAACACCTCGTGGTCTATAAGAAATTGGACATTAGGTGCATGTTGAGACAAATAAGGTTGTTTTAATCTTAAGAGACCCGGCAAGAAGTTATACTGCAATAGATGGTGAACCCACGATTGCTGTAAACAACTTCTAGGGTAGATTTTAAATATTGGCATTAAAGAGAAGACCAGTGAAGGGCATCTCAAGAACAGCCTGAATTCCAAATATGGGACTACATACCCCTCAATAGATTGGGAGTATTCTCACAGATGTGCGGTTGCACGGGTGAGACAAAAAACGTGTTAAGGAGAAACAAATTACCTTGTCCTGATGAAGGTGGTTTTATTGATAATATACCACTGAAACGCGTTGACGCTCTACTTTTCTGTTAACTTTGGAAAACTCAACAGTGGAATATTGACAGGAATTAAGATCTATGCCCTCTGTTGTCTAAATAGGATGCAAATTAACATTTACAAGACAAAGTTTGTTGTCTATGCCCATTCTCCTTGAGGACTGTTGTAGCCATATGATATGATCTTCCTTTGTGAATGTGTTTTTATGAAGTTGTTTTAGAAATTGTAATGAAATATTGTGCAATGATATATGTTTTTATTTAGCAATAAATACAGCTTTTTGTACGAGTTTTGCTTTATAAGTGCTTTAATATATTCTGAATAGTGTGCGAGGTGTGATGCATGCAGATTGACTTTTGATGCGTGATTGGCCTTCATACAGATTCTGACCAAAGGAAAAACAAATCTTATAATTCATGTTTTCTGGGTGCTCCATTCCTTTGGCATAAAGAGCCCCCTCTCCTTGTTTCAAGGTTGAACAATCACAGACATGTAACACCCTGTTTGGGAGCATAATTTAGCGGATGCTATAATAAAGGGTGAGGATTCAGCTCAAACCGTATGATTTAGACAATCTTGATGTACAAATGGGTGCAATGTCTGATATTTATATGTTTCTAATCTCTCGTCTTCATTGCTTGATTTTGCTCGCTAGAAAGTGCCATTCATAGTCGTTGAAATGTCACTCATAATTACACTGAATTGACTGAAATTATGAAAATGGCACTCATAGCAATCTGAAACCTTGTCAGCTATGCAGTGGGTGTCAGTGTCACTGGGTGAAGGGTACACTGCACTGCAACGAGAGCAGAAGGACTTCACTACCTGGCAAATGAAACTCTCCGCTGTGAGCCCTGCTGCCATGAGAAGAACGTTTCCTTCCAGGCCTGGCTGTTCTCCATTTACTCATCCAGCCTCTGCCTGCGAGGGAACCAAGCTGCTTCCTGAACCAGAGATTGTATCCTGCTACCAATGTCTATACTTGCTGTTAAAGGCCGCCTACCCGAGTTAAGGGCCCAACTCAAAGGCCTATAAGGGATAGAGGGTGACCCTTTAAAAAGTGGTATTGACATACACATAAGGTTAACAAAGCTGTTCGCATTTTTCCCAATGGTAATATGATATTCTAAACTGGAGCTAAAAGTCTTCCAAGGCAGTTCAACCAGACACCTCAATCCCTCGGTCTATGGTATGGGCCCCAGGCATGCATAGGTAAATG
The DNA here is from genome assembly GCF_964204655.1 of Triturus cristatus. Classification (NCBI taxonomy): domain Eukaryota; kingdom Metazoa; phylum Chordata; class Amphibia; order Caudata; family Salamandridae; genus Triturus; species Triturus cristatus. The sequence goes on from NC_140588.1 coordinate 87,149,963, forward strand.
CAGAGAACAAATTATTCGGCTGTGGCCGGCCAGTGGCTGTCGGTTGATGCCAAACTTTACTCACCTGCTAAAGCCCCTAGGACCCTGCTATCTACAGAAACCTAAAGAAATGCCTCCATGCAAAGGAGGAAAACTTTTTTTCTCTGTGCACCATCTCTACGCGACCGCATGGAGATATCAGTGCAGGCCAAAGGAGCAGGCAGGGGCCACACTGTGTGCCTCATATGAGTTGGCGCACTGACTGTGGCCACCCCTTGAAAGGTTAGAAAAGGAGGTACCGTGGATGCCCCAGACATCCCTCTCCAGGCAGGTGCAGTAACAACAGGCCATGTTGCCATTGCATTGTGAAAAGTGTAACAGTTACTTGAGTCAGCTGGACCATTTTTTTCACTAATGTGCTGCCTCCATAGCAGTTTCCGTCAAGTGAGGTAGGGTATCAATCTACTGAGGTGGAGGGTTTCTCAGTCCAGTGAGAGGAAAGTTTTGGCCCATTCATTTGAGGGTCTCTCAGTCTAACAGAAAGGAGTCTAAGAGACCAGTAAAACAAGAGTGCAGCTGAGTGAAGAGGTCTTCGACCATTATTAAGCAGGCATTTAAGGCTAGTGGCATGCTAGTATCCGTTAAGTGAGTGAGGTGGATGTCTCACAGGTGACAGGAGGTGTATCAGTCTATTTAGGAGGGTTGCTCATTAGGTTGATAAAAGAGAGTGTTTGACCAATGTGAGTAGGTATTTTGTAGTAAAATAGTGTTTTAGACCAAAGGCATGGTGTCTTGGTTCATATAGTTACTTGGGGGGCTCACAAATAAGTGACGTAGGATGCGAAGAGATTGCAGAAAGGACTCGGAGGCTTTGTGTGTAATCTTGGAGTTGCGGATTATATGAAGTTAGGTGGAGGTCTCATAATATTGAGTTTGGAGTCCTATCCGCTCTGCAAGTATGGAGAAATCTCACCCCTTTAGGTTACGTGGCATCAGCCGTGGCATTAGGGCCCGTGTCTCCTTTGGGGCAGGGACCACATTCTCCCTTGCTTGCTCTCATGATTCTTTGGCCGGGGAGCAGCTAGTGGAAGGATACATGAGGCACTTTATTTGTCTGTGACACTGATAGGTGACTGACTTCCAGTCCATTGAAATACTTCTAGACTCCTCAAACGTTTGCCCTTGCTGTAAGACCAAAGGCAAAAGAGCAGCTTTAAAACAAGCACGTAGGCAGGAAAATGTCATTCTGATGCTCAGTATATCCAATAAGGCCACCCCAAATCCTATATACTAATGAAAATGTATATGGAGCCAGTTGCACACAGTTTGGCGCCACACCTTTGTGGACTGAAGGCATAACAAATTGATCAGTCTTTGTATCTGGTACTCAGTAGCATGTCATCGGTATGGTAGCATTGGTAACCGAATGAATATTAATTGGAGGCTGACGGAGGCTCATATGAGGAAATAGGTGCATGTGCTTGAGAGCTTCTTCACAGAAGACACGATTAACCTAAAGTCAGCAGTCATGCCACTATTTAATTATGGCATGGTTTCACTACAGGAACTTAATCTATACTCACATGGATGATCAAGTAGTCATACAAAAACTGCAAGAACTGACGGTGAACCAAACAGAGGGAGACCTACACGATCAGGAAAACCACATTCTGAGTACACCCTGGTGCCCCTTGAATCGTAGTGATTGGAGTACATAATACATTGAAACTCCTACACTCTTGCAAAATGAATGAGTAAAGGCTCCGGGATACGGGTTGGGCTTCCAGCTCCTTGTCTCGCAAGCGTGGGGCTGGGGGCGGGTGGCAGAAAGGTGACTGCGCAAGCTGCCTGCGTTGCAATGGAAATGGGCTATTATGCCCGCAGCCGATTGGCCTTTCCAACTAGGCCATCGCACCACCATAACTGGAACTGCTGTTGCGCCCACAAGAAGTGCTTCAATAATACAGGTCCATTTTGCAGATTGCTTCAATAATACAGGTCCATTTTGCCGATTTTTGTGCTATGGCCTAGGGCGATTGATAACACATTCTCAGTGGGGTGGACAGTGGACTCCATTTGTCTATTTATTTTGGAGCAGCACTAAGGGACCACAATAGGACTGCATTTCAGTGATTGCTCTTTATTTACTGATGATCATCCATTCCGGTTGCAGTAGATGAACTAGCGCCATCAAATAATGCTTGTGTAACGGCCCAAGAAAATTGTAATTTAAACAGTGTCATGAAGCTCGACAGCCGTGTACACAGATGCTGGTACAGTGCCACACCAAGAGGCTCATTTTGCAGCCCAAGCTATGCCACAGGCTGGGGGCGGACAGTAACAACGACGCGTTTATGGCTACTCCTGTTTACTATAAAATTAATACTGCTATTTAGTAGTACTTACTACTTACGGTTACGTGTTGAACTGGGCCGGGGGCGGGAACACTGCCTTAGAGCCTTTATTAATAAAGTGGCCTGGTGCTATTGGCTGCCGCCTGCCCTCAATGTCATCGTGCTGTGCCCGCTGCCTTGAATGATGATGACTGGGGGTGTGCCAGGGCATGGCAATGTGAATAAAATCTGCGCACGTTGCCGTACAGCCCCTACCCCTGAACAATCAGATCCAGCCCAATGCCCCAATCTCAATGTCCCGCCCACCAGCAACAGCAACACTGAAATAAAGGCCGAGGCTGCCACTGCCATGATTGTCATCATATATGAATCTACTGTTCTTGGCCGAATCAATGGCTCAGGCTCTCTCAGCCGCAGCAACACACTCTTCTTCAGCGGGACTCGGGAGCAGAGTCGGACTTGGGACCAATCAAAACACTCTGCGCTGAGACAGTGAGTTATATTACCTACTGGCGGTCGCCAGTAGGTAGTTATAGTTAGGACCAAGTTTCCATAGGAAGAGCATTTTTTGTTTTGCTTATAACTTTGACGTCGTTTAATGAATCTTCATGAAAGTTTCCAAACTAATTCTCTGTTCATATCAGCTCCTATGTTGAAAGTTTGGGGGTGATTCGTCAAGGAGGCTGCCAAAACGTGTTTTCTCCATGCAATTTCCTTAGGAATCTTAAGACACGGCTACAGGTCGAACAGGTGAACGTAATTGCCCCAAATTTGGCAGGGAGAAGGGTCTTAGTCTAGAAAGCACTCTTTTGTTTATTTGGTGTAAATCCGTTCAGTAGTTTTGGAGAAATATACAGATATCGATATTTGGGAATTCTGCCATCTGATTGGCTGAGGTGTTACGAGCACAAGCTTGCTGCTTATTGGCTGTGAGCTGTTACAACTAGGAAGTGTTGGCAGCCATTTTGTGATTCTGTTGAAGCGAGTAAGGAGAAAAAAGGGCAAAAAAGGAGGAAACAGGAGGATAGGAGCACTGTAACCTCTGTGGGGGAGTGCGAAGCAAAGTAGTCACTCCTACCGGACTGAAAGTGCGGTGTTGCTCAGCTGAGATGAGATGCTGCTACACTCGGGTATGAAACCTAGAGCCTAAACTGTGAGGTCGTTGCTTTAAAGTGATGTGCTCTGGCCTTTGTAGCATACCTGTGGAAGTAGTGTTAGTAGGCGTTTATATCATACAGGGAGTGGGAAGCGAACTACTGACCTCTACCATGCGTTTATACTATACCGGAAGTGGGAAGCGAAGTACTCATGCCTACCGGTGTGAAGACTCGGGGATCAAACCAAGCTGATTGCTGTAAAGTGATGGGCTCTGGGTGCTGTAGCATACTGGCTGCTGTAGTATAACTGTGTAAGTAGTGTTAGTATGCGTTTATACTATACAGGGAGTGGGAAGCGAACTACTCACCCCTACTGGTCTGAAAACTTGGGGAATAAACCGTGAGCTCATTGCTGTAAAGTGATGTGCTATGGGCGCTGTAGCATACCTGTGGAAGTAGTGTTAGTTTGCGTTTATACAATACAGGAAGTGGGAAGTGTACTACTCACCTCTACCGGTCTCAAGACTTGTGGATGAAACCATGAGCTCATTGCTGTAAAGTCATGTGCTCTGTGTAGTATTGCAATGTAAGTCATAGTAGAATGTTAGTATGTAATGCTACTATAATGTAAGTGTGTAATGTTAGAATGTAGGGCTGTCATGAGGGGAATCTTTGGGAGATTGTACACGGTGCTGGAGAAGACGGTTGCCTTGCTGTCTAGTCCTGTTGGTGGCTGTTTCAGCTGTCTTCTTTTCCTGCAATAAATCTACTTATCGAATCCACTGCTGTCTTCCTCTTCACTATATAAATTTGGCGACGAGCGGGAGAAGGTAAAAAGACAGCAGCACTCACCAATAATTTGAGCTTGCTTGCGTGCTGCTGAAGACCCGTTTTCTTGGTGAAGCTGTTTCTACTCATCCCAGGGTCGTCGGCTCATCAAACTATGTGATCCTACCTCTGGTAGGATTTATATTTTTTGATTTTGAGCTTCCTCTGCCTCTTCACTACACTCTGGTTGCTGTACTACACGTGTGCAAGTAGTGTTAGTATGCGTTTATACTAATTCTGTAGTTATGCAGTAACCAATGAATCATGGACCTATGGAGCGCCACCTCCCAGGCGCAGCTCATACAATGTCACGGGGTGTGCATCTGCTGGACATTTATATTTGCTATTACAGGGCGGGAGCATGGCTTCCACCCTGTGATAGTAAATTCTTGTTTGCCTCATTGAAGCGAGAGGAGGAAAACTTTGTATCGTGTCAATAAAGCGGATCCGGATGGTAAAAATGGAGAACAAAATGAAGCGGGGTCTCACCCGTTCATTTAAATGAGCCCACTGGTGGGTAATGTTCCGGGGCCAATCCTATTATTATATTGCGGGGTCTCTGCAGCACTGGGGACCTTAATCTCACATGTAAATAAGGCGCGGAAGGGCACAGAGACGTTTCGCAGCCTATGGGATCGACACCTCCCCGGGTATTGTTTACGAATTGTTCGGGGGGCTTCGAGGCCAACTCAAGACTGGGGATCGGCAACCTCCGGTGCTTTACTTAAATATGCAGGGTGGGCCTCGCCAGTCCTTGAAGCCTCGGTGGCCCTAGGCAGTGCCTTATTGGTTCTATAATCACACGGGCAGTACTCATGGTGTTATAAAGTGATACACTCATAGAACCCTTGCCGTTGTAGAATTACCCAGGCTTCATATGTAATAGTCTGTTGGTTTATATTTGGTAGGTGCACCGCAAAATTACAAATGTTTTCCCTCATAACCTCCTATCACCCGCCAATTTTCACAATAAACTACAGACAAATGTTGTCAGAAAAAGAAGACCCATACACTCAAATAAATAGAAACGTAACTTTATTCAAACAAACAACAGTAAAACATGAAAGAAGTGGGTGGGACTCCTCCGGAAGCAACGTACAAAACCTGCAAGAGAAAAAAGAAACATAAGTATGTGTGCCATGTCCAAGAGAAAATGAAAGGTAGTCAGAATGAAAGGAAGAAAGTGAGAATGGGACAGAGAGCGAGTGGGTGGAAGGGAGAAGGGGAGGGAGAGTCAAAAGAACAGAGGGAGGAGGAGACAGAGCGTCGGCTTACTGCACCCAGACCTCACTGTTCACCTCCGTCACCCGTGTGTCTGGGATGCTGGGGTCCGCAAGAAACAGTGCGGTCCAGCAAGTCTTTAAAATGAAACAGAGATATGAATGAGGCCGTGGATTATATTATTATCTACGGCAACATCGCTTGCCTGCACCTGTGCACCCAGGCTGCTGCACCCCCTTCCCCCGCACTGTGCTCAAATGCAGCGCCTGCACACTGAGGCTTCACTGCTCACCTGCCACAACCCATGTGTCCAACGACGTGCCGGTGCGAGCTCCGACTCCGGGGTGCCTCTCAGGGTGTCACAGCAGGTCTCCGGTGTGGGACGGTGTCTTGATACCACGATGGAAGGTGTCAGAAAGGCCAGAGCATCATCCCCTGTTGAGCACCTGCGGCGTGCTTTTTTGTGCAACTTACTCAGTGTCTAATATAATGGTGGAAACGGCTTAAGGTCAATGAAGGTTTATTTCAAGCTTAAGAGAGAACACCAGTTGAGTGCATCCTTCCTTCTTGAAGTACGATCTACCAACTGTTAGTGGTAATCGTGGTTCAAAGAGGAGTTGGAGTGCATGAGAATACACAAGGGTAAATAAGAATATGTTATGCCAATGTTCACATACAGAGGAACAGAGCGCATGCTAGAAGCATAATGTGCGCGTGCAATGCAGTGGCGCAAGCCTGTGTGCATGTACACTAAGTAGTCAGCTCACTACAGTGCCCCAAAAGCCAACGCCACGTGTCTGTAGGGCAGCTCTGTCCGCTGGCTCAGGCCTACAGTACGGTCCAGCAGGTCCTTAAAATGAGACAGAGATGTGACTGAATGAGGTCAGAGATCACATCATTACGCATGGCAACATCGCTTGTTTGCACCTGTGCACCCAGGCTGATGCACCCCATCTCTCCCACCGCAACACGCTCAATTGCAGCCCCAGTGCACCCAGGCACCACTGCTCACCTGCTGTCATTGGTGTGTGTCCAAACACGACGGCCAGCAGGGATCACAATTCAGATGTAGTTTTGATTGGAAGGATGATGTACATCTCATGGATCCCTTTTTTTTATTGCGCATTGTGATATGTGAGGTGGATGCGGCCATATCACCTGAAGCAGTGTGGAAGAACTGGGACATGTGGCGTCGTTATTATTCTATTTATACGTACGCAAAGTGGGCTGGGCTTGCGTATGCCAGGCCAGCGTAGGGGTGTGAATAATTATTATGGGGACCTGGGCGTTGTTCAGTTCCTGCCTGGGCACAAAGTGTACTTAGTGTACTTATGTGTGTGTCCCTGTTGCAGTTTTGACGTCGTACAATCCGCAATTTACATTAATGTAGCATGTACCGGGAGGGCGGCAACTATCGCTAATGAGATGCTGTCAGAAAAGATTGAATGGACAACATCACATGTCGTTGTCAAGCTGGTGGATATGCGCAGACACGCATGTCAATGGTGTGCGTTATTATTGAAAGTGTTGCTATCGCGAAGCACACACAATTAAATGTGCTCGGATGGAGGGAGGATCAGCAGTGAGGTTACGTCATGCACAGTGATAACACTCATTACAGTCAAGCAATGCATGTTGAACGTGAATCTGAAAGTCTCACATATGACACACTACTATACTGGTAAAGCCTGACAACAGAGCATACTGCAACACAAATCTACACATTACTCTACTGTTTGTCACATGTGATCTAGGATGTGCAATCTGCCCGTGGCTGATGATATCCCTTTGAGCCACCAATACCCAGGCCGAAAGGCAGCACACTAATTCGCGCACACACACACACCAGGGGCATATGTAAGATACATTTGTTTTTTGATGTAACGTTTCAGATGCATGGCTATCACACGTGGAAGGCTACTGTGCAGAGCATGATTATTGATCAAGATGATCATTGCATGTTGTGTGTACTATAAGATTTGTGTACACAGCAAAAAACTTTTCAAAAAAGATCTGTAAGCAGAAGAGGTGTCTCTCATCAAACAGTGTAGAGAGAATGACTAAAATGGGTGGGGTCCTCCAACTGTTACAATGGGAATTGTTATGAACCAATCAAAAGCTTTTTTTTTAAGGTCACATGGCAATCGCGCACCGAGCGCGCAAGGAGGCCGCACCCGACGTGATTTTGAGAAAATATATTTACCATAATATAAGTTTATTACAGTTAGAAATATATAATTGTGGAAAATATTTTAGTTTATCGTTTGCTGTCATATACACTATAAACTTATTTAGATAAAGTTTTGAGACATAAAAAAATAAATGAGGGAATGGCGTACCAGGCGCGATACCATACGTCTATGACGTATCACAGGGCCTGGCAGCGTGCACTCGCCGCATACGGAACGCACAGCTGGCGCGACCCTATACGTATATGACCTAATGCGCGTATTGGTACCGCATACTCGTCGCATACCAAACTAGGAGCTGGCGCGACCTTATACATATATGATGTTAGGCGGGACACGGTGCTACGAAGCCGTCGGATATGAAATACGCATCCTTAACGAGTTTCGCAATATGGCAGATAGGATTCGCATGGTGATGGAGCTTGGTACACTACAGGTACGGGAGTCTAGTTTTCTCAAAAAAACAAAAAAAATACATATTTTTTGGGAAGATATAAAAAATTACATAATTTTTCAATTTTTTTAAAAAAAAGGTAATAGTGTTCCAAAATATGACAAAAATAGAAAAAATATAGGTTTTATAAATATTAAAATATGAAATTAATATTTAAAAAACTTTTGAAATTAACTGAAAAAAACATAGGTTTTACAGACGTTATAGTTAGGAATTAGCATTTAAAAAACCTTTGAAATTCTCTAAAAAACCATAGGTTTTACAGACGTTATAGTTAGGAATTAGCATTTAAAAAACCTTTGAAATTCACTGAAAAAAACATAGGTTTTACAGACGTTATAGTTAGGAATTAGCATTTAAAAAACCTTCGAAATTCACTGAAAAAAACATAGGTTTCAGGGACGTTATAGTTAGTTGACATTTGACTCATCTAAAACCAGAGAAATTCGGCCGGTATAGTTAGTTGAGCTAACTATAAGTTGCGCGCCCGCAATGCACTGGTGATGAAGTCACATATTACATCACTCATGACATGGTCAGTGACATCACTGATGACATCACTGATGACACCTCAAATGACATCACTGATGGCATCACTGATGACATCATCCATATGATAATCTGATGTACATACTGATGCCCTAATATAAACTTTGATACACACACTCTAAAATACAGACTACTATTTTTGAAACCATACACACAAGGATGCCAGATACTACATACCACCCACTATTTCCTAGGTCTACACACATCCAGTCACTTATACATGCAGTTAATCATCAAAACAGTACTATTATATGCACTTATACACCTATACATACAGTCACACTCCGCCACTCATCCATAGAGTTACTCACACCTAGTCAGTCATGCAAAGAATCTATCACATACCCATTTACTCATGTATACAGTTATACACACCAACTTCGTTATTTATACACACACCACATCACTTATTTATGCAGATACTAACACATACTTACTGTCTTATACAATCACTGATATAAGCATTTATACACCCACTCTTCAAATAACTTAATCTCACGTATAGTCATTTATATACTCCAACACTCACATATACTGTCTTAAAACATATGTGGTTACTCACAAATATACCACTGAGACATTCATTCACTCACCAACACATCCATACACACTCTAACTCACCCATACAGCCCTTCCCAGATGCACTTTTTAATCCATACAACCAGTGAATCACCCACTCAGACATCTTTGCACATAGTCACACACCCCCCACCCACCCATACAGACACTTAGGCACCCATACAGATACTCAGACAACAAATCAGTAACCCATATAGACACTCATGTAGCTACTCACCAACCCATGCAGCCGCTTATACACCAACTGAGACACTAATACAGACTTTCACACAGTTTAGTCACTAACCCATACATTCAGTAACACATGTTTAATCACTCACTTATACAGTCAGTCATGCACCTACTAAATAATCCATTCAGGCACTTGTATATCCACTCTTTCTTCAATTCACCTTGGCATAGATATATATGAAAAATATTTAAACTTTACATAAACACACGTTCACTGGATGATGTCATCAGTGATGTCATCAGTGATGTCACTGACCATGTCATGAGTGATGTAATATGTGACGTCATCACCAGTGCATTGCGGGCACACAAGTTATAGTTAGCTCAACTAACTATAATGGGTGAATTTCTCTGGTTTTATATGAGTCAAATGTCCAACTAACTATATCGTCCCTGAAACCTATGGTTTTTTCAGTGAATTTCTAAGGTTTTTTAAATGCTAATTCCTAACTATAACGTATGTAAAAACAATGTTTTTTTCAGTGAATAATATATATATGTGAGTTATAACTATATATAATATATATGTGAATAATACTGCGTGCAGCAGACACATAGACCCGGCCCTGATAAATAAGTGCCGGTGGTAGGCACCGGAAAGCACTGGCACAAATTAAGCACTGACACAGACACAGTTTCGCTTGCACTGTGCTAATAAGTGAGATCAGTATTGGTTGGAGTTATGCTGTATGCCAAAGGTTGCCAGTGCAGAACATGGGGCAGGGATCAGCTGCATAAAGGAAAAAATACTGTGCCTTTTGAGGAGCGGCAACTTTCTATAAAGGGAAAACTGCACACATTTTAAAAGACGCACAAGTAGAGACCAAAGAAAATGAACAAAAAACAGACCTCGAATGCACCTCTAATGTGACCACATAAGAACGAGATTTATAGCCCTGCATACAGCGGAGTTCGGTTAGCATCTCAAGTGCTCTAGACCAGATTAAAGAATAAATTTAAGTACACACACTGGGCCTGGGGTCACTATGACATTTCTGCAGCACACCACACACACAGGTAGCAGAGAGCAATTTTAAAGTTGCTATCAGTTAGTCGGAGTGCCAACCTTTGCGAGAGAGATTAACACATTTCACTCAAATTCCAAAACTGCAGCAAGGATCTGCAGTCATGCAATTAAGATTCCAAATGTAGTCTCTCCATTTGTGCTGCTTTCTTGCATTTGTGACACCATGGGAGCAGGGAAACACAGTCACTGATTGAATCAGTGTTTAAAAAACATGTTAAAAAAAATAACAGCATTGATGTAGCCCTTCCAGTTACACTGGCATCTCTGCAGAGACCATGCTAATATCCAGATCTAACCTATCAGAATAAATTGTAAACGTGTTAACAGTAAAACATTATTTAGTTCAACATGAAAGGTGACATTCTTTAGTGCTTTTTACAGCACTATTAAAAACCCAGCCTCTCATGTTTTTTTTTTTCCAAATCATTTTTATTCAGCCTGTGTTGTTCTGTATGTTTCATAGTGTGTCTAGGCGTTGTCCGGCTTATTTCGTGGCTCTACTACTACACATGTTCATGTGTTTAAGAACTCAACAATACTTGATGCTCTGGGGAATGGTCATGAAGACCACCTTAGAAATATTGCCATCATATTGCGCAATAGAAGAAGGCAATTCAGATTCTATTCCTATTGAATATAATTCCATACAAACAAACAAAAATAATAAGGAAACCATGATGTCACTCGGTGGTTAAGTATAGGTCAGTTGTCAGGAGGATGTCCTATAGGTCAGTTGGCCAGTGGTATGAGGCTTTTGAACCGGAGGGGGGGAGGGAGGTGTTGGGTAGTCATAAGCGTACAAAACAAGGAGTGGATACCTCCAGTTCTCAACTAAGCTTGTGATCGACTGAGTGTCCTGGCAATCAGATATGAATTCTGTGCCCTGAGCACTTCCATCCACTGTTCCGCTATTGGGCGGCGTCTGAGTCAACAGGTGTCCTCTCTTTTTAAGGACCTTTCTTCTGACCTAGTCCATGCTGCTACATCTCTCTCCCATGTCACGGTCGTGGGACTCAGCTTGACCATCCAGTGTAGGGCTATACAGTGGTTTGTTAGTATCAGGGCCAGGTCTATGAATCTGTTGCCAACCTTGCGTGTTTTGGTCCTAGGGAAGAGTCCAAGTAGGCAGATCTCTACTGTGCATTTGAGGGAGCACTCTAGGGCCCCATTAATTGTATTGATGAACTCCTCCCGGTATTTTCTCAGCCTTGGGCAGTCCCATGCCATGTGTGCAAATCCCACATCTGATATCCCCCTTCTATTGCAGATCCTGGGTTCTCTATGCATATTCCTGTGGCAGTGTGGGGTCAGATACACCATATGTAGGTAATTAAATTGTATTTATTTGAAGCTAATGTTCCTAGAGACACTCTTAGGGGCTTTTCAACTAATCTATTCCACTCTGCCTCTGTCTGACCGCTGCCTATCAGTGATTCCCATTCATCTCTTAGCCCTGACAGTGATCCAGCAACCATTTCTAGCTGCACCCTCTAGAGCCATTTTACCAGGTATTGCGCCGACCCTGACATCACCAATGCCTGTAAGACTGCATGGGTTTCTGGTTTACCCTGCTGTCTTGGCCAAAGTTGTTTATAAGTTCGGACTATTGCATCATACACTAGGAACTGACTAGGTGCAGTCCCACCTGCTCCACCAGTTCGTCAAAGGGCAGAAGATCTCCTAGTTGTAAGCAGTCTCCAACTGTCACTAACCCGGAAGGTGTCCAGTCGGCTAATTGGGTGCTTGTGAAAGGAGAGGGAGGATCTCCGTGTGGCATGCCTACTAGTGGTAAGTTTGGGCTGTAAAGATGTGCTCCGAGAGCGTGCCCCATACATTTTCTCCAGCATTGTATGGCTGTTCGCAGCAATACTCCTGGTGTTGGGATATTCACTTTTGGTTTGAGTATTGTCACCAGTAATAAACCCTGATTGGCAGACCTTTCAATTGGGCCTCATAGGTCAAGGTCCCTTCCATCCAGCCAGTGGGTCAGCCACTGATGTTGTGCTGCTAGATAGTACAATTCGAAATCTGGGAGCCCTCCCTTCTCTGGTGTTCTCTGCAGGACTGCCAATGAGACCCTGTGCTTCCCTCTATCCCAGATCAGGTATCGGAGCAGCGAGTCGAGATCTTTAAACCAGTGTTGTGGCAATATAATCGGAAGATTAACAAAGTAATATAAGAGTCTCTGGAGCATGATCATCTTAGAGAGTGAGAAACGTGCCATCACAGGTAGCTTTAAGGACCATTATTTTAAGGGGTCGAATTACTGGCCCTAAACTACTATCTCTAAGATCGTCAAGGACATGTAATACCTGTACACTTAAGTATCTAAACGATCTAGGGGACCACTCCATATCTGTTGGTACATTCAGTGGGCGGGTCATATCTGTTCTTCTGGTAAATAGGTGTGTTTGGTCCTATTGACCCGTAGTACTGAAAGTGTGCAGAACATTTCCAGTATCGCTAGTATATATGGCAGACTCTCACTTCCATTTGTTAGGTAAAGCAACAGGTCATCTGCATAGAGTGATATTACATGCACCCTCCCACCCATGGTCAGTCCACGTTCTACTCCATTCTGCCAGAAAAATACTGCCAGAGGTTCAATTGCCAATGCAAATAGCAGAGGTGAGTGTGGGCAGCCCTGCCTAGTACCACGTGAACCCCATAGGCTGCAGAGACTACCCGCCCAGTCCTGACCCATGCTGTCAGGTTTGTATACAACAGGCATACCCAATGGCCCCAACCCTCCCCCAGACCCTTACGTCTCATGACTAAAGCTAAGAAGTCCCACCATAAGGAGTCAAATACTTTTTCCAGGTCAATGGGCATGATCAGTGCCTCTGGGTATTGGTGAGTGTCTGGATGGTAGAGAACATGGAACAGCCTGCGCAGGGTCCCCAAACAGGATCTGGTAGGTATAAGGCTGTTTTGATTTTCGTGTATAATTTTCCACATGTGGGGGAGTAGTCTTGTTGCTAATACTTTACTTAAGATTTTAAAGTCTTTGTTCAGCATTGATATGGGGCGATAGCCTGCTGGGCCGATTGGAGTGGTTTTGGATTAGGTATGGGGATCACCAGGGCCTCTCTAGATGACTCTGGTAAATATCCTAGTCGCAGGGACTTGGCAAATGCAGTTTCAAGTTTAGGAATTAGCGTTGGAGCGTACTCTGAGTAGAATTCTAGGGGTAGGCCATCTGGGCCCGGTGTCTTCCCTTTGGCCATTTCTTTGATGTCTTGTCAGATCTCTGATGTTGTCATTGGCCCACTAAGGTCTCTCTGAATGTCTGGATGGAGACTATGCATCAGCAGAGGTGTAAGGAAGTCTTCCGCAATTGCCGGTAGAACATTTTCTGGTGGTCATAGAGGGTTTTAAAATTGTTGTGGAAAACGTTGTTTATAGCCTTCGGTGCATACAGAAGCATCCCTTCCCTGCTGACTCTCTGCATAATGTGTGAGCCTGTGACTCTAGATGTACCAGCCATGCTTAGAGTCTATCTGATCTGCCCCCTCAACGTGTGCCTGTTCTTGGTATTCTTGTGCGTAAATTCGCCAAAGTCGCACTGAGACCTTGTTATATTTGTCTCCCACCCCAAGGAGTTCTGTTCGTGTAGTATCGTCCTTGCCCAGCCTGTTAACTAGATCATGTTAGCCCTGCTCCAGAGATGTATGTTCTCTGTGCAGTTCTCTTTTTACTCCCAATGTCTCCCCACACTGTGGCCCTGAATCACAGCCCTAAATGCATCCCATTCAAAAAGGGTGTCCCTGGCCGTGTCTTGATTAATCCGAAAATAATCTGAGACAGCTGTATGAAGTATATCTCCAAAACAGGCATCTTCCAGTAATTGTGGGTGGAGGCGCTATAGCGGGATCGCTGGGAGTTTGGTGGCCAAAGATAGGGAAACCAGGAGTGGATTATGGTCGGACAGTGTACGGCCCAAATATTCAGTGTGTGTGACCTCTGGGCAAACTCTGGGGGGCACAGAAACATATCTAGCCGTGAATGTAAGTCATGAAGTTGCAAAAAGTAAGAATAGTCACAGTCTCCAGTGTGTTTTAGTCTCCAGATGTTGGCTATTTCCCAGTGTGTAGCCCATTCACAGAAACCTTTAGACACCTATTCAATAACTGTTCCACATAATGGGGGTTTGGACCTATCTATATTGATGTTAGCTACACAGTTAAAATCCTACCTGACCTTTTTTGGGCATGTACACACTTCCTAATGTGACCTCTCTCCCAAACAACCTGCCCTTAACCAGTACATACCGTCGCTCCGGATCAGTGATGGAGTGGATAACCTCAAAGGGGGTCCCTGCCCTAATTCACAGCAGTGAGCCCGGGAAAATGCCAAATAGGTGGTAGTGAATATATGGCCCAGACATCTACGGTGTAGTCTGAAGATTTCCTCCTTGGTAAGGTGGGTATACTGGAGTATGGCAACTTGTGCCCCCCATGACACACACAGATAACGGTAGACACTATGTTGCTTGGAGGGGGACCCCATGCCCCAGACATTCCAGGTCAGCATTTTAATTATGGGACGTGAGTTTGCCGTGGCATCTGATCAATACCTCTCCTCCTTGTTCCAACCTCAACCCCTCATTGTACTTCCATGGTTTTCCTAATACTTACCCATTCCACCCCAAGCGATTAATCGATGAAACAAACTCCCCAACCAATAAACTCCTGCATCCCAGGGCAGTCCATTAATGGCTGGAAATCCCAACCTGTGTAGAAAAGAAAGGTTAGTGAAGGAAAAAACCCTAATGGTTCACAATGGGGGTTGTCAAACAAGTAGGTGGAGTGGGCAGGTCAGTCCGCACACTGGGCTCTAAGGTGTGCCAGCCAGCCTATCCACTGCAGGAGTCTGCATCCATCCCAGTAGTCAAGATTCATCCCTGAGGAGCCTATGTTAGATAATGTTGTCGTCTATTCTGGGGTGATTATCGGTAGGTTCTTCCTCCCCAGGGCCAAGTTGCCTAAATCAGAACTCATAGAGCGGCATCCCGATGAGACTTCCCCCATGTCCACAGTTCTCTGCAAGGAACTTAAGTGTGCAAGAGCTTCCAAAGCTGCCTTCCATTCTTCCTGCGTCTGGGATGTAGTGGGAACTTGTGGTGTCTGTCCCGCAAGTGGTCGCTTGGTTTGCCTCCTGGATCTAATAGTTCCAGGTTTCTCCTGGCATCCTGATGAGGGAACTCCCACTTAGTGCGATTCCAAGAAGGCCCATTCTGCATCTAGGGTGTCGATGAAGGATGTTGTGCTGTCGAGCATTATACGGAACCTGGAAGGGAACATCAAAGAATACTGAATGCTGTCCGCTTGAAGTGCCTTCTAGGCCTCTCCAAATGAAGCACGTTGTTGCTGAACTTTCACCGTAACATTCAGTAAAATCAGGACCTTGCCGTTCTCAAGCTCATATGGGCCATGTGTGCGTACTTTCTGTAGGATAGTGTCCCTAGCTCTATAATGAAGTAAATAAGCAATCTCCAGAGAGAAGAATTTGGTAAGGTGGCCAACTGCCACCTCCGTGGAGAGCCAATGTTCCTGGGAAAGTCACCATATCTGAGCCCTCTGGCAATCTTACCAGGCGACTACTATTGTGGCAATTTCTTCATTCTGCGTCTTCTGCCCTCCTTTCCAAGGTAAGTACTCATGCTTCAAGGTCGTTACCTTGTGAGTACTAGTCACCTTCTGATCTGGAAAGAGGTCTTTTAATGTCTGCTCTGTGTCTTTGACCCTGTCTGACAACTTGAAGTGCTTTGCTCTCAGCTGGCCCAGGCCCACCAACACTACACCTATGTCCTGCTGAAGCATAGCTTTTGTATCCGCGATAGCGGCAACTACCCCATTGATGTGTGCCTTTATTGAAGGATCCTCTTCCTCTCCATTCTCTCCACCTCCCTGTGTTGTTAGGGCAGTATCCCCCAGTTACAGGGCACTCTGTCTGGGTCTAGTTTTGCCCATCTCCTCACTAACAGGGGACCAGGTGCATTCGCATAGGCCCTTGATAGTCGCTCTGTAATGTATAAATAGGGTCCTAGTGAGGGAAAATGGCCGACTCAGCGCATCTGGGTCTCACCCCCTACGATCCCTGGATTCCAGCCATGCTGTGCCTCTAAGCAGGTGCCCCAACCACTCCTCTGTGTTTGTGGGGGGGTCCGACGCCTCTTTCACCTGTCTTTAACCTAGGCGTGGGGACTTTTTCCACAGCCCCTGCATGCAATTCGCTGACAAGGGTAGCTGCACTGGGGGAGCAAAAGCGAGTCTGAGCCAGCTACCTCTGTCCCAGCCCATGAACATGGAGCCAAGCCCCACGGGGACGACCCTGCTGCCAGACCACACTGCTGCACCAGTCACTCTCAGGGGGGTAGGACTCACCACACTGTCTTCTTAGTGTGGGATGCATTTCCTATACACTCTCCTGGTAGATGAAAGGTCCGCAAAGTGATGGGGAGTTTGTTTTGGGGCCCAGTGCAGGTCAATCAGTACTCCTGGGCCTATTCCGACCCAGGCAGCTCCTCGGGTCCCTGTACAGGGCCTGGATTCTCCTCTATAATGAGATGCTCTTGGGGACACGCACCAGTTTCCTTTGCTGAGCAGCCTGTGTCTCTACATTTCCGCGGCCACTCCTAGTGTTCAGCCGCTCTGGTCCACAGTGCAAATTGTGGCGTCCTGAGGCAGCTCCTCTTTCACTGCAGCATTTACCAACCCCTGCGCCAGTGCCTCCGAATCCAAAGGCACCAGCACCAGACGCCACTCTCCCGTCACAGTCAGGCACTCCGGAGCCTCTCAGGACCCGAAGGGCGGAGCTGCCATCTTGAATCCAGGACGGAGGTGTCTCGTAGCGTATTATTTTGTGATGACCGGCATCCCCAGCCCCTTCCAGTGGCTACTGTCCTTGCCACTGCCTGTAATGCTACGTACCTGTATCAATAGGTATTCGCCAGGGACCAAGGTCGCTGGGCAGCGCAGAATTTTGGATGGGCCGACGCAGAACCTCTGAATTACTCGACGGCCATCTGCGGCTTGTGGCCACGCCCCTGACCCAGCCTCTCATGTAATATTTTATTTACAATAGCTCCATATAATTTGCACTGGGTAAGCTGAACGCATTTTCTCATGGAACCCTATTTAATGACAGCATCTCTTGAGTGGAGGAAAGGAAAGAAAGTGGACACTGAAGCTACAGAACACTTGATGCATTCATTACCTGAACCAAAGTCTTTCAATGTACAGGTTGAGACCCTTAGCCAACAATCAACTTGGCATGTAAACAGTGGGTCTGCCAAGCACTAAAAAAATAGGCAGAAAGAATCAAACCATCATCGGTATGTTTAGGGCGATGCTGCAGTTACTACATTGCAGCAGCAACATGCCCTTCATAGTCCAGTCAGCTGTGCAGCAATACAAACATAAATGTACATACATAAGGAAAGCTTCTGGAGCATGCTGGTGAGAAGCATGCCTAGCTTGGAGTCCTGATCTCCTCAGAACTCTCCGGGGTCACCTCCCCCACTCTTCCTGCTGGTTTGTAATTCAGTCAGCAACCAATCAAAAAGTGATTAAAGTGATTAAAGTGAGCTGCAACGGGACATGGGATGGGTCTGCTTTGGAGGAAAGCCAAAAAAGAGATTCTATGCACACTAACCCAGGCTCTGTAAAAAAACATACCAGAACGAACAGATGGACAACCAGAAGGAACCCTGAGACTGCGATGCATAGACGGGAGGAGGGACCATCGCACGCTGTGCCAAGAGGAAGCAGGAATGAGTTGCTATGACCAATAAAACAAGCATTTGCAATGCAACAGGTCTCACATTTACACGAGTTTCAGCTATTGGCATTGTAAATTACAAGGCCTTTTATTCATGTTTTAAAAACAAAAATAAAAGGCATTGTTAATCGCAATGTCAATAGCTGAAACTCGCGTAAATGCGAGACATGTTGCATTTCAAATGCTTGTTCATTTTTGCTCTGACTCTGTGGGCATGAAATGCTGCCGGGCCCATTAGGAGGCATGCACGCGTCAAATGTCACGATGCCAGTCCCCAGTAATGCATCCATTATACTTTACACCAGACACATGCCTGGCCGGGCGCACTGGCATACGACTCACGAAGTGCACAACTTGACCTAAAATTGATAACTGAGCACTCCTTTGAGGAAAGGAATGAACGGTGTTTATAAGATGCAAGTTCACAGGGACCACGGCAGCAATTGTATGCAGTTAACCAAGTTGCCAACATTTGAAAGTTGTACCTCACGTGCTTGGTGAAAATAATATCAGACCTAGCCAGGGCCGGACTGGCAACCAAAACCGGCCCTGGCACAGTGCTCGGCAGGCCCCCCGGGGAGGGTTGGGGGTGCCGCTGAGCTCTTTGCCAGGGCCGGTTTTCGGCCGAGTTTGTTACAGGGCCGATTTTGTAGCTATGCTGCAAAAACGGCCCTGTAACAAAAACGGCCCCCAGGGGCCCAAAAACGGCCCCCATCCGTGCGTCCCACCGGGGAATTGACCGGTGCCCACTATGGCCAGTCCGGCCCTGGACCTAGCAACCTAATAAACATGCAATCATCATCACCCTTCCATATGGAGA